>NC_090323.1:238527137-241027137 GCF_040869045.1 Eurosta solidaginis
ATTTTAAAATTGTCTTAATAGTTTGAGCTAAACAGACTCGAACTTTGGCAATATAAAATTTTTCATTGCTTGAGAAACACACACACAAATCTATTTTTATTTATAAAATGATGAAAACGGGGAAAGGGACGAAATGTGGAGAGCTTTAAGAAGTAGAAAAAAAAGAGTTAAAATGAAGGGTATGGGGAACGAAAATGAAGGAGGAAAATAAGAAAAAGAAAGATTAGATTTTTTCAAAAAATTCGGCGGAAGGTGCGAAGCCCGGGGCAAACACCTGTAAAACGAAAAGAGCGACCTTGCAATCAATGTCCAGAGGGTGCTTAGACTATGGAGGGGACGCTTCTCTTTGCTTCTTAATGGAGAGAGCGATGAAACGCCCACGGAAGATTATGGACCCTAGTCAACAATCAATGATGATGGAATAAATGTTTCGCCACCTGGTTAGACGAAGTGAGAACAGCATTAACCATGTATGAAATTAACAATTTTTTCCAGTCTCACCCTTTCAAACGAATAAACCAAGGTCAAAAATATATCAAAAAATCTTGGTCCCGGTTGGAGATGGCTAAAGGGTGTCGCACCGACACTCCCAATTTCACTCCCAAACCCACTCCATCTCCCACTCCCACTTCAACTCCTACTCCCACTTACACTCCCACTTCCACCACACAGTCCTACTCCATTTTCACTCCCACACCCACTTGTATCAAATAAATGTATTGTATATTTGATACAATATCTCTAAACGAAATATCATGATACAGAAAAACAACAAGATCGCGAGCGCTGATGAATTGTCTGCGGAGCTGTTCAAATACAGCACGAGGAGTTGGTATGGTACATGCCTCAACTTCTATGCGAAACATGGTCGGGAGAGTGCATGTACGACGTTTGCAATCTAAGTGTTTTTGCGAAGTCCATAAGAAGGGAGACCGTAAAAACCGCATATAATGTCCTGTCAAGCGCATTTTTTTCGAAAGATTGAAGCCCACAGTTAATGGGCTGATTGGTCCTTATCAGTGCGGCTTAAGTCCTGGTTTATCTACCAACGACCAGATTTTCACTGATTGCGTCAAATCTTGGATAAAACTGGGAGAAAAGAATTAATACGCATTCACTTTTCTTCGTAGCGGAAGTAGAGCTGCCTATATGAATTTGGTTTCGCCGCAAAACTTATATGTCTGTGCAAAATGACATTTAGCAACGCCATCATCTCAGTCAGAAATGAGAAGGATCTCTCCGAGCCGTTCGAAACCAAACGAGATTTCAGACTGGGTGACCCCCTGCTGTGCGATTTCTTTAATATGATACTGGAGAAAGTAATACAAACTGCAGAGCTTAACCGTTTAACCTATTAGAGCGTACATTTACTGTCGCATGTTGAAGATACTGATATTCTTGGCTTGAACCACCCCGCCGAAAGTTCTGCTTACTCCAAACTGAAAAAAGAAGCGGAAAATATGGGTTTTGTGGTAAATAAGGACAAAACGTCTTAACTGCTGTCATTAAGCAAAGAGTCGGCGCCTTGGAAATCACACCACTGTTGGCAGTCATAATTTCGAAATAATAAAGGACTACCTTTATTTGTAAACCAGCATTAACACAAACAACAATAGCAGCTTTGAAATACAGCAAGGAATAGCCAATTTAAAATTAAAGACGTCTCTCGGCAAACGAAAATCGTGCTCTACAAGTAATTTTACACACTCGTTTCGCTGGCTGCGTAAAGCTCGTTCAGCATGGACCATGCCGACATCGGATGAGGCGGCTCTATGAGTTTTCGAGCAACGGCGAGTACCGAAAAATATTTAACGTTGAGCTGAACGAGCTTTACGCAGCCATTAGCATAGTCCAGCGAATTAAAACACTGCAGCAACGCTGGCTAGGTCATGTCATGCGAATGAAAGATGATGCACCGGCTAAAAAAGTATTCTTATCGGAACCCGCCAATGGAAGCAGAGGAAAAGAGCGGCCAGCATTCCGCTGGATGGAACATGTGGTAAACAATGTAGATTCCCTACATGATTTTAATTGATTAGTCGAAACAAGATGCGGCTGACGTGCTTTTTTGGACGGTTATAGCCGTTGCAAAAAAACTGAACGGTTTAATTACATAAACTAATTGCTCTGATACCCACCGTGGTATTTCCTTTCATTGTAACAGCGAAGTCAAAATTTCGCCGTTAGGCACCACTAGCGTCTTACCGCTACTATCATATGAACGTATGATAAACCCACGTAGTTAGTACTGTTTAGTTTTATCCGAACTCACACTTCTTTACTTCCTTTACTTAATTGGCTTTGTTTATTGTCTTATGGTAACCATAGAGCTAGTAAAATGTTTATTTAGATCAAAAGATTAACATAATTCACGTATGCACACACACACACATATGTGACTGTGTTCCCATATTTTTTGTTTTTTTGTAAAAGAACTTGTAAAATATTGCAAATAAAAAAATTAAGTACGTATTATAAAACAAACATTGTCAGATCAATCACATTGATATACAGAGCGTGGAAGCGTGATTAAACACCCTCATCACCAAGAAATGTGACGCTGTTATTTGACATTAATATTTTTACGTCGAGGAAACAATTAACTGACGGATGCACGGCATAACAACTACAAACTGCCAATTTTGGCGAGCGTAGAGTTGTACGGCAAGAATGATGTCAATTTAATAACGAAATAATAGCAGAAACGGGTCTTAAGTTTGTATCCGAAGAACATCAGCAACACAATCACTAACAACAACACGGACACATAAACAATTGGCAACAATTTACTAAAGCAACCGAACAACAAATGCAAGAATTCCTACGTTTGCATGCATGTAAGTATGCGGGTCACTCCCTGCGAATTGTATGCTTAGTTTAAATATTCTTTGCAATCTGCAATCGTCTATTCGTGTTTCCCCTAGTTCTAACTATAAGTTTTCTTAAAGTACAATATCAGATTATCGTGGACTGAATCAGGATTCCCACCATAGAACAGTACACACAGCGCTAGACTTATTAAAATGCGTCAACAGTCAACCAAAGCGAACTACTGCAAAACTTGGAAGCATCCACCATTCTTGCCAGCCTAAAAATGTGGACTACAAGTTTTCTGTGTGGTTGGCAGGCATCGGAACTGTTCATAATGTAACATTAAAACCCGGAAGAACCTTCAGAGGGGTGTCCTATTCTCACTTTTGTTAAAATTTTACATATAGAAGCCCACTTTCACACCAGAAGGAGTTACCATTGTGCCCTATGCCGATGACTGCACGATTATGGCAGCAGGTCCCCGCCCATCCAAAGATGAGCTTTGCTATAAAATCAACGGCTATCTCCCAAGTTTTTCCAGTTTTTTCACCTGACGTTGTCAACGACCAAATCCTCCGCATCGTAATTTTGTGTAACAAGCAAATGTCGACCATATTGGGCATCCACGTCGATTACATTACACTACCGACCGCCCTACATCTAAAAAATACTGGCTGTGACGATCTATTGCGATCTACATTTTTGCGAGCATGCAGACGTAATTGTACCTAAAGTTCAGAATCGCAACAAAATCCTTGAGTCTCTTGCCGACAGCACTTGCGACATAGATGAATATACGATCATCGCCTGGCCTAAAAGAAACACACTGGAGGAACCTGCAGGCCTGTCAAAACACCGCGCTCAGAACTGCAACGGGATGTCTTTTTATGTTCCCAGAACATCACCTACACTGCAAAGGAGAGAAATTAGATTTTGAACAAAAACTTTCTGCTGAATACCTCGGAATCCCAACACATATCTGATTAAAGAGGCCCCACCTCTCAGGAACTTAAGAAGTCATTAAAAGTCATTCGGCACTTAAGAACTCAGCCGTATGACAAAAAGGAGCATGATAAGGCCCGTAACAACATCCATGAAAACACGTCGGACTACTATTCCAGTGATTGCACGGTGAATCCCGTTCTTGAAGTCAAATATCCTAAACTAAACCCCGCCATTTTTTCAATCGCAATGTGGAACCAACATCTTTTGGTCCATCCTGTTGAAACTGCAAGCTACCACGGACTCCCGTTAGGGGACATTGATGACTATTAGTGACTGGTCGTACCTATTTGATAGGGTGAAGTACTGCTAAAAGCACAACACCAACATGTCAGATTCCTTGGATCGAACCATTTCGAATAACCAAACATCTTTTGCTAACGTTGACAAATACTAATTTATACACTCTCCATATCCGCTATACATCTACACAATTCATTACGCGTAAGGTCCTACTAAAAAAGAGTCTACTTAGGAATAGTAGCCAAAGGCAATACTAAATGCGATATTACATTATTGCAAATATCAACGCTCTCCGTTGGGGAGATCGGAAAGAGACCGGAATCGGAGGTTTCGTGAAACAAAGTCTCTCCCACAATCCTGTCGAAAATGAAGGTGGAACGTCACCTGAGCAACATTCAGCAGACCAGCGGCTTCTGTGGCTCTATATATATATTCAGTATACTTCGGACACAAATAAAACCCAATGCTCATTTAAAACACGTTACCTTCTTCGATTGTTATATAGAAATTCCAAATCGGCTTCAAGGTGGTAGGCTTTGCCTATACTTAAAATTGCAACTAGTTCTGTTTTCACAGTTCAATTCGCAAGTAGTTTATGAATAATCTCATCGAGGTACATGTCGGTACTTGCTATATTCTTTGAGGTAAATTGACGTATCGATCACAGACACTGAGGTGCAAAGCAATATAAGTGCATTCACTCATAGTATTGGCGTGATAATCTTATTAAAAAAGCGATGGGTCTATCGATATTCTGGAATAATCGTCGTTCGTATCGAGTTTATAAAAATACTAGCCGGAACCGAGCGCATCTTGTGTAACAAATATAATAGTCTCATATCAAATATCAACAGAACTCAGCTGTTCAATCAATCATCTACAAATAAAAACTTACATACGCTTGCGCTGCCATCTAGCGAATTTTAGCAACTGCTTTTAATGCAGTGTCACTTCTAGTCAAATATTCTCAATAGTGCAATAGTACAAATAGACTTCTTTGTGTGCTCACAATCGTTTATTTTTAACAAATTATTTTAATTAAATATAGATAAACGAAAGCACTGCGACCAATACTGTCAAAAGCTCGCTAATAGCACGAATCTCCATATTACAACCAAAACTTTATTTATAGATTTGGATTCCAAATAAGAGCGAAAAAGGGACCTGCACATAAAAACAGCTATTAGAAATAATATATAAGATATATGATGGGCTTAGGCTAAATCTTTGTAATAAATTAAAAGACTACCTAAATATAAATAAAACTTAAACTGTAACTATTACTGGACACAGCAGCTCACCCGTCTTGATAAAAAAAGGCGTGAATTTTGATGTGTAAACATCTAGGTGTACTTCTGTGTGTGCTTCTCTTCTAATTTGCGTCGTGCTTCTCTTGATTTTTCCTAAAAATTGGCGCGACGGGACCTACTTGTTTTATGACGACTCAGAACGGCATCTGCACGGCAGATAAGTTTTCACTGAGAGCCTTTCATAGCAGAAATACGCTCGGAGTGCTTGCGAAACGCTGCCGAGGGCGACACCGCTTCGAAAAATGTTATTGTAATTGAAAAAACTTGTTTCTAAAATTTTGATGTTGCTTTGCCCGTGGCGTGAACCCAGGATATTTGGTATGGATGGCGAAGCACGCTACCATCACACCACGGCAGCCGCAATCACATTAGAAGCAGCTTTACCAGAACCGGAAATTTCGGGCTTATTGAGAAAATCAGTGTCGGATTTTTATCTGTAACAGCCGATACCGACAAATTATTGTGTTATTATCAGCTTATTACCGACAAAATTATTATCGTCGAGCATTCGGTTTGTTAAAGTAAAAGCCTCATCTTCTTATTGGTATTGGATTTTATGATGAAGTTTTATAAGTATCTGTTTTATAAAAAACCAATGAATCATCGATAACATATCGATAGCACGACGATAAATATTCATAACACTCCGACAAGAAGTCCATAATTTTTCGATATGAAATCGATAGCTTATCGATAGCAAATCTATAGCTTTTCAATAAAACGTAAACGCGCGGAAAACTAATGGCTAACACTCCGATAGTAAATTTTAACCTTTCCGTTCACAAATCATTAACGTTTTGATAAATATTATGGCCTTATGATGTATGTATAATCGATAAATTTTTGTTAACATAGCGATAACTTTTCGATAGGAGTTCGATAGTTATTTTATAAAAATTCGATAATTTTTAATAACCTAAATATAACTTTTCGATAACAAATCTAAATTTTTTTGAAACATATCTACAACTTTTCGATAACAAAGCCTTAAAGTTTTGATAACATATCGATAATGTTTCGATGGATAAGTGATAACTTTTCGGTAGGCAAATGGATGAATTGCCGAATACAAACCGATAACCCATCGCTACAAAATCAGTAGCTCTTTGATGGCCTTTGTTATCCATAGCAAATTTATTATTTTTTGATAGCATATTTATAAAATCGATAATTTCGATAATAACACACCTGTAACAAACCGACAAGTCGTCAATAAGAAAGTGATACGACGCACATAATCCTTCGATAAAAAACCGATAACTCATCAATGACTAACCGTTAATACTTCGATAACAAATTGGTAATATTTATGCTGTCCGGTGTCGGTTCCTTCTACAGTTTTGGCTTCTGATCTTTATTTTCATCTCCACTCCTTCTCTTTTTTCCTCTACGTTCATTTTCATTTCTTTTCCATTCCCTGCGTTGGCTTGCCTTACCTTAATTGAATTAAAACAAAAGTGTTTAGCAATTTTTGTTGTTATATGGGCCTACTGATTTGTAAGATCGCGGGTTTGAATCGAGCTCAGGGCCTAACAATAACTATTTTATCATTATTATTGTTATGATACATTTTTTCTCAATTGAAAACATTTTAAATTAGAATAGAAGAAAGAAAAAATTTAGACAACTGCCAAAGCTCGTTGTATAGATCCATTTCGGGAACTGCTAAATTCCTTCATCGGCAACGTTTAGGCGCCGCTGCTATAACCATTCAGCTATAATAGCGGTTGTTTGTTTATCTTCATTATTTCTAACTCTATTCGGTTCTTGCCAATTGATATTCACAGCACTGCGACATCTGTAACAGATATCATAACAATAATAAAGATAAAATAATTATTGTTAGGCCTTGAGCTCGATTCAAACCCGCGATCTGATAAAAGTGTTTAGTATAAATTTTGCATGGAATGACCCATATATATCTGTAGATAGTAAAAGAGTAAAACGATGATTGTGGTCGTAAAATGTTGCATGCCGCCGTTAATGATGATGGCAATATAACTTTCGAATACGAATATCTTAACAAAAAACCATCATAAACAACTTAACAATAAGAACATTGTCAGCAGCTCCACCGCCACCACCACCATCAAAGTGATGTTGTTGAAAAACTCTTTTAAGAACAAAGAAGTGATGAGCCACCTACCAGCTACATGCAATATTAATACAGAAAAAAAGCAACATAAAAAACAACAACAAAATTGCATGAAAAGTTATAAGCGAAGCGAGGTGAAAATCAAAATAAAAACATAACTTCAGAATTGTATCATAAAAGATGAAGGTAAAACGTGAAACTTGAAGCTGTGCCAAGGCCACAACATCCTACCACAATTTAGTTGCAAGTGTACAGATAATGTATATGAGTTTGCTTGTGTCATCCGCACCTACTTTAAGTTTGTGGTTTTTTAGGGCCGAGTTTTTTAGTTAAATTTTTTTTATTATGCTTATCGGGAAGGTCTTTCGTTTAATTTCATCGATAAATATAACAGAACACCCACCAGTACACAGCAAATTGGTGTGCTAGTGGGACCTCTGCTGTAGATAAGGGAAAAGTTATATCAAAAGACCTCCGCTATAGAGGAAGGCAAGCCTAATACCACGATTTCCCAGGTAGTGGTATAGCGTCCCCACTATCTACTTCCCTCTCTCAGCTGACACGCAGTCGTGCCGAGATATAATTAATTTGCTCGAGAATAATCATGTCTCAAAACGCTACCAGTTTATGAAAGCCGTTAGAGAGTGAGGTCCCCACATCGTTAGAAGATATGTTTGAGTTCTGCTTACTTCAAACTAGAAAAAGAAGCGGAAAAGATGGGTTTGATGGTGAATGAGGACAAAACGAAGTACCTGCTTTCATCCATCGATGAGTCAGGACACTTGCGCCTTGAAAAACACGCCATAACTAGGAATATATGACACAGTTCCATTCCAATTAATATTTTATCGAAGACCGTCAATCCTTCACGTATGGACAAAGTTGGCACTTAGTTCCATATTACTATGGTTTAATTTAAAAAAAAACTAAACTAGGTGGCAACGTCATCAATACCTTTCTAGTGGCAACATGGACACGGTGGCGTAGTCTTTTTCCCCCACCCCCTTCCTTTCCTTAACAGTTTTTTTAATCGTGATACTTCTACGTTACTTGGTCCTAGACAAATAATATTTGTTTACATGAAACCGAGATCAAAGAAGATTTGGGAAGCCGAGAGAAGACACGCCCCCACTCTCTCTCTCCCAGCAATAGTATTTTCAAATTGCTCTGACTCTACCTGTGTTTGTACTTTACCAACAATACTTGATATATGGGTCATTTACATAGAGTTCCTTGCAAGAGTGGGCTTGGTTAGTACCTATTTTTAAGTCAATTGGCTCTGCCGTTCTGGGGTATTTCAAATTTTTAGGACTAGATCCCTTTGAGATTATTATCTAGATCTTCTTACAGCTGTTTCAGATCATTGCATTGTTTTTTTCGTAATGATATGACAGACACCACTTCGTGGCTGTTTCGAGAATATCTGCACATATTTTCGAGACTAGTTCGGGATTATTTCGAACCATTTCGAAAATGTTTTAGCAGCCATTTCGAGACTTTCGGGAATGATATCGGAAGGTTTGTTTCGAGACCAATTTCGGAATTATTTCAAGAAACTTTAGGGATCTTTTTGTTAAAAAGTGTTTCAGGGAAGTTATGGGCCCACCATTTTAAAAAATACGTTATATTCTTCATTCTATTCGGGTTTACATCAGGTCCATTTCGTTTTATGTTGAACTTTCTTCGTGCGGACTGGGCCGTTGGTATAAGCTAGCTTAAAATAGAAATAAGATTATATGATATAAAAAGGAAATCTATGGACGGGATATCAATTTTTTTTTTTTTATATATTGATGTAAGAAACAAATCTTTCTTCGTAACTCGTGGTTCGGTACTTTTCTTATGTATACTTTGTTGTTCTAAAATAATACTTAAATAGCACATCCAAATTTATTGATTTGGTAAGATTATCAAATTGGTATTTCTTATTCCATAATTGTGGATTTTCCAACCATGGATTTCTTCCAGTGTGTCGTAGTAGATATGCTTTGCTGTTCTTATTCCTTTTGTCTGTATATGAAATAATATGCAACCAATTGTTTTCCTTTGTTGCTACAAATAGTATCATCAACATATTTACTCTACTACGAGCCGATGGTCAACGGCCAACACCAACAACAACTCGCTTTAGCGGCAGCATCTCAAGCAGGTGTTACCAGCAATTACTTTGCACACGAAATGATCAAACACAACAAACCAAGAATAAAATTGAGCAACTGTTGGAGCTACTAGCTTGTAACAACAACAACAACAATAACATCAAATTTAATACATAGGAATAGCAAAAGTCGACTAGCCGAGCAATGAGAACAATACAGTCAACTAAAATATGCACCAAAAGAAGGAAAAAGGAGATAATGCACAACAACAGTACGTGCAAAAAGTAAGGATATAGTCACTTAACAATAAAATGTTAGTATTTTATCGTAACTGCCAATCAGGTGCTCATGGTCAATTGAATTATCGGCGCCAGTCGAAAAAGTGCAATCAAAAGGTCTGCAAAGAGGGGGCAACTTTCGATTCGTAGAACATCGGAATGTTAAAAAGTGTCAGTTGAAGGCATTGCAAGGCACAAAATTATAACTACCGCCTTCTCTTAATGCAATAGTGCTGAGCTAGTTTGGAACTTGTGCGGTTCACTGCAAGGTCCTTAAATTAAATTCTATAGGCAAGAATTCCCTCGTCCGACTTTATGTTGCATAAGAGCTGATGCCTGGTAAACGCTCCAATTCACAGAAGGGCCTTATTAAACCCTAGTAATGCCGCTGGGTGTCACAATCGACCAGAAAGCGAATACCCGAAAAGGGGTGGCATCCTTGATAGCGGCAATTTCATCTTGTGAGACACTGCAGTGGTCAGGAAGCCACAAATTTGGGCTAACTTTAAGTTCTTGACAGGGTACGTCTCCTCCCACCTTCCTATCCAGTTTGGATCAATCCTTAAATAAGTTCACCACCCGGCTCCTTGATCGGGGATTTATAAACTGTGAACTTGACAGCCGGGACAAACATTGGAGCACACGTTTCGCTAGAAATGAAGGCGTTGTAAGTAAGAATACTCAAGTGCCCATTGTCACTAAGTCTAAGTCCTGCATCTTGAAACAATATCGACCGCGTGTATTAGAGTTGGTGTTGTGCGGGGAGCCTCACTGATTCCAATGAAGGCCTTTCGTTGTCCAGTTTTCAGCATTTTTAAATTGGCCGCAGGGTCCAGTAGGTTTCCCCAGACCAACAACCCGTGTACCACCTTTGGATAGAGCGTCCAGCATGTTCCAATGGCTCACCGGTAGCAATACAAGACGACTGTGGCTTTTCTAGCCCTGTTCTCTTTACTAAGATCCCATGGCAGCTCACCCTCAAATATAATGCCAAGGTTTTTAACTATATCACATAGTACTGGTGGAACTCGGGCTATGGTGGGTGGTCTGAAAGTTGGGATCTTGTACCTTGAAGAAAATAGAACAATCACAGATTCATTGTCATTTAGAGCTAGGCCACAGGGCTCAGACTAGTTACCGCATTCCTCAAGGTGTCCGGGTATTTCCCCCTGACAATGGCTGTTAGATCGTTAGCATAGGCCACTGCACTCGACGTATTGGAGTAGTTCGCTTACGACAGCAACCCAGACGAGAGTAGACAGAACACTCCTCTAGGCCCTACCCTCCTCTAGGTCAGTGAACCTCACCACTCCGCTGTGACAATCCTATCGCCCAAAAGTCTACTAATAAATAAGATCAGATACGATTCGATTTGCAGTCCTGTTAAAGCCGTCTCGGTAGCAGCCGGCAGTACAGGATTCAGAGCTCCGTCGTTATCGAGAAAGGCACCCAGTACGAACTCTTTGCACTCGAGTCACCCTTCTACCAGTAAATCAACTGAATGGAGGGCTGTTTCGATAGAACTGTCTTTGCAATGTTTATGTTGTCATGCCGATAATCTTAGGAATTCTACTCCGGTTATAAGCTCAAACCGGTAAGAAAATCACCATTTGCCAAATATCTCTTGTTATTATCCACAATTTGTGCTAGAATTTTCAGGTGTTACTCCAATTAGCTATCAAATCAGCCATTTCATACTAAAGCTGTATCTCTCTCTCTCTCCTTTTGTCTCAGGTCGCACACACCGCTTGTTAGGGTAGCCACCCAACTATGATTTCTAAAGAGAAAGCAATCGGCTGAGGAGCTTACACCACCTTGTATTGAATTCGCCTTGGTGTTCCTCATAACAAATCGTAATTGGTTTGTTTACTTTTAGTACCAACTATGCAAGCAAACAAAACACGTAAGTAGAATCAAACTAAGTCTTGCGCTGGTCGCACGCAGAACAGCAGGAGCTTGACCACATTAAGAGCAAACTATTAAAAATAAATCAAGGCTTTGTTGTATCAATATCAACTTCAGTCAGTTGATTACAGACCAAGTGGCGTAATACTTATGTGGCAAGAAGCCAATCCACTTTAATGCTATAGGTTTAAACAACGGTCCAAACTGAAGCCGTGTCGTTCATCATCAAGAAAGCGCCACTATATTTGCTACTCGTACTCGCATGGTAGTCATGTTCAATGTATGTAAGTACGTAGAATTTTGCAGGTTGAATCGGTGTGACGCGTTCGATAGCGCCGAGATGTTGCTGACTGGTGAGTGCTGTTGTTTGACGCTTGACAAAACCTGGCTCTTTGCACGCGTCAAAAGTTAGTTGAAGGCATGCTTTTAAACAAACCAATTTTATTTGCTGCATCCGCCACAAAGCTAAGTTATCTACAGCAATTGACGTGAAATGAGTAAACAGTTTGTTGTGCGCTGTAAGCGTTTCGGTTGATCCATTTACACGTACAGTACATGGCATAAGTGGATACCGATCACTCCTTGCTAGATGCCCGCTACTTGGTCATGTATTTAACTTTTGCGCTGTAAACAAACTAAATATTACTTTAAGAACTAAGTACGGGCATGACTCCTCTAACAGCTTCTGTTGTTACTCTTTTCGTTCCGTATTTAATGATGTGCTGCTAAAAGACCATAATTGCTGCGAATTGCGGTGCGATTAGTTTTCACTGTGCCAATGGCTTAGTAGCAGTGCAAGTAGTCTTCGTTGCAACTGTCGTAGACTCCAATCCATAGATCTCAAATACAGTAAATAATAGATGTCAAAATTGTAAAGGCTTTATTGGCCATCAACATGCATACCTTAAAGGTAAACCTAAGAAACTGCGCTTCACAGCCTAGTCGCTGTTATTCAAACATCCTTGCGCTAACAGAGGCAATTGCAACTCAGTGTCAATTCCGATAATGTGGAGCTTCACTTCGAAACTCTGTCGCTTATTTGTGCGCGGATCGTGGTAATGAATAGAGCGCAGTCTTTCACGATGCCAAAAGTCAATATATGAATAGAATGTATGTCGGAAGATACACTGCGCCTTCGGCAGAGTCAGAACCCGAATATACCAACACATGATAGAAAAGTACTTTCTGTATCTCGGGTACTTTCGATACGAGTGCTAACACCACATATTCCTAATAAACAAGCAGACAGATATTATGTTGTATACAAATAAAAAAAAAAAAAAAAACACAGCAAGGGAAAATTTCCTGGGAACAGGCAACATTTCGCAAATAAATGAGGAAGTCCCAAGGATATCAATCCTTACGCGCTAGAAGAGTGCGAGGTTCAAAAGGACCTCGAAAGCATTTAAACAATAGGACAGGAGAAGGATGCAGACGACGCAACGAAGCTGCTAAAGGGAGACAAACAGAAAAATGGTGCTGCGGGTCTTACAAAGGAACCTCCAATATAGCATTTACAGTGGCGTCGAACGAACTCCTCCTAACCCTTTAGAAGGGCGTGCTTGATGAAGGGACCATGGCTCTCATTTGGAGGAGAGGTTTGTTGATGATATGTCGTGTAGAATCGGAGGAAAGGGTGCAAGCTGCAAGCATGGTTAGGAAACAGCTACACTCATTCATATATGCGGCCTAATCACACAACTTAGGACTTCGCAGTGGTGGCATTCGCAAGGAAGAATAAGCAGGCATTTATCTTAGCATCCTGCTAGATGGCTCATACTGTGAACGCGCCACCGAGGGAGTGCTGGAGGATTGTGAAAGGCGATAGGCTCAAGGGCGGTTGCTCATAGGTGCGGATGCAAATACGCACTACAATGAGTAGGGAGGTGGCGGTACAAATGATATAGGATTATTTCTATTTTTACTTCCTTGATATTAGGTCCGTTGAATGTTTGTCCGCTTTTCATACAAATCTTGCAATCGATTTTTAAGTAACTTCTCATTGAGCTACAAACGTGAAACTTTACGCATACGTTAGAACAGATACAAAGAGATTCGCCAGGGGGCGCACGGGATGAGATATTTAAAAAAATTGTGCGAAACGGAGGGAATTTTACGAATGATTTTCATGTAAGTTCTCATTGAGCTACAACTGTAAAACTTCACAGATAGGATAAGACGCCGAGAAAATTTTAGAAAAGGAGAAAAAAATTCCATTAGGTGGCGCACGGATCGAAATATTGAGATAAGAATTTGGAAATTTTGTATTTTGTGATCGATTTTAAAGTAACTTCTCATTGAACTACAAACATGAAACCTCAGAGACAGGTTAAGACACCGTGACAAAGGAACAAAAGGAGAAAAAAACTCCGTTAGGTGGCGCACGGATCGAAAAAATTAGATAATAATTTGGAAATTTGAAAGTGGATTTTAAGTAACTTCTCGATGAGCTAGTCAATCAATTGCGTTCCACCTTTATATTTTTAATTCTCATAGATATTTTTCCAAGTTCTATGTCAAAAATTTAATAATCAAAATTTAGCAAGAATATGTCTTTATATAAGGAGACATTTTTCGCTGATTTTTGTCCATTTATATAAAGGAAGTGCTTAAAATTTTTTTATTTTATTTTTATTTTACATACTACAAAGCAATTTGCAGATAGCCAACAGGTAGAGTGGCCCCACATAATTTGGTCCAACATGCAGTAATGTTCTTCATATATTTGGCGCATATCTAGTTGGTATCGTAAAGCAATCTCTTCCTAGGGAGACGCGCGTCACTCTGGCACAACTTTGATCTATGTAGATACAGTATTTCCAATAATTTTGGTGCAAGTTTTCCTGGATGCAAGTGATTTATTATCACAGAGAAGTCCCTTACATGCATGCAGCAGAGAAAACGCGGTGTTCATCGCCAGGTCATCAATAATGAAAAACTTTACTGTGACCTGGGGCCCTCACAACTGTTGCAAGGAACAGCGAAGTCAGTATTACCTATGTGTCGTGAATGTCGATCGTTGCTTAAGTACTGTAGTAGCGAACACGCAGTCGTTTCTTCGCTGCGCCAACTGGCGCCAATTGGCAGCACCAAGGGAATTTAAATGGGATTCAAGGGGTTAATAAGCGCAATACAGAGCTTTATATATATATGTATGACAATTGACAACTTCAGAGAGGACTTTACACTATTAGCCGATTCCCCTTGGTCTTCAATCTTTTGCACAGTATGCTTAATAGGGTCTTATATGCCGTACTAAAGACTCATTACGCAATAGTTTGTTCAGTTTGCAGGATCCCCTTTTTATGGACTAAGATCTAAAAATAACTTTGACATGCAAAGGTGGCATATCCTGTTATTAATCTTATAGCCTTGTAACTAAGATTATCTTTGCATTTCCCGTAGTAAATCCATGCATAACCTCTGTACTTAGATTTCCAGTAATATTCTTTTTCATTTCCTAATACTGTTTTCACACAGAAACTTAATGATCTCATTTCACCTGTTAATGAAATCGTAAATTTTTTGCTTTCACACAGAAGTAACTGCTCGATTAGTATGAAGCATGAGACAGACAATCATGGCGGAACGATACAAGGTGGGAGCATGGTGACATACCTACAAACAAAAAAAGTCCATGTACTTGTAAATTCGATGGGCAAATGTCAAAATCGTACTGCGCCGGTAGTTGATGTATCAAATCAAATAAAAAAGGTTATAATCAGCTGTTCGATGCGGCCACCTTGTATCGTTCCGCCATGCAGACAATGACATTTGCTTTGACAAATGACATTTTTTAGCACTGAACACACCAAAAACTAAGAAGCAGAAACGGAAGTGGAACGCTGCCAACAGAGTTGCATTGTGCTTTTGACTTCATTAGGCATTCGATTAGCTACTAAAGAAATAATAATAAATTCGAATTTTGTAGGGAAGATTGAGCTCAATAAGCGTCTTAATGTAGAAAGCTGCCTTTATTATTCAATAAGCCGTCTGTGTGAAAACAGTATAAGCCTCAGTTTATTGAACTACTAGAAATTCAACAATTTTACAACAACAACATCACATAGATATAAAATATATTTACTATATTAACTAACGATTTAATTTTCCAAACATTGCGAAGCAATTTGCCTATGAAAGCCATAATCAACAATAAAATTACCATAAAGAAGAAAAAATGACTCGTTGAATGCAACTCACTTACTCATACGCGAATCATTGCTGCGCCGGTTTATTATCGTTATTTGCGATCAATAGCAACTTCTTAGGCATTTTTATTAGACTTGAGAAGAATCTCAAATTTACAACACAAATATGTGCCGCTGTCGCCGATTGAGAAAACAGTCAGTGAAATTTGATATTTACGTGTAAATGCCTCGAGTTTTGGAGTATCAATGCGTTTGAATAGAGGTTTGGAGAAAGGTGTTCATATGCACTTAGTACATCCATGCGAAAAATAACTTTACGTGCCTTCTTTTATATCGGTTGGGCTGTGATCAACGCCATCCTCGTGGTCAGCATCTGCATATGTGAAAAGTATTCATGGTGCCGGATTTGCTGGTTTTCCACCTCAACGGCCACAGAGAATTTTACGATTATAATAATATTTGCGAAATAGAATAAAATTTGATATACACGGAATTTGTGAAGTGCAAATAGCGTCACTGGCAAATTATAATGTAAACTAGGCATTAGTGATGTGAGCTTACGAGTTTTTGAAGAATCGATTATGAGTCAGACATCTGAACCGGTTATGGGTATAATAGCTGGTAATAGTACTAAGTAAATATTTTTAATTCTCTCAGAAATGTGGTTATGTTAGGATTTCGCTTATAATGTCAAAAGGCCGAACAGCTCATCAATATGAGGTACTGCCTCGCCTTGAAAATGTCATTGACTGGCAATTTAGATACTGCCCATCGCAGAAAGGCAGCTTCTCTTCGCATCAGCTAACACTAGCACTCGTCATTAATGCTAGGCATATTTTACCTAATCATCCGGTTAGTTGCTTTCATTACCCAAAACATCACCAACAAAAAATCCCCGATACTCTAACGCGCGAGTTAGTGATGATGATGGCGAGTTCAGCTAGGCCTAATCCGTGCGTTGCGCAATTTACAGGAAAATTACGGTGAGTAAGGACCCACATGACCATGATGGCTTTATGTGTGTGACAAATACTCCACGTATCTTACATTCCAGTATGATCTTGAAAGTTTTTGAGAATTGACGTTTTTACATTCGTTTTTCCAAGAGTTTTTTAGAGAGATATTACTGACACTAATTTGGCTGAGACTTTAGGTTTCCAGAATTTTTATGTATTCAGTTTTAGTCAAAGCCGAATTTCCATGCAGTCATTTGGCATTTAGTTTTGCGATCCGAATTTTTCAAAAGAGGAATGAAGTTTGGCAGCTAATTCATTTTAACAGCTGGAAAAGTGGTAAAGTACAACCTATTTTGCTTGTTATTGCTGTGGCATCAGTGCTTCGCTCCATCTGTTGCTGTTTCAAAAGTGCTGGGCCAGCGGTATAGAGGTGATAGAAGAGTTGGTTCCACAATGAAAGTGAAAAGATGGTTGGTGTGATGAGGAGATGAATTACAAGCGGTACATACATTGGAGATATCCTAGTTGATTCTGAATAAGTAAGATTTTAAGTGTCCAGATCGATTGAATTTTTAAGTTCCTGGTAGGCGGGGCCACTTCAGTCAGATCTCTCTTAGGATGCCCAGGTTTATGGGTACTCAGCAAAAACTGTTTGTTCAGCATTTCATTTCTCTCTTTTTTATAGCGAGTATTCTCGCCTCACTATGCAGATGATGTTCTGGAGAAATAAAAAAAGGGCCGTCCTTCGGTTTGTTTCGATACCGCTATCGATTGCTTTTGTTTCGAATTTATGTTCCAATGGACCTGTTTTTTCTAAGCCTCGGTGTGGCTGGTCTTTTCAAAAATCCGAATTCAGTCCCATAGTTATGTACATCACTACGACATACTTATCTTCACAAATAAATTTGGATTTTGTATGTGCGTGCATATTTGCAGAGTGTCTATTTGGCAGTTATCCGCAATCAAGGATATTGCATAAATTCAAGATTCGATTTAGCGAATTGACATATTTACGTTGTGTGCAAATAATTGAGGATTTGCTGTTAAAGAATCGAAGGCTTTGATCATAAATACATGTTTTGTTAATGATATAAATGATAAATAAAATAATATGTTGTTGTTGTGTTAACAGTGCTTCGCCCAATTCAATAGATGCGACCACTCACAAAATGTCATCAAAGTCCTCTAACGGGAGTCCAAGGAAACTAACAATTTCAATAGGGCTGGAACATAGGAAAGTTGCACGTCACATTTGCAAAGATGGTTTGTATCATGTGGGGACACACCGCATGTGGGACATACATGAATGTCGGGGTTAGTTCTGGAAAAATCGGAGTTTAACCTGCTACAGTATATAAAACGAAGTTGGGCCTGAGTGAGTTACATGGTAGTCTCTCTTGGTAGTCTGCTTTCTTCTTCTGCCAGGGTAGGTTCGCTTACATTGATAACCGGGCTCACTGCGCACGTCATAGCAAAGGTGTTTACCGATTTTGTGTGGATGAGGTTTAGAGCCCCCTTATGCTTATTTGGATCAAAAGGTCGTTTTTCGTTATCCCTCTTTGAAGCGGGGCAAAATCAAGCAGTTTTTTGTTAGAGTGTCCAGGTCTATGACTGTCTGTAAAACATTTTTTTATACTCTTTTATGTTGAGCCGTTTGGCTCATTATATAGATAATGTTCAGGGGTCACAAGAAGACATCCCGTGGCAATCCTGACTGCAGCATTTTGGCAGGCCTAAGCCTTTCCAGTGCATTTCTTAGACCAGGCCATCATATTGGCGAAGCAACGCACAAAAGCGGGATGATCTGGTTGATAGTAGATTTACAAGATCTGAAACCGTTCTGATAAAATCCAATCAGTTCGTTGATTATGGCTTGCAGTCTGTCGCTCAGTACGCTAGATAGAACCTTATTCCATCTTAAATTCTAATATGTAGGAATGCATTAAGCCGTATATATCTTACATAGGAGTTTATGCAGGCGGCCACCGTGGTGTGATGGTAGCGTGCTCCGCCTACCACACCGTATACCCTGGGTTCGCATCCCGAGCAAAGCAACATCAAAATTTTAGAAATAAAGTTTTTTAATTAGAAGAAAATTTTTCTAAGCGGGGTCGCCCCTCGGCAGTGTTTGGCAAGTGCTCCGGGTATATTTCTGCCATGAAAAGCTCTCAGTGAAAACTCATCTGCCTTGCAGATGCCGTTCGGAGTCGGCATAAAACATGTAGGTCCCGTCTGGCCAATTTGTAGGGAAAATCAAGAGGAGCACGACGCAAATTGGAAGAGAAGCTCTGCCTTAGATCTCTTCGGAGGTTATCGCGCCTTACATTTATTATTTATGCATGCTCTTTACTAACTCTTCGCCTGCGTGTTTGAACAGCTCGGCGGATAGTCGGTCAATACCTGGCTCCTTGCAATTTTTTGTTCGTGATATTGCCACTCTCACTTCGTCATAGTCGGCTGCCGGAACGTGTTTTCTATCATCAGCGATTAGGGTAACGGTCGATATCTCAGTAATCTATAGGCTATCGAAATTTACGTTTTCTCAATGCTAACTGATGCTTTGTCATGAGAATGTGTAAATAAGTCAGCCGTTTTGATTGTATTCGTGTATCCACAATAAGTTTTTATGATTTGTTCTATGGTGAAAACGATCCTAAGGACTTGCCAAGCCACTGCAAAGGTAGCCCCCTATTTTACAACATTGTCAAAAGTATTTTGATAATTGTTGTCAAGCCATTTGAGTCGGAGACGTTAAACCAACTTGGTAAATAACAGATACCCTAATGAACTTGCAATTTTTCGCGTAGAAAAAATGCTGAGACGCAACGGTTGTTACCACCGGAGTCACTACATTTTCACCTCAGTTCTGGAAAATTGTTTAAACAATTTCATTTTTATATATAGGCGCCCTGCAGTATCCACAAAGAAGCAAGAAAAATGCATTAAATGACCAAGCTAATCCATTTGTTCTAAGTAAGATTGAACATTACTTGTTCTAAGTCCGCTCATCGTGTGTGAGCTGTTGCAAAATCAGATGGCGTATGCGGCCGCCTAGATAAGCAGTTACACCAGTTCAAAGGGGAAATAGAGACCATTTGTATCCAAATAAAATACACATATATATATTTAGTAGAGGTGACGATTTGCTGAATTTTTTCCTTTCGGGATCTGAAAGTTCAATCCCGGGATTATCCCGAAATTTGGCCTGTATTGATTTCTTTATGGTTTTTGAAAAAAATTGCAACACACTGACGAAACTCATTAAGTTCAATAGACGATTTCTGAGAAGCAAAAAATATTTTTTGAGAGCTCGATTTTAAAGAGTAGGAGTGGAATTTTCAGGAGAAATAATGATTTAAGAAAAATTCTAGAAAGTGTTTTTTGCATTTTGATTTCGAATATCTTAAACAGTTAAAGTTTTTAGAGTGTTTTGGCTCAGATTCCGGTTCATCGCATCTAAACCTTCGAGAAAGTATAGTCCGGTTTCTGGTTACAAAATTAATTTGGTCCTCTTCTGTGCAATTAAACCAATTAGGCCCGCTTGCAGAACCGCAAGTTATATTTTTTACTCAGAGTTGATTTGAAAAATGTGTCAGAAAGGTATGAGTTTAACACGTGTCAACTTAAATCTGAGCTAAAAATATAACTTACCGTACTGCATGTGGGCCTCAGAAATCAGTAACAAAAATCTTACCACAGAATTTTTATATTTTTGTCCCCCAGTGTAATGCTTTAATGTAAGGTTTTTGGTGGAACAAATTTTAAATTATTTAAAAGGATATTAAAAAGCTATTTTCAACAGTCTCAAGATTAAAGTCAAATAATCCCGAGTTTTTTGGGGTTTAGAAAAGGCCGGAATCGCGGGATCCTCATCCCTAATATTTTCATACACACATGCATACGTATAAGTGCATGTTTATATAACTTTGTGAGTTTTCACATTCTTCCAGCCGCAAGCAGAAATTCTAGTCTCTTCACATGTCGTTGATCTCTTGATCGCCTCATGTCCATCAGATGCATACCAAATTTGCACAAAATATCCAAAGTATCCATACAAATAGCATCAAAATGCCGTGACCAAATGCCACAACTACTCGTATCTAACCGACGGTATCTAAGAAAGAAACAAAAGTTGGAAAATGATATAAGGTTATGTGAAAAGCGAAAATGCAATTTTGTTATACAGTCAAAGAAAAATTTTGTAATACCAAGCTTAATTTTCATTTAAGTTCATATTGCGAAGAATGGAGCTTTTACAAAATAAACAAGTAAGGGTGTCTAATTTCGGGTGAAACCGAACATTATATACTCAGCGTGAGTTTCAATTGTACATTTCATTTCAGATAAATTACTTTTACGAACTTTGTTTCAAACCGCTAGATTCACCAAAAACGCCCTCTAAACCCATATATAACTTTAAGAGAGCGTTACGCGAAGCATCAAACCTTGCGCTCATAACACTCACTTGGCTCCCCGTTAATAGGAATATTGACGGGAACGAGAAACTTAGTCTCTACTGAATATGTCTAGAAAAGATATATTCAGGATCCCAACCACTATAACATTCATTTGGCCCCCACGCGGATAGAATGGAATGCAGGACCAGTAGTGTGGATCGCAGTCCCAGCTTAGACGCTTCTTCTTATTGAAAAAACTTGTTTCTAAATTTTTGCTGTTGCTTTGCCCGAGACGAAAACCCAGGATGTTTAATATGGTAGCCGGAGCATGCTGCCACCACACATAGCCCAGCGAATTAAAAACTTTGTTTCAGAACCATTTCCTTTTTTTCAAGTGTAAATAATGCATTCATAGAAATCTGGTACATACATACGGATATCAGCAATATATATATTTAATACTTGTTAGTGATTTGTTGTGGAAGTATTCGATTAC
The DNA here is from genome assembly GCF_040869045.1 of Eurosta solidaginis. Classification (NCBI taxonomy): domain Eukaryota; kingdom Metazoa; phylum Arthropoda; class Insecta; order Diptera; family Tephritidae; genus Eurosta; species Eurosta solidaginis. The sequence goes on from NC_090323.1 coordinate 238,548,881, forward strand.
TGTTTATAAGCCATTGTATGATAATGAGCAAAGATGCTAAAAAGCGAGAAATCATATAAGGAGTCGTAGTTCATATATAACGTTCACGGTGTCAAAATTTTCACACAAATTAGTCGTAGTAAAAACTCAATGTATTTTGTAATACCTTTCATGAAAATGAAATGGTATATTAATTTCGTCACGAAACCGAAAATTGTAAGTCCTTAAAGGAAAATAGATAGACCCACCATTAAATATACCGAAATAATCAGGATGAAGAGCTGAGTTGATTTAGCCATGTCCGTCTGTCCGTCTGTCCGTCTGTCTGTTTTTATGCAAACTAGTCCTTCAATTTTTGAGATATCTTGTTAAAATTTGGTAGGCGGGTGTATTTGGGTATCCGATTAGACATTTGTCGGAACCGACCGGATCGGACCACAATAGCATATATCCTCCATACAACCGATTTTTCAGAAAAAGAGGATTTTTGTAATATCTTACCCAATTTAACAGATTGAAGCTTCAAACTTCACCATATACTTTCGTATATTGCACGTATTGTTGCCTGAAAAAATTGATGAGATTGGTCGTATATACATATAGTATATATCCCCCACAACCTATTGTTCAGATAAGGAACTTTTCGTAATTACTGCCCTATTTTAAGAGCTAGAGGCTTCAAATTTAAACGAATGCTAACGTATATAACATATATTGTTGTCTGAAAAAATCATAGAGATCGTTGGTATATATAGTATATATATGGTGGTATATATAGTATATATATATAGTATATATATATATATATATATATTTTCGCAAATTTTAGCCCCATTTTAACAGCTAGAAGCTTCAAATTTCACAGAATACTTACGTATATAACATATATTGTTGTCTGAAAAAATCATAGAGATCGGTTGTATATATAGTATATATCTCATACAACCGATTGTTCAGATAAGAAACTTTTCGCAATTTCTACCCCATTTTAACAGCTATAAGCTTCAAATTTCACCGATTGCTTACGTATATAGCATATATTGTTGTCTGAAAAAATCATAGAGATCGGTTGTATATATAGTATATATCTCATACAACCGATTGTTCCGATAAGAAACTTTTCGCAATTTCTACCCCATTTTAACAGCTATAAGCTTCAAATTTCACCGATTGCTTACGTATATAGTATGTATTGTTGTTTCAAAAAATCATAGAGATCGGTGATATATATAATATATATATGATGGTATATATAGTATATATATATAGTATATATATATTTTTTTTTGCGATTTCGGCCTCATTTTAACAGCTAGAAGCTTCAAATTTCACCATATGCTTACGTATATAGCATATATTGTTGTCTGAAAAAATCATTGAGATCGGTGGTATATATAGTATATATCTCATACAACCGATTGTTCAGATAAGAAACTTTGCGCAATTTCTTCCCCATTTTAACAGCTAGACGCTTCAAATTTCACCATATGCTTACGTATATAGCATATATTGTTGTCTGAAAAAATCATAGAGATCGGTGATATATATATTATATACCCCATATAAACTCTAATTTTTGCCCCCTTTTTACGGCTAGAAGCTTCAAAATTCATCAAATTTCATCAAATAGTTACGTTTACGTCATATATTGTTGAAATACGTGATTCGTAGTCATAGTTTTTACACGCAGACCACAAAAAACCTGAAACTTTGCATCCTCACACAAAGTACCTACCTGTTTTTTATTTTATATTAATCTTAAAAATCGTTAAGGTATGTAGATCTGTTCACTATATATTTCTTATCTTATACATCCGATTATTCGGAGATTATGAGCGGGATAAGATTATTGTTCAGCCCCATTCATGAAAGGTATGAAGTCTTCGGCACAGCCGAAGACAGTCCCTTTTTTACTTGTTTGTTTAGTAATAATAAATAATTAGACGCGTTATAAAATAAATTACATAGGTCGAGGCTAATCGACTTTCCCAGTGACCGAAAAGTGGTAAAATGCAGTACCAGGTTTAAGCATACAAATATACATTAAAGGGCCCTTTACTGATACTTAGCATAGACTTCACTAGACTTGGCATAAACTTGGCAACATAGCCACGATTATACTCTACTTAGCGCATACAATCTGGCATCATATCAATAAATGTCAATTTGTATGACAAAATGTCACAATGTAATGGAAACAAACAAATGGCATCTCAAAATGTAAACGTCACTTAGAACTTACATAGAAAATCAAAATTCAACAGACTTCTAAGTCAAGTTAAGTGTTGCTAAGTTTTGAGTAATCAGTAACATGCAATGTTCATTTAACAGAACTGTTAGTGACAGTTCTCAAGTCAAGTAAAGTCCATGCTAAGTATCAGTAATGGGCCCTTAAGCCACATATCTGTCCCTCCCTCGAAATAAATAAATGCAATCAGATCGAACACGTTAAGATAGAAGGACGACATGTTTTCCCATATTTTAAATGAGCGCACGATTCGTGGGCTGATCATCAAAACGAGGCCGAACATTCAGAGCAAGACACAAAAAACACAATTAAAGCTAGACGTAGAAAGGCTGTAATCGCAACGGACTGCCAATTATTTCACAACTCGACTCGCACACCAGCTCTCCGAGAGTTCAAATTAACGCGACAGCATGCACGAGCAAGGAGAGCATATCTTAAAAGCACTTTTTCTCGCGCTTAAAAAAAATGTGTTATCGGCGACCACGTACAAACAGTTGGTACGATGAAGAATGCCGCGTTGCCTACAGGAGGCCAATGTTAAGATTGAACGCAACAAGTGAGTGTGAACGGTACTGCTATTTGAAAAGGGAAGCGAGCTGAATTTTCTGGAAGTAAAGGTAGAAACAGAAAAGGGTGAGCTTGAGCTACAAGTCAGCAGGGATAACGCTCGCAGAATGTATAAAAAAACTGCAACAGACCGAAGGTTTAAGCAAGAGGCAAAACCTGAAAAATCGAAAATGGCGATTTGAAAATCGATGTCCAGAGAGACCTACTTAGACCTATTGAATATAGTCGGCTCTTTTTAATGGTGTCAACGATAAAATGCGGAAGAAGGATGAGGAATCCGAGCACGAAATCGATGATGATGAAATTGATGTTTGATCTAAATTGAACGCACCGAGAACTTGCTGATTGGACTTTATAACTGCATTTACTAGGTCTGAAGTAAATCCACAATCGGCCAAAATTTGAGGGAAAACAACGAAAAAGGAGTTGATACACTTCATCCTTTCATAGATTTTTGCTACTTCTTTCATAGGACGACGGCCGCCGTGGTAGCGTACTTTACCACACCAAAGGTCCTTGGTTGAAGTCCAGAGCAAAGTATCAGAAATTCAGAAAAAAAATTTTTTTTAATTGTAAACAAATTTTTCTAATTGAACAATTTTTCTAATTGAAGTCGGCCCTCGACAATGATTTTACAAATACCCCGATTGTATTTCTGCCATAAAAAGGGTCTCATTGAAACTGCAGCTGCCGTTCGGTTTGTCCGCAAAACGTATACGAATAAGCTAAATGACGTTGAGAAAAGGGCCTTCCCGAATAGCTCGAAACTAAAAGAGCTTAGCCAGCGGGCAGGTATGCCCGTCGTAAGAGGTGGCTAAAATACCAGATTGATTCAAGGGGTTGTGTAGCGCAACCCTCTGAAGGGCTTGCCACTGCAATATATAGCTCCTCCAACCCAACTGTCAACCTCACCTACCCGTGGCGAATCCTGTTTCATTAACCGCCGAGGCTCGGACGACCCCGAAATGCTGATGGATCTAGGGGGTGGGAGGGCGATATGGCCTAGAAGGTTTCATGTGGTCATGCTAAATCGTTCCCGAGATGGTCGCGCTAGTACATTTATGGTGCTTGTTACCGGAACATACCGGATCTGCATCCAGCAAAGGACCATCAACATCGATAACACTCCTCAAGTCCTTCGGGGAGTGTCCTTATCGCTACATCAACAACAACAACAAAAACGAGCTATCGGACAGGGTGACTTTCCATTTTTAATTTGATGCCGGTAACAATAATTTATAAGAGCTCACAGTTGTTTTTCTTAAGAGGAAAATTTGTCACACTTCGGTGTAGCCTAATTTACTGCACCAAACATCTAACGGCCACTGACATCTATGATGACATCGGGGTGGTCATTTACAAGTACAAATACTGTAGATTGCGTTGAAATTTCCACTTTAAAATTAACTTAATTATTTCTTCATTAAGTTTACGAAGACTGAAAATACATATTTGTACAATGTCTGATGGCCATGCTGTTGATGCTGACATCCAATGGCTGCTCCTACAGCTGCTACCGCACAAACGGGCATTTATGGCATCGGCAATGGGCAAGAGTAAAGCATGAAGCTGGTTAGAGGATCCAAATAGTAAAGTGAAATGTTTACTTGGCATTCTAAAAGCACGGCACATGAGATTACACTATGATCCTAACCCAATGAATAAAAGCTGATGGAAGGCATAGCTTGGAGCAAAATAAATGTTTAAAATTGGCAATCGATAGCGCAAATTGGAATGCAAACGCGGGCGAGCACAAGCACATCAACGCTATGCTGCCATCGAACCATCGAATCTCATTTCTTCAGCAGCAAATTCTTCTGAGGCTTGGTATCGATGGCATATCGTATCGCAGTACAATGACAGCGACACGCGGCAATTGATAACAAACACAAATACAAAACATCAATGCATATGAAAATGTTAAGGTAAACACAACTTAAGTACGTACATACACATAAAAATGGTAGAATGTTGGCACATAGCAGGATGGCGCATGGGTTGGTATTTAAAATTCGCTAAGTACGCCATGGTCAACGGCATCGGTAGCAGCAATTTAACAATCAGGTGACTATCAGCTAAAGAAGAGATAGGTTGATGCGCTCGCATGGTAGCGCCGTAGGAATGGGGGGCACACATATGGAAGTATGTGTGAAGAAACGTCGTGCATTAGCTCTGAATGGCAAATAGTACACTAATGGATCGGGGTGCAGTCGGAAGGTAGGCATATCAACATTTACTTTGGCTATGACCGGTCAATATAGACAGATTTCCATGCAAATTTAATACGTAAATAAAATGGTCAGATTGAAAATCTTAACGCATCTCCTTCAGTCCGCTCTCCCAGTATACTTGGTCGGCGCTCGGTCTGGTTTTGCTGTCATTTTAAATTCTTAATGAAGCTATGTGCAATATTTGCACTGATTGTATGTAAGTACTTATGTATCCACATTAGGGTGTGCACACTGAAAGAAATGGTGCTAGTAAAATCAACAAATCGGTTGTTGTTCTTGACTTAACGGAGATTCGGTGAAATTGATCGAATTATGGTAAATTCAACCGAGTTCTTTGTCAAGCGAACAAATGTTTAGTCATTTCAATAGAAGAGAAATTGTTGCTCTTAAGTTAACAAAATTCTGTATGTTTGTTTAATGGTGTGTTCAGTTTATACTTATATTTAAGAATTCATGAGCTTAACACCGGCTTATAATAATTGAATTGCAATTATTATGTTTTCTGAGAGAAACTGAAAAGAATGAAACATTTACTGGCATATTGCTATGGAACCATTTCGAAAACCACCAACGTAATCATCATCAGGCAATTTTGTAATGTTGTCAAAGGTTTCACCGGGATTCGAACCGTGAATCACATGGTGAAACTGCAGTAGCCTTAAACAACTAGGCCATCCTGCTGGTATTTATTGTCATGCTTAATTCAGTTTTTCTCATTTCTACACTAACAACACAATTGAGACATTTTATCTCTATATTAATTTGTGTGCCATGTAGATTTCTTTTCAGTTTCTCTTAGAAAACATAATAATTGAAATTCAATTATTATAAGCCGGTGTTAAGCTCGTGAATTCTTAAAATTCTGTAAAATTGACAGATTCCTAACCAATCTAACTGATTTTTTTGTTAACACAACTGATCTCACTGGTAATTTCAACAGCGATCAACAGTCAATACATGAGAATTTTACGTTCACTGCGCTCTCTACTTTTTACTTATGTATGCTGTGTACTATATGTATGCACATATTTACGTATATATATGGCGGCCGCCGTGGTGTGATGGTAGCGTGCTCCACCTACCACACCGAAGACCCTAGGTTCACACCTCGGGCAAAGCAACATAAAAATTTTAGAAATAAGGTTTTTCATTTAGAAGAAAATTTTCCTAAGCGGGGTCGCCCCTCGGCACTGTTCGGCAAGCACTCCGAGTGTATTTATGCCATGAAAAGATCTCAGTGAAAACTCATCTGCCTTGCAAATGCCGAAACATAGGTACGTTCTTACAAAGCTGTCGCAAACAACTTATTTTGTTCATTTGACTACTAAAACGGTCAATTACGAATCAACGATTTGTGCGCAGTTGATTCAACATCTTGTTGCGATGGATAAAAATTTACAGAAATTTCGGTTGAATTGGCCCGTATTTCGGTTGATTTTACCAGTCTTTTTCTTTCAGTGCAATAATAACATAAATTTCAGACCCCGATGGAATACCCACAATGGCAGTTCTCGAAAAAAGAACTTTCCAAATCAGATGGGAGACAGGAGGGCTAGGTCTCATTCCAAAATAAAGAGGAGACCCCAACTATCCATCGTCTTACCGCCCACTGTGCATGTTGGCACAGCAAATAAATTGATAGAAAGCCTCCAAGAGCAGCAATAGAGAACGGGGGAGGCCTGTCTCCCCGACAGCAAGGTTTTCGTAGAGGACACTCCACAAAAGATGCCTCTTCAGGCAAACACGCATATTGTAGGCGGATTCCCACAATCAGGAACATGATAGTTGGGAACCAGCACAGAAACAAGCATCTCAACGTAATCTATATAGGTCAGGCTAGACAGTAATCTGACCTTTCGAAAAACAGTCAAGGAATCTGCGAAATGGTTGCGCCCACCTTAGTGAAGCTGTATAGATTAATGACAAATCCAAAAGGTGCAAAATACAAGCACAAGAAAGCTTTTTGCTACTCGTTGCGGATACCAAACCGATATACAAATCTCGTCACAGATAAAATTGAATTCACGAGAATATTATTTTGTTTAAGGCCGAACAATCAACCCCAACCCTTTTTTCATGAGGTTCAATGAAACAGTGTCCCATTAATACAGCGACCACGGTAGAGATGTCTACAGAATCAACGATATATTTGGACAACACTTATATGTCTATACTAACTTAGCACTTCTTCTTGGTCGTTCTTCTCTTTGCAAGTTCAATCCCAGAATGTTTCAATGGATATCTCAAAGGCTTGAGGGCCAAATAAGGTATTCTGAGTCACGTGTGCGGCAGTAATGAAGTTATCTACATGTTGGCAAAAGAAGTTTTAATGTCAAACTTGTCATACCGCCGGGCAATTCGCAGCAAACGCAATTGACGTCAAATGGCATGCTGTTTTCACTAAAATGACAAGGTAATACGGTTGTTAGGAAGTAGGGAAAATTCGGAACCATTTCTATATCAGATTGAATTTCTCGCAATACAACATATATATATTCAAATATCTGGTCCAGATCGTATACTTTTGGCACTATGCAACCATGATGCTTCAAAAACCAATCCAGACGCAATTTGGACTCTTCACGATACAGTTCATCACAACTTCGGTCTCATTTCGGCACTATTTAGTTAAATTGTCCATAGTGTTGCCAGAATTTGTTTGACGACCAAACGAAAGAACCCCGCTAGGGTACCAGCAACTTAATATATAGAAATGACACGAACACAGAACGTGCTCAACCGTTTCTTCTTGCAGTCTGCACTCGCTATTGCTGTGGCGTGGCCTTACTAATAAGCATGATACGCCAGAAGGCAGTGCCCATTTTCCAACGATATGCAAATTCTGTCTCCTTTTGATTTCTTTTAAACGGATTGGGACATTGATTTATCGAGTTCTGCACTTTGCTTTGCCAACTCATCCGCCTTTTTGTTACCTTCTATCCCTTTATGACCGATAAATCTAGTTTAGATGTATGGTCCGGCCTGAGCGAAGTATCTCCAATGCTTCTATGCATTCCAGGACACTTGTTGATAAGAAACTTTGTGATTTTATTGCATTGATTGTCGCCTAACTATCAGTAATAATATTGACACGACTGCAGCTCAAGCACGCTTCCACTGCAGTGATCTGGTAGCCTGTAGGATCTTCTTATTTGGAACCATCCATATACACGTGTACAGTAAGTTCTGATATCTGCGCACACTTGCTCCATACTTCCAGCTCTATTGATCTCTTTTCGAAGCTCAGGCAAGGGACCTTGTAGTCCGTTCGCCCCATATTTAATTCGCTGTACTGTTATGGTAACGGCACTTTGAGTTCACTGGAGAAAAATTTGGGGAATACTTATGTGTTCAGTTCGAATGATTTCATGATGCGCGTTATAACTTCGAACCCATTTGGGTGATTTTTAAATATGGTCATTGCAGTAACAAATACTTCTTCAATATCTCGATGTCTTCCCCTTTGCAAATGAAGACTAATCAAGTGAAATCTTTGTTATTTTGAATATATCGTAACTCGCTGGGAATTTAAATTCATATATCAATGTGGACTGCCCTAATAGTACATATCTAACTTTATGTTTCGTATATCGATTGTGTGTACTTATTGCCAATACCAACAGCTGCAGCTTTTGCTGCTGATTTCCTATTATCACAGCAGCATTGGACTGCGCTATTAATAAACTAACGGCACGGAGGTAATCAATTATTAATTAGCTAAAGGCACCCACTAAAGCAAGCTGTGTACGTTGGTATCCAACATTTGCACCTTACCCTGAAAGCTTGGCTCTGCAATATCCGCTTTGACTGCCAAAACAAACGGAAATCATTTGATTGTGTTTATTGGGCAAACAGACCGACGCTAACGGTAATGCTGCCGATATGAGCATAGCGATTGTGTTAGCGATAGGAGTAAATCAATTGCATGTTGAATCAAAACTTTACTAAGCTAACCTAAAAGAGAATTTTTAAATTGCCCAATGGAATTGTACAATGTACACTGATTAGGGCCGTGTTTTGAACTTTGGAGTATTAGGGCTAATAGTTGGTGAGGGACCACTATGTTTTTTGGACTGCCAAAATCTTCAAAACTTTTTTCGTGAAATTTATTTATATGTTTTCCATAAAATTCTACTTGTAGTCATTGTAACTTTGTTCCAACGAAGAACAAATTTTATCGATTGTTGTATTGTTTTTTGCTTTTTTAGTACTTTTTCACATAAACCTATTAGGTGAATAACGATGGATCCTTACTGGATTTAATTACATAGATTCGTCATTGTATTTTCGGTGCTGGCTTTAATAAGTAAGGCCGTGGCAAACTATAACGTGCATATTGCTGACGTTTCCATTACGCGCGTTTAATTTGTTCCCACACAAATTCACAATCACGTCATATGCAACTAGGAATTTTCCCTTGGGCAGCGCCACCCAAGACAAAGTTTTTGTCATTCCCACAACAAGAACACCAACATTTTCGTTTCATGCCAATTTTATGTAAAAACTTCGCCTAACGAATGATATTCGAAGGCTCGATTTTTCAGTACAAGTTCAACTCAGTTTGTCAGTTAAAAAACGCTCAAACTTATTCTACAGTTTTACAGTCTACTTTAACTGAATGTTAAGCGTAAGCAGCCGATCTGGCAGGGTTAAACTCTAGTTAACTTATCAGTTATTTGCGTTTGTTCGCAATGGCGTCGAATATACCCAACAAGTATTTGAGCTTGAGTACCATTAGAGCTCATGTTGATAAGTTGTATGTAAATCAAAAATCGCTATTACTAAAGTTAAAAAAGGTAGTACCGAACTTGTTCTCAAGTGTGGCTCTCGAATTGGACTCAAATTTGTAATTCCAACACTATTGTATTTTCAAGAAAATAATATAAAACATGTATAATCTATTTTTAATTTATAACGCTTCGTTAATAATACCAACCGTTTGTTTATTTTTCACAATTAACAGCTGTTGTCTTTGGTGGTACCACCTTGGAGAAGATTTTTTTTCAACTCCACTTCGATATCCAATGTAGAACTGGAGAAACTGTAAATTTTAAAAAATTCCTCATAGCTTGTGTAGTGATTGTAGAATGATGTAGATATTAACTTGAGAACTCTCAGGTTTAAGAATAATTGGAGAATGTTGTAAGATATAAACTCCAGGACTAGAATATAAACAAAATTCAGGTGTTGCTTTATCTACAAATTATATATATAATAAAGAAACAATGTTGCCGTACAAAAAGCCTAGGCCAGGAGCTTAAATTTATTTATTTATTATTCGTCAACAAATATAACAACTAATCAGACTAAATACAGTTAAGGATTACAGATAAATTACAGAAGCATACAAACTGACCAAACTGACACATTTTATGTAAATAATAATTTGGCGACATTAGTAATAGTGGATCTCTGATCAAGTTTGTATTAAATGTTAGAAGGACCTGCATATGTTTTACTTCCGAAATCCAACGGCATATCAACAAAGCAGCTGGAAATTTGTGACGAAATTTTGAGTACATATTAAGGAGACTTCCAAGTGGAATATAGCGATAAGCCCCACTAGGGTGGCCACAAGAAATCAATTTTAGATTTTCCGCTGGGACACCCCCATAAAATATGCCAATAGACTAGAACATGATAACGTGCCTCATTGAGGTAAAAGTTAGAAAAACAGCAATTTTTCAAAAAAAAAATGTTTGTGTTTCGTCAGTAAAAGTGAAACCATTTATGCCAGGAACTTGACTCGTATATCATTCGATAGGTAATTTTATTTATATTGATTTTGATCTGAATAATATTTTTATAAAACGATTAATTTTAACCGTATTTAGCATTTATCAGATCATGTCATAGTAGATATCCCTAATTTTAAATTTCCATGCAAAATCTATGGACATTACCATATTCAATTGTATAAGAGTCAAGTTCCTGGCATAAATGCTTTCACTTTTACTGACAAAACACTAAAATTTTTTCTGAAAAATCGCTGTTTTTCCTAACTTTGACCTCAAAGAGGCACCTTTTAACATTATCGGATTGGCCTGAAACTTTGCAATAATCATTTTCTGATCAATTAGCATATTTTAGGAGGGTGCCCCGAAAGATAGGACAAAAATTAAATTACACCATTTACCTTGTAACCACCCAGTCCCCACCCTATTATGTTCGCTTTTTTAGTGAAAGTTTCAACATCAACAGAAAATGGGCTAGTTTAACCAAAGGCTGATCGAAGAATAAAGATGTTGCATGCGCGAACTTCGGTGGAAAGCAGCGGAGCGTAACAAAATTCTAGTAGGTCACTTTCACCACACCAAAAACTTTAACACAGTTTTTAACATAATTTAAGCACACAAAATACACTGATTGGAGGTTTAGAGTGTAAAAATGTAAATTCTGAACACATAGCTGAAATAAGAGTGTACAAATAATTGTTAAATAATAAATACAGACAGATGTAGTTTAAGAAATTCTGCTGTGGTGAGTGGTGAATATGACCTACTAGAGGTTAGGTTGAACTGGCCGGTCTATGAGGACCTCACATAGACTGATTGAGTCCGTACTGTTACCAGAAGTTTGTTTCAACGACGAAACTGAAAAACCCTATTAAAAACCAGGACATATGTTATAAAATAACTCCATCCTCTTGGCAAATACTAGAAGCTTCCTAGGACTTAAGCCACTTGCTGCTTCTAGATCTGACAGCTGTATCACTCCTAATAGCTGGAGTCTTAGCCCGGCAAGTGCACGGCACGAGCACAGAAGGTGCTCGATCGTTTCTTCATCCAACCCGCACTTCCTACATCTGCAATCACTGACCAAGTCTAATTTGAAGTAATGTGACGCCAGAAGGCAGTGTCCAGTCAGAATACCTTAATGATAGAAGCAACTTTTTTGTCTAAGGTTGTAAGACCTACACATAATTTTCGACACTTTAGAGCCCCGCGCTTGAACCCACGCCTTTCCCGCTTGGTCGATCATGTGCACCTCTCGCCTTCGCTTAATCTCGCCCAGTCTAATTGGGACGTTTACGGAGCAAGCTTCAAGGGATGCAGCCTTTATAGCTAGTTCGGTCGCTTTTTCATTCCCATCTATTCCCATATACCCTGGACCCAATATAGATGTATGCTTCTCCCTGTCCCGATTCTCTCCAGAGGCTGCTTACACCCTGTCCCGATTCTCTCCAGAGAATGCTTACACTCAGCACAGTATACCGCAGACCCTACTCCTTCCAATACTTTGGAACCATCTGTGTACACATGTATCGCCTCGTCCGCCATTTGCGCAACCTTGCGCCAACTGTCCATCTCTATTATGGCCTTAAGATCTCCCTCGAAGCGCAGATAGGGAATCAGGTAGTCTGTTCGTCTTGTGATTGATGACGCTATACTACTATGGCCATATGGTCGGGCCACAGCATAGCATTTTGTGAAGCTTGCTTCACACTATTTTTCATCCCTGCTTCGATCAGTCTTTGGTTTAACCTTGCAGCTTTAGGCGCATGCATTAAATTTTAATGCTCATCATAGTTTAAGTGGCCAAAGTTGAATTTTTATTCTAAGCTAACAGTAATTTAAACTCGCACAGGGTATTTGTATTTTCTTCCGCTTTGGCGTTAGGTAGCATTGTTAAACTGCAAAATACAGTTTTGTAATGGCTCCGTAGAAATCAATTTAAACGCCTAACAAAAATATCATAGTAAACTAACTCGTTTTTGGATTTTTGCCTAATCCATAACCTATAAATATTTGAGTTGGTGAATTTACTAACTCTTTAGATTTTTTCTTTTGGTTAAGTTTTGATTCAGTGACTTAATTAATGTGCAATTTTTGCACTTTCTTCTATTTTGTGAACCTATATCATGTTCTACGATAAGGTCAAAATATGGCTACCGCTAAAACATTATATCTATGTCAACTTTGTCAAAGTGTTTTTTTTTTTTTACGCCTGTTAAAAATCTTTTTTAAGACCATTCAAATACACTCGATAACACAAATCTTTTTCTATTTACTTCACCCGGTGCCAGGTGGCACCAGATGACCAGCGTTGCCATATATTTTTTTTTCCAAGCCGTCAAACGCCGTCCAAAAAATCGTCAAAAATCGTCATATCTATGGCAACAACCAAAGTCGATTTAGGACGAAATTGCGTTATTACCAAGTGCCGAACGATGAGATCGCCGGTTTCATTCAACAATATTATCTTTAAAAGCGCTTCTCTGAAAATTTGTCTTTGGTTGTTATTTCTTGTTGCCACATATAACATATAAAAGCCTTTTTAATTTATTTCGTTTTATTTTATAAATGACAAAAACGTCTTAAAATATAAACTTTGTATTACATATAAAAGGTACCTGCCTTCAGTCTATTTCATATCTTAGCTTAACATTTTCACGTTATTTTTTTAGCATATTTATTTGCGGTTCATAATTTTGACAGAAAAAGTTATTTAATTTTAAATGATCTTGAGCTCCAGACCTAACAATAATTGTTTTGTCTTATTATTTTATGATAAATTTTTTTTTTTCTTCTACATAATTTAATTTAAAAACATTTTTCATTTAAAAAAAAATTTATCATAACAATAATAAGATAAAAAAAATTATTGTTAGGCCTTATTCTCGATTCGAACAAGCGATCTTACAAGTCAGTAGGCCGATATAACAGCAAAAACTGTAATCTTCAGCCAGCAATATTCCTTTTAATGTATGAGTTTCCAGACGGTTTCTGATTTTTATTTTGTAATTTTGTAATTTATTAATATTACATCTGCAACGAATGCAACGTATGTCGAGTCAGCTCTTTTGGTAGTACAAATAGTTTTCCAAAAAAGTTCTGGGGGAACCTTAGAAATGTTTTCAAAGTATGTCTTAAATTCTACAAACTTCACTTACCTATACTCGCTATCAATATCCTGAACAATTTTCTGATCTATTGTATGTGGAGAATGTTGCAAGACCAGATGCAAAGAACAACTTCTTTGGTATCAATGAAACTTAAGTGTAGTAGTACAACATTGTTAACATCAAAACGCTTTTTAATTTGATAATACAGTTCACTATAAAAATAACACAATCTTGTTTAAATCTGACTTTTTCTTGCTCGGAAATGTTAGAGGCAGTCTTAAATCGTCATTTTTTTACAAAATCGCCCAAGCGTCATTCTAGTTGAAAATCGTCAAAATGACGACGGCGTCGTCAATCTGTCAACGCTGCAGATGACATGTCCTGGTGATTTCACAATGCTCTTTGTGTTGTTGCTAAGGTGAATTCAGTACCAGATAGTGTTATCACATACATACCTGTTCATTTTGACAATTTCCAAGCAATACCTTGGTATAAGAAGATATCGGTTATTCAAATTCAATGCTTTTTCTTCTGATTTGCAATTCTTCTGCACGGCGAATTGGGTTGAATTAGCTTTGCCATTACCTTGTATAGATTCACCTTGACACAATATTTTCCAAAGGAAATCTATACAAGGTAATGGCGAAGCAAATTTAGTCCTATTAGCTGTGCAGACTAATGTCGAGTCAATTGAAAATGGCATTGATTTCGATTAACTGACTTCTTGCTGGATCAAGGCGTTGCTTGGAAATTATCAAGAAATGGGAATCAGCTGATGGAGTAACACCACTTTGTACTTAATTCAACTTGGTCTTTTAAATTGATTCGTCTTGACTGACATTAACATCCAAAAAATTAAGCAAAACTGACTATATTTTTTAAATTCGATTTTATAGTATTAACTCAATAATTAAGAATTTTTATGTTGTGTGAGATATTAAGCTATATAAACCCTTTAATGTAAAAAACTTCAATTTATTATTTCATTAGCCCTCTGGGTGAGCTTTCATATCGTGCGGGACCCTTAGCCATATCTCAGTTTTCCCTACAATAAATCTGGTCCTGATGTTTATGCTTAAAGGGATTTACAGTGAAATTAAATGTATTAAAATTACATGCAAATCACATTGGCACGAGAAATAAAATTGAATTGCATTTAGATCATTGTTGGCTTTTGTCGGTTTTTAGATCCGACAGTAATTAAAGTTTCCTTTCAAGTTTGAGAAATCGTTTAACTTTAACTTTTTAAGTAAATTTTTAAGCTAATTTTATAAGCGGGTCTGTATTAAGTAACTCATAGGTACCTATATCTATGTGTGGATGTATGTAAATAAGTGGTGACCAACAATATCTCCGGGTGGACAAGGAAATTGACATTAGCACTAAAATGTGTGTTCTTTCGCCGCGGTTCAATATTTGAATAAAATATACAAATATTTGGTAGCGTAGAAAACTGTTTCTAAAGTGTTTTGATGTTACTTTTTCCTGGCCTTGATCCCGGGACCTTTGGTGTGGTAGGCGAGCATGCTTCCACTGCGGTCGCCATAACAAGAGATGCACGATGCTTTTATGTCATTATATATGGCAAAAACTCTCCAGCATTCTGGATGTGTACCTTATAATCAAGTTTCGAATGATCAGCAAGCAGTATGGAAATAATCTGCTGTATATTGGAGGAGACACGCATTTAAGGCTGGCCTCTGTTTACATACCTTATGAGGCAGAGGAGCCTTCTCCGCGAAGGATGGTGAAGGATATGAAAATGATCGATTTATCGTAACGGCCTAAGCTTGTTAACCTTGATCCCATTTATCGATGTGAGGCTGGAGGCTTATCTAACCCCTCTGCTAATAAATGGGTCATGGCACCGATTACAATCCAACTTCACATTCTAGCTAACCAGCTCTTAGCGCATACTGATATCAATCACAGCCACCACGCTGCTCCCGAAGGGCCTTTTCCCAATAAGCAGAAACGTAGCAAGCTTCCAGTGGTACCATCTTTAGAGTCTCGGTCGAATCTTCGTGAAGAATATGGTGGCAGATCTCAGGTCCACTTACTCATCGCAAAGGACGCAAATGCACACCACGTTCAATGAGAAAGTTTCGACAACAACGCCAACTTTTATTACTACAAATCGCAACGAGGTCATAGACCTTACGTTTATGGGTGGGTTCTAAAATCAAAATCGCTAGTTCCTGAGGAGCACTCCTTTAAGTTTAAATTGAAGTAGTGCTAAACTTTTCATTTAACAATCCACTCTGAAACGTAGCCAACGTAATACAAACTGGGGGCTTCATAACGACTTGTTACATAGAGGCCTATTGGAATTTTCTTACAAAGACGCCCATTAACGGAGTAGCTGGAGGATGTGATAGGGATCTTTAAATGGGGACTTGCTTATGTCCTAGAATAGGCTTGTCCAGCGTCATAACTACGCGATAAGCCGACACCGCACAGGTGACCCTTGACTAAGACTCATTTCGTAAATCATTTAGAGAACAGATCCATAGAGCTAAAAGCCTAGGTAATGATCTACAATGGCTGGATTGCAAAGATAAACTAAGCGCATACAAACAAGACGAGTGAAGAGAACTTTGTGGATAAATTTCTGCACTGAAGTCCAAAGTACGTGCTATTTTGGAAGACCTGACGGAACTTGGACCAGCACCAACGGGGAAATACTAGGGTGGCTCAAGGATACACATTTCCGGGAAATCTTCAAAACTCTCCAGAAGCACCAGCAACAAACCTAGCAATAAATATACCGATCAGGGATGGGGAGTTGAAGTGGGCAATTAAAAGCTTTTAGGGCTACTGGATGAGAGGGCATTGTTCTCGCACAGCTTATCAACTTTTAGTAGGTACAACTAACTGGCTCCGTCATATTTTGTGCCACGTACTTGGCTCCCAACTATATTTTGTGTGCGTGGACAAGTGCTGCAGTTATTTTCATTCCTAAGGCTGGGAAGGCCTCTCGTGACGATCCAGAGGACTACAGATTTACCGTATTCTGTCCTGCGTTCTTAAGAGCCAAAAGGGGATAATTAGCAACTTCCTCACTACCACTATTGCTAGCAACAACATATCATACTGATTGATTAACAACTCAAGGGAAGGAATATATTTTAATCTCCGCAGGGTGCCCCATCCCGCGCTTCTATGAAACATAAAGGTAAAATCGTTACAGAGACAAATTTCCTTAACCTTTTTTGTGTGACCTGAATTACGAGGGGTTTCTTGGTGGGCCTCCTGATGCGGACTCCACATCAATTCTGATAGAGTGGAGCTTGTATTATACATTGAACGATAGCAAAAAACAATCGCTATGCGTACCGAAAATAGTGTGAGCCTTTATCTTGTGTCGCAGATATAAGAAAATCTGTTGGAAAAGGTATCTTAAGAGATCTCGTAATCTGTACACCCTAAGTCGGGATAAAATTTCCACACATAAGAGAATGCTAACTGGGAGCTGCCTTTTGGAAGGTATCCTGGAAACCTATCGTCGATACTGTAGAAGCTGTTGAGGTGACGAAGGAGTAGAAACGACGGATCACTTCATGCACAATACCTCGTTGTTAAATTGCGCCAAACAGCGCTTTCTGACAGCTCCTTTTCTGGATAATCTACGCCAGGTCGTGGGATACGATCTCGTAGACTTGGTAGCTTTTAATGAGTCCTCGGAATGATTCGAACAGGTATAGGTGTCTTTTTGTGGTAGCACGATGGACCTGCTAACACTGGCCTATGTGTGGCTCCGCGGCAGCCACTTCAATTTAACCTGGACCATTTTGAGTTTTTGTTGATGACTCGTTACATAATTTTAAATAGATCAAGCTTCCATTGGTTATTCAAACAGTTTAAAGTATAAAATGCGTCGAATTTAGCTTTACTGCTTATTATTCATTCAGGGGCTTCAGTCATCAGAAAATACTTTCCGTAAATAGAATTCCGCAACTTTTCATACTTTGTGAGTCAAGTATATTCTTCGTCGTATGATTTTTTTGTACCTGTTAACGATCTGTCACACCATTAAAATATTATCATACAGTAATAAATTGCTACTTCAAAAGATAAGGCGCGCAGCTCTTCTCTATATGTTGAGCGTTGAGCATTGTCTCTTAACATCAACTCAAGACTTTACGAATTCACTCAGGCCAGGTGATGCTAACAGCCGTTCATCGAAGCACTTTGCTCAAATTAAATGCAATGACAAATGCACTCCGTCAAATTGAAAAGGGATTTTTCGTTATTAATTATGGATGTAGCCGCAGCTCTGGGAACAGGCCACAATAAAGTTAGAACGGCACACCGCGGTGGTGACAAGCCATCATCCGTCTGTGTGCGCTTTAACCAGCTGGGCTGGTGTGAAGGAGACTCGTTGTGTGTGAAAGGGTTGAGTGTCGTATTAACATATCCAGTTTGGCTGTTCGGTTTTTGACTGTCAACACTGCATTTTATTTTATGCATACATTATTATTTATTCTTAATTATACCTTTCATGAACATGAAATGGTATATTAACTTTGGTCCGATGTTTGTAACGTTGAGAAATATAGAAGATAGACTCACCATTAAGTATACCGAATTGATCAGGGCGATGAACTGAGTTGATATAGCCATGTCCGTCTGTCCGTCCGTCCGTCTGTCTGTTTGAACGCAAAATAGTCCCTCAAATTTTGAGATATCTCAATGAAATTTGGCACAAGGATGTATTTTTGTATTATATTAGATATTTGTCGGATCCGGTAGGATGGGACCACTATAACATATATCTCCCATACAACCGATCGTCCAAATAAGACGATTTTGGTCATTCCTGCCGCAATTTAGAAAGAATAAACTCAGTAATATATATTCTAATATATCATAGAAGATATCCTGAAAAAATCACTTTGATCGGAGCTATATATAGTTATATCCCATACAACCGATCGTTCAGATAGAAAGATTTTTGGCCATTTCTCCCTTAAGTTAGAAAGTATAAACGTGAAACTCGGTGATATATATTTTAATATATCATAGAAGATTTTCTCAAAAAGTCACTTTGATCGGAGCTATATATAGTATATATCCCATACAACCGATCGTTCAGATAGAAAGATTTTTGGCAATTTCTCCCTTATTTTCCAATATAAAAACGTTAAACTAGGTGATATTTATTCTAATATATCATAGAAGATTTCATGAACAAAGCATTTCGATCGGAGCTATATATAGTATATATTCCATACAACCGATCGTTCAGATAGAAAGAATTTTAGCCATTTCTCCCTTAATTTTCAATATAAAAACCCTAACCTTGGTGATATTTATTCTAATATATCATAGAAGATATTCTGTAAAAATCACTTTGATCGGAGCTATATAGAGTATATATCCCATACAACCGATCGTTCAGATAGAAAGAATTTTAGCCATTTCTCCCTTAATTTCCAATATAAAAACCCTAAACTTGGTGATATTTATTCTAATATATCACAGAAGATTTCCTGAAAAAATTACTTTGATCAGAGCTATATGTATATAGTATATACCTATCCCATACAACCGATCGTTCAGATAGAAAGATTTTTGGGCATTTCTCCGTTAGTTTCCAATACAAAAATGTGAAACTTGGTGATATTTATTCTAATATATCATAGAAGATATTCTGTAAAAATCACTTTGATCGGAACTATATATAGTATATATCCCATACAACCGATCGTTCAGATAGAAAGATTTTTGGCAATTTCTCCCTTAATTTCCAATATAAAAACGTTAAACTTGGTGATATTTATTTTAATATATCATTGAAGATTTCCTGTAAAAATCATTTCGATCCGAGCTATATATAATATATATCCCATACAACCGATCGTTCAGATAAGGGGTTTTATGCCATTTTTTATTTTATATTTATCTTAAAATCGTTAAGGTATGTAGATCTGTTCACTATATATTTCTTATCTTATACAGCGCATTATTTGGAGATTACGAATGGGATAAGATTATTGTTCAGCCCCATTTATGAAAGGTATGAAGTCTAAATGTGATTGGTATAAAAACTTTTTAAGTGCTGGAAGAGCCAGCTGTCAATTTGATAAAGAACTTATTGAAATTAAAACGATCTTAAGGGTTATGAGAACCAATTGTTCAAATTCATTTATTGTAGAAAATCTTGGATGAACTCTCAGGAAATGATTGAGACCTATAGGACCTATCGCCCCCACCCCCTAGTTCCATGAGGAGTCTGGGGTCTAGAGTTTCGCCTGCTAAATATGGGTACGATATATTCATATTTGTAACAATATATTCATATTTGTACAAATATTCGACCTTTGGTCACAGTATGGGGGAATACAGAATGTAAGTATAATGTCAGTGTAAACGTAAGCGTTGTATTTTGCATTGGTATGATATATGGGTAATATAGAATGTTAGTGCAGTCATTTAGATATGAAAGAAATCAGACAGCAAAGAAAAGGAAAGGAAAGGACAGAATAGTTATCGATTTTAATCAAAGTGTTATTAATTTAAAATCCAGCGAAGAGTCACTCTTTCTGCAAACAAAAATCATGCTCTATTTATCGTAGTCGTCCTGCAATATAATGAAGTGGAGTACTAAATGATCTAGGAGCCTAAAACAAGGTTTTGTTAAAATGGGTAACCGGGCACCAAGGACATTAAGGTAATGAACAGGTAGACTACCTAGCCAAGCAGGGATGTATAGCGGCATTCGATTGTCCAGGGCCCCTCTGTGGACTCATAAAAGAACACACAAGGGACACTATAACTAACTGCCTTGAATGCCCAGGGTAAGTACAGGCAACACTTTTTTTATACGCCCAGCAATGAGAGTATCAGCCAAACTCATTAACCTAAGCAGAGAAGACCAAGGAACTCTCACTAAGTAAATCAAATGTATCCGATACACAAATCTGTCGCTTTTGTGAGCTGGAGAATGAAACGTCGATTCAAATTCTCTGCGTCACTTTGTCAAGGCAAAGACTCTCCCATCCAGGTGTTGTGGCCTTCGTAATATGGTGTAAAAAGTCTGAAGAGATACTCAAATATATTAAAAACCTCGAAATACAGTAATGGGCTCAAGGGTTCAGCACAATAGATCTGAATAAAGCTCACAGTGCATCGAGGCCTAATAATAAGAATAATACACGTGTAAAGTATCCTCTGTTTCTTATACACTCTTGCGCCCACCTCTCTCCATCTAAGGGCGGGATGTGTAGAATGGCATTCTAGCTACTGTCGCGGTAGTTTTCAAGACTCCTAGCAGGCTTACCATTTTACTGTAGTGCAAACTAGTTCCCCGTAGTAAAATATGACATTCGCCTAATATACGCTATAAGAAAACAGCGGGATAAACTCTACATGCATCCCAGGCGTAATTTGCCCTCTCATCCATATGTGGTACGCCACCGACTAGGCGACTGTGAAAGTACCCCGACAGACGTAGCGTTTATTGCTCAATCTACCTCCCGACAGAGAACTTGAAGATAGTACCGAGGGGAAAATGGTACTTAGACGGTAGGAGGTAAAGGACGATTAAAGTCACACGTTGAATTTGAAGCATTTGATGCTTCCTTCTCTGAAAAAACTGATTGAGTCATT
The DNA here is from genome assembly GCF_040869045.1 of Eurosta solidaginis. Taxonomy (NCBI): domain Eukaryota; kingdom Metazoa; phylum Arthropoda; class Insecta; order Diptera; family Tephritidae; genus Eurosta; species Eurosta solidaginis. The sequence continues at coordinate 238,570,362 of NC_090323.1, forward strand.
TCAATTTGGTACCTTCTGTTTTCTAGTTAACAGGACTAGTCCCGTATTTTCCATGTTGTTAGTTAAACCGACGTCAGATGCCCAGGTATGTACACCTCGAAGCACCCGAACCATAAGAGACTTAATTGTGGGCGAGATTTTAGGGTGCACAGCACTCTTTCTTCTGCGGGCCCCTTTGCTTGCTTATTTTGTGTCCTCGTTTCCGAAGTAATCTTTCTACATACACAGATCCAATTCGTTAAGGCCGAATGTATTTCAATCACGTTGAGATTGTCTACACCAGTTACCTGCGATGTCCTGAAATTTGCGTCACCTTCAAATGAGCCTTAATATGTATGTATGTATATTGTAAATATCGTATTTTGCACTTCTTTTTATAAAAAATTATTGCAAATGCTTGTTTGCAGGTGAAGCCAATGAATGATATGCAACATGCAATATGCAACATCGTCCCATTGTTCAGAAAAAAAAATTGCCACCAAATTGTTGGTGGGGAATAAGTAAAAACGACTAAAAGTTCGGTTGCTCCCTCTTTTCTTTTCAAACTTACAAGTGTCAAACTGATAATGGCCGTCATTGGCAACTAACATAAAGAAACTTTGCTGCGTTTTGCTCCACCTAGGAACAAACATTTTACTGCACTTCACACAATCCCGCATGCATTGCGTGTCCATTTAGCAAATTTTTTCGCTGCTTAAAGGGGTGAGTGAGTCCCATAAACATGATGGAAACTAAAATTTATATATGTATGTTTGCACCAACGTATATAAGTAGGTATGTACCAAAGTACAGACATGCGAGTATCTGAATTTTAGTTCATCCATGCAATAGCCTTCCGGGTTGTGAACGCCGTCGCATGTCCAGTGAAGCGTTTACCCGCTATAAGTGCATTGAATTTACCGTTGCTTCCGATATCTAGGTAGGTTTATATGCGTGTTTGTATATAATAGTGGCCTATCGTAAGACCAAATCACATTGCGTTCGAAAAATATTGGGGACGCGTGCCGCACTTTTGAGCTCATTCAAACACTCAAATCGGGACCAAATCGAGCGAAAGCGCAGCAATAATCCAAATGTGACGACATGGTCATCACTTTCTATGTTAAACTATATGAGTGCGTGCCATAGTCGCTGCGTCAGCTGAACATTTTTGCACATACAACACAGTCGACGTATGTGCCGCACAGTAGGGCATTTCGAGAATTGGCCTTTTTCACTTTTCCTAAAAAATTCAATGTAATTCGACAAATAAATGGATAAATGACGAGTGTAGAAATAATTTCATTTTATGCTGAATTATGTCGTGAGTTACGCTAAAATCAATTCATCTATATTTTTTTAATTTACCAAAATCTGAAAGAAAGTCCAAGAAAAACAAGGTTACCAGGAAGTATAGAAGTAAATCGGAAGCTGAGAAGCAGTTGCAGCATAATCAGTGTTTTTAATTGATGCTTCATCGCCCCGGCGATTTTGACCATTTCGTACAAAGAAAGAAATGACGCTAGTAAAATCTTGAAATCGGCTTTGTTTTTTTTTTTTTTTTGTGTTAACAGATATTCACTGAAATTGATGGCATTATGGTTAAATCAATCGATTTTATATCCCCAGAGAACAAATTTGCTTAGTCATTTCAACAGAAGAGAAACTGTTGATATCAAGCTAGCAATATTCTTCAAAAATTGCAGATTCTCAATCAAGCGAACTGATTTTTCTGTAAAAAGAGCTGATTTTACTGTTTATTGCAACGGCGAACAACTGTCAATATTATTGAAATACAATAGCTAATTTAAAGAGAAACTTGCGCTCACGGCATTTATTACTTTGCTCTTATGACCATTGTGCCACAGAAAGCTCTGTCATATAGACAGCCTGTTATTCTAATATTGAGAGAAATATAACGGTTGCAAATGTTAAGTTAATCGAACTTTGGCTTACGTTTGATACAACTTTTTCCTGTTGCTATGAGCATTTGAACGGTTCATTCAGAGTCGACTATTTGTGCAAAATTGATTCAAAGGCAATTCGCGATATATAAAAATTGACAGAAATTTCGATTGAATTGGCCCGTAACTCGATTGATTTCACAAGCTTTTTTCTTCTAGCGTAGTAAAGTCCGCTAGTGTTTCATTCTTGTCGAACAACAATGGGGAACACGAAGAGATATCTATGAAACATATGTTTTTTCCAGCGAAGTAGAGCTATTCACCAAACTCTAAACCAAAGTTTTTCAGCTCAGAGCTTCTTCATCTAGGCAATTTGTATTGTTGTGACCCAAACCATTACAGAGGAAAAGGCCTTTCTACTATGTCTGAAACTTATACACTTATCTACGCTACAAAGTCGCAGACCGTCTTGACATTTTCAAGCACTTTTATTAAGCACTAAAACTTTGAAGTGTACGAATGTTTTCGCTTTTTGTCTCAGGATTTTCCCAAACATAGCACTAATTTTGATTCCCTCTTCATAACTTAAAATCATCTACTTGTTGCCTTAAATAATCAAAGGCAATGATTCGAGTGGTTGGCTTGGAAATACGTCTTTCCATGGCATCCATTCCGACAACATACGGTAAAGAACCTTGAGAAATCCTGCTTATTTTGCACCTTCTGCTAACGTTCGAATCGCTGGAGTGTCGAAAAAGTAACTCCAATATTCAGTATGGCAAAATGGTCCTTATTTAGACTAATTTGGGAGTATTGCTTCACAATTCCAATACTCGCGTACCTCGCTAAAGCGTGTTAAAATCAAATTGATACTGATTCCTCAGTTTGCTCTGCTTTTATACTCTCGGTTACCTCGTTCACCCATTTCTCCTTAAGTCTAGACATTTAACGAACATGCCTTCTAGAACAGTTGTATCTCATGCTTGGTTATTTAGTTATATACACGTATTAATGTAATTATGTTTTTCTTCTAGCTATATGCGTGTGCATGTGTGAGTAACAACTTATTCTCTTAGCTGGTGGCTACATATACGTATGTGAAATATTCTCTTCGCTGTCAGCTTTGATGTTTACATGTATATAAGTGTGGCTGCTTGCTTTCTTGTTGTGCATTTATTTAGAAGCAGCATATGTAGAACTGCTAATATTCGCCACAATACTAAACAATAATATACTGCACATTATAACATAGGAATTAAAATTAATTATGTACGCTACCGCCTGCACGTTAAAAATTCCCAACTAGGAGAAAAATATGAAAGGTTTAAAACAAATATTTTCGAACCAATCAAGAAACTCACACTATGGTGCTTGAAATCTCGTCTATGTCAATAACTCTTTTTTTCAACTAAAACAAGTAAGAACGGGACTGTCTTCGGCTGTGCCGTAGACTTCATACCTTTCATGAATGGGGCTGAACAATAATCTTATCCCGTTGGTAATCTCGGAATAATCGGATGTATAAGATAAGAAATATATAGTGAACAGATCTACATACCTTAACGATTTTTAAGATAAATATAAAATAAACAAGTAAGGCAGGCTAAGTTCGGGTGTAACCGAACATTACATACTCAGTTGAGAGCTATGGAGACAAAATAAGGAAAATCACCATGTAGGAAAATGAACCTAGGGTAACCCTGGAATGTGGTTGTATGACATGTGCATCAAATGGAAGGTATTAAAGAGTATTTTAAGAAAGAGTACGCCATAGTTCTATGGATGAACGCCATTTAGGGATATCGCCATAAAGGTGGACCAGGGCTGACTCTAGAATTTGTTTGTACGATATGGGTATCAAATGAAAGGTGTTACTGAGCATTTTAAGAGGGAGTGGGCCTTAGGTCTATCAGTGGACGCCTTTTCGAGATATCGCCATTAAAGTGGACCAGGGGTGACTCTAGAATGTGTTTGTACGATATGGGTATCAAATGAAAGGTGCTAATGGGTATTTTAAAAGGGAGTAATCCTTAGTTCTATAGGTGGACGCCTTTTCGAGAAATCGCCATAAAGGTGGACCAGGGGTGACTCTAGAATATGTTTGTACGATATGGGTATCAAATGAAAGCTGTTAATGAGTATTTTGAAAATGAGTGATCCCTAGTTCCATAGGTGGACGCCTTTTCGAGATATCGTCATTAGGGTGGGCCAGGGGTGACTCTAGAATGTTTGTACGATATGGGTATCAAACGAAAAGTGTTACTGAGCATTTTAAGAGGGAGTGGGCATTAGGTCTATAGGTGGACGCCTTTCCAAAATGTCGCCATTAGGGTGGGCCAGGGGTGACTCTAGAATATGTTTGTACGATATGGGTATCAAATGAAAGGTGGTAATGAGTATTTTAAAAGGGAGTAATCCTTAGTTCTATAGGTGAACGCCTTTTCGAGAAATCGCCATAAAGGTGGAACAGGGGTGACTCTAAAATATGTTTGTACGATATGGGTATCAAATAAAAGCTGTTAATGAGTATTTTGAAAAGGAGTGATCCCTAGTTCCATAGGTTGACGCCGTTTCGAGATATCGCCATAAAGGTGGACCAGGGGTGTCTCTAGAATGTGTTTGTACGATATGGGAATCAAATGAAAGGTATTACTGAGCATTTTAAGAGGGAGTGGGCATTAGGTCTATAGGTGGACGCCTTTTCGAGATATCGCCATTAGGGTGGGCCAGGGGTGACTCTAGAATGTTTGTACGATATGGGTATCAAACGAAAAGTGTTACTGAGCATTTTAAGAGGGAGTTGTTGTTGTTGTTGTTGTAGCAATGCTCGTCCCACCTAATAGCCGCGACCGATCACAAATTGTCATCAATATCCTCTAACGGGAGTCCAAGGAAACTTGCCGTTTCAACAAGGGTGGACCATAAGGAGAGGGGTGTTAGAGGCGTTGGTTCCACATTACAATTAAAGAGATGGTTGGTGTCATGTGGGGACACATTGCAAGCGGGGCATACATTTTGTATGTCGGGGTTGATTCTGGATAGGTAAGAGTTTAACCTGTTACAGTATCCAGAACGAAGTTGAGCAAGAGCGGAACGCGTTTCCCTGGGGAGTATGCGTTCCTCTTCTGCGAGTTCTGGATATTTTTCTTCAAGTACTGGATTCACCGGGCAATTCCCGACATAAAGGTCCGACGCCTGTCTATGGAGTTCACCAAGGACCTGCTTGTGTTTTTTCGCTTCATACGGCTGGGTTCTCAGGTGCTGTATTTCCTCAAAATGCTTACGGAGATGACTCCTTAGGCCCCTAGGCGGTGCTGGTTCGTCAATCAGATGTCTGTTGGGATGCCCAGGTTTCTGGGTATTCAACAGAAACTGTTTGGTCAGCATCTCATTTCTCTCCCTGATGGGGAGTATTCTCGCCTCATTATGCAGATGGTGTTCTGGTGACATAAGAAGACAGCCCGTGGCGATTCTGAGAGCAGTATTTTGGCAGGCCTGTAGTTTCTTCCAGTGGGTGGTTTTGAGGCTTGGCGACCATATGGGTGACGCGTAGCACGTAATCGGCTGGCTAATTGCTTTGTATGTGGTCAAGAGCGTTTCTTTATCTTTTCCCCAGGTACTGCGAGCAAGGGATTTGAGGATTTTATTACGGCTCTGAATTCTTGGAACAATTGTGTTTGTGTGCACACCAAAATGTATATCCTGATCAAACGTCACACCCAAGATTTTGGGGTGTAGGACAGTCGGTAGCGTAGTGCCATCGACGTGGATGTTCAATATGGTCGACATTTGGGGCGTCCATGTTGTAAATAAGGTCGCGGAAGATTTAGTCGGTGACAATGCCAGGTTTCGCGAGGCGAAAAAAATGGAGAGATCAGGGAGATAGCCGTTTATTTTATTGCATAGCTCATCGATCTCTGGGCCTGGGCCTGTGGCCATTATTGTGCAGTCATCGGCGTAGGAAACGATTGTGACTCCTTCCGGTGGTGAAGGTAGCTTAGATATGTAGAAATTAAACCAAAGGGGGGATAGGACACCACCCTGTGGCACCCCTTGTTTAATTCTCCTTTGTTTTGATGTTTCGTTTCTGAATTGCACCGATGCCTGCCGACCACCCAGATAATTTGCGGTCCACCTTTTAAGACATGGGGAAAGGGTAGACCCTTCCAGGTCTTGCAGTAACGAGCCATGGTTGACCGTATCAAAAGCTTTTGATAGGTCTAACGCTACGAGTACTGTTCTATGGTGGGGATATTGATTCAAACCGCAATTTATCTGGGTGCTAATGACATTTAGCGCGGAGGTAGTGCTATGGAGTTTTCTGAAGCCATGCTGATGAGGGGCTAGCTGCAAATGTGCTTGGAAATAAGGGAGCAAAATGGCTTCAAGCGTCTTTGCCACTGGCGATAGGAGAGATATCGGACGATATGACTCACCTACGTTAGCTGGTTTCCCAGGCTTTAGTAGCGGGACCACCTTGGCCATTTTCCATTTCTCGGGTATGACAAAGGTGGAAAGAGACAGGTTGAAGACATGCATTAAATATTTGAAACCCTCTTTCCCTAGGTTTTTAAGCTTCGGCATGGCTATGCCGTCTGGGCGCACTGCTTTGGATGGTTTAGCGCGACCAATGGCGTCCTCAACCTCTCTAGCGGTGATGGTAATTGGTGACGCGCTGAGTTTGTGTTTATGTGCGTGTCTATTGGCTCTCCGTCTATCTTTGTCGACCGTAGGATGCATTATATATTGTCGGCAGAAAGCGCTCGCGCATTTTTTCGCTTCCGACAGCACCTTATCGCCAAAGGCGATGAAACTTTGTCTTTGTGCTTAGTCGGATTCGATAGGGACTTTACGGTGGACCAAAGTTTACCTACACCGGTAGAGAGGTTACAACCTCTTAGGTGCTCTTCCCATTTCGCCCGCTTGTGTTCGTCCACAAGCAATCTGATGCGTTGGTTTATATCCCTTATTTGGGGGTCGCCTGGATCAAGTTGTCTTATAAGGTCGCGTTCCCTCGCTAAGCTCGCGGCCTCCGCCGGGAAGTGGGGCCGGATTTCGGGAATTCTCCCGGCGGGAATGAAATGTGCCGAGGCGGATTCAATGACCTTACGGAAGGCACGCTCCCCTTGGCGGGCATCAGTCGGGATAGGGAGGGCAGCAAAGCTGCTGTCTGTTGCAGATTTATATTCTTCCCACTTTCCTTTTTTGAAGTTTATGAAAGTGCGTTTTTCGGTGACGATGAAGTCGGCGGTACGCTCGAACGAAATAAGTATGGGCAGGTGGTCGGATGCCAATGTTACCATCGGCTGCCAGTTGACGCAGTTTACGAGTTCTGCGCTCACGATTGAGATATCATATCGAGCTATGACAGCTTCCTACCATACGTGTGGGGGCGTCTCCGTTTATTGTGCAGAACGTCGTTGTCCCTGCGGTCGATACCAGGATCAAATATATGATATTGCACAGAGTGGTGTATAATAAACGCGAGGCCGCCTCCATTTCCGCTCTCGCGGTCTTTCCTGTGGACATTATAACCAGAGCAGGTCTGCAATGCAGATCTTGCTGTGAGTTTAGTCTCTTGAACGCAGCAATGCGGATGTTGTGCCGCTTCATGAAATCGACTATCTCCGTAATCTTCCCTGTTTGTCCATTACAGTTGAACTGCAGAATTCTGAAGTGCATGAGGGGTGACACCGGCACTCTAGGGGTAAGTGACGGGTGACTATGCCTAGGTTGTGGAAGGCCAGGACGCAATTGCTGTTGTGGCCTTGGGACTGGGCGGCCTTGGGCAAGCATTGGGGTACCCGGATGATTTGGGTTTGCGACCTGGCAACATGGCGCGATGAAACCCGGGGTTGCCGTCGCGGAGACCAGAACATCTAGGAAAGTGGCACCACCCAAGACAGAAGCTGCATTGAGCGGATGTCGCAAACCTATATATTCTGTGCTGGCAGACGGTGCAAACGGAGGCAGGGACTAAGAGTATGTTTCCCTGACCTGCACGATTGCTGCCAGAAAAGAGGGTGGTGGGGGGGGGGGGGGGGGGGGGGGGGGGTGGGAGATAAGAAGACGGGGGCAGTGGCTGATGCTCAGCATTGCTACCAGCTCTACTACGAAGGTAGTAGTTATGAGTGGTATCAGCTGTTTGAGTTGTTGGCGCCGTGGGGCGCGAGCAGCAGCGGGTACTTGTTGTGGCTTGCTGAGCAGCGAAGCTGCTGGAAGGTAGTGGGGATACGCTTAGGCGTAGACTACGGGACGCCTTTGGGCGTGAGCAGCAAGGAGCCACAAAAGTTTTATTAAAGTTACGTGGACGTCGGGTTTTGGGATCCAGCCCAGAACAACCTGTCCGATGCAACCATCCCTTGCACGAGACACACTGAACAGAGTATGACCGTCCTAAAAAGATTCTTCTCTGGCAAATGGAGCAAAACCATTTCTCAGGACCGGGGTCAGGAGACGGACCCGGATTGGGTTCGATACCTTCCCGGAGTAAGAGAATATGTAGTAGTCCTGCTGCAAGGAGCTGCTGGGAGGATGACAATTTGTGGGAGGGACGAAACAAATTAAATGGGGTCACACTGAAATGACAGTCCTTGGTCGGGAAAAATCCCGAGTCGCTCCGGTACATAGAACCGACTGCCTTGGGAAGTGTTTAAGAGGGAGTGGGCATTAGGTCTATAGGTGGACGCCTTTTCAAAATGTCGCCATTAGGGTGGGCCAGGGGTGACTCTAGAATGTGTTTGTATGATATGGGTATCAAATGAAAGTTGGTAATGAGTATTTTAAAAGGAAGTAATCCTTAGTTCTATAGGTGGACGCCTTTTCGAGATATCGCCATAAAGGTGGACCAAGGGTGACTCTAGAATGTTTGTACTATATGGGTATCAAATGAAAGGTGTTACTGAGCATTTTAAGAGGGAGTGGGCATTAGGTCTATAGGTGGCCGCCTTTTCGAGATATCGCCATTAGGGTGGGCCAGGGGTGACTCTAGAATGTTTGTACGGTATGGGTATCAAACGAAAGGTGTTACTGAGCATTTTAAGAGAGAGTGGGCATTAGGTGTATAGGTGGACGCCTTTTCGAGATATCGCCATTAGGGTGGGCCAGGGGTGACTCTAGAATGTTTGTACGATATGGGTATCAAACGAAAGGTGTTACTGACATTTTAAGAGGGAGTGGGCATTAGGTGTATAGGTGGACGCCTTTTCGAGATATCGCCATTAGGGTGGGCCAGGGGTGACTCTAGAATGTTTGTACGATATGGGTATCAAACGAAAGGTGTTACTGAGCATTTTAAGAGGGAGTGGGCATTAGGTCTATAGGTGGACGCCTTTTCAAGATATCGCCATTAGGGTGGGCCAGGGGTGACTCTAGAATGTTTGTACGGTATGGGTATCAAACGAAAGGTGTTACTGAGCATTTTTAGAGGGAGTGGGCATTAGGTCTATAGGTGGACGCCTTTTCGAGACATCGCCATTAGGGTGGGCCAGGGGTGACTCTAGAATGTATTTGTACGATATGGATATCAAATTAAAGGTATTAATAAGGGTTTTAAAAGCGAGTGGCCCTTAGATGTATATGTGAAGGCGTTTTCGCGATATCGACCAAAATGTGGACCAGGTGATCCAGAAAATCATCTGTCGGGTACTGCTAATTTATTTATATTTGCAATACCACTAACAGTATTCCTGCCAAGATTCCAAGGGCTGTTGATTTCGCTTTGTAGAACTTTTTCATTTTCTTCTACTTAATATGGTAGGTGTCACACCCATTTTACAAAGTTTTTTCCAAAGTTATATTTTGCGTCAATAAACCAATCCAGTTACCTTGTTTCATCCCTTTTTTCGTATTTGGTATAGAATTATGGCATTTTTTTCATTTTTCGTAATTTTCGATATCGATAAAGTGGGCGTGGTTATGCTCGGATTTCGGCCATTTTTTATACCAAGATAAAGTGAGTTCAGATAAGTACGTGGGCTAAGTTTAGTAAAGATATATTGGTTTTTGCTCAAGTTATTGTGTTAACGGCCGAGCGGAAGGACAGACGGTGGACTGTGTATAAAAACTGGGCGTGGCTTCCACCGATTTCGCCCATTTTCACAGAGAACAGTTACCGTTATAGAGTCTATGCCTCTACCAAATTTAAAAGGATTGGTAAATTTTTGTTCGACTTATGGCATTAAAAGTATTCTAGACAAATTAAATGAAAATGGGCGGAGCCACGCCCATTTTGAAATTTTCTTTTATTTTTGTATTTTGTTGCATCATATCATTACTGGAGTTGAATTTTGACTTAATTTACTTATATACAGTAAAGATATTAAATTTTTTGTTAAAATTTGAATTTAAAAAAAAAATTTTTTAAAAAGTGGGCGTGGTCTTCATCCAATTTGGTAATTTTTATTTAGCACATATATAGTAATAGTAGTAACGTTCCTGCCAAATTTCATCATGATATCTTCAACGACTGCCAAATTACAGCTTGCAAAACTTTTAAATTACCTTCTTGTAAAAGTGGGCGGTGCCACGCCCATTGTCCAAAATCTTACTAATTTTCTATTTTGCGTCATAACGCCAACCCATCTACCAATTTTCATCGCTTTAACCGCCTTTGAAAATGAATTATCGCATTTTTTCGGTTTTTCGAAATTTTCGATATCGAAATAGTGGGCGTGGTTATAGTACGATATCGTTCATTTTAAATAGCGATCTGAGATGAGTGCCCAGGAATCTACACACCAAATTTCATCAAGATACCTCAAAATTTACTCAAGTTATCGTGTTAACGGACATACGGACGGACGGACGGACGGACATGGCTCAATCAAATTTTTTTTCGATACTGATGATTTTGATATATGGAAGTCTATATCTATCTCGATTCCTCTATACCTGTACAACCAACCGTTATTCAACCAAAGTTAATATAATCTGTGAGCTCTGCTCAAATGAGTATAAAATAGGTAGGTACTTTGTGTGAGGATGCAAAGTTTCAGGTTTTTTGTGGTCTGCATGTAAAAACTATGACTACGAATCACGTATTTCAACAATATATGACGTAAACGTAACTATTTGATGAAATTTGATGAATTTGGAGCTTCTAGCCGTAAAAAGGGGGCAAAAATTAGAGTTTAAATGGGGTATATAATATATATACCACCGATCTCTATGATTTTCTCAGACAACAATATATGCTATATACGTAAGCATATAGTGAAATTTGAAGAGTCTAGCTGTTAAAAAGGGGCAGAAATTGCCCAAAGTTTCTTAACTGAACAATCGGTTGTATGAGATATATACTATATATACCACCGATTTCAATGATTTTTTCAGACAACAATATATGCTATATACGTAAGCATTTTGTGAAATTTGAAGCTTCTAGCTTTTAAAACGGGGCAGAAATTGCGCAAAGTTTCTTATCTGAACAATCGGTTGTATGAGATATATACTATGTATACCACCGATCTCAATGATTTTTTGACATCAATATATGCTATACACGTAAGCATTTGGTGAAATTTGAAGCTTCTAGCTGTTAAAATGGGGCCGAAATCGTAAAAAAAATATATATATACTATATATATATACTATATATACCATCATATATATATTATATATATCACCGATCTCTATGATTTTTTGACACAACAATACATACTATATACGCAAGCAATCGGTGAAATTTGAAGCTTATAGCTGTTAAAATGGAGTAGAAATTGCGAAAAGTTTCTTATCTGAACAATCGGTTGTATGAGATATATACTATATATACAACCGATCTCTATGATTTTTTCAGACAACAATATATGCTATATACGTAAATATTCGGTGAAATTTGAAGCTTCTAGCTGTTAAAATGGGGCTAAAATTTGCGAAAAAATATATATATATATATACTATATATACCACCATATATATCTATATATACCACCGATCTTTATGATTTTTTCAGACAACAATATATGCTATATACGTAAGCATTCGTTGAAATTTGAAGCCTCTAGCTCTTAAAATAGGGCAGTAATTACGAAAAGTTCCTTATCTGAACAATCGGTTGTGGGGGATATATACTATATATACGACCGATCTCATAAATTTTTTCAGGCAATAATATGTGCAATATGCGAAAGTATATGGTGTAGTTTGAAGCTTCAATCTGTTAAATTGGGTAAGATATTACAAAAATCCTCTTTTTCTGAAAAATCGGTTGTATGGAGGATATATGCTATAGTGGTCCTATCCGGTCGGTTCCGACAAATGTCTAATCGGACACCCAAATACACCCGCTCACCAAATTTTATCAAGATATCTCAAAAATTGAGGGACTAGTTTGCATACAAACCGACAGACGGACAGACGGACATGGCTAAATCAACTCAGCTCTTCAACCTGATTATTTCGGTATACTTAATGGTGGGTCTATCTATTTTCCTTTAAGGACTTACAATTTTCGGTTTCGTGACGAAATTAATATACCATTTCATTTTCATGAAAGGTATAAAAAGGTGATGATAGATGCAAACTCCTACTGTGGTACTTCCGTCCATTCTGACATCATCAACAATACAACTTTGAACTTATGTTAACAACATAGTGTTCTACGTAACTTCTTAACTTGATCTGCTAGTTCTGTAAACTTGTTTGTATTTTCACTTAAAAGAATCTGTATACTAAATATCTTTAAATATATTATGTACATCTAGTCTTTAAGATTTAATCAATCTGTAGGTTAGGTTAGGTTGAAGTAGCCGGGCCATGAGGACCTCACATACACTTAATAAGTCCGTAGTGTTACCAGAAGTTTTAACGACCAAACTGAAAAACCCTATCAAAAAGCAGGACCTATGTTATAAAATAACTCCGTCCTCTTGGCAAATACTAGAAGCTTTCTAGGACTTAAGCCACTTGCTCCTTCTAGATCTGACAGCTGTATCACACCTAATAGCTGAAGTCTTAGCCTGGTAAGCGCAGGGCAGGATCACGCAACGTGCTTGATCGTTTCCTTCACCAACCCGCACTTCCTCCCTCTGCTATCACTGACCAAGCTTGATTTAAAGGCATGTGACGCCAGAAGGCAGTGTCCAGTCATAATACCCGTCGTGAGTCTACAGTCCTCTCTTTTTAATGATAGAAGCAACTTTCTTAGTCTAAGGTTGTGAGACCTACACATAATCTTCAACACTTTACAGCCCGCACTTGAACCCACGTCTTTCCCGCTTGGTCGATCATGTGCACCTCTCGCCTTTTCTTAATCTCGCCGAGTCTATTTGTGACGTTTACGGTGCAAGCTTCAAGGGATGCGCCCGTTTTAGCTAGTTTATCTGCTTTTTCATTCCCATATATTTCCATATGCCCTGGAACCCAATATATGTAGATGTATGCTTCCCCCCGCCCCGATTCTCTCCAGAGACTGCTTACACTCTAACACGCATTTAGGTGCTGTGCTATGCGATATTATTGTCTTAATTGCGGCTTCACTATCAATAAAAAAGTTAACATGGTAGCAGCTTAAGCTATTCTCTTCCAGTGTTTCTACTGCTTTGGTTATGGTTAATATTTCCGCTTGGAAAACGCTACAGTAATCTAGCAGCCTGTAGGATCTGTTTATTTCCGGCCCAGCACAATATACCGCAGACCATACTCCTTCCACTACTTTGGAAACATCTGTGTACACATGTATCGCCCCGTCCGTCTATCGATCAATCTGTAAATGAAATAAAAACGTAAATTAAATAGATAAGAATAAGTCGTCGGTCCCATGTAAGACTAAGAGTTTTCATTATGAAATGGATTAGTCTTCCACGCAAATATCAAACTGTGCTAATCTTGAGATGCTGGAAACGTGCTAGTTTTCGTTGGTAACGACAGAGCTATCCAAGCAAAGTTAGTCCCCTTCGGATGAAGATGGAACAACGGCAGACCGTCTTCGTTTTCAATCAAAATTGATAAGATAATCACGGAAAATCGTTTCAAATTTATTTTTTAGAAAGCAAAACTTAATTCAGCTTCATAGACTTTTTCCTGTTCAGTAACCACTGTGCGCTATGTTGATGGCTTCAACTCATTCGTTAATTTGCTTTGTTTGCTCATACATATGTACATATGTCAAGATACATAGGTAAGAAAGGTGGAGATAAAGCGCAATTACATGCGATTATCGCGAAAATGTTCGAAATTATGAAATGTATAATTTACAGTTAGGCAGACTACTGACGGACAGCGATTTTAGCCTTAAGATATCGTTACTCGTAGAGGGCCTTGCAAAGAACTCGTGAAATAAAATTAGGGCTCAATGCACCCTGATGCCTAAGTTTGGTTTGATTTGTGTGTATTCGCTTCATTTTATTTCACAACCTTTCGCCATCATCAACACTCTTGTTTGACACTGATGATTGGCTATTGGGGGTCAATATTTTATGGCAACAAACTGTATGACCGTTATAATAAACAAATTCATCACAACAAAGAAAATAATAAACAATGTATGTAGGTACCTATTCGTAGATATTTACGGATGGACATACGTATGTACATATGCACATACATACATACGGGCATAAATGGCTTGTGGAATGCTTGAACAGAGGCAGAATTAGCGCAGCTGCGAATTTCCTCGAAGAGGGTGTGTGTCAAACCATAAAAATGTTGTTAAACATGAGCACAAAGTAAACGAAATTGATTTGCAAATTACTCTGAATGAACACCTTAAATGACAATGCCAATGAAAACAAAAAGGAAAAAAATATGCAACAACAATGGACATAAACATACAAAGAGATTGTTATATTGAAACATACATACTTACAATGGGAAAGCCGTCGAGAAAATGGACAGCAAAATACGCAAACGTATTGCGTACTTTGTATTGAAATCGGTTGATCAACATGTGAACACACTTTTATGCAATTTTTTTATACCCAAATAAATACCTACAGCGAGGAGCGGTAAAATAGAAACGTCTCTAATTATAACACTCCCACAATGTGAAGGGAAGTGTTTATTGTGTGCTTGAAGTTTAAGGTATAGGCCTTTCATCTGGTAAATGACTCGATGTGACCATGTCTAACCTTCGTGGCCATATTATCATGGGTAATAATGTACAGCAGGGGTCCACTTCTAATACACCCCAAAAAATGTCGCGTGAGGTGTCAAAATACTCGCCTTGACCTCGATATCAATAATCCGATAAAAATTCTGCTTCTATCAAAAGATATTCACAAAAAACTGAAATATGTCTTAGACCGCTCTGGCGCATTACACCTTTTTCGGCAGCACTCCAAAAACATAACGCTGGTTGAATTAAAATTACAACAATCACATGAAAACTTAAAATTTTCTGTGGTCAGAGACGATTATAACTTAATTCGAATAAAGCAATAATCAAATTGCAATACTTTTACTGCCGAGTTTCATTACAAAGACGTATGACAAAAACAGAAATAATATTGACAGGCGATTTCAGTATTACAACAACAAAAGTTTGATGGCCCTTCTAATCCGATTATGAATTTGAAGGTAGTAGCAAGTGAAAGTTTTTGGTCAGATTTTTCTACTTTTTTACTACTTTTGTAATGAAATGTGCGCCCTTTGTAAGAAAAAGATTTAAATTCAGATAAGAAAAGAGAACTTGATATAAAAGTGGGAAAGAAACGCGAAGTGTGAACAAAAAACCCAAAATTATGAAAAAGAGGCGGGAGAGGGAAAATAAAAGTAGATAGAGGTTAACAGGAAGAATAAGCACAACATTGAGCTAAGATTAAGAGCTGTAGTGAGACTGATGCTTGGTCTTCATAAGGTCAGAATGACTGAAATCAAAAACTGCCTCAAGCTGACCCGCTGCTCAATTGTGATCAAACGCGTTTTCATTATGTGATATACTGACTCGAAATCGATAAAGCAGTGCGTGGCCAAAATAACGGTAAAATTAATTATTTTCCGCAGTTTCAAACGCTTTGGCTTTATTCATTGATGGGACGCCTGTTGACAAACTAAAATAAATTTCCAACGTTTTAGCAAATGAAATTTGAATGTCAGTTTTGTCATAACGTTGCGCAATAGCAGTTTTCACCTATGTATATGTCAATTTAACTGTCACTTTATGGTCAAGAGGGACGGCAAACGCATTTGAGCTTGTATTAGAGGCCGTTTCCATAAATATTGCCAAGTTTGTGGTCAAATTTGATCTAGTGAAAACCGAGCATAACGGTCAAACCTAAACAAGAACGGCAGCAGCGCGTTTTTAATTGCAGCCAACATCGCTTCCTTTCATGTTATAAAAACCTTATTTTCCAGCCGCCAGGCGTGACGTACATCATACATATTATGGGCATGAGAGAAATGTATGCCAGATAATTGGGTGGATCGATCAAGGTAAACTGGAAAGACAGAGAAGGAAGAGAAAAAAATAGGTGAAGAAGAAAAGGGTGATACAGGGTAGAAGTAGGTGGGGATATCTAGAAGTTCTTTTTCAGTTTCGCAGGCGAATAGCTCTTAACCAGAATAGCGATTATTTTATTGCTCATCACTGTACAACCAATTTCTAACCAATTTCACACACTGGTGAGAAAATTAACAAGCGCGTTTCAAATTAGCTCCAGGGGACAAATGACTTCGTTGATACGTAAAATTGATACGAAAATCACTCCCAACAAATTTGCCTCAATGATCCAGGTGAGTACCACAACTAATCTGAAACGTTCCGTTGTATTAGTCCCATATTTTTGTAAAAACTCCGAAATACTGAAATAGGTTAAGTTAAACTGGCCGGTTAATAAAGGCCCACATAAATTAAATGTTTCCATAGTGTTTCAGAAGTTGTTGGACTACTAAAAGTTTTCTAGGACTCCGCCCCTAGCGCAGTACATGAACACAGAATGTGCTCAACCATTTCTTCCTGCAGCTCACACTTCCTACATCTGCTGTTATTGACGAGGTCTAACTTAGGAGCATGTGATGCCGGTACCCAGTACACAGTTAATATGCCCAACGTGAGCCATAAGTCCTCTTTGTTTAGAAATGTAAGCAACTTTGTCAGTCTAACGTCTTAGGATGATCTGGATCGTCCTTTGTCAACTCATCGCCCTTTTCGCGACCTTCTATCCATTTATGACCGGGAACCCTGTATAGATATATAGTCCGGCCTGAACGAAGTCCCTCCAATGCTTCTTACCATTTCAGGACACTTTTTGATGAAATAATGTGTGAGACTATTGCCTTGTTCGCCGCCTGACTCTCAATATATATATTGACACAACCGCAACTTATACATACTTAATATAGCATTTCTGCTCGGTTTCGATTTCCGCCTTGTAGTCACCACAGCGATCTGTCAGTCCGTAGGATCAACTTATTTCTGAATCGACACAGTAAACAGCAGACCCCTTCCGTTAATTTGGAGCCATCGACATATACGTACATAGTGTTCCCCTCCGATATTACTATATACAGTTCTTCGCCAAAATGTACGTGTGTGTGTACGTCTGAGCCAAATATCACCAACGAAGTAATGTGTATTCATGTAGAACGGAAATAGGTGCCATTTGTTTATTATTATTTATTTTGTACAGCCATTAGTTCCATAAAAGCAAGCTCAATATTTCGTGATAGTAAGCTGACGGATCTTATTCGGTTCTTCATCCTCCATATGAAGCGATCGAAGAATTTTTGATCTTGCAGACTGCTTTTTCTAGTAAGGTAATACTGTACTTATTATGGTGAGCATAAGGGAAACTATATCGCATCCTCCACCTTGATGACCAGCCAGCCAGTCAACCGTAAATATCTTGCGGTTGTAAGCCAGCAAATACTTCAACGGTGTCCCGTTGCCGCCTTTATACCAACGGATTCATACGCTCGCTCGACATATTCCTAGGCCCCAAGCGGGTTAGGCGGCTTAGAATAAGAAGCGACTAAAATACTGAAATGATTCAGAGAGTTTTGTAGCTCAACCCTTACAAGCGGCTGCCAGCTCACATCAGAGTTTCTCCAACGCAATTGTCAACCTCACCTCCCCGTGCGAAGTCTGTTACTTTAGCAAGCGAGGCTCAAAAATACCTCTACACCTATTTTTTTTATTACATAACTTAACATGCAGTTTTTGTGAGCATGCCGGGCTCCGATGATTTAAACGTGACATGAGGCAATTCAGCTACAAAGTCCATATTGCATGTACGACTGTTTGTGTGCTTATGTCTGTTTGTTTACTATATATGTAGGTATATACTATGTAAGCGTGTGCCCATATGTCCATTTGTGAGGGCGATGGTGACAGTGACGGCTACAGCATTTATGGTTTCTGCATAGTGGAAGCTTCAACTTCCGCCATTGGGTGCCAAATGTGCGCACGCTGGAATGCGGTGCTTACATATGAACATACCTACATACAAATACGGGAACAAAGCCAACTAGCTGTCGCCGAGTTCATTGCCATTTCAACATCAAACTGTCGTCAGTTGGCTCGAACCACGCACTTGACGGAATCCCTCATGTGTCTTTTGTTTTCTTGTTGCTGTTTTTTGGCTTTTCGTTTGTTTACTATACATATTTCTATCTTATTGTTGATCCTGCTGTTGCCTGTTGCTATCTTACGAATTATCACGTTTTTTGCGATATGCAGAGTTCAATGACTTCAACGGTCAAAGGCTAGCGGCTGCTGCTGCCCATAAGCACAACAACAAATCGAAACATAACTGAAAAATTACATAATAGATTATGACAGGTAGATACAAATATGCATGGTTGAATTTGTGGGTACATTTTTATTGGATAATCAAACTTTGCATGTGGACAGCAGCGTAAGGAAACCTCTTAAAACGCACTTAGTCTTCGAATTACTTCTAGTTTCGTATTCCGTCGCATTAGAGTCTCCGTCGTTAGCTGGTTTCCCAGGCTTTAGCAGCTGTACCACCCTCGCCATTTTTCAAGAATGACGAAAGTGCATAGAGACAAGTTGAAGACCAGTGCCATGTAACAAGATCCCTCACCTGAATCGGCATGGCAATTCCATTCTTGCCTACAGCTTTTATTGATTTGATGGGTTCTTCAACTTCTTTGGCCTAAGCTCTGAATTAGCCAACCGAGAAATGCACTGCCCGCAGATCGCGCATCCGACAGAACTTTTCGCCAAAGTCGATGGATATTTTATCATTGCGCATGGACGGGTTTGAGAGGGATTTTACGGTGAACCGTAGCTTACCAACCCTAGCAGAAAGGTAATCTCTAGCTCCTCCCATTTTGCCCGTTTGTGTTTATCCACTAGCTCTCTGAGGGTTTTGCTGTCTCGCAAATTCACGCTTTCTCGCCAATATAAAAAAGCGAGCAGTCGCGGATTCAACGACCTTGTGAAAAGTAAGTTACCTTTGATTTACACTGTCTGGATTAAAAGGGCAGCAGAAAGACTGAAAGATGAAAGTGCGGCGCTCAGCGATAAGAATATGGGTATGATACTTATGTTAGTCTTGAATTCCAGTTGACAAGTCAAGCGCTAATCTTGGAACCTATGGCAATTTCCTATCACACGTGTGGCGGGGTCCCCTCTTATCATGCAGAACGTCATTTCATGTGCTGTCTCACCTAAAATAGTGCTATTTTCGCCTTTTAGTAGAGAACTAATATCAGGGCGTCACCGGGGCAGTAAATAAGAATATAATGCAGATGTTGATGAATTCTAAGTTCGCAGCGCTTGAACGGACAGATATTCTTTGACGCTCCAGGACACTGTGCCTGTGACCGATGTCAGGGTCAAATTATTGAATTAAATAGAGTGATGGGTAATAAATACGACTCCACGTCCACTTCTTTTCGTGCGGTCGTTTCTTTGGACGTCATAGCCGGAGCAAATCTGTAATGCATATTTTTCCATTAGCTTCGTATTTTGTGTAGTATCCATCAACAATATATTCGTAAGAAAAAAAGAGAACATGACATGAGGCACTCGAAGATCTGCAAACATTATTTTAACTTTTTTCTTATTAAATAGTCTTGTAGTTATTTTGTTGGTTTCTCCATCGGTCTCAAGGCCTTCTTCCCATTTTATACATCGTTGGTCCCATAAAAGACAAACACTTTTCTGCTTTTCGCGTGGACGACTAACACGTTTCATATTACCTTATCCTTAACGAACTGTGTTGGTCTTCCACACGAAAAACTGTACCGTGCTAGTTTTCCACGATAACATGAACCGTGTTAATCTTCCATGGAATCGACGTTATATTATTTACTTTATTTATGTTTCGATTTTTTACTTAAGTTGTTAGTTGTTGAATTATGTACGTTTGTTGTCGTTGTCACACTTGTTGTTTTTGACATTGTGGTTTTATGTTGTTGTTGAAGTTAAATTGCCATAACCGACGTTTTTTGTTCATTTGTCTATCAGTTTGCTTTTGTAAGAATATTCAGGGACTTGGAGTTTGTGCTTTCTAGCGATGTTTGCCAGAGTATTTACCACTTCTGCTATATAAATAGATAAATATGTACATATGTATGTTTATATTTATATATACATATTAGACGGCAACATACAATTTGTTTATTTTATCGAAATAGATTCAACAGTTTCACATTTTTATACCTTTCATGAAAATGAAATGGTATATTAAGTATCTCACGAATCTCAAAATTGTAAGTCCATAATCCATGATCAGGATGAACAGCTGAGTTCATTTAGCCATGTCCGTCTGTCTGTTTGTATTGTAACGAATTTTGGGGATTTCCTGATAATTATGGACTTTCTACCAACGTTCGAATCGCTGAACTGTTGAACAAATAACCCCAATAGTCAGTATTTTAAAATGGTCTTTATTTAGACTACTTTGAGAGTAGTACTTCACAATTATACTTCACAACTAATACCGCGTTTAAATCAATCGGATTAGTTATTCCTCAGCTTGCGCTGTTTTTATACTCCCTGGTGCTTCGTTCGCATATTTCTCCTAAGGTCTTTTTATAAGTGTTGTATCTCCTGCTTGGTTATTTAGTTATATGCGTATGTATGTGTGAGTAACAACTTCTGCTCTTAGCTGATGCGAACATATGTGTATGTGAGATAGTTTCTTTGCTTTAAGCTGCTGGTTATGTATGTCGTCGCCTTCTATGTATGTGTGTAAATGGCTTATTTTATTGTTCAGGTATAAAAGTGTGGCTGCATGCTTTATTGTTGTGCATTTAATTAGTAGCATGTATAGACTTGCTAATATTCGCCACAGTATGCAAACTACCTCAATTTCTGAGATATCTAGATAAAATTTGGTGAGCGGGTATATTTAGGTATGAAATTAGAAATTTGTCGGAATCGGCCGGATCGAACCACTATAGCATATATCCCCCACGCAACCCATTTTTCAGAAAAGAGGATTTTAGTCATATCTTCCTCCATTTATCACATTGAAGCTTCAAACTTCACCACACGCTATCGTAAATTGCACATATTGTTGTTTGAAAAAATTATAGAGATCGGTGGTATATATAGTATATACCCCATATAAAATTCAATTTCATCAAATACTTACTCTGACGTCATACGCATATTGTTGAAATAAGTAATTCATGGTCAAAGCTATTTCATGCCGACCACAAAAAACGTGAAACTTTGCATCCTCACACAAAGTACGTTCCTATTTTTATACTCAGCGTGCTTTGCACACAGAGTATATTAAATTTGATTAGATAACGGTTGGTTGTACAGGTATAAAGGAATCGAGATAGATATAGACTTCCATATATCAAAATCATCAGTATCAAAAAAAATTTGATTGAGCCATGTCCGTTCGTCCGTCCGTCTGTCCTTTAACACGATAACTTGAGTAAATATTGAGATATCTTCACCAAATTTGGTACACGAGCTTATCTGGACCCAGAATAGATTGGTATTGAAAATCGGATAATAACCACGCCCACTTTTTATATATATAACATTTTGGAAAACACAAAAAACCTGATTATTTAGTAAATAATATAACTAGATGTTGAGATTGGACGTGTGGACTGATATTGAGCCTCTTGATTAAAATTTGAAAAAGAATTTTAAAATGGGCGTTGCACCGCCCACTTGTGATAAAATCAATTTTACAAATATTATTAATCATAAATCAAAAATCGTTAAACCTATCGTAACATAATTCGGCAGAGCCGTTGCTTTTAATATAAGGAATGCTTTGAAGAAAAATTAACGAAATCGGTTAAGGACCACGCCCACTTTTATATAAAAGATTTTTAAAAGGGTCGTGGACGAATAAAATAAGCTATATCTTTGCAAAAAAGAGCTTTATATCAATGGTATTTCATTTCCCAAGTGGATTTATAACAATAACAAGGAAAAACTTCAAATTCAAAAAATGTGCGTGGCACCGCACTTTTTATGAGTAATTTTCAATGTTTCGGGAGCCATAACTCGAAGAAAAATTAACGGATAGTAAAAATGAACGGGATCGTTTAAAGACCACGGCAACTTAGATATAGAATAAATTTAAAAGGGTCGCAAACTAGAATAATAAGCTATATCTTAGCAAAAAATAGTTTTCAATCAATGATATTTCACTTATCAAGTTTTATTGTAAGAGGAAAAGGGGAGATATTTTTTTTTAAACGAGCGGTGCCACGTCTTATGTAGAAAAGTAATTTATCTGAAATGAAATGTGCAATTGAAGCTCACGCTGAGTATATAATGTTCGGTTACACCCGAACTTAGACACCTTTACTTGTTTATTTTATATTTATCTTAAAAACCGTTTAGGTATAGACATCTGTTCACAATATATTTCATATCTTATACAGCCGATTATTTGGATAGTACGAATGGGCTAAGATTATTGTTAAGCGGCGCAGCCGAAGACAGACCCGTACTTACTTGTTTAAAAATTATATATCAAATAATAAGTTTTGCGCGATATAAACGAGATTAAGGGCCAGATTTTGTATGACGCCGTGCCACTTTGCGTCGCAGTCACTCACATTCACCACTACATCGTACCCAAAATTTCCCTACGGCACTTTAGTTCAATGTCAAACACTGAAGTGAATGAATGAGAGAAGACTAAAGTTGATGAACGCCCCAACTCGGAAAGTGCAAATATTGACGTATTTCTTGGTATTAATAAACTTGACTTCTCGAAGAAAACTCTCCTTTTTTTCGGAGCCACTTTCAACTAAATCGGTGACAGCGCCTAGCGATTTTTTGTATAGCCTCCTTAGGCCAAACGGCAAAATCGGTAGTATCAACAGAAAAAAAAGTTAATGTTATAATTGCTGATCCAATCATTGGTCTATTCGTCTCCTTTTTTGTCCGTGGGGTTATCATGGCACGTTTTTTTTTCAATAACTGTCGTATAAAGAAGTATTGTAAGTAAATTCAATACACTACTTCTTCTGACGGCGACTAATACTCCTGTAAAAAATAAATATTATTTCAAAATAAAATATAATTCTGGGATAATTCAATACTTTACGAGATATTTCCGTAATTTATAAGGCTACACTGCTAAAATTTTATACGATCAACTTCGTAAGGTTTACTTAAAAACTATATTTGACTATCGCGTGGCGATGCCTACTAAGGCCACTCGAATCATTTGAAAATATTTGCATCGACTTCAAAAATGGTTGAAGGTATTTTGATATTATTAATAACCATCCTCCTTTGCAAAATAGAAATTCCCTAGACAAGAATCACAAAATCGGTTAATTACCGCGCCCACTTTCTATATAAAAATTAAAAATACTCATAAGAACACACATACGAATTCTGTATCTGTAGTCTCACCCGCTTCTATATATTTGGCGATGAAAAATGTATATTTTCCATAAAAATGCATTAATGCAGCAATTTTAGATAATAATAAATTGAGCGAGGACGATCGAAATCGCTATATATCGAAATATTTTCATATCCAGCTCAAAGCTTAAATATTTTAAGATCCATAAAGCTACAACACTTGGCTGTCACATAATCGAAATAAAGAGTACAATACACTGAAAGAAATCCTGCTAGTAAAATCAACAAATCGGTTCTGTTGTTCTTGACTTAACGGAGATTCGGTGAAATTGATCAAATTATGGTTAATTCGGCCGAGTTCTTTGTCAAGCGAACAAAAAATAGTTTAGTCATTTCAACAGAAGAGAAATTGTCGCTCCTAAGTTAACACAATTTTGTAAAATTGACAAATTCCTAATTAATCGGATTTTTCTGATCTTATAGGTCATTTCAACCATAGTACAGGTCTACAAGTAGGATATGTAGCAGCGCGCACATACACAGCCACGCTCACCTGATAAAATGCTTGTTCTTGTTCGTTTTTTGTGTGGATGCTATTTGGCACTGTTGTACTTCTTAGGTCCAAGAAAAGTGTAGTAGCTGCTAACGAAAACTGTGTAAAATTTTTATTTCAAAATTACAAAGAAATATCCTTATTTATTTTCAAAGGAGCACTTAATTACATCTCTCTTTAAAATCCATATGTTTTGGACAATTATAATTAACAAATTGTGATACTTTATTACCGGGGACGATTGCCAAAACACGACCAAAACCGTCGGGGGAGGTATTAATAGACGCATTTTTGCCTCGCTTCCAATAATTCGAATACTTTTCCGCCTTTGGACTATTGATAATAGGACAAAACGCGTCTTTTCATTTTTCTTTCCGCTTTTTTGGACGGGTTATTGCAGTCGACCTCGGTTTCAAACTGTTTTTCGCGGAGAACTTTTGAACGGGTAGAAAAACTTAACTCCCGTGTTTCTATTCTTAATACTGGAATAACTACGCGTCCTCAGATACCCCAATTGAAGACTTTTTTATAATCTTCTGAAGGACCCATATGGGTGCACTTAAAATTTCCTACTAAATTCGTTCAAAAAAATTTACCATCACAGCAACCCATATCTGATATTCCGATCCCTTTTTTGCTTCCCTTTGTCGCTTTCGACGAAGCAACACCGGTAATTTTGACACTTCGTTCAGTGTCAAAACTCATGTTCCACGCTAGTTTGACACTGACCGAAATGTCAAACTGCCGTGTGTTAGAAAGGGAAAGAAATTGTTTCCCTCTCATACATATCATACTTGTAAACCTGTACAATGATTTCAACGGCGATCAACTGTCAATACATGAGCAAATTTCAAAGAGAATTTTACTCTCACTACGCTCTCTACTTTGTACTTATGACGATGGTGCCACTTGTTAAAAAAAAAACAACAAGATAAGAAAACCATCAAATCGAAAAAACACACAAAATGGGAAAACAATAAAAAACTAGTTTTTCAGTTATCAACACAAAACGAAAAAACCTTTTTTGAATTTACTGTGCAAAAATTATGAGATACCGGGACACCTATTGCAACTTCTCGTCCAAGCGAAATGCAAAATTGCCGCCCTCTTGTTGCAAAAGTTTTGCTTGAACGAACAGGATTTTTCCAAAGTTATTAACATTTTGTTCAAGTTTTTATGAATTTTCACTCACGCGAACGAATCAAATAAGATAATAAAAAAAAATCCTTTTTTAACGCTGATGTTTCTGACAAAATAAAATTTTGAGTTGTTTTGGAATCGTTTCAACTTAAAGTCTTACGAAAATTAAACTTGCCGAATTACACGTAAAGTTACTACAGTGGTGAATTACCTTTCTGCGATTTGATTCTTTACTATTCTATAACTTACAAGTTCTCTTTTTAAAATGTTAGGTCAAACATACTACAAGTTTTGTTCGAGACAATCAAGTGTGGCAACTACATGCGAGAGAAGAAATTGAGAATTAGTTGAGCTGCAACTGAAAGAATTGAGAATCAGTTTTGTGACTACTATTTTCATTTCTATATTCATATGTATGTATATATAGCAAGCATGCGTATTTATAAATTCACATTTTTACGTATTTATATGGCGGCCGCCGTGGTGTGATGGTAGCGTGCTCCGTCTACCACACCGAAGACCCTGGGTTCACACCCCGGGAAAAGCAACATCAAAATTTTAGAAACAAGCTTTTTCAATTAGAAGGAACATTTTTCAAGCGGAGTCGCCCCTCGGCAGTGTTCGGCAAGCACTCCGAGTATATTTCTGCCATGAAATGCTCTCAGTGAAAGCTCATATGCCTTGCAGATGCCGTTCGGAGTCGGCATAAAACAACTAGGTCGCGGCCCGCCAATTTGTAAGAAAAATTAAAAAGTAGCACGACGGAAATTGGAAGAGAAGTGTTCGGCCTAAAATCTCTTCGGAGGTTTTCGCGCCTTACATTTATTTATTAATGTGGCAACATAGGTACTTTCATACAAAGCTGTCGCAACAACTTTTTTTGTTCATTTGACCACTAAAACGGTCAATTACGAATCAACGATTTGTGCGTAGCTGATTCAACATCTTGTTTCGATGGATACAAATTGACAGAAATTTCGGTTGAATTGACCCGGATTTCGGTTAATTTTAACAATCTTTTTCTTTTAGTGTATAAATTTAAAATATTACGGAAAATTCGGCGAAAGACGGAAGTTCAAATTTCGGTAAGAGCGGGATACCTGGTAACCAATGTTCAGAGAGTGCTCAGATTCTAGAGGGAAGTCGTCTACGTCTTCTTAAACGGAGGCAGCGTTAAAGCACCCAGCGATGTTGATAATAGTTGTGTTTTTTTTACATCTATTGACGTTTATGCTTAAACTTTATATGGACTGTTAAGGGTCAAACTTTAAAGTACTACTAAATTTCAATATGCATTATTCTCAGATGTAACTGAAATATGTTTCTATGTTTCACATCTACACTAATTCTATGTATCACCCTTCAAAAAGGTGCGTGTCCACAATTCATCGCAACTGATTCAGCTATATGTTATACACTGTGGCCATCAGAGGGTTGTGTCTCCGCTTTTCGGTACACCCTATGCTGTAGCTAGTTGTTTAGCCACTGCCACTAGATGGGTCTCCTAAGCATTATCTACGCGAGGATAAGCGTTTTTCTTACGCGCAAAGGTAAACGTACTCGCGTGTAAAAAAAAACACGGCTAATGTTAAACCCGCTTTTCACAATAATTTCTACCGTAGCACTCCACGGTTTGTACGGGACAAATCGTACACATTTTATTTCATTTTTATGCCTCAACTAAAGAAAAACTATAACTTTTTCAGACAAAGTTTTAGTGCATTAGGATTGTATGGTACATGTGTAAATAAAAACAGAAACCTACTCCTAAAATATTTGTATATGTGTGTGAAAAATCGCAAAAAAGCATCCGTTTGTACGGGACACCAGTTAGTCAGGTGAAACTTCAGCGAAACTATTAATATTAAGAAAATACATTTTGCAGTAGTTGTATCAAGGTTTGTTTAAATAACAAACACAATTTAAATACGTTTATTCGAAAAAAATGTGTTTAAAAATAAATTGTTCACTTTGCAAATATCAATTTCCCCTATCCTATACATCGTAGCGTGCTCCTCCTAAACTCCTGCGTTCGAACCCCGGGCAAAGCATCTTCAAACATTTAGAAAAACGTAGACCAGTCCCATCAATTTGTAGGAAAAATTAAAAGTAGGACGACGTAAATTGGAAGAGAAGATAGGCCTTAATTCTCTTCTGGAAATTTACTTTGATTTAGTCATTTTCACATATATATTCCAGGTACAGAAATGAACATTCCGTAATTTTTCAACTAATTAATATGAAAGAATAAAAAAATGGTTGCTAAGGAATTTTTGGGAATTATTTGATTTTGCAGTTTAATTTTCTTATACCTTTTAACTTGTTTTGTTTTAAGCCTGTCCTGTTAAATTTGAACTAGTGATTATTTCAAAAAAGCAAAAAAAAAAGCAATTACTAATTGATTACTATGAGGAATTAATAATGATTTGTCACGATTAAAGCCCTTTTTGATTACTTTTGAATTTTTCGTTTTTGATTCTTTTTTTTTTTTTTTGATGTTTTTTTTTTATTATTATACGGTCCATGAAAAAAATGAGAACTATTTTTGCAACAAAGCGGAAAAATAATCAAAAAAAAATAATCTAAAGTTATCAAAAAAATTCAAATCATGACTTTTTTTTATTATTTTTTTAATCAATTGGAAATTAATCATTAAAAATAAAAAATAAAGGCAAGTAATCATTAAATGGCTTTTAAAGAAAATAATAAATTTAACGGGTAATCATTACAATTAGTAATCATTATTAAACAGTTCTGTTTCAAGGTGATATTTAATATTCTTCCTTCTTTGTATATTGAGTTGTGATATATTTGAAATATATTAGGATTGAAAATTAATAAGGAAAGCAGATCGAATCTGGATCTGCTACTGGACTGACACAGCAAACATCTTTGAAATAATAAGTGCGATCACTCACAAATTGTCAGAAAATGGCCTCCGACGGCAGTCCAAGCCATATACATTACGTATTTTTGGGATTGTTTCTGGACAAGTAAGAGTTTAACCTGTTGCAGTATTCAGAACGAAGTTAGGCTAGAGTGGCTTGTGTCTCCCTTGGTAGGCTTTCTTCTTCTACCTGCCTCAACTAAATGCACAAACCGATCGATGGTAGTCACCAACTTGTCTGAACCTACACATAACAAGAGATCAGAACGAAAAATTACCCTGAAGATGGTACAACCCCGAAACCGGTTCCTCTAAACAAGGATAAATACACATTAATATACATCAATAAATACTTTATCTGCACACTAGTCTCAAAAGCGTATTACCAAGTGAGTCATTTGAAAGCGTTTACATTGGCTTCATTCGCATTTCGTTTAACGTTCCCTGCAAGACTCGACAGTCTTTGTTAGGATTGTGAGTTTGGCTTTAAAAAGCTAGAGGATTCTGCTATTTAAAACTGTGATACTGTGCTAAAATATTATTGCCGATTGACCACACCGAAAGAAATGAAGCCGGTAAAATCAACAATCTTGTTTTTGAATTAACAGACATTCAGTAAAATTGATATCGGTTGAACTGACCCGTTTACCAGTTTTTTCTTTCAGTGCGTACCCCGCAGTAAAATAATTAATTAGTACTAATATAATGTGGCGAATATTAGCATTCCGACACATAACTATGCCGGTAGTAATAATTGCTACACGACCACAACTGCAATGTAAGCCGATGTGTACACAGCAACAAAGAGCGCAGACGGCGTTACTCACACATACATACAGAATACAACAACGAATATTAGATGCAGATATATGAGAGAAGTAAACAGGCAACTAATCGAGAAGTCTGTTCAGGAAAAGTCTAGACCCTGGAGGAAATAAGCGAACGAAGCAAATGAGAGTATATAATTAAGTAGCGTAGTCTGAGACGTTGTAGGTGAATAATTTGAATTGTGGAGGTTTACTCCCATAGTAGTGCTGTAAATAAAATTAGTTTTGCATACAGAACATTTGAGTTTATTTATTCGGCAGTTCAGTAATTCGAACGATAACAGAAGGCTAAGACCAATCGTTAACCTTTAAGATTCGCTACATTAATTCAAATTAACCTACCCGTTGGCAAAACCGATAATCGCTCATAAACTCGCAACTGTTCGAAAAAAATGACTGAAAACTTGCCAAATCGAATGTATGTTAAAACCCACTGAGGTTGTATATGGAATTTAAGGTGAGGTCACAAGAAAGCATTTGTTGGTTGGGTTGAGCTTGTCAAATTGTCTGCAGGGTATTTGTGTACTTAGCGCACTAACAGATTAAGATTACATCCAAACAAAACTTTCAAGGTAGACTTAGTGACGGCAGGGTTATTGTTTTGTTTTTTATTATTTATTTACTTGTTTTTTGATGTTTTAATTGTTGTAGGTACTAAACACTAAATATACAAACTATGAGAATTTGTTACGGAAATAAATAAAATGTTCGTAAATACATTCAAATGTATGCTGATGTGTTAATTTGTTTATGTAACTTTGTTTTCTTCCGAAGAACAAGTGGGGTACTTTGAGTGAAAACAAATTTTTTACCGAAATATATATCTATGCGGAAATATAAGCATGCAATTTTTTGAAAAAAAGTATAGGAAAGTATAGGTTGACCCTCAATCAAACAAAGTAAATTTGTTTAAGGTGGGCCGCAACACAAATTTTGCCGCTTATTGTAGAAATATATTTTGGTGAACTCTATTTGGGCAAAGCTCATTGGAACACCTATGTCTATTAAGTAAGCCTGATTCTCCTGCTTATTTACGATCGTTATATCAGGTCGGTTATGTGGCATGGTTCGATCTGTTAGAATAGACCGGTCCCATTACATTTTGAAAGCGCTGTTTTCTAGCGTTGCCTCTGGGGTATATGTGTAGTATGGGCATTCCGCTGTAATTAGATCATAACGCAGAGCTAGTGTTTGATGTACGGTCTTTGCTACCTGGTTATGCCTTGGTAAATATTCGGTAGCCGCCAATGTAACACATGCACCGGTTATGTGGTGAATTGTTTCGGAATGTCTTTGGCATCGTCTACAATTATCATTTTCAATAGGAGCTCGCATT
The DNA here is from genome assembly GCF_040869045.1 of Eurosta solidaginis. NCBI lineage: Eukaryota > Metazoa > Arthropoda > Insecta > Diptera > Tephritidae > Eurosta > Eurosta solidaginis. Next base: position 238,600,697 of record NC_090323.1, read on the forward strand.
ACATATTTGCAGTGGTTCCTCATTGCAATAACCTGGTCTTGGATGGCCAGCATGAACCCCTCGGTTTCATCGTAAATACCAGAGTGACTTAACCACTCATTGGATGCTGATTTGTCCACTTCTGCATGTTCCAGAGCATATGCGTGTCTTCCATGAATAGCTTTCATTTTCCACTCTTGTTTCAGAGACTGTATGTGCTCTCGATCGGAGGGGAGTTCGTGCGTCGTAACATCATGCAGGTTTAGTGGAAAATACTTCAAATCCGCCTTGCATATCTAAGAGGGGCTGTGTTGGTTTTGGAAGTATATGCGTAGCTTATGAACACATTTCTTGTGCAGATGTTTTATATCTACCATGCCTCGGCCACCATCCTGGCGTGGCAAGTAGAGGCGTTCTATCGCAGATTTAGGGTGATGTGCACTAAGTTTTGTTAGCCGCGTCCTTGTTGCTCTTTGTTTCACGGTCTCCAACTCTGTGTCCGACCATTTTATTCTTCCGAAAGTATATGTATGTACGGGGATCGCTTATGTATTAATGACATTCTAATATCATTTGAAAAATCCTCTGTAAGCTCCAGCAGTGTGTTTATTTGACGCTCGTTTGCGCCATACAGCTTAATGTCATCCATATATAGCAGGTGTGACAGTTTGTAATACATCAGATGTGGAGATTTAATGGTAAGCCCATAGTTGGTTTCTTTTAGGAGTGTTGATAATGGGTTTAAAGCGAGGCAGAACCATAGTGGACTCAATGTGTCTCCCTGAAAGATTCCTCTTTTAATAGGGATAGGAGGCGATTTTATGAGACCGTTTCTTTGACTTATATTTAAAGTAATTTCCCACAAGGAGGAGAGATGGCGCAGCAGTTTTTTAATATTCGGTGCTATCTTATATATGTCTAGTACTTCTAGCAGCCAGGAGTGTGGAACGCTGTCGAAAGCTTTAGCAAAGTCAATATAGGCGGTATAGATGTTCCTTTGCTTGTGATATGCTTGTTCCATAACAACCGAGTCAATGATGAGCTGCTCCTTACAACCTTTGCTTATTTTTGTACACCCTTTTTGTTCGCTGTACATGATTTCATTGGCCTCGATGTGGTGGTAGATTTTATCGGCCAGGCAGGATGTTAATACCTTGTACAGCATACAGAGACATGTAATTGGCCTATACTTGGATGGGTCTTCTGTATTTTTTGGGTCTTTTGTTTGGCCTTTCATTATTTTACTTTATTTAATTTATCTCTTCCTTGAGCTCCACCTTGGGCTATACATTATACCTCGGTTGTATACAACAAGACATATAAAGCTATTTATACTAAATATACATAGGTAAATTCATAATAATCTGTAAATTACATGTCAATGTCTAAAAGCGAACGAACAATGGATGTTGTTGATAGAATTACTGCCTTTTGAATAGGTAGAAGCTTATCTTCTAATTTTAGTTTCTCCAGGGTCGTCATAAGGGTTTTAGGTACCATGCCTGTTGATGAAATGATTATTGGCTCTGTGCTTACTTTATCAAGGTGCCATAAGAGCTTCATTTCCTGAGCAAGTCCTGTGTACTTTCTTTTCTTTTCTGTGTGCACGTCTTTCAAGTTGTGCGTATTGGGAACCCCAATATCAATTAAATACGCGCTCTTTTCTTTCTTTTCTAATAGGACTATATCCGGCCTGTTATGGGGTATACTTCTATCTGTAAGTATAGTGCGGTCCCAGTACAGCTGATATTCTCTACTTTCTAGCACTGCCAAGGGAGTATATTTATAATACGGGACCTCTTCTGTAAGCAGATTCGTACGAATTGCCAAGCGCTGGTGAACGATTTTCGCTACGTTGTTATGTCGTGCTAAATAGTCTGTTGCTGCGAGCATAACGCAAGCTCCTGTTAGGTGCTGTATTGTTTCCGACTGCTGTTGGCACTTCCTGCATTTGTCACTGTCTATTTCAGCGCGTACAATGTACTTTAAGTAATTTTTTGTGGCGATGACTTGGTCCTGTATTGCTATCATGAGGCCCTCAGTTTCCATAAAGATTCCTGAATTTTTCAGCCATAGGTTTGAAGCAACGGGATCGATCCCTGGTTGACTTAATGAATGGGGGTGTCTGCCATGGAGTGTTTTCATTTTCCATTCATCAATGAGTCGTGCTGAATGAATAGAATCGCTTTCTTCATTCTGTATGTCGAGATTAAACAGGTTTAAAGGCGTATAGGCGTAGGTTTGCGATCTGTTTTTTACAAAGATGTTGGATATCTATCAGTCCACGCCCTCCTAGACTTCTAGATAAGTTTATTCTCTCCACTGCATATTTCGGGTAATGTGCTCCGTATTTTGTGAGCAGTGTTCGAGTCGCTCTTTTAACACTTTCCAACTGCGTGTCAGACCATTTTAATACTCCGAAACTATACGTTAGCACTGGTATCGCAAACGTGTTTATTGCCTTAAATAAATTCATGCCATTAAGACCGGATTTAAGGAGTGATCTTGCTCTATCTAGGAAGCAGTCAGTGATGTTCTGTATCATGACATTATGATGTATTCTTCTGGCCTGCATATAACCTAGGTATTTATAGGACTCACTGCTTCTAATGCATCTATTTTTTCATTATTCGCTAAGGGAAAATTATGCTGTGAAATTCTTAATCCAGAAGTTATGAATGTTATCGGGACCTGTGGCCTTACAGTTATGGGTATTACTTTATTTTATTTTATTTTATTTTGTTTTATTTTATTTTATTTTATTTAATTAAATTAAATTAAATTTAATTTAATTTAATTAAATTAACTTAATTTAATTTAATTTAATTTTATTTTATTTTATTTTATTTAATTTAAAATAATTTTATTTTATTTTATTTTATTTTATTTTATTTTATTTTCTTCTTTCATTCATTTGCATTGCTAAATTTTTACCAGTATCTCTCTTTTCCTCATTAGTTTTCTTTTGCGATCTTTTTTTCTGTTGATCTTGCACTCTCCCTGTTTGATTCGATTTAACTTTGTCTTGGCTTTACCGTGCAATCTACAATTTTATTTCTCTCTCTCTTGCTGTGTTTTTAGCTTTATTTTTATCTAACCTTTTTTTCTTACTTCTTTAAATTTTTATTACCTTTTATTCCTCACTCCTTTTGTTTTCTAAGGCCTTAGGCAAAAGCATCATCAAAATTTTAAAACCAAGTTTTTTCAATTAGAAAAAAGTTTTCTTAAGCGGTTTCGCCCCTCGGCAGTGATTTGCAAACACTCCGAGTGTATTTTTGCCATGAAAAACTGCTTATTGAAAACTTATCTGCTTTGGAGATGCCGTCCGGTGTCAGCGTAACGTGTGGATCCTGTCGGGCCAATTTGAGGTTAAAAATAAAAATCAGCACGATGGAAATTGGAAAAATAATCTCGGCCTCGTTTCGGAGGTATATCGCGCCTTGTACTTTTTTTCTTTCCTCGGCTTTCTCTTTTAGTTCCTCTTCCATTTCTCTTCCTCTTTCTATTTCTCGTATTTTTCTTCTACTATTTCTCCTTCTTGTTTTACATCCCCTTAATATTTATTTTTTGCCCACACTACTGTTGCATGTATAAAGATGTGTAAACTAGCGGTTTGACAACCGGCTCTCAAATCCAAATGACTTGGGTGTTACCTGAGCAAGGGCCTTGGGTCTTACCACCATCGCTGGCTAAGCAAAGTGGCCTATTTCACCACTTACTCTCGAGCAAATGACCTACATATATGTGACCCGGTCTATGAAAAGGTGGGTTATGACTCAAAAAAGAAATTGCGAGAAACAGCTGTTAAAGATAGACAATGCATTACTTCAGTAGTCATTTTTTTTAGTCATAAGCCATCTTTTCATAGACCGGGTCACATATAATGTAGTTGTAACGAAACAACATTCCTATTGGGTACTAAATTAGTGAGTTACTGTGTATTGCGTTATATAGTCCATTGTAGGAATCTACTCCTGTATACATAATCGTATATATTTTCTTATTCAATTCCATTACAACTTTGCATTTCATCGCAGACAGTTTGTCTAATTACTGCTGCAACATTAAGGCGCTTATTTAGTGTAATGTTTTGATGAAACCCTTCATATCAGATCGGCTGATGTGCGCAAAGAATCAAATTGCTTTGCAATGACATGGACAGACAATCTATTTAGTGATGGACATTCGATGTCAGATAAAGGAGAATTTATATAGATGATGCAAGTCGCTTGGTTCGAAAGGTGCTTTTCGTGTTATTTATTAATCTTATATTATTAGTGCTTCACGCTGTTTATATCAGTTAAATATTTACATAAGCGCATTAGATCGTATTAAAAAAAATTTGAGGTATTTTTCAACCGGCTATTTGCTGTTTTTACATTTTTTGTCATTTAGTTGAGTTTCTCTATCCTAAAAGATATGGTGATAATTTCCACGATCACAAAAAAATGTGGTGGTGGTGTTATGGTTTTCACCAGATCATTCTACAGCGAAGCAGCTAATAGTTCCAACTTTAAGCATTAACCCGTCTGCGGTTTCATGAAGGTTTTTGTATTCCTTTTTATAAAAATAGCCAGTCCATTACCATAACTATGTTAAAGTAATTAACACTTAGCCATAATTTCACACTACAAAAACCATTATTCAATATTTGAGCATTTATTTTTGACTGTTTACTATTTCGTTAGCAGTTGCATTATAACAGACAGTTTTCGAAAAAAAAAAAACAAGTCGGCTATATCACAATTCCTAACAAGAGAATTTCCTTCATTGTGAGTAGGGTCATTCTTTTTTTTGAATTGCTAGAAACTATATATAAAAAACAAAAAACAATAAATAAAAAGGAGACGATTTAGGCAGAGCTTCTCTTCCAATTTGCGTAATTTTAATATTTCTAACAAATTGGCGGGACGGGACCCGTATGTTTTATACAGACTCGGAATGGCAGCTGCAAGGCTGATGAATTTTTTACTGAAAAGCTTTCCATGGCAGAAATGCCACAGCCGAGGTGCGATCCCGCTTGGAAAAACTTTTTTTCTAATTGAAAAAAATGTTTCCAAAATATTTTTGATGTTTCTTTGTCCGGAACTTTAACGCAGGACCGTTGATGTTGTAGATGGAGCACAAGAGGTGCCGACTGCCACTTTCCAGCTTTCCCGCTTTCGAATCATATAGGTAGGTAGGTAGGTGAAATAGCTGCGACCGTGGTCGCACAAGCAGCTATTTAAAGCCCTTTTGATGCCATGTAACTCATCTAAAAACCTACGGAATGTTACGGTAAATGTATTACAACCAGACAGAATTGTTGATAAAATTAAGAACGTTCGGGATTGCTATCACAGATAACCCTTCGGTCAATGCTCAGTCCATCTGAAACAATTTCATTTTAACGATAGTTTTGCAACTTCGCGGGCATCTCTGAGCTACTTAGTTGTCCCAATACCGCTGCCTTTAACCTAGCTTTCACTACTAAAATTCAACCAAATCTGAATAAAGTAGCATCTCTGTGACTCTTTCAACATTTCCATGCCAGCTGTTGGACTTTAACTCTTTCGACCCCAAAGTTGCTTATAAGCAACTTCGATCTTCAGCACAGTTTTTTTCGAACCAAACGGATCGAAAGGGTTAAACGCTTGCATGAAATGAATAACTTGTAGTTCCATGAAAAGAAAAACACTACTTAACAAAGTTTCGCTTGTGCTGCGATAAAAATAACTGTAAATGTTTATTTAGTTGGAAGTCAAGTGAAGTGCGCGTGCCTAAATTGTAGAGCAAAATTAAAAATGAAATAAAAATATATTCGAAATAGAATTTGAAAAAAATAAGTACGCCGTTTCAAAGCTACAAAGTTCTATAAAAAGTAAGTAATATAATATTTATGCCCAGTTTTTTGAAAAAGTTTTAAGTATCGAAATACCGAATATATGGTGACGCCGCATTTGAATCCACAAACAGCTGAGGAGCAATTGTATAACTCCAGCCACATTAGCACGCGTAATTTTGTTGAGCGATCATATGGTATATTTAAACGACGTTGGCCAGTTTATCAATGGGAATGCGAGTTCGTGTACGTACGGTACAATCTATTATCGTCGCTTGTGCCATTTTACACAACATTGCAATCGACGCATGTGAGAACTTCCCTGACGACGAAGTCGATCGAACCAGCAACGAAATGGCTGCATCTCAGAATTCAGTTGCATTTAGTGATAATAGTACGCGGAGCAACATAAGAGATCGATTAACTCGACAGTATTTCCACAGCTTATTGGTAGTTGGAATCGAATAGACTTGTGCGCAAGAAACGTTTAAGCCTTGGGAGGTTCTTTAATATAATTACGTTTCCCAATTTTTTTGCTTTTATTGAATAAAAAACTTGTAATTTTTCATGTGGTTATGATTTGCTGGTTTATCGGTGCCGGTTAGTTGTACTGAAGCGGTTATATTTTGATCAGATTAGCATATAGTCACTGTCCTGAATCCAATCGAAACCGGTCAGACCTAGTGGACTTTTACAAACGGTAGGAACCGGTTCATATTTTGTAACTGGCTATTTTTTGTTACCGGCACGTTTTTTGGATATATGAGTAAGAGCTGGGTTTCCGAGCCGGTTAACTTTGGTTCAAAACAACAACAACAGGCAATTGGTGGGTGAACGTCAAAAAATCGACTAGAAAGTCGAGTCATGTCGCTTGCACCTGCGCTTTTTCGCGACATAGGATGGAGTAGGGAAGGCGGTGGCCAAGACCATAGCATTAACAAATGCAACGAGACTCAATGCCTAGGGGCATATTGAGCTCAGGCCGTATTGCCATAGTAGTATAGCGTCGTCTAACATTGGGCGCACAGACTACCTGGTCCCGTGCCTGTGTTGCGATATGGATCTTGGAGCGAAACCGACATACACACAATAGCTGATTTATCAAAAGAATTTACATATTAAAATTATAATCATAATTATGTATTCGTGAAGTCACTTTTTAAATTATAATGTCCGGGGAATTTGGACGTTTGCGTTTTTCACTCTCAATTTGTGCAGTAGGTAACTCAATGCGTAAACGGTGCTCCTCTAAACATTTTACTTGAACTGCACACTTCTCCTCGCGTTCTGTGTGCCACAACTGCATTTGTAGCTCATGGCGTTCTGCAGCTCGAATTTCCTCATTTTGGTAAAAAAATCGCTTTTGCATTTCTCACAGACTTGGCATCTTCGACATTAGCGGTCAAATGACCATCCCCTACATTACGCTTTCTTTTTGGCTTACGCAAGCGTGTATGCATTGGATTAACTGAGACTTCTCGCTCATTTTGTTCAACATCCTTCCCATTGGAATTACCACTCTCCACATCTGGCAGATTCACACTGCTTTTATTATGAATTTCACATAAATTTGCATAGTCTTCGTTTTGCGTATCGGTATGGTTTCCATTTTGCTCAACGTTCTCGTGCAAGATTTCTAATTCTTCGCTTATGGCAAAAATGAGCTTTTCTGTGCGATTGTCGTCTTTGATGTTGTTGGGTTTCGCAACAGAAGTGGACATACAGCCTGGGTTTGCGAAAAAATCTTCGTCGTCATCGTCGGCATTTGGATCAAGACCTTCGGTTGTTAAAGCAATCGCAGCGTGCAATTCCTGCTTCGAGCAGCTTAACACCTTGTCAATATTTTCTGGAGGTTCGCGACCACCGGTGAGGTGACGGGCAGGCTTGTTGGCAGCGTAGTCCTTCCGAAGAGCAGCTTTAATATTTTTAAATTTGCTTGCTAGGTTCTCGGCTGACCGGAATGTCTATAATAGGACCACGTCAGAAAAAGGAAACACAATTTAATAGGAAAACAAATTACCTTGGAAATTGAGCCCAATTGAACTCTTTTTCAACTTTCACCCCATGCTTCATTTTTCAAGTGGTTATTTTGCATATATGTGCGCTTGTCCATAAGCACCTTTCCGTGCTTCACTACAAGGTCGCTCAAAAGAGTCTCTTCGTCCTCAGAATAATTTGGTTCCGGACCTTTGACGGACCGCCTTGTCTCTTTTCGTCGAGCTTTGATGCCATTTCGGTATTGAAAAATTTTTTATTTGAAATTGACAAATAAATAATTTTCAATATCAGGTTGTATACTGACAATTCAGCATATTGTCAGCGTCTCAAATCCAAGTCGTAAATTCTCGTTTACGACGGGTCTCAATTCTAATAGTTTTTGTGAACAAACCGAAAAGTTTTAGCTGAGGTGTAAACGGCGTTGTATTATAAATCGGGATTTAACTACATCGAGAATTAGACCGCTTTACGACTCGGTCAACAAATTGGCCATAAGACTAATATTTTTTTTTTCTACTGAAGTTGCTTATAAGCAACTTTGGGCAACGGTGGGAGTAAAAAAAAGATGAGCAAACGTAAAGGTCTTTCTGAAGTGGATATAGCTGCAGCTCTAGCATTTGACTGGGATGGATCTTGTGATGAAGAAAGCGAAGTTGACGAGGAGGAAGCTTTAGTAAACGATTTGGAAGATAATTGAGGTGAAGGTGAGGAAATCCAGCTGAATTTATTAGAAAATATCGACAGCGAAGAACATGGTGAAGATTATCCGGAGAGATCCGAAACTTTTATAGCTGAAAAAATCGATTTGGCAACATTGCGGTGGAGAAAGACGTCATTTGATATACCAAATACCCATTTCGAAAATCCTCTAGAGGATTCTCAATTGGTTAAAAGCCCAATACAATACTCCAACTAATTTTTTGACGAAGCAGTCATAGAACTTATCGTAAAAGAGACTAACCTGTATGCACTGCAGGAGTCCGGCACTGAACTAAAATGTACTAAAGGTGATATTCACCGATATTTTGGTATTTTGTTATATTTGGGAGTGATTAAGCTTCCAAATTTCAAAATGACATGGTCTCAAGAATTAAAGCTGACCGCAATAACGAACAAATTTGAAAAAATAAAGAAATTCTTACATTTCTCTGACAAATCGAAGCAAGCAAACTGTACAAAATTCGTCCAATTTTGTCAATGCTGAAAGACAAGCCCAACAGTTTACCTCAGGAAGAACATCAAAGTATTGTCGAGCAAATAATAGCGTACAAAGGTGAGTTGATATTTTTTCAATGTCAAAAATGAATATTTTTGAATCGCCCTTTTTAGGAGCATCAGCACTGAAACAATATAACCCAGCTAAACCTCATAATGGGGACTGAAAATGTTTACCCGAGCAGGTTCATCGGGTATAATATATGATTTCGCGCTTTATGTAGGGGATGGAACTTGCCCATCATATGGACTTGGCATATGATCTGATATCGTCATATATTTGGCATCCTCGGTCCCGAAATTCAAAAACTACAAGCTGTATTTCGACAATTGGTTTACTTTGGTAAGTTGGCTTGTAAGCTTGAAAGAGATGGGTATATTTTGTATCGGAACTGTCAGAAAAAATCGTATGGGTAACTGCGATATGAAATCAGAAGCTGATTTAAAGAATTTGGGCCGAGGATCATATGATAAGCAGTGCGAAGGGAACTATGGGATTGCCACAGTTCGCTGGTTGGACAATAAAGCGGTACAATTATTATCTTCATTTATTGGGGATGAACCAATTGGTACCTGCCGTCGTTGGAGCGCAAAACAAAAACAATTTATTGATGTAACGAGGCCAGCCATTGTGTCAGAATATAACAAACATATGGGAGGGGTGGATCTGGCTGACATGCTAATGGAGCTTTATAAAATTAATCATCGGTCCACTAAATGGTACATGCGCATACTTTACTGGGCTTTAGGGACGACCGTAATAAATTCTTGGCTTTTGTGTCGTAAGGACCTGAAGAACGTTGAGCCGAGTGCAAAACACACACCACTTATCAAATTTCAAATGGAGATAGCAAATGAGTTGCTAAATGCCACATCGACCAGCTCAGTACAACGAAAAAGAGGTCGACCAAGTGAAAACATATCGGAACAGTACCAAGTCGATACCACAGCATTATCTCCGTCATCGTATTGTGCATCCATCTACAATCCTAAGCGCCGTAAATTAGTTCACAATCCGCCAAATTTCAAAAGATATGATGGGAGCCTTCATTGGGTAATATGGGGAGAAAAAGGCCGATGCCGCCACTGTAAAATTGCAACACCACTATCAAAATGTGCGAAATGTTGCATACATCTATGTTCCAACACAAGTAAAAAATTTTTCTTGTCATATCATACTTAATACAAAAAAAAAAAAATAAATGTAAGGCGCGATAACCTCCGAAGAGATCTAAGGCCGAGCTTCTCTTCCAATTTGCGACGTGCTCCTCTTGATTTTTCCCTACAAATTGGCCGGACGGGACCTACATGTTTTATGCCGACTCCGAACGGCATCTGCAAGGCAGATGAGTTTTCACTGAGAGCTTTTCATGGCAGAAATACAATCGGAGCGCCTGCCAGACACTGCCGAGGGGCGACCCCGCTTAGAAAAATTTTCTTCTAATTGAAAAATCTTATTTCTAAAATTTTGATGTTGCTTTGCCCGGGAGTTGAACCCAGGGCATACGGTATGATATGCGGAGCACGCTACCATCACACCACGGTGGCCGCCATCATACTTAATATTCTTATTTAAAACTTAATGATCATCCATTTGTGGCCCATAGTTGCTTTCAATAACTAACGACCCGATAATTCCAAAAGTGTAAAACTTCAGGAATCCTTAATTTAGGCCTAAAAAGCACGGGAATCATGAAAAAAAAATTTTTAGAACTGCTGGTTTATGAGCGGCAAATGGAAATTTTAGAAAACAATTAATACAACCTATAAAGAACAAGTAAGGAAGGCTAAGTTCGGGTGTAACCGAACATTACATACTCAGTTGAGAACTGTGGAGACAAAGTAAGGGAAAATCACCATGTTGTAAAAAGAACCTAGGGCAACCCTGGAATGTGTTTGTATGACATGTGTATCAAATGGAAGGTATTAAAGAGTATTTTAAGAGGAAGTGGGCCATCGTTCTATAGATGGACGCCATTTAGGGATATCGCCATAAAGGAGGACCAGGCCTGACTCTAGAATTTGTTTGTACTATATGGGTATCAAATGAAAAGTGTTAATGAGTATTTTGAAAGGGAGTGTGCCTTAGTTCTATAGGTGGACGCCTTTTCGGAATATCGTTATAAAAGTGGACTAGGGTTGACTCTAGAATGCGTTTGTACAATATGGGTATCAGATGAAAGGTGTTAATGAGTATTTTAAAAGGGCGTGGGCCTTAGTTCTATAGGGGGATGCCTTTTCGAGATATCGCCATAAAGGTGGACCAGGGGTGACTCTAGAATTTGTTTGTACGATATGGGTATCAAATGAAAGGTGTTAATGCGTATTTTAAAAGGGCATGGGCCTTAGTTCTATAGGTGGACGCCTTTTCGAAATATCGCCATAAAGGTGGACCTGGGGTGACTCTAGAATTTGTTTGTACGATATGGGTATTAAATGAAAGGTGTTAATGAGTATTTTAAAAAGGAGTGGGCCTTAGTTCAATATGTGGACGCCTCTTCGAGATATCGCCATAAACGTGAACCAGGAGTGACTCTAGAATTTGTTTGTACTATATGGGTATCAAATAAAAGGTGTTAATGAGTATTTTAAAAAGGAGTGGGCCTTAGTTCTATACGTGGACGCCTTTTCGAGATATCGTCATAAACGTGGACCAGGGGTGACTCTAGAATTTGTTTGTACGATATGGGTATCAAATGAAAGGTGTTAATGCGTATTTTAAAAGGGCATGGGCCTTAGTTCTATAGGTGGACGCCTCTTCGAGATATCGCCATAAACGTGAACCAGGAGTGACTCTAGAATGCGTTTGTACGATATGGGTATCAAATGAAAGGTGTTAATGCGTATTTTAAAAGGGCATGGGCCTTAGTTCTATAGGTGGACGCCTTTTCGAAATATCGCCATAAAGGTGGACCAGGGGTGACTCTAGAATTTGTTTGTACGATATGGGTATCAAATGAAAGGTGTTAATGAGTATTTTAAAAAGGAGTGGGCCTTAGTTCTATAGGTGGATGCCTTTTCGAGATATCGCCATAAACGTGAACCAGGAGTGACTCTAGAATTTGTTTGTACTATATGGGTATCAAATAAAAGGTGTTAATGAGTATTTTAAAAATGAGTGGGCCTTAGTTCTATACGTGGACGCCTTTTCGAGATATCGCCATAAACGTGAACCAGGAGTGACTCTAGAATTTGTTTGTACTATATGGGTATCAAATAAAAGGTGTTAATGAGTATTTTAAAAAGGAGTGGGCCTTAGTTCTATACGTGGACGCCTTTTCGAGATATCGTCATAAACGTGGACCAGGGGTGACTCTAGAATTTGTTTGTACGATATGGGTATCAAATGAAAGGTGTTAATGCGTATTTTAAAAGGGCATGGGCCTTAGTTCTATAGGTGGACGCCTCTTCGAGATATCGCCATAAACGTGAACCAGGAGTGACTCTAGAATGCGTTTGTACGATATGGGTATCAAATGAAAGGTGTTAATGCGTATTTTAAAAGGGCATGGGCCTTAGTTCTATAGGTGGACGCCTTTTCGAAATATCGCCATAAAGGTGGACCAGGGGTGACTCTAGAATTTGTTTGTACGATATGGGTATCAAATGAAAGGTGTTAATGAGTATTTTAAAAAGGAGTGGGCCTTAGTTCTATAGGTGGATGCCTTTTCGAGATATCGCCATAAACGTGAACCAGGAGTGACTCTAGAATTTGTTTGTACTATATGGGTATCAAATAAAAGGTGTTAATGAGTATTTTAAAAAGGAGTGGGCCTTAGTTCTATACGTGGACGCCTTTTCGAGATATCGTCATAAACGTGGACCAGGGGTGACTCTAGAATTTGTTTGTACGATATGGGTATCAAATGAAAGGTGTTAATGAGTATTTTAAAAAGGAGTGGGCCTTAGTTCTATAGGTGGATGCCTTTTCGAGATATCGCCATAAACGTGAACCAGGAGTGACTCTAGAATTTGTTTGTACTATATGGGTATCAAATAAAAGGTGTTAATGAGTATTTTAAAAAGGAGTGGGCCTTAGTTCTATAGGTGGACGCCTCTTCGAGATATCGCCATAAACGTGAACCAGGAGTGACTCTAGAATGCGTTTGTACGATATGGGTATCAAATGAAAGGTGTTAATGCGTATTTTAAAAGGGCATGGGCCTTAGTTCTATAGGTGGACGCCTTTTCGAAATATCGCCATAAAGGTGGACCAGGGGTGACTCTAGAATTTGTTTGTACGATATGGGTATCAAATGAAAGGTGTTAATGCGTATTTTAAAAGGGCATGGGCCTTAGTTCTATAGGTGGACGCCTCTTCGAGATATCGCCATAAACGTGAACCAGGAGTGACTCTAGAAGCGTTTGTACAATATGGGTATCAAATGAAAGGTGTTAATGAGTATTTTAAAAGGGCGTGGGCCTTAGTTCTATAGGGGGATGCCTTTTCGAGATATCGCCATAAAGGTGGACCAGGGGTGACTCTAGAATTTGTTTTTACGATATGGGTATCAAATGAAAGGTGTTAATGCGTATTTTAAAAGGGCATGTGCCTTAGTTCTATAGGTGGACGCCTTTTCGAAATATCGCCATAAAGGTGGACCAGGGGTGACTCTAGAATTTGTTTGTACGATATGGGTATCAAATGAAAGGTGTTAATGAGTATTTTAAAAAGGAGTGGGCCTTAGTTCTATAGGTGGATGCCTTTTCGAGATATCGCCATAAACGTGGACCAGGGGTGACTCTAAAATTTGTTTGTACTATATGGGTATCAAATGAAAGGTGTTAATAAGTATTTTAAAAGGGAGTGGGCCTTAGTTCTATAGGTGGATGCCTTTTCGAGATATCGCCATAAACGTGGACCAGGGGTGACTCTAGAATTTGTTTGTACTATATGGGTATCAAATGAAAGGTGTTAATGAGTATTTTAAAAAGGAGTGGGCCTTAGTTCTATACTCGGACGCCTTTTCGAGATATCGTCATAAACGTGGACCAGGGGTGACTCTAAAATTTTTTTGTACTATATGGGTATCAAATGAAAGGTGTTAATGAGCATTTTAAAAGAGCGTGGGCGTTAATTCAATAGGTGGACGCCTTTTCGAAATATCGCCATAAAGGTGGACCAGGTGTGACTCTAGAATTTGTTTGAATTATATGGGTATCAAATGAAAGGTGTTAATAAGTATTTTAAAGGGGCGTTAGCCTTAGTTCTATAGGTGGACGCCTTTTCGAGATATCGCCATAAACGTGGACCAGGGGTGACTCTAGAATTTGTTTGTACGATATGGGTATCAAATGAAAGGTGTTAATGAGTATTTTAAAAAGGAGTGGGCCTTAGTTCTATAGGTGGATGCCTTTTCGAGATATCGCCATAAACGTGGACCAGGGGCGACTCTAAAATTTGTTTGTACTATATGGGTATCAAATGAAAGGTGTTAATGAGTATTTTAAAAGGGCATGGGCCTTAGTTCTATAGGTGGATGCCTTTTCGAGATATCGCCATAAACGTGGACCAGGGGTGACTCTAGAATTTGTTTGTACGATATGGGTATCAAATGAAAGGTGGTAATGAGTATTTTAAAAAGGAGTGGGCCTTAGTTCTATACGTGGACGCCTTTTCGAGATATCGTCATAAACGTGGACCAGGGGTGACTCTAAAATTTTTTTGTACTATATGGGTATCAAATGAAAGGTGTTAATGAGCATTTTAAAAGAGCGTGGGCGTTAATTCAATAGGTGGACGCCTTTTCGAAATATCGCCATAAAGGTGGACCAGGTGTGACTCTAGAATTTGTTTGAATTATATGGGTATCAAATGAAAGGTGTTAATAAGTATTTTAAAGGGGCGTTAGCCTTAGTTCTATAGGTGGACGCCTTTTCGAGATATCGCCATAAACGTGGACCAGGGGTGACTCTAGAATTTGTTTGTACGATATGGGTATCAAATTAAAGGTATTAATGATGGTTTTAAAAGCGAGTCGCCCTTAGTTGTATATGTGAAGGCGTTTTCGAGATATCGACCAAAATGTGGACCAGGGTGATCCAGAACATCATCTGTCGGGTACCGCTAATTTATTTATATATGTAATACCACGAACAGTATTCCTTCCAAGATTCCAAGTTCTTTTGATTTCGCCCTGCAAAACTTTTTCATTTTCTTCTACTTAATATGGCAGGTGTCACACCCATTTTACAAAGTTTTTTTTTTTAAGTTATATATTTTTCGTCAATAGACCAATACAATTACCATGTTTCATCCCTTTTTTTGTATTTGGTATATAATTATGGCATTTTTTTCATTTTTCGTAATTTTCGATATCGAAAAAGTGGGCGTGGTCATAGTCGTATTTCGGCCATTTTTTTACACCAATACAAAGTGAGTTCAGATAAGTACGTGAACTGAGTTTAGTAAAGATATATCGATTTTTGCTCAAGTTATCGTGTTAAAGGCCATGCGGAAGGACGGACGGTCGACTGTGTATAAAAACTGGGTGTGGCTTCAACCGATTTCGCCCTTTTTCACAGAGAACAGTTATCGTCCTAGAATCTAAGCCTCTACCAAATTTCACAAGGATTGGTACATTTTTGTTCGACTTATGGCATTAAAAGTATCCTAGACAAATTAAATGAAAAAGGGCGGAGCCACGCCCATTTTGAAATTTTCTTTTATTTTTGTATTTTGTTGCACCATATCAGTACTGGAGTTGAATGTTGACATAATTTACTTATATACTGTAAAGATATTTACTTTTCTTTTAAAATTTTAATTAAAAAATTTTTTTTTTTAAAAAGTGGGCGTGGTCGTTCTCCGATTTTGCTAATTTTTATTAAGCAGACATATAGTAATAAGAGTAACGTTCCTGCCAAATTTCATCATGATATCTTCAACGACTGCCAAATTACAGCTTGCAAAACTTCTAAATTACCTTCTTTTAAAAGTGGGCGGTGCCACGCCCATTGTCCAAAGTTTTACTAGCTTTCTATTCTGCGTCATAAGTTTAACTCACCTACCAAGTTTCATTTCTTAATCCACATTTGGTAATGAATTATCGCACTTTTTCGATTTTTCGAAATTTTCGATATCGAAAAAGTGGGCGTGGTTATAGTCCGATATCGTTAATTTTAAATAGCGATCTGAGATGAGTGCCCAGGAACCTACGTACCAAATTTCATCAAGATACCTCAAAATTTACTCAAGTTATCGCGTTAACGGGCAGACGGACGGACGGACGGACGGACGGACATGGCTCAATCGAATTTTTTTTCGATACTGATGATTTTGATATATGGAAGTCTATATCTATCTCGATTCCTTTATACCTGTACAACCAACCGTTATCCAATCAAAGTTAATATACTCTGTGAGCTCTGCTCAACTGAGTATAAAAATCGATATGGCTTTATCATTATTTTCAAAATGTGTCCAAGTATCCAGTTTTGTGGAGCGGCAAGAGTTTGTGCTTTTAATTCAATAAAAAAATATACTTTTAACTATGAAAATAAATTGAAATATACCACTTTGAAAATCGTTTTAGAAGTTAAGGTAATTGTTGTATGAGTCGAAACTATCATATTTCGATTTCTGAATTTCAAAATTATTATAATTCTGGTATCCTAATTCCTAGTTTATTTGATTAACTGGTAATATCTTCTACATAAGCCAACAAATTGGGTCAATATCAGCATTTTTCACACGTATATACGTCCACGTTTGCGGGTAAAAAAAGCCCTTATCTTCACTTACATAATGTTTAGGAGGCCCATCTAGCGGCAGTGGTTAAATAACCTTGTCTATCTGATAGACTTTGTCTATCTGGACAATGTCAACTTAGAAACTCAAAGGGGAAAATCTCTTGCCAATAAATGCTACCTTGGACTGAGTTGGCGAATTGACGAACAAAAATCACGCTCTACATGTCGCTCATCATACCTGTGCTGATGTATGGCTTGAAATCTAGCACGGTGTTGAGCGAAGATAAGATGGCTCTTGGAGTGTTCGGGAGAAAGTTTCTCCGGAAGATTTATGGTCCAGTCAAGAATGCGGACGTAGGAGTTTCGTGGGAGGTATAATTATGAGCTGTATGAGCTTTACGCAGATATGATGATAATGCAGGAAATGCAACGCCAAAGGCTTCGCTGGCTAGGTCATATTATGCGGATGGCCATAGACGCTCCGCCAAAGAAAATGTTCCAGTCGCCAACAGCTTGGGAAGGGGGAGACGTGCACTGAGCGTTGAGAGGCAGGCAGAGAAAGACTTCAAAATATTTAAACCATGATAAAGTGGATTTCCTTTGCCATAGCTCGTTCAAAATGAACGGACTCTTCCAAACAATCTCTGTTAATTTAAAGAAAGCATAAACACAAACGATCTATTCCAAAGGCTGTTTAACGAAGCAATAAGTTAATAAGATCTGGATTAATGTGTTATCAGTCTGTAGATGAATTTCTGTAATTTTTCATCGCGTCCTTATATCGCTGGTTGGTCAGCTGCATTATACAACGTAGAAGAGCTGAGCGTTTATTGAGTCATAAGCACATTCCCAACCATTTTGTAACGAATTTACTGCAAATCCTCTTATTTGCCCTTCTGCTAACGTTCGAATCACTAAACATTTGAATAAATAACACCACTGTTCAATAATGCAAAATGGCCTTTATTAAAGTACTTTCAAAAATAACACTGCTACTGCTCGACATATGGAATGCTTAAATCAAACTGACTGGCGCGCCTCTACTGTTGCTGCTTTTATACTGTGTGATTTCTCGTTCGCATCTTCTAGGCGCTTCCATTTCCAGAATCTTCTAGTTGGCCATCAGCTATAAAATTGCTACGTTTATAGCTTCTCATACGCGCGTGCATGTGTGAACACAATTATAATTGCATACTTTTGGGAGCATCTCAGATCAGATATCTGCATGTGTTTGTGCGTCTCTTCTCCGCTGCGTGTACGTACATCTGTGTAGACATAATGATTGATTTATTGATGTACATACAAGTCACTGCTTAGCATCGGCTTAGAGATGATAGTTTCCCTTAGCGTTGCTAATATTTTTCACAATATTTCATATACAATTTATGGTGATTCTTTGTAGGTATGTAACCAGGGTCTTTTATATATAATACCTTCAGTTAATTTTTTAGGGCTCTTAAATATTTATTATAAATTTGTTTAGATATATATTCCTATAAGTATTATATTTTATTAGTTAATTTCATATTTAGGAGAGTGCGGCTTTGTACGTCTTTCATTGATTGCTTTTCGTATAAAGTTCAGAGGAAGGCATTTGTATTCTCTTGGCAACCCACACAATTTTATATTCCACGCCACACCACTGTTGTACTTAAATCGAAGATATGTAGATATTATGAGACTTGCACTGTTTAGCTAATGTAGGCAGTAGCTGCTATTACCCACACCCATCTTTTTCGCTGCATTTCATTGTTCGAGCATTTGTACATTCATACTTTTTTCATTCTTAATGCCAGTCACCCATTCAGCTAACTGTCACGCGTTTTATTTAATACAAAAAAATCATACTTGATATGGAGGTACACAAATATATATAATGTAAAGCTATAAGAAGAGCAATTATTTACAAATAAATGTTAATAACTTTATAAGTATATATCCCTATACAACACAAGTGAGCTCATATGTGACGCTCCGCGAGAAAATACCCCTAACTCGTCATTAGCGCAGCTGTCGGATTATGTCCCGTACACGGCATGATTACTTTCGTCTTTGACTGCTCATAACTCAAAAAGTTGTAAAGATAACGATCTCCGGTTTTTACCAATTTCTAGAACGAATTTTCATTTGCAATAAATGGTAAAGAACACAAAATTGAGTTTTTTCGAGTTGGGGTCTTTTTTCACGAAGCGTCATATATCGCACACCTTTTCGACCTAGGTGTGCGATATGTGACGCCAACTCAAAAATTTAAAACTTTGAAGTCATGAGTATTCCGGACTTCACAATTCAATAGCTACCGAACTGTATATTTGATTTATTAATACCTCCGCTAATCAGTGATAAAAGACTTTGTAAAAAAACTCATTGGCAAATATGGGGGAGGCAGAAAGTTTTTCGCGTTTTCAGAGCAATCCCATTTTTTAAGTTGATCGCTGTTTTCATTTAGATGTGCGATATGATAATTTTGTTCATAAAGTAATCAAAAAAACCATAAGTGGTTACAACAAATAAGGAATACGGCGGCAGTGTTGAACGAAAAAGCAGCCAAACCAAGAGTGTACCCAGCATTTCATAACGGGGGATGGGGAGGGGGAACTCCTTTGTTCTTATTTAAAGCGCAGTTATAAAAAAAGGTAAGAACCTATAGGCAAGAGCAAAACCTGCTTTATAGGCCCAGATAAAAATGTGAATGTAAAAAAGGTAGCGTATCTCAGGAGGCCGATTAAAAGGGCAGTACTTGGAAAATTAAATTTTAGCGAATTTGGTCTATTAAGATTAGACAAAATTTGAGCGACTGCTTGTATTTTCCGCGCTGTAACTCATTAACCGTTGAGCCAAGTTCAAGCTGAACTTTTGGGGATGTTCAATTTCGTGATAAGCGCAAAACTCGAGTAAGCCATAGTATAGAAACAAAAAGGAGACAGGAGTTGCATATGATCCATTAAGCAGGAAAGGCGTAGACAGAAGCGTTGACCTCCAAAATTGCTAAGATCTTGTACAGATTCTGCGACGTTAGACTGATAAAGTTCCTCTTATCTCTAAAGAGAGAATACTTAAGACTCACGATGAGCTTACTAGTTGGAAACTGCCTCCTGATGTCACATGCTTATAAGTTAGGCCTCGTCAATAACAGCAGATGTAGTGCGAGCTGTAGGAAGAAATGCTTGAGTAAGTTCTGTGGTCATGTCCTGCACTCGCGAGGTCAGGGCTCCAGCTTCAAGAGGGCCAAGAGGATGGAGTTATTCTAGAACATAAGTGCTGGTACCTAATTGGGAGCTTTTCGTTTGCTCGTCAAACAAGTTGAGGTGACACCAAAGACACCTTCGGTCTTTTGCCTCGCATATCTCAAAACGGGATAAATTGTGACTTTTAATGGCAATTTTCGATTCCAAAATAATTACATTCGCAGACTTTCAATTTCTTATCTTGAATACCGCGGTTAATCCCTAATATGACTGGATTTTTCGTGAGATCAAAATTTGCTAAGCTTTATGCTAGATTTATTTTTGGTTTTTCAAAAAGTTTCATACATAAATTGTGTAATTGGAACTATTCAAACCAAACTCAAATGCTTGTCAAAAAACTTCGAATAATCAGAGTGTGCATCAAAATTTCAAGATTTTTTTTTAGTGTAAAAACTCTGTCACAAATGCGATTAGTGTAGGATGAATCCGGGATGAGTTACAAAGGAGTATGTGACTACAGAAAGTTTTGATTTCTTGATATGGGTTGAAGGGATCCCCTTTGTTGAAGTATGCCGTATGGAGAGACAAATGGTACCTGTTTATGCCTGAACGAGCGTGTCGGGCTGGTCCTCTTTATACTTGTACGGGTATTGTCGGAGAAGTCCTTTTTCTACTCTCTTTAATACCCTTACAGGTATAGTTCAACAGGTCCACTTTTTACCCCTACTAGTAATATCGGAAAAGTCCTCTTTCTACCTGTGCGGGAGTTCTTACCGATATTAAAACTTTTTTTAAACTCATTTTATTCGAGGTAGTTTTGTCCAATGAATTTACTAGCTCCGTGTCACGGTCAATTCTCACGGAAATGCTCTAGATCATTTGGAGACTTGAGAAGCAGAGGTCGTGATATTTTTGTGCCCATGAGTTGTGACAGGCAGATGTCGCTGTTGTGTTTTATTTAACACATACGGCTTTTGAAATAGTAGGTTCATTAAAGGCAGTGTTGCCAAACTAAAGACAAGCAATGAGAAATTATATGGCTCACAAATGGAACCAGACTTTTATCTGGACTTATCTGACTCAAACCGTTGTTATGGCATTTACATGCAAAATTGTTTATCTGGCTCCGGATCAGTGCGACGGGATGATGGCTATTTTCTATAAATTTGCAAACTATCAAGTTAGAGCGTAATTTTAAATTTTGATATACTCATATATACACAGAAGGCAACAGTGAACATGAGATGCAGAGCATAAGCAACTAAGTCTAAACCCTGGGAGATATAGGCGAACGAGGCAACTGAGATTACAAGAGCAGTGCAAGCTAAGGAATAGGCAACCAGTTTAAATTTTATCACGTTAAAAGTGGTGTGATGGTAGCTTACCGTCTACCACACCGAAGATCCTGGGTTCACGCCTGGGCAAAGCAACATCAAAATTTTGGAAATAAAATTTTTCAATTAGAAGAAAATTTTTCTAAGCGGGGTCGCCCCTCAGCAGTGTTTAGCAAGCACTCCCAGTGTATTTTTGCCATGAAACGTTCTCAGTGAAACCTCATCTGCCTTGAAGATGCCGTTCTGAGTCGGCATAAAACAAGTAGGTCCCGTCCCGCCATACGGCGCAAATTGGAAGAGAAGCTCGGCCTAAAATCCCTTCGGAGGTTATCGCGCCTAACATTTATTTATATTTATAAAAGTAATTTACCTGTCAATAAAGAACATTTTGCTGATTTGACAGTTCAGCGATTCGAACGATAACAGAAGATGCAGAGTTATCAAGAATTTTCTAAAATTTGTTAAAATCAGCAGCTTTTTCGGCCGGTACTGCGTTATTTTCTTTCCACCAATGTTCTTATGGAAGAAAAATTAAAAAGAGTTTTTCATTTTTTATTTTAAAGCCTCGTTAGCACAGCTTTTGTCAGCTACACCACGAAATCGTCAACCACTGCCCGAAAGGGTTAGTTTTCGAAAGAAAATTTAAGAGTTTTACACAAATTTCACACAGAGAGTTAATGAAATAATTTTTGAATTTTTTACATTAAAGAGCTTTTTGAATTCAATCTTTAATACAAAACACAAATTCTCAATTATCTCATTATTGCTATATTAAATGCCTAATGTAGTCAAAAGTCTAGTTCTTTTTGCTTGATTGGTCTGATTTTATTGTCAATGTAACAAATGACAATCAAAAATAAATTATTTTGTACTTTATTTTGATTGCCTTAATATTTAACAAGGAAACGGCTGCTATTCATTATTTCATTAAAAACAAGTAAGGAAGGCTAAGTTCGGGTGTAACCGAACATTACATACTCAGTTGAGAGCTTTGGAGACAAAATAAGGGAAAATCACCATTTAGCAAAATTAACCTAGGAATGTGTTTTTATGACATGGGTTTCAAACGAAAATATTAAAGAGTATTTTAAAAGGGAGTGGGCCATAGTTTTATAGGTGGACGCCTTTCCAAGATATCGCCATAAAGGTGGACCAGAGGTGACTCTAGAATTTGTTTGTACGATATGGGTATCAAATTAAAGGTATTAATGAGGGTTTAAAAGGGAGTGGCCCTTAGTTGTATATGTGAAGGCGTTTTCGAGATATCGACCAAAATGTGGACAAAGGTGACCCAGAACATCATCTGTCGGGTACCGCTTATTTATTTAGATATGTAGTACCACGAACAGTATTCCTGCCAAAATTCCAAGGGCGTTTGATTTCGCCTTGCAGAACTTTTTCATTTGCTTCTACTTAATACCCACCCATTTTACAAAGTCTTTTCTAAAGTTATATTTTGCGTCAATAAACCAATCCAATTTCCATGTTTCATCTCTTTTTTCATATTTGGTATAGAATTATGGCAGTTTTCATAATTTTCGATATCGATAAGATAAAGTGAGTTCAGATAAGTACGTGAACTAAGTTTAGTAAAGATACATCGATTTTTGCTCAAGTTATCGTGTTAACGACTGTGTATAAAAACTGGGCGTGGCTTCAACCGATTTCGCCCATTTTCACAGAAAACAGTTATCGTTATAGATTCTATGTCCCTACCAAATTTCACAAGGTAAATTTTTGTTCGACTTATGGCATTAAAAGTATTCTAGACGAAGTAAATGAAAAAGGGCGTAGCCACGCCCGTTTTGAAATTTTCTTTTATTTTTGTATTCTGTTGCACCATATCATTACTGGAGTTGAATGTTGACGTAATATACTTATATACTCTAAAGAAATTAAATTGTTTGTTAAAATTTTACTTTCAAAAAAATTTTTGTTCGTGTTCGTAATCCCATTTTTCTCATTTTTACTTAGCACACATATAGTAATAGGAGTAACGTTCCTGCCAAATTTCATCATGTTGTCTTCAACGACTGCCAAATTACAGCTTGCAAAACTTCTAAATTACCTTCTTTTAAAAGTGGGCGGTGCCACGCCCATTGTCCAAAATTTTACTTATTTTCTAATCTGCGTCATAAGCTCAACCCACCTACCAAGTTTCATCACTTTAGGCGTCTTTGGTAATAAATTATCGCACTTCGGGTTTTCGTATCGATTTTCGATATCGAAAAAAGTGGGCGTGGTTATGGTCCGATTTCGTTCATTTTAAAAAGCGATCTGAGATGAGTGCCGAAGAACTTACATACCAAATTTTATTAAGATACCTCAAAATTTACTCAAGTTATCGTGTTTACGGGCGGACGGACGGACGGACATGGCTAAATGAATTTCTTTTTTCGCCCAGATCATTTTGATATATAGAAGTATATATCTATCTCGATTAGTTTATGCCGTTACGGATTACCGTTATGCGAACAAAGTTAATATACTCTGTGAGCTCTGCTCAGCTGAGTATAAAAATTGTGATTCGATAAAGTTTCTGTGTGAAATCTGTATTAGTTTTAATATGGCACATCTATATGCACTTTCTCTGTTATTTTGACGTCAAAACGAAAAAAGCTTCAAAAATATAATTTTTTCATACAAGGTCAGAGAGTTACTGCAACGAAAAATTCGAAAAATATAATTTATTATGAAATAGAGACCAACCTTGTATGCATACATTGTACGAACAAACAATTTGGCTCACTTATAAGCAACTTACATAAATTACTAACACGATGATATTATTTGTTTAAGACTGAAATTAAAAAAATTAGTATTAATGACGTATGGCCTGGCCTGTTCCACACATTATCTAATAATAAGTAACTATAATTTATCTTTAAACTGGTTTTTTGTCTTTACTGGTATCACATTCCATAAAAAAGATCAGAGTTAATCTATAATGAATTAATTTCATCTGCTATCGGTTGGCAATAAATTAAAAAACATAAAACAATAAGAAACAAAACTTTAGTTCTTAAGTACTAAAACAATGTATAATAATACTATAAAAGCATTAATCATGTATTATTGATGGCAATAAAAAAAAATAAATTATTCAAGCATTATAAAACACGTTTAATATTATTTCTTTGTTATGGATTATCAAGATTTTTTATTGTGATTTTATGTCAAACTTTTTCGAAAGTCTTTTATGCCTATGAATTAGGGAAATTAAAATTTCGAACTTAATTGAATTACTCAGTCTTATATTTCCTTGTTGGAAATGAAAAGCAGTTTGAAAAGCACTTTTTTACTTCGTGCCAGACGTTGAAAATCTGATATTACAGAGATTTCTGCGGCACGATCCGATAGTCATAAGAACAAAGTAGTAAGCGCTGCGAATGTAACTTTCTCTTTAAAATTAGCAATTGCTTTTGCATAATTTTGACAGTTGTTCGCTGTTAAAATGACCAATAAAAGTTCTTTAACCAATCTCTTAGCTTGATCAAGTTAGTTTAGGTTAAGAGGGCGTGCGTAGGTATTACCCACACTTCCACTCGGAGACATTTTTGTCCATTGTGAATGTCCTCAGTAAGTGCAGCGCGGCGGCACATTCGTTTAACCCCATTATCTCCTATTGGTCTTCAAGGCACCACTTGCTTTCCTTGATGAACCCAAGAAGGAGCGAGACGTCCGCCTTCCAAACCTCTGCCAGGCTGTCGAAAACCGTGAGCCCAGAAATCTGAGCCTTCTTCTTTGAAGCCACGGAAATCGACAGAGAAAGTGATATATCGACTTCTCTTCCTCCTCATCCCGACAGGT
This sequence comes from Eurosta solidaginis, assembly GCF_040869045.1. Classification (NCBI taxonomy): domain Eukaryota; kingdom Metazoa; phylum Arthropoda; class Insecta; order Diptera; family Tephritidae; genus Eurosta; species Eurosta solidaginis. The sequence goes on from NC_090323.1 coordinate 238,625,734, forward strand.
TCTTCAGAGGGAACTTGTTGGAATTCGCCACCATCGGAGCATTGGTGCGATGGCACAATGACCTGGCATGGTCATAAGGACCTTGAAACTTCGCATTCAACCCTTTTGGTCCATAGCAAGTCCATTGCCCGGAAGCTTGATTAAGAATCTGTTATTTTTACAGAATATTGTTAGCATGGGACCAGCAGTTTTTCTTCTGTTGAAATGACAATACAAATTTGCTCGTTTAACAAAAAATTTCCTTGAATTAAGCAAAATGCGTTCAGTTTTACTGAATAACTGTTAATTCAAGAACAACAAACATGATTTGTTGATTTTAATTGCTTCATTTCTTTCGGAGGACCATTTTGTCACTTGTATCGTTTGTATTCACCGTTTAAATTTTGAGCTTAAATCTAAAACTTTTTTTGTTTGGTTTAAAACTTAGATTACTTATATCCGTATGACAAAACATATCATATGTATAACAAAATATTGTGGCACAGAATTTATAATTTGCACCATTATTATTATTATTTTTTTTTTCAAATTAAAGACTTTATTTCTAGACTTTCAGCAATACGCTTAAACTTTCTTAATTTGATTTAAAACCAGAAGTGTTAACAAGTTTCTCCTACAGACTTTTAAAATTTTCGTTTAAAAACCAGAAGTGTCTACAAGTTTCTATTTATAGATTTGCAAACCTTTTGGTTGTGCTTTAAAATGCTGTCAAGATTTAAGACTTATTTTTCAAATATGTTAAAAAAGTAAACCAAAAACAAAAAAAAAAAAAAAAAAAGAATAAAAAGCGGAGTAGTAAATTGAGAGTTTTCTAATGTAGTACAAAAAGTTTTGAAATATTGCGTAAACCGATGACTGGATCACAGTATGGGCTAAATTTTTTAACCGTGTAGACTGTCCTTTTTTCCAATAGAACTAAACATATGTACATATGAGCTACCGTGTGTAATAGGGATGACGATCCCGGAATTTCATACTTTTTTAGTCTCAAAAATTATGGGATTATTGAATTTTAATCCCGGGACAGCATATTAATATCCATTTAAATAATTTAAAACTTTTCACACAAATAAATATACGCTTTTTGAAAGTTTTAATTGCAGTTCGCGAAATGGATCTATACAACGAGCTTTAATTTAAACCATTTTTTTCATTAAAGAAAAAATGTATCATAACAATAATAAGATAAAATAATTATTGTTAGGCCTTGAGCTTGATATGAACTCGCGATCTTACGAGTCATTAAAGAAAACGACAAAGAATGAAAGCTTCATGTATCTAAGCGTTCAGCAATGATGGTCGCTAGGTGTACTTACGCTTGGAAAATAAGAAGAACAAGACGTTTGTTTTTCAACTTTTTATGCAAATTTGTTTAATTAGTTAGAAAATGTCTTTTTTCTTTTAATAAATGTGCATCAAAGTATGTATGTATATTTCCAAAACGAGAAAAATGTATTTGGCTTCAAAAAAACTTGTTTTGACATTGTTGAAACGTTTCAAAGACGAAAAAGTGTTGGAAACTAGAAGTCGTTTTCTTTCACTAGTTCGCGGCGGTGTAAAATTGCCTTTCATAATTTATAAAGACACGGGGACATACACAACTTTCTCTATTAGTTTTCTTTTATTTCGGTGGTGAATATAGCTCAAATAATTAAATTTTATATTTTTCAAAAATTGTTTGCCTTTTGTAGTGACGCTTGAAATTAGCTTCGTGTGCAGATCTTGAGGCGTAGTGGAGTCGCAACTACATGTTATATCCTGTACGCATCTATGATGCTACGCTTCGTGTGCATTTTACCTAAGATTGGAATATGTGTATCTAAAAAAAACCAAAACCAATTTTCGTATGCAGCATACTCGTTAAGATAAAATTGATTTCAACTAAACTTGCCACCAAATGACTGTTGCTCGTTGTTTTTCTTAGGAGTTTGCAACACTATTTGGGTTAAACAACTGATTTGGTGCTCAGCAGAAAATTAAATTTAAAATGAAAAAATTAGCGCAACTTGTGTTTTTGTAGACGAACCGGACACGTGCGCATCTTGCGCAACAAATATAAAAGTCTCATATCAAATATTAACAGAAATCAGCTGTTCTATCAATCAACATCTATAAACATACATGCAAATATCTATTAACTTCGCTGCCATCTGGCGAATGTTAGCAACTGCCGGTAATGCAGTGTTAGTTCTAATCAAATATTCATAATAGTGCCATAGTACAAATAGATTTCTTTGCGTGCTCACAATCGTTTATTTTGAAGAAATTATTTTAATAAAATATAACTAAACAAAAGCACTACAGCTAATAATGCCCAAAGCTCGCTAGTAGCACGTATTCCCATCTTTACAACCAAAACTTTATTTATAGATTTTGATTCCAAATAAAATAGTAATTACAAATAATATATAAGATTATCTACATACGTATTGCAATTTTTGTCAAAAACTATAATGAAATCTATATAGGCTAAATTTAGCAACAGTTACGGATTACTTGCATTCAACTTTCAGATCCCGCAATTACCGGAAGTAAAATATCCCGAAAATCATCATCCCTAGGATGTAAGTACATATCGTCGCTGCGCTCACAAAAACAGTTATGTGTTTTTCAGTAACTTTTCAGGAGATCAAAAAAGCTTATTTCTGGTGTCCATTTGCAAAATTTTGCAAATGTCGTATTTTTGAAATATTTTATGGAAAGTATGTTATTGATGTGTGAAGGAAAAAATCATGTTTTTTAACCCACTACGACGTGATAAATATTTGCGCCATTTTATAGCACATAGCTGCTTTCAAACACGACTCAAATTTGCTTCTGGCGGTAGGGAAATGTATGAAATGTTTGCCGTATTTCCTCATAATGCTTACGGAGATGACCCCTTAAGCCACTGGGAGGTGTAACTTCATCAATCAGATGTCTGTTGGGGTGCCCAGGTTTCTGGGTATTCAACAGAAACTGTTTGTTTAGGATTTCATTTCTCTCCCTAATAGGGAGCACTTTCGCCTCATTGTGTACGTGGTGTTCTGGGGACATAAGAAGACAGCCCGTAGCGGTTCTGAGGGCAGAATTTGGCAGGGCCGTATTTTCTTCTAGTGAGTATAACCTTTAGGCTTGGCGACCATATCAGGGACGTGTAGCATACAATCGGCCGGCCAATTGCTTTGTAAGTAGTAATGAGCGTTTGTTTCTCTTTACCCCAAGTGCTGCCGGCAAGAGATTTGAGGATTTTATTACGGCTCTGGATTTTCGATACAATTGCGGTTGCATGCTCTCCAAAATGTAGAGCCTCATCGAACGTCACACCCAAATTTTTAGGGTGTAAGGCAGTCGGTAGCGTGATGCCGATGTCGGGATCAAATAGAATATATTGCACTGAGTGGTGGGTGATAAACGCGAGACCGCCTCCATTTCCACTCTCGCGATCTTTTCTGTGGACTATATGTCCACGTGATCTTCCAGGTTAACCCATTACAGTTTAACTGCAGAATTCTGAAGTGTAACGGGTATGTGATATGTGACTACGCCTGAGTTGAGGGAGGCCAAGACGCAATTTCTGTTGTGGCCCTGGCACTGGACGTCCCTGGGTAAGCATTTGGGTGCCCGGTGTAGTTGGGTTTGCGGCCTAACAGCATGGCACGATGAAACCCTTCGGGGGTTGCTGTCGCTGAGACCAGAACATCTAGGAAAGTGGCATCGTCCATGGCTTGAGCCGCATTGGCCAGATGTCGCAAACATATAAATTCTGTGCTGGCAAATGGTCGTAGAGACTAAGAGTCTGTTTTCCTGACCTACTCGAATGCTAGTGTCGAGCAGAGGGTGAGAAGAAAACGGGGCGGGGCTGATGCTCGGCATTGCTACCGACTCTACTACGGAGATTGTACTTATGAGCAGGAGCGGCCGTATGTGCTGGTGGCTCCGTGGGGCGCTAGCAGCAGCGGGCACTTGTTCTGAATTGCTGAGCAGTGGGGCTGCTAGAAGGTAGTGGGGGTGCTAAGGCGCAGACTACGGGACGCTTTTAGGCATGAACAGTAAGGAGCCACAAAAGACTTATAAAAGATATGAGTACTTCGGGTTTTGGGGTCTAGCCCAGAACAACCTATCCGATTCAACCATTCCTTGCTCGTGACACTCTGGCAAGAGTGTGACCGTCCTAAAAAGATTATTTTCCGGCAAACGCAGCAAAACCATTTCTCTGGACCGGGGTCAGGTTCAGGTCCCGGATTGAATTCGATACCCTCTCGGAGCAGGAGAATATGGCGCAGTCCCACTGCAAGGATCTGCCAGGAGGATGAAAATTTGTGGGAGGGATGCAACAAATTAAATGGGGTTACACTGAAATGACAGCCCTTGGTCGGGAAAAATCCGGAGTCGCTCCGGTTTATAAAACCGACTGCGTTGGGAAGCGAGATGGTTTGTAATTATTTTTACAATTTTTGTTGTTTTCAATTAAGAAAAAATATATTATAACAATAATAATGATAAAAGAATTATTGTTAGGCCTCGATTCAAACTCGCGTTCTTAATTATTTTTACATTGAAATCAAAGCACTTTCGCTAGCGATTAAAAAAATTATAAGCAAGTAAGTACATAACCGTTTTTCAGAGTACTTCTAGTACTGTGAGCACATAGCTGTTTTCGATCACTTCTAAACCAAAAGAGATATAAAGAAGTAAGGAAGGCTAAGTTGGGGTGTAACCGAACATTACATACTCAGCTGAGAGCTTTGGAGACAAAATAAGGGAAAATCACCATTTAGCAAAATGAACCTAGGGTAAGCTTGGAATGTGTTTGTACGATATGGGTATCAAATTAAAAGTATTGATGAGGGTTTTAAAAGGGAGTAGCCCTTAGTTGTATATGTGAAGGCGTTTTCGAGATATCGACCAAAATGTGGACCAGGGTGACCGAGAACATCTTCTGTCGGGTACCGCTAATTTATTTATATATATCATACCACGAACAGTATTCCTGCCAAGATTCCAAGAGCTTTTGATTTCGCCCAGCAGAACTTTTTCATTTTCTTCTACTTAATATGGTCACACCCATTTTACAAAGTTTTTTCTAAAGTTATATTTGGCGTCAATAAACCAATCCAATTACCATGTTTCATCTCTTTTTTCATATTTGGTACAGAATTATGGCATTTTTTTCATTTTTCGTAATTTTCGATATAGGAAAAGTGGGCGTAGTCATAGTCGGATTTCGGCCATATTTTATACCAAGATAAAGTGACTTCAGTTAGTACGTGAACTAAGTTTAGTAAAGATATATCGATTTTTGCTATAGTTATCGTGTTAACGGCCTAGCGGAAGGACAGACGGTCGACTGTGTATAAAAACTGGGCGCGTCTTCAACCGATTTCGCCCGTTTTCACAGAAAACAGTTATCGTCATAGATTCTAGGTCCGTACCAATTTTCACAAAGATTGGTAAATGTTTGTTCGACTTATGTCATTAAAAGTATTCTAGACGAATTAAATGAAAAAGGGGCGGGGTTACGCCCATTTTGAAATTTTCTTTTATCTTTGTATTTTTTTGCACCATATCATTACTGGAGTCGAATGTTGACATAATTTACTTTTATACTGTAAAGATATTAAATTTTTTGTTAAAATTTGACTTAAACAAATTTTTTTTTTAAAGTGGGCGTGTTCGCCATTCGATTTCACTAATTTTTATTTAGGCACATATAGTAATAGGAGTAACGTGCCTACCAAATTTCATCATGATATCTTCAAGGACTGCCAAATTACAGCTTGCAAAACTTTTAAATTACCTTCTTTTAAAAGTGGGCGGTGCCACGCCCATTGTCCAAAATTTTTCTAATTTTCTATTTTGCGTCATAAGGTCTAAGCGCCTACCAAGTTTCATCGATTTATCCGTCTTTGGTAATGAATTATCGCACTTTTTCGGTTTTACGAAATTTTCGATATCGAAAAAGTGGGCGTGGTTGTAGTCCGATTTCGTTCATTTTAAAAAGCGATCTGAGATGAGCACCCAGGAACCTACATACCAAATTTCATCAAGATACCTCAAAATTTACTCAAGTTATCGTGTTTACAGGCGGACGGACGGACGGACGGACATGGCTAAATGAATTTCTTTTTTCACCCATATCATTGTGATATATAGAAGTCTATATTTATCTCGATTAGTTTATTCCGTTACGGATTACCGTTATGCGAACAAAGTTAATATACTCTGTGAGCTCTGCTCAGCTGAGTATAAAAACGGCATATGCAGCAATGTGGGCTCTATATAGTGATAACAAAATATGCAATAAAAAAAATTTGAAAAATAAAACACATAACTGTTTTCGTTAGCGCAGCGACGATATGTTTGTGTGTGTGAAAGCATTATGTAAATGCTACAAAAAATTAAGTGGCTCAACGGCTTTTCTAATTAATTATTATAATTTCAAAATTAAATTTTATTTTTGGTTAGCTGTTTTTGGTTTAGTTATTTCTTATGTATTCCTAACCGTCTTTCTCCTTTTTTGTATAATCACAGCTAATTAAAATGCATTTCTTAATTTGTAAATATACCGATCAAAACAGAGTTAGTGAAAGCATTTATCTACATGCATACATATGTACATATAGTTGCGTGGGGAAATGTGCTTATCAAATTATTTTTTCCGGAAAAAAAATTACTTATAAAAAAATATTGGAAGATTTTCGAAGAAATTTTTTTTCGAGAACAAGTGTTCTCTGAAAACTACGGAAAATATTTATATATAGCATTTTCAGGTCATAAAAGACTTTTCAGTCAAATGAAATCTTTTTCAAATGAAATTTTTTCATTACAAGCGAAACTTTTTTTATTACAAATGAAACTTTTTTCATTACAAACGAAACTTTTTTCAGTTCAAGCTATTTTTTAGCTTATGAGATCTAAGGTTTTGAACTTTGTTTCTATAGCTAATAACTGTTGTTATAAGATAGTACTGTGGTAGCTTTATACATATATCTGCTGAGTGGAATAACATCTTATCTCGATTGCTAATTTGAAAACGCTCTATTTCAGATTATATTTGAAGAATTGATCACTTCAGACCTTAATTTAAAATATTCCTATCTCAGAGCATTATTTCTATAAAGTTTGACGTGAGTAAAGGAGATTATGACGAAGTCATTTTTGAATAAAATATTATCGATATGTAAATTCATTTTGTATAGGGAAATATTGTTCGCGAAATCAAAAAAATTAGCCTGTAAGATTTTTACCATTTAATTTTAGTGTTAAGAGGTACCTCTTCGTGATTTTCGTTTTCTCATACAAATTAACACGTGCTTTAAAGTGGAACTATCATATCTTCTATTGGTCATAAGTTATGACTCATAACTTTTGAACGGGTCAGGATATTTTAACAATTTTTATTGTAAACTAGCAGAGCCGGCAGACGTTGTTCTGCCCCAAATGTGGTCTATCTGCATACATTTTAAAAAGCTTTTTCCGACTAACTCTGCCCTCCTACCCTCTTCACTTTTTCCTAATCCTTTTATCCACTCCTCCCTCCGTCGTTTTCGCTTCATTTATCTCTTTCTCAGTCTCAGTCTCCTTCTCCTTCCCTCTTTTCTCTTCTCTCAAGTCCTTCTCATTCTTCTTCATCCCTTTTTACCAGTCCCATAGTGTGGTATGTATTTTGTTCCAGTCCCACTCCGAGTCTCAGTCTCAGTCCTAGTCCTAATACAAGTCCCAGTCCGTCTCTGGTCTACTTCCCGGAAAAAGGATCTAAAGAATACTAATATAGGCAAATTTATATACCAAATTTCAGGTAAATCGAATATGACGTATATAAATAGGTATGAGGGTATTATTAATTCATGTCTTTATTTCGGCTTCGCATGCCAGGTTGGTGCGACTAAATCGGATATCACAATGAAAATTACTTCAAAGCTGTCAGCAACAGCTTTCATTTGATATCCCTACTATATAAACACATTCTAGGGGTGCCCGGTTCCACGTTTTGGACTAAATCTCGAGACCATAGTCACCCAGGGGTACGAAAGATACCCCGTATCAAAGTACTACTAAACAGCTTCCATTTGATACCATTTGATACTGTACAAACACATCCCAGGATTACCCAGGTCTACGTTTTGATCTCAAGACCCTAGCCAGAACGGGATAAAATTAGCATATGTCCGTCTCCTGGTTCTAAGCTACCTCTCCACCAATTTGCAGCCAAATCGGTTCTTCCGTTCCTGAGTTATAAATAGTGTAACTAACACCACTTTCTTTTATATATATAGATATATCGAAGAGCCTATACTTTAAGTAGAAACTTTAATATTTTTGTAGAGCTACTATTTCTAGTATCTAGCAGTTTTTTCTCAAAAATTTCTGAAAAAATACTCATGACCTCAACTTTTCCCAAAAATTAAACATGCTCATCTTAGCCAATAATTTCTTACATCGATTTAAGAAATAAAAATTGAGTAACCTCATATGCTATAAAAATAAGAAGAGATTTTTCAATTCCACCTAGAATAATCATATATATTATTTCTAATTGCTGTTTTTATGTACGGGCCCCTTTTTCGCTCTTATTTGGAATTCAAATATATAAATAAAGTTTTGGTTGTTAAGATGGAGATTCGGGCTATTAGTGAGCTTTGGGCAATTTTGGTCGTAGTGCTTTTGTTTAGCTATATTTTATTAAAATAATTTGTTAAAAACAAACGATTGTGAGCACACAAAAAATCTGTTTGTATTATAGCACTATTGTGAATATTTGCACTGCATTACCGACATTTGCTATTGTACGCTAGATGGCAGCGCAAGCTTTAACTTAATAGAACAGCTGATTTCTGTTGATATTTGATAAGAGACTTTTATATTGGTTGCACAAGATGCCCACGGGTCAGGATCGTTTCATACATATTTCCGTACAGTACGAAGGTTGTGCGACAAGTTTGAAGAGGTCAAATAAAATTTTATACTTGTAGTCAGCTGAGTATCTCGAATTCCGCGATTCCTACCTTATTTTAAATAAGATGAGTGAACTTTCTGTGTTTGAGTTATTATGTTGTATTAAAGTCGGACTGACTGTGAAGGCCACACTTTTTGTGGCATTACGGTTTAGAACACGACGTCAAAATGTGACAACTGGTTACTATCGACCAGATCTTCACGATGCTCCAGATCCTGGAGAAGACCCACGATAAGAGAATCGACATTCACCATCTTTTCGTACACTTCAAAGCAGCATTTGACAGCGGGAAAATGAGGAATTTAAGTTCCCAGCAAAATTAATAAAGTGGGTGTTGCGGTAAAAGAAAAAATCGGCACATTCGCGCCTTGGCAGCCACGTCACTGCTTCGATACTGTAAAGGATTTCGTCAATTTGGGAACCAGCATCAACAGCGAAAATATTAGCAGCTTAGAAATCAAACTGAACAACTGCTACGTTGGACTGAGTAGGCAATTGAAAAGTAAAGTCCTCTCTCGAAGAAGAAAAATCACGCTTTACAAGTCGCTCATCATACCTGTCCTAATGGGTGGCTCGGAATCATGAATGGTGTCGCGGGAGGATGAGATGGCTCTTGTAGTGTTCTCCGGAAGATGTACGGTCCTGTCCGTACTGCCGACCGCGAGTATCTGTCGGGTATAATGATGAGCTGTATGAGCTTTACGAAGGTAATGCTACGTGAGCGGGTTAGGGGATCAGAATATACCCGTGGTAGGTATGTCTGTCGTAAGAGGCGACTAAAATACCAGATTCAAGGGGCTGTGTAGCACAACCCTTCAGGTTGCCAGCGCAATGTATAGCTTCTCCAAACCCAATTGTCAACCTCACCTATCCGCGGCGAATACTGTTTCACTAACAGACGAGGCTCTGGCTACCCCAAACTCCTCATGGAACTTGGGGGTGGGGAGGGAGGGAATGGCCTGAAGGTATTATGTGGCCACATAAATCGTTCCCGAGATGGTCGGGCTAGCACCTTAATGGTGTTGTGGTACCGGAGCGTACCGGATCTGTATCCGGCAAAGGACCATCACATCGATAACACTCCCCAAAGCTTTCGGGGAGCAACCTTATCGCTACAACAACGAAGACGCTCCGGCCAAGAAAGTTTTTCAGTCGACACCGCACTTTGGTGGCACGGGAAGGAAAGACCTCCATTGAGTTGGGTGGGGCAGCTGTAGGAAGTCTTGACCTCCCTTGGTGCTCCCAATTTTCGTCAGTTATCGCGAAACATAATAAGAAAAGCTGGTGCTTAAGCGATTAGCACCAATTAATGATGATTACGGTTATTAGAAAATGTCGCAGAACATTTTTGCAGTTGTTTGGAAAAAAATATTTGGGAAAACGGAAAACGATTAGTAAACTTTTTAAAGTTATTTTATACTAAATTTTAGAAGCAGAAGTTTTGCACATTATTATAGAAAAAATTATAAAAGTCTAGGACAACGGTCGATGCGTCCAAAAATATTGGGAAGGGTGACAAAAGACGCGTCTTTACCTTGGTCGAAATAACTCGAAGGCGGTAATGTAAAAACTTTAACTCAGTCGAGGAATAGTTTAATATTGAACTTTAACTTCAAATAACAAGATAGAACGTTTTTGAAAAAAATTATGATATAAGAACTTTTTGAATAAAGGTTTGAAGTTAAGCGTTTTGAAATAGAATGGTTTTCATAAGTCTTCTGATAGGGCGATATTCCATTCAATATTACTTTTTTAATATCACAATAATTTATGGTTAAAAACCTGCAACTCTCATAATCCAAACAAATAGGTTACTTTTAAATGAGAAAAGTTTCATTTGACTCTACAAAGTTTTACTTGGCTTGAAAAAAGTTTAAGTTTAATTAGAAAACGGTAGTACGAGTACATACTTAATGGCATAAAGGTATCGAGGATATATATAGGCTTCCTTATATAAAAATTATCAGCATCGGAAAAGATTTTGTTTGAGGCTTGCCCGTCAGTCCATAAACGCGATAACTTGAGTAATAATATAAATATAGTTTAAAACAAGTAAGGACATCTAAGTTCGGGTGAAAACGAACATAACATACCCAGCTGTACACTTGAAATGCTGTTGTTGTTTGTTTTGTGTGCTTAATACTGTTACAAGGCTCCGAAATAATAAATATACATATGGTTCTAATCTGAACTAATTTTTCTTCGAGTTATGGCTCCCGAAACACTGAAAATTGCTTAGTCATAAAAGGGGCGGTGCAACACCCATTTTTTTAAATTTAAAGTTTTTTCTATTTATTGTAATAAATCCACTTGGGAAATGTAATACCATTCACATAAAGCTCTTTTTTGCAAAGATATGTCTTACTTTATTCGTCCATGACCCTTTTAAAAAACTTTTATATAAAAGTGGGCGTGGTAATTAACCGATTTCGTTAATTATTCTTTAAAGCATTCCTCATAGTAAAGGCGACCTCTCTGCCAAATTTTGTTACAATAGGTTTAACGGTTTTTGATTTATGATTAATAATATTTGTAAAATTGATTTTATCACACGTCAAATTTCAACATTCTAGGTGTATTATTTACTAAATAATCAGGGTTTTTGTGTCTTTCAAAATGTTATATATATAAAAAGTGGGCGTGGTTATGATCCGATTTCGCTCATTTTCAACACCCATCTATTTTGGGTTCAGATAAGCTCCTGTACCAAATTTGGTGAAGATATCTCAATATTTACTCAAGTTATCGTGTTAAGGGACAGACGGACATGGCTCAATCAAATTTTTTTTCGATAATGATGATTTTGATAAATGGAAGTCTATATCTATCTCGATTCCTTTATACCTGTAAAACCAACCGTTATCCAATCAAAGTTATAATACCCTGTGTACAAGTACAGCTGGGTATAAAAAATAAAAAACACGGAAAATGGTGCCGTTTTAGTATTTACAATGCACTTAGATATTTGATGTTTATAGCACCGTGGCACTTAGGTTCGTGTCTCCGCTAGTAAGCACACCTCGTTTTTAGCGAGTCTTCAATAATTGCCGCTAGATGGGTTTAACTCTCCTTTGCGCGCCTAGACTAGAGAGTTACAAACAAGCATACATACAAGTGAAGCTAATATAAGCGTGGTAAAAATGGAATTTGGTACACTAGCTTATCTAGACACATATTAGGTAGGTATAGAAAATTGGAACATTTTTTTCAAAGTCTAATGATAACAGGGAATTAACAACTGCAGTATATATATATGTACTGATATTTCACATGAGTAGTAAATAATGTCGCAAAGTATGAAGATTTAAAAAAAATTTGAAAATGGGCGTGGCTCCGCTCTTTTTCAGGTTATCTCTAATAATACTATTAATGACATAAATCGAACTCGGATTGTTTTTATGATAAGACCTATTTCTTGTAAATATGAGCGAAATCGGTTGGAAGCCACGGCTGCTATTTATACACAACCGTACGTTTTTACTTCCGTCCGTCTATAAACACGATACGCAAAATTTGGGATGGCTTCAGCAAATTTAATACACAGGCTTATCTGAACTCAAAATAAACTTGTTCTGAAAGTGGCCGAAATCGCCTAGCCTACTTTTTCGAATATAACGAAAAATGGAAAAAGTGACAATGAATTAACAAATGCTGGAAAGTGATGGAACTTGGAGAGCGGGTTAACTTTGGAAGAAAAAAATTAGATCAGACTTCATTATTGTTTGCAGAATTATGATTCTTGGCAAGGCCGCAGAGAGCCGAGCTGGGGCCCTGGGACAGTTCGCGTTTACGGGCCCCCCTAAAAATAAACTCAATCCAATAAAAAAATAACATAACATACATACATTTTTCAATTCACATTGTCAGTTTTATTTCATATAAAATAAGATTTACTGGAGCACTTACATAAATGAAATGTTAGATTTCATTGCTCGATTTGCTTACATTCACTTTTTCTAAATATGTACATTTTAAGAGCTTGAATCAGCCAAGGAAAACCTTCCGTGCTTTTTGGTCTACGAATATGGAAATTACCGATTCAAAACAAATGCTGCGAGCAAGGCTGGACTCCAACGCCAATGTTCCAAGGCTTGTCAAGCGATTTTGGCTCGTAGTAGGACGTAAAAATTTTTCACGCGATACAATAGACTAAAAGAACGCTCCTCTTCAGACACACTGACTGGAAGTGTGCAAAATATTCTTAATGCTATACAGATGTTAGGAAATAATACTGCCATCTTCAAGTCATGAAATTTGTTCAGAAGTTGAAATGGTGGCAGCGAATCATATCCCAAATTTGCCAAGTGGATGGCTTTGAGATGAATGATTTCATCTATTAGATCCGTAGAAATATCGATGACATAAATCGTGCAGAATGCCGCTGCCTTTTCTCTGACCTCTTCTTCCGTCAGATCCTGATATTTCCACAAAAAAACTAAATTTAATCGCAACGTCATTTACGGCTTCGAAACGTCTTGTCATGTTACCAATCAAGCAGTCCAAAAGAACGTAAAAAACTTGGTATTTGAATTGAGTTTTGGAATCACACTCAGGTGATTCGCCGGGTAATTCATCGAACTGGCGCTTTCTTATCTTCCTTCTTTTCATTGCGAAGGTATTCAAAACTCCTATACTCCCTGTCAGAATCTCATTCTTGAAGTATGATCGACCATTGATCCCTGAACTTCTACAACTCATAAATCCGGCTACGTATATTTTCTGTTTCCAGGTCCAGTGTGGCATTTCTAGCTTGCAGTATCAGATTTCGATGGTTGATTACCGTCAGCACTTTGAGCCAAATGGAGGCTAAGAGGATACACACAAATTTCCTTATATATGCTTCAATACCTTTCAAATCCGTTACTGTTTCTGAAGTCAAATTCAAAAGCTTGATTTCATCAAGAGCTTTCAATATTTGGGGAATGTGAGTTGCGAAAGGTTTCACACTATCCACACGAGCAGACCATCGTGTTTGTGACATGCTGTGCAAGGAGCAATTAGTTTTTTCCTTGAGAATTTCCCATCTCTGAGGGCTTGCGCTAAAGATATTATACAATTTCTGCATAATACCGAAAAATGTGATGACTTCTGCACAACATTCAGCAGCTTGCACTCCACATAAATTTAAACTATGACAAGCACAAGGTGTAAATATTGCCAGAGAGTTATATCTCTGGATATGACTCTGCGTTCCTTTGTAATGACCGCTCATATTACTGCCATTATCATACCCTTGGCCACGGCAGTCATCCAGGGGAATATTGTGCTTTTTTAGAGTTCTGCGAATCAGCTCAGCGATAGCTTCTCCTGTTTTTGCGTTACAATCGACAAACTCTAAGAAGCGTTTTTGGATTTTCGATTTTCCGGAGTCCCTGTCTAATAAAACATAACGCAATATAAAAACAGTCTGCTCAATATGCGCCGATTCAGGGGTTGCATCTACTATTACTGTGTAATACTTGACGGACTTTCTCTCGCCTTCTATCTTTCTAATTACTTGACTTGCACAGATTTCTATGAACTCATTTTATATTCCATCAGACAAATAATGTGCTTGGAGACACGATTCTTTTTCGTTTGAGATTGCCTTACCTTCTCCAAATGTTCATGCAACAGGGGGTCATAATTGCTTATCAGTTCCAAAATACCAAGAAAGTTTCCATTTTTTTGATTTCCGATCAATGAATTATCCCCTCTAAATGCCAATCCTCTTTCTCCAAGAAATAAAACAACATAAAGAATTCTGCACAGTATCTCTTTCCAGCAAGCTGCTTCATTTTTAAGGGTTTCCGCTAAGAGAAAATTCACTGAACTTGCATTTCGAATTCTCATTTCATATTGGCGCCACTCTATATAGCAAGTTTTATGATTTTGACTATTTTCGGTTCAAGAATTTTGTCATTTATCTGTACTACTACTTATAACTATCTTTCCTTTCATGATGTACTATAAAAGACCTCGAATCTTATTGTACTAATAAGTTTGATCATTAAATAAATGAAATGAAATACGGATCTCGAAAAAAGATCTAAGATAACATTGTGCTCAGCTTATTCGTTTAAAAGTTGTTCGAGGTTAAAGTTCAACCGGTAACTATATGACCCGACTGCAAAGTCTAGGAATTCGAAAAATGAGATGTTGACGAATGTTATTACAAAACAGACCTTGATTTCCAGATCAATTTTATGTATTGGCTTAATTGGAGCATTCAAGAGTACACTAAGCTCAACTTAAGTGCAGCCAAAACTTTTACTACAATAAGGTAAATAGGAAATAGCTGTCGTTTTAAAGAAAATAATAGTAAAAAGCAATATTATAATAGAAGATAAGCTTAAATGTATTGGCAATTACTTTGGGAACACTATGGATCCATTCAGTGTATGTGAGGTCTTCACGGGCCGGCTAGTTCAACTAAACTTTGGTATAGCTATGAAATTGAAATGGTTTCATTTGAAATGAAAAATGCATTTGATTTGAAAAATTTTTCATTTGATTCGAAAAATTGTGTCTGCTTTGAAATAGTTCAGGTCGAATTCAGTACCAGGTGTTGTTATTCCAAAAGATGGTTGCTTCTTCTTGATTATTTTCCTACAACGCCTTGTACTACAACATGTCAGTTAATCGAAATCAATGAAAATTTTCTTTTGACTTGACATTCTTCTGCACGGCGAATTGGTTGAATTCGCTTTGCCGCCACCTGGTATGGATTCGCCTTGAAATAGTTTCATTTGATTTGAAAAGTTTCATTAGACCTGAAAATGTTATATTGATAATGCATTTAAAGATGAAACCTAATATTTTTAGGTTGATTGAGCGTTTTCACAATATTTCAAAGTTAGTATTTTTCATTCATTGCCGACCTATTCGTTCGAATCGTTAAAAGTCCACTATTTACCAAGAACAGGCTTCATGGAAACTATAAATTCATTTATCGCATATGGGAGTGGCACATAGTGTGCTTTTCGTGTTTCCTGAACGTCATTGTTTTTGAATTGTATGCTTCTGAGATCTAGATGCTCGACATAATCTTTTCATTGTTTTTAATTTTCATAATGCGATGTCTCGATTATGTCGGTTGCGTAATAACCATTTTAATCACTGTAAAGTTCACATTGTATCACATTTTGTATGGTCTTTTCAGAATGAAAATTGATCATTTTTAACTTTTCTTTTAAATTATTAAACAATACATTTTTGTAAGTTATAATTTTGGTGTTTCTGGGTGTCTGGTGTACACGTTCACCTTAAGTTGTTTACTTTTTTCTTTTAGTTTTGGTTTTTTGTTAGTTTTTTATTTTAACTTGCAAGCACTCAATTATTTCGATCTTTTTCTTAGTTTTTTTTATACATTTCAGAT
The DNA here is from genome assembly GCF_040869045.1 of Eurosta solidaginis. NCBI lineage: Eukaryota > Metazoa > Arthropoda > Insecta > Diptera > Tephritidae > Eurosta > Eurosta solidaginis. Next base: position 238,642,029 of record NC_090323.1, read on the forward strand.
TTTTTTGAGCCTTATTTGAATGCCATTTTTTTCTGCTTCATCATATTTATATCCCTACAATATATATCTTATAGGTTTAGATACCTATCTACATTATTTGTTGAGTTTCGGCTCTCCAAGAGCACGGTATGAAGTTCCTACAATTCTAAATATAACGTAGGAACTCTATACCTCGCTGATGGCAATAACCTGGAGTCATCTGCTATGTTGGTACGCATTTTGTTTACGGAATTTGGTACATAGTATGGAGTGTTTGGAGAGATATCCTTATAAATTGTTTAACACTGTTTAGTAATTGCAGACAATTTTAATTTCTTTAACAATGAAAATTATGTATTCACGTTGTTTTTGTTAAAAATCACGAGTTTTAAAATACATAATACATAATTTTGAAAATTAAGGGAACTTAAGTAAAAATTCAAAATTTCTGTTGTATTTTGAAACGGCATGGACCTGACGACCTCACATAGACTAGATGAGTTCATAGTGTAAATTTCTGTTATAAATACTTAGAAAATCATAATAGAATGGAAATAGAATAGAAAAGAAAAATTGTTAGGAATAAACATAATTTAGCCCACATGATTAAGAAATAGTTCTTTTTTAACATTTTGATAGCAGTTCAAATGCATATTGTACATTTTGATAGAAGTTTGGCTTGTTTTTGACCAATGAGATGCTAAAACTTTTTAATTTTTCAAATGTAGTTTTCTTACCTTAACGCATTTATTTTTACCCCTGATGAAGCTAAGGAGCTTAGCGAAACGTTGGGTCATGTTTTTGAAGTTTTTCTCGCACTAAAGCACCTCATTCAAAAACTAGTCAAGTTTCATTTTGATATATTGGGTTTTAATAAGCAAACTTTCTGACAAAACGAAATTCCTATGTACACCTAAAAAACACTTACCTAATGTGAGTAGAAACATTTTCAAACGATATTTTTTTGAAATTGAGAAAAATATCAATGTTATGAGTAAGAATTTCTTTTTTTTTTGGTTTCTTGATTTTTGAGAAAATGTCTTTTGTAAAAATCAATCAATTTTTTTTGTTTTTTTTTTTTTTCATTTTCAGGAATATTTAGATTTTTTTCGATCGTATATTGTGGAGAAAACTGCATTGTGATTAATTTTTTTGTTATTTATATAGAGAATTTTTCTTTTTTATTAAGTTAACAGTTAAGGTTGTGCCGAATGCATGGCTCAATTATATGGTTGGCCCATCTCATCAGCTGATTTTATTTATATGATTGCATGGTCGATGGGATCGTCAAAAGGAGATGGCAAACTCAAAATGAAACCAAACCATTGGCAACATTTTATTAGACATACAAAAACTGCTAAGTTTTATGTTTCCATTCCATACCATTCGCACCAACACCAATACGCAGATTTTGAAAATTTGAACAGACATATTTTGTTATTGTACAGATGAGCCAACCATATAGTTGAACCATGGCCGAATGTTTTAAAAAATGGAAAGTAACAGCAAAAGGCACGCCAGCACAAACAACGTAATAAAACAAGTAATAACCGCAAAACAAAAGAAAAAAGATTGAAAAAAGAAATAACATTGAAACAAGTTTTTCGGACGAATAAGAACATTTTTATACAATAAATTTTCCGGATACAAAAATGCCACGCAAATAATAAAGACTTTGTAAAAGTTGTTTAACACCGAAAGAGTTGAGCTTGCAAAATCACAAATCAAATTTGTTGTTTTTGAATTAACATTTATTCAGTAAAATGTATCGCTTATGGTTAATCCAACAGAGTTTTTTGTCAAGAGAACAAACTTGTATGGTAATTTCAAAGGAAGAAAACTATTGGTCGCAAGTTAACAAATTACAGATTCTCAATCAATGCAACAGATTTTTCTTTTAAAAGAACTGTATTCATTGGTAATTTCAACAGCGAACAACTGTCAATATTATTCTAATGCAACATTCAAGAGAAACTTTCGCTTACGGATCTCCTTGCTTTGTTCTTGTAACTATCGTGTCACATAGATCCATATCATATCAATAACCACTGTTATCCTAATGTTGATGGAAATCTTGGAATTTGATGAAAATCTGTTATTGTTTTTATTGCTATTTTATGGTGACATTAAGAATTATTAGTAAAGTCAGCAAAACTAAGAGGCCACCGTTGTGGTATGCGCAAAATGTTGTATTCAAGGCCTGGAAAAGGCAACGCCAACATCTTTATAAATTTTTATTTTTTTAATTTTTTTTTAACAGAGCTGTGGCCTACATTTGATTAACTTTTTTTGTTGATTTGACTGTTTAAATACTTAATTCAGAATCAACAATTTGTGCGAAGTTGATTCATCAGCTATTTGCTGATAATAATTCAGTTGATTTTTCCATTTTTTTTTTTTTTTTTCTTTCAGTGTATACATTTTGTAGTTTGAGTAAAAGTAATCTGAACTCTGTAATTTTTCAACAAAAACGAGATCTTAAAAAGTATTAATTTTTATAAAACAATTTAAATCTTGTGCACTTTTTCAAGAAAAATTAAAAAACAAAATGTTTATTTCTATGCTTATTGCTTAAATTGAGAAAAGAATTAATAAAAAATTGCTTTTGGGTTGAGAAAAGAATTAACCAAAAATTACTTTTTTTGGGTTTTCTTGGCGCTCAACTCAATAAAAAATATTCTATAACAAGTAAAGGTGTCTAAGTTCGGGTGTAACCGAACATTATATACTCAGCGTGAGCTTCAATTGTGCATTTCATTTTAGATAAATTACTTTTCTACATAACACATAGCACCGCCCGTGTAAAAAAAAATGTCTCCCCATTTCCTCTTACAATAAAACTTGATAAGTGAAATATCATTGATTCAAAACTATTTTTCCTAAGTTATAGCTTATTATTCTAGTCTACGACCCTTTTAAACTTGTTTTATATCTATGTTGACGTGGTCTTTAACCGATCCCGTCCATTTTTACTAGAAATATTTTATGCTATAAGGAAAACATGTGTACAAAATTTCATTACGATATGTTAATTTTTCTTCTAGTTATGGCTCCCGAAATATAGAAAATTGCTTTGTCATAAAAGGGGCGCTGCCACACCCATTTTCAAAAATTTTACTGTTTTCCAATTTAATGTTATAATTCAATTTAGAAAGTCAAATTCTATTGATACAAAGCTGTTTTTCGCTAAAATATAGCTTATTATTTTCGTCCATGAACCTTTTAAAAATCTTTTATATAAAAGTGGGCGTGGTCTTTAACCGATCTCGTCCATTTTTTCTAGAAATATTTCCTGCTGTAGGAAAAATTTGTGTACCCAATTTTATTACGATTCGTTACTTTTCTTCGAGTTATGGCTCCCGAAACATAGAAAATTGCTTAGTCATAAAAGAGGCTGTGCCACGTTCATTTTTTAAAATTTGAAGTTTTTCCTATTTATTGTTATAAATCCACTTGGGAAATGTAATACCATAGATATAAAGCTCTTTTTTGCAAAGGTATAGCTTCTTTTATTCCTCCACGACTCTTTTAAAAATCTTTTATATAAAAGTGGGCGTGGTCTTTAACCGATTTCGTTAATTTTTCTTCAAAGCATTCCTTTTAGTAAGGCAACCTCTCTGCCGAATACGATAGGTTCAACGATTTTTGATTTATGATTAATAATATTTGTAAAATTGATTTTATCACAAGTGGGCGGAGCCACGCCCGTTTTAAAATTTTTTTATCGAGTCTCAACATCAGTCAATATGTCAAATTTCAACATTCTAGGTTTATTATTTACTAAATAATCGGGTTTTTTGTGTTTTCCAAAATGTTATATATATAAAAAGTGGGCGTGGTTATCATCCGATTTCGCTCATTTTCAATACAGATCAATTCTGAGTCCAGATAAGCTCGTGTACCAAAGTTGGTGAAGATATCTTACTATTTGCTCAAGTTATCGTGTTAACGGACGGACGGACGGACATGGCTCAATCACATTTTTTTTCGATACTGATGATTTTGGTATATGGAAGTCTATATCTATCTCGATTCCTTTATACCTGTACAACCCACCGTTATCCAATTAAAGTTAATATGCTCTGTGTGCAAAGCACACTGAGTATAAAAAGAGTATACATTTCTAAATGAGGTTCTTCGAAAGGGCCTCACATAGACTCAATGACTCACATGCAAAAAAAAAAATAGGGAATAGAGACTCGATTTCTCACGTAAAAACTGGGCCCGCAACGTGTTATAAGATTGGTGATCGGAATAAATTTGTGAAATACCGATAGCGCTAAAATAGTGAATCGGATTTATGACATCCATGAATTCGTGAATACACCCACTCATTGGATCTATAGTTTAAATCCTTTTCACAAACACTTTGACAGATTATGATTAATTGTTTGAGTAAAATTGGTTTTCGATCCGTGATGGTATAGCACGATACTGGACCTAACTTATTTATTTTTGCTCAAAAAACAAAATATCTAGCTTTTACTCAGAAGCTTAAGTACGAGCCAGTGGTCGCTCTTTATGCATCAGGCCTATTGCGTTCTTTTGGTGTTCTATTTGGTTTTTATGTTTTGTTTGCGCGACGAAACTGAAAATCTCCATCTAGAACCAGCGTTTATGTTAGAATATTACTATTTGGCAAATACTAGAAACTTTCTAGCATCGATCCTACTTGCTGCTGCCAGTTCTGATGACAGTGTTTTATTTTATGTAGTTTAGGTGTCTTCCGTTCCTTTGTGCAACCCTTACTTCCTAGAACTGTTATCACCGAATAATGCATAATCTTAAATCATGTGATGTCAAAAGGCAGTACTACAAAAGAACGCCTATGATGACCCTGCAGTTCACTTCTTTTTGTGATAAATTAATTATTTTTAAGTCGCCCATCGCAACGCTTGCACATGACTTTCGACACTTTCATTGATTATGAACAACTCTCCCCTGTAATTTATCTCGGCCAATATGATTGGGACATCTAAACGGTATGCTTCAATGGTTGAACCCTCCTTTAACAGCTCATTCCCCGCTTATTTGTCATCTGACTAGGAACCCATTAAGTATGTTAATTTCTTTGTACATTTATTGGAGATAGTCTTCATTTCTAATCCCTGTATAATGATGCCCTGTGTGAAGTTATTCCCTAAATCGCAGCCCTATTGTGGGGGGCTAGGTACCCCTTCGAGGAGTAGACACTATGAAATTGAGTTTCAAGTTTTTAAACAATTCTACAAATACAATTACTCTTCTCTATTCTCGTTAAGTTTAAAAACAACTTAATTGAGTTGCATAACGAAAATTATATAAATCAATTTCAAACAAGTTTTCGTTAAAATTGAAAGGATGTTTTTAACGTGTCCTGCGCTTTGAGGTCAAGGTTCCAGCTACTAGGGTGGAAGAGTTTGCCAGATCACGAGGCAGCAATTAAGCTAGGCCACAGAAAACCTGTAGTACTTACGAAGAGGACGGAGCTATTCTATAATATAACTCCTGGTTCCTAATTCGGGCCTTTCCGATTGTTCCTCAAACTAGTTCTCGTAACACTATGAACATATTCAGTGTAAGTCTTATCAACTTTAGCCAAACTAATGAAAAGATTCAAAATTCCAAAATTTCGCAGTGACTTTTAAAAACTTGAAAAAAGAAAAATAATATGTTATCAAGTTCTTTTGAACGAGTCTAAAAATATTCCCGAAAATTTGGATTAAAAACATATAGTGAACATATGTAACTTATTGTTTTTAAAAGCAATAGCAACAAAAAGACAATACTTAGAGACAAATTACAAAGCGTGCAGTGGGGTATTCATATGGCTAATATCAACAGCCCATAGCTGGATACCTAATAAAAAAAACTGTATAATTTGTGTTGAAACTTTTCAACACCTTCATTAAAATTTTTTTAAAGTTAGTTTTTGAATTTTGTTGAATAGGTTTAGAAATTTCGATATATGTAGCTTTAAAAAAACTAAACTGCAACTAAAAAAAGGCAATAATATGCCTTGAATATTTTAAAACACCTGATTGCAATTAAGAAAAATTTTTCGATAAAAATAAAGTATGCTAAAGCAAATTGTATAGCATTCGAAATTGTACTCGAAGTAAATGAAGCTAGTAAAAACAACAAATCAGATTTGTTGTTCATGAAATAAGTTATTCTTAAAATAGAACGCATTGTGGTTAATTCAACGGATTTTTGTTGTCAAGAGGACAAATTTGTTTAGTTATTTCAACAGCAGAAAAACTGTTGATCTCAAGTTAACAATATTCTGTAAACATGACAGGTTGTCAATCAATCTAACTGATTTTTGTGTTGAAGGAAAAATCTGTAATATATGTATATTTTAGCAGTTGTCATGCAACACCGAAAATCCTGGGACCAAGGTCTGGAAAAGCAACATCAAAATCTTTAGAAACCTGTTTTTTACTTGTAATTCGTGAATATTTTTTTTTTTTGGGTAACGTTTTACAAGACTGCACCACCTAATTTTTATCAAAAATTATCAAAGACGCGTCTCGACTTCCGTTTTTAGATTCCAGAAGCGAAAATTTAAATTTTTATTTCTGTCAAAAGATATAATAAAAAAATTGCTTCAAATTTTCATATGGTTGTTGTTTTTTGCCATATTTGTTGTACACACACACACTAATGCAGAAAGGTGTTCTGCGCGCATTTAGTTTTGATCCCCAAACCGGTGTAGAACCCATCCAGGGTTATGTATTTAAATCGCGGCCGAAGGCCGCCTACACAAAAAGATGTTCTGTAAAAAAAACTATGGATCGGGCCTCATATTTCGGACCGGGGTCATTTTACGGTTTTTTGTAAATAACTTTCGATAGAAATAAAATTTTTTATTTCCGCTTTCGGATTATTAAAACGGAGGTCGAGACGCGTCTTTTGATACCACCTTTGATAAAAGATTAGGTGGTACACCGTCTTGTAAAACGTTACCTTTTTTTTATTTCATTGTTAAATCGGTTAATTCAGATTCAACAATTTGTGGAATTTTTTTCTTTCAGTGTCAATGCAGCAAATGCTTTAACATTCCTTACTAATTTACTTACTCTAAAGCTTATCACACAATTGCATCAATTTGCCGTTGTTGGCTGCAACTAATTTTTTAATCACATGCCTCATTTGAAAGAAAAAAATTTTTATTAATTCAATTTATTTAAATACCTTCAATAATTTTTTTGTTTTGTTTTTGTTTATGTGCTTCATCTTTTTTTTTTTATTTTTCCTCACTTAAATATGCTTAACATTACAAAGATTTGCATTTTTTATCAAGTCCACACATTTTTGTGTTAAATATATCACCAATTACAAAACTCCCGTCGCCTATTTTTACGCTAAATAACACAATTTAGTTTACCGCTGGCAATTGATTTGCAAGCCACGCTGGCTAGCGCGCGTACGCGTTCACCAAGTTAGCTAAATATACTCGCTAGCACGGATTTTGTACGACACGAAAAATATAATAATTTATAACCGCAACGTTTGATCATTACACAGCGACTGAGCTCAAATAAAAATCCATTTATGCATAGAAATAGTGTAATGACGAGCAAGCAAAAACGCCAACGTCGCTCCAAACACCGCCAATAAAACGACATAACGCGCGCGCGCCTTAATCAAATGCAGCGCTCGGCGCGCGTTAGAGCATGGCCAACTGATCAACATGGTCAAATGAGACTTGGACCAGTTGAATATTAAAACGCTTTTATTTTGTGCTCTTTATTATTTATTTGGTTTAACTATTATTCTAATTAAAATAGTGTGAAAAAGATTCTTTCGAAAAAAAAAAATCCATTTCCTATATCAAATCAACTCTCCCGTGCAAGCCAGATTTCTACGGGCCATAAGCCAACGAAAATCGCGGCTTAGACTTTAATACCCTATTAAGAGCACAAATTATAATTGAGCGCTTAGCGTAGCGCAACAAATACTAACAGCCAAAATATGGATTATTAATGGGCGATGATTATATGCACTGTCGGAGTGGCCGCTGAGTGTACAAAGGCGGCGGCGTTGTCGCATGCAAGACAGTAAAATGTGCTCGGGTAGGGCGTAACGCTCAGCGTTACAATTGACAAAGTATATTAACTAACTGCTTTGGAGCTGCAGCACTTGACAAATCAAAAACGTTCAAATACTGCTAAGGCGCGGAGCAGAATGAGCGTCAAAGAACACAATTGTGCAAGTGCACGTAGTATGTCGCGCCTCGCTACCCAACTGACGCGTTTCTTTGATTTTGTCAGAGCGCTAGCACTCTTTCGACGTAAATTGTTGGGTTGGCAAACAGAAAAAAAGCCTGCCGCTCTTGGCTCGTTTTATATTCCAAACACAAGCCTGCAGACAAGTTCAAAACATGCACAGAGAGGCAAGCGCTTTTCGTGCTTGTTCCACATTCTAACGGACAACGATCGGATGCAGCAAGTGCATTTCACTTCCAGTAGCATACAAAACCAGAAACCGTAATTTCCATGCTGCTAGCAGACAAATACGACAAAAAATAAAACAATTTACCAGAGCGCAGCGCTTAGCTCGCGCGCGCCAACAAATCTGCGGCGCTCTGGAGTACGAGTATATAACTTATTGGAGCTAGCTGTTGCGCCGTTGACGACTGGAAGCTGGCTACGAAGCAACTAAAAACAGCGCGCTTCCATTCACCACAAAACCACATTCATCTAAGATCTCACAAGCACATTCAAAATATAGTATCTATGTTCGTTTATATTGACGAGTACCATTGGAGCACTAACAACACGAAAAGCGATCATTAGGAACGAGTCTATAACGAGCGCGTTTGCCACGCGTCCGCTTATACAAAAGCCAACTAACATTGATGATTGGTTGAGGTAGCGCGTCAGCTTTGACTGTTTTTATTTCTTTGAAACTTCTAAAGTTGGCAAATCGACGAACTACCGTTGTGATCACTTAAACTTTTAGAAATTGATAATAGAAGCGCGCATATTAATGTATGCACAAGCGTTTTGATTGAATTACCAACGAAAAATTAACGAAACGCTAACACTGCCGCTGTAAATAAATTACACTAACGCAAGCTTTCAACTCGATTGTCGATAGAAGACTGGCCGAAGTTTTGAGTTTTGAGCAAGCCATAGCTGGCAAATATCTGAATGCGGAGGCCCACTTGCTGACTGAACAGCTGGCGCAGCTATGTTGCTGAGCGCTCAGCAGTATGTTATAATGATGATGACGACGCTGATGGTGGTTGAAACCCCAATGTGTTGTTGCGTTCTTTCTGTGTTGCGATGGTGGTGGCTGCGTTTCGTGGTGGGAGCGCGCTGATTTCAGACTCATTCGTCTACAACGCTTTTACTTACGTACATATACACACCTACTTGACGATGTCTTTATCTGCTTACATACGTGGCGTTGGCCACATACATATACTATTCCACGCTGTACAAAGAACAGAACTGAACTGGCTGACTGAGTAGGTTTCGCTGAGCGCTGCTAATCTGGTTATATGCGGCGACAGTGACGTAGACTTCAACGCGTAACAGCGCTTTGCGGCGCAAGTCAGCGTTGCACTTGGACGTCATGTGCAGAGAGAGTGTTGCACAGCTCGAGAGCGGTTTTAGTTTCGTTAACTGTAGTGGTGGAGAAGTAGGCAATTGCTTTTGCGCCTTTATTGCCACGAAATGTATCTGTGTGTATGTTTTTGTGAACTTATCTTGCTGACGCATACAGGGCGGAATGGTTGGCAATACGTACGTAATACTACATTATAGTGCGCACACATGTGTAATATATGTATACATAGATATGGATGTGGGTTTGTGTGGTTTATTGAATATGTATGTGAGTATGTACTCCGCGTATGAGTAACTGCGAGCTGATTGTGCTGTTTGCTGATGTTTCTCACTTATATGATTTTTTTTTACTTTTTAACCTTTTCGTGCTTTTTTCTTGTTTGTGTGCCTTCTCTTCCTATTTTGCTGAGTAAAGTATTTGCTTTTATTGCATTTATTCGTAAGTGTTGTTTTATTATTTTATTTTTTTAGTTGGATTATTGAGAGTTACTTTCAGCTTTTGCTGTCAAGCCGTTCTATAACTGTTATGTATGTGTATGTGTAATCATGTGGATGCAACAGGGCAAAAGTCTACCGAGCAACGGAATCGCTAAGAAACAATGTCCAGTGGGCAAGTGTTTTCCGTTGTTGGCAACTGGCCATTGTAGCAGGTGATTGTCGCAGCTATAGGCCAAGTGTACATACATACATAGATATTTACAATGGATGTGTTTACGCTTAGACATACTACATATTATGAATGTAAAAGTAGGTATGTACTACATAGTTGAATTAGAGTGTACCTTTGTACTAACATGGCTGGAATATGCTGATCTTTAGGTTGGCATATATTTTTGTAAACATGAAACCTAGCAAAGACATATGTTTGAATATGTGTATGTATGTACATGTAAGCATGTTGGTAAGCAAGTACGTGGGTACGTTCTTTATGGAGTGGGTTGTATATACCCCGTAGTATAACCACAAACTTGTAAAAAAATGCTAATTTGAAACCAGTAGTGGAATTCACTAACTTATAATAATGCGATTTGTAGAGATTTTAATTCACGATGTTGTCGCTTGTCTTATCGATTGTACTATTCACTAACTTAAATTTTAACGACTCGAAATAAATGACATTTAAATTTCCTTTTAATAGTAGAAAGGTGGCAGCACCGCTTAACGAAACCTAAAAAATGTGAAAAGCACCATGGTATAAATATTACAAGGTAAAACCGGTGAGAGCCGAAATGACGTTTAAAAAAATCTTAAAATTCTCACTGCTCTCACATTTTTATTTTTTATACTCAGTTGAGCAGAGCTCACAGAGTATATTAACTTTGATTTGATAACGGTTGGTTGTACAGGTATAAAGGAATCAAGATAGATATAGAGACTTCCATATATCAAAATCATCAGTATCGAAAAAAAATTCGATTGAGACATGTCCGTCCGTCCGTCCGCCCGTCTGTCCGTTAACACGATAACTGGAGTAAATTTTGAGGTATCTTAATGAAATTTAGTATGTAGATTTCTGGGCACTCATCTCAGATCGCTATTTAAAATGAACGATATCGGACAATAACCACGCCCACTTTTTCGATATCGAAAATTTCGAAAAATCGAAAAAGTGCGATAATTCATTGCCAAAGGCGGTTAAAGCGATGAAACTTGGTACGTGAGTTGAACTTATGACGCAGAATAGAAAACTAGTAAAATATGGACAATGGGCATGGCACCGCCCACTTTTAAAAGAAGGTAATTTAGAAGTTTTGCAAGCTGTAATTTGGCAGTCGTTGAAGATATCATGTTGAAATTTGGCATGGACGTTACTCTTATTACTATATGTCTGCTTAACAAAAATTAGCAAAATCGGAAAACGACCACGCCCACTTTTTAAAAAAAAAATTTTTTAATTCAAATTTAAAAAAAAAAGTAAATATCTTTACAGTATATAAGTAAATTATGTCAACATTCAACTCCAGTAATGATATGGTGCAACAAAATACAAAAATAAAAGAAAATTTCTAAATGGGCGTGGCTCCGCCCTTTTTCATTTAATTTGTCTAGGATAATTTTAATGCCATAAGTCGAACAAAAATTTACCAATCCTTGTGAAATTTGGCAGAGGTTTAGATTCTAGGACGGTAACTGTTTTCTGTGAAAAAGGGCGAAATCGGTTGAAGCCACGCCCAGTTTTTATACACAGTCGACCGTCCGCCCTTCCGCTCGGCCGTTAACACAACTTGAGCAAAAATCGATATATCTTTTCTAAACTCAGTTCACGTACTTATCTGAACTCACTTTGTATTGGTGTAAAAAATGGACGAAATTGGACTATGACCACGCCCACTTTTTAGATATCGAAAATTACGAAAAACGAAAAAAAATGCCATAATTATATACCAAATATGAAAAAAGGGATGAAATATGGTAATTGTATTCGTCTATTGACGCAAAATATAACTTTAGAAAAAAAACTTGGTAGAATGGGTGTGACACCTACCATATTAAGTAGAAGAAAATGAAAAAGTTTTGCAGGGCGAAATCAAAAGCACTTGGAATCTTGGAAGGAATACTGTTCGTGGTATTACATATATAAATAAATTAGCGGTACCCGACAGATGATGCTCTGGATCACCCTGGTCCACATTTTGGTCGATATCTCGAAAACGCTTTCACATATACAACTAAGGGCCACTCCCTTTTAAAACCCTCATTAATACCTTTAGTTTGATACCCATATCGTACAAAAAAAATTCTAGAGTCACCCCTGGCCCACCTTTATGGCGATATCTCGAAAAGGCGCCCACCTATAGAACTAAGGCCCACGCCCTCTTAAAATACTCATTAACACCTTTCATTTGATACTCATATCGTACAATCAAATTCTAGAGTCACCCCTGATCCATCTTTATGGCGATATCCCTAAAGGGCGTCCATCCATAGAACTATGGCCGACTTCCTCTTAAAATACTCTTTAATACCTTCCATTTGATACACATGTCATACAAACACATTCCAGGGTTATCCTAGGTTAATTTTCCTACATGGCGATTTTCCCTTACTTTGTCTCCACAGCTCTCAACTGAGTATGTAATGTTCGGTTACACCCGAACTTAGCCTTCCTTGCTTGTTTATTTTGATGTTGTTTTCATAACAAAAATATAACAAACTGTAATATATTTGGTAATTCTATACGACAGCATGACACTCTTAATACACGTCCAAAAATATCAAGAAGGGTATCAAAAGACGTGTTTTGGATCCTGGATCGCGAATCCGATAGCGAAGTTACAAAATTTTGGGTATGTCAAGAGATACTTGCAAAACAAATTTTGAAAATTTTCATGTGGTTGTTGTAATTTTGATGATTTTGTGGTGTCCACAAAAAAATTGTGAACATAAGTGTTTTCCGCGAATATATGTAGTTGTGGTCTCCAAAGCGGTGTTGAACGCACCCAATGTAATTTTTTATAAGCGCAGCTAAAGGCCGCCAATGCAGAAAGGTGTGCTGCGCAAAAATACTATGGATCCCACCCTCACCCCCGGCTTCGGAGCACTCCGGGGTCATTTTTCGGTTTTTCGTTAATACCTTTTGAACGATCTAAAATTTTTATTTTCTGCCTTCGGATTACTGTAGTCGAGGTCAATACGAGTCTTTTGACACCTCTCTCTGAATTTTTGGACGCGTATTACCAGTGTCATGCTGTCGTATAGAATTGCCATATATTTTTGCGTTCTAACATCTATATTATGATATTTTATCCAAAACCGAATTTTTTATTGGTGGAAATAACCAGAAAATAAGAAATCTCAACGGTTAACCGCATTCTAGAATTTTCAATTCAAGAATTGTATTGTGGTTTCCCGCAAAAGGAAGAATCAGGCCATGATCCTCTTCTGAGGAATTTTCTTCAACAAATTGTTTAGAAATGTATCAGTGTCTGCGCGACAAGAAGAAAAAACCGACTTACCGCCAAGGTGTACGGAAGAGATACATATCTACTAATAATACACAATGTGGTGTATATATCTGAAGAGTTAATCTTCAAACCCGCGATCTTACAAATCAGTAGGCTGATATAACAACAAAAATTGTTAATACATCCCAGAGCACGGGGAAAAAGTGTCAATAAAATATGACACTATGGCAGCATTGCTATCAAACAAGTCCAATTTTTACATTCATTTTGCAACAGATGTCGCAGTGTTGTGAATATCAATTAGCAAGAACCAGAGTAGAAGTAGGATTAATGAAGACAAACAAAAAACCGCTTTCCCGATGAAGGAATTTAGCAGTTCCCGAAATGGATCTATACAACGAGCTTTGGCAGTTGTCAAAATTTTTTCTTTCTTCTTTTCTAATTTAATAGTTTTTTCAATTAAGAAACAATTTATCATAACAATAATAATGATAAAATAATTATTGTTAGGCCTTGAGCTCGATTCGAACCCGCGATCTTACAAATCAGTAGGCCGATATAACAACAAAAATTAAAAATGTATCTTCCAACCGCGAGGAAAAGGACCAAAAACAAACCAAATAATATCTCCAAGATCATTTTTTCCGCAGTAGCGAGGACACTTGAGACTGGTGATCTCTTATAAAGTGAAGTTTCAGCATAGTTAAGGGTTAAAGACGTATCAACCAAGTGAAGAAGGATGAATGAAAAATAAATAGGGGTTGTCTCCAACATTCGTTCTTCTTTCCCTTTGCAAAAATAGCACGTGTTGTGGCAACTCATTTTGCCATATACTTAAAAACCGATTTCAAAATTTTTCGTAATATTTTTTCACTTATTACATAAGCATTTTATTTTTTTGGTATTAAAAAAAATGAAAATGTCAAACCAACAATTTTTTTTTGTGTTTACTTCTGTTTGGCATTTCCACAAAGTTTAGGAGAGTGATTTAGAAATTTGTTAAAAAATCAAAAAACCATTATGGCCGCCAAGAAGAGTAAATGGTTTTACCTGGTAATATTTAAACCATGAAAAGCACAAAAGGAATGCCAAAAATAAATAAAAATAAATAAATTCCGTTTACTAACTGCTTTTAAAAGTCATTATTATGCAAGTTTTTACATATTTTAACAAAAGGTAAGTAAATGCGGTATTAATTTCTTTTTTCTCCTTTGATATCGCAGTTATTCTTGTACACCTTAATTGACCATTAAGTTGAGAAATAATATCATGAGCCAAGACTGGGGTTAGTCGGTACAGGTTTCGAAACTCCGTTGCATTCAAGTTGAATGGGTTATCTACTTCTCTAAGAAGGTGTCTGTCCACTGGCGATGGTCTCAATAATACTTCATCTTGTGATAAAACGTACGCCAAGTACTCAAATGCCATTTGATGTATAAAGCAGCTTTTCGTGTTTGAAAGTATTTAATTAAAGTTCCGATTTTCTTTTTTAACCAAAATTGCCAGAAATATTAATTTCGTGATTTTTAAAGCAGCCAATTTATTTGCCGTTTATTTAACAACACAGCTGATCGTCAATAAACGATACAAAATAGTTACTGAATACCGAAATCATTATAGCTATCAATTCGCAAATAAAGCGATGGCAAATGTGGTTAAAGAAGTTAGTGAATTCCACTACAGGATTTGCTGGACGAAATCGGACTGGCTCGAATAAGTGCAGATTGATGCACAATAGTTTAAATTCTGTCGTTACCAATAGTTATTCGGCGTACTCGCTTTTTTGATATTTAAGTAAAGGAGTGGCGAGGCGAACTGTTGTTGTTGTTGTTGTTGTAGCGATAAGTTTGCTCCCCGATGGCTTTGGGGAGTGTTATCGATGTGATGGTCCTTTGCCGGATACAGATCCGGTACACTCCGGTAACATAGCACCATTAATGTGCTAGCGCGACCATCTCGGGAACGATTTATGTGGCCACATTAAACCTTCAGGCCATTCCCTCCCTCCCCACCCCCAAGTTCCATGAGGAGCTTGGGGTCGCTAGAGCCTCGTCTGTTAGTGAAACAGGATTCGCCGCGGATAGGTGAGGTTGACAATTGGGTTTGGAGAAGCTATGTATTGCGCTGGCAACCTGAAGTGTTGCGCTACACAGCCCCTTGAATCTGGTATTTTAGTCACCTCTTACGACAGGCATACCTACCGCGAGTATATTCTGACCCCTGACCCTCTGGGGTGAGGCGAGCTGTTCAAACACTCCTATGTACAATATGGTCGGATGAGCGCATGCATCCCGATTGGAACTTAGGTGGACTCTGCCCAATCCACAAGAAACGTAATCCCGCAAACCGCGCCAGTTACCGAGAAATCAGAATGTTTAATATCGCGTATAGGGCACTTTCTAGCGTGCTGTACGAAAGACTGAATCTCAAACTCAACAAACTGATTGGACCTTATCAGTGCGTCTTCAGACCTGGTAAATCTACTATCGACTAGATCTTCACGATGCATCAGATCGTGGAGAAGACCCACGATAAGAGAATCGACACTCATCGAAAGCGTGAAAATAAGTTACTTTTATGCTGATATTACTGATATTAAGATCTCTGCAAAATAAATAAGGCTTCCTCAAAAAAACGTTGAGCAAAGCTAACAGACCCGTAAGAATTGGGAAGGACCTCTTCGAGCCAATCAAAACCAAATGGGGCTTCACACAAGCTGATTACTTTTCGTGCGATTTGTTTAACATAATTCTGGAGAACTCGGCCGTGATGGTACAATCTATTATAAGAGCGTACAATTATAACATTACTGAACAAACGCGTTGTGAGTTCTGTCTCCTCTGTAAAGGATTTCGTCTACTTGGGAACCATAATTAACAGCAAAAACAATGTCCTGATGTATGGCTTGGAGTCATGGACGGTGTCGAGAGAAAATGAAATGGCGCTTAGTTTGTTCGAGAGAAAAGTGCTACCTGATGCCGATGGCTAGTATCGAAGGAGGTAATATGATGAGCTGTACGAGCTTTACGTAGATATGACAATAGTGCAGCGAATAAAAACCCGCAGGCTTCGCTGGTTAGGTCATGTTATACGAATGGACGCAGACGCTCTGGCCCAGAAAGTATTTCAGTCTACCTTTATCTATCTTTATTGACCGCCCAATTCAACCTAACCTAAACCAGGTTTATCATCCATACTAATGCATATGCAAGCAACACTGCCAGTGTATTTCTTATTTCTCATACTTGCATATGAAATTTTTTAATGGGTACGTACACAAGGTGTGCATATATGCATAAGTAAGTACATATGTACATATGTATGTGCAAACATGTGTGAATTGATAAACATTGTAATCAATGGGTCAATATTGCAACGATTCGAATCACAATCACTTCAACTGCATATGTACAAAGTGAATTTTACAAGCTGATATGAATTTTTTTTGTTTTTAAATGCGAATGATATTTGAGCATATGGCTGATAACGAAAGCAACAATAAAAACAACAACCAAAACATCATGTAGGAATAAAAATAAATTTAGAATTGAAAATCGAGTAAAATAAAAAGAAATAGCAAAGCTAATGCGCTGGCTGGTTAGAGGCGTGGGGGGTATGTACATATGAAGGATGCTAGTGGTAGTGAGCGTTTTGGAAAACGACAGCGTTAAACTTTTCCAGGCGGCACATTATGGTCGATTGTGTGGCTAAAATTCACAAACAACAATAACTATAAACAATGAAGCTTCACAGTAACGTTATTATGTACGTATGTATGTACATAAGTATATATGTACATATGTATGTCGGCAAGCACTTCACTTTATCTCTGTTCACTTTACACTCTGCGATGAATCTTGCACCAAAAGGCATTTATATATGTATATATGTATGTACATTAAGTAAACGGCTTATATGTGTACTTATGTATAGGCTTATCTACATAGGTATGAGTGTTTGTTTATGTTCATGCATACATACATGCATACGCGTAATAAACGAAAGCCTACCAAGTGAACACCAAACAAACAAAACGTACACTCATGCCTACAAAGTACACATTAGACCAACCAGAAAAAAAAGAAAAAATCTCCCCAGGTACCTTATTTCATTATACTATAAGTGACTGAAAACCAAGCGAGCGCAACGAAAAGAATGTGTGAACGCCGCCGCTAGTTGAAACGGGAAGCGTGACGACTTTACAGGAAGAAAAAAGCAGAGGCAGAAAGGCGTAAGTGCGAGGAGCTTGAGCTGTTAGCCACCAGGAGTAGGCTCTGAAATTTTACTCAAACTCCTTTAAGAACGAAAACAGCGACTTTGTAACCGATGTTCCGTTTATGAAGCAAATACTTCTCTGCCCTCCTAAATGGAGAAAGTGGAGACAACGATGAACCGCTTAGGGATAATAAAACCAATAATACCCCAAGCAATCGATGAAGTCGGAATAGCCTTAAGCAGATTAAAAAACAACAAGGCCTCGAACATTGATGGATTTCATGCGGAGATATTAAAGTAAACAGCGCGGAATTGGTCTTTGCAAAATATGGCCGGACAAGTGCAGACCTCACGTTTGCAATCTAATTGTTCTTTGCCCAGTCCACAAGAACGGGGGTCACGCAAAGTGCGCCAACTATCGCGGAATCAGCCTTCTTAATATCGGATACAAGGTCTTGTCAAACATATTGTGCGAAAGATTGAAGCCCACCGTGAATCAGTTGATTGGACCAAAATTGGGAAGAACTTTTTCAAGCCATTAGAAACTAAACGAGGTCGTGGACAGGGTGACGTCCTCCTGACGCTGGAGAAAATTATACAAGCAGCAGAAGTTAACCGCTCAGAAGCAGTATTCTATAAAAGAGTTAGTGGATATGTTTGATGGTGAATGAGGACAAAACGAAGTAGCTGCTGTCATCAAGCAAAGAGTCAGCTCATTTGCGCTTTAGCAAGCACGTCACTTCGATTAAGTAAAAGACTTCGTTTATTTGGGAACCAGCATTAACACAAACAAGAACATCAGATTTGAAATACAGCGAACCTGTTTCTAGGATCAGGGCATGACAGGGACGTAAAGAGGAGACGAGTGCCAGCTGTCCGCAATTTGTTGCCTAAAGAAGGTCTCTACAGAAGCGAACACGAAAATATCAATAACTATTTTAAGAAAATATGTCTATGAGTTTTATAACTGAGAATCCGCAACAAAAAAACGAAATTCCTATTCCCTAATTATTGTTCTCCCTAGTAGAAAAGAAATACGCTCGAGAGACATTCCGAGGGAATATTTAGAATTGGACTCTAAATATCTCAAACCGAGGAAGGGCACCTTCCAAAAAGCAAAACTAAATTTTCAAGGAAAACAGTTTTCGAGACGAAAAGTCGTGGTGTATGTAGCACGGAAACGTGGTTTTGGCACGTTCAGGTACAACGAACCTTTACAAAGGCCTTTAGAAAAGTCTAGTTTGTCGGCCTGCGTAGTTTTGTTGTTTGAGGGAGGCTTATGGCAACATGTCGTTAAACAGTAATCGCATCCTTATATATCAAACCTCAGAAGGTCTGCGTAACACGAAAGTGACATCCGTAGCCGTGCAGGGATCAATTATTGATCTTGACCTGTGGAACGCCAGCTAAGATGAAATTCTCAATCTAGAGATGTTTGAGGATGGTTCATTCTTAGTTTAATACGCGGACGACATTGCTGCAGCCTTTACAGCCTGAAACACAGAACAAACTAGCATAAAGCGTGGGCAACAAGAAAAAAAAGAGTTAATACTCCGAACAAAAAAGCATATACATCTAGAAGTTAGCTTTGGAACCTTCTCCGAAAACAAGTAGCGTTAATAAGCATGTTGATGGCAAATATCGGAAAGCAAAAGGAAACTGCTGATGAACATCGCCCCATACATGTTGCTGTACGGCTCGGAACCGTAAGAAGAATCATTGTATTTTTCTAACATCTGCACAGCGAGAGTATCCTCCGCTTATCTCGCACTCTAACCAACCATACAAATGATTAGCGGAACAATCCCCATCGTCCTCGGAGCGCTGGAAAGAAGAAGGATATGAGAACAAAAAAGCAGAATTATCAAGAGCACCTGAACGTCGTTAGCAAAGAGAGCATAGAAGAAACGTTTTATTTGTAACAAGAAAGGTGGGAAAATTAACAAAGAGGCAGATGGACAGCGAAATTAATAAGAGATGTTGAAGTATGGAGCATCAGAAGCTTTGGCGAGCAGAATTACTACTTTACCCAATTACTCTCTGGGAGCGGGTATTTAAAAAATGATTTGCTCGGGATAAAAAAGGCTCAGGGCTGTAAGTGCGTTTACTGCGGTGCAGACGAGGACATTGCTGAACATACATTCTCCAAATGCTCGCAGTGGAGCCAGAACCGACAATTTCTCGAGGAAAGTGTAGGTCAAATCACTGTCGATAATGTTACAGCAAAAACGCTGAGTGACCCAGATGAGTGGCAACAAATCAGTGACTTCGTAGAAACTACACTCAGGACGTAGGAACATCAGAAGGCTCTTAAAAACGAGAAATATGGAACACCACCCTGCAGTTATGCGAAAACTGTGCCAGGGGTGATTTTTAGACCCCGGTGCATTTGGCAACATGAAAGCTCACATAAAAAAGGAAGCTTGAAGGACTAGGTTTTTATTGGGTTGGTCTAATGTACATAGCACATACTTAAATATGAGCGCGAAACGCCACATTTCGAGTTCGATGATCTGTTTACGATTTTATTCGCTTTTGGTTTTTTTTTTTTTTGTCTTTTTTTTACACTGTCGACAATTTCTTTCCCTTTTTCCTTTGCTGTTGTGTGGTTATCGTTCAGTTTCTGTTTTGATGCAATATGTACATTTGTATGTGATCTGTATGTATAGACGTAATGTAGATATGTATATATGCTCGTATCTATGTAAATATGTATATGTAAGCATATATTGCTGCTCTTGATAAATTCGTTGTTTGTGTTTTTAATATTGCTGACGATGTATTGTTGTTGTTGTTGTTTTTGTCATTGCTGGTCGTTGACTGCTGGAGGAGATGCAGCCCCAGCGCAGCACGCCTCAGCACAACCATGCATCTGGAGGCACCAGCCGCAGCAGCTCCAAACATACGAGTAGATACATAGACAACTCATACATACATACATACATACATATGTATGTACGTATGTTTGTTTATACATAGCTGCGCGTGCAGCCAGTTATTCAGGCAGTCAGTCAACCAGTCGACGACCAGCCTACCATGCACGGGCGTAGCAATCAAGCAGGCATGCTGGCGGCCAGACGCCGATGATCATCTATTGCGACATGGCAAAGAGCAGGGCAACGATGGAGCCAAAGTTAAGGCAAGGGTGTCATGGAGGCTGTCGCGCCGCCATATCGCAGCAGCAATGCTACCTTCTGCCTTCATGCTATCGCTGCAATACACTGGTTACGCCCGCAGCGTCGTTTTCATAGCGATTTTTGTTATTCGTACAAATAATACTGGAACTGGAGCTGTTGCCTGAGTCTATTTCTTTTAGTTTAAGTTTATAGCCCTTTACACTCACATAGATACATTCATATGTATATATTTAAATTCAGACATACATATATATGTAGCGATATGATTTTATTCAAGCACTGCATGGTTGAATGTATATTTGTATGTTTGCAAGTATATAAACAAATAAACATATATGGATATACATTTTTGAGCTTTATTGTGCGATCATGTACATGAGGATGTGTGTGCTTCATTGCCTGCGATTTTTTATATATTCTGAAAACTCTTCGCTTCATTATATTTTGTGTTTGGCAAATTTGTATTTTTGTTGTTTTTGTAGTTGTTGTTGTTGTTGATTCGTGCCGCGTATCTACAGTAGCGTCAGAAAAACATCCAAAGCACTTAGTGCAAGCAAACAAAGTCACTTTCTCATTTATTTTTATATCGGGATCTTGTTTTTGTAATTATATCATTGCTGGGTTATGCATATGTACCTACATATGTATATTTTGTCATTTAAAAGTAGTACTGAAAAGCAAGACCTCTGTTATAAAAAAAATCGGTTCTCTTGGCAAACTCTAAAAAGTATTGAGAAAAGTAAACAATTTATTCAAACCTTTCAAAAGCAGGTCCATATGTGTTAACTGAGATTTGGTAAGACGACCGATATTGTACTTGGTTCGTTGTCAATATAGTTCGTGGCGCTATGATCTGAGGTCAAAGCGAAAGGCGACTCTATGCACTGATTCCTATGGACATAAGCAATGCGCTACGAAACTTTGGCACACGTGCTTAGTAGCGCAGAAAGTTAGGTTGAACTGGCCGGTCCGTAAGGACCTCACATAGACGGAATGAGTCCATAGTGATACCAGAAGTTTCTATAACGACCAAACTGCAAAATTCTATAAAAAAAGCAAGACCTCTGTTATAAAAAAAATCCGTTCTCTTGGCAAACTCTAAAAGCTTTCTAGGACCCAAGTCAGTTGCTGATTTTGGATCTGATAGCTGTGCAACACAAAGAGTTGCGGACAGTAATTCTCCAGGACCGGATGGAGTGCTAAATTTAGCTCTTAAATCAGCGATTAGGTCTAGAACATCGGTATTAACGGATCTCTTCGTCTTCGTCCGCACATGGAAACGTCAAAAACTGGTTCTTTTGCTGAAACCTGGTAAGATGCTCCAGCAGCCAGCCATCTTCATACAGGCCACTTTTTATGTTGGATTCAATAGGAAAGATTCTCGAACGTATTATTAGTGAGCGGTTATAGCATACCCTGGAAAGTACAGGTGGCTTGTCAGATAGTCAGTTTGCATTTCGAAAATCGAGCTCCGCGATAGATGCAATAAAAACAGTTGTCAATATAGCCCGCAGAGCTATAACCGGAGGCTAAAGTAAAAGGAAGCTCTGTGCACTGATAACTCTGGTTATGGTAGGAGGGTCCTTTCTGCCCACACTGTCCCTCCGAATTGAAATGAAAATACTCACTGTACACAGAGTTTTTGAAGAGGAGCCTTCCATTAGGATTTTAGTCCCTCTAATGTGCGGACAAATAGATTATTGGACTGCTGTGAGCTAGATGGCCTTTATAGTTATGACGAAACTTATGCTTTTTGAAAGGGAGCGCAGAGAACTGCGCATACGAAGTATTGGCGACTGGCGTAGTGTACAAAAAGTTTTTGAGAAGAAGCCTTCCACAATAAATTTAGGTCCCCTAATGCACATACACAAGGATTGTTCAACCGCTTTGAGAAAAGAGGTGTTTAAAGTTATGACACCATTGGTACATGGTAAGAAATAATTTTGGGTCAAAATAAAACCTACATTCCGTTAACTACCTCAAAGCAAACTGATGTATAATGGATGAAATGTTTATATGTATGTGTGTAAAGAGCCCAAACAAATCAATTAAATATTATTTATAGTATATCTACTACAACATTGAGTCATGCTTGATGAAGCGCAGCATTTCGCTGTCATGAAAACTAAACGAAAATGTCATTCACACTACAACTGATTTGACTCAGTTCCAAAAAAAAAAAACATGCAAGCACTGTATCTGCCGGAAAATGTGGATCTCGAATCGTTCGTACTCTTTCAATATTGCCGTTGTTCGGGAGTTGACTCTCCCACCAACATTGCTGCGGCAGCAGTTTGTAACTGGTGTGAAGGCTAAGCCGAATTTCACAGCGCCCTACTATGTAGCTTAGCAGCTTGGGCGCTCGAAACCTTGAATTGCGCTGTATTGAAACGGATCAAGTATCGGTGCTCATTAGTTAAAGGAAGGTAATAACAACTATGCAACTACGGTTGTTACACGAAGAAAAATGGAGCGATGAAGCGCTAAAATTTTTATGGACAGATTTTGTAGAAACTGCAGAAATGAAGTAGCTTAATGTCTGGATTACTCGGATCGAACTAAATGAGCTTCTAACAATTCAATTCAGCGGGTACAGGTAACAGGTTGAACAATATTAACACCTTGAAATGGGTTAACGGAATTTTTCCAAACTTCCAAAGGGAAGGCATGAAGCACAGTTGTGGTGAACCAACAGACTCTAGCAATGTCAGAACTCCAAAATACCCACGCGGTAATGTGGGGTACCGCGAGTATATCCGTCCACGGAATGTGCGCCGAGCTTTAAAGTAGCAAGCCCCTCTTCACTATTGAGAAGGGTTCGGCGCTGTTCTGATACAGTAGCAAAATTTTAATTTGTAAGTGATATCAAAAAAATAAAAAAGTAAAAACAAAAAACAAGTGGAGTTAATAACTCTTGCACTTCAAACCAAATTGGTCAAAAATCCTAGTTTTGATTTAACTATAAAAGTAAATTAACCAGAAAAACAATAAAAAAAATTTAGTTTTTCTTCGAAATTGCAAATAAATTTTATTTGAAAAAAAAAAAAATACTCAAACGCAAAAACAAAATTTTTCAGGGCTCGTATTGTACGTTACGATCAGTGATCGAAAACTATTTTTGAAATCACAATAGCTAGTGATAGAACGATATGATTACTGAGTGAGTAGTATCGAGACTTTTCAAAAAAATACTCGATTATTTCGTACCTGATGCTTAATCTCGATACTTTTCTCCGATACTTTACCAAGTGCGGATGGTCTCCAAAAAAAATATGAAATATGATTTGTGTCGTGCTATTTTTAGATATTCTATGTCGATTCCGAACGGCATCCGCAAGGCAGATAAACTTTCACTGGGAAGCTTTCCATGCGAAAAATACACTCCGAGTGTTTGCGAAAATACTGCCGATGAACGACCCATTTAGAAAATCTATGTAGAGCGCACAAATGGATATATTATGCTCGGTTTTGTTAAAACTCAAAGCTCCTTACTTTTTTTCTACTAAATTCAAAACACATGCTCTCATTTTAATAAAAGTTAATTAATCATTAAGTTAATAATTTTGGTAAAAACACCGAAGTACTCACTTGGATCGAGTATACTCGATAACTTTTACTGAGTATAAATACAGTGAAATTCCCCATTACGGACAGCTCTTATGACCGGACAGCTCCAATAACCGGACAGATTTTGGGCACACAGGTTTCTCATTCATCTTTTCATACAAATATCATCCTAATAAACGGACACTCTAATAATGGGACGCGGACAAAGTATTTCCAACCATTTTCATAAAAAAATTTCTCATAACCAGACAAAACTCAAAAATATCACAAGCAAGCTTTGTTGTTCATTATAAAAATTAAATAGGTGATTCCCCTTTTAACATGTATGCACATATTCAAGCCGTGTGTTTCAAATAAAGGGTAGTTTTCCATTCAGTTTGTTGTCAGTTGCATGCGAATGGTTGCGTTCAAAGTTCGTAGTAATATGGCGCCAAAAAGGAAGGTACTTTCTATCAAAGAAAAAATGGAAATTATTAATGTTTTCGAAAAAGATAAATTATCAGTACGTGGAGTTCAAAAAAGGTAAAGTATAGTGAGCCCAAAAATTTAGTGGTAGTAGGTACACGTTTCTTTTGCTTTGAAAGGTTCAATATTGGCAAAACACAAGCTGCTGAAATCAATAAAAATAAAGAAAAAATTCGTCATAAATGGGAATCTGGAGTTAATCTTCATCAAAAGCGAAGTTTTCTTAAAGAAGGTGTCTCTGAAATAGATAAGATGTGTTTTAATTGGCTCGCTAAGGCTAGAAGTCAAAACATTCCGATTTCTGGCGCATTTTGAAAGCAAGGCAATGGAAATTGCAGGCAAACTGGGTGTACCTAATTTTAGTACTTCAGATGGATGGTTAAACAAGTGGCGAAAATAATGTTGCTTTCAAATGCGTATCTGGTGAAGCTGCAGATATAAACCAGGATGGTGTCGAGCAGTTAAGGGCAAAACTGCCATCTCTGTTGACCGGTTGCAAGCCTCAAAACATTTACAACGCAGATGAAAGTGGCTTTTTCTTTCGTGCCTTACCTGACAAAACCCTCGCTCTTAAATCCGAAAAATGCGTGGGCGGTAAACTATCAAAGCAAAGACTCACAATTTTGTTTTGTGCTAACAAGGCTGGAGATAAGGAGTGCAATGTACAATGTACTTAATCGATATATGTATCGGTATGTAATATTAAAGTATGCAAATATTCGTTACTTCCAAAAATTTCTTAGATAAACTATGTACAATATAATTTATATGTGTGGTATATATTTTGTGACTTCATCCCTTATAAGCGGACATCTCCCATAGCCGGACAAAAACACTGCTACGGTGAGTGTCCGGTTATAATGAATTTCACTGTACTAGCATCGATACTTTGATCGGAGTATTTTATATGAGTACCGGTATCGATAATTTTTCTAAAAGTTCTATCACTAGCAATAGCTCTAAGATGGTGAATCGGAGTAATAACTTATGTGAGATGGGGAAAACTCCTACCCATAATATCCATAATTTATAGACAATTTCAAAAAAGGTTGACCTTTTCATATCTATGGCTTGAATGAAAATAGTTTTCGATCCGCCGTGGGCCCGTATCGTGTTTTACGATAACGGATGAAAAGCTAATGAAAGTGGCGTTAAAGCAATTGAAAATGAAATCAAACATATTTTTATGTTTTTTTGATGTAAAATAAAGTAAATAATTAGGCAAGTCACAATGTCTCGAATAAACTTTAATCAAGGCGAATCTAGGTTGTGCCAAGGCCAGTTCAACCCAATTCGCCGTGCAGAAGAATGTCAAGTCAAAAGAAAATTTGTATTGTATTGTTATACATACATACGCACCTATGTATGTAAGTACATAAGTACTCAATCGATAAAAAGTATAAGGCAGTTGATGTGTTATACTCCTGTTATTTTATATCCATCATCATTTAAGCCATACTTGTTGTCAGTAAACGCTCATTAATCATCGCATTCTCTATTAACTCCAACGTCCGGCTGCTGATTTGTTGTTCAATCTTTGCTCTATCTAATATCAACAACGCCCACTGAAAACTAACAAAGTACTCAAAAGCGCCAAAGTTGTTAACTTTCCGCCATCACATCTGAAAAAGAATGAATATAATTGCTTTCATAAATATATTTTGCTAATGCATAAAGAAAATTAGTGTGTGTGTATGTATGTATATCAGGCATATGCATATGTATACCAAGATATTCAATTAAATGGCACCTACAATGATTCTTGAGTTATTTCATAAAACAAAAATATTAAGCTTGAAATATGGAAGGCCCGTATGAGTTGCGGATCGAAAGTATTTCCCTCACTCATAACGTAATATTGTTGTTATATGTAAGCAACATATATTATTATTATACAAACCAAATACTTACCAAATATGTTTACCTAAACCGTTAGAGTGTTTGACTACATTTAAAAGGGAGAACGTTCCCTTTCCGGCAGAGAATCATGTCTCATTCTTGTGTACTCTGTCTTCCATTTTTCCTTCTTATTGCTGTCCATCCCTTATTCCCTTTACCTCCATACACTTCTTATTATTCTTCTCTCTACCAACCACAAGCCCATTCCCATTCCCACTCCCACTCCTACACCCATTTTCAATTGCGTTCTCACTCATACTCCCACTCCAACTCCCTATCCGAACATCCACTCCAAATCACAACCCCACTTCTACTATCTCCCCACTCAAACTCCTACTTCGACTCCCAAACCAATTCCCATTCAAACTCTCACTCTTATTCCTACTTCCTCCTCCACTCCGGATCACGGAACGTAACACTTAATTCGGGCAGAGAGTAAATTTTTAAGGTGGACTGCAAATTACTATGTATGTGGCTGGCAGTCACCGGTGTAGTTCCGGACCCTAACATAAAAACCCAAAATAATTAGACAAGGCGTGCCACAGGATGGTATCCTAGCCCCCCTTTTGTCTATATTTTACATATCGAAGCTCCGTTCCCCGCCAAAATTAGTTACCATCGTATCCTACACCGATGACTGCACGATAATGGCAACACGCTCCGGCCATTGATTTCTCCCTTGACTTGCCATTTTTACACCTCACGAAATCTGGCACTGTCACCGACCTCATCTCGGCAACCTAATTTTTCAATTTGTACCTAAAGTCTCTTGCTGACAGAAGGGCGGAGCTGCGAAATTTCTAAGATCATGTGCAAAATCTACGATATCAGGCTCACAAATGGGTTCATATCTCTGAAGAGAGAAGACATAAGGCTCACGATGGGCATACTAAATGGACACTGCCTTCTGGCGTTAAATGTTTATGTAAAAAATGCGAGCTGCAGGAAGAAACGGTTGTGCACGTTCTGTGTTCGTGTCCTGCAATTGCCAGGTCAAGACTCCACCTATTAGGGGCGGCAGTGTTGTCAGGTCTCGAGGTAGCAATTAAGCTAGGTCCTAGAAAACTTAAACTAGTATTTGCCAAGACCACAGAGTTATTCTATAACATAGTCCTGGCACAAATTCTGCTAACCTTATGGACACATGCAGTCTATGTGAGGTCTTATTCACCGGCCAGTTCAACCTAACCTAACCACTTGCCGGCAGTACTTGGGGGCAAATCACTTTTAAAGCAATTGGCCGGCCGCTTGCATACTACGTGTCACCAATATGGTCGCCGAGCCTAAAATAAACACAGTGGAGGAAACTACAGGCATATCAAAACATCGCGCCCAGAACTGCCCTATGTCTCCAGAGCATCATCTACACAGTAAGGCGAGAATACTCCCCAAATAGTTTCTGTTGAATACTCAAAAACCTGGGCATCCCAACAGATATGTGATTGAAGAGGTCTTGCCTCTCAACCGCACCAGGAAGACGCCCGTCACTCTATCTCAACTTCGATCTGAATACTGTATAGGTTAAACTCTTACCTACACAAAAACAACCCCGGCATACCCAATGTACATATGTTCTGTTTGTAACGTGTCCCCACATGACACCAACCATCTCTTCAATTGCAATGTGGAACCAACGCCTCTAACACACCTATCTCTGTTGAAACATCAAGTTTAAATAACAAAAATTCAAGGCTATCTGTAGTGATGCAAAGATCTAAAGTGTTTAGTACGAGCTTGAATGCATGGCTAAAAAGTAAATAAGCTTTTAGCAAAGCTGAGAAGACTTGACTATTATTATGACTTGTAGATATTGTATGTACATATATATATTTATGTTCAACAGTCATGAATATAGAGTGGCAGTAATAAAGAAAAAAAAGCAAAAAAAAAAATAAACAAAAAATTGCTTTAAGCCAAATTCGTACAGTAAGAAATCTTGAATGATCGCTATGAATTCGCTATGAATGATGACAGAAAGGAAACAGGAAGCATGTGATGACTCTTAATTCTTATTTACGTATCTATCTATCTAAATGGCGTGTTTGCTGTTGAGTTTTTCCTCATTCTGCAACTATAGCGATTAGGGAACATTCATATGGACGTTTTTTTCTTCACATTTCCGATAAGAAAAATGCAATCTTTGAGAAGTGGCCATACATACTACGAGTACTTGATATTTACCAGCAATACGAACAATAAACAAACGCGATTATGCATAAATGTATAACCAGCAATCTTTTGTAAGCTATATGCAAAAGAACTTATGGTACAATATTGAAAGTCATGAAAAGCAACAAAACCAACTCGTAAGGGGTGAAATTGCTGTAGTGTGCCACCCAAATTTTAATGAAATTTGTAGAATTTTTCTACTATGGAAGCTCAGCTTATTTACCAAAAAGCCAGATTTAAGGCTTCATTCTCGTTTCCCCTCAGATACGAATAATTTGCCTCTGTGTATTACACCAAACGATCATACCAAAATACGAAAACGGCTGATTCTTACGTAACAATAACGTAAAAGTGAGGTTACCTATAACGAATTGTCGACAAAACAAAGAAATTATTTGTTACTTTGAGACGAAAACATATTTATTGGGGTGTGCATGGCATAATTATTTTATGTGTATATGGAAAAATTTTACCCAAATTATATTCCATTAATTCAGTGACCCCTAAGCCCCTCAGGAGGATCTACTGGTATAGTACAGAGGCATAATCGTGGGCAGTATACAAAGAAAAATACAACCTAACGAATTAATGCTCGAGCTCGACCCACTTCCATATGGAATAAGCTGTGTTTGGTAATCTGCCAGGTAGCCTGTCATACACAAACATATAACCTTCTTGGGCCTGGGTCCTTTCTAATGGTCAAATATACATTTCATCGGCAGGTTCTGTATAGCCAAGTGACTTGTCAATGGAGAACATTGTGTTAGAATATACAAATCAGTTCCCGCATCCGAGCTGTGGCGGTGATTTTAGCCAGCTTATGAACAGTGGCTGTTGATATTACAAAGATTTCTGTAGCACGATCGTCAAAAGAACAAAGTACTGAGCGCCGTGAGCGTAAGTTTCTCTTTAAAATTTGCTGCTAGAATGACCAATGAAATGAATACCTTCAACAGGAGAATTAGTTAGTTAGATCAAAGATTATCGAAAAGTAAAGATGTTGCAGGGACGAAAAATCGTGTGAAGCAAGCTTCACAAAACTTCTAGTAGGTCACATTCACCACTTACCGCAGCAGAATTTGTTAACTACCACTGTCTGCTTTTGTTATTTAATAATTATTTGTACACTTTTTATTCAGGTAATGTGTTCAGAATTTTAACTTTTACTCTCTAAAACTGCAATCAGTGTATTTCAGTGCTTAAATTATGTTAAAAATTGTGTTGAAGTTTTTGATGTGGTGAAAGTGACCTACTAGAATTTTGTTACGCTCCGCTGCTTTCCACCGAAGTTTGCGCCTGCAACATCTTTACTTTTCGATAATCTTTGGATAGATTGATTGAGACTGTTAACTTGTAACCAGCAGTTTTTGTTCTTTTGAAAATAATTTAGAAGTATGTTCTGTTGACAAAAAACTGCCCGGAATTGACCATAATCCTGAATAATAACTGTTAACTCAGGAACAACTAACCTGTTTTGCTGATTTTACTACCTTCATTACTTTCGGTGTATTAACTGGTGTGAAGCTCATGAATTACTAAAATTTTTGTTTAAGTTTCCACCCTAATGTACATTCGATTCGTTATGTTTTCTTGGCATGGTTCTTGTGCTTTTAACGACTTTTTTGCTGTTTGTTTTTTGTATTTTATTTTTTACTTGTGTCTTATCGAGTTTATAATGCATACTTTTTTTTATACCCAGCTTTACTTGTACACAGGGTATTATAACTTTGATTAGATAACGGTTGGTTGTACAGGTATAAAAGAATCGATATGGATATAGACTTCCATATATCAAAATCATCAGTATCGCACAAAAATTTGATTCAGCCATGTCCGTCCGTCCGTCCATCTGTCTGTTAACACGATAACTTGAGTAAATATTGAGATATCTTCACCAAATTTGGTAAACAAGCTTATCTGGAGGACCCAGAATAGATTGGTATTGAAAATGAGCGAAATCCGATGATAACCACGTCCACTTTTTATATATATAACATTTTGAAAAACACAAAAAAACTGATTATTTAGTAAATAATACACCTAGAATGTTGAAATTTTTGTATTTGCGTTTACTATAAGGAATGCTTTGAAGAAAAATAACGAAATCGGATAAGGACCACGCCCACTTTAATATAAAAGGTTTTTAAAAGGATCGTGGACGAAAATAATAAGCTATATCTTAGCGAAAAAGAGCTTTATATCAAAAGAGTTTTACTTTCTAAATTGAATTATAACATAAATTTGGAAAACACTAAAATTTTTGGAAATGGGTGTGGCACCGCCCCTTTTTTGTGTAAGCAATTTTCAATGTTTCGGGAGCCATAACTCGAAGAAAAATTTACATATCGTAACAAAATTGGGTACACATATTTTCCTTATAGCAGGAAATATTTTTAGTAAATTAGCCTCTGTATCCCGTTTGCTTCTTTTAAACGAAAATTTGTTCAGAATAGAACCATATTATTATTGCGCAGCCTTGTTATATTATTAAGTACAAAAAACAAACAACAATAGCATTTTAAGAGTACAGCTGGGTATTTAATGTTCGGTGTCACCCGAACTTAGACTTCCTTACTTGTTTTGCATTTTTTTACTTGTGTCTTATCGAATTTATAATGCATACTTATTTTTATTATTGTACTTTGAAGGTCAACCGTAACTTTTCGCACCAATTTTTTGTTTTATTCATCGTTTGTTTGAGCAAGTTTTTTTTTTTTTTTTTACGCTTTCAATTGTTTTTCTGTTTATGTTTTTTGAAAGTTAACTTCATCTACAATAACATTCAGCGACAGAACTGTGTTAACGCTACAACAAATATCAAAGTGACAAGATTTAGACAAGCGAGATTGTTAACATCGTTCTTTCGCCTAAGAGACACACATTCGCTTATTTTTTTTTTGTTTACAATACTTCAAAGAAGACTGTACATAGGAACAAAGTCGACTTGCAAGCTGTGTTTTTTTACACACATTCATACAAATGTGTCCGCAATAAATTATAAACAGTCGCAACTCAAAATACAAGTCCATAAATTTTTACATTTATTTATAAGCGCTTCCGCGTTAAAAAAAATAAAACTTAATCAATTATGAACAAATAAATAACACGTGCATGACCGTATTGAAAATGGTATCAATTGGCTTTTTTATATAATAATAATAATAATAATAATAATAATAATAATAATAATAATAATAATAATAATGATGACGCACGGATTTGTTTTTGTGAGTTGTTGATAGGCGGAGGTTTGTTTAGCTTCAAGATCTAAAACTGCTCAGCTACAGAATAAAAAATCATCAACTGACATAATAAGAAAACAGTTAGAAATTAAACATATACTACATTGTTAAACAAGTGAACATTTTTAGTACGTAAATTTTTTTTTTATTTTTTATAAATTTTTTTTTTTACGATTTAAGATAGGATAGGACAGTTTTTTATGGTAAACAAGTAAGGAAGGCTAAGTTCGGGTGTAACCGAACATTACATACTCAGCTGAGAGCTTTGGAGACAAAATAAGGTAAAATCACCATGTAGGAAAATGAACCTAGGGTAACCCTGGAATGTGTTTGTATGACATGGGTATCAAATGGAAGGTATTAAAGAGTATTTTAAAAGGGAGTGGGCCATAGTTCTAAAGGTGGACCAGGGGTGACTCTAGAATGTGTTTGTACGATATGGGTATCAAATGAAAGGTGGTAATGAGTATTATAAAAGCGAGTGATCTATAGGTGGACCCCTTTTCGAGATATCGCCATAAAGGCGAAAGGTGGTAATGAGTATTATAAAAGCGAGTTATCTATACGTGGACCCCTTTTCGAGATATCGCCATAAAGGTGGACCAGGGGTGACTCTAGAATGTGTTTGTACGATATGGGTATCAAATGAAAGTTATTTTTTGCGTCAATAAACCAATCAAATTACCATGTTTCATTCCTTTTTTCGTATTTGGTATAGAATTATGGCATTTTTTTCATTTTTAGTAATTTTCGATTTCGAAAAAGTGGGCGCGCTTATAGTCGGATTTCGTCCATTTTTTGTACCAAGATAAAGTGAGTTCAGATAAGTACGTGGACTAAGTTTAGTAAAGATATATCGGTTTTTGCTCAAGTTATCGTGTTAAGGGCCGAGGGGAAGGACAGACGGACGACTGTGTATAAAAACTGGGCGTGGCTTCAACAGATTTCGCCCATTTTCACAGAAAATAGCTACCGTCATAGAATCTGTTCCCCTACCAAATTTCAGAAGGATTGGTGAATTTTTGTTCGACTTATGGCATTAAAAGTATTCTAGGCAAATTAAATGAAAAAGGGCGGAGCCATGCCCATTTTGAAATTTTCTTTTATTTCTGTATTTTGTTGCACCATATCATTACTGGAGTTGAATGTTGACATAATTTACTTATATACTGTAAAGATATAAACTTTTTTTTTTAAATTTGACTTTAAAAAAATTTTTTTTTTAAAGTGGGCCGATTTTGCTAATTTTTATTGTGCATAGATACAGTAATAGGAGTAATGTTCCTGCAAAATTTCATCATGATATCTTCAACGGCTGCCAAATTACAGCTTGCAAAACTTTTAAATTACTTTCTTTTAAAAGTGGGCGGTGCCACGCCCATTGTCCAAAACTTTACTAATTTTCTATTCTGCGCCATAAGTTCAACTCACCTACCAAGTTTCATCGCTTTATCCATCTTTGGTAATGAATTATCGCACTTTTTCGATTTTTCGAAATTTTCGATATCGAAAAAGTGGGCGTGGTTATAGTCCGATATCGTTCATTTTAAATAGCGATCTGAGATGAGTTCCCAGGAACCTACATACCAAATTTCATCAAGATACCTCAAAATTTACTCAAGTTATCGTGTTAACGGGCAGACGGACGGACGGACGGACATGGTTCCATCAAATTTTTTTTCGATACTGATGATTTTGATATATGGAAGTCTATATCTATCTCGATTCCTTTATACCTGTACTCTGTGAGCTCTGCTCAACTGAGTATAAAAATGTATACGTTATATCTGATGAATTAGAATGAGTGTTAAAATCATGACACAAAACACCGAAAACGTTTGTTTAATTCGAGGTTTGAAATGTATTGACGCTAGTGATGTGACGTTGAAGTTTACTTCGTTCAAAGGAATTGGGCTAGAAATCAATCCAATCAGTAGTTAAGTCATAAATATTATGCCCAGCATTTCTTTACGACTTGCAAGAGTTGGAAGATTGATAAGCTTCAACCGACTAGTATAAGGTGGAAGATTATACGCAGAGTCTCGTTTTTTTTTTTAATTCAATGAAATTTTTATATTTTTCGCGATATACATATATCCGGGGAGGAAAACTTCTCTTCCAATATGTGATGTGTTTTTTCTTAATTTTTCTCTTAATTGGCCGTACTACACATTTTTTGCGGACTCCGAAAGATATCTGCTAAGGAAGATAAATGTTTTGCTGAGAAGCTTTTCATGGCAGTAATAAAATGGAAGGGCTTGCCAAGCCATGAAACCAATTTTGATTTAAGTTGTGTGCATATGTAGGGGCAATACATTGCAAGCATTGGCTGCGATCTCAGTTCACGGAAAAAGCTAACGCGACATTGGCCATGGAACCAATATGAAGGATGTCCAGGCAAATCTGGCTGAAGCTGGACGAAAAAAGATCGCAATCTGTCATATTTCTGAATCGCCTCTCTATTAGCCCATGGGGTTCATATGGGCTTACAAACAAATGACTTTTGTCGCAGCTGCAGGGATGAGGAAGAGATATAAAGCGTAGTCCTGCCATGTCGAAGACCAGGTACCGATGTCTCCACAAACACTTCTTTGAGTGCATTGCGGAGCTAGAATCCGGAAATGTTAACGAAGTTCTGCGCTACATTAGGCAAATGCAATAATGGTATAGCTTTATGGGTGTATGAACCAGATTCTACAGAAGGGATTCTATTGGTAATCAAGATGCTGGCATCCCAGTGGCTTATAAAATGTACATAATAATAACATACGTACACGGCGTTCAAAATATACATACAGCAAGTATATAAGATGTAATCTTCAGGGTTGGAAAAATATTGGAACTTGCCCAGTTGCTTAGAAAGAATGCTCATGTATACTTCTTTAGCTTTGGTCCAGGCTTTCATTTACAACAGATATTTAATTCGATATGCTAATATATATGGGGTATTCCATCCCATTTCGACCAATTTTGAACCCGACCCCTTTAGAATTGGCTGAAAGTTTTTCTTCTTTTTCTAGCTTACGAAAGACGTTTTTCAGAAGTTTTTCAACTTTTTTCATCCAACTCAAAAAAAGTTATGAATTTAAAAAAAAACACCGTTTTTGTTTTCAAAATGCTATAACTTTTTCAAAAATTGACCGTTTGGGATAATTTTTTTTTTTTAAATATGTTTTTAAATGTACTTTTCGGAAAAAATACAAAAAAAAAATTGTAAAGTTTTTTTTTCAATTAAATAAAAAAAAAATAAAATTCTCGGCCCACTCCGGGATTAGTGGGGATGATTGCAGAATTGATTGAAGTTTTTTATGAGAAAAAAAGGGCGAAATTCGAAAAATCTCGAAAAACTGAAAAATTACAAAAAAAAAAAACTTTAAAATTTTTTTTGAATTTTTTCCGAAAAGTGCATTTAAAAACATATTAAAAAAAAACTATCCCAAACGGTCAATTTTTGAAAAAGGTATAGCATGTTGAAATCAAAAACGGTGTTTTTTTTTTAAAATTCATTACTTTTTTTGAGTTGGATGAAAAAATTTGAAAAACTTCTGAAAAACGTCTTTCGTAAGCTAGAAAAAGAAGAAAAACTTTCAACCAATTCTAAAGGGGTCGGGTTCAAAATTGGTCGAAATGGGATGGAATACCCCATATATAAAATAATATATGTATATGACAGACTGTTATTCTTTTATGTAATTATTTTATACGTTTTATTGCTGGCTTTTATGTTTTTAACTGTGCGCTTCACCTCATTTTATTGCTATGTCACAAATTTGCGCGCCATTTCGTTGCCATTTATGTTAATGTGCCATCTAAATGCTAATAAAAGCCTAAAAAATGCTTAGTGACAGGCCGCAGCCACAGGATTCCAGATGTTGTATAGTTAAATGTGTACATTACAGTAGTGGCTAGCTAAAAATTTTGTTCTGTCTATACAATAATTATTAAAACAACAAGTAAGGTTGGGACTGGCCTCCGCTGTGCCGAAGACTTCATACCTTTCATGAATGGGGCTGAATAATAATCTTATCCCATTCGTAATATCCAAATAATCGGCTGTATAAGATATGAAATATATAGTGAACAGATGCGCATACATAAGCGATTTTTAAGATAAATTATAAAAATAAATAAAAAGATGATATAAAAAATTTTAAGGACTACCTTTATATAAATGAACCAAAAAATAGAAGGTAATTTTTCCTTTAATACAGACATAGTTTTATTGAATTTTGACTAAAAGACTTTAACAATAGCACTTGTAAAAGAATTTTGCGATTTCAAACTATAAAGGTGGAGCGCAATTTTTCAATTAAAGCAAACCATGTACTTGGGATTAACTAATTGATTATTTAAAATTTAAACACGCACTCTACCTTTATAATTTTAAATCTCAAAATTCTTTTACAAGGGCTATAGTTAAAGTTTTTTAGTCAAAATTCAACAATACTATGTCTGTATTAAAGGAAAAATTGCCTTCTATTTTTTGGTCCATTTATATAAATGCAGTCCTTAAAATTTTTTTATCATCTTTTTATTTTCAATTTTTAGTACTGCCTAGAAAAAGGCAATTTTAAATTTGATTAGTAATTTAAGTAATTCCTAAGTGAAAATTCTTATCTTTATTTATATGTTCAAAATAGCAAGGTTTAATAGACTTAGTGGAATTTTCGCTGACAACACTGGCGAAAATAACAGAATTCCACCTCGTTTGTCAGCTACTTAATTTGCACAGCTGAAAATCGTGGTGAAATTCGCATACGCCTGAAAGACTAAAAAATCGTGGTGAAAGTCGCGTACGCCTAAAAGTATGCAAGGACGAGCATTGAGCTGGGCCTTCAACGAGGTGGAATTCTGCAAACGCCTGCAACACTCAGGAGGCTAGCCACGAAGGTATGGCCTAATCTTCTAAATAGTTCGACTTGTGCGTTACGTAGCTCAATTTTTTTGTTCAAACATTGCATTTTCACCGAGTTTTAAACTATATTTCAGGTTTCAAGTCTCTAGATATCCAGGAAGTTGAAAATCGATTGCAGGATTCCCGAATTAAAACTAGTTTTCTCAATATTTCGATCCATGCGCCATCTAGCGGAATTTTTTTTGATAAAATATGCATTGTCACCGGGTGATGACTTACGGCCCAAGTTTCAAGTCTCTAGGTAACCGGTAAGTTAGTTAAAAATGGATTGAAAAATTCCCAAATTAAAATTTGTTTTCTTACTATCTCGATCCGCGTGCCACCTAGCGAATTTTTTTTTGATCAAATGTTGCATTGTCACCGGGTTCTGACCCACGGCCCAAGTTTCAAGTCTCTAGCTCACCGGCAAGTTACTCAAAAATCGATTGCAAGATTCCCCTCGTTTTTCAGGGATTTTTAGTTATCTCAATTAGCATGCCACCTAGCGGAACTTTGTTTTCTATAAATTGTATTGTCACTGGGTCTCGAACTATGTGCTAAGTTACAAGTCTCTATGTAACCGGGAAGTTAGTTAAAAATGGATTGAAAGATTACCAAATTAAAATTAATTTTCCTAATATCTCGATCCATGAGCCACCTAGCAGAATTTTTTTGATAAAGTATTGCATTATCACCGGGTTCTCACTTACGGCTCAAGTTTCATATCTCCAGCTCAGGGAAGTTACTCAAATATCGGGATTTCAGGGATTTTGGTTTATCCCGATTTGTCTGCCACTTGGCGGCATTTTGTTTTCCACGAATTGTAGTGCCATCGACTCGCAAACTATGTACTAAGTTTCAAGTCTCTGGATCTCCGAGAAGTTAGTTAAAAGTCGATCGCAAAATTCCCATTTTAAAATTAATTTTCTGTATATCTCGATCCGTGCGCTACCTAGCGGAATTTTTTCCCTTGCCAAACATGAAAGCGACTTAATATAAAGGTAAAAATAAAAATAAAAATAAAAAAATAGGCAGGTACTTTGTGTGAGGATGCAAAGTTTTCACGTTTTTCTGCATGAAATAGCTTTGACCATGAACTCCTTTCTGCCAAAAATCCTGATTTTGCCGACATACGACCTTTTCAACCTAACCACCAAGTTTTTTCATGTGTCATTCTGCACAGCCATAATTTTTGAAGCTTTCACCCACTTTGAAACATTTATTATAAAGGTGGAAGTGTATAAGGTTGTTGATAACTGTGGTTTTTTTGGCCACAATAACAAAAAAAAACTTCCCAGAAGATGGAATTGGAATTGATTTTTCTCTATACACAATTTTTTTATCAATTTAGTAAACGAACTTTTTAATAATGAAGAAAATTTTCTCGATTTTAGGAAAATTTAATTATTTCGAAATGGCCTAGAAGTTGTCCGAAATGATTAGGCATCAATAGTCGCGAACATAGTACAGGTTTACAAGTATGATATGTATGAGAAGGAGACAATTCCTTTCTCTTTCTAACACACTGCCGTTTGACACTTCGGTCAGTGTCAAACTAGTGTGGAACTCAGTGGAACTTGAGTGGAACATGCGTTTGACAGTGAACGAAGTGTCGAAATTCCCGGGGTTGCTGTCGTGGAAAGCGAATCAGGGAAACAAAAAAAGGAGCGGAATATCAGATATGGGTTGCCGTGATGGTAAATTTTTTTTTTTTACGAATTTAGTAAGAAAATTTATTGCACCTATATGCGTCCTACAGAAAATTATACAAAAGTCTTGAATTGGGGTATCTGAGGACGCGTAGTTATTGCAGCATTAAGCATAGAAACACGAGTGATAAGTTTTTCTACCCGTTAAAAGTTCTCCGCGAAAAACAGTTTGAAACCAAGGTCGACTGCAATAACCCGTCCAAAAATGTGGAAAGAAAAATAAAAATACGAGTTTTGTGCTGTTATCTACAGTTCAAAGGCGAAAAAGTATTCGAATTATTGGAAGCGAGGCAGAACGCGTCTACTAATACCCCCTCGACGTTTTTGGTCGTGTTTTAGCAATCGACCCGGTAATAAAGTATCACAACTTGTTAATTAAAATTGTCCAAAACATATGGATTTTAAAAATAGATGCAATTAAGTGCTCATTTGAAAGTAAATAAGGATATTTCTTTGTAATTTTGCAATAAAAATTTTACACAGTTTTCGTTAGCAGCTACTACACTTTTCTTGGACCTAAGAAGTACAACAGTGCCAAATAGCATCCACACAAAAAACGAACAAGAACAAGCATTTTATCAGGTGAGCGTGGCTGTGTATGTGCGCGCTGCTACATATCCTACTTATAGACCTGTACTATGGTAGCGAAAATGATTCCGAAAATAGTCCCGAAGTGATCCAAAGCAATCCTAAAATGGTTTCGCGAGAGTCTCTTATTGTAATGATGATTCCAAAAATTGGACCAATATACCATCGTAATAGTTTTGAAATAACTCGAAACTGTCCCGAAATGTTCTCAAAATGGTCCAAGAATATACTATACCAGTCCTCTGTAAAATTTTCCCGAGGTCCGTGAATCCGTTATGTTTAGATAAAGGCGGCAATTAGCTCTGAATTAGTTGATATGCATGCGCAGCTGAGTTGCGAAATAGTTTAAAATGACATTTCGATTTAATTCCGTTTTGTTCCCTAAAACTGAATTTCAGTTTCGATTCCGGTCCCCATAAACTCACTTCCGGATCATCCCTAGCATGGCTGTTCAGTACCTTGATCGATATTCAGCTAAATGAGCTGCCAGCATTGTGATCACTGTGGGAGCAGAACGTAGCCTAAAGGACTATAGTATTAATAATGATATTAGTATTGTAGACTGAAATGATTTTTGTAGTGAGAAGGTACGCAGCAGCTATGGCCTTGGTGCGGTAGTAGCGTGCCCGCCTAATGCACCGAAGGTCCTGGATTCAAGTCCTGAAAAAAACTACATAAAATTAATTTTGAAAGATGGATCTCCACGTTGCACTGGTTCGGCACGTAGTTCGAGTGTATTTCTCCCCTGAAAAACTAAATAAAATAAATAAATGTAAGGCGTGATAACCTCCGAAGAGATTTAAGGCCGAGCTTCTCTTCTAATTTGCGTCGTGCTCCTTTTAATTTTAACTAAAAATTAGCGGGTCGGGACCTACTTGTTTTATGCCGACTCCGAACGGCATCTGCGAGGCTAATAAATTTTCACTGAGAGCTTTTCATGGCAGAAATACACTCGGAGTGCTTGCCAAACACTGCCGATGGGCGACCCCGCTTAGACAAATTTTATTCTAATTGAAAAACCTTATTTCTAAAATTTTGATGTTGCTTTGCCCTGGGTGTGAACCCAGGGCATTCGGTGTGGTAGGCGGAGCACGCTACCATCACACCACGGTGGCCGCCCCTGAAAAACTACTCAGCGAAAATTTATTTACCTTACAGATGCCGTTCGGAATCGGCAGAAAACATGTAGGTCCCGTCCCACCGATTTGTAAGAAAAAACAAAAGGTAGTATGACTGAAATAGAAACACGGCCTTAATCTCCTCGGAAATACATCGCTTAATAGTTTTTTTTTTTACTAAACATTTAAGCTAAACGAATCCTTCACAACGGTGACTCATCAACCCACAAAACACTAGAAGTAGCGTTCATATTAGTCTAGCGCTGAAACCAGCGATATCGACGTATAAAGCTTTGGTGGCTTAAATTCATATATCTCCGTAAGTACTGCCTGCGATTTGGTATTAAAAGGAATATAAGAAAAATACACTGTAGGCAATATCTTTTATACCCTGATCGGCTTTAATTACTTGTACATAAATATTAAGTACAGAAGGATTTGGCGACACTTCATGACCCTAATTATAATTGAGGTCAATTAATACGAATGACAAAGAAGTCAAATACTTTAGGGGATTCAACCAAAACTGCATCAACTTTTAAGCGCCAAGCAAGAATATTTTTAATTTGTCGAAAACATAATAACGCTGCAACTTGATATATAAGTTTGCATGTATGTTTGTAATGTGTACAGTTTTTTCCCACCATACGTGCTCATCCAGTAGCTCAGTTGGCTTACTTGGGATCACAATGAAAATATATTGGTCAGCAAGTGGGATGAACTACGATCGCCGTTAACTCCATATGGTTGGTTCTTGCTTTTGAAACATACATATATATATACCTATTTAGCGCCCCAACTCTTACCGCTTACCTCCCACCGCGCAAAAGATTTGATTTAAGTTTTTAAAGACATTACTGTCGTTTGGCTCTGTTAGTTAAATTTGCTGAACATCTCTGTTTAGACTGCTTGCCTGCTATACCGTCTCGCATCTCTGTCAACAACAGCCAAGCCAATCATTCAAGCAGACAGTCGCTATGTCTGTTACATAGTTATTTAGGATATAAAAAAATGACATTCCAGAGCAGTTAATTAACAAATTTCTGCAATTCCCTGACACCACTACTCCGCTTGCGTTCTTTGCTTCCATAGTGCCTCCCTCGCAATCGCACTCTTAAATTAATCAAAATTAGCTTTGTCAATAAAGTTGTTCGCGTCGTCCACATTGCTCATTTATGATATATGTAAGTATGTATGTAGATACAAATATATATATATGCAGGGTCGTAGCCGCGTTTCGACTAAGTGTAGGGTGAGTGTTTTCCATATACCGAAAAAAAGCTTTTGCTACAATATCTATTTAGCCATTTTAAAACGAGGAATGCAGTCATCCATAACTCAATGAACGACAGCAGGGACGAGTATGTTTCACCTCTGCAACTTCATAACACAGACACAAAAGGAAGTGACATCAGAAGCCCCAAATGGGGCTCCACTGAGTTTACAACCATTGGTGGCGAAACAATCCCGGGTCGCTTATGTACATAGAACCGCCTGTCATGAGCCAGATACTTTCGAAACCGTCCTGCTCCCTCATTTCACTGCGAATATTAGCTTAGCCACCCATCAGCATGGCTTACGCAAACTGCATAGCTCTACTACAGCGCTAAAGGCCATAAACACCTAGATAAATCACGGACTAAACCAGCAGTTTGTGGCAAAAGCTTTTGGCACAGTCGCCCTTGTCTAAAAAGATTAACAACAAACTATCTGAATGTTCGGCAAGGATCGGTTAAATTTAGGAACGAAACCTCAAAATCTTGGAGAATTAAACAGGGGTTGCAACTGGGTGAAGTTCTATCCACACTCTTCTTTAATTTCTACATATAAAAGCTACCTTTACCACCAGAACATTTCCTATGCCGACGACTGCACGATATGGCAATATGACCAGGCCACTCAATAGGCGAATTAGTTTCTAATATAAATTCCTGTCTCTACAGTCTTTCACCTCGCGCAACCTACTATCACTGTCCAAATCCACGGCAACTCTGATTACGACGTGGAAGGAACAAATGACGCAAACATTGGACATTTGCATCGATGGCACTATGCTACCCACTGCCAGTCACCCAAAGATCTTAGGGTGCGCACGCTTCCGAAATTGTAGCTTAAGTACATAGCCGTAACAAAATCCTCAAGCCGCTTGCCGGCATCACTTGGAGA
This sequence comes from Eurosta solidaginis, assembly GCF_040869045.1. Taxonomy (NCBI): domain Eukaryota; kingdom Metazoa; phylum Arthropoda; class Insecta; order Diptera; family Tephritidae; genus Eurosta; species Eurosta solidaginis. The sequence goes on from NC_090323.1 coordinate 238,684,639, forward strand.
AAATAAAAAGAAACGCTACCATCAACTTACAAAGCAATTGGTCTAAAAAATACACACTAGAAAACGCTGTAGGCCTGCCAAAATGCTACGCTCAGAACTGGCGCGGGATATCTTCTTATGACCACTGAACATCAACTACATATGGAGGCAAAAGTGCTCAACATAAGAGAGCATATCGATATGTTGAACAGATCGTTTTTGCCTAATTGTCATTAACCTGTACAGCCCAGCAAACAACTGCTTGATCCTGCCCCGCCTAAAATAGGGATAAGGGCGCATCTACGTAAGTATTTTGATAAGATCCTGCAAGTGCATACACAGCCGTTCGATTCAGATAAGCATATGAGGACTAATTTCACACAGAGCCTAATTCACACACAATTACTATCGAGTGTAGTTCCTAGATATTTTGTGCTGCACTTTTCTTGAAAGGCTACCCCTCCAAGCTTAGGCTTAGTCCAATTATAGACCTAATATTTTCTAGTAAATAATACTAGATCGGCGATGTTGCCCGGCATGTTTTATGCTGGCTGAGGTCGCAGCTCCACATACCCTTATTTTCTACGCCATTGTATGTGCATGTGTGCTTTTATTGCCCCCTAGGCTTTTGTAGCGCGCAGTTTAAAAATAGCAACGGCGTTTCTTTTGGTTGTGTCAATTACTGCCTCTACACACACACACCCACATATTCAAGCTTAAGTGGAGTTGACAATAAGTTCTATTGTTTCCATAGTATAGTCTAACAGATTTGCGTGGAGCTTATTACACAGACACACACAAACACACATTCGAATACATCAATATAAGCAAATAAAACAAAAATATACATACGCCGAGCTCTATCCAAGTCAGTTACTCACAACAGTCTCCACAAATCAACCAATTTTAGTCCATTTTAACAATTTCGTGCTGCAAATTAGAATTAACACCGAAAACTATAAAAATCTACTTGATTTATGGTTATTCAATGTTAAATATCTACTCTTATTTATGTTTATGTAGATAATGAAGTATTACATACATATATAGGTGGCTGCCTGTGTGGCCGTTCAACTGACCTGTTGGTAAAGCCACCCAGCCGCAGGGCCCATCGAATTTGGAGGCGTTTCTGGTATGAGAAAATAGGCGCAGCTCCACTGTGAGTAATTTGTCACAGATAATTGCAGTGTTAAAATGTGAAATTGACTCAATTTTATTGTTAATTTTTTGCATTGTCAGCAACGAAAATGGTTGGCAATAATATTGAATTCGATTTAGTATTAATTGGTGAGTCATTCTCTTAGCATTCACTCTTTGTATTCTTGATGGCTTACCGATCGGCAGTGCATGACACAACGGCCCAAACTCCCGCAAAGGTAATTTTTGGCAATGACCTTCGACTGCCAGCTGATTTGAAGTTTTGGATAGATGCTGATGCGGAGAGAAATGTCAAGAAATCCACTGGTGTCTTGGAAGAAGGGCTGAGAGAGATACACGATCTTGTAAGGCAACGAGCAAAGATTATAAGTGACAAGATAAAAGCCAGATACGATAAAGCGATTAATTTGGAAGGTTTTCAGGAAGGAGATTTGGTGCTGTTATACAACCCACAACGAAAAAAAGGTTTGTCCCCGAAATTGCAGTGTAATTGGGAAGGCTCATACAAAGTTGTAAAACGGATCAACAATGTAGTGTACCGCATACAAACCATTGGCAAACCACCAAATGAAAGTGGTTCATTTGGAAAGGCTGGTAGATTTGTCTGAGCAGTGTGATGAATATTAGTGACACTAAGTGATACTCACATCACTAATCTGATATTAAGTAAATAAAGCCACAACAACAGTAAAGCAAGCTGCCACACTTGTATGCACATAAACAAATCAATCATTATGTCTTCACATATGTCCATACAAGCAGCGGAGAGAAACGCACAAACACATGCATATATCTGAAATACTCCCAAAAGTAGGCAATCATCTGGGGAAGTATCACTCACATATACATGCGCATATGGCTATGCGAGAAGCCATAATCGTGCATCTGTGTTATAGCTGATAAGTTTATATCTGGTAGTAAATTCTAGATATAGAAACGCCTAGAAATATGCCAACGAAGAAACCAAAGATTATAAAAGCAGCATCAGCTGAGGCACGACGAATCAGTTTGATTTGAGCACGCTATCCATTGAGAAGTAGAAGTGTTATTGTGAAAGTAGTCTAATAAAGTCCATTTTGCATTATTGAATATTGTAGTTATTTATTCAAGAGTTTAGTGTTTCGAACGTTAGCAGAAAGTAGCAAATAAGAGGAATTTCACTAAATTCTGTAAAATATTAAAAACCCTGCAGAAAACATTATCAATTGCTAACATAAGCTAACTGATATTTGACTATTTTACGAGTTTCCGGAAAGTATCTCCCCTCCAGTTAACTTTCAAAAGTGAGTTAAAAGTCGGCTGTTGTTGTTGTTGTTGTAGGTGTGATTCACCTTATCCCATGGGTACAATCACTCACAAATTGTCATCACTACCCCCTAACGGGAGTCCAAGGAAACTTGCTGCTACAACAGGGTTGGGCCACAGAGAAAAGGGTCTTAGAGGCGTTGGTCTCACATTACTTTTGAAAAGATGGTTGGTGTCATGTCGGGGCAGCTTACAAGTGGGATACACAATTGGTTTGTCGGTATTGGTTCTGGGTAACTAAGAATCCAGATCGAAGTTGAGCTAGACTGAGCACGTCACCCTAGGGACAATGCTTACCTCAACTGCGAGTTCAGGATATTTGCCTTTAAGACGGCGTTCACCGTCCATTTATTGGCATATTAGTCCGCCGAATTTTTGATGATGTCTCTGAGGGCGTCTTGGTTCTCCTTTTCGTCATACTTGTGACTTCTTAAGTGACGGATTTTTTCATAGTGCTTACGAAGATGACTGGAGACATTAGAAGATATCGTGTATCAGTTCTAAGCGCGATGTTTTCACAGGCAAATGTGTTTATTTTAGGCTTGGCGATCAGATTCTATAAGTAGTTATGACCGATTCTGCCGGCAACAGATTTGAGAATTTTGTTACGGCTCTGGACTTAAGGTACAATTGCGGCTACATGCTCGGCAAAATGTAGGTCCTGATCGTGTAATGCCATCGATATTGAATATGGTCGACATTGTGAAACAATTTGAAATACTATAGAGATAGTTGTCGGGACCTGTTGACATTATCGTGCAGTCATCCGCGTAGGACACAATTGTATCTCCTGGAGTGCTGCAACCTTTTGATTCAGTTCCAATTTATTTGTGTTTTGATAATGTTTAGCGCGATGGTGGTGCTATATAATTTTCCAATGCTATGCTGATGATTGGCAAGTCGCAGGTCAGAAAAATTAAGGATTTGCTATTATCGATAGGAGAAATATCGACATGCATCTCAAAAAAGTCTCAGGTATGACGAAAGACGAGAGATAGGTCATTTTCAACGATATATATTTGTATCACTCAAAGCCGGATTTTTGAATCATCGGCATGGCAATGCCGTCCAGGCCTTTGTATGTTTCGTGGTTTCTTCAGCCTCTTTAGCGATGATGGTTATAGGGGAAACGTGGTGTTTATATTCGTGTGCGCTTCGGTAGTCGTAGTCTAGGATTGTCGATCATGGAATGCATTACATATTGCAAGCAGAAAGCGTTCGCGCAATTCTTCGTATACAGTTGATGGATATTTTGTTTTATTGTGCTTAGTTGGGTGTGAGAGCGACTTTAAGGTTGACCAAAGTTTATCTACACCGGCAGAGGGTTACAGTTCCTTCCATGTTCCTCCCTTTTTCCCGGTTGCGTTTGTCTAAATGTTGGTCAATAACTATTCCCTTCATATTAGAGCTTACGATTTCTCGAACTTGTTCGAGCAGAGATTTCTCGCAAGTCTCTCTTTATCGCGAGATTCTCGAACCTCGAATTACTCGTACGGCTCGTAAGGCACGCGAGCTTCTCGACATTCAATTTAATCGATTGATCGGCTGCTTTATATAGAGCATACGATTTTTTCTGGAGCACAAGTGAAAATTTCCACAAAACCATAACTAAAAAACACCGATATGTATAGAATACTGCAAATTCAACGACTGAATTGAAAGTCGAGAAGCTCGCGGGTATTACGAGTATTTCAAGATTCGAGAATCTCGCGCGAATTGAAAGTCGAGAAGCTCTCGAATACTACGAGTTTCCAAGATTCGAAATTCGAGAATCTAGCGAGAAGCCGTGTTCCTGATGTCTCGTTAAAAAAAAAAATAATAAAATATTGTGAACAAAATTATATGTATAATAAATATGTTTTGAGTTAAATGTCATTGGAAAGCAATATAATCAACAACATACAGCAATTAAGTTTATGTGGAGAAGCTCGCGAGATTTACGAATACTTCGAGACACGAGAATCTCGCGAGAAGACGAGTTCTCCATTTCTCGGGTCTCGAAAATCTCGCTTGTGTTCGAGAAGAAAACGTAAGCTTTACTTTATATAAAAAAATGTGTCACGCTTTGTATGGGAAACAAGTAAAGAAAGCTAAGTTCGGGTGTAACCGAATATTACATACACAGCTGAGAACTTTGGAGACAAAAAAGGGAAAATCACCGTGTAGGAAAGTGAACCTAGGGTAACCCTGGCATGTGTTTGTATGGCATGTGTATCAAATGAAAGGTGATAATGAGTATTTTAGAAGGGAGTGGGCCTTAGTTCTATAGGTGGACGCCTTTTCGGGATATCGCCATAAAGGTGGACCAGGGGTGACTCTAGAATGCGTTTGTACGATATGGGTATCAAATGAAAGGTGCTGATGATTTTAAAAGGGAGTGGCTCTTAGGTTTATATGTGAAAGCGTTTTCGAGATATCGACCAAGATGTGGACCAGGGTGATCCAGAACATCATCTGTCGGGTACCACTAATTTACTTATATATGTAATACCACGAACAGTATTCCTGTCAAGATTCCAAAGGCTTTTGATTTCGCCCTGCAGAACTTTTTCATTTCCTTCTACTTAATATGGCAAATGTCACACCCATATTACAAAGTTTTTTCTAAAGTTATATTTTGCGTCAAAAAACCAATCCAATTACCATGTTTCAGCCCTTTTTTCATATTTGGTATATAATTATGGCTTTTTTTCATTTTTCGTAATTTTCGATATAGAAAAAGTGGGCGTGGTCATAGTCGGATTTCGGCCATTTTTTATACCAAGATAAAGCGAGTTCAGATAAGTACGTTAACTACGTTTAATAAAGATATATCGATTTTTGCTTTGCTCAAGTTATCGAGTAACGTTCCTGCCAAATTTCATCATGAAAGACTCCAAGTCTTAATGTACTTTGAGATAAATAAATAATAATAATAATAAATAATAATAAATAAAATAATAAATATCTTCAATGGCTGCCAAATTAAAGCTTGGAAAACTTTTAAATTACCTTCTTTTAAAAGTGGGCGGAGCCACGCCCATTTTCCAGAATTTTACTAATTTTCTATTTTGCGTCATAAGGTCAACCTACCTACCAAGTTTCATCGCTTTATCCGTCTTTGGTAATGAATTATCGCTCTTTTTGCGTTTTTCGAGATTTTCGATATCGAAAAAGAGGACGTGGTTATAGTTCGATTTCGTTCATTTTAAATAGCGATCGAAGATGAGTGCCCAGGGACCTACATACCAAATTTCATCAAGATACCTCAAAATTTACTCAAGTTATCGTGTTACGGACAGACGGACAGACAGACGGACAGACGGACGGACATGGCTCAATCAAATTTTTTGTCGATACTTATGATTTTGATATATGGAAGTCCATATCTATCTCGATTTCTTTATACCTGTAAACCGTTATCCAATCAAGGTTAATATACTCTGTGTCTAAAGCACGCTGAGTATAAAAATCAAGAAGAAATTCGAATTTTGATTGACAGACGGGGCTCTGGCAACGCCAAGCTCCTTATGGAACTTGGAGGTGTGGAGGGAGGGAGGGCCTGAAGGATTAATGTGGCTATATAAATCGTTCCCGAGATGGTCGGGCTAGCACCTTAATGGTGCTGTGTTACCGGAGCGTATCGGACCTGTATCCGGCAAAAGACCATCACATCGATAACACTGCCCAAAGCCTTCGGGGAGTAACCTTATCGCTACAACAACAACAATAACAATTTTGGTGGACCTATAACTTGTATTTTGTAGGAATAAGCTTGATTACGCTACAAAACTGCACATTTCGAAATTTTTTTCGAAAATGTTTTTGAGTTTGCTTTGCACATTTTCAGTTACAAAATTCATTGCAGATTTTTCTTAAATATGAAATATGAAGAGAGAAGATTTTACTCGACCAGATTTGATAAAAGTTGTCGTTGCTATTTTTCTGTTCGCTGCTGTATATAAATAACTGGATGTCATTATAGTGAAAATAAATATAAACAAACTAATATATATATGTAGTAATTATGTATGCTTTTTGAACTTATAAAACGAATTAAATATATTTCCGTGGAGGAAACAAATAATTTCTCAACAGCAACCAAATTGGCATTTACATCTATTAAACCAGTCTTGCTGCAGAGAACGAATGGCCACCATACAACAAAAATGTTTAGGTATACTTCACCATCAAAGTCAGAACATGAGACACAATCCGAAAAAGTGTTTCCTTCATTAAGACAAACATGGTAAGATATTTGTGTTCATCAAGACAAGGAAAATCATTTATGTTAATTAAGTTGAAAATTTTATGGGAAATAACCTTTCCGCACAAATAGTTTTAGTATATCAGATAACAACATAATAAAGCTAGCGGTTTCAAAAGTTACTGTTGACACGTGACATGAAATAGTAACACCAATTTAAGAAGTGAAACTTCTTGGCGTCAGTTGGATGCAAGCGCAAAGATAAAGCGCAGATTAGTGACGGAAGTTATTACTTAAAATCTTTATGAGGCAGCAATTTGTCTAACAAAATTACATTTTATGTTGGTTAGCTTTGTCTGTGGCTGAACAACTTGTCCTCTGAGATTCAAGAGAAAAGGAAATCCGCCAAGTTGGAGTAAGGAGTTGAGTCTTCTCAGAGGGCAGGTAAAAAACATTTTTAATCTGGCAAATGTTCCGGGAAGCAAGGAATGCCAGAAAGAATATAGAGATCCGTTGAGGATCTATAAACTTGAAATCAACCGGTTAGAAAGGGTTTAATGGAAAAATTTTTGCGCGGACATAGAATGCTCCAGCGAAACGGCTAGACTGCGGAAAGTCCCATCTAAGGGAGATACAGCTCTAGGATGATAAAAAGGACGAGTCCCTTGAGGCGCTACTTAACACAAACAGCCAATCAGGATATGATGCGGAAAAATTGTGTAACAACGTCTATACTCCAAATACGGAGCGAGCAGTACCAGCAATGGTGACAGATACCAAAATTTAATGTGCAATAAAAACGCTTACAAAGTTCAAATCGCTGGATCCAGATGGGACTGAACCACGTTCCGCAACCTTGAAGAACGACTCGAGTAGTCTTCGTACCGTCTGCACCGGGTACACTACAGGCCTATTAGTTTGAATATGATTGAATTATGACTCTCTTCAGCACAACGTGCTTACTTCAAAGCAAGTCAATTGATACTGCATTGCATACGGTGGTCATGAATATAGAGAACGCACTGGAATACCAAGGATATACCCCAGGTGTTTTCTGAACGTTGTTGGGGCTTTCAAGCGAGCTACGATCGACAGTCTCAACCCGATTGAAGAACATCCGGCCTTAACAAATTTGATCGGCTGTATGTTAAGCTGCAGAATGATCACGTCGCAATGGAGTATATGCGAGGAAGTTACATAATCTGAAAATATAGGAACGCCATATAGAGCGGGGTGTTATCACCAATGTTGTGGACGCTGGTCATCAAACCAGTTACTTATGCTGTTCGACAGAAGAACGCGCGGAAAAAAACCATCGGGTGTATTTACAAGGAAATATAAAAGCCCTTATTGGACTATGCTCAACCTTGGCAGAGTAACCCTTCAAGAAATGTGCAGCACAATATATCTAGAAATCACACTAGATTGTAAGAGAGAGCGAAGAAAGCTACTGTGGCACTGTATGCATGCAAAAGGCTGCTAGGATGCATTTTCTCATTGGGTATTTACGGCAATTGTTAAGCCCATTCTTTATTGTGTGGTCCTATTTTGGTGGAAAACTACGTGTACTTTGACGGGATATGCAGGTTGACAATGATAAGCATAATGGGAAAACTACCCCGACAGTAGCCTTGAATGCCATTCTGCACATCCCATATGCAGATCTGGTGACCAAGAATATAGCGTTAGCAGGTTGAGTGTAGTGCCACAGCCCGTACCTCTACTTTTGAAGAGATATGGGGCCACAATAGGGTTAATTACTTTGTCGATCCAGAAATAAGTGATATCAGAACACTGCGGTGTCATTCAGGCAGGAATTTTATCAGCGAAGATAACAGCAGAAATTCTAGAGGAAGCGTGCTTAAGCTGCAATCGCGTCAATATATATATGGGTAGTCAGGCGACGAATACGGCATTAATCTGATACAGCGTTTCATCAAGAAGGTGCCCGGAACGCAAAGAAGCAATAGGGAGACTTCGAGACTTCGCTAAGCACGGACCATACTTCTATACTTGGTTCCTGGTTATAAAGTCATAGGAGGTAACGCTAAGGCCGATAAGTTGGCAAAGGAGGGTGAAACATTCGATGAATCGACGGTAGACGGCCCAGTCCGGTTGGGAGAAAATAAAATGAGACAGGAGTTGCATGTGGTCCATTAACCAAGAACGACGTGGGCAGATAATATCCAAATCCTACGACGTTAGACTCACAAAGTTAGGCCTCATCAGTAACAGCAGATGTAAGAAGTGCGAGTTACAGGAAGAAACGGTTGAGCCCGTTCTGGGTGGGAGAGTTGCCCGATCACACAAGCTAAGTCTAAGAAAACTTCTAGAATTTGCAAAGAGGACGGAGTTAATCTTTAACATAAGTCCTGGTACCGAATTATTGGGGCTTTTCCGTTCGGTCGTCAAGCGAATTCTGGTAATACTATGGACACATTCAGTCTAAGTGAGATCTTTATTGGCCGACCAGTTAAGCCAAATTTAACCTTTTCTGGGGACGGATTTCTTTGAATCCTGTGTTTCAAAAACCTGCAGGCTAGACCGTTAGAAAGTGATATTATCTAAACCAGTTTATAATAGCATTCCATTAATATATGCAATATTTTTTAGACCAACGTGTTTTAAAAAGCCTAATTTGATTCATTTGGGCTATTTTATGTGCTACACATGCATACATATATTACGACCGAAACTCGCCCATAAAAACAAATTAAGTTAGTTTTTTTTTCAACTTTTCCAAGTAAAACTACAATCTCTTAATGTGTATCCGCCATTTCGAAATATTGATTGCTTCAGCCAACCGTCACGCACTGTCGCACTGAGGTTATTATAAGAACCAACTAAAGGAATAAACAAATACCTTATATATTTTGTATTTATGTATTGAGGAGCTGGAAAGGAAAAACTTGGAAAATTCAACAAGGTCTCTAATTCGACTAATTCACTTGGCTTTTGAGCATAAATCATTTTTATTAGACATTTCCCTTTGTAACGAAGCCAAACATGCTAGACGCTTACCAAATAAATGATGAAGACGCACGCAACACGCACTTCAAACTTGTTATAAAAAAACCTGTGCGTATATTTATGTATTAGGGATGTTACGACACTAAACAAATCTCCTTCCGCCTTTCATGCCAATCTGACAAACAAGATAACTTCAATTATAGAAAAAATTTACAGACAGAAAATAATTGGTGCAAGAAGAAAACAAATTAACTTGAAGCACAGCAGTGAACAGAAAAATAGCACCGGCATTTTTATTTTAGATTTCGTCAGCTCAATTCTTATTACTTTTGTTATCTTAAAAACAAAACTTATATGAATTGACTAATTGAAACTATCCAATGCAAGTTAAATAGTTTTTTTTGAAAAAATTCCGAAATTCGAAAAATTCCGAATTACGAAAATCTCGAAGTATTTGGATTTCTCGGAATTTCTTTGAGTTTTGTATCGGAATCAATTTTACTCTAGCTCTTAACAAAAAGATCGGAATTTTTGCAGTTGTCTAAAATTTTTTTCGATTTCGAAAAATTCAAAAAAAAAAAAAAAAACAATGCGAGTTTTTCAAAACTTTTATTTCGTTACGCTAAAACCGATTGGGCTTCAAAACTTCCTTTTAAACAAAAATCCGAGAACTCCAGATAAAAGTTCGAACTTTTCTTAAAAATTTTTTTCGAATTTTTTCACTGCGAAAAAATTTTCTAAAATCAATGCGAATTTCGAGAGACCTATAACTTTTATTTTGTATCTCGCAAAAATGTTTTCGAACTTTCGAATTTTTTCAATTTCCAAAAATATGTCTGAAAAAAATTTCAGAGAACTACAAGTAATAAGTTCAAAATAAAAAAAAAATTTTGGAATTCCCGAATTTTTCGAAAACGTTTTTGAGATTGGTTTGCACAGTTAGTCTTAGTCAAAAGTTAGGAGTACTTGCTAAATGTAAAATTTGAAAATATGGAGAACATTTTCCGTATGGAGAGAAGATGAAATATTCGAGAGAAATGTTTTCGGAAACTTTAATGATCTTACTTTTGATTTCAATATCGTGTACGGAAGCAAGTTGAATGGTGATATGAAGCAAACAGGGCAGAGATAATATGCGAACAAATAAAGATGGCACAAAACGTATTCTTATCGAGACCTAAATTTTGCGGCGAAGGCAGGAAGAATAATTCCCAGAGTTGAAAAAACAGGTAAAGGAACATAAATAACAATAGATTACAATGCCTGGTGTATTTTGCTGCATACAAACAAAAATCAAGTAGACCTTACCCTATGGAGCACCAACTAATACATTACAAGAACAATGCTATTAAAATCAACTGCACCAACCGAAATTTCTGCAATTTTTATGCAACGAAAACAGCACCTGAATCAGCTTCGCACGAATGATTGATTCTGAATTGACCGCTTCAACAATCAATTCAACAAAAAAATGTTCATCACAGATTAGCAATAGTTATGTTAACTTAACAATTACTGGCACCCTAAAGGCGGATTTATATAAACACTTTGCTCGTTTAAAAGTGAAGAAAGCGGCAAGGAGTTTTATTATAATCTTATTGAGCTGTCAAAGCGAAGCAACGCAACCAAAACACTCATGTAAGACCACCTTAAGCATATAAATGAAAACTGTTAACTGTAATAGTCAACGTCAGAGAAATCGTGAAGATTGTAGATGTGGCATCATAGTTATAAGAGCAAAGTAGTAAGCGCCGAGAGTAAGTTTCTCTCTAATATTAGCTGATACATTTGAAAGTTGCTCGCTGTTGGAATCACCGACGACATTAATTCAGCTAACATAAAAATCAGTTAGTTTGGTTGCGAATCTGTAATTTTTGCAGAATATTGTTTACTTGAGATTAAAAGTTTCTTTTATTTGATATGGCCAACCAAGAACTCGGTTAAATTAACCATGATGCGATCAATTTCACCGAATATATTGTAACGAATATTAGCAGCACTAAGGGATACTATCATCTCTAAGCCGATGTTAAGTAGTGACTTGATTCACATCAATAATTCAATCATTATGTCTACATATATGTACGTACACGCAGCGGAGAAGCAACGCACAAACACATGCATATATCTTATCTGAGGTGCTCACAAGAGAGGGAAATAATTTGTGCAAGTATTACTCACGCGCATATGAGAAGCTATAAACGTAGTTGTGGCTGGTGATTTTATAGCTGATAACTAATTAGTAAGTTCTGGAATGGAAAAGCCTAGAAATATGCAACGAGGAAACCAGGCAGTATAAAAGGCGACAACAGTAGAAGCGCGGGATAAAGTTTCATTTAAGCAAGCTATTGGTTGTGAAGTATCAGTGTTATTGTGAAGTACTTTAATAAAGGCCATTTTGCATTATTAAATATTGGAGTTATTTATTCAACAGTTTAGTGATTCGAACGTTAGTAAAAGGTTGTGGATACGAGGATTTGCAGTAAAATCGTTACAATATGTTAATTTAGAAACAACAAACCCGATTTCTTGATTTTAGTAGCGGTTTTTCTTGCAGTGTAACGAATGAATAACATAAAGGTATTTTTTCACATATTTTTAGAGGTTTCGACCTTTCGGAAGTGAAGTCAAAGGTTCGTAACAACTCCACAATATAAATACATACACATGTGCTTGTAAAAATAACAACATCAATAGAAGCTATGACGCGAATAACTACAATAACTAAATTGATTGAGGAAAAAATGGAAGCAAAAAAGAGGAAGGACATTTAAAAAAAAAAATAAATAAATGTAAGGCGCGATAACCTCCGAAGAGATTTTAGGCCGAGCTTCCTTCCAATTTGCATCGTGCTCATTTTCAATTTTTCCTACAAATTGGCGGGACGGGACCTACTTGTTTTATGCCGACTCCGAACGGCATTGAGGCAGATGAGTTTTCATTAAGAGCTTTTCATGGCAGAAATACACTCGGAATGCTTGCCAAACACTGCCGAGGGGCGACCCCGCTTAAAAAAATTTTCGTCTAATTGAAAAACCTTATTTCTAAAATTTTGATGTTGCTTTGCCCGAGGTGTGAACCCAGGGCATTCGGTGTGGTAGGCGGAGCACGCTACCATCACACCACAGTGGCCGCCATCATTTAAGGCAAGTCAAATATTGCGTGAGGAAAATAACTGGGCACGCACTTAAGGAAGAAAGTCAGCAGAAAAGGCATAGAAGCCGTGTAAAGCGAGTTAGTGTATACATGGAAGGTTGCTCATGTACGTATGTGTGTAGTTAAGGCCGTGGCGCAATGACATTTTTCATATACATAGATGCGTTTCCCCGCAAAACTTAAACGGCTGTGCAAAATGACGTTGAGCAACACCATCATCTCAGTCAGAATTGGGAAGGACCTCTCCGAGCCGTTCGAAACTAAACGAGGTTTCAGACAGGGTGACCCCCTATCGTGCGATTTCTTTAATTTGATGCTGGAGAAAATTATACTAGCTGCAGAACTTAACCGCACTGGAACAATATACTATAAAAGCGTGCAATTACTGGCATATGCTGATGACATTGATATCATCGGCCTAAACACCCGCGCTGTTAGTTCTGCTTACTCCAAGCTGGAAAAAGAAGCGGTAAAGATGGGTTTGATGGTGAATGAGGACAAAACGAAGTACCTGCTGTCATCGAGCAAAGAGTCAGCGCATATGCGCCTTGGCAACCACGCTACTGTTGGCAGCCATAATTTCGAAATAGTAAAAGACTTCGTTTATTTGGGAACCAGCATCAACATTAGCAACAGCATCAGCACTGAAATCCAGCGAAGAATCAATCTTGCCAATAAATGCTACTTTGGACTAGGTAGGCAATTGAAAAGTAAAGTCCTCTCTCGGCGAACGAAAATCATACTCTACAAGTCACTTATCGTACCCGTCCTGCTATATGGGGCAGAAGCATGGACCATGACAACAGCAGATGAAGCGGCTTTGGGAGTGTTCGAGAGAAAAGTTCTTCGAAAGATTTATGGACCTCTACGCGTTGGCGATGGCGAGTACCGAAGAAGATTTAATGATGAGCTGTACGAGCTATACGCAGACATCAACATAGTCCAGCGAATTAAAACGCAGCGGCTGCGCTGGCTAGGCCATGTTATGCGAATGAAAGATGATGCTCCGGCCAAGAAAGTGTTTCTATCGGAACCCGCCTATGGAAGCAGAGGTAGAGGGCGGCCCCCACTCCGTTGGAAGGACCAGGTGGAAAACGATTTAAAATCCCTTGGTGTGACCAATTGGCGCCGGTTGGCGGAGCGAAGGAGCGACTGGCGCGCCTTGTTGGACGGCCATAACCGTTTAGACGGTTAAGCGCCAATTAAGTAAAGTAAGTAAGTAAGTAGATGCGTTTAACACAGGCTTATGCATTCCAATAACATCGCCACAATCAACCAAGATGTTGCGTTTGTAAATATGCAGGAACTTCAGATTGGGCAATTGAAGTTCATTTCGGTTTGCCCATTCACATAAAAAATTTCGCGAAGCACTGTTACAAACATTCTCCTTATACAACAAAAATATTTGCTGACATAATTTGCGTCATATTCGATTGTTATATTGCAGTTTTTAATTGCCAAAAATGTTAGAAAATTGACCAACCAGTGGCAAAAATAATTTCACTTGCAAAGTGTGCCAACACCCTTAGCCAAAGCAAATGTCAAATTCTTCTTTTTATGATTTTCTTGCAACAAAATTTGGGAGTTGGCTACTTTTCAATATCAGATGGCGCCAGTGTCGCTCATTCTACCATTCTCCATAAAAATACGTGCAATCTACTCATAATGCATAAGCTTGTGTTAAACTCATCTATGTGAAAAACTGCTTATGTGTCGGGGCTTTTAGAATGAAAGGATAACAAGCATGGAATAAAGGACATAAAAGTTGGCAGCGGTAGTGCCTGGCAACAACAAATGCTTCTTTTTTTAGCGTAAATAACGGAAATGTGTGCATGCGACAATTGTTCTTGTCAAAGCTGGCGCATATACAAACAGGTACAATCACATATACAGGGATGTGTTTGTATGTATTAAGGTGCATGTCCTCTTTCTGGTTACATTTAGAACACAATCAATAAGCCACTGTGTTTGCTCAGATAAAACCAGTAAAATATCCTATCTCAGTTCGATTGAAATTGTACGTCATATGTATACTCAGCTTTGTGTTCTGATGACAATGTTAGGATAGGATAAGATATTCTAAGAAAAATCGACATAGATGATGTGAAGATTGTGGCGCACGCTAAAAATGTGGCAATCCTTCAGTGACATCTTCAGTGAAGAGTTTATTCATCGTTCCCGCGATGGTCGGGCTTGTACCTTAATGGTGCTTGTTACAGGAACGTACCGGAGCTATATACGGCAAAGGACCATCAACATCAATAACACTCCTCAAAACCCCTGGGGAAGTGTCTTTATCACTACAACAACAACAATGAGTTAAATCATGGAAAGAACGTTGACAAAATTAGGTAGGTGGGCACAGGGATGTGGCCTCAGGCTAAATCCTAATAAGACGGATAAAATGATAAAAATCGAGCTTTCTACGCTTGCAGGGCAATGTTCGGTAAGATATGGAGCCTCAAGTCAAACATGGAGCTATGGCTTTATAAGGCTGAGGTGCGACCAGTGTTGACGGAAACTTTTATATCCGAAATAGGGGTGGTGCTAGCACTATCATTTAAGGTAGGAATGATTTGAAGAGGGTCACATCTAATAACGGCATACTAATCACTCAAGCTCCGGATCATATATGACAAAGTATCCCTCTTTTCTGAGAGCCAAGCAACAATAAAGGCGCCAGCTCTACCATACGCTAACTCAAAGCAAGTACCGGAATGCCAGCAACTTATAGCTTCGTTAACTGATGCTCTGGAATATCCATTACCTGTGTTCCGGGACATAGGGAAATCGAAGGAAATAAGATGGCTGATGAGCTGGCACACTGGGGCTCAGCGTAAGGAGATGAGGGAATAACCAGCGAGGAATAGGCATACCGCTGGGGGTGGCCAAGGGGGATATTCGGAATTTTTACGTGAACAAAGCTAAGCAGAAGTGGAAGAACACAAGAAGATCTAGTGCCGATACCTATTCACATATAGCGATCCGCGTAGATTATTGAGCTTTAGGTACGCATGAGGAAAATACGAATAGTCTGCATAATGACCACTGCAGAAGTTGTGAATACGTAACAGCAAAAGATACTGTTGAGTATTTTCTTTGTAAATACCCAGCTCTAGCTAGAGCACGTTTAAGATCCTTAGGAAGTCCCTTTTGGAAAATCTAGGTGGATTCCAAATATTTTTGCGATTTTATAAACAACTCCGGCTGGTTGTAACTAGGGGTGGGAATATTCGAATAATAATTTCTTTTATTCGTCAGGTATTCGTAATTCAAATAATATTTATTCGAACTTTTTATTCGTTTATTCGAATTCCTTTCCTTATTATTCGAATAGTACTATTTGAATAGTAAAATAAAAAAAAATCTGTTTATCTTACGCTCATCGCTTGTACATATTAGCATGCACATGTATGTATACATATATATTTCTTCGAATAATAAGGAAAGGAGTTCGAATAAACGAATAAAAAGTTCGAATAAATATTATTCGAATTATTTGAAACGAATCGAACCACTAGTTGTAACACATACCCAATGTAGCATTTAATACGTGCAAGTGAGCTTTATGGCATCAAAGCGGTTTTTCAAAAGTTACTTGGGCGACCTGGTTCCCAACCATTCTACCAACCTACCTACATCTTCTTGCTGTAGACAATTGCGTTCAATTTAAAAACTCTCTGTGTTATTAAACACAGCGATTTATAAAATGAGGAAAGTAAGCAGAATCAATTTAATCAGACCAGCGAACACGCGAGACGTGGAGATGAGTAAATGGGCTGAGTTTAATACAAAGCTAGCATAATTTTGCCAAAGGATTTATCCCCAATAACGATGTTTGTCATAAAGAAATATAGTGGCATGTATATACACATATGGCTAACTGTATATATTTGGGTTCATGCGATGGTATACAAAAAAAAAAAAAAAAAAAAAAAAAAATAATCGAAAAAACCTATCCATGAAACTACCCTCACAGTTTTTTTCACTTCCACATATGAATATCCTTTCACTCTTATCCTTTTAAATGTGTAGAGTGAGAAGAGTATAGTGCACATATTTATTATGTAGTTAGGAAGACAATTTTTATTTTGTTGTTTCATGCATACTAACTCATTTCATTCTATTGCGTTCATATGTAACTTTTTGTTGTGTCATACAGGATAATCGAGAGGAGTGCCAGGATATGTAGTACACGTATATATGTATGTACATATGTACTTAGGTTTACGACTGCTTCACTAATACTGTCATTGACTCGAATATGTGGGGGTGTCACCACTAAACCGACAACGAATATGTGCATGTGTGTATATGTGAAATATGTGAAATTGCTTTTGTGTGTATGCTTGTAATAATTTTTTTTGTTGTGTGTGTGTTTGTTATGTACATATACACAAAAAAAATGTCCGGAGTTATATTGACAGCGCCATACTTGCATGTAACATACTTTATTCTTTGGTTATGAGATACCTTAAAATTTTTACATGCCAGGATATTTAAGACTTTTGTGCGAGATGTGCGACATGTTAACTTACATTTTTTAAGTATGCTTGTGCGTGTGTTAGTTTTAGTTTGGACTTTCTATCATGCTTCTCGAACAAGTTCATTCAACCATATGTTGACATGTTATGACATTTTCGACAAGAAGCAACCCTGCAAAAAATAGTGCGTCTAATCTGTAAAGAGAGTGGTCTTCGATAGATCGATTTTTTGTCTACATTGGGGCATAATTGATTTCTCTAGTCACGTTTGGGTACAGTTGGGATTAGTCAACTTGAAATATATGTAGCCCTTTTTATGAAACATCAAAAAACTGGCAACGAAGTGAGTTAAATAAAAAGGATTATAGGTGAATGATTCGAATTATTCAAGAATACGGATCCTTATACTGAACCTAAATGATTTGGACCATATGTTCCATTACCGCCGACCCACATCCACATGAAATGAGTTGGCGATTTAATAATTATTTTACATGATATATCTAAAAATTTTTTGCAAGTTTTAATATTGCGTTTAAAACGCACATAACCTCGTACAATACGAAAACTAATACTTTTTGATGAGACATGAGATTAGTCTTCAATCGTTCCTAAATGGGTACGAAGGGGATTGGTACTATCGTTCCCGTACGGGTATAAATGGTTACAATTAGTCTCTTCAGAGGACATGCTCAAAAAAAAAAGGGAACAGTTCAACATATACAAATAGATCAAAACTGGAATTAGCCGCATACTCGTTTGCGACCCATACCGGACTCTTCCTAGACTAATTGCATTTTTTGCAGGGAAACAATAACAGCACGAAAATAGCAGTGGCAAGTTTTATTAAATTTCGTCAATTAAATTCTTATTTGCTTATTTTTCATAATTTCGGAAAAAAGGTTTATTAACTTGGTAACAGCAAACATGCAAAACAATCTCAAAATCGTTTTTGTAAAAATTCAAAAATTAAAAAAAATCTTAAAAAATATCCAAATTTTATTTGGAGTTTTATGAACTTTTTTTTAAGTATGCACGTTGTAGTCCAAATCAAGTCTGTAGTCAAATTAGTCTAACAAATAGATGTTATAGGTCAATTCACATTGATTTTAGAAGTTGTTTTCCAAAGAGTATTTTAGGTTTTCTGCGCTTTAAAACATATAAACCACCATTCATAAAAAATTGTCACAATTCAATGTGTATTTCAAGAGACCTATAAGGAAACAAAATTGTTTAAAGCAGGAAACCAATCTGTTGTTCCTTTTATAATCAAAGTCCTTCAAAAAAAAAAAAAAAAAATTATTTTTGAATTTTTTAGTCGGAAAACTTACTAAATCCAGAGTTTTATTTTTTAAGGACAGAATAAAAGTGCCGCCCTATAATTTAGGAACGGTTCATCCAAATGAGACGATTTTTCTTTATACAGAGTCCTCCTTGTTTCAGGAGAAAGCGGTGTATCAAATTTCAAGATCAAACTTTATGGCGAAAAGAGAGGTGCAAGTTTACTATGGAAAGGTATAAGTATAGTACTATGAGAGTTGGTTTTGGTTTTTCTATGATAAGTTCCTGGTATTACTAAAAAAAATTTCCAATGACCATAAAGGTTTTATATCTAGACATTTAGAGGAATCTATTGGAAAAAAATGCGCTTCATTTGGATCAGCGGTTCCCTAGTTATAGGGTCGGACTTTTATTTGTCCTTTTTTTTAATGGGCATTGCGGCAGCGCAGTGGCCCCATGAAACCAGGCTACCAGATTTATCTATATATATATATTATAACTTTTTATACTCAGTTGAGCAGAGCTCACAGAGTATATTAACTTTGATTGGATAACGGTTGGTTGTACAGGTATAAAAGAATCGAGATAGATATAGACTTCCATATATCAAAATCATCAGTACCGAAAAAAAATTTGATTGAGCCATGTCCGTCTGTCCGTCCGTCCGCCCGTTAACACGATAACTTGAGTAAATTTTGAGGTATCTTGATGAAATTTGGTAGTAGGTTCCTGGGCACTCATCTCAGATCGCTATTTAAAATGAACAATATCGGACTATAACCACGCCCACTTTTTCGATATCGAATATTTCGAAAAACCGAAAAAGTGCGATAATTCATTACCAAAGACGGATAAAGCGATGAAACTTGGTAGGTGAGTTGAACTTGTGACGCAGAATAGAAAATCAGTAAAATTTTGGACAATGGGCGTGGCACCGCCCACTTTTAAAAGAAGGTAATTTAAAAGTTTTGCAAGCTGTAATTTGGCAGTCGTTGAAGATATCATAATGAAATTTGGCAGGAGCGTTACTCCTATTACTATATGTATGCTTAGTAAAAATTGTCAATATCGGAGAACGACCACGCCCACTTAAAAAAAAATTTTTTTTAAAGTCAAATTTTAACATAAAATTTAATATCTTTAAAATATATAAGTAAATTATGTCAACATTCAACCCCAGTAATGATATGGTGTAACAAAATGCAACAATAAAAGAAAATTTCAAAATGGGCGTTGCTCCGCCCTTTTTCATTTAATTTGTTTAGGATACTTTTAATGCCATAAGTCGAACAAAAATTTACCAATCCTCGTGAAATTTGGTAGGGGCTTAGTTTCTGGGACGATAACTTATTCCTGTGAAAAACGACGAAATCGGTTAAAGCCACGCCCAGTTTTTATACACAGTCGACCGTCTGTCCTTCCGCTCGGCCGTTAACACGATAGCTTGAGCAAAAATCGATATATCTTTACTAAACACAGCTCACGTACTTATCTGAACTCACTTTGTATTCGTATAAAAAATGGCCGAAATCCGACTATGACCACGCCCACTTTTTCGATATCGAAATTACCAAAAACGAAAAAAAATGCCATTATTCTATACCAAATACGAAAAAGGGATGAAACATGGTAATTGGATTTGTTTATTGACGCAGAATATAACTTTAGAAAAAAAATTTTGTAAAATGGGTGTGACACCTACCATATTAAGTAGAATGAAATGAAAAAGTTCTGCAGGGCGAAATAAAAAACCATTGAAATCTTGGCAGGAATACTGTTCGTGGTATTATATATATAAATAAATTAGCAGTATCCTACAGATGATGTTCTGGGTCACTGTGGTCCACATTTTGGTCAATATCTGGAAAACGCCTTCACATATACAACTACCACCACTCCCTTTTAAAAGCCTCATTAACACCTTTCATTTGATACCCATATCGTACAAACAAAGTCTAGACTCACCCCTGGTCCACCTTTATGGCGATATATCGAAAAGGTGTCCACCTATAGAACTAACACCCACTCCCTTTTAAAATACTCATTAACACCTTTCATTTGATACCCATATCGTACAAACAAAGTCTAGAGTCACCCCTGGTCCACCTTTATGGCGATATATCGAAAAGGTGTCCACCTATAGAACTAACGCCCACTCCCTTTTAAAATACTCATTAACACCTTTCATTTGATACCCATATCGTACAAACACATGCTAGAGTCACCCCTATTTCACCCCCCGTAGATCCGCGCCTGGTAAATACTTAAATAAATAAAAAAATATTACACCAAGCATTTCCCTTCGACTAGCAAGAGTTGGAAGATTAATAAGCTTTAATCGATTAGTATAAGGTGGAAGATTATATAAAGCGTCCCATTGAAAATTTCTTAAGGAAAATAGTAAAGGAAAATTAAATAATAAAAGTACGGATTTTACTTTCATGTGGGATATTTTTGAAAAGAAGTCCGAAAAATGAAAAGAACGCTTAATTATTAATGTCACCCTGAAGAAACCAATGAAAACTGTAAACATTACGGAGATTTTTGCGGCACGATAGTCATAAGAACAAAGTAGTGAGCGTATCGAGCGTAAGATTCTCTTTAAAATTAGTTGATGCAATTGCATAATACTGACGTCTGTTCGCTCTTGAAAATACCAATGAAATCAGTTTTCTCAATAGTTAGATTGATTAAGAATCTGTCAATTTAACGGAGATTAACAGTTTTTATTTTTTTGTTGAAATGACAACAAAAGTTTTTCCTTTCGACAAAAAACTCCGTTGAATTAACTATAATCCGATAAATTTTACTGAAAATCTGTTAACTCCATAACAACAGTCCCGATTTGTTGATTTTCTTCATTTCTTTTGGTGCATATGATACTAAATTTTGCGAGCTAGAATAAATGATATTAAAATATATGGTGTTACAAGCCAAGACAATTAATTGATTATAACAAAGCTAAATCAGCTAAGGTAAGTTGAAAAAATATTTTTTTTAGAGAACTTGTATTTTTTTATATATATATGTACATCTGTTGGTAAACAAAAAATACATAAAATAAAAAAGATTATAAATAAATAAATTATAAAAGTGGTTCTATCAACCTGTTTCACCGCTGCCTGCACAAAGCAATACCTCAAAATAAATCGAATAAAATCATCTTTTATTTTATAAGTACACATTTATATATGTATGTATGTATATCTTTAGTCATTTGTTTATTTCAGTTGAATTGCATGCATGATAATATTTGTTTATTTTTAAATGCTGTACACATAACTCATCATTATTTGAGTACATTAGGGTAACACGCAGAAAATACAGAATTTATTCCCCGAATTTTAAAGTTTTGCATATTTTAAAACTCCTGTCAAAATCTTATGAAAATGTTTTAAGGTTTCATACTATTTATATATTTTTGAAAATGTATTTTTTTTAATAAAATCATGAAAATATTTTACCAATTGAATGAGACGAGTTAAAATTCACGAATAAAAATTTGATACCAATATGGATAATTGCATGGAATTTGCACAACTAAATTAATGTCAAGAAAATAAACTTCTGTGGTAAATTCAACTGTTGGTCTCAAGTTAACAGTATTCTATTCAAATGACAGATTCTCAATCAATCAAACTGATTCTCAATCAATTTAGCTGATTTAATTGGTAAAGTTAACAGCGAGCAACTGTTAATATTAGGCAAATGCATCAGCTAATTTTAAATAATTGAAACATAATTCAGTTTTTCCTTTCAGTGTTACTAAGCTTTAGTGTCAGTTCTTTATTTTCAATTTATTCAATATACATATGTATATTCGGGCTATTTTCAGCAGACGTTTGTACCAGAAACACACATATTTTATAGTTATGTTAATATTTTATTATACAAATGTGTTTTTTCCAGGGTTCAAAACCGGTTCGAACCGAACCGGTACATGAACCGAACCACCCACTATTTTGGCGCTTTGAACCGAACCACGAACCGAACCGTTTTTTTTTTCTTAAGTCCAGAAACCGAGCCGAAACCCACCCAAACAAATGGTTCTGTTCGGTTCAAAATAAAGTTTCAAGAAAAATCACTTAACTTATTAAATTCACAACTTTCCTTGAAAATACAACTCTAAGATAAAGTTACATACATTTTTTGTCGATGGCAACGCCGTGAGTTGTCACTTTTGATAGTAATAGCGTCTATTGTTTGCGCCTGTGGTCAAAAGCTTGTGAAAAATGAACAAATTTACAAAATGAGTTCAAACCCGGTGCATTCCAACTTTTTTATATGAAAGTGCTTTTTCATTTTTCATTTATAACATTTTTTTATTTATAACATAGTCCGAACTATAACACAAACCACATACAAACATATGTATAATTATAAAAATTGTAAAGTTAAATTAATCAAATTTTTATCAATTTTCGAAACTTTTTATTAAGAGTTTTTAGAAAATTTCTGAATGTGTAGTCTCGAAGTTCATTCAATTGTAGTGTAATAGTGTGCAAGTTTCAAGTAGATGAGAATTACCGTTAATTTTTTTTAAATTTTTTCGCCGAGGGTGGTGCCCATATCTTCCATATAAAAACAAATTTTGTTCATGCGGTGTACGGAAAAAAATGCGAACACCCTCTTGAAACTTGCACATTATTACACTACAGTTAGATGAGCTACAAAACTGCGCACTTAGAAATTTTTTGAAAGTTTATTTATTTATTTATTTATTAAAGTCAACACAAACACAAAGCGGTCGACTACTGGATATAAGATACAATACAAATAACAAGGAAAAAAAAACATAAGTAAAAAAACAAAATTTAAAGTAAAAACTTAATAAACAATCAAATTAATTAAGTTAAACTTTAATTAATACACAAATCAAATCAAAAATAAAAATTGGTTAAAATTAGTATTGAAATAAAATTGACACCTTATTTAAAAATATTTTAAAAATATCATGCCAGACGTGAGAGCATTTCCTTACGGAAAGCACCAATCGAATACTCAAAACTAGTACAGTTGTAAAGTTCATTATAGCGCGAGCACCAATTGCGAAGAGGGCTATATTTGGCAAAATTACGCCGTAGAATGGGTAAATGAAAGAGTACAGTGTCTTGTAGTTCTCGCAGGAACAGAAAAATTCAGGCTGCTTACAAGGTCAGAGGAGGCTATCTCACCGATAATCAGTTTATGAAGGAACATTACCCCGAGTAATGTTCTTCTATTCTCTAAAGTTGGCAAACTAATGATAAGAAGTATATTTCTATAAGGCGGGAGATGTTGATTTGATTCCCAGTTAAGACCACGTAAAGCGAAGATTAGAAACTGCTTCTGTACCGATTCAATTCGATCTATGTGATTTTTATACCCCGGGGACCAAATACAGGAACAATACTCAAGTATTGGCCGTACCAATTATGTGTAAAGGGTCTTGGTTAAATAAGGATCAACAAATTGTTTAGCCCAGCTTTTAATAAATCCGAGTACACCCGATGCTTTCTTTACGATGGATGAAATATGCATATTAAAGCTCAATTTCGCAACCAAAAAGAACACCTAGGTCACATACTATAGATATACGCTCCAAGGGAGCACCATCTAGCATATAAGGTTTTAAAACTTGGTTGACTCTGTGAAATGTCATTAGTTTAAATTTGCAGCTATTCAAAACTAGTAGATTTACTGTACACCATAATTGGAATGAGTCCAAATCGGCCTAAAGTAGATCCAAACGGGAAGAGTCAGAAGGCAAGTATGTATAGCATAGTTTAACATCATCTGCATAAATTAAGCACGGGAATGAGAGATAACCATTGGTAAGTCATTTATAAAGAGGGTAAAAAGCAATGGAGCCAAATGGCTACCCTGAGGTACACCAGAAGTTACTTCTATCAACTCTGTGAGACTGTTTTTGAATATAACTCGCTGAGTTCTATTTAAGAGATAGTTGCGAAGCCAAAAGAATACATTCTTCGGAAAACCCAGGAAGTCAAGTTTATGAGTTAAAAGCTCATGCTTAACAGAACCAAATGCTTTGCTGAAGTCGGTATAAATAACATCGGTTTGCTTATTGGGTAAAAATCCATCCACGACTAGAGAAGTGAATTCAAAGAAGTTGGTTGTGGTTGATCTTCTACGCACAAAACCATGTTGGCTGGGTGATAATAAAGAGCTACACACATAATGAATTTGGCAGGTGATGATCTTTTCAAACATTTTAGGAATAGCTGAAAGTTTAGCTATACCCCTGTAGTTCTCGATATTGGACCTACTACCTTTCTTATGTAAGGGAATAATAAATGATTGCTTCCAAATTGAAGGGAATACAGAAGATTCAAGAGATAGTGTAAATAATTTAAAGATCGGCTTAGATAAGTTGACAGCGCAAAACTTTAGAACACAAATAGGAACACCATCTGGACCCGGAGAGGAAATTGGTTTCAACTCCAGAAGACTCTTTAGAACAGTATCTATATCTATGACAGGATCTAGAATACAATTAGAACTTTCTAAGGTGTACGGATAGAGATCTGATTGAAAAAGCTGAGATGAATAGGTCGACTTAAAGTATGCAGCGAATAAGTTGGCAACGTCATCATCCGAGCTTGCGTTTTTGCATCCATAGGCAAAAGCAGACGGAAATCCTGTGGTTTTTCTCTTAGAATTGACAAAACTAAAGAATTGTTTCGGGTTGTTAAAATATTGAAGCTTACACCGGTTTAAGTAACATTTATAGCACTGCTGATTAAGACGATGAAAGTTTGATCTAGCAACTAAATATTTAGAAAAATCGGAGCATAATCCTGATATTTTAAAGCGTTTGTATAGCCTAGATTTAATATCAATAAGTCTGCAAAAGTGATGAAAATTTGATTAATTGTTGGGAGCTTTGTATAAGCTTTGAAATGCAGATATATATATAGTTTGTGTTATAGTTAGAACGATATTTTAAACTGGAGTTATTAAAATAATAATAAATAAACATAATTTGGGAACAATACCGTTTTAAAAGGGGACCATATTATTTTTCACATAACCGTATATCAACATTAATAAACTTAATGCCTAAGAAAAGAAAAGAAGACATTTACATTTTCATTAATATCTTTTAGTTTGTGTAGTAATCTCGCATCTAAAATTTATTAGGCATGTTTTATATGTACATATATTGAAAGCAGCTAATTGAATGATTTTTCGTCTCTTAAAAATACGACTACTTTCTTATGTGCAGAATATATGCGTTTTAAATACTCCTTACAGGTATAGTCATGCATTCTACCATTTTCGTTCCTTACATTTTATAATAATCAACAAACCGTTTTGATAAGTTTTATAAATAAATATATACATGAATTTGATCTCAATAACTGTATTTTATTTGTATGTTTAGTAGGTACATATCGATGGTTGGTTGCACACAGATCCCAAGTGACGAACTTCAAATTTTGTATACTTTAAAAACTTAGTAGTAAACTTTTAAACCACTTGAACCGAACCGGTTCGTCGGTTCAGAAGTATTCGCGAACCGGCTCACGAACCGGTTCTAATTTTGCATGAGTGTTCGAACCACTGAACCCTGGTTTTCTCTGACGCTGTTTAACTTATTTTTTTATTTTATAGAATGAAAGTTTTCTACAAAGAAGGTCAATAAATCTTATAGCTGTCAAATTTTCGAGATATTTGTTTTGTTATAAAATATAAAATCGTGGAGATGGCAGAGTAAGTTTTAGGAATTTTTTTAGAAATACATGCTTATGTCCATATTAGAGATACTAATTTTATTTTAATTTTTGCAATCCTGAAATTATCGGGATTTAATATGGAAATACTATCACTAGTTAACTTGGTATATAGGTATCACCTGCCATGCCATATAACAGAATTACTTTGAAGAACGCTCTCTTCAAAACTTTTTCGAAAACGCGCTTTCACAACTCGATTGAAAAAATCCTTATCCCAACTCAAAATATTTTTGATTTATGATTTGATTTTTTATTTGCGTTTTTGAGATAACTTCGGTCTTGCCATACCGAGATTGGTGTACCAAGAACCACATGCAGTTTGCTCCGCATACCGCACATAAGGTCCTGGGTTCGAGACATGTGAAAAGCAACAACAAAAATTTTGAAAAAATTAGAAAATGTTTTTCTAAGCGGGGTCACACCCCGTTAGCGCTTTGGCGTTCTCTGAGGGCCGCTTTCACTATCTCCAGTTCAGTTAGATTTTACCTCGAGTATAGAAATCTATAAGTTAGCTTCATTTAACATTTTCCTTTTCACCATCACAGGGTAAAAAAACTCTCCGTTAAATCGATAATTGTGAATATTCTGTAGTACACATCGGGGAAAATCTAATGTGAATACACAAAAACTAGGAAAACAGCTGACTTTTGTTTTTACTTTTTCCTGTTATATTTTAAAAGTTTTCAAGGGTATTTTAAAGGTGACATTAATAATTGTCTGCCATGAAAAGCTCTCAGTGAAAACTCATCTGCCTTGCAGATGCCGTTCGGAGTCGGCATAAAATCATCTAGGTCCCGTCCGGCCAATTTGTAGGGAAAATCAAGAGGAGCACGACGCAAATTGGAAGAGAAGCTCGGCCTTAGATCTTTTCGGAGGTTATCGCGCCTTACATTTATTTTATTTTTTATCCACCCTGGTGTGATGGTAGCGCACCACGCTTACCACATCGAAAATCCTGGCATCCAGACCTGTAAAAAACAACATCAAAATCTTGCATTTGATGAATTTTATATGTTGATTTGACTGTTAAGTAAATAATTAAAAATAAATGTAAGGCGCGATAGCCTCCGAAGAGATTTGAGGCTAAGCTTCTCTTCCAATTTGCATCGTGCTCCTATTAATTTTTCCAAAAATTGCCGAACGGGTCCTACATATCTTATGCCGACTCCGTACGGCATTTGCAAGGCAAATGAGTTCTCTCTAAGAAGCTTTTCATGGCAGAAATACACTGTTTACAGTTATCAATTAAATATTTTTAACCTTAACAAAACAGATCTCCCTGAATAAGGCTCTTTAACTTCGAAGGGCGTAGTGGGGTAGAGGGAAAGGGTAAAATTGTTGTTATATATTTCTCTGCCGAAAAGTTCCAAACGCTTCAAACAAAGAAACGAATTAATAAATTGTCTTAAGTAGTGAAGGAAAAAATCTAATTATCAGAATAAACAGACTCGGGATTGGACACGAATACACCCATGTCGATCTCTAGTATCTACACATATACAAAATACATATCTAGTACTGTTGTCACATTCTAAGTTTAAGGTGTGTTGTCAGTATGTATCGCATAACCATAAATTATATCGAACTAAACGTTGTCTCTATGCATTCAAAATGTTGGATTGTAAATGTTTATGGCAAGCCTTTCTTAACACTACCTTAAGATTACACCTTTTATGTGTAAATATCAAATAACGACCTAATGAATGTATTGAAAATCTGCTATTTAGTTTATTATCATGTGAAATCTGATATGAGGGTGTAAATTTTCTTTTTGTCAAATCTTTATCACAGCTTAAGTGATTTACAAGCATTTGAATACTTCAAAATCAAACATATATTTCTATTAACTACACATATCGAATTCTAATAAGAGCAGTTTAAGGATATAAGTACAGGCGTAAGTAAAGTTGGCATATGAGAACCTTTTGTATGCCAACATTTGCTATATGTGACCCGGTCTATGAAAAGGTGGCCTATGACTCAAAAAAGAAATTGCGAGAAACAGCTGTTAAAGATAAACAATGCATTTCTTCAGCTTCTTAGTAGTAGTAATTTTTTTTTGAGTCATAAGCCACCATTTCATAGACCGGGTCACATATACATCTTCTTTCACGAAACAAAATATTAACCTTTTTCTTAGCAATACTATCGAGATAATAGCGATTTCTCAGCTGCACTCTAAGTACACATTTTTTCTTTAATCCATATTTTAAGCGCTTAGTGATATTGAAATCAATATGATTATTTAGTTAATACTATAATGAATTTTAAGAAATCGTAGATAATTCTGCATCTTTATTTATTGTTGGAATAACTGACCTGTCGTATAAATGATATTCTGAATATGAAATGCTATTTATTAGAATCACTACTATGGTAGCAGATCTTTACAATTTAATATATTCGCGAACTTCACTTATAGCTCTTGATTTGGCACGACTTGAACTGAGCCGTTTTTATACTCTCAGTTGCCTTGCTCGCTTTATCACATGGTCTAGAACAGACATCGGCAAATAGTAGCACAATTGTGCACACTCAATTACACGTATTCTTATTCTCTTTAGTTTAGTTGCCGCTGAGCATTTGGTGCAGCAACATCGATTGTGCTCGTCGCTCACTATGTTGGCGGATGTTATTAGCAAGCAACAATCAAAGCTCGTTTGTCAAATGCGCACAAGCGAAAAATATTTAATGTTGACCAACCCTTTTGCGAACCGATGCATCAAGTGATGTGCGCGATTATCTCGCTCTCACTAACACATCTGCATTTTGATTTTGCCGATGCCTGGTCTACAATCGTCACGAACAACCACCTCGTTAAGTTGATTACTTATTTACTTCTCTCGTACCTCTGCATCTCATATTACTTGACGTTCTTTATGTGTATATGTATGTACATTAGGCCGGGTCGATTTGTGGGGAGGCAAAAAAATCGCCCATTGCTCTATGAAAATCATATTCTAGGGATCAAAATAATAAACTTTGCAGGAGGCACCATACCTCTAAAACGAATTCTGATGTCCCCCCCTTTGGGTTGTAGAAAGGAAATTAAAAAAAATTATTAGAAATTAGCGTTTTTACAACCTCCTTTTAAAACCAAGGCATCACTGTGATGCATTTGCATGTCGTAAACATAGTTGTGCGGGTGTTTTATTCAACCGTTTTAAAAAATGAAGGTATCACTGTGACACAACTGCAGATCGTAAAATTGCTTGTGTTGTTTTTTTAAGCCACCACAAGACACAGCAGTTAGAATTGAAATTGCCCCTACCCAAAAGTTCGACCCAAAGGGGGGGACATCAGAATTCGTTTCAGAGGTATGGTTCCTTCGGCAAAGTTTCTTATTTTGATCCCAAGAATACGATTTTCACAGATCAATGAGCGATTTTTAAATCGACCCGCCCTAATGTATATGTATATTAAGCTGAGTTGATTTTCATGGACGAAAGTTAACCCATATCGCGCCATCGATTTTTCGATAGGTTTTGGGCTCAGGAAAAAAAGTCATACCCAAAAAAAAATTTTCGAGCCTGCAAAATTTAAGTTTTTTGACTTTTTTTCTTTGACTTTTAAGGTTTTTTCATGACCTACTTAAAAAATCTTCATTTGATTTTAAAATTTTCATGTATACCCTGTCCGACTCAAAAATGTCCGCTAAAAACTTTGGCGATAACAGTTTTTTGAAAAAAAAAAATATATTTTTTGGGTTTTGAGGAGTGTTTTGGAGAAAAAATTTATTTTTTCTCTATTTTTTTAAGGGTTTCTTCAGAAACGTGCAACAGTGTTGCCGATGAAAACGAATTTGTCCCATAGTTCCTATCCCACTTAAAATTATGCGATAAAAACGTTGGCACGTTTTGGTTTTTGGGACTTGTTTTGGTCGAATACGATTTTTTTCTTTTTCAAGGCTCCAAATAATTTTCTATGTATATGTTTCCGTTAGACCCACTAATAAGTTTACCAAATGATCAGGGGACGAGCTGAGTTGATTTAGCCATGTCCGTCCGTCTCTCCGTCCGTCTGTCCGTCTGTCAGTTTGTTTGAACGCAAACTATTCCCTAAATTTTTGAGATATTTTGATGACATTTGGCAAGCAGGCATACTTTGATGGGGGATTTGACATTTGTCGGAATCAACCGGATCGGACCACTATAACATATATCTCCCATACAACCGATTGTTCAATAAGATGGTCTTAGCCATTTCTGCCTCATTTTAATAGCTAGCAACATCAAATTTTACCACAAGCTTACGTATTGGACATAGATGGTTGTCTGAAAAAATCGTCAAGATCGGATATATTTATAATATATATCCCATACAACCGACTGTTAAGGAAGAGGATTTTCATCATTAATTTTGTAGAAATCGATTTTTAGTCCGATTTAGACGATTTTTTTAGACAACAATCTATGCCCAATACGTAAGCTTGTGGTAAAATTTGATGTTGCTAGCTGTTAAAATCAGGCAGAAATGGGGCCGAAATGGCGAGAACCATCTTATTGAACAATCGGTTGTATGGGAGGTATATGCTATAGTGGTCCGATCCGGCCGGTTCCGACAAATGTCAAATCACCCATCAAAATATGCCTGCTTGCCAAATTTCATCAAGATATCTCAAAAATTGAGGGACTAGTTTGCGTTCAAACAAATGGACAGACGGACAGACGGACGGAGAGATGGACGGACATGGCTAAATCAACTCAGCTCGTCCCCTGATCATTTTGGTATACTTATTGGAGGGTCTAAAATTTGATTTGGAGCCTTGAAAATGAAAAAAAAATCGTATTCGACCGAAACAAGTCCCAAAAACCAAAAAAAATATATATTTTTTTTAAAACTGTTAATGCCAACGTTTTTATCGCATAATTTTAAGTGGGATAGGAATTCGTTTTCATCGGCAACACTTTTGCACGTTTCTGAAGAAACCCTTAAAAAAATGGCGAAAAAATAAATTTTTTTTCACCAAAACACTCCTCAAAACCCAAAAAAAAAAATATATATTTTTTTTTTCAAAAAACTGTTATCGCCAACGTTTTTAGCGGACATTTTTGAGTCTGACAGGGTATGCATGAAAATTTTAAAAGCAAGTGAAAATTTTTTTAGTGAAAAAAATCTTAAAAATCAAAGTCGAAAAAAGTCAAAAAAATGAAATTTCGCAGGCCCGAAAATAATTTTTTTTGGGTATGAGTAGTGGAACTTTTTTTCCTGAGCCCAAAACCTATCGAAAAATCGATGGCGCTATGCTTGAGTAATATGCGCTCTTCATTGTTGTGTACATGTATGTGTGGCTGTTTCCCGGTTTTTCTGCTTGCCTTGCTGTTGTTGTTGTCCAGCATTTATTACTAGTGACGCATCAAAACTGCTAATATTCGCCACAATATCACACATATTCTAGGCTAACACTCATCTCTCCTAACATTAAAATAACATTCACGATTAATGGAATATATTCTTAACTCAACTCACACTATATCACTGAGATGGCTAATGGGCTATTTGACTTCCCTTACTACATTTAGATCTGTGCATGCGCCGCAGTTACTAATGTAGTACGTAAATTTATCATGTTTAAGGTTGTGTTAACTGAAATCTTCAACAAGTTTAAGAAAGAGTTTGCCGTGATTGAATTAACTACAAAATTGGAAAATTCAAATTAGGCTTAAAGGTCTTACCATGTTTTCGTGTTGTAGCCGACAATGGCTTTGCTAAGCAGATGTCATATATGTATTTACATATATATGTACATTAGACTGGGTCGATTTATTAAACGATATCGCGCCTTCGATTTTTCGATAGGACTTGGGCTCAGGAAAAAAGTTCCACTACTCATACACAAAAAAAATTATTTTCGAGCCTGCGAAATTTCATTTTTTTGACTTTTTTCGACTTTGATTTTTAAGATTTTTTTCACTAAAAAAATTTTCATTTGATTTTAAAATTTTCATGCAAACCCTGTCCGACTCAAAAATGTCCGCTTTTTGAAAAAAAAAAATATATATATATATTGTTTTTCCTTTACATATGAAAATTTGTTTAGTTGGTCATGAAAAAAACCTTAAAAATCAAAGTCGAAAAAAGTCAAAAAAATTAAATTTCGCTGTGTCGAAAATTATTTTTTTTTGGTATGTGTAGTGGAATTTTTTTTCCTGAGCCCAAATCCTATCGAAAAATCGATGGCGCGATATCGGTTAACTTTCGTCCATACAAATCGACCCACCCTAATGTACATCCATAGGTATAACGACAGTCCAATGATGCGATACTTTGAAGTGATCCAAGCATGAAAATCGAATAAACTAAGCTCGTCCATGTTGCCTTTAAGCATATTTGAGTTTATCCTTCTTTTATCTGCAAATAAAAAGAGGTTATTTATTAACTTTTAACAGGTTTTATTGAAATTGAGTTAGAATGGTGTACCTATTTTAATTGCATTCCTAATTAGCATTTATTCCAGAATTAACTTAGTTTAAATAGCGTTATACTAAAACATAAAAAATGTAGAACGTATATAGCAGGGATGTTGCGAATGCGATACTAAAAACCAAAGAGACTGAACTTCAATCGATCACAACTTTAACCCTTTCTTAACCGTACTACAAGTAGCTGTCTGACTTATATAAGGTAAATTGTTCCAGATATTTAAAGTAACTAATTTGGCAAAAAATACTTTGAAAAAGATCTAATGTCCTTGGAAAGCAGATTTTTTCTTCGGATAAAATGTCCTGCTGGTTTTCTTACAAACCGTTTATTGGGACTTATTAGCCCATCGGTATGATTTATCCAAATCCATATAATGAATGCTGTTCTATTTTTGTACACCAATGGGATAATATGTACCAATTGTGTGGCCCTGTTCATCACCGATGGGATATATAATCCCAAGCTAGGTTTATAAATTCTATTTCACTCTTAACTGGACGCACTTTTCAATAACTCGGTCACAGTAGCAGTTGCAACAAAAAAGTAAATAAACAGTAGAAATGCATAGGCTCTTTGAACTGACTTAATACAGCTGATCGTGAAAGGAAAATACTCATAAGAACCAAATAGCGGGTCAATTCTATATTTGACTTTCACATTCTTAGACTTGGCAAGGTCTTCTATTCTTGTCCTAAACAAACTCCCAGAAGTTTTTTTAAAGTATTATCGATGGTGCTGATCCTTGCTGGACATTGAGCCGGCACGTTCTGGAAATTAGCAACAGTAAGGTACTAGCCCGACCATCGCGGGAACGATTTTATATGACCACGTGGAACCTTTTAACATTATTGGATTCAGTCGACTCTCACGACAGGCATGCCCATCGTGGAAGTATTAAAGGCCCCTTATTCTACTGGGGTGTTGCCTCAAGGTTAGCGCTTATTGAAATTTTATTTTGTAAATTAAATATGACATTAATGATACCCATCAAAGAGAAGGTTATTTTACCTGTCTCATTATACCCACCTCAAGGTTTGCCAGCGCAATTTATAGCTTCTCCAAACTGAAAAAAATACTTTTTTAATAGCCTCATCGGTCATAGGTTTCGCGTACATAATACCAATACATAAATATGATGACAATTATTTCAGTAATGCTAGGAAATGAAAATGGTGTTACTTGATTTGAAAATAATTAAATTTTATTTGTAAAAATTTCATTTGATTTCAAAAAAGAATAATTTGATTTGAAAAAGTAAAATTTTTTTGGAAAAATTTTCATTTGAGTTGAAAAGAGTTTCATTTTATTTGAAAAAGGGTTTATTTTATTTAAATAAAATTACATTAGATTTAAAAAAAAAATTTTAGATTTGAAAAAAGTTAAATTTATTTGAAAAGAGTTTAATTTTATTTGAAAAAGTTTCATTATTTGTGAAAAAAGTTTTACTTTATTTGAAAAAAGTTAAATTTAATTCGAAACAAGTTTTATTTATTTGAACGAAGTTTTATTTACTTGAAAAAAGTTTAACTTTATTTGAAACAGTTTCATTTGAAATGAAAAAATTTTGATTTGTTTTAAAAAAAGTTTCATTTGATTTGAAACTATTTTCATTTTATTTGGAACAATTTTCATTTGGTTAGAAAAAAGTTTCATTATATTCAAAAATTTTCAAGTTATTTGAATAAAGTTACATTGGATTTGAAAAAATTTCATTTGATTTGAAAAAAGTTTAATTTTATTCGAAAAGGTTTCTTTCGATATGAAAAAACGTCATTTTATTTGAAAAAAAAGTATTGATTTAAAAGAAAATTCATTTGTCTTGAAAAAATTTCATTTGAACTTACAATGGTATATTAGCTTATATCTCGGTTTGTATGCAAGTCTCGTTATACTCAGCTGAGCAGAGCTCACAGAGTATATTAGATTTGTTCGCATAACGGTAATCCGTAACGGCATAAACTAATCGAGATAGATATAGACTTCTATATATCAAAATGCTCTGGGCGAAAAAAGAAATTCATTTAGCTTTGTCTGTCCGTCCGTCCGTAAAAACGATAACTTGAGTAAATTTTGAGGTATCATGATGAAATTTGGTATGTGGTTTCTGGGCGCTCATCTCAGATCGCTATTTAAAATGGAAGAAATCGGATTACAACCACGCCACTTTTTCCATATCGAAAATTTTGAAAAACCGAAAAAGTGCGATAATTCATTACCAAAGACGGATAAAGCGATGAAACTTGGTAGGTGCATTGACCTTATGACGCAAAATTGGAAATTAGTAAAATTTTGGACAATGGGCGTGGCACCGCCTACTTTTAAAAGAAGGTAATTTAAAAGTTTTGCAAGCTGTAATTTGCAGTCGTTGAAGATATCCAGCCCAATTCTAAACGAAAATTCCTTGTGAGTCTTTTCACTTCTCCCTTTCCTCCTATTCTGAACAATGTTCGAAAAAGCGGAAACCGGTTATGGTATAAAAGTAGGTATTATGAATGTGAGGGAGAGGGAGATTTCTCTGCCATTTCATAGGAGTTTTTTCACTAGTTAAATTACAGGGAATGTATAAAAATAGTTAAAGGAAATTGGTTATTTTAAGAAAGAACACTTATTTGTACAAATTTGTGCTAAAATATGTATTTACATTCTACCGCAATATTCTCACTGTTAATAGAACAACAACAACAACCGCAATATTCTTTATTTTAAGTCGAAAAGTTTATCATAAGCAAGGGAAGAGCTCTCCGTATATTTGATGCAGCCATCCAGAAATTGCGCAAGGATTTTTAAGAAGGCTTAAATAGATTTTGGCATATGGTTTAAGACTAATTCAACTCGACTTGGCCGCCAGAAAATAGTTTTGCTGAAGGATAGCAGGCAACTCTGGAGGATTTGTGTTATCCCGCCGTCTCACAGTGTTTCGTGTAGACCAAGCTTGCTGGACAAAATTATTTTATGAGATTTTCCGTTTCATATGCAGTCATTTATTACAACTACGTCATTTTTTTCAGACATCTGTTCTTTTTTTTTCCAAAATTTTACTTCATATGCATACATTTGCTTATTTCATATACAGTAACTCATGTGAATAAGTGACATAGATCCAAAAAAATGTAAAGGACTTAAGAATATCACTTTATTGTACTTAAATTGAATGGACTACAAATCTCAATACTCTAGAAAATTCTAAAAATTCGGAAAAAAATTAAAATTTTTTATGAAAATTCGTCGAATTTTTCAAACATTTTTTAAATATAATTTAGTTTTTGTTATAGATCGTCACAAATTTTCTTATGGGAAATTAGTTAAAATAAATTTTCGAAAGCGAAAATTGTAAGAATTGTCCAAAAAGGGATGTCTACTTATTTATGTGAATGACTGTACATATTTACATACATATTTTGTATTTATTTGAGTATTTATCCTGGCACTACAATTTTTACAAAATTATTTTATAGTACCAGTCAGGAATGTAGAAGTGAATTACAATAATAATAATAACAATGTGAATAATTGAATTAATTATGTGAAAATTACTTATTACAAAAACTTAAAAGTAAAGTATCATACAAAGTAGAAAAGACAATAGATTTAAATTGAATAAAACCTGATCCAACAAAAAGTTATTCGCTATCATCACTTTCGTTCGATGAGTCACTTGTGGAATAGTCATGAGCATCAGCAACACTACTGTGAAAGCTTGAAACAACTGGGGTATTTATTGACTCCTCAACATTATCGGGGGACAGTAAATTTAAGACTTCTGAAGTCAGACTTTTTAATTTTTTCTTAGGTATCTCCCTAAAACTGTTAACTAAAGGATCCGATGTTATAAGCAACATATTCATAAGATCTCTCTTCGTGGCTTCACGCGACTGCTTTTGTATGTTATCATCCCTGAATCGTCTCAAATCTTTATTACGGGCTTTCTGCGCTTCCTCAGAAAGTTGAACAATAGGTAAAATTGCTGATTTTATAATACCAGTACTATGCACTAAGATTTTATGAACTGTAACAGGCATATTAAACCATGGATAGAGATCTATGTATAGTTTTTTAGTCTCGACCGCAAATTTTTCATATCTTTGGATATTTATATTGTACCCAGATGCTAACGCGCGAAGGAGAGTGTCGAATCTTTTGATGAGCATAACATCCAATCCCGTAAGCACTAGCCTCAGAATTTTCGAAAAACCTACGAGCAGTGTTGCCGTCATTGGTATTGCCGAAACCTGGTTTTGGTTTATCTACTATCAATCCAAGTTGTGCATTATTTATATTACATTCAGGTATTGGCGTAGATGCTACCAAATAGGGTTGTTTTGTGTAGCGTTCCTGTGTGGTTATACCTGCATTAGGATTGCTTTGTATGTACCTGTTTTTATGCCTTGGTGACTGGTGCGGTAGGTTGTGGCAGGTTGAAGTCAGTGATCTTCGCCTTTTTGCTTTTGGTGTGCCCTTGTTGACCTTGCGCGTTAATTTTTGTGTATTTTATGGCCACGTGTTTGTTCCCTGTACCTGGGAATTGGTTTTGCCGTTTGTAGATCAGCTTTAAAGGTTCAAATATCTCGTCGGAGCTGGTACGTACATACATCCTATTTTATATGTAGAGATAACTAAATCTCCAAAAAAAAAAAATTTAAAATAGATGTGCAAAGAATTCGCAATGGTTTTTTCTTTCGGCTATTAGATAATACTTGCGACTGCAACATATGTAAAATTAAGCCCGTATGTCCGCGGATGTATGTAACTTTTTTGTCCCTAAATTTAAAAATATAGAGAAAAAATACCTTTTCTTCTTAATAACGGAATGTTAAATATATTGAAAATACTCTAATTGTGAAAGATTACTATTAAAAATTTTTACTTACCTTCCAGCTTAGAATCCATCAAAAAAAATATATGAAAGTATTCACTTAAAAGAAATATGAAGCTTAATATTCAACAAGAATTTTGCAGATTAATCAATGCATTTTACGGCCACTCCTGCCTTCTTACTTCAATTACTCAATATATATGATCAAAAATCTCAAAAAAAGTAGAAATCCCGTTGTTTTGTTTGTTTTCTTTCATTTCTCATTACACTTTTCTTGGAATAAGAACTTTGTTTTTGTCCAGCTAGCTTGTTCTACACGAAACACTGTGCGCCTTCTTCTTCTTATGCTCCTCTGTTGATGTTTCTGTGGCACCAATTCATTACTCATTTCAGTGAATACCACATTGTTTATATTTTATTTCTTAATTTCAAACAAATTCGCAACAATAATTAACTTTTCTATTTTTTAAACAAAATAAGAAATGCGCAACGAAATTTCAATTGACAAAACAGCTGACTTCGAAAATTCGAAATTCCTATTCTCCCTAGGAGAAAAGAATTGGAGGAATTTTTCCGCGGGAATAAAAAAATCCGCGAGAACAAAATTCCGCGAGGATATTTAGAATTGGTCTGATCATAGTGAAATTTGGCAGGCACGTTATTCCTATTACTATATGTATGCTAAATAAAAATTAGCAAAATCGGATGACGAACACGCACACTTTTAAAAAAAATCAAATTTTAACAAAAAATTCAATATCTTTACAGTATATAAGTAAATTATGTCAACATTCAACTCCAGTAATGATATGGTGCACCAAAATACAAAAATAAAAGACAATTTCAAAATGGGCGTGGCTCCGCCCTTTTTCATTTAATTCGTCTAGAAAAATTTAAATGCCATAAATCGAACAAAAATTTACCAATCCTTGTAAAATTTGGTAGGGGCATAGATTCTACTATGACAATAACTGTTTTCTGTGAAAATGGGTTAAGTCGGTTGAAGCCACGCCCAGTTTTTATACACAGTCGACCGTCTGTCCTTCCGCTCGGCCGTTAACAAGATAACTTGAGCAAAAATCGATATATCTTTACTAAACTTAGTTCACGTACTTATCTGAACGCACTTTATCTTGGTATAAAAAATAGCCGAAATCCGACTATGACCACGCCAACTTTTTCGATATCGAATATTACGAAAAGTTAAAAAAATTCATAATTCTGTACCAAAAATGAAAAAAGAGAAGAAACATGGTAATTGGATTGGTTTATTGACGCAAAATATAACTTAAAAAAAATCTTTGTAAAATGGGTGTAACACCTACCATATTAAGTAGAAGAAAATGGAAAAGTTCTGCAAGACGAAATCAAAAGCCCTTGGAATCTTGGCAGGAATACTCTTAGTGGTATGACATATATAAATAAATTAGCGGTACCCGACAAATGATGTTCTGGGTCACCCTGATCCACATTTTGGTCGATATCTAGATAAAGCCTTCACATATACAACTAAGGACTTTTCCCTTTTAAAACCCTCATTAATACCTTTAATTTGATACTCATATCGTATAAACACATTCTAGAGTCACCCCTGGTCCACCTTTATGGCGATATCTCGAAAAGGCGTCCAGTTATGGAACTAAGGCCCACCCCCTTTTAAAATACTTATTAACACCTTTTATTTGATATCCATATCGTACAACACACATTCAAGAGTCACCCCTGGTCCACCTTATGGCGTCCACCTATAGAACTATGGCACACCTCCTTTTAAAATATTCTTTAATACCTTCCCTTTGATACCCATGTCATACAAACACATTGTTGGGTTACCCTAGGTTTATTTTGCTAAATGGTGATTTTCCCTTATTTTGTCTCCAAAGCTCTCAGCTGAGTATGTAATGTTCGGTTATACCCGAACTTAGCCTTCCTTACTCGTTTTTATATCAAATTTAATAAAATGTGACGTATACGCAGCAGTACCTGTCTTTTGCGTGTATTTAAATTAGTTAGTAAGAAACACATAAGTAGCTATTCTATGGTAAGATAAAATGATGTCCACCTTATACTTATGAACGATCTTTCGGATAGCTAATTTTATGACGAAGTATTGTACTTGTGAAGGTAGCGGAGAAGAGATAGGAATACAGCTTTAGCTTTTGAGTTTTCATCATCAAGAAGAAACGACAAGAAAACTTTTGCCTAAAAACCAATCAAACTAATATTCAAAACTTCCGAATACCCTTTTGAAAGTACTTATGTAATTGGTGTGTATGAAAGAATAAATATTGTGCATTGTTATATGTTTTCTTTCCTTTATGACATGTATGAGCTAAAATATTTATATGTACATATATATGAAATGTGGTAATATTAGGAATTAGTTTTTATCTAAGTATGAGTAAAATATTTATAGTAATAACATTATTAAGTTGTTTGGCATATTAAATGTCCCACTGAGCACTGCGCAAAAGCACAAAAACAGGGGTGGCTAGAATTTATATACAAAGGGGGCGATTTTCGGGCATAATGGATTGGAAATTTAGTCATTTGGTTGATTGGAAGCGCTTACAATGCATCATGACCATAGGCAAAATATTACACTCTGTTTACTTAGATAACAAAATATTTAAATATTGACTAGAGAACTGCAATATAAATTAGGTAAATTAGTAAAAAAAAGTTTCAATTTGCCTCGTTAGTTGAGCTCCTGGGTGCTCCTGCTGAAAGAGTAGTCAGCTGAAGGAAAAAAGTGTTAAAATAAGGGAAATTGGGAATAATACTTCGCCAAAAAAAAAAAATGGTGTCTGGAATCTGGTACTATATGCTATTTTACTGAGATAGTTATTTTAAAAATTATATGGGAGGTATGACACACAACATAGTTTACATTAGGTTGAACTGTTTGAGGACCTCAAATAGACTGACTGAATCCGTAGTGCAACCAGAAATTAATTTTACGACCAAACTGAAAAACCAGGACCTATGTTCTAAAATAACTCCGTCCTTTTGGCAAATACTAGAAACTTTCTAGGACTTATGCCACTTGTTGCATCTAGATATGACAGCTGCATCACCTCCAACCCTCACTCACTTCCTACATCTGATATCACTGACCAAGCCTAACTTAAAGGGATGTGACGCTAGAAGGCAGTGTCCAGTCAGAATACCCGTCATGAATCTACAGCTCCCCCTTTTTAATGATAGATGCAACTTTGTTAGTCTAAGGTTGTAAGACCTACACATAATCTTCGACACTTTACAGCCCCGCGCTTGGACCCACGCCTTTCATGTGCACCTCTCGCCTTCTCTTAATCTCGCCCAATCTAAGTGGGACGTCTACGGAGCAAGCTTCAAGGGCTGCGCCCTCTTTAGCTAGCTCATCCGCTTTTTCATTCCCATCTATTCCCATATGCCTTGGAACACAATATAGGTGTATACTTTTCCCCGTCCCGATTCTAGGTATTGCTTATACTTTAACACACTTTTAGATGCTGTGATACGTGAGATTATTGCCTTAATTACTGCTTGGTTGTCAATATAAAAGTTAACACGGCTGGAGTAAACCGCAGACCCTACTCCTTCCAATACTTTGGAACCATCTGTGTATACATGTAACGCCTCGTCCGCGATTTGAGCACCCTTGCGCAAACCTTCTACCTCTATTTTGGCTTTAAGAGCATCCTCGATTCGCAGATAGGGACAACGTAATGTTTACCAAAGTTTCGGAGTTACGAAATCAGTACAGCCGTCTTTATCCGGTTCAGTTGTACCAATGCGAGCTAAGAGATCCGCTTGACAGCTGCCCGGAATATCAATCATAAAATAGTTCGATGCAATCGCAAGCGAGGTCAGGCACTCCCAGACCCAGACCACCCTCGATTGCACTATACTTGAGCTCGAAGCATTGATGGGCGCTTGGATATCCGAGTAGGTTTTAAATTCATTAACCGTATTAGCACTGGATAGCATTTTATCCACCAAATCCTCAATCGCGGCAACTTCCTCTTAACCGATAACACAATTACCACAAGCCGACAAATCATCGATCACAAACAGTGATTACCTCGATAGCAAATGATAACACTCCGTACTGTTTCATTTTGACTTCCTCCTGTGTTTTTCTAGTTTTCTTTCGTTGTCGTGGCTTGGTTTGGCTTCGCAAATATGGCAATAGCTATAAGTAACGTTATTACCATCCATATTATTAGTGCCATTATTATTAGAATGCTCTTTTCCACCTCTTCTGTTTAATCTTCTTTACATTTACTTTTTTCCTTTATCGTTTCACTTTCTGATTTGTACATACATTCATCATGGATTTGTGTTTCTGTCTTCTTTAATTCCCATTAATTGATTTGGCTACGTATATCAACTCTACCACACTACAGAGTATTGACCACACTTACTCTGTATTCCCCCATATATCATAGCACTTCTAAAGACTACGCTCACGCTTACATTTTGAGTTTCCCCATAGAATGAGAAAAGCTGCGGTAAAAGAGCCTCGGAAGCTCCTGTGACTTTTTTCCTTCTAAAAACAGTTGAAATTTTTCGTTTGTTGTGACTTGGTTACTTGACATCCGATTGAAGTAAATGTCATTATTTTGGGTTTTAAAAACACTATAGTACTTGTTTTTTTTATATGTTCACTTCTACAATTATTTTCACATACAAAATCTTTGGCTAACCTCTTTTAAGGGACTACGAATATATATTTTAGGGTGTTTTTAGAAGAGTTACAAAATATAATTAGGCAACTCACTCAAATTCGCAATTGCATCGTTACCATGGAAACCTAGCACATAAAACAATTTTCGATATATGTTAGTTTGCGAGGTTTTCACGGTTTACGAGCTTTGCGCGCTGTTGTTTCATGAGTTGCCCTAATATTTTGTTCCGAGACCCTTCCAACAAAAGCCTCAAAATGAGGGCCAGTCTTTTGAAACTTTTATTCCGACTCAGTCTAACATATGCCCATATCGAAAAATACGTATGTGTATGTGATATTTTGCATGGTCGTATATCCATTCACAGTTTCGCTCTTGGCTTACTTGGTATCTGACGAATGTTTCCGCTGCTACTGCTACCGCTACGCAAAACACATACTTCTGCTTATCTTGTCAGTTGAATCTTATTTATTTTTGTGTTATTTAATTAGTATTCTGTGCCAAGAAATCCGATATTGTTTATCGCTTAGCTTCGTACTGACAGTGATTGACAGTGAAAAACGCGCTGCAAAGCTCTTAAGTATATCCCATACATATGTACTTAGAAAACACCAATAACCGCATGCGTAGATAATGATCAAGAGGGAAAACTTATTGGCTGGACAACAAGTTGCTTGCAGATGGTGTGAAGAGGAGGAATGAGTCGACACTCGTCAAATCTCTTCCTTTTACAATAGGCAAAGAGTTTCCAAGCAACGCGTCGCCCCTTATGATCACTGCCTAAGTATAATAACCCATGCTTATCTTTGGAAAAGTTCCATACAAGTGCAAATTTCGTATAATCAAGTTTGCTTATTTTGTTGTTGTTGTTCTTGTATTAGCAGTGCTTCGCCCCATTCAATAGGCACGACCACTCACAAATTGTCATCAAAGTCCTCTAACGGGAGTCCAAGGAAACTGTATTTTGTATTGCTAACTTTGTGATCGCAGTCTTCGAAATCGTAAACTTTTCTTTCCAGATGTGCATATGTTTGT
The DNA here is from genome assembly GCF_040869045.1 of Eurosta solidaginis. Classification (NCBI taxonomy): domain Eukaryota; kingdom Metazoa; phylum Arthropoda; class Insecta; order Diptera; family Tephritidae; genus Eurosta; species Eurosta solidaginis. Next base: position 238,727,838 of record NC_090323.1, read on the forward strand.
ATGTTTGTTGGTATGAATTTGGAAGAATCCGATGGGTTTTCAGGGGTTCATTCGATATGTTTGCGGTTAAGTGGGCTTTCAAGGTGTCTTACATGAGATCAAAAATTAACATCAGAAATCTTAGCTTATATATATATATATATATTTATAAAGGCTAGCCCATACACCTATTTATATACGCAAAACTGAACAACAATTACTTAGAGTTTGTTGTGGGCCAGGCAGAAATGAGTGAGTCCAGTCAGAATGGCGCTTGAGTGTGCTTATATAGATATGTATGTGCACTAGGGTGCGCCTAACATCTTACATATCCTCATAAAACAAGAGCAACTCTAAATTTTATTCTTAACTGAAAAAACAGGAAGGCTTGGCCTCAATATTAACAAATAGAGGTAATTAAAAAGTATACAAAATATCTTGATTCCAAAACCATTGAAGGGCTTTTTAGGTGGCTTCCCTTATCTCTCATCTAGACAGTGAGGCGATAATACTCCCCGTAAAGGAGAGAAATGAAATTTTGAACAGTTTCCTGGGAATGCCATCAAACATCTGATTGAAGAGCGTCTCTCAGGGACCTAAGAAGTCGTATTCGTTAGCAATATGAAGATATCCTGCACTTCAATCGTATGAAGAAAAGGTATGAAAAGGCTTCACCAAAGGCATAAACGGTGACACGTGTTACTCTAGGTCAATTTCGATCTGGATACTATAATAAGTTAAGCTCTTACCCAACAAACATTTAGGTTAGAAAACGAATCGAATTCTAATGTATTTCTTCAAAGTAGAAGGTTAGAGGACAATTTGCGAAACTGTCGCGAATTATAGCATTCTCGACAAAAGGGGGACTTCATTCTCGATATCTAGAAAAGGGTTAAAGTTCTAATCGAATTCTAACGTCAAATTCTAATGAGTTTCGAATTAGAATTTTGAAGTGCTGCCCAATTAAATTCAGTTATTTAAAATCAGCGAAATTTTCATTGTTTCATTATACCAAATAGGTTTATTTGTTTATAATCTTATGTATTAAGAATGGACATATTTCAAAGGCTTTTTCTATTATAATAAAAAATCAAACCGTACTTAAAGATTGAGTTCCGCGTTGGTTTGAGGAACGGATGAGGAAGCGTTTTGTTCATGCCATTCAAATAGCACTTCAATAATCTGCTCGCTTTCCTTTTTAACACGCTTTTATTAGCTTGGCCTGTATGTAGCGGAATCTTTGAGCTTAATTTTCACCGGCTTCTAGAAGTCTGATTAATTTGAAAGTTTGCACACATATCAAGCTCGATGACAATGCATTAATATGATGGTGTGTTGACATAAGGTCAACGGCCATAAGGTCAATTGGCCTTATTACCACTTTGAATGGCCATAAGTTTGATTGAAACTTTGCACACATATCAAGGCTCGATGACAATGCACTAATATGATGGTGTGTTGACATAAGGTCAACGGCCATAAGGTCAATTGGCCTTATTACCACTTTGAATGGTCATAAGTTTGATTGAAACTTTGCACACGTATCAAGGGTCGATGACAATGCATTAATGTGATGGTGTGGTAACATAAGGTCAACAGCCATAAGGTCAATTGGCCTTATTACCACTTTTAATTCCCATAAGTTTGATTGAAACTTTGCACACGTATCAAGGCTCGATGACAATGCAGTAATGTGATGGTGGGTTGACATAAGGTAAACGGACATAAGGTCAATTGAACTTATGACCAGCCAAATGGCCATAGATTTGAAACCTTGCACATAATGCGAAAAACGCATTACTTTATTAATGATAGAAGTGGATGCATGGCAGATCTACGAAAGAGCATACTGGAGCCTTTTTAACGCGCTTTTATTAGCTTAGCCTGTATGCAACGGAATCTTTGAGCTTAATTTTCACCGGTTTCTAGAAGTCCGATTAATTTGAAACTTTGCATACGAATCAGGGACCGATGACAATGCATTAATGTGATGGTGCGGTGACATAAGGTCAACGGCTATAAGGTCAATTGGCCTTATTACCACTTTAAATTCCCATAAGTTTGATTGAAACTTTGCACACGTATCAAGGCTCGATGACAATGCAGTAATGTGATGGTGGGCTGACATAAGGTAAACGGACATAAGGTCAATTGAACTTATGACCACCCAAATGGCCATAGATTTGAAACCTTGCACATAATGCGAAAAACGCATTCCTTTATTAATGATAGAAGTGGATGCATGGCAGATCTACGAAAGAGCATACTGGAGCCCTTTTTAACGCGCTTTTATTAGCTTAGCCTGTATGCAATGGAATCTTTGAGCTTAATTTTCACCGGTTTCTAGAAGTCCGATTAATTTGAAACTTTGCATACGAATCAGGGACCGATGACAATGCATTAATGTGATGGTGCGGTGACATAAGGTCAACGGCCATAAGGTCAATTAGCCTTATTACCACTTTGAATGGCCGTAAGTTTGATTGAAACTTTGCACACGTATCAAGGCTCGATGACAATGCATTCATGTGATGGTGTGGTGACATAAGGTTAACGGCCATAAGGTCAATTTGCCTTATTACCACTTTGAATGGCCATAAGTTTGATTGAAACTTTGCACACGTATCAAGGCTCGATGACAATGCAATAATGTGATGGTGGGGTGACATAAGGTTAACGGACATAAGGTCAATTGAACTTATGACCACCCCAAATGACCATATATTTGAAACCTTGCACATAATGCGAAAAACGCATTCCTTTATAAATGATAGAAGTGGATGCATGACACATCTACGAAAGAGCATACTGGAGCCCTTTTAAAAACGCTTTTATTAGCTTGTCCTGTATCTATCTATGTATCTATGTATCCGTGGATGTATGTAACGGAATCTGGAGTGGAGCCGAGAGCTCTGGTAATGCAGAGCTCCGAACTCCTTTGCACCTTTTGAAGTATTTTAAGATAGGTGCTTTTAGCTAGTGCATGCCACCATAATAGCTTCCTATCCAGAATGACTCCCAAATACTTGACTTGATCGCTAAACGTTAAGAACGTACCCCAATTCTTGGCGGTGTAAGATTTGGTACTTTTTACCTCCTCGTGAAGAGGACAAGCTCGGCTTTATCCAGGTTGACTTCCAAACCTGTGGCGGGTTGACCTCCTGGAGCAGTTCCAGGATGTCAGCTGGGTCCGTTGGCGTCACTGGAACCCAGGCTCTAGCCCTTGGTCGTGAGGGGATATCAGGCGCCTCCACTACCTTGAGGCGCGCGCCCGGGTATACCACCCCTATCAGCGTGACGGCGGCCCTATAGAGGTTTACCGACCTGGCGTCGTCACAGGCAATTAGCTTGACATTGCGCTGGAACCACCACGCATCGGTGTAAGATGGCGGTGGACCAGGGTTGTCTTTCTTAACTTTAACGGCCACCGTAGCGAGCGCGGCCTCGATCCACTTCACTGTTGTTTCGGGATCCTGCCATCTTCGCTGATCTCGTCTATAATGCCAATGATCTGCCGACCCTTGGCAATTTCGGCGAAAGAACGCGTCCAGCCTCCCTGCGTCTTGGCCCTTTTCGGTACCGTGGGGTTGGATTCATCTATGGACAGCTGGCGTTTCAAGGTTTCATCACTCTCGACTAAAACTTTTAAAATTACTTGAACTAAAAAATTAAAAATAAATAATTGTTTAAAAAAACTAAAAAAAAAAACACTTTTTTATAGCTAACCGAACTAAAAAATAGAAAATAATTTTCAATTAGAAAGAGTTTATATAACAGTAGTAGAAGGTCAAACAATCATTTATAGTTAATCACCTCAAAATAAAATTATAATAAAATTTAAGTTATTAACAGAATAATTTAATTCAGATTAAAAAGCGTGTGGTGCATTTGACTACATTTCATATCTTTCCTCTCATATAGTTGCCAATAGAATGATTGTAACATTCAATATCAAGAACTCACGCTTTTTACTGTGAATTAAATTATTCTGTTAGTAACTTAACTTTTATTATAATTTTATTTTGAGGTGATTAACTATAAATGATTGTTTGACCCTCTACTACTGTTATATAAACTCTTTTTAATTGAAAATTATTATCTATTTTTTAGTTCGATTAACTATAAAAGCGGGTTTTTTTTTTTAGTTTTTTAAACTATTATTTAACTTTTTTTGATTAATTTTCACTTACTAGTATTTATTATTATAAATAAAAACTTATTTCGCAACTTGTAATATTTCCACTATTTTTATTTTGTTTGTATAACACTAAGTATGGGTGATCATGTCGTGCAAATAATCTATAACTGTGACAATAATCATAACATCGCATTTGTAGTGTTATTCGAATCATTTCACAGTCGAATTCTAACCTAGTTCTCTAACCTAGTTTTCGATTCGAAATGCATTAGAGAACTACATTAGAATTCTAATGTCAAATTACAACATTTCTCTAACGTTAGAAACTGTGTTTGCTGGTTACCTATCCAGAACCAACCCTGACATACCCAATGTATGTCCTGCTTGTGGGAGGCACATTACACAAACCATAGGGGGGAGTGTCCCATATTCAAACGCCATCTCGTAGATCCGCGCTTGACCTAGGCTCAATCCACATTTACCCTCTTCCCAGACAATAATTTCTGTAATCTTATAACTTTAAACGAGCAATTCTTGTTTGTTTGTATAGTCGAACGATCTCGGGAACGGCTCAACCGATTTAAATGAAATTTGGCACAGAGATAATGTAATACCTTCTAAGACTTTCTACCTAGGTGTTGCCACTCATAATGTTTCACAAGGTTGCCACCTATTCGAAATTTAAAAAAATTGCATGAGATATTACAAAATGGGTATCCAACGAAAGGTATTTCACTCCGCATTACAATAGGGAAATTTTTGAGCAGGGTTACCATTTAGGGTTGCCACCTATTCGATATTAAAAAAAATTGAACGAGATATACCGATATGGGTATCAAACGAAAGGTATTTCACTCCGCATTACAATAGGGACATTTTTGAGTAGGGTTGCCATTTATGGTTGCCACTTATTCGAAATTAAAAAAAAAAATTGCATGAGATATGCCGATATGGGTATCAAACGGAAGGTATTACACTCTGCATTACAATAGGGACGTTTCTGAGTAGGGTTGCCATTTAGGGTTGGGATCGTTAGACGAAATAATACTCTATTTACTCATATTCTATTAAAGCTTTAAAGGAGAATATTAAAGTTAAAAATCTTCGTAAAAAATCTTACACATGATTCGTCTTAATTTTAAATAATTTTCTTTTAAATGAATAATTGCAATTTCTCACAGATTACTATTAGAAAGTTTTATCAGCACAACGAGACGTAGCCGAGCAAAGCTCGGTCGCCCAGGTACTGTCTTTAAAATATGTAATTTAGACTATAGTCCACGATTATCTTTACGGAAGGCTCAAAGATTAATGGCAAAGTAGGCTATGGTATCTAAATGAAAAATCTTCCACTCTCTTTCTATTAATTTTAATAGCCATAAAAGAGGGCACTCGATGGCTACTATCTAGGAATTCCACATCGCTGGAATTATACTTGCAGAACTGGTCCCTCGCTCGCTTTTCGATATCTTTTCGATAACGTAACGACAGCTTTTAGATAGATAATCGATAACATTTTGGTAACAAAAATGGTATTTCGATATCCAACCATTGACAACTCGTGCTTTGAATCGTGCTGCAGGCGAACTAGTGAATAAGGATGCAGAGCAGATTATTACTCCTTACGTTTTCTGCAAACACTTTATGTTTTTGCCTCGAAAAATAATGCAAGATAAATAAATCGATAACACATTGATAACTATTTCATTAAAAATCGTTAACTTTTCAATAATATATCGACTGCTTTTTGATCAATAACCGATAGCTTTTGGTAGTAAATTGGTATTTTTTCGATAACATTTCCATAAGTCTTCGATAAAATTTGATAATACATTAATAAAATAAGTAATTGAAAGCAAATTTATAGCATTTCGATAACAAATCGATAGCTCGTCTATATCTCGTCAATAACAAACCTTTCCTCTCCGTGTACTCCCTTTTTTTATACATATTGTGACGAATATTAGCAACACTAAGGGATAATGTCATCTCTAAGGCAACATTAAGTAGTGACTTGTATGCACATCAATAAATCAATCATTATGTCTATACATATGTCCATATAAGCAGCGGAGAGCGACGCACAAACACATGCATATATCTGAGATTCTCCCAAAAGTAGGCAATAATTTGTGCAAGTATCGCTCACATATACACGCGCATATGAGAAGCTATAAATGTAGTTATAGCTGGTAATTTTATAGCTGATAACTAAGTAGTGAGTTCTATAAATAGAAGCGCCTAGAAATATCTCAACGAGGAAACCAAACAGTATAAAAGCGGCAACAGTTGAGTCACGAAAAGTCAATTTGATTTAAGCAAGCTATCAGTTGCGAAATATAAGTGTTATTGTGAAGTACTTTAATAAAGGCCATTTTGCATTATTCAATATTGAAGTTATTTATTCAACAGTTTAGTGATTCGAACGTTAGCAGAAGATTTGAAATAAGAGGAATACCACTAAAATTCGTTACAATATGTATATATGAACTTTGTGCTTAAGAGAGTGAATGTGGTTTTGGCAGAGTAAATACGTATAGGTAGAAATGTATGCGTACATATGCATGTAAGTATAAATATGGCAATTACTTTTCAATTCGATCATTCATTTGTGGTGGAAAAAATTGTGTTTGTTTGTCTTGCAATTATGCAATATTTTTGTTGAAATGAATTTAATGGCATGAGCTGAAATGTTTGCCTTCACTTTGCATGTAATAACTCACACTTACTCAATTGTACTCCCTCTCAAATGTACTAACTCACGTTTAGCACGTTCAGCATTTATTTTAACTTTTTTCGGCGGTGCTTTACGAGTTCGCTTATGTCTAAATGACTGATTGACTGCTTGTCTAATCGTCATTTTTTCTACAAGTGTTATCAATTTCCTTCATCGGTTATCGCTTGCTTTTTACTATGTGCGATTGATAGTGATTCGTTTGTACTTATGCACAGTGCTTTCAAACCCGAAATATATTTTAAAATCTGTATATTTCGGGATTGGAAAATTTGACGTTCTGAAATGCACTCATTTATAGGAAATACTATAGACAAAATAGACAAGTTGGTAGTTTATTCGAAAGTTGTTATGAACTTAGTTTTGAAGTTATGAAATGATTGGGGTTGAAGGTCGTTTGTGCTTGAAAACGCTAGAATCCTAAATTCAAGGATTCACAATTAATCTGTGCGCTTTGTTGTCGCTCGAACCACCGAGCTGTCGAATAAATATGCTCATTATTAACAGCACTACTATGGTAACATTCATAACACAAATAAGTAAAGGCCAAAACTAGAATAACTGAATGATGTTAACAATAATGAACAATAAAGCAACAAAGAAACAACAAAATATAACAAGCGAACAGGTTGGCCGCATTAACTGACAAATAATAATAAAAATGTGGCAGCAACATAAAGGAACAACACCAGCAAATGTACTATAATAAATCTCATCTTGTAATACGAGTTAAATGTGAAATGTTTATTGTATGCTTTGGGTTGCTGCGCAAGCGTGCACTCTTCTTAAATCCAATGAATATTGCAAGTTTCCTTGTACAGGTGGTGGGTATAAAAATGGAGACGCGGGGCGATTTGCGGGCTATTATTATGTAGATACTTTGCAAAAGTATAAATCTTTGGAGAATCATTTTTTTTTGTTTGTTTTTGAGGTTAGTTTGAAAAAGCCGGTACGTGGGGACCTTACATATACTGAAAGAGTCCATAGTGTTACCAGAATGTCGTTACCAAACTGAAAAAACCCTATAAAAAACCAGAACCTATGTTATGAAATAACTCCGTCCGCCTGATAAGCGCAGGGCACGCGAAAAAAAAATGTGCACCATCGTTTCCTCCTTCAACCCGTACTTCCTACATCTGCTTTCACCTACTGGGCCTAATAGAAAAGAATGTGCCGCCCAAGGCAGTGTCCAGTTAGAGTTTCCATCATGAGTTTCAGCGACAGTCTAAGAAGAGACAATATTTGCACATGTCTAGCCCTTAAAACCTTAAACTAACAAAGCTACTCTTATCATTGAAAAGAGGCCCCTGTAGTCTCATGAACGGTATTCTGAGTTGAAAGTGTCTTCTGGCATCACATGCTTTCAAACAAGGCCGATCGAGCACGTTTTATGCTTGTGGCCTACGCTCGCAAGGATAAAAATCCAGCTATTAGAAGTTCTAGAAGGCTTCTAGAATTTACCAAGAGTGCGGACCTATTTTGCTATATATTTTATAGTTTCTGATAGGGTTTCTCAGTTTGTTCGTTGAGCAAACTTCTAGTAGCATTATGAACTTATTCAGTCTATGTGAGGTTCTCACTGACCAGCAAGTTCAACCTAACCTGTCCTATACTATATTTTTCGTTGTTGCTACATTTTGTTTAGTTCTTTGGTACAAAATCAGAAATCCTCTTTATCATCTCTAATATAAAAGCTATTGAGTTAACATTCTATCTGTTCGGTATGCCACATGGGCCACACATTCCGGCCACATTTGCTGCTCGCGGTGTGCCACTTGCGAATTGTTGTGAATTTTTTTAATTTACGTATTTTTTTTGCTTCTTGGTGCGCATTTGCTGTTATCGTAATATTTATTTTAAAAAGTGCCTACTTTTCGAATTCTTTGTTTTTCACACAAATTTTGACTTTTATTTCTTGTTTTTGTTTTTGCAATTTTTTTCCTTTTGCAATAACGCGTAATGAACACACTCGTGCCACGTTTGCATTTAATGAAGTGGTGCACAACGCCGGCAGAGCTTCGAATACAAGGCAGAGCTTCGAATACAAACGCTACTTTTTTAGTAGTATTAAGTATGTGTTTACAATTGTACGCACTCTATTCACACGTATTCTTATTCTCTTTCGTTTGGTGGTCGCTGAGAATTAGGCGCAGTAACACGGATTAAGTGCGTCGCCCGCTATGTTGGCGAATGTTGTCCCTGTTTTATTATTTGCCGACCATTTGTGACAAACGTTCTTCGCTTATGGCTTGCTAATAAGAGAATGAACAACACAAAACGATGCATGAAGTGGTTTGCGCGACCATTGCACTCTCACAAATATGTATCAGTTGTTCGTTCACAGCTACGCTCACCTGATGAGATTGTTATTGTTGTAGCAATAAAAACACGGTCCGTTTGTTTTGAGGAGTGTTATCGATGTTGATAGTCCTTTGCCAGATATCGATCAGGTACGTTCCGGTAACAAGCCCAACTCTATCGGGAGAGATTTAATATGACCACATTGAATCATCTAGGCCATCCCGCCCCACACCCCATAGTTCCATGGAGAATTTGGGGTCACCATAGTCTCGGCTGCTAAAGTAATAGGAGGGGGCGGGGGGGCTACACAGCCCCTTCAATCTTTTCGATATTTTAGCCGCCTCTCTAACAAAGTTGCTCTTTCATTAAAAAGAGAGAACTGTATACTCATGACGGGTATTCTGGCTGTACACTGCCTTCTGACGTCACATGCTTTTAAATTAGGCTTGGTCAGAGATAGCAGATGTAGGAAGTGCGGGTTGGAGGAGGAAACGATCGAGCACGTTTTGTGCTCGTGCTCAGCGCTTGCCAGGCTAAGGTTCTAGCTACTAGGAGCGAAACAACTATCAGATCTAGAAGCAGCAAATGGCTTATGTCCTAGAAAGCTTCTAGTATTTGCCAAGAAGAATAAGTTATTTTATAACATAGTTTCTGGTTTTCGATAGGGTTTTTCAGTTTGGTCGTTAAAATAAACTTCTGGTAACACTACGGACTCATTCAATATATGTGAGGTCCTCATGGACCATTCAGTTCAACCTTGTCTAACTTAGTCACCTCTTACTAAAGGCATATCTGCCGCTGGTATATTCTAAGCCCCTTTACTTGTAAATATTCAAGTACAAGATAAAACTGATTCACTGATTGCCTTACTGAATCTCTGTCGCTGCGTTCATACGACATAAAAGTGAACGCGAAATAGTTTTCCAAAGCTCGACGAAGCTCTCGTGTGCACCACTGGTTTATCGCATAAGCATAAATATAACTAACGTGCTCTATTCTACATATGCTCCACCACCACCGCATACCGCATTGATGTTCCATCGTGTTAGCCACCTTCACCTCACACATACATAAGTACATACATCGATACTTTGTTTTTGGCATGGCGCTTTGGCTATGGCCTTCCAATTGAATTTTTTTTAATCAGATTGTAGCCTCTTTGCACTCGCTTCTATTATTGTTTGTACGAATAATGGTATCATGTCGATATGTGCATTCTTTTTACCAAGTGAATGGTGGTGCACTGTAATATGCAGCAAGCAAGTGAAGCGCATCTACTCGTACTTCACATTCATAGATAATAAGCTCGATTGCTGTCTTTCAAATTTCAATGAATGCATTTTGCTTTAAGTTTTGTTGGCTTTCCTCGTTGTATATTTTTAAAATTTTTGTATATTTTGCTATTTTTGTAGTTGCATTCAAAGTCACTTTATTTAACTTAAAATTATACATATTTACATTAATCGGCTTGTGTGCATTCATTTTTTTGTTAACAAAAAGCGACAAGAAACACATGAATAGGCAGCGTATAAAGCAAAAAAGCTAGTGGAAGAGCTCTAAAGTAGCATAGCAGACGTTGCGGGGGAGGTTATGATGTGGGTGCAATAATTTTCCAACTGTTACATTTCATCGTCAATACCAATAGTCGGTCTCTTTAGTTTTATGTTGTTATTTGTATTACTCTGTTATGCCCTACCAGAAATGCCTAAGCAGGACATAATGGGGTCATCATTATTTTATAGTAGCTTACATGGGATTAGAAATAAAATGAAAAAAGTCATCGAAATTCTTGAGCACACACACTCGGACTTGAGGCTTTGAGTCTTGAGTGAAATTGCAAAACAATTATTTTCCCAACGTAATTAAAACCCTTAAAAAAACTAAAAAAAAAAAAAACAAGTAAAGAAGGCTAAGTTCGGGTGTAACCGAACATTACATACTCAGCTGAGCGCTTTGCAGACAAAATAAGGGAAAATCACCATGTAGGAAAATGGACCTAGGGTAACCCTGGAATGTGTTTGTATGACATGAGTATCAAATCAAAGGTGGTAATGAGTATTTTAAAAGGGAGTGGGCCATAGGTCTATACTTACTTACTTACTTAATTGGCGCTTAACCGTCTAAACGGTTATGGCCGTCCAACAAGGCGCGCCAGTCGCTCCTTCGCTCCGCCAACCGGCGCCAATTGGTCAAACCAAGGGAGTTTAAATCGTTTTCCACCTGGTCCTTCCAACGGAGTGGGGGCCGCCCTCTACCTCTGCTTCCATAGGCGTGTTCCGATAGAAACACTTTCTTGGCCGGAGCATCATCTTTCATTCGCATAACATGGCCTAGCCAGCGCAGCCGCTGCGTTTTAATTCGCTGTACTATGTTGATGTCTGCGTATAGCTCGTACAGCTCATCATTAAATCTTCTTCGGTACTCGCCATCGCCAACGCGTAGAGGTCCATAAATCTTTCGAAGAACTTTTCTCTCGAACACTCCCAAAGCCGCTTCATCTGCTGTTGTCATGGTCCATGCTTCTGCCCCATATAGCAGGACGGGTACGATAAGTGACTTGTAGAGTATGATTTTCGTTCTCCATAGGTTCGTTCCATAGGTCTATAGGTGGACGCCATTTCAGGCTATCGCCATAAAGGTGGACCAAGGGTGACTCTAGAATATCTTTGTACGATATGGGTATCAAATTAAAGGTACTAATGGGGGTTTTAGAAGGGAGTGGCCCTAAGTTGTATATGTGAAGGTGTTTTCGAGATATCCACCAAAATGTGGACCAGGGTGACCCAGAACATCATCTGTCGGGTAGCGCTAATTTATTTATATATGTAATATCACGAACAGTATTCCTTCCAAGATTCCAAGGGCTTTTGATTTCGCCCTGCAGAACTTTTTCATTTTCTTCTACTTAATATGGTAGGTGTCACACCCATTTTACAAAGTTTTTTCTAAAGTTATATTTTGCGTCAATAAAACAATCTAATTACAATGCTTCATCCCTTTTTCATATTTGGTATAGAGTTATGGCATTTTTTTCATTTTTCGTAATTTTCGATATCGAAAAAGTGGGCGTGGTCATAGTCGGATTTCGGCCATTTTTTATACCAAGATAAAGTGATTTCAGATAAGTACGTGAACTGAGTTTAGTAAAGACATCGATTTTTGCTCAATTTATCGTGTTAATGGCCGAGCGGAAGGCAGACGGTCCACTGCGTATAAAAACTGGGAGTGGCTTCAACCGATCTCGCCCATTTTCACACAACATTTATCATCATAAAATCTATGCACCTACCAATTTCACAAGGATTGGTAAATTTTTGTTCGACTTATGGCATCAAAAGTATTCTAGATATATTAAATGAAAAAGGGCGGCGCCCCACCCATTTTGAAATTTTCTTTTATTTTTGTATTTTGTTACACCATACCATTCCTGGGTATGAATGTTGACATAATTTACTTATATAATGTAAAGATATTAAATTTTTTGTTAAAATTTGAATTTAAAAATATTTTTTTTTAAAAGTGGGCGTGTTCGTAATCCGATTTTGGTAATTTTTTTTAGCACATATATAGTAATAGGAGTAACGTGCCTGCCAAATTTCATCATGATATCTTCAACGACTGCCAAATTACAGCTTGCAAAACTTTGAAATTACCTTCTTTTAAAAGTGGGCGGTGCCACGCTCGTTGTCCAAAAATTGACTAATTTTCTATTTTGCGTCATAAGGTCAACCCACCTACCAAGTTTCATCGCTTTAACCGTCTTTGGTAATGAATTATCGTACTTTTTCGGTTTTTCGAAATTTTCGATATCGAAAAAGTTGGTCCGATTTCGTTCATTTTAAATAGCGATCTGAGATGAGTGCCCATCAAAATTTATTCAAGTTATCGTGTTTACGGACGGACGGACGGACGGACATGGCTAAATGAATTTCTGTTTTCGCCCAGATCATTTTGATATATCTATCTCGATTAGTTTATGCCGTTACGGATTACCGTTATGCGAACAAAATTAATATACTCTGTGAGCTCTGCTCAGCTGAGTATAAAAATAAATATCAATCCATATATTGATTGTTTGTGTAATAAAAAGTTTATTGTTGTACACCTTATGTAGAAAACAATACCCCTACAGTGTGATTGTTTGGCTTATATTCAATCAATAACTGTATTGTGAAGCTCCTGGTTTTCAGTACTGTATTTGATTATAATTTTCCTTTAAGGTGAAACATGGCGAATATTAGCAGCTTCGACACGTCACTATGATGCTAGTAATAAATGCTGGACAACAAGAACAGCAATGCAAGCAGATGAAACAGAAAACACCCACACATACACATACAAATAAGACAAAAATGTTTATGTGATGCCGAGATGTACAAAGCAGTAAAGATCGCATATGACCTTTTTTAAACCTCAGACATATATGTGTATAGCCAAAACCACTATGAGATAAAAAAGACTCCTTCGTGAAAAGTCCAAACTCTGGGAGAAATGGCTGAATGAGGCAACTTAAAGTATAAAAGCAGCTAAAGCTAAGGAGTAATCAAACAAATTCTACTACCATATTAGTATTGTAAATAATGGTATTGTAAATAAGAAAATTTTTCTATACTGAATGTTTTTGTTATTTAAGCGACAGTTCAGCGATTCGAACGATAAAAGAAGGTGCAGAATAATCAAGAATTTCTAGATATTTCTAACAGTATGCAACATTTCTTAGATATTTTATTTTGCACTTACCCGAATACGAAATCACATAGTGGTGTACATTTGTAATTTGGTAGACTGCCTGAAAATGAAAAAAAAGGATTTTTAAATAATGATATAAATGCTATCATCGTACTAATTAGTATAATAATTATAGCCGAGAGAAAAATATTGCTAAGCACAACCGAATGTCAGGTCAATTTAGCCGATAATCCTGTCAATTTGTATCCATTGCAAATAGCTTTTGAAACAACTTCGCATAAATTGTTGGTTCTGAATTGAGTGTCTAAACAGTCAAATCAACGAAAAAAGTTCACAAAACGTAAACCACAGCTCTGTAAAAAAATACAAACGAAAAACGTTTTTGTAAAGATTTTGAAGTTGCTTGTTCTAGGCCTTGAACCCGGAATTTTCGGCGTGGTAGACGTAGCGCGCTACCATCACACTACGGTGGCCCCCTAGTTCTGGTGTTTTAACCAACAATACCAATTAAACTGTGGAAATATAACAATGCATGTTGATATTACAGGCGGGATTGGAAGATGTTTCACGTATCTCGATCCTTGCAAGGGGTTCAACACAACATCAACCAAATTAATAAGGAAACAGAGAATGTATTGCACTCACAGCTAGACAGAATTACCTTTGGCGCTGGCAATATTTACGTAGATGCCTCTTAGAAAGAAAATTCATAAGGACAATAACCCTTATATGCTAAAAGTAGGGGAGATAGAAAAGGACATCGAGAACCTGGAAGTATCTTCAAATGCTGAGGTGCTTCAAGTGGACAAAAAAACAACAAGGCGCTAAGACCACTAGCGTGTTCGGAGCTTTAAATATATACCCGCCGCATGTATGCCTGTCATAAAAGGCGACTAAAATATCCAAATGATTCAAGGGACTGTGCAGCGCTACCCTTTCAAAGGGTTGAAAGTGCAATTTATAGGTTCTCCAACACGATCACTAAAATATTTTTTAGAAGGAAATCGTAGCCGTGAAGACAACAGAAAAAATTCTGCAGGAAATGTGCTTCAGCTGCAGTCGCGTCAATGCATCTCCGCTCGGATGTCGCCTTCGTGCTTCTGCGTAAATGGCCTTCATACCAGAGATAACTGGTATCAAAATATTGTTGGCATGATTCGGAGGTCTGCCACAGTTCAGCACTTTATGGTAGTTCATAGATATAACTAGGTTAGAATATGCTAGTCTAGTTAAGATAATTATATAAATACATTGTAAATAGATATAAGCTAGGCTTAATTAGGCTATAATAAATAAATATTCAGGCGGCGATTAAGGCAATTACCTCACAAAGTACTTCATAAAGAAGTGTGTTGAATTACAAAGAAGCGTTAGAGAAATTTCATTCAGGACGGAAAATCAATAGGAGACAGGAGTTGCATATGATCTATCAAGCAGGAAAAGCGTGGGCAGAAGCGCGTGGCTGCGAAATTTCTAAGATCATATGGAAATGCTGAAACTGACAAAGCTGGTCATATCTCTAAAGAGAGAAGACAAACTGGACACTTCCTTCTTGCGTCACATGCTTATAAGTTAGGCCGCGCCAGTAACAGCAGATGTAGGAAGAAATCGTTGAGCACGCTCTGTCTTCGTGCCCTGCTCCAGCGAGTCAGGGTTACGCTACTAAGGGCGGCAACTACTAATGGCGGCAGGGTTGCCAGAACTCAAGGCAGAAATTAAGCTAGGTCTTTGAAAACTACTATGAAGCATCCACATGAGTCCTAGTACATAAATGGGGGTGTTCCATTTGGTCGTCAAACACATTATTGCAACACTATGGACCAGTGACGTATCCAGAAGGGGGGGGGGGCGCGGATAGATCCCACCTTCCTCGCTCAACTTCTTAATTTACTTCGTAATTTATATTAAAATTACCAATTTTCCTCCTGATTTAGCAAGAAAATACAAGAAAAAATAAAAATCTCTATTTAAGTACGTACGTGGGAAGGTAATATTAATGTTTAATTTTGTCATGGAGTATACAGTACTCATGAAATTCCATATCGTCGGTTCCAACGAAGACAATCTCAGTTCGTTATTTGCGTCGCAGACTATCTCAGTACGTTTCGATTTATGAAAAACTAACTCCTTTCGCTTGTTTGCTAATTTTGTATTTTTATACTCAGTTGAGCAGAGCTCACAGAGTATATTAAGTTTGATTGGATAACGGTTGGTTGTACATATATAAAGGAATCGAGATAGATATAGACTTCCATATATCAAAATAATCAGGATCGAAAAAAAATTTTATTGAGCCATGTCCGTCCGTCCGTCCGTCCGTTAACACGATAACTTGAGTAAATTTTGAGGTATCTTGATGAAATTTGGTATGTAGGTTCCTGAGCACTCATCTCAGATCGCTATTTAAAATGAACGATATCGGACTATAACCACGCCCACTTTTTCGATATCGAAAATTTCGAAAAACCGAAAAAGTGCGATAATTCATTACAAAAGACCGATAACGCGACGAAACTTGGTAGATGAGTTGAACTTATGACGCAGAATAGAAAATTAGTAAAATTTTGGACAATGGGCGTGGCACCGCCCACTTTTAAAAGAAGGTAATTTAAAACTTCTACAAGGTGTAATTTGGCAGTCGTTGAAGATATCATGATGAAATTTGTCAGGAACGTTACTACTATTACTATATGTACGCTTAATAAAAATTAGCAAAATCGGGGAAGGACCACGCCCACTTTAAAAAAAAATTTTTTTTTAAGTAAAATTTTTACAAAAAATTTAATATCTTTACAGTATATAAGTAAATTCTGTCAACATACAACTCCAGTAATGATATGGTGCAACAAAATACAAAAATAAAAGAAAATTTCAAAATGGGCGTGGCTCAGCCCTTTTTCATTTAATTTGTCTAGGATACTTTTAACGCCATAAGTCGAACAAAAATTAACCAATCCTTTTGAAATTTGGTAGGGTAGTAGATTTTACGACATTAACTGTTTTCTGTGAAAATAGGCGAAATCGGTTGATGCCACGCCCAGTTTTTATACACAGTCGTCCGTCCGTCCGTCCGTCTGTCCGTTAACACGATAACTTGGGTAAATTTTGAGGTATCTTCATGGAATTTGGTACATATGTTCCTGGGCACTCATCTCAGATCGCTATTTAAAATGAACGATATCGGACAATAACCACGCCCAATTTTTCGATATCGAAAATTTCGAAAAATCAAAAAAGTGCGATAATTCATTACCAAATACGCATTAAGCGATGAAGCTTGGTAGGTGAGTTGAGCTTATGACGCAGAATAGAAAACTAGTAAAATTTTGGCCATTGGGCGTGGCACCGCCCACTTTTAAATGAAGGTAATTTAGAAGTTTTGCAAGCTGTAATTTGGCAGTCGTTAAAGATATCATGATGAAATTTGGCAGGAACATTACCCTTATTACTTTATGTCTGCTTAATAAAAATTAGCAAAATCGGAGAACGACCACGCCCACTTTAAAAAAAAAAATTTTTTTATGTGGTGCAACAAATTACAAAAATAAAAGAAAATTTCAAAATGGGCGTGGCTCCGCCCTTTTTCATTTAATTTGTCTAGGATGCTTTTAATGCCATAAGTCAAACAAAAATTAACCAATCATTGTGAAATTTGGTAAAAGCTTGGCTCCTAGGACGATACCTGTTTTCTGTGAAAAAGGGCGAAATCGGTTGAAGCCACGCCCAGTTTTTATACACAGTCCACCGTCTGTCCTTCCGCTCGGCCGTTAACACAATAACTTGAGCAAAAATCGATATATCTTTACTAAACTTAGCACACGTACTTATCTGAACTCACTTTATTTCGATATAAAAAATGGCCGAAATCCGACCATAACCACGCCCACTTTATCGATATCGAAAATTACGAAAAATAAAAAAATGCCATAATTCTATACCAAATACGAAAAAAGGGATGAAACATTGTAACTGGATTGGTTTATTGACGCAAAATATAACTTTGGAAAAAACTTTGTAAAATGGGTGTGACACCTACCATATTAAGTAGAAAAAAATGAAAAAGTTCTACAAGGCGAAATCACCAGCCCTTGGAATCTTGGCAGGAATACTGTTAGTGGTATTCCATATATAAATAAATTAGCAGTACCCGACAGATGATTTTCTGGATCACCTGGTCCACATTTTGGTCGATATCCCGAGAACGCCTTCACATATACATCTAAGGGCCACTCGCTTTTAAAACCCTCATTAATACCTTTAATTTGATATCCATATCGTACAAAAACATTCTAGAGTCACCCCTGGCCCTCCCTAATGGCGATATCTCGAAAAGGCGTCCACCTATAGACCTAATGCCCACTCCCTATTAAAATGCTCAGTAACACCTTTCGTTTGATACCCATATCGTACAAACATTCTAGAGTCACCCCTGGCCCACCCTAATAGCGATATCTCGAAAAGGCGTCCACCTATAGACCTAATGCCCACTCCCTATTAAAATGCTCAGTAACACCTTTCGTTTGATACCCATATCGTACAAACATTCTAGAGTCACCCCTGGCCCACCCTAATGGCGGTATCTCGAAAAGGCGTCCACCTATAGACCTAATGTCCACTCCCTCTTAAAATGCTCAGTAACACCTTTCGTTTGATACCCATATCGTACAAACATTCTAGAGTCACCCCTGGCCCACCCTATTGGCGATATCTCGAAAAGGCGTCCACCTATAGACCTAATGTCCACTCCCTCTTAAAATGCTCAGTAACACCTTTCGTTTGATACCCATATCGTACAAACATTCTAGAGTCACCCCTGGCCCACCCTAATGGCGATATCTCGAAAAGGCGTCCACCTACAGACCTAATGCCCACTCCCTATTAAAATGCTCAGTAACACCTTTCGTTTGATACCCATATCGTACAAACATTCTAGAGTCACCCCTGGCCCACCCTAATGGCTGTATCTCGAAAAGGCGTCCACCTATAGACCTAATGCCTACTCTCTCTTGAAATGCTCAGTAACACCTTTCGTTTGATACCCATATCGTACAAACATTCTAGAGTCACCCTTGGTCCACCTTTATGTCGATATCTCGAAAAGGCGTCCACCTATTGAACTAAGGATTACTCCATTTTAAAATACTCATTACCACCTTTCATTTGATACCCATATCGTACAAACACATTCTAGAGTCACCTCTGGCCCACCCTAATGGCGATATCTCGAAAAGGCGTCCACCTATAGACCTAATGCCCACTCCCTCTTAAAATGCTCAGTAACACCTTTCGTTTGATACCCATATCGTACAAACATTCTAGAGTCACCCCTGGCCCACCCTAATGGCGATTTCTCGAAAAGGTGTCCACCTATAGACCTAATGCCCACTCCCTCTTAAAATGCTCAGTAACACCTTTCGTTTGATACCCATATCGTACAAACACATTCTAGAGTCACCCCTGCCCACCCTAATGACGATATCTCGAAAAGGCGTCCACCTATAGAACTAAAGCCCATTCCCTTTTAAAATACTCATTACCACCTTTCATTTGATACCCATATCGTACAAACACATTCTAGAGTCACCCCTAGTCCACCTTAATGGCGATATCTCGAAAAGGCGTCCACCGATAGACCTAAGGCCCACTCCCTCTTAAAATGCTCAGTAACACCTTTCATTTGATACCCATATCGTACAAACAAATTCTAGAGTCAGCCCTGGTCCACCTTTATGGCGATATCCCTAAATGGTGTCCATCAATAGAACTATGGCCTACTCTCTCTTAAAATACTCTTTAATACCTTCCATTTGATACACATGTCATACAACCACATTCCAGGGTTACCCTAGGTCCATTTTCCTACTTACTGGCAAGCGAAATGGCCGATCTGTATAACACTAATATCGAGCGACCATCTGAAGAAGACAAGAAAAGAGCAAGGACACAAACAATAGCTAAGTGGCAAGAACGGTGGGAGGCCTCGAGTAAAGGGCGTTGGACTTTCACACTAGTTTGGAACGTAGATCAATGGAATGAGCGGAAGCACGGCGAACTGAACTACCATCTCACGCAAATAATCAGTGGACATGGCGGTTTCAAAGAGTATTTATGGAAGCGTAGGATAGAGGAAGATCCTCATTGCCCAATGTGTACCACAGAGTTAGAAAACGCAGAACACGTCATGTTCTACTGCCCTCGTTTCCACGAAGAAAGACTCACCTTGCATGGAGTCTTTGGGGAGGAACCTACCACGAGAAATTTAGTTTCACATATGTGCAGCAGGAAAGAATGCTGGACTGCAGTGAGCAAAATGGCATTTATGGTAATGACACGCCTGATGGATGCTGAGAGGGAGCGCAGAGAAATGCGCATGCGAAGCAGTGGTGATTAAATGGACACTCAGAGCAAATAGCGGGAACCTGGACGCAGGGACAACAGTAGGCTCTTAAAAAATGAGAAATATGGAACGCCACCCTGAAGTAATGCGAAAGTGGTGCCGGGGTGGGCGACGGTTCCAGAACGGGGCTGTTTTTTAGTCTACGGACATACGGTTGCTGCGACGGCGACGGCAGCAATTATGGTCCATTAGGCATTTTTCAGCCTCCCCGCAAAAAAAAAAAAAAAAAAAAAAAAAAAAGATCCATTTTCCTACATGGTGATTTCCCTTATTTTGTCTCCATAGCTCTCAACTGAGTATGTAATGTTCGGTTACACCCGGAACTTAGCCTTCCTTACTTGTTTTGTTAAATTTTACTTATTTTTGTATTATTTTACTTTATTTTATTTTTGCTCAGTTTATCTTATTTTATTTATTTTTATTTATAAAATTAATTTAAAAAAATAAAAATAAAAACCTAAGTAATTAAAACAAAAATAAAAAAATAAAATAATACAAAAATAAAAAAATAAAATAATACAAAAATAAGTAAAAGTACTCTAAATAATACCAAATTAGCAAACAAGCGAAATGTGTTAGTTTTTTAAAAACAAAACGAACTGAGATAGTCTTCGACGCAATTTGAACTGAGATAGTCTTCCATGGAGCCAACGATAATTTCACTTCAACAATTTTCAAATATTTTAATCAAAAGTGCACGTAAAGTTTTAAATAAAGCTTTTAAATTTAATTAAAATGAATGAATAATAACACAATTTAACTGAATTAATCCAAGTATTTCCCTTGAAGTAAACGATTTTGCATAAGTATATGCATGTATATATGTATATGATGGTAAGTATTGCTTATTTATATAGAAATACACACAGATGGTAAACTTAGTTACTGTTACCCCCCCCCCCCCCCCCCCCACCCCCTCCACGCCACTGCGAAGTCTTTGTTGACCGACCAGTTCAAACAAATATTCCGTCTCTGATTAAAATATACAATCATATCTTTTGAAGGTAATGGTTCGACTAAAATATTAGTTTTTTCAATGCCTTTGTAATTAAATGCCTGAATATTAGTTCTAATGCTTTCAAATTACTTATTCATGTGTTATGCAAACGTACATGGGAAATAGGAGGCACCACTCCCAATAATTACATATGTTGGTGTGTATGTATTAGCATATCTGTATGCAAACGTTGTATAAATACTTAGCTGCAGCGATCGCATGCAGCGATATGCAATAATTTTCAATGTCACTTTGTGTGTACGTAAATGCATTTATGTAATCGTATATGTGTTTTATATTTCTTACATTTTTTTTTTTGAAATGCAATTAATAGTTGTTGCTGTTTAGCATTTCATAATTTTTGGGTATTTTTCTAATTATATAACATTTATCATCAATTATCGCAACACGCAATCTGTCCGCTCTATTTCAAATTTAGTAATAAGCAAATGACGTGCTGAATTCTTTTTCTATTTTGTAGCATTTCTGTTGCTTTTTTTTAACTTTTGTTTGTTGTTGGTTTCCTAAATTATTGTGTAAGAGAACAAATGAATTTCAAGTTTGCCCACAACCTAGACGTTTTCAGTTCCATTTGCATATTCATTTACGACGTTTTTGTTGAAATTTCTATAAACATTTGCTAAAAGTATGTCCACCTTTGCATGTTTTTCGTATTTGTTTTTTGGTTTTGTTGCTTTGTAATTTAAAATTTTGAGTTTTTTTTAAGAACAAAATTGGTAACCGCAAAATATTTTTCACTACTTAAATAACCAAAATGTTGCATGTCAAGAAAAATGTCATTTAATAAGAAAAAAATACTCATCAAATGTCACATGGCCTAAAACGACTCAGGTACTGTGTGACTTTAGAGCACGTAAATTTGTAGGTATGCACATTAGGGTTGTGCTAAAAAATGTAATAAAAAATGTTTCAATCTCACCCGCTTATCAAATTTCAGGATGGTTGCTCAAAATATTTTAATTTTTTTCGCTTATGCCCAAATTCCATAATACAACAACTATGTATTGGAAAAATTAGGGTGTGTCGCATAGAGTCAAATACGTCCAAAAATTTGAATGTTATATCATTGACTGTAGTATAAGCGTTAAATGAAGTAAGATTAAAGAATTCGTTTCTTGATTTTTTAAGAACCACCCCTTGTACATAAATAGTACATAGTACATTTAATATACACAAATGTATGAACAATAATTGGGGTTTGCTTTCATCATTGTGTTGACGGAACTAACTTTGAACTTCTACTGGTTTAGCTTACGTGATTATACGTTATAATAGATATACATTAGACAGTTTCAGCAAAAAAAAAAAAAAACAAAAATTGGAGTATTCACGTATGTCTGATCATCATTCTCTCTTTATATATTGTGGCGCATATTAGCAATTTCGATACATCACTAACTATACCGCTAGTAAATAAAAGGTGTACAACTATAGCAGCAATGTAAGCAAATGATACAACAAATTGCTATACACACATGCGCACAGAAGCTAAGAGAGTACACAACATTAAACACACATATACATAGCCGCAAAAAGCGCAGAAAACATTATGAAATCATTGAGGCATATGAGATGCAGCAGATTAGAGAAGGCTGTTCGCGAAAAGTTTAGATCCTGGTAGAAATGGTGACCGAGGCAACTGGGATTATAAAAGCGGCGCAGTCCAAGTGATGGTCAATCAGTTTGATACAAAACACGCTATAAGTGAAGTACGCGAACACATTGTGAAGCTCTATTTCCAGAGTAGTGCTATAAATAGAGAGCATTTTATATACAGATCATTTGTGTGTATTAGTGATTCGAACGAAAACAGTAGACGCATATTTATCAGCAGTTCTCAAAATTCGTTAAGATAAGAGATAAATACAAAATACATGGAGCTTTGCTTGAGGTATGGCAATACAATAAACCATTCTCACTGAGCTTGTTATTTATTGATATTTTAAAGAGGAAGAAGACGGCTATAAGAGTATACAAAAGTTGTTTGTACTGCCATGAGAAGATGCAGCTGAAAGATCTTTTCACACTTACCAATAATCGAGTAGACTTCATGTCGTAAGCACGGACGAGAGGTATCTATTTAAAATCAAATGTGAATGAAGAATTATTCTCTTCAGCACAACATGCTTACACCAAAGGCAAGTCAGCTGCTACTGCATTGCATAAGGTGGTCATGAATATAGTGAAAGCACTGGAACTCCCGGAATATACTCTAGGTTCTTTTCTGGATATTGGCGGTGGATTTCGACAATGCCTCGAAACGAGCAATCATCGACAAACTGGATTAGCTGCAGAATGATCACGTCGCAATGGGGTCTATGCGCGGCTACAAAATCTGTAAACAGAGGAACACCGTAGGGTTGGATATTATCACCAATGCTGTGGGCGCTGTTCATCAACCAATTGCTTTAAGGGTCTGACAGGGGATTTACGGCATATGCAAATGACGTTTCAGTCATTATAAGTGACAGATGACTTCCCAAAATCAGCTCTCTGATGGATGCGGCGCTTTGGGATGTACATGCTTGTGCATCTGGAGTCGGGTTAACCACTAACGCGGAAAACCGTTCTAGTATTTTTTACCGTAAAATATAAGGCCCCTAATTGGACTAAGCCCAAGCTTGGAGGGGTAACTCTACAAGAAAAGTAAGGCACAAAATATCCAGTAATTATATCGTTAATTAGCGTGGAAACTTCATGTGGAAGAGGGAGCGAAGAAAGCCTCCTCAAAGCCGTATGGTAATAGCAGTACACCCGCTAATGTGAGATCTGTTTGTAAACTCGTTGTGTGTGCGCTCCTTACAACAACAAATAAGTTACCTGAGTGTTCCCTATTTACGAATAACTTATCTCGAAACTGCATTACATTTTCATTAGAGTTGGATTTTTTAGTTCAATTAAAAGATTAGTTCACGTCTATTTCGTCCAGCAACTGAACTAGGTCTTTAGTTCCTTAGTTCGTTCACCTCATTGAACTATAGTTCAATCAATTTAAATAGTTCAATAGTTCAATTTGAAAGAGGCAGATAAAGATAAGGACTCCTACGACAATTATAGAAGACATACGAACTCTGTCCCGAAGCAATATTAAAATCATGCTTGGTGACTTCAACGTCAGATCGGAAAACCAAGCCTGCATGAGGTAACATACCCCAATGGGAAGAGGCTGATTTATTTCACCTCGATACCGAAATTGGCTGTTTGTTATACCAACCCATAAAGCAACCTATCTGTCTCCTGATCGAGAAACGCGAATCCAAATTAACCATGTTGTGATTGATGCCAGCTGTGCCCAGCGTTCTAGATGGGCGCACTCTTTGAGGTCCAAATATCGACTCGGGAAACCATCTTGTGGCAGCCAAGATACGCACAGCAAAGCTAAGGAAGTTTGCTGTCGAAAAGCAGCCCGCACAACAGACTGCTGAATCTAACAACTACTCACTGAAAACAATATCCAACCTAACGACGTGACCGATAAGAAGGAGCATATTTCACCGCCGCTGAGGACACCTTAAGGTACCGCCAAGCTCGTAAAAATAACTAGTACGATGAGGAATGCCCGACACCTCAATCGATGACGATGGAAAATATGCTCCACTGCCCGGCTATGGCGAAGTTCCAATTTCGATATCCCTGTTGAAGAATAACATAGCGCGGGAAAGGACTGTTCACCCGCCGAGCTACTCAAGCATGGAGGTGAAGAGTAGGTAAAAAGCATGCATCAATAAAAACAGAAGATTATATGAATTGTATTAACCTTCATACGGTCTTCGGGTCAAATTTGACCCATTTTGGGAAGAAAATCGTTTTTTCTCGAAAAGTTTGCTATTAATATGTCTGATATTTTATGACTTTTATTCATTTTAGAAACTTAAAAGATAGTAATGATTTCGGGCTCATACATTAACGACTTTTCGAGCCAATGATGTTTTTACAAATAAGGTGTTCGGGGCAAATTTGACCCTTTTGTTGCTTTTATTAAAAAAATTGAAAATTAAAATAAATGTTGTCAAAAAAACTATCTTTATCAATTAATTGGAGCTAGAAATAATAAGCAATATTTTACAAAACATTTCAGTGTGATAAAGAACTTTTATACCATGCCTTTACAACGGGGGTCAAATTTGGCCCGAAGACCTTTAATGTCGATCTTTTTGAAGACCGTATGAAGGTTAAAAGATTTTAATCTCAAATAAACATAAACATTTCAAATAATAAATTTCAAAAAATAAATTTCAAATAATAATTATTTGGAGTCTCTGAAATATAACATAAACATTAATTCATTAAATAAACTTAAAAGCCATAATATTTAGAATAGAGTATTCCACTTCGGTAAAATGTTAATGGTGTAAACAGAAGCGTATAACATCACGGCATGTGAGATCATGTTAAGAATTGTAGGAACTTTAGTTTAAATTATAAGAGAAAAAAGCATGCAGCTATGTGTATTGAACTGATCACATATTACTGTGCAAGAAAATCAAACTGGATACTTTCTTTGTAGTCAGGAGCGTTCTTCGCTTATTTACTATCTGACCGGATGCAGAAAAAATGCGCTCACACGAAACGGAGGTAGCAACAACGCAAAAAATTTTCGCAACATACCCGTAAAGTTTAGGATATAAAACCTTGTGTTGATCACACCACTTTAAGGGATCTTTTTGCGGTCTAAAAAGTTTTCTTCCATATATCTTTCAATTTCCGATTTCGTAGTCTCTATTCTTATTAACATAAGGCCTTGTATTGTATTATCGTATTCATCCCAGATACATTGGTTTTTGTCTTCTTCAATTGCACCGTCGTCTTCAATAACAATCCGTTCCGCGAGAATATCTTCTTTTAAAATTTTTCGGGACAGCTCATTTTTAATGTACTCAAATGCATTTTCATTTTGAAAACCTTGTTGTTTGAAGCGGGGGTCTAGAAAAGTGCATTCCGCATATAATTCATTATACTCTAATCGGTCAAAACGAATTTGCATTCCCTGTTTTAAACACTTGTGTAAATCCATAACTTTTCTGTTTTCTGACGAAAATTTTGACAGAAAATTATTGATTAAATTTCTGCATACTATAACTTTTGATAAAGTCACACACTTCTCTGCACTAATTTCTATAGTCATTTCATAAAAGGGTTTTAAAAGTGGTAAAAAAAACCCCTTCTATAACCTCCCAGCTTGATTGATCAACAATCAATTTTGGGCGCATAATAGCTACTACAGCAGTTATAGCATCTTTTAATTTAATGAAACGCTCCAACATCTCGATGTCGAATTCCACCTGGTAACAATATCTTGCTTTAATTTTAAATTTGGCAAATTCAGTTGTTATTCCATTTGTTCAAGTTTTCGAAGTGCAGGTGCGCTTCGTCTGAAAAACTCCACTATCGATTTTACTTTATTTATTACATCAGATATTTCTGGGGTCACTTTTTGCATGACCAAGTTTAAGCAGTGGGCAAAGCATCCAACCGACCGCCACCCTCCCTGGGTTATGGCACCCGCAATATTTGGTGCGTTACTACTGCAGAGATTTTATTAGCTATACCCCACTCACATACAACATCTTTTCAAAAATTACACAGATTCTCACTGGTGTGCCTATCGTTGAAATCTTTGCAGCACAACCAACTAGAACTCATTGCATTGTCACTATTGACATAATGAGATGTTACAGCGACATAATGAGCTGTTACAGCGACATAATGAGCATTGTTGCGCGAGGTCCAAGCATCTGTTGTAAGGCACACACCTTCCACAGCTTGGATAGATTCCTTCATATTAATACGTAGCTCCTCACATGTTTCAGGTATTAACTTTTTTGAAAGCTTCTGTCTTGTCGGTAATTTATAACCAGGGCATTGGGAAACCATTTCAATTAGTTTACGGAAATCTGGCTCCTCTACAATTCGTAGTGCATGGTGTCCTTTAGCTATCATCTTTAGCAGCTGTCTATCAATTTCGTCCGATTTTTTTTTTTTTATTTGGCGGCTTTTTGGCATATGCAGTCATTTTTGGCTGCTTAAAAGGAGACTTTTCCGCTCTTACTTGCTGACGACCTTTACCAGGTTCAGACATTAGATCCACCATCGCAATGTCTTCTTCATCGTCGTTTTCCAACGCAGTGAAGGGATGTTTGCTTTTCATATGCCGCCTTAAATTTCCAAGGGACCCACCAGAAATACTTATTGCAGCTCCGCAATACTTACATTTAACTTTTTTTGCACCATCGCTTTTTTTAAAGTGGCCCCATATCGAACTTCGCTTCGGCATCTGAAAATAATAATCTTTATTTAATACACACATTCATATATAAAAAGCATCACTTGGCTACTTACTATTGCATGTATAAATTACTAATTATATGATTTTGCCGAATTGCCGGGAAATGCAATCAGCTGTTTCGGTATACATATGACAACGAAGTGAGTTGCCATACGCTTTAAAACAACTTAAATACATTTTTGCCTGCAAAGTTGTCACATAAAAGTTTAGTTCGCTTTACTGAACGAACTAGTTCAATTAAAAGAACTAGTTCGTTAGTTCTTTAGTTCGAAAACGACCCAAGCCAAATTTTCATCTTTAGGTTACTCATACGCGCTGCTGAACTCCTGAATAGGAATAGGAATATGAGTAAGAATAGGAGCAATAATAGTAATAGGAATAGTAAAAGGAGAAGGAAATGGAGTAGGAAAAGAAATACGTGTAGGAATAGCAATAGGAAGAGGAGTATGAATAGGACCATTAATAGTAAAAGGAATAGGAGTTTGAGTAGGAAGAGGAATAAGAATAGGAATAGGAGTAGGAATGGGAGTAGCAATAGGAAATAAAATAGGAATAGGAGTAGAAGTGGGAATAGAAATAGTAACAGAAATGCGAATAAAGTAAAAATAAAAAATAAAAAGAATAGGAAATGGAATGTCAATAAGAGTAGGAATTATATTAAGATTAATAATAGGGATAGGAATATCAATTGGAATAGGAATAGGAATAGAAGTCGAGTATGAGTAAAAATAGGAAATGTGATAACAAGAGGAAAAGGAATTAAAATAGGAGAGCAATATAACAGGAATATTAATGGTAGTAGGAAAAGGAATTTTAATTAAGATTGTAATAAGAAAAAAGAATATGCCATGAGAGAGGATGAAGGAAGGGCAAAAATAATAGGGAACTGAGTTGTAGTAAAAAACTATTTGAAGAGGAAAAGGAGGGGACAAGGAAAATGGGAATGAAATGACATAAAAAGGAGAAGGAAGATGAATATACCATTCAACAACAGTTGTGTAAGATGAGCGGGAGAATGACTAGTTTTAAATTAATCAAGTATGCTGAAAAATGATGGCTGGTTTTACTTACTACATATTAGACAATTCATATTAAATGATACTTTGTTAACTCTGTCGTTTATTTTGAGTGTCTCATTGCATGACAGATGTCAATTTGCACTTTTCCCTTTCATTAATTTGGTTTTATAGCTATGAATAATTTAGTAAAAATGAATGAATGTGTTGCTTTAAAAGACAAACAAGTATATACATGTATTTAGATACACATACACATATACAAATACAAGTGAGTGAATGTGTATAAATGTTGATTTATAAGTAAGTACATTGCATTTATTATTTATATGTATGTACACTAAATATATATGTTTGTAAAGTGAAATCTCAAATCAGCATAGTTAAATTGGTTTAATGTTCATTGTCGGCCAATCGTATTAGTGCGCCAATTCACATAGACTAAATTGCAATTGGCAGTCAATTTCAAACCATGTTAGTTGCATGCATATGTATATATGTATGTAGTATATGCAAGTTGTACGTAAGTAATTGCCATTCCCAGTGGTGCATACCTTTAGCATATATGTATGTATATGTTTACAGAAAATAACAAGAACAAGTAAGGAAGTCTAAGTTCGGGTGAAACCGCATATTACATACCCAGCTGTATACTTGAAATGCTGTTGTTTTTTTGTTTTGTGTGCTTAATAGTGTTACAAGACTGCGCAATAATACATATACATATTGCTCTATTCTGACCTAATTTCTCTTCGAGTTATGGCTCCCGAAACATAGCAAATTGCTTAGTCATAAAAGGAGCGGTGCTACGCCCATTTTTTTAAATTTGAAGCTTTTCCTATTTATTGTTATAAATCCACTTCGGAAATAAAATACCATTGAATGAAGCTCTTTTTTGCAAAGATATAGCATAGATATATTTTATTCGTCCACGACCCTTTTAAAAAGCTTTTATATAAAAGTTAGCGTGGTCCTTAACCGATTTCGTTAATTTTTCTGCAAAGCGTTCCCTACAGTAAAGGCAACCTCTCTACCGAATTTTGTTACGGTAGGTTTAACGATTTTTGATTTATGATTAATAATATTGTAAATTTGATTTTATCACAAATGGGCGTTGCCACGCCCATTTAAAAATTTTTTTTTTCAAATTTTTATGAAATGTCTCAATATCAGTTCACACGTCAATTTCAACATTCTAGGTATTATTTACTAAATAATCAGGTTTTTTGTGTTTTCCAAAATGTTATATATATAAAAAATGGGCGTGGTTATCATCCGATTTCGCTCATTTTCAATACCAATCTATTCTGGGTCTAGATAAGCTCGTATACCAAATTTGGTGAAGATATCTCAATATTTGCTCAAGTTATCGTGTTAACGGGCAGACGGACGGACGAACATGGCTCAATCAAATTTTTTTTCGATAATGATGATTTTGATATATGGAAGTCTATATCTATCTCGATTCATTTATACCTGTACAACCAACCGTTATCCAATCAAAGTTATAATACCCAGTGTACAGCTGGGTATAAAAATATCGCAGCGACTATTAAACAACAACATAATTTCACTTGAATTATGATGATGTGGTGAGATTGTGATTTGTATCTATGCTGAATGATGGCATCAATAAAAACTAGGTGAATATGTGCATACATACATATGTATGTTAAAGATGTACACACGTACACCCAATAAACATTTTTCAAACAAAGCAATTCCACGAACCGTTGATAGGCACATTTTTAAAACGGAAGCTTGAAAACGCTTGAAAATTGCAAAAAAGCTCATTTCTAGCATTCCTGGAAAGGAACAGAATCGATGTGACCTGTTTCAAAACTCATATCTAGGTTTAATTATACGTTTGTAAGGTGGGCTTCGTCAAAGCCTAGGGTAGTACTCAGTGAATACAGAGTCAAGAAGGCACTAAATTCCTTTCTAAATGAATACACTTTACTTTGTTGGTGGTATTTGGTTCAGATGTACACACACCGCAGGGGGAGGAGAATTGTGTCTAGTTGTAGAATAGAAGGGATATTAAACCGGTGAACAGGCGGCGGAACGCAAGAACATTGTATCGGTTGACGCACACCTTACGGAAGCGTGGCCGAATCTTAATATACGATCACGGATCAAACAGATTCGAAAGAAAATTATGTGATTCCTCAGTCGTATAAGTTAAACGGGATTATAAAATACGACAGCAAACAAATTTTGTTTTATTTTAAATGGACTGCTCTTCTTGGGACCAAAGGCGGCCACCGTGGTGTGATGGTAGCGTGTTCCGCCTACAACACCGAACATCATGTGTTTATACCCCGGACAAAGCAACATCAAAATTTTAGAAACAAGTTTTTTCAATTAGAAGGAAAATTCTCTAAGTGGGGTCTCCCGCGGCAGTGTTCGGCAAGCACTCCGAGTGTATTTCTGTTATGAAAAGCTCTCAGTGAGAACTCATTTGTCATGTAGATGACGTACGGAGTCGGCATAAAACAATTAGGTTCAGTTCCGTCAATTTGTAGGAAAAAATAAAAAAAGGAGCACGACGCAAATTTAAAGAGAAGCTCGGCCTAAAATCTGTTCGGAGCTTAACATGCCTTACAATTATTTTTATAGCAGACATAAAAATGTCAAATTGGTTGTAAAATAACCAAAAAATATCAATTCAGCGATTACATTCAGTTATTCTTTCACGTATATCATCATGCCGAATACAAATCAGGTAATACGACCCCGCATGTTATAGTCCGAAACCATGTGTTTACGTGACGAGTCTTACGATCATGTTTGTTACGATATGTATCTTGGTGTAATCGGTGACCGGTGATCGGTTTCAAGTAACGGTGTATCAGTGGTGGTGGAGTCGATACCCGGTGAGTCGTATATGACGAATTGGTGGATGTCTGTAGGATTGGTCAATCGGTGATGATGGATCGATTAGTAAGCAACCAGTGGGTGTTGGAATCGTAACTACATGAATGTAAGGTGGTGACGTGTTTGAATACATGTGATGCTACCGAGAGCAGCATTACACCTTTCGGATGCTTATTGGGTGTGTGCAAAATTGTGGCAATTGAAAACATTTATTTTAAATTGCTTCGAAGCTTTTTAACGTCAATTCCATTTATTAAATGCAATCAAACATTCCTTTTTTTTAATCATATTTACATATGATCATATATACATACATAATTATGTTTATATAACCATACATGTCATTCATATATACATATATACGTATATATGAGTCGGACTCTCGCATATGTAAACTAGCAGATGTGTAATAAATGAGTACCTATGAAAGTTAAATTACATATTTAATGCCCATACATAAATTACATTCATGCATTTGTATATATCATATGCTTACATTCGTAAACTATTTGCAAATGCAACAACAAATGTAGCAATGGAAAATGTGAGTTAAATTATACAATTTCAAACCAATCCACTGTCAATTGAACATAAATATGCATGAACCATTTGTTTATGATAAATATGTATAAACATACTTATGTACATGACCTGTAGGGAAAATGTCTCGTTGTGAACTGGTGCTTTTCTTGTGCACTCGGAACCAAAACTACTTCCTCAGGAGGTGTAAATGGTCCCCGTTACATAAGCTTTTCTTATATTCTTATATTGGCACTTTTTCGATAGTTCCCAACAAATTTAAAAATTCTTATTATGATTGGTAGGTTGCTGTACAGCCTGGATACCAAAGATTCGAGCCCAAGTAGCGCACGGGCGGCAGTTTGATTGCAAATTTCTCCTGGAACCAATTGCTGCTGATTAAACATTTCTAGTCGGCAAGCCGTTCGAACTTTTTGATGCGGACAACAAAGCTGCTGATATCTTTTACAGAACATTTAGCTACTTTCTTAAATTCCGGCAGTGAATAACTGCGCATAGTTAGAAACCTAGTGTGTGCTAGAGCTGTGCATTCACATAGGTAGTGCACCACTGTTTCTTTGCTGCCTTCCTCGCTGCATTCTTTCAGCGTGCAGGCCATGCGACCACTGGTTCGTTATTGTGGCATTGATCCTATATATTTCTTTCCTTCACATATTTCGTAGGTCCTCTGATCTCCTACTATCGTAATTCAGCCAGGTTTGCTTGTTTATCTTGCCGGTGTTCAAGATGTACTTGTTAGAGGCTGCTATCTCATGGCCTTCATCAGTGCCCCTGCCTATGCAAGTTCATCTTGGTGCCATCGATGTTTCTGTGACCAGGTACCCATATAGGAGTTATATTTGCGAAGTTGGCTGCGACTTGATGTGACCTCTTGCAGCCGCTGACGGCCTAAGATGAAGTGATGGTGGAGTTAAGTGCCAAGGGCGCTGCTTAGCTATCTGAGTAAATGCACAGCACCACACTGGGAAGCCTTCTGATGATACTACTGTAGCCATACTGCATCGAGTTCCAACAGTTAGACTCACGAAGTCATACTGTAGAACAAGTTGCAGATTCACATATGTGAAGGTCCAGAGGTAGCCGGTTTGGGAGCACACTGAGTGCGTCAGTTGGACACGACCTTAGTGCACCTGTTACCTCTCCGAGGGCTACCTGCTGTACTCTAATCATATTTTTAATGTTGTACTGTTTGTCTCTGACCAGCCATTATATTACGGCTTCATATGTTAGAATGGGCCTGACAACGGCCGTATGTAGCCACAGCACGAGTTTGGGTTTTGAACCCCAGTTCCTGCAGCCGTGGTGCGGTGGTAAAGTGCTCCGCCTACTACACTGAAGCTCCTTGGTTCAAACCTCTTGAAAAGCAATACCGAAAAATTTGGAAACAAATTTTTTCAAGTAAAAAAAAAAAAGTTTTTCTAAGCGGGTGCGGTCTTCGACAGTAATTTGGCAAACACTTCAAGTGTTTTTCTGCCATGAGAAGCTTCTCAGTGAAAACTTAACTGCCTTGCAGATCCCGTCCCGATAATTTTTAGGAAAAATTAAAAAGAGCACGACGCAAAGTGGCTGAGAAGCCTTATACTTATTTCTGCTGGCTATTCTTAAATATAAATAGAAGCCTTTTCGACCTCACGTTCGATATTCAACTTCCAGCTGAGCTTGCTGTCTGTTTCGAGAGAGATGAATATGCAAATGCGTCCCGTACATTCGTTTCTTTGGCACGATATCAGCATCTAAAGTGACGTCGATCGACCAACAAAGGTGCAGCACAACCGCATACGCTGCTTCAGTTAGGTCGATTTAAACGACTCCGTTTTGGTGTACGAGAAAGGGCCATACCATTCGAGAATCGAGTCAGCGATAGCTGATGCGCAGAATGGCCAGATGGAAGTTCTGCAATTAGCACTTTGCTCGCCAATGCTGATCCCTACCGAGAATCTTTAGGGAAAAGTAAAAACATGGGTGCGGGAACATATTATCATATAACTGCATAGTCATTAACAAATGACTATTCTCATTTCGATATGAAACTTTCGCATTCACATTTGACTAATCTAATTTCAAAACGGCGCTTTAACATTTACAATAGACTATTCTCAATGGTGTAGTTTTTACGACAGTCTTACTACTGTTTTTTCTATCGCATGCATACATATCCTATTATTTAAAAAATCAAACTCCAAAATTAAATGGCAACAAGTGAATTTGCAGACATATCGCAATCAAATAAATGAATAAACCTGCACTTATCGCCATTGACAGAAGGTAGCAAATTAGAGGCGATCCATATAATCGCAAACATACAAACATTGCAGTGGGATATTAAAAATGTAAATTGCAGTCTTAACGAATATTATAGCAAATGTCGAAATATGGGGCTGAGTTTCAAGGCCCAAATAGACAGGAACTTCCAAAACATTTGTCGGGAGGATATTGAGGCGATGTGAGACAAACTTGTGGTATAAAAGGGAAATAGCTATGTAATAATTGTTTGTCAACATTCATTTATTTTGTGGTTATGCGGTTTCTGCATTCAAAACTCTCTGTACTTACAGTCAGGCCATCATCATTCGATATCAAGTTGAAAAAACGCGAACCAATTTCATCCTCATAAGTGCATTTGCTAAATATGGACAAATAAATGTACTACACTGAAAGAAATGGTGCTGGTAAAATCAACGAATTGGTTCTGTTGTTCTTGACTTAACGGAGATTTGGTGAAATTGACCAAATTATGGTTAATTCGACCGAGTTCTTTGTCAAACGAACAAATTAGTTTAGTCATTTCAACAGATGCGAAATTGTCGCTCTTTGGTTAACAAAATTTTGTAAAATTGACAGATTCCTACTCAATCTAACTGATTTTTCTGTTAACACAACTGATCTTACAGGTCATTTCAACGGCGAACAACTGTCAATACATGAGCAAATTTCAAAGAGAATTTTACGCTCACTACGCTCTTTATTTTGTACTTATGACGATGGTGCCACTTGTTAAAAAAACACCAAAATACGAAAACCATCAAATCGAAAAAACATACAAAATGGGAAAACAATAAAAAACTAGTTTTTCAGTTATCAATACAAAACGAAAACACCCTTTTTTGAATTTGCTGTGCAAAAAATTTTGAGATACCCGGACACCTATTTATCGGGTACAAATTTGCAACTTCTCGTCCAAGCGAAAGGCAAAATTACGCCCCCTTGTTGCAAAAGTTTTGCTTGAGCGAACAGGATTTTTCCAAAGTTAGTAACATGTTGTTAAAGTTTTTATGAATTTTCATTCACGCGAACGAATCTATTAAGATAATAAAAAACATCCTTTTTTAATGTTGATGTTTCCGACAACATAAAGGTTTGAGTTGTTTTGGAATCGTTTCAACTTAAAGTGTTACGAAAATTAAACTTGCCGAATTATATGTAAAGTTACTCCAGTGGTGAATTACCTTCCTGCGATTTGATTCTTTACTTTTCTATAACTTACAAGTTCTCTTTTTAAAATGTTACGTCAAACATTTATACTACAAGTTTTGTTCGAGACAATCAAGTCTGGCAACTACATGCGAGAGAAGAAATTAGGAATGAGTTGGACTGCAACTGAAAGAATTGAGAATCAGTTTTGTGACTACTATTTTCATTTCCATATTCATGTGTATGTATATGTAGCAAGCATGCTTATTTATGTATTCATATATCTACGTATTTATATGGCGACCGCCGTGGTGTGATGGTAGCGTGCTCCGCCTACCACACCGAAGACCTTGGTTCACACCCCGGAAAAAGCAGCATCAACATTTCAGAAATAAGCTTTTTCAATTAAAAGACAAATTTTCTAAGCGGAGTCGCCCCTCGGCAGTGTTCAGCAAGCACTCCGAGTGCATTTCTGCCATGAAATGCTCTCAGTGAAAACTCAGATGCCGTTCGGAGTCGACATAAAACTAGTACTTCGCGTCCCGCCAATTGAAAGAAAAATTAAAAAGGAACACGACGCAAATTGGAAAGAAAGTTCGGCTTAAAATCTCTTCGGAGGTTATCGCGCCTTACATTTATTTATTTATATGGCAACATAGGTACTTTCATACAAAGTTGTCGCAACAACTTTTTTTGTTCATTTGACCACTAAAACTGTCAATTACGAATCAACGATTTGTGCGCAGTTGATTCAACATCTTGTTGTGATGAATAAAAATTTACAGAAACTTCGGTTGGATTGACCCGTATTTAGGTTGAGTTTACCAGTCTTTTTCTTTCAGCGTATGTTTGGTGTGAAATTGAGTGTTCGCTTTTCGAAAATTGAAAACTTTTTCATTTCAACACAGATGGTAAATCGAATGGTTTATTGTAAGTACGTACGTTTGTTCTTTGAGTTTCAGCGCTGCAGGGGCACTAACATATAGTTATTTTAGCAGATGACACATTCGTTAATTTATAATTCCATATAGCAGTTAATTTAGAAATTTCATTCAAAATAACTTGAAAGAAAAAAGATGGTAAAACCAACCGAATAGTAGATTAAATCAACCGAAGTTTCTATAAATTTTTATCCACCTCAAATAGCTGTTGAATCAACTTAGATGAAATTGATGATTCCGAATTGATAGCTTTCACAAAATAAAATTGTTCATCCATATCGCTGTTAACTTAACAATTTTTACAGTCGTTACTCTAAATATACCAACAAAAATTGTTAAAATAACAGATTTTCTTTAACATTAGAATAACTGTGAAGGCTGTTGATATGACATAAAAACAAAGAAGTGAGTGCCGTGAACGTAAGCTCCTCTTTATCAGCTGATGCATTTGCATACAGAGAGTTGTTTGCTATTGAAATGATCAATCAAATCAGTACATTTAACGGAAGAATCGGTTAGATTGACTGAGAATCTCTTATTTTTACAGGATGTTGTTAACATGAGATTAAGAGTTTCTCTTCTGTAAAGTTAGGGTAAGTGCGATCTGGTTGGCCCATAAGGGCCACACATAGACCGAACAAAGTCCTTAGTGTTAACGGAAGTTTGCCCAACGGCCAAACTGAAAACCCCTATAAGAAACCAAAATCTATTCTACAAACTGTCTGGAAAATACTAGACGCTTTCTAGTACATATACTATTTGTTTATTCTAGATCTGATAGCTGTGCTACTCTTAACAGCTAGAGTCTTAGCCTTGGAACTGCAGGGCACGAGCACAAAGCGTGGGGATTCAAGGGGTTGTGTAGCGCAACATATAGCTTCTCCAACCCAATTGTCAACCTCACTTTCGAGCGGCGAATCCCGTTTCACTAACAGACGAGGCTCTGGCGACCCCAAGCTCCTCATGGAACTTGGGGGTGGGGAGGGAGGGATGGCCTGAAGGTTCAATGTGGCCATATAAATCGATCCCGAGATGGTCGGGCCAGCACCTTAATGGTGCTGTGTTACCGGAGCGTATCGGATCTGTATCCGACAAAGGACCATCACATCGATAACACTCCCCAAAGCCTTCGGGGAGTAACCTAATCGCTACAACAACAACAACAACAGCACAAAGCGTGCTCGATTGTTTCTCACTCAGACCCGCACTTCCAACATTTGCAATAACTAAATGAGGCCAAGCTTAAAGCATGTGACGCCCGAAGGCAATGTCCAGTCAGAATACCCGTCATTAGTCTACATTCCACACTTTTCATAGATAAGAGCAATTTTGTTTGTCTAGAGTTATCAGAACTGTACATGATCGTTGACAATTTGCAGCCCCGCGCCGTGGTACCCGCCTTTCCTGCTTGGCCGATCATGTGCAACTCTCGCCTTCCTTTAATCTTGCACAATCTGATTGGCACTGCTACGGTACAAGATTCGAGCGAAAGACCCTACAGTGATATATGTAGCAGCTTGCAGGATATGCTTATTTCTAGATCCGCACAGTATACCGCAGAGCACGTTTACACGTGTCTACCTCTATTATGGCTATAAGAGTCCCTTCGAAGGGTAGATACGGAATTAGGTAGTCTGTTCGTCCAGTAGTCTAGGTCTAAAAGTGGAATGTGGAGAATGGCATACAGTGCAGCCGTGGGGGTTGTTGCCGGAGCTCCCGTAATACTTAGCTTATAGTCTGCAAACCCCTCTAATTTTTAGAGGTTGATTCTTTTTTGTGTGGCTGTCCGCCAAGGAAGGACTCATAAAATAGGAGAGGCTTAACAGTCGCTGTTAATATTCAATGAGAGAGAGGGGCGATACACGCTATATACACCCCACAATTTTGTTACATGCATAAGGCGCCGTCTAGAACTTCTCTACTCTCCATGTTAAGCTTTCGCGAAAAATTACTGTTTATAATGATTCTTAGATATTTTGTACAAGGTTTCTTCTGCAGGGTGACGTCTCTTTGCTTAGGCCTGGTCCAATATGGAACTAGGTACCTCTTAGTATAAATTCCATATCGGTCTTTTCCGCGTCGGCGGTCAACCCTTCATTAGTGCCCAGGTATATATCTCCCGAAAAGCCCTATACATCACAGAACTAATTGTTGGAGGGCACTTATTACGTCATCTCTCATCCCCTACCTCATCATTTGGTTGATGGCCAGCGTCCACAGCAGAAGTGATAACACCCCGCCCTGCGCCGTGCCCGTGTTAATAGATGTCGTGGCCTCATACAACCTCCATTTTGATGATATCTTCCTGCAATTAGGACTTTCGCTGACAGTAAGCTTATTAGACAGTTTTAGTATTAAAGGTTCGATCTTAAGCCTTATTCCCTAGTGAAATCCTTTTTTCTGATATTCATCAGTTATACACTTGACTCGAAATAATTTTGTGTTCTGTGTTTTCGCTTGAAGTCTGCGTAATATGAGTAGGTAACTGAGGCACGACAATCAAACATGCGGGACTATGGATAAAAAATACACAGATACATCAACCACATTCTTCCGTTCCATCTACATATGCCATCTTTTGTTGTTCGATGCAACCGCATTGCTGTTTTCAGTTTTCGGAGCTTGTCACTCAAATTTTATTGCATCGATGCACTCGTGACAAGCCCTAATAAAGGATAAAGATAATACAAACAAAAATGCATAATGGTTGAATGCTGAATGTATATAAAACATAAATTAATACCTTTAAAACAGCGACAGTGAAAACCAGCTATGGAAACTCGAATATGTACTTTAGACCGCACTAAAAAAAAAAAAAATTCTCGCATACGTCACGGTGTAAAATGTTTTTGGAAGGCAGTTAATGCTAGCTCGATTGTGCTGGTTGGGCAATCAATGATGCCATAGATAAAAAATATAGATCCCACAAGCAATTTATTTCATAAATTTGCATAAGTATCATTCGATTTGTTTAAGATCCACACATTTCTATCTTCCCCGATCACTAAGCTACGCGAGCGGAAGTCTGTACACTGTCGCGACCAAATATTCGATGACCTTATTTACAACGTGAACAAAGCAAATGTCGACTATATCGAACATGCACGTCGATGGAATTTCACTTCCGACTGTCCCATATCCAAACATACTGGGTGCGACGTTCGATAAGGATCTACATTTTGGCGAGCGCATGCAACCGAAATTGTTCCTATAGTCCAGAGCCGTAACAAAATCATTAAGTCTCTTGCCGGCATCACTTGGAGCAAAGGTAAAGAAACACTCATAAACACTTGTAGAGCCGGCCGCTTGTATGCTACGCGTCTCCAATATGACCGCCGTGCCAAAAAGAAACACACTGTAAGAAACTGCAGGACTGTAACAAACACCACACTTAGAGCTACCACGCGATGGTTTCTTATATCTCCACAACACCATTTACACAGTGAGGCTGGAAGACTCCCCCTGAAGGAAAGAATTGAAATGCTGAACAAGCAGTTACTGCTGAATACCCAGAAACTTGGGCACCCCAAAAGACATCTGATCGAAGAGGCCCCGCCTGTCATGAACATGAGAGTTCGTTTCCGTAAGCACTATGAAGAAATGCGGTACTTGAAAAGTCCATCGCATGAAGAGTAGAGCACGAAAAAGCCCTCAGAGGTATTAAAAAAAAAAGTCGTCGGATTATTATGCCAACAATTGCCCCATGAGCGCCGTTCTCAAAGACAAATACCCTGAACTCGCGGTGTATGAAAGCAATCTCTCCAGGAAGTTTAGGTAAATTTAAGCTGGTTTCTCCGTGAGAACCTCACATAAACTGAGGAAGTCCATAGTGTAATCCACAGAAGAACGCGCGTTACTCTAGCTCAACTTCGAGCTGGTTACTATCATAGGTTAACTAACCCCTTGCTTATCCAGAATCAGCCCCGCCATACCAAACATATAACCTGCTTGTAACGTGTCACCACATGACACCAACCGTCTTTTCAATTGCAATGTGGAACGAACACCTCTAACTCTAGGTCCAACCCTGCTGAAACATCAAAGGATAGTGATGACAATTTGAGAGTTATCGCACCTGCCCTGAAGCCTTGCTACAATAAAAACAACATAAACCAATAGATTTTTTTTTTTAAGTTGTTGTGATTCTCTGAGCGACAGCAATTCGAATTTGCCACACTGAAAGTTTGCAGCTCATGTATGCATTGGGACCATCTTTCATTGGCACCATTTTATTCAAACACATTGAAACAACTATCGTTAGCTCATATTCCAAATCCGATTAGAAAGAATGTTATGATCTTCTTAAATCAAACACAATATAAGGAAGTAAAAGAGAAGTTATTTTTTTGTAGCCTGCGTATTTTGAACATTTTATCGATTACAAGCCACGATTCGTGGAAATTTATTTCCTAGTGTAGTGTAAGGCCCAGTTCGAGAACTACGGTGTTATTTTTGTTGTGGTCATGGTAAAACACTCTAGAAAAGTTTGGTACGCTTTGAAATAGACTTCATATACTAGTAGGCCAAGTGGCTTCTTTTACTTCTCGAAGCTTCAGATCGACTGATCATGCTAATCTTTTCTCCAACTATCGATGGCTTTATCTATAGTTTCGATGGTCTAACACAATCCTCACTATCGATGGCTAATGAGGGACCACGAATAATAATAATTTCATATTTTTATTTAAAAACCAAATTACCGGTTCGCTGCTTTAAGAGTTACAGATTGGCGATTACAATGGACGTAAAGTTAGCTTGAAATCATCAACTGCCGCCTATTAACTTGGCGAATAATATTTTAATAATCGCTTTACCTTTTCTGATGTGACTGCTGAAGCTAGACACCATTATATAAGATAGGATGGAATGCTTTGAAACAGCGTTAATAGCACGAAATCAAAACTCATCTGAACTTCAACGCATATTGATTTTGCAGTTCGATTTTGAACCAAGTAAAAGTTAATATAACATCGTCACTTTGGACAATAATTTCATTGATTGATACGAACTTTGTATTTTGATATACGGTCTAATGTGCATACCTATTTATTAATTAATCCTATCTGTACGACAATCTCAACGACTTGAAATTGTTTGTTTGCAGGTAAGTGAACTAACCTTTTTTGGTATTTCCTGGTATTGAAATGCTAACCGCTTGAAATTTGAACAAATACAACAACCACATATAGATATACATACATATGATGGTGAAGCTATCAAATTTCCGACCAAAATTTGGTATGCTTATATAAATGTGTACCTGTTTTTCTGGGGAAAAGGAATTTTCATTATTTATAGTAAATAAATGCAAAGCACGATAACGTACGAAGAGATTTTAGGCCGAGCTTCTCGTTAATTAGCTACTTTTATCTTTTCCTAAAAATTGGCGGTACGGTTCAAGGTGCAAGGCAGAAAAAATTTAACTGAGCAGCTTTTCATGGCAGAAATACACACGGAGTGCTTGTTAAATCACTGCCGAGGGGCGACCCTGCTTAGAAAAACTTTTCTTCTAAATAATAAAATTTTTTCTTAAATTTCGATGTTGCTTTGCCCAGAATCTTAGGTTTGGTACGCAGAGCACGCTACAACCACACCACGGTGAGGGCCTAGAACACCAGTATTTTGGTGAAGTATTATCACTAACGTTGTGGACGCTGGTCATCAAACGGTTGGACAGAGGACCAGTCACACTCACGGCGTATGCAGATGATGTTTCAGTCATTATAAGCGATTGGTGTCTACGAACAATCAGCCTGGGTATCTGGAGTCGGAAAAGAACGACCTAGTATTACTTGCTAGGAAATATGAGGTCCCTAACTGGACTAAGGTAGAGAGCTCAAGCGCGCAATTTGCACCTTTTAATGCTAGCATTTTATTTAATTTAAATTTCTTGGTATTCTCATCTACTTAATAAAAACTTTCATAGCATATTTACGAAATATTTGTTAAATGTTAGCAAACAATGCGTGCATTCGTCTTGCTTCATTGCTCGTTGAACAACGTCTAAGCCCCTACCACAACGACTACTCTCACTTAAACATTCATAACATCAGTTTTGAAAAGCCCTATTCTAAAGCCACTCACTGGATAGCAACTAACCCACCATAACGCGCAGCAAACACTCTTAAACACTCCGTCAACTTCCAGATTTCATTAGACAATCTCAAAAGCTTTTTATTTTAACACAAGCTCAAAACACGTCAATTGAAATATATTTTATTGGAATAAACTTTACTTTCACATTTATGTATAGAAATGATGTTAAACGTCTTCATGTATCAAAGAACTTTTATGAACTGCTTCATAGAGCTGGATTGCGATTCGATTCTAATCGATTTAATCGATATTTTGTTAAGAAATATAGAATCGATTTTTATTAAAAAATCGTTCGATTCTTTAGGCATCGAAGTTTTCATCACTATCTACTTTACGGATGCTTCAGGAAATACATATTCTGTAATTTTTGTTTTTATAAATTTAGCTTTATTTTGTTGGTGACTTCGAGAGAAAGGAGAAAGATGAAGAAATTTCTTCGCACTTCTGGTAAGCAATATATTGACCATGGTTTATCTATTTTGTGGTGTGATATTGTGTTCAGTATGAAATTAATACCACAGTTTTAGATTCTAGTAAGCCAATTGAAAGTGACTGAAGGGGAATTCAATGTTATAAGTAATCCAAAGATTCGCAGATCTGTTATATGGAAGTAATTT
This sequence comes from Eurosta solidaginis, assembly GCF_040869045.1. Lineage (NCBI taxonomy): Eukaryota > Metazoa > Arthropoda > Insecta > Diptera > Tephritidae > Eurosta > Eurosta solidaginis. Next base: position 238,770,878 of record NC_090323.1, read on the forward strand.
AGTCAAGTGCAGGGCGATTCTGCGAAATGCAAATCATACGGCAAAAATGCAAAACAGGTGGAAATCCAATCAATTTGTTGAATCACTTGAAGCGGTCAAATCCAACGTGGATGTAAATGTCTTCATCAACAGCTCTTATAGAATCCTTTTTTTAACCTAATAACAACAACTTAAGGAAGTCTCAGTCTGTAGATGAGCGAAAAAAACAACTGGACTGTGCTTTGATTAGAATGATTGCCACATATATGCAACCCTTTAGGATTGTCGAAGATAACGAATTCAAATCTTTTACACAATTTCCACACTTATTTCCAATAAGCTAAGAAAATACTTCCATAAGATTTTTAACTGAAACTACGCAAACCATGACACAAATTGCCGTATGTTGTCAATTGAAAGTTCCGTATACCTCATTGGTTGAAAAACTGCAAACGTATACTGAGAACATGTTACCTTACGTATGTAATAAATACTTCCTTTTTATATGACGCTGAACATAGATCGATTCTAATACCATAATAATAAGTACTAAAGAAGAGAATGTATTGGTAATGTTCCCAAGGTTGGTTTCCCTGCATTTGGAAATGAAATATTCAAAAAAGAACAAAAAGTGTGACATTTCGGTAAAGACTATAATAATTATCTCACTCCGATGAAAGGATCAAGTGAAGACCCATGTGGCATTCCTTGATGCTTCCAATTTTGTCTGCATGCAACGAAACGAGAGAGAAACTGTTCAGCTTTGTTTGTCTAGAAAAATCGTGTAAATACTTAAGTACGTAAGCAAATACACTGTTAGGTACAAAGAATAAGCAAAATTTAAATAAACTTGTTTGGTTCGATTTAATCGATTTTTTTCTAGAATCGAATCGAAAAAATCGATTCCTAAGAAAATCCAATCGAATCCAGCTCTACTGCTTCGTTATACAAAAATGTGTAACTTAAATCTTAAACAGAATTAGATAATACAATTATTGAGAAAGATAAAGTAAAAGAAGTAATGCATTTATGAATGTATGTTCTGTGTTTAGGGATGCAACATCGCCAAAAAACATCGATGTTTAAAAACATCGGTCTAGATGTTTTCATTTTAAATGAAACCACCGATAAAAAGTGTTGCCAGCAGTTTCTTTTTAACTTTGAAAGTACGAGCTTTTCCATACTAGCTCGCGTTACACGAAAATAGGGTTTGAATGAAAAAGCACATTAGTGTAACGCATATGTCGGTGTTAAATTATAAATATTTACAAGCCAATGGATTTAAAAACAACACACACATTCTTAGTAAAATAGGAACGTTTTTATATACATATGTATTTTTAAGAATTTCCTTCAAGGAACTTTAACATTAATTGCCCTCTTCAATATGATTTTGATGCACAGGTACAATTGTTACTTGTTTAATTACATAAAAAGTTTTGAGATCGAGTTTAGGAAAGTAAGCTTTGACAATCTACTTCCCAAAAGCCTATTCCTATCCTGAGTGACGATTACGGCAGCCTCTGAGAACCGGCGTTCAATTGGCACAGATGTGGCTACGATGGGGGGTATATCCTTGCAATCTTCGCAAGTTTCGGGAACACGGATTTCATATCCTCCCAACTTTCAATACCATCTCCTTTTGTTGGCGTAACAGGAGATGAAAGGTACATATCAACTTCTATTTCACCAGAATTTTTCGAAACAGAAGGTAATCGTGTTTCATGTTCTTGCGAGTCAATTGTTTGTGATACTTGCAGATGTCAAATTCGAAGTCATCATTATCACATCCATCAGATATTTCACAATCAACTACAGGTTCGCTGTATTCGCGCACATATTTATTTAAATAGTTAATTACTTTGGCTTTGGCCAAGGAATTTTGGGAATGCATAAACTTGAATCTAGGATCTAGAGTATCATGTATGGTTATGCTTTTTATGTAGTTAATGAAGTCATCAACATTCGGCTGTGTAAACTTTTTGACTTTACTATGAACAAGTGTGTGTGATGTACTCGTACCAGCAACTGAGTTTTTCGATACAAGTGTAGGTATACCGCTCTCAGAACTGCTCGAAGGATTGACATCTACACAGCTGCTCGCATTTGAATGAGGCTTATTTAAACCACTGCTAACAGACGTTGCATCATCTACGTCTAGAAAGTCAGTAATAGCGACTTTTGCGCGCTTACTTGGTAGTTCTGCATTTTGAAATTCAAGTGAATGTACTTTGTGCAGATGACCACGAATATTAGATATATTGCCTGATGTTATTAGGTTCTTATTTCATAATTTACACACAGCGTCTTTATCATCAATTTTGGAAAAATTTTTTTAAATTTTACTTTTCAATTTTATGGGAGGCATTAATTCCTGTATAAAAGCAAACTAAAGATTAACAAATATGCACAGTTCATATATAACTTACCAACAACGCAATGAATACGAAAGAACCCAGGTGCTACCAACAGAAAATATTGTAGTTCCGCAAAGTAAAGCTAACTAATGATGCAAACCCATATTTCCAAAGCGCGTTTTATACTCAGCTGAGCAGAGCTCACAGAGTATATTAACTCTGTTCGCATAACGGTAATCCGTAACGGCATAAACTAATCGAGATAGATATAGACTTCTATATATCAAAATGATCTGGGCGAAAAAAGAAATTCATTTAGCCATGTCCGTCCGTCCGTTCGTCCGTAAACACGATAAATTGAGTAAATTTTGAGGTATCTTGATGAAATTTGGTATGTGGGTTCCTGGGCGCTCATCTCAGATCGCTATTTAAAATGAACGAAATCGGACTTCAACCACGCCCACTTTTTCGATATCGAAAATTTCGAAAAACTGAAAAAGTGCGATAATTCACTATCGAAGACGAATAAAGCGATGAAACTTGGTAGGTACGTTGACCTTATGACGCAAAATTAAAATTAGTAAAATTTTGGACAATGAGCGTGGCACCGCCCACTTTTAAAAGAAGGTAATTTAAAAGTTTAGCAAGCTGTAATTTGGCAGTCGTTGAAGATATCGTGATGAAATTTGACAGGGACGTTACTCCTATTACTATATGTGTGTCAAATAAAAATTAGCAAAATCGGATGACGAACACGCCCACTTTAAAAAAAAATTTTTTAAGTCAAATTTTAACAACAAATTTAATATCTTTACAGTATATAAGTCAATTATGTCAACATTCAACTCCAGTAATTATATGGTGCAACAAAATACAAAAAAAAAAGGAAATTTCAAAATGGGCGTAACTCCGCCCTTTTTCATTTAATTCGTCTAGAATACTTTTAATGTCATAAATCGAACAACAATTTACCAATCCTTGTGAAATTTGATAGGGGCATAGATTTTATGACGGTAAGCCACGCCCAGTTTTTATACACAGTCGACCGTCTGTCCTTCCGCTCGGCCGTTCCGAGCGATACGATAACTTGAGCAAGAATCGATATATCTTTACTAAATTTAGTTCACGTACTTATCTGAATTCACTTTATCTTGGTATAAAAAATGGCCGAAATCCGACCATGACTACGCCCCCCTTTTCGATATCGAAAATTACGAAAAATGAAAAAATGCCATAATTCTATACCAAATACGAAAAAAGAGATGAAACATGGTGATTGGATTGGTTTTTTGACGCAAAATATAACTTTAAAAAAAACTTTGTAAAATGGGTGTGACACCTACCATATTAAGTAGAAGCAAATGAAAAAGTTCTGCAGGGCGAAATCAAAAGCCTTTGGAATCTTGACATGAATACTGTTCGTGGTATTACATATATAAATAAATTTGCAGTACGCGACAGATGATGTTCTGGGTCACCCTGGTCCACATTTTGGTCGATATCTCGAAAAGGCCTTCACATATAAAACTAAGGGCCACTCCCTTTTAAAACCCTCATTTATACCTTTAATTTGATAACCATATCGTACAAACGCATTCTAGAGTCACCTTTGATCCACCTTTATGGCGATATCCCGAAATGGCGTTCACCTATAGAACTATGACCCACTCCCTTTTAAAATACTCTTTAGTACCTTCCATTTGAAACCCATGTCATACAAAAACGCATTCCAGGGTTACCCTAGGTTCATTTTACTAAATGGTGGTTTTCCCTTATTTTGTCTCCAAAGCTCTCAGCTGAGTATGCAATGTTCGGCTACACCCGAACTTAGCCTTCCTTACTTGTTTTTTCTATAAATAGTTAGGAATGGGCGATGTCGATATTTCTCGATTTTTATTCGATATATCGACGATGTATCGTCTAGCAAAAGATCGATGTTAACATCGATATTAATGGGGAAGACATCGATGTTTCGAAACCATCGATGTATCGTTAGGATCCCTATCTGTGTTACATAGGTATGTATGTACGTGTTGATCTTAAATGTGAGTACGTATGTAAATAGTGGGTGTAATGCAAGAGATTTTCAAATATGAGTAAGCTTAAGAAATAAAATAAATATGAGAGTAAGACTAAGCTTAAATTAAGAGTAACATTTTAGTAAGTAAGATAGTAAGTATAAGCGCACATAAGATTATAATGTAACTATATACACATGGGTTATCTCTGGTGCTGCATGAGATTAGCATTATATGCTCCAATTAGAATAGGAGTTGAGAAGAACAAATCGGCTACAAAAGTACTCGTACATGACAAAACAATGAGTTCTAGTTTTTCTTAATAACAAAACAATAGACAAGAATACACCACACACGTCCATACATACATACACAAACATACATATGTATTAGCAGCTGTGGAACAAAGTACAAACGCGATAATTCAATTAACACGACTCATGAAAATATAGTTTATTTTTAATTAATGTGCAGATATCATGCAATGTGATTAAGTTCACAATAACAATGCACTTACAAAGTGAACAATGTACAATGATTTTGTTTCGTCGCCGTTCAGAATTCTCTATGTTGTTCTCGATAGTGTTTGGCGCATTGCAAGCAATAATTAACTGCAACAAATCCAACAACATCCAATGCTCTTGATTTGTTGTTTTTTTCCTTTAATTAAGTATGAAAATGAAAATTACGAGCACTTTCAAGAATTGAAGTAGCTTTACAGCATCAAATATGAGCTATGTACATAGATGCTCGTTTACAAATGAAAGTCAAGAGGGTGTAAAAAGTGTTTTTTTTTTTATTTGTGTGGATCTGACATAGTTATGTATGAAGAAACAGAGACCGCAAATTACAGTTCCCAGAATCGAAGTTTCAATTAAAGTAGTTATTTAATGAACATACTCGTCAAAAATGTTTACGCGTAAATGATAGAAAAGGAAAGGAAGAAAATAAAATAAAAGGAAGAGGAAAACGGAAGGAAAGGAAAGCCAGAAAGAGAAAGGATACTAACCACTGTCGGCGAGATATTGGATTGTTATCGACGCTTCATGTGTACACGCCCACTTATTTTGGATGAAAAATCGCTTTGTTCTCGGTTTGTCATTGGTTTGTTATCGTCGTGTTATTGGCGAGGAATAGACGAGTTACGTATTTGTTATCAAAGAGTTATAAATTTGTTATCTATAGCAAATGTTATCGATGACTTATCGGTTTAGTATCGAAAAAACGATCTCAAAACAGTCCCGATATAATCCTAAAATGACTACTGCTATTGCTGAGTACGCGTTGGCGATGGCGAGTACCGAAGAAAATTTAGTCCAGCGAATTAAAACGCAGCGGCTGCGCTGGCTAGGCCATGTTATGCGAATGAAAGATGATGCTCCCGCCAAGAAATTGTTTCTATCGGAACCCGCCTATGGAAGCTGCTTCCACTCCGTTGGAAGGACCAGGTGAAAAACGATTTAAACTCCCTTGGTGTGACCAATTGGCGCCGGTTGGCGGAGCGAAGGAGCGACTGGCGCGCCTTGTTGGACGGCCATAACCGTTTATACGGTTAAGCGCCAATTAAATAAAAAAAATAAAAAATTGCTGAGCACCTAACCAGCAAAGGCCATATAGCAGGCTTCGATAATGTTAAAATTTTGAATATCGAGTGGAGAGAGAGGATGCGACTAACACTCGAAGGGTTACGCATAAAACAAAAAATATAGAACACGGTAAACTTTAAAGAAGATATAAATAATATTGTAACTCTTTTTGGGGGATTCCTATTATTTTGCACCTTCTGCTAACGTTCGAATCGCTGAACTGTCGAATAAATAACTCCAATATTAAGCATTGCAAAATGGTCTTTATTTAGACTACTTTGGTAGTAGTACTTCACAATTATACTTCACAACTAATAGCGTGTTTAGTTCAAAACTGAAGTGATTCCTCAGCTTGCGCTGCTCTATACCAGGGCTATTCATTTCAAAGCACAATTGTGCCCTCTCAATTCACACGCATATGATTCGCTCTGTCGTCGTTAATTGAGATATGCGTCGATTGGTACTTGGCGTAGCAACATCGTTGATGGGTATCGGCTGATCGGTATCAAAATATGTATGAAAAATTATGCGAGATATATATGTTTGTTGTTAGCTCGTTGCTTGCGCATAATGAAAAATCAATTTACCCGCACGATTGCGCTCTCACTAATACAGGGGCACTTTCAGTTTTGAATAGCCCTGCTCTATACTCTCGGTTACCTCGTTCGCATATTTCTCCTAAGGTCTAGACTTTTCACGAACATGGAACAGTTGTATCGCATACTTGGTTATTTAGCTATATGCGTGTGTATGTGTGAGTAACAATTTCTGCTCTTAGCTGATGACTATATGTGTGTATGTGAGATATATCTTCACTTCGAGCTGCTGGTTATGTGTGTGGAATATTCTTCATTGCCTTGTACATAAGCGTGGCTGCTTTCTTTAGTGTGTACATGAACATAAGCGTGGCTTTTTATACTCAGCTGAGCAGAACTCACAGAGTATATTAACTTTGTACGCATAACGGTAATCAGGAACGGCATAAACTAATCGAGATGGATATAGACTTCAATATATCAAAATGATCTGGGGGAAAAAAGAAATTCATTTAGCCATGTCCGCCCGTCCGTCCGTCCGTAAACACGATAACTTGAGTAACTTTTCAGGTATCTTAATGAAGTTTGGTATGTAAATTCCCGGGCACTCATCTCAGATCGCAATTTAAAATAAACGAAATCGGACTATAACCACGCCCACTTTTTCGATATCGAAAATTTCGAAAAATGAAAAAAATGCCATAGTTCTATACCAAATACGAAAAAAGGGATGAAACATGGTGATTGGATTGGTTTTTTGACGCAAAATATAACTTTGGAAAAAACTTTGTAAAATGGGTGTCACGCCTACCATATTAAGTAGGAGAAAATGAAAATGTTCTGCAGGGCCAAATCAAAAACCCTTGGGATCATGGCAGGAATACTGTTCGTGGTATTACATATATGAATAAATTAGCGGTACCCCACAGATGATGTTCTGGGTCACCCTGGTACACATTTTGGTCGATATCTCGCAAACGCCTTCACGTATACAACTAAGGGCCACTCCCTTTTAAAACCCTCATTAATACCTTTAATTTGATACCCAAATCTTACAAACGCATTCTAGAGTCACCCCTGGTCCACCTTTATGGCGATATCTGGAAAGGGCGTCCACCTATAGAACTGCGGATCACTCCCTTTTAAAATACTCATTACCACCTTTCATTTGATTCCCGTATCGTACAAACACATTGTAGAGTCAGGATTACACGACGTGCATCCATCCACCCGCTATCGTTGACAATCTGAAGCCGTCGCTAATTACTGATGATCAAACATTGTCTATGATTAAGCATCGCTTCTGCCGCATCAATCAATTAAGTATTTAACTCTTTATTACCGGCAATGAGCTATGATAGATTGGCAAATACAAAAGCACGTACAAAATAGGTATAATTGGCTTGATTTGCTGACAAATACTTACTAAAAATAGATGTGTGAGATCAGAGCTATTCAATGCAACATACGGAACATGAACACGAATGTGGATATTTACATACTATATATAAAAGTTGACTTATAAATAGTTTTTGGTTATAAAATATTTAGCGATGCAGCTACAGAACGGCAAAGGGTGAGGCAGGATATGCACAACTAAGAAGTTATGCAATGTGATTCAGATGTTTAAAGATATATTCTTTAATTTATTGGAACCCGGTATAAGGCATTTAATTATTGGTTCTTGACCACAGCAATACTACAACAAAGATCGTAAGCTTTGTAGTGCCCCTTGTTCCATTGGATAAATCAGACTAGGGTGTCTTTGTTGGTGACTTTATTAAAACCCTTCTTGGTATTCGGCAACACACAGAGCACGCTCAATTCTAATTTCTTTATTATTAAAAACATTCCCTATATTTCAGCATTTATCGGTGATCTCTAAGGATATCTACAACGTCAAAGGGAAGCACTAGTTTCCAAGATAATCAACGCTAAACACCGCAACTTCTGGGATTCATATGAATCTGTCCAAGATCTTATACTACGACAGAGTTCAATCAAAACCTGCAGGGTGTATGATTCACTTTAAAACGACATAAGTTGCTTTATTAAACCAGGACACTCATGACCGTGCAATGTTTTAATAATACAAGTCCATCTTCAACCAATTCAAAATGAATTGGAAGAAGATATTTGGATTAGCTACATTGGATTTGCAAAGTTTTGTTGATGGTTTTCTGAGAAATTGTCAGAATGTGGACCAGGATGATCCCATGATGTGTTTTCAAAATATGGGTATCAAATAGGATGTGCTAATGAGGGTTTTTACAAAGGGCAGTGGTTAATAAGAAGATCGAGATGAAAATAAGAGAAAGAGTTTGAATCGAAGAAGGATTAAAAAACAGGGTGTGAGGAAGTAAAATAGAGCGAGATGAAGGAGAGGAAAGAAAAAAGGAGTAGAAATTTGGGATAAAAGTGAAGAAATTGCATAGGAAGGAGTGGAACCTATATGAGGGGAGAAGATGAAAAAATGTAGGAAGATAAGGGGGAAGAGTTAATTGGGAGAAGAAGAGAGAAACATAGAGAAAACGAGAGAAAAAGAAAGGGGAAGAGACAGGAATCAAACATGGAGAGAAAGAGACAGGAAGGTGTATGAAAAAAACATATGATTACTGAGAACGCAGACACACCACAGAGAGGTATATTATATGACAGGGGAACGTCTTAATTATCTATCTATATTTTATATGTACGGATAAATAGGGGTTTAAAAATTGTTCACATAAGCCATCATCCAGTGAGTTTCCTAACTCCGTATCACGCGGAATTCTCTGGATCATTGGGAGACTTGAAGACCAGAGGTCGTGATATTTTTGTACATATGAGTTGTGATAGGCAGATATAAATAAATACGCTAAGGCCAAGCAGCGCCATCTATTTTTGAAGAAAGTAAGTTTATTTAAAGGCAGTGTTGCCAAACTAAAGATAAGAAATTGACAAATTATCTTGCTCACAAATTGAACCAGACTTCTATCTGGATTTATCTGGCTCAAATCATTGTTGTTGCATTTACATGCAAAATTATTTATCTGGTTTTGGTTCTTTGCGACGGGATGGTGGCTATAGTTTCGTAGTGGTTTGTAAATACAAAAATTTTAAAATAGGCCGGTCATGTGAAGCAAATATTAAATAATTGGTATCGATATTCCAAATATGAGGAAATTGAGGTGAGATAGATAGGTGGGAGTGAGGAATGAGTCGCAACAATTGCATCTGCGACTAATATATACAAGGAATAGGTAAACAAACTTAATACGTACGTCACTAAAACTACATGTATGAGATGCATTTGTGTATATTGAATTAATATAAAATTTCAATTTTTAAAACATATGTATGTATATATTTTTATAGTAAAAGAAAAATGTATATCAAAATAAATTTTTGAACATGAAATATAATAAAAAGCAGCGTTTCGGGCAAGTTATGAAGGAAAAAAGTATCATCCAAGAGCTAGCAACACAATAACAAACAGCAAAGTACTATGGGCCTACATAGCAGCTTTCGGTACCGTCAGTCAATTAGCGCCCTAAACTGAAAAAAAAGTTGATGATACTGTGGCGAATATTAGTAGTTTCGAAACGTCAATAAAAAGCAACAGTGAATATGGGATGAAAATATGTACACAGGAAATACACACAGATAAACATATTGTAACGAATTTATAGAAATTTCGCTTATTCCAAATCTTCTGCTAACGTTCGAATCACTAAACTGTCGAATAAATAACTCCAATATTCAATAATGCAAAAATGGTCTTTATGAGAGTACTTGAAAGTACTTCACAAGAACTGTTGGATAAGAAAATATAACTTGTTATATACTGTGTTGTTATATACTGTTTTGTAATCAATCAAATATGCTTTTATTTTTATAAAAGCCTATAAAAAGACAATCAGGGAGAATATTGTCAGTCAGTCAGAAGAACGTTTTAAAATAAATAATTAAATTATTCATCTTTGAAAAAACTCTTTACTTTAATAAGAATACGTTGAAAGGAATTCAAGAGGTTATGGGCAATACCAAGGATAATTCTTACGGCATAAAACAGTTTAACGGCTGTGAATTTGACGATTGGGAATTTAGAGTGAAAATCCATTTTGATTCAATTGGATTGTTGGATGTTTTAACGGGCATTCCAACAGAAGATGAAGAAAAATCTGAAGACTACAAGAAAAAGGATAAGAGGGCTAAGGAGTGCCTTGTGACCTTTATTCACAATGATAGCCTGTCGTATGTAAGGGATCAAGATAATGCAAGGGGAATGTGGCAGAATTTGGAAGCAGTATTTGCAAGAAAATCGGTGATTAATCAACTAATGGTGCGCAAAAAGCTAGCTACGTTGAGGATGGGTGAAAGTAAGTCTGTTGCTTCCCATTTGCTGAGATTTGAGAATCTTGTGAGGCAGCTAAAAGGAAGTGGAACTGATTTGAAGGAAGAAGATAGCCTGGCGCAGTTTTTTCTTACTTTGGGTGATAAATTTGATCCAGTTGTAGCAGCATTACAAAACTTGGAAAGCTTAACATTCAACGTTGTAAAAGAGAGGTTGCTCTTGGAAGAAATCAAACTGGGAAGCAGAGTAGAGGAAGATTCTGAATTGAAGACTGCATTTTCTGGAAAAAAGACATGTGAGTTTGGCCACAAAGCTAGGAAATGTTGGATGAGGGAAGCAAAAACAGCTACAAATCAGAGGGTATGTTTTGTTGCTGGTAAGTTTGATAACATTGCGGCTTTGAAAAAGGAGTGTGTGCTATTTAAGTTGGACTCAGGTGCGAGTGATCACATAAATAAAATTAAATAATATTAAGAAACTGGATGCTCCTGTGGTGATACATGTGGAAAAAGATTCACAATGCTTAGAAGCAAACTTTGTTGGAGAACTGAATGGACTTACGTCTTTGGTTGTAGTGAGCATGAAAAATGTGTTATATGTACCGGAGTTGCGAGATAATCTGATTTCTGTTAGTAAAATGACGAAAGCTGGATTAAATGTTGTATTTGAATCAAATGGAGCACTTATTCAGAATGATGGTAAGATTATTGCAAAAGCGTATCCAATTGGAAGTTTGTATGAGCTTGAAATTGTAGTAAAGGAGAAAAATTTAGTAATGACTAGCTATGAAAGTAATTTAGAGGACTGGCACAAAAGATTGGGTCATACAGCAAAAGAAAATTTGAAGAATTTAATAAGCAGAAATTTGATAAGTTGTTCGATGAAAAGTAAGCAAACTAGACTTCCTTTTAATGCAACAAGAAATAGAGCAACACGAGTTTTAGAAAGGATACTCAGTGATATCTGTGGTCCAATTGATCCTGTAGGATGGATGGTTCAAAATATATATTATCGTTTATTGATGATTTTAGTCATTTTGCATTTATTTATCTTTTGAAAAAGAAGTCAGTCAGAAAAACGCTTTAAAATAAATAATTAAATTATTCATCTTTGGAAAAACTCTTTACTTTAATAAGAATACGTTGAAAGGAATTCAAGGAGAACACTTCACAACCAATAGCGTGCTTAAATCAAATTTATTGCTGCTTACTAAGCTTTCGCTCGTTTTATACTCTCTGCTGTGTCGTTCGCATACTTCTAGGCGTTTCTTCTTCTATAATTTACTACTTAGTTACCAGCTATAAACTATAGATGCACGTTTATAGCTTCTCGCATAGCCATATGCACGTGTATATGTGACTGATACTTCCACCGATGATTGTATACTTTTTTGAGTATCTCAAGTAAAGTAATTTAGTGGACTGGCACAAAAGATTGGGTCATACAGCAAAAGAAAATTTGAAGAATTTAATAAGCAGAAATTTGATAAGTTGTTCGATGAAAAGTAAGCAAACTATATTTCCTTTTAATGCAACAAGAAATAGAGCAACACGAGTTTTAGAAAGGATACTCAGTGATGTCTGTGGTCCAATTGATCCTGTAGGATGGGATGGTTCAAAATATATATTATCGTTTATTGATGATTTTAGTCATTTTGCATTTATTTATCTTTTGAAAAAGAAGTCAGTCAGAAAAACGTTTTAAAATAAATAACTAAATTATTCATCTTTGGAAAAACTCTTTACTTTAATAAGAATACGTTGAAAGGAATTCAAGAAGAACACTTCACAACCAATAGCGTGCTTAAGTCAAATTGATTGCTGCTTACTAAGCTTTCGCTCCTTTTATACTCTCTGCTGTGTCGTTCGCATACTTCTAGGCGTTTCTTCTTCTAGAATTTACTACTTAGTTACCAGCTATAAACTATAGATGCACGTTTATAGCTTCTCGCATAGCCATATGCGCGTGTATATGTGACTGATACTTCCACCGATGATTGTATACTTTTTTGAGTATCTCAGATATATGCATGTGTTTGTGCATATATCTCCGCTTCTTGTATGTACATATGTGTAGACATAATAATTGATTTGTTTATGTAGATACAAGTGACTGCTTAGTATCGGCTTAGAGATGACAGTATGCCTTAATGTGGCTAATATTCATCACAATATACATATATAGCGAAACCCAATATGAGATTCAGAAACGAGAAATAAACAAGCAACTGTGAGATAAAAAAAACGAGAAATAAATGAGCAAACTATTCGATCGAGAAGGCTGTTCGCAAAAAGACTAGACCCTGAGAGCAATAGTCGAACGAGGCAAGCGTAGAGGTTATAAGCGGCACAGTCCAAGTGATGGTCAACCAGTTTGATTTTAAAACTTTATAAGGAAGTACGTGCGTTATTTAATTGTGAGTGCTATTATCTAAGTACTGTTGTAAATAAAGTACATTTTGCTATAGTGAATATTTGAGTTATATATTCGACAGTACAGCGATTCAAACGATAACAGAATGAGCTCCGATTAAAGTACCCCGTCAACATATTTAATGATCAATCCTAGCATCGTGACTGACTAACACGATATTTATGAATACTTCGTTGTATTAATTTGCGAAATTTTGGGCGTTGAAACAAGTCAACGGACCCATAGCACATATATGTATAGTGAGGTAACAGTACTGCCACTGTAAGCGTAAGTGTAGGTGTGTATGTAGCGACGACTACATAGTTGTTTTGGCAGGTGAAATTAGCTCACCGTCGATGCTGTTGCCGAATGCGCTTGATGCAACATGACACTGCACGGATTCTTAAGTTTTCATTCCAATAATAATAATTTTGTATTTTTAATTTTTGGTTATAAGAATCAACAAGTCTATAAATATAAAATTAACATTATAAGAACTACGTAAGTATGTGAGTTTCATGCGCATTAGTGTAGCAGTGACGCACAGAGTAACAACCAAGAAACTGAGACATACATCTAAGTACGTAAGGCTAGTGAGAAATTATATTTTTTTTTGTGAGAATATAATTAAATGTATTTATAGCAAAAGTATTTTTATGATGACGATAGTTCATCAGTGTGATGGACACTTTGATTCTGTGGCCTAATGATGTCAACAATCGAAAATTTGTATCATCGCTAGATCCTTTAACAATCTGAAAATATACTTATGTTATTTAACGAGCACGGGTGAACGAGTCATGGTGAAAATCGATACAATATGTTTACTGAATATCGAAATTGTTTTAATTATCGATTCGAGAGAGTCGAATGTCTTTAAAAAAGTTAGTGAGTACCATTGAAGCTTGTTATAGAAAGGTAATAAATTTTTTATTGAAAATATATCGATTTGTTGGCAAAACGTAATCGATTTATTATCGAAATGCTATGAATTTTTATCGGCGTATTATGGATTTATTAACGACAACTCATCGGCTTGTTATGACAGAGATAACGCTTAAACTTTAATATGAAATCGATCGACATCTTTAACCCCTCGCCAAGAAGCTAATGACTCGGCTGTAACAAGACAATAACAAACTTATAACTCGACGATAATACAGTGGTATTGCATGTCACCGATAAAAGGCCGAAGAAGCTCTTCATAAAAGACCTAAATTGTTTGTGTCTGGTAAAGCTGCCTCGGTTTTGATTTAACCGCAAACCTTGGTCATGCTCTAGATGATTTGAAAAAAATGTTTGTACGTCCAAGCTGTATGTTTAAACAGCGAACTTCAGGAGTACTTGGTACTCACACCTTTTTTCCTGCACTCTGCGTTTTATCCTATTTTACTAAAAAAAAAAACAAAATTATAATATGATATTTATTTACTCATAAATATTTGTGATTTTATTTAGTAATTTTAATTGGAGCGTTTACAGTCGCTATGAGCTCATTTTGGAGGCCGAAACCAATGTATTTCCCTTCTTGCAAATGGGCGTCCTATATGAGCCTCTTAACATATGTACATATATCATTTGAGCCTAAATAAGAGTCCGACATGAGTCTTAAAAGGCTTTTAAACAGCTGATATTATACTCTACTGGAACTCTTTCTGGCGTCATTTTTAACTCTAATAAACTCTGATTATATGACACCTATTTGGAGTTTTTATTAGGCATGTTGTTGTAGTTGTATTAACGATAAAGGCACTCCCCGAAGGCTTTGGGGAGTGTTATCGGTGTTGATGATCCTTTGCCGTATATATATCCGGTATTTTCCGCTAACAAAGCACTATTAAGGTACTAGCACGACCATATCGGGAACGATTTATATGACCATATAAAACCTTCACGGCCATAACGCCCTCCCACCCCCTGGGGTCGCCAGAGTCTCGGCATCGTCACCGCTTATTGGGGGCAAATATAGTACGACACACAAGGACAGAGAGAGGCAGCTTTGCGGTCCAAATGCTTATACAAAAAAAGAATAGCAATGGTAACAATAATGTATAAATATAATTCATTTTGTATTAAAATGAAAAATTGTCGTAACAAAGTAACAATATTTGTTCCAAACTCGTTTTGATGAATGGTAATTTTTGCCTGCTAGGTTCGGAGCTTTTAGACTGTTAAATAAAAGCCAAAAATTAAATTTTCTTTTACCCTCCTTCGCGTTTCGACGCTTTTCTGATTCGTACATTGTCCACTTATTTTGGGCTCGTTTCGGATTCTTAAATTATGAGGGTAATGAGCATGTTTGAGGGGTAGCTTTGTGTGCGTAAATAGGTGTACTCTATAAACATTCTCGCTTCAAGCCCTTACAGTGCTGGAGTTCAATATGGTTCCGAAATATGTAAAAAATATCAGCCTCAAAAATGATATCACCTAAGAGTCTTTTATGACTCCAATTTGATGAAGTTATGAACAAACGAAAAATATTAAAATTAGTAAACTATGCAGCTCTGGAATAAAAACTCAGAAAATTGTCTGCCACAATTTATTCTAAATAAATATTTAATTTAACTAATGCTAATTTCATTTCTATGTTATCCTCATGAGAGATTTATCACAACAATTTTCTACCCTATGTTTGTCGCTTCGGATATGTGTAAAAAACTCTTCCTAAAAGCCCTGAAATAGTGTCATTAAAGAATTCAAAATTAGCAATAAGGCCCATATATGACATCGGAAGGAGCCCTGTATAAGACTTATGTAAGAAGCAAAATATGAGCGTGCTAGAATTCATATAGCATTCACTTCAGGCTCCTAAATGAGTTCATAACGAGTGCAAACGATCCAAAGTTTGGACTCCTTTCAGAGTAATTGTTGACTTCGAGTGTTTGCTGGGTTCTTTGTTTACAATCAAAATGAACATTTTTTAATTCCAAATGCCGTATAAATTTAATTGCTGAATTTTAATTCAAAGCAGCCTCCATTCAAATGATGAGGGACCAAGAAAGCACAACATCACCGGTGGTGTCCCTTATGGTTCTGTTCTAGGGCAAACGCTAAGGAATGTGCTAAAAATCGACTTTGGTGGAGAGCACGCAAATTGTCGGCTATGCAGATGATATTGTCGTAGTAGCAGTGGCCACAAAACTGAATCTGCTCCAAGCATAATGTAATGGTGTCTTAGGAAAAATAAGACAAACATAGTTTTGGTTAGGTCAGAGTGGAGTATGGATGAGTTAGTCCTAACCATTGGATATTATCAAAGAAACACAAAGCCTTATTTGAAATATTTGAGAGTAAACATTGACTCAAAACTAACTTTTAAATAGCACTTCAGGGCGTTGGGTGGGAAAGTTTCTTAAGTTAGTGGAGCTCTAACGGGGACAACCCCAACATCGACAGCCCAGGCGAAGCTACCCGTCAGCTGTTATGCAGCGTAACCAGCTCGATAATATTTGCAGCACCACCAAAAATATATACCAGCAGCCTACCGATACTTGTTTTATCTCGGAAAATTCCAGTGTACGAGCGGAAGCTCGGCAAACTAAATTACCAACTCACGCAGATATTTAGTAGGCTGGGCGGCATCAAGGAGTATCTACATAAACGTAGGATAGCGAAATATCCTTTCTGGTCACACTGTCCAACCGAATTGGAAAAGGCAATGAACACTATGTGTTTTCACAGAGAAAGACACTCAGTTTTTGGAGAGAAGCCTTCAATGAGGAATGTAGTTCGCATAATGTGCAGAGACATACACTGTTGAACTGCTGTGAGTAAGAAGACGTTTCTAGTGATGCATGCTGAAAGGGAGCGCAAATAAATGCGCATGTGAAGCAGCTGCGATTAAAACTTTATCTAGTATGCTATATGTGGAAATATACAATATAAGTTTAGATTGTGGGAGCACAATGTACGTGGTTGAGTTGATATGAGCGAAAGCTCTCCGCAATGTTTTATCGACGAGTTATAGCTTTGTGATCGAAAAGTTTTGATAAATTACAAAAATGCTATCGATTTGTTAACGAAAAGCTATAGATTTGTTATGGGAGTGCAACCAATTTGTCATCAATTTGTCATTAAAATGTTATGGAATTGCTACCGTAAAGTTATTGATCTGCCTTCGAAAGTTATTGGTTTTCAAACAGTTCAAGAAAGTCCAATCTGAAATGACACGGCGACAGTGAAACGCAAATGTGCTATTCATTCGGCGTAATCACTGTTTCACCCTCTTCAGTTCGTTACTTATGCATAAGTAATCGAAATATTCGATTTCTCAATGCTAACTAGAGCTTCGCATCTCAGTTAAGTGCAAGGAAAAGGTGTAAACAAAATTCAGCTGTTTGACTTGTTTCCGTGTATTCACAATCGATTTTTGGCGATTTATTCTACAAAATATTCACAATTGACGATTTAACCGGAGGTTGGTCACCTTATGTTAGTGAAAAAGGAAATTGAAGCTATCTGAAAAATTGCTATCCTCCAGGTAAAATCTAACTTAACTGCGGATGGTTAAAGCGGTAAAATATTTTAGTCGGTGTCAAAGTACCATATACGAGGTAAAACTTGAAATTATAAGTTCTTGTAGATTGATAATAGTACACGTATAAAAATAAATCATAAATTTTCCATGAACGGCGTTCATAAACATTCTGCCCTTGGTTTTATAAATAAGTTCATTGATTTTAATGATTTTTTTATAAATTAAATGAATAATTTCATAGACATTTATGAAAAGGCTCATAAAGGTAATGGATGCAAATTCATGAAGTAGTCTTAGAACAAAATTCAGTTTTAATGCTTTATGAACAATGTTTGTGAATGCTTTACATAAACTTCTATGAAATTATTCATTGAGTTTATGAAGCATTTTATAAAATGAAAGAATTTATTCATACAACTGATGGTGTTAGTATTGCCAATCAATTCTTTTGTGCAAATAATCGCATGAATCTCCAGGTCGAAGAAAACGGTAGGTGTTGCAGTATATTACCTAATTCTTCGTTTACTTAATTTTTATTTCATTTCAAGTTCCGGAAATTGGTGCTGAAGAAATGGTTCAGCGTGTGAAGTTCGACAATTTGACTGCGCCAATTATAGAATAAATCAATCCCAAACAAAATTTCAAAACATACACCAAATATTTCGCGAGTGGCCAGAATATAAGAAATCTGATGGATATCGCCTGGTGAATAAATCATAAATCATAAATTATAAAAAAACGAATATTTGTATAACTTACCACTCATCATTTACCATTTTAAGAGTCCTCTTGGTGTTAATCTGTAAATAAGAAATATAGTTTCGTTTAATCGTAATGACTAATAATTATAAGTTCATACTAAATATACGCTTAAAGCGCTAGATTAAATACATCTCTATAGATGTCATTAGGTTTAGACCAGTTTAAACATCCAATAATATACAATAAACTCTTAAAGGTAATCTACGCATTCAATATCTCCCTTCCTTATATTTTTTTTCTTAGCTGCTGTTAACGTATTTTTTTGACGTTTCCTTTGTATTAGGTGCTTCCATATCTATAGCAGTGGATCAGACCACCATCTCAAGGTATTTTTTTAGCAGCAATTTACATTGAAGACTGGATGGGATTTAATGGGTTTTGTGGAACTAGAGGGTAGGTCCGGGAATGGCCTAGAAGTTTTAATGTGGTAATATTAAAACGCTCACGGCAAAGGACCATCAACACTCATAAAACTCCTTAAAACCTTCGAGTAGTGTCTTGATCACTACAACAGCAAAAACACCATCTCTATATTGCGTAAAAAGTATGTACATATCTTGAATTTGTGCACGATTCCCTATTATCGAAGGGATAAGGAGTTGAGTACGAAAACTAAGAAAATCTCTTTATATGTGAACTTCGTCTTAGACTTTGGAAAATAATGTAGCTCGTGTAAACCAAAGCACGTTGATTCAATGCAACCCAACTCAATTCATTCAACAGATGGATTTGTCCTCTGTTGTTCCAATATATTTGTATTGAGGACAGCCACAAAAGCCAATACTTACAATATATATGTACATATATATATTGCATTTGCCAATCAGCCAGCCCTTTCCATCAATTTTTAATAAATACCGAGTTATGCTATTAACCCCTTATTAATTTGCATAATTATTTTCGATTGCCAAATACTTACTTACATATTCAAATATTCGAGCTTCAACGACAGAAACAATTTATTGATTTGTATTTCTTTGTATGAATCAATGAATGAACGGTTGGTGCTAAAATAAACCTTTATATAATTTATGTAAATACATAACCCTATACCATCTACCTATATATGAGTAGGTAAATGCATGAACCAGTGATGTGCACAAGGCATCGGGACTAGTGTTGTTCCGATACGAGTACATTCTCGAGTACTTTGCTCAAGTACCGAATATTTTTCGCAGTCGATTGCATCGTAAAAGTACCTGCTTAAGTATCGAGTACGAGGGCAAACTATCGAAGGATCGATTACTCAAGTCAAATATCGCCTACTATAATTTTGTAAACTTTGCTTTTGTAGACCACCAAATTGTAGTTTACGATTTTCTAAATTTGGCCTTATACAAATACTATTGCATTCCACTCATAAATTGACTCCCTGAAAAAAGCCAGCATTTGAGAGTTTTTATAAGAAATCACCATTATTAATCGACTTTAACCCGCTAAGCGATTTTCGCCGTTTCTTAAAAAGTCCCTGCTTCCAAATTCGGGAGCCGATAGAAATAATTTCGAAGTCATCGTCAGGATTAGGCATATCGTAAATATGCGATAGATAAGATAGTCTTTACTGAAATTCTATTTTAGGTTTTCCATAATCCAGTATTTCTATGAAAGGCAACTCATGAAAACTCGAAAATAACTCGCAAAGTTCGTATGATCTTAAATTTATGTAAAAAATCGTTTAATATGCGAGGTTTCCATGGCTCTGAGGTAATGACGAGTTTGAGCGAGCTGCTTATAAAGTAACAGATAAATTTTCATAAGTTTTACTGATACGAGGAAGTGCCGAGTATTTCTCCTAGATACTTATTTTGGTATCGATTATTTTTGTCGAACTTTTCATATGAGTACAGGTTTCGAGTACAAGGTGATATCGGAACAACACTTAACGGGAGTAACGATCTTGATTTCAATATGAACCGGATAGGCGTTTGTACATAAGGCTTTTGAAATTCGTTAACGAGACGGAGAGAAATCCTTTTTGGCAAAATAAGAAGCTTGAGTTTCAAAACTGAGAAAATCCTGATTACCTAACCGGTTAAAACATTTTTGAACGATCTTTTATTGAATTTCAAAACTTTTAATATTCCGATGCGTTTTTAATTATACCCAGTTGTACTTGTACACAGGGTATTATAACTTTGATTGGATAACGCTAGTTGTACAGGTATAAAGGAATCGTGATAGATATAAAATCATCAGCATCGAAAAAATATTTGATTAAGCTAAGTCCGTCCGTCCTCCATCTGTCCGTACGGTAAGACGATAACTTGAGCAAATATAGAGATATCCTCACCAAATTCGGTATGCGAGCTTGCCTGGGCCAAAAATAGATTGGTATTGAAAATGAGCGAAATCGGACGATAACCACGCCCTCTTTTTTGAAGTCGAAAATTTATAAAAATGGAAAAAATTAGATAATTCAAAAACGAATACCTCTAAGCAATTGAAATTTGGTAGGTGGATTGGTTTTATGACGCAAAATATAAATTCAAAAAAATTTTGGAATATGGGCGGGCGCCACCCATATTTAGAAGAAGAAAATTTGAAAGTTAAGCAAGCCGTAAATCAAAAGCCGTCAAAGATATAACATTAAAATTTGGCACAGACACCATCCTTGCCAAATTATATTAACTGAGTGAAGATCATCAAAATCGAACATCTTCGGTCGGATACCGCTAATTTATTTATATATGTCATACCACGAACAGTATTCCTGCCAAGATTCCAAGGGCTTTTGATTTCGCCCTGCAGAACTTTTTCATTTTCTTCTACTTAATATGGTAGGTGTCAGACCCATTTTACAAATTTTTTTCTAAAGTTATATTTTGCGTCAATAAACCAATCCAATTACCATGTTTCATCTCTTTTTTCATATTTGATACAGAATTATGGCATTTTTTTCATTTTTCGTAATTTTCGATTTCGGCCATATTTTATACCAATACAAATTGAGTTCAGATAAGTACGTGAACTGAGTTTAGTAAAGATATATCAATTTTTGCTCAAGTTATCGTGTTAACGGCCGAGTGGAAGGACAGATGGTCGACTGTGTATAAAAACTGGGCATGGCTTCAACCGATTTCACACATTTTTACAGAAAACAGTTATCGTCATAGAGTCTATGTCCCCACCAAATTTCACAAGGATTGGTAAATTTTTGTTCGACTAATGGCATTAAAAGTATTCTAGACGAATTAAATGAAAAAGGGCGGAGTTACGCCCATTTCGAAATTTTCTTTTATCTTTGTATTTTGTTGCACCATATCATTACTGGAGTCGAATGTTGACATAATTTACTTTCATACTGTAAAGATATTAAATTTTTTGTTAAAATTTGACTTTAAAAAAATTTTTGTTTTAAGAGTGGGCGTGTTCGTCCTCCGATTTCGCTAATTATTTAGCACACATATAGTAATAGGAGTAACGTGCCTACCAAATTTCATTAACATATCTTCAACGACTGCCAAATTACAGCTTGCAAAACTTTTAAATTACCTTCTTTTAAAAGTGGGCGGTGCCACGCCCATTGTCCAAAACTTTACTAATTTTCCATTTTGCGTCGTAAGGTCAACCCACCTACCAACGTTCATCGCATTATCCGTCTTTGGTAATGAATTATCGCACTTTTTCGGTTTTTCGAAATTTTCGATATTGAAAAAGTGGGCGTGGTTGTAGTCCGATTTCGTTTATTTTAAATAGCGATCTGAGATGAGCATCCAGGAACCTACATGCCGAATTTCATCAAGATACCTCAAAATTTACTCAAGTTATCGTGTTTACAGACGGACGGACAGACGGACGGACGGACGACCGGACGGACATGGCTAAATGAATTTCTTTTTTCACCCAGATCATTTTGATATATAGAAGTCTATATCTATCTCGATTAGTTTATGTTGTTACGGATTACCGCTATGCGAACAAAGTTAATATACTCTGTTAGCTCTGCTCAGCTGAGTTTAAAAATGTGGAATATATGAAATTATATAATGAATGTTCGAATGAGCTTGAGCATTTATGTAATGCCACACTCATCTCTAATATGAAGCACAGCATACCACAATCCTTTTACTTTGCGTTTTGACAATTAAATCATTTTCTATGACAGACTCATTTAAATAAGACTTCGTATAAAATATATGCATAAATACAAATGTAAATCCTTGTATACCTAGGCTTGCCTATAAATTTGGAATAAACGTGAATAATAAACGCACTGTTGCAAGTCACCTTCAATGTTTATTCATAGTCTCATCAATAAATAATCGATTATTTGCAACAACAACTATTCAAGCAATAAGGGGTTTGTACTCTCATACAAAAACATCCTGATTATGAATGCTAAACCGTTATTAACTTCAAACACTACAGCTTTGCTAGCGTTCATACAGTGCAATACACTCCACAATACCCACCAAAAAATTGCGAACCTATTTAAGGCTTATTTTCTGCATTCAAACAATTGTATATGACTTCGTGAAAGTAAATTTTGTATATAAGGATAATGGGGAAATCTCTCCAAAGAAAGTCTCCGTGGCATGTATGTGGATGCTGGTGATGCCTTTCGCACAAGCTGTCTTATTCGATGGGGTCCTTGGTTGGTGGACACCCATACAGAAAGGTACGTGAACCAAAAATCTTGAGGGGGTATGCAGATTAACAATGATTAGCATAACAAGAGACTGTAAAATACCCTGACAGCGGCAATGCATGCCATTCTGCACATCTCACCTGCAGACCTAATGCCAAAAAATATAGCCAACTGCAACAAGGCTTAGGCCTCGGAATAGATTGAGTGCAGTTTATATGGCCATAGCAGTATAGCGTCACTAAATGTAGGGCGAATGGACTACACGATTGCGGATCTGAGCTTCGAAAGAGATTCTGAGCCCATAAAAGATAGATCCAAAAATAATCGATGAATCGACGGTAGACGTCCCAACACATTTGGAAGAAATAAAAGGAGATAAAACAACTAAGGGTGTCTAAGTTTGGGGTGTAATCGAACATTATATACTCAGCGTGACCTTCAGTTGTACAATTCATTTCAGATAAATTACTTTTCTACCTAACACGTGGTACTTGGTAAGTGAAATATGTGGATATAAGGAAAATATGTGTACCCAATATTATATACTTACTTACCTACTTAATAGGCGCTTAACCGTTTAAACGGTTATGGCCGTCCAACAAGGCGCGCCAGTCGGTCCTTCTCTCTGCCAACCGGCGCCAATAGGTCATACTAAGGGAGTTTAATTCGTTTTCCACCTCGTCTTTCCAGCAGAGTGGGGGTCGCCCTCTACTTCAATAGGCGGGTTCCGGTAGAAACACTTTCTTGCCCGGAGCGTGATCTTTCATTCGCATAACATGGCCTAGCCAGCGCAGCCTCTGTGTTTTAATTCGCTGAACTATGTTGATGTCTGCGTAAAGCTCGTACAGCTCATCGTTAAATATTCTTCTGTACTCGCCATGGACCGTGGAGGTCCATAAATCTTTCGAAGAACTTTTATCTCGAACACTCTCAGAGCCGCTTCATGTGATGTTGTCATGGTCCATGCTTCTGCACCATATAGCACGATGAGTACGATAAGTGACTTGTAGAGTATGATTTTTTGCCGAGAGAGGACTTTACTTTTCAATTGCCTACCTAGTCCGTAGTAATATTTATTTGCAATAGTGATTCTTCGCTGGATTTCAGAGCTGTTGTTGTTGTTGTTAGTGTTGATGCTGGTTCCCAAATAAATGAAGTTGAAGAAGTAAACCCATCTTTACCGCTTCTTTTTCCAGTTTTTAGTACCTAAGCAGAACTAACGGTGTGGGTGTTTAGGCAGATGATATCAATGTCATCAGCAATCTTATCATAATCCGATAATTTTTCTTCGAGTTATGGCTCTGTCAGCATATAAAATTGCTTAGTCAAAAAGTTTGACATGTATAAATGATATAAACCTTTTTTCCAAAGATATAGCTTATTTATTTCGCCCACGGCCACTTTAAAAATCTTTTAAATAACATTGGGTGTGGTCCTTAACCGATTTCGTAAAATTTTCTTCGAAAAATTCCTTATAGTAAAAGTTTAATGCTTTTTGATTTATGATTAATAATATTTTTAAAATTGATTTTATCACAAGTGGGTGGTGCCACGGCCATTTTCAAATTTTTATCAAGAATCTCAATATCAGCCTACACATCAAATTTCAATATTCTAGGTGTATTACTTGCTAAATAATCAGGTTTTTTGTGTTTTCAAAATAATATATATATAAAAAGTGGGCTTGGTTATCATCCGATTTCACTTATTTTCAATACCAATTTAATCTGGGTTCAGATAAGCCCGTATACCGAATTGGGAGAAGATATATCAATATTTGCTCAAGTTATTGTGCTAATAGACGGATAGACGAACGGAGGGACATGGCTTAATCAAATTTTTTTTCGATGCAGACGATTTTGATCTATGGAAGTCTATCAGCCCTATTCTGCATTTCGACTTGGATTGGAATTTTTTCGATTTGTCAATTTTGGTAGTCTGTGTTCCAATCTCTTTCGATCCAACTTCGAATCGTTCGATTTTGCGTATTCTGCATTTCGATCGTAGTTCCGTTTTTCTAAGTTGCAAATTAGTTGGCGGAAAAATATTTTCTTTTTAGTTTTTTATTAATTTATAACAGAATTTTAACAAAAATGTAAGTAAAACTTTTTAAGAAACGTATAAAGCTTGATGATGATTGTTTTTTATGTTTCCAGGTCAAAAACAACATGTCGATGTCGAAGTCCTTGGACGTATTTGCCCCGAAAAAGTATCTAACACATACTTGAAAGCATCCTTGTTAAGTCGAAAGTTTTTTTTGAACCTAAATAAGAAAATAAGTTAGTTAAGTTCAATTTCTTACAATTCGTCACTCATCTCAAATGGATTACACAAATCTCGCAATATTTGCCTTTCCATTCGCGCCTGGCAATTTTCGTATGCGTTGCTTTCCAACTCTATAAATAATGCCGCGGCTATTGATTCCATTATAATAGACAGCTATAATTTGTGTCTGTTCGTTGGGTCCAGTTATATGCCAAAGCAAGCTGCCGGCGTAGAGGAAGGTGAAGCGAAAACGTAAACAATCCTTGCGGAAAGAATAAATAAACCTTTATAAAGTATTTTAGGCCAGTGCAATGAAATTAGCATCCTTAAAATTCAGAAAATGTCAACTATATTCGTGCAGGAATCCGTTTTAACAAAACTTGGTGGCCACGGCAGGGAATTGGCCAAAAGAACGACAAAAACACACTTACAATTATGAAAGCACTTCACTCAAAAAAATATAACACTGCGGCAATATATTCTTTTGCTTTTTTTTGTACAAAATGGTGTGGATAATAAAATATAAACGTTTTTCAGTGTTTTTTACAAATTTTCTTTATTTTATTTTGTTCCAATGTTCACACATTCCGTACCAACAGCTGATTTCGAAAAATCATTTGCTCTTCATCTTCTCTTTACGATTCCGTCGTAATGCAGAATACCAAACTTCGATTAAAGCGGAGCGTAGAACGGGAACGTAATTGAAATGCAGAATAGGGGTGTATAACTATCTTTGCTTCGTTATACCTGTACACCCAACAGCTATGTTACCAAAGTTTACATACTCTGTGTGCAAAGCACGCTGAGTACAAAAAAAAAAGAGATAAAATTTGGTACAAAGTCAAGTCAGAATGTGTCACCCATCACTTTGGAATAACCCCTTAATTTTAATTATGCTCATTTCAATACATAAATTGCTATTTTTCCAAAGGGCGCGTATCTCGGCAGTGCTCGGCAAGCCCCATCGCTTTCAGGAATTCAATATCCACCGAAGCAGTGTACCTTATTTCTTATTATCACTTATGCCATGTTTCCTAGGGTATGTAAGTAAGTAAGAACGGTTGCATGTGCGTATATGATTAGAGTCGATGAATTGCAGGGATTTTTCTTTCCATACAATTGAACAGCGGTGCATTTTCGCAATAGAAATTTTCGCATATCATTGTTATTTATTGGTCGTTTTTAGACCGCATGATGGTTTTGTCTAGGGTTTTGGGTTGCAGTAAACTAAAAATGGCACAATGACTTTTTGACGTCTCACTGTTGGCGGCACTTACCCCTACCCCATTATGCATGCATTTATTGTTGGGTTCAATTCAATTAATTGTAGGGTGAAATAGATTTGTTTATTTATATTTAATTTATTGTAACATGATAATGACTTGATAATTGAAGCTATTGATTTGTTATTGATAGCGACAACAAAAGAAATGTTTGTGAGCGATGATTAAAGATATATGGATTGTAGATATTAAATCACATCTGTTAAATTTTAATTAGGATTAGTTATCAATTAATTAGATTACGTTTTTTAATTACCTATGATAATTACAGATGTTTAACAAAAAAAGCCATTACTCTTTAATTACCATTACAAAAAAATTAAAGATTTTGTACGATTACTAAAAAAAATCAAAATAAAAACGTAATGAAAAGTAAGTTTTTCACAGCAGTAGTTAAAATTGGAATAAAATTGCATTAAAGAAGATAATTAAATCATTACCATTAGAGACTTTGAAGCCATCTACACTAAAAAAACAAGTTTACTAGAAACAAGGTAACAGGAACAATGGTAATGATATTTTGCCATATAAATCCTTCTCTAAATCTGGATAAAAATTAAAGCAATTTTTTCCTTGGCTATGGGAATACATTTCTTAAAAATTGTGAAAATAAATTATAGCTCGCCCACAGGTTGAAGATTAACCACAACAAAGGTATCTTTATTAGAAACAAATAGTTTAAGGATTTTTGGAAACCGTTTTCTTATTGGTACTAACAGATACCGATAAACTATTGCTATTTTATCGTTAAGCGTTCGATTTGTTATCAGCTTGTCATCGCCTTCTTATTGCATTTTCTTCGAAAGTTTACACAATAATTTAATTTATTTTATTTAACTTAATTTAACTTCTATGAATAAAACGGTGATTGCCCTCATTACTTTTAAATGCATGAAAACATTTATTTGAAGCAATTTTTAATTTATGATTTATGTAATAATTTTGTAAAAATTTAAAAAACGTGACATTCGTACGGACAAAGCGACAGCTGTTTGGGTTATACAGGGTTCAAATACCACTCCCTGGAGAGACTTACAAGGAATAATCAAAACAGCTGTCGCCTTGTCCGTCCTGATGTCACGTTGTTTAAATTTTTCCCAAATTATTAAGCTAATTTAATTAAATTGAGTTTTAATTTGTTTTTTTTTTATTTAATTTTATTTTATTTTAAATTATTTTATATTTCATATTACTTCACTTTAATTATTTAATTTTTTCCAACAAAACAAGCCGTGCATACATTTCTTCGTGCGCTTGCATGCATAAAAATTGTGTTTGCCTAGAGTTGCTGTACAGTGTTTCCACATTACGCTCCATTGTAGGAACCATTACTCTTACATTCTCTAGTACTCCATACAGTATACCGATAGCTCACAACAAGCCTGCATTTACATATTTTTTACTTATATCCCGTATAAAGCATACCCATTATAGATACTACGCTTACGATTACACTTACAACGTATGCTCCCGTTCAGGATTCCCCCAGTGGGTTAGGGGTTAGAATATACCCGCTGTACGTATGTCTGTCGTAAGAGGCGACTAAAATACCAGATTCAAGGGGCTGTTTAACGCAACCCTTTCAGGTTGCCAGCGCAATTGTCAACCTCGAATCCTGTT
The DNA here is from genome assembly GCF_040869045.1 of Eurosta solidaginis. Lineage (NCBI taxonomy): Eukaryota > Metazoa > Arthropoda > Insecta > Diptera > Tephritidae > Eurosta > Eurosta solidaginis. Next base: position 238,799,097 of record NC_090323.1, read on the forward strand.
GCACTAACAGACAAGTTTCTGGCGACCCCAAGCTCCTCGTGGATCTTGGGGTGGGGAGAGAGGGATGACCTGAAGGTTTAATGTAGCCATATAAATCGTTCCCGAGATGGTCGGCTAGCAGCTTAATGGTGCTGTGTTATCGGAGCGTACCGGATCTGTATCCGCAAAGGACCGTCACATCGTTAACACTACCCAAAGCCTTCGGGGAGAAACCTTATCTCTGCAATAACAACAACATTCCCCCATATTGTGAGCAAATATGTTTACACATCAAAGAATTTAAAAATAAAAATTTTGTGTGACTGTCACGGCTGTAGATTCACAGTCGAGTGCTCTAATCCACTGAAAAATATTTAATCAAGTATTCTTGATAAAAAAATTACAGAAAATTTTCTCTCATATTAATGAAAAGTTCTATACAAAACTTATAAATCATTAGTTATAGTTTTTAAGAAAATTGCTTGTTCAGATTGTAGGAATAATTTCTAGAGCGAATTATCATATACCATTCTCCCTTATTTTAATAGGCATATTCCTCGTTTTTAGGAAAACTTTTTTGAGTGCATCTTTGACTGAAATTTTGTAAACAAAAACCATAGACCAGAATATTTAATACCCTAATAAAATTTTAAATTTATGCTATTTACAAATACAGTTTTTAAAATCCCCTTATCTAATTTAAAATGGTATAACCCACCATGTATAAAGATATTATCGTATTATTTACAGAACGAACAAAAAAAAAAAAAAAAACACGGTTTTAAATTACCGTTAAGAAGAATAAGGCTAGTACTCCGATATGTTCCCAATAGCCAAAGGCACTAAATCAACATTTAACAGTAGCCAAAAACATTTAATTTAACAAGCTGCCGGTAAGATGCAATTAAAAAACCGGCTATGTTATAAGTAAAACAACGTGAAAATACAAAAATCTCACATATGAGTAATGCAATCGATAAACCAAACCAGCTCCGATATAATTGTTTTTCAACACGAAAGAACGATGTAGTAACTGCAGGCAAATGATGTGTGAATGCTTATACATAAAATTCTAAAGATAGGTATAAGAACGTGTTAGTAGTTGTTGTATGTACAAGTATATATATTTTAATTAAAGCGCGAAATCATAAAACGAAAATTTAAAAAACAAAATTCAAAACAAGCCCACCACATTTGGAAGGCTATATATACACACATATACATACATTCATATATGGTATACATATGTATGTTTATATTCTACTTCAACTTGCTTCTTCAATGCGCCGGCAAAGTGCTTTTATCGACCTCCATCCTCTTGACAACACTTTTATAAATTTTTTGGTTTTGGTTATACCTAAATGTTTTTAGCTCAAAGACACTCATTAATTCGCCAAAAAACGATATAAAAATGTATCAGATATTGCATTTAACGGTTAAGCAGGAAAAGCAATTCAGGATTTCACGAATAACAAGCGTTGGAGAGGACGTGATTTCCAGCCACAATCTTATATATTCACCCCTATTCTGCATTTCGATTACGTTCCCGTTCTACGCTCCGCTTTAATCGAAGTTGGGTATTCTGCATTACGAGGGAATCGTAACGAGAAGAGGAAGAGCAAATGATTTTTCGAAATCAGCTGTTTGTACGGAATGTGTGAACATTGGAACAAAATAAATTAAAGAAAATTTGTAAAAAACACTAAAAAACGTTTATATTTTCTTATCCACGCCATTTTGTACAAAAAAAGCAATAGAATATATTGCCGCAGTATTATATTTTTTTGAGTGAAGTGCTTTCATAATTGTATGTGTGTTTTTTTGTTCTTTTGGCCAATTCCCTGCTGTGGCCACCTAGTTTTATTAAAACGGATTCCTGCACGAATATAGTTGACATTTTCTGAATTTTATGGATGCTAATTTCATTGCACTGGCCTAAAATACTTTATGAAGATTTATTTATTCTTTCCGCAAGGATTGTTTACGTTTTCGCTTCACCTTCCTCTACTCCGGCAGCTTGCTTTGGCATATAACTGGACCCAACGAACAGACACAAATTATAGCTGTCTAGATATTATACTGGAACCAAAGCCGCGGCATTATTTGTGGAGTTGGAAAGCAACATATACGAAAATGGCCAGGCGAGAATGGAAAGGCAAATATTGCGAGATTTGTGTAATCCATTTGAGATGAGTGACGAATTGTAAGAAATTGAACTTAAAAGTGGTAAAGTTTAATGACTAATTTTCCTATTTAGGTTAAAAAAAACTTTCGACTAAATAAGGATGCTTTCAAATATGTGTTAGATAATTTTGCCGGGCAAATACGTCCAAGGACTTCGACATCGATATGTTGTTCTTGACCTGGAAACATATCAACAAAAACGATTATCATCAAGCCTTTTACGTTTCTCAACAAGTTTTACTTACATTTTTGTTAAAATTCTGTTATAAATTAATAAAAAAATAAAAAGAAAATATTTTCCGCCAACAAATTTGCAACTTAGAAAAACGGAACTACGATCGAAATGCAGAATACACAAAATCGAACGATTCGAAGTTGGATCGAAAGAGATTGGAACACAGAATACCAAAGTTGCCGAATCGAAAACATTCAAATCCAAATCGAAATGCAGAATAGGGGTGATTATTTCTTATTACTGTTTTTGTGTGCAGGTCCCATTTTCGCTCTTATTTGGAATCAAAATCTATAAATAAAGCTTTGGTTGTAAAAATTGAGATTCGTGCTATTAGCGAGCTTTGGGCATTAGTGGTTATGGTGCTTTTGATTAGCAATATTTTATTAAAATAATTTGTTAAAAATAAATGATTGTGTGCACACATAGAAATCTATTTGTACTATTGCGCTATTGTGAATATTTGATTAGAACTAACACTGCATTACCGGCAGTGGCTAACATTCGCCATATGGCAGCGCAAGCGCATGCAAGTTTTTATTGATAGATGGTTGATATATAGAACAGCTGATTTCTGTTGATATAAAACTTTTGTATTTTGTTGCGCAAGTTGCACACGGGTCCGGGTAGTTATTATTTAACGCAATAAGTACCTGCTTTTTAATCACGAAGAGCGAGTCAGAGCTATCAAATATAATACAAAGCTTAATAAAATACTGCCAAAAACAGTGGAATGCTTTGCGCATTTCATCATTTGATGTAAATGAGCTTAAAAAACTGATTGGAACTGTGTAGAAGGTGTGAAAAGGATGCTGAATTTAATCAAATTCAGCAAAACCAGTCTGTTGAGCAAACCCTTGATTAATTTCGCAATGAACAATACACTAAGCATTAATGGCTAGTAAAAAAAAAAAGATTAGGAGAATATTTCGCCCTTGTTCACACGACAGTCCCCTCAACCCAAAGGGCAAGAACGATTTTGAAATGATTCCATTTTATCGTAGTAAATATGATACCTTGGGTTCCAGGCTACTGACGGATACTCCAAAATACTGTAACGAGTCTTCAGAATTCTCAAGATTCTTTGAACTGTCGAATAAATACATTCGAATGTTCTGTTTATAAAATGCTTAACAATACTACTATTGTAGTACATCTTCACAAACGAAAGTGTTCGCGTACTTCGTTTATAACGCGTTAAAATCAAATTGTTTCCCCATCACTTCGACTGTGCCGCTTTTACACTCTCAGCTGCCTCGTTCGCCTATTTCTTTTAGTATCTAGACTTTTCGCGAAAAGCGTTCTCGATTAGTTGCTTATTTACCATTCCCATCTGCTGCATCTCATATGACTCAGTGCCTTCTATGTATGTGTGTGTGAGTAATGTCATATCTTTGTGGCTGTGTATATGTGTGTGTAATTTCGTCTACTCTCATAGCTGATGAATACATGTGTGCTCACTTTTCGATTTCGTATCCTTACATGGAATAGCTCAAATTTAAGAAAGTATTTCAATACATAACTTAACTCCCAAATAATGTTTGAATATAATCTAATATTTCTCTAGCTAGACTTAGCATATACCCGCGGTAGGTCGTAAGGGGCGACCAAAATAACTAAATGATTCAAGGGGTTGTGTAGCGCAATTTATAGCTTCTCCAAACCCTGTGTCAACCTCACCTTCCCCGCTGCGAATCCTGTTTCTTCAGCAGGAAAGGCTCTCGCAACCTCAAATTTCTCATGAAATTGGGGGTGGTCATGGTCGGGCTTTTACTTTTTACTGCAACGTATCGGATCTATATCCGACAAAGGACCATCAATAGTATACCGAATTAGTTAGTATACGGCCGCAGGAACTGCACATATCCGTAACACTATCCTAAACCTTTGCTGAGTGTTTTTACAAAACCAACAAAGTAAAATTTTCGAATTTTTAAAAATACTTCGGAAAAGAAAGTGTTGCTTTCGAAACCCCACTCTGTTAAGAAAATCAAGTGAATGCGAAGTTGGACTACCTCACTCGAAGAATTGGCTAGGCTGCTTTGTTATACTAGACAAAAATGTTGTATCTAACTAAAACTCGCATCTAGGTATAAAACATTCGCCTTCAACCAAACTTAGAACTAGTACTTGCTTTTCTCTCTTTTTTTACTTCTTGGAAGTTTTTAAAATTTTATAGTTTTAGATTTTATGGTATACCCCCTATGTAAATATATATATATATGAATGTACAGTTCGCGGCAAATTAATAGCGCACAATTTTTCTTTCACATAAAATATTATGCGTGATTTCGTTATATGGCTTGAAATACATAATAATAATTAGGATGGTCCTGTCGACTCCGAGCGACATATGCTAAGGCAGCAAATTTTTTGCTGAGAAGTTTTTTTTGGAGCAGAAATACACTGCAAGCGTGTGCCATACCATTGCCGAGGCGTGGTTTCGTTCAGGGAAACTTTTTCTAAATTATTTTGAAGTTACTTTTCGAGTAACTTCAACAGAGGCCGTGCGGCTTGGTAGACATGTAACAAAAAAGTTCTAAAAAGTACCGGGCAAATGCTTGAAACTTGTATTTTCGTTTTTTTGTGAATATGAAGTGGCTGTTGTTGTTGCTGTAATAGACCATTCACAAATCGTCATCCATATGCTCTAACGGTAGTCCGAAGAAACTTGCTGTTTAAACAGTGTTATACTATTTTCACACACACGGCTTATTGAATAATGAAGGCAGTTTTCTACATTGGCGGCCACCGTGGTGTGATGGTAGCGTACTCCGCCTACCACACCGGATGCTCTGGGTTCAAACCCCCGGGCAAAGCAAAATCAAAAATTTTAGAAATAAGTTTTTCAATTAGAAGAAAATTTTTCTAAGCGGGGTCGCCCCTCGGCAGTGTTTGGCAAGCGCTCCGGGTGTATTTCTGCCATGAAAAGCTCTCAGTGAAAACTCATCTGCCTTGCCGTTCGGAGTCGGCATAAAATCATGTAGGTCCCGTCCGGCCAATTTGTAGGGAAAATCAAGAGGAGCACGACGCAAATTGGAAGAGAAGCTCGGCCTTAGATCTCTTCGGAGGTTATCGCGCCTTACATTTATTTATTTATTTTCTACATTAAGACGCTTATTGAGCTCAATCTTCTATACAAGATTCGAATTTATAATTATTTCATTAGTGACTAATCGAATGCCTAATTAAATCAAGAGCCCAACGTAACTCTGTTGGGAGCGTTCAGTTTCTTAGTTTTGGTGTGTCCATTGCTTAAAAATGTCATTTGTCAAAGTAAGTGTCATTGTCTGTCATATAGCATTGTCATTTTATTCGCTTGACATATCACCCTTCAAACTAATCGAGCAGATACTTATGTGTGAAAGCAAAAAATTTACGATTTCATTAGAAGGTGAAATGAGATCATTAAGTTTCTGTGTGAAAACAGTATTAGGTTGGATTTTTCACTTGCGAATTCATGGTACTTGTCTTTGAGAACAGAGTTCACAGGGCAATTTCTGGCATAGTAGTCCTACGACTATTTGTGGATATCTCTTCATACGGCTGACTTCGTAAGTGCCAAATTTCTTAATAAGGCCTACGGCGATGACTTCTTAAGTTCCTGGGGGTCGAGGCATCTTTATCAGCATCTTTACCAGCATTTAATTTCTTTAGTTTATGGTGAGTATTGTCGCCTGTCTGTATAGCTGATGTGCTGGGCACATAAGCATACATCTCGTGGCAGCTCTGAGGGCGGTATTTTGACAGACCTGCAGTTTTCTCGAGTTTGTTTATTTTAGGCTCGCGATCATATTGGGAACGTGGAGCATACATGCGGGCGGCCAATTGCTTCATAAGTGGTAATTAGCGTGTCTTTATCTTTGCCCCAAGTGTTTCCGACAAGATACTTGAGAATTTTGTTACGACTCTTAGTTTGAGGTACGATTGCGTCACATCCAGAATTTTTATGTGTAGGGCAGTCGGTAGCGTGATGCCACTGACATGAATGTCCAATATCTTCAAAATTTGCTTTGTGCACGTTGTAAATCAGGTCGCCGAAGATCTGATCTGTGACAGTGGAATGAACATGAATACACGGAAAAAAATGTTTTACTTAAATCTATAAGAATATAAAATCTGTGCCAGCCCAATTGGGTATAAATATATTTCTGTGTTTTATTAGGAAAAGGGTTTACTGGGTTCAGGAAAAAATTTGCCTGATTATTTCAGTAAACATTAAGGAAATATTTACTAAATTTTAGGTGAAAAAGTTTTTTTACTTCACGAAAAGTCTTTCTTTGTTATGGATATTTTACTAAGCAAAAAATTGTTTAACTTGAGTATACATTTTCTTATTTTTGGAGCTTACGCAAGAAAATATGTGATTCACTTAAGGAAAAAATTCTTAATTATTTAAGTGGTTATCAAGACGGAAATAAATAAATATTTTCTTGTTAACTGAAAAATTCAAAAATTCCGTATTTTCTTAATAACAAGAAATTATTTTCCAAGTTGAAAAACATGCCTAATTTTACTTGTTTCTGCTTTTGTTTAAGTAACAAATTCTCTCCGTGTAACACCTCATAAACCTTTCTGAGAGGATTTTTATCGATAATAATATATGTACAAAGAACTCCAGTTCTGGGGCAGTTTGCATTGCGAGATGATAAAATAAAAAAATAAAAACATCTCATGTAACTAGAATTGGTTCCTCTCCTTATTTTTTCTTTTTTATATCGACTGGAATGGAATATGACCATATCCTGCCCGTCGTTTCTTTAACGCCCTATTTCATATGTTCTTCATAAACGCCACAGGTTATGTAAAAATGTATTGAAGTTGAGCTCACATAGTGCCTTTTAAATCAATTTTTGAGTTAAAACGTTCTTCAAGTGAATTCTGAGATAGGTCGTTCTTGAAACCAATTCTGAAATAGGCCGTTATTCAATATTTCTCTGAGTTGGGACGTTTACGAAACGGTAGCCTAGATATGGTGATATTCCACTCAGGCGTCGATATTTTATTAACTAAAAAGATAAAAAATTAACCAAAAGTAAAAAAAATAAGCCGCATGTGCTATGATTGTGCAGCGCACTGTATGTGCCCATAAACTCATATGATACCCGCCAACATTAACGTTCGTTCACATTCAAATAGCCTCCCAATTGGAGAAATCAAAATTTTATGATCGAATATGAAAAAGGTATTAATAAATATGGATGATAAACTCATAAAGAAAGATGAAGGGAAATGAAACGCAATAGATTGAGTTGAATTGATTTGAACTGAAAAAAAAAAAAACGTTTAGCTATATTATAGCAGGAAATGTGCAGTAAAGGAGCTACTTTAGTTTTACATACATGCATATGTAATTCCACTTGTAGGGATTTGTTAGAAACAAGACAAACGTCAAGGAGGTCAAAATGTGGAAAACACTTGAACCAAATTAATGACTAGCGAGTGCGGTATAGAGCAAAGCTGTTACACATTTGACATGAACACAATTGCAGCACTTGTTTTCAAAAAATGTATACAACAAAAAGTACTAAAACTTTTTTTGGTTATATGGTGGACTCCACGGAACTATTGAACCGCTGAAAAAATATTTATTTTCAAATTCTCACAACAATTTTAATTATTTAGGGTGACGACACCCTTAGAGGGCTCCCCACAAATCTATGCTGATGGCGGACTTTTTATAAGTTCAAAATTTACAATAAAAAAGCTCACCTCAAACAATGCTTTTTTGAGGTGCCTTGCAACTAATCATTAGTTCAAGGCCAATACAGAACATGCCGATAAAATTTAAAAAAAAGTCCACACCCAGAAATACTAGTTAGTACTTTTTGAAAGGTATGCGGTTCGCTTCATTTGAATATGGAATCCGATTATTCATTTTGGTGTTTGTTTTCGAGATATTCTTACATTCTCACGAAAACTCGTTTTCATTAAAAATCTGCATATACCGTTTGAAAGCAGAAATATTTCCTTTATAAACGCCTTTTATTTTTTTTTTCGATATTTACTTGTATTTATTGATATATACGTTTTTTTACTCTCTACGACTTTTCTATATTGTGTTTGAAAAGTTGTGTAGCAGATGAAGTAGTTGATATTGTGGTGAATACTAGTAATTCCGATACATCACTATGCCGCTAGTAAATAAATGCTGCACAATCACAACATCAATGTAAGAAGATGGGACCACAAATAGCTACGCATATACATATGTGCACAGCAGCTAAGAGAGTAGATGACATTATTCACACAGCAAAAAAGAGCGCAGAAGAAATTAATCACACATATACATACAAGAAAAGAGCGAAAAGGATATGCAGAGATATGAGAGAAGTAAATAAGCAACTAATCGAGGAGGCTGTTCGCGAAAAGTCCAGACCGGCAGCGCTGTCTGTGAAAGTATTATTCAGTTTGGTTTTAATACGTTGTATATGAAGTTCCCAGTAGAATTATACGCTCTGACAATATATTCTACGTTGAAGCTCTGAAAACCAATTACCTTAGCTTTGCCCCTCTCATAAGAGCCCTCGAACAGTTTGATTATATTTCTATATTGACTTTGCAATGCCCAGGCCTTTGCTTAAGTTACGTATTGATTCTTCCTATCGAGAAAATTTATCTTATCCTTTAATTAATTGTTTTTTAGTTATAAGTTAATTTTTAAACTTGTAAATCTAGTCAGTAAGGTTTCTGTCATTGACTTAATAAATATGAATATGATTATTAATAAGTACGCGACCAGTGCTGTAAGTAACGAGCATTTTATATACAGAACATTTTATGGTTCGTACGATAACAGAATGCGCAGAATAGTTCAGATAATTTGCCACAACTGTTATCAAAAGAGAATTTGTTGAACAAATTCCAAAGATTTCAAAAACAACTGGGACGAGGCAAAGTTAAGTGAATTGAAGATCCAACAGCTCAAATAAGAATTTGAAGTGTGCGGATTGAACATCACCGGCAATAAATCCGATCTAAAAACACGACTACGGGAAGCTAAATAAGCAATTTGTCGGCCGCCGGGTTATGGTGGTAGCGCGCTCCGCCTACCACATCGAGACTCCTGGGTTCAACTTCCGGGCAAAGTAACATCAAACATTTAGAAAAAAAGTTTTTTCAAATAGAAAAAAGTTCATCAAATTGGGGTCGCCCCGCAACACTTCGAGTTACATTTATTTATTTTTATTTAACTTATCGAGAAGGCTGTTCGCAAAAAGTGTAGACCTTGGGAGAAACAGGCGAACGAGGTATTTGAGAGTAGAAAAGCGGCCCAGCCCAAGTGATAGTTAATCAGTTTGATTTTATAACTTTGAATGTGAATTACGCCAATAATTTTAAGTGTGAAGTTCTAATGCAAGAGTAGTGCTGTAAATAAAGAGTATTTTATATACAGAACATTTGGATGTATTTCTTTGACAGTTCAGTGATACGAATGACACAGAAAGCGCCGAGTTTTCGAATATTCGCAACAATATGTTAAAATGTATGACATACAATTGTATGTATATAGTATTGTTTACGTGCACTCATGAACGTAAAAACATTTCAATTGAGTGCTGATCCGAAAAAGTAGCCCAGGCGTAACCTTACGAAATTTCCATGAAAGTGCTAAGGTATGTCGCTGTCACTTCAAAAGCTGCACGAAACACAAACCAACTAAAATGCGGCTAATTAGGTCTTTCCCTTTTGATAAATTTACGTGATTAAAATATTGTATGTATGCGCATAGCTACGTACATAAAAAGGGATCCTAAACACTTCAAAAGAAACTGCACAAGGATTAAGGGGATGAATTGGTACAGGACAAAGGTCAGCTGTTGGGTCGATCATTAGAAGCAAAATTAAGTGTAAGAAAATTTCTATTAAAACGCAAATGCCGACATTAAAAATGTGTAAATTAAAATGAAGTTAACTCTGTGTATGTTTGAAAAGCAGTCAAGGGTTAGGAAAAGTACGCCGTAAAAAGCGAGTGAAAAAAAAGGTTCCCCGCCAAAGGTCGCCGATAGAGTTAGAATAAAGGAAGCAGGACATCAGTTGTATGCATGTATGTTTATATGTATGTATATGAAATAAATGACTAAAATGATTACAAGTCCACAATGACTAACTATTACTGTTGCATACCTGCCAGGGCTATCTGTCCGTTTCGAAATAATTAAAGAGCCCGAGTCCAATCATCTAACAAACCAGCATTTGGATATTTGAGTAATGGAGCGTAATTTATCAAATACACACAAATACCAACTCATTGCAGTGAAATGAATTAATAATAAAAAAAAAAATGGAACACAACAAATTATATTTGAACAACGCTCGTTAAGAGGAGGCCACAGGACTAGTGTTGAACAACTTCTAATACTATTTTTAAATATTTATATTTTGGCTTAAGTACTCTAACGGGTTTTTGCTTATGCCCATGGAGTGGATAGAGACAATTATTCAAATTACATTGACATTCATATCCGGGAGCGCAGCCAGACTTTAACAATGAAGCCCAAATTACATACGGACGATTTTTCCTCTTTCAGGTTAGATTAGAATTATGGCAACTAATTTGTATACCTTTCATGAACATGAAATGGTATATTAACTTTGGTCCGATGTTTGTAACGTTGAGATATATAGAAGATAGACTCACCATTAAATATACGGAATTCATCAGGGCGACGAACTGAGTTGATATAGCCATGCCCGTCCATCCGTCCGCCCGTCCGTCTGCCCGTCCGTCCGTCCGTCTGTCTGTTTGAACGCAAACTAGTCCCTCAAACTTTTGAGATATCTCAATGAAATTTGGCACAAGGATGTAGTTTTGTATTACATTTGACATTTGTCGGATCCGGTAGGATCGGACCACTATAACATATATCTCCCATACAACCGATCGTTCAGATAAGACGATTTTGGTCATTCTTGCCGCAATTTAAAAATTATAAACGTGAAACTCGGTGATATATATTCTAATATATCATAGAAGATATTCTGAAAAAATCACTTTGATTGGAGGTATATATAGTATATATCTCATACAACCGATCGTTCAGATAGAAAGATTTTTGGCCATTTCTCCCTTAGTTTCGAATATAAAAACGTGAAACTTGGTGATATTTATTCTAAATATCATAGAAGATTTTCTGAAAAAATCATTTCCATCGGATCTATATATAATATATATCCCATACAACCGATTTTTCAGATCGAAAGATTTTTGGCAATTTCTCCCTTAATTTCCAATATAAAAACGTTAAACTTGGTGATATTTATTCTAATATATCATAGAAGATTTCCTGAAAAAATCACTTTGATCGGAGCTATATGTATATAGTATATACATATCTCATACAACCGATCGTTCAGTTAGAAATATTTTTGAACATTTCTCCCTTAGTTTCCGATATAAAAACGTGAACCTTGGCGATATATATTCTAATATATCATAGAAGATTTTCTGTAGAAATCATTTCGATCGGAGCTATATATAATATATATCCCATACAACCGGTCGTTCATATAAGGCGGCTTTTTGCCATTTTTATACCTTTCATGAACATTAAATGGTATATTAACTTTGGCCCGATGTTTGTAACGTTGAGAAATATAGAAGATAGACTCACCATTAAGTATACCGAATTGATCAAGGCGACGAACTGAGTTGATATAGCCATGTCCGTCTGTCCGTCCGTCTGTCTGTTTGAACGCAAACTAGTCCCTCAGATTTTGAGATATCTAAATGAAATTTGGCACAAGGATGTATTTTTGTATTATATTAGACATTTGTCGGATCAGGTAGGATCGGACCACTATAACCTATATCTCCCATACAACCGATCGTTCAGATAAGACGATTTTGGTCATTCCTGCCGCAATTTAGAAAGTATAAACGCGAAACTCGGTGATATATATTTTAATATATCATAGAAGGTTTTCCGAAAAAATCACTTTGATCGGAGCTATATATAGTATATATCCCATACAACCGATCGTTCAGATAGAAAGATTTTTGGCAATTTCTCCCTGAATTTAGAAGGTATAAACGTGAAACTCGGTGATATATATTTTAATATATCATAGAAGATTTTATGAAAAAATCACTTTGATCGGAGCTATATATAGTATATATCTCATACGACCGATCGTTCAGATAGAAAGATTTTTGGCAATTTCCCCCTTAATTTCCAATATAAATACGTTAAACTTGGTATATTATAGAAGATTTCATGAAAAAATCATTTCGATCGGAGCTATAGATAGTTATATCCCACACAACTGATCGTTCAGATAGAAAGATTTTTAGCCATTTCTCCCCTAATTTAGAAAGTATAAACGTGAAACTCGGTGATATATATTTTAATATATCATAGAAGATTTTCTGAAAAAATCACTTTGACCGGAGCTATATATAGTATATATCCCATACAACCGATCGTTCAGATAGAAAGATTTTTATCCATTTCTCCCTTAATTTCCAATATGAAAACGTTAAATTTTGTGATATTTATTCTAAATATCATAGAAGATTTTCTGAAAAAATCATTTCGATCGGAGCTATATATAATATACATCCCATACAACCGATCGTTCATATAAGGCGGTTTTTGCCATTTTTTATTTTATATTTATCTTAAAAATCGTTTATTTTATAATCATTTATTTCTTATCTTATACATGCGATTTTTTGGAGATTACGAACGGGATAAGATTATTGTTCAGCCCCATTCATGAAAGGTATGAAGTTTTCGGCACAGCCGAAGACAGTACCGTCCTTACTTGTTTTTTATTGCTATAGCGCTGCGCACTACTTAACCAATGGACGAGTTTAAGATTTTCGTCTGTAAATGTCAACCTTCAAAATGCATGCCTTCCAAATTGTATCATCATGAGGGGGAGAAGGATTTGGTTTCCGTCATTATTTTATTTCGTCACTGTAAGTTCTGCCAACTCCAAAATGGAAAAGGAAGCGGAAAAGATGGGTTTGATGGTGAATGAGGACACAACGAAGTACTTGCTGTCATTAAGCAAAGCGTCAATGCATTTGCGCCTTGGCAACCACGCTACTGTTGGCAGCCATAACTTCGAAATAACAAAACTCTTCGTTTATTTAGGAGCAGGCATTAACACAACAAGCAAGCTGTGAAATCCAGCGAATAATCCCACTTGCCAACAAATGCTACTTCGAACTAGGCAGATAATTGAGAAGTAAAGTCCTCTCGCGACAAACGAAGATCATGCTCTACAAGTCACTTAATGTACTCCTGCGGCTATATAGTGCAGAAACATGTGCCATGACAACATCAGATTAGGCAGTTCTGGGAGAGTTCGAGAGAAAATTACGCTGGGATACGCTGGATAGGTAAGAGAGCGGCACCAACTGCGCTGGAGACTTTCTTAGTGTGACCAATTGGCGCCAGTTAACCTACTGAAGAAGTGACTGGCGCGCCTTGTTGGACGGCCAGAAGCGTTTAAACGACTAAGCGCCAATTAAGAAAGTTTGTAGTGAAGGCATACACTTTGAAGACAAAATTTTATTATTAGATGCAACTCCCTGTGTGCCTTTTTAAAATAACCCTGTACTGTCAACGTATACCAAATGTCACGCTGCTGCCAGCTTTCGTTTCAAATTCGAATAATATCACCAAAGCCGCGCAGCGCCAACTTTCATCTCATCCCATTTGATTATTATGTTTTCATTTAACTTTACTGCTTTCCCGTTTTCAACATATTTTATACAAACATTTTTTTTATCTAAAACTTAATATTCCCTACATTGAGATTTGTTTTTTTTTTGTGCTGTGCATCGTTCGGACGCATTAAGCGGAACGCTTTGTTCAATGTTTACTATGCTGATGATCTTAACAAGATGCGCATATCATTTTCGCTTTCTAACATCGCGATGTTCCTACTCTTGTCCCATCGAAACACGTCACCCAATACAAAAAAAAATGTTGTTTTTCCACTTTTTCAATTTTCCTATTTCAAACGCATATCGCTGAATCAGAATCAGTGATTGTGAAGAGCTCCGCTACCACCAAATGTGATGTTGTTGAGGCGTTCTGGCCGGTGAAGCAATGCGCCGCGTCGGCCGACAATGATTTGGTTCTCATGGCGCACCTTTTGCACCGCAGCCAAAGTCCCAACAAAGGGTTGGCATTTGAAATATTCGCCGCCGTTATTGCTATCATTGTTGTGAATTGTTTGGTATTTTTTTTTTTTTTTTTTTGCTGCTGCTACAACTATGTCGGTTTGTGTGTATGCGCAGTTATGTACGTGCAAGTACTTATTATGGTGCGACGAGCAACAGCTGAAGAGTTTAAAGTCAATGGTCGTTATGTGCGCTTCAAAGGACTCGTCGTAATCTATGAATCTCTGGGTATTAGTGATACAAAAGAGAGAGAAACATAAGAGAGAGTATCCGGAGAACAGCAATAAGAACGAGAAAATTGAATGCACTGACTGTTCCTCTTTGAATTTTGAACACTTTAGCAGGTCAGATTGCCATTCCAAGAAGCCCGAAAACATATTTCAGTGATTGTATGGTGATTTTAGTAGACCTCCAAACACTCTCAGGACCTACATAAACTCTACAGTTTGTTTCTGGTATTCGCCGAAGGCTGGAGTAGCACTCAGTAAATTCAGGTCGTTAAGGAACCTATATCCTTTCTAAATGAATACACTTTACTTTGTGGGTGGTATTTGGTTCAGACGTATTGGAGGGGAACTGCAACCAACCGCTGATTAATGGAAGGGTTGACAGGTATAGTATCGATGGACGGGGTCCGATGGCCAGTCGGACCTGGAAAAGGTGAGGAAGCGGGCGAACCGTGTATCAGTTGCCAAACATCTTACGGTTGCTAGTATTATCGGGTTTCGGAGAACGGTATATCGGTTGATGGTGACGGGGTTTGCAGCGCACTAGTGTGTTATACATCAGTAGAGGAGGTCTGCGATGGTTGGACAGGAGAGTGGGGTTGGCGATAACAAATCCGTGCATCGACTCACAAGAAATCGGTAGTTTCATTTCATTTCATTTCATTTCTTTATTGAGTCAATGGCTAGATTACAGTGTACATAGAACTAAATTAGTAATTTAAGTATGACTTAATGTGATAGATAGTAAGACTCAATGCATGCCTTGAAGAGAGACGTAGACATGGCAAGGTCAAGATCTAGACTCCTAGATAGGTGATTGAATTCTACAAATCCTCTTAGAAGAGGAGCAAAGCTGAAGTAATTAGAACGCAACAATTCAATACGGAATGTATTGTGAAAGCGGAGGGCTCTGTTAGGGACATTGAGAGTTACCTGACCCAGACCAGTTCGGAACAATCAATAGCACCAGATATTATATCAAAAATAAACATTAAGCCTTGAGCAGATTTGAACAGATAAGATTGACTTCAAGTGTCAAGACATTTATAAGCATGCATCTCGCATTGTAGGGTGACATGGGATTATCAAAGTGTAGAGGTTGAAGAGCAAACCGCATGAATTTCCGCTGAACTCGTTCAATTCTTAAAGAGTGTGAAGAGTATATCGGATTCCAAATGACTGAGGCATATTCTAACTTTGAACGTACTAAGGAATTATACAAAATCTTTCTGGTATACGGGTCTTTGAAATCCTTCGCATATCGTCGTAAGCTTTTGGTATAAGAAAGTTAACATGATTAGCAAAGGTAAACGACGAATCAAAAATTACGCCAAGATCACGAAACTCATCAACTGAGGAAAGCGTTACGTTTGAGATCGAATACACGGACGAAAGGATATTCATTGACTTAGTAAACGTTATGTGACAGCATTTACTAATGTTGAGTCGCAGGTTATTTTGTGAAGCCCAATCGTTGATAGCATTCAGATCTTCCTGCAGACGCAAAGCATCATAAATACTGGTGATCATACGGAAGAGTTTTAAATCGTCTGCATAAAGTAAATAATTAGAATATTTTAGGCAAGAGCCAACATCATTAATAAAAATTATTAATAAAATAGGACCAAGGATGCTAACTTGTGGTACACCGGAAGTTGCTAAGAATTTGTAGGACTTAGTTTTCTCGATTTCAACAAAATATATCCTATTTTCTAGGTAAGACTTCAGCCACAACAGAAAACTTGAATGAAAGCCCATGTTTTCAAGTTTCCACAAAAGTAGTTTATGCGAAAATGTGTCAAAGGCCTTGGAAAAATCTGTATATATGGTGTCAACTTGACATCCATCCGTGAACGCTGAAACACAAAACTGGGAAAAAACCGCTAGATTTGTGACAGTCGAACGCCCTGCAATAAAACCATGCTGATGCTTGGTGATATCGTGTCCTAGATGACGCGTCGGTGAATTGGAGGATGTCAGTGAGTAAGATTGGTGAATCGGTGGACCGATTCCCTGTGCAACAAAATGAGAATTACATCTCTTCACGCAAAGTGCTTGCGGTGCAGACCTCTCTTATCGAAGTTTGCGTCTTCGATGAAGTAGGTAACGGAAAATTGTTTCTCAGTTTGCGTGTTCGCGGCTAGGCGACTGTCAAGCGAATGAAATGCTTGCGAGTGATTACTTGCAGTTTTTCTGTGCATTCTCATTTGCTTACTGATCGTTGTTACAGTGGGGCTGTGGTAACCATACATATGGATGTGGTGTGGTGATGGTAATGAAAGCGGTATTATAAATTATTACTATCATAAGGTATTTTCATTCATTTAGTCTCACGAAGCCTTTTTTGAGTTATTTATGATGAGTATTATGAGTAATTTATTAATAACGGCCGCCGTGGTGTGTTGGTAGCGTGCTCCGCCTACCACGCCGAACCGAAGACCCTGGGTTCACTCCTCAGACAAGGTAACATCAAAATTTTAGCAACAAGTTTTTTCAATTAGAAGAAATAAGTCTTTTTAAGCGGCGTCACCCCTCTGCAGTGTTTGGCAAGCACTACGAGTATATTTCTGCCATGAAAAGCTCTCAGTGAAAACTCATCTGCCTTGCAGATGCCGTTCCGAATAGGCATAAGACAAGTAGGTTAATATCCGCCAGTTTGTAGGATAAATTAAAAGGAGCACGTCGGAAATTGGAAAATAAGCTCGGCCTAAATCTCTTCGGAGGCTATCGCGCCTTATATTTTATATTTTTATTAATATAAGAAAGCGACAACTCTATAATATTTTCACAAAACTCTAGCAGCATCCGTTTATACTTTCGTGATTTGGCTCGAAGAATCTTATAAGCAGACACGAAAGAACCGATTCACCAAAATACCAGTACTTTACGTCACTAATTAGCAGGCAAATACGAGTTTACGCCACATTTCACAAAACTCGAGTGGTGGAAAAGTTAATTTCTTCCTTTTTTTGTTGTTTTTTTTTTATAATTCGATGCATTTATTATATTTTTTTTTTAGTTTTGCTTCGAAACGCCACAAATGGCATTCGTATGCAAAACAGAGTTTTATGTTTCCCGCTAAATGTTTACGATTCAATATTTACCTGCCAAATGTTTTTAAAATTTGAATGACATAACCCTTTGCTGAGAAAAAGGATGAAAAGAAAGGATTTAATTTCAAGCAAGGGAAAGTTCGAATCCTTTTAACAATCACGCAGCATCTTCAAAAAGGGTACAAACTGAAGTTTAAGGAAGAAGTTAATATGTAAATCGTGCTTTAATGTTTTCTGACAGCAGCTCGTTTTCCCTTCTTTGGTTGAGAAAATTCGTTATTTTATTTAAAAGAAAAAGAAAAAAAATTGTAGCTGCCCTCTTATTTTTTACTTTCTATTTCTTGGTAAGCAATTGTTAATTTTTCTCATAGCGCGACATTTATTCACGCCAGTCTTAATGAATGTCACGCAGGGCAATGTAATGATTGCGTACTAAATTAATATGAAATATAATCGAAATTTTCTTCTTAACTACAAAAGAATCATAGGGAGAGGGGGGGGGGGGAGGGGGGGGGGGGGGTTGAGGAAAAGAAACTTTATAAGCTAAAACCGAAGCCGGGCGTCGTGTTATCAATTCGTTATCCAAATGTTAACGGTTTGTTATAGATGTAGTTATGGGTGTGTTATCGACGAGGCTTACACGAGTTATCGAATCGTTCTAAATGTTCTATCAATTACAAGTTTATCAATGAGTCATCGATTTACTATCGACAGGTTCGTTGAGTAGGCATAAAACATGTATATAGGTCCTGTCTACCAATTTTAAGAAAAATTAAAAGGAGCACGACGCAAATTGGGAGTTAAGCTCTGCCGTAATCACTCCGGAGGTAGCCACGTCACTGTTGACGGATATAATATCGAGACTGTGAAGGATCTCCTCTATTTGGGAGCCAGCACTAACAGTAAAAAGGATATAGTTTCAAACGAGACCACTCTCTACAAGTCGCTCTTCGCTGTCGGTAATGCCGACGGCAGGTATAATGATGAGCTATTAAAGCTTTACGCGGATTTGACGATAAAGCAGGGATTAAAAAGCCAAAAGCTTCGCTCTCTAGGTCTTGTTAAGCAAAGGGATGAAGACGCTCCGGATAAAAAGTATTTCAGTCGACGCCACAGCTTGGAAACAGAGGAAAAGGAAGACCTCCACTGAGTTGAGAGGGAGAGGCAGGTGGTGGTTTAGACTTGACCTCCCTTGGTGATCCCAATTGGCGTCAGTTATCGCGAAACAGGGATAGCTGACTTCGCTTGTTACGAAACGGACAAAATCGCTTAGGCGGTTAAGCGCAAAATTTATGATTATAATGATGTTACCAATTTGCTATCGCCGTATTATCGACTTGTTATGAAACATATAACGATAAAACTTCACTTCAAACCGATGACACATCTGTAACACAGCTTAAACAAGCCGATAATTAGTAAACCAATATGAAGCCGATAGCTCGACGATATATATAGCCAGACAAGCATTGCGATGGAATCCACAAGGAAGCCGACGACCTGGTGCACCTGCGAAATTTTTGCGCAGAACTGTGGATAAAGAACTCGAAGACGCCAGGATAAACGTGGAATGATATCACAAAAACCGCACCTAACAGAATACGATTTAAGTCGGTGGTCGAGGCCCTATGCTCCAATAGGAGTTGAGGAAGATGATGACGAGGATGCTCGACGATAATAATTTGTTACTGATAAAAAGCCGACGAGGCTCCTCTTGAAAATCCATAAATTATTTATAAAGGTGCCTCTATTGTGGTTTAACTTTATTAAGGGGCGAGCTCTAATTAACTTAAGATTATTTTTCTAGACTTTCACATGCATGAATGTTTACACTTCGAACTCTACGAGTACTTGGTACTCACGCCTTTTTTTATGCAAATTAGTTCTCCCTTTTTTTTTTTTGAAGTGTGTTGGAACAAACACATACACGAGAACCTAAGAACAAAAATCCGAATCAAAATGGTTCGAGAGACAAAATTTTCGAAAGATATACTGACCTCTACGCGCTCGCGAGTGCAAGTACCGAAGAAGATTTAACGATGAGCTTTACGCAGACATAAACATAGTCCAGCGAATTAATACACATCGGCTACGCTGGCTTAGCTATGTTAAGCGAATGAAGGATGATCGTTCTGCTATGAAGGTATTCTTATCGGAACCCGCCTACGGAAGCAGAGAGAGTCTGCTTGAAAAGGATCAGGTGAAAAACGTCTTGAATTCCATTGGGTAGCCAGGCAGCTCAACTAAGAAGCAACTGGCGAGACTTGTTGGCCGGCTAAGACCGTTTAAACGTTTACGTGCTAATTAAGTAAATAAGTAAGTAACGGTTTGATTTTACAAAGAATTTGGGACTCTTGCGTATTGCACAAATTAATTAAGCTTCTAAATATAAAATTAATATTCACATAGAGAATAAATATAGAGTGGGACTCTTGCATTACCATTGAGTACGTAAGAGTATTTAGATGCTTTAAATGTTTAGGTTTTAATCATAAGGCTGTTGAATGCATTAACAAAAAAGCATGTAGTAAATGTGCTCATTACTTAAAAGATTGCTCATCAAGTATTTTTAAGTGTGTAAATTGTTGTGAGCTTGTACATAAAAAACTATTAGAAGCGGATATACACCATACTACCTTTAGTCAGGAATGCCCAGCATATAAAAGATATATTGAAAGTAAATCTAGAACTAGAAAGTAGCAATCAAGAAATCAATATCCTATTTGTCTTTATCTTAATATTAATAGTATTTTAGGCAATAAAGAGGAACTCGAATAATTTGTTGAAATAAAAAATCCAGCTATAATATTATGTGCTGAGACATGTACCACTAATGCAATTTCAAATTCAGAGTTAAATATACATACTTACAAACTAATGCGATGCGATTCACATAGTAGACATACTGGCGGGGTGCTGATTTACGTACATAATTCAATTGAATATAACATTAAATTCAACAAAGCAATAGATAAAAATCTTTGGTGTATTTTTATTAAATTGAAGCACTTCAACCCAAAATGGCAAATTGGAGTGATTTATCACTCTCCTAGTACAAGTGATGCCGATTTTATTAACTATTTGCGCAACGTCCTAGGTAGTACTTGCGAACTATCAGATAGCAATATTCTTGTAGGTGATTTTAATATCAATTTGAATAATAGCTCAACTTATAGCATTCAACTAATTGATCTATTTAAATCATATTCAATGAATCAAAAAGTAGATTTTGATACCCGTATAACTGAGACATCTAAAACTAAAATTGATTTACTCTTTTCGAATACTGACGATATACTATGTGAAAAGTTAGATGAACACCAAATATCAGATCATGAAATCATCCAATTTAAAATTAAAAGCAGTCCTAGGTCAAAAATGAGAAGCCTTAAAAATATTACTTCTTGGGAGTATTATAATACGGAAGCACTGATTAATCAATTGCGCTTGTGCGATTTTAGCAACTTTAATAGAATTGATTTAGAGTCTAAAGTAGGGCTGGTTAATAGCAATGCCATGCGAAACTTAACGTATGAAAAGGAAGTACACTTAAAATTAATTAATAAATGGTATGACAATGAGTTAACCAACATGAATAAATATAAATTAGATTTTTATAAACTAGCTCAAATATCTGGAGAATGGGATGAGTATAGAAACATAAAAAAAGAATATAAGAAGCTGGTAAAAATTAAAAAAATTAAGCATATGGAGCATAAGATACAGATGAATAGTAAATATAGTAAAGCGATGTGGAAATATTTGAAATTCGCAATAAGTAGGGTTAATGAAGACTCTTCTTTCAAGAAAATTTTGATAAACGGTACAGCACATATGAATGAATCTGAAATTGCTAACAATCTAAATAAATATTTTGTTGATAGCATTGAGGATATTTGCAATAATATAGAAGAATTTTATACAGAAGTAAATTTTCGTATTCAGTTAAATGGGATTTTCAAATTTGTAAAATTTAGTACAGACGACGTCATCAAAATTGTCATGACGTTTAAATTTAAGCGAGGTGGTAAAAAGCTGTTATCAGATGGTGTTCTTAAAGACATGATATCATATCTGGGATACTTCTATGCGCAAATCATAAATGAAAGTTTAAGTAGTGGCATAGTTCCGGGTATTTGGAAAACTTCTACCATTGTGCCAATCGAAAAAGTTAATAACACAATAAAAGCAGAAGAGTTACGTCCAATAAATACACTGGCCAGTGATGAAAAGATTTTAGAACTTGTGGTAAAAAACCAGTTGGTTCAATACTTGGAAGAAAAAAATATACTCATACCTCAACAATCAGGATTTAGAAAAAAACATTCCTGTGAAACAGATTTGAATATGGTTTTAGCTGAATGGAAAGAAGAACTTAATAATAAAAAGGCGATAATAGCAGTTTTCATTGATCTTAAAAGAGCCTTCGAAACTATAGATAAAAAAATATTATTAGGAAAATTGGAAGGAATTGGTATTAGAGATGTTGAAATGGATTGGTTTAAAGATTTCTTAACAAATCGCAAACAAAGAACAGTAATTGGTTCGATAATATCAGACGAAGTGGATGTTAAGATTGGCCTACCCCAAGGCTCTGTTCTTGCACCAATTTTATTCAACATTTATATTAATGATATAAATTCTGTTTTGAAATTCAGCTCCATAAAACTTTTCGCTGATGATGCTCTAGTTTCTATAAATGGTAAAAATGAAAATGATATAAGAATCAAGTTACAAAATTACTTAAACGTACTTTATATCTGGCTGTGTACAAACAGACTTAAAATTAATATAGAAAAAACTAAATACATGCGTATTTCAAGAAAAAACATTGCTAATTTTGAAACTATTACTATAAATAATATTGAAATAGAAAAAGTAAATACGATTAAATATTTTGGTGTTCAGATTGATTGCAAATTAAAATTTGATGCCCATGTTGACTATTCAGTAAGTAAAATAGCAAAAAAATTATGGTTTATTCAAAGAACTTGTAAAAACTTAAGTAATTATTACAAAGTAAAGGTTTATAGATCCATAGTTGAGCCTTACTTTATTTATTGCTCAACAATATTTTTTATTATGCAAGATTCGCAAATTGGTAAGTTGCAAAAAATGCAAAAAAAAGCAATGCGCTTTATTTTAAGCAAACGTTATGATACTCCTATAAAAGACATGCTTCTAAGTTTAAATTGGATGAGCATTAAACAACAAATATTCTTTAACACAATGCAATTTATTTA
The DNA here is from genome assembly GCF_040869045.1 of Eurosta solidaginis. NCBI lineage: Eukaryota > Metazoa > Arthropoda > Insecta > Diptera > Tephritidae > Eurosta > Eurosta solidaginis. Next base: position 238,822,154 of record NC_090323.1, read on the forward strand.
TAATATAAAGCACGGAATTTTACCAGAGTATCTCAGAACAGGTATTATATTTAATTACGAGGTCCATAATATAAATACAAGGCAGAGAAATAATTTTAAATTGCCAAATTATAAAACAGAATCGGAACAAAATAGTCTGTTTTACAAAGGGTTGAAATACTTCAACGAACTACCTGCATATATAAAAAATTGTGATAGAAACTTAGTAAGCAGCCGTTTGTATGACTGCACCAAATCTAGGCCGATTAAATGATATAGTCGTTGAGATTTAAATGCATTAGTAATACATGTGTCATTATTAAAATTTTTTCTTTAATTTAAAAATTTCGATTAAGTACAAATGTTAATTAATGCAATCATATTTTTATGTTTTGAACTAGGCTCTTAGAGTCGTAATAAATAAATACATATATATATATATAATTTTTCACTTACTTCTTTTAGATACGACAACTGGAGGGATTTATACAAACGTTTATACGTCTAATGGTAGAAATCTGAAATAAGTTAAATAAATAATTTATTAAACAACTTCATTTTGTATGTTTATAATAAACTATATTGCTACAAATTTAAGGCTTGAATACATTTCAAATGATTTTTATTTTAATTTATTTTGCAATGTTTTTAAGTTTTCACAATTCAAAATTTATTCATAATCTTCCCCCTACATTTTTCTCTTCGTCTACGTTTTCCGCTTCCTCAACATTTGTTCGCGCTTCTTACTCCTCTTCTCCCACGTTTTGCCACAATCTCATCCTTGGTTATGGTTATCTATGGTTGTGTGGAGTATTGCAGGTCTTTGCTGAATATCAACCCATTTAACTCGGGTATTAGCATGGTCGCCGAAATTGATTTCACCACGTAAAATTTCTCAGATCTCTTTACCTTGTCTCCTGTCAAAGTTATCCATTTTTCGTTCTTCCAACCCGAACGCAGGTCACGACAGCATGCATTTACGATAGTGTAAGTTGGGGTCGCGAGGTCCTAACGAATTCCGTAAAAGCGAGAAGCGAAGAGGTGAGGAGTCCCAAACTTCTTAACAGGATGAACAAATCAATTTGGAGAAGACTAATCTAACTGAATTACCGAAAAACTTGGTGTATTAACCTAGTACCCTAAAGCGTTGAAGTGCTTAGGAAAACCAGAATTTATTTTATTGAACTTACTTATTTGTCTGGTGTTCCCTTCCATTGAGGTGAAGTTGATTGCAGACGACGTAACTGATAAAGTATTGCCGCAACGGGACTCGAAAACAAGAGCACCAAATTGAATTCAGGAAAAATGCCATTATCAAGGCTACCAGCGACATTTACAAGTTACTAAAAGGAGCATTCGATTACAGGCTTGAGCCTGTATGCATGACCAACATATGCAATTAAGGTTTCTTTCGTCCCAACGACGCGAGATTCGGTCTCCGCGAAAAAAAAATATAGTGCTGAGTTCTAATTATACAACAATATTTGTCCCAAAAATCTGGTCGCATAACAGGATGGATTCTCCACACGGCTCTCTTACCTGGTCACTTGATTACAACATATGATTTATCCAAACATATGATTTATCGCATCGAGGGACCTTATTTCTCACCAATTTCGCATCACTATTGAGGCATTATAGTAGACACTGTAGCTAGCCTAGAATAATATGTGGTACATTGGTGAATGTAGCGTGGTATGACAAAAGACAGTATGCCTAAATATGCACGTTTTGCACAGGCACTGTGTGAAGGTTAAAAGGTGTAAGTGCGTAGGGCTTGAAATAAGGGCTGAAAGAAGTGATGTCCAAAAATGTCTTTAGAAATTTCGTCAAGTAACAGCCTGCTTCAAGATCGATCGAATCTCCATCAGGAATGATATGATTGCGTAGCCTATGCTTACGTTCAAACCCGCTTAACAAACATTGGGATCTTTTCACTCTTTATTAAATACCGAATTAATGGAACATGAACTCTGTAGATTGAAAGAAGGTAACGAGGCCTAAGATCTACTAAATGACTACGATGGAATGAGAGTAGCAAAGTCCTGTTGGAAATATTGCAACAAATTCGTGAGTACGTCTGGAAAGCTAGCTAGAGCTCACCAAGTGTTGAATTTAAACCACAACAATTTTACCAGAACCAAATAATTGGGGCTTTTTGAGAAGTGCTTCGTCGGTTTGTTATCGGTAAAAGCCGATACCAAAAAGTTATTGTTTTATCATCGGCTTATTATCGATAGTAAATCATTATCGTCGAGTTATCGGCTTAATATCGGTTTCTTATCGCCGAGTCATCAGCTTCTTATTTGATTCTTATCGGCTTGGCACAGCCGGGTAACAGAATGTCATCAATTTTACATTAAATTTATATACGTATCTGTTTCATAACAAACCGATGAGTCGTCGATAACAAATCGAGAATACGCTGATAACAAAAAACACTCAGATATGAATTCGATAATTTTTCGATATCAAATCAATTACTTTTTGATAACTAGTCGATAAATTATCAATAAAAAACCTAAAAGAAATCGATAATCAATGATAGCAGTCCTATAAAAATCGGTAACTTTTCGATAAACTGTCAACAACTCTTCAATAACAAATCGATAACTTATTGGTACTTTTTTTATTACATATCTATAACTTTTACGTAAATCGTCGATGCATGAACAATACCGGTAACTTTTCGAAAATAAATCGATTGCATATTTATAACATATCGATAGCTGTTCGATGCATAATCGATAACTTTTCGGTGGAAATTAAACACTTCTCTGTAGCAACCCAATTATTGGGCTGTACAAAATTGATTACTAATCGATAACCTATGTTAGCGATAGATATTTTATGACACTTATAACGATAAGTTTATTCGTCGATAACACACCTACACCTAAAGCAAACCGCCCATAACACGTCGTTAACAGACTGATAATTCATTGATAACAAACCGCCAACACTGCGATACAAAATTGAGAACACGCCCTCCAGTTTTGGCTCCCGCTGCGGTTTTAATTTTTTATAATTTCCTTTCTCTTCCCTCCTTTCCTTTCTTCTCCTTGTCTTGCCTTGGTTTGATTCTTTATTTCGCTCTTATCAACTCTAAAACGAAACTTACAGCGGCGGGCTTTCTGTTACCACGATTCTTGACAGTATAATGTCAACAAGATCTGCAAGAGTATATCCTTCGGGTCGGAATAAGTATGAGTTAGTTAGCGATAGGGTAAAATGTAAATAGTTATCTAAGTTGTTCCAGTGTTACAATTATGAAACTAACTAACCAGATCTTTCATCAGACCATCTGTTGTATCATTGTACAGTGCCTAATAAAAGTCAAAATAAAAAAAAAATTGGCGAGCAGCGCATTGAAGTGCGGAATTTGAAATGCTTGTTTACTGGGTGCTCGCATTTGCCCTATGTCTGTGTTTGGCATTAATCAGTGCACATTATGTGCTACTTTTGCAATTAATAAAGATTAAAGAGCGCTGCTTAAAAAATGCCTGCACTCTGGTGCTAACATTTGATGAATATACGATGGCGCAGCAAAAATGCAAATGAAGCAGGCAGTTGTTGTTGTCACAAGTTGTGCCACACACAACTAACACTAAACATTGCGGCATGTGACATGTGGCGTTCCACACAGCATTGTTGCAAGTTTTGCTTGCGTGGCATGTTGTTTGTGGCACAGCGGGTAGCCACCGTTGCCCCTTACCACATACTATATGTATACATATTTACATTGGCTTCCTTCCCCCAAAATAATCCAATACACATTTTTATTTAGCTCCAACTGAGCAATGAATTAAATTTTATTCGGCCATTGTTGGTGCATTGGTTGCATGCATCCGCATCGATTTGGCACAGTCAACAGAAGTTGTAAATCAGACAAAACAATAAGAAAAACCATAAAACAAATACACACAATTATTTTGTTATTGTGCTCGAACTCAATAATATGTAAATAAATGCGTGGAAAGTGCTATTGTGTCATTGGGAGATTAAGTTGATAGCTGCATCATCCCATGCGCATAAATGCAGAGGTGTAGACCGGTTTAGCGCTGCCCCCAGTCAAGTTTTGAAAGTAGAACTGGTCGATTTTAATGCCAGGGTGGATAAAGAAGGTGATTTTGGCCCCAAGGTCGGCAAGTTCGGCCTCCACAATGAAACCTCTCCTAATGGACTGAGGATGATCGAATTCTCCGGTGCTCGAAACTTGGTGTTATTCAGCACGAGGTACATGCAAAAAAATTTACATCAAGGTACATGATTTCGCAACTCGACTCTCACACCTGCTCTCTGAGAGCACAACCCAACCCGACAGACTGCAGGAGCAGTGTGCGAAAAAAATTGGTTACCGGCGACCACGGAAAAATAACTAGTACGATGAAGAATGCCGCGTTTCAACCGAAAGAAAAGACGCTGCTTAGAGGGTTACCTTAAAAGCGAGCGCAACAAGAGGAGTGTGTGAACGCTATCCTCTATCGCGAGTTGAAAAGAGAAGTTGACGTCTTTTCAGAAATAAAAAGACAGAGGCAGAAAGGCGTGAGTGCGACGAGCTTGAGCTGCTAGCCACCAGGAATAAGGCTTGAAAAATTTTCCAAAAAATCCGGCGACAGACGGAAGGTTTTAAGGCCGGGACAAACTCCTATGAACGAAAACGGCGACCTTGTGACTGATTTCCAGAGAGAACTTAGATTATGGAGGGAACACTTCTTTGCTCTCCTAAATGGAGACAGCGATTTACCGCACAGGGATGACGAAGGCGATTCCGCAATCGATGATGATGGAAAAAATACCCCCCTACCCGATTATGACGAAGTCAGAATAGAAATAACCAGATAAAAATACAACAAATACGCGACCGCTGATGGATTGCCTGCAGAACTATTCAAATATGGCAGCGGGGAGTTGGTAAGGCAAATCCGTCAGCTTCTAAGCAAAGTATGGTTGGACAGGTGCATGCCTGACGATTGGAATTCAAGTGTTCTTTGCCCAGCTCACAAGAAGGAGCATCCTGAACTGTCGCGGAATCAGCCTTCTTAGAATCGCATATAAGGTGCTGTCAAGCGTATTGTGCGAAAGATTGAAATCGGCTAATTCGACCTCATCAGTGCGGCTTCAGACCTTGTTAATCTACAATCGACCATATTTTCACTACGCGTCAAATCTTGTAAAAAATCGCAAAAGAAATATTAAACTTTCTTCAGGCTTTTATTCGTTGCACTTTCCCCGGAAAGCTCTCTAAGCTCATCATTATACCTTCTTCGATGTTAGTCAGGACAGGACCAAAATCTTGTGGAACAATTTTCTCTCGAACTCTCATAGAGTCATCGTAACTTCTCTCAATACCGTCTATGATTCCGAGCCACACATCAGGACAGACATGATGAGCGACTTGTTGAGTGTGACGTTTTTTGAGAGAAAACTCTACTTCTCTCTTGTCTACTCAGCTCAACGTAGCAGTGGTGGTAGTTATACTAAAACAAATCTATGTATTCGATATCATACCCTTAACCTCTTCTGTATAAAAGAGCTTCCCTAAATCACCTCCTCAGGGGTACAGCAGCCTCGCTTACACCCCTCGTATGCGACCGTGTAGGTGTTTTTAAGCGACAGAGTGACGTTGGACACCGTGCTTATTTAACGAGTGGAGCAAAAAAAAGTCACCTAAATCCATTGTTTCGAAGTTGACATGGTCTTAACAGTTTATAACAAATTCGAAAAATTCTTGCATATTTATTTACATTCAAGGAGTGCATTCACTGTGCGAACACTCTGCTTCAGTTGAATGGATACATAAAAAGAGGTTCTCTTTCGGACCAGTTGGCGATTAGTATCTATTGCGTATTTATTGGGACCCATATGCTATGAGGGTAATTCTATTGTGTATACCATACCAAAGGGTCTCAGGTTCATAACCTAAGCCATGACTTAACATTTGCCTATCATCGCACATATGTGGACGGCTTGTGATTAAATATCACCTTGACTATTTCACAAATTTTTATTTCGGCAGCGAAGGTGCCAACTATTTTCAGGTCTTGCATGTCTACGTTAACAAACACTTCTTTGGCAGATCTTAAAAGTTCAGAATATTTAAAATGTGAAAGTATGTAGTAGCTCGTTAGCTCTAAGCAGCAGGGCAACACACCCAAACTTGCAATCAGAGACATTTTTATACGTTGTGAGTACCTTCAGTGAGTCACGGGTGACGGAACGTTCGTCCAACCAAATTAGTTTCTAGTGTTCCTCAATGAATCATTTGCTTTCTCTAATGAACCTAAGTAGGAGCGAAATATACATTTTCCCAACCCCTACCAAATTGTTGAAAGAAATCTGAATCGACTAGCTTGTAGTCCTTGACATCGGCAGAGAAAGTGATTGATCATCTTCCCCTCATCTTGGCAGTTTCTGCAGAGCGAGCTTGTTGGTATGCGCCACCGTCGAAGCATTGGTGCAATAACGCAACGACCTATGATGGCAACCGTAAGTATTCTCACTAAAGATTTTTTTTTTTTACTCAGTTGAGCAGAGCTCACAGAGTATATTAACTTTGATTGGATAACGGTTGGTTGTACAGGTATAAAGTAATCGCGATAGATATAGACTTCCATATATCAAAATCATCAGGATCGAAAAAAAATTTGATTGATCCGTCCGTCCGTCCGTCCGTCCATCCGTCTGCCCGTTAACACGATAACTTGAGTAAATTTTGAGGTATCTTGATGAAATTTGGTATGTAGGTTCCTGAGCACTCATCTCAGATTGTTATTTAAAATGAACAATATCGGACTATAACCACGCCCACTTTTTCGATATCGAAAATTTTGAAAAACCGAAAAAGTGCGATAATTCATTACCAAATACGAATAAAGTGATGAAACTTGGTAGGTGAGTTGAACTTATGACGCAGAATAAAAAACTAGTAAAATTTTGGACAATGGGCGTGGCACCGCCCACTTTTATAAGAAGGTAATTTAAAAGTTTTACAAGCTGTAATTTGGCAGTCGTTGAAGATATCATTATGAAATTAGGCAGGAACGTTACTCCTATTACTATATGTATGCTTAATAAAAATTAGCAAAATCGGAGAACGACCACGCCCACTTTTAAAAAAAAAATTTTTTTTAAAGTCAAATTTTAACAAAAAATTTAATATCTTTACACTATACAATTAAATTTATGTCAACATTCAACTCCAATAATGACATGGTGAAACAAAATGCAAAAATAAAAGAAAATTTCAAAATGGGCGTGGCTCCGCCCTTTTTCTTTTAATTTGTCTAGAATACTTTTAATGCCATAAGTCGAACAAAAATTTACCAATCCTTGTGAAATTTGACAGGCGCTTAGATTCTGGGACGACAACTTATTTCTGCGAAAAAGGGCGAAATCGGTTGAAGCCACGCCCAGTTTTTATACACAGTCGACCGTCTGTCCTTCCGCTCGGCCGTTAACACGATAACTTGAGCAAAAATCGATATATCTTTACTAAACTCAGTTCACGTACTTACCTGAACTTACTTTGTATTGGTAAAAAAATGGCCGTAATCGGACTATGACTACGCCCACTTTTTCGATATCGAAAATTACGAAAAACGAAAAAAATGCGATAATTCTATACCAAATACGAAAAAAGGGATGAAACATGGTAATTGTATTGGTCTATTGACGCAAAATATAACTTTAGAAAAAAACTTGGTAAAATGGGTGTGACACCTGCCATATTAAGTAGAAGAAAGTGGAAAAGTTCTGCAGGGCGAAATAAAAAACCTTTGAAATCTTGGCAGGAATACTATTCGTGATATTACATTTATAAATAAATTAGCGGTATCCAACAGATGATGTTCTGGTCACCCTTGTCCACATTTTGGTCGATATCTGGAAAACACCTTCAAATATACAACTACCACCACTCCCTTTTAAAAGCCTCATTAATACCTTTAATTTGATACCCATATCGTACAAACGCATTCTAGAGTCACCCCTGGTATACCTTTATGGCGATATCTCGAAAAGGCGTCCACCTATAGAACAAAGGCCCAATCCCTTTTAAAATGTTCATTAACCCCTTTCATTTGATACCCATATCGTACAAACAAATTCTAGTGTCACCCCTGGTCCACCTTTATGGCGATATCCCTAAATGGCGTCCACCTATAGAACTATGGCCCACTCCCTCTTAAAATACTCTTTAATAACTTTCATTTGATACACATGTAATACAAACACATTCCAGGGTTTCCCTCGGTTCATTTTCCTACATGGTGATTTTCCCTTATGTTGCCAGTATAGCTCTCAACTGAGTATGTTGTGTTCGGTTACACCCGAACTTAACCTTCCTTACTTGTTTATCTTGAGAAGGAAGTTAGTTGCTTTCCTATCCACAAATAGACAAAGAACCTTAACCAGTTATCCCGATTGGTCCACAGCAGATCCGTTGACCTAATCTCATATTCCTCAATTTTCCTCAGGAGATAACCCAGCCGTGGTCGTGCAGAGGTTTCCCTTTCGCTCATGTCCATTTTGGAACCTTTCCTAGACATCTCCTCTGCAAAGCTTTTCCCTTCAATAACGCTGTGCACTGTGACCCAGCAAAGGGAGACATTTAGGCTCGACACCTCCGCACGATATCCGACTTTATCATCTTAGACTCTGATGCCTTTAAGACGCCTGGCTGTTGAAAAAGTTCCTTACATTGATGTCCCTACAGATCGTGCTATTCTTGGGCAGTCTGTCTGATCACTCTATGATATAGTCCTCAGCTTGGAAGACACTGCATGAGCCAAGGAGTCGTTACGACCTCTCCATGAACATTTTTAGAGGCAACAAGTGAACAATTAGGTGCGCTGCTCACTTCACCTGACATACCTAGCCATGCTAGCCTTTGCACCTTCTCAACCCTACTATATTTATTGCTTTTCTTGTCAAGCCTCTTCCACCAGACAAAAACTGCATACGTTAGTATCGGTCGGATTACTGCATTGTACATGAATGATATGCGGTAACAGACCCCAGTTCCTCCCGAAGGCCCTTTTGAAGGTGTAGCACGCCGCCAGAGCTTTAATTGATCTCACTTTTTACGCAAGCTTATTTTTGATATTATATATTATTTCATTTGTGATTTAAGAGTCAATCAATTGCTGCTCAGTGTATTTAAAATGTATAGACCTACATGTTTGTATATTAATTTACATGAAAATGACTGCTATTGTTTGTGATGATTCCAGTGCACAGGTGAGTTCACAGATGACGCAGATGTTCGAATATACTCTAAAAATTGCGGATATCAGGTGCCAAACTTTAACTTACTATACAACATCTGGTCGCACGTCTTTACATACATAAGTTGTAATAAATTTGATTAAGAATTATTGTAGGTTAGGTTAGGATGAACTGGCCGATCAATAAAGACCTCACGTAGACTAAATGTGTCCATATTGTTATCAGAATTTGTCCGAAAACCAAACTGAAAACCCCCAATTAGGTACCAGGACTTATGTTATAGAATATCTCCATCCTCTTGGCAAATATTAAAGGTTTGCCGCCCCTAGTAGCTGTAGCGTCGACCAGACGAGCAACAGTCTTCGCTGTTATTCTTATGTTAAAAAAATCTGTTATTTCAACAGTTTCATTGGTATTCTGAGAGTGACAATAAAATTTTAATTTAACAGAGCTATGACTTACTAATGATACATTTTTTTTTGAAATTGACGGAAACGTAAATGGAATTGAGCCTCTTATTCAATCGATTTTACCAGCTTTTTTCTTTTAATGTAATATTAAATCTATAACCAGTTTTCAGCTCTGTTCATAAGGCAATATTTCGGGTCATACTACAATACCTAAAAAGTCTTTCCTGCGTGAGCAAACCCTTGATTGCTTGGTTGGCTGTGCTGGCCTGCTGAGAGAGAGAGACCCAACTCATTCTCCTGAAACCGATTGCATTGTGCACCCTGTGTGTTTACTTAAATCATTTCGTTAGATCAATAAACTTTCTGATGTCCTCCATGGATAATTTTAACAACGCCCCTAGGTTGAGCAGCACAAAACTGCCTAGAGGTCTAAACCTCAAGTTCGCCAGGGCTGGGCACTCTCAGAAGAAATGGATGGCCGTCTCCTTACAACCGCCCACACTACAGCACCTGCACCTGTCGTTAAAGGGGGATTCCTATTCTCTTCGCGTCGTGCGCCACATAGCCAGTGACCTGTAATGGTAGATGTATAACTTTCCTAGACATATTCAGTAGAGATTCTGTTCTGCTCTGGTTGTAGTCAGGCCATGTTTGCTTGGTAATTTTGTTAGTATCCATTTAGTACCAATTGCGGTATTCTTGAGATTGATAACAATGTCACTCTTGATTGGCGAAAGTGGCCATTGCACCGTAACTGTCTCAGAGGTGTCTAAATATGCAACAGCTTTTGCCAGTTCATCCGCCAGGTACCCAAGTAAGCGTGATGTGCACTAGGTGTGCTGCTCTGCGTAACGCCCTCTTACAATTTTCGACGGCTTTACAGAATTTATATGGCAAATCTAGTGCTTTGAGTGCTACCTGGACCTAAGTACTCCAGTTACCCGCGCGCATGCTGCCCCTTATTTAGTCAACATTTCAGGAAATAGCCATTCTAAACCAAGGTGCTTGCATAGTCATATTTTTCCTTTCCACTATATGTGACCCGGTCTATGAAAAGGTGGCTTATGACTCAAAAAAGAAATTGCGAGAAACAAATGTTAACAGCTGTTTTTTTTTGCGAGAAACCGCTGTAAACAGCTGTTTTTTTTTTTTTAGTCGTAAGCCACCTTTTCATAGACCGGGTCACATATGCGTGCAACTGAGTCATATTTCACACTTTGTAGCCGACTTCATTTTTCACAGAAAAAGCAATCGATCCACAGTGAAAACGCACAGAATAAGCAAAATTGGGTCAACGTTAGCGAACTTTGACTTGCAGCGATAAAAGATGATGTAAGCGTGACAAAATGGTACGAATATGCGAATATGTTAAATGCAAAATCACCCAACCACCACCCACATCTACATAGAAAATATTACATTTACATATATGAAATTGCAAATGTGCACAGCGTGAGCTTATTTATTTTTTTTTTTTGTTTTTGTTGCAATGAGCGTGCAACATGCCACCGATTTCAAAGCACTTACTACATAATTCGCATGATAGAATTTCAAATATTTTTCAATATCTATATATTTATGTTTATACAAATGTACTTATTTCAAGTTATTTATTTATAGGTGCATTATATGTATGCTATTTACTGCGCATACATAAATGCGGCTACCTACAAACATATACCCCGCTGTGTAACACCAACAAATAAAAATATATTAGTTTGAAAGCAAATTATCGAACTAGTCTGAAATAGGACATACTTGAACCGACCTAGCAGTGCTTCGCCCGATTCAATAGGTGCGACCACTCACAAATTGTCATCAAAGTCCTCCAACGGGAGTCCCAGGAAACTAGCAGTTTCAAGAGGAATGGACCGAAGGGCAATTTTTGTTAGAGGCGTAGGTTGTGGTGGTGCCATATGGGGGCATATCGTGAGCAGAACAAACCTTACGTGTGTCGCGGTTGATTCTAGACTAGTAAGTATTTAACCTGCTACAGTATCCTGAACGAAGTTCGACCAGGGTGACAAATGTCTCCCTTGGTAGTCTACTTTCTTCTTCTGCAAGGGTTGGATAGTGTATATTTATTAATGGCTCACCGGGCGCGAACTGACAAACGTGTTTATCGATTCTGTGTGGAAATAGGCTGAGAGCCCCCTTTTGTATCAAAGAGTTGTGTAGTTAGGTGTCGGATCTCATTATAGTGCTTACGAAGATGTTTCCTTATCCCCCTTGGTAGCGAAACCAAAAACAAAGCTATAAGTCGAAAAAGCCAAGTCGATAGCAAACCGATAGCTATAATTTCGTTAAGAAGATCCAAAACGACCCCGCAGATATATGAACTGATTCCGAAGTGAGTAGTAACTATATCTTAACGAAACTGTTTTGAATTTGATACAAAATGATACCAAAGGCATTCCAAAGAGATTACAAACGAGTGCGAGTAAATTACAGTGAAACCTTATTTAGGCAGACACTCATCTTCAGCCAACTTTTGCCCGCCCAAAAGAAATGTCCACTCAACGGAGTGGGTAGCAATTTTACATTTTTTTAAAAATTAGTTAATAAATTTTTTACAAAAAAAATTTTATTTTAATGATACCGTTTTATATTATACTGTTCTAAAAATTTTGAAGGCCTTTATTTCGGTTGAGGTGGACAAGGGCGCCGAAATATCGAAAGATACGATAAACGATACGAAAATGGAATCAAACTAATTGAACCAGGAGGGTAATGGGAAATATACCGGAAAAAAGCTTACAATTATTATAGGGCTCCGGTCATATGGGTATACATTTTATAACATATATCATAGATCTAGAGCTGTTTTTCAGGTTGGTCGTCGGATAAGCTTCTGATAACCCTATGGTCACATTCAGTTTATGTGAAATCCTTAAGGACCGACCAGTTCAACGTTACCTAACCTCAGGAAATCTGGAAGCCTTACTTTTCATTTACATAAAAGCGATACTAATTAGTGGACACTTCTAAACCTAGAGTATCTGTATATTTAACTAACGCAAAATTGGTTTTATTCGGGCATTTTCCTTTTTGAATTTCGGAAATATATATGTACATATGCCCGCAACCGGTACGAAGTTTTTAAAATGTGCAAAATGATATTTATTCACCCATGTTCATCCAGTTTGATAGCTAAAAACTGTCCGCATCCGACCAAGAGTGTATTCTCCTAAAAGAGGACAGTTAGTTTTGAAAATTTTACCTAAAACTTGGTGCATGAAAAACTGTCCGGCCAATGGAGGTGTCCACCTAAGAGAGGTGTTCGTTAGGAGGAGTTGCTCTGTATTCGGATATATTCCGAAGGGTCCTGGAAAATACCATAAAACAATACCGAAACTCTTTAAAACTAGCCACAAACAGAAATAATCTTAATCTTAGACGTACGCTTCTATGTTTAAACATCAAAGTTCACGATACGATGCATTGGAACCAGCCTCTTTGTATACTCAGCTGAGCAGAGCTCACCGAGTATTTTAATTTTGTTTGCATAACGGTACCCCGTAACGGCATGAACTAATCGAGATAGATATAGACTTCTATATATCAAAATGATCTGGGCGAAAAAAGAAATTCATTTAACCATGTCCGTCCGTCCGTCTGTCCCTAAACACTATAATTTGAGTAAATTTTGAGGTATCTTAATGAAATTTGGTATGTAAGTTCCTGGGCAGATCACTATTTAAAATGAACGAAATCGGACTATAACCACGCCCACTTTTTCGATATCGAAAAACCGAAAAAGAGCGATAATTCATAACCAAAGACGGATAAAGCGAAGAAACTTGGGAGGTGGGCTGACCTTATGACGCAGAATAGAAAATAAGTAATATTTTGGACAGTGGGTGGCACCGGCCACTTTTAAAAGAAGGTTATTTACAAGTTTTGCAAGCTATAATTTGGCAGCTGAGTATGTAATGTTCGGTTACACCCGACCTTAGCCTTCCTTACTTGTTTACGCATATACATTTTACATATTTCTTGCATATAGTATGTTACAATTTGAATTTGGATAGAAATTCAAGCTCTGGTAATGAATATAGACAGAAATTGTCTTCGTTTGAGAAAGCGGTTTGCCCAAGACTGTTTCTGCAGAAGCGCTAAAAACGATAAAAAGAAAAACACCTCTCTCTGACCTTCTGACTATATCAGAGCCACCTGTGACTTAAATAGATAAGAACTAAAGGTCTGAAAAAGGGATTGTTGCTATTTCGTAGGAAATCACAATGACAAGTGTCAGATGAAAAAACTCCAAGAGGATAGAAACAGAAGTAGTGCTGTCTCTTAAGGCGCTAGTTCTGCACATCTTCAGCATTTGTGTGATTCGCTGCAGGGTTTTTTGTTTTATAAATAATTGCGGGTGTAGCGCATGTTCGCACAATAAACAATAACAAATTAAGGGAATACATAACAAGCAGCATAAAGTTCATAAATAGCTCGAAAAAAACGTTCCACCAATTCCTACAACCAACAACAAAAAACAACAACTTTTTAATGCAATGCATGGAGCAGAACAAATGATAGCTGGCTACTGAAACTGACAGCACTGAGAAAAATTATTTTAGCTTCATACTTAATTGCAGTGGCAATTAATATGAAATATTTAAAATGATGATGATGACCTCACCCACTTACAACAACAAGCATAGCAGCAACAGTAGCATTATAAACGGCACTAACAAAACAGTAATAACAACAATATGCACTACCTCGAGGGGCTTGCCGTACATTTTTTAATAGAATCAGCTTTTTGAGCGCAACTAAATCCCTCGCCGGAGTTAGCAACCGCCACTGTCACGTGTCTTCTGTCGTGTCTGCTATTGAGGCTGCAGTCCCTAACAGCAAGCACACACGCCCAGGGACATATGTACATACATACAAATGCGATTATATACCAATTATGCATTTAAGTTGGTAATTGTTTTTACTCTGGTAAATAATTTTATTATTTTAAGCCGCCAACTATGCAGTACAGAATAGTACGGAATTCAGTTATGGTTCATCAGCCCCATCAATTATATCTTCTTCATGCGAGCAATTACTTTTATATCGGGTGGACAAGTCAGATGGCTAACTACAAGAGTGATGGGCAATTGCAGGGCCCAACACATGTAAGTATGTTCATTGACATATATATGTACAGATATACACACTAGGGTGGGTCGATTTGTATGGCCGAAAGTTAACCGATATCGCGCCATCGATTTTTCGATGGCATTGGGTCTCAGGAAAAAATGTTCCACTACGCATACCCAAACAAATAATTTTCGAGCCTGCGAAATTTCAATTTTTTTAAATTTTTTCGACTTTGACTTTTTAGGTTTTTTTCATGACCTCCTAAAAAATTTTTATATGCGTACCCTGTATACATGCAAATTTGACAATCAAATAAAAATTTTTTTAGCAGGTCATGAAAAAAACCTTAAAAGTCAAAGTCGAAAAAAGTAAAAAAAAAATTGAAATTTCGCGGGCTCGAAAATTATTTGTTTGGGTATGCGTAGTGGAACTTTTTTTCCTGAGCCCAAATCCTATCGAAAAATCGATGGCGCGATATCGGTTAATAAATCGACCCACCCTAATACACACACTTACATAGGGATATATGTACATACATGAGTGAACATACCTTGCAGGAAAATCCAGCAAAGCAAATACTCCGGCGATAAGGACAAAAATAATACATAAACAGAGCTACAGTTAGGATTAGATATCAACCCTAAGCAGAATAATTGATAGCTATTTCGCCGACAGAGTATTCCTCTTTAATATGGATGGAGGACCAAGAAAGCACAACATCTCCGGCGGCGTATCTCTCGAATATTTTCTAGGGTCAACGCTCAAGGCATGCGAATTTTCGGCTAAGCAGATGATATTGTCGTCAATTACTCCAATTTTTATTGTTACCTAGTCTTATGTAATGACGCCATAGGAAGTGTGGCTTGAGATAGGTAGCAATAAGACATAAATGGTTTTGGTGATCCCTAAGTGGGCTGTGACTGACTTAGCCTTACCATAGGAGGTTGTAAAATTTTATTTAACGCCATAAATATTATTATCCAACGTAACCAGCTCTATAATATTAAATGCAACACCAATGTAGCTCGCATCCAAAATGACCCACTTTAAAAACATAGCAGCAGCTTACCGAACTACTGCTATGTGAATAGCAAGTGATTATCGGACAGTGTCCGACGACGCAATCCTTATTTTATCTCGGAAAATCCCAGTTGATCTTAAATTTCCACTGTTAACGTACTTTTGAGCTTCACGTGCTGGTATCAAATGAATATATTCCAGGCAGGCGTTTAGAGTTAGTCTCTCATCTACCACTGCTTTATCTTGTCAACAGGCTTCATAAAGAATGGTCTCACTAACATTGCGACTGAGCTTTGAACTAAAAAAAAATATTCAAACTAATACTTATAACGATCCTCTTCTTCCATTACATTTCTCACCTATCAACCTACTAACTTCAGTTAGCACTTAAGCCGGACAAACTGGAGTGGGCTTTTCCTCCTTGTTATATTAGATGTAAGAAACGCTTACGTCGGCGCGATATGAGCAGACGTGCTTGTTGCCTTGGAGTAGCAATTCCGCATATTCAGAAAACTTTAAAAGGCCTGCGGTCCAAAGTGACAAATTCTCTGATCCCTGAAACATCAGTTACGACAAAATTTATAATCTTGAAATATCGGATGATTTAGTCCGAATAAGACTAACGCAGACAACATTGCCGCAATCATTACATGCGGAAACACGAAAGAAACATACAGAAAGTCAATAAGGTGACTACATTCGTGCAGAATCCACCTGGCTGCAGCAAAAGAGTTGATACTTCCAACAAAAATGCACGAACCGCTAAAGGTTTGACAAACTGCTTTGAAAAGCTTTGCAGCAAAAATTATACAGCCTTATCACATACCGTTCGGAGTCGGATAGAACCTTATATGTTTTATGGAAAATATTGGAGAGGATCATGACATAAATCTGCTCGGAGGTCTATTAAGTCTAACTAACCAGCAGAAATTCCAAAAATTTTTGAAGTTAATAAACCCCAGTCTAAAAACTACACCCCCGTCGCTTAACATTCAACAGCAGATGGTAGTTCTGTTAGAATCTTCAAAAAAATTGTCTACAGGGCAAGTGTGAGTGCGCACTTATAACTGACGACTGTTATCTGGGTAAGGATGGTTGGATGGTTAATAGGGCACCGCCGCTGGTGTTATTAAGTAAATTAAGTAAATAAACATATGCGCTATGTTAATTAATTGGCACTTCACAAGTGTCATCATTAGTATTGTCCGGCGCCTGGTAGGACAATTTGCTCATTTCGTTTAGTCGCTTTGTGAGCAAGCATTTCACGCTAACGAAATTGAAAGTGTATTAAATACTTGAAGTTGATTAATAACTATGTATGTGTGTAAGTTTGTGCAAAGATGTGTACATTTGTAAGTATAGATACACCATTACAAACGAGGGCACCTCCCTTGGACGGACAGTTTTACATGCATCAGGTTTTACGTAAAATTTTTACAGCGGATTGGCCTCCGTTAGGCGGAAACTCATTTGGCCGGACGCGGACAGTTATTTGCTATAAAATGGGATGAAAAACCTCTACTGAGCGAACAGAAGCCTCTTATCGACGGACTCTGTGACCTGTTGGACGAAGGCGAACTCCTTGTAAGCGAAGAAAATGGGTAAATGAATATCATTTTACACGGTTTAAAAACTTCGTACCGTTTGCGGGCGTATGTATATATTTGCGAAATGCAAAAAGGAAGCTGCCCGAATAAAACCAATTTTGCGTTAGTTAAAGACGTAGATACTCAAGTTTTAGAAGTGTAATAGTCTGTCATTACTTAAAAAAAAACAAATGTAAGGCGCGATAACCTCCGAAAAGATCTAAAGCCGAGCTTCTCTTCCAATTTGCGTCGTGCACCTCTTGATTTTCCCTAAAAATTGGCCGGACGGGACCTACATGTTTTATGCCGACTCCGAACGGCATCTGCAAGGCGGATGAGTTTTCACTGAGAGATTTTCATGACAGAAATACACCCGGAGCGCTTGCCAAACACTGCCGAGGGGCGACCCCGCTTAGAAACATTTTCTTCTAATTTAAAAACCTTATTTCTAAAATTTTGATGTTGCTTCGCCCGGGGTGCGAACCCACGGCATACGGTGTGGTAGGCGGAGCACGCTACCATCACACCACGGTGACCGCCGTCATTACTTAGTATCGCTTTTATGCAAGGCTTCCAGATTGTCTGAAGTTAGGTAACGTTTAGCTGGTCTGTCCTTAAGGACTTCACAAAAACTAAATGTATCCATAGATTTACCAGAAGCTTATTTGATGAGCAACCTGCAAAACCGCTTCAAGAACTACAACCTAAAAATTTCATTTAAAGTGATCTTTAACACCTAAGCCATACCGGTTACATTAATTTGGCTCCATTTTTATATCATTTAAGGTAACTTGCGACATTTAAGCGCCCTTGCCCCATCCTTCCATCTCTATGGGCTTACATAATTTTTAGAACACTAGCCGGACTCGTGCGTATCTTGCGCAACAAATATAAAAGTCTCATATCAAATATCAACAGAAATCAGCTATTCTATCAATCAATCATCTATCAATAAAACTTACATACGCTTGCGCTGCTATCTGGCGAATGTTGGCAATTGTCGGTAATGCAGTGTTAGGTTAGGTTAGGTTGCGAGGGCTGAGCTGGACATTATGGTAACAGCTCACTACTTAGGCCACCAATGGGCCCATTGTAATACCCTATACGGTTTCAAAGACGACCCCTAACCTGCCTAAAGCGAGTCAACCCACTTCTTGGAATTTATGTATTTTGCTAGAGCCTTGACTTCATAGCTAGAGACTTCAGCAAGGTCATGTAGAAAAGGTTTACCAAGGATGGCCACCCTACGCCTACTAAGCGCTGGACAATGACAGAAAAGGTGCTGGACACTCTCCTGCTCTTCTGTACATCTGCAGCTGCGACAATAGTCGAAGGTCGTTACCCCCATTCTACCACTATGCGTGCCTATTAAACAATGCCTTCTTAGAACCCTTATCAGAGACGATAGAACTAATTTGTTTAAAATCAGAAGCGCTCTTGTGCGTCCCTTGTGATATCAGGGCCAAGTTAGCCTGAATGTCTCACACGATGATATGGCTGACCATAGTCCATTTGCAATTCTTATAGTGCTTGTGTTCACACGAAGCTTTAAAGTGGCCATGGGTATACCTACCGACTCATTTCCCGGAAGGATATGGTCGGTGATGCCTCTTCTGGCCAGCTCGTCTGCTCTGCAGTTGCCTTCAATATCCCTGTGCCCAGGTACCCATATAAGGCTGATACTGAAGTGCTGAGCCATCTCGTTAAGAGATCTGCGGCATTCAGTGATCGACTTTGCGTTGTCGACGAATGATTCTAGGGCCTTTAATGCGGCCTAGCTGTCTGAGAAAATAAACACCCGTTTATTATCCTTAGGCATACTCCCGATATGATTCACAGCCCTGTGTATTGCCAGCATTTCCGCTTGGTAAACACTACAGTGATCTGGTAGGCGAAAAGGGACCTCCAGACCCAGATCCGGTTAAAAGAGGCCTACTCCCACCTTCCCGTCAAGCTTAGAATCATCCGTGAATATGTTGATGGAACCCGGTACCGTATGTTGTCTGGTATTCCAGTCTTGTCGCGATGGTATATATTATACTGTAGTTTTTAACGAAGACGTTCTACGGCGTGCAGTAGTTAGTGCGTACTGGTATTGGGACTGGGGCGTTCGTGCCCAGGATTGTTGCGTGTCCACTAGAGCCATTTGACCAGAGACTTGTTTCCCTTATGCCTAGAGCGGCGATGACCGCTATTTCCTTCGCCACCAGGTCAAGAGGTGTAAGGTATAGCATTGTGTTGAGTGCTTCAGACGGAGTGGAGCCGAGAGCCCCGGTAATGCAGAGCTCCGAACTCCGTTGCACCTTTTGAGGCATTCTAAGATAGGTACTTTTAGCTAGTGCAGGCCACCAGACCAAGGCACCATAAAGAAGAATAGGGCGTACAATGGCTTGTTAATCCAGTAGGCCACCTTAGGGGAGAATCCCCAGGAGTTACCAATTGGCCTCCTGCAGGTGAACAGCGCTGCTGCTGCCCTCTTGGATCGCTCCACTATAGGGTCACTCCATAGTAGCTTCCTATCCAGAACGACCCCAAAATACTTGACTTGATCGCTAAACGCTAAAAATGTACCCCCAATTCTTGGCGGTGTTAGATTTGGTACTTTGTACCTCCTCGTGAAGAGGACAAGCTCGGTTTTATCCGGGTTGACTTCCAAACCTGTGGCTGTGGCCCAGTGCGAAATTTTAGATAGTGCCCCTTCCATTAGGTTGTAAAGAGTTTGCGGAAATTTCCCCCGCATGGTGACGCAGATGTCATCTGCATACGCGATCACTTGGTGACCATCTGCCTCCATCAGGCGTAGTAGTTGGTTGACAGTAACCACCCAAAGTAGTGGAGAGAGAACGCCGCCCTGCGGAGTGCCTTTGCCGACCGGTCTGCGGATCACGCATCAACCTAGCTCAGTTTTAATCTGCCTACGCGTAAGCAGATTGTATATAAACTCTACCAGCAAGCGTCAACCCCCAGATCGGTCAGCGCCGAGGTGATGGCCTCCGGGGGAACGTTGTTGAAGACACCCGCTATATCTAGAAATGCCACCAGTGTGTATTCCTTTAGGTCAAGTGACCTTTCGATAACGGATACCAGTGAGTGCAAGGCCGTGTCAGTTGACCTGCCCTTAGTGTAGGCATGTTGAGCTTGTGAGAGAAGCGATGGCTCAATCCTCCTCCTTATGTAGTCCTCTAGGAGTCTTTCGAGTGCTTTAAGCAGAAAATAAGATAATCTCATAGGCCTGTAATCATTTGGTTTAGAGTGGGACGCTTTCCCTGCCTTGGGGATAAAGACCACGTTGACTTCTCTCCACGATGCTGGTACGTAATTGAGCCTAAGACAACCTATAAAAACATCCCTTTTATCCAGAGCCTTATAAGTTCGGCAGTATACTGTAGCTGAGCCTCAAAATAGCACAAAAAACAGCAATTAGAAATAATATATAAGATAATTATAAAAAACATTTGTCTTTGAATTAGAAGGTTGTGAGTCCTAATCTACTCATTAACTTAAAAAATTACTCCGTTGAGCGGAAACCTCTCTTGAGTGGATAAACGCTGGGTGGCGGTGAGTGTCCACCCATGGGACGTTTTAGTGAAACCAAGATCGTT
This sequence comes from Eurosta solidaginis, assembly GCF_040869045.1. Classification (NCBI taxonomy): domain Eukaryota; kingdom Metazoa; phylum Arthropoda; class Insecta; order Diptera; family Tephritidae; genus Eurosta; species Eurosta solidaginis. Next base: position 238,843,070 of record NC_090323.1, read on the forward strand.
GCAGATTACGGCAGCTTTTATACTTCATCTATCCGGTGTAAATACCGGGGTATCTTTGAATCGGGATTGTCAAAGCGGAAACGCACATCACTGGTAGTTATGCAATAAGATACTAATTAGCTGCTTCTTAAAACTCGATTGGGTTTTAAATCCAATGATTATCAAAATCAAAACAAACTAATCATTTTATTTCCTTCTCAAAGAAAGCACCTTTCAAGCTATCATTAAAACGCAAAACTTCATTAGCTACCTAAAAAAAAAAAACAACACTAAATATCCTTTAATTATAAAAATTAAACAAATGTTCGCTTGCTGATCGCACGTTCCCGGCATGCGCTAGTGTGTGTGTGCGCCAATCATCAGTTTGAGTATATCCTTTCGACGATTGTGCGATTAAAAGTTTCAGCTGCAAAAAGCGCGTGTGAAATCACTCATTTCACACCCTTTAACGAAGGTTTGCTCTTCTAATTAACCTTTGGTGGCGCGATCTGCCGATCTCTTTGCAGTCATTAATTACAATATTTGCAGCACCTTTCGCTGCTCTAACTTAGCAGCGATCTTCATTTATTGGCGTTTTAGTTTTCACTTTGCAAAAATTTTACTTTTTATTGCTCGTGCAATATTTCAACGCCTTCATTTGCATACATTTATTTCTTAATAATTCGACTGCTTCGACTCTTTGTTCTCTGCGAGCTCGACGTCTTCATGGTACGTGCCGCCATAGCAAGCGAAAAGTTGGTGAGTGAGTAAACGTGCTTCATCCAATATTTCGTTGGGCCCCAATTTTATCTGCGCGGCAGCCATTTGCCACTGGTACGTGTGCGCACGCGCAAACACATACGCACCCATACAATTAAATACATAATCCGCCTGCAGTGCGAGTTGGACAGCAGCAAAACTCATGATTATGGGATCTCGTAGCGGCCGCTAAATATTTGCAAATTTCATTGATTAGCTCGATGAAGAAGAAGAACTCGTAAAAAACCTTGTACAATGAACAACAACAAAGAGCAAAACATGAGAACGTTTAGTTTGCATTTAATTTGCGGTGTGTTGATGTGCTGCATCAGCGATGTGTGGCAATGTAAAAAACAACAGCTGCTTTTCATCCAGACGGATACAACCGATATGAACTTCGAAGCGTCGAATGCTTAACGACAATTTGGATTTTCGGTAAAACTTAAGCTCACGACTGGCAGCAGGTAGCAAGGCCAAAATGTTTGGTTGCCGTTCTAAGACGAATCCGCGTAAAATTGCTGTTACTAGTGGAGTGGAGTGCCAGAATGCCGACGGCGGCAACATGTTCGCCACAACACGCACATATGACAAGGAATGGCACAAACTTTAAATGCACAAAAATTTGTTGCATTAATAAAGGGTGCTCTTTTTGGGGGCGTATCGAAAAATGAAATGTCGGTCAAGTTTCAAACGAAGCTTTATCCTACATTGTTGAAACACACGGGTAGTATAAAAAAGCAATATGTTCTCCGGACAAAACAGACTGAAGGTCATAACAAAAAATCTCTCCTATGAAGGCATAATACTCAACTCCAAATTAATCTAAAAAACCTCACAGTGAGATTAAAGAAAGCTCTGGGGCTCTTGTCTAGCGGAAAGCGCTTTGCAAGAAGCGCAGGGACCCATAGGCTTGGGAAGGCGCAAAGGCTAGCATGCCTGGAATGCCTTCCTGAGGAAAGCTTTAACGTAATATTTTAATTGATGCCACTACAAGTGTTCGCGCAGAGATTGGCCGGAAAGTGGGCTCCACAGAATCCGAACCCGCCACGCGACGATATTAGATGACATTTCAAGGGCAGGATTTAACGGAACCACAACTGATTTAACGTCCGACACCGACACCGACCACAGGCGGCTTTTTACTTCCAGGTGAGGTATATATATAAGATATCCAGCGGTAGAGGCTTTACAATCTTAACAGACGGCTCAAAAATGGAAAAGCTGGAATGTACTCAAAGCATTAGACTCATGCAGAAGCTTCCCGGCGAAGATCACTGACGTAGAGAGAGCAGTCAGGCTGCTCAAGCATATTACGGACCGACACATCAATATTCCGTGCAGAGCTCTTCAGTCTCGCTGACATCCATGCGGCCCCTAAATCTCTCCATTTGCTGGGTCCTAGGGTACAGCGATATTGAAGAGACTCAGCCTGCAGATGAGACGAGAAAGGTTCCGAAATGGACATAAGCGGGACGGACAGCGCCGCACAACCTCCGCAGGGTTATCTCCTGAGGAAAATCGAGAAATACTAGATTAGAGATATGGACATGTTGTGGACCTGCTGTAGGGCAAACCCGCTAAGAAAAACAGTTTTCTAATTGAAACAGTTTTTCTAAATTTTAGATGTTTCTTTGCCCCCGACTTGAAGGCGGTAATTTCGATGTGATATTTGCGTCAGGTTATTGGTTTGTTGCCGTCAAGTCATCGGTTGTTTATTCGTTTCTTAACGGCGGGCTAGAGTTAAGTCATCGAGTTTATATTGTAGTTTTATCAGTATATGTTTAATAGCGAACCGAAGAGTCGTCGATAACACCCGATAACAAATTAGTACCAATCCAAAAACAAGTAAGAACGGGACTGTCTTCGGCTGTGCCGAAGACTTCATACCTTTCATGAATGGGGCTGAACAATAATCTTATCCCGCTCGTAATCTCCGAATAATCGGATGTATAAGATAAGAAATATATAGTGAACAGATCTACATACCTTAACGATTTTTAAGATAAATATAAAGTAAACAAGTAAGAACGGGACTGTCTTCGGCTGTGCCGAAGACTTCATACCTTTCATGAATGGGGCTGAACAATAATCTTATCCCGCTCGTAATCTCCGAATAATCGGATGTATAAGATAAGAAATATATAGTGAACAAATCTACATACCTTAACGATTTTTAAGATAAATATAAAATAAAAAACAGGTAGGTACTTTGTGTGAGGATCCAAAGTTTCAGGTTTTTTGTGGTCTGCGTGTAAAAACTATGACTACTAATCACGTATTTCAAAAATATATGACGTAAACGTAACTATTTGATGAAATTTGATGAATTTTGAAGCTTCTAGCCGTAAAAAGGGGGCAAAAATTAGAGTTTATATGGGGTATATAATATATATACCACCGATCGCTATGATTTTTCAGACAACAATATATGCTATATATGTAAGCATTTGGTGAAATTTGAACATATCTAAACGATTTTTAAGATAAATATAAAATAAAAAACAGGTAGGTACTTTGTGTGAGGATGCAAAGCTTCACGTTTTTTGTGGTCTGCATGTAAAAACTATGAGTACGAATCACGTCTTTCAAAAGTATATGACGTAAACGTAACTATTTGATGAAATTTGATGAATTTTGAAGCTTCTGGCCGTAAAAAAGGGGCAAAAATGACAGTTTATATGAAGTATATAATATATATACCACCGAACTCTATGATTTTTTCAGACAACAATATGTGCAATATACGAAAGTATATGGTGAAGTTTGAAGCTTCAATCTGTTAAATTAGGTAAGATATTACAAAAATCCTCTTTTTCTGAAAAATCGGTTGTATGGAGGATATATGCTATAGTGGTCCGATCCGGTCGGTTCCGACAAATGTCTAATCGGACACCCAAATACACCCGCTCACGAAATTTTATCAAGATATCTCAAAAATTGAGGGACTAGTTTGCATACAAACAGACAGACGGACAGACGTACATGGCTAAATCAACTCAGCTCTTCAACCTGATTATTTCGGTATACTTAATGGTGGGTCTATCTATTCTCCTTTAAGGACTTACAATTTTCGGTTTCGTGACGAAATTAATATACCATTTCATTTTCATGAAAGGTATAACAAGTAAAGATGGCTAAGTTCGGGTGTAACCGAACATTATATACTCAGCGTGAGCTTCAATTGTACATTTCCTTTCAGATAAATTACTTTTCTACATAACACTTGGCACCGCCCGTTTAAAAAAAAATGTCTCCCCATTTCGTCTTACAATAAAACTTGATAAGTGAAATATCATTGATTCAAAACTATTTTTTGCTAAGTTTTAGCTTATTATTCTGGTCTACGACCCTTTTAAACTTTTTTTATATCTAAGTTGCCGTGGTCTTTAACCGATCCCGTCCATTTTTACTAGAAATATTTTCTGCTTTAAAGAAAATATGTGTACACAGTTTCATTACGATCCGTTAATTTTTCTTCGAGTTATGGCTCCCGAAACATAGAAAATTGCTTAGTCATAAAAGGGGCGATGCCACCTCTCTGCCGAATTTTGTTACGATAGGTTTAACGATTTTTGATTTATGATTAATAATATTTGTAAAATTGATTTTATCACAAGTGGGCGGTGCCATGCCCATTTTAACAAATTTTTTCAAATTTTTTTTCAAGAGTCTCAATATCAGCCCACACGTCAAATATAAACATTCTAGGTGTATTATTTACTAAATAATCAGGTTTTTTGTGTTTTCCAAAATGTCATATATATAAAAAGTGGGCGTGCTTATCATCCGATTTCGCTCATTTTCAATACCAATCTATTCTGGGTCCAGATAAGCTCGTGTACGAAATTTGGTGAAGATATATCAATATTTACTCAAGTTATCGTGTTAACGGACGGACGGACGGACATTGCTCAATCAAAATTTTTTTTCGATACTGATGATTTTGATATATGTAATACCTGTATAAACCTGTACAACCAACCGTTATTCAATCAAAGTGCGTTGCACACGGAGTATAAAAAGGAACCTTACGGTGAGATCTAACAAAGACAGCATACCACAGCATGTCACCGCATATCATCCATGGCATCTACAACGCAGTCATCCGACCGATACTAACTTGTCTAGTTGGGAAGGTTCAAAGGCAGGAAAGCTTTAACGTAATTTTTTAATTGATACCACTACAAGTGTTCGTACAGAGATTGGCCGGAAAATTGGCTCCACGTGACGATATTAGATGAAATATCAGGGGCACGGAACCACAATTGACTCAACGTCCGACACCAACCACATCACGGCGGCTTTTTACTTCCAGGTGAGGAATATAAGGTGTATAGCGGCAAAAAAATGGAAAAGACCACAGCAGCTGGAAAGTACTCAAAGCAACAGACTCGTGCTGAGGCTTTCAGGCGAAGATCTATGATGTAGAAAGAGCAGCCAGACTGCTCAGTACGGAGAGAGACATCAATATAACTATCTTTGTATAAGGCCAGGCTGCCTTAACGCTGTAGAATCCAACGTGATGAATTCGGATAGCGTGCGGAGGTGTTGAGTCTCGCTGGCGTCCATGTGGAACATAAATTTCTCCCTTTGCTGGGTCCTAGGGTACAGCGATATTGAAGGGAATGACCTTACAGATGAGACGAGAAAGGTTACGGAATTGATATAAGCGATACGGACAGCTCCGTACAACCCTCGTAGGGTTATCTCCTGAGGAAAATCGAGAAATATTAGATTAGGGAAATGGACATGCTGTGGACCAGCCGAGGGGCCATCCCGCCTAGAAATCAGGTATCCAATTGAAACTGTTTTCCTAAATTTTAGTTGTTGCTTTGCCCCGTACTTGAACGCGGTACCTTCGATGTGATATTAGCGTCAGGTTATTGGTTTGTTATCGGTTTGTTGCCGTCAATTCATCGGTTTTTTATTGGTTTCCTAACGGCGGGCTAGAGTTATGTCATCGAGTTAGTATCGTAGTCTTTTCGGTATCTGTTTAATAGCAAACCGATGAGACGTCGATAACACCCGATAACAAATAGGTACCACTCCGAAAAAAGGCATAACTTTTCGGTAGGAAAGCGATAATTTTTGGATAAAAAATCGTTAACTTATCGTTATTTTTTCGTCAACAAATTCATAACTTACCGATAAAAAATCGAAATTTTTTTATAACTTTTCTACTTACAGTCTATGCGAACCAGCCAGTTCAACCTCTAAGATTCGCTTCGATAACATATCGATAGCTTATAAGTTATAAGTCGATAACTTTTCGGTAGTAAATCGATATCATTTCGATCATTGCTTGATAACGAATCGAAAAAACCGATGTTTCGTCATTAAAAAATCACTAAATGATGGATAACCTTTGTTGTTGACAGCAAGTTCGTAATACTTCGATAACAAATAGAAAACTCGTGTTTAGCTCATTGATAGCACACCTACAGCAAATAGACAACTCGTCGAATAGAAATAGATAACACGGTCATAATCCGTCGATAACAAAGCAATAACAAACAAATAACTCATCGATAGCAAAGCGTTATCGCTCCCTTTCTCTCATATCAACTTTACCACATATTTTGTCCCCCTCATTAGACTATAGTGTAGCGACTACAGTTACGCTTATATGCAGTATTTCCCCCTAGCAGCATACCACTGCCAAATGCTACGCTTATGCTTACACTCACCTTACTCTTAAATTCTGGATTCCCTCATACCGTGAGAAAAGATGTTTACACATCGAAAATGATTTACTAAAAGGTCCAACCTAAGAAAAATTAACACCCTTTACACGGATTTGAGCTCTAATGGGTATATCGAATTCTTACTGATGCTCGCAACGTGATAAGCCAAGCGACTCTCACGCACTACCCAGGCAAACGACGTCATCAAAGAATTAAGACAAACACTTTTCGGCGCCGAGTCATGCACACAGCACCACAGGAGGGTGCATTATATAAAAAAATTTAATGCAACAAATTCGTTTGCAGCTTTTACTGTTGCTACTGCTGATGATGATGACATCCCATTAAACATCGAAACAATATTTTTGCAGCCTTTGAGATAATCACAGTTTTGCAGTTGATATCCAACAGCATTTTCCGAATATTCTCCATACTTCTAGTTGTCAAGTTTATATCCAGCATCTTTCGCCATTTGTTCGCCAACCTATGTTAAGACCTCTCAACGCATCTACTCGGCCTGAATTATTCTCTCAAACTGCATTATTTTTCCGTCCATACGGCAGAACTTTGTGTTGGCATTTCGAATATACGTGCCTCTTGTGCTTCAATTTTGGATTTTATTTGTGATAACATTTCTGAGATAAACATCTCCTGTGATTCAACCAAGATTGAATCACAGTATCTCATGCGATTCCGTATACATATTCCATATGTCTTCTGTTCTTCCAGCCGTGATGAGTATGTGGAAGTTTGTGCATATATTGGTTTTTCGTTTTTCTCTTCCACTTTTTTTGCTGCCATCAAATGGAAGACATATTCCTTCACGTTGATTCCTTCCGGCTCCATTACCACTCGTAGTCTTGATTGTAGTTTGGAACTATTTCCGGTAGTATTCAATCTGCGAGTTTCCAACTCCTTCAATTCGCTTAACTTTTCCATGTCCTTGTTGTCTGTTGTTGTCCTCTTAATCAATAATAACTCTTCTGACACCGCCTGTAGCGACACTTAAAGAAATTCTTGACAATTCCTCGCCTTCCGTTATCGTTCGAATGACTGAACTCCCTCGTTCGCCTATTTCTTACTAGCTTCTCGCATCTACTGCATCTCATAGGGCTGTTGCCTTCTATGTACATATGTATATGCATGAGTAGTGCCTTCTGCGCTCTCAGCTGCTGTTATCATGGGTGCGCTGCCAATTGCTGTCAATGATGTTGAAGTTGTGCGGCATTTATTCGAAACTGCTATCTTTCGCCACAATATTAAAGAAAATGCTACTTTAAGCTGCAGGCATTAGTGCGTTATCGGTAACCGTATAACAGCTGATTCGACCAACCATATGGGAATCAATGCAATCGATTATTGGTGCCGCTAAAGCGCCAAATACACGACACGAACATTTTCGCCAACATTCCCGTTATGTCATGTTTCTGCGACCTTTTCTGTCGTGTATGGTGGTGTTTGCCAGTTCGCGCAAATGTTCGCCAAAAATCAAAATATTTTAATTTTTGGCGAACATTTGCGCGAACTGTTCGTGCGTGTATGGCGAAATAGTTCATAATCGTAGTAATTTCTGAACGGAACAGACGTGCGCGGAAAAGTAAAATGGACAATAAAAAATTTCTGAGTGAATTTATTGAAATGTATAAATCTTTGCCATCATTGTGGCAAGTAAAAAGCAAAGATTATTGTAATAGAATTAAAAAGAATAATGATTATGCGACTTTAATCGAAAAATTAAAAGAAGTAGATCCTGATGCCACAAAGGATACAGTTATAAAAAAAATAAGTAGTTTGGGGCGCAATTGCTGTCAAAAATTTTAAGTCTTCAAAGCTATTGCCACTAGCTAGAAAGCGCAAAGTTAAAGCAAGGCGGTGATGAGGGGGAATCGCTTCTCTCATTATTGTATCCCGTTTCGTTATGAGTAGCAAAATTTTTTGTAAAAGTTGGTCAAATGTTGCCTTGCTCATACGAACGTAATTTTTAAAATCATTTTGTGACGTGAATTCCAGTTCTTTAATAAGCTCACTTTGTCCAAGAACTGCTCGTTTTTTAAACCATTCTTTGCACCAAATTCTTTTTTTGCGATCTTCTCTATTTTTTTTACGCTTAATTGCCACAGCGAGCAATATTGCTGCAGCGCAATTGTTGTCCGTATTCATCGCTGTCTGACAGAGAACTAATGTTCGGCCAAAAGTTCGTATGGTGTATGGCCAAAGCTGCGAACAAGATTGCGGAATGTTCGCGGAAATGTTCGTGTCGTGTATTTGGCGCTTAAGGTTGTAACCGCATCGTAGCCAACCAATTGGTTTATGGTTTTCCGCCGTAACGATAAACAGCTGATTACGTTAGAGATACGACTGCAGCGATACGACAAACGGCACCAATGACTCCGCTTTTATTGAGAACGCTATAATTCTCAAGTTTAGCAAGTGTTCAGAAACAACGCTTGCGATTTGAGCAGTGTGCTATAGTTATCAACTTGAGCTCTAATGCAACTCAAGCCTAAATGTTTACTGGGATAGTACCTGCTCGACCTTTACGGTCGGTATCGAAAGACCTTATTTATTATTATATTGATAATCACCGAAAAAGTTTCAGAAGCTGTAGGCAATTTTTACTTAGCTACCTTTCGCCGATATTTACAATAGTATACTTAATAACTCTTGTACGCGTATTACCATAAATTCTTGTTCATATTGAGAAATTCGATTTGCGCATGCGCCACTGCGCTGTACGCTGTCACATTTGGCTAAGCGAGCAAGAAAATTATGTATTGTAGTTTTAAGAATTTATTAATTTTACCAACAGCTTGCACTGAGCACTTTTGTGCATCTTGTAAATTCATTTGATTGTAGGAGGTGCTTATACGATGAAGGGATCCCACACAGATCAACCGACTGCCCGGCGATCAGATGAACAACTGCACATATTCGTCGTCTTGGGTTGAATTTAAATTAAATAGTTATGCAAATGTGTTAAAGTGCATTTAGTTATTTACATAAAGAGAAGGTGGATACTTTGATGGTATGCATGTGGTCCTACATCCATACTTAGGTATACAGAAATGCAAGTAAACCTTTATACCTTTCACGAAAATGAAATGGTATATTAAGTTTGAACCAATTCTGGGAAATTAAAGGTGGTAAGGTAAACCCATCAATAAGTTTACCGAAATTACCAGGATGACGAAGCTAAGTTGATTAAGCGATGTCGGCCTGTCTATCAGTCTATCTGTTTGAACACAAGTTAGGCCCTCAATTTTCGAGATAACTTAATGAAATAAGGTGAGCGGATATATTTGTGCCTCCAATTAATCATTTGCCGAAGCCGACCAGATCAGACCACTATACCATACATCGTCATAGGAGTGAAAGATCCACTTTCTTAACCTCTACTAGACTTTCGAAAAACCGTGCCCCCATAAACCTGAGTCTTCTTGTTGATAGTCCTGTACAACGGCAGAGAAAGTGATGAATCCATTCCTCTTCCATCTCACGCAGCTTCTGCAGAAGGGGCTTGTTGGTATGCGCCATCGTCGGAGGACTGGTGCAATACCGCAATGAACTGTGATGACAAAAGTAAATATACTCACTCCAGATTTGTTAAGCTGGAGAAGGAGGCTAGTTGCTTTCTTATCCAAACATGGCTGTAAGGACCTTGAGATCTCAGATGCATTCTGGTTGGTCCACAGCAATCTCATATTCCTCGACTTTTAAGAGATAACCCAGCGGTAGTGGTATGGATCTGTCTGTGACGAAACCTTTCCTGGTTATCTCATTTGCAAATTCATTCTCATCAAGGTCGCTGCACCCTGGAATCCAAATAAGGGGCGTCAGCGCAGCTCGACATGGCATGGCTGTCGACCATTAATTACATTGATGTCTGGGACCGTGCTATCTCGGAGCAGTCTGGTTGCTCTCTCTTCGTTTATGTTGAATTCACCCCCACCCCATTTTGCTCTGCTTATCACCGTATCCTAAAACTCGCTAATTGTTGCCAAGAATTTAACTGTGATTAGGATCACTAAGTCGTCGGCATATGCGACTTCCCTCAAACCTCCAGCCCTAGAATTTCTAAAATTTAATTTATTACTACATATTATCCAAAGACAAACGATTTTTCAGATTTTTTTAATTTTTCGAATTTCATCAATTTATTTTTCGGCTCCATTCATGAAAGGTATGTAGTCTTATTCCCGTCCTTACTTGTTTACTTAAAGCAAACATAGCAAAATCCACTATCAGACCTCCAACAAATGTTTTAAGAACCTAAAATCTTCTGTTAGCCAAACATCAGCACCAGCTCCGCAAAATCCGTAGCACAGCTAACACGCATAACGCGTTCAACCTGCAATCTTGGAAGAGGGCCTACAGTTTCTAATACGTTACCGTTATCACGCAACTGCAAGCCATGCATAAAAGTATAAAAAATTGAATCTGAAGTTTTATGGAATGTACGGCAGTCGTCTTCGCAGCTCTGGTACAAATCATTGGAATGAAGAAAAATTGGCCAAGATCTGCCACAGAGTGGTGCGTGGCAACGAAAAAACTACGAAACAGATCATCAATGACTCATTGATCTTGGAAATTTCCTCCGGAGAGTGGCAAAGGCTGGACAGCTGGGCATAAAGTGCCTGAATGATTCCACCTCGACGTACTCCATAAAACCAACATTGCTGGGGCTGTACAATTTATAAAGGCGCACCGCATGGACTCCCATTGCCGAATACTTTGTTAAAACTGGAATAATAGCTTGAACTCGGGGTCAAAAACGGGATGAAAAACTTTGGTACACGGCAAAAGGTGGTGTCGGCCAAGCGTTTGCTTAGCTGCATCGAGGGTTAGCTGTCCAGAAGCAAAACGCGTAATAGTGTCAATGGAACTGCAGTCAATTGATAATAGTTTTCTTTGGAAAAAAAATTTACGCCCATGGCGTTTAAAGGTATTTCTGATATTACTTCGCTTTTGTAAAGAGAATTAATGTCAATGACGCAACATTAATGCTCCTTAAGCTTGGAACTAATGTCATGGACATTAATTTTCTTTCAGAAGTGACTTAATGTCAATTGACGTAAGTTCCCTTGACACTATGACCCAGCCAGACACGCCCAGCTCACTAATACCTGCCTGGCCCAGTAGATTAGCTTGACACTGAGATATCTTTATGCAAGCCACCCCGATGATTTGTAGCAAAAAGTGATTACCTGTAATCGCAAATGAGGTGAAGCCATTCGACACAGCACCCTACCTCATGCTAGCAAAGCATTACTATCTGTGTAGATGTTAAATTCCCTAGCCATTAAAGTGGCAGACCGGCGACCCACGCTCCGAAGACACTGCAGTGATTTAGGAGCCCAATTTCAAGCTAACTAGGTAACTTGTGTCAGAATACTCCACCCACAACCCTTGCGCCACAAACGTAGATCCAGAAGTGAACCGGTTCACCAGCTTCCCGTCCTTTATTAGTACCCCATTGCATTACTTCCTGAGGGAATATGATTGGTGAATTTGGAAACAGGAGCCGAAGCTGGTAAGACAAATGGCGTAAATCTGTTGTGAATACACGAAAACTAACAAAATAATTGTCCTTTGTTTACAGTTTTTGCTTGCACATAACCGAAAGACGATGCTTTAGTTATCATGAAGAAAACGAAAACTGTGCTGAGTCGCTAAACTACAGTACCTAAGGAAAAGCCAAGATACTTCAAACAAAAATGGCATTTGGTAGACTGTAGTTACACGTATCGTTGGTTTTAGGCTCTCCGAAGGTAACTAGAACGGAGTGGTTGAAGTGGAAAGCTAGTCAGAACCCCACTCTCAAAAAAAAAATGAGGGATGCCTATTCGAGCTAGAGAGGGTGCGGACGCAAAAAAAATCAACAACAAAGTATTTTCGATTAAGACCAAAGATGGCCTGTCAAAACACCGCACTCAGAACTACCACGGGATATTTTCTTAAGTCTCCATAACATCATCTACACAGTGAAGCGAGAATTTCCTCCATAAAGGAGAGAATTGAAATGATGAGAAGAAGGTTTCTGCTGAACTCCCAGATAATTGGGCGTCACAACAGACCTCTGATTGAAGAGGCCCCACCTCCCAGGAACTTAAGAAGTCATCTCCGTAAACAATATTAACAAATCCGGCACTACTGAAGTCAGGCATGTGAAGAAAAGAAGCAAGAAAAGGTCTTCAGAGATATCGTAGGATTACTAAGATAATAATTTCTCGACGAGCCCCTTTTTCAAAAACAAACATCCTGAACTTGTAGTTGATGCATCACCCTTGCTCAACTTCGATTTGGATACTGTAAAAGGCTAACCCCTTACTTATCCAGATTGAAACCCGTCATGCCCAGTGTATGTCCTGCTTGTAACATTACACCAACCATATTTTCCGTTGCAATGTGGAACCAACGCCTCTAACACCTTTATCTCTTTGGTGTAACCTTGTTGAAACAGCAAGTTCCTTCGGACTCCCGTTAGAGGATATTAATGACAATTTGTGAGTGACTGCACCTATTGGATGGTGCAAAGTATTGTTACAACGACAACAACAACAGCAAAGCTCATTTTTTACGGTCCGGTTTTTCAGTACAAGTTCAACTCAGTTTGTCAGTTAAACTACACTTAAACTTATTCTACAGTTTTTTGAAATGGTGTCGAATATACCCAACAAGCATTTGGGCTTGAGTACCATTAGAGCTCATGTTGATAACGAGGCATACTTCTTGAATCTTAAGAGTTATTTCGAAAGAGTTGCTCAACTTGAGAATCATAGCGTACTCACAAAAGAAGAAATTTTCATATAGCAAAAAATGCTATTACGTAAAAAATGAGAGTTCCCAATTTGTGGTTCTCTAACTGAATTCAAATGTAAGATTTCAATGCTACAGTCTTTTCGTGGAAATAAAATAAGATATATACAGTTTATTTATTGGATATTAAATTGATAGTGATAAAATTGGAAATTAACTCAAGAACTCCAAATTTTACGAAATTTCTCAAAGATTGAAGTGTTTGGAGAACGAAGTTGGATATCAACTCGAGAACTATCTGGTTTAAGAATAATTAAATAACGATGTTGGATATCGCCTCGGGAGAGAAATTTTTCCATGTTTAAACAAAATCCATCTGTTGCCATAACTACAAATTCTAGATACAAATTATCTAGATAAACAAAAAAAAAAAAAAAACCATGTTCCCGTACAAAGAACCTACCCCAAAGGCGGCCTTCAACTGTGACTGAAAAATTATTCAGTAGTTTAGCTGAAGTTTAAATTTAACTAGAGTTTAATCAAACTTGGTTTAAGCTTAGCTTAACCAACTACTTAAAAATCGTACCTAAAAGAAATAGAAAAGTTGTGGAAGAATAACATAAAATGCAGCGAAGTTGTCTTATGGCTGAATGGATAAATATGCAAAGTCAACATGTCTACAGCTCCCCATACCCGAACACGAAAATCTAGCTGATAAAGAATTCGTTATTTAAAAACATGTTCGGCAATGATTCTTTTTATCATTTTTCTCTAATGTTAATGATAAAAAAAGCAGTTCTAACGAAGGCTTTTTATCATAATTTTTTCTTAAATAAAATTATGTGCTCTAAAACAAGTTTTATATTTATGATTCTAAACGCAGTTTCACTATTAATTATAACGTTTAATTTTCAATCAATTTAATATTTAATTACAGCTGATTAAATGTATAACATTTATCATTATTGTGACAAGTTCATGCCTACATAAAAATGTATATTTGTATGTAACTATGCAGTTAGCAATCAACTCGGTGACGGCATAATACTATGTACAAACATACACCAAATTGGCAATTTATACCATTTGGGCAATTTATTACGTAATTTATCATATAATAAATTGCAATAATAAATTGCCAATTTAAAAAAAATTCTGTAATAAATTGTTTCAAACTGCAAATGCAACCTTGTAAAGTGTGTTTATTGAGTAGATTTTAACGTCAGTTACGCATGGCTCAATTATATTATTGGCTTATCTCATCAGCTGATTTTATTTTTTTCATTTCACTGGAGTAGGGATTGTCAAAAGAAGATGGCAAACTCAAAATAAAACCAAAACATTGAACACATTTTTTTACAACACACAAAAATTGCAAAGTTTTATGATTTTATTCCATTCCATTCTCCTAATACCAACACGCACATTTTGACAGTCTGAACAAAGGTATGTTATTGCTGTAGAGATGAGCCAACCAACTATCAAATTACTATTGTGTAAGCTAAATTGAGTTGTATGAACACCACTCAATTTAAATCGAAATTGCCTCAATTTATTTTTCTGTTTGAACATAGTATAAGATTAAGCTGAGAAAAAATGCACAATTGATTCGGCTGGCTTGGCAGCAAGGCGAATTCAGTACCAGGCACAAATCACACACAGAAGATTGCGAAATTCACAAGTTCAAAATTGCTTCGTTCTGCGCATCTACGTCACAGCTGAATGCTTCGTGAAATGAAGGAAAAAGAGAAAAAAACAGGAGCTAAAGGAAAATGACGACCACCGTGGTGTGATGGTAGCGTGCTCCGCCTACCACACCGTATGCCCTGGGTTCACACCCCGGGCAAAGCAACATCAAAATTTTAGAAAGAAGTTTTTCAATTAGAAGAAATTTTTTCTAAGCGGGGTCGCCCCTCGACAGTGTTTGGCAAGCGCTCCGGGTGTATTTCTGCCATGAAAAGCTCTCAGTGAAAACTCATCTGCCTTGCAGATGCCGTTCGGAGTTGGCATAAAACACGTAGGTCCCGTGCGGCCAATTTGTAGGGAAAAGCAAGAGGAGCACGACGCAAATTGGAAGAGAAGCTCGGCCTTAGATCTCTTCGGAGGTTATCGCGCCTTACATTTATTTTTATTTAAAGGAAAATGACTTATGAATTGCCCATAAAACACAGCTGATCTTGTGTTTACATGCTCAATGCGCAATCTTGTGTGTGTGATTTGTGGTGAGTACCAGGTGGTGTTATCCCATAATAATTGCTTCACCTTTATTATTTTCCATACAATACCTTGTACTACAACATGTCAATCGGAATCAATGAAAATTTCCTTTTGACTTGACATTCTTCTGCACGGCGAATTGGTTGAATTCGCTTTGCCACCACCTGGTATGGATTCGCCTTGCTTGGCAGTGAGGTTTTTGTTGTTTTAAAGAGGCAGTATCCAAAGATGATTTAGGTTGACAGCCTTTTTCGGATATAGACTCTAAAATTAGCTCCTTAAAACACTTGGGAAAAGCACAAGAGTGTCGTATTCATTTAAACTTGTAAGATTTGAGTTATTTCCATGGTTGCCAATAAAATGTTTTATTAAAACATAGCACATACGACGAATAGAAGACCTTGTGAATTGCCTAACTATCCCCACCATGGTATAAAAAGAAGGTAGTTCCACTCAACATTTTTTGACGTATTTGGGGATTTTTGAAGTTTCATAATGTTTGTTGTTTTGCTAGAAGCGTTGCTATACTGTTACGGTTTAAGACGAAATTGTTGTTTTTCGGGATGGAAATTTCCTTTAGGATGAAAACGCAACGGTCATCTGAGCAAGGGAGATTGGAAACACGTCCTTTTCAACCTCCCATTATATGTTGAGCTGTGCTGATCCGAATCTTCATGCATTTCGACAGCGTCTTTACTAAACAAAGTTGAGGGGTGATTGAATACACGTTATTCCCAATTTCTAACATCCAAAGACATGCTTAGCTGTGTTGATCGGAGACTAATACATTCCGACAGCTTAAAGTACAAATATAATTGAAAAATATAAGTTCCAAATTTTGTTGCCTTAAGCTGGGAGTACTGGAGGATTGGAAACGCGTCCTTTCCAACCTCCATTAAATAAGTTTTTGTTGTTGTATTTTTTTATTTATATAAATAAGTGGTTCCCAGACTCGTCCGTTTGCACGCAAATTTGCTGATCGGAATCACATGGCATTCCAACAGCATATTCAATAGAAATAAGTGATTGTAGTAATGAATTGTACTTAGTAAAGTTTTAGGCCTAACCAGCCGTAATAATAAATAAATTAAATTAAATTAAATAATAATATTCTTTAGCATAAATATCGATTGAGAATACAGTAAAACTTGCAAAATTATTGAAAAGTGGTGGATAATGGCTCATACATTGGTTAATGACTCATATGACAGCTTGACCCCTAGACAGAAAAAAAATACACAAAAAATCCTGTTGTTCTAGCATTGGTGGCCACCGTGGTGTGATGGTAGCGTGCTCCGCCTCCCACAACGTATGCCCTGGGTTCACACCCCGGACAAAGCAACATCAAAATTTTAGAAATAAGGTTTTTAAATTAGAAGAAAATTTGTATAAGCGGGGTCGCCCCTCGGCAGTGTTTGGCGCTCCGGGTGTATTTCTGCCATGAAAAGCTCTCAGTGAAAACTCACCTGCCTTGCAGATGCCGTTCGAAGTCGGCATAAAACACGTAGGTCCCGTCCGCCCAATTTGTAGGGAAAATCAGTAGGAGCACGACGCAAATTGGAAGAGAAGCTCGGCCTTAAATCTCATCGCAGGTTATCGCGCCTTACATTTTTTATTTATTTTTTTACTTTTTCTAGCATAGCCTATTATCACGCCTCTGCAGTGGATATTTCTCAAGGCATGGTGTTTAATTTGTTACGTTTGTGAAACGCCACATCCATGTCAATGCTAAAAGAGCACAGAATGTGTATAGGCGGGGCTTGCCCCAAGGTGACTCCTGGTACAACGGGCAAATGAATTATCATAACTAGTGGCTAACCTGCAGAGCTACAGGGAAATGCTCTCCCTCCTCAAGGGCTACGCTTGAATTATACAATAAATTAAAAAATGTGGACTTGTAGCCAATTTATGAGCATTCAAATTCAAAAAATTGTGTTAAGTATGCTAAACTTTTTAGAAATTGCTGTGTCGGTTTATAAGGACCTCCTTTGGGCGATCCATTGACAAACGTGTATGTTGGGTCAACATGTTCTGAGCTGTACACTTCGATCCATGTTTCTTCCACCAAAGCAATTGAGCATAATTTTTCATTCGCATGACATAACTCAATCAGCGCAGTCACTGTATTTTAATTCGCTGGACTATGTTCATGTCTGCATAAAGCTCGGACAGGTCTTAAATCAATCTTCCTCGGTATTTATCGTCGCCCACTTGTAGAGGTCCATAAATCTTTCGAGAAAGACGACTCATATGATGATGTCATGGTCCATGCTTTTGCACCATATAAAAGGACGTGTACGATAAGTGATTTGCAGAGAATGACTTTCGTTTGCCGAGAGGGGACTTTAACCTTCAATAGCCTCCTCGGTCCAAAGTAGCATTTATTGGCAAGAATTTCAAAGCTGATGTTCTTGTTTATATATATGCTTATTCTCAAATAAACGAAGTATTTTTCTATTCCGAAATTAGGGCTGTCGAGGCGCAAATGCTTTGGGTTTTTGCTTGATGACAGCAGGTACTTCATCTTGTCGTCATTGACCACCAAAACCAACTTTCCGCTTGTTTTTCCAGATTGAAGTAAGCAGAACTTATGGCGCGGATGTTCAGGGCGATGATATCAATTTAGTCAGTGTACGACAGTAATTGCACGCTGTTTTAGAATATTGTTCCAAAGCGGTGAAGTTCTGAAGTTTGTAAAATCGAAGAAAAGGTTCAGGTTTTTTTTTTTTTTTTTTAAGGCGCATAGTGAAAATCTGAACAATGATAAATTCAAATCAGCTGATTCACGGTGGGCTTCAGTCTAACGCACAGTACGCTTGATATGACCTTATATGCGATATGTTATAGACTGATTCCGCTATAGCTGGGGCAGTTTACAGGATCCTTCTTCTTGTGAACACTTAAATTCCAATTGTCAGGCATGCACTCGTCCGACCATGTTTTGCATAGAAGCTGATACACTCAGAGAAAAAATCGTTCTAAAACGAATGAAACAAGTTCATAATTAAGAACATTCGTTGACAAAAGTCTGTTAAGTATCTACGTTTTTTCTTAACTCGTGACCGATGGGATTGTTTTAAGAACAGTTTTTCCAAGCACACCATTCGTATTTTTTGACCACTTTGGTACTGATGTGTGAACCTTCTTTGCTCATTTCAATCACTACTTGGGTTTGATTTAAGATTTTTCGTTCTTACGCTTCGAGAACGATTTGTGGTCGATTTAACATTTTTCGGTCTCAATTCAAGAACGGTTTGTGCTTGATCATTGGTGGGAGGAAGGTAATTTTTTAATTATTACTCATTTATATATTTATATATTTTTTATTAATAAATATTTTTTTTTGTCATTAATAAAAACTATTTATAACAAAAAAACTATTATTAAATCCAAAAGTTTTGAAAAACGCATAATATGCATTTTTTCATATATTTCTCTTATCGAGAAATTTTTCTTATTTGATAATGCAATCTGAATATATTTAAAACATTGCATAACAAGATTGAGAATTACCTGTGCATATGTGAATGGAACTCAACGAAAAATCAGAGTTAAAAAAATAAAATATAAAAAATTATTTTAAAAAACGGTGATCGAATTCGCGCCCCACACCTGCTTGATAGCTTGTGCCAAATGTTGTATTTAACACTGTAGTACACATGAATTATACCGTTTCTTTTTTCTTGATCTTAATTTAAGAACATTGTTCTTAATTTAAGAACGTTGTTCTCATTAATAGAACATTTGTTCATATTATAAGACCAGCCGTTCTCTTTTCAAGAACATGGTTGTCAGTTCAAGAACAAGGTTATTGTTTTGAGAACAGGTCGTTCTTTTTTCAAGAACAAAAAAGTAAGAACATGAAAAGCTTGAATTGAGTCCGGTGGTGCTGGATTTTAGAACGGCGTTTTTCGCTGAGTGTACACACGGCTTAACAACTCCTCGTCAACGTATTTGAATAGCTCCGCAGGCAATCCATATACGCCCATGGCATTATTGTTTTTTAATATAGTTACTGCTATTGTTATTTCGTTGTAGTCGGGTGCGTAAACATTTGTTCCATCATTATCGCTTGCACGCTCGGATTCATCATCGTCCCAGGACATTTAATAGCTCTCTTCCTTAAAGAGCACAGAGAAGTGTTCCCTCATAATCTAGGTCCAACTGGAAATATGTCACCAAGTCGCCATTTTTAGTTTACAGTAGTTAACATCGGGCTTAAATATTATGTCGGTCACTGGATTTTTTGATAAAGTTTGCAGGCGTTATTCATGAAGGCTAGCAGCTCAAACTTCTCGCACTTACGCCTCTCTGCTTCTGTTTCGCACACTCTTCTTATTACGTTCGGTTTTAAGATAAGTAAGTATTATTAATTCAAAACCTAAAAACAACCGTTAAGAATAAATATTAATATACACGTACATATGTATGTTTACTAACAACAATAATCAGTAACCACCTACTAAGTAACAAAATATTAAAATCTTTCTTCAACAATATCTGTTGACTTAGTAAGTGCCTGTTAGATATTATTTACTTACTGCCATAATGCATTTGCTTGCTTCAACTTATGGCTAAGAATACCCAACAAACACTGAAGTTAGATTTACGTATATTTATTGGAGGAAGAACAGATAAGTAGCGCGACTCGAGAAACTCTGGTGAAATATAGCGTTTTTAAACAAAAATGATACCTGATTATCAAATCGCGAAAAACCATGGTTCTCTAATTGATATCTGATGCATGTATTCCTTAAACGTGATTCTAATGTAAATTGATTTTACACTAGTTCTCTAATTATTCTCCACATGACTACTAGATACTATAGATTGCATTAGTTCAGAGATGCCCACAAGAGCTTCTACATATCTTGTGAGAGTAGCGACTTAGATTCAGCAGAGCAAGGACTGAATCTGTTTTCGCTTGTACTGTTCACTATTTTTCTTATACACACTTTTTACACCCAGCTGTACATGTATCTACACAGGGTATTATAACTTTGATTGGATAACGGTTGGTTGTACAGGTAAAAAGGAATCGAGGTAAATATGAACTTCCATATATCAAAATCATCAGTATCGAAAAAAAAATTTATTGAGCCATGTCCGTCCGTCCGTCTGTCCGTCTGCCCGTCTGCCCGTTAACACGATAACTTCAGTAAATATTGAGATATCTTCAACAAGTTTGGTACACGGGCTTATCTGGGCCCAGAATTGATTGGTATTGAAAATGAGCGAAATCAGATGATAACCACGCCCACTTTTTATATATATAACATTTTGGAAAACAAAAAAAAAACCCCGAATTTTTATTAAATAACTAGCAGAACCGGCAGACGTTGTTCTGCCCTAAATTTCTGGTCTATCTGCATACATTTTAATAAGCTTTTTCCGTCTAACTCTGCCCTCGCTCCTCTACACTTTTTCCTAATCTTTGTATTCACTCCTCCCTCCGTATTTTTCGCTTCATCTATCACCATTTCGTCTCATTGTATCTCTTTCTCAGTCTTTTCCTTTTCTCTTCTATCAAGTTTTTCTCATTCATGGTGGTATGTATTTTGTTCCAGTCCCATTCCGAGTCTCAGTCCCAGTCCCACTCCGAGTCTCAGTCTCAGCATCAGTCCCAGTCCTAGTCCTAATCACAGTCCCAGTCCGTTTCTGGTCTACTTCCCGGAAAAAGCATCGTAAATACTAATATAGGCAAATTAATATACCAAATTTCAGGCAAATCGAATAGGACGTATGTAAATAGGTTGTGGGTATTATTAGTTCATGTCTTTATTTCGGCTTCGCATGCATATTTATCAGTTTTGCCAGGTTGAGGCGACTAAATCGAATATCACAATGAAAATTACTTTAAAGCTCTCAGCAACAACTTTCATTTGATATCCATAATACACGCGCATTCTAGGGGTATCCGAGTCCATGTTTTGGCCTATATCTCGATACCCTAGTCACCCACGGGTACGTAAAATACCCGGTATCAAAGTACTCATAAACAGCTTCCATTTGACACCCATACTCTACAAACATATCCCAGGATTACCCAGGTCCAGGTTTTGATCTCAAGACCCTAGCCAGAACGGGATAAAAAGTATCCCATGCCCGTTCCCTCGTTCTGAGCTAACTCTCCACCAATTTTCAGCCAAATCGGTTGATCCGTTCTTGAGTCATGCGTAGTGTAACTAACACAACTTTCTTTTATATACATATTTGAATTTTTTCTAAAAAAAAAGCATAACTCAAGAATGGCTAAACCGATTTGGGATTTCAAAATCAACTAACCATCATCTCTCCTTCCTGTATCTTCTCTAAAAATTTCATGGCAATCTTTCTATCCGTTCTCGAGTTATGGAATGACAATCAAAATGTACACTTCTTTTTATATATATAGATACACCTAGAATTTTGAAATTTGACGTGTGGACTGATATTGAGACTCTTGATGAAATTTTGAAAACATTTTTAAGATGGGCGTGGCACCGCCCATTTGTGATAAAATCAATTTTACAGATATTATTAATCATAAATCAAATATCGTTAAAGATATCGTACCAAAATTCGGCAGAGAGGTTGCCTTTACTATATGGAATGCTTTGAAAAAAAATTTACGAAATCGGTTAAGGACCACGCCCAGTTTTATATAAAAGATTTTTAAAAGCGTCGTAGACGAAAATAATAAGCTATTTCTTAGCGAAAAAGACCTTTGTATCAATAGAATTATACTTTTTGAAAATGGGTGTGGCACCGCCCTTTTTTGTCTAAGCAATTTTCAATGTTTCGGGAGCCATAACTAGAAGAAAAATTCACATATTGTAACAGAATTGGGTACACATATTTTCCTTATAGCAAGAAATATTTCTGGTAAAAATGGATAAAATTGGTCAAGGACCACGCCCACTTTTATATAAATGACTTTAAAAATGGTCGTAGGCAAAAATAATAAGTAAAACCTTAACGAGAAATAGTTTTGTACCAATCGTACTTTGTGCCGTTATAACAAGGAATGGGAAAAAATTCAAATCCTGAAAGATGGGCGTGGCACTGCCCCATTCTTACAATGCATTTCCCAACGTTTCTGGAGCCATAACTCGACGAAAAATTTGGTATTTAACAGGAAATATTTTCTGTAAAAATTAACTAAATCGGTTAAGTCGCCTTATTTTACATAAAAGATTTTGTAAAAGTGCGAAGATGCAGGTAATAAGCTATTTTTAGTAAAAGTTGGAAAATTTTGTTAATAACCCTGGCCCTTTTTTGTAATAACGCTTTTTAGTACATCGGAACTTTTGTGTTTATGTTTATTGTTCTATCTTTATTTTAAAATAAACAGTAGGCAAATCTCCATATCTGCATTATCATCCGCTCAAGGTCATTGGTGTTAGCCTATATATCCTTTTTGCTTCTTTTAAACGAAAATTAGTTCAGAATAGAACCATATGTACATACATATATCTATTATTGCGCAGCCTTGTAATACTATTGAGCCAACAAAACAAACAACAACAGCATTTCAGGTGTACAGCTGGGTATGCAATGTTCGGTTTCACCCGAACTTAGACTTCCTTATTTGTTACGTTTGTGTTTGCATTAGTTATAACGAAAACTACTCTAACGTTTGAGACTGTGTTTACTGGGTAGTATGTACTTAGTTGTTGAAATCTCTACTTCAATGCATACATGTTTTCATATGTCATGGTGGTCTTGCCCTAAGGTAGCTGCTCCTAACGTCTTAAGTCCGACAAACGCCTTTCAGTTACTTTCAGTCAAATCAATCCATCGCTCATACCTACATATGTACCGTTGAACGTAGCAAACAGTAGCAAGTGCAAATATTTGATTAAAATATGCATAATACCCAAGAGTGATTGCATTCGTTTAAAGCTATGATATATTTGATCAGCAATAAGTAAATAAATTTACTATGTTGTATGCG
Source organism: Eurosta solidaginis (assembly GCF_040869045.1). Lineage (NCBI taxonomy): Eukaryota > Metazoa > Arthropoda > Insecta > Diptera > Tephritidae > Eurosta > Eurosta solidaginis. The sequence goes on from NC_090323.1 coordinate 238,866,401, forward strand.
GAAAAGTAAACAAAGGAAATTTATACCCTATTAGATCTTCCAATACACTGTCAGCAAAATTGTATACTTTTAATAAGTTTATGAACTATCTCATATGTGAATTTTTTCTTTAAACCGACGAAATTAAATGAAGAAACGAATAACAGTAATACCACTGATTTGTCTGCATTTAAAATGGGATATTCGCTTCCCCTCTTCACTCTCTATCTCTTTATTTTCTACTTTACTTTCCATTTTCCTTCATTCCTTATTCCATCTCCATCTCCCTCTCACTCCAAAACCCTTTCCCACTTCCGCTCCCAGTCCCACTCCCAGTCCAACTCCCATCCCACTCCCTTTCCCACTCCCATTCCTATTAGCACACCCACTCCTACTGCCACTAATACTCTTATTCCCATCCCCACTCTTACTACCACTTCTTACAACTTCACCTCCTACTAATACTCTCACTCCCTCCACCTCTCTCACCACAATTTCCTCATATATGGAACACCTATAATCCAGTATGAAACTAACTAAGGTACAATTCTTGAAATCGCATTCATTTTTATGGAGACAGAGGCATTTGTTATATTGTAGCATCTGTAAAAAATGTTTGAATCTTCTTGACTCTCCCTCCTCGTGATTTGATGTCTGTCTTATCTCTGCATCTTTTGTCGATTTTTCTCAAGCAAAGTATCAAATTTCAAGCAATTCTCATCATAAATTATTTTTTCCGTAGAATGCGCGTCCCCTAGTTCCCTTTTCGGTAAGAAATGAAAAAAAATTGTACCAAATCTATAGCATTCTAAATCCTATAAGGAATAGTCAAAAAGTTTCATTTTAAAACGTTGTAAGTGAAGTACGCGAGTAATTTAATTGTGAGGTACTATTGCTGCAAATGAAGGATATTTTGCTTAACTGAATAGTTGAAACATTTATTCCATAGTTTTGTGATCGATAACGGACGGAACTATAAAGAATTCCTTTAGATTCGTTACAATATATGTGACCCGGTATATGAAAAGTTGGCTTATGACTAAAAAAAAGCAGCTGTTTCTCGCAATTTCTTTTTTGAGTCATAAGCCACCTATTCATAGACCGGGTTACATATAAAGATTGATCTGGTGTTATATTTCGGTAGACTTCAAACTAGCTTCTGCAAGGGAGCCTTTAATTTTGGCTACAGCCAAGCGCCTATCAAATCCATTGGATCTTACTCTTTCAATTCTGAACAAACACTTTAAAATTTGAACCAATAGAACCGTATTGGTAAGCAAGCAGAAGGGCTAAGAGTGTCTTATCATCGATGCTGTAGGCTCATCCCATAAACAACTGTCTGGTGTTAAGTGGCGCCAGATAGTGCTGACTGGTAGCTCCCTTTCTGGACAATCTACGCCAGATCGTGGAGTATGCCTGTAGCCAGTAGCCTGTATCAAGTCCTCAAAATGGTTCTAAGAGGTAGGGTAATTGTTTGTGTTATCGTGGTATCACAACTGACGCCAAGTGCGCCTCGGCAGCAGCCAAAAAATTGTTGAATTACGCCAATTGTGCTCTCATTGCGTATTCAAAAGGGCAATTACGTTTAATTTTTGGAGACCCATGTTTTAAATATATATATTTTTTTGCAGAAACTTTTAACGGTATACGTATTAACTAAATAACTGTTTGTTCATGAGTATGGCGTTTAATATTGTAACGCGATGTCACGTTTAACTTTTATCACCGGTCTTACGCCAATCTATGGCTACCACGGCAAATCGCTAACACTTATATATAGCTTTGGTATGGGTATGCGTGAGTTTGTGTTTGCTTTGTTGAGTGCTTGGCTTATTGAAATATTAACTTTTGTTAGAAGTTTACTCAAAATAACACTGACAACTATTTATGCACCAATGCACTTGATAGAGTTCATAGGAAATGAAAGGAAAGGACAGGTTTGCTAAGGTGTGTTATCGACGAGGTGTAGACTACTTATCGATTTGTTATCGAAACGATATAATATTGGTATCAGTAACATAGGTTATCGGTCTGTTTGAGATAAGTTATTGATTTAATACCCATTTGTTATGAAAAAGTTATCAAAAAGTTATGGATTTGTTGTAGAAGTAATATCACTTTTATACCGACGTGTTAAAGAGTTGTTCTCTAAAATGTATAGCATTGTTATACGAAAATTGTATCGATTTTCTATCAAAAAGTTGTGGATATGTTATCGGAAAGTTATCGGTTTGTAAACTTGTAGATTATTTATCAAAAACTATCGATTTGCTGTCGTAAATTTAGCAATTTGTTTATGGTGTATCATCTATTTTGGAAAATGGGCGTGGCAGCGGCCACAATTAGGAGAACAAAGCTTAAAACTTATTAAGTAGTGGAGAGGGGAAAAAAGAACCGTCCTTTATTATTGCATCCTTCTACATAACCCAAAACGTTGATACCTAACCAGAGGACTTCATAAGGCTGGTTAATCCAGAAAGGTGCAGAGGACGGCAATGGGGAAGGGACGATATCAATGATGAAAGCGAGTTCCTTTTTTGTTTTATACTACAGAGTAGTCTACAGGTGGCTAACAGGGATAGCGTTGCTGCATACCTTGGACCAACGTCAAGTAAAAAAAAAAACGCTAACGTCAAGTAATGTACTTGATATTACATTGAGCTCTGAGTATGATACTGCATTCTATGAATAAAGGGTCTTTGACAGGTCAGATCACGCATATATTAGCTTCAGCACTCCCCTAAAGGGGGCAGAGAAAGGAAACACATTTAGAAACCCTAGGACCAAAAACTGGTTCAAATTCTTGAAATATGTATTATAAAGACTTGGGAAACGTAAAGAAGTTACCACCGTAGAAGAGTTTGAGGAGTACAACAATTTCCTATCAAAGGCGCTAACACCTGCGTACAACAGAGCTTGTTCTCTGAGAAGATTCAAGGGAAACGCAATACCACCATGGTGTAGTAAGTAGTTGAGTTTTTAGTTAGAGCGCAGGTAAAGGATAGTGAACATCTATAACCGTGAAATTAGCAGCGAAAAGAGGTTTCGATGAAAAAATTTCAGTGCGGACATGGAATGCTAGGGCATATACAGGCCAGTGACTGATAAACGGGACGACGGGGAATGGTAACACAGAGTAGTTTCATACTGGAGTATAATTATAATCCAATCTACACTCCAAATACTGATCGAACAGTAACAGGGTTGGTAGCAAATGCCAAAATTGGATGGGCGATAAAAACATTTGCCAAGTTGAAGTCGCTGGGTGCAGACGGGTCATTCCCTGCTTTGTTGCAGATGGCAATTGGAATATTGGTTGAAAGGCTTAGAATAATATTTGTACGTTGCATAAAACTGAACCAGGTCCCACAATCTTGGAAGCGGCTCAAGTATTCTTCATTCCCAAAGCGGGAAGAACCAGTCATCTGCACCGGAAAGAGACATTGATACATTTATACATTAAATCAAATATTATTAAAGCATTATTCTCTTCAGCTCAACATGCTTATACAAAAGGCGTCATGGATACAGAGAAAGCCCTGGAACATCGGGAGTATGCTCCTGGTGCTTTTCTTGACATTGCCGAGGCTTTCAACAGTTTCTTGAAACGAGCAATCCTGGGCAGTCTCAACTCGATTGAAGGACGCCCGGCCTTAACAAATTGGATTGGCTGCAAGTTAAGCTGCAGAATGAGAGCATCGCAATGCGAGGGGACGAAATCTGTAAAATGTGTACGCTGGTAATCGACCAGAGAACCAGTCCAACTCACGGCTTATGCAGATGCGTTTCAGTCACCATAAGCGGCAGATGTCTACCAACAATCAGCTCTCTGATGGGTCAGGCGCTGTGGGATGTACATGCCTGTGCATCTGGAGTCGAGTTAACCGCCAACGCGGATAAAACCGATTTAGTTTTCTTTATTAGGAAATATAAAGACAAATGTTTTTAAGAAATAGGCTATTGTATTTGAGAAAAAAAAATATTTTCAACAAAAGATCTTTTGCGAGAAACCGCCAGTCTTTGCAGATGGCGTGCTCGCCGCTCGCATTTAAACTACATTACTGCTAAGAGATCTCATTATAGAATTCAGAAACAATGATAGTTCATTGCACGAAAAACCACTCTTATGAATATATTTAAAACAAACGAAGTCCATATTTCTAGAGGCTACTTTGTGTGCAGGTTTTCATTGCCTAGTTTTAACTTAAAAATTTATAGCCTACAATAACTATAAATCTTGTGGCAGCATTCAGACATGGTTAATCGATAAATTCATATAAGGGAAAAGTTTATATTGTCAAACCACTCAGGAATACAAAAATATACCTAGACCTACTTACATTGTTGTGCTAATGAGTATGAATATACCTCCACAATTTTTTTCATTTTTTGTCTCTTCACGTTCAACAAATTAAATGCTTATATGTAAATTATTTAAATTAGCTTTCTTTGTTAATTAAGTTTTCGATTATCTGCTTTCATTCTTGAAGTTTATTTATATATTTACATATTATACTATATACAAAAATTTTTGATTAGAGTGACTTTTGAATGTATAAAAAAATTCTAAAACTTGAGATAAATATTAGTTTGGGCATAGAAATTAATTCGAAATAAATTTTTTGTCAGGATGGGTTCCAGGTTTGGCTAAATTTTTGAATACATATGTATTTATTTCTTGTCTTGAAATGGAAAATTTGATATATTTATTAACCAAAGGCTCATGGGTAGAAATACAACAAACTTAAAGGACTTCATGGGTATTCACTGAGTTTGCTCTACTCTACCTAGAGTTGTATATCTTAAATTAAAACAAGTAAGGACGGGCTTGTCTTCGGCAGTGAATGAAAGGGGCTGAAAATAAACTTATCTCATTCGCAATATCCAAATAATCGGCTGTATAAGATAAGAAATATATAGTGAACAGATGTACATACCTAAACGATTTTTAAGATAAATATAAAATAAAAAATTGCAAAAAACCCCCTTTTCTGAACGATCGGTTGTATGGGATATATATTATATATAGCTCCGATCGAAATGATTTTTACATGAAATCTTCTTTAATATATTAGAATATATATCACCAAGTTTCCCGTTTTTATATTGGAAACTAAGGGAGAAATGGCCAAAAATCTTTCTATCTGAACGATCGGTTGTATGGCATAGGTATATACTATATACATATAGCTCCGATCAAAGTAGTTTTTTCAGGAAATCTTCTATGATATATTAGAATAAATATCACCAAGTTTAACGTTTTTATATTGGAAGTTAAGGAGAAATGGCTAAAAATCTTTCTATCTGAACGATCGGTTGTATGGGATATATATTATATATAGCTTCGATCGAAATGATTTTTTCATGAAATCTTCTATTATATATTAGAATAAATATCACCAAGTTTAACGTTTTTATATAGGAAATTCAGGGAAAATTGCCACAAATCTTTCTATCTGAACGATCGGTTGTATGGGATATATACTATATATAGCTCCGATCAAAGTGATTTTTTCAGAAAATGTTCTATGATATATTAAAATATATATCACCGAGTTTAACGTTTATACTTTCTAAATTGAGGAAGAAATGGCCCAAAATCTTTCTATCTGAACGATCGGTTATATGGGATATAACTATGAATAGCTACGATGAAAGTGATTTTTTCAGGATATCTTCTATGATATATTAGAATATATATCACCCAGTTTCACGTTTATAATTTCTAAATTGCGTCAGGAATGACCAAAACCGCCTTATCTGAACGATCGGTTGTATGGGAGATATATGTTATAGTGGTCCGATCCTACCGGATTCGAAAAATGTATAATATAATACAAAAATACATCCTTGTGCCAAATTTCATTGAGATATCTCAAAATTTGAGGGACTAGTTTGCGTTCAAACAGACAGACGGAAGGACAAACGGACATGGCTATATCAACCCACTTCGTCGTCCTGATCAATTCGGTATACTTAATGGTGAGTCTTTCTTCTAAATTTCTCAACGTTACAAACATCGGACCAAAGTTAATATACCATTTCATGTTCATGAAAGGTATACAAATTTGAAGCACTTCCTTTATATAAATGGACAAATATCAGCGAAAAAATCCTTATATAAAGGCATATTCTTGCTAAACTTTGATTTTTAAATTTTGATATAGAAATTGCAAAAATATTTATAAAATAAAAAAATAAATGTAAGGCGTGATAACCTCCGAAGAGATCTTCCAATTTGCGTCGTGCTCCTCTTGATTTTCCCTACAAATTCGCCGGACGGGACCTACATATTTTTATGCCGACTCCGAACGGCATCTGCAAGGCAGATGAGTTTTCACTGAGAACTTTTCATGGCAGAAATACACCCGCAGCGCTTGCCAAACAATGCCGAGGGGCGACCCCGCTTAGAAAAATTTTCTTCTAATTGAAAAACCTTATTTCTAAAATTTTTGATGTTGCTTTGCCCGGGGTTTGAACCCAGGGCATTCGGTGTGGTAGGCGGAGCACGCTACCATCACACCACGGTGGCCGCCAAATATTTATGAGAAGTAAAAATACAAAAGTGGAACGCACATTACTTGTATTGGAAAGTTGGTAGGAAAGGAGATATTATTAGTCAATCAATTGCGCTCCACCTTTATATTTTTACTTCTCATAAATATTTTTGCAATTTCTATGTCAAAGTTTAAAAATCAAAGTTTAGCAGGAATATATATTTATGTAAGGAAACACTTTTCGCTGATTTTTGTCCATTTATATAAAGAAAGTGCTTAAAGTTTTTTATTTTATTTTTGTTTTCTCCTTTTCTTATATTTTGTCGGCGTCTCAACCTATCTGTTAAGTTTCACGCTTGTAGCTTAATGAGAACTTGCATAAAAATCAATCTCGAAATTCCCTCCGTTCCGTTTGAGTTTGCTAAATATCTCAGTCCGTGTGCCCCCCAGCGAAACTTTTTGTATTGTGTCATCGGCTGTCATCGACCTCTGAATTAAGCTCTAAATTTTTAGCCTCTAGCTCATCGAGAACTTACTTCAAACCCGCTTTCAAATTTCCAAATTATTATCTAATTTTTTCAATCCGTGCGCCACCTAAGGGCATTTTTTTCTCCTTTTGTTCCGTTGTCACGGTCTCTTAACCTGTCTCTGAGGTTTCATGTTTGTAGCTCAATGAGAAGTTACTTTAAAATCGATCTCAAAACACCAAATTTCCAAATTATTATCTAAATATTTCGATCCGTGCGCCACCTAACCGATTTTGTTTTTCCTTTTCTTAAATTTTCTCGGCGTCTTATCCTCTCTTTGAAGTTTTACAGTTGTAGCTCAATGAGAACTTGCATAAAAATCAATCCCAAAATTCCCTTCGTTCCTTTGAATTTTTCTAAATATGTCATACCGTGCGCCCTCTAGCGAATCTTTTTGTATCGTGTCATCGACCTCTGAATGAAGTTTGAAATTTCAAGTAGCTAGCTCATCGAGAATTCACTTAAAAGCTGGTTTGAAAATGTTCAAATTCTTATCTAATTATTTCGATCCCTGCGCCACCTAACGGATTGTTTTCCTTTTGTTGCATTGTCACGGTGTTCTAACCTATATGTAAAGTTTCACGTATGTAGCTCAATGAGAATTTACTTAAAAATCGATTGCAAGGTTTGTATGAAAAGCGGACAAACATTAAATCGACCCAATATAAAGGAAGTAAAATAGGTAGGTACTTTGTGTGAGGATGCAAAGTTTCACGTTTTTTAGAGGTCTGCATGTAAAAACTGTGACCATGAATTACTTATTTCAACAATATATGACATAAGCACATGCATTTGATGAAATTTGATCTTCTAGTCGTAAAAAAGGGGCAGAAAGAAGAGTTTATATGAGGTATATTCTACATATACCGTCGATCTCTATAATTTTTTCAGACAAAAATATATGCTATATACGAAAGCACATGGTGAATTTAAAGCTTCAATCTAATAAATTCAGGAAGATATCATAAAAATTTTCTTTTCTGAAAAATCGGGGATATATGTTATAGTGGTCCGATCCTGCTGGTTCCGACAAATGTCTAATCGGACACCTAAATATACCCGCTCACCGAATTTCATCAAGATATCTCAAAATTGAGAAACTAGTTTGCGTTCGAACAGGCAGACGGACATGCCAAATCAATTTAGATCAGCATCCTGATCATGTCCGTATTTTTATCGGTGGGTCTCTCTGTTCTCCTTTAAGGACTTACAATTTCGAGACTCGGACCAAACTTAATGTATCACTCCATTTGCATGAAAGGTGTAGAAATATCTTTGATTTGGCTGAAAAACTATATAAAAAACAAAAACTATCTTTGATTTGAAGTTGGATTTTAAATCAAAAAGGATTTAGCACCACGCAACCCTGTTTCTAATAAATGTTTCTTTCACAGTTGTTAAGGGGGGGGGGGGGGGGGGAGGGGGGGGAGCATAATTTATTGTTGAATAGTTCCTTAATAACTTCAAAGAACTCAAAACTGAGTTGTTGGGTATATTTAAAACAAGTTTATGGCATTGTATAAAAAGTAGGAAATAAAAGAACGACTTGCTAATTTAGAAAAATAACTTTCGAATTTTATAGTCACGGATGGGACAAAGCTAATACTGTTCAACACACCTATAAATAAGAATAGATGTTCAAACTAGCATCAAATCACAAATTGTTTGACAAAACAGGTTATTTCAACCTAATTAAAATTGTTAGATCACCACCTTATTTTAAGAATACAAAAAGGTATTGGAAACAAATTTAAAGATCAGATTTAAAATTTTCTAAGTTGATTGAATGTTTTTACACATTTTTATCCACAGTGTCTCCAGTTTTATAAGAAAAATTATTTCTGCACCAAGGTTCGGTTTCTTGTGGAACCTCCTTTTTTCTAAAATCGCTTGGTAATGGGCACGCTAATGTCCATACATTTACTATACGGGAAGTGTTTAATATATACTTTTTTTAACATACATATATACGCATATATACGTATCATACATATATAAATATGCATATTTAAAAATGTCTAAATCCTATTAAAAACAACTCATTATCGCTGTTTAGAAGAAATCTGACAAATTTGAGGATAGGTTTGGATAAACTCACAATAATATCAATGAAAGTAAAAAATAATTAGATAAAGCGCTCAAATGAACTTGAGACAACATATTATTTTTTATGACAGCATCGGATTTTACAAAATGTTTGAGCCTTTTTTTATTGTTTGTATAAGTCAAGGTATAACCAAGTTGATATTTAAAAGAATACATTAATAGATCAGTGACGTACCGCCCAGGAATGATGAAACCCATTCCGCAATCGATGATGATGGAGTTGATTAAATTAAAGAGGATCCCTCAGACTGCACCAACTATCGCGGAATATGTTTTCTTCATATCGCATATTGTGTCCTGACAAACGTATTAAAGTACGCCGGGAATCGGATGATTGAACCTTATATGTATGTGCGGCTTCAAACCTGATAAAAATACCATCCCGTAGGTTTTCACTGTGTGCCAAACCTTGGAATTGACCAACATCAGCTCGGTCAGAATTGGTAAGTACTTTTCCGAGAAATTAGAAACTAAACGAGGTTTCAGACAGGGTGACTCCATATCATGATACTTCTTTTATTTGGTGCTGGAGAAAATTAAGCGCTCTGGAACAATATTCTATGCGGCGTATGTTGCTATCATCGGCCTGAACGCGTTTGCGACGGCGAGTACCGGAGGAGATTTAATAATGATCCGTTTGAGCTTTACGCAGACATCAATGTAGTACAGCGAATTAAAACGCAGCGGTTACGCTGGCTAAGCCATGTTATTCGAATGAAAGGGAATGCTCCGGCTAAGAACGCGCCTACGGAAGCTGAAGATGAAGGTTGTACCACTTCGCTGGAAGGGCAAATGGAAAGCGATTTAAATTTCCGTGGTGTTATCGATTGGCAGCAGTTAGGAGAGCGAGGAACGGCCATAACCTTTTAAACGGTTAAGCGGATTTTACCAAAACAGTCCGGCGGCCGCCTTGGTGTGGTGGTAGCGTGATCCGCCTACCGCATCGAAGGTCTTAACAACCGGAAAAAACATCATGGAAAATTTAGAAAAAAGTATTTTTCAAAAGAATGTTTTTCTAAGCGGGGTCGCCTCTATTAAAAGAGACAGAATACAACTTCTGTCAGAAGCAAGAAGATGAGGAAGAAATATTCAACTTTTTGAAGAGAAACTATTAAATGTGATACCAAAGGAACATCTTCAATTTACTACACGAACCTTCCATATGCTTAACGTCCATCTCACAATGTACATCCATCAAATGAGCATTCTGGTAGCCTGCAAAAGAAAATAAAAATAAAACAGAAATAGATTATGAGTACTAACTAATGTTTTCATTAGTGTGTACATGTAATTAAAGTAATTTATGAGTCGTAAAAGTCGGCAAAATTTAACAAAATTGTCACAAAGCATACGAGGTACATTGAGTTAGACACAGATCTGTTGTACTACCTTAAAAAAAATTGTGCAATTAATCCCTATAGAGATTGATCTCCGCTTGATTTCTTTTGTCTACATTTGGGCATAATTGAACCCCTTTAGTCCCTTTCGGGTACAGTTGGTATTAGTCAGTTTGAAATCTATGTAGCACATTTTAAGAAATATTAAAAAAACTCCAACGAAATGAGTAAAATAAAAAGATTACAGGTGGGAAAAATGCTGAGCTCTATACCGAACATAAATTACTATACCGACTTAACGACTACGCCGGATTTAGGGTTACATTTTCGGAGAATATTTTTTATTCCGTTTTGAAAAGCGGGCGAATAGCTTACATCAAATAGATTTGGTGACTTGGCAAATCCTTCGATTGTGTTCCTGCTATGAAAAATGCGACTGATCCCTATTTGAGTCCTTATTGAACCGAAAGGGACTAGTTTTAATAGGGTACAAAGGGGATTGGTCCTATCGATCTCTTTCGGGTGAAAATGGGTACAATTAGTCTCCTCATAGGCATTCTTAAACAAAAGGGAACAGTTCAACTCATACAAAGAGATCAAAATAAGCATTAGTCGTATACTCATTTGCGACTTATCGCGGATTCATTCTACACTAATCGCATTTTTTGCAGGGTATGTATACCTACATACAAATGTATGTATTTGTATATATACAAGCAGATTGTTTAGGAATTAACTTAATAGGTTAGCGTTACAACATTAACAATGACAGTTTTGAAAAATATTCAATCACAAAACTAAACAAGGCGTGGCACATAAAAAGCGACAAATGAATCGGCATATAAATATACTGAGTAATTTTATGCCATGTTAATGTACAGTGCAAGCTAAAAGTTACATGCATTTTTCTTTGTTACTTATACATATAATTAATTATATAAATATAAGGGACATGGTGATTCCACTCGATGTATGGAAATTTTAGGCATGCCATCCGCCTATCCTAGCATGGTCAATCTGGTTGTGTGTATTTCGATCGGGCGATGGGCATGTAGCTGGGTGGATCTTTATTTTTTCACACCGCGATCAGCCTTAATCGATTAAGAATTGCTAAATTTTTTTTTTTTTTTTTTTTTTGAGAAAAAATTTTTTTTTTAAACCACATATAATTCTCCCCCAAAATGCCTTTTGGATTCGCCGGTGTTCTGGACCATTTACTGCTGATGTAGCTTATTGTTTGAATATGCCTTTCCGTTACCCACAGGTCCTCATACTTGGTAGCTCGAACCCCCTTTTTCAGTACTAAGTCATTGGGAACCCTTAAATAATAATCTAGTAGCTTAGAGGTAGTTATGAATCAATGGGGGCCTATTTCACATAATCTAGACGCAAATCGATATATTTGTAGGAATTTTCTATGGAAAATTATTGATTTTTACGTCGATTTCTGCTTAAAAAGGACTAATGCCATTTTCAGTAATATCACAACTATTCAGTATCATCATACATACGGCCCCCTGTAACAGCGATCAGCATGCGAATGGGACAAAATGCAATTAATCACGTGCAAGCATTTCATTCGCGTAGCACTCGTACGATTATCGTAGGCACGCCCTACGATAAAATAAGTCTGTAACGCAAAGAATTTGCGTGAACAGATGGAATTCCTTTATTTTGCACATGCCCGCCACTTTTTATCAGTAGGTGACCTCGGTCACCCACTACCTTTTGTGTGTCCGGAGATTGGGCGTGATATCCGGCATCCTCCTATCCGTCATCTGCTATTAGCCGGGTATCGATTCCACAAACCACCGGTTGCTGTTGAATCGATATACCGATTCGTCATCACAGATACACCAATCTTTCGATTCGTCATCTACGATTCGGGTATCGATTCCACCAGCCATTGGTTGCTTAGTAATCGATCCACTGATTCAGCATCGCCACCACCAACCGCCTGCCCCACTATCGTAACCCCCGTCTTTTGATCGATACAACGTTCACAGATTAAACTAGTAACCGTATAGTGTCCACCGTCAATCGATACACGGTTTACCTGTGTTCCGCCGCCAGCCCACCGATTCTGCCGGCAGCCAGACGCTGTCCATCGATCCTACGCCTGTCATCCCTTCCATTCATCAGCGATTGGTAACAGTTCCCCTCCAATATTACAACTAGATATATTTCATTGTGTGTGTGTGTGTGTGTGTACGCCTGATCCAAATACCAACAAAGTAGCGTGTAAGGTGCCTTCTCGAGTCTTGATTTACTGACTGACTAAGCCCTCGACGAAACCCTCCTATCAAAGAATATTGGGATTGCATTCCATTGGTAACGATTTCTTGTACTCCAATCCATACATAGATACCAGCTCTCGCTTTACCACCATCAAGTTTTCATCACTGCACTCAAAATTCAACTACGCGCCCACTGTGCACCGTAGCGAAAATAAAACTTTTTTCTTCGCAATGTGCAGCAGTGTAGTAGTTATATGCATTTTTCTTATTGCATTCCACAACTTTTGCCAAACTGGCCACGAATTTATATTTTATTGACGCCCATAAAAAATTTGACGTTAGGTTCAACTTTTGTAGTAATTTGAGTGGCATTTCACGTTTCACAAAGAGGCGCTGATTAACACGTGCTCGTCTTTATACAAAATTGATGGGCTTTTATATTGGCATAGCATTTGCATAAATTAGTTATGTTTTTTTTATTACAGCGATTGTAGCAAAAAAGTTTTTAAGCCATGTTTTGAGAGTTTATTTTTAAAATTGTGTAGTTTTCATGCGCGCGACACGAATTTTAAGATTCTTCACGAATTTGTTGGATTTTATTAAAAAAAGTATATGTATATACATTAGGGTGGGTCGATTTGAGTGGACGAAAGTTAACCGGTATCGCGCCATTGATTTTTTGATAGGATTTGGGCTCGGGAAAAAAGCTCCACTATGCATGCCCAAAAAAATAATTTTCGTGCCTGCGAAATTTCATTTTGTTTTTTTACTTTTTTTCGACTTTGATTTATAAGGTTTTTTCCATGACTTACTAAAAAAATTTTCATTATTTTTATTTTTTTTCAAAAAAACTGTTATCGACAACGTTTTTAGCGGACAGTTTTGGATCGGACAAGGTATACATGAAAATTTTACAATCAAATGAAAATTTTTTAGTACATCATGAAAAAAACCTTAAAAATCGAAGTCGAAAAAAAGTCAAAAAAAATAAAATTTCGCAGGCTCGAAAATTATTTTTTTGGGTATGCGTAGTGGAACTTTTTTTCCTGAGCCCAAATTCTATGGAAAAATCGATGGCGCGATATTGGTTAATAAATCGACCCAGTCTAATATACATATATGACTTAAATTAAAAATTACATTTCAATGGTTTTTCATTCATCCATAACTACCCTGTAGGGAAGTCGGTAACTAGTGATAGAAATTACTGCTTCGGGGATTGAATTCAGTGAGTGTGAGTTTTGAAATGTACACTTTTCTTTCCGACCAAGCATCGAGAGTCCAAAGCGACTTAACACCTTCAATTGACACAAAAAGGTTCCTATTAGATAAGATTCATTGCATATCCAAATTATGCAGCAAAATTTTATGTTCCGCTTTGTCAGAAGCTTTCCAGAAGTCGGTGTAAATGACGTCGAGTTGGGCAGATGTGTCAAATGCATCGACAATGTGATTGCTCACCATAGCTAATATGGATCAAGAGAACCTCCTAGGAAAAAAGCCAAGCTGGCACTCAGCAATAGTCCTACCCAAATGATCGGAAAGTTTACGCTGAATAATGTCATCAAAAATCATTGCCAGAGCTCCCTGTTTAACTGTAGGCCTGTAGTCGCTGATATCGCTGCGGTCACCAGACTTTAATATATGAGGAATTGCATAAATTTTCCACTAATCTAGGAAAGTTTCATAGTTTTAATATGAAAGAGAATAGAATAAGAGTTCTGCCACTGCATTCGAACAAATTAAAAAAAATAAAATAAAAATCTGACAGAATCCCTCACTGTCACACTTTGTACTGCGTGTTAAGATTGTTAACAAAAATTTCTGTCACAAAGCCTCGTAATAAGCTTCTGTGCCATCAAGAGAGTTCCAAATTTGGTTCGGAACTATGCAAAAAGGGTATAAAAACGTACTAGATGCAACGTATAGAATTTCGGTCTGGTTCGAGAACAACAAAGTAGTACCAACAAAAGTACTAGATCTAAACTGTAAATTTTTACACTAATTCTGCTCTATCAAAATAGTATTATTAAGCCGACTAGATCAATACTAACAACTTTTTAACTAGTAGGGAACTATTGAAACAGTGCCAATTAGGCAACAAGTCCTTAAAAGGAAATTTTGATCTAGTTCGAAACTACAGAAAACGTAAAGCAGTGGGGACAACTTCAACCGCCTGGGATATTCGCTATGTCAAATTCGCCAGTAGAAAATATGTTAAGGAGATATAGGGAGAACTAGTAGTATTTCCGAATGCACTAGAAGTGCACTAGTTTTGATTTAGAGATTTTCTCTACAGGGTATTTACATACGTTTAAACATACTTACACATTTAAGTTATTAATGGTTGCATGTGCTTTATTATTACTTTTTATTTCTTTAAAGTTTATAAAGCATTTGTGAACATTCTTTTAAGCGACAATACGCAAACTCAATGAAAAACTGTAAATGCTTAAAGGTCGAACCACAATGAAGTTTTTCACACGTTAATGCGTTCAAGGCAATATTTTGCATGCCAGTAACATCGCCACAATCACGTAAGAAGTTGCGTTTGTATATGCGGTATTCCATCCCATTTCGACCAATTTTGAACCCGACCCCTTTAGAATTGGCTGAAAGTTTTTCTTCTTTTTCTAGCTTACGAAAGACGTTTTCCGAATTTTTTCAAATTTTTTCATCCAACTCAAAAAAAGTTATGAATTTAAAAAAAAAACACCGTTTTGTTTTCAAAATGCTATAACTTTTGCAAAAATTGACCGTTTGGGATTTTTTTTTTTATTTGTTTTTAAATGTACTTTTCGGAAAAAATACAAAAAAATTTTTAATTTTTTTTTTAAATTTTTCAGTTTTTCGAGGTTTTTCAAATTTCGCAATTTTTTTTTCGCATAAAAAACTTCAACCAATTCTGCAATCATCCCCACTAATCCCGGAGTGGGCCAATTTTTTTTTATATTTTTTTTATTTAATTAAAAAAAAAATTTTCAAAAATAAAAATTTCTTTTTTATCAATTTTATTTATATAACAAAAAAATGTAAGAAAATGATTTTTAAGTATTCTAAATTCATAATTTGTTACATTCTTTTTAGAAAACTTACATGTTTACTGTGTCAGTCATTAATCCTGGTTATTTTAATCGTAGATTACCATAATATATAAAGAAAAGAATACTTAAAAATCATTTTCTTACATTTTTTTGTTATATAAATAAAATTGATAAAAAAAAAAAATTTGATTTTTGAAATTTTTTTTTTCAATTAAATAAAAAAAAATAAAAAAAAAAAATCGGCCTACTCCGGGATTAGTGGGGATGATTGCAGAATTGATTGAAAAACTGAAACTGAAAAATTAAAAAAAAAAAAAACTTTAAACATTTTTTTGTATTTTTTCCGAAAAGTACATTTAAAAACAAATTTAAAAAAAAAAAAAGATCCCAAACGGTTAATTTTTGAAAAAGTTATAGCATTTTGAAAACAAAAACGGTGTTTTTTTTTAAAATTCATAACTTTTTTTGAGTTGGATGAAAAAATTTGAAAAAATTTTGAAAAACGTTTTTCGCAAGCTAGAAAAAGAAGAAAAACTTTCAGCCAATTCTAAAGGGGTCGGGTTCAAAATTGGTCAAAATGGGATGGAATACCCCATATATAAAGAAACTTCAGGCTAGGCAATTAAAGTTTATTTTGCTTTACCCATTCTCATTAAAAATTTCACGAAGCACTGTTATAAACAATCTCACTATACAAGAAAAATACTTGCTAACATATTTTGTGTCGTATTCATGTGTTAAACTTCAGTTTTTAATTGTGAAAAATTTTTGAATAGTACCAACATGTGGGAAAAGTACTTTCACTTGCAAAGTGTGAAAGCACCCTTAGCCAAAGCAAATGTCGAATTCTTCTCTTATGCTTTTCTTGCTACAAAAGCTGGAAGTTGGCTACTTTTTCATGTCAGATGGCGCCAGTGTCACTCGATCTACCGTTCTCCATAAAAATACAAGCAATCTACTCATCATGCAAAAGATTGCTTTAGACGCATTTATATGAAATTCTGCTCACGTGACGGGGCTTTAAGAAATACATAATTTTATGCATAATAAATTTAATGACCCTTTGTTCACTCCTTTATTCACATTTTACTAGGCACACTCAATAAGCAAAACAAAAAAGGTTCAACTGGAACGATTCTAACTTAAAAAGATTGTCCATTCCTAACCCTTATTTAAACCGATAGAATCACAATCTTTTCGAGTTTTTTTTTTTTTTAGAGAAGGTATCAATCACAGGTTTCATCTTTGCTGCAATCGACATGCGGTCATGCCTTATACCTTTTTTCAGATGAGGAAGCATCAAAGCCAGTGTGGGACTTTAACTACACTAAACCTCCCGCCGTCCAAGTACCATTGCCCCCAGTGTTATTGTTGTTGTTGTAGCAGCGCTTCGCCCTATCCAATAGGTGCTGCCACTCACTAATTGTCATCAATGTCCTTTAATGGGAATCATTGCAGTTTCAACGGGTTTAGACCAGAGAGATAAGGGTGTTAGAGGCGTTGGTTCAACATTTCAATTGAAAAGAATAAAAATAAATGTAAGGCGCGATAACCTCCGAAGAGATTTTAGGCCGAGCTTCTCTTCCAATTTGCGTCGTGCTCCTTTTTAAGTTTTCCTACAAATTGGCGGGACGGGACCTACTCGTTTTATGCGGACTCCGAACGGCATATGCAAGGCAGATGAGTTTTCACTGAGAACTTTTCATGGCAGAAATACACTCGGAGTGCTTATCAAACACTGCCGAGGGGCGACCCCGTTAAAAAAATTTTCTTCTAATTGAAAAATCTTGTTTCTAAAATTTTGATGTTTCTTTGCCCGGGGTGTGAACCCAGGATCTTCGGCGTGGTAGGTGAAGCACGCTACCATCACACCACGGCGGCCGCAAGCGTCACATACATTGGGCATATCGGGGTTGATTCCGGATAAGTAAGAGTTTAACCTATTACCGTATCCAAATCGAAGTTGAGTAGAGTGACGCGCGCTCCCTGAGGAGATTGCTTTCCTCATTTGCGAAGTTAAGATATATGGATTTAAGAACAGGTTTCTGAGAGCCGTGTCATGCTATTCTTCCTTAAACAGCTAAATTCTTAAGTTTCGGGCTTCTTATTGATTATGGAGATGACTTTTCCATCTAATATCTGTCGGTATGCGCAGTTTCCTGGGTATTCAGCTGAAACTGTTTATTTAGCATTTCATTTACCTCTTTTATGGGAAGTATTCTCGCCTTACTGTGTAGGTGATGTTCTGGGGACAAACGACAACATCTCGTGGCAGTGCTGAGCGCGGTGCTTTCACAGACCTGCAGTTTCCTCGAAGGTGTTTCTTTAAGGCTCGGCAACCATATTGGGGACGCGTAGCATACAAGCGACCGGCCAATTGCTTTATAGTTATGGTTATGAGCGTTTTTTTTAACTATCCCCATATTCTGGCGGTAAGCGACTTGAGAATTTTGTTACGGATTTGAGCTTGAGTTGCAGTTGCGGCTGAATTCCGCTAAAAATGTATATCCTGATCCAACGTCACACCCAGTGTTTTTGGATGTAAGACTGTAGATAGCGTAATGCCATAGACGTGGATGTTCAATATGGTTGAGTTAAACTTTATGTTTGTTGTAAATAAGGTCGCCGAGGTTTTGGTCGGTGAAAATGTTAGACTTTGCGAGGTGAAAAAACTGAAAAGTTTAAGTAGATAGCCATTGATTTTGTAGCACAGCTCATTGATGGATAGGCCGGGACCTGTTGGTAACTTCTGACACAATGGTTACTCTATCTGGTGGGGAAGGGATATGTTAAAGTTAAACAAAAGTAAAGCAGCGTTACCCGTCGACATAGAGCCTAGTGCTCAGCCCGACGGAATATCTGACGGCAGTAGCGGGGAAAAGGGTTGACTATAAGAAGGCCGAAATGTACTTGATAAAGTTAAGAAAAACTTTCTATCAATTTTTTAAGACTAAATAGATATTTTTAACGCAGCAAGTCATCGGGTCACATGGGCTCAATAAAAATAAGTGAAACCTATAATTTTGGAGTGAATAAAGATGAGTTTGCTTATTTTTTGGCTTCTTGTGAAGTAACCGCATACTAAAGGAAACGCCCACTCTATTATCGTCTCATACAAAATATCTATAGATTGAAACGTTTAGTTAGATAAGCAAGCACCTTTAGAAGTATATACATACATATATCTCAATATCGCTCACTATGGTTGGCCCATACATCCACATGAATTGAACTTGAGAACAATCGACTTAAGTGACCAGCAAATAGCAATTTTGGAAAGTGTAAAATGGATTTGCGGCAATTCAGCAAACACTTGTCCACAAATATTTATTAGGCCGATCAGAAAAAAACCCGAATTAGGTATGTCACATTTGAGTTTCTATATCTTGTTTTTAATTAAAGCCATCTTCTGAGAACTTCATCGAAAAATATGAATCATTACAGCTTTCATATTGATATTTAGTTTCTCCGCCTAAAGAGCTTGACATTGCTATAACGACTTTCTAATTTAAGATGGAAAACCGTTTATTTACTTTTAATTTACTGTCTTGTTACATTTTCAACAAGCATGGATGGTCCTAACTATATTGAAATACATCCAGCTATAATCAGATGGATCGGCTGCATGTTATATTGCAGAAAGATTACTCCACAATGGATTTTGGTAGAGGCCACGAAATAAGTGGACAGGGGCACGCCGCAGGGCTGATTGTTATCATCTCTGCTGTGGACGCTACATGAGGAGAGAGTGAGGAATCCTGTACGGCACGTTATGCATGTAAAATAAAGATCAGACGTGTGTGGGGTTTATCGCCCTCTCTCTCCCTCATCGGGTATTTACAGCGATTGTTAAGCTTTTCCAATACTGTGGATTCCTTTTTTGTTGGGCGACTATTCAAAAAAGAACGTACCTCAAAAAGATAGCGTGAAGGGAGCCCTGAAAAAAAAAACTTGACGGCTTCACACTATGCCATTTCACTTATAGAAGAGAATAGCGTTAACAACTGCATTCCGCAAAGGAAATAGTGTTAACAACTGCAACGAGAATGAGTGCCTGCGTCAGCTTGAGCTCAGACCAAATTAGTATAGCATCACCTAGTATTGGACGGAGTCCATGCGGGACGTTTTAAACCCCTTCTTGCTGAAGCTACATGGTGGATGACGAGGTGGAAGCATCGCGATACTTCATTTCGGTATCAGCCCATTAGGCTCCACGAAGGTCTTACTCTAAATTTCTTGCCAAAATTCAATGCTCTTGTCCCATGCAAATCGGGGAGCTTTCTCAGGATACCACCAAGGCTATACTGCTTCTCGTTCCAGCATCCCTAAAGGTGATCCTATAGCTGTAAGGCATATGTTTAGATGCAGCACCAGCTGATTTAGGAAAAACTCAATGCGTTCGTTGGATGCAACCTTCACAGGTTTCCCGTTGTATTTTGTTAAGGGTTTGAATGTTCTATTGGTTGTCCAGAGCTGGCAACGGGTCGTATGCTAGTATGGGCCATGTGACCGCTGTGTAATGCCGCATTATAAGCATTGGTCTTAGGCCGTTACCCTCGTGGAACAGTTGCACATCATTTTCGAAGTTGTTTTATAATGCCATTGCAAAAGTCAAGAGCCTCTAAGAAACTAATGAATTTATATATATATTTCTGGACGGTCTAATATTTATGTAAGATTGTGCGTAGTGTTTACATGCGTATTGGCTTCTTGACGGCACGCATTATGTCCGGTACATACAAAATAACTTCAAAGCGACAATTGCCGCCAGAAGCTAACAAAAGTAGAACTAAACGTATGAATGAATGGACGAAGCG
This sequence comes from Eurosta solidaginis, assembly GCF_040869045.1. NCBI lineage: Eukaryota > Metazoa > Arthropoda > Insecta > Diptera > Tephritidae > Eurosta > Eurosta solidaginis. The sequence goes on from NC_090323.1 coordinate 238,886,945, forward strand.
AAAAGGCGGCGCGATGTGAAGAGTCGTCATCAACGCAAAAAGCCTAATTGTCTTTCAAAACGCAATCAAAGCCCCAACCACAGCTTACCCGCAAACGCTGCAACACTTACGGTACAATAATATAAAATAAATATACATATATATAAAACAATACTACTTAGGTAAGATTAGGAGTATTAGAAACGGGCATGGTAGCCGCAAAGTACATCACACCAAAGTACAACAACTACACTGTACGAAAAAGCTTCGTGAAGCCGTCGTAAAGAGTACACCTTCGTAGCCTTCACCGAGGGTACCTTCTACAACTTTCAAACGGAGGCCATCTGCTGAGAACTTACACGACATGGAACCCAAGGCTCTATAGTTGAATGGATCGATTCTATGCTCCGAATTAGGGCCCTTAACACAGTTTTAGGAGCTGGCTCAATCAGCGAAGTGGTTACCAGAGACTCACTCCACGGCGGTGTGTTTTCGCTTCTTAGGGCAGAAGGAACAAGGGTATTCGCATACTCCGAAGAATTAGTGATTCTGATCATAGCTAAGTTCCTGCCAACGATTAGCGAGCTCATGGATACTGCACTTTGCGGCATTTCGAGATGGACAGGGCTTAGAAGGACTAGGTGTTAGTCCAGTCAAGATAAATCAGTCTTCTGAAGTCAAATGTCTTGGCATGGCACCTCACCTTGAGGTGAGATCACAGAAAGTTCTGGCATCTACCCTCGAAAGGGGCACTATCATTCATTACGTGTATGACACAGTCATCCAACCGATACTTCCGTATGTAGCTCTTGTCTGGTGGAAGGCGCATGACAAGAAGAGCAATCAACATAGGGTTGGGAATGTGCACAGGCTAGCATGTCTGGCTATGTCAGGTGCAGTGAGCATCATACCTCAGGAAGGGTTAAACGTATTTTCTCACTTGATGCGTCTACTGGGGTTCGTGCAGGGACTGGCTGCGGAAGGGGCGCAGCGACTAAGATAATTCAAAATGGTGAAATCAACCTAATACGGGTACGCTACGATATTAGATAACATTATAAGTGGACGATCAAACGTACTTATCGTTTTGTCTTCCAGGTGTCGAACAAAATACATCCCCCAAGAGAGGAATGGGAGGAATGTCTAGACAATGGTAAGGGAGCTAACAGTGTTGAAATGCAACCCTGTTATCAACTTACATATTTTAGCTACCCTGATTTGCTGTTTTTGTTTCTGTATCTTCTTCATTTCCTTTTTATTACATTGAATAAAAGCCACATTTTTGTAACATTGAATAGTATATTCAATCGTGTTTTTCTTCTTGGATCCGCCAAATAAAAAGTAAGATATCCAACAAACAGCTACACAGGCGGCTCAAAAATAGAAAAGTAAACTGGTAAATTGAACTGAAACTGGAATGAACTCGAAGCATCTGCAGGTAAATCAATTGTACCGACTCCCTGACTCATTCAGTGTTTTCCAGGCGGTGGTCGATGCCATAGAGAGAATAGGCAGACCCTGCAAGAATAATACGGTCCCAGACATCAATGTAACAATTCTGTCGACAGCCGGGCTGCTTTAAAGGCATAAGAATTTAAAATAATAAAGTCGGATATGGGAGGGAGCTTTTGTATCGATCTTCGCTATGGTTCATAAAGCACCTAAATGTCCCCCATTTCCCGGTTCCAGAGCATAGCGATATTGAGGGGAAAAATTTGTTAATGAGATGGCCAGCAAAGGTTCCGAAATGGATATAAGCGAGGCGAACAGCTCCGTAATCTCCTGAGGAATGTGAGATTATGGCAACGAATATGCTGTGGACCAACCAGGATGATTGCGAAGTGGCCACGGTGCCACATGCCAACAAGCTCTCTCTTCAAATGCTGCCAGAATGGGAAGAAAGAGGGTCCATTCATCACTTTCTCTGCCAATATCCAAGACTGCAAACAAGACAACTCAGATATCTTTGACTTACATTGTAATTTTGCGTTCAGTGTACTCATATACATACTTAGCAATGCTGAGGACGACGTTGATGTTTTTGTGATGATGTTAGATGGTATGATGCGCCGAACAGCATTGATTGTGTTAGAATTTTTATGATAAAATAAAATACTTGGGACAACAATAGCATTTTAATAGAAGGTGCGAAAGTAAAACAAGAGAAATATCAGCCAGGCAAAGGTGAACTCGCGATATCCGAAGATAACAAAAAAAAAACTAATAAACTTATGAACACACCGCTGTTCTTCCTTTTGTATAAATGTACTCGTATGTATGTATATCGAAAGGTGAACTAATGACAGGTTAATTCACTTTTTATAGAAGTTACTAGAAGACCCGGCAGACGTTGTCCTGCCCTAAATTTGGCCAATCTGCATATATTTTAATAAGCTTTTTCCGTCTGACTATGCCTTCCCCCCTCTTCACTTTTTCCTAATCCTTTTATTCACTCCTCCCTCTGTCTTTTTCGCTTGATCTATCTCCATCTTCGTGTCATTCTATCTCTTTCTCAATCTCCTTCTATCTTTTCTCTTCTCTCAAGTCCTTATCATTCTTCTGCACCCCTTATTGCCTGTCCCAGAGGGTGGTATGTATTTTATTCCAGTCCCAGTCCCACTCCGAGTCTCAGTCCCAGTCCTAGTCCTAATTCCAGCCCAGTCCGTCTCTGGATAATATATTACTCTGTACTAAAGCACTTATCTACAGCTTTCGTTTGATATCCATATTGTATAAACACTGTCTAGGCATTCACTGGCCCACGTTTTGGCCTATATCTCGAGACCCTAGTACCCTCTACTAAAGCACTCATCAACAGCTTTCATTTGTTATCCATATTCTATAAACACATTCTAGGGGTACTCGGGTCCACGTTTCGGCCTATATCTCGAGACCCTGTACGTCGATCGCAACCAAACCTATGTAATAACTACCGCGTCAGGTTTACGCAACTTGTGTGAAAGTTAGAACAAAATCGACCGACGCATCTCTTCAAACACCGGCGACAAACTAACACACATTTTAGCCTTTCTTTTTATATATATAGATTTTTATTTTTCACACTTCACTATAATATTAAAACGAAATGCAGATTTTCGTGCTTTTGAAATTCGGCTTAAAAATTGCACATGGAACAACTAAAGACTCTCCTGAATTAAAAAAAATTTCATAGTACCTCTAAATCGCGGGCCTCAGGAACCCCCCCCCCCCCCCCCCCCCCCACCCTCTCGGCGGGCCTGGTGATGTGCTATATTTGATATCATTCGCTATAATATTTTTTATTGATAAGCACGTTGTTTAATTAACCACCAACCAATAACACGGAAGTATATCCGCACCACCTGAAAATATGAGTGCCGCTGCGTATACGTAACATTTTATTATTACGTATAAACATTTAAAAAAAATTTTAATTAAATAATATTGCGAATATAAACTGAGATATGACCTATCCTATATTTCAAGTTAGATCAAACTACACACGGTGTGCAAAACAAATTCAAAATCGGTTGAGTAGTTTAGGAGTCCATCGCGGCCAAAAATTGTGACACGTGATTTTTATATATTAAGATTTCCTCCACTGCGATAGTTATGATTTCGTTCGGCATGCAAGGCCGAACAATAACTTAAGCTGCTACAAACCATTAAGTATTGGTATTTATGTACTTACATGTAAAAGTCCGTACGTCTATATCAGTGGTGCACAAGGCAAGCAGAGCTTCGAATACACAGAAAATGCTCAGCAATATCCTTTGAAGTTACGTCTTTGCTACTTTTACAGTGGTCATCTTGGGGAATATCCATCTTTTCCGCATGCGTGCCTAAACAGTAATGACTGATACAGAGCGCAATAAGCTTACGAGTGTTGGTCCAAGATGTACCCAATAAACTCTTTGTCCTATTCTAATTGTAGTGTGACCATGTAGCTCTTGAAAATCCACAGCCCTTAGTGCTCTTCCATTTTGCATGAACTTTGTTCAAGTAACAACTTGGAATTCCCCCCTTAGCTACCCCTAGGATATGCTAATTGAGACGCTGGTTATTCCCTCAACTCCCTCCTCCGAGCACCCACCTGCTCATCATCCATCTCATTTCTTTCTATTGCCCTCTGTTCCAGAAACCAGATAATGGACTTTTCCAGAGTATCGGTTAACGCGAGCTAGGGCATGGTGCTGCTAGCGCTTTTATTACTGCTTAGCTGGCAGAAAAGTTGTAGTAGTTGTGTTCCAGAGCACGAGTAACTTGCAGGTCTACCAAATCGCGAGGACTTTTGCTTGAAACACGCTACAGTATGAAGAGAGTTTGAATGACGTAGAAGTCTATATGACATCCGAATAGATTCCAGCCCCCACATCTGAGTCCAGTTTTGAGCCAACGGTAGTTCAGTATGCCGTTACAACCATGCCCATCTTCAAATCATTCCTACTTAGAATTGTTGTGTATTAATAATGCAGTTTGCGGGGATAATTATCTTATTTAAAATTGAAAGTTCCCAGCGGAAGTAAATTAAAGATACTACTATGCCCTTTATAGGTATCCTTTCAGCAACCAGATTTGCTGAGTCTGAATGTGGTTCGTGCCAATGTACATAATAAGTGCATGTCCATGACCAGCTTATCAATGAGTAGAAAATTTAAAACAAATGAAGACATAATTTTAAGTTGATTGTCGTGTTTCATCTTCTGACAACACATGAGCTAGAAAGGGTGGTACTAAAGTGGGGTATACGTATACGGACTTAAGCCCCAGCTTATCAAACCCCATGTGAATTTTAAACTGATGCAACGTAACACCAACATCCGTCCCCCATACCTGCGGAAGATATGCCTGTCGTAAGAGGCGAATAAAATACCAAATTGATTCAAGGGGTTGCCATCGCAATTTATATCTTCTCCGACCCACTCACCCATCTCCTCTCTCACCTACCCGAGGCGAATCCTGTTTATTTAACAACCGAGGCTCTGGCGACCCCAAGCTGGGAGGGCTTTATGGCCTAGAAGGTTTCATGTGGTCATACTAACTAGTTTCCGAGATGGTCGGGCTAGTACCTTAATGGTGCTGGTTACCAGAACGTACCGGATCTGCATCCGGCAAGGGACCATCAACATCGATAACACTCCCCAAGGCCTGCATAAACACAAAAAAGTGTGTTTCGCGGTGAAGTAGGGCACGACGGGTAGTACTTGATGCCTGCAAGGAGAAAATTTATTATCACTCCCGCCAACAAACGCTACTTTGAACTAAGTAGGCTCCTTCCTCTCGACGAACAAAGTCACGCCTAGACTTATCTTAACTATGCTCATGTTTGGCTCATAGCCAGTATAGAGAAACGATTTGGGGGCGTTTGGATTCAGCAAGAGATAAGTTCCAGATTGCCTATCGTCCTTTCCGTGCTACAACAGAAGTTTACTTAAGAAGATTAAATTGTGAGGTATAAAAACTTTACGCAGAGGGAACTTCGTAGTCTAAGTTATGGTATGGAATTCGATAGTGACGATCCGATGCAGAACATATTCTAATTGTTATTCAAATTAGGCTACAAAAGACTCTGTCCCTTGGCGCTCCCTTCCTCTTCTCGTCGAAAATTTACATCCCATCAGAAAAAGTCATAATTTTTTACGTAGACAACTCCATATAGATGGCAATGGATCGATAAACTCAACATCAAAGCTCTGTTTCAAACTAAACAGCTATTCCCTTAATTTTGCGAGTTTTTTCACGGTGCTCGACATGGCAGTGTCACTTTTAAGTTCACGGTCAAGATATTTATGACTTCAATTAAACAATGGAACCAACATCATCATTCTACCGCTCTCTGTGAGCGTTGGCTTCCTCCTCAATTCTCTTGCCAATATCCCAATCCATTGCCATACTCAAGTAGTTGATCACTCCCCTACTTGAGACTGTTAGACATTCTACTTGAGCGCATTATAACGCAATTACCTCCAAAGTACATGGCTACCAAAAAATGTGTATCCAACTTCCAAGCAGCACTTAAGATCTGGATAATGTAATACATAAAACGGAATGTTCGCATACTAGGAATTACTTACTTACTTACTTAATTGGCGCTTAACCGTTTAAACGGTTATAGCCGCCCAAAAAGGCGCGCCAGTTGCTCCTTCGCTCTGCCAACCGGCGCCAATTGGTCACACCAAGGGAGTTTAAATCGTTTTTCACCTGGTCCTTCCAACGGAGTGAGGGCCGCCCTCTACATCTGCTCCCATAGGCGTGTTCCGATAGAAACACTTTCTTGGCCGGAGCGTCATCTTTCTTTCGCATAACATGGCCTAGCCAGCGCAGCCGCTGCGTTTTAATTCGCTGGACTATGTTGATGTCTGCGTATAGCTCGTACAGCTCATCGTTAAATCTTCTTCGGTACTCGCCATCGCCAACGCGTAGAAGTCCATAAATCTTTCGAAGAACTCTTCTCTCGAACACTCCCAGAGCCGCTTCATCTGCTGTTGTCATGGTCCATGCTTCTGGCCCATATAGCAGGACGGGTACGATAAGTGACTTGCAGAGTATGATTTTCGTTTGCCGAGAGAGGACTTTACTTTTCAATTGCCTACCTAGTCCAAAGTAGCATTTATTGACAGCAGTGATTCTTCGCTGTATTTCAGAGCTGATGTTGTTGCTAGTGTTGATGCTAGTTACCAAATAAACGAAGTCCTTTACTATTTCTAAATTATGGCTGTCGAAGCGTGGTTGCCAAGGCGCATATGCGCTGACCCTTTGTTCGATCTCCTCATTCACTATCAAACCCATATTTACCGCCTCTTTTTCCAGTTTGGAGTAAGCAGAATACATTCCGGTTATGTGAGGTTTGTTTTAATAATGTACCAGCTTTATGGATGTCATCCCATGAGGGATCTCCACATGGAGCAACACACCTTCCTTTTGTTATTTGGAATGTAATTGGAATGAACAGGAACCCTTTTTGTCTCAATATGTTAAACTTCTGTTGTGGGAGTGGCGGTCCTTCACACTGAACAGGGCATAGTTCAATACAGTGCGTAGTTTGGGAATACTCTCTTTAGGCCAGACCTTGAGAAACATTTATCATTTAAACATAACGAATTAAAGTTCACAAACGGCTGTGAGTTCTAAATAAGCACAGTTAAACAGTATAGAATATGGAAAAAAATTATTCGACATTAATTTGCTAGCAAATGAACAGGAAACTAGCTGCCTGACTTCCAAACCAAGTAATCTTGGGCTTTTGATATTCTGCTGTGTTTTTTTCTTTTGTAATAAGTGCGGGTACGCAATTTAACGTTCATCTGACCTTTCAGCCTTAGTAATATTTATATATATATATATATGCTGACGCTCATGTAAATGTGTTCAAGAAATGTACACAGCAGAGTCATGAAGCTGCATGGAATGCGATGGGCTAAATACTAATCTGAGCAGCGTTTAGCTCAAACACCTCCGACATTTTGACATTAGTTACCACAACCAAAAATTTGGTTCATACTTATGCGTGCTTCGTCAGATTCATTAGCAATTTATTTGAAATAGTTTCAGTACCCTAAAGCGAATAGTACTAGTTCCGAACTAAGGCAAAACTATTGCATTATTAGGCGGTGAGAAAGCAGAGGAAGAAAGGCGTGAGGCGCGGGACCTTGAGCTGCTATCCATCAAGAATAAAGCCGAAAATTCAACCCAAAATTCGGCGACAGACCGAACAAAAACGGCGACCTTGTAAGTGATGTCCAGAGAGTATGTACATAGATTATAAATGGAACACTTTTCTGCTCTCCTAAATGGAGACAGCAATATACCGTCCAGGGATGATGAACCCTCAACCAGTGTCCCCCAACCCATTATAACGAAGTCAGATTAGCAATATCCATATGAAAAACAACATGGTCGCGGTCGCTAAGGATTGCCTGCGGAGCTATTCAAATACGGGGTGACCCCCTCTTGTGGGATTTCTTTAATTTTATGCTAAAGAAAATTATACTAGCTGCAGTACTTAACCGCTCTGGAACAATATTCTATAAAAGCATGCAATTACTGGCGTATGCTGACGACATTAATATCATCGGCCCCAACATCCGCGGCGTAATATCTGCTTTCTCCAAACCGGGAAAATAAGCGAAAATTACGGGTTTGATGGTGAATGAAGACAAAATTAAGTACCTGTTCAGTCCAGCGCGTTAAAACGCAGCGGCTACGCTGGCTAGGCCATGTTAAGCAAATGAAAGATGATGCTCCTGCTAAGAAAGTACTTTTATTGGAAGTGTAGGTAGGCAAAAGGAAGCAGGCGGCACCCACTTCGCTGAAAGGGAAAGGTGGAAAGGATTCAAAGTCCATTGGTCTTACCAATTGGCGTCAAGGCTGGCGCACCTTGTTGGACGGCCAAAGCCATTGGTTAAGCATCAATTAAGCAAGTTACACCTTAAAAAAGGCTTTCACAAGCACAAAATGTTGAACCTATTCAAATGAGCGGCAGTGTAAGTACATACGCACGTTCCTACTTTATATGAACGCTCATAAAAATGCATATTATGTATATTATTTAATATTCAAATGCGTAATAGTCATAAAACACAAAAATTATTTGATTCGGATGACTGACGTAGGCGCGCCAACGTACAGGCCATGAAAAAGAGTGGCAAAAGTTGATAGAGGCTGAAAATGCAGGAGTGCGCGCAGTATTATGGTCACAAAATGTGAGATCTGTAAGAGCGATAACGACTAGTTTATGCAGCTAAGGACTTTGAACATTCTTATGTAGCAGCAAGTTATGTGTGTGTTGAATACTTAGAAGTGGCCAAGTGCATAAACGCTCGTATTTATAAAGAAAGACATGAAAAAGAAATATGTAAACCAAGCGACAAGATGGCAAAGGGCAAAAGGTGCGTACGCATTTTTGTGACTTTGTACTTATGTATGATTGTATTATGTATAAAGAAATGCATGTCTATGCAAACAACTACAACTCTATTTCTACGAACATTTATAAAGGCAAACAAAAGCTAGATGCAATAAAATGTGAAGTAAGTACTATGTTGTTTGAGTACCTCTGCGCCTGCGCGCGCACCTTCTTAGCCCAACCACAATTACTACTTCCACTTCTTATTAACTAGCTTGCCATCGTTTGACTTCTTTCCTCTGGCTCTATGTCAACTTGCAGACCATGGAATTCTTATAGCGTGGAGAATGTTCGTTGCATTTGCACCTGTTCGCTTGATTGTTTTGTAATTTTGTGTTATTGTTGCAGTAGGATGCGTTCTGCGAGCGATAGCGATTAGCGTTAGAAGAATTTTAAACGTGTTTCTTTGACGCTGACATGTTATTGCGCCACTTCAGTTTATAGCTCTATAGTTGATACAACTGTGCGTACCTACGTAAGAAGATTAGGGTGTCCGTTATATCCTAAGATAGTTATTTTTTGTAGCGTTCTCTTACAAAATCTTAAAAATGAAAAACTTGATTGAAATATTTCTTATTTACTATTAAATTGTGAGATATTTATTTTCGCTCTGAAAAAGCTAATTTCTTTTAAACATAACCAAAATTATTAAGGTAAACAAAAAAGTAATTTAATAAAAAAACCTGTTTGTATGTTTGTTCGCTGTGAACTAAACGTTCAAACAAGCTTTTTGTTAGGGCATTCGATACACACATTTATACTGAATTAGGTAAGAAATAACAACTGCTCGCCTATTTTTAAAGCTTTTAAATATCATCTTCTTCAACCTTCAGCTATCACTTGCGCCAAACAGCAGCCAGAAGGCCCCATAACGTGAGCCTTTTAGCAAGCGAGCTGTCCCCTTTAAAACCATAGACGCAATAAACGCTTGCACGATATAAGCAGACATTCTGGTAGCCTTGGAGTAGTGATTTAGATTGACATACGTATACATCAAATTACTGAAGGCTCACAGGCTTTGAAAGTCACACGCGGAGCAGCACAGTGATCATTTCTCAGTCGTGACCGCTGGAACGCCAGTACATAACGGCGAAATTTATTAGGGGGACTCATTTAACCGTATAAATGCCTTATAAAGTGTGTAAACGTATAAATTTATCTAGTTTACGCACGAGCTGTCAAATTTTGTATGAAAAATCATTTACACAATTTGTTTAAATTTACGCGCACATTTAATTGTGTAAACGCGCTAAACTCAAAGGAATGCAACCTTGCAGACATTACAGACGGTATTTTCATCAAAAATCTCCAACATCAGCAAGTAAAGGCGTTTTAGTTTTGATTTTTCACTTAATCTTGGTATTTTTTAATTTGTATAACAATCAAAAAAAATTTTTTTGGAAATAATACAGCTGAAAAACAATCAAGTTTATCAAGAGTATTACTAGGTGCGTTCATATAACCGCGTGTGTAAATGGATATAATTTTACACCTTAAAAGTTTATATGCTATCATGAGTCCCCCTATTATCTGGAAATGTTCAAAGATTAAATCGAGTTCGGATACGCAAACGACATTTCCACAATCGTAATAGCTCGAAACACAGCAGAAAACATAGAAATTCAATGAAGTCATGTCACGACATGGAGTGACTACACTTGTGCGAAATGCACTCACCGGCAGAAAAAGAATTGATACTCTCAACGAAAACCACACAACGCTAAAAGTTGACTTTAAAACCTTCTTTGAAAAAGGTTTCACCCAAGAAGATAGTCAACTATTTGGGTGTATTAGTGTTCCCGATTAACAAACTGTGTGGAAATACGGCATGCAATTGATAATTGATCCAAACAGGTATGTTTGCTGGGCAGGTTCATGGTAAATATCGTAGTACCAAGGTAAAACAAAAAAAAAGCTAAGCAAGGACAACATCTCAACCACTTTAATGGACGGCTCCGAACTGTGCGCCAACACACTATAGAAGAGGAACCGCTGTAAGCTCCTAACATCAATACAGCGAAAAGCAGCTTTGAGAGTGGCCTCCACTTTTCAGACTGTGAAAGGACCTGCCGTGACATTGAAGGTTGCTGTAAGCAAAAGAGCTGGAGGATCAAGAAAACCTTTCCGCCCCAGAAACCTTCGCTCCAGATGAGAGTCAAGGCTCCTGTATCACCATCACATCAAACGAGCATCGACTTAACTTTACTGTGTTGGAGGTTTATCTGGTCTTAAGGCAGACGCTTCTATCCACTCAGCCATTTCTTTTATTTCTTCAACTTAAACAAAACCTGCCGGCTCAACGCAATGGCTTTTTGAAATTTTACATATTTTAGGTCATATTTTGAACGCTTCAACCGTCCATTTATCTACGTATTTCCAAAAGCTGTCAGTTCAGCAATTTCGCAAACACAAAACATACTCCGACGCACTTTTTCTACTCGAAAATTAAATCAATATGTTCACCATTAGCTTACTATTAGGCCGAGAATAAAGACAGCCGCCGCATAGTTCGATGGGCAATTGCTTCAAATTTTTTACTTTGATCAAAATTCACGTTGTCATTGCGATTAGCGTAATTGCGGTACTGCAAAGCGCGAAGTGTACGAGATTGCGAACGTTTGTGAGCGCGCACCAGCTGTGTGGGACACACACACTTGTCGGCGGCGGTGCACAACACACACACACAGAAATCTCACCTTTGAAATTTCATTTCGCTTCATTTCAAATTTTGGTGAATGCGATCGGCCACGATCAGAGCGTTTATAGCAGACCGCTTGCCGTACGTCCGTTCGTCGCAGTACGCTAGTTTCTGCAATTACAAATGTAATTTGCAAAACATCACCACAAACTGTCAAAATTTCATGACATTTACAAATTATTTGGCTTTTGCTGTTTAAAACCGTTAACATTGCCATGTAGCGTAATACAACTTGTAATTCAGAATTCAGCTAACATTTGAGCGGCAAATGCTTTTTGCTTTTACCCACCGCACTCTACGTTGCAGCACTCAACACAATGACAGAGCCGGTGCAAGGCGCTGTTAATTTACGTCAACACACTAATAAACTTGTAGCACCCCGCGAAATGCAAAGAAAAACTATCAAAAATACCCGACCAGTCAACGACGCCATGGAACGCCTTCCTTTAATTGTTTTTTTTTTTTTTTGCTATGCACTTGCAATAAATCCAACTCTTTTCGATTTACATATTTACCTGCAATATAATGGAACGTTATGTGAAAATTTTGATTGGACGCGGCGCGCGGCATGCCTGACTTGTCAACCGAAATGTCACGTTGTTTTTAGCAAAAATTCATTTAACGTTTGCTATGTACATTGTCACACAAACGCACATGACACGTGACATTGCAATGACGCGCACAGTTCCGAAAAATTTGCAGATGCATATGCCCATTGCACACTGGGACCAGAGACTTTTTTAAATGTCATCAATAGGACTTTAATAAAACCACTTTAGGAGCACACCTTTAGCATCAGTTCCAGACCGAAGAATACGAAACCAAATCAAACACGTCGTCGATCGATGGCAGGCATAACTACAGTGTCCTGGATGTTCGCACTTTAAGAGGTCCAAGGACTTGTCCATGTAGACGAATAGTGAGATCCCGAAGCAGTACAAGTACATTGAGGAATAACGCCCTGCCACGAAATAAAAGGCCGTCGCCTATGGGACCACGCTGGGTATAGGCGCAGTAATGCTCAATAGATAACTGAAGGTTTTAAGACCCAGTCAGACTTCTACATAGTGATAACATCCGTTCTAAAATCCAGTACCACCGGACTCAATTCAAGCTTTTCATGTTCCTACTTTTTTGTTCTTGAAAAACGAACGACCTGTTCTCAAAACAACAACTTTGTTCTTGAACTGACAACCATTTTCTTGAAAAGAGAACGGCTGGTCCTAAAATATGAACAAATGTTCTATTAATGAGAACAATGTTCTTAAATTAAGTCCAAGAAACAAGAAACGGTATAATTCGTCTGCAATACATTGTTAAATACAACATTTGGCACGAACTACCAAGCAGTTGTACTGGCCCAGCGGTTATGATGTTGCGCTTGCGATCATGTGGCGCGAGTTCGATCACCGTCGAACTCCAAATTTTTTTAAAACAATTTTTTTATGTTCCATTTTTTTAACTCTTATTTTTCGTTCAGTTCCATTCACATATGCACAGGTAATTCTCAAACTTGTTATGAAATGTTTTAAGTATATATGCAGATCACGTCTTCAAATAAGAATAATTTCTCAATAAGAGAAGTGTGTATGAAAAAAATGCATATTATGCATTTTTTCTTAAACTTTTTAATATTGATAAAAAAATTGTGTTATAAATATTTTTATTTATGACAAAAGAATTATTATTAATAAAAAATAAATGGGTAACTATTGAAAAAATACTTTCCCCTCCCACCAGAGATCAAGAACGAACCGTTCTTGAATTGAGACCGAAAAATGTTAAATCGACCCCAAATCGTTCTCGAAGCGTGAGAACGAAAAATCTTAAATGAAGCCTAAGTAGTGCTTGAAATGAGCACAGAAGTTTCACACATCAATACCGAAGTGGTCATAAAATACGAACTGTGTGCTTGGAGTACTTAACAGACTTTTGTCAACGAATGTTCTTAATTTTGGACTTGTTTCGTTCGTTTTAGAACGATTTTTTCTCTGAGTGTACTATTATAGCGTCATCAGATATTGGACGAACTTACCACTTAGTTCCCTGCCTGTGCTTCGATTAATCTCTTAGAGCCACAGTAGAAACGGAAGATTGATCCAAGAGCACTCAGATGGCAGCCGAGGCGACACCCTTGTACACCTATGGTTTCAAAGTAATGGGAGGAACAGGGTATGCGGTATACTGCGCAGATCCGGAAATAAACAAATGCGACAATAGCCGAAAATAGTAGCCGTTTCTAAAGCAATAGAAAAACTGGAGGCAAATAGCTTAAACTGAAGCCGCGTCAAGTTTTACATTGACAGCCAAGCAGAAATCAAAGCCATAATCTCAATAATATTTTAAAATATGTTAGTGTAAGCGATACTGACGAGAATCTGTATAGGAAGAATATATACAGTACAGGCAGTTCCTGGGCATATAGAAAACATGGAAATGAAAAAACGGATGAGCAAGCTAAAAAGAGATTAAAAACAGGTGAGAGCTGCACATGATCACCCAGCAGGAAAGGCTTGGAACCAAGCTCGTGGCTGCAAAGTGTCGAAGGTATTATGCAGCTCTTTGAACCTTACACTAAAAAAGTTACTATTATCACTGAATAGACGGGTCTATAGGCTCATGATGGATAATCTCCCCTGGACACTGTCTTCTGGCGTCATATGCTTTAAAATTAGGCCTTGTCAGTGATAGCAGATGTAGGAAGTGCGGGTTGGAGGAGGGTATAATCGAGCACGTTTTGTGCTCGTACCCTGCGCTCGCCAGCTTTTAGGAGGGGCACAGCTATAAGATCTAGAAGCAGCAAGTAGCATAGGTCCTAGAGGACGGAGTTATACGGAGAGTAACATTGGTTGTGGTGTTTGATAGTGTTTTTTCAGTTTGGTTGTTGGGTAAACCTTTGGAAACACTATGGACTCATTCAGTATATGTTAAGTCCTCACGGACCAACCAGTTTAACCTAAGATATCCAAGTAGGGTATAAAAATTAAATAAATACTTACAAGGCGCTAAGAGGACTTAGGGCGAGCTTCTTTCCTACGAATTAATGGGACTGGATCTACATGTTCTACGTCGACTCCGAACGGCATCTGCAAACCAAAAGAGTTTTCTGACAGGAATGAACTCGTGGTGTTGACAAATCACTGCTGAAGGGCAAACTCGCTTAGAAAAACTGTATTCTAATTGAAAAAACTTGTCTCTAAATTGTTAATGCTGCTTTGCCTGGGAGTTGAACCCTGGATTTTCGGTATGGTAGGCGGAGGGTGCTACAATCACACCAATGCGGCCGCCAAGGGCATTCGGACTAGAAATTCCCCATACACGGTAAAGATTAAATATAAATTTGTATATGCATGTAGATATACTTATATACTTATAAACAAACATTCATAGTTTTATTTTAACTGATTTTCTTATTTTCTTTCTAAAGCTGTCAATATTGATCGATGTGACCGCCGCGCGCTGCCGGTTTTTATGCTCGCCATAGAGCGGGCCATAGCAGCTGTTTACGATAGATATTGGACGTGTTTTTCGATTGCCTGTCCAATGACGGCGATTTGTTATTTTTATATATATTGCAACGAATTTGAAAGCAAACTGGATATCAATATTTATATATGCGCCACTGTATGCGTCTAGATAAGCATGGGTGGAGCTTAGAATAGCTTCGAAGGATTGGAAAATTTTGTTTGGGTGGTATATCTGTATAGCTTTGCCAAGTAAAGTGAGGGCAAAGACCCCAAGCGGATTAGGGGGCTTAGATTGTACCCGCGGCAGGCATGCTTCTCGTAAGAGGCGACTTAAATACTTAATTGATTCTAGAGATGATGTAGCGCAACCCTTTCAAGGATTCAATTTGCTGAACATGCAGTAGACATGAACGGTGGAGACTGGATTAGCTTCCTTTAGTCTCCATATTTTCATGGAAGTTTCTATGAGGTGATATTATTTCGAGAAAAAGAGGGATATCTCTGAGGGAATACCCAAAAGGAAGCAGTTCACCGCCCTTGTTTTTCTGAACAAAATATATGATGTTCTGGCCCCATGTGGAGATATCGCATTAGGGTTCTGCTCGCATCATAAAACCTTAATTTTAGCCTACTGCGTTTTATTTATTTCGAAATGCAATTATATGTCAAACCCGGTCGGTCGATTATCCTGACTGCTGCCTGCAACAGCTCTTTGCTTTTCCCTAGGCAAATGTGTTTGTGCGCATGCATTAGGGGTTAGGTTAGGTTTAACTGACTGGTCCGTGTGGACTACACATAGACTGAAGATATTCATAGTGTTACCAGAAATTTACCCAGCAACCAAATTGAAAATCCTATAAAAACCCAGGACATATGTTATAATATAACTCCGACTACTTGGCAAATACTATTACTCCTACTAACTGGAGTCTTATTCTGGCAAGCGCCGGACTGACCGAACGGGAAAGTCTCAGTCAGGCGCCATGGCTTATGTTATAGAATAATTTCGTCGTCTTGGCAAATGTTATAAGGTTTCTAGGACCTGGCTTTATTGCTATATCTGTTCCTTCCTACAGCTCGCACTTCCTACACCTGCTGTTACTGACGAGGCCTAACTTATAAGCATGTGATGCCAGAAGGTGGTATTTAGTTGGTATGCCCATTGTGAGCCTTTAGTCTTCTGTCTTCAGAGGTATGAGCTACTTTGCAATGATGCACATTAAACTCGGTCGATTTGTATGGACGAAAGTAACCCGATAACGTGCCATCGATTTTTCGATAGGATTTGGACTCAGGAAATAAATTTCCACTACGCATACCCAAAAAAATAAATTTCGAGCTTGCGAAAAAAAAAATGGCGAAAGGGTAAATTTTTCGACAAAAGCACTCCCCAAAACCCAAAAAATATTTTTATTTTTCTTTTTTCAAAAAACTGTTATCGCCAAAGTTTTTACAACAGTTTTTTGAAAAAAAAATATATTTTTTGGGTTTTGGGGAGTGTTTTGGTCGAAAAATTTACCCTTTCGCCATTCTTTTGGCAGGCTCGAAAATTATTTTGCTGAGCCTAAATCCTATCCAAAAATCGATGATGCGATATCCGTTAATAAATCGACCCAGTCTAATGCACATGATCTTAGAAAGTTTGCAGCGCCATGCTTCTGTCTACGCCATTCTCGCTTGATGGATCATATGTAACTCCTTTCTCCTTTTGATTTCTCCCAAACGGATTGGAACATCTACCGTCAATTTGTCGAGTGATGCACCCTCATTTGCCAGCTCATTGACGTTTTCATTTCCTTCTATACCTTTATGACCAGCAACCCAATATATACACCTATCCATCGAAGTCTCTCTAATGCTTATTTGCATTCCAGGTCACCTCTTGATGAAGTAAAGTGTGAGATCAATGCCTTGATCGCCGCCTGACTCTCAATATTTATATTGACGCCACTGTAGTTTAAGAACGCTGCCACCAGAATTTCTGCTGCTTTCTTCACGGCTACAATTTTCGCCTGAAAGACACTGCAGTGATCTGACCTACAGGCTGTAGGATCTACTTAATTCTGAATCGACACAGTAAACAGCAGACCCGACCGTTTCGTTAAAATTTTAACCATGGACAGTTGACAGCCAAGATGTTTAGACGAATGCCAGAAGACAGGTCTGTAGCTATATCCTGCATCAATTATATAATCTTGACCAAACATAGAGAATGGAAGTCATCTTATTTCATCTGTAGGAGCGGAAGTGAGCAGGATAAATTCAAGGTTGGTCGCTAAAAACCTTTCTGTATAAACCAAAATAAAGCTGTGGAGCTGCAAAGATGTAGGCAAAATCGAACCAAACTAGAAACTTTTTGAATGGAAGCATACAATGAGCAAGATGAGGGCTTTAAAGCCCCAAGGCACCCTACTGACATGCACTTGTTTACTCATTTCAATATATTAATGCATACTAATGTTTGCCTGTTCAACAGGAATTCCAATTGATTAAGTGCTAAAGGTGTTTTCATATCGTCCTCATCGTTGTCTCTCTAGCTGGGATGAGACGCTGCAGCGCTGCAGGCCCGTCGCGATACATAAAGTGGCAATTTTTAAAGTGACAACCAAGCTACCTACTGTGCATAGACCAGTTGTAACAAAAACAACAACTAGTTATAATAAAAGGTTCTTTATATTCATATATATATAATTATTAAAAGTGTTTGTATGTATTAATATATTTTTAGTATAGATGCGATACTATGCAACAACACCTTGCCCTGTGTAACTTAGTTGACTTGGTCAGCCGGCTTCATATGCATTAGCTTCTATCATAAATTCTGAGTTTCTAGTCTATTAACGTCTGGCTGAACGGACGGGCGAAGATTGAACAAAGGAGTGGCAGGTAGTGCTTGTATGTTGTATTTAAGAGTGACTCTTGTGCATATACGCATATGTAGATTTTTATGAATACCTGAATGTGCATATGTAAAATATTGTTAGTGAGAATAGTGACGGAACAATGTTCTTTGTTAAAAAAATATAAAAAAAAATACATTATGATTTGCTGCCATTTAATGATAGCATATCATTTTGGGGACTTAGACTTTCAATTTACGTGCATTCTTATTAGGTGGACGTTTGGCGCCAAAGTTGACAGCTGGAATGCACAATACTTGATGAGCAGTTACAACGAAGTGCATACACAGGGGTAAGAAATATAAAGGTACATTTGTCTTATCTGTGTATATGTATATAAACTGCATTTTTCTATTATCCTAATCAATTTTCCAATACCATTTTCCCACAGAAAGTTAATGAAGTAATTAGTCATGCTTTCTATATTAAAGTGCTTATCGAACTTAATCTTACAATTCAACAAGTAAAGGTGTCTAAGTTCGGGTGTAACCGAACATTATATACTCAGCGTGAGATTCAATTGTACATTTCATTTCAGATAAATTACTTTTCTACATAACACGTGGCACCGCCCGTTTAAAAAAAAACTCTCTCCCCATTTCTTCTTATAATAAAACTTTATAAGTGAAATACCATTGATTCAAAACTATTTTTTGCTAAGTTATAGCTTATTATTCTAGCCTAAGACCCTTTTAAAAATCTTTTATATAAAAGTGGGCATGGTCTTTAACCGATCTCGTCCATTTTTCTAGAAATATTTCCTGATATAGGGAAAATTTGTGTACCCAATTTTATTACGATCCGTTAATTTTTTCTTCGAGTTATGGCTCCCGAAACATAGAAATTTGCGTAGCTATAAAAGGGGCGGTGCAACGCCCATTTTTTAATATTTGAAGTTTTTCCTATTTATTGTTATAAATCCACTTGGGAAATGAAACACCATTGATATAAAGCTCTTTTTTGCTAAGATATAGCTTATTTTATTCGTCCACGATCCTTTTAAAAATCTTTTATATAAAAGTGGGCGTGGTCCTTAACCGATTTCGTTAATTTTTCTTCAACGCATTCCTTATAGCAAAGGCTCTCTGCCAAATTTTGTTACGATAGGTTTAACGATTTTTGATTTATGATTAATATTATTTGTAAAATTGATTTTATCACAAGTGGGCGGTGCCACGCCCATTTTATAAAACTTTTTCAAATTTTTATCAAGAGGCTCAATATCAGTCCACGCGTCAAATTTCAACATTCTAGGTGTATTATTTACTAAATAATCAGGTTTTTGTGGTTTCCAAAATGTTATATATATAAAAAGTGGACGTGGTTATCATCCGATTTCGCTCATTTCAAGTACCAATCTATTCTGGGTCCAGGTAAGCTCGTGTACCAAATTTGGGCGAAGATATCTCAATATTTTTAGAAGCAAAGTACAAGCTCAAGCGTAAGGTAAAATGTATAATGTATGGGGAATACACATATTGTTACGAATTTACTGAAATTCCGCTTATTCCAAATCTTCTGCTAACGTTCGAACACTAAACTGTTGAACAATTAACTCCAATATTGAATAATGCAAAAATGGTCTTTATTAGACTATTTGAAAATAACACTTTTACTTCGCAACTGATTGCTTGCTTAAATCAAACTGATTGTCGTGCCTCTACTGTTGCTGCTTTTTATACTCTTCGATTTCCTCGTTCCATACTTCTAGGCGTTTCCAGAATTTACATAGTTACCGCTATAAAATTATAACTACAGATGCACGTGTATAGCTTCTCATATGCGCGTGTATATGTGAGTGACACTTCCACAGATAATTTCCTACTTTTGGGAGCATCCCAGATAAAATATATGCATGTGTTTGTGCGTCTCTTCTCCGCTGCGTGTACGTATATATGTGTAGACATAATGATTGATACGTTTATGTAGATACAAGTGACTGCCTGCTTTATTGTTGTTGTGGCTTTATTTACTTAGCATCAGACTAGTGATGTGAGTATCACTTAGTGTCACTAATATTCGTCACAATATGTAGAAAATAAATGCACGCGTAGCGTGGGATATCGGTATGCTGTACGGAGTAATACAGAATTTAAGCGTATGTGTATCGTTACGCTGTAGCGAAATGTGGTCGAATTGACATGAGCGTAATCAGAGAGCATATCAGGGAAAGTAAGGCGTTATCGGTTTGTTATAGCTTTGTTATCAAATACGAGCTACCGTGGTGTGGGGGTAGCGTGCTTCGCCTACCACACCGAAGGTTCTAGGTTCAACTCGCAGGCAAAACAGCATCAAAAGTTCGCTGTAGCGAAATGTGGTCGAGTTGACATGAGCATAATCAGAGAGCATATCAGGGAAAGTAAGTCGTTATCGGTTTGTTATAGCTTTGTTACCTAAGACGAGCTACCGTGGTGTGGGGGTAGCGTGCTTCGCCTACCACACCGAAGGTCCTGGGTTCAACTCGCAGGCAAAACAGCATCAAAAGTTGAGAAAAACGTGTTTTCAATTAGAAGTGTTATTGTTTAAGCGCGTTCGCCCCTCGGCAGTGGTTTGGCAAACACTACGTGTGTATTACTGTCATTAAAAGCTGCTCAACGGACGTCGTTCGTAGTCGCCGGAAAACATATAGGTCCCGTCCCGCAACTTTGTAGGAAAAATTTAAAGAGGAGCACGACGAAATTTGCCATAGAAGCTCGGCGTAAAATCTGTACGGATGTTATCGCACCTTTGCAGAGGTATTTATGGACAATAGATCTACACAAAGGTCGCAATGCTTCCAGGCCTAACAATAATAATAATCGCACCTTACATTTACTTTCTTTATAAATGAGCTATAGAATTGTTACCGAAATGTTATACATTTGCTATCGATAACAAAGTTTATCAATAAGTTATCAATTTGTTATCGATTTCCTATCGAAATACGACCAAAAAATTATCGTTTATGTCGCCAAAAAGGTATAGGCAAGATACCGATTTGCTGTAAATAAGTTATCGCTTTATTATCGATAACTTACCGATTATTTATTCAAAGGTTTTCGATATGTTGTAAAAAAGTTATCGATTTGCTTTCGAAAAGTTATCGATTTGTTATCAGACTGTTGCCACCCTCTTATCGAAAAATTATCGATTTTACTTAAAAAAATTATCGAAATTGTATCACGAATTTATCAATTTTTAATTGGAGTGGTTCCAAATAGATACCGGTTTGTTAGCAACAAATCATTAATATATTAACAAAAATTCATTGATATATTACCACAGAGTTTGAGGCAAGGTACTGAGTTGCTATCGAAAAGTTATCGATTTGTAATTATACTGTTACCACCTACTTATTAAAAAATTATCGATTTTACAACAAAAAACTATCGAATTTATATAAAAAATTGATCGATTTTTAATTGGAGTGGTTCCAATTAGGTATCGGTTTGTCAAAAGTGTAAAGCACGCCACCGATTTTCTATCAAAGAGATATTGATCTACTATTGAAAACCTAACGATCATTTATCGAAAAGTTATCGATATATTTTTAAAATGTTATTGATTTACTATCAAAATTATTTCATTATTATTATTATTTTATCGATTATACCTAAAATATATACTTATCCAGATGTTATCCAAAAGTAAACGGTTTTTTATTGGAGTGGTTCCACTTAGTTATCGGTTTGTTATCGACGAATAATCGGTTTACTATGAAACAGATACCAATAAAACTTCACTATAAAATATATGAAATATCTGTAGCCCGGCATAACAAGCTGTTGACTCGGCGATAACCAATCGATAACTTGGCGATAATGCTTCGCTGTCGATAATTAGAATATAGTAAAACAATAACTTCGGTATCGCTTGTTTTACAAAAGTAGCCAAAGTAGCACGTCATTTTCTGTTCAATATCAGTCGATGTCTGCCTTCAACCTCTCTATGTCTGTCGACCACTTTTAATTATAAGTTTTAGCATTACCATTACTCATTCCTCTGAATGATCATTTGGAAAATTAAACAATTTTACCATTTCCACTGACTTACAGGCATTTTACTATTTTTGATAACAATGAAATAGAAATTATTTTAAAAACCGCCCTCAACAATAAGAAATTGTATAAACTATGACACACTTCCAATGGGTGTGTAGGTTTTGTGGTTGACCAAATGGAAAACAATTTTACTGGTGAAATGAACTTAAAGAAACCGCAAATTAACAAAAGACTCGCCGATAAGTTGTTAGTTTGAAAGCAATTAGAAATCATTAAATGAACTGAAAGGTGCGTGTGCTATTCGTATGTGCAGCTGAAAATATTTGAGTAGACAAAGTAAGTGCGACAAGTCTTGTTTGAAGAAGCAGAGGGTTCGTCAACCACAAATTTGCCACCTTTCCAAATGATTGAAAAATGTGGTTTAGGCAATTAACATAGAAATGTTAAATGACTGTCTACTAACCAATAGGATGATGTCTTCGAGTTATACAGTTTTGGGGGGTGCAACGAAATTATCGTCTTTCTTCGGAGCTGTCCACCTTAGTGATGCCTCTCAGAAAGGCAAACTGCTAATTGTTGTAGGGCCAGCAGAAGGTTCTTCGAGAGAGCACTTTTTTCTTATTTTCCTGCAGACATAATGGGAGACATGTCGCTTTGCGTGACAGTTTCGTAGAAAGTATATATATAATGACTACCTCCGAGCCAGTTTTAGTAGGATGCAGAGCAAAAAAATTTTTCCAACAGTGCTGTAGTCTGATCCATGTGTATTTAAATCAATCAAAGACTGCGACTACTTCAAACGCACACAAATACGACTGAACCAATTGAGAACGCGCTCGAAAGTTCTGCAAAGGGAAGCAATTGCCATTTCACACCTTGGAAACGGGCCACTCTCCGTTAGATTCTAGTTCGATATCGACGTATGTGCGGTTTCTAGTTTCCAATAGATGAAGTAATTTTGTTCTCTTTTCATTAAGAGGATTTACCTTCCTTTATAAATAGCATAACACGAAGAGAAAGGGCTAAACCTGCAGTAACTAAGCTAAGATAGGATTGGTAAGGGCCTCGATAAGGCTAAAGCAGGTGATAGGAAACCTTTATGGTGCGAAAACCATAATTCAATTTTCGGTAATGCGGCTTGGCAGAAAATCTAAAGCGATTTAAAAACGGAGGATACGTCACATATTTAATGAACATTGGGGTGATTAGCGTGTGATTTGTGTGCTTGCGCATGCTTTCCTACCTCAGCGCAAGCTTCGATTGCGAAAAACCGACCAGAGACTTAAAAGCTAGTATCATCTCATTAAGAAGGACATTCGAGAGCATCATGTTGGCTGTGGTTTACCAGATTCATATCCCGCAAAGGACAGCCTATATTTGCAGCACTCCCCAACCTTTCGGAGAATGTTTCTGCGTTTACAACAGCAACAACCATAGTAAGCTAGTGAGCGTTGATTCTTATTTTAAACCGACTTCGCAAGGTAGCCTTGTCAGTTGTCTGGAAGAAGAATGGCTGCCTCATATTTATTATATGCCTATGTACATTAGGGTGATTCTTATTAATAACAAAAAAATAGTGTAAGACTGCAAAACATCGTTTACTTAAATGATTTATGTACAAGGACCACCCTAAAGTACATATATTCATATGAAAAAACCCCATGTATATATGTAGGTAACTAGTTTGCAAAGAAAAACAAATATGAAAGTAAGCTTCACATCTAGGCACATGGGACCAAAGTTCCTGCAAATGCGATAATAGTTCAAATAATAACAAAAACAAAGCATACATACATAGCTAACAGCCCTCAAAATAACTAAAGGCGAATAAAAAAGTAAAATTGAGTAAAAAGGTAACAACCACAACAAACACTTAACGCATATCAACAATGCAAACAAACAAGAACAGCAGCGATAAACATTAAAAATATCAACAAATATAAAAACAACAAAAACTAGTGAACGACAACTGCGACAACATCGACAGCCATCGGACCAACTAACAACAAAAACAAAATTGAACAAAATTACATTAAATTGGCTTCAATTATTGCATTAATTTGGGATATGAGCTGTTTGCCAGCTTATCCGTTTTTTACAATATACTATAAACATTAGGGTGCGTCTTATGTGCATATAATAAACTATTATGGAGTTAGATTTTGATGGACTTCCGTGAAATTTTGAAGAGGATATAATTGTATCGTATATTCTTGGACCATTGTGGCACTACTTCGGACCGCTTCGGAATGACTTCAGGACTACTCCGGGATTATTTAAAGATAGTTTCGGATCTATTTCCAAGCAATTTTTCCTGACCAATTTGGAAAAATTTCGGGATCACTTCGGGATTATTTTAGCATAGTTTAGGTAGTCTTAGAATTATTGCAGGATCATTTCAGGACTATTTTAGGCATCACTTTGGGACAATTTCTGAATAGTTCGAAACTAATTCGAAAAGATTTAAGGACTGCTGGATCACTTCAAGATTATTTTAGCTATAATTTCAGAAAAGCTTCAGAATCATTCCGAAATAATACCATTTCGAGAATGTTTTAAGTAATTTTAGGTAAATTTTAAGATAATTTCGTCTATGCGTAATCATGCTATTGAATAAATGGCTTGGCGAGTATTTTTGAACCTAATATTCAAAAGTTCAAGATTTTAATGCAGCTATAGCAAAAGGATCTAAATCATTCTATCACTTTCCTGTGCTTTCTCAAACATTGGGAAAAGAATTTCTCTTGAAACTTGATGTCCAGTAATAACTTATTCGATTTTGTTAAAATTTTTAAATTAGCCTTACTTTTTAGGCCAAAGTTGCAAAATAAGGCGCCCCTTAATGCACATTACTGTGTATGGATACAAGCAGTTGTATGCCCTTTGTGCCACTCCTTTGGTGGTGTTTCCACTTCCTGACTAACTCAGTTCAGGTCGAGCCCCTAAAACAACGTATGGCCACCGAGCCTGAATACATACATACCCACATACATATTTATGGACATATCCCATAAAGGGAGTTGCGACTGTTGGAGTCATCGCATTTTTTCTTTATTTTTGTTATTTGCTAGTTATTTATAATGCGAATTTGTGCAAACAGCAACTAAACTGAATTGAAAGTAAAGTTATTTGTCATACAAACTGAATGCATGCACGCTTTATCCAGAATGCGAAATTGAGTTGAGTCATAGGACGTCGAGTACGAGTATTTGAAGTAAATACTGGAAATGTGAAGAAATCGAAGAGAGGCGGCACGAGATTAATGCCAATCGGTAATAATTTGCACGATTAGTATTTTGTTGTTGTGCTTGTTTTGTTAACGATAAATTCATAAAATATCATATCATTAAAAAGTATATATACTTCTGTTACTTATATATCTTCATGTATAAGCGGGGAATTGGAAATATGCCTTCATGGAAATGAAATGCAAAAACATTGTTGCTTAATGCGTACTGACTGCTTTTTATCAAACAGACTAAAGGAAGATCCATTTGACTGGAGAAATTGTATAGGCAATCAAGCATATTGGGACTTATCAACGATAATTATAATTACTTAGGCCTTTCAATACAAGTTTGACTCAGTTTATCAGCTAAAGTACGCTTAAGCCTATTATGTAGTTTCTCAGTCCTCTTTAACTAAAGTTTTAGCTGAATTTAAGAGGTCCACCTGGCAGGGTTAAACTCTAGTTAACTTATCAGTTGCTGTTGTTGTTGTAGCAGTGCTTTGCGCGACTGATCACAAATTGTCATCAATATTCTCGAACGGGAGTCCAAGGAAAATTGCAGTTTCAACGGGGTGTACCACAGGGAGAGGAGTGCTAAAAGCGTTGGTTCCACATTACAATTGAAGAGATGGTTGGTGTCACGTGGGACACATTACAAGCAGGACGTAAATTTTGTATGGAGGGGTTGATTTTGGATAGGTAAGAGTTTAACCTGTTACAGTACCCAGATCGCAGTTGAGCTACAGTGACGCGCGTTTCCCTAGGGAGAGTGCGTTACTCTTCTGCGAGTTCTGAGTATTTTCCTTTAAGAACTGGATTCACCGTCCAATTCCTGGCATAGAGGTCCGACGGCTGTTTGCGGACATCACTGAGGACCTGCTTGTGCTTCTTTGCTTCAGACGGCTGTGTTCACAGGTGCCTATTTCCTCATAATGCTTAAGGAGGTGACCTCTTATGCACCTGGAAGGTGTGGCCTTATCAATCAGATGTCTGTTGGGATGCCCAGGGTTCTGGGTATTCTACAGAAACTGTTTGTTCAGCATTTCATTTCGCTCCCTTATGGGGAGTACTCTCCCCTCATTATGTAGGTAGTGTTCTGGGGAAATAAGAGGACAGCCCGTAGCGGTTCTGAGGGCATTGTTTTGGCAGGCCTGTATTTTCTTCCGGTGAGCAACCTTTAGGCTTGGCGACCATATCGGGGACGCGTATCATGCAATCGGCCGGCCAATTGCTTTGTAATGAGCGTTTCTTTGCCTTTACTCCAGGCATGCTTAACCAACGAACCGATATCATTTCGTTACGATAATTAACGTTAATAAACGAAACAAAGTCATTTCGTTTCGTTTATTAACGTTAAGAACGTCAAATTAACGAAATGATTTCGTTTCGTTTTCTGCCATATCAAAACGAAATCAAATCGTTTACGTTGATTATTAATTTCAAACTATGCTGGCAAAGCTGATTGATGGTGGAGTCATTAAAGGTGAAAGCATTAGCCAAGCTGATTGCAACTTTTCTCATGAATTTTGACAGTATGAACATTTCTCAGAGTATTTTGACATTACCACCAACGAATTACACGAACAAATTACATGGAGTTTGTGTGTGTATGTCCGCTCACTGTTGCCACCTTACGGCTTCACCATGGCTATAGCATTGCCAGCACAATTCAAACATAAAGTATCACGTTTTTGTTAACGTTTTAACGTTAACGAAAGCTCTTCGTTTCGGTTAAAAACGAGATACAATTTATCTTGATAATTTCTTTATCGATAATTGGAAAAATTTATTGGAAAAAATTGGAAATTTTTTGATAAACGATTAGCTTAACGTTAAGGTGCATCCCTGCTTTACTCCAAGTGCAGCCGCGAAGAGATTTGAGGATTTTAGGTACAATTGCGTTTGCCGATTCTCCAAAATTTAACCCCATTTCATTATCCTTCCATTTAATTTGTTGTTTAACCTCTCAGCCGTGTTGATAAATATCATACTTCTAAAATCTCATGCCTTTTTTCTAAACCGTGGTTCAAATTTATAATCATAGCGTTTTCTTACTCAAGTTGAGAAAAAGATAGTACTCAAATTGTACTCAAGTGTGCTTCTCTAATTGAACTCATATTTAAAATTCCAATACTGCAGTATTTTTGGTTTACTGCTGACCATAAATAGCTGATGGGTTTTTTGTTGCCACTTTGAGGAAGTTTTGTTTTCAACTCCGCCTCAACTTGATAACCAGTGAAGGATATCAACTGGGGAAAAATGTCCTGGATATTCATTTGAGAACTATAAATTTCTTTTATCATTTCTCCAAGGTTGGAGAATAATTTGAGAATGATGTTGGGGACCAACTCAAAAACTGTAAATCTCTCAAACGTTGGATAATGATTGAAAAATGCTGCTGGATGCTGAGAACTATCTGCTTTGGGAACAATTAGAGAATAATATTGGATATCAACTGCTATATATTTTTCGAAGGCTGGAAAATATTTTCATGTTTGTTGGGTAAACAAAATTTAGCCGTTGCCGTACTTACAAACTATCTAGCTAAAAAAACCAGTGCTGCCGTACAAAAAGCCTACCCCAAATGTGGCCTTACTCTGTGACTGGAAAATTGCTCTGTACATTAACTTTAAATTTGACTAGAATCTAAGCAAAGCTTTACCAACTACTGAAAACCCGGTTCTAAGTAGGGGTAATATTAGCGTGCCCCAAAAAACGTTTCAGGTATTTAAGTTGCATATTGTAACTGCACATGTGGTCTGTTTCAGGTACATATTTATTTACTAGCCAGTTCAACATAACAAATTTTGCCCTGTTTAGTCGGTACAACCAGAAATAGAAATAGGATATACTAGTCGATTTATGTAAAGATATACGCCAAACAATGTTGAGTAACATTGCACATTACGGCGCGTCGAGGAAGAACCTGTTAGAGAGCAAATTAGTTTTCAGACTAGTTTTTCAGATTTCGTTTACCTGGTGCTATTACATAAAGTTCGAGCACCGTATCTGAAACACTCAGAGTCTAATGTTCAAAAAAAAAAAAAAAAACAAGCCAAAATACGAGTACCTGTTGACATCCAACAAAGATTGAGTTTAATTTGACGCTGGTTGCGCTTCCTCCTGGAAGCTAGTCTAATAAATATATTGGCTGCGCACTGGGGCCCCATTTTTGGTCTATTTTAACCAAAAATGTATCTTTTATGGAGACAGCTACTTTAGTACTTGTTTCTAAACAAGATCGTGATATATTGCACCTAAATCTAAACTAACGGAAGATAATAAATATGGCCAACATTTATCCAGAAAAAGAAGCATGGAACAAATGTAAGCACCAATAGCCAATCTGCCAAAAAATAAGCAGCAGTTTGGGAGATAATAATTTAAAAGATCTTTACAAGAATTGGTGAGTTGGGAAATACAAAGAATAATACTTGGACAACCTCCATGTATTTTACGCGCTAAGCGGTAAATAAATCTTGGAGTTCGGCCCGAATAAGATAAATTCACCAGTTTATATTTAAGCTAAATTCCGGTAAGCTAACACTTTAAGACTTGCTGCATATTTAGGGGCGCCGTACTAGATATGTAGCGCAAGTGTGGGAATATTCGGCAAACGGATGCGTATTGCCAACGAAAAAGTAGAAAGATCAGCAAAAAATTAGGACTAGATGGAACTGGCGTCAATACATTTGAAAACGTTGCACCGATTTTGTACAACCTTTAGCGTCCATTGAAATCTGAAATTGGGGACAGGAGGCAAAACTAAAAGTGTCCGTCCCGATTTGTTATACGGCCAGAACCGTTTAAACGGTTACGGGCAAAGTTAGCAAAATTTGTTGATAATATTTAAATGGACGCACATACTGCATGTACATACGTACATCGCTTTACAATTGTGGGAAGTACATAAAAAGCCCGATAACATAACCTAATATAATCAGGTAATTAGCCTACGTTGTTCAATCATTTTCTGAATATCGCCTTAGAATTTACTGTCGAAATTAGTTTTTCTTTTATCTCGCTTTTGCTTTTGAACAAAAACTTTCACTTTGACAGTGAAATTAAAGTTATCAAAAATGAAAGCAGGAATTCAAAACTAAAGTTTAAACTTTTTTTTTTGACTTTCTCTTTACTGCTGCCAGTAATGTAGTAAAAATTACATAAACTTAATTTATCCCTCTGTATTGCAGATGCCGCTTGAAGATGCATACCAATCTGACGCAGTAAACATTTAGACTTGGGTTATATCAGAGTTGAGGACTAACGTACATCTCATGTCTCAGGCGTTGTTTCTCAGTAATGGCCTAACTTGAGATTCAAAGGGTGCTAAACAAAGAGGAAATGTTTAATATGGCAAAAAAGGCTTTTTCTCAAGTTCAGAAAACGATAGTTCTCAAGTTGTTCTCAAGAATTATTCTCCTTAAAATATAATGCCCTCAACTTTCATTTGTTGTTTTTCTTACAATAATATGTTTGTTCTTCAGAGATGTATCTGAATAAAAATTTCATAATAGATTAATGCTATTCATTTTTAGCGAACAGGCGAAATATGCTGGATATATATTTGAGAACCATAAATTTCTCAAAAATTCTCTACGTTTGGGGAATAATTAAAATGATATTTGTGATAAACTGGAGAAATAAATGTTTCTCAAAATATCTGAGTGGTTGGAGAAAAATTAGAGAATGACTTTGGATATGAACTTGAGAACCATAAGTTTTTCAAGATTTATTAAAGTTTTGCGAACGAATGGAGAAAAATGTTGGAAACTAACTTGAGAACAAGATAGTTGGAGAATATATACAGAAGGATGTTGGATATCGACTTGAGAACTATGATTTTCTCAAAGGCTGGAGAAATATAAACAGCAGGCCCCAGGGTTTTCCCATTTATAAATTGTAATTCGATCCAAAGTTCTATTTGCTAGACTCCGAGACCCTTACTTGAAAAAAAAAACACCACATCTCAGCCGGTAGTCGACATTAAATTTCAAACCCAATAAAATAAACAGAAAATTTCATCATATTGTTGATTTTAATTTGTCGAAATATATTTTCTCCATATTTTATACTATTAGCGTGCTGAAGGCTTTCACTAGAGTAGGGCTCCTGCCGACAGTGTGGTGGGCTAGCCAGAATTCCTATCTCCCGACTATGTGTTCGACAGATTTTGGATTAGGCCGGTAGTATTTAGGTGACGAAGAACTTGTCTACGGATTATTTGCAACCAAAGGTATACCCGGCTGTATTTCAATGCAAACTTATCGATATCTTGTGTTGATAACAAGCGTACAAAAGAAAATTTGCGGAAATTCAACTATTCAACGGAAATTTAGCCTTCCCATTCCCGTGCAGCATTAAGAATTGTCAAGCACCTAGAATCAGTAGATGAACAATCAGACGTGGATAGTGACCGCTAGGCATAGGCCATGAGGCGGTAGAAGAAAGCCGAGTTCAATCAGTGAAGAAGATTGGAAAAGAACTAGGATCAGACGGAGGACCTTCCCATTCCCGTGCAGTATTAAGAGTTCTCAATCGCTTAGAAGCAGTGGTAGACTCAACAGATCTAGAGAGTGACTGCTAGACATGGACTGTGAGGCGGTAGAAGTGTGCCGAAATCTGTTCAAGAGTTTTGCTGCGAGAAGCCCAGTATGCAGAGGAAGAAGGTTCAGACGGCAGAGTGAAAAAAAACACTTATAACTATCGAAAAGGCACTAAACTGATCCCCTTCTGCCACTGCACGTTGGTCACTGAATTTAGGGCGCTTTAACTAAGAGGAGAAGTAAAATTTAAGTTAGGTTGACAAAGTGGTAGGATTTTAAATTGTGCCTACCTTTGCCATGTAGTTTGAGCCCGTATGGAAAAACCTGGACTTAAATTTGTTAAATTAACTCAATTTTTAAACAGAAATGTTAGTATTCTTTCTTAAAGATAATCCTAGTTTTAAAAGCAGTTGTATGCTTTCGTTTCCCGGTAGTCTACTTAAGATTTTACATGAAGGCTAAAAAATTAAATATATCACTCACCTCATATAATAGAGATAATTGTTAAAGGTTTATTTTATAGTTTTGCACTTGGCTAAATTTCACAGTTAACATTTGTACAAACATCTGTTTAATGCAAAACTCAATCTTTTAGATCGTTCAGTTTTTGACTTTGATGTGCCGACGGCATTTGCTTGATTCACTATAAAAGACACCGTCGTCACTATGATTTGCAATTAAAACTTCTTCACTTAACTTATTTGTCTTTATCAAATTTCAGAATAATATTAAAACCGAAACATTAAGATTTATATGAATGTAGTTTAAAGAGTATTAGGGTATTCCGGTATACACATAAATTATTTCAGTTTTTATTGTTCAAGATATCAAAATACATAAATAATTGGTATTAAATTACACAGCGAAGTAACAAAAAAAACAGATTATTGTTTTTTGATTTCACGAATTTCTATTTGCTTGTTTTTAGTTCAGACCATCTCCCACATTCACTGAAACTTTGCATGCACTTACGGCGAGAACTTAACAACAGAAAAACACAAAGGCCTTGTCGTTAGTTTAAGTTTCAAATTGTATCTGAGCGTCTAACAAAGTGACGACGAATTAAGCGAATGACTTTTTGGCCATTGTCACATGGCAAGTTTACGAACGGAAATGTGAATTTGGTCGGTTTGCGCAAAATGCGAAAGCGTTTTGGAAATTTATTTTCAGTTTTAGTTGCAGTTGTCGGTTGGCGGCTAAGTTGCAACTGACAGCTGTTTGGACGCCGTTGCACGATGCAAAAGCCCAATTGCGAATGCGGCACAAACTAACATGGCTAGCGACCAACCACTTTGTCTTATACTCCACTTCGTGCCAAACATAACATTTTTGCACTGTACAATGTACTACGTACTACGCACTTCCATATACATATATGTACATAAGATAAATATGTACCTTGTAGGCCCACGGGTAAAAATATAAATATTTACAAAAATTTTACACAAGAAACTGCCATAACAATGTTGTTACAAGACTTCACTATTGCGTGTGCCATGGTGCTGCAGTCGAGAGGATTTCGCGCTATGTACATAGTTGAGATGCCGTACGAATAAAACATATCACATAATTTTGTTTACCGAGTCTATTTTCAAAGCACTCCAAAGTCGAAGCCGCTCAAATGTTGTCTACGCAAATTTTATACAAATACAAACCAAATCCACCCAAAAACCGTAGATGGAATGAATGAAAAAACATAGTCCCAACAAAAACAAGTAAGGAAGGCTAAGTTCGGGTGTAACCCAACATTACATACTCAGCTGAGAGCTTTGGGGACAAAAAAAGGGAAAATCACCATGTAGGAAAATGAACCTAGGGAAACCCTGAAATGTGTTTGTATGGCATGGGTATCAAATGGAAGGTATTAAAGAGTATATTAAAAGGAATTGGACCATAGTTCTATAGGTGGACGCCATTTCGGGATATCGCCATAAAGGTGGACCAGGGTGACTCTAGAATGTGCTTGTACGATATGGGAATCAAATGAAAGGCGTAAATGAGTAATTTAAAATAGATTGGGCCATAGTTCAACAGGTGGACGCCATTTCGGGATATCGCCATTAAGGTGGACCAGGGGTGACTCTAGAATGTGCTTGTACGATATGGGAATCAAATGAAAGGCGTAAATGAGTAATTTAAAATAGATTGGGCCATAGTTCAACAGGTGGACGCCATTTCGGGATATCGCCATTAAGGTGGACCAGGGGTGACTCTAGAATGTGCTTGTACGATATGGGAATCAAATGAAAGGTGTTAATGAGTATTTTTAAAGGGAGTGGGCCATAGTTCTATAGGTGGACGCCATTTCGGGATATCGCCATAAAGGTGGACCAGGGGTGACTCTAGAATGTGTTTGTACGATACCGTGTTAACGGCCGAACGGAAGGACAGACGGTCGACTGTGTATAAAAACTGGGCGTGGCTTCAACCGATTTCGCCCATTTTCACAGAAAACAGTTATCGTCATAGAATTTATGCCCCTACCAAATTTCACAAGGATTGGTAAATTTTTGTTCGACTTATGGCATTAAAAGTATTCTAGACAAATTAAACTAAAAAGGGCAGAGCCACGCCCATTTCGAAATTTTCTTTTATTTTTGTATTTTGTTGCACTATATTATTACTGGAGTTGAATGTTGACAAAATTTACTTATATAATTTAAAGGTATTAAATTTTTTGTTAAAATTTTACTTTTAAAAAATTTTTTTGAAAAAGTGGGCGTGTTCGTCATCCGATTTTGCTAATTTTTATTTAGCTCACATATAGGAACAGGAGTAACGCTCTTGCCAAATTTCATCATGATATCTTCAACAACTGCCAAATTACAGCTTGCAAAACTTTCAAATTACCTTCTTTCAAAAGTGGGCGGTACCACGCCCACTGTCCAAAATTTTACTAGTCTTCTATTTTACGTCATAAGGTCAACTCACCTACCAAGTGTCATCACTTTATCCGACTTAGGTAATGAATTAACGCGCTTTTTCGGTTTTTCGAAATTTTCGATATCGAAAAAATGGGCGTGGTTATAGTTCGATTTTGTTCATTTTAAATTGCGATCTGAGACGAGTGCCTAGGAACCTACATACCAAATTTCATCAAGATACCTCAAAATTTACTCAAGTTATCGTGTTTACGGGCGGACGGACGGACGGTCCAGATCATTTTGTTGTATAGAAATCTATATCTATCTCGATTAGTTTACGTCGTTACGGTTTACCGTTATGCGAACAAAGTTAATATACCCTGTGAGCTCTGCTCAGCTGAGTATACAAAAGTTGGGGAGCTCACGAGTTGCGTGGCACTGAATAAGCGCATTTGAACATTTAAGAGCCCATTACTGATACTTAGCATAGACTTGGCTTGACTTGAGAACTGTCACTTACAATTCTGTGAAATGAACATTGCATGTTACTGATTACTCAAAATTTGGCAACACTTAACTTGACTTAGAAGTCTGTTGAATTTTGATTTCCTATGTAAGTTCTAAGTGACGTTTTCCTTTTTTAGATGCCATTTGTTTGTTTTTCCATTTCATTTTGACATTTTGCCATACAAATTGATATTTATTGATTATGATGCTAGATTGTATGCGCTAAGTGGAGTATAATCGTGGCTAAGTTGCCAAGTTTACGCCAAGTCAAGTCAAGTCTATGCTAAGTATCAGTAATGGGCCCTTTAGGTTAGCTTTACGTTTTTGAATGTGTGTGAGCCGCCAAAATCCTCTCAATCCCTTCTCCCTTGCTCATGAAAGGTTGCACCGCTTGTGCAAAAGCTCACCGTCAAATGTGCGATCGAGTCATAAAGAAGGTTATTGCGGTGCGCAAAAGGTAGGAAATCGAAACGAAACTGACTGAGAATGGAAAATATTAGTTTCAGTACCATTATTCGAACTGTAGTGTGAATCAAACATCCATTCAGTTTTGTTTTGGCTGATTTGCAATGCAGTTGCGAAATTTTGTGGGAGGATTGCTTTTACTGCGTAGTGGGCCTCTCGGGTAATTGGGTTAGCAAAATACAAATATATGCATTTATATAATTTAATGTATCATTTGAGCAACTTGAATGGCTACACTTCCGGAAGACACTAGAGCCTGATCACTTTTTCACCGCAAACCTGCGGCTTTCCAATCACCAGCAAGTCTTCCGAAAATTACATAGCACCATCACCGCGCTAAACGCCATCAAAGGGCATCGAGATAGTTCAGAAACGTAACATAGAAACCCAGAAGAATTAAACAAGGGATACCACAGGATGGTGTTCTATTCCCACTTTTCTTTTACTTTTATATATAGAAGCTCCCTTTTCTACTAGAAGCAGTTATCATTGTGTCCTACACCGATGACTGCACGATAATCGCAACAGGTCCTGGCATATCCATTGATGAGCTTTGTTATAAAATAACGACTAACTTCCTAACCTTCCAGATGTTTCACGTAGCGAAATCTGACACTGTAAAGGAGCAAATGCTCGGCGACATTATTTTTAATGTGGATATGGCAAATGTCTACCACCCAATATGGTCCACATCGAAGGCATTACGCTACCAATTGTCATACATCCAAAAATACTGAGTGTGACGTTCGATCAGGATCTACATTTTGGTTGTTTGTATTCGGCGTGTTCTCAATATGGTGGCCGAGCCTAAAAAGAGCATACTGAAGGAAACTGCAGGCCTGTCAATACACCGCGCTCAAAAATGCCACGGGATGTCTCCTCCAGAACATCATCTACACAGTGAGACAAAAATATTCCCCAGGAGGAAAGAAATGCTGAATAATTAGTTTCTGCTGAATACCCAGAAACCGGGGCATATCAACAGATATCTGATTAAAGAAACCCCACCTCCCACGATTTTAAGAAGTCATTTCGGTAAGCACTATTATGAAATCCGGCACTTATGAGCTCAGCCGTATGAAAAAGATGAGCATGACAAACATCCATAAGACAAATACCCTAAACTCTCAGTTGAGGGAAGCAACCTCCCCAGGCAGATGCAAGTCACTCAAGCTGAACTTCGATCTGCACACTGTAATAGTTTAAACTCATACTTATCCAGAATCAAACTCACCTATTAAAACTGCAAGTTTCTACGGACTCTCGTTAGAGGACATTAATAAAAATTAATGAGTGGTCGCATCTATTGGGTAGGGCGAAGCACTTCGTCAACAACAACAGCAATCATATAAAAAGCAAACTATCAGATTGTTATAAAATTAATTATTGATATCATGTGCTATATCGACCTTGTCTACATCGGACATTTAATTTCACTGCGCTTATTATAACATACGAGCCGGACCCGTGCGCAACAAATATAAAAGTCTCACATCAAATATCAACAGAAATCAGCTGTTCTATCAATCAAACATCTATAAACTTACATGCGCTTGGGCTGCCATTTGGCGAATGTTTGAAATTACCGGTTATCAATCAAACATCTATAAACTTGTATGCCCTTGCGCTGCCATCTGGCGAATGTGAGCAACTGCCGGTAATGCAGAGCTAGTTCTAATCAAATATTCACAATAGTGCCATAGTACAAATAGATTTCTTTGTGTGCTCACAGTCGTTAAGTTTTAACAAATTATTTTAATAAAATATTGCTAAACAAAAGCACTATGACTAATAATGCCCAGAGCTCGCTAATAGCACGAAACCCCATCTTTACAACCAAAACTTTATTTATAGATTTGGATTCCAAATAAGAGCAAAAAAGGGACCTGTACATAAAAACAGGAATTAAAAATAAGATATACGATTTTTTCATATAAACACTCAGCTTTTGTATGGTACCATAATGCAGAGATAGAATTAGCCGTTTTAAACTTTACAGACTCGAATCTCAAAGTTATTTTCAGAGTACAAGCCCAAGTAACAAATTCGGTGAGTTTTTTAAAAAAAGATACTACCAAAAATCCACTGTGCACTGCTTCAGCCTTTCGCTGCTAAAGTCCTCATCAATATTAAGCCAACAAAGTATATATATCTACAAACATATACACACTAAATTACACCACACTTCATTAGGAAATGTTCGCAAGATTGGTGAGACCAATTGTTTGCATGACTGAGCTGAAATTTTCATTTTGTTTCTGCAGTTTGAAAGCTTCAGCTCGGAGTTGTTCCAGCTACATACTAATGTACATCAAGTCGACTTGTTTGATGTTGCAGGTGAGAAAAGGACATTGCTTGAGCAGCAGTAATAAATAATAAGTTAAATAAATGAGTTGAGGAGAGTACAAATGTGAATAGCAATGTCCTGAAACAAAGGATTATTGGCGGATATTGGAGGTTTATAAGGGAGTGCGTACATACAAAGTTTTGTAGACAGATGTGTGATGGAGCCATAATATTTGCGGCTTCTTAATAAATACTATTATGT
This sequence comes from Eurosta solidaginis, assembly GCF_040869045.1. Lineage (NCBI taxonomy): Eukaryota > Metazoa > Arthropoda > Insecta > Diptera > Tephritidae > Eurosta > Eurosta solidaginis. Next base: position 238,924,012 of record NC_090323.1, read on the forward strand.
ATATATTGACAGCCATAAGAGTCGAGAACACGGTTACTAAAAATGAAAAATGTTTGGAAAATTTAACTTTTCAGTTAATTCTGCCCTATTGCTTAAATACATCGATAGAAACTTAAAAGTTATGAACGAGAAGAACACTCTTCAACAAATCGAAACATAGCCGACTTGAAGAGAACTGGAATGCCAACAGATGCAGCTTTAGGAAATTCAAAATCTGCATTAGAAAGGCAAAGGATTCATGGTAATAATACTGTGAGAACCTGGCAACAACATGTTGATAATGTTTCTAGACTTCGCTAAATACTATCTGGATCAAACGTATCCCCAAGTAGCTTAAAGAAGTCTGATGGCTCACGGATCGTCTCCAGTGAGGTAACTTTGGGGGTATTGATGGAGACACACTTTCCGGAAACCTACCTCACAAAAATCGTAGACCAGGATAAGATACTAGGGGCTGTCAAATTATTCCCACCTCCCAATCGGCGGGACCGGCTGGATTGCATTTCGCTTGCGACAAATTGATACGCCATATACATCTGCATGGTTTGCTTTTAAGATGCCTAAAAGATAGCTATGAGCCCGAAGCCTGGAAAGAGGTACGGGTGGTACTCATTCCTTAAGGGGGGAAACTAAACCACTAGGAAGCAAATGACTACAGGCCAATAAGCCTCTCCTCCTTTATTCTTACAGCACTGGAGAGACATATCTACCTGCAAGATGATGCAGCTAAGCGCGCAAGGCAAATCAGTTGAAAGCGCCCTTCACAAGGGTAGGTCAGCCACATTAAGAAATCATGAACTGCAAAGAATACACCTTACCAGCCTTCCTCGACATTGAAGGTGCCAACAAAGTTCAACCGGAGGCCATAACCAGAGCACTTACACTACATGGAACCGAAGACAACATAGTTGCATGAATCGATTCTTTGCTCAGGAGAAGAGTCGTGTACGAGACTTTATGAGCTGGCTCAGTTAGTAAAACGGCTACTTGAGGCACAACTCAGGGCGTTGTTTTATCGCCTCTTCTTTGGATACTGGTGATTAATGAAATTTTAGAAATCTTTAGGACGAAGGGGAAAAGCTTAGTCGCATACGCCGACAACTTAGTGATTCTGATTCGAAAATGGGCACTCGAAGATATTAGATAACATGACATAACGTCCCACACCGATCACGGCTTTTCTTTGACTTCCTGGTGCAGAAAATCTTTTGTAAGGCGAATGAGAAAAAGGCCTACACAGTGCTAGGGGCATTACGCATAGGGCTCAAATATGGAAAAGAATGTTCACTTAAATCAATCGTACCAGGCCGAGGTCTATGCCATAGAGAGAAAAGCCAGACTGTTCCAGGATGGTTATATATATTTGAGATTAGGGTAACGAACTGTGGGCCAACCGGGATGATTGCGAAATCGCAAGGTACTTATAGTCAGGTTCAGATAGGAAAGCAACTACCTTCTTTCTCAAGCTAAACAAATCTGCAGTGAGAAAACTTACGGATGTTACCGCAGGTCATTGCGCTATTGCACCAATGCTCCGAGGGTGGCGCACACCAACAAGCTCGCTCTAAAGAAGCTCTCAGGCTGAGCAGGGGAGGAGTCGATTCATCACTTTCTCTACCGATGTCCTGGACTGCAAACAAAACGACTCACATTTCTGGGGGCAAGGGTTTTCGACAGTTTGGTAGAGATGGGGAAATTGGATGTTTCACTCCTATTGAGGTTCATCAAGGAAAGCAAATGGTTCGTTGAGGACCACTTGAATGTGATCTGGTAGGACGAATGTGCCGAGACTTTTCACTCACTGAGAGCACTCACAATGGACAAAAATGTGTCCAAGTGGAAGTGTGGGAAATTCCCACGCACACCCTCCAACCTATCCTAACATTCCGTGACATTCAAAGTCTGTTTGTAGAATAAACACATATAAGGTTATACACTAAAACATGCAGGCGTCTATGACAAAGGGGTTTTTGGCCCCTTACTCAAGATTTTTAGGGGTATTCGAAATTATAAGAATGAAATTTTTGTATACTCGACTTGGCATGTCTCGCAAATAAAATACCGTATTAAAGGTTTGTACACATATGAGTAGCTACCTATTGATTGTTAGATGGGTCATCCGTTTTCTGTAAGGCCCAATTACCCTGAAAATAAAGAAAATTTAATTACATATTATTGAAAAATTCTCTAAATTTTACTTACTAAGCTATATACATATTTATTAATTCAAAACAAGCAATAATAAAAAAAATTTAGAATTTATAAATTCCTCTTTTAAATATAATGAAAATTTAAGCATAGCTAGACAGGCAATAAAGTGTCGGGTTCGGCATTCTATGTGTAGTAGACTGGGTCGAAAAAAAAAGTTTCTAATGTCCGCCCCCAAATTTGAAGATTATGTTGAGAGGGTTTCGGAAAATTTTTTTTTGATCCTTCGAAATACAGCCAAAAAGGTTTTGGCTTTAATGTATGTTTTTTCCTTACCAAACGAAAGTACTTAAAAATTCAAGAAAATGTTGCTTTGAAACCATATTACTTATATAATAAACAAAGAAGTTATAGCACTTTCAATATTTATTGCAACTGTTATTTTACCTGATTCTTGTTATACTTAGACCTGAAACTCATGATATTTTTGGAGGAAAAATTGCAGGGTTTGCATTGAAAAGTTAATAAAGATATGGCAAATATCATGAATGGGGGAAGTCAAAGTAAATAAGTGAGTCAAACATGTTGTTTCGTATTTATAATAATAACACTATGCGACAAAATCAACTTTTGTTTTTGTGTATTGGACAAAACCCACTTTTTTGTAGAGATTGAGGCTTAAGTAAACAACGTACTATATCCGTTTTTCGAACCGAAATTTAGTTTTTTGTTAACGCGTTCAGCAAATTGAAAAAGTAAAGGTGAAAAGTCAGAAGTAAGAAGTCGTATTCAGAAATAAGAGTCTGACTTTTCACCTCGTATAACAGCTGTTATACTATATTTCTCAAAAAAAGAATCCAGCCCTTCTAATAAGGGAAAAGGGCGGACCACGCCCACATTTTTACTTGTTCAATTTGCTGAACGCGTTAACAAAAAAATAAAATAAAATTTCGAAATGTAGAATTTCGAACTTCAAACTTCGTAAGCCGATATCTATTTTTTGGAGTCTAACTTCGAAAAACGAAGATAGTACTTTGTTTACTTAAGCCTCAATCTCTACGAAAAATTGGGTTTGTTCAATACACAGAAAAAAAGTTGATTTTTTCGCTTTATTAACTTTTCAATGCAAACCCTGCAGTTTTTCCTCCAAAAATATCATGAGTTTCAGGTCTAAGTATAACAAGAATCAGGTAAAATAACAGTTGCAATAAATATTGAAAGTGCTGTAACTTCTTTGTTTATTATTTTAGTAATATGGCTTCAAAACAATATTTTTTTGAATTTTCAAGTACTTTCGTTTGGTACGGAAAAAACATACATTAGGGGGGGTAAAATTTTGTTAGCTGACCTAATCATGTGAAAACGACTTCATAGCTTAAAAGGACATTAAATGGAAATGTGGAGCTTCTCAAGGCCAAAATAATGAGATATCAATTTTAAAAATCGGACGTCAAATAACCAAGTTACAACGAAAAAACCTTTTTGGCTGTATTTCGAAGGATAAAAAAAATGTAAAAAAATTTTTCTGAAACCCTCTCAACATAATCTTCAAATTAGGGGCGGACATTAGCAACTTTTTTTTTTTTTTTTGTATGGGAACCAACCCAGTCTAATATGTAGCCTGGCCAGAGCCGGGCAACTGCAAAGAAAGTGATCAACACTTTTATCTCCTCCTCGTTCCATGTGTGCTCATTAAGATCTGTTAGGAACCTAGTTCGATTCTCATTTATCCAAGCCAGGTTTTTCTCAATTCCCATTATGTGGGTTTTAAGGTACACCACTGTGGCTTGGTACCCATATAACTGCTGTGTTACACTGAGAGACGAATTCGTTTAGGAACTCTCTGCAATCTATTGCTAGCTTCTTTGAACTAATCCTGCCGTGGAAAGCTTAGATTGTTGCTTGGCTGTTAGATTACGTTTCCACCGATTCTTAGATAGTAGCCATAGAGCGACCTCCCACATATATGTATGTACAAAGTGGAAACAATTAATATGAGATGCAAAGATATGAGAGAAACAAATAAAGAACTAATCGAGAAGGCTGTTTGCGAAAAGTCAACAACCTGGGAGAAATAGGCGAACCGGGAAACTGGGAGTATATAAGCAGCGAAATCTGAGAAAGAGTCAGCCAGTTTGATTTTAATACCTTATAAGTGAAGTACGCGAACACATTGTGAAGTTCTACTACCAGAAGAGTGTTGTAAATAAGAGTATTTTATATACAGAACACTTGACTTTATTTATTCGGCAGGTCAGTGATTCGAACGATTGTATAAGATGCAAAGTAATCGAAAATTTCTTCAAATTAGTAATATTATTCAAAGAAATAAGGTGGGTTATAAAATAGCTTTCTCTGGTGATTTTAATGAAAGCTAGCTATCGTATCTTTGATACGAGATCTGTTCTGAAGGCCAACGCTATGGAATGCGATGTTTGAAGGTGTGCTAAAAATCGAACTTCCCGGATGAACGCAAATTGTCGGCTATGCAGATCATATTGTAGAAATGGCAGTGGCCAAAAACCTGGATCTGCTCCAAGCATTATGTAATGACTGATGAATGAGGAAGAATAAAAATGGGTCTTGAGATGGTTAGCAATAAGAGAGAAGTAGTTTTGGTGAGCCCAAAGTGGATTCTTTATGAGTTAGTCCTAATCAAAAGTGATTATCAAATATATTCGAAGCCTTACACAAAGTATTTGAGATTAAACATTGACACAAAAGAAACTTTTAAGCAGCACTTCAGGGAGGTGGAAGAAAAAGTTAGTATAGGCAAATAATGCCTAAAATCGGTGGCTCATTCCAAGGTATCCGTCAATTATTACCCAACGTAACCAACACGATAATGTTATGTGCAGCAGCAGTATGCTACGTATCTGAAATGACCCACCAAAGAGATATAGTAGCAAGCTGTCGTATTATAGCTACACGATATACAGTGCTTATCGTGCGGTGTCCAGCAACGCGATCGTTGTTTTATCTCAGAAAATCCCAGTAAATTTACTGTCAAGGGAAATGGCCGATCTGTATGTCATTAGAATCGACCATACATCTGAAGTTGCCAAGAAAAGCGCAAAGTCAGAAATATATTTAGGTGGCAAGAACTGTAGGAAGAATCGCAGAAACTGCGCAGAACCTTCATGTTAGCCGAATTGTACGAGTGGAAGCACGACGAATTAAAATACCACCTCACGCAGATATTGAACCACCGCGGCGGTTTCAAGTGGTATCTACATAGGCGTAGGATAGTGCAAGATCCTTTACGATCACACTGTCCCACCGAATTGAAAAATGCAGAACATGTAATGGTTCATTGCCCTCGTTTTCACGGTGAAAGTCACTCGGTACGCAGAATTTTTGGAGAGGAGTCTTCCATGAGGAATTTAGTTTCCCTAATGTGCAAATACATGCATTGTTGGACTGCTGTGAGTAAAATGGCGTTTCTAGTGCTGACGCGTGCAGTACCGAGATAGTAAAGTTTTAATCAATAAAAAGATAAAAGGTTTGACCTCTCTGCGAAAGCATCAAGGAGGTTCGGGGACTGTACAGTTCATTCAAATAAAAACTGTTATAATTCCCAGTGTGGTAATCCAATATTGCTAAGGATATTTATTTCTAGCATACCAAACACATGGGGCGATTCTAAGTAATTCAGGTTAAATTAATAATTGAAATTTCATAAATTTTGTTTTGCAACAAAATTAGATTTACAAAATCAAATTAACGTTTGGTTGTAGTTACGCTTTACATTCCACCCTCAACATAACTACAGCAACCCTTGTGCTTTGTTGTGGGGGATCATATGTGCGTTGGGGTGGGTGCTACTAATGTTCGCATTTTCATTTAAACATACGTACATATGTGGGAAACAACCGAAAACATTTTCCCCACATATTCCTTTCTCAGCATAAACAAAGTAAAATGGTTTCCTAGTAAAAGGAATAAGTCTCATACAAATAAGTTACTTTGGGAGAGGTGGCATGTATGGCTGCATATTGTATGTACTTACTTATATACATATGCACATATGTAACAAGTAAGGAAGGCTAAGTTCGGGTGTAACCGAACATTACTTACTCAGCTGCCAAATTACAGCTTGAAAAACATTTAAATTATCTTCTTTCAAAAGTAGGCGGTGCCACGCCCATTGTATTGTTCTGTGTCATAAGGTCAACCCACCAAAGTTTCATCGCTTTATCCGTCGTCTTTGGTAAAGAATTATCGCACTTTTTCGGTTTTTCGAAATTTTTGATATCGAAAAAGTGGGCGCGGTTATAGTCCGATTTCGTTCATTTTAAATAGCGATCTGAGATCAGGGCCCAGGAACTTACATACCAAATTTCATTAAGATACCTCAAAATTTACTCAAGTTATCGTGTTTACGGACAGACGGATGGACGGACGAACGGAGGGATATGGCTAAATGAATTTCTTTTTTCGCCCAGTTCATTTTGATGTAGAGAAGTCTATATCTATCTCGATTGGTTTATGCCGTTACGGGGTACCGTTATGCGAACAAAATTAATATACTCTGTGCGCTCTGCTTAGTTGAGTATAAAAATGGATAAGCGCAGTCAAGGAGAAATAGTCACATGATACACTTTATAATGCACATTATTCTTTTATTGTCTCTTTGCTTTTCGCTTTTATGTTTTTACACTCTACTCTTGTGCCACAGGACCACTAAGTTCGTATATGTTTGGCTGACTGCCACAACAAGTGGTGGTGAACAGTGCATAAGACAATTGCACAACCGGTTAGTTGTGGAATTTGGCTCATACAGGTGCTCTCAGTTCAGCCAGTTCGAGTGGTGAAGTTCTTTCTTCTTCGGGTGTTTTAAACGAATCTGTGACTTTACAAATGCCAAAATTGGAGCTTGCGCAGTTTGAATGTCGGCTAAAAACTCGCTCATATGTTGCATGCCACATTAACAAAAAATTACAAATAAAACGCGAAATATGTCTGAGTTGTGTTAAAAATAGATTTTATATGTGTTGAAAGCAGAGCAAGTGACATTTTAAGTTCTGGCGAATCTGCAGATAATCGTGGATATGCGCGTTGAGTGTAAGCTTGGTGTTTGCACTAAAATGAAGATGGTTTTTTTTAGATTTCTAAAAATTGTGTGGCATAAGTTGTTTGCTTTTTCTCATGCATTTGGATTTGATAAACAAAATTTCCGTAATTCTCGCTTTAAAACGATATCCTTAAGTTTATGGTGACTTAACCATAACAAGGTAAAACAGCTGATCGAACCAACCTTATGGAAATCAATGTAATCGATTAATGGTGCCATACCATAACGCTAAAGCCATAACCATACCATAGCCAACAAATTGCTTTTTGGTTTTTCGCCATATCCATAACCTAAAAATATTTGAGTTGGAGAATTTATTAGATTTTTGTAGATTTTATTTATTGTTTTGGATACGCTTTGACTAAGAGACTTATTTTTTGTGGTATACTTATGTTTGAAATTTTTGGCGTTTTCTTCATTTTTATGAAATTTTCACTATTTTTAGGTTAAGGCACCAATAACTGATGTCAATTTGATATGGATAAGTAAATATGTGGTTATTACTATGGCATTATGACTATGTCAACTTTAACTCGTGCTTTAGTTGTTATCCCATTAACGAGCAAAGCTTTATCAAACGGTTTAGGTGGGCATCTAATACATAAGTGTTGCAATAAGAGGACAGGAAAAAATCGCAAATTAAAAGATTTTCGATGTAAGTTATGGCCTTGTAGCTATATGAGTGAAAAATTCTAGTAGATCTGCCGTCAAAGGGAATGGCAGATCGGAAGATGCCAAGAAAAGCGTAAGGTCACGAACAATAGCTAAGTAGCAAGAACGATAGAAACAATGGAAGAAAGAGCGTTGAACCTTCACGTTAGGTCAGAGTATAGTGGAATGTTATGAGCGAAAGCACGGCCAGCTGATCTACCACCTCACGCAGACATTGAGTGAGACGGCGGTTTCAAGGACTATTTACATGAGCGTAGGATAGAAGAGGATCATTTATGTTCACACTGTCCCACCGCCTTGTTAAACACAGAACACGCAATGTTTTATTGCGAAAGTACTCCAGAGGTTTTGGAGAAGATCCTTCCATAACGAATTCAGTTCCCCTAATGTGCAGACAATTAGATTTTTGGACTGCTGTGAGCAAAATGGATTTTAGATAATATGCGATTGATGCATGCTGAAAGGGAGCGTAAGGAAATATGCATGTGAAGCAAAGTACAATTAGGAGAACACTTACCTTAAATACATTTCCGAACAAAATTCTTTTTAAATTGTGAAAAATCTCAATTCAATGAGTAAGAGTTTCTAATTTTTGTATAAAACCATTCATGCATTTGAGGGATTTATTTTTCAATTTCTTACGTGTACAAAAGAAAGCTCTGTCAGCATACTACACCTTCGTTCGGCAGAAGCTGGGGACTGTCACCGCATATCATCCACGGCATTAACAACACATTCACTCGACCGTTACTAAAGTATGGATATTCTCACTGGTGGAAAACGCTTGACAAGAAGAGCAATCAACAATAACAGAATCGACCCCGATATACGTAATGTATGTACTGCACATGACTGTAACCATCTTTTTAATTGTAGGCTCTACGCCTACGCCTCTGAAAACAACTTCCCTATAGTCCACCACTGTGGACTGCGGCATATATTAGACGGGATCTCAACTGTTCTAGCGTCCGACATCAATCTGGTTTCTGACTTGCAGTTGAAGAACATAAGATATTCTTCCAAGGGAGGAATGTGAAAAAGACCTAGTTAGTGGTAGAGGAATTACAATCAAAACAGACGTCTCAAAAATGGAAAACGTAGCGATCTTTGAGGATGAGTTGCTTCATTATTTGCTCTGCTGATATCCAGGCCTACAAACAAGATTTCTGGGCGCACTTTTAATGCAAATGAGCTACTGTCGAGAGAACAAAGTTTTAGTAAACTCAGTGTTTTCACATTTGTTGTTTTGTAAAACATACGAAAAACCACATGCAAATCAACTGAAAATTGCATACACATGGGAGAACTTGGAAAAGTTGAAAGAGTTGACGACCCAGCAATGCAATTATACAATCGTTTTTATATGTACATATATACATGCCACATTGTGAAGCATCAGAAAAACTGAGGGCAACACACGGTTTCTCTAAACCACCAAAAATCTCAAAATTTAAAATTTGTTAATTAGAGATAGGAGTAAAACTAAATATTCCATCCCTTAATTTCACTTTTGAGGTCTGAACAAGCCTTTACCGAGCTTGGCTCCGACGTTTACAGCATGCAATGAGTCCACCCAATGTCGCATACGATTTTCGAGCACAATTGTGCTATGGAATGTGAAACCCTGGTTTACAGGAAAAGTTTGCAATGTATGCAAGATGTCTAAGCCTAACGGATCTGCTATTTTATTATATTGTGGCGAATATTAGCAATTCCGGTATATGCCACTATGCCGCTAGTAAATAAACGGCCCACAACCACAGTGGCAATGTAAGTAGATGAGACAAATAAATACCTTCGCACACATGAACACAGCACCTAAGAGCGTAGACGACATTGCTCACACATACCCATAGCAAGCAAGAGCGCATATGAGATGCAACAGATGAGAGAAGTAAATAAGCAACTAATCGACAAGGAAAGAGAAAAGAAAAGTCTCGAGTCAGGTGAACAAAGCAACTGAGATTATAAAAGCGGCGCAGTCAAAGTTATGGGCAATCAATTTCAATTTAACAAGTTTTAAGTGAAGTACGCGAATAATTTGAATTATGAAGTTCTTCAACCATATTAAAAAAATAAATTAACAAAAGGCGCGATAACCCCCGAAGAGATTTTAGGCGGAGCTTCTCTTCCAATTTGCGTAGTGCTCCTTTCATTTTTTTCCTACAAATTGCCTGGACCTTTACCTGTAGGCCCAGGAATTTTGCCGACTCCGAACGGCATCTGCAAGGCAGATTGCTTTTCACTGAGTAGCTTTTCATGGCAGAATACACTCGGAGTATTTGCCAAATCACGCCGCTTAAATATTTTTATTATAATTAAAAAAACTATTTTTGATGTTACTTTGACCGAGAGTTGAACCCAAGACCTTCGGTGCGGTAGACGGAGCACACTACTATCACACCTCTTCGGCCGCCATATTAGTACTGTAAATAAAGAGAATTTCGCGTAAAAATATTCGAGTTTGTTTACTCAAAAGTTCAGTGATTAAACGATAACATAAGTTATTCAGAATTTCTCGAGATTCGCAACAATATGTTCGTTGCGGTTTCGTTATCAAAAATTAGTATCCTAGATTCCGCAGGTTCGTTCGTACCTTGCCCATCTCTATTTACTATGCAAGCAGCATACTTGCATTCGTTTCCCACCCCCTCCCGCACATTTCCAAAAAGTGAAACTCACCTACACTCGAGCACGTGCATCAAATTTTATTGCGTACTCCTTCCAATATGCTTATAAAAGTAAATCTCGTATAACAACTAATAATGTGTATATTTGTATCTGATTGCCAATTTGTAAATTAACATAAATATTTTCACACGACCGGATTTTAAACACAAATTTTGTATCCATTACTTAGAGCATTTTAGGAGATTTTACATTCCATACATACCATACATGGGCATACTGCAGCCGGTGAGGTATTACGCTCGACTGTATTCAGTAGGATTTTATTTACTACTAAGTCAAATATCACTAGGTATAGACTGCTGGTTCAACCCCCGCTATATAGTTATTTTTTTAAGTAGCTTATCTCACACTTTTCTTTAAAATCTCGTTTCTCAAAAAAAATTTCGAAAATGCCTCATCTCAACATAAATTCAAACCATTTTCACCTATCCTACTATAGTGCGCTTTATACTTGCAGGTGCTAGATTCCGAGCATATTGGATTTATGTTCAGCTAAGGACTGCCAGACCGAGATAGCCGTTGTAAAAAAAATATACCAAATATTGATAAACGATGTTCCCTTATTTGAGGCACGGGACTCAATGAAAACTGTAAGAATTGAAAACGGGTTTCGATGGTATTTCAAATATTTTCCTAAGTGGCAGTTAATAACTTTGTTATCTAAAGAAAGTTGGAAAGTCGTGAAAATATTTCTCGACAAACTTATATGAACTACGGCCCATTGTAATAATACAAACATATATATATAATATTGTGACGAATATTCACATCACTAAGTGATACTAGCGTCCCTAATCCGATACTAAGCAGCCATTTGTATGTACGTAAACAAATCAGTCATCATTTACATGTACATATAAGGCAGCAGAGAGATACTCACCATCAGCCGAAGTAGTACACACATATACACATGCATATGGCTATGAGAGAGGAGACAATAAACTACAAATATACATGTACTTATATGGCTAGTAACCAGGCATGAAGTTCGTGAAGTTACTACACCTTAGGAGAAATGGGTGGACGAGGCAAAAGAGAGTATAAAAGCAGCGAAAGCTGAGTAGTCAGTAATCAGTTTTGATTTAAACCCGCTATTGGTTGTGAAGTATAATTGTGAATTAAAGTAATCTAAATAAAGACCAGTTTGCAATACTAAATAGTGGAGTGATTTATTTAACAGTTTAGCGATTCGAACGTTAGTAGAAGGTTTGAAATAAGCGTAATTTCCCCAAAACTCGGTACAATATTTATTGTTGCCTCCTCTGTATTAACGTCTTTTCAACACATGCAACTATCTAGTTTCCGTTTATCCGTGCTAAGGATCATAATAAGCTAACTGCTTTGCCTAAAAGTAATAAGCTCATATATCTTACTTGCTTAATTTGCGTTTAATCGTTTAAACAGTAAAGACCGTCCAAGAAGGCGTGCCTTCTCTGCGTTAGCTGACGCCAGTTGGTCGCACCAAGGGAACTTATATCTTTTCCACTTGTTCCTTTCAGCAGAGTAGGGGCAACTCTCTTCCTATGCTTCCATAGGCGGGTTCCGATAAAGATACTTTCTTAGCCGGAACATCAACTTTTATTCGCCTAGCCAGGGTAGCTGCTGTGTTTTAATTTGCTGGACTATGTTCGTGTCTGCATAAAGCTCGTACAGCTCAATATTAAGTCGTCTTCGGTACTCGCCGTCACCAATGCGTAAGGGTCAGTAAATCTTTCGAAGGACTTTTCTATCGATCACTGTCAGAGTCGCCTCATCTGATGTTGTCATGGTCGATGCTTCTGCACCAGATAGCAGGATGGGTACGAGAAGTAACTTGTAGAGCACGATTTTCGTTTGCTGAGAGGGGACTTTACTTTTCAATTACCTACCTAGTCCAGTACTGCAGTAACTGCACGCTTTTCCAGAACACTGTTCCAGAGCACCAAATTAAAGAAATCTCAAGTTAGGGGTCACCCTGTCTCAAACCTCGTTTAGTTTCGAACGGCCCGGAGAGTTCCCCATTCTGACTGAACTGGTAATATTGCTCAACATTATTTAACACAGCCATGTACGTATGGCGTGGAAACCAAATTCAAACATAGCGGCATATAGGCAGTTCCTTTTCGTGCTGTCGAAGGCGGCATTAAAACCGATGAAGAGATTATGCGTGTCCTTTCCGCCAACTCCACGCCGCCGTATTTGAATATCTTCGCAGGCAATCCATCAGCGTCCACGACGTTGGTGTATTTTAATCTGGTTATTGCTATTACTGCATTAATCCCATCATCATCGATTGCGGAATCGGGTTCATCATCTTTGGGCGGAATAACGGTGTCTCCATTTAGGAGAGCAGGAAGTGTTACCACCATAAACTAATTACTGTCTGGACATCGGTTACAAGTTCGCCGCTTTCATTCTTAAAGAAGTCCCTTGTTAAATCTATAATTGTGATTATTTTGTAGAACAAATCGCAAAAATCTATTTTGAATACATGAAAATTACCCAAACAGCTGACTTTTGTATACACTTTTTCCTTGGACTTAACTGAGATGCGAAAACGGAAATTTTGATAACTTATACAAAAGTGAATTGAAGACGGTGGAAACGGCCTATAATGACCTAAGCTGTGAATATTTTTCTTTCATTTATTTCTTTAACCATTGAGTGCGCTTACAATTCTCAACTAAAATAAAATAAAATAAAATAAATGTAAGGCGCGATAATCTCCGAAGAGGTTTAAGGCCGAGCTGCTCTTCCAATTTGCGTCGTGCTCCTCTTGATTTTCCCTACAAATTGGCCGGACGGGACCTACATGTTTTATGCCGACTCCGAACGGCATCTGCAAGGCAGATGAGTTTTCACTGAAAGCTTTTCATGGCAGAAATACACTCGGAGCGCTTGCCAACCACTGCTGAGGGGCGACCCCTCTTAGAAAAATATTCTTCTATTTGAAAAACCTTATTTCTAAAATTTTGCTTTGCCCGGGGTGTGAACCCAGGGCATACAGTGTGGTAGGCGGAGCACGCTACCATCACACCACGGTGGCCGCAACTCAACTGGTTAGTGAAATATTGTACCGACATAGTTCATGTGTTTTTATGCCAAATCAGTGATTTTCGAAGAAAAATGAGGTGGCTCTGCAACACCTCAGGACAACCAATGCTCGCCTCCAACTTAACATATTCCAAAGTGTAAGAGGGGCCAAGTACACTTCGTTCTCCTAAAATAACAATTCAAATAAAATCATATACACTCCACTAAAAACAAATAATGAAAATATAAAAAATTTACTTGTCGCCCTCGGAGCCATCAAAGTTAGATAGTTGTTATCTGACAGATTGCTATCCTCAATTTAATTTCTAACTTAATACTGTTTTCACACAGACGACTTATTGAATAATAAAGGCAGTTTTCTACATTAAGACGCTTATTCAGCTCAATCTTCCCTACAAAATTCGAATCTATAATTATTTCATTAGTGACTAATCGAATGCCTAATGAAGTCAAAAGCACAATGCAGCTCTGTTGGGAGCGTTCAATTTCTTAGTTTTTGGTATGTTCGGTGCTTAAAAATGTCACTTGTCAAAGTAAATGTCATTGTCTGTCATATAGCATTGTCATTTTATTCGCTTGACATTTCATCCTTCTTACTAATCGAGCAGTCTCTTCTGTGTGAAAGCAAAAAATTTACGATTGCCTTAGAAGGTGAAATGAGATCATTAAGTTTCTGTGTGAAAACAGTATAACTAGAGATAGTAAAAACAGCTGTTAGCAGTAACTAAGTGCCCATATATATAAAAGTTCGTATGTAAAAGTATTTGTTTTTGTTTTTAGTTTGCGTATAAATTTATTTATTTTGTTTTTGTTTTTTTTTTTTTTTAATTCGGTTTTACGTGACCACTTTTGTGTGGTAAGTTGGAAAATTTATTTACTACTGTGCGGCTCAATTTACCCAAAGTTATAGGTTATTTAATCATAGCTCTAGCTAAACATCAGACCAACCCTATTTTCCGCCAACTGACCATCTCTATGGAAACATACACCATTGTTGGTAAGCGCATACATCCATGCACCGGAATGCAGTTAAATGGCCGAAAAGTTTTATTTGTGCATCCAATCCAATATCCCGGATTAAATTTGGCAAAAGTTTTACCCAAAAGCTTAAGTGAAAGTTACTTAGAAGGATTTTTATATCACACATACATATTTGTTTGTTTTTGTAGGCAAATATTTTCAAATATATACTTACATACATATTTACAATAACACTTATATATGTAAATGAATTTTGAACTTAAACACTAGAAAGCATGTGATATGAAATTATGCACAGTTAGGTTTGAAATAGTGGTTGCCGGGCTATGCAGGGGAAGAGAGTGGAGCTCTGGTAAGCTTGGGTGTGACTACTGAATACAGAAATATTTAAAATTCTTGAACTAATCTTAGCATGTCATTGATTGATTTGCGAAGAATGTACCACGGACGGTAGAAACGTGCGTAAAAGCCCACGGAAGTGAGGGAAAGTCACCACCGTTCACCAGAGAATGGCCAGCGATTCTTTTGCATGCGTTGCAACAGCTCCCTACTTCCGGTCGCTTGAGGTCAAGTATCTTCTGGGTAGCCACTGAACATCCGTTTAGTGGTGAGCTAATGTGAGAAGGCGACAGCCTGTGCAACCTCAGGGATGCCATCGCATCGTGTGATCACCATAAAGTGCTGCTGCAGGCGGGCGTCTGTCTTGGATCAAGCGGCTTGCTATATAAACATGCAAGTAATACTTTCATTCCTGATGAGCGGGTCCGTCTCCTGACCCCGGTCCTGAGAAATGGTTTTGCTGCATTTGCCAGAAAAGAATCTTTTTAGGACGGTCATACTCTGTTCAGTGTGTCTCGTGCAAGGGATGGTTGCATCGGACAGGTTGTTCTGGGCTTGATCCCAAAACCCGACGTCCACGTAACTTTTATATATCTTTTGTGGCTCCTTGCTGCTCACGCCCAAGGGCGTCCCGTAGTCTACGCCTAAGCGCCCCTCCGCTATCTTCCAGCAGCCTC
Organism: Eurosta solidaginis; assembly: GCF_040869045.1. NCBI lineage: Eukaryota > Metazoa > Arthropoda > Insecta > Diptera > Tephritidae > Eurosta > Eurosta solidaginis. Next base: position 238,939,627 of record NC_090323.1, read on the forward strand.
GCTGCTCAGCAAGCCACAACAAGTACCCGCAGCTGCTCGCGCCCACGGCGCCAACAACTCAAACAGCTGATACCACTCATAACTACTACCTTCGTAGTAGAGCTGGTAGCAATGCTGAGCATCAGCCCCTGCCCCCGTCTTCTTCTCCCCCCCCCCCCTCTTTTCTGGCAGCAATCGTGCAGGTCAGGGAAACAGACTCTTAGTCCCTACCTCCGTTTGCACCGTCTGCCAGCACAGAATATATAGGTTTGCGACATCCGCTCAATGCAGCTCCTGCCTTGGGTGGTGCCACTTTCCTAGATGTTCCGGTCTCCGCGACGGCAACCCCTCGACGGGTTTCATCGCGCCATGTTGCCAGGTCACAAACCCAAATCATCCGGGTACCCCAATGCTTGCCCAAGGGCGCCCAGTCCCAAGGCCATAACAGCAACTGCGTCCTGGCCTTCCACAACCTAGGCGTAGTCACCCGTCACTTACCCCTAGAGTGGCGGCGTTACCTCTCATGCACTTCAGAATTCTGCAGCTAAACTGTAATGGACTAACTGGGAAGATTACGGAGATAGTCGATCTCATGAAGCGGCACAACATCCGCATTGCTGCGATTCAAGAGACTAAACTCACAGCAAGATCTGCATTGCAGACCTGCTCTGGGTATAATGTCGACAGGAAGGACCGCGAGAGCGGAAACGGAGGCGGCCTCGCGTTTATTATACACCACTCTGTGCAATATCATATATTTGATCCTGGCATCGACCGCAGGGACAATGTCTTAGAACGTCAAGGCCTATCTGTCCGGTCAGGCGATGCAAATCTAGAAATCATCAACATCTACATCCCTCCTGTCACCTGTTGCCCCAGTGGATACCGCCCTAAAATCGAGGCCTTACTCACTGGCAACAATCGCATTATCTTAGGCGATTTCAATGCCCGTCACGACCTATGGCATTCAAACTTGCGGGCGGACAGTAGGGGTGAGATGTTGGCGGATCAAATAGAAGAAACGACGTTCTGCACAATAAACGGAGACGCCCCCACACGTATGGTAGGAAGCTGTCATAGCTCGCCAGATATCTTAATCGTGAGCGCAGAACTCGCAAACTGCGTCAACTGGCAGCCGATGGTAACATTGGCATCCGACCACCTGCCCATATTTACTTCGTTCGAGCGTACCGCCGACTTCATCGTCACCGAAAAACGCACTTTCATAAACTTCAAAAAAGGAAAGTGGGAAGAATATAAATCTGCAACAGACAACAGCTTTGCTGCCCTCCCTATCCCGACTGATGCCCGCCAAGGGGAGCGTGCCTTCCGTAAGGTCATTGAATCCGCCTCGGCACATTTCATTCCCGCCGGGAGAATTCCCGAAATCCGGCCCCACTTCCCGGCGGAGGCCGTGAGCTTAGCGAGGGAACGCGACCTTATAAGACAGCTTGATCCAGGCGACCCCCAAATAAGGGATATAAACCAACGCATCAGATTGCTTGTGGACGAACACAAGTGGGCGAAATGGGAAGGGCACCTAAGAGGTTGTAACCTCTCTACCGGTGTAGGTAAACTTTGGTCCACCGTAAAGTCCCTATCGAATCCGACTAAGCACAAAGACAAAGTTTCCATCGCCTTTGGCGATAAGGTGCTGTCGGATGCGGAAAAATGCGCGAGCGCTTTCTGCCGACAATATATAATGCATCCTACGGTCGACAAAGATATAGGGAGAGCCAATGGACACGCACATAAACACAAATTTAGCGCGTCACCAATCACCATCACCGCTAGAGAGGTTGAGGACGCCATTGGTCGCGCTAAACCATCCAAAGCAGTGGGCCCAGACGGCATAGCCATGCTGATGCTTAAAAACCTATGGAAAGAGGGTTTCAAATATTTGGCGCATGTCTTCAACCTGTCTCTCTCCACCTTTGCCATACCCGAGAAATGGAAAATGGCCAAGGTGGTCCCGCTACTAAAGCCTGGGAAACCAGCTAACGTAGGTGAGTCATATCGTCCGATATCTCTCCTATCGCCAGTGGCAAAGACGCTTGAAGCCATTTTGCTCCCTTATTTCCAAGCACATTTGCAGCTAGCCCCTCATCAGCATGGCTTCAGAAAACTCTATAGCACTACCTCCGCGCTAAATGTCATTAGCACCCAGATAAATTGCGGTTTGAATCAATACCCCCACCATAGAACAGTACTCGTAGCGCTAGACCTATCAAAAGCCTTTGATACGGTCAACCATGGCTCATTACTGCAAGACCTGGAAGGGTCTACCCTTCCCCCATGTCTTAAAAGGTGGACCGCAAATTATCTGGGTGGTCGGCAGGCATCGGTGCAATTCAGAAACGAAACATCAATACCAAGGAGAAATAAACAAGGGGTGCCACAGGGTGGTGTCCTATCCCCACTTTTGTTTAATTTCTACATATCTAAGCTACCTTCACCACCGGAAGGAGTCACAATCGTTTCCTACGCCGATGACTGCACAATAATGGCCACAGGCCCAGGCCCAGAGATCGATGAGCTATGCAATAAAATAAACGGCTATCTCCCTGATCTCTCCAGTTTTTTCCCCTCGCGAAACCTGGCATTGTCACCGACTAAATCTTCCGCGACCTTATTTACAACATGGACGCCCCAAATGTCGACCATATTGAACATCCACATCGATGGCACTACGCTACCGACTGTCCTACACCCCAAGATCTTGGGTGTGACGTTTGATCAGGATCTACATTTTGGTGCGCACGCAACCGCAATTGTTCCGAGAATTCAGAGCCGTAATAAAATCCTCAAATCCCTTGCTGGCAGTACCTGGGGAAAAGATAAAGAAACGCTCATGACCACATACAAAGCAATTAGCCAGCCGATTACGTGCTACGCGTCACCAATATGGTCGCCAAGCTTAAAAACTACCCACTGGAAGAAACTACAGGCCTGCCAAAATACTGCTCTCAGAATCGCCACGGGCTGTCTTCTTATGTCCCCAGAACACCATCTGCATATTGAGGCGAGAATACTCCCCATCAGGGAGAGAAATGAGATGCTGACCAAACAGTTTCTGTTGAATACCCAGAAACCTGGGCATCCCAACAGACATCTGATTGACGAACCAGCACCGCCTAGGGGCCTAAGAAGTCATCTCCGTAAGCATTTTGAGGAAATACGGCACCTGAGAACCCAGCCGTATGAAGCGAAAAAACACAAGCAGGTCCTTGGTGAACTCCATAGACAGGCGTCGGACCTTTATGTCGGGAATTGCCCGGTGAATACAGTACTTGAAGAAAAATATCCAGAACTCGCGGAAGAGGAACGCATACTCCCCAGGGAAACGCGTGTCACTGTTGCTCAACTTCGTTCTGGATACTGTAACAGGTTAAACTCTTACCTATCCAGAATCAACCCCGACATACAAAATGTATGCCCCGCTTACAATGTGTCCCCACATGACACCAACCATCTCTTTAATTGTAATGTGGAACCAACGCCTCTAACACCCCTTTCCTTATGGTCCACCCCTGTTGAAACGGTAAGTTTCATTGGACTCCCGTTAGAGGATATTGATGACAATTTGTGATCGGTCGCGGCTATTAGGTGGGGCGAGCATTGCTACAACAACAACAACATGAGCGGGTTGTGCGCTGGGCTTGGACCCCGCCACGCAAAACGCACTCCAATTAAAATCAACAAACAGCCTCGGATGAAAAGACAACCCTTTACTGATGACGACATCTGCAAACGTTAAAAGGACTATGGTGTAATTTCCGGGGATTAAAGGGATTAGTGCAGATGCCCTACTTGTTGATGTCCTCGTCTACTTAGTATAAGGTCATGTCAAGCGTATTGTACAAAATACTGAAGTCCATCGTAAATGGAGAAAATAATACAAACTGAAGAGCTTAGAAATTCTGGGATAATATTCTGTAAAAGCGTGCCATCACTGGCGTATGCTAACGATATTTATATCATCGGCATCAACACCCGCGCCTTATGCTCCGCTTACTCCCAATTTGAAAAAGAAGCGGAAAAGATAGGTTTGATGGTGAATGGGTGGGTGCATAACGAAGTACCTGTTTTGTTATGAAAACTGTTCTCAATGTCCCCAGGCAGGAGGTTCGTGCCCGTCCATTTTATGGCAAATGGCAGTGTGCGTCCGGCCAAGGGTACTGTGCGCGTAATAGAGGTTAACAGTAACGGAGAGGTTTCTCTGTATATAGAAACTCGTCTGATACAATCCAAGAGGATGATGTTGAATTGATATCGGCGTAAAATAAACCATTTGACATAAAGTAACTGTGTCATGGCAATTGAAGTACGGCCGCGCCCCCGTTTGGCGCAAAAATATATATATTAGTTCTGACATTAGCCTCTACGTCCATGCACGACAGGAGCCTTATTAAAACATCCTTTTTTAGGTACTGATTGAGCGATGTGGCTTGGGACAAAATGTGATTATGGCAGAACAGCGCTATGTCCCACACAGCGGGCGCCATGACAACAACCAAATTTATGCAATTTTCAAAATTTTTGCTAGTGTGAGACTGATTTATGTTGCTCATCCTGTATGGGATTGTTTAAAGTCAAACAAGTCTATAAGATAACATAAAATTAAAATTTAAATTTTATTTTCACATTGTTTGTCGAAATTTGTTTGGCAGCTCTTCATTGGCTTCCTGCTCGCTCATATATGCAATGCCTGCCACAGCTTCAACATGAAGCCTTCAATTTCAGCGCTCCATCAACAACATTTAAACGGATGTATACACCACACATTGTTGCACTTGATATATGAAAATAAGATATAAAACCCGAACTCTTTGTTCCGCAGAGTACGGTGCTAAGGCAGAACAGAGGAATGACAACGAAATTTGATCACTCATAGTTTGGACCGTAATAAATCACTAGCTTGAGTTCAGTCGAGGATGGGCTATATTCAAAAGAGATATAACTAACAACAACAAACAGCTAAACAACAAACAAAAAACACCGTAAAGAATACCAAATATCTTTAAGCTTACTATATGCTTACAGTTATTTTTATTTTTTTATTTTTTTGTAGCCAGACAACATTTGCTGGTCCAAAAGGGGTATCGTGTGCTTGCGATCTTGTTGTCAATATAATGCCACATTGAGACAAACGAATGGAATAAACAACATCAAAAAAAAAACGAACCAAACCCGTTCCTAATATTATTTTCGGTTACTGTCATAGCAATTTGTTTCTTTCATTTTTGGCAATTTCACTCGACGCCAGAAATACAACAACAAAAACGTTAAACACGATAACCACAAAATTCCACAGACCAAAAAAGTTAAAAATTGAAATGAGATGAAAATGAGAATTGTGATGATGACGATGCGGATGCGAAGAAGAAACAAAACACGCAATGAACGCTTACTTGTGTGACTTTAAGCTTTTGGGATGTACAGATTCCAGTTCGTTGAAGCCCTTTTGATGACGACACACTCTACACGCAACGCCTTTTCACGTCTGCTCTGAACAAACTCGCCCATAAGCTCATACTTAAGTACTTTAAAGTAGGTATGCATTAGGCCAGTTTCCTGAGAATTTCTTAGCAAAGCCGAAAAAGGGATATTTCAAAAAAAAAAAAAAAACAAGTAAGGATGGAACTGTCTTTGGCTGTGCCGAAGACTTCATACCTTTCATGAATGGGGCTGAAGAATAATCTTATCCCGTTCGTAATATCGGAATAATCGGATGTATAAGATAACAAATATATAGTGAACTGATGTACATACCTAAATGATTTTTAAGATAAATGTAAAATAAAAAATGGCAAAAAACCCCCTTATCTGAACGATCGGTTGTAGGGATATATATTTTATATAGCTTCGATCGAAATGATTTTTACAGGAAATCTTCTATGTTATATTAGAATATATATCACCAACTTTCACGTTTTTATATTGGAAACTAAGGGAGAAATGGCCAAAAAATATTCTATCTGAACGATCGGTTGAATGGGATAGGTATATACTATATACATATAGCTCCGATCAAAGATACTTTTTCAGGAAATTTTCTATGATATATTAGAATAAATATCACCAAGTTTAACGTTTTTATATTGGAAATTAAGGGAGAAATTGCCAAAAATCTTTCTATCTGAACGATCGGTTGTATGGGATATATACTATATATAGCTCCGATCAAAGTGATTTTTTCGCAAAATCTTCTACGATATATTAAAATATATATCACGGAGTTTCACGTTTATACTTTCTAAATTAAGGGAGAAATGGCCAAAAATCTTTCTATCTGAACGATCGGTTGTATGGGATATAACTATATATAGCTCCGATCAAAGTGATTTTTTCAGGATATCTTCTATGATATATTGGAATATATATCACCGCGTTTCACATTAATACTTTCAAAATTGCGGCAGGAATGACCCAAATCGTCTTATCTGAACGATCGGTTGTAAGGGAGATATATGTTATAGTGGTCCGATCCTACCGGATCCGACAAATGGCTAATATAATACAAAAATACATCCTTGTGCCAAATTTCATTGAGATATCTCAAAATTTGAGGGACTAGTTTGCGTTCAAACAGACAGACGGACGGACAGACGGACATGGCTATATCAACTCAGTTCGTCGCCCTGATCTATTCGGTATACTTAATGGTGAGTCTATCTTCTATATTTCGCAACGTTACAAACATCGGACCAAAGTTAATATACCATTTCATGTTCATGAAAGGTATAAAAATAAAAAAAAAATAGAAAAAACTAAATCGAAACAAGAAGAGTAAAATGTGAAATATTTTGAAATTCTGAAATTACAAAAATTCAAGCATCGTTCCATTTGTGGACCGCAATAAAGGACAACGACGACAACGGCGACGATGAGACCAAAGTAACTTAACCTTGGTTACAAAGAAAAAAACAAATCATGAAAGCAACTCAGCTGAACTGAGCCGCAAAAATCAACAACAAATTAAAAGCGAAACCAAAATATAAAGTGCAACCAAAGGCGTGCACAATTGGGGGCACTTGTAGGTAGTTGCAGTTCATATTGTTAAGGGAGGTTTCTATGCACTATATTCGATTTTACACATAGAAGATCGTTAGCACCATCAGCAGGCATCGGTGCAGTTCAGAAATATAACATCAAATGCAGAAGAACTAAACAAGATATATCACAAGGTAGTTTCTTATGCCCACTTTTGTTTAAGTTTTTCATATCGAAGCTCTATCCACACCACAACGAGCTACCATTACGAACTACGTCGATGATTGCACAATAAATGCAATAGGTATTTTATAATGCTAACGACTATATCACTAGTCTTTCCAGTTTTTTCACCTGGCGAAGTCTGGCATTGTCACCGATCAAATCATTGGCGATCTTATTTACAATGTCGACCATTTTGTACATCCACGTCGATGACATTACGCTACCGACTGATCCCCAAAAATACTGGGAGTGACGTTTAATAAAAAAAATCTTGCCGGCAGCACTCGTGCTAAAGACAAAGAAACGTTCATAACAACTTATAAGGCCATTGGGCGGCCACTTGTATATACATTTCCAATCTAGTCGCCGAGTCCAAAGGATACACACTGGTGGAAACTACACGCCGATAAAAACACCACGCTCGGAACTGTCTTGTTATGTCTCCAGAATAACATCACAAACAGTTTCTGCTGAATACCCAAAAACCTGAGCATCACAACAGACACCTGATTGAAGAAGCCCCGCCTCTCAGTAACTTAAGAAGTCATCTTCGTAAGCACTATGAAGAAATCCGACACATAAGAAGTCGGCCGTTTGAAGAAAAAGAACACGAAAAGGTTCTCACAGATATATATAAAAATTTGTTGGAGTAAAAAGTAATCCCCAGTGAAGCCCATCCTCAAAGTGAAATACCCTGAACTTGCAATTGGGGTTAGCAACCTTCGCAGGGAGACGCGCGTAACTCTTGCTGAACTTCGACCTGGATACTGTAATAGGTTAAACTTATACAGAATCAACTCAGATATACAAAATGTATGCTCTGCTTATAACGTGTCCACACATGCCACCAACTACCTTTTCAATTGCAATGTAAAACCAACGACTCTAACGCCCTTATATCTTTGGCCACACCATGTTGAAACTGCCAGTTTCCTTAGAGGCTATTGATGACACTACAACAACAACAACAACAACAGCAACCATCCCATAAGCTGGATAATAATCCTAGAAAAAATGAGCTTGCCCTATTTATGCTACGGAAAATTATAATTTATGCCACGTTGGTTTGCCACGGAATCATTCGCAGTTGGTCAAGCATAAAAAGCCCATAGTAGTATAATGGCTTAGAAACACAATTGATAAGCAAGGTCTGAAGGGGTTCCCTAAGTTATTGCAGTGTTTGAAACTATATATAAATTAAGGGTACACTGAAAGAAAAAAACTGGTAAAAAATCAATTTTCATCCATCGTAATTTTAATTAACTTACTTTTGAATCAACTTCCCACAAATTGTTGATTACGAACTGACCGTTTCAACAGCTAAATCTTAGTTAATTGGCGTTTAACCGTTTAAACGGTTATAGTCGTCCAACAAGGCGCGCCAGTCGCTCCTGGTCCTTCCAGCGGAGTGGGGGCCGCCCTCTACCTCTGCTTCCATAGGCGGGTTCCGATAAAAACACTTTCTTGTTAAATCAACAACAAATATTCTACCATATGTAAGCCATAACTCTGTTAACTCAAAAATTAATACTGTCACACTGAGAATATCACAGAATGCTGTTGATATGACAGAGATTTCTGCGGCCCCTTTGTCATAAGAACATAGTAGTGAACGCCGTGAGCGTAAATTCGTCTTTAAAATTGACTGCCGATAGTTGTTCGCTGGGTTTTGTGTCAGTTCTTTTAACACAGAAACCAGTTAGATGGATTGAGAATCTGTTAATTTTTACAGAATAATGTTAACTAAAGAGCAACAGCTGTTGAAAGACTTATGAAATTAGTTCTCTTGACAAAAAACTCGGTATTTTGTACAGAATATCTGTTAATTCAAGAAAATAAAAAGAAATTGTTGATTTCGATTGGTCTTAAAATTAAATTATTTTGAACAATTGTACGTTGATCAATTTTCCGTTGAGTCGAAGGACATATTTTCTTAAGCTCTTACAAACCTAAATTTGCCTACTGCATTTGGGGGTTTTATATAGTTCCGCCCAAATTAGTCCATGAAATACCGCCATCCCCATTTCAGCCTCCGTTTCAGCCTCCTTTTATCGTAATTTTAAGGAGGATGATTAGTTTCTCCAACTAAACTGACTCTCTTTTGATAGAAAAAGACTCATCTGCTTCTGGGAGATTATCTAATGGATTAATTTCTCGTAATCAGCAATGACTAATTGACAGGAGAATAATTTCTTCGAAGTGATACCGCGTGAAATCTTTGTTTAAGCCCTCGTAAACCTCAAATGGAAAGATTCTAAGCTTTAGGACCGCGCCGTTTATTATTCCTCACAATTTGGATTAAAAAAAACAATAGTGTCCATATGTACCAAAATTGTGTATAAAAGAAATAGCAAAGGAATGGCAATGCGTATACACAATTTATAAAAAGTGCAGCAGGGCATTCATATGGCTGAGTGGATAGAAGCTTCTGCCTAAAAAGCAGCATAAAGTATGAATGTTGGAGATTTCGAGTTCAATACTCAGCTCTAGAAAAGCTTGCTGATGAAGAAGGGAATTCAGAAACATTCCCTAGTAACCATCAATAACTAAAGCATAATTAATTTTAAAAATATGTTATCATCCTTCTTTTCAATTCTTCTTCTCTGAAATTACAGAAGGGTTTTAAATTTGAGCTTTAAAGATACTTCCCGAATTTTTTGTGGTGTGTTAACAATGTTGACCGTCCATTCCGGTAAGAAGCACCATTAGGGTACTAGCCCGCCCATTTGGGGAAAGATGACCACTTCAAACCTTCTATATCGAACCGCTCCCTTAGCCTCGTTTCCGCTGCCGCCCCTGAATGTAACGCATCACAAAACGCAACAACTTTGAGAGCATCACGAACCAAGTCATCGAGATGGGCAAATTTGCCAAATACGAGCAAACTACACATCCAATAAAAATATAACAAAAAAAAAAAAAAAACAGAAAAAGCTTAAAGTTAAATAAAATAAAACTAAAAACAAAGATTTTTTGAGGAGCGATAGTGCCAGTGAAGTAAACAGCGTACAATTTAATGAACTCAAGCTCCGGGCAAACAGGCCGGCTCATAAACCGAAATACATGCGACGACTTTATGGCAGCCGACATAGACAAGCAGACAAACATGTGAATATAGACTAAACAAAAATAACAACCAGAAGCACAGCGCCACAAAAGGACCACAAAGCAAAAGGCAGTCGATGAGACGCGCGATGGGTCGAAGTCGATGTGGTAGGCAATGCAATACAAGTCCCAAACAAACAAACTAAAAAACGCATAATCGAGCAGGCTGGCTTGGTTGAGCTGGCGATGGGTTGCGATGCATTGTGAAGAGTCGGGCAAAACGCAGATTGGAGGGATGGGCAACAATTCATGCGAAGAAATAAAATGCACAAGTGGAGGTATGCGTTGTCGCCGTGTCAAAATAACTTCACATCGCAAAGTGTTCCAACGTACCTGCGTCTCGATTTGCACAAGCCTACCTACAATTATATATGTGAACATATTCGCATATGTATGTGAGTACCATAAAGATACTCCTCTGTAAAACTTCCTTTGGCATCCTACATAGGCTGGATGTATTAATAAGCAACAATTTGTCTGTAGAAAAATAATGGAAATGATGTGTTTGCGAACCGGGAATGTATTTCGCAATAGGGTTACACTGAGCGAAGTAACGTAAAGCACACATCTTTCTTTTACTATACACATGATGAGTACAAATCTCATTTTGTCTTTTGTGAAAGCTTTAATTAGAGCTGAAGAGAACCCTATGAAACCTGGCTTACGAAGTAAGTTCATCTTCGTAAGGCGGCAGAGAGTTTACTTAAATCAATTTCCACTGCCTTTGCTGAAGTGATGATGAAATGTGAAATTGTGAACCTTTCTAATGCCAGAGAACTTACTTACATTTAGGACATAAGTTACATTTATCTCTCCTTGATGAGGAACTAGTAGCTTTAACAGATCATCAAAAGAAACTCATCTCCAAACCAATATTATTATAGGAAGAGGAGTCCAGACAGTCGTTGGAGAAGCAACTTCTTTGTATGAGGCTTCTGCTTATATAAGTTTCTTTGTCTTTAATGTGACTTTCCGGTCTCAGCTATAACATGAGCTAGTGGGAACATCAAAATCATCGTTATCATTCGTTAGTTTTCAATGGCGAATAAAATGTATCAGCGTGGTACACGTTCTAAGGAACGCTTAAAAATATAGAATTTTATCAGCCTCAACCACTTTACGAAAATGCTGGACGGGTGGGGTGTCACTTTTGCATTTTTTACGCCCATACAACTAACTGGACCGTTGTACTGTCTACTAAACAGAATAGAATAATACCTACCGGGATGATGCTACATTGCTTTTATCTTGCGCCTAGGCACATCTCTGTAATGGCTTAGTGGTATTATATCTCACAAGTCAGATTACTTTTTACAAATTTTGAGTCCTCGGGGCGGCTTGCGAGCAGGTTGTAAGGGCACAGAAATATCACCATCATCACGCTTGACCGCCTCAGCGATTTCAACCGTTTCATAAACAGTTATGCCAGCTATCCCTGTTTAGCGAAAACTGATGCCAAGTGGGACCACTGTCAACATTCAACTCCAGTAATGGTATGGTGCAACAAAATAGAAAAACAAAATAAAGTTTTAAAATGGGCGTGGCTCCGCCCTTTTTGATTTAATTTGTCTAAAACACTTTTAATGCCATAAGTCGAACAAAAATTTACAAATCCTTGTGAAATTTGGTACTGACGTAGCTTCTATGACGATAACTGTTTTCTATGAAAATGGGCGAAATCGGTTGAAGCCACGCCCAGTTTTTATACACAGTCCACCGTCTGTCCTTCCGCTCGGCCGCTAACATGATAACTTGAGCAAAAATCGATATATCTTCACCAAACTTAGTTCACGTACTTATCTGAACTCACTTTATCTTGGTATTAAAAATGGACGAAATCCGGCTATGACCACGCCCACTTTTTCGATACCGAAAATTTCAAAAAATTTAAAAAATGCCATAATTCTATACCAAATACGAAAAAAGGGATGAAACATGGTGATTGGATTGGTTTTTTGACGGAAAATATAACTTTAGATAAAACTTTGTAAAATGGGTGTGACACCTACCATATTGTGTGTATTAGCAACAGTAAGGGATACTATCATCTCTAAGCCGATACTATGCAGTCACTGGTATGTACATAAACAAATCAATCATTATGTCTACGCATATGTATGTACATACAAGCAGCGGAGAGATATGCATAAACACATGCATATATCTGAGATACTCACAAAAGTATGCAATCATCGGTGGAAGTATTACTCACATATACACCCGCATATGGCTATGCGAGAGGCTATAAACGTGCATCTGTAGTTTATAGCTGGTAACTAAGTAGTAAATTCTAGAAGAAGAAACGCCTAGAAGTATGCGAGCGAGACAGCAGAGAGCATACAAGGAGCGAAAGCTAAGTAAGCAGCAATCAGTTTGATTTAAGCGCGCTATCAGTTGCGAAGTATAAGTGTTTTTGTGAAATATTTTCAAAGTAGTCTAATAAAGACCATTTTTGCATTATTTAATTGTGGAGTTATTTATTCAACAGTTTAGCGATTCGAACGTTAGCAGAAAATTGGGAATAAGAGAAATTTCCCTAAATTCGGAAGTAGAAGGAAATGAAAAGGTTCTGCAGGGCTAAATCAAAAGCCCTTGGAATCATGGCAGGAATACTGTTCGTGGTATTATATATATAAATAAATTAGCTGTACCCGACATATGATGTTCGGGGTCACCATGATCCACATTTTGGTGGATATCTCGAAAACGCCGTCATATATTAAACTAAGGGCCACTCCCTTTTAAAACCCCCATTAATACATTTAATTTCATACCCACATCGTACAAATACATTACAGAGTCACCCCTGGTCGCGGATAACAATCGCAACATGCAAGAAGTGATTGTCATCGAGCAGAGAGAGTAGAGAAGGGAAGAGTATTTAGGTCAACGGACCGTAGCAACTGCCAGAAACATTTGGAAACAAGCCTGGGACAACCAAACGAAGTTGTCACTATAGAAGAACTGGAGGAATCCAATTATTTCTTATCAGAAACCTGCAGGGACGAGCACAGACGTCGATTGAGGATCTGCAAGCGTAAAATACAAAGGGCAAAGAAAGCCTGATGGACACATTTTTGTGCGGGCATCGAGTACTCCAGCAGCGCTGCAAAGTCATAGCTATGTGAATTATTAGCCAGGGACTTATAAAGAAAAACAACGGGGAATGGTCACGTAGTAATGAAGATTCTCTTGAGCGCTTCCCGACGCGCATTTGCCATCGAGAGATGATGTGGAGGGGCCAGACGTTAACACTAACATTCGATCCCGGAGCGGGTAGTGCCGATCTAAGTGACTGGTATCATGATTGATTGGGCAGTGAAGACTTTATTGAGATTGTTTATTCTTTCGATGGGTGCATAAGAATCATGTAGCCAACTCTGGGAGAACTGCTCTTGTCGTTTTCCTATCAAAGGCCTCCGCTGTAGACGCTGATCGTGAACCAACTGCGCAGGTGGTTCGTTGTGGAACCCGTCAAACTTACGGCATTGGCAGATAAGGTTACAGCTGTCATAGGTCGAAAGTGTTTTCCAACAATTAATAGATAAATAAATAAATGTAAGGCGCGATAACCTCCGAAAAGATCTAAGGCCGAGCTTCTCTTCCAATTTGCGTCGTGCTCCTATATCTTCCTACAAATTGGCGGGATCGGACCTACTTTTTTTATGCCGACTCCGAACGGCATCTGCAAGGCAGATGAGTTTTCACTGGGAGCTTTTCATGGCAGAAATACACTCTGAGTGCTTGCCAAACACTGCTGGGGTTGCCGCTTAGAAAAATTTTGTTCTAATTGAAAAAACTTGTTTCTAAAGTTTTTGATGTTGCTTTTTCCCGGCGTGAACACAGGATATTCGGTGTGGTAGGCGTAGCACGCTACCAACACAGCACGGCGGCCGCCAACAACAATTATCTTTTTGATAAATCGGGCGTTTCGGGATGTACATCAACACCTGGGCAACTTATGTCGGTTTGAGCGAACACGCGGAGAATACGGATAAGGTCTTTTTACTACGATGTATAGGGTCCCGACTCAGTTCGGAGTCGGCGTAAAACATGTCTGCCTGTTTCGCAAATTTGTAGATAAACTTAAGGGAGCACGACTCAAATTGGAAGAAAAGCTGGACCTAAAATCTCTTCGGAGGCTATCGCGCCTTGCAGAAGTGAGACCCTGCAGGAAAAACCTTGTACCAAATATCCAGGAATCATTCTAGACAGTAAATTTTCGTGGAAGCTGAACGTGGAGAAGAGAGTGAAGAAGGCGTCGACGGCACTTTACGCATGTATTGCTATCGAAGCCCGCCTATGCAAGCAGAGAAAGAGGGTGGCCCCCCACTCCACTGGAGTTTTAATAAAACGAGCCGGACCCGTGGGAATTTTGCGCAACAAATATAAAAGTCTCATATCAAATGTCAACAAAAATCAACTGTTCTATCAATCAAAAATCTATAAATTACATGCGCTTGCGCTGCCATCTGGCGAATGTTAGCAACTGTCGGTAATGCAGTGTTAGTTCTAAACAAATATTCACAATAGTGCCATAGTACAAATAGATTTCTTTGTGTGCTTACAATCGTTTATTTTTAACAAATTATTTTAATAAAATATAGCTAAACAAAATCATTACGACTAATAAGCTCGCTAATAGCACGAATCCTCATCTTTACAACCAAAACTTTATTTATAGATTTGGATTCCAAATAAGAGCAAAAAAGGGACCTATACATAAAAACAACAATTAGAAATAATATATAGGATATTCTTTTTATAAAGTGAGAGACACATTTCTGTGGCGAGAAATCATAACCATTTTCCATGTTCTGAGAAATATTGTTTGCAACTGAACTCTCTTTTCCCTTCCTACTAATACATATACCCCTTCTTTGACTGTGTTGCATGTTCTTCCCTTGTAAAGCCCATATATTTAACGCGTTACAAGAGAGGCCATTCTAAATGACCGGACATCTTTCTACTCTGAGTCAACTATCATAATTCTCGTTATAGCACATACATACATATATGACGTCAATAGCCATATCACAGCATTCTGCGGGAACAGATACTTAAAGAGGCGCCTGTCTGCCCGCCTAATGCGGACTTTAGATTAGTAAATTTGCGAATTTATACAGTTTTTTTGCGAAACAGATACTGTTTTGGATGGCAGTAGCATAAAATTTTTCTCAATAGTCTGATCGTTAACAAAAAAGCCACTTAATAAAAATTGAAAAAAGAGGACAACTTTTTAATTTCTAAGGAATTTGGTACCTGTGAGATAATTTATCGTGGCACAAAAACTTTAGCCCATTCCGCACATAATTAAATCAGAAGATGTTCATTTAAGTTGTTTAAGCGACATTTGCACATTCGACATCTTTAGCACCTACAGTGAGTATGTACATATATAAGGCCCAGTTTTTCAGTAGTTGGTTAAGCTTAGCTTAAACTAAGTTTGTTTAAACTCTAGTCAAATTTTAACTTCAGTTAAACTTTGGAGCAGTTTTTTCAGTCGCAGTTTAAGACCGGTTTAAGATTGGTTTTTATTATATAGATAATTTGTAGATACGGCGGCATTCTGTTTATCGAACAAACATGGAAAGAATATGTCTCCAGCCTTATAATAATATTAATAATTCCCAAATATTTTTTACCCACCAAAGCCCGCACAACCGGCACGAGGGGCGTATCCGCATGACGCCCGGATTTTTTATTTTTTTTCGCCGAGCCGTTGAGGTTGGTAATTTTTGAGTGAAGAACGAAAATATTGTTTAATGTGGAAACGCGATTCCGAACTATCAATTGCGCTTGAGTGAGAGCTGTAATCGTAGCACAGACTGCGAAGGGGGTCATTTAATTCAAAATAAATGCTACATTGTCTCAGGAAAAGAGGCTTAAGGTGTCTAGTTGGCCGAGAAGGCAGATTAAAGTTAACTTCGCTTAGTAGAAAAGGACTAGAGACCAAGCCGTTCACTAGTCTTAATATATAAAAAACACGTGTCACACAATTGAGGCCAATGGACTCCTAAACTACTGAACCGATTTTGAATTTGTTTTACACCCCGTATGTAGTTTTATCTAACTTGAAATATAGGGTAGGTGACTGGGTGACTAGGATCTCGAGCTATAGGCCAAAAAGTGGACCCGGGTACCCCTAGAATATGTTAATAGAATATTGATATCAAATGAAAGCGGTTGATGAGTGCTTTAGTAAAGGGTAATTTTCATACCCCTGGGGGACTAGGGTCTCGAGATATAGGCCAAAACGTGGACCCGGGTACCCTTAGAATGTGTTTATAGAATGTGGATATCAAATGAAAGCTGCTGATGAGTGCTTTATTAGAGGGAATTTTCATACCCCTGGGTGACTAGGGTCTCGAGATATAGGCAGAAACGTGGGCCAGTGAATGTCTAGACAGTGTTTATACAACATGGATATCAAATGAAAGCTGTTGATGAGTGCTTTCGTACAGGGTAATATATTATCCAGAGATGGACTGGGACTGGGATTAGGACTAGGACTGGGACTGAGACTCCGAATGGGACTGGGACTGGGACTAGAATAAAATACATACCACCTTCTGGAACAGGAGAATAATGAGAAGAAATTGAGAGAAGAGAAAAGAGAGAAGGAGATTAAGAAAGCGATAGAATGAGACGAAGATGGAGATAGATGAAGCGAAAAAGACGGAGGGAGGGGTGAATAAAAGGATTGGGAAAAAGTGAAAAAATATATGCAGATTGGCCAAATTTAGGGCAGGACAACGTCTGCCGGGTCTTCTAGTTTTATTATAAAAAATACTCCAAGCATCAATCTACGACTTGCATAGCAAAGATAGTTAGAGAGTGAATAATTTATTATAACCTAACTGCATAAACTTGATAACGCGGACTCCAGACTATCGATCCCCTGTTCTGTTATCGGTCTTAGCAATGTTGTAAAACGGGTTTTTGCAATATAAGGATCGCTAAATTCTTTTGACCATCGTTTTACGATTGCTAAAAACATTCTAGCATTATTGACAGTTGCATCAATATGAGGCATGAAACTAATCTTGCTACTAATAGCAAACCCTAAGTCAACAAGCTCATCTACTTGCTCCAGGTCATGACTGTTAAACGAATAGGAAGCTATCTGAAAGTTCTACGTGGAATACACATATATGAAATGTAAGTACATGTAAATTAAGTTTATGGGCATGTAGTTTAGGTCGCACCAAGTAAAAAGGGTGTTTAAATTACAGTCACATTTCTATCTTCGATTAATACATATGATTTAAAAAGATTAACGCCATCAGCATACATCAAAATGATTGAGAATGCAATTGTTGTAGAGATGTCATAAATGATTAGCAAGAACAGAACAGAACCGTGTCAAGAAGGCTGCCTTAAGGAACCCCGGAGGAAATGTCTATTATCGTATAGTTTCTAACTACCACTCTATGGGTCCTGTCCAGAAAATAAGAAGTGATCCAATGATATATACCTAGTTCTGAAATTGTTATCCAACATTAATCTCTAACTGTTCTCAAACCTGATAGTTCTCAAGTTGTTATCAAACATCATTCTCTAATTATGTTTAAACCTGATAGTTCTCAAGTTGATATCCAACATCATTCTTCAATCACTATCCAACTTTTGGCACATTTTTTTAAATTTATAACTATGGAGTTGGCCTCCAAAGTCATTGTCAAATTACTCTCCAGCCCTTGAGAGATTTGGAGAAGTTTATAGATCTCAAATGAATATCCAGGACATTTCTTCATACATTGGATACCGCTTCCCTAAGAAAAATCGCTTTCATAATGAGCTTACAACTAGCGACGGCATTCTTAATCCCTTGCAGGACGACAAAAGCCCCACGGATGTGCCCCCTTTGCAACTTCAGTTAAAACAGACTGAAAAACTATAGAATAAGTTTAAGAGTAGTTTAACTGGCAAAATGTTTTGAACTTGTATTGAAAAACGGGGCTTAAGTATGAAATATTTTGAGATATAAAAAACAAAAAAATCACACAATCAACCGAAGGTACATCGATCTTTTTAAGACATTACCTATCCCAAGCATATCCGCCTTCAATTTATCTTCATCTTTAGATATTCAATTCAATTATTTACACGCACATTACTCAAAGCGAAAACAAACAGCTTGAGCTACCTGGACGAGATGTTCTTCTAAAATTTATGGTCATGTACATAAGTATATCCACTTATGCATGTACATATATAAAAATGTTTTAATCTCTCTGTCTACATTCGCCACACCAGTTCGCACGTGATTTTTTCGCCAACAGGTTTATCAATCTTTTTTACAACAATTCTAAATTGTTATTTTTTTTTTTTCAATCATGTAATTTACAATATCGAAACACATGTTCGATTTTCACATCGGATATGCACGATCATATACATTAATACACATATACATACATACATATCTCCGGAAGATCTACCTCTACCGCAGCAGCATCTGCATCTGTGGTCTCCTGTGTGAACCTGTCGTCATGGCTCGATCATATGAGCCATTAACGAAGCAAACTCATTGCGGCTAAGAAACACGGATCAACGCACTTCTGTGAATGCAACCCACGACTGTTGTATTTATATGCGCATACGCAATTGTTAAAAACCGAAAGTGATCCTACAAACCCACTTTAAGATCCCATTGTTTCGCTTTCATTCAGGAAATCGAATACAATATACAAAAAAATATGCGAGCACCACATCAAAAAACAGTGACGCAACTTTGAAGACAATAAGAAGTCAAATCCCTAAGAATGTTTAATAACGTACAACGGGGTAAAATTAAAATAAAAAACCAAAAAATAAAAAAATTAAAAATGAAAAACAACAAAACAAAGAGATGAAGGCCGCGTATTCAATGCAAAAAAAATACAAAAACACAAACGAAAAAATCTTCAAGAAAAACTACTGTTGAGCAGATGCAATGGTTTTTTTAGCAGCCAGGCATCATCATCCGCCACAACTAGCAACTGGCAAACTGGTAATTTGTGCGTTGAGAACCCTTGCCTACCCTAACATAAGAATGAATGCTGCAACAACAAAACATTACCGGAAAACAAATCTGAATATATTTCCAGTGCGAATGGCTGTTGGATGTATGAGAAGAATGGCTTTGACTGCAATTGAGTTGGGGAGCGCCTCAACGATGAAGCTAACGACGACGGCAGGAATTACAGCAGTTGTGCGGCGGACACAGCACAAAAACATTTAGAAAAAAGAACAACAACAAAAAACATTGTAGTCGTTGTCGTTGCGGTCGAACAACAGTTGTGAAGATCGTTTAACGAGGATCAACCATGCCGGGTCACACAAGACGTTGTGCGTGGCGTGGCGAATTTCGAGACGCAGCAGCGTTGTTAAATATACAACAACACAACATAATAACAATGCAAAAACAACAAAGAAATGAAGAAAAAAGCAAGGGGTTAGGATCGACGTTGGTATCACAGAAACAAAAAAAAAAAAAAAGTAAAGGTGTCCAAGTTCGGGTCTAACCGAACTTTATATACTCAGCGTGAG
Source organism: Eurosta solidaginis (assembly GCF_040869045.1). Classification (NCBI taxonomy): domain Eukaryota; kingdom Metazoa; phylum Arthropoda; class Insecta; order Diptera; family Tephritidae; genus Eurosta; species Eurosta solidaginis. The sequence continues at coordinate 238,959,463 of NC_090323.1, forward strand.
CTTCAATTGTACATTTCATTTCAGATAAATTACTTTTCTACATAACACTTGGCACCGCCCGTTTAAAAAAAATATCGACGCATTTCCTCTTACAATACAACTTGATAAGTGAAATATCATTCTCAATGTTATTACGATCCGTTCATTTTTCTTCGAGTTATGGCTCCCGAAACATAGAAAATTGCTTAGTCATAAAATGGGCGGTGCCACACCCATTTCCAAAAATTTTAGTGTTTTCCAATTTAATGTTAAAATTCAATTTAAAAAGTAAAATACTATTGATACGAAGCTCTCTTTCGTTTCAGCTTATTATTTTCGTTTACGACCCTTTTAAAAATCTTTTATATAAAAGTGGGTGTGGTCTTTAATCGATCCCGTCCATTTTTTCTAGAAATATTTCCTGCTTAAGGGAAAATCGGTGTACCCAATGTTATTACGATCCGTTCATTTTTCTTCGAGTTATGGCTCCCGAAACATAGAAAATTGCTTAGTCATAAAATGGGCGGTGCCCGACCCACTTCTTAAAATTGAAGTATTTCCTATTTATTGTTATAAATCCACTTGAGAAATGATATAACATTTATATGAAGCTCTTTTCTGCAAAGATATAGCTTGTTTTATTCGTCCACGACCCTTTTACAAATCCTTTATATAAAAGTTGGCGTGGTCCATAACCGATTTCGTTAATTTTTCTTCAAAGCATTCCTTATAGCAAAGGCAACCTCTCTGCCGAATTTGTTATGATAGATTTAATGATTTATGATTAATAATATTTGTAAAATTTATTTTATCACAAGTGGGCGGTGCCACGCCCATTTAAAAAAAAATTTATAAAGAGTCTCAATATCAGCCCACACGTCAAATTTCAACATTCTATGTGTATTATTTACTAAATAATCAGGTTTTTTGTGTTTTCCAAAATGTTATACATATATATAAAAGGTGGGCATGGTTATCATCCGATTTCGCCCATTTTCAATACCAATCTATTCTGGGTCCGATAAGCTCGTGTACCAAATTTGATGAAGACATCTCAATATTTAATCAAATTATCGTGTTAACGGACAGACGGACGGACATGGCTCAATCAAATTTTTTTTCGACACTGATGATTTTGATATATGGAAGTCTATATCTATCTCGATTCATTTATACCTGTACGTCTGTAACCGTTATCCAATCAAAGTTAATATACTCTGTGTGCACAGCACGCCGAGTATACAAAAAAAACAGAGTTAAAAATCTCACACAGCGACCATAGCATAATGTAGGCGATTGCAAAAAACATTGAGTACGACTCAAGACGCATGACGAGTGTGCAAATGTACGAATGTAGGCATATAAACGAGTAGAGAAGCAAATCAAAAAGCAAACACCAAAAGAGTAAAGTTTGTAAAGAGTTTTATATACTATACACTGCAGTATTGATCCAATATATTCGAAGGTTTCTTCTTTGGAACCATTTCGCCCGTTTCCGGAACCACTATCTCATAAAAGATAAACAGATATATCGTCGCCCGCTTGCCAAAAGCATGAATGTGCCAAAATGAAAATGTTGGGAAATCGAGTTTCAAAATTTATTGCTCCCTAAAAATTAGAAGTACAGTAGTCGCTCACAAATTAGAACCTTCAGTAATTAGAATGTGCAGAAATGAGGATCAACTTTTTTCAATACATTACATTATCTGAAATTCTAATTTCTGAGCATATTTTTTTTTTTTTTTTTTTTTTGGTTGCACAAACGACGTATGCTATGCCCATTTATTCATATTACGCTCGCTAGTGGTTGGATTTTCGTCGCGGTTCTGTGCAATTTTTGTAAGTTTTGTGTGAAATTCGATACGCGTGCACGTGTTTTGGCATTGTTTGTTTAAAAGTAAAAGTAATTCGCTGAAATGCCAAATAAACTAAAGAAAAATACTTTTTCCTTGGAAACGAAAGTTCAGATCTTGGAAAAACTTGACAAAGGTGTTCAATGGAAGCGGTTGGCCCTAGAATTTTATGTGGCGCCATCTGCAATCAACTATATCAAATCGAATAAATAATCAATTTTAAGCGCTGTTTCTAATACCTTTCATAAGGCTAACAAAAAATCATTGCACATCGCTGAATATTAGTTATGAAGTTTTTGATTAATTTTTGGCTTTTTTTTATGTATTTTTATCGATCTTTTATATATTTTTAATGAAAAAATATATTTATTGTAACTAGTGTTTTGGTTATTCGGATCTTTTTTGATTTAGCGTATATATACATATACGTATATTTAATAAAAAAAAACATGTGATATGTATTTTACTGGATTTTTACCTTATGTTTTCTCGTTTTTCTGAACAAAATTTTCACAATTTATTTGGAGTTTTTTTAATGCAAATTGTCTCAATTTTTACGGTTTTATACAAATAAAAAAACCATACAGGAATTAGAATTTTTCAGAAATTAGAATCACCCTAAAAACAAAGTGGTACTAATTTGTGAGCGTCTACTGTATTAGTTTTTAATGTAAAAATGTATCAATAAATTATACTCACAATATACTCCTTCAACTGAGATAACTGTTTTGTTGGCATCCCTTTTATTTTCCGAGATTTACCACATTCATTTTTTCCATTAGGGAGGGGATTAAGAGTAACGCCACCTAGATGGGAGAATGAATCTCTGCGTTGCCAGAGCAACGCATTCACAGAGAATGTGAATCGGAGTTTCATCCTTCAGCTCACAAAAGCGACAGATTGGTAAGTCGGATTGATTTAACTTACTTATGTGATATCGCAGACTGTAGTGCTCTGTATAATACACAGCGAAAGTTCATAGGTCCGCTCTGCTTAGATTAATAAGTTTGATCGTTACTCTCGTTGCTGCAGGTATAAATAATTTGCCCTGTCTTTGCCCTGGGCATTCAATCTAGTATGCCCGAACTGCTTTTTTTCCCCAGATTCTTATGGTTTCCCTAGTGTATGCCTTAGTGAGTCCACAGAAGGACTGGACAGTAGAATGCTGTGGTCTGATTGGCTAGGTGGTCTCCCTGTCCATTACTTTTGTGCACCCTATGTCCGGGAGTCCATCCTAACAAAACCTTGTTTTCGGCTCCCAAATCATTTAGGACTCCTATGCATTCATCCACTAGCTTAGAAGTAATTGTGTCTGAAATAATTAGGACACTCGAGGATAAGCCGCTTTGTAGAGATTTTTAACCGCAAGTATGCCTAAAAAATAATGGACCAGACCTCTGGGTCTTTCATATGCCCTGCCATGTTTCCGCTCTTTAGCTCAGAGAAATTTTGAAGTCTTAGGTTGTGTTGCCTTTTTCTCAATTGGTATTCTAATAGAAAGGAGGTATTCACACAGAGGCACTAAGTTAGTCTGCAGTCGAAGTTCCGATTGCACCCGTTATGCCAAAAACCAAGTAGTCGGTGCATTTTGCTTAATTTGCTATTGCTGTTCTTTTTCGTTGTCTTCGGCAACCAAACCAAATAAGTATTTGGTGACTATTGGTTTCACAACAGTATTAAATGTCCAGTACCTATACCATTTTGAGAGATAGCCCCCATGCTTTTCCATAGAGTCTAGTGCAGGCGAAGAATGCTCTTATTAAATTTATTCAGGTAGCATCGAGACGAGCATTCCGTGAGCGCTCTGTCCTCACAAAAATTCCTTCCGTATACATATAAATATTATTTTAAAGAAATTGCTTAATTTTCCACCCATCGATTGGGATTAAGAGCCTGCCGATTATCGTCAATTTAGCTACCTGCTGCCAACGAAACATCGGCACTGAATTGACAGAACCGGTTCTTTGATAATATCGAATCAAAGCAACACATCACAAATGGGTATACAAAAACAAAAGCAGTCACGCAATGTGGGACGTGCGAATACATCAACGATGACGACGACCGCGCTTTAAAAAATGTGATGCTGACTACGATAATCCCCATTTAATTTGTTTACCTCAACAACAACAACAGTAACAGCAAGGCCAAGTAGAAGCAAAGAAATAGCATGACAAAAACAATTGTAGGAGAAAACAAAGCAAAAGATATATGTAAGCCAGAATGCAAACAAATAAAAATCAACGAAGCACGCAGGACACTGACATGAAGCAAACTAGAAATGAGAACAAGGACATTATAAAGGATCCTGGCAACCGGTTGATGACTGATGGCTGATGGCAAGCCTGTTTGATGTTGCTGCTGGTTGTCTCTGCATTCAGTTTCGTTATCAGTTTGCCAGTTTATTACAAAAAACAAATAGTTTAGAAAAAGTGAATGAATGAAAAAAATATATAACTTTTGCTAGGGCAACCCAAAATTTTTAAAAAACAAATGCTTTTTAAATCTTTGCATAATAAAATAATTAAAAAAAATTTTTAAGTTAATCGGTTTTATTGAAAACCATACTTACATTAAGTAATGATAATCCTAAAACCTAGAAAATAATTAGGTAGGTCCTAGGTACTAGTCATTACACTCCTCATCAATCTAGTGTGTTGGTCAGACAAATAAATAAAAGGGTGGGTGGCGTCAAATTTATATTGATAGTCAACCGCTCATATCTTTACAAATGATATTTTCATATATGTATGAGTAAGGTTAAAAATATGAGCCAAATCGGACCACAAATACGATTTTTTTTAATATGTCAATCCTTGCACCACCTGGCAACGATTTTTTCATAGCTCGCTTTCTATTCACGTATGTGAGTAAGGCCAACTGAACTTTAATCAGGTTATGCTACACCTCCCGTTTTAAGAAGTTTAAAAATAGAAGTGTGGTGACTACTTAATCTAAGTATTGTTTTCAATAAAACCGTTTAACTTAAAGATTACTTTATTTACCTAAATATCACTTACAAAATTTCAACGTATGTTCTCCAAAGTATTTTGATGTCATTTCTACCGGACTGTATGTCATCTGTTATCCAAATATAAGCCAAATCGGACCACAAATACAATTTTTTTCAATATCTCGAACTTTGCGCCACCTGCCGGCGATTTTTTCGTAGCTCGCTTTCTATTTCTCTAAGTAATATGTGTTGAGCTTTTTAATGCATTGTCATCGGGTTCTGAGCTATATTCCAAGTTTCAAGCTTTTAGCTGATCGAGAAGTTACTTAAATTTTAATTATAAAATTCGTAAGCAACGCTACACAGAATCAAGCTAAATAAAACTGTTTAAAAATATGTTTTTAAGGTCCTTATAGGCCGTAAAATATGGTTTTATGTTCCCAAAGTACCACGTGGACCAAAAGTAACCATTGGACATTGCGCCGAATTGGAACCATCATAAAACCGGTCATCAACTCTGTCGGTGACAACTTGGCCGTTGTTGTTTTCTTGGCTTTATGCAATAAATTCAAATCGATTAAATGAACCGAAACAAAGTTGTTCATTAAAAATATAAAAGAAAACAAGTAAAGGTGTCTAAGTTCGGGTGTAACCAAACATGAGCTTCAATTGCACATTCCATTTCAGATAAATTACTTTTCTACATAACACGTGGCACCGCCCGTTTAAAAAAAATGTCTCCTCTTACAATAAAACTTGATAAGTCAAATATCCTTAATTCAAAACAATTTCTTTTGGCTAAGTTATAGCTTATTATTATAGTCTACGACCCTTTTAAACTTGTTTTATATCTAAGTTGCCGTGGTCTTTAACCGATCTTGTCCATTTTTTGCAGAAATATTTCTTGCTATAGAGGAAATTTGTGTACCCAATTTTATTAAGATCCGTTAATTTTTCTTCGAGTTATGGCTCCCGAAACATAGAAAATTGCTTAGTCATAAAAGGGACGGACCCACGCCCATTTTTTAAAATTTGAAGTTTTTCCTACATCCACTTGGGAAATGAAATACCATTGTTATAAAGCTCTTTTTTGCAAAGATATAGCTTACTTTGTTCATTCACGACCCTTTTAAAAATTGTTTATATAAAAGTGGGTGTGGTCCTTAACCGATTTCGTAAATTTTTCTTCAAAGCATTCCTTATAGTAAAGGCAACCTCTCTGCCGAATTTTGTTACGATAGGTTTAATGATTTATGATTAATAATATTTGTAAAATTTATTTTATCAAAAGTGGGCGGTGCCACGCCCATTTAAAAAAATTTTTATGAAGAGTCTCAATATCAGCCCACACGTCAAATTTCAGCATTCTAGGTGTATTATTTACTAAATAATCAGGTTTTTTGTGTTTTCCAATATGTTATATATATAAAAAGTGAGCGTGGTTATCATCCGATTTCACTCATTTTCAATACCAAACTATTCTGGGTCCAGATAAGCTCGTGTTCCAAATTTGGTGAAGATATCTCAATATTTACTCAAGTTATCGCGTTAAGGGACAGACGGACGGCGGACATGGCTCAATCAATTTTTTTTTTTTCGATGCTGATGATTTTCATATATGGAAGTCTATATCTATCTCGATTCATTTATACCTGTACAACCAACCGTTATCCAATCAAAGTTAATATACTCTGTGTGCAAAACACTTTGAGTATAAAAATCATCGGAATCCTGTATATGTTAATTTGGCGAAAATTTACGTTGGCTTCAGTGAATAAAAATTGAGGAAAAATATTTTTCGTACGCTTTTAAACTTTTTCTATACGTGCTTTGCTTCTTACCTTACATTGATATTTAAGCTCTGAATGCTAAAAAATAAGCAGGAAATACATTTTTTTTTTGCAAAATATGCATTTATGGGAAAATATGCTATATAAAGTATTATTTGTGAAAAGTGTGAATCAGATAAACAAATTGCTGTTGCATACTTTGAGTTGCCCTTATTATTACTTTGTTGCTGGCTGGCATGAAAGGGCTGCTGCTGCGCTAGTCATTAAAAATAATATTAACAGCCATTGTACCAGTGGAAATGATACATTTTTGTTAAAGAAAACTTTTCCAATTTATAAATACCAAAATTACAAAAACAAAATATGAAAGAAAATGCGAAACAATGAAAGAAGCTTCTAACATAAATCTTGTGATTCCTTAGGTGGTCGTTGGACACAGCGCCACCTCCTCCCCTTTTTCAGCCTCACTTAGCTGGTATAATTTTGAATTTTAATTAAACAAGTAAGGAAGGCTAAGTTCGGGTGTAACCGAACATTACATACTCAGTTGAGAGCTGTGGAGACAAAGTAAGGGAAAATCACCATGTTATAAAAAGAACCTAGGGTAACCCTGGAATGTGTTTGTATGACATGTGTATCAAATGGAAGGTATTAAAGAGTATTTTAAGAGGAAGTGGGCCATAGTTCTATAGATGGACGCCATTTAGGGATATCGCCATAAAGGTGGACCAGGCCTGACTCTAGAATTTGTTTGTACGATATAGGTATAAAATGAAAGGTGTTAATGAGTATTTTAAAAGAGAGTGGACCTTAGTTCTATAGGTGGACGCCTTTTCGGACTATCGTTATAAAAGTAGACCAGGGTTGACTCTAGAATGTGTTTGTACGATATGGGTATCAAATTAAAGGTATTAATGAGGGTTTTAAAAGGGAGTGGCCCTTAGTTGTATATGTGAAGGCGTTTTCGAGATATCGACCAAAATGTGGACCAGGGTGATCCAGAACATCATCTGTCGGGTACCGCTAATTTATTTATATATGTAATACCACGAACAGTATTCCTTCCAAGATTCCAAGAGCTTTTGATTTCGCCCTGCAAAACTTTTTCATTTTCTTCTACTTAATATGATAGGTGTCACACCCATTTTACCAAGTTTTTTTCTAAAGTTATATTTTGCGTCAATAGACCAATACAATTACCATGTTTCATCCCTTTTTTCGTATTTGGTATATAATTATGGCATTTTTTTCATTTTTCGTTATTTTCGATATCGAAAAAGTGGGCGTGGTCATAGTCGGATTTCGGCCATTTTTTACACCAATACAAAGTGATTTCAAATAAGTACATGAAATGAGTTTAGTAAGATATATCGATTTTTGCTCAAGTTATCGTGTTAACGGCCGAGCGGAAGGACAGACGGTCGACTGTGTATAAAAACTGGGCGTGGCTTCAACCGATTTCGCCCTTTTTCACAGAAAACAGTTATCGTCCTAGAATCTAAGCCTCTACAAAATTTCACAAAGATTGGTAAATTTTTGTTCGACTTATGGCATTAAAAGTATCCTAGACAAATTAGATGAAAAAGGGCGGAGCCACGCCCATTTTGAAATTTTCTTTTATTTTTGTATTTTGTTGCAACATAGCATTACTGGAGTTGAATGTTGACATAATTTACCTATATACTGTAAAGATATTAACTTTTCTTTTAAAATTTGAATTAAACAAAATTTTTTTTTTAAAAGTGGGCGTGGTCGTTCTCCGATTTTGCTAATTTTTATTAAACAGACATATAGTAATAAGAGTAACGTTTCTGCTAAATTTCATCATGATATCTTCAAGGACTGCCAAATTACAGCTTGCAAAACTTCTAAATTACCTTTTTTTTAAAGTGGGCGGTGCCACGCCCATTGTCCAAAATTTTACTAGTTTTCTATTCTGCGTCATAAGTTCAACTCACCTACCAATTTTCATCGCTTAATCCGTATTTGGTAATGAATTATCGCACTTTTTCGATTTTTCGAAATTTTCGATATCGAAAAAGTGGGCGTGGTTATTGTCCGATATCGTTCATTTTAAATAGCGATCTGAAATGAGTGCCCAGGAACCTACGTACCAAATTTCATAAAGATGCCTCAAAATTTACTCAAGTTATGTGTTAACGGACGGACGGACGGACGGACATGGCTCAATCGAATTTTTTTTTCGATACTGATGATTTTGATATATGGAAGTCTATATCTATCTCGATTCCTTTACACCTGTACAACCAACCGTTATCCAATCAAAGGTCATATACTCTGTGAGCTCTGCTCAACTGAGTATAAAATGGGAAAATTACTATGAACGTTAAATGTGTTTCGCTTTCTTCAGCTCATTCTAAAATCGATTGCTTTACAAACAAAAGAAAAGAAGTGTTGCTCGTATTAACGACGACGGCAAATCCTTTTCACAGAGTAGCTGAATTAAAAATAAGCAAAAGTTTGAATCATTAATCATAAATGCAGACATACTTACATCCAAAAAACCGCCCCCTTAAATGTGAAATTAGTTGCTGCAGTAGATTTGGATGGGGTTTGGGTTGTCTTCTTGTCTTAGCCTTTCTTGCTCGCAGACTTTTTTGCTTTCCTTTCTCAGCAGAGCGCATTAACCCTTTTTCTTCCATCAGCAGCAGCAAATGAATTTGCATTAAAACTTGAAATAAATTTGAAGTGGATTGCCAAAAAGGATAAAACAACAAACAACTTTGTATGTACTTAGCACAAAATATAAGCTTAGTTGCAGACGGTTTTATGTATTGTTAGCTGCTGAGCCCCCGTCCAGCATCCACTTCAAATGCTGAATGGCGTAATTTGCTTCTTTAATGGCATCTTTTGCAGAATGATAGATTAGCAAACAGAAGAGTTTTTTTTTTTTTAAAGAGCATTGGAGGCGTATTTTAAAGTGTTTACTCTTTGAAATATCCAATAAATATTTATTTTTGAGCAAATATGATTCGTAAATATTGGCTTAGACTCAAACTTGACTCATTTGAACAACTTGAACTCAGTGCGGTAAATTGACTTGAGCTTGTGTACTAGTTGAATGTCGAATACTACAAAGATCAGCAATAAGCTTAACAACATCCTCTTATTCTATTTAGAAACGACGATTGTTGGCTCCGCCTGCTTTGAAATAGATTAAAACTATCCTCACTTTCTATGTCTAGCCAATTCACGAATTACTGAAAGCATCCTGAGCATCGTCGACATTTGTAATAATATTACATAAAACAAGCGAACCTCCCAATTCCGGGGATGTCGCCATGCTTTCCGCAAGATTATTTAAACCTGTGCATCAGACCGCTTGGAGACAAACACAAGCGAGAGAAATGGGAGGAATGCCTAAAGAACTGCAACATCTGTACTGGTGTTAATCAGATACGCCATCACATATTCAAAGCAGTAGGCCCGGAAGGGATTTCCATGCCGATGCTTAAAAACCTAGGCCATAGCTCTAGCGCTCGTCTTCAACCTCTCCCTGTCCAGTTTCGGCATCCCTGAAAAAAATATGAGGGTGGTAGCGTTACTAAAGCCTGAGAAACCAGATAACGTGGGAGAATCCTATCGAACAATAAAACCTGCGGCTTGCCATTTATTAGCAAAACTTCCAAAAATTACATTGCATCATCTCCATGCTAAACACCATTAACACATAGATGAATTGTGGAATGAATCAAGAACCTCACCATAAAAGCGCTAGACTTATCAAAAGCCTTTCATACAGTCAACCACGGCACGTTACTGCAAGACTTGGAAGGGTCCACCCTTCCTACCAGACGGACTGCAAATTATTTTTATGGTCGGCAGGTAAGAACATAACAACTAAGCCCAGACGAATTAAACAAGGCTTGCCTTAGGGTGGTGTCCTATCCCCACTTCTATCATCCTTATCTTTCCAGTTTTTTCGACTAGAAATGTGACATTGTAACCGACCAAATCCTCGGCGCCTTATATTCAACATGGACATAATAAAATGTCGACTATATTGGAAATCTTCATCGATCGCATTACGCTACCGACTGTGTTATATCCAAAATATTGGGAGTGACGTTCGATCAGGATCTACATTTTGCAGCCGCAAGTCGCCATCTCATGAACAAATACAATACACACAGCGGTGTGGCCCAGAATCTACTTCACCATTTTGGCGCACCCAAAAGCCTGTCGTTGAGCGACTGTCTGCAATCTATGCTACCTTTGTGGAAGTGCTACTGCCTTAAAAAGCTTCGCCCGCTGCTTCAATCTCGGAGAAGTTCGCAATGGACGTTAAACTTTTAGATGGTATCTTTTATGGCTTTTAGTTCTGCCGCAAGGACGCTGCATGGACTCGCTAGCCTAAGGAACCTTTTGAGTAGATACCACTGTTCACTCTGTCATTAAATTTGGAGCCATCCGTGAAGACTGCCGCGGTTTCTGATGGCGCTCCAGCGTCTAGAGCTTACCGTTCAACTCCACTTTTGGAAGGTTGCTCATAAGCCTAAAGAATTTGTGGATGTATAGGGCAGTGTCCATGATATAAGCATTTCGGCTGGCCGCTGCACTCTAGTCATACTGCTGACCGTGCTATTTCTCTCAAGTTCCGGCCACCAAATCGTAATTCGTAATGAGTCTTACATCCGCGGTGTATAACAAATACATAATGTGCGGCTTCAAACCCTATATTTTTCCCACGGCTACTTTCTGTTCTCGACATGTTTATTACAATTCAATTTACTTTTTAAAATATGTAACTCCTAGGTTTTTAACGCGCAACGTTAAATACCGGTAGTATTTTTTAGTGCATGATGAATAGAACCATTTCCGTCTTCTCAAGATTTAACTTTGAGTCCGTTTTCCGATTCTGTCAGAGTTACATATGTCATCGGCGTAAACTATAACTCGGCAAGCAGTTATTTCTCACTTCAATAATGACGTGTTTACTTTTACTGTTAGATTCTAAAGTAGGGGCAATACCACACCTACTGTGAAAGTGTTTCCCAGACATGATCAAATTCCAAAAATTCAACCCCATATGCAGTAAGGAATCTCCTACGGCTTGCGGATAGACGCTGTTAAACGCTCCCTCTCCCTCGAAAAACATGCCTAGAGTGAAGACCTTGAAGGAAATCCCTAGCTATGTATTAGTAGTGATAGCGTGCAGTGCTCCCTCACCGGTTTATACATTCTTCACATGTTTCTTTTTGCGATTAAATGTTTGAGCTTTAAGCTTAAAATTATTGTACTCCGTTAATATGTGACCAAACCAGAATTATAGGTACCTGTTCTCGTGAAAATTACTTCGCAGAACTTGGTCTCACTTTGAAACCAAAAAAGTCTTTACTTGTATTTAAAAAAAAAATTGTGCGCTTCGTCGACAGGTTTCGAGTCGAATTGCTCAGGATCAGTACAAAAAACTACTTAAACCCCAGAATGTTTTCAAATTTATATTCAAATTTTTAACCGTGTAATATGTACGTGCATGCATACCCGAAGAGATACTAGTGATGTAGAACCGCGGAATTGGAACCGTTTCAAAAAGAACAGTTCAAGAATAATAGTTATATCCGACATTTTCTCGCCAGGGTGGGCAAAGAAGGTGTCTCTTTGGTCCCACGGTTAGAGATTTCAGGCTACATAATGAAACATCTCCTAGTGGACTTATGTTGATCGACTTCGCGCGTGCTCGAAACATGGTCATACCTTGTGTATGCATAGAAATATATATATCAAGCTACATGGCTGTCTTCCGATCGTAATAGCCGCAATAATATCGAGCACCTTGTGATAGATGGACGGAATGCCTCTATTGTTTTCGATGTGCGCAGGATCCGACAACCTAACAGCGACTCGGATAACTATCTCGTCGCAGCCAAAATACGCGGCCGCCTCTGAGCGGCTAAATGTAGGGAACAAAAAACACAAGGACAGCCAGGCGTCGAAAGACTGTAATTGCAACAAACTTCTAATGATTTCGCAACTCGTTTTTCACAGCTGCTCTCTGAGAGCACAAGCTAACTCGACGTAATGCAGGAGCATATCTCAAAAGCACTCCGTACCGCCGGCATGGAAAAAATTGGTCACAGGCGACCACAAAAAAAAAAAAAACAATTGGTGCGGTAAAGGATGAGGCGCTGCAACCGAAAGAAAAAACGCTGCCTACAGGGCTATGTTAAAAGCGAACCCAACAAGAAGAGTGTATGAACGCTGCCACGAGTAGAAAACGGAAACGAGATGAAAGAAAATGCAGAAGCAGTAAGGCGTGATTGCGAGGAGCTTGAGCTGCTAGCCACCAGGAGTAACGGCCGAAAATTTTACCACAAAATTCGGCGAAGTTCAGATATCTTAATCCCTGGGTAAACTCCTGTAAGAAAGATGATGTTCAGAGAGTACCCAAATTATGGAGGGACCACTTCTCTGCTCTACCAAAGGGAGATGCAGATGTACCCTATTCCGCCATCGCTGATGATGAATTTAATATCCATTAATAACCATAATTAAAACCAATAAGGCACGTCGGTGAGGAGTTGGTAAGGCACACGCATCAGCTTCTTTGCAAAATATGGTCAGACGCATGCCTAACGAATGGAAACCAAGTGTTCTTTACCCAGTTCACAAGGAGGTGGATCCAGCAAACTTTGACGAAATCAGCTTTCTTAATTTCGCATATAAGGTCCTGTCAAGCGTATTGTGCGAAAGCTTGAAGACCCCCATGAATCGGCCGATTTGACCTTATCAGTGCGTCTTCATGTCTGGTAAATCTAAAAGAACGCGAAAAAAGCATTGATACACATCGTCTCTTCATAGATTTTAAAGCAGCCTTCCACAGCATGAAAAGGAGCTGCCCAGCGGTTAAGCGACAATAAAGTAAATAAATAAGAACTCTACTTGTAATAAAGCACTGGCAACCAGAACTGTTGTATTTAATTTTTTTTTATTTTTTTATTTTTGTATATATTTTTGTGGAAAAAAGGGCGGCAAGTTATAGATTGCATAGGGGTGGCAAATATTTTAAAACACATTGCTCTTTTTTCCACAAAAAATATATACAAAAATATATCGAAAAAAAAAAAAATAAAAATAAAATATTAATTAGTTATTAAATATTAAAAAAAAAACAAGTAAGGACGGGACTGTCTTCGGCTGTGTCGTAATCTCCAAATAATCGGATGTATAAGATAAGAAATATTGAGTGAACAGATGTACATAACTATACGATTTTTAACGACTTCCCTGTCCAATGAGTCATATGTGACTGACAAGAGCGCATTGATATAAGTTTACGAGTCACATGTGACTCAATTCTTTATACAAATTAAAGATGCTTTCTTGGTATGAACGTGTCGTTATATATTTGTGAATTCTGTGTGAGCGTATATGAAAAGACCTAAACTTTAGGAAAATGAAAGAAAATTCCGAAATTTTTTTTCTGATACCTTTTTCTCATTTTCTTAAATTTTTTGTATATACTTCTAACTTCAATTAAACAAAAAAGCACACTAATAGAGGCTTTTGCCGTTTATATATCAATTTACCGTTATTGTGATTCGAAACTTAAATTATTTCTTATGGTCCTATATGTTCACATGTGACTCATTGAACGTGCTAAACATAATTAATTTTGCTACGTTCAGGAGTCACATTTGACTCACAAAATAAATTAGCCAAAATAAGGTAAATAAATGTCAAATTATTTATAAAAATAATATTTTATAATATATATTCATATTATTCCATTAAGCAATTCAAAAAAATAATGGGCGTGGGACATTCTCAAAGCTCTTTGTATGGGGACAGGGAAGTTGTTTAGAGAAATATAAAATATTTTTTGTTGTTATATCGGCCTACTGATTTGTAAGATCGCGGGTTTGAATCAAGTTCAAGGCCTAACAATAATTTTTTTTTATCATTATTATTGTTATGATAAATTTTTTCTTAATTGAAAAAATTTTTAAATTAGAATAGAAGAAAGAAAAAATTTAGACAACTGCCAAAGCTCGTTGTATAGATCCATTTTGGGAACTGCTAAATTCCTTCATCGGCAACGTTTAGGCGCCGCTGCTATAACCATTCAGCCATCACAGCGGTTTTTTGTTTGTCTTCATTATTCCTACTTCTATTCAGGTTCTTGCCAATTGATATTCACAACACTGCGACATCTGTTGCAGAATGAATGTGAAAATTGTACTTGTTTGATGGCAATGCTGCCAAAGTGTCATATTTTATTGACACTTTTTCCCCATGCTCTGGGATGTATTAACAATTTTTGTTGTTATATCGGCCTACTGATTTGTAAGATCGCGGGTTCGAATCGAGCTCAAGGCCTAACAGTAATTTTTTTTTTTATCATTATTATTGTTATGATAAATTTTTTCTTAATTGAAAAATTTGTTTAAATTAGAATAGAAGAAAGAAAAAATTTAGACAACTGCCAAAGCTCGTTGTATAGATCCATTTCGGGAACTGCTAAATTCCTTCATCGGCAACGTTTAGGCGCCGCTGCTTTAACCATAAAAAAAAAAAAAATATTGTTAGGCCTTGAGCTCGATTCGAACCCGCGAAATATAAAATAAAAAATGGCAAAAAACCCCTTATCTGAACGATCGGTTGTATGGGATATACATTATATACATATAGCTCCGATCAAAATGATTTTTACAGGAAATCTTCTATGATAGTTAGAATAAATATCACCAAGTTTAACGTGTTTTCTTCTGAACGATCGGTTGTATGGGATATATACTATATATAGCTCCGATCAAAGTGATTTTTGCAGAAAATCTTCTATGATATATTAAAATATATATCACCGAGTTTCACGTTTATACTTTCTAAATTGTGGCAGGAATGACCAAAATCGTCTTATCTGAACAATCGCTTGTTTAGGAGATATGTATATGTTATAGTGGTCCGATCCTACCGGATCCGACAAATGTCTAATATAATACAAAAATACATCCTTGTGCCAAATTTCATTGAGATATCTCAAAATTTGAGGGACTAGTTTGCGTTCAAACAGACAGAGGGATGGATAGACGGACATGGCTATATCAACTCAGTTCGTCGCCCTGATCAATTCGGTATACTTAATGGTGAGTCTATCTTCTATATTTCTCAACGTTACAAACATCGGCCAACAGTTAATAAACCATTTCATGTTCATGAAAGGTATAAAAATGATGTGGCATAGCGCTGATAAATTTATTTTAACGGAGCTATCGGTTCAAATTCCCGGTTCCGGTTGAAACCCGAATCTATAGCACCGGTTCTTTTTATACTGAATCCACACATCACTAACATCTACATATGTATGCACGCTCCCATACTTCACATTTTTGTATCTATCTACATATCTATATGTAAATATATGTATATATGTATATATGTTTGTATGTTTGCTGGTATGACTATAGGCCACGATTGAAAGCAACAACAACTGGTATAAAACGCATAAATATAAAATCGTAAACAAACGAAACCCCAACTCAACTCACGTTCAATGGGTCACCTGATGCACGAAATATTTTTCAACCATACATAAAAACAAATATAATAAACAACAAAAAATAACAGATTCGGCTTCAGAATGAATATAAAAACACACATACATACATACAAATGTATATACGAACGATTTTATGAGAATCATACACTCATAAAACAGCCTCTGATGGCTCAAAGTATCTTCTCACAAATAAGACAACAAAGATCTTTTGCTGGCCTTATAACTGCGGCTTTGAACAATTCAAATTTACCAACAACAATAACAACAAAAACTAATAACAATACATAAACTTCATGTTGTTGATGTTGCTATTTTCTGTTGTTTTATTACTTGAGTGTGGCTGATTTTTTTATTGTTGACGCTAATGCTGCGTGAATGTAAAAAAGCAAAAAATCTACCTTCCATCACACCTACATTCAAACACAATGGAAGGGGGCTTAGGAGTGCAATGAACAACGAAATGATCGAAGAAGAATCATAATGTATGCACTTGTAAGAATACGAAGAATACGACGACTACTATTTGATTGTAATGTCTTTGTTGGTTGATGGTTGTGTTGATGTTAAAAAATTATGTTGTTGCTGATTGTTCAACGTTGAATGCCGTCAAAAACAGACAAATCTGCACAGGTACAAGTGTGTAAATGACATTTTAAAGGGACCTCCAATAATACGTTGAACAAAGCATTCTGGCAATCATGCACAAGCAACAAGTTGGAAATTTCATTGGTTTTCATATGCATATATACGAAGCAATTCTCAACTAATTTATACGCGGCAGTGTATAAGATATCAAACTAAAACTCAATGGAGACACTTCCTCGTAGGTGAGTGAAGTGGCTGCCATCTGTTGTCATAGATGGCAAGGAATTCCTCTATGTCAAAGGGGGCTTGTTTACTACGTCTGCTCCGTCAGACAGATACTCCCCATTGTTCATAGTGTAACCCTATTTTTGCCCACATTTCTGCTGAGAAGAAGGGATTTGCCTCCCCTATTACTCAGAAGCAATTTAATGAACGATTATTCTGCTCGTATGAGAGAGGAACACGTCCCAGTGCCTGTGACAGAGCGGACTCCCTTGATAACCCGATCGAATCGAGTTTACATCTATCTTAAATGAGAGGGGGTTGTTAGCCAAACTGGACTTGGTCCCCTTTTTTGTGAGATTGGTGAAAGCGCGAGTATTCCGCACAGTTAACAGGGGTTGTTTACCAAGTTGCCATTAACATAAGATTGTTCCTCCCACTGTCGTGTGAAACCATCGGGCTCCATGCTCCTAGTTTTGTATATATAGCCAGTAGTTCATAATGTCACTTCCTCGTAGCTATAACCAACACCGCATTTCTCGATATTACACATCCTAGCCTAGATTCTAGAGAATTTATTATCGCATCTCTGGTAAGAGCCAACTTAGTTAATCCTCTCTCCCTCCGAATGTCACCGTTACTTATAGCACTCCGCCATCACTCTCTGTTGAGGAACAACGTCATTAATATCCTCTTCGAGTGTCACCGTTACTAATACCACTGTTGGCTAGTGTTCTATGGCTCTCAGTGAAAATCCGCCACCGACATTACCTACGAGAAACCGCCCTTGTATTCTGTCTCTCTATCTCAATTGAACTTCAGGTTGTGGGGATTCTGGTTTGAAAGTCGCGTTGTGCGCGTGTTTTCGATACCAATATGTTAATTTACTGTAAATTTATTTAGATGACGGAAGTGGGACCTCCACCCGTATCTAGATCTACTGAACATACTTCAGCTTTTGACCAAACCCACTTCTTGCTCTGATCAAAGAAATCACTATGGATGGCCTAGAACATTTTTTTAGCCTGCGAAAATTTCAGCTTTTTATTTTTATGTTTAGAAGTGGTGCCTCATCGCGACTTTAGTTTTTCTGTGCAAACCGTATGAGTTGTTTTCAACTTTTAATAAAAAAGCAACAGAGCTCTAACCCTTATTACCCAAATCCTTAGCTAAACATGTTGCGGCGAATATTACAAATTTCGACACGTCACTTTGCCGCACACCCGCAACAACAATGTCAACCGGATGAGACAACAAATAGCTACGCACACATGCACACAGCAGCTAAGAGCGGAGACGATACTACACGCAAATTTAAGCAGCAACAAAGAGCTCAGAGGACATTACTCAGACATAAAAACAGTAGCAAAGAGCGCAAATGACATTACTCACACATATGCATAGAATACAACAATATGAGATGCTGCAGATGAGTGAAGTAAAGAAACATCAACATGATGAAATTTCCATATACTTTGGCAATAATGGACTCGAGTAAATTTACTAGCGTTTTTTTCCGGCAGTTTTTAATGCATCCTTTAGTATACACGGCCAGATGTGGTGCAAACAGACGAACACAAACGCTACGTGCCACCCTTTACCATCACCCCCAAAGAGGTGGAAGAAGCCATTAAAGGACCAAGCCCTCTAAATAAAGAAGCCTATATGGTATAGCCATGCCGTTGTTTGAAAACATTGACGCGGAGTGAATAATCCACTTGACTCACGTTTCCAACCTTTCGTTGAAGTCTTTTTTCATTTTCGAACTATGGAAAATGGCCTGGGAAACCAGCTAACTAAGGTGAGTCGTATCGACCAATATCACTCACTTCACCACTAACGAAGAAGTTGGAAACCTACCTCATTTCACAGCGAATCTTCGCTTATCCACCAATCAGCATGGATTCCGCAAAATACATAGCACTATCGCCGCGCTAAAGATAAATTACGGACTGAACCAGGAAAAACCCGAAGTTGTATCCAAAGTGCAAAGCCGCAACACAATCCGCAAGTCGCTTGCCAGCAGCACTTGTGGTAGGTAGGCAGGTGAAATGGCTGCGTCCCTGGTCGCCCAAATAGCTATTTAAAACCGTTTTTATGTCATGTAACTCGTCTAAAAACCTACGGAATGTTACGGTCAATGTATTACAACCGGCCAGAGTTGTTGATAACATTAAGAATATTCGGGATTGCTATCACAGATAACCCTCTGAGGTCTTCTAGAAACGGGGTTCCAAGGAACCTTAGCCGGACTCTAGCTAGAGCCGGGCATTTACACATAAAGTGTTCTACTGCCTCCCTGGAATTTGGATCTTTGCAGCTTCTGCAGTATTGGTTATACGGAATGTCCATCTTTTCCGCATGCGTACCTACTACCCAATGACCGGTGCAGACTGCTAGCACTTGTGGAAAAAAGGTAAAAAAAAAACGTACTACGCGCTGCTAGTTTCCTTGAAATACCATTAGAGTACTTTGATGAAAATTTGTGAGTGGTCGCACCCATTGAATGGGGCGAATCACTGTTAACACAACAACGACAGTGGCTCTCTATGTCCACACAAACATTTTTCCATGAGGCTGCCTTCACCCTGTGGATTTCGCGCTTGTAGATTTTCTCGTACGGAGCTTAAAAAGCCTTCTTGAGCAACCCTTTATACACACAAAGTATTGTTGTTGTTCGTACTGTTGTCAATTGAAGTATGCTGGCTGCTGTATGATGTACACTTGTACATATATACGTCCATATGGACGAGTGAGTATTCCTGATGGTGATGTGTAATGAAAGTGTTGATGGTCAGCAAAGATGGAAGTGGGCAGATAAGAGTATTGTTTCACTTAATATTATTGAAATTTAGTGAATTGCTTTTTTGGAGCTTTAAGAGGCGTTTACGTATCGTGTATGTCGGTTTGTAAATGCGTTTTACGTGTGAGTGATATTGTTGAAAATTAAATGATTTTTACCAAATTTTAAATTTCATTTTTTTTTTTTTTGTGGAGCGCAATAGCTTGGAATTTTATCACAGCAAAACAACTCCAAGTCAAAGTAAAGGAGTAGACGATTTTTATAAAATATTGTTGAAGAATTAAAAATAATAAAAGAAAATATTTAGCGTTAATCTGAGTTATGGCATATCTCACACCTACTTTTTTTGAAAATGTTTGCTTATTAAAAAAGAACTGCCTTTACTAGATTTCTTCTCATACCAAGCGAATACTTCAATGTAAGCCACGATTTTTAATCAGCACTAGGGTGAGCCAAAAAAAACCTCTCCTTTTGGTATACTGAAATGCCGACGGCTGCCTTGGTGTGGCGGTAGCGTGCTCCGCCTACTGTACCGAAGATCCTGGGTAAAAGTCCCGGGCGAAGCAACATCAAAAATTTAGAAACAATGAGAAATAAATAAATGTAAGGCGCGATAACCTCCGAAGAGATCTAAGGCCGAGCTTCTCTTCCAATTTGCGTCGTGCTCATCTTGATTTTTCCCTACAAATTGGCCGGACGGGACCTACATGTTTTATGCCGACTCCGAACGGCATCTGCAAGGCAGATGAGTTTTCACTGAGAGCTTTTCATGGCAGAAATACAATCGGAGCGCTTGCCAGACACTGCCGAGGGGCGACCCGCTTAGAAAAATTGTCTTCTAATTGAAAAATCTTATTTCTAAAATTTTGATGTTGCTTTGCCCGGGAGTTGAACCCAGGGCATACGGTGTGATAGGCGGAGCACGCTACCATCACACCACGGTGAGAAATAAATAAAATAAAATAAATGAGAAATAAGCTCATATGAATTAAGCGGGAACTGCTTTCATTGCTTTTAAATGTATGAAAACATATATTTGGCACATATTATAATTTTTTTAATAATTTGGGAACAATTCATAATCTTTTTACGCAGGGTCCTGTCTCGGTAGTGATTTGGCAAACATTCGGAGTGTATCTCTGCCATCCTGCTAATTTGTAGGAAAAAGTAAAAGGAGCACGGCGCTAATTGGAAATGAAACTCGGCCTAAATCTCTTCGAAGGTATATCGCGCTCGTATTTATTTTTTTAATTTCTATACTGAAAAAACTCTTCATGACATCCTGCAAATAGTTTCAATTTTTATACCTAAGGTGTATTTGACCACAAAGGGTATTTATCTTATAACTTTAAACGAGCAATTCTTGTTTTTTTGTATAGCCGAACGATCTCGGGAACGGGTCAACCGATTTAAATGAAATTTTGCACAGAAATAATGTACCACCTTCTAAGAGTTTCTACTTAGGTGTTGCCACTCAGAATGTTTCACAAGTTGCCACCTATTAGAATTAATAAAAAATTGCATAAGATATGCCGATATGAGGGTACCAAACGAAAGGTGTTTCACTCCGCATTACAATAGGAACATTTTTGAGTAGGGTTGCCACCTATTCGAAATTAATAATAAAAAATTGCATAAGATATTCCAGTATGGGTATCAAACGAAAGGCATTTCACCCCGCATTACAATAGGGACATTTTTGAGTAGGGTTGCCATTTATGATTACCACCTATTCGAAATTAAAGCAAAATTGCATGAAATATGCCGATATGGGTATCAAACGAAAGGTATTTCACTCCGCATTACAATAGGGTCATTTTTGAGTAGGGTTGCCATTTAGGGTTGCCACCTATCCGAAATTATAAAAAAATTGCATGAGATATGCCGATGTGGTTATCAAACGAAAGGTATTTCACTCCGCATTATAAAAGGACATTTTTGAGTAAGGTTACCATTTAGGGTCGGGGTAGTTAGACGAAATTGTAGGTACTCTACTTACTCATATTTTATTAAAGCTATAAAGGAGAACATTAAAGTTAAAAATCATGGTAAAAAAATCTTATACTGTTTTCACACAGAAACTTAATGATCTCATTTCACCTTCTAATGAAATCGTAAATTTTTTGCTTTCACGCAGAAGTAACTGCTCGATTAGTATGAAGGATGAAATGTCAAGCGAATAAAATGACAATGCTATATGACAGACAATCATGGCGGAACGATACAAGGTGGCAGCATGGTGACATACCTACAAACAAACAAAAATTCCATGTACTTGTAAATTCGATGGACAAATGTCAAAATCGTACTGTGACGGTAGTTGATGTATCAAATCAAATAGAAAAGGTTATAATCAGCTGTTCGATGCGGCCACCTTGTATCGTTCCGCCATGCAGACAATGACATTTACTTTAACAAATGACATTTTTAAGCACTGAACACACCAAAAACCAAGAAGCGGAACGCTGCCAACAGAGTTGCATTGTGCTTTTGACTTCATTAGGCATTCGATTAGCTACTAATGAAATAATTATAGATTCGAATTGTGTAGGGAAGATTGAGCTCAATAAGCGTTTTAATGTAGAAAACTGCCTTTATTATTCAATAAGCCGTCTGTGTGAAAACAGTATAACAGATGATTCGACTTAATTTTCTAAATTTCATACATGCTAACAAAATTATAATATTAAATGCATATTTTTGGCAAATATGAAATGAATGATTGCAATTTCTCAAAGATTACTATTAGAAAGATTTCTCACCGTAGAAAAAGATATCTCACCAAGGTAAATTTCTACCGTTGAGCACTAAAGGAACACTAGAGGAACATACGCCAATTTGAAAACGACATCTAACCATTTAACTACTTACCGACAGATGGCGCTTAGGGAAGTAAGTTGACATTTAATTAACCTAACTGATGGTTGTCATTCGTGAAATTTACAAGTTTTTGGAATGTAATAAAATTGTGAGACTTTCATAGTGTATACATAATTAAACAATTTTTGAAATTAATAATTCGGCGCATGAAGATACTCGACGTAAATAACTTAGTTATCGATTTCACTAATTATACTATAGGCTGGAATTACTCATTTAAAATTTTTAAGGAAATCAAATATTAAATAAAATAAATGTAAGGCGCGATAACCTCCGAAGAGATCTAAGGCCGAGCTTCTCTTCCAATTTGCGTCGTGCTCCTCTTGATTTTTCCCTACAAATTGGCCGGACGGGACCTACATGTTTTATGCCGACTCCGAACGGCATCTGCAAGGCAGATGAGTTTTCACTGAGAGCTTTTCATGGCAGAAATACAATCGGAGCGCTTGCCAGACACTGCCGAGGGGCGACCCCGCTTAGAAAAATTTTCTTCTAATTGAAAAATCTTATTTCTAAAATTTTGATGTTGCTTTGCCCGGGAGTTGAACCCAGGGCATACGGTGTGATAGGCGGAGCACGCTACCATCACACCACGGTGGCCGCCAGGAAATCAAATATTGGTAAGCAAAAATATACATATAATATATGTGCATATAAAAAAAGTAGTGTTTGATTGATGATGACATGTAGAACAAAGTAAGTTATGCGGCATACTCGAAGATTGCCGAGCAAAGCTCGGTCGCCCAGGTACTTATAACTTTCATCTGATAACTATAGTACGTAATGACGTAAACGAATCGAGATAGATATATCCTTTTTTATATGAAAATTATCAGCATTGAAAAATATTTTGATTGAGCAATCTCGGTTAGTCCATCCGTTAACACGATTACTTGAGTAAAAATTGAGATATGCTCGCTTATCTAGACCCAGAAAAGATTGGTATCGAATATAGTCGAAGTCGAGCAATAACCAAGCCCACTTTTTCAAAAATGGCACAAAAATGCGATAATTCATTACCAAAAGTATATAAAATGATGTGATGTGTGAGTTCACTATGCCAAGATATTATGAATTTGGGAAAATTTTGGAAAGTATGCTGACATTCCGGAGAAGAAAATTTGCAAGTCGCAAATCAAAAGCCATTGAAGATTTTGCATGAAGGTTGCCCATGTTATTATATATACTCCTTTGTAAATTAAGGAAGTAAGGACGGGACTGTCTTTGGCTGTGCCGAAAACTTCATATCTTTCATGAATGGAGCTGAGAAATAATCTTATCCAATGTCTAATATCCGAATATTCGGTTATATAAGTAAGATGTGTTATATATAGAGAATAGACATACGTAAGTGACATTTTCAATAAACATAAATTAAAAAATCGATCGGTAGTCCTCACGTTTCTTGTTGTCTGCATGAGATAGCTATCACAATAAATAACTTATGTGAACTTTTTGTATATGACGTATACGTAAGCATTTGGTGAAATTTTAAACGAAACGAAAAGTTTCTTATCTGTACAATCGGTTTGTATGGGATATATACTATATATGCAAACAATCGGTAAAATTTTTTCAAACTGCAGAATATAGTATGTATGCAGTCATTTGGTGAAATCTGATAAATTGAGGAAGATATGACAAAAATCATCTTTTCTAAAAATCGGTTGAATGGGGGATATATGATATAGTGGTCCGATCCCGCCGGTTCCGATAAATGTATAATCGGACACCTAATTATGCCCAATCACCAAATTTTATCAAGATATCTGAAAAATTGGGGGCTGGTTTGCGTTTAAACTCATAGGCAGAAAAACAGACGGACATGCTAAATCAGCTCGTCATCCTATCTCTTCTCCTTTAAGGACATACAATTATAAGATGCGTGAAAAATTTAATATAAATTTAATATTTAATTTTCATTGACCATTTTTAATATCAAAGTCGGAAAATACGACCGAGTTTAAACAAATTTGTTAAGAACATTATTTCCATGACAGTAACTGTTTATAGTATAACTCATACGGACTCCATGTCGCCCGACTATGAGACTAAGCGGCTTAGGGTCCTACGGAGATTCGCCGCATAGGAGGTCGGCGGGATGTCGGTGAAAAATAACGGCCAACCCCCTCATTGTTACGGTGTTACATGAACCGTGTCTCTTGGACGATTTGCAGCCAGGAGGTATTTCCAGCTGTATTTGAACGGAGAAGTCATTATGGCCTTACAACAGTAAAGGGCGTCGCTATGGCAGACGGTTTTTTATTCCCACATTTAACATTAGACCGCTGAGTCCGCCCTGTCGGGCAGGTGGCAGATGATTATACGACCAAGATGATAATAACTTCATAAACCTCGTCAGTAACAGCAGATGCAGGAAGCGCGAGCTGCAGAAAGAAGCAGTTGAGCACGTTCTACTACGCTCTCCAGGTCATGGCTCCAGCCACTAGGACTGGCAGAGTTGCCATATATCGAGGAAACTATCAAGCTAGGTCCTAGCATACGTTTAGTATTCGGTATTCTGGTAGTTGTTTGAGGTATTTCAAATGTATTCTTGGTATCTATATGAGAGCACACGTTGGGTAAATAATGTCCAGTTTCGCCCGAATTTTATAAATAACTTTGTGGTTTTCTCATTTTTTCTCTTCACTTAGTAGAAAGATGGGAAACCAACAATTTTTGGTGTAGAAGAAACTCTTCTCTAGAGCTTTTGATAATTGACTATTCGACTATTCGATTTGTGGTTTAGCAAACATTTTTTAGTAAAATAATTGATTATCAGTAATCGACTAATTGTTTGCATTCGACTAATGAAAGATACGCCTATTCGAAAACTCTCTTTTGTGAATTTTCAATGAGTTATGCGATTTGTTAGGACGTGAAGTTAATTAATATTGGCCATCGGCATATCTGGAAGTTGACAAGGAATTCCATACACAGCTACGTTTTCGGAAACATATTTTGCAGCAAAAAAAAAATTATTAATGAAACCATCAGTTTTTGAATAATGACAGTCGATTGTATGCTATATAGAAATGGAATACCAGCTATCCGAATTTGAAACAATGCAAAAGTTACTCTCGATAATAATAATAATCTATTGCAAATAAGAGCCCTAATTTTCACTACGTTTCACGTTAATTTCAACATGAATCTCTTGATAAGAATTCGTGATTTAAGAAATCTACTACGGAACTCGACTTTTACTACGGTTTATTTTGCTAATTACATACTACGATTTTGCCCTAGAGTAGCTCTAATTCTTTTTGTGATGTTGCGAAAAGTTTGCTACATTTTCTGTATAACAAACTTTTTTACAAATGTGTACTCTATTTGTAAGTATTTAAGTCACTCAATGACCCTATTTAGGAAACCGGGCTTCCCAATTCAATATCTACCGAACTGTACACTGCAGTTGTTAATACCTACACTAAGAGAGAAAAGGCTTTCAAATTTCAAATAAGAAGGCAGTCAGTTTTTCGCGTTCTCTGAACATTGCGATTTTTTGAGTTGATCGCTAATTTGCTCTAGGCGTGCGATATAGATATATACACTCAGAAAATTCGTTTGCCTAAAATGAAAAAAAATTCCCGAAAAACTGACCCTAAATTTGGGAAAATTTTACTTTAAATAGCAAACATTTCTAATTTTTGCATTTAACTTTTCAATATTTTAAGAAAAAATGTTTCTTAAATTTTTCTATCAAGAATACTGGATTGAAGATTTTTATACTCAGCTGAGCAGAGCCCACAGAGTATATTAACTTTGTTCGTATAACGGTAATCCGTAACGGCATAAACTAATCGAGATAGATATAGACTTCTATATATCAAAATGATCTGGGCGAAAAAAAATTCATTTAGCCGTCCGTCTGTCCGTCCGTCCGTAAACACGATAACTTGAGTAAATTGTTAGGTATCTTGATGAAATTCGGTATGTGGGTTCCTGGGCGCTCATCTCAGATCGCTATTTAAAATGAGCGAAATCGGACTACAACCACGCCCACTTTTTCGATATCTAAAATTTCGAAAGACAGCTAAAGCGATGAAACTTGGTAGGTGCGTTGACCTTATGACGCAAAATAGAAAACTAGTAACATTTTGGACAATAGGCGTGGCACCGCCCACCTTTAAAAGAAGGTAATTTAAAAGTTTTGCAAGCTGTAATTTCGCAGTCGTTGAAGATATCATGATGAAATATGGCAGGCACGTTACTCCTATTTCTGTATGTATGCTATATAAAAATTAGCAAAATCGCATGACGAACACGCCCACTTAAAAAAAAATATTTTAATTCAAATTTTAACAAAAAATTTAATATCTTTACAGTATATAAGTAAAGTATGTCAACATTTAACACCAGTAATGATATGGTGTAACAAAATATAAAAGTAAAAGAAAATTTCTAAATGGGCGTGGCTCCGCCCTTTTTCATTTAATTTATCTAGGATACTTTTAATGCCATAAGTAGAACAAAAATTTACCAATCCTTTTGAAATTTGGTATGGGCATAGACTCTATGACGGTAACAACTTTCTGTGAAAATGGGCAAAATCGGTTGAAGCCACGCCCAGTTTTTATACACAGTTGACCGTCAGTCCTTCCGCTCAACCGTTAACACGATAACTTGAGAAAAAATCGACATATCTTTACTGAACTTAGTTCACGTACTTATCTGAACTCACTTTATCTTGGTATAAAAAATGGCCGAAATCCGACTATGACCACACCCACTTTTTCGATATCGAAAATTACGAAAAATTTTAAAATTCCATAATTCTATACCAAATATGAAAAAAGAGATGAAACATGGTAACTGGATTGGTTTGTTGACTCAAAATATAACTTAAAAAAACTTTGTAAAATGGGCGTGACACCTACCATATTAAGTCGAATAAAATGAAAAAGTTCTGCAGGGCGAAATCAAAATTCCTTGGAATCTTGGCAGGTATACTGTTCGTGGTATTACATATATAAATAAATTAGCGGTACCCGACAGATGATGTTCTGGGTCACCCTGGTCCACATTTTGGTCGATATCTCGAAAACGCCTTCACATATAAAACTAGGAGCCACTCCCTTTTAAAACCCTCTTTAATACCTTTAATTGGATACCCATATCGTAAAAACACATTCTAGAGTCACCCCAGGTCCACCTTTATGGCGATATCTCGAAAAGGCGTCCACCTATAGAACTACGGCGCACTACGTATTAAATAAGCATTGGCACCTTTCATTTGATGCCCATATCGTACAAACACATTCTAGAGTCACCCCTGGTCCACCTTTATGGCGATATCTCGAAAAGGCGTCCACCTATAGAACTAAGACCCACCCCCTTTTAAAATACTCTTTAATACCTTCCATTTGAAACCCATGCCATACAAACACATTCCAGGGTTACCCTAGGTTCATTTTGCTAAATGGTCGTTTTCCCTTAATTTGTCTCCAAAGCTCTCCGCTGAGTATATAATGTTCGGTTACACCCGAACTTAGCCTTCCTTACTTGTTTTCTCAATATTTAGCTCAATGAATTAGAGGACTCGACTGTAAAGTAGAGCACCCCGACTAGAACAACACGGCCGTAACAGTTACACAATTTAAGTTTTTAATTTCCTTTATACAATTTTCTCTATTTTTAGGAAAATTATTTGTATAACCTAAGGAAAAAATAGTTTTAATTTTTAAGAAAATTACTTGTCCAGATTTAAAGAAGGATTTTTTTCAGTGCACGAGCATATCAATCGGACGTGTCTGGGAGCAAATCTTCTTAAGAAGGTCCTTATAAAAATATTTATATTATATTCTATCACTTTAACCACTATTAAACCTTTTGTAATTCTCATATCGAGCCTTCTCTTTCTCAAGATCACTGTTTTTTTCTGATTTAGCTAATTTGGTTCATTTAAGGTTTCAATTACTTACTGTAAGAGAGAAACCCTGCCGAGGGCGGCCCCGCATCGAAATTTGTTTCTAGTTGAAAAAACTTCTTTATAAAATTTTGATGTTGCTTTGCCCGGGGCGTGAACCCGGGATCTTCGGTGTGGTAGGCAGAGCACGCTACCATCACACCACGGCGGTCGCATAACGAATCCGTTGCATTATTTCGTTTTCCTTTTCCATTTTCGAGAAATCGGAAATAAAAGAAGGTGATTGAAATAGTCTTTAAGGATTTGAAAACAAGTAATAATTACCAAATAAGGCTAAATAGAAAGAACCTACAAATTTTTTAAGTACTTAAAAAAATAAACAAAGACAAATAATTTCGTTGATCTTTGATATTCAAATTCGAACATAACCCATGTAAAATCTTTTATGAGGAACAAAAATATAAATATATAAAGATGGAGTGCAATAAATAGAGTTTCGATATACTCTTTACCTAAGTCCGGCAATTTGCGTACTTAATTTAAGTACTTAACAAATTTTTGACCTGACCTATGTGTAATGCAACCTTCCTCAATGCGATGTTACCTAAAAATCGGTAGATCTAAATATCTCGATACCTGTTCCATCTTTAAAAATCGTTTATCCTAAATATAACAACCTAATAAAGCCCGAAATTTTGTTCAAATGATCAAGGTAAACGGAAAGTTCCATAATATTTGAAAGCAAAACTTCCAAGCTCGGACTATTTTTTGGATTTTCACGATCAATGGACAACCTAGCGAATATTTTTTTCCCTCATGTTGCATTGTAATAGGGCTCTTAGTTCCAAGTATCTAGCTTTAAACGAAATAGCGGTCGCAAGATTCCACATATTATAAATGGACTTCCTAAATGTCTCGATCCCTTTCCCATCTACAAAACTTGTTTATCCTAAATGTTACAAACTTATAATGCCCAAATCTTCGTTGAAAGATTCAGATCTCTGAGTTATCGGGAAGTTCCTTTAAACTCGAAAGCAAAATTTCCAAGTTCAGGCGTTTTTTAGAATTGAAATTGTGTTATGTGTTCCGATTTGCGCTTCAAGTTTCAGGACTCTTACTCTCCGAGAAGCTACTCAAAAACGGATTCTACAATTTTGTATGGAAATTGACAGTAAAACCTCAAACGAAGTATTTGTAATAGCTCGATTATAATAATTTAGACGCACTTGCAGAACTTTTCAACTAAAATAAAATTTTAAAAAGTGTAAAAAAATTATGAGTTTAAAGCTGCATGAGGAGCAAACTATGAGCTGAAAAGTTAGCATGCCGTTCTGCGAGCGGACCGACATAAGAAATCACTTCAACCAAACTTTTAAGTCTTGCACAAAACAGGCAAAACATTTTCAAGCCTTGAAAATATTTTATAAGTATATTTCGAGTTTTTCAGTACGAAGTAAATAATACACTGAAAGAAAAAAGGGGTAATATCAACCGAATTACGAGCCAAAGGAACAAAAAATAACAATGTTGGAAACAAACCAGCAAAAAAGAAGTTGGTAAAATGTAAGCCACAGCTCTGTTAAAAAAAAAACCAAAAAAACAGTTTCTTAAGATTTTCCCAGATCTTGATCCAAAAAATTTCGGTGTAGTAGGCGTAGCACGCTATTAGCACACCACAGTGGACGTATAGTTCTGATGTGTTAAGAAACAATTATTAATGTCAACCTAAAACTACCAATAAAAACAGTTAAAATAACAGATTTCCGTCAATATTAAACAGTGGCGTAGCGACGGGAGGGTTTAAACCCCCCTTGCCATAGAATCATTTGATTTTTTAGGTCGTTACAAATCAAACATTTGATGTTTTTATGTCTATGTCTTTATAATTCTGGTACGTATTTACTTTGTTGGTGATATTATATTTTTAATATGCAAGCATATGTATGTACGAAGTGAACACTTGTATTTTAATCATATTCTGTTTCACACTAATTCTGCAATTTATACGCCAATTACACGGCTCAAGTATCCTTGTGTCAATTACCAATTTGCACAAGGATTTGCCCGGTGTGTGCACTGGTTGCGCTATTTGCGCAGAGAATTGCGCTAAAATCAAAACGATTTTGATATTTACGCATGTCTGCAAATATTGCACATGCTTTTTTCTTCGTGTGTGGTGAATGTTACACAGTTTACCTGTGATTTCTGTTAATATAACATCAGTAATTGTCGCTTAAAAATTTTAATATCGAAGGCGTAAGAACCATCTCTATATTGTAACAGGAATTCACACAAATTCAATAAGGCATAATCATTTTTTATACAATTAGAGCACATGTTTCATTTGTTGCGCTAGTTGAAAAATGAATATTGCGCAGTGCTGCAACGAGTTGAGCTGGTCTTGCAATTAAGATATATATTTTATAAATACAATGGATAATAAGCGCATCTGGTGCGAGTTTTTCGACTTATACCGTGAATTACCAGCACTGTGGAAAATAAATAGTGATTTTTTATACAATTAGTGCCTTTTTTATACAATTAAAACACATGTTTCATTTGATGCGCTCCTTTAAAAATGAATATTGCGCAGTGTTTTTGAGCCGTGTATGTCAAAATTTTCATTTGCACAAATTCCGTCGTTTTATATTTGCGCATCGCTTTTGTGTCAAGTATGGGCCGTCTTATTAAATATACAAATGTACATGTTAACTTTTACTATAATTTCATAAAGAAGTTTCCTTGTAAATTTGCCTAACGACCATCTACATACATATCAGAGAACAACAAAAATCGAACACAACAACGTTCGATTACATTCGGCAACATGATCGTCTTCAATGATCCAACTTGCTTAAACGAACATAATCGACATTGATTTAAAATCAACCAACTTATTGCATGCGTGAACATAATCAATTCAGGCGTTTGCTCGTTTGCCTCAACCGTGATTATATTCATCGGAATGAAAAGGCAAATATAAAAATTCCATGCGTCTGAATATTTGCATGATTCTTCTGCCCTTACGACACGGCGACAAGCTACATATAAACATTGCTTACGGTTCTGTTTTTTTGCCGAACTAAACGATACTAATTCTCGTGCTTTGATTTTATTCTCCACATTTAAATAATGTTAAATTTACAGCATTTTTTCGAAGTACACATTTCCTATTTTGAAATTAATGCAAATTTGACATTATTTTCCATGTGGAAAACACATTATTATAATGTAATATATAAATTTCCTTTTTCATATCAAAAACACATTTCAAAAATGCAAAATTCAAATTATTTGATAAATGAAAAAATAATGTGTTTTTCACATTTTAAAATGTAAAAAACACATTAGTATTTTTCCATGTAGATATAACTTTTTTAAATTAAGTTTTTTTCTATTCGATCAGTTTCTTTCTTTTGAATTTTATATACGTATACGTTAGATCTCATGCATAGGCTCAAAAAGTATCAATTCTACTTATTCCTGAAGAAGTTACTTCCGTTTCTTTTTTATTAATTTATCTATTATTAATATTACAGGAATGGATTCTGTGGCTTTTCCTAATGTTCACATGTTGTTGAAAATCTTGTGTACGCTTCCTGTAACAACGGCAACGAACGAGAGGTCTTTTTCAACTCTAAGGCTGATTAAAAACTATTTGAGAAACACGATGAGTGAAAATCGATTGAATGGCTGTGCATCACTAAGCATCCACCGTGATAAAATTTTTACCGTTGATGAAGTTTTAGATGAAATGGCAAAGAAAAGCCGACGCATGCGCTTGAGTTTTTAATGTAACTTTTTCATATCATATTCTAAATACACGTACTTTAATGTTAAAGCTAAAGACACAGTTTTTTTAATTTATTTAATTGAAAAAAAAAAAAAAAATATTTTTTTAACCCTTTTTATATTTTGTATGGAAGATTGAGTTCCATGAGGAATTTAATGCACAAAACTTAACTTATTACTTCATTAGCAATTTCTGTAAAATCGCTATAAGTTTCTAAAGTTCTATCTTCAAATTCGAATTTCAAACGAAATTATGATCAGATATTAAGAACAAATTTCTTATTGACTTGTTTTGTCCGTTTTCTACATATCTAGCAATCTTATTGCGCATAGGTGCTGCAATATACAAAACAAAAAAATTTATATTGATATAATAGTGCAAAGCAGAAATCAAATGTGCCTGATCAAGTTCTGTGGAACGAGCCTAAAAATATTCCCTGCATTTTGGTTTAAAAACATATAGTATACATATGGCGGCCACCGTGGTGTGATGGTAGCGTGCTCCGCCTGCCACACCGTATGCCCTGGATTCGCACCCCGGGCAAAGCAACATCAAAATTTTAGAAATAAGTTTTTTCAATTAGAAAAAAATTGTTCTAACCGGGGGTCGCAACTCGGCATTGTTTGGCAAGCGCTCCGGGTGTATTTCTGCTATGAAAAGCTCTCAGTGAAAAGTCATCTGCCTTGCAGATGCCGTTCGGAGTCGGCATAAAACATCTAGGTCCCATCCGGCCAATTTGTAGGGAAAATCAAGAGGAGCACGACGCAAATTGGAAGAGAAGCTCGGCCTTAGATCTCTTCGGAGGTTATCGCGCCTTACATTTATTTTTTTTTTATACATATGTACCTAATTGTGTATAGAGGCAATAGCAACAAAAATGCAATACTTATAGACAAATTGCAAAACGTTTAGCCGGG
Source organism: Eurosta solidaginis (assembly GCF_040869045.1). NCBI lineage: Eukaryota > Metazoa > Arthropoda > Insecta > Diptera > Tephritidae > Eurosta > Eurosta solidaginis. The sequence continues at coordinate 238,992,627 of NC_090323.1, forward strand.
CATTGATACGGCTTAGTGGATAGATGCTCAGCGTAAGCTTCAATTGTACATTTCATTTCAGATAAATTACTTTTCTCCATAACACGTGGCACCGCCCGTTTAAAAAAAATGTTATAATTCAGTTTAGAAAGTAAAATTCTATTGATACAAAGTTTTTTTTCGCTAAGAAATATCTGATTGTTTTCGTCTACGACCCTTTTAAAAATCTTTTATATAAAAGTGGGCGTGGTCTTCAACCGATCTCGTCCATTTTCACAGAAAATAGTTAACTTCATAAAATCTATGCCCCTACTAATTTCAAAAGGATTGGTAAATTTTTGTTCGATTTATGGCATTAAAGGTATTCTAGACGAATTAAATGAAAAAGGTCGTCCGTCTGTCCTTCCGCTCGGCCGTTAGCACGATAACTTGAGCAAAAATCGACATATCTTTACTAAACTTAGTTCACGTACTTATCTGAACTCACTTTATCTTGGTATAAAAAATGGTCGAAATCCGACAATGACCACGCCCACTTTTCGATATCGAAAATCACGAAAAATGAAAGAAAAAATGCCATAATTCTGTACCAAATATGAAAAAATAGATGAAACATATTAATTGGATTGGTTTATTGACGCAAAATATAACTTTAGAAAAAACTATGTAAAATGGATGTGACGTAGGTGTCACATTAAGTAGAAGAAGATGAAAAAGTTCTGCAAGGCGAAATCAAAAGCACTTGGAATCTTGGCAGGAATACTGTTCGTGGTATTACATATAAAAATTAATTAGCGGTACCCGACAGATGATGTTCTGGGTCACCCTGGTCCACATTTTGGTCAATATCTCGAAAATGCCTTCACATATACTACTAAGGGCCACTCCCTTTTAAACCCTCATTAATGCCTTTAATTTGATACCCATATCGAACAAACACATTCTAGAGTCACCCATGGTCCACCTTTATGGCGATATCTCGAAAAGGCATATACCTATAGAACTAAGGCCCACTTCCTTTTAAATAATCATAAACACCTTTCATTTGATACCCATATCGTACAAACACATTCTAGAGTCACCCCTGGACCACCTTTATGGCTATATCCCGAAATGGCGTCCACCCATAGAACTATGGTCCACTCCCTTTTAAAATACTCTTTAATACCTTCCATTTGATACCAATGTCACACAAACACATTTCAGGTTTACCCCAGGTTCGTTTTCCTACATTGTGATATTCCCTTATTTTATCTCCAAAGCTCTCAGTTGAGTATGTAATGTTCGGTTACACCCGAACTTAGCCTTCCTTACTTGTTTTAAATTTGAAGTTTTTCCTTTTTATTGTTATAAATACACTTGGGAAATAAAATACCGTTGATATAAAGCTTTTTTTTGCTAAGGTATAGCTTGTTTTATTCGTCCTCGACCCTTTTAAAAAGCTTTTATTTTTTGGCGTGGTCCATAACCGATTTCGTTAAGTTTTTTCTTATAGTAAAGGCAACCTCTCTGCCAAATTTTGTTACGATAGGTGTAACGATTTTTGATTTGTGATTAATATTATTTGTAAAATTGATTTTATCACAAGTGGGCGGTGCCACGCCCATTTTAACAACTTGTTTCAAATTTTTATCAAGAGTTTCAATATCAGTCCACATGTCAAATTTCAACATTCTAGGTGTATTATTTACTAAATAATCAGGTTTCTTGTGTTTTCCAAAATGTTATATATATAAAAAGTGGGCGTGGTTATCATCCGATTTCGCTCATTTTCAATACCAATCTATTCTGGGTGCAGATGAGCCCGTGTACCAAATCTGGTGAAGATATCTCAATATTTACTCAAGTTATCGTTTTAACGTACAGACGGACGGACGGACATGGCTCAATAAATATTTTTTTCGATACTGATAATTTTGATATATAGAAGTCAATATCTATCTAGATTCCTTTATACCTGTACAATCAACCGTTACCCAATCAAAGTTAATATACTCTGTGTGCAAAGCACTCTGAGTATAAAAAAAAAAATTACAATTTTTTTAATTACCTTAAAAAATGAGTGCAGTATTGTCCATATAATTTTCTGCCCAACACAAATGTCTCTTTTCACACAACTTTAAACCGCAGTTCTACAATTCACCGATCTGTTTGACATATTTGAGTTTTTCACAACCGCAAGTACAATAACAACACAGTTCTTTAAACATGAAAGTTACTGTGATGCCAACATAGTCAGACGTGGTAAAACAGCAAACCGGCAAAACAACAAATAAACTTTGGAAATTTAGGAATTCACAAACTTTAGAGACAATAATAGCAACAACTATGGTTACGACACAATCACAACCAATGTCAGACTCCTTATCACTGTTTCAGTTTCAGTATTTTCTTGACCATAAATTATTTACAATAGGAAATTTACAGTTAAGCCTTCTATCTAAAAATGGGCGGAGCGCACAGTATAAACACAGAAATGGCACTTGGGCTTTCAGACTATTTGAGGTTAGGCTGCTTGCGTATGAATGGGCCACAATATTGTGGTGACATTTCGTTATTTGTAGTTGCTATACGACTAAACTGTCCAAATGATTTGCTTTGTTGGTAAGGAATACGATTTAGCCATTGAAAATTTTGTAGATATAAACACTTGGTTGACTAGACTTTGCTAAATGTAGGCGCTTTATTTATCGTTCTGTTTGATTTTTGTTTTTTGTTCATGTTGAAGTTGATGAAGATAAATTAATCTAAAAATGTCTACGACATTAATCTTGTTGCACTTGATGTACTGCCAACAACGGCTGCTGTTGAACAACTGCACGAGGCCAGGATGCAGGATAAGCCACGGAGCCTGGCTGCTTGCCAAGCGCAAAAGCAAAATGAACGAACGTTCGACCGAGCAGCCACCCACTTTTCGCTTTGGGGGCGATGCTGAGGCGTTCATATTGAATTAATTGAGATAAGTGGAGAAAACGGTGGCAGTCATTTTAGCAGCAACAACAACAACAATAAAAACAATGCACTTAAATAGCAACATATGTGTTTTAGGTTTTACCGGCCGAATAAACGAATGACAAACGAAAAGCCGATTGAAGTTATTTAAAGTGATGATGGTTATGCGCACGCGGAGACTAAACAACCGAAAATTATATTAAAAAAAAAGTATAATGAAACAACAACAACAACGCTATAATTCGCAAATACACGCAGGTACATACGAGCAAATTACATGCGCGACAAAGCAACGCCGCAACACCGCCGCAATGATGAAAGAAAAAATCTCTTGCACACCAATTTGGGCGCAAAAGAAAAATGGAGCAAGCCAAACGGACTCATGCACAGTGGAGCAAGAACTACGAAATCGTTGGCAGTAGCAACTGCGCAGCGCTTACAAATTTTTAAACGAGGAGTTTCTAAAAACCGTATTGAAGCTACTTCCGTGAGATACGAGGCACAACAGAGCGCCGCTAGATGCGTTTGACAGAAGCTAATGAAATGCCATCGAAAGTCGAAAGTCTACTGAGGCGTACACGAATGCCAAGGCGAGCACGAAGCTGAGCTGAGCTAGGCTAGACACGCCAAAAAAGCGGCCACAAAAATTTGATACGCAAAATAAGGCGAATGCAAAAAATATATTAGAAAAAAAAACAGCACTAAAGAAGAGCAGACGCAAGCAGCAATGATGTTGAATGTGGCTATGTACGTATGAATTTGCCAAAACCATCCCACCACCACTTCAGCCTCACAAAACACACACCCATACACACGCACAACTTGCGTGTGCACATAAAAAATAATTTATGCCTCATTTTCCGGATTTGCTGTGGCCGCGCAGTTTTTCCCCTATAATTGCTGCTATTTTTTTCTAGATTTTTTTTTTCCGTCTCTACTCTGCGCAAAACAGATTTAAAAATAGGGAAATAATACATACATACAATATGTGCATGTGTGTGTGTATGTTTATGCGGTTTTTTTTTGCACTTGCATCAAACATCTGTGGTGGTTGGAAATTCATGTGGCAAAAAGTGAAATATGTGTATGTGTGAGGTTGCACGTGTGTGTGTTTGTATGCCTGCGGCCATGTGTTCATTTTTAAAAATGGAACACTAACTTGGGTTTGAATGAAATACCACCCTCTACAGCGGTTGTAATTGAAAAAATATCAAAATATGTAACCACACGGCAACAACAAGCAAACTCAACCCACAAACACATACACAAACCTGTACATCCAAGCATCCAAAACTACATATGTATAGGCGATGTGCCGACGAAGAACCGGCACGCGAACTAATTTTCTCTTCATAGACGAACAGACCGTTTAAATTTGTTGTTGTCGCTATTGCTGCAAAGCTGACACTTGCGAAAAGAGCACATTGTATTATTTGGTTAGCGGGGTAGGGGAGGAGAGGGTGGCGCAAGCAGGCTTGTAGCGTTAACTAACTAAGCGCACGTATGCTCCGTAAAAAAATGAGTCTAAAAAAAAACAAAATTCAAATTTTGTGTTAAAACTAAGTTAATATACCCAGTTGTGCGTTTAAATAACAGCTCATACGCAGTTGAGAGCTAAGAGTGGAAAAAGTGAAGCTTATTAATAAATATACATATTTCTGAAAAGGGCCAGAAACTTAAACTGGCTGGTCCATGAGAATCTCACATAGACTAGATGAGTCCATAGTGCTACCAGAAGTTTGGTCCACGACCAAATCGAAAAGCCCTAACAGAGAACAGACCTGCTTTCAGGTCTGACAACTGTATCACTCCTAACAGCTGGAGTTCTTGCTTGCACAGGGTGCGAGGGACGTGCTCGATCATTTCCTATTCTAACCAGCACTTTCTACATGTGCTATTACTGACAAGGCCTAATTCAAAAGCATGTGACGCCAGTAGGCAGTATCTAGTCAGAATACCCATCATGACCTTACAGTCCCCTTCATCGGGCGCGATCCAGCAAAGGTATTTGCGGACTCAGTCTGCATTAGGCTTAGGGCTTCCTAGGCTCATCTGAATGTAAAAAAATGGAGTTGGTAGATGCTGGATCTCAACATAGTGCTTACGGATATGGTTCCTTATCCTTTTGGGAAGCGGGACTAAATCAAGCAGTTCTTTGATGGGGTATCCGGGTTTGTGACAATTTAGTTAATGGTGGCACATAAGTTGCTAGCACCGTTCGTTATCCTTTCCCCGAGTGCTGCCGGCAAGCGCTTTGAGGATTTGGTTGCGGCTTTGTACTTAAGGTACAATTTCGGAGGCATATGCCTTGAACGTAAAGGTGAGGTCGAACGTTACACTTAAAACAGTTGAGTGGCTGAAAGTAGATGACATAACGCCATCGCCGCGAATCTCCAAAATTTGTTTCATCTGCTATTTCCACGTCGTAAACAGAGTGGCCGCTTGGTCGAAGATAGTGTCAGATTGCGTGAGGTGAAAAGGTCAGAAAGACTGAAGAGATAGATATTTGTTTCGGAAACTAATTCGTCTATTGAGGGGCTAGGAAGCTATTATCGTGCAGTCGGCGGTACAGATAATTATGGTAATTCCTTCTGGTGGGAAAGGCAGCTTTGATAAACAGAAATTAGAGGGAAGTGGTTATATTACACCACACGGCGGTACCATCTGTTTTAATCTAATATGTTTTGAGGTTTCGTTCTTAAATTGAACGGACACTTGCCGAACATTCAGTTAACTTGCGGTCCGTGTTTTTATACAAGGGGGAAGGTGTGAACCTGCTATGTCTGGGAACAATGTGCCGTGATTAATTGTGTCAGAAGGCACGGAAGCACTACTACAACAACAAAAACAACGGTAAATGAGAGTAAATACAACTGGGTATAAAAAACAAATTATAATTGATGAACGAAAAAAATGGGGAATATTTTCTGCATGCCAGGCTGGCTTCGGTCAACAGAGGGTGGTTTTTAGAACAACAATATCTAGAAACTTAGCAAAGCAACATAGCAACAACTTAATGAATTGCGATGAAAATGAGAAGCAAACAAATTCAAAGTTGTTTTCAAGTATGTATGTATGTATGTATGTATGTGTATCTGCTTTTTCCAAGTTTGTTTGCAAACGTAGTAAAACCGCCGCCATTTTTAATTTCTTCTTTGCAGACAAACTAAATACTAAACAAAAGAAAACGCGTAAACGTAAGGAGGAGGGGGGGGGGGGGGGGGGGGGGGGGGAGTGCTAGGATATTTACAGGCGAATATCGTATGTATGTATGGCGTGTTTTAGCTGCTCTGCAAACACAGGTGAGCTTCAAAGCAAACTAAAGTAAAAATATACAACAACAATACATAGACCCCATTTACGCTGTAGACTTTTACAGCGTAGGGGAAATATTTCTATATAGTAATTTTCCCGTACTATTTAGGAGAAATACTTTTTTGACAGCAGAGAAGAAATAATTGTTAATTAGGAAAACAGAAACGAGCGACTTTTAAAAATCGTTAAATGGCTGTCAGAACAGAAAATGTGCGTTTGCGAGAAAAAATTTTTTTTTTATCTTTATTAACTTTGTCTGAAATAGTTCCACTGCTTTACTTATAATTAATTAACAGTTTTCTCCAATCGTTTACTTGTTTCAAGTTTCTAACTAGTAGATATTAACCCCAAAAAAAATTGGGTAAATGCCTTGAAGGAGTGGTCCTCAGGAAGCAAGATCACAATTTGACTCTAACTTTCTTGTTGATTCTGACTTTTGTAATTTTACAGCGACAATTCCCAGTAGAAGAACTCTAAGAACGCCTGTTATAAGACTGAACCGCCGATCAAACTACAAGTCGAGATAGAAACTGAATCGGTAACGTTCTGGAAACATTTAATAACGACATGGATCTTTACGGTCACCGCTGCGGGTTAAGGAGGCTTATGATATACCCGCGATGGGTATGCCTATGGGAAAAGGCCACTAAAATCCAAATCACATTACTGGGTTATGCGCTGTGCCAATGAAAATAAGTAATAAGCCTCGGATGACGACCCTGTTTCTGATGACGACCACGGCAAACGCCTTTATGAAAAGGTACCGTTGCTCGACGGTTTCGGTTGGTTGACGTCCTCATCAAGGCAAAGGCCAACATCACCGTCATACAGGAAGCGCGATGTACGGGGCAAGGCAGAAGAACAATAGGGCCTTGTGACGTCTACTACTGTGGCCATATGTACAAACGCACGATTCGGAGCCAAGGTGTTGGATTTATGGTGGGAAAGAAACTTCGTCGCCAATTTTTGTCGTTTACAGCGAGGAGCGAGCGTTTCGGCGCGGTCTGCATTGATGCGAAGTTTTTCAATACCTCGTTTACATGCGCTTATGCACCAATAGACGATGCGGACGGAAATGATAAGAATGATGAGAAACTACAAAAGACATGCGATGATGAGGAAAAGTTCTTTGGCCCTACAGTCAGAAAATCTAGCCTCCACCATGTAACATCTTCCAACGGGTTGAGGCTTATTGACTTTGACACGGCTCAGAATATGGTCATTTGCAGTACCATAGCTCCAGATCAATCATCGACCTGACGAGAAGTCTGAGTATAATTCTCCCTCATTACGTACCGCCGCTACTGTAACTATAGGTTTCCAGCGAGCCCTCAAAACAGCTTAGAAAATGAGGAATTTCGGAGTGCATTGAAAATGTTGAAGAAAATGTTTTTCTTAGTTTTCGGTAAGTGTTTTTTTCTGAGTGAAAAGATAAATCGAATCTTTGGACGTATCGTATCAGGGATTCATGTGTAGTATATTTGTCCTTGGTATTACCATTTGAAGGGGTGACAGTGAAAAAAATCGGTGATTTGATTTAGAATGACCACCCTAATGTGCACACAGTGAAACCTTCCGTGAGCAGACACTAACCAGTAGTCAACTTTTGTCGCACAAAAGAGGTGCCGTTCAAGGGAGGGGCTAGCTATTTTATAATTTTTTAAATATATGATATATAACAAAATAGACAACCTCCTAGCTTAAAGACGAATTTTAGAGCTCCAGTAGAGGTGCAAGGACGAGGCAAGGGCGCGAAAACGTCGCAGGATGCGATACATGCGCATGCGGAGTTACTCGATCTAAACGGTAATCCCTCATTGCAAAGCATCGAGAAGTGTATTAGCGCAAATAAGCAGTAGAAAGGATCATTATAGAGTCTCGGTCATATCGGCATAGATGATGAGCCGAATGAATTAAACATGGGGTGCCTCAGGGTGGTGTTCTATCCTCACTTTTCTTAAAATTTTTCATATCTAAGCTCCCTACCCAAATGGTAACAGACCTCGGCCCATCTACCGATGAGATGTGCTTTAAAATCAAAGACTATCTCGCTAGTCTTTCCAAATTTTTTACCTCGTGAAATTTGACATTGTCACCGACTAACTCCTCGCGGCCTTATTTACAAACAAACACAAAGCAAATGTCGACCAAATTGGACATCCACGACGATGGCTGTCTTTCATCCAAAAATATTTTTTTAACAAAAGTTTCGTTCTATGTGCATAATGATGAGCCGAGACATGAGTACAAATTTATTTAAAGCGAAACTGGGTTTTTATTTGGCAAATTCGTATGTACGAAACAAGTACATAAACTCAGAGAAAAACGCAGTTCTAAAATCTAACACACCGATTTTCATGTTCTTACCTTTTTGTTCTTGAAAAACGAACGATATGTTCTTAAAACAACAACCTTGTTCTTGAACTGAAACCATTTTCTTTAATAATTTAAACAACGTGACATCAGAACGGACAAGACGATAGCTGTTTCGATTATACCTTGTAAATTTCTTCAAAGCCTTTTCTCCAGGGAGTGGGATTCGAACCCGCACTCTTACGATAGTTGAAATGGTTACAAACGCGTTCAGCTACGTCATGCCTTGGTTGTTGTTCTTTGAAAGATAACGGCCGGTCTTAAAATATGAATAGATGTTATATTAATGAGAACGATGTTCTTAAATTAAGTTCAAGAAAAAAGAAACCGTACAACTCGAGAGTAACAGAATGTTAATACAACATTTGGCACAAGCTTTCAAGCAGTAGTAGTGGCCCAGCGGCTAAGTTGTTGCAGTTGCGATCATCTGGCGCGAGTTCGATCACCGTCAAACGTTTACCTTCTATTTTTTTAATTCATACTTTTCATTCAGTTCCATTCACATATGCACAGGTAATTCTCAAACTTGTTATGAAGTCTTTTAAATATGTATTCAGATTGCACCACCAAATAAGAAGAATTTCTCAAAGAGAAATATATGAAAAAATGCATTTTTTTCTTAGTCTTTTGGATTTAATAATGGTTTTCTTGTAATTAATAATTTTTATTAATGACGAAAAAATTATTATTAATAAACAAAATAAATAAATGGGTACTAATTGAAAAAATTACCTCCCCACTCCCACCAATGATCAAGCACGAACCGTTCTTGAATAGAGACCGAAAACTGTTAAATCGAACACAAACCGTTCTCGAGGTGTAAGAACGAAACATCTTAAATCAAGCCCAATTAGTGCTTGAAATGAGCACAGAAGGTTCACACCAGAGGTCTGCTTTGAGTACTAATAAAATTAGTGCACTTAGTCATGAGCCAAAAAATTGTGTCTAAATTTGTACTTAGTCAAGTACAGACAAATACTATGAGTGACTAGCACATAAAATCGAAAATACATACGAGTGCCCGGCAACACATATGTCCCATACATATATGACATTGTTGAGTATAAACTGAAATCATAGTCGCTGTAACTCAGTAGCGCTTTGGTGTCGTGTGTAATACACTGTATACTTCGTTTATCATCGGTTTTTCTTTAGCGCTGTATTCAGTTTAGTTTCGTGTACATCGTTGTGTTGCTAGTGTCAGAAGACTGATATGACTATATTCATTTTATTGTACTGTTAGTCTAATACTAGGTTCAAACACACACCAAATTGGCAATTTATACTATTTGGGCAATTTATTACGCAATTTGTCATATAATAAATTGTAATAATAAATTGCCAATTTAAAAAAAATTGCGTAATAAATTGTTTCAAACTGCAAATGCAACATTGTAAAGTGTGTTTATTGAGTATACTTAAACGTCAGTTACGCATGGCTGAACTATATGGTTGGCTCATCTAATCAGCTGATTTTATGTCTTTCATTTCATTGGAGTACGGATTTCAAAAGAAAATGGCAAAATCAAAATGAAACCAAAACATTGAACACATTTTCTTGCAACACACAAACATTTCAAAGTTTTATGTTTTCATTCCATTTCATTCGCCTAATAATGTGCGTGTTCATTTTGACAGTCTGAACAAAGGTATGTTCTTGCTGTAGAGATGAGCCAACCAGCTATCAAATTACTATTGTGTAAGCTAAATCGAGTTGTATGAACAGCACTCAATTCAAATCGAAATTTCCTCAATTTATTTTTCTGTTTGAACATAGTATAACTCATTTCAATTAGTGTTTTCGTATAACGCAGTTGACTTTCTTGCTCAATAAGACAATTGAGTACTGAACTGCTTCGTGGCTTATGAGCGGTTATTCATTTTACGAAGCATGACTATGTAAATGTGTTTTAGTGGATATAAGTGCTTGATATTCTTTGTTTGTGTAAGCACTAATACTAATTTTTTGGTTAGCACTAATAACCTTAAAACATGAATAAATGCAGCTCACTGGTTCACACATCAATACCAAAGCGGTCATAAAATACGAACGGTGTGCTTGGAAAAACTGTTCTTAAAACAAACCCGTCGGTCACAAGTTAAGAAAAAACGTACATAAAAGACCTTTGTCAACTAATGTTCTTAATTTTGAACTTGTTTCGTTCGCTTTAAAACGATTTTTTCTCTGAGTGTGGGACGTTTTTCAAACGCCAGTATGTATCAAAAAACATTTCTTTGCTTTTTTTTAAATTGGTATTTAGAGGAGTTCGCGTCCGTCCAAGAGAGGTTTTTGATTGATTTACTGTGAAAAAATATCTCAATGTTCAATTCCGCTCAATGGAGGTAGTTTGTCTAATTTTATAGCAAAGAACTGTGCGCGTCCGGCCAAGATGGTGTCTTAGGCGAACAATTTGTCCTAAAAAATTTTACCTAAGACTTCGTGCGTGAAAAACTGTCTGTCCCAGGGAGGTGTCTGCCTAATACATATGTCCGTTAGGGGGTGGTTTCCCTTTGCACATGTACACATATGCAGTTGTATATAACGCGCGCAATAAACGCAGCAACACTTAACCCTCATTTTGGCGGATACCTGTATTGTCATATTGAGTACGCATGGTTCTGGCTGGACCCCAAAGAAAATTTAACGTCAATTTATCGAAACTGCATTCTATTTTTTTTTTACTAACATCTTGAAAACTTGAATAAGGCATTCTATTTATAAAATAAAATATTTAATTTAAAATTAGCTTGTTTTGTGCACTTAAAAAAATGTAATAGCATTTTGAGGGTTGCTGACAAACAGCTTCTTCACACTCCTGGCAAAAGAATCTTGTGTTTCTACTCAGAGGAAGTAACTGCCCTATTTTTGTGTTTTTTCATTTCGGATGGGATGTATGCTTTATTGCTTCGAAGAGTTCCAACGTAGGTCAGCTCGAAGCTAATTAGATTCTTACATAAATTAAAACCAGAAAAGAAGTTATCGGCAACTACTGTGCACACCGAGTTTGTATATTTTTAAACCAAACGTATCCGTTCATTTTCTCCTTGGTTTTTTGCTCTCTCTTCATTGGCTACTTTTCCAGTATAAATATCTCCAATCAAAGGATAATGAGGTTTTGCGTCACATGCCCACTATACCTTTATACCGTACTTAGCCGGTTTTGAAGGTATGTATTGAGTAAATTTTGTTCTTCCTCGATAAGGAAAGAGTTGTGCGTCAACAGTTATATCTCACTATACTGACGAAAATTCCTTTTAAAAGTTTTCGTTTAAAAAGTTCCAAATATCTCGTATAGGTGCATTTTCTGAGTCAAAGGATTTAGTGCGCCCGTCATCGAAGCGTATATATAGTGGGATATAAGCGTAATGATGGTAAGATATTGTTGCTCTGAACATCTGCAATTGATTCGGTTTTCAGCTGTGCCAACTTCGCCTGGCTTTTGTTATTGCTGAATCCTGCTGCAGTAAGAATACCAAGAAAACCTCTCAGCTCTGCTTTTATAAGATTTTACCATTCTTTCAAATTAGTAGGATTTTTCAAGTTCTATTCGTTTGTGTTTTCATACCGTGTTTGCTTGTTTCACTTATTATAATGTATGATATGTTTGGTGTATAAAACTCATCAAACACTTTAACAGGGGAACTCGATTTGATAGTCATTCAAACGGGAGAACGTAGTACATTATGGTAGCGAATAAGACCACTTTGCGGTACTGTCTTACTCCAAATGGTCCCATCCTTACCAAAAAAGTCGTTAATTGCATCAGTATTCAAATCATCGTCGCTATCTGAACTGGTATATACATATATAACTGCTGCTACTTCAATTTCATTTACAGCTTCAATATCTGAAGGTTCATATTCCGACTTATTTTCCACTTCTGAGGTACAATCATTATCGCCATTGTCATTATCGTTTTCAATTTCCTCGACCAAAGCATTTGCAACCAAATCATGACATTTGGGATCACTACGTGGCACATTATCATAAATAAAATCTATTTTACGAAAGAAATACACGTTTTCACGGAAATAGTACAGGTTTACAAATATGATATGTATGAGAAGGAAACAATTCCTTTCTCTTTCTAACACACTGCCGTTTGACATTTCGGTCAGTGTCAAACTAGTGTGGAACTCAGTGGAACCTGCGTGGAACATGCGTTTGACACTGAACGAAGTGTCAAAAATACCGGGGTTGCTGTCATGGAATAAACGCAGGGAAACAAAAAAAGGAGCGGAATATCAGATGTGGGTTGTCGTGATGGTAAATTTTTTTTACGAATTTAGTATGAAAATATATTGCACCTATATGCGTCCTACAGAAAATTTTACAAAAGTCTTGAATTGGGGTATCTGAGGACACGTTATTGCAGCATTAAGAATAGAAACACGGGTGCTAAGTTTTTCTACCCGTTCAAAAGTTCTCCGCGAAACACAGTTTGAAACCGAGGTCAACTGCAATAACCCGTCCAAAAATGTGGAAAGAGAAATGAAAAGACGCGTTTTGTCCTGTTATCTATAGTTCAAGGGCGAAAAAGTATTCGAATTATTGGAAGCAAGGCAAAAACGCGTCTATTAATACCTCCCCCGACGGTTTTGGTCGTGTTTTAGCAATCGTCCGCGGTAAAAAAGTATCACAATTTATTAATTAAAATTGTCGAAAAAATACGGATTTTAAAGAGAGATGTAATTAAGTGCTCGTTTGAAAGTAAATAAGGATATTTCTTTGTAATTTTACAATAAAAATTTTACGCAGTTTTCGTTAGCAGATACTACACTTTTCTTGTGCCTAAGAAGTACAACAGTGCCAAATAGCATTCACAAAAAAAACGAACAAGAACAAGCATTTTATCAGGTGAGCGTGGCTGTGTATGTGCGTGCTGCTACATATCCTAATTGTATACCTGTACTATGTTCACGGATAACACCGAATTCGAATGACACGTGCAAAGCGAGAAGACAAAAATATTTTGGATAACGAGACTTCAAACACAAAACAGCAAAGCAAGCCATGCACAAACCGAAAATAATATAGGCCGTTGTATACGAACGAATTTAAACACTACGCTAATTATTTAAGTGTTTGGCCAGACCCATCAGTGCTCAATATGACTTTGACACTGAAAAACTCAATTTAATTATTATTTACAAATGTATGCATGAACAAAATTATGCTAAAATATATAACGAAGGATATCAAAAAGCGTTAAAACATAAAATCATCTCCTGGCGTAGAAATAGTGAATTAAAGTTCAAAAAGGTCTGGCTGGACCATCAGTACAAATGAGGGCTAAAAAGGGAACAGTTTTTTGCTATTCCTTTTGCTAATAAGTACATAGGTATGTATTACTACTTGGCTGTGCGCCAGCTAAATGCAATGAGCGGTTAGCTTTGAGTGTCGAGCACAATTTTCTGTAGCAGAAAATTACAGCAAATGAGTCTGCGGCAGAACAAGAAAATATGTAAGTAATGCGAAAACGAAAAAAAAACATATAACTACCTATAAATCGAGGTAAAATGAAAATGAAAGCAACAACAAACTTAAATAGCTTGAGCAAACAAACACACACACCCATATCCAAACACAAAGAAAGTTCGCAACGACGCAAAGAAAACAATTTCTGGGGTGGCGAATAGAAAAAAAACTGCACGCTGCAAAAAAATAAAACATCAAAGAAAAGAAAATGCAAAGAAAAAATGGTAGCATGCTGAGAGCGTGGTGCGGAACGCTGCTTAAAAAACTCCGCCCACTTAAGACGCTTGCGCGATAATTTCTCCGCAGCGCCGGCAACTGAAAAATTACGATTCCGACGGCACCGACATTAGTAACGTTATTAGGTGTATGTTTGTTGTAAATTACCGAAAGAGTTGAAGTGAGGCAGCGTGTTCCATGAGATTATTTTAATGGATGAAGCTGCTGAAGCTGGCAGCTTGTTGAGCGCGCTTTTGCTGCTATCGTTCGGTGTCTGCTGTCATTTATTCTCACATCCATACATAGACAGTTGTATACGTGCCAATCTATTCTAATTAAATACTTGTTCAAACGGTTCCATAATTTTTTTTCATATTTTCCTACTTTTTATTGTGCCCTTTTACCACACCTGCGCCAACGCACCCTTTCCCTTAACCAATTTGATGCCTACGCATACTCAATGCACTTTATAGGGTAGATACTCCACTAACCGGGGGCCCGCAGTAACCGAACTTTTTTAACTTGAATAGTTTTAAATAGGAAAGTCATTAATTAATATTAGAATTAAAAAAATTCTGTGGAACGGTTGCCCCAATTGAGTTTTGCTTTAATTTCAAAAAAAAACTTTGTTGTTTCACTTTTAGTTTGCGTGTGTGAAGTGATGCGATAAGTCGTGCAATATTCCAAGTTAGTTTTCCTAGTCAAACTGCAATTGGTGTAGGTTTTGGAAATGGGGATGGCCCCGCCACTTTTTATACTCAGCTGAGCAGAGCTCACAGAGTATATTAACTTTGTTCGCATAACGGTAATCCGTAACTGCATAAACTAGTCGAGATAGATATAGACTTCTATATATCAAAATAATCTGGGCGAAAAAAGAAATGCATTTAGCCATGTCCGTCCGTCCGTCCGTCTGCCGTAAACACGATAACTTGAGTAAATTTCGAGGTATCTTGATGAAATTTGGTACGTCGGTTCCCACGCCCGCTTTTTCGATATCGAAAATTTCGAAAAAACCGAAATAGAGCGATAATGCATTACCGAAGATGGATAAAGCGACGAAAGCGGGTTGACCTTATGACGAAAAATAGAAAATTAGTAAAATTTTGGACAATGAGCGTAGAACCGCCCACTTTTAAAAGAAAGTATTGTTATAGATTTGCAAGCTGTAATTTGGCAGTCGTTGAAGATATCACGATGAAATTTGGCAGGAACGTTACTCCTATTACTGTATGTATGCTAATTAAAAATTAGCAAAATCGGATGACGAACACGCCCACTTTTTAAAACAAAAATTTGTTTAAGTAAAATTTTAACAAGAAATTGAATATCTTTACAATATCTAAATAAATTAAGTAAATTATGTCAACACTCAACTCCAGTAATATTATGGTGCAACAAAACACAAAAATAAAGGAAAATTTCAAAATGGGCGTGGCTCCGCCCTTTTTCATTTAATTTGTCTAGAATACTTTTAATGCCATAATTCGAACAAAACTTTACCAATCCTTATGAAATTTGGTAGGGGCATAGACCCTGTGACGGTAACTGTATTCTGTGAAAAAGGGCGAAATCGGTTGAAGCCAGGCACAGTTTTTATAACAGTCGGACGTCTGTCCTTCCGCTCGTCCGTTAACACGATAACTTGAGCGAAAAATCGATATATCTTTAATAAACTTTGTTCACGTACTTATCTGAACTCACTTTATATTGGTATAAAAAATGGCCGAAATCCGACTATGACCACGCCCACTTTTTCGATATTGAAAATTACGAAAAATGAAAAAAAATGCCATAATTCTATACCAAATATGAAAAAGGGGATGAAATATGGTAATGGGATTGGTTTGTTGACGCAAAATATAACTTTAGAAAAAACTTTGTAAAATAGGTGTGACACCTACCATATTAATTAAAAGAAAAGGAAAAAGTTCTGCAGGGCGAAATCAAAAGCCCTTGGAATCTTGGCAGGAATACTGTTCGTGGTATTACATATATAAATAAATTAGCGGTACCCGACAGGTGATGTGCTGGGTCATCCTGGTCCACATTTTGGTCGATATCTCGAAAACGCCTTCACATATACAACTAAGGGCACTCCCTTTTAAAAGACTCATTACCACCTTTCATTTGATACCCATATCGTACAAACACACTATAGAGTCACCCCTGGTCCACCTTTGTGGCGATATCCCAACTACGGCCCACTCCCTTTTAAAATACTCTTTAATACCTTCCATTTGATACACATGTCATACAAATACATTCCAGGGTTACCCTGGGTTCATTTTCCTACATGGTGATTTTCCCTTATTTTGTCTCCAAAGCTCTCAGCTGAGTATGTAATGTTCGTTTACACCCGAACTTAGCCTCCCTTACTTGTTAGATCATGCATTTTCTCACGTTCTGGGAGCCATAACTCGAATAACAGTTGATGTATCTTAACGAACTTAAGTCCACATATTTGTCTCATAACACCAAATATATCTGTTAGCAAGTAAAAAAGTTTAAATTCGGGTGAAGCCGAACATTACATACCCAGCTGTGCACTTGAAACGCTGTTGTTATTTTCTTTCTGTGATTAATAGTGTTATAAGGCTGCGAAATAATACATATATGGTTCTTTTATCAACTCATTTTCGTTCAAAAGAAGCAAAAAAGATACGGAGGCTAATGAACTTGAGCGGGTAAAAATGCAGTTTTCCTTCAGATATGGGGATTTCCCTACAAAAACTGTTTATTTTAAAATAAAGATATAACAGAACAATAAACATAAAAAACAAGTTCCATTGTACTAAAAGCGTTATTGACCGTTAAGAGTTATTTTGTTTACCTAGCTATGCAATAACTAACTGTCTTACATAGTAAACTATTTATGTAAGTGAATTTTGTTTTGATGGCTTAATATTCGTGAAAGATCTTGTTTATATAGCTTTTTTCGTAAGCGAAATATAGCTTTTTGAATTTTACAGACAAATTTTCAAAGTTTTTATAAAAAAGTAGGAGTGGCTTTCAGGCGATTTCGCTCATTTTCACAGCAAATGCTATGTAGCTATGAGAAAAATGTTTATGCCAAATTTCGTTCGGATTGGGAGATTTTTGTTCGAGTTATGGCATTCGAAGTATTTTGGAAAGAGTAACAAAAAAGATGCGGGTCATACCCATTTTCAAAATTTGTTTAAATTTTGTTCTAAGCTCAACCATGCCAGTACCCACTACTGCGGCAGAATATCAGTCAAATGTAGTTAGTACCATAGAGTTATTTTATTACAAACTTTGTTAAGGTTAGCCTTTTAGGAAAAGTGGACGTGGGCTTTGACCGATTTTGATTATCTTCACTCTGTCTATATAATTTGGCAATAATAGTGTTTCTGTCCAATTTCAATGTAATATCTGTAGCGGATTTTGATTTACGGCTTGTTAAACTTTCAAATTTTCTTCTTCTAAATGTGGGTGGTACCACTCCCTTATTCCAAATATTTTTGGAATTTATGTTCTGCATCATAAAACGAATCCACCTACCAAATTTCATAAGCTTAGCGGTTATTCGTTTTTCAATTATCTCATTTTTTTCATTTTTCTAAATTTTCGATACCGATTTCGCTCATTTTCAATACCAATCTATTCTGTGTCCAGATAAGCCCGTATACCGAATTTGGTGAAGATATCTAAATATTTGCACAAGTTATCGTGTTGACGGACGGATATACGGACGAAAATGCCTTAATTAATTTTTTTTTCGATACTGATGCTTTTTTTATATATGGAAATCTATCTCGATTCCTTTATACCTGTACAACCAACCGTTATTATAATACCCTGTGTACAAGTACAACTTGGTATAAAAATGGGCGAAATCGCAGCTCACTTTTACATAAAAGACGTATAAAAGGACTATGCAAATAGGCTTCTACAAAAAATAACTTACATATATCAATGCTAAGTATTTTACTTTTAAAGTGTATTTATTACAAGAAAATTAACAAAAAGAGAATTTTGGGAAATGGGCGTGACACCATACCTTTGTTGAGCATTGATTCCATAACGTTTCTGGCGGGATAACTGGAAGAAGAATTGACCTGTCGTGAAAAACACGGTAAACTTATGTATTTCATAAACAGGAATATTTCTAATCAAAGTTGGTGAAACACGCCCAGTTTTATAGTACTTTTTCTCAAAAATATATTAGCTAAATGAACTATACGATAGAAGCTCTTAGCTGAGTATTTTATTTGCGGTTACACCCGAACTTAGACACCGTTTCTTGTTTATAATGATTAACTTAGGAAATAGACAGTTTTTTAGATAACTGTCATAGCTGCGCAGGTAGATCCATTTCGAAGGCAGCTAAGCCTTCATCATCAGTACGCTTTAGGTACGCTGCGCTAACCGTTATTAATATAATTATAAAAAAGTTAAAAAAACAGTAATCTGCACAAAAATTATTGTTCGGGCCTTGAGCTCGAGTTCGAACTTTCTTAAAGGTCGATAAAAACAAAAAAAAAGTTATTAGTTTTCTTAATGTATTCTTTTGTTTATCCATTGTTTCTAAATGTTAAATATAAATAAAATAATGTTTTTGATAAATATTTTAGTATGCAATGTGCATTGCTATTAACGAAGCATGGGCAAAATTTAATTTTTTGTTATTAAAGTATTTCCTTTGTTTTTATTTTATCTAAAATGTAAAAAAAAAATATAATTAACGTTATACATCAATTATTTTCAATTTAAATAATAAGTATCCGGTAACCGAATATTTACTGTCCAGATTCTAGAAAAACTTTCCGTTTACTGGCAGGTTTTGACTTATGTTACAACAATATTTAAAAAAAAAATTTTTTTTATGCTTGCTATTATAAGATCCAAACTTGGGCAGCAGTCATTTGTAATTCTAAGCGGTTTTATATCAGAATGTAACCTAGAAGAGCTCAAACACAAACAAATACAAAGTGTCCGGTTACTGGCATATCCACGCTATGTTTGTATGAATGTATTTAAATATGTGAACTTGATTGTAGCAGCAGAGGGCCGCAGTGCAGTACATAACAGCAGGAGCAATAACAGCAGTACCGCCAAGGCATGAACTAACATAAAATTCTATCATCATTAAGAACACCAAACTCATGTAATTTCTTATACATCTGTGCACCCTTTCTACAAGAGCAGGTACATATCTGCATACATACAAATGTAAATGAAAATACGTTTCTACAGGCACTAATTAAAAAGAAAATTATTAGTATGTATGTAACAATACTTTCCGTAAACATGCAACATTTATTAAAACTAGTGGCTAACATACCTTTGTAATGATTAGGATCATTAAGTTCATATGTACATATATACTACATATCTATCTATTTACATACGTACATGTAACAATAATCATAACATATAAGGCAACGCCTTACCGTTTTTACTAATTTATTGGATCAGCGGTAACTTTTCGAAAGGTCACTTAAGGCAGAATTCCATTACCGGCCATTGGCGGTCCTCTCAGGCATTGTAAAATGTTACCTCATTTGTCAGCTATTCCTATTAAACAGCCGGCAAACGGGGTGGGGTGTCGTATGTAGTGGTTTGAGTTGAGCTAGGGGATACGAAACTTCTCAGTTTGATAACTAACAAAAATCCATACCCACTCAAAAAAAACACCGACGTAAAACTAGTAAACCATTTCCTAAAAATTTCTTAAAATTGACGAAAATTTCAATTTAATGAGTAAAGATTTCTCAGTTTTGGATGAAACTTATCATTAATTAAAAAAAAAATTTCGGAAGCCGACGACCTCCTAGTGCAAACAGATATTATCACCCTACTGACAGAAGCACCACATTAAGATCTTTGATTCGCTAATAATCAAGGTACACTGCTATGTTCTTTTTCCCACGAAAACTTATTTTTGGTTAAAAAACGTTTTTTTTTTTATCGGTATAGTTAATCCCGTTTATTCCCTTTGGATAGTGTTCCGCTAACATCTAAAGTAAACCCCAAAGAGAGACGACTAAGAGTATTAATGTACCTATTTCTGTTCTCATTTATGCGGGTCCAAGATTAACAGCTCACATGATTGTGCCTGTGTCTACCTGGCATAACATTTATTGATGAAAAGAGTCACGAGCCCCTCATTAACTCCCTATTTAACTATTTGTGAAACAGCTTAGTTGGAGTTTATCAGATAGGGCTACCGGGAGCAGATTGCGTATAACTTTTAGACCCTTTGTGAGTGTTAAGACAAATTCCTCTTATATAATAACTGCAGCTAATCACTATACCTTTGTAATTCTACAGGCCATGCAGTATCTTTTAAGTGTCCGCCACAAAATTGTTACGCCGTAAACCAAGATGGTGTGCCGTGTACAGGTAGTGCATTACGTTTGGCGGCTTTGTAAAAAGCGTAAATGGCCGTTATAACTTTCCTTGATCTGTCCAAAATAATGTCGAATTATGTACCGCATTAGAAAATTCGAGTCCCACACTATTTAAAAACAGCAGCCTGAAAGATAATGTTTTGTAATGCTAGTTGGTGAATAGAGCAATTTCAAAGTTAGCAAGATTGACTTTGAGGCTTGTCAAACGTGACAAACCTGCACGACGTACTATGGCGCCTCTGCCCGAAAAGCCTGGCAAATATCAAAAACTTCATGAAAGCGTTCGATAAACCTAATACATGTATTAAATAGAGAATTTTCCAGGGAATGCGAATATATAACAGAAAATGATATTTTAGGAGGTGGAGGTGTTTTGTCTCTAAGTAAAACGGCCTGCTACTGCTTTCTTGTATTATAGCGAAAGGATAATTAATTCTAGGTTGAAGCAAAACATAAAATTTTTTTTTTTTTTTTATAAAAGTTCTCAGATCTACCTGTTTTTCTAAAAGCCTATTTTTTAGGACCTTTTTCGAACTTTGATGGAAAAAAAAAAAGGACAAAAAAGGTCTCCGTGGAATTTACTGTAGGTATTTGCTAAATATTCAGTTACCTGAATTCATAAGGTCTACCTGCGTCCAGCTGCGATTTCACTTTTTACAACAAATTGAGTGAAGCAACCTTGGGTAGAAATACGCGCCTGAACAGGTATAGGTAAGAAGGAAGCACTAAATGCTACTTTGGACTAGGTAGGCAATTGAAAAGTAAAGTCCTCTCTCGGCGAACGAAAATCAAACTCTACAAGTCACTTATCATAGCCGTCCTGCTATATGGGGCAGAAGCATGGACCATGACAACAGCAGATGAAGCGGCTTTGGGAGTGTTCGAGAGAAAGTTCTTCGAAAGATTTATGGACCTCTACGCGTTGGCGATGGCGAGTACCGAAGAAGATTTAATGATGAGCTGTATGAGCTATACGCAGACATCAACATAGTCCAGCGAATTAAAACGCATCGGCTGCGCTGGCTAGGCCATGTAATGCGAATGAATGATGATGCTCCGGCTAAGAAAGTGTTTCTATCGGAACCCGCCTATGGAACCAGAGGTACAGGGCGGCCCCCACTCCGTTGGAAAGACCAGGTGGAAAACGATTTAAACTCCCTTGGTGTGACCAATTGGCGCTGGTTGGCGGATGGATGGAGCGACTGGCGCGCCTTGTTGGACGGCCATAACCGTTTAGACGGTTAAGCGCTAATTAAGTAAGTAAGTAAGGAACTCATTTCTATAATTTGAGTATATAAAGCAATGTATAATACAACGCCCAAAATTAGTCGTTTTTGAAGTCTATAGAATAAAGTATTCTGTTTATTTAAATAAACATAAATTTAGCTCACATTTTTTTTAGTAAGATATACTCGATGGCAAATGTTAATATGTCTCTAGAAAACTCCAAACTATTTGAGGTGTTCAAAGCTTCAAAGACAAAAACGGAGTTCGTTCAGTCTATTATGACAGATATACCAAATGAGGCATGCAACAACGAAGACGAAGACTTGAAAGAAAAAATTGGCTTCCTCTACATTCCAATACAAAACAAGTAAGGAAGGCTAAGTT
This sequence comes from Eurosta solidaginis, assembly GCF_040869045.1. Lineage (NCBI taxonomy): Eukaryota > Metazoa > Arthropoda > Insecta > Diptera > Tephritidae > Eurosta > Eurosta solidaginis. The sequence continues at coordinate 239,014,926 of NC_090323.1, forward strand.
CGGGTGTAACCGAACATAACATACTCAGTTGAGAGCTATGGAGACAAAATAAGGAAAATCAATCTGGGGTAACCCTGGAATGTGGTTGTATAACATGTGTATCAAATGAAAGGTATTAAAGAGTATTTTAAGAGAGAGTAGGCCATAGTTCTATGGATGAACGCCATTTAGGGATATCGCCATAAAGGTAGACCAGGGCTGACTCTAGAATTTGTTTGTACGATATGGGTATCAAATGAAAGGTGTTACTGAGCATTTTAAGAGGGAGTGGGCCTTAGGTCTATCGGTGGACGCCTTTTCGAGATGTCCCCATTAAGGTGGACCAGGGGTGATTCTATAATGTGTTTGTACGATATGGGTATCAAATGAAAGCTGTTAATGAGTATTTTGAAAAGGAGTGATCCTTAGTTCCATAGGTGGACGCCGTTTCGAGATATCGCCATAAAGGTGGACCAGGGGTGTCTCTAGAATGTGTTTGTACGATATGGGAATCAAATGAAAGGTGTTACTGAGCATTTTAAGAGCGAGTGGGCATTAGGTCTATAGGTGGACGCCTTTTCGAGATATCGCCATTAGGGTGGGCCAGGGGTGACTCTAGAATGTTTGTACGGTATGGGTATCAAACGAAAGGTGTTACTGAGCATTTTAAGAGGGAGTGGGCATGAGGTCTATAGGTGGACGCCTTTTCGAGATATCGTCATTAGGGTGGGCCAGGGGTGACTCTAGAATGTGTTTGTACGATATGTGCATCAAACGAAAGGTGTTACTGAGCATTTTAAGAGGGAGTGGGCATTAGGTCTATAGGTGGACGCCCTTTCGAGATATCGCCATTAGGGTGGGCCAGGGGTGACTCTAGAATGTTTGTACGATATGGGTATCAAACGAAAGGTGTTACTGAGCATTTTAAGAGGGAGTGGGCATTAGGTCTATAGGTGGACGCCTTTTCGAGATATCGCCATTAGGGTGGGCCAGGGGTGACTCTAGAATGTGTTTGTACGATATGGGTATCAAATGAAAGGTGGTGAGGAGTATTTTAAAAGGGAGTAATCCTTAGTTCTATAGGTGGACGCCTTTTTGAGATATCGCCATAAAGGTGGACCAAGGGTGACTCTAGAATGTTTGTACGATATGGGTATCAAACGAAAGGTGTTACTGAGCATTTTAAGAGGGAGTGGGCATTAGGTCTATAGGTGGACGCCTTTTCGAGATATCGCCATTAGGGTGGGCCAGGGTGACTCTAGAATGTGTTTGTACGATATGGGTATCAAATGAAAGGTGGTAATGAGTATTTTAAAAGGGAGTAATCCTTAGTTCTATAGGTGGACGCCTTTTCGAGATATCGCCATAAAGCTGGACCAAGGGTGTCTCTAGAATGTTTGTACGGTATGGGTATCAAACGAAAGGTGTTACTGAGCATTTTAAGAGGGAGTGGGCATTAGGTCTATATGTGGACGCCTTTTCGAGATATCGCCATTAGGGTGGGCCAGGGTGACTCTAGAATGTGTTTGTACGATATGGGTATCAAATGAAAGGTGGTAATGAGTATTTTAAAAGGGAGTAATCCTTAGTTCTATAGGTGGACGCCTTTTCGAGATATCGCCATTAGGGTGGGCCAGGTGTGACTCTAGAATGTTTGTACGATATGGGTATCAAACGAAAGGTGTTACTGAGCATTTTAAGAGGGAGTGGGCATTAGGTCTATAGGTGGACGCCTTTTCGAGATATCGCCATTAGGGTGGGACAGGGGTGACTCTAGAATGTTTGTACGATATGGGTATCAAAGGAAAGGTGATACTGAGTATTTTAAGAGGGAGTGGACATTAGGTCTATAGGTGGACGCCTTTTCGAGATATCGCCATTAGGGTGGGCCAGGGGTGACTCTAGAATGTTTGTACGATATGGGTATCAAACGAAAGGTGTTACTGAGCATTTTAAGAGGGAGTGGACATTAGGTCTATAGGTGGACGCCTTTTCGAGATATCGCCATTAGGGTGGGCCAGGGTGACTCTAGAATGTGTGTTGTACGATATGGGTATCAAATGAAAGGTGGTAATGAGTATTTTAAAAGGGAGTAATCCATAGTTCTATAGGTGGACGCCTTTTCGAAATATCGCCATTAGGGTGGGCCAGGTATGACTCTAGAATGTTTGTACGATATGGGTATCAAACGAAAGCTGTTACTGAGCATTTTAAGAAGGAGTGGGCATTAGGTCTATAGGTGGACGCCTTTTCGAGATATCGCCATTAGGGTGGGCCAGGGGTGACTCTAGAATGTTTGTACGAAATGGGTATCAAACGAAAGGTGTTACTGAGCATTTTAAGAGGGAGTGGACACTAGGTCTATATGTGGACGCCTTTTCGAGATATCGCCATTAGGGTGGGCCAGGGGTGACTCTAGAATGTTTGTACGATATGTGTATCAAACGAAAGGTGTTACTGAGCATTTTAAGAGGGAGGGGGCATTAGATCTATAGGTGGACGCCTTTTCGAGATATCGCCATTAGGGTGGGACAGGGGTGACTCTGGTATGTTTTTGTACGATATGGATATCAAATTAAAGGTATTAATGAGTGTTTTAAAAGCGAGTGGCCCTTAGATGTATATGTGAAGGCGTTCTCGCGATATCGACCAAAATGTGGACCAGGTGATCCAGAAAATCATCTGTCGGGTACTGCTAATTTATTTATATATGCAATACCACTAACAGTATTCCTGCCAAGATTCCAAGGGCTGTTGATTTCGCCTTGTAGAACTTTTTCATTTTCTTCTACTTAATATGGTAGGTGTCACACCCATTTTACAAAGTTTTTTCTAAAGTTATATTTTGCGTCAATAAACCAATCCAGTTACCATGTTTCATCACTTTTTTCGTGTTTGGTATAGAATTATGGCATTTTTTTCATTTGTCGTAATTTTCGATATCGATAAAGTGGGCGTGGTTATGGTCAGATTTCGCCCATTTTTTATACCAAGAAAAAGTGAGCTCAGGTAAGTACGTGGGCTAAGTTTAGTAAAGATATATCGGATTTTGCTCAAGTTATTGTGTTAATGGCCGAGCGGAAGGACAGACGGTGGACTGTGTATAAAAACTGGGCGTGGCTTCCACCGATTTCGCCCATTTTCACAGAGAACAGTTACCGTCATAGAATCTATGCTCTTACCAAATTTGAGAAGGATTGGTAAATTTTTGTTCGACTTATGGCAATAAAAGTATTCTAGACAAACTAAATGAAAATGGGCGGAGCCACGCCCATTTTGAAATTTTCTTTTATTTTTGTATTTTGTTGCATCATATCATTACTGGAGTTGAATTTTGACTTAATTTACTTATATACAGTAAAGATATTAAATTTTTTGTTAAAATTTGAATTAAAAAAATTTTTTTTTTAAAAAGTGGGCGTGTTCTTCATCCAATTTTGCTAATTTTTATTTAGCACATATAGAGTAATAGTAGTATCGTTCCTGCCAAATTTCATCATGATATCTTCAACGACTGCCAAATTACAGCTTGCAAAACTTTTAAATTACCTTCTTGTAAAAGTGGGCGGTGCCACGCCCATTGTCCAAAATCTTACTAATTTTCTATTCTGCGTCATAACATCAACCCATCTACCAAGTTTCGTCGCTTTATCTGTCTTTTGTAATGAGTTATCGCACTTTTTCGGTTTTTCGAAATTTTCGATATCGAAAAAGTGGGCGTGGTTATAGTCCGATATCGTTCATTTTAAATAGCGATCTGAGATGAGTGCTCAGGAACCTACATACCAAATTTCATCAAGATACCTCAAAATTTACTCAAGTTATCGTGTTAACGGACGGACGGACGGACGGACGGACGGACGGACGGACATGGCTCAATCAAATTTTTTTTCGATCCTGATTATTTTGATATATGGAAGTCTATATCTATCTCGATTCCTTTATATATGTACAACCAACCGTTATCCAATCAAACTTAATATACTCTGTGAGCTCTGCTCAACTGAGTATAAAAAATGGCAAGCAGTCGGTGGTTCTGCTTCAAGGTTTATAAGTAAGCATGAAAGCTGGCTAGCTGGTAAAAGTTTTTTTGACGAATAAATGCCTAGCACATCAACCAATCGAACTAGAGCAAGACCAACAAAACCCATAGAATAATGTTCGACCTACACAAGGAAAAGGAAGCTGTCAGATTATACTAGAACCATCGCCACGACTCATCTTTCAGAAACATTGGCTATGAAATATAGAAAGAACGAAGAAAACACCATGTCTCATAGCGTTAGCAAGTCCAGTGCAAGTGAGAGGGATCAAAAACTGTATTCCCACACCCCCAAATGTGCTACCTAGGAGATGATACACTCCTGAAGAACCTTTAGCGCTGTTTATAGATCTCGGGTTATCGAAGGATAAATATAATATATTGCGTGAGTCATTATTGCAACATAATGCCGATCTTTTCCTTGGATGCAAACAAATCACTCAAGCCAAGAAAGAAGCAGTTAGTCCAAGAGCCAAAATAACCGAAGTATTAGCTGAAGTTGAGCTCCAAAACTTAATGGATCATACGTCTATGCGACTCTTGAAAAGTTTTTCTGAAGAAAAGTTGAAATCACTGGCAAAAAGCCTAACATTGATAAATAAATGGGGCTGTGATGGATTATCAGGACAAAGCGCGTATAAACATAGAATAAATGTATGGCTTCTATTGTTCCCCTCCGTTTAAAAGATCACAAAAAGATCTTACAGGCACCTATAGCTCAGAAATGGTTTCCTCTTTAAATATAGTTTGAAGTGACGAAGACTACGTTAAGATTAAATAAATGATCCACCTTTTTCTATCACAGCAAAAAAAATATTTAGTACTTAGTTTTGTTATTTTATTGAAAAAAAAAAGAAAGCAATAAATACAAGTTTATTATTTATTATACTCAGTTGAGCAGAGCTCACAGAGTATATTAAGTTTGATTGGATAACGGTTGGTTGTACAGGTATAAAGGAATCGAGATAGATATAGACTTCCATATATCAAAATCAACAGGATCGAAAAAAAATTTGATTGAGCCATGTCCGTCCGTCCGTTAACACGATAACTTGAGTAAATTTTGAGGTATCTTGATGAAATTTGGTATGTAGGTTCCTGAGCACTCATCCCAGATCGCTATTTAAAATGAACGATATCGGACTATAACCACGCCACTTTTTCGATATCGAAAATTTCGAAAAACCGAAAAAGTGCAATAATTCACTACCAAAGACAGATATAGCGATGAAACTTGGTAGGTGAGTTGAACTTATGACGCAGAATAGAAAATTAGTAAAATTTTGGACAATGGGCGTGGCACCGCCCACTTTTAAAAGAAGGTAATTTAAAATTTTGCAAGCTGTAATTTGGCAGTCGTTGAAGATATCATGATGAAATTTGGCAGGAACGTTACTCCTATTACTATATATACGCTTAATAAAAATTAGCAAAATCGGAGAAGGAGCACGCCCACTTTAAAAAAAAAATTTTTTTTAAGTAAAATTTTAACAAAAAATTTAATATCTTTACAGCATATAACCAAATTATGTCAACATTCAACTCCAGTAATGATATGGTGCAACAAAATACAAAAATTAAAGAAAATTTCAAAATGGGCGTGGCTCCGCCCTTTTTCATTTAATTTATCTAGGATACTTTTAATGCCATAGGTCGAACAAAAATTTACCAATCCTTTTGAAATTTGGTAGGTGCATAGATTTTATGACGTTAACTGTTTTTTGTGAAAATGGGCGAAATCGGTTGAAGCTTCGCCCAGTTTTTATACACAGTCGACCGTCTGTCCTTCCGCATGACCGTTAACACGATAAATTGGGCAAAAATCGACATATCTTTACTGAACTTAGTTCACGTACTTACCTTAACTCACTTTATCTTGCCATAAAAAATGAACGAAATCCGACTATGACCACGCCCACTTTTTCGATATCGAAAATTACGAAAAATGGATAAAATGCCATAATTCTATACCAAATACGAAAAAAGGGATGAAACATGGTAACTGGATTGGTTTATTGACGCGAAATATAACTTTAGAAAAACCTTTGTAAAATGGTTGTGACACCTACCATATTAAGTAGAAGAAAATGAAAAAGTTCAGCAGGGCGAAATTAAAAACCCTTGAAATCTTAGCAGGAATACTGTTCGTGGTATTACATATATAAATAAATTAGCAGTATCCAACAGATGATGTTCTGGGTCACCCTGGTCCACATTTTGTTCGATATCTGGAAAACGCCTTCTAATATACAACTACCAGCACTCCCTTTTAAAACTCTCATTAATACCTTTAGTTTGATACCAATATCGTTCAAACACATTCTAGAGTCACCCCTGGTCCACCTTTATGGCGATATCTCGAAACGGCGTCCACCTATAGAACTATGGCGCTCTCCCTCAAAAAATACTCTTTAATACCTTCCATTTGATACCAATGTCATACAAACACATTCCAGGGTTTCCCTCGGTTCATTTTCCTACATGGTAATTTTCCCTTATTTTGTCACCATAGCTCTCAACTGAGTATGTAATGTTCGGTTACACCCGAACTTAACCTTCCTTACTTGTTATAAATAATACAGTTGTTTCATTTAGTAATTTTAGTCATATTTTAAAGCTTGGGCTTTGGCTATCAGAAGAGTAATAAATCTTTACAGAAATCAACAAAATTGGTAAAGCGGTTATTAAGATAAAACTGTTTATCAAAAGTGGGCAGTTCTCAAAAATTTATTAGTTTTACATCTTTGGCTCAAATACAATAATATTGAACAACTTTTAATAATTTTTCTTAGTTAAGTATTAATAAAATATTTGGTTTTTGAATTTTTCAAAAATATGTAAGTAAATTTATACAATGAATTTTCAAGCAATGTTTATATACTTATCCCCTAGCGTACACATTTCACTTTTATAAGAGTATAACATCTCAAAAGAAGTAATGCGTCCATCAAGTTTGGTGGAGATTGATAACCTTGCTACTAAGACAAAACTTTTAATCATAAGTGGGTAGAGCCTTCATACAAATCATAAGTTTATCTGATTTCACGTTCAAATAAATCCTCATAAATAAATTTCAAAGTTTGTCCTTCAGTTTTTAACAAATTTTTTTTTTTTTTTTTGTATTTTTCTACAATTTTTTTATTTTGACGAATTATTGTGAAGCACCCTGCTACTCTGGCACCCTGTATTTCAAATTGTCCAAAGTTTAAATAATTAGCTTTCAGGTGCAGTATAAATCTTTAAAATATCTTCATTAGTTCAAAATTTATGATTTTTGCAAAGAAAAAACTCAAAAGGCGCCATAGTGCGACGTTCAATGCGTTCTGCAGTGGCTTGCCTAGAGATTGAGATGTTTTTCAATTCCTGTTAGGGCCTTGTTTTTGGCGTTGGCAATGATATGCAATATGCAACCAATATGCGGGGTGCCACTGGATGCTTATCGTGTTAAAGGTGACTCAACCAGACTTGACTGGAGAACTTATTCCATTAGAAGCTGTTTCGCGAATACAACAACAGATTATTTCTGTTGCTAAGCCATATCTGCGCCAAGAGGTTACTCAGCTAAATGTTTTGAGCCCCGCTCTTCCAAAATTTCGCCAAATTCAGTGGAGTCTTGCGGTAATATTGACCGAAACTCTTTACCCAACCTAATAAACATGCATCTATATATTTACGTATATGATTTGACCACGCCCGCTATTCACTATTTAGCTGTGAGAGTTACTTCAACTGCTGCCAGTTGCTCACCACTCGCATTAATTATGTAGGCATGCTTCCCTCAAAAACCCTCTTTTTCCAAAAATTGGTTGTATGATATATGCTATAGTGGTCCGATCTGGTCGGTTCCGATGGGACACCCAAATATACTAGCTCATCGAATTTCAAAAATGAAGGAATAGTTTGCGTTCAAACAGACAGACGGACGCACGGAAAAATAGACAGACGAACATGGCTAAATAAATTCAGTTCGTCATCCTGATCCTTTCTGTTTGCTTTTTGGCGGATCTATCTCGCCACCTTTCAGAACTTACAATTTTGATTTTCGTGACAAATTTAATATACCATTTCAAAGGTATACAAATTATAGAAATAGTATTTCTAGGTCCCAAAAGAGCCCAAAACTTTGCGATCACCAAATAAAGAAAACAAGTAAGGAAGGCTAAGTTCGGGTGTAACCGAACATTACATACTCAGCTGAGAGCTTTGGAGACAGAATAAGGGAAAATCACCATGTAGGAAAATGAACCTAGGGTAACCTTGGAATGTGTTTGTATGGCATGGGTTTCAAATGGAAGGTATGAAAGAGTATTTTAAAAGGGAGTCGGCCTTAGTTCTATAGGTTGACGCCTTTTCGAGATATCGCCATAAAGGTGGAACAGGGATGACTTTAGAATGTGTTTGTACGATGTGGGTATCAAATTAAAGGTATTAATGAGGGTTTTAAAATGGAGTGATCCTTAGTTGTACATGTGAAGGCGTATTCGAGATATCGACCAAAATGTGGACCAGGGTGACCCAGAACACCATATTTCGGGTACCGCTAATTTATTTATATATGTAATACCTGCCAAGATTCCAAGGGCTTTTGATTTCGCCCTACAGAACTTTTTCATTTTATTCTACTTAATATGGGAGGTGTCACACCCATTTTACAAAGTTTTTTCTAAAGTTATATTTTGCGTCAATAAAATAATCGAATTACAATCTTTCATCCCTTTTTTCATATTTGGTATAGAATCATGGAATTTTTTTCTTTTTTCGTAATTTTCGATATCGAAAAAGTGGGCGTGGTCATAGTCGGATTTCTGCCATTCTTTGTGCCAAGATAAAGTGATTTCAGATAAGTACGTGAACTAAGTTTAGTAAAGATATATAAAATATTTGCTCAAATTATCGTGTTATCGGCCGAGTGGAAGGATAGACGTTCGACTGTGTATAAAAACTGGGCGTGGCTTCAACCCCTTTCGCCCATTTTCACAAAAAAACAATTATCGTCATAGGAGCTATGCTCCTACTAAATTTCACAAGGATCGACTTATGGCATTACACGTATGCTAGACAAATTAAGTGAAAAAGGGCGGAGCCACGCCCATTTTGAAATTTTCTATTATTTTTGTATTTTGTTGCACCATATGAAGTTGAATGCTGACATAATTTACTTATATACTGTAAAGATAATCAATTTTTTGTTAAAATTTGACTTAAAAATTTTTTTTTTTAAAGTGGGCGTGCTCTTCATCCGCTTTAGCTAATTTTTATTGAGCACATATATAGTAATAGTAGTAACGTTAGTGCCAAATTCCATCATGTTATCTTCAACGACTGTCAAATTACGGCTTGCAAAACTTTCAAATTACCTTCTTTCAAAAGTGGGCGGTACCACGCCCATTGTCCAAAACTTTACTAATTTTCTATTCTACGTCATAAGGTCAACCCACCCACCAAGTTTCATCGCTTTATCCGTCTTTGGTAATGAATTATCGTACTTTTTGTATTTTTCGAAATTTTCGATATCGAAAAAGTGGGCGTGGTTATAGTCCGATTTCCTTAATTTTAAATAGCGATCTGAGATGAGTGACCGGGAATATACATACCAAATTTCATCAAGATACCTCAAAATTTACTCATGTTATCGTGTTTGCGGACGGACGGACATGGCTAAATATATTTCTTTTTTCGCCCAGATCATTTCGATATATATCTCGATTAGTTTATGCCGTTACGGATTGCCGTTATGCGAACAAAGTTAATATACTTTGGGAGCTCTGCTCAGCTGAGTATAAAAACTGCATGTTCAGATTAAACAAATCTTAACATCAAACAAATTTTGCCGGGGTTTTGTCCCTCCTGAAAAGTTCAAAAAACGGAGTTAGAACGCTTAGCCAGCTACTTGGCTTATGTATTTTGGCATTTAAACCCGTTTTATAAAACAAAGATGAATTACGGTAGTTATTTTTTTAATAAATAACTCGAGTGGCAAATCACCAATTGTTGGGCAGCTTTTGCAAAACAAGCTTTTTCAACCTAATTAAAGGTTTTTACAACAATGCACTGTCTTCACTTTCTCATAGGACCTCCCTTCCACGTCCTGATGTTGCATTGGTTCAGTTTTAACAAAATATTTAATGAATTTAAATAAAAAATAAAAATTTTTTAAAAATATTTTCACACAACAAGTGAGTTATTTTCGTTTAGAGCTGCAAGGAGTGCAAGTCACATGTGTAGTCCATAAGTAATAAGTACCACCTACCTTTACTCTGTATACCTATGTACATTTGTAGGTACATAATGTGTGTATGTATGTATGTCTATATTTGTGTTTCGATGCCATTACAAAAATAGAACCAGTTGTTATTGCATATGATACTACACGTATATAGTACATACACTTTTATAACATAGTTACGTGTTTATTTATCGTTATAAAATGTTATTCACACCAATAAACTTCACAATAATCACATAAATAATAACATTAACATAAGCAAATTGCTTTCTGTATATAAAAATAAAATTGCGATCTTTTTACAAGAATTAAAACAAACAAAAAATTATGAATGCGTTCATTCGTCCGTTTAGTGGGCGCGCACTCTCATACTCACGTTATTATTTAATTAGTCACTTTAGTAAGTTGACTCACCACGACTCACTCAAGCACGCACTTCTGTCACGAATGCTGCCCATTGCGTAACTGGGCGAATGCATCAACTGGAAGTATGAAAGCAGCAGCTGACCATAGCACGACGCTACCAGCCGTCAATTTGACCAGGAACTTGTAGAGGGTGGCAGTGACACAATAAAAGGCTTGTTTTGGCTACACAGTCAATTTAATTGTTGCATTGGCACCGCGTTACAACTAACAAAATGTGTATAAACAAAAGCAAGGAAAACAAATGAAGGAGTCGGTTAATTGCGTTATCGAAATGTGAATAATAAAAAGGAAACACGTAAAAATGTTAATATGTACATATGTGCACATAACGGGTGAAGAATTTACGATATTAGACGGAAGATTTTAATCCCGAGGCAAATTCCTGTAAGAACGACAAGGGCGACCTGATAACCAATGTCCAGAGAGTACTTAGATTATGGAGAGAACACTTCTCTTTCACCACCTACTTTAAGACAGCGACGGATCGACTAAGGAATATGATGAACCCAAGCCCGCAATCGATGATGATAGAGTTAATGCTACCCCAACCGACTATGATGAACTCAGAATAGCGATAAACAGATTCAACAAGGTTTCGAACGCTGGTCTGGCGTGCCTGCAGAGCTTTTCAAACACGGCGGCGAGATGTTCGAAAAGGGCAGCTTCTGTGACCCTGCAGGAGAAATCTTGCAAAAAAATATATATCATTCTAGATAGTAATTTGTTGTAGAAGCTCAAGGTGGAGCAAAGAGTGAAGGCCGCCTCCACTGCACTTTATGTATGTAAAAGAAAACTGGTTTGTAAGAGACGCCTCCTGCCCTGCTGCAGGTTTTCAATGCTTAACACAATGAGAGTTCTGAAAACAACCATGAAGGCTGCACTTCATCTCACCTGTAGACCAGGTTAGGAAGAACATAGCGCTAACAAGTTAAGCGAGTCGAACGAAACGAATAGACTGATCCCGTACCAGAATTTCGTTGGGGATCTTAGAGCCATAATAGATGTGGAAAAACAGTTCCTACAAGTTGTCAGAACACCCCAGCGGGTTAGGGGGTTAGAATATACCCGCGGCAGGTATGCCTGTCTTAAGGGGCGACTAAAATACCAGATTCGAGGGGTTGTGTAGCGTAACCTTTTCCGGTTGCCAGTGCAATATATAGCTTCTCCAAACCCAATTGTCAATCTCACCTTCTAACAGCGAATCCCGTTTCACTAACAGACGAGGCTCTGGCGACCCCAAGCTCCTCATGGAACTTGGGGGTGGGGAGGGAGGGATGGCCTGAAGGTTTAATGTGGCCATATAAATCGTTCCCGAGATGGTCGGGCTAGCACCTTAATGGAGCTGTGTTATCGGAGCGTACAGGATATATATCCGGCAAAAGACCTTCACATCGATAACACTCCCAAAGCTTTCGGGTAACAACCTTATCGCTACAACAACAAGAACAACAGTTGTCTGAACACTGTACTGTCTCTAAAGTGCAAGTAGTAGCTGTGATGAAAGCTCTGGCGACCACTAGTTCCTCATAGATCTAGGGGGTGGGGGGGAGGATACGGCTTTGAAGGTTTCATGTAGTCACACTAAATCCTTACCGAGATGGTCGGGCTAGTATCGTAATGGTCTTTTTACCGGAACGTACGGGATCTGCATCCGCCAAAAGACCATCAACATCGACAACGCATCCCAAAGCCTTCGAGGAGTGTCCTTATCAACAGCAAAACAAAATAGGGGACTGTATGCTTATGATGGGTATTCTGCCTCGACATTGCCCTCTGGAGACTCATGATTTTAAATTAAGTCTTGTCAGTTTAAGCAGATGTAGAAAGAGCGGGTTGGAGGAGGAAACGATCGAGCATGATTTGTGCCCGTACCCTGCGCTTACAAGGCTAAGACTCCAGCTATAGGGAGTGATACAGCTATCAGATCCAGAAGAAGCAAAGGGCATAGGTCCCAGAAAGCTTCTAGTATTTGCCAAGAGGACGAAGCTATTACAACATACGTCCTGATTTTGATAGGGTTTCCGTGGGGCGTTAAACAAACTTCTATGGCGAAATATCTTGTATATTTGTAGGTACCATTTTTTCTTACTTTAATAGCCATTTTCATCGCTTTAGGGATTTTTTTTTAGTGTAGATACCGTTTGGTAAATATAGAATTAGAAAAGTTCTTGTCAAACACAAAACTGATAAAAAATATCTCATATTTTATTTAAGTATCTATCGCTCTTTAAAATGAAAGGGTTAGATATTATGCTACAAGGGTTGTGTAGAAACGTCGTTAAAGGGTTGGTAAGGGTGCCGGTCAACAGACTTATGTACATACATTTATTGAAATCACGAGGAAAACGTCGCACAAACAATTACTGGGTTAGCGGCAGATGGCCAGCTCGATAAGGCACACAATGAATGATACGTTGATACAAATACCCAGACCGACCGACGGTCATAACGTCGGATGTGATGTTGTTTTCCTGCTAACAACAAAACTCACACCCTAAACGCAATCGAATTAACACTCCCAACAACGGCTGCACAAAAGATTTCCCCATTCCAGCAGCCCACTTATTTTTGTTTTTGCACAACCGACCACTGCATTGCACGCAAAACACTCACTTTTAGTTCAACGCGTACACCGAAATTCAAGTTTAACTCATGAGTGGAATTCTGTGTGAGTAGAGTGAGTACAACAATTTACAGCTGCTGCCGCACAAAGGGGAAGCTATATTTTTTCTCCTTTTGCAGCAATGAGTGGGAAAACGAGTTATTACTTGAGTATTGAGCACAATGACGTTGTTGTTGGTGCTACCAGCTGCTATTTGAGAGCTCCGCCTCTTTTTTGTTTTTTTATTTAGCTGTTGCAAGCGAGTACATATATGTTCGTGCGTGTTTATTGTTCGATTGCAGCGCGCTCTAGCGGTGACTAGTGAGTTAAGTATCACTAGCTGTTCTTTCATTAATGAGTGTTCTTATACTTCAGAACTGTTCACAGAAATGTGTGCGATGTTCTCAAATATCTACCCCTCTCAGATATGTTTGGTGGAGAAATTTTATGAACACTAAGCTCATTTGAAAACTCGTCGAGTAAGTCATTGAGTCATTTAATGTTGATAGCTAGATATTAAGCGAAAAAACTTGAGTTATAAACAATCTTCGATGTATGTATAATAGCAGAATAATTGAATGATCCCTGCTAGACCATCCTTTTCCGACCATGCGTATATCAGCTTTAGCATACTCCTAATGAGGGTAGAGAAAGAAGGAACCTTAAGAAACCCTAGGTTAACGAACTGGACCAAATTTCAGAAATATGTGGAAAGAAAAGTGAGATAATTCAAAGAAGTTGCCACTAAAGAATAGCTGGAGAAACGCAATAAGTTGCTATCAAAGATGCATAGACTGCGTACAACAGAGCTTGTCACCTAAGAAAATTCAGAGGAAAAGCAAAGACGTCGTGGTGGAGCAAGGAGCTGAGTCTTCTTGGGGGGGCAGGTAAAAGAAATGTTCAAGCTTCCAAAAGTCGCGGAGAGTGTCGCCTGCAGGCATTAGTACAGGAGTCTGTTCCACAAGCACGTAAACCACAGGGCAAATAAAGTCTAATAGAAAATGTGTTGTAGGGATATCTTGCCCCAGCGAAACAGCGCGGTTGAGGAAAGACCCAGCAAGGGAAAATATAGCATAGGGACAAAGTAGAAAGAGAACGGGGAATAGCCATCAATAGTAAAAAGTCCCTTGAGCACTTGCACTTGGATCACGGAGCCCGACACAGTGACCGATACAAAGATCGAATGGACGGAGAAGACTTTCACTAAGTTTAAATCGTCGGACGCAAATGCTATATTCCCATGCGTGCTACAAACTTCGCGTAGAGCCGTTGTGAATAATGTACAATGGATGCATTCGACTGAATTACTTTTGGAGAACTGACACTTTTGGAGTAGTACTCGTGTAGTTTTCCTACCAAAGGCGGGGAAGATCGGTCACATGTATCCCAAAGACTACAGGCCCATTAGGTTAACATCATTTCAGTTCAAAACCTTTGAAAGACTGATAGATGTGTAATTTAAGTCAAAAATGGAAGAAAAACTGTTCTCCACAACACAACATGCCTTCATCAAAGGCAAGTCGGTAAACACGGCGCTGCTTAGGGTAGTTATAAACATAGGGAAAACCTTGGAACATGAGAAGTATGCCTTAGAAGTCGTTTTAGACATTGCATTACGGAAACCCTGAAAACAACCCACAAGGCTGGACTGTATATCATTCTGCAAATTCTACCTGTAGACTTGATGGCAAAGAACAACTGCAAAGAGACTCAGAGCCTTGGGGCAGCTTGAGCGCGGACCATACCGCCGTAGTCCTATAAATTAATAAATAAATGCAATGCGCGATAGCCTCCGAATAGATTTTAGGCCGAACTTCTCTTCCAATTTGCGTCGTGCTCCTTTTAATTTTTCCTTCAAATTGGCGGGACTGGACCTACATGTTTTATGCCGACTCCGAACGACATCTGCATCTAAAATTTCATATCACATCTAAAAGTATGTTAAATTGTAAGCAATCCCTGGAAAAAATCCGGATAGTGAGTAGCATGTATCTATTTTGGGTCTCAGGGCATATGGGATTAGATTGGAATAAAAGCGGATGAGCTAGAAAAGAATTACGCTACAGAGTGAAGGCGATATATGGAACTGGTCGACCAAGCGGGAAAAGCGTGGAAACAAGCGCGGGGCTGTAACGTGCGCGAAAATCAAGTGAAGGTCTGACAACCCAACACAAACAAAGTTACTCTTAGCCTTGAAAAGAGGGGACTCTAGGCTGGCTGGACTCTGCCCTATGGCGGTACATGCTTTTAAATTAGGTTAGTTATAGCAGAAGTATGAAGTGCGGGTTGGAGGAGCAAACAATTGAGCACGTTTTTTGCTCATTTCTTGCGCTTCCAGTTTCTAGTAAATACAGGGTCGATAAGTGAGCGATATAACACAGAGTTCCCTGTGCGGTGCAAGCATACGATGTAAACTCTTATATTGACAGTCAATCAGTAATTAAGGTTAAAATGCCATATCACAACATCTAAAATTGTGTCATCTCATAATGAGCATTCATGAATTGTTAAAATGGACAAAAAAGTTTTTCTAAGCGGGGTCACCTTTCAGCAATGGCTTAACAAACACTCCGTGTATATTTCTGCTATGAAAAGATTCTCAGTGATAATGCATCTGCTTTGCAGATTCCGTTCGGAGTGGGCATAAAACATGTACATAAGTCACGTCCGTCGAATTGGTAAGGAGAATCAAAAAGTAGCACGACGTAAGTTCGAGGAGAAACTCGGCGTCAATCTCATCGGATGTAAATCGCGCCAAGTATTTATTTATTTTTTTATTATATTAGGAGCAGCCCAGCTATCAGATCTAAAAGGAATTCTAGCATTTAAAAGTTGAATAAAACCCTCTGGCAACGCTGATCTACGTATGAAGAGCTTTTCTTATTAGAAACACAACATTTTTCCCATAATTTCTATGGCAATAGAAATTTCTTTCTATGAAGGATAATTTACAGGATAATGTCTACTACGTTGGTGACATCTGACGGAAACATTTGTTGATATATTATAAAAGAGGGTTGTCGTTTATGATGGTAAAAACCTAGCGGAAAATATAAAGCAGTGCGGCTGCGTTAGAAAAGGGTGAAAACACAACCCCACATACAAAATGGTTTGCATACCTACATATGTAAATAAATATATACTCACAGCGAACTCAAAGGAGCACGATGCGTACTCTTAGGCTGTGTTTCCATTGGGAGTTATAAATAAAAGAAAATAATAACAAGTAAAGGAGGCTAAGTTCGGGTGTAACCGAACATTACATACTCAGATGAGAGCTATGGAGACAAAATAAGAGAAAATCACCTCGTAGTAAAATGAACCTAGGGTAACCCTGGAATGTGTTTGAATGACATAAATGGAAGGTATTAAAGAGTATTTTAAGAGGGAGTGGGCCATAGTTCTATAGATGGACGCCATTTAGGGATATCGCCATAACGGTGGACCAGGGGTGACTCTAGAATTTGTTTGTACGATATGGGTATCAAATGAAAGGTGTTAATGAGCATTTTAAAAAGGAGTGGGCCTAAGTTCTATAGGTGGACGCCTTTTCGAGATATCGCCATAAAGGGGAACCAGGCGCGACTCTAGAATTTGTTTGTACGATATGGGTATCAAATGAAAGGTGTTAATGAGTATTTTAAAAAGGAGTGGGCCTAAGTTCTATAGGTTGGCGCCTTTTCGAGATATCGCCATAAAGGTGGACCAGGCACGACTCTAGAATTTGTTTGTACGATATGGGTATCAAATGAAAGGTGTTAATGAGTATTTTAAAAAGGAGTGGGCCTAAGTTCTATAGGTGGACGCCTTTTCGAGATATCGCCATAAAGGTGGACCAGGCGCGACTCTAGAATTTGTTTGTACGATATGGGTATCAAATGAAAGGTGTTAATGAGTATTTTAAAAAGGAGTGGGCCTAAGTTCTATAGGTTGACGCCTTTTCGAGATATCGCCATAAAGGTGGACCAGGCACGACTCTAGAATTTGTTTGTACGATATGGGTATCAAATGAAAGGTGTTAATGAGTATTTTAAAAAGGAGTGGGCCTAAGTTCTATAGGTGGACGCCTTTTCGAGATATCGCCATAAAGGTGGACCAGGGGTGACTCTAGAATTTATTTGTACGATATGGGTATCAAATGAAAGGTGTTAATGAGTATTTTAAAAGGGAGTGGGCCTTAGTTATATGAGTGGACGCCTTTTCGAGATATCGCCATAAAGGTGGACCAGGCGCGACTCTAGAATTTGTTTGTACGATATGGGTATCAAATGAAAGGTGTTAATGAGCATTTTAAAAAGGAGTGGGCCTAAGTTCTATAGGTGGACGCCTTTTCGAGATATCGCCATAAAGGTGGACCAGGCGCGACTCTAGAATTTGTTTGTACGATATGGGTATCAAATGAAAGGTGTTAATGAGTATTTTAAAAAGGAGTGGGCCTAAGTTCTATAGGTTGACGCCTTTTCGAGATATCGCCATAAAGGTGGACCAGGCACGACTCTAGAATTTGTTTGTACGATATGGGTATCAAATGAAAGGTGTTAATGAGTATTTTAAAAAGGAGTGGGCCTAAGTTCTATAGGTGGACGCCTTTTCGAGATATCGCCATAAAGGTGGACCAGGGGTGACTCTAGAATTTATTTGTACGATATGGGTATCAAATGAAAGGTGTTAATGAGTATTTTAAAAGGGAGTGGGCCTTAGTTATATGAGTGGACGCCTTTTCGAGATATCGCCATAAAGGTGGACCAGGCGCGACTCTAGAATTTGTTTGTACGATATGGGTATCAAATGAAAGGTGTTAATGAGTATTTTAAAAAGGAGTGGGCCTAAGTTCTATAGGTTGACGCCTTTTCGAGATATCGCCATAAAGGTGGACCAGGCACGACTCTAGAATTTGTTTGTACGATATGGGTATCAAATGAAAGGTGTTAATGAGTATTTTAAAAAGGAGTGGGCCTAAGTTCTATAGGTGGACGCCTTTTCGAGATATCGCCATAAAGGTGGACCAGGGGTGACTCTAGAATTTATTTGTACGATATGGGTATCAAATGAAAGGTGTTAATGAGTATTTTAAAAGGGAGTGGGCCTTAGTTATATGAGTGGACGCCTTTTCGAGATATCGCCATAAAGGTGGACCAGGCGCGACTCTAGAATTTGTTTGTACGATATGGGTATCAAATGAAAGGTGTTAATGAGTATTTTAAAAAGGAGTGGGCCTAAGTTCTATAGGTTGACGCCTTTTCGAGATATCGCCATAAAGGTGGACCAGGCACGACTCTAGAATTTGTTTGTACGATATGGGTATCAAATGAAAGGTGTTAATGAGTATTTTAAAAAGGAGTGGGCCTAAGTTCTATAGGTGGACGCCTTTTCGAGATATCGCCATAAAGGTGGACCAGGCGCGACTCTAGAATTTGTTTGTACGATATGGGTATCAAATGAAAGGTGTTAATGAGTATTTTAAAAAGGAGTGGGCCTAAGTTCTATAGGTTGACGCCTTTTCGAGATATCGCCATAAAGGTGGACCAGGGGTGACTCTAGAATTTGTTTGTACGATATGGGTATCAAATGAAAGGTGTTAATGAGTATTTTAAAAGGGAGTGGGCCTTAGTTCTATGAGTGGACGCCTTTTCGAGATATCGCCATAAAGGTGGACCAGGGGTGACTATAGAATTTGTTTGTACGATATGGGTATCAAATGAAAGGTGTTAATGAGTATTTTAAAAGGGAGTGGGCCTTAGTTCTATGGGTGGACGCCTTTTCGAGATATCGCCATAAAGGTGGACCAGGGGCGACTCTAGAATTTGTTTGTACGATATGGGTATCAAATGAAAGGTGTTAAAGAGTATTTTAAAAGGGCGTGGGCCTTAGTTCTATAGGTGGACGCCTTTTCGAGATATCGCCATAAAGGTGGACCAGGGGTGACTCTAGAATTTATTTGTACGATATGTGTATCAAATGAAAGGTGTTAATGAGTATTTTAAAAAGGAGTGGGCCTAAGTTCTATAGGTTGACGCCTTTTCGAGATATCGCCATAAAGGTGGACCAGGGATGACTCTAGAATTTGTTTGTACGATATGGGTATCAAATGAAAGGTGTTAATGAGTATTTTAAAAGGGAGTGGGCCTTAGTTCTATGAGTGGACGCCTTTTCGAGATATCGCCATAAAGGTGGACCAGGGGTGACTCTAGAATTTATTTGTACGATGTGGGTATCAAATGAAAGGTGTTAATGAGTATTTTAAAAAGGAGTGGGCCTAAGTTCTATAGGTTGACGCCTTTTCGAGATATCTCCATAAAGGTGGACCAGGGGTGACTCTAGAATTTATTTGTACGATATGGGTATCAAATGAAAGGTGTTAATGAGTATTTTAAAAAGGAGTGGGCCTAAGTTCTATAGGTTGACGCCTTTTCGAGATATCGCCATAAAGGTGGACCAGGGGTGACTCTAGAATTTGTTTGTACGATATGGGTATCAAATGAAAGGTGTTAATGAGTATTTTAAAAGGGAGTGGGCCTTAGTTCTATGAGTGGACGCCTTTTCGAGATATCGCCATAAAGGTGGACCAGGGGTGACTCTAGAATTTGTTTGTACGATATGGGTATCAAATGAAAGGTGTTAATGAGTATTTTAAAAAGGAGTGGGCCTAAGTTCTATAGGTTGACGCCTTTTCGAGATATCGCCATAAAGGTGGACCAGAGGTGACTCTAGAATTTGTTTGTACGATATGGGTATCAAATGAAAGGTGTTAATGAGTATTTTAAAAGGGAGTGGGCCTTAGTTCTATGAGTGGACGCCTTTTCGAAATATCGCCATAAAGGTGGACCAGGGGTGACTCTAGAATTTGTTTGTACGATATGGGTATCAAATGAAAGGTGTTAAAGAGTATTTTAAAAGGGCGTGGGCCTTAGTTCTATAGGTGGACGCCTTTTCGAGATATCGCCATAAAGGTGGACCAGGGGTGACTCTAGAATTTATTTGTACGATATGGGTATCAAATGAAAGGTGTTAATGAGTATTTTAAAAGGGCGTGGGCCTTAGTTCTATAGGTGGACGCCTTTTCGAGATATCGCCATAAAGGTGGACCAGGGGTGACTCTAGAATTTGTTTGTACGATATGGGTATCAAATGAAAGGTGTTAATGAGTATTTTAAAAAGGAGTGGGCCTAAGTTCTATAGGTTGACGCCTTTTCGAGATATCGCCATAAAGGTGGACCATGGGTGACTCTAGAATTTGTTTGTACGATATGGGTATCAAATGAAAGGTGTTAATGAGTATTTTAAAAGGGAGTGGGCCTTAGTTCTATGAGTGGACGCCTTTTCGAGATATCGCAATAAAGGTGGACCAGGGGTGACTCTAGAATTTGTTTGTACGATATGGGTATCAAATGAAAGGTGTTAAAGAGTATTTTAAAAGGGCGTGGGCCTTAGTTCTATAGGTGGACGCCTTTTCGAGATATCGCCATAAAGGTGGACCAGGGGTGACTCTAGAATTTATTTGTACGATATGGGTATCAAATGAAAGGTGTTAATGAGTATTTTAAAAGGGCGTGGGCCTTAGTTCTATAGGTGGACGCCTTTTCGCGATATCGCCATAAAGGTGGACCAGGGCTGACTCTATAATGTGTTTTTACGATATGGGTATCAAATTAAAGTTATTAATGAGGGTGTTAAAATGGAGTGGTGGTAGTTGTATATGTGAAGGCGTGACCCAGAACATCATCTGTCGGGTACCGCTAATTTATTTATATATGTAATACCACGAACAGTTATCCTTCCAAGATTCCAAGGGCTTTTGATTTCGCCCTGCAAAACTTTTTAATTGTCGTCTATTTAATATGGTAGGTGTCACACCCATTTTACAAAGTTTTTTTCAAAAGTTATATTTTGCGTCAATAGACCAATCCAATTACCATGTTTCATCCCTTTTTTCGTATTTTGTATATTTTATTTTTAGTAATTTTCGATATCGAAAAAGTGGGCGTGGTCATAGTCGGATTTCGGCCTTTTTTACACCAATATAATGTGAGTTCAGATAAGTACGAGAACTGAGTTTAGTAAAGATATATCGATTTTTGCTCAAGTTATCGTGTTAACGGCCGAGCGGAAGGACAGACGGTCGACTGTGTATAAAAACTGGGCGTGGCTTCAACCGATTTCACCCTTTTTCACAGAAAATATTTACCGTCCTAGAATCTAAGCCTCTGCCGAATTTCACAAGGATTGGTAATGGTTTGTTCGACATATGGCATTAAAAGTATCCTAGACAAATTAAATGTAAAAGGGCGGAGCCATGCCCATTTTGAAAATTTCTTTTATTTTTGTATTTTGTTGCACCATATGTGGAGTTGAATGTTGACATAATTTACTTATATACTGTAAAGATATTAACTTTCTTTTAAAATTTGACTTAAAAAAATTTTTTTTAAAAAGTGGGCGTGGTCGTTCTCCGATTTTGCTGATTTTTATTAAGCATACATATAGTAATAAGAGTAACGTTCCTGCCAAATTTCATCATGATATCTTCAACGACTGCCAATTTACAGCTTGCAAAACTTCTAAATAACCGTCTTTTAAAAGTGGGCGGTGCCACGCCCATTGTCCAAAATTTTACTAGTTTTCTATTCTGCGTCATAAGTTCAACTCACCTACCAATTTTCATCGCTTTATCCGTATTTGGTAATGAATTATCGCACTTTTTCGATTTTTCGAAATTTTCGATATCGAAAAAGTGGGCGTGGTTACAGTCCGATATCGTTCATTTTAAATAGCGATCTGAGATGAGTGACCAGGAACCTACATACCAAATTTCGTCAAGATACCTCAAAATTTACTCAAGTTATCGTGTTAACGGACAGACGGACGGACGGACGGACATGGCTCAATAGAATTTTTTTTCGATACTGATGATTTTGATATATGGAAGTCTATATCTATCTCGATTCCTTTATACCTGTACAAACAACCGTTATCCAATCAAAGTTAATATACTCTGTGAGCTCTGCTCAACTGAGTATAAAAATATTGATTATCGCTTCTGTAGATATAAGGGATGCATAGCAAAAATTACCAAAAATAATGTTTTCTGATTGAATTAAACATTTACAGTGAAATTCCTTATAACCGGACACTCAATGTCGCAGTGTTTTTGTCCGGCTATGGGAGATGTCCGCTTATAAGGGATGAAGTCACAAAATATATAGCACACATCCACACATATAAATTGTATTGTACATAGTTTATTTAAGAAATTTTTGGAATTAAAGAATATTTGCATAGTTTAGTATTACATATAAATACATATACATATATCGAGTACATTGTACAAGTTTTTACATTTCAATACTAGTTTGATTGAAAAAATTGGGTAATGCTTGATTGCTTGAACAGTGATTGCTTTAATTTAAAATGTTCATTTTCAAAGTGACTCGATATTTTTAATTTGCTGAAAAGCTACATAGTAATTTTTTGCAAATTGTTTCAAGCGCTCCACAAGTTTTAAAGCCTCATCACTCATCTTCTGAATCACTTATGTCCATAGTATGATCTTGTTGGTCAAATTGAATTTCTATATTGTTATCCTCAGTGAAAACATTTTGATCCATTTGGAGAAAATCTTCCAAATCATTGGCCAAATCTAGTCCTTCCTGAAGCCTAGCATAGATTGGCAGTGGAATGTCATTTTCGGGATCAAAATCGGGAAGATCCTAATAAGTTTCCAAAAATCATGCTTTACCGAAGTAATTTCGGACGGCTGTGGCTTCCACTTTATCCCAAGATGCTTTGATGAAATACACAGTTTCTAGTTGAACTTGCATTGTCAATTTTAGATAGCGAGTGTTTTAAAACTAAGCTTCTATACAAAGTTTTAAAATTTTGGATTATACCCTGATCAAGGGGTTGGCTAACTGCCGTTGTAGTTGTCGGCAAGAAAATATTTTTATGTAGGTTAAATTTAATTCCCTTGGATGAGAAGCCGCGTTATCTAAACGCAAGATAATTTTTCGATTCTGGGCTTTCATTCTTCGATTGAACTGCTGCAGCTATTTACTCTTATTTCTCGAGTCATCAATGCTTTTATTAGACTTCCAATCCACTAGCAGTTTTGCGATTGGAACATGCTTAAAAGATCGAGGACAGGTTGCTTAACCTATAACCAAAGGCAGCTCCTTATCTCCAGCCATGTTAGAACAGATCAAAATTGTGAGTCTTTCCTTTGATAGTTTATCGCCCACGCATTTTTCGGATTAAAAGTAAGGGTTTTGTCTGGTAAGGCGCGAAAGAAAAGCCCACTTTCGTCTGCGTTGTAAATATCAAGAGGCTTGTAACCGGTCAACAGAGATGGCAGTTTTGTCCTAAACTTTTCGACACCATCCTGGCTTAGATCTACAGCTTCACCAGATAAGCATTTGAAAGCAGTATTATTCCCTATTCGCCATTTGTTTAACCATCCATTTGAAGTACTAAAATTAGGTACACCCAGTTTGCCTGCAATTTTCATTGCCTTTGCTTTCAAAATGCGCCAGAAATCGGAATGTTTTGACTTCTAGACTTAGCGAACCAATTAAAACAAATCTTGTCTCTTCCAGAGCCGCTTTCTTTAAGAAAACTTCTCTTTTGATGAACATTAACTCCAGACTCCCATTTAGAAAGACTTTTTCTTTATTTTTATTGACTTCAGTAGCTTGTGTTTGCCAATATTGAACCTTTCAAAGCAAGATAAACGTGTACGTACTACCATTAAATTTTTGGGCTCACTATATTTTACCTTTTACAAAGCTTGCTTGTGACAGTTTTGAATTTTGTCCGTTAATGTGAAATTTTTTTATGAAAATGGTTTGAAATACTTTGTCCGCGTCCGGTTATTAGAGTGTCCGTTTATTAAGATGATATTTGTATGAAAAAATGAATGAAAAACCTGTGTGCCCAAAATTTGGCCGGTTATTGGAGCTGCCCGGTTATAAGGACTGTCCGTAATGGGGGATTTTACTGTATTTAAAATAAAAATTAAATAGATTTATCTTTGAGCTTTTTTGGGATTTGTTCTACAAAATATTATAGAGGACGGCCCCCACTCCGCTGGAAGGACCCTTTGTGTGACCAATTGGCGCCGGTTGGCAAAGAGAAGGAGCAACTGGCGCACCTTGTTGGACGGCCATAACCGTTTAAATGGCGAATCGCCAATTAAGTAAGTAAGTCTTAACCACCTGAAGTGAGTCACTCTGTGTTGATAGAAAAGAAAATGTTAATTGAAGCCATCTAAAACATTAACATGCTCCAGGTAAATTTAACTTAACTGGAGATGTGGAAAACGTCACTTATTGGTCTGCTAAGTAATGACAAAGTCGTTCAACGTCTGAGGTTCAACGGCAAGTTGTATTACTAGCAAAGTCATTGGCCGCGCCAAAAAAATAAATTTTTCTAATCTAAATATGGTTGCCATTGGTTGAGGGTTTTATGTGGCGGCTAAAAGCCAATTTAATCGTCACTGCTTCGCATACGCATACCTCTGCACTTCCTTTCAACTGCATTAGTTGCGGCACAATAGCGAAACTTAATTCTTTATGGAAGGTTCCCTCCAAAAACCCTGTGTACAAAGTATCCTTCGCCGAGAAAGCGGGTGCAATGAAACATTACGTGTTCAGGTGCTAGTTTAGTTCACCGTGCTGCCGCTTATACCATTCTCCCTATATGTAATCTAAACTAGCTTGAAGGTCCAGCGCCCCTTCCTAGATTCTTTCCACCGTTCTTGCCACGTAACTATGGCTCGTGGCCTTGCACTATTCATGGCATCTTCAGATGGTCGCCCGATTCCAATCTTATACCGGTCAGCCATTTAACTTGACGGGATTTTCCCATGTAAAACAAGGATTGCGTCGGCAGACTCCGTTCGATACTTGCTATTCGCAGAGCAGTAATTTGGTAAGCAGCTCGTATATGTTTTTGGTTGGGGCATTTTAGATCCCTGCCACACTGGTGCTGTGTTTAATATTATCGAGCTGGATACGTTGGACAATAGCTTACGGGTAGCTTCGCCTGCGCCGCCAATGTTGGGTATTATTCAAATTAGGGCTCCACTAATTTTAAAAACTTTCTCTCCCTATGCCCTGGAGTGCTCCTTAAAAGTTGGGTTTGAGTCAGTGTTTACTTCTTAATCTTTCAAGAAAAGCTTTGAGTTTTTGGATAATCTCCTATAGTTAAGACTAACCCATCCACACTTCACTCAGTGAGCTCACAAAAAAACACTCTGTCTTATTGTTAGCCAGTTCGCAGTGTTTTTATATCCAAAGTTAATCAGTGTACAGAGCTTCCTGTTACTTTGACCTCCGGTTATGGCTTCACGTGCTATAAACTGTTTTTCAAGTGTTCTTATGGCATCTATCGTGGATTTCGGCTTTCGAAATCACTGATAATACGCTCGAAAATCTCTTCTATCGCATCCAACAATCACACGACCTGTGACGGTCAAACTCGTCAAGGCGATTAAGCGCCATGTAATGATCATGATGATTGCACTGTGGAAAAGCAGAGTTGCCATTTTGGTGCTTTTGGAGCCAGATCTATCCCTTTTTTGGCGTTTAGTTACAAAAATTCCGGTTTAGCCCCTAGCTCTTTTTTGGCCCTCCTTAAAATGTTGCCCCTTTTTGGCTCCAAATCTATTTCGGAAATACGTATTGTGAAATTTGTAATGTGTTTTATGTGTGTCGAGGTTTTATTGTTGTTTCGTCATGTATGATGTGGCAACGCAGTACTCAACTGATAAAAAAACTTTAATCTATAAACAGTGTCACGAGGTTGTTCATTTGCTTTCCAGCTTGTGCAACAGCATAGTGTCACCTTCTAAGAGTTTCGACCCTTTAAATTCAGATTATAATAAATTTTTGTCTCCCCTATCTTATTTTCGTTATACCTTTGAGGAATATATACGAATTAAAAAGGAAGATAAATGTATAGACGAATTCATTGAAAGAAAGACACGTAATAAATGTCGCGACTTCGTAATTAATGCCCCTATTATCGTTTACAACGCAACTTAGTTGGGTTGTAATTAAAACAACTCAACTTTAAGACAACTCAACTCCTGTTTGGTATTACGAATTACAACTTATTTCAGTTGAAGTTGAATTGAGTTGCCAACTTCAGAAAGTGATGATTTGACAGATAAATGAACAGCTGATCAATTTGTGGCAGCGTCTGTACACCTCTAGGTGCGGCTGCAAGCGGGCGTCTGTCTTGGAGCAAGCGGCTCGCTATATAAACGTGCCAAGTAACATTTTCAACCCCGCTGAGGGGGTTGTGCGCTGGGCTTGGGACCCGCCACGTAAAACCGTACTCCAATGAAATATAACAACAAGCCTCGGATAAATACACTCTCTATTGATGACGACCATGGCAAACGTTTGAAGGACAATGAATTGAGGGCATGCACCTGGAACGTCCGCTCCCTGAATGGGATTGGTGCAGATGCCCGGCTGGTTGATGTCCTCGTCAAAGCAAAATCTGACATCACCGCCATCCAAGAAATGCGTTGGACGAAGCAAGGAAGAAAGAAGATAAAAAATTGTGACATATATTGGAGTGGCCATGCGAATAAGCGCAGTTTCGGCGTCGGATTCGTGGTGGGAGAGAGACTTTGTCGCCAAGTGCTGGCGTTCACGCCTGTGGACGAGCGTCTCGCCGCTATTCGAATAAAAGCAAAATTTTTTAATATATCATTCATCTGCGCCCATGCGCCGACAGAGGAGAAAGACGATGAGGTGAAAGACACTTTTTATGAACAATTAGAACGCACATACGAGCGCTGCCCCTGTCATGATATAAAAGTCGTGCTTGGTGACTTTAACGCCAGGGAGGGCAAAGAAGGTGTTTTTGGCCCTACAGTCGGAAAGTTCAGCCTACACAATGAAACTTCTCCTAACGGACTGAGGCTGATTGACTTTGCCGGTGCTCGAAACATGGTCATATCAAGCACGAGGTTCATGCATAAAAAGATACATCAAGCTACATGGCTGTCTCCTGATCGAAATACTCCCAATCAGATCGATCACGTTGTGATAGACGGACGGCATGCCTCCAGTGTTTTAGATGTGCGAACGATCCGAGGACCTAACATCGATTCGGATCATTATCTCGTTGCAGCCAAAATACGCACCCGTCTCAACGCGGCTAAAAACAAGAAACAAAAAACACAAGGAAAGCTAGACGTCGAAAAGCTTCAATCACAACAGACTGCCAATGATTTCGCAACTCGACTCTCACACCTGCTCTCTGAGGGCACAACTCATCCTGAAGGAATACAGGAGCAGTGGGAGCATATCTCCAAAGCACTTCATACTGCCGCCGAGGAAAAAATTGGTTACCGGCGGCCACGAAAAAACAACTGGTATGATGAAGAATGCCGCGTTGCAACCGAAAGAAAAGACGCTGCCTACAGGGCTACGTTAAAAGCGAGCGCGACAAGAGGAGTGTGTGAATGCTATCGTGAGTTGAAAAGGGAAGCGAGACGCCTTTTCAGGAAGAAAAAAGCAGAAGCAGAAAGGCGTGAGTGCGAGGAGCTTGAGCTGCTAGCCACCAGGAATAACGCCCGAAAATTCTACCAAAAAATACGGCGACAGACGGAAGGTTTCAAGACCGGGGCAAACTCCTGTAGGAATGAAAACGGCGACCTTGTAACTGATGTCCAGAGAGTGCTTAGATTATGGAGGGAACACTTCTCTGCTCTCCTAAATGGAGGCAGCAATTCACCGCGCAGAGATGAAGAACCCGATCGATGATGATGGAATATATGTCCCCCCGCCCGATTATGACGAAGTTAGAATAGCAATAACCAGATTGAAAAACAACAAGGCCGTGGGCGCTGATGGATTGCCTGCGGAGCTATTCAAGTTCGGCGGCGAGGAGTTGGTAAGGCGCATGCAGCAGCTTCTTAGCAAAATATGGGCGGACGAAAGCATGCCCGACGGTTGGAATCTAAGTGTTCTTTGCCCAGTCCACAAGAAGGGGGATACTGCAAAATGCACCAACTATCGTGGAATCAGCCTTCTTAATATCGCATATAAGGTCCTTTCAAGTGTATTGTGCGAAAGATTGAAGCCCACCGTGAACCGGCTGATTGGACCTTATCAGTGCGGCTTCAGACCTGGTAAATCTACCATCGACCAGATTTTCACAATGCGCCAAATCTTGGAAAAAACCCGTGAAAAGAGAATCGACACACATCACCTCTTCGTCGACTTTAAAGCCGCCTTCGACAGCACGAAAAGGAGCTGCCTATATGCCGCTATGTCTGAATTTGGTTTCCCCGCAAAACTTATACGGCTGTGCAAAATGACGTTGAGCAACACCATCAGCTCAGTCAGAATTGGGAAGGACCTCTCCGAGCCGTTCGAAACTAAACGAGGTTTCAGACAGGGTGACCCCCTATCGTGCGATTTCTTTAATTTGATGCTGGAGAAAATTATACTAGCTGCAGAACTTAACCGCACTGGAACAATATACTATAAAAGCGTGCAATTACTGGCATATGCTGATGACATTGATATCATCGGTCTAAACACCCGCGCTGTTAGTTCTGCTTACTCCAAGCTGGAAAAAGAAGCGGTAAAGATGGGTTAGATGGTGAATGATGACAAAACGAAGTACCTGCTGTCATCGAGCAAAGAGTCAGCGCATATGCGCCTTGGCAACCACGCTACTGTTGGCAGCCATAATTTCGAAATAGTAAAAGACTTCGTTTATTTGGGAACCAGCATCAACACTAGCAACAACATCAGCACTGAAATCCAGCGAAGAATCAATCTTGCCAATAAATGCTACTTTGGACTAGGTAGGCAATTGAAAAGTAAAGTCCTCTCTCGGCGAACGAAAATCATACTCTACAAGTCACTTATCGTACCCGTCCTGCTATATGGGGCAGAAGCATGGACCATGACAACAGCAGATGAAGCGGCTTTGGGAGTGTTCGAGAGAAAAGTTCTTCGAAAGATTTATGGACCTCTACGCGTTGGCGATGGCGAGTACCGAAGAAGATTTAATGATGAGCTGTACGAGCTATACGCAGACATCAACATAGTCCAGCGAATTAAAACGCAGCGGCTGCGCTGGCTAGGCCATGTTATGCGAATGAAAGATGATGCTCCGGCCAAGAAAGTGTTTCTATCGGAACCCGCCTATGGAAGCAGAGGTAGAGGGCGGCCCCCACTCCGTTGGAAGGACCAGGTGAAAAACGATTTAAACGCCCTTGGTGTGACCAATTGGCGCCGGTTGGCGGAGCGAAGGAGCGACTGGCGCGCCTTGTTGGACGGCCATAACCGTTTAGACGGTTAAGCGCCAATTAAGTAAGTAAGTAAGATCAATTTGTGGCGGAAATTTAAGCATTTGCAAAAGTGATTTTGTTAAAAAAAAAAAAACGCATATTATATGAAATCTATTTTATAATGGCGAAAACGTTGGTGATTGACATGTCGCGAATACGGAAAACATTCGCGTGATCATACCAATCCCTTGGAACTACCAAGCACCAATTAAGAAAATGTTCAGGGATGCACCTTAACGTTTATCAAAAAATTTCCACCGTTTCCGTTGAAACACTTCGAAATATTAGCCGTGTTTTTTAACACGCGCGTATACGTTTCGTTTGCGCGTGTTAAAAAACGCCTATCTTCGCTTAGATAATGCTTAGGAGACCCATCTAGCGGCTGTGGTAAAACAACTAGCTACAGCAACAGGGTGTACCGAAAAGCGGAGACGCAACGCTCTGATGGCCATAGGGTATAACATATAGCTGAATCAGTTGCGATGAATTGTGGACACACATATAATACATAGAATTAGTGTACCGGGTGAAACAAAGACACATATTTCAGTTATATCTGAGTATAATGCGTATTGAAATTTAGTAGGACAAAATTTATGCGCAGCAATTTCAGAGGTGTATTTATAGTTTGTCTCTTAGCAGTCAATATAAAGTTTAAGCGTAAACGGATATACGCGTGTTAAAAAACACGGCTATTATCGATAAAGAAATTATCAAGATAAATTGTATCTCGTTTTTAACCGAAACGAAAAGCTTTCGTAAACGTTAAAAACGTTAACAAAAACGTGATACTTTATGTTTGAATTGTGCTGGCAATGCTATAGCCATGGTGAAGCCGTAAGTTGGTAACAGCGAGCGGACATACACACAAACTCCATGTAATTTGTTTGTGTAATTCGTTGGTAGTAATGTCAAAAATACTCTGAGAAATTTTCGTACAGTCAAAATTCATGAGAAAAGTTGCAATCAGCTTCGCTAATGCTTTCACCTTTAATGACTCCGCCATCAATCAGCTTTGCCAGCATGCTTTGAAATTAATAATCAATCGTTTATGTTGATTTCGTTATGATATGGCAGAAAACGAAACAAAATCATTCCGTTAATTTGACGTTCTTAACGTTAATAAACGAAACGAAATGACTTTGTCATTTGACTTTGTTTCGTTTATTAACGTTAATTATCGTAACGAAATTATATCGGTTCGTTGGTTAAGCATGCCTGAAAATGTTTCACGTGACAAATGATGAACTTATAATTAATTTATTTCGCAGATTTGATAGGAAGCATTTTTCTCATTACTAAACAAAATTAAGGACCATTTATTTACGCATACGCGTTCGTATTTTAAAATTATGCGCCACACTTCGATTCCTTACTGACGGCAGCTATCAAATATGCTGTGGAAATAATTTTTGTGTTGGACTGGTTTTAGATGTTATTGAAGAGCATATTTGTGCGAAGTGGATTAAAAACCAAACAGTAAAAATTTTATTTTACTCTAAAACAGGATTCCCAGGAGTAGTGATTAGTATCAATGGGACTCACGTTCGCATAACTTCACCTATTTTGGCTGCATCCGAACTGCGGCCAGCCTCATCCAACCTCGGAATGTCGCTCCATAAATTAAAAAAGTTATTCAATGTAATCCTTCGTTTAAACGTTGTTTTTTCTATAAATGTGTATAAAATTGTTGCTTATTGTTTGTTTAAAAAAGGTTTAACTACTGGCTTTAAATTTTTTGTTTTTTTTTTTTGGTAACGTTTTATGAGCCCGTGCACCATCTAACTCTTATCAAGGGTGGTATCAAAAGACGCGTTTCGATCTCCGTTTTTAGGATTCGAAAGCGGAAATTAAAAATTTTAGTTCTGTCGAAAAACATTTACAAAAACCCACAAAATGGCCCGAGAGCGTTCTAAATATGAGGCCCGTTCCACAGTTTTTTTTTGCACAGAACATCTTTTTGCGTTGGCGGCCTTCGGCCACGATTTGTAAAAATAACCCTGGGTGGATCCAACGCCTTTCTGTATTAGTGTGTACAAAAAATCTGGCAAAATACAATAACCACGTGAAATTGGATTTTATTAGAATTTAAATTTTTAATTTTTGTTTTCGGATTCTTAAATCAGAGGTCGAAACGTGTCTTTTGATACCGACTTTGAAAATTTTTGTTAAACGTAACATTTTTTCAAAACAACTGCAAATTGTATGAGACAACTGCTAATAATCAGTTGTAAGCTTTTGACGTCTTTGACAACTACACCAACACAAGGTTGTAAACGGTAATGCTACGAAAAGTTGCTAGACTAGACAACTCAACCGACATTTTTTTTGATAGGTTGAGTTGTAATCTGTAATACCAAATTGCGAAATTTCAACCCAATCAGAGTTGAGTTGTAAACGGTAATAGGGTATAAATTAATAGAGCAGTTAAGACACCGCTTGCCGCACAATATAGAAACGCTTAGCAAAATATATTTCTGTTCGTTTGAAAACACATTGAGAATTGTAAAACCTCAATGGTTTTCATATTTTAGAAATGAAAAAAAAAAAAAAACATGTATAGCACTGATGAAATAACGATATTACAAATGCAGTGGAAAAATATCTATCTCCAAAATTGGAAGAATGTGACTTCAGCATTAAGTTTTTGCTTCGATTTTTAAACAGTATATTAAGAGTATAATTCCAAAAGCTCATCGATTTCGTGCTTACATTTCTCGTGCTGCCACTAAGTAATGTTGAAATTGAAAGAACGTTTTCAAACATGAGTTTGATTAAAAGAAAACACAGAAACAATATCAATTTAGTTATGTTGAATCCTCTGACAATAAGAAGTGGTCTTAAATGGCTGAATAAATGCTGTCATGACTTTGAAATAAACAACGATCTCTTAAAATTAATGAATACAAAAAATATTTATGAGTGTAGCAATAATAATAATTCATCTTCTGAGGCCGAAATCATAGATTTTGAAGTCTAAGTCCCTTCAAATATATCTCGTCCCAACATAAATTTGAATATTGGACACGCGTATTTTAATCGTGATTCGTACACACGTAGAACGTTAAAAATTTAATAAAAAAAATTAGAAAAAATTTAAATAAATTTTCTTCGGCGAAGATTGGGGCAAGGCGTATTTTTGGCGCACCTATAGCCGTGCCGTCATCGTAGCAGTATGAAAAATAAAATAAAAAATAAATGTAAGGCGCGATAACCTCCGAACAGATCTAAGGCCGAGCTTCTCTTCCAATTTGCGTCGTGCTCCTCTTGATTTTTCCCTACAAATTGGCCGGACGGGACCTACATGTTTTATGCCGACTCCGAACGGCATCTGCAAGGCAGATGAGTTTTCACTGAGAGCTTTTCATGGCAGAAATACACCCGGAGCGCTTGCCAAACACTGCCGAGGGGCGACCCCGCTTAGAAAAATTGTCTTCTAATTGAAAAATCTTATTTCTAAAATTTTGATGTTGCTTTGCCCGGGAGTTGAACCCAGGGCATACGGTGTGATAGGCGGAGCACGCTACCATCACACCACGGTATGCAAAATACTGCTTACTTTTTAACGATACCTTACCGCCAAATGGCAAAACAAAAGTAAAAAAAATGTATTTTTGTTATTTAAATATATAAAATGAACTATAAAAAGAGTATTATTTATGTACCTCTCGTGTACCTTTTTTTAGTTCACTGCACCTTTTTCATAACTTTGTTTAAGTTTGATTTGAAGTAAATGTGAAAACTTATACTGAAAACAAGTAAAGGTGTATAAGTTCGGGTGTAACCGAACATTATATACTCAGCGTGAGCTTCAATTGTACATTTCAGATAAATTAATTTTCTATATAACACGTGGCACCGCCAAAAAATGTCTCCCCACTTCCTCTTACAATAAAATTTGATAAGTGAAATGTCATTGATTCAAAACAATTTTTTGCTAAGTTATAGCTTATTATTCTAGTCAACGACCCCTTTAAACTTGTTTTATATCTAAGTTGCCGTGGTCTTTAACCGATCCCGTCCATTTTTACTAGAAATATTTTCTGCTTTAAGGAAAATATGTGTACACAATTTTATTACGATATGTTAATTTTTCTTCGAGTTATGGCTCCCGAAACATAGAAAATTGCTTAGTCATAAAAAGGGCGGTGCCACACCCATTTTTAAAATTTAACTGTTTTCCAATTTAATGCTATAATTCAATTTAGAAAGTAAAATTCTAATGATACAAAGCTCTTTTTCGCTAAGATATAGCTTATTTTATTCGTCCACGACCCTTTTGAAAATCTTTTATATAAAAGTGGGCGTGGCCTTTAACCGATCTGGTAAATTTTTTCTATAGATATTTCCTGCTATAGGGAAAATTTGTATACCAAATTTTATTACGATCCGTTAATTTTTCTTCGAGTTACGGCTCCCGAAGAATAGAAATTTGCTTAGTCATAAAAGGGGCGGTGCCACGCCAATTTTTTTAAATTTGAAGTTTTTCTTATTTATTCTTATAAATAAACTTGGGAAATGAAATACCGTTGATATAAAGCTCTTTTTTGCAAAAATATAGCTTATTTTATTCGTCCACGACCCTTTTAAAAATCTTTTATATAAAAGTGGGCGTGGTCCTTAACCGATTTCGTTAATTTTTCTTCGAAGCATTCCCTATAGTAAGGGCAGCCTCTCCGCCGAATTTTGTTACGATAGGTTTAACGATTTTTGATTTATGATTAATAATATTTGTAAAATTTATTTTATCACAAGTGGGGGGTGCTACGCCAATTTGAAATTTGTTTTTCAAATTTTTATCAAGAGTCTCAATATCAGTCCACACCTAAAATTTCAACATTCTATGTGTATTATTTACTAAATAATCAGGTTTTCTGTGTTTTCCAAAATGTTATATATATAAAAAGTGGGCGTGGTTATCATCCGATTTCGCTCATTTTCAATACCAATCTATTCTGGGTCCAGATAAGTCTGTGTACCAATATTTACTCAAGGTATCGTATTAACGGACAGACGCACGGACGGACGGACGGACATGGCTCAATCAATTTTTTTTTCGATACTGATGATTTTGATATATGGAAGTCTATATCTATCTCGATTCCTTTATACCTGTACAACCAACCGTTACCCAATCAAAGTTAATATACTCTGTGTGCAAAGCACTCTGAGTATAAATATACATATACGCTTAGCTCTTTATGCAACGGGTTTTGGATTTTCTTGAAGAAATTTAGCTCTTTCTAGCCCTTTCTTTTCTAGATTCTCGCCCCAAAGAAATTTTTTTCTAGCAACACTGTGTGAAAGTGAAGCATACAAATATATATAACAATTAAAAAACATACCTCAAGTTGTAGCTATAGACGGACTATAAAAACTGCATGCTTAGAATTTCACATAAACCCTGAAAATCTGGAGTTAGGGCTCAAAACCCCCTTATTAATTTCTAGGTTGAATTATATGTATATTCGAAAATAAATTCAGTTAAGCCCGTGGGAAAAAATTAAAAAAGAGGCATTGCCTTTGTTCGGGTTTGCTCATTATACCTTTCATGAAAATGAAATGGTAAATTAATTTCGTCACGAAACCCTAAATTTGTAAGTCCTTAAAGGAAAATAGATAGACCCACCATTAAGTATACCGAAATAATCAGGTTGAAGAGCTGAGTTGATTTAGCCATGTCCGTCTGTCCGTCTGTCCGTCTGTCCGTCTGTCTGTTTGTATGCAAACTAGTCCCTCAATTTTTGAGATATCTTGATAAAATTTGGTGAGCGGGTGTATTTGGGTGTCCGATTAGACATTTGTCGGAACCGGCCGGATCGGACCACTATAGCATATATCCTCCATACAACCGATTTTTCAGAAAAAGAGGATTTTTGTAATATCTTACTCAATTTAACAGATTGAAACTTCCAACTTCACCATATACTTTCGTATATTGCACATATTGTTGCCTGAAAAAATTGATGAGATCGGTCGTATGTATAGTATATATCCCCCACAACCGATTGTTCAGATAAGAAACTTTTGGTAATTACTGCCCTATTTTAAGAGCTAGAGGCTTCAAATTTCAATGAATGCTTACGTATATAGAATATATTGTTGTCTGAAAAAGTCATACAGATCGGTGGTATATATAATATATATATATATTTTCGCAATTTTAGCCCCCTTTTAACAGCTAGAAGCTTCAAATTTCACCGATTGCTTACGTATATAGTATATATTGTTGTGTCAAAAAATCATAGAAATCGGTGATATATATAATATATATATGATGGTATATATCTATCTATATCTATATATAAATCTTATAAAATAAAGTCGCTAAATGCATTTATGCACATAACTTCACACAGAATACTCCGATTTTGAAACGGTTTTTTGCATTTGAAAGCTTAGCTACGTGAGATGGTACAGTTAATATAATTTGAAGATATATATTATAGGGGCGTAGCAAATTGCCAAAATGTAGCAAAAAATCATAAAATTTTTGTTTACACAGCTAAAACTCATAAACGGATGGATGGATTTCAAAAATTCTACTTTTCAGTAAAACTTTGGAATATTTGCCTTCGATCTGCATCAAAAAAAAAAAAATACTTGATTCCTTTCTTATATCACCCAAATTGTTTAAACAAAAGTAACATTTTTATCAAAAAATGCGTATGTGTGTTTGTTCGCTGTTAACTGTCCGCGCTAATTGCTTTTGAGTGAGGCTTGATGCGACACATACATACGTACATATATATCATTCCATGCGTTAGTTAACTTCCGGCGTAGGTTTATAGGTATGTATGGATGTACATCACTACATAGTATAAAACAAAGTCGCTTTTTCTGTCCCTATGTCCCTTTGAATGCTTAAACCTTTAAAAATACGCAACGGATTTTGATGCGCTTTTTATAATAGATAAAGAGCGATTGAAGAGGAAGTAACAGATGAACATATTTGGCTGAAAATTGGTGGAGGGGTAGCTTAGAACCAGGAGACAGGCATAGGCTAATTTTTATCCCGTTCTGGATAGGGTCTTGAGATCAAAACGTGGACGTGGGTAATCCTGGGATATGTTTATAAAATATGGGTATCCAATGAGTACTTTGATACGGGGTATTTTTCGTACCCGCGGGTAACTAGGGTCTCGAGATATAAGCGAAAACGTGGACGCGGGTACCCCTAGAATGTGTTTATAGAATATGGATAACGAATGAAAGCTGTTGATGAGTCCTTTAGTACAGAGTAATTTTTATACCGCTGGGTGACTAGGGTCTCAATATATGGGCAAAACCTGGACCCGGATACCCCTAGAATGTGTGTGTAATATGGATATCAAATGAAAGTTGTTGCTGAGAGCTTTAAAGTAATTTTTATTGTGATATTCGTTTTGTTGCATTAACCTGGCAAAACTGATAAATGTGCATGCGAAGCCGAAATAAAGACATGAATTAATAATACCCACATACCTATTTACATACGTCCTATTCGATTTGCCTGGCAATAAGGGATGAAGAAGAATGGGAAAAACTTTAGAGAAGAGAAAAGAGAGAAGAAGAGATAGAGTGAGACGCAAATAGAGATAGATGTAGCGAAAATACAGAGGGAGGGGTGAAGGAGGGGGGAGGGCAGAGCTAGACGGAAAACGCTTATTAAAATGTATGGAGATAGACCAAGTTTAGGGCAGAACAACGTCTGACGGGTCTGCTAGTAAATCTTATGAAATAAAAACGCTAAATGCCATGTATGCATATAACTTCACACAGAATGCTCCGGTTTTAAAACGGTTTTTTGCATTTGAAAGCATAGCTACGTGAGATGGTACAGTTAATATAATTTGAAGATACATATTATAGGGGCGTGGCAAATTGCCAAAATGTAGTAAAAAATCATAAAATTTTTGTTTACACAGCTAAAACTCATAAACGGATGGATGAATTTAAAAAATTCTACTTTTCAGTAAAACTTTGAAATATTTACATGTGATGTAAGTGTAAATATAAAAGAAAGTGGTGTTAGTTACACTCTTTATAACTCAAGAACGGATGAACATAATTGGCTGAAAATTGGTGGAGGGGTAGCTTAGAACCAGCAGACAGACACAGAATACTTTTTATCCCGTTATGGATAGGCTCTTGAGATCAAAACGTGGTCCTGGTTAATCTTGGGATATGTTTGTACAATATGGGTATCAAATGTAAGCTGTTTATGAGTACTTTGATACGGGGTATTTTCGTATTTCATACCCTTGGGTGACTAGGGTCTCGAGAAGGCCAAAACGTGGACCAGGGGGACACTAGGATGTGTTTTTACATTATGGATATCAAATTGAAGCTGTTGATGTGTGCTTTAGTACAGAGTAAGTTTTATACCGCTGGGTGACTAGGGTCTCGAGATATAGGCCAAAACCTGGACCCGAATACCCCTAGAATGTGTGTGTAATATGGATATCAAATGAAAGCTGTTGCTGAGAGCTTTAAAGTAATTTTCATTGTGATATTCGGTTTAGTCGCATCAACTTGGCAAAACTGATCAATATGCATGCGAAGCCGAAATAAAGACATGAATTAATAATACCCACATACTTATTTACATACGTCCTATTCGATTTGCCTGAAATTTGGTATATAAATTTGCCTATACATGTTAGTATTTACGATCCTTTTTTCCGGGAAGTAGACCAGAGACGGGCTGGGAATGGGATTAGGACTAGGATTGGGACTGAGACTCGGAGTGGGACTGGGACTTGGATTGGGACTGGAACAAAATGCATACCACCCTCTGGGACTGGCAATAAGGGATTAAGAAGAGTGGGAAAAACTTGAGAGAAAGGAAAGGAGCTAAGGAGACTAGATAGAGGAGAGATAGGACGAAGATAGAGATAGATGAAGCGAAAAAGACGAAGGGAGGAGTGAATAAAAGGATAAAGAAAAAGCGAAGAGGGGGGAGGGCAGAGTTAGACGGAAAAAGCTTATTAAAATGTATGCAGATAGATCAAATTTAGGGCAGAACAACGTCTGACGGGTCTGCTAGTAGTATATATATATAGTATATATATATATTTTTTTTTGCGATTTCGGCCCCATTTTAACAGCTAGAACAGCTTCAAATTTCACCAAATGCTTACGTATATAGCATATATTGTTGTTTGAAAAAATCATTGAGATCGGTGGTATACATAGTATATATCTCATACAACCGACTGTTCAGATAAGAAACTTTGCGCAATTTCTGCCCCGTTTTAACAGCGAGAAGCTTCAAATTTCACCAAACGCTTACGTATATAGCATATATTGTTGTTTGAAAAAATCATAGAAATCGGTGGTATATATATTATATACTTCATATAAACTGTCATTTTTGCCCCTTTTTTACGGATAGATGCTTTAAAATTCATCAAATTTCATCAAATAGTTACGTTTACTTTATATATTTTTGAAATACGTGATTCGTAGTCATAGTTTTTACATGCAGACCACAAAAAAACGTGAAGCTTTGCATCCTCACACAAAGTACCTACCTATTTTTTATTTTATATTTATCTTAAAAATCGTTTAGGTATGTAGATCTGTTCACTAGATATTTCTTATCTTATACATCCGATTATTCGGAGATTACGAACGGGAGAAGATTATTGTTCTGCCCCATTCATGAAAGGTATGAAGTATTCGGCATAGCCGAAGACAGTCCCGTCCTTACTTGTTTTAAATTACGATTTGGAATATTTTTCGGAATAGTTTCAAGACTGTTTCGGGAACAATTTCAGGATTATTTAAGAGCCATATTGGGACTGGGAAAATAATTTTTTAAATAAAATTTTTTTTTCCATATTTTCGATGTTGCTCTGCCCGGTGCTTGAACCCAGGATTTCCGGTGTGGTAGGGCGAACACGCTACAACCACACCACGGCGGTCGCCCACTTCGGTATAATTTTAGGATCATTTCGAAACCATTGCCCGACTGTTGTGGTATCACCTCTTGACTACTTCGAAATAACTTCAAGAATATTTCCGGAAAAATTCTAACCAATTTCAGGATAACTGCTGGATTATTTTAGAGCCTTCGAACCCATTTGCGACCGTTACTGGATTACTTCGGAGCTATTTTCGAAATCCTTTCAAGACAATTTTTGCACCAATTTAGAAGAATTTCAGGATCACTTTAGGATTATTTTAGAATTATTTCGAAACAATTTAATTGCTGTTACCTGTTACAGTATCACTTTGGAATTATATTAGAATCATTTCGAAACGGTTTTATTACTGCTACCTGTTACAGTATCACTTTGGGACTATTTCTGGAAACATTCCAAGACTCTACCCGGACCAATAAGGAACAATAGAAGGATCATATAAGGATATTAGGAATTATTTTGTGATTATTCCGAGACTATTTCAAAATCATTTTATTGCTGTTACAGGGTCACTTAGGCGTTATTTTCGGAATCATTTGGAAACGACTTTGGAACAATCCATGATCACGGTATAATTTAAGATAGCATTTTAAGACAATTTCGGGAAAATTTTGGGTTAATTTCGATATAATGTCGGGTTTATTCGGCATTCTTTTCAGTATCATATCGATATTGCTTTCGGTATCATTTCGGAACTATTTTTTTTTTTATTGGCCATTTATTACTCCAACAAACATCTAGCTCTTTAACTTTTTCCTACCAACATAACTTTTATTTTGAGATGATTAGAAGATTTGCACTTTAAAACTTTTTTTGTTAGCCAGTCAATATTGACACATATTTCATAACATTTAGACAACTCACAAGGTCTCCTACCCGACGTATGTGTTATGTTTTAATAAAGGCTGAAGACTTTACAAGGAATATGACATAGTTTTGAGTAGAATAGTTGAAAATGAATATGTTATTTACTATTCAACTTGTAAAAATCAAACGATTATTTGTTAAGACGATTTGTCAGTTTATGAATAATAAGGGATCTTCGAAAGGAACGCCCGTAACGTAAGTATCCCATTGAACTGGGTCGATTTGTATGGACGAAACATAACCGATATCGCGCCATCGATTTTTCGATAAGATTTACTTACTTACTTACTTAATTGGCGCTTAACCATCTAAACGGTTATGGCCGTCCAACAAGGCGCGCCAGTCGCTCCTTCGCTCCGCCAACCGGCGCCAATTGGTCACACCAAGGGAGTTTAAATCGTTTTCCACCTGGTCCTTCCAACGGAGTGGGGGCCGCCCTCTACCTCTGCTTCCATAGGCGGGTTCCGATAGAAACACTTTCTTGGCCGGAGCATCATCTTTCATTCGCATAACATGGCCTAGCCAGCGCAGCCGCTGCGTTTTAATTCGCTGGACTATGTTGATGTCTGCGTATAGCTCGTACAGCTCATTATTAAATCTTCTTCGGTACTCGCCATCGCCAACGCGTAGAGGTCCATAAATCTTTCGAAGAACTTTTCTCTCGAACACTCCCAAAGCCGCTTCATCTGCTGTTGTCATGGTCCATGCTTCTGCCCCATATAGAAGGACGGGTACGATAAGTGACTTGTAGAGTATGATTTTCGTTCGCCGAGAGAGGACTTTACTTTTCAATTGCCTACCTAGTCCAAAGTAGCATTTATTGGCAAGAGAGATTCTTCGCTGGATTTCAGTGCTGATGTTGTTACTAGTGTTGATGCTGGTTCCCAAATAAACGAAGTCTTTTACTATTTCGAAAATATGGCTGCCAACAGTAGCGAGGTTGCCAAGGCGCGTATGCGCTGACTCTTTGCTCGATGACAGCAGGTACTTCGTTTTGTCCTCATTCACCATCAAACCCATCTTTACCGCTTCTTTTTCCAGCTTGGAGTAAGCAGAACTAACAGCGCGGGTGTTTAGGCCGATGATATCAATGTCATCAGCATATGCCAGTAATTGCACGCTTTTATAGTATATTGTTCCAGTGCGGTTAAGTTCTGCAGCTAGTATAATTTTCTCCAGCATCAAATTAAAGAAATCGCACGATAGGGGGTCACCCTGTCTGAAACCTCGTTTAGTTTCGAACGGCTCGGAGAGGTCCTTCCCAATTCTGACTGAGCTGATGGTGTTGCTCAACGTCATTTTGCACAGCCGTATAAGTTTTGCGGGGAAACCAAATTCACACATAGCGGCATATAGGCAGCTCCTTTTCGTGCTGTCGAAGGCGGCTTTAAAGTCGACGAAGAGGTGATGTGTGTCGATTCTCTTTTCACGGGTTTTTTCCAAGATTTGGCGCATTGTGAAAATCTGGTCGATGGTAGATTTACCAGGTCTGAAGCCGCACTGATAAGGTCCAATCAGCCGGTTCACGGTGGGCTTCAATCTTTCGCACAATACACTTGAAAGGACCTTATATGCGATATTAAGAAGGCTGATTCCACGATAGTTGGTGCATTTTGCGATAAGATTTGGGCTCAGGAATAAAAAGTTCCACTACGCATACCCAAAAAAAAAATAATTTTCGAGCCTGCGAAAAAAAACGGCGAAATTTTTCGACCAAAACACTACCCAAAATACAAACAATTTTTTTTTTAAATCTGTTGTAAAAACGTTGGCGATAACAGTTTTTGAAAAAAAAAATATATATTTTTTTTTGGGTTTTGGGGAGTGTTTTGGTCGAAAAATTGAGCCTTTCGCCATTTTTTTTCGCAGGCTCGAAAATAATTTTTTTGGGTATGCGTAGTGGAAATGTGTGGAATCTTTGGTAAAAGTATAGTTGAGGGGTCGACTGCTAATACGCTACCAAAAATATCGGGAGAGGTTTCAAAAGACGCGTATTGACCTCGACAACAATAATCGGAAGGCGGAAATGAAAAATTTGATCCCTGTCGGGAGATATTTGCGGTTGAAATTGGCGATTTTCAAGTGGTTGTTGTAATGTTGTAATACCCACAAAAAAATTGTGAACATAAGTGTTTTGCGCGGATATAGTTTTGTTCTCCAAACCGTTGTTGAACCCACCCAGATAAAATATAAGATTTTTTAAAATAGCATTTAAGATTCCTCAAATATCATCTTGGCCAAAGAGGTTCGCTCGATCTTTGGTCCACTTTACGCAAAGAAAAGTTTCTTCTATATTAAGTCAGCCAAATTTCAAGCAAATCGCAGTATAAATACGATGTTTTGGAATAGATCGGCCCTGGTCCTCTTCACGGCATGAAAAATTCCTCAGAAATCAACTTGGCCAAAGAGGTTCCCCTGTAACGTATTTTATGGTAATCGAACTGTAAATTAAATTTATGTGGGTGAGTCGGTCCTTGCTCCACTTTCTGGAAAGAATAATTTCTCAAATATTTAGTCAGTCATGGAGGTACCCCTGTGTCGAATTTCAAGCAAATCGCAGCATAGATACCATTTTTAGAAATGGGCTCCTGGTCCACTTCTTTGTTCAGCATTTCAGAGAAGTTTTTTCGCCTCATTGTGTGAATGATGACACGCAGAACATGAGCAGCTAGTCAAATACTTTATAAGTAGGAAGTAGGTAATCGGCAGGGTTTTTTTGTCTTTACCGTAAGAGCTACCAGTGACGGGCTTGACGTTGCGGCTCTTTATCTGCGCGTGTGCATTCAAAGAAAGCTTAGTTTTTTTGGATTTCTGATAGTCGACGTCGATGTTCAGTATAACCGACATTTTCTTCGCCCACCTAGTAAACTAATTCGCATAAGTGTAGGCCGGTGATAATTTCAAGTTACGCCAGTGGAAAAAACTGGAATGGCTAGGGAGATAATCGGTGATCGAATTATTTCTCATCTACGTGAGCTCTTACGAGTGGTCATTTCCTATGCTGCTAAACTGGCAACTATTTAGATGATGCCGCTACTTAGGCCCGGTTATTTGGTGCGAGTTTAAACACGTTAAAG
Organism: Eurosta solidaginis; assembly: GCF_040869045.1. Classification (NCBI taxonomy): domain Eukaryota; kingdom Metazoa; phylum Arthropoda; class Insecta; order Diptera; family Tephritidae; genus Eurosta; species Eurosta solidaginis. The sequence goes on from NC_090323.1 coordinate 239,058,368, forward strand.
GTTAAACTCCAGCCAACTTTAACTGGAGTTAAACTCTCACTCAAAAACTGGGCCTTAAAAATTGTATCAGTGTCGAAGAGCACATTATCAATCCGTTTCATTAAGGAGTTTATTTAGCACCCCACCATGCTCAAAGTAAAATGGATCTTCTCTTTTTCTTCTTCCAGAATTTTTTTAGGAAAGCATGTTAAGTTAGGCTAACTTAAACTTTGGCTAAATCACTCCTCTGGAAACAAGATTTAACGTTTTCCACATTATTTCCGCAATAAATAACTTACATATATCGATAAAGATGTTTTGGCACAATGACATTTGGCGACTGAATAATTGGCAAATTAGTTTGTCAGATCAACAAAGCTAAGTTCACTCAAACGATAAATAAGACAGGTTTTTTTGATAAAATAGAGCTATATTTTTTGCTCAAAATTCCAACTTATTCCAGACAACTTCTATTATCATATGCAGTTTTTAAAAAAGACGAAAGAAGTGGTTTCGGTTTGTTGTTTTTCTGACAGTATATTGGAACGATTTTCGGTCATCCTTTGTCAAATTTGTTTTGGAGACAAACCGGCTTCGGTGTTCTGCCATCATCAGTGTCATTTTTCGTTCTGATCTGTTGTTGTCGTTCGTCTTATATTTATAGTTTGTAGGTGCATGAACGGCCGCCGTGGTGTGGTGGTAACGTGCTCCGCCTATCACACCGAAGAACCTGAGTTCAATTCCCGGGCAAAGCAATATAAAAAAATTAGAAACAAGTTTTTTTCAATTAGAAAAAAGTTTTTCAAAAGATGGTTGCCCCTCGGCAGTGATTTGGCACACACTGTGAGTGTATTTCTGCCATGAAAAACTTATCAGTGAAAGCTCGTCTGCTTTGCAGATGCCGTTCGGCGTCGGCTTCTTGTCCCGCAAATTTGAAAGGAAATATTAAAAGGAGCACGACGCACATTGGAAGATAAGCTCGGCCTAAAATCTCTTCGGAGGTTTTCGCCCCTTGTATCTATTTATTTAGTTGCATGAGCAGGTATTGTCAAATGGAATGTTCGTGTACATATGTAAATATATATTTTATATGTTTATTCAAAAACGGGTGTACTTTTTACTGATCATCTTGTGTGATTAGCTGAGGCAGGTAGAAGTGCGTAATTTTAATCGTTCGACCTTTTTTTGTTATTGGCTGTTGTAACTGTGGGATTACTTTCTTATTTTTAAAACAAATTTTGAATGTTCAAGAATTGTGTTAGAAATAGTGTTTGCCTATTCGTTTATTATTCTACCGACGAGTGTTTTTTATACTCAGTTGAGCAGAGCTCACAGAGTATATTAAGTTTGATTGGATAACGGTTGGTTGTACATATATAAAGGAATCGAGATAGATATAGACTTCCATATATCAAAATAATCAGGATCGAAAAAAAATTTGATTGAGCCATGTCCGTCCGTCCGTCCGTCCGTCCGTCCGTCCGTCCGTTAACACGATAACTTGAGTAAATTTTGAGCTATCTTGATGAAATTTGGTATGTAGATTCCTGGGCACTCATCTCAGATCGCTATTTAAAATGAACGATATCGGACTATAACCACGCCCACTTTTTCGATATCGAAAATTTCGAAAAACCGAAAAAATGCGATAATTCATTGCCAAAGGCAATTAAAGCGATGAAACTTGGCAGATGGGTTGACGTTGTGACGCAGAATAGAAAATTAGTAAGATTTTGGACAATGGGCGTGGCACCGCCCACTTTTACAAGAAGGTAATTTAAAAGTTTTGCAAGCTGTAATTTGGCAGTCGTTGAAGATATCATGATGAAATTTGGCAGGAACGCTGCTACTATTACTATATATATGCTAACTAAAAATTGGCAAAATTGGATGAAGAACACGCCCACTTTTTAAAAAAAAAAAATTTTAAATTCAAATTTTAACATAAAATTTAATATCTTTACTGTATATAAGTAAATTAAGTCAAAATTCAACTCCTGTAATGATATGATGCAACAAAATACAAAAATAAAAGAAAATTTCAAAATGGGCGTGGCTCCGCCCATTTTCATTTAGTTTGTCTAGAATACTTTTAATGCCATAAGTCGAACAAAAATTTACCAATCCTTCTCAAATTTGGTTGGTACATAGATTCTATGACGGTAACTGTTCTCTGTGAAAATGGCCGAAATCGGTGGAAGCCACGCCCAGTTTTTATACACAGTCCACCGTCTGTCCTTCCGCTCGGCTGTTAACACAATAACTTGAGCAAAAACCGATATATCTTTACTAAACTTAGCCCACCTACTTATCTGAACTCACTTTATCTCGGTATAAAAAATAGCCGAAATCCGACCATAACCACGCCCACTTTATCGATATCGAAAATTACGAAAAATGAAAAAAATGCCATAATTCTATACCAAATACGAAAAAAGGGATGAAACATGGTAACTGGATTGGTTTATTGACGCAAAATATAACTTTGGAAAAAATTTTGTAAAATGGGTGTGACACCTACCATATTAAGTAGAAGAAAATGAAAAAGTTCTACAAGGCAAAATCAACAGCCCTTGGAATCTTGGCAGGAATACTGTTAGTGGTATTGCATATATAAATAAATTAGCAGTACCCGACAGATGATTTTCTGGTCCTGGTCCACATTTTGGTCGATATCGCGAGAACACCTTCACATATACACCTAAGGGCCACTCGCTTTTAAAACCCTCATTAATACCTTTAATTTGATATCCATATCGTACAAACACATTCTAGAGTCACCCCTGGCCCACCCTAATGGCGATATCTCGAAAAGGCGTCCACCTATAGACCTAATGCCCACTCCCTCTTAAAATGCTCAGTAACACCTTTCGTTTGATACCCATATCGTACAAACATTCTAGAGTCACCTCTGGCCCACCCTAATGGCGATATCTCGAAAAGGCGTCCACCTATAGACCTAATGTCCACTCCCTCTTAAAATGCTCAGGAACACCTTTCGTTTGATACCCATATCGTACAAACATTCTAGAGTCACCCCTGGCCCACCCTATTGGCGATGTCTCGAAAAGGCCACCTATAGACCTAATGCCCACTCCCTCTTAAAATGCTCAGTAACACATTTCGTTTGATACCCATATCGTACAAACATTCTAGAGTCCCCCTGGCCCACCCTAATGGCGATATCTCGAAAAGGCGTCCACCTATAGACCTAATGCCCACTCCCTCTTAAAATGCTCAGTCACACCTTTCGTTTGATACCCATATCGTACAAACATTCTAGAGTCACCCTTGGTCCACCTTTATGGCGATATCTCGAAAAGGCGTCCACCTATAGACCTAATGCCCACTCCCTCTTAAAATGCTCAGTAACACCTTTCGTTTGATACCCATATCGTACAAACATTCTAGAGTCACCCTTGGTCCACCTTTATGGCGATATCTCGAAAAGGCGTCCACATATAGAACTAAGGATTACTCCCTTTTAAAATACTCATTACCACCTTTCAGTTGATACCCATATCGTACAAACACATTCTAGAGTCACCCCTGGCCCACCCTAATGGCGATATCTCGAAAAGGCGTCCACCTATAGACCTAATGCCCACTCCCTCTTAAAATGCTCAGTAACACCTTTCGTTTGATACCCATATCGCACAAACATTATAGAGTCACCCCTGGCCCACACTAATGGCGATATCTCGAAAAGACGTCCACCTATAGACCTAATGCCCACTCCCTCTTAAAATGCTCAGTAACACCTTTCGTTTGATACCCATATCGTACAAACACATTCTAGAGTCACCCCTGGCCCACCCTAATGACGATATCTCGAAAAGGCGTCCACTTATAGACCTAATGCCCACTCCCTCTTAAAATGCTCAGTAACACCTTTCGTTTGATACCCATATCGTACAAACATTCTAGAGTCACCCTTGGTCCACCTTTATGGCGATATATCGAAAAGGCGTCCACCTATAGAACTAAGGATTACTCCCTTTTAAGATACTCATTACCATCTTTCATTTGATACCCATATCATACAAACACATTCTAGAGTCACCCCTGGCCCACCCTAATGGCGACATTTCGAAAAGGCGTCCACCTATAGACCTATTGCCCACTCCCTCTTAAAATGCTCAGTAACACTTTTCGTTTTATACCCATATCGTACAAACATTCTAGAGTCACCCCTGGCCCACCCTAATGGCAATATCTCGAAAAGGCGTCCACCTATAGACCTAATGCCCACTCCCTCTTAAAATGCTCAGTAACACCTTTCATTTGATTCCCATATCGTACAAACACATTCTAGAGACACCCCTGGTCCACCTTTATGGCGATATCTCGAAACGGCGGCCACCTATGGACTAAGGATCACTCCTTTTCAAAATACTCATTAACAGCTTTCCTTTGATACCCATATCGTACACACATATTCTAGAGTCACCCCTGGTCCACCTTTATAACGATTTCTCGAAAAGGCGTTCACCTATAGAACTAAAGCCCATTCCCTTTTAAAATACTCATTACCACCTTTCATTTGATACCCATATCGTACAAACACATTCTAGAGTCACCCCTGGTCCACCTTAATGGCGATATCTCGAAAGGGCGTCCACCGATAGACCTAAGGCCCACTCCCTCTTAAAATGCTCAGTAACACCTTTCATTTGATACCCATATCGTACAAACAAATTCTAGAGTCAGCCCTGGTCCACCTTTATGGCGATATTCCTAAATGGCGTCCATCCATAGAACTATGGTCTACTCTCTCTTAAAATACTCTTTAATACCTTCCATTTGATACACATGTCATACAACCACATTCCAAGGTTACCCTAGGTTCATTTTCCTACATGGTGATTTTCCTTATTTTGTCTCCATAGCTCTCAACTGAGTATGTAATGTTCGGTTACACCCGAACTTAGCCTTCCTTACTTGTTATTTCTAGATTTCCATGTTTTTGAGTACGTTCAGACGTTGGCATGTTGTTTGTATCTGAATGGCTTTGACTGTAGATGATTGATGTTTGCTGGCGCCCATTAATTTTCGGCAATGCGCCTCGCGAAGTTGGTATGATTTTTGGATTCCATTTTTTTCTTTTCCATGCTTTTTGTTGTCTTATGTGTTACATCGGTCTTTCTTGTTGTCCAGTTTGTCCTACGTAACTGTGTCGGCTTTGGCAAATAAGCCTGTAAACGCCGCATCCTCTGAGTTGGTGTTCGTTCTTAGTTTTCGCCATATATTGTGCGATGTTTTGAACGCTAAACCAATCTTATATATCTTAAAAAAATTGCCAGTTTATAAGCTGCCTTTCCAGTATATGTCATTGTCGTCCGAGTGTAGTACTTTCCCTATCATTTTCTCTTTTTTGTCCTCTATGATTTATTCTGAGTTTATCTTCTAGTAGCTTACATCCGTTGTTTGCAGCAATGTTTTATTTTACTCCAAATTATTCCTTGTATGCTTCTCGTGAAAGAACCAAGTATCTTAATGCTACATGCTGTTGTTGGTAGTTCCACGTATTATGAGGGTGGCCGTTGGTTTTTTATATATGTCGTAGGTAAATCTAAATAGTTAATTCATCTGTCCTTTTTGGTTTCTATTGTGAATTTTATATTTCCGTGCTGATTGTTGATGTACTCCAGCATTAGCTCTTCGTTATTGGTAGTTAAAACGCATATGATGTCATCCACGTATATAGCCTAAAATGACACGCCTCATTCATTTGGATTTCAATTCCTGAATGTATTTTTTTCCAAATTATACATGAAGACTTCCATCAGAATGGCTTATGTAGGGTTTCCAATTTCAAAACAGTTTGTTTGTCTATGTATTTTATTGTTAAATTGAAAAAAGCTTTGAAGTAAAGCGGTTCCTAGCGTGCTCGTGATACTTTAGCTTTATGTATTGTGTTATAAAGTATTGTTGAGTTTACCATGCCCAATATCTCCGATCTTTTATGTCAAAGGATACCTATTTGCTGTTCTTTGTCAGCTCAATGTTTGCAAGTTTCTCTATTAGTTCTGTTCTGTGTTAATTATTACGTATTGATTCTTTAGTTTTAGACTAACTTTCAATATTTTTTTTTTTTAATTTTTAAAGAGTTTATAACATAGTGCCAATTTAAAGTGAATTATGATCCTCATCGGAGTGTCCAGTTTGTGGATTTTTGGTACCGCAATAATTGGAGAAACCGATGAGTTCATTTGGACTGTATTTGACAAGGGATGAGGGAAAATGATTCTACCGTACATCAAAAGAAGCTGTCTTGATGACTATTACAACTTTTGAACTAACGATCCTATAAGATAGAAATATGCACCTCGAAAATTCGTTACAAATCTTAGAAAATAGTCTTATTGCGAGAGAAGTTGTTTTGTCAAATTTCCACAATTATCAGAATAGCATGATGTAATAACAAAGGTGATGTCAACAACATAACCTCACTTTTTCGGCAGCTCTAAATGCCAGTATTTACGTGTATTTCAAAAGTAATAAATTTTGATTGCTTAGTTTTTCGTACAAATTTTTCAAATAAATTAGTTTTCTGCAAAATTTTGTCTATATTCTGTTAGGGAATACAAAGTTACGTTAATCTTTTTGGCTAAACAATTCTAGTAACGGCTTATATAGTTATAATATTTCTAAACGTATAGTAAAATCTACTACCATAGTAGTAGAACTCAAAGGCAGTTCTGTATGATAGACAACCCTCTAAATTATACATGCCGAACTTGTCAGAATAAGGAAAAACGTCAACGGGATGAGAACACCTGAATATTATGCCCCTATTACAGTATACAACTCAACTTAGTTGGGTTGTAATTAAAACAACTCAACCTTCAGACAACTCAACTCCTGTTTGGTATTACGGATTACAACTTATTTCAGTTGAAATTGAATTGAGTTGCCAACTTCAGAAAGTGATGATTTGACAGATAAATAAACAGCTGATCAATTTGTGGCAGAAATTTAAGCATTTTCAAATGTGATTTTTTTATTAATATTATATGAAATCTATTTTATAATGACAAAAATGTTGGTGATTGACATTCCGCGAATACGGAAAACATTCGCGTGATCATTCCAATCCCTTGGAACTACCAAGCACCAAGTAAGAAAATGTTTAGTGATAAGTATCAATGGGACTTGCATAATTATTTCACCTATTTTGGCTGCATCCGAACTGCGGCCAGCCTCGTCCAACTAAAGTCAAAAAGTTATTCAATGTAATTCGTTTAAACGTTGTTTTTTCTAGAAATGTGTACACAATTGTTGATTATTGTTTGATTAAAAAAGGTTTAACTACCGGCTTTAAATGTTTTGCTTTTTTTTTGGTAACGTTTTATAAGCCCGTGCACCATCTAACTCTTATCAAAGGTGGTATCAAAAGACGGGCTTCCATCTCCGTTTTTAGGATTCGAGGGCGGAAATTAAAAATTTTATTTCTTTTGAAAGATATTTACAAAGACCCACAAAATGGCCCGAGAGGGTACGAAATATGAGGCCCGTTCCACAGTTTTTTTTTGCACAGAACATCTTTCTGCGTTGGCGGCACGATTCGTAAAAATAACTCCGGTTGGGTCCAACACCTTTCTGCATAGCTGTGTACAAAATATTTGGCAAAATACAACAACCACATGAAATTCGATTTTATTAGAAATAAAATTTTTTTTGCTAATACGTGTCCAAAAATATCGAGAGAGGTATTAAACGATGCGTCTTGGCATCAGTATTAATAATCCGAAGGCGGAAAATAAAAATTTTAACTCCTTCAAAAGATATTAAACAAAAACCGAAAAAAGACAACAACATTACAACAACCACATGAAAATCGCCAACTTCAACTACAAATATCTCCGGACAAGAGATAAAATGTTTCTTTTCCGCCTTCGGATTATTGTTCTCGAGATTAATACGCATCTCGATATTTTTGGACGCGTATTAGCAGTACCATGCTGTCGCAAAGAATTACAATTTTTGTTTTCGGATTCTTAAATCGGAGGTCGAAACGTGTCTTTTGATATCAACTTTGAAAATCTTTGTTAAAAATTAGGTGGTGAACCGTCTTCTAAAACGTAAAATTTTTTCAAAACAACTGCAAAATTGCATGAGACAACTGCTAGTAAGCAGTTGTAAGATTTTGACGTCTTTGACAACTACACCAACACAAGGTTGTAAACGGCAATGCCACAAAAAGTTGTAAGACTAGACAACTCAACCGAAATTTTTTTTGACAGGTTGAGTTGTAATCTGCAATACCAAATTGCGAAATTTCAACTCAACCAGAATTGAGTTGTAAACGGTAATAGGGGCATTAATTTCATCATGTCAGACTAGCTCCCACTCAAATTCAATAAATTTTGAGGCCACTCCGTTTTATTTAATTTGAATATGAGATAATAAATAAGTTTCTTCTTTTGAATTTTTTTTCACTTCACCGTTTCACAGCTTCGCGCCTCTATGGATTAAAAAAACCGATACATTTTTATTTATCTTAAAAAAAAGGTAAAAATCACATAGCACGGCAATGATTTAATTTCTATTATTTTCTTATTATTCAATCGCTTGTTGATAAACAGCCCTCCAAGAGCACGGTATTAAGTTCCTACAATTAATTTATGATACGTAGGAACTCTATACCTCGCTGATGGCTTTAAGGCGTTTCTTTATGCGAAATTTTTATTTAAGTTTGGATATCACTTTTTCACTTTTCCACAAGCACTTCATAAAATTTTAACTTAAAAAATAATACTTACAAATGTTCAAATGTTGATCGGTGTAGGTACTCATTTGTGGATATCGTCACGCTTCCTTCTTCCTAAAATAGGATTACCTATTGGTTGTTTATCTTGGTTTAATAATGTAATTAAGCTGCATTAAATGACTGCTGTCGATTCAATTATTACGATCTGTAATTTAAACATTACAATAAGTACATAGATAAATATGTCAATACACACATACATACATATAATGCTACGTATATACTTTTTAGTATAAAATCCTTAAGCTCCACGATTGAGTTGTATGGAAAAATTTCACTGGTACAAATTGCATATGTTTTAGTGACGTCCTTTTTCCCCCATACTCCTATGTATGTTTGTATGTATTTATGCTTGTTTCATGCGTACTTTGAGTGCCTTGATTTGGAGTTTTGTGAGTACTTTGGCGATAAACATGTTGTGTATCATCATAAAAACGATGTCTTAAAATTTTATATGCACATTATCCTTTCGGAAAATATTAGTAAAGCAAGAAAATGGGAGTAAAAGGCAAAAACCAAAGAATGGCAAACACATAAAAAAGAAAAGCGCAAAAACGTCGATGTGTGTTTAGCCAACGCCAGTCAACTCCAAGTACCAGTTTTAAGTGGAGTCATAGAAATATCGACATATGTATGTAGAATCTAAAGGAGAGGATTGTGTGAAAATATTTGTATCGATAAACAAAACGTATATGAACTCGGCGGTAAAAAAATGGAAATTAGCTTATTACTACGATTGTATGGAAAAGGACTAATCCCTAAAAACCCCAATGCAGTCTCACTACAAAACCAAAGTTTTGAATTAGAACTATTCTAGTAGTCAAAACCTGTGCAAAGTTTATCGACCTTTCCTTTTTCTTGAGATTTGGGATTAATGGCAGGGTTCTATGACCACAGCGCCAGGTACAAAAACAAAATCGTCTTTCTAGATTGTCGTTTAATTTCACATGTTTCTCCGTTATTCACAATAGCTCCGTTATTCAATATTTAAATTCCGTTATTTCTCGTAACAATGTTAATTTTTTGGTTTTTCAATAGCGCTACGCCAGGCAAAAACCAGTAATATGTGTTTCAAAACTATTTATCCCTTCATGTTGGGACGACAAAAGCTATCCTTAAGACAGGCCCAAGGATGCTCTGATCATCCCAATCTCCCACGTTCACAAACAGGGGAGCGTCAAGCCATCCCTCCACCCTTTTTTTTGTTTCCAGCTCAACCAAACCAAGCCCAAAAATAATTTTAGCTGAGCTTTGGATAGCTGACACTTCCCAGTTGAAACCCAAAATAGAACTGTCGACCTTTTCTTAAATCTAATAACGGTATGAGAGGTAGTAAGAACATGTTTGTAACATGAAAAATATTTCCAGGGATCGTTTGTATATACTGATTGTCTTCTTTATTGGATTGTGGTATACCGCCAAGCGAAAATGGCCTTCACAATATGGCGCCTTTTGAGTGTTTTCTTTGCAAAAATTTTAACATTTGAGCTTGCTTACTTAATTGGCGCTTAACCATTTAAACGGTAATGGTAATGACGGCCGTACATCAAGGCGGACCAGTCGTTCTTCGTTACGTTCACTAATGCCACTTGCTAACTAACATCAAGGGTATTTAAATCGTTTTCCATCTGGTCCTGCCACCGGAGTAGGGCCGCCGCCCTCTTAATGTGCTTCCATTGGCGGGTTCCCATAAAAATAATTGTTTTCTTTTATTCGCATATCACGCCTCATCTGATGTAGCATAACAGGACAGCTGCGATAGGTTACTTGTAGAGCATGATTTACATTTGCCGAGAGAGGACTTTACTTTTTAATTGCATACCTTGTCCAAAGTACCCAGTATGCACAGGTACAACTTTTTTCCAACCTTTGAGAAATATGTAGATCTCAAATGGAAATCCAACTTTTACAACAATTGGAGATCAAATCGTTTTTCCAAAGTTTGTTTTCAAATTGAGTGCTCTTGGAGGTCAATTTGAGGTATTACGTATTACTTAAAATTTTTTCAGATGGTAATGCGTTTATTCATTTATGTGTGTGGCAATGCTGTCCAATCGTCTGTCAAAAGATTGGGTAGCAGTGATAGCAGTGAAACTGAAAAAAGTGAATTAATTGATATATTTCGGGGAAGTATCCAATTTTATTTTGCCAACAATTGAAAGTTTGCCAATGGAGCCTGCACGAAAAAAAATATCTCAGCTTTGGTGCAAAGAATTTTTAAAATTTTGTAAGAATCTAATTAATGAATTACAATTACTTAAAATTTTTAAATACTTTTAAGTAATTTTTAAACATGTAAAATGAATTACTATTTATTTTAATTTATGTTTATTCTATTAAACTGAAACCAAATTTATATACAACGCTGTTATTTTTATTCAATTGGGTTGGGAAATTTAATTCTAGAAGAGTTTTCTTTTTCACTTGAATCCAATTGGAGATTGATGTTGGAGTTCAAATTTATATCAAATAATTTCTCAAGTGCAGAACTGAAATTATTTACGTATAAAAAATGTGCCGTTTTGTTTGAGAATGGGTTTGTTCTCCAATGGAGGTACAATGGATAATAAACATTGGAATTTGGAAAACGAGTTGGATTTCCATTTGACCTCAAACCAATTTCCAACAAAAATGTTTATTGGGTAGCATTAATTGGCAAGAGTGATTCAAAACTGATTTTTGGTTTTTGTTTGTGTTAATGCTGGTTCAGAAATAAACGAAGTCTTTTACTATTTCGACTATTTCGCAAAACGCGCTAACTCTTTGCTCGAAGACAGCAGGTACTTCATTTTGTTCTCATTCACCATCAAACCAAGCTTTTCCGCTTCTTTTTCGTTTAACTGTTGGGTGCACATCTGCGCGCATATACATATCTATGACTATACGTTTTTTCTTTATATTGAAGTCATTCCTTAAATATTGGCAAGGTGGTTTAGTGTGTACATTGGCTACCGCTTGAATTGTGTACTTTGATTTTAGTTCCATAGACTGCAGAGGGAAAAACATGGCGCCACATTTACTAAGCGATTAAGCTAATAAGAATTTTGATAGATTTTTGTGAACTGTGGATACGTACTGGATTATTAATGTTGCGGATACATGTAAATTGGAGAAAATTCCACCAAAAAATTGTGCGATTCATCACAGAAACGAGTTTCTGCACTTGATCTCTTTTGTCTCCATTGGATCATATTCGATCCCATCTAGTCCCTTTTGAGAAATGTTGGGATTCGTCAGTTTGAAATTTATGTAGCCAATTTTAAGAAATAATAAAAAACGGTTTTAAAATTGGTAAAAATAGAATAAGATCATTTGTCCGTCAGTATCCGTAGCGATAGAAAGAGGACTTGGCCGATCGTACCCGTGGTTATACGAAAGATACGTGTCGAAAAGTAACCGTAGGGTTATAAAGGAAGACACAAAGAGGACATATTCAACAGCACCCGTAGGTATATAAAGAGGACCCGTCCGACACTACACGTACATGCATAAACAGGTACAATTGGTCTCTTCATAGGGCGTTCTCAAATAAAAGGGCCCCGATAAAGGGTTCAGAAATTGCTATAGATTAATTGTGTTTTTTGCAGGGTAGCTACACGCATATGTGGATATATGCAGACGTACGTATATTAAGCAAAGGACATTCATATTGTAACGAATTTTGGGAAATTCCGCTTATTTAAAACTTTCTGCTAACGTTCGAATAAATAACTCCAATATTCTGTATTGCAAAATGGTCTTTATTAGACTACTTTGGGGTAGTACAATTATACTGCACTTCGAAACTAATAGCGTGTTTAAATCAAACTGATTAGTTATTACTCAGCTTGCGCTGTTTTTATACTATCGGTTTCGTCTTTCACCAATTTCTCCTAAGCTCTAGTAATCCGCGAACAGTTGTATCTCATGCTTGATTAGTTACCAGCTATATACATGTGTATCTGTAGTTCATGCCTCTACCATAGCCATATGCGTGTGCATGTGTGAGTAACTACTACGGCTGATGACTACATATTTGTGTGTGTGAGATATCTCTTTGTCGCCTTCTACATAAAAGTGGCTGCTTTATTGTTGTTGTGCATTTATTTAGTAGCAGCTTAATGATGTTAATATTCGTCACAACATATATTTAATCATTAAGGCCCGAAGACATAAGAATAACCCATTCGACGATCCCCATACAAACACATGCAGTCAACTCATTTGTCAGCGCACGATGTTGCAGTTGACTGAATGTATTTTTATGGGGAACGTCAAATAAGTTATTCTTATGTGTTCGGGCCATTAGTGACGTGCATCATCCTGTGAACGACTTTGTGTACAGTAAGTTTTTTCACAAAAAAGCGAATACGAACAATAGATCGCATCTTTATATACGGAGAAGAGAATACCTAAAAATCTCCATGAGTTTCAATCTTTATACTATTAGGCTTGCATAAAATATGGCCTACAGTCTTGTAGACTTCGGATATCCCAGAGTTTTTCCAGCTTTGATATTGTGCAAGACAAAAGCAGTTCAACACCTCCATTCCTCCGAAAGGGGAATACCGTAAGAGAGTTATTTGGGACAGTGTTGAACTAGTTTATGAATGTGTTAATGTTGGGAACGGAGATTGCGGGGCGATAGCCTCCCAGAAGCTGCGAGATAAACTGCAAGTTCAACCGGCTCAGCGCAACAGCGTTGCGATCGAATGCGGTATTTTAGTATATGTATTTTCTGCGTTCCGGGGCGTAGAAATATGGGTACTTATCAATCGAACGCTAGTTACCTCCAGTCAGCTCTTGAAGAGATGGGCCTCTAGTTAGCTGAAAAAATGCTTGGCAGAAAATACTTTTTGCATTATAGGGAGATCCTTTTACCGGGAGGTTGGTGTCAGGCACTTTGCTGAGCTTATTGGGTTCACTAATGCTTATTTATCTGTGGTGCTTGGTGATATGATAGACAAGATCGGATTTGAATAATCAAACAATAGCAATATAGTGCCTATTCTGGCACCCACAAAATATTAGTGTACATTTTTTGGAGTGATATTAAAACTATTTTCGAAGTTAACGCTGTTGCTCGTTGTTTTGCGTAATGGCAATGTCACTTCTTGGGAATGAAATTCACACTATTTTGGTTTTTATATAGAACAACGCCACAATATGCGGTTTTTACAGCAACATTTTTTTGTTAAATTAATTGTTCCATGGAGGGTTATTTCTGCTGCTAGAACTATCTTCTATAGACAGTGGTTAGAGAAATCGCATGATGGGAAGTTGTCTTGTCTGAAGCCTCGTTTGGTTTCGAATGGCTCAGAGAGGTCCTTTGCAACCTTTGGGGGTGTTGTTGTGTTGCTCAACGTCATATGCATAAGCTTTATTAGCTTTGCAGGAAACTAAAATTCATACATAGTTGCATACAAGCGGCTCCTTTTCGAGGTGTTCAAATGTGTTTGGAAGTCAACGAAGAAGAGGTGCGGGTCTATTCTCTGTATGTGGGGCCCTCTAGGCTTTCGTATTATTAAAATCTGCTAGATGGTGAATTCACCACGTCAGAAGCCGTTCAGAAAAGGCCCAATACATTTATAAATTTTGCGCTTTAGTCTTTTCTAAAATATGCTGGATAGAATCTTATCCGCGAAATTAAGCAGGCTGATTCCGTGGTAGCTAGCGCGATTTGTAGAATCACCTTTCTAGTGTATTGGGTAGATCATATTTATATTCTTATCTGGAGGCAGTCTCTCGTCCTTGCATAATTTTTAAAGTAGTCCATGCCCGCTCTTACCAAATTTTCGCCTATATAATTCAACAGCTAGGCTGGTATTGTCCCGTTTTCTGGCGCATTGGTATCCTTCAACCGGGATATTGTCCTTCATCCTTCGCCATAGTCGTCTGGTCGAACGCATATTTTGTACGTACGTTACCAGGCGCCATTGAAATTAATGCAGAAGTATGCCACTATCTCAAAGCCTTCCGTCATTATTCTGGGTTCTCGACAGAATTTCTAATCGTACCATTTGTTTTTCTGGCTTTGCTGAAACTATATGTTCGCTATGTTGGAAACTGCTCACAGTGCGAGTCGATTTTTGTGCCACGCAGAGTTTGTATATCCAGGGAACTATACTTGATTAATTTCTTTAATCAGCACACATCCAAATACCTTGGTATGCTTTTTCATGCTGAAATCCGTTTGTCGGGCGCATCATCTATATGTGCGAAGGCACAGGCCTAATGTTATATCGAAGCACCTCGATACGAAGGCGGCGCGACGCTCGTTCACAGCCGTGAACAACAAAATATGGCGGCTAAGTTTCTTCCCCAGCACAATACCAACAGCGAGGGTACGACTCACGCTTTCCTATTTCTGGCCACTGTGGTAGATGTCGGAAAGGCAGACTGTCCTCGGGTTTTGCCCCGTTCAATTGATTTTCTGTATGGCGGTTAACTCAGCCTTTATATCCAGAAGGGCATCGACCATTTGCCCTTAAGTCGGGCACTATTTTCGTCGTCAGAAAAAACAGTTCTCATTAGTGATAGTACCTCATGGTGAAAAATCGCTGTACAGCTGGGTGAACATTGTTAAGTGTCGGGGGGACTGCGTATGGTCGCGCTACTCGGACTACTTGCCTAGCTGTACAGCAATACCTATTTACATTACAAATCTAAATTAAAAAATTTGGGTTTGGTGACATTTGATATAGTACCACCATTAGATGTCTTGTTGTTGTGTTATCTGCTTAGTCCACTTCCTAAATAACGGTGTGGATTTATTCGATGATAACGCCCAATCATGCGAGCTGAAGAGGTTAGGGAATAACCATTTTTTTGGAGCATCGCTTATTTTATAGGGGCTGGGCCTGTTTGACATTACTGGGCGTAGGCAACTATGGTAGAACTTTTTGGTGTGGAAAGGAAGTTTAAATATGTGGAAATTAAAAAAAGATTTGGTAGCTTTCCATTCTGTTACAGGCTCTCTTTAATCGTTTTTCATTTAGACATTGTTGGGAATCTTAAGAAGTTTTTGATTTTTTTGCACCTCAAACGATAACAGAACCGTTCAAATCTCTGAACTGTCGAATAAATAATTCAAATATTCATTATCTTTATTTACACTACTACTGTAGTGGCACTTCATAACTAAATTACTCATTTACTTCGATTACAACGTTCTTAAATCAAAATGGTTGACATTTCCTTCTCTTGCGCTGCCTTTATACCCTCAGTTGGCTCGTTCGTCTAATTCGTCCCAGGTTCTAGACTTTTTACGAACAGCCTTCTCGAATAGTTTCTTATTTATTCTCGTTCCTGTATCTTATATCCTCTGTTGCCTTCTTTGTATATGTGTATATATGTATGAGCTATGTATTTAATACTAGCGGCATAGTTACGTATCGAAACTGCTAATATTCGCCACAATATGTAGCTCCTGAATTGCGCAGATGCATGCTTCCCATACAAAAGATTTTCGGTTCACCTCTTTAGACCGAGGCTATACATTTCCATTTTGAAATTTCTCCTCAATTTATTATTTAGGTATAGTGGTAGCTTTTATAGTTTCATAGTTTTGCATGCTTGCGTGATGGTGGCCGATTAGGTATGTAAAGACTACAAACTGAAAAGGCCTACGCGAATGCTCCAAATGTTTTTTTTTTTTCTCTTTATAAAACCACAAATACTAAATTGTACACAATTACTTAAGTATTAAATATATGCAGCAGTAGTTAGCGATTTCTATAAAATTAACTACCGTTACTTGAACTGGTATTTAAAAATTCAATGCGAGTATTAGGTAATTTATTTTAATATTTTATTCATGCATTGTAGTTTGTAGTAAAAATCCCATTCAATTTCTGTATTTAATAAGGCAATTTAATGAATTTGTAATTAGCTCCGAAGCTTAGTTTGTTCAACAACTGAATTTTAATTTTTCTATTTTCAATGCACTGCACATTTTCGACGACGCCACATACAATTAACAGCGCACACCTTCAACAAATATTCAGTTAATTATTGCATTAGAAAACTCAGCTGCAAATCAATTTGAGTGACACATCCGTCAACAAGGTGCACATATGTACATATGAATGTACATATACAAGATCATGTATATTGTAAACCTACGGACGTTAAAGTACTAACACATAGTACGTACCATGAAATTGCATTGCAACAAATGCGCATGCGCGCAGCAACGCCTCTCGTATGTTCGTTCGTTTATTTGGGTTACATATATCGCATTGGATAAGTGACATTTAATGCCTGCGGGTTTGCTGGGTTTCTGTAGCGTTTTACAAACACATGCTGCTAAGATCTTTTGTTCTGCTAAATTAGTTAAGTTTTATTGTTGTTGTAAAGTGTTTGTTTTTCAAGACAAATTAGCGGTAACAATAATAATGACAACCGCAAAATTAACGCCTGTTATTAACGTTTGTCAATGAGCGTAGTAGGTCAAATTGCTCAAAGTGAAGATAAGTTGCATTGCGGGAGGATGTATGTTTGCTCTTCAGCGAGAGAAATATTGCTTAGAGTGATGCAAAGTCAATTGTAACGGCAATTAAATATTTACAATGCATAGTAAATCTTTTCTATGTGAAACAATAGCAATCAGCCGCCATAGACAAAGGTGTGATGTGAATGCGAAAATACTCGCATCAAATTACAGATTCTTGTACACATACTCAGTAAAAGGTATCGAGTATACTCGATGCAAGTGAATACTTCGGAACCTTAACCAAAAGTGAAGAGACTTTTCATTTGCTTTGTAAAGTAAATTGTTTGTTTTGAAAACAAGTAAGGAAATTTAAGATCGGGAAAAACCGAACTCAGCTCGGAAAATTAGATATCTCTAAAATTCACCAAAGTTATCGAAAATGTTTTCATTTAAGGTATATTAATTTTGGAAAGGGAGTGGCCGCAAGATGAACAGTTTGTACTTTTTTTCAAAAAAATTTACTTACTTAATTGGGGCTTAACCGTTTAAACGATTATGACCGTCCCACAATATGCGCCAGTCGCTTCTCCGCTCTGCCAACTGGCGCCCATTGGCCACAACAAATGAATTTAACTCGTTTTCACCTGGTCCTTCCAGTGGAATGGGGGCCGCCCTATCACTCTGCTTCTATAGGCGGGTTCCAGATAAAACACATTTTTAGCCGGAGCATCAACTTTCATTCACATAACATGGCCTAGCCAGCGTAGCCGCTACGTGTTAATTCGCTGATCTACGTTGTTCTGACATCAATGATGTCTGCGTAAAGCTCATACAGCTCATCATTAAATCATATTCGGTCCTCTCCGTAGCCGATGAGTAGAGGTCCATAAATCTTCCGCACCATACAGCAGGACGGGTACGATAAGTGACTTGCAGAGCATGATTTTCGTTTGTCGAGGTTTTTCAATTGTCTATCTATTCTAAAGTAGCTTTTATTGCCAAGACTGATTCTTCGCTGGATTTCAGAGTTAATGTTGTTGTTTGTGTAAATGCTGGTACGCCCATTTCGCAAAATTTTACTCAATTTCTATTTTGCCCCATAAAGTTAATCCACTCGCCAAGTTTCACCACTTATTCAGTATTTGTTAATACATTGCTCTCTTTTTCGTCGACGATATCTTGAGTACAGTGAAGCACGCGTGCCAGATTTGGGAGATATCTCAAATTTTGATCAAGTTATGGTGTTAATGTTCTATACTTTGTTGAACTTAAGCTTGTAGACCATCGGCAATTGCTAAAGTATCGAAACTTCACTCAGTACTTGATAAAAAGAGTCGATTACAAAATATTCGATAACTTTTTTGGAAAAGTATCGATACTACTAACTCAGTACTCGTATCCTTTTATCACTAACCCTGTGTCACAAAAAAAAAAAACTTGGTACGATTTACCTGCGCGGAGATTTAAGTTGAGTTTTGCGCCGAGTTCTTTTTTAATTTTTTTCCAGAAATTTGCGCGGCAGGATTGACTTGTATTATGCCGCCTCCGACTGCAAGGTCGATGAATTTTCACTGAGAAGCTTTTCATGATAAAAGTACCCTCAAAGTTTTGCCAAACTACGATCTATGTTCCATCCCGCTTAGAGTAGCTTTGCCCGGGACTTGAACACAGAACCTTCAGTGTGATAGGCGGCGCAGTCTATCACCACACCAAGGCAGCTGCCGGTGAAAGTTTCACGATAACCAATTTTTGGGCAAATTTAACGATGTTTGACTGTTAATTGCTTGCCTGTAGCAACTTGTTCAAATGTTTGTGCTCGACTTTGACATTGCTGTTCTGGCACCGATTTGTGTTGGTCTGCTAACTATGTGATGACAATTGCAGCAAGAGTTAGTCACAAGTAAGTTAGTACAAAATACAATGAAAAGCTTACTGGTTTAATTGTCAAACCAGGTGGGAAAATATTTTTGTGCAATTCAATGAAATAATTAACTAGCAAAATCCGGTGTTGGCCCAAGGCTTTATTAACAGTCAACAAAAACAATACTTAAGAAGTTTAAAGTAGAGAAACAAAAGTGAATGAATTAAGCTCAAAAACTTTACTTTTCTCGAGATAGCTATAGAGGCGTGGGCAAAGGTAAAGGTAGAGGTAAAGGTAAAGGTAAAAGAACGGCCTAAGTCATCATGTGGGACTGAGTCAACCTTCACGTGGTCTCCCTGCCTTCGCATAGACAACCATGAAATCATTTAAAGTGACTGTACATTCGGACTGAGATACCCTCCGAATCACACACATGATGAAAAAACAAAAACAACAACGTCAAGATAAGGAAATTGGGAACAGCAACTTTGCTCTCCGGAAGAGTCAAACCATCGATCGTCGGTCAAAATATTTCATCGCTGTTGTTGTTGTTGTAGCGATAAGGACACTCCCCGAAGGTCTTGGGGAGTGTTATCGATATTGATGGCCCTTTGCGGGATGCAGATCCGGTACGCTGCGGTACCAAGCCCGAACATCTCGGGAACGATTTGGTAAAATCACATGCGACCTTCTAGGGCATCCCACCCTTGCCACCCGCTAGATCAATGAGGAGTTCGGGGTCGCCACGGATAGGTGACGTTGACAGTTGGGTTGGAGAAGCTATATATTGCGCTGGCGACCCTATGAAAGGGTTGCGCTACACGACCCCTTGAATCTATTTGGCATTTTAGTCGCCTCTTACTACAGGCATACCTACAGCGGGTATATTCTAATCCTAACCCGCTGGGGTATTTCGTCGCTGACGGTGGCAATTAAATATAAAAGTAAGGCGCCATAACCTTCCAAGAGCTCTAAGGCCGGTGGAAATTGGTGAGCGGAAATCAAAAGCTTCCAAAAGCGTCTTCCGCTTCTCTAAGAGCATGTCAAGGGAACTGCGACAGCAAAGCTCAAACATGCACTCCTGTATTAAGTGATCCTATAAAGAAGGCAGCAGCAAACTCAAGAGGGAAAATACATAAGTTTTGTGGCTGGTTGATTGAACTATTTAGAAGCGCAATTATATTCACCGAGTATAATTCATACAACTCCATCTCATTCCACTACAATTGAAATACTTAACGGTATTGGTCATCCACCAAATTCCACCAATAGTTTTTTCGGCGCTCCATCTGTTGCCAACACGAAACACCAAGTACCTAATCCGGTTATGGGCTTAGAATATGCCCGCTGCAGATATTCTGTTAGGGGCTAATAAAATTCTGAAATGATTTAAAGGGTTGTGTAACGCAATTTATAGCTTATCCAACCAAATTGTCAACCTCACCTACCCGTGGCGAATCCTGTTTCTTAACAGCCGAGGCTCTGGCGACCCTAAAATCCCTCACGGAAACAGGGAGTGGGGCGGGATGGCTCAGAAGGTTCAATGTGGTCATATTAAATCGTTCCCGCGATATTCGGGTTTATACCTTTACTATGTTTGTTACCGGTACTTACCGGTTTTATATCCGGAAAAACGTTCGGGGAGCGTCTTTATCGCTGCAACGACAACAACAACGAAACACCAAGGCAACTCAAAACTTTTGCTAATCCTTCCAACACAACGGAGGCCTCCCTCTTGCTCTGCTCGTGTGATGCTTAGAATATTTTTGGGTAGGGGCACCTTCATTTGCATTGAGTGAGCTAGCCATAGCATAGCCACTGAGTTTTAAATCGGGGGGCTATATTGATGTCATTGAAAACGTCCAACATTAATTCAACATTTAAAAGTCTCTTTGAATAACCATCCATGATGTTGTTACAACGATTGACTTGTCTCGTCTTACACAATCCCACCGTTTCCATATGTACTCGTATATTAATTCATTCAACGCCAGATTCTAATCAGCTTGTTGTTGTAATTTATGCAGTGACAATGGCATGCTACATCTTGGACGTTCCATAAGGTATACTGAATCACATCACATTTATGCTGCTTTGCATCATTGCACATGCGCAGCTTTTGCCGACCAAATGTTCATCGGTATACACACATACACATGAGATAATCCTAAGGCGCACAGGTGCTATGCCACGATTAAATGTCAAACGCCGCGCTATGCCTGATTTGTGATGCGCTATAATTCAGCGAATTGGTGGTTGCACAGTTGGTGCACAATTTAAGTTTTATGTTCTGCTGCAGCACCAATAATCGTAAAGTGTGCGATCTTGCAACTTAAGTTATTGCACAATTACAGCGCATACGACGGAGCTTCTGGTCATTCACTCAAACGACGATACACGCCGCTGTATTCAAACAAAATGTTGGCGCCTATTCTACTTGCCGACGTTGAGACAGAAGTCGGTAGTCTCATTGCTCATTCGTATCTTCTTTTTTGGTGCTTTTTTTGTGTATTAGCAAGCAGCGGATTAAGGAGGCGCGTAATTTATGTTTGATTGGCTTTTAAGACCAAATGAGATACGAAATTTGCGCATTGCGACAGGAATGAAATGAATGCCCAAGTGGAAGCATAATTCGCAGAGAAAAGTACTAAAAGTGAAATAACTTTTCATTTAATTGACCGAATAATATGTTGAACGAAATTACTTAATGAGCTTATCGAATGGCTGGTTTTATGAACATTTTCACCTTTCAGTCCCGTATGTATTATTCTTGAGGCTATTGAGGCTCAAAACATGTGAGGCAGTGCGCGATGTTCACAAGATACCTAATTGAGGTTCAGCATAATTCACCAAGCAGGTTGAGAATTGTTCTGTCTAAAAGGTGCATTCTTAACTCATACCTCTTCTCTCAGTGTTGTAGTATTATTGGGCTTTCGGGAGGAACTGGATACTGTCGCCGCATACCATCCATTGCATGTATAACATAGTCATTCGTGCGATACCAACGTAAGGCGCTAGACGAGAAGAGGAATCGACATAGGGTTGGGAAAATACAAAGGCTAGCATGCCTGGACATGTCAGGCGTAGGAAGCAACGCACCTCAGGAGGGTTTATAAGTAATTTTTCAATTGATATCTCTGCAAGGGATTGACCGCGAAAGGGCATCTACGACTAAGAGAATCTAACGTGTAGAGACGCACCGAATACGGGCATGCGACGATATTAGATGCCATGAAAAGGGGACTATTAAACGGAATCACAAATGACATAACATCCTACACCGACCAATTCAAGGCGGTGCATTATAAGATATATATCAAGGGAAGAATGGGAGGAGGACCTAGACGGTAGTAGGGGCATTACAATCTATACAAACGGCTCAAAAATGAAAAGGGGAACTGGACCGGGAATGTACTCGAAGCTTCTGCAGGTAAATCAATCGTACCTACTCCCTGACTTATGCAGTGTCTCCAAGACAGAGGTCTATGGCATAGAGAAAACAGCCAGAATGCTCAAGGATAATACATGGTAAAGTCGGACATCGTGCGGAGCTTGTTAAACTCGCTGTGTTTCAGGGTACACCGAAATTGAATACAATGAATTGGCTGCCGAGGCAGACACCTCCATACGGCCACCGCTAGGTTAACTCCTCAGAAAAACCAAGGAATGTTATATTAAGGCAAGGGACTTGCTGTGGACCAACCGGAATGTTTGTAAGTTCTAAAGCTTCGTATGACCATGTTTTGATAAGAAAGCAATAAGCTTCCAAAGCTAAACAAATCTGCAGTGGGATTGTCATCACAGGTCAATGCGCTATTACCCTAATGCTCCGACCGTAGCGCATACCAACAAATTACCTCTGCAGAAGCTGCTAGGATGAGGATGAAGAGGAGTCAATTCATCACAATCTATGCCGATGTTCAGGATTGCAACCAATACCACTAAGATTTCTGAGTGCACGGCAATCTAGCACAGGTGGGGAAAGTGGATCTTTCACTTCTACTTACATTCATAAGGTAAATCAAATGGTTCGTTGCCTACAACTAGGAAGTAATATGGTTGAGCCAATGCGCCGCCACCCTGCACTCAATAAGCCATTCACAATGGAACACTACGAATGAAAATATTGGGAAATTCGCACGCATGCCCGCTTAGCCTAACCTAACGTAGTATTATTGCTGAAAATATTGTGAAAAAAGTGATGAGAACCAAGTACTTGTGAAGTTCTAAGTGCAACATTCAGAAGCGCGTCTAACAAACTAAGGATTTTTTTATTAACAAGAGCTCGCAAGTTTAAACACGAAGTAGGGCAGCTTTTTTAGAAGACCTTCGTACACTTCTTCTTGGTAGCAATCAAGAGACAAGTTATTGTTTTGTTATAGGATCTTTATTGAAAGCGAATTATTATCGTCGATTTATCGGATTATTTTAAGTTTCTTATCGGCTTGTTAAACGATGAGTTATAGTATTTATATTGAAGTTTAACCTGTATAAGTTTCAAGGGATATCTTTTCCGAGAAATTTTTGATAGTTTCGGTTTACATCGATAATTTTTTGATGAAACTGTGATAGCTAATTAATTGAGGATCACACTGCGACCATTGTTATACTGTGATAACATATCGATAACTTCTTGAAAAATAAACGATCACTTTTCCGTAATAAATCGAAATATTCTCGAAAAAAGTATCGATATGTATTTTTTTTAAATATCGAAACAATTTTTGATAGCAAATCGATAAATTTTTGATAAAAATAGATAAGTTTTAGATAACATATCGATAATTTTTCGATAAATGACTGATAAATTTTCGAAAAAAATCGATAACTTTGGGTCTACCACGTTATCCCCAAAATCAAAATCCCCAAAACAAAAGCCCCAAATCAAAATCCCCAAAATCAAAATCTCCAAAATCAAAATCTCCAAAATCAAAATCCCCAAAATCAAAATCCCCATTTTATGTGTGAAATAAATTCAAATTAGGTTTAAAATCGCCGCGACCAAAAAAGGCTTATAAAAAATAACCCTGGGCTACGCCATGCCAAGTCCGGGTGTGTGGTATAACCGTGACTACCGCCACGGTGATATCCTTCTGCGTAGTACACGCTTCTGTTAGCTTGTTCGAATTAGAGCGACTAGCAGTCCTATATATGGATAAGTAAAAATATGTATTGCCAAAACGTGAATATATAGTTATATATAGTTATATATATTACACGGCCATGATGTTTATCATAGCACTGGTATTTTGTGTTTGGGGATTTTGATTTTGAGGATTTTGAATTTGGGTATTTTTTTTCTTTGGGGATTTTGTGGCACTCACATAACTTTTACGAAGAAAACCAAAAAATCGTTAACTCTTTTATAATCTTTGCAGTCGATAGCAAATTTATATCGCTTTGTTTCAATTTGGTGTCTGATATAGCTCATATCAACCCTATGATATACATACATTGTTCCCACATTAAGCTACAGTGTATTGGTCACACTAAAGCTTACATTGTATATTCCTCTATACAGCATGCCACTTCCAAATACTCCTACCTTGCGCTTACATTGAAATTCTGGCAAAATCCTTTTTCAAGAGCTTCTTCATTGCAAGATAGCAATATTTCAGGCAATTTAACATAATGGAAAAGAGTTCCAATGCTGTTCATATAGCAGTGGTTCGCACCATCCAAGTACGGCAGTGTTCCTTATCACACCGGGATTCAAGGTTTTTTTTTTTTTTAATTAAACAGTTCTCGAGATGTTCGGGCTAAAACTCGTATGCTGCTAGTTTTCTGAATGTGCCGGATGGATCTGCATCTTGCAAAGAACCTTCAACATCAACAACACTCTTCAAATCCTCCGGGAAGTGCCTTTATCGTCACAACAAAAACAATTCCTCCAGTTTTATACACTCATAATTCTTTTTCTGGTATTATTCAATGGTTATATCACGAGCTCTGTAGTCGAAATAGTCTACCGAGATTTTTCGGTTACAATAACTACTAACCAGCAAATATAATGTTTAATTGGTCCTCAAACGGAGGGGGACATGTTTAGAGAATACAATATGGCAGCAGTTAATATCGGATTAACTTGGATGCTACCAGAAGTCAGAATTGGTAAGTCTTGAAATTTGTTAAAATTTTGTAATTCCCGTCTCAAATTGTAAACGGTTCTTTTTCTGCGTTCTGACCCCACCTGTACCAAATTCAGCAAACTTCCCAGCAACCTTCTTGCAATTATTAGGGGGACTCATGATAGCATATAAACTTATAAGGTGTAAAATTATATCCATTTACACACGCGGTTATATGAACGCACCTAGTAATACTCTTGATAAACTTGATTGTTTTTCAGCTGTATTATTTCCAAAAAAAATTTTTTTTATTGTTATACAAATTAAAAAATACCAAGATTAAGTGAAAAATCAAAACTAAAACGCCTTTACTTGCTGATGTTGGATATTTTTGATGAAAATGCCGTCTGTAATGTCTGCAAGGTTGCATTCCTTTGAGTTTACCGCGTTTACACAATGAAATGTGCGCGTAAATTTATACAAATTGTGTAAATGATTTTTCATACAAAATTTGACAGCTCGTGCGTAAACTAGATAAATTTATACGTTTACACACTTTATAAGGCATTTATACGGTTACATGAGTCCCCCTATTGTACAAAACTTGATCAGCACGTCATCAGTTCGCGACAGTTCTTTGTCTAAATATAGCGGCTGTCTGCATGTGACATGCCAATTTCAATCTGCTCGGCATCTGGCATAATTTGATGTTTAATTTTTGACGGTACGTAAATCGTGAGCTGACATTTGCGACGCGATCAGATTGCTGCTCCTACGAGTAAATGCAGCTGTTGGCGTACATACAACAACAAACAAATGTACATTCATTAATATTGCACTCTACTATATTTTTGGGTTAATATCTCTTGCTTGAATGAAAATTCAGATATTTGCGAATTGAAGCCATAAAAACCAAAAAAAAAAATCAAATGTTAATTGTGGGAATAATGCAAATTAATAGGAAAAAACCAGCACGTTTGTTAGTTTATAATTGGCCAAAATCGTCAGCACTTCCCATAAATTGAATGAATAAATTGGCGCTGGCATCGTAACGGAAGGCGCGCTACCGTTACTGAAGTCATTAAAAGCTCTTATGAGTAAACTTAGTTGGTGACGAATGAAAAGCACTGTCTAGCTGTGACTAACTCTAAAATCATCAAAAAGGAGAATATTTAGTGATTACAGATGAAGTTCGATGTAGCAATGAAAAATTACTTCTCTGTAGAGTTTTCAGCGAGCCCGTGAGCTAATGTGCAACTTTAAGGAACTTTTCGCCATCTTCAGTTAACGCTAAACGGGTCACCGAACGAATTCTGTCAAACGAAGTACCAGTTGGCGTGAACAAAAATTGCGAAAACGGCTCTAGTTAGAATGAGTCATATTGAGAACTGCGTTCGTGCAGAGAGGATATGCTTAATTGAACGCAATATTGTGGTAGGAATTTTTAAGTCATACAAAAATCTTTCACAAAAATCAAAGCAAAAATCTGACCCCATTTCGACGCACATTTCTCCTGGAACTTATTGACGTCTAGTCGGTACTCCGTTCGAACCATTTGGTGCCAAAAATGTACCTGCAGATATATTATTATAGAACATTCTACTTCCTTAAGTTCCGGAAGTATATAACTCCCCATAGTTAGAAACTTAATGTGCGCATGAGTTCGGTTTTCAGACGGGTAGTGCGAGACTATTTCTTTGCAATGTAGCACCTGCAAATGCGGTTTAAGGGGATCCACATTTTCTCAGTATGCACGCCAAGCGGCCAATGTATCGTGTTTGTGGCTGTGATCCTAAAGGTTTTTTCCTTGACCTATATAGTAGGTCCTCTGTTCTCCTTCTATCCTAATTCGACCGGGTTTGCTTGGTTACCTTGCCGGTGTCTGAGGGGTACCAATTGGAGACCGCTAACTCCTTGAATCTGCTAATATTTCTTTTGATTGATGCAAGTGGTTGATGCTACTGGACCGCCTCCGCAGCATCCAACAGCGCACTGCCCTTGCAAGGTCTGCCTTCTTGTTGCCCTCGATGTTTGTGTAACCAGGGTTATGTTTGCGAAGTTAGCTGTAAGCGACCATTTATAGCTGCTGATGGCTTTAGCGGATGAAGTGATGGGGGAATTAAGCCCTATGAGCGCCGCTTGTCTATTTGAGTAAAAGCGTACCTCGCGCTAGGTTGGAGGAGCAATTTATTTGAAGGAACAACACTCCCAACTCCATTTAAAGCTACCTCATTATTGTAATGTCTTCCAGCTATCAAGGATATGAAACCACAATATCGGCAAGGAAGTCTTTATTTTTAGCGGAAATCAAATACGTTGCCTCTTACTCCTACAACTCTAAAATAAAAGTACCGATTTTTTCAGGAGGTGGCCCAGAGTACACCTCATATGGATTCCGGGACCCAGGGACATTGCTAGGCATATTCTCCCTGACAAAGAACGCTTAGGCATACCCCTTGCCACATGCAAGCTAATGCTAAAGGAGTAGATCTACCGTCAAGGCAATGATAGATGGCTACAAACCCCAGGGTGTAGGACATCTAAGCAAACATGGTCAAAATGGAATCTTCAGAAATCCCGTATGTGTATACCCTGAGTAAGGATACTATTTGAACACTTGTAGGAGTACTAACAGGGCATTGCTTTATTGGTAGGCATGCATAAAGACTAGGAGTGCCCGGTTAATCTATGATATAGGAGTTGTTAAGATGACGAAGAGGAAGGCACGGTGGATCAACTCATCTGGAACTGTTCGATTTTAAGTTGGATAATCTACGTCAGGTTATGCAGTATGACATCAAGAAATTGGTAGTATTTGTCAGGTCCTCAAAATTATTCGAAGAGGAATGGTAATGGTATCACAACCGGTCTACTGATACAAGCCTATTTTTACCTCAGCGGCAGCCACTTCAACCTAACCTCAACTAGTGAATAGGTTATGGTTTCGCAGACAATGCCAATTTACTGTCAAATATATAATTGACTAGAAGACCCGGCAGACGTTGTCCTGCCCTAAATTTGGCCTATCTGCATACATTTTAATAGGCTTTTCCATCTGACTCTGCCCTCCCCCCCTCTTCACTTTTTCCTAATCCTTTTATTTATTCCTCCCTCCGTCTTTTTGGCTTCATATATCTCCATCTTCGTCTCACTTTATCTCTTTCTCAATCTCCTTCTCTCTTTTCTCTTCTCTCAATTCGTTCTCATTCTTCTGCATCCCTTATTGCCAGTCCCAGTCCACCTCCGAGTCTCAGTCCCAGTCCCACTCCGAGTCTCAGTCTCAGTCCCAGTCCTAGTCCTAATCCCAGTCCCAGTCCGTCTCTAGATAACATATTACTCTGTACTAAAGCACACATCAACAGCTTTCGTTTGATATCCATATTGTATAAACACTGTCTAGGCACTCTTTGGCCCACGTTTTGGCCTATATCTCGAGACCCTAGTTTTTGTTGTTGTTGTTGTTGTAGCGATAAGGTTTCTCCCCGAAGGATTTGGGGAGTGTTATCGATGTGATGGTCCTTTGCCGGATACAGACCCGGTACGCTCCGGTAACACAGCACTATTAAGGTGCTAGCCCGACCATCTCGGGAACGATTTATATGGCCACATTAAACCTTCAGGCCATACCTCTCTCCCCACCCCCAAGTTCCATGCGGAGCTTGGGGTCGCCAGAGCCTCGTCTGTTAGTGAAACAGGATTCGCCGCGGATAGGTGAGGTGGACAATTGGGTTTGGAGAAGCTATATATTGCGCTGGCAACCTGAAAGGGTTGCGCTACACAGCCCCATGAATCTGGTATTTTAGTCGCCTCTTACGACAGGCATACCTACCGCGGGTATATTCTCACCCCCTAACTCGCTGGGGGTTCGATACCCTAGTCACCAGGGGTATGAAAATTACCCTCTACACAACTAAAGACCCCCCTGAATTAAAAAAAATGTCATAGTACCTCTAAATCGCTTGGCCCCCTCAATTTTTTCATGCACCAAGTTTAAAGTACAACTTTTAGAAAAAAGTGGTCGCCGCAAGGCGATTATTTGCTATAAAATGGAATAAAGAGTTTATCTTGAGAGCAGATACGACCTCTTACCGGCGGACACTGAGACCTATTTGAAAGAAATATGAGAAAATGAATATCAATGAAAAATGTCGTACTGGTTGCGGACATTTGTATTAGCCAATTGAAAATGGGGGCTCCGTGAATAAAACCCATTATGCGTTAGATAAACCTAAACTGAATGTATCCATAAAGTTACCAGAAGCTTGTTCGGCGACCAAACTAGAAAATTACCACAAGAACCATGACTAATCTTCCTAACTAGCGTCTTTTGAAAAATACTATACAGAAATTACCTAATGTCCACCCCACAATCGGCTTCTAGACCTAAAAATTTGATCTGATGTAATCCTTGACACTTTGCAGCCCAAGGTTGGGTTTCACAACTTTCCTACTTGGCTGATCAATTCATCAGGCTTTTCGTTACCATCTTTGCTCATATGACCGAGGCAATACAATGATTGTATGTTTCTTTCAGCTGCAATTCTTTCAAGTGCTTATTTGCAACCTTGCATACTTCTAGTTGTTGTGTTATGCTAGACTATCGCCCCAGTGACCGCCTGAAGGTCAATACAAAAATTAGCGCGTCTCCAGTTTGCGCATTTTTCTCCAGTATCTTGGCCAGTTTGTACAATTTTGTTATTACTGGATCAGCACGGTATACGATAGACCATCCAGAACTCATTAGTTGGTTCCAATTTTGTATTGTATCGACATTTCGCGCCCTTGCCAAGCGCTTCCAACTCTTCTGAGGCTCTTAGATGACCGAATGTTTAAAAAAGAAAAATATAAAAATTTGTTTAAAAAATAGAAAGTGGTGAGTACTAAATCCAACCCCTGGCATTTTCGGAGGCTTAGAATACATCCGCGGCACAGATGCAGGTCGTAAGATGTGACTAAATTACCCAAGTGAGTAAAGGGGTTGTGTTGCGTAACCTCTTCAACGGGTTGCGAGTGCAATTTATAGCTTCTCCAAGCGAATTGTGAATCTCACCTTCCCCGGGTGAATAATTTTTCCTTGGCATCCTAGGCTCTGGCCTAGAAGGTTCAATGTGATCATATTAAATCGTTCCCGAGATGATCGGGCTTCTACTTTAATGGTGCTTGTTGCCGTAACATACTGTAACGTACCGGATCTATACCGGCAAAGGACCATCAACCACGATAATTATTCCCAAAACCTGCGGGGAGTGTCTTTATCGTTACAAAAACAACTACAAGAACAAGTAAAAAAAATTTAAAATCGAAATCCACTCCGTTGAGCAGACACCGCTTTTGGGCGTACAAAAGCTGGCTGATGGTAAGTGTCCGCCCGATAGAAGTTTCACTGTATACATACATACAGTTTTCTTGAATATTCGCATAAACCAATTTAAATACCGTTAGCAACCCACAATGTCGCCTAACATAATACATAATTTGCTTGTTTTCTGTTTTCATATTTGCACCGCGAGTTGGTAGCAACTGTCTACCCTAGAAATTTTATTATTAACGAGATTAATTTAAAATTCATTTAGGTGCACACTTCATTTTGCAGTGCGAACATAATAAGTTCTTGAATTCCTGAATAAAATTGACATAAATATAGTGGCGTACTGTCAAAAGCAAAATACTAAAAGGAGGAAAATATTTTTGTGGTTTCTTGTTTTTTTTTTTTTTAATATCAAATTATTATAACCCGCCTACTCGTTGCCGGTTTCGCGATGAGCACAAGCTCGATGGCTTGGCGGCACAGCTGCCCTATACCAACAACCACCAAAACATTAAGCATGCGCAGCCCGCAGATAGGCAGACAATAAGACTGGTCCTCGTCGTTGTAATATGGTTTGTACATATTTTGCTTAAGGCTCGTTGGAGTAATTTTCACTACAAACATGTTCCAAATATGACGAATTGTCTTGCCAATATTGCCAATCAAGTTTACAGTCAAAAGCCAAACACAGTATTTGCCACCTGCTTGTGGCGCGGAAAGGTCTCTTATACATTTTGCATTATTGCGAATGCCACAGATCGTTTGCAGGAGTAAAACTGTGTAGTAAACAAAATGACAGTCAGCAGTCGCACAAAAAATGCAGTGACAATAACAACGCCCGGCCTCTGTGGGGCTTCAGGCTTTTCTGACAAAGTATGTTACAATCCAACATTTGCACATGCGCAGGCGCACGCTTCCATACATAGGAGAATGATACGCCAAGTCACTTTGGAAATGGCAATAAGGGGCGTATTATAGTGGCTGTGATGGCTTTGCACCTTCTTAGCGCTTACGTTCGTGTTGATCAACTTTACATGCATTTGTAGGCATTGCTCGTACTATTATTAAGTACATTTTATTCTTATTATTTTTATTATTATTATGCACATATTTTATTAAATCATTTTATTTTTCATCAATTTTCACTACTGTTTTTGTATTTGCAAATATTTTTATGTATTTATTTAAGTTGCTATTAGCAGTTTGTATTTTATTTATACAGCGCATGCGCGCGCATATTTATTGAATGAGCAGAAAAAACGCGCACGCAATCACATCGTGTGAGCGTGAAGGCGTTCCTTAATGCACCTACACCACTGAAATGATGGAGCACACAATTTGGTCTCAATAATAGACTGGCAACTGCTATTTTTAATACAACGAAAGAGCTTAAGTAAGGTGCATATTAAGTTGGGCCTTCGGTGTATCACTGCTATGCAAAATCATAACTGGGCTTTATCACTGACAGATGTTTATTTTTGAACTTTTCCAGTCTTTTTTAGTGATTAAATTTTATTTTCCAATTGTTTCTCTCGCCTGCTCTGTTAGAGCTTACATAATGTAAACCTGACAGTAGGTGATGTTGTTTTTGTAGCTGTGCTTTATCCCATCCATTAGATGCGACCACTTACTAATTGTCACCAATGTCCTCTAACGGGAGTTCGAGGAAACTTGCAGTTTCAACAGGGTTGTACAGATAAGGATGTTAGGGGCATGGAGCCATTGCAATTGAAAAGATGGTTGTGTCATGTGGGGACACATTACAAGCGGGACATACATTGGCTAAGTCGCTGTTGATTGTGGATAAGTAAGAGTTGAATCTACTGCAGTATACAGTTCGCAAGCCTAAAACCACCGACGTGGTAGCCCACTATGGTCGACATTTGATATGTCCACATTGTATTTAAGGTCGCCGAGGATTTGGTCGTTGACAATGTCAGAGCAAACTGGAAACAGTTAGTTATTATAAGGGTCGCCAAATAATTGTTATTCCTCAATATTTATACCAGAAAAATATACTACGTCTCGATCGTATATTTTTGACTATGCAAGGACTATTTCCACGACAAATTTTAAATAATCTCTAGACCCTTCGGGAATAATTTTGAGATCACTCCGCTACTATTTCGATCTTAATTTAGAAATGTGTTAAGGATATGTCGGGATTTGCACGATTATTTCAGAACTATTCTGTGGTTATGTCGGTAAATATCGGGTAATTTTCAAATAGTTACCTGATTATGCTAGCTACTATTTTGGATTCACTTTGGTACTGTTTTGGATTCATTAAGCAGGGTTCCGAAAAATTCATTTATAAACACGAAAATTAATAGAACCGAAGTAAATATTTCTGTAAATATGTATGTAATAAAATTGTTGTGTTTACTTGTATTTCTGGTAGAATATAAAGCGCAACACAATGCAAAAGCTTATGGAAACTTTTGAATAAAAAAAAAAAATGAATAAATGTAAGGCGCTATAACCTCCGAAGAGAACTAAAGCCGAGCTTCTGTTCCAATTTGTGTCGTGCTCCTCTTGATTTTCCCTAAAAATTGGCCGGACGGAACCTAGATGTTTTATGCCGACTCCGAACGGCATCTGCAAGGCAGATTAGTTTTCACTAAGAGCTTTTCATGGCAGAAATACACCCGGAGCGCTTGTCAAACACTGCCGAGGGGCGACCCCGCTTAGAAAAATTTTCTTCTAATTGAAAAACCTTATTTCTAAAATTTTGATGTTGCTTTGCCCGGGGTATGAACCCATGGCATACGGTGTGGTAGGCGGAGCACGCTACCATCACACCACGGTGGCCACCAATTTATAACTTTTTAACACTTTTGAATAAGATCAAACCTAAATATGTGTATGTCCATGTTTGCTGCAAAAGCGAATTTGCATCTTGTAACCATTAAAATGTATTTAAAAAATAATAATTTATTTTGGAAGCACATTAATAAATATATAAGTATCTAAATGATTGTCCTCAAAGCTATGCTTACTGCATATACATCTACATATAGGTCCGGATTTCAAAATTCTAAAAACCATCGAAGACTTAAAATATATATTCCTTAGACAATCTCAATATAAATTGATTTTTTGTAATTTCACATGACACAAATCAACCTCCTTTAGAGTCAATTAACTATTACACGCGAGGGGATCGATAAAAGCTTTTGCCAGCCTGCGATTGAAGGTCTTTAAAGCTCTTATACAGATTATTGCATACAGGTGAAAGCTCTCTATGAATCCCTAAGAATATTTTGTTTTAGTTGGTTTCTGCCTTTGAATTCTTATGTTTGGTCGATTACTAGATATTAAAATCCAAGATTGGTTTGTCTCAAAAATAGTATTCCTAAATAAAATTTTCTGAATTCCGTTGAGAAAACACAAGTAAGCATATCAAAATTTCGGAAATAGTCAATATTTTGGTAAGGATGTTAAAAAATGTTCAAAAAGCGATATTTTAAAATATTGTTTAGTCATCGCAAATATCTTTAGCCTTAGAAATAAAAAAGGATAGCTGTATTTTTCTAACATATGATTATTCTACGATGAAAACTACGCTCGAAATCAGCCAAAATATAATAAGTGACAATCGGCTGATATGGCTCTCATTGAACACCGATTTCTCGAAATAGTTGTATAAGGCACAATAAAAAAAGTATCTCGTAGTTTTCGTCCGTCTTGGTTCCAAGAAAACGTGATCAAAATATTTACATGCAATTTAAGATCACTTTATATATCACACATGGTTTAGCTGCGATTATTCGAATAATCGAAAACGAGCAACTATTCGAATGATCGACGATGTACGATCATTTGTACATAATTCGGCACCTTTAAGCCAGAATTTCAGGTTTTTTTTTCATACTGCCTCCAGTTAAGTATAAGAATGTTTTGTTTTTAGCTATGTTTAGAACCAGCGAACGCCTCAGGTTTTGAAGTTATTTTTTTTTTCAGCTTGTCGGTATTTTGAAGCTACCAAGGGCCCTATTCGCTAACTGTGAGTTTTAAAGTATGCACAAGAAATTGTGTGAACTTTGAAATTCTGACTATGTAAAGCAAAACTGTGAACAAAAAAACTCACTGATCAAAATTTCGTGAGTTTGTGACATTCAAAACTCATACCCACTGTTGCAGAATGACTTTTTTGATTTCATGGCGTTTGATGAATATTTTCTCACTGACATATGACTTTTTACATTCAGCGTTGATCAAGCAAAATAATTTCCACAATACTTTACAGAATCGAATAAAAATTTAAAGTGTACATTTTGTGTGCAAATGAGTTTTCAATAAGTGTACATTTTTCAAATTTTCACATTTAGGGAATTGACCCCCGGCTACCAATTATTTCTCATCACAATCGGCATAATTGTACTGGTTATGGGCCCTTGGCCAACGATCAAATATAAATCCTCCCCTGTTTACATGCATCAGATCATATACAACTTCTTTCATACTTTTATTTAAAAATGAATACATAATTATGATAATATATATAACGTGCTAGCGAATTCAAAATGCGCAGAAATGTAAAATGTTAAGAACTTAATTATTTTCAAATTAATAGGAAGTATATAAATAATAAAATATATGTATGTTTGACTTTGGTTTTATGCATTAAGCTCTTAAACCATAAACAAAAACAGCTTCTAAATAATTAGTAGTGAAATTGTTTATACAAACGATTCGTTAAATTTAATTACTTCACTCCTTTTGTGTTACAAATGCCACATAAAATATTGTTATAGATCTGAAAATAGAGAAAGAAATAAAAATTAGTACAGTTTGTGATATTAAAGTATTTAATTATGAATCTTAAATGCAAAAATAAAAAAAAAATACTATTTTGATATTTAAGTTATTAATAAGGATCGCAAAACCCAGCCAGGTTGGGTTGATCGGCCAAGAAATACCTAACATTGGCCGACACTATGCACACAGTGTTACTAGAATTTATTTTATGACCTAACGGAAAACTTCCAACTAGGTACCAAGTCTTAAGTAACTCCGTCGTCTTGGCAAATACCAGAAGTTTTCTATGACCTAGCTTAATTTCTCACTGATAGAAATGGTGCTGGTAAAATCAACACATCGGTTCTGTTGTTCTTGACTTAACGGAGATTCGGTGAAATTGATCGAATTATGGTTAATTCGACCGTGTTCTTTGTCAAGCGAACAAATTAGTTTAGTCATTTCAACAGAAGAGAAATTGTCGCTCTTAAGTTAACAAAATTCTGTAAAATTGACAGATTCCTAATCAGCCTAACTGATTTTTTTGTTAACACAACTGATCTCACTGGTCATTTCAACAGCGATCAACAGTCAATACATGAGCAAATTTCAAAGAAAATTTTCCGCTCACTGCGCTCTCTACTTTGTACTTATGTATGCTGTGTACTATATGTATGCACATATTTACTTATGTATATGGCGGCGGCCGTGGTGTGATGGTAGCATGCTCCGCCTACTAAACCGAAGACCCCTGGTTCACACCTCGGGCAAAGCAACATAAAAATTTTAGAAATAAGATTCTTCAATTGGAAGAAAATTTTCCTAAGCGGGGTCGCCCCTCGGCACTGTTCGGCAAGCACTCCGAGTGTATTTCTGTCATGAAAAGATCTCAGTGCAAACTCATATGCCTTGCAAATGCCACAACATTGGTACTTTCGTAAAAAAACTGTCGCAACAACTTTTGTTTGTTCATTTGACTACTAAAACGGTGAATTACGAATCAACGATTTGTGCGCAGTTGATACAACATCTTGTTGCGATGGATAAATATTGACAGAAATTTCGGTTGAATTGACCCGTATCTCGATTGATTTTATCAGTCTTTTTCTTCCAGTGCTGCCTCAGGATCCGGTAACTCTGCCGCCACTAGTATCTGGAGCCTTGAACTTGCGAACGCAAGATACGAACACAGAACGTGCTCAACTGTGTATTCTTGCAATTCACACTTCCTATGTCTACTGCTAATTTATAAGCATGTGACGTTAGAAGGCATTATCCAATTAGTATGTCAAATTTGTGAGTCTACCGTCGATCATGATCTTAGAAATTTTGCAGCCCCATGCTGCTGTCCACGCCTTTCCTGCTTGATAGATCATACGCAACTCCTGTCTCTCTTTGACTTCTCCCAAACGGATAAAGACATTTGTCGTCGATTCAGGGCCGGATTAACAAGTAGGCAGAATAAGCAGTTGCCTGGGGCCCCCGATTTTAGGGGCCCACGAAAAATGAAAAATACTTCTAAAATTTTCTTACACTCAGAGAAAAAATCGTTCTAAAACGAACGAAACAAGTTCAAAATTAAGAACATTCGTTGACAAAAGTCTGTTAAGTACGTTTTTTCTTAACTCGTGACCGATGGCTTGTTTTTCCAAGCACACCGTTCGTATTTTATGACCAATTTGGTATCGATGTGTGAACCTTCTGTGCTCATTTCAAGCACTACTTGATTTAAGATTTTTCGTTCTCACGCTCCGAAAACGTTTGTTTTGTCGTCGTTTTAATAGTTTTCGGTCTCAATTCAAGAACGGTTTGTGCTTAATCATTGGTGAGAATAAGGTAATTTTTTATATGGTACCCCATTATTTATTTATTTTTTATTAATAAATAATTTTTTTGTTATTAATAAAAAAATATTAATAACAAAAAAACTATTATTAAAAGCCAAAAGGTTCGAAAAAACGCATAATATGCATTTTTTCATATATTTCTCTTATCGAGAAATTTTTATTATTTGATGATGCAATCTGAATATATATTTAAAACATTTCATAACAAGTTTGAGAATTACCTGTACATATGCGAATGGAACTAAACGAAAAATAAGAGTTAAAAAAATAGAATACAAAAAAATGTTTTAAAAAACTTTAGAGTTTGACGGTGATCGAACTCGCACCACACGATCGCAACCGCAACATTATAGCCGCTGGGCCACTACAACTGCTTGGTAGCTCGTGCCAAATGTTGTACTTAACATTGTAGTGCACACGAATTGTACCGTTTCTTTTTTCTTGAACTTAATTTAAGAACATCGTTCTCATTAATAGAACATTCGTTCATATTTTATGACCAGCCGTTCTCTTTTCAAGAACATGGTTCTCAGTTCAAGAACAATGTTATTGTTTTAAGAACAGGTCGTTCGTTTTCAAGAACAAAAAAGTAAGAACATGAAAAGCTTGAATTGAGTCCGGTGGTGCTGGATTTTAGAACGGCGTTTTTCTCTGAGTGTACAAACATAAAATTCTAGAGAGTGAAAGAAAAATATTATCAGAAGTAAAAATAATTTTTACTGAAATAAATAAAACTCAATTGACCGCATTCAAAAGGCGACGACCCAAGAACTAGACAAGGTTCATAAAAAGGACATTTCCGACTCATTTCACAAATTGTATGAGCGTGAAAGAAGTGTATCGAAGTGAAAGGAAAGTATATTGAATAATAAAAAAGAATTATTTAAAAGTGTACACTGGTTGTTTTTATTTTGAAAAATTTCGATTATTTTTGGAACAGAGGGTGTAGAAGCCTTCAACTCTATATTGACTGCCATGCGTTTAGTGAGTAAGTCATTGCAAAGTGAAAAGGCAGATTTGCAAACGTGTGCTTTTTTGTACGGATCGTTAGAAGAGAGTTTAGTTTCATTCCGTGAAAAGTTCAATGATTTCGAAGAAAAAACAAAACAATTATTACCTGGAGTACCTAATGACGGAAATGCTCCAGAAGTAGAATTTTCGCCTCGGAATGATTTTAGGACAAAAAGTTTCCTCGAAACCATCGACAATCTTCAAAGTGAAAGTGTATGGAAGTTTCAGAGAGATTTGCATTTCTCATCAACTTTTCTCTAAGTGATGGAGACCTCCACGAAGTTATAAATAACTTCGTTCGTTTTTATCCTAGAAATTTGGAAGAATTTTTCATTGAAAAGAAACAATTCCAAAGTTACGTGAACTTAAGATACACTGGAGCACAAAAAACTCATGGTCATTTGTATAAGATTCTAATGGAAGATCAATTAACCGATTTATTTCCTAACACAGAAATAGCTTTTCGGATTTTTTTTTTTGCCGAAAACAAATGTAGAAAATGACATGTTTAAAATGTAGATAGCAATTTTATTGATATTATTACATAGTGACAATGAAATGTTTATGAAAGATATAAGTTTGTACATTTTTTTTAATCGAAACAAGTAAGGACGGGACTGTCTTCGGCTGTGCCGAAGACTTCATACCTTTCATGAATGGGGCTGAACAATAATCTTATCCCGTTCGTAATCTCCAAATAATCGGATGTATAGGATAAGAAATATATAGTGAACAGATGTACATACCTAAACGATTTTTAAGATAAATATAAAATAAAAAATGGCAAAAAACCCCTTATCTAAACGATCGGTTGTATGGGATATATATCATATATAGCTCCGATCGAAATGATTTTTACACTAAATCTTCTATGATATATTAGAATATATATCACCAAGTTTCACGTTTTTGTATTGGAAACTAAGGGAGAAATGGCCAAAAATCTTTCTATCTGAACGATCGGTTGTATGGGATATATACTATATATAGCTCCGAACAAGGTGATTTTTACAGAAAATATTCTATGATATATTAAAATATATATCACCTAGTTTCACGATTATCCTTTCTAAATTATGGGAGAAACGGCCAAAAATCTTTCTATCTGAACGATCGGTTGAATGGGATATAACTATATATAGCTCCGATCAAAGTGATTTTTTCAGGATATCTTCTATTATATATTAGAATATATATCACCGAGTTTCACGTTTATACTTTCTAAATTGCGGCAGGAATGACCAAAATTGTCTTATCTGAACGATCGGTTGTATGGGAGATATATGTTATAGTAGTCCGATCTTACCGGATCCGACAAATGTCTAATATAATACAAAAATACATCCTTGTGCCAAATTTCTTTGAGATATCTCAAAATTTGAGGGACTAGTTTGCGTTCAAACCGACAGACGGACGGACGGAGAGACGGACATGGATATATCAACTCAGTTCGTCGCCCTGATCAATTCGGTATATTTAATGGTGAGTCTATCTTCAATATTTGTCAACGTTACAAACATCGGACCAAAGTTAATATACCATTTCATGTTCATGAAAGGTATAAAAAGAAGGAAACCGACGTGAAAAGAGGGCCCCCAAATTGATGGTTGCCTAGGGCCCCGTTGAGGGTTAATCCAGCCCTGCGTCGATTCATCGAGTGCCGCACACTCTTTTGCCAACTCATCGGACTTTTCGTTACCTTCTATTACTTTACGTCCGATAACTCGCCGTTGTCGTTGCCAGGGCTATATTTTTTGCCATTAGGTCTGCAATGCTGTTGGGGTAGTTTTGCTTTTCACTGATTATCTCTGCATACCTTCTCAAACCATAAAACTGGGATCATACAGAAATGTGTAGGCTTGACAATTGCCGTAAATGCATTCTAGCTTCCTCTCGAACGCATACAGTGCCATGGAAGCTTTCTTCGTTCTCCCTTTCACCTGGGGTTTCCAAGACATCTTAATATCTAATATAATTTCAAGATATTTTGTGCTATACTTTTCCTGAAGGGTCACCCCTCTAAGCTTATATTTGCTAGTAAATAATACTTCATCGGTTTTTTCCGCGATAGCAGATAACCCAACTCCAGTTGCCCAGGCATATACATCTAATCGTACGAAGCACCTGATCCAGCAGAAAGCTGGTTGTTGGTACAAATTTACCGCGTGATGACTGAAACGTCATCTGCATACATCGTGAGTTTGACCGGGCTTCTGTCGAACCGCCTAAGCAATTGGTGGATGACTCTCTGTTTAGGAATTTTGTGTCCTCGCAAAGACCCCATTCGGACCTGATCATTCTGCATTGTCAGAGCCGGATTACTGCTTGAAGTTCAAACTAAAACCAAGGCTCGCTATAGGCTATGCTAGGCGAGAAATAATTTTTATTTTCATACATATATTTTACAAGCTTCAAACGTTTCTGGAACTCTGACATCCTATACAATTTTACATAAGAAACAATTTCCATAGCAACGCTTCTCGCTTCCACTCGCTTCCGTCAGCCTAATTGACTGCTTGCTTTACTGAATCTCTGTCGCTGCACTCACACGTGAACGCCGAATTGTTCACTGAGACTCTACGAAGTTCTGGAGTGCACCACTGCTCTTAACCAGTGGTGTCCAACGCCGGCAGAGCATCGAATACAACCCTGCAAAAAATTCGATTAGTCTAGGATGAATCCGGGATGAGTCGCAAAGGAGTATGCGACCAATACCTGTTTTGATCTCTTTGTATGAGTTGAACTGTTCCCTTTTGTTTGACAATGTCCTGTGAAGAGACTAATTGTACCCATTTATACCCGAAAGGAATCGATAGGACAAATCCCCTTTGTACCCATATGGGACCACATGAAGATTAGCCCTTTACGGTTCAATAAGGACTCAAATAGGGACCAGCTGCATTTTTCATGGCAGTAACACAATCGAAGGGCTTGCCAAACCACCAAATATATTTGATGTAAGTTGTTTGCCCACTTTTCAAAAAGGAATAAAAAATATTCTCCGAAAATTTGACCCTAACTCCGGCGTAGTCGTTGAGTCCTCGTAATTTAGGTTAGGTATAGGGATCCGCATTTTTAATAAATAATTCGATTCAATCATCTGTAATCTTTTTTAGTTTACTCATTAAAATGGGCTACATAGATTTCAAACTGACTAATCCCAACTGTACCCGAAACGGCCTAAATGGGATCAATTTGCCCGAATGTAAACAAAAGAGATCAATATGGGACCAATCTCTTTAGGGATTAATCGCACGATTTCTGCAGTATGTGTTTACATGGAGAATGTTTGGACATAGAGTTCATGCGTTGGATCTTTACTGCTTAGAGTGCAAGCTAGAACTGATTGACTGCTTGCTTTACTGAATTTCTGTCGTTGCGCTTATGAGTGAAAGCCGAATAGTTTTCCGAGGCATTACTAAGCTCTCGAGTGCACCACTGATGTAAACATTCAGCGCCAAACGCACTAATAAAACAACGATCGATGGACATTTTAAAACCCAAATTTAATGCGCGAGTACAACGTTGATTTCATTTCAATTACACATTTTAACAAGTAAAGGTGTGTAAGTTCGGGTGTAACCGAACATTATATACTCAGCGTGAACTTTAGTTGTACATTTCATTGATTCAAAACTTTTTTGCTATAGCTTATTATTCTAGTCTACTTTAAAATTGTTTTATATCTAAGTTGCCGTGGTCTTTAACCGATCCCGTCCATTTTTACTAGAAATATTTTCTGCTATAAGGAAAATATGTGTACATAATTTCATTACGATATGTTAATTTTTCTTCGAATTATGGCTCCCGAAACATAGAAAATTGCTTAGTCATAAAAGGGGCGGTTCCACGCATATTTTCAAAAATTTTAGTGTTTTCCAATTTAATGTTATAATTCAATTTAGAATGTAAAATTCTATTGATACAAAGCTCTTTTTGCTAAGATATAGCTTATTATTTTCGTATACAACCCTTTTAAAAATCTTTTATATAAAAGTGGGCGGACGGACGGACGGACATGGCTCAATCAAATATTTTTGCGATACTGATAATTTTGATATATGGAAGTCTCTATCTATCTCGATTCTTTATACCTGTACAATAAACCGTTATCTAATCAAAGTTTAAGTACTCGGTGTGCAAAGCACGCAGAGTATAAACAAGTAAGGAAGGTTAAGTTTGGTTGTAACAGAACATTTCATTATCAGTTGAGAGCTATGTTGACAACATAAGGAAAATAACCATGTAGGAAAATGAACCGAGGATAACGCTGGAATGTGTTTGTATGACATGTGTATCAAATGAAGGGCATTAAGGAGTATTTTATGAGAGAGTGGGCCATAGTTCTATAGGTGGACGCCATTTAGGGTTATCGCCATAAAGGTGGATCAGGTTTGTCTCTAGAATTTGTTTGTACGATATGGGTATCAAATGAAAGGGTTAATGAGTATTTTAAAAGGGAGTTATCCTTAAAGTTATATTTTGCGTCAATAAACTAATCCAATTACCATGTTTCGTCTCTTTTTTCATATTTGGTACAGAATTATGGCATTTTTTTAATTTTTCGTAATTTTCGATATCGAAAAAGTGGGTGTGGTCATATATGGATTTCGGCCATTTTTTATACCAATTCAAAGTGAGTTCAGGTAAGTACGTGAACTGAGTTTAGTAAAGATATATCGATTTTTTCTCAAGTTATCGTGTTAACGGCCGAGCGGAAGGACAGGCGGTCGACTGTGTATAAAAAATGGGCGTGGCTTTA
Organism: Eurosta solidaginis; assembly: GCF_040869045.1. NCBI lineage: Eukaryota > Metazoa > Arthropoda > Insecta > Diptera > Tephritidae > Eurosta > Eurosta solidaginis. The sequence continues at coordinate 239,101,130 of NC_090323.1, forward strand.
ACGGATTTCGCCCTTTTTCACAGAAAACAGTTACCGTACTAGAATCTAAGCCCCTACCAAATTTCACAAGGATTTGTAAATTTTTGTAAGATTTATAGCATTAAAGGTTTCCTAGAAAAATTAAATGAAAAAGGGCGGAGCCGCGCCCATTTTGAAATTTTCTTTTATTTTTGTATATTGTTGCACCATATCATTACTGGAGTTGAATGTTGACATAATTTACTTATATACAGTAAAGATATTCATTTTGTTGTTAAAATTTTACTTTAAACAAAATTTTTTTAAAAGTGGGCGTATTCTTTCTCCAATTTTGCTAATTTTTATTAGTAGTACATATATTAATAGGAGTAACATTCCTGCCAAATTTCATCATGATATCTTCAACGACTGCCAAATTAGAGCTTGCAAAACTTTTAAATTAGCTTCTTTTAAAAGCGGGCGGTGCCACGCCCTTTGTCCTAAATTTTACTAATTTTCTATTCTGCGTCATAAGTTCAACCCAAATTTATCGCTGTATCCGTCTTTGGTAATGAATTATCGCACTTTTTCCGTTTTTCGAAACTTTCGATATCGAAAAAGTGGGCGTGGTTATAGTCCGATATCGTTCATTTTAAGTAGCGATCTGAAGTGAGTGCTCAGGAACCTACGTACCAAATTTCATCAAGATACCTCAAAATTTACTCAAGTTATCGTGCTAACGGACAGACAGACGGACGGACGGACGGACGGACGGACGGACATGGCTCAATCAAATATTTTTTCGATACTGATGATTTCATATATGGAAGTCTATATCTATCTCGATTCCTTTATACGTGTACAACCAACCGTTGTCTAATCAAAGTTTATATACTCCGTGTGCAAAGCACGATGAGTATAAAAACGTTTAAAAGTGAAAGTGAGAGCGTTAGCAAACTGTCCAAATGCTAAAAATTATAAAAATGCATAACTCACGTGCTGTCTTGTTAATGGTGCTTTTCACAAACATACCACTTATTTTGCCATACGACGTTAAAAAAACTCATTTATGTTGGCCACTTATTTACCAATAAATCATTAAAATGCGATTTCATCGCAAAAAAAAAGATTAAATAAAATTAAGTGAAGCAAATAAAATAAAATCGAACAATCACTCCCCGCTGATAAATGTTCGAACCAATGCATTTATGTCGTCCGTGAGTGCATGTGTGCAGTGCACATACATAAGTGCGACATGTAAATATTTACTTCTACGACTAGTAATCAATTTGCAATTAGCGCACTGCTCACGCTGCCAACTGCATCATCTGTGCTTAATGGCCACTAACACTGCCGCAGGACGTCACAACCGACCAACCAACCAACGCATCGACAAATCGAATTTTGTGTAAAGAGTGACTGTAGCCACCATTGAAATTCCATCAACGAAGACCTTTGGCCATTTATGACAGGTTTAATGGCCAAAAACTGCTTAAACCACTTTGAGCATTAAATAGCCAGTGGCCAGCCGCCAGTAGACAGTCAATAGCCGACAGACGACAGCTGCCACACTCCATTCGCAAACGAACAATTAATTTTTGGCCACATACTACATATGAGTGAATGTATGTAAGTGTTAATGGTGTGACATTTTGAGTATAAAAAGAACCGGTTCTGTTGAGAAACGGTTTTATGGGGAGTAGGTATTGAGATCGGTTCCAGTTCTGGTAGGTAAATCAAAAGTTAACGCAGTGATGATGGCTATCAAAATTGAAGAAAGTGTTCATGATTTTCCCGAAAACCAAAGAAGACTCCGACACTCTGTTGTCTTCTCAGTCACTATGCAAGCTCTACCAGCCTGGAAAAGTGACACAAAGCCTTCTAAAATAAAGTCTAAAAGCAGCTATCGAAGATGAACGACGTTCCTCCCAACGACGATATCACCTTATCTAGGCTCCCGTTTCAAAAACGCCATATCTCAGAAAATTTTTGAATAATGTTCTATTTCGGAACTTGGTTTTAAAAATATTTATTTTGTTGTTGTAGAAGTGCTTGGCTTCACCCAATAGGTGCGAGTACTCACATATTGTTATCAATATCTTCTAACGGGAGTTCAAGGTAGAGAGCTGTAGGGAGGATATGTAAAAGTTGAGCAAAAATGGGGATCACAAAGCTAGCTCAAAATTCGATTGAAATGTAATACATTTTTGATATTAGCAGGAGCGTTCATGAAAAAAGTTCTGAGAGAGGCTGTTTTTGTGAATTCCAAAATGGATGTATTTGAAAAATGTTATCAGATAGAGCGTTATCGAACCGACAGTCAAGATAATACTAGGTTCAAACACACACCAAATTGGCAATTTATACTGTTTGGGCAATTTATTACGCAATTTGTTATATAATAAATTGTAATAATAAATTGCCAATTTAAAAAAAATTGCGTAATAAATTGTTTCAAACTGCAAATGCAACATTGTAAAGTGTGTTTATTGAGTATACTTAAACGTCAATTACGCATGGCTGAACTATATGGTTGGCTCATCTAATCAGCTGATTTTATGTCTGTCATTTCACTGGAGTTGGATTGTCAAAAGAAGATGGCAAAATCAAAATGAAACAAAAACATTGAACACATTTTCTTACAACACACAAAAATTTCAAAGTTTTATGTTTTCATTCCATTTCATTTGCCTAATAATGTGCGTGTTCATTTTGACAGTCTGAACAAAGGTATGTTCTTGCTGTAGAGATGAGCCAACCAGCTATCAAATTACTATTGTGTAAGCTAAATCGAGTTGTATGAACAGCACTCAATTCAAATCGAAATTTCCTCAATTTATTTTTCTGTTTGAACATAGTATAAGGTGGTTTTCCACTCAGCCGTAGAAATGCTTTATGAAAGTCTGAGACAGGCCAAGCCTAATGTTTGTGAGAAAAATATCTTCAATTTAGTCAGGTGGGATAACATGCCCGGAGCGCTAAAATAGCCATTCACGATATCCCTATCTGACTCTTTAAGGGGCTACCTAAATTATCGTTGGCTCACGTACAAAACAAGAAATAGCCAGAGGAAGGCAAGTCTAATACTGTTTTCACACAGACGGCTTATTGAATAATAAAGGCAGTTTTCTACATTAAGACGCTTATTGAGCTCAATCTTCCCTACAAATTTCCAATGCCTAATGAAGTCAAAAGCACAATGCAACTCTGTTGGGAGCGTTCAGTTTCTTAGTTTTTGGTGTGTTCAGTGCTTAAAAATGTCATTTGTCAAAGTAAATGTCATTGTCTGCATGGCGGAACGATAAAAGGTGGCCGCATCGAATAGCTGATTATAACCCTTTTTTATTTGATTTGATACATCAACTTCCGGCGCAGTACGATTTTGACATTTGTCCATCGAATTTACAAAAACAAAGTACATGGAATTCTTATTTATGTATGTAGGTATGTCACAATGCTGCCACCTTGTATCGTTCCGCCATGATTGTCTGTCATATAGCATTGTCATTTTATTCGCTTGACATTTCATCCTTCATAATAATCGAGCAGTTACTTCTGTGTGAAATCAAAAAAATTTACTATTTCATTAGAAGGTGAAATGAGATCATTAAGTTTCTGTGTGAAAACAGTATAAAATCACGGCGCACGCATATGTATCTAATACGATTGCATTGCACAACAACCAAAAAATATGGAGAAGACACTTAGCGAGCAATCACCGGGCAGTTGCATTCATAAGGTGACCTACGTTAATGGCAGATGAAATATGATCGCAATACGCGAGTAATATTGGCGCGGAAAAGTACGGCCTTGAGATATTTGATTGCAGATGAACTTCCAAACATGATGGGAGTGTCAAGGGATGGTTTTTGGAATACGAATGTGATCTTTAGCATGCGAGGTTTTGGCGACCCCTTTTTCCGCATGGTGGGCTTAGAAGTTTCAATGTGGAGATATTAAATCAGTCCCAAGCTTTTCGGGATAGTATCTTAATGGTGTTTGTTACTGGAACGTATGGGATCTATTGCCGGCGAAGGACCATTAATATCGATAATACTCCTCAAAACCTGTAAGTAGGAGTACAGTACTCCTATTTGCTTTGACTTCATCTATAGCAAAATAAAACTGAGCTACCAAGGTTGCCAACTTTACCACTCCCATACCATGAAGTCAAAAATGTGAAGGGAAACCCATATGGAGAATTCGATTAGTGATATATTTTACGACTAGTTATTAGGGGCAGCGAATGTCCATCTAATTCTATGTGCAGCAGATAAACTTTTCGTTGGACAGAAACGCGGCTTTGTCTGCACAAGTTTTTATCATTTTCAAGGCTGTTTGGAATACAGTTTTTGTGCTAGGGATCTATGAACCGTTTTTACAAGAATCTATATTCACATAATTTAAGACGTTCAAAGAAAACTGTTGCTCTAAGCACTTTAATCGACTCTTTTGAAATCGAGTTAGACCCGCATTGCAATTGTTTTGAGACACGGATCGTTTGGCTTTGAACTCAAACCCGATTCCTTCCATCACTTTCAACTGTTTATGTGTGTATGTGCATAAAAGAGTAAATATTCGCAATTGCAAGTGTGCGTCGTTTTAAAGGAATTCCAAACGTTTTTTTTTTTTTGTGTTATGCAGCGTAAATTTTGGGTTTGTTGGCGCACTTGGCTATTAATTGAAATGCCATTCCGCCTAATACTGTTAAACATTTCCTCATTATGCGCATTAACATTCAGCCTATACGCCGGTCTATGTATATATGTATCTTTAAAGGGGGTTGTTAGCAAATGCAGCGCATGGTAAACGCAATATTTGAAATGCGAATACTGCCTTAGTTGCAGCAGTTGACTATATCGAATGCCTAACAAGAGGCCAATGATAGCTCGACGAAACCGGTGATATGAAGGCTAGTTGTCTGCTGCTTAGATCTGGCTTCGAACTTTCAGCTTTGTATTTATAGGCATATCAGGGACCTCAAAACAAAGAAAATATTTTTGTAAGCAAATTACCTTTGTCACAGGGATATCTGGATAGGAGCCAAAAAAGTCTATCGAAGGACGCAAAGAGATCATAGAAAAGTGACGTGGCCTGCTCACTTAAGAGTTTCGAAAATAATTAAAATTTCAGTGCTCGCCGTTTTTATAGTGTTGAATTAGTACTCCTAATGATGACTGGCGTTATTACTAATCTTTAGTCACTTTGCGGAACCATAACTTCAGTTCTCTTTGCTGTTGTTGTTGTCGCGATACTCACCGAGGGCCTTGGGGTGTGTAATGGAAGATGATGGTCCTTTGCCGAATGCAGATCCGGTACGTTCCGGTAACAAGCACCATAAGTGTACTAGCTAAACCATATCGGGAACGATTTGGTATGACCACATGCAACCTTCTAGGCAAAGACCGCCCTCCCACCCCCTAGATCCATCAAGAGTTCGTGGTCACCAGAGCCTCTGCTGTTAATTAAACAGGATTCGGCACAGATAGGTGAGGTTGACAATTGGGTTGGAGAAGCTATATATTACGCTGGCAACCCCTTGAGAGGGTTGCGCTACACAACCCATTGAATCAATTTGGTATTCTATTCGCCTCTTACGACAGCCATACCTACGTGGGTATAATCTAAGTCCCCTAGTCCTCTGGGGCCGTCAGTTCTCTTTCTTTGGTATTGGTTGCTCTTCAGCGCGAGAGTTTCCATACACTTCCTTGTTGTACAGAGGCTTGTAGGTTTCTTGTTGCAACAACATCCTATTCTATGTTGTGACCTATGTTAGTGAGTACATCTTCAGTTTTGAATGTAAGAATTGCGTCGATTTTAACATGGGCGATTCGCTGTTGTTCTTATAACGAAAGATAACCAAGCAGTTGCACGAATGTGCCGTGCCCCTGTGATTCCATGACGTTGAAAACCATGCACAAGGAAGTTGCTTGCATTCGATTCAATACTTTAAACGGTGCTGATATATGGGCGGATGCAATGAAATACAGGAGGCATTGAACTGCCATCACCACGGTCCAAGGGTCGCCGTTGAAGGTGTCATGGTTGCTGCTGGAACCAAAGCAATATATATATTTTCATTGAAGAGAGAATAATCGGTTCGACACTAGCAACAAGGTTGGAGCAGCCATACTGCAGGCAATTTGACCAGGAAACTGAATCCATGGTTGAAGTGACAACACTGAGAGGTCAATTTCCACCTATCTCAATTTGAAGGATGGTTGAAAACGCGATCTGCCTGTACTGCGGTAATATAGTTGATGTACGCTAGACTTCCTTTGAAGGCGAACACTTCGCCCAAAAACGAAGGAGAGCTGAAGAGGCACTTGGTGACTTATCCTCGAGCAGTGTCGTCATTGAAATTACCTACCGAAGTGTCTGTTGGGGATACGGTCAGGAAATATGTGAGGCGTATACTTTTCAGTAAACAAGAATATGCGTACCCATCACATTAGCTTGCGAATAGCCGTGAAGCCCACATACCGGAGTAACGAAAAATGCGATTACAGGAACGGAAAACTGCGCGGACCACGAAAGATAAAGTTTTAGTGGGGAGCTCATTGAATATTTGCTTTTTCAGGAAACACCAAAAAAAAGCTATACAAATTTTTTTCAGGGAGCATGTGAGAGATGGGTATTGGGGGGTGAATCTCTAACTTCATTAGGTTAGTAAGAAATTCGTCTGAATTGCCAGAAGGTGTGCCAGAGAAATCATGATCTTCGATAGCAGGTGTTACAGAAGGTCAAAAGAGACACTACCACACAATTTCACCTTCTTGGAAGCGGCCACCTAAACGACGACAAGCTCTTAAATCACGTTTGCTGAAGTATTGAGTTGCTTGAATCGTATGCGGACAAGTTGATGAAGCGGCTGAAAATATAAATAAATAAATACTTAACGTGGTATACCTCCGACGAGATTTAGGTCAGGTTTCTCGTTCAATTTGGGTTCTGCTACTTTTTGATTTTTCTACGGCATCTGCAAGACAGATACATTTTTCGCTGTCAAGCTTTTCATTGCAGAAATGCATTCGGGGTATTTGCCAAACCACAGTCGAAAGGCGACCACGTTTAGAAAACTTTTTCTAAAATACTTTTGATGTTGATTTTCGTGGGACTTGGACCCAGAATATTCGACATGGTAGACAAGCATGCTACTACCACACCAAGCGGTTGGCCCTTACAAACTTACCACGTACATATAAGTGGTACGTCGACCCACATTCATTCCACTACTAACAAGTAAGGAAGGTTAAGTTTGGGTGTAACCGAACATTACATACTCAGTTGAGAGCTATGGTGACAACATAAGGGAAAATAACAATGTAGGAAAATGAACCGAGGGAAACCCTGGAATGTGTTTGTATGACATGTGTATCAAATGAAAGGCATTAAAGAGTATTTTATGAGGGAGTGGGCCATAGTTCTATAGGTGGACGCCATTTAGGGATATCGCCATAAAGGTGGAGCAGGAGTGACCCTAGAATTTGTTTGTACGATATTGGTATCAAATTAAAGGTATTATTGAGAGTTTTAAAAGGGAGTGGCCCTTAGTTGTATATGTGAAGGCGTTTTCCAGATATCGACCAAAATGTGGACCAGGATGACCCAGAACATCATCTGTTGGATATCGCTAATTTATTTATATATGTAATACCTGCCAAGATTTCAAGGGTTTTTTATTTCGCCCTGCAGAACTTTTTCACTTTCTTCTACTTAATATGGTAGGTGTCACAACCATTTTACAAACGTTTTTTCTAAAGTTATATTTCGCGTCAATAAACCAATCCAATTACCATGTTTCATCCCTCTTTTTCGTATTTGGTATAGAATTATGGCATTTTTTTCATTTTTCATAATTTTCGATATCGAAAAAGTGGGCGTGGTCATAGTCGGATTTCGGCCATTTTTTATACCAATGCAAAGTGAGTTCAGGTAAGTACGTGAACTGAGTTTAGTAAAGATATATCGATTTTTGCTCAAGTTATCGTGTTAATGGCCGAGCGGAAGGACAGACGGTCGACTGTGTATAAAAGCTGGGCATGGCTTCAACCGATTTCGCCCTTTTTCAGAGGAATAAGTTATCGCCCCAGAAGCTAAGCCCCACCAAATTTCACAAGGATTGGTAAATTTTTGTTCGACTTATGGCATTAAAAGTATCCTAGACAAATTAAATGAAAAAGGGAGGAGCCACGCCCATTTTGAAATTTTCTTTTATTTTTGAATTTTGTTGCACCACATCATTAGTGGAGTTGAATGTTGACATAATTTACTTATATACTGTAAAGGTATTAAATTTTTTGTTAAAATTTGACTTACAAAAAAATTTTTTTTAAAAGTGGGCGTGACTGATTTTCCATTCTGCGTCATAAGTTCAACTCACCTACCAAGTTTCATCGCTTTATCCGTCTTTGGTAATGAATTATCACACTTTTTCGGTTTTTCGAAATTTTCGATATCGAAAAAGTGGGCGTGGTTATAGCCCGATATCGTTCATTTTAAATAGCGATCTGAGATGAGTGCTCAGGAACCTACATACCAAATTTCATCAAGATACCTCAAAATTTACTCAAGTTATTGTGTTAAAGGACGGACGAACGGACGGACGGACATGGCTCAATCAAATTTTTTTTCGATCCTGATGATTTTGATATATGGAAGTCTATATCTATCTCGATTCCTTTATACCTGTACAGACAACCGTTATCCAATCAAAGTTAATATACTCTGTGAGCTCTGCTCAACTGAGTATAAAAATATATTCAAAGCACAGTCTAGCTCCTATGATTAAGTGTCATATATTCGCGCTGTCTCAACGTCTATTAAGCGTCATTGGCCGATGAAACAACGGCGGCAACACCGTTTTCATTTACGTTTTTTTTCCGTTACTTTGATTAGCGACCTCGTATTCAGTTATGTGAACAGCACAACTTGTTTCCTATTAATTTTCAAACCCATGCAAATATGCTGTCGGCTGTCAAACAACGTACGGCATCAAACTGCCACCTCGCATGCGATCACCTCCCTTAGCCATTCAAAAGGCCTACGCCAGGATTTTAGCGTTTTACAAAACTAACTCACAATATGGTCGGGCATGTGCAGGTTCATAGCCGTTTGAGCGCTTACAGCTGGAAACGTATAGCGCCACTTGAGTTTGTGGTTTGTTGACTCACTGGTATGTAATAAGTACGAATACAATGTTGCCAAAGCTACATTCAACATCACTCATGCGTGCCCACATCTTCCCAAAGAAAAATCTGTAACTCATACTCCAAGTGGCGGCAGCAACAGCAGCAGCTTCAACAGAAACAGTGGTTTAGCCTCGGGTGTAATTAATGCACTCAATCAAGTGTTTTGACTGAAATTTATTTATGCAAACTCCCATAACTGTAGATGGTATGTGGCGTGTAGCATGTGGCATGTGGCATGTGTTAAGCCTTTATGCTACTAATTTTATGTTCTTCCTTTAGCTTCAGTTACATTATCTTCAAAAGTAATTTCTTGCAAACATATCAGGAAAATCTGGTCATATCCTGATTAAGGAAAGAGCTACTAACTGCCTGTTGCTTTACTCAAACGATGGAACCAGTTCTCATTTTTGTTTGTCTCGACTTTAGCTTGCTTCATTTACGTAATATTAATTTACCAGCCAAATGTTAATGTAAACAAACAGTAATGGGAATAAAAAAATCACCGCAATATTTGGCAGGTTTTGAAGTCATAATTAGTCTCCTTAAATATAACCCGATGGCCGCCACAGTGGTGTGATGGTAGCGTGCTGCGCCTACCACACCGTATTCCCTGGATTCAAACCCCGTGCAAAGCAAGATCAAAATTTTAGAAATAAGATTTTTCATTTAAAAGAAAATTTTTCTAAGTGGGGTCGCCCCTCGGCAGTGTTTGGCAAGCGCTCCGGGTGTATTTCTGCCGTGAAAAGCTCTCAGTGAAAACTCGTCTGCCTTGCAGATGCCGTTCGGAGTCGGCATAAAACATGTAGGTCCCGTCCGGCCAATTTGTAGGGAAAATCAAGAGGAGCACGACGCAAATTGGAAGAGAAGGTCGGCCTTAGATCTCTTCGGAGGTTATCGCGCCTTACATTTATTTATTATTTATAAATATAACCCCATAATAAAAACTCAGCAAAAGTGGCAAGGAGCCTTGAACATATACATCGCCGTTTAGGACACGACCTCGATGGATTTGTAACACCGTAACAGATTGCTTATACCATGGGATGAGCTTCAAATACGCAAACGTAGACTTGGCCTAAACCAAGAATGGCAACAAAACGGGTCTTATGGCTCTATATGGCCCAAACCAACATCAATCTGGCTACGTTTAGCTCACAAACAAAAATATTTTGATCGAATAACATCGAAATCGGGACAGGGAGAAGCATACATCTACATTGGGTCCCAGGGCATATGAGAATAGATGGGAATGAAAAAGCGGACGAACTATCTAAAAAGGGGGCATCCCTTGAAGCTTGCTCCGTAGACGTCCCAATTAGAATGGGGGGGAGATTAAGCGAAGGCGAGAGGTGCACATGATCGACCAAGCGGTAAAGGCGTGGGTTCAAGCGCGGGGCTGTAAAGTGTCGAAGATTATGTGTAGGTCTTACAACCTTAGACTTACAAAGTTGCTTCTATCATTAAAAAGAGAGGACTGTAGACTCATGACGGGTATTCTGACTGGACACTGCCTTCTGGCGTCACATGCCTTTAAATTAGGCTTGGTCAGTGATAGCAGATGTAGGAAGTGCGGGTTGGAGGAGGAAACGATCGAGCATGTTCTGTGCTCGTACCCTGAACTTGCCAAGCTAAGACTCCAGCTATTAGGAGTGATACCGCTCTCAGATCTAGAAGCAGCAAGTAGCTTAAGTCCTAGGATGCTTCTAGTATTTGTCAAGAGGACAGAGTTATTTTATAACATAGGTCGTGGTTTTTGATAGCGTTTTTCAGTTTGGTCGTTAAAACAAACGTCTGGTAACACTACGAACTCAATCAGTCTATGTGAGGTCCTCATAGACCGGACAGTTCAACCTAGCCTAACCTAACATCGAAAGCTATCACAGTATGATTTCACTGCGTTGGCTGTGACATGATGGACATTTCTTCACTGCTCGGCGGATGTAGCAAAAAACTCATACTTATATTTGCTATTAAAAGTCGATCCATGAATAAAAAGCTTACTCAGAGTAACTTTTCTGGGTCATTGCAAAGATTCAGTAATATGTATGACCAAGGTCAGCAATCTCCAGTGGGTTAGGGGGCTTGTAATGTACCAGCGGCAGTTACACCTATCGAAAAAGGCGACTAAAATACTCAACTGATTGGAAGAGTTGTATATTTTAACCATTTCAAGGGGATGCCATTTCATTTTATAGCTTTTCGACCCAGTTGTCAACCCCATCTACTCGCTCTGTTGACCACAAGTTCCTCAGTGAATCAGGGGTTGGGGGAAGGATGGTAGTGTTAAATCATTACCGAGATGGTCGGGCTTATACCTAAATAGTGCTTATTACCGGAACGTATCGGATGTATATCTGACAAAGGACCAATCAAATGAAATCGATATCACTTCCCAAAACTTTTGGGGAGTCCTATACACCGAACTTCCACTTGGAAGATATTAACCGAGTAGGGAAGACATAATGACATTGACGTCTTAAGTTAATGTTATTACGGAGCCACACCAGGAAGCCTTATGAGCATACCACAGTTGGAGTTTCACGTACGTGATGATGTTGCCCTTATGAAGGCTGCTCCCTGTGTACTCTTTCCACCTTTTTAATAGCCATATTGGAAGTTGTGTTTTAGACCTTAGTTTCTTCTGACGATTCTTTTACACGAGTAAGGCATTTCGGCTATACGTTAAATATTAGATTTCCAGTTAAGCTTTTTGTCAATCTCGGCGTCCATTTACTGTACTTTCATAGACAGTTTGAGGGGAATACTATTTAGAGTGGACACTAGACACTGTGGTATTTTTCAGTAAACAATGTCCGTGCGTATTACTAAAGTTTATGTTAAGACCGCTTTTAGCTACCCAGGCGTAAAGCCTTCGAAGCGCTAACTGTAGTATTTCACATAAAGCCCAGAGAAAAGAACCTGATAGCGATTACAATGTCGCGACTAACTTTATTCTATTTCTAGTGAGTTTAGTGCTGCTCAGTACGACGACCGACAGAAATGGGGACAGAGCCTCTCTCTGTGAAGCTCCTTGATTAACGAGGCGGTTAGTTGCAACCGAAGTAATTTTAGCGTCTATTATCCTATTTTGCAGCATTGCAGTCGCAGTTTATGCCAGCTCTGCCTGGGGTGTTGATAAATGCGCTGATTTCTATATTTTTAAAAACTCCCTCTTTATCCTAATGTAGTTTTGCATGGAAAGACTCATAAAGTAATTCTCCAGCCACAGGAGATGCCATTTATAGTAGGAATAAAGTCTTGCTGGAAAAGTTAAAGCTAGGAAGCCAAGTTTGACCTTATTTCGAAAAAAATCAAATTTAATATTGCTCCGAATGGGACCAAATAATGAGTACTAGACCGAATTCCAACTCTGCATATCTGGTAAAAAATTGTGTTAAGAACTGGGATAGGTCTGCAAAGACAAGGTGAGGTTGGGTTGGCGTGGCTGCACAAGGGCACAGTTAGGCTAGTGATATTAGGACCGTTAAGATAGCACGAAAAAACACCATTACATTTCCTTTTCGAACCAGTTGGAGGATCTTTCAAAGGCTACCATGTAATTGAAGTCATGCACCACGACCTAGCGCAGACTATCAAGGAATGAATCTCCCAGAAAGTGTTAGGCGAACTAGTGTTTCCTCCTCTTCATCCCCTGCACAACTCCTGCAGCAATTACCTATGTCTACTTATAAGGCATTGCGAAGTCATTCAAATCTCAAATTTCAGCCTGTCCGAATATATTTTCAAATGACTGTATGCATTAGTTATTTTTTTCTTTGATTACCTGCTAAATTCTTTTTATCAGTGTAACTAGAAAAAGTTGTCGAAGTTCGTAATTTGTACACGCAGAATGTCGAGTTAATTTGCAGCAGATAAATTCGCAATTTTAACACGGCATTGTATCTGTCTGGACGGCCGTAGCTTAACTCGTTCGTTGCGCTGGCGAATGAAGCAATCGAGCTATGTTTAAGCAGCTGCTTTGGACCAGTCTGAGGAGACTTTTGTTTTTTAGGACGGCGTGCGCGGTGCGACTTTGTCTGAGATTTGCATGTGTGACCAGTTTGGCGCTTGAACTCAGCATGAATCCATTAATTTTCTTTAAATTCATGTTCACGCCCCGCTGCATGGCACTTGCCGGCTACTGACGTCCCATAAGCTTGTTGTTGTTTATATTCGATTCGTAACTGTTCAATATTTAAACAACAATTACTTAAACCACAAAATGTGAAAAATAAATTTGCAAAGGAATGCCTGGATTGCAATTAGCTTAGAGAGAATATGGTAAGAATGCGTTGTGCCATTAGTACGTACATCGAAACCAGCTCTAACAACATTTCCGCCAAAATTAATGAGTGAATTAAGAATCTTGAAAATGAAAAAAAAATAAAAAATTGTTGAAATGTGAACAAGTTTACATATCGATATTTATTAGCAATTTCCGCATTGCAAATGAAGATATTTGTTGTTTTAAAGGTGAAGTTGGGTTTAGCCTTTGTAAATTATTTGAAACATGTAAGGAAGGCTAAGTTCGGGTGTAACCGAACAATATATACTCAGCTGAGAGCTATGGTGACAATATAAGGGAAAATCACCATGTAGGAAAATGAACTGAGGGTAACCCTGGAATGTGTTTGTATGACATGTGTACCAAATGGAAGGTATTAAAGAGTATTTTAAGAGGGAGTGGGCCATAGTCCTATAGGTGGACGCCATTTAGGGATATCGCCATAAAGGTGGACCAGGGGTGACTATAGAACTTATTTGTACCCCTTCAAAAATCGTTGGATCATGTGGTCCACTGGAGTACTTACCATTATACTCCACTGTAATGCAGCAATACACGAACATATTGTAAGCCGTGCTCGTTTTTAACGATTGTAATCACTACACGATGTTTATTGGACTGTGGGTACTCCATGGATTACTCTGATGTAATGCAGAGCTGGAGTATATATAGTCCAATACTAGGACATCGCAATGTTAATTGGGCCATATTTTTTGTATTAATTGTGGTTAATTTTGGAGCACTCGGGTGGTCCATAGCGAGTACTGCATGCATGGAGTACTCGCGATTTTTGCAGGGTACGATATTGGTATCAATTGAAAGGTGTTAATGAGTATATCACCATAAAGGTGGACCAGAGGTGACTCTAGAATGCGTTTGTACAATATGGGTATCAAATTCAAGGTATTAATGAGAGTTATAAAAGGGAGTGACCCCTAGTCGTATATGTGAAGGCGTTTTCGAGATATCGACCAAAATGTGGACCAGGGTAACCCAGAACATCATCTGTCAGTTACCGCTAATTTATTTATATACACAATACCACGAACAGTATTCCTACCATGATTCCAAGGGCTTTCGATTTCGCCCTGCAGAACTTTTACAATTTCCTGTAATTAATATGATAGTTGTTACCCCCATTTTACAAAGTTTTTTCTAAAGTTATGTATACTTTGCGTCAAAAAACCAAACCAATCACCATCTTTCATCCTTTTTTTCGTATTTGGTAAAGAATTATGGCATTTTTTTTCATTTTTCGAAATTTTCGATATCGAATAAGTGGGCGTGGTCATTAGTCGGATTTCGCCCATTTTTAATACCAAAATAAAGTGAGTTCAGATAAGTACGTGAACTGAGTTTCGTAAAGATATATCGATTTTTGCTCAAGTTATCGTGTTAACGGCGGAGTGGAAGGGCAGACGTTCGACTGTGTATAAAAACTGGGCGTGGGTTTAACCAAATTCACCCATTTTCACAGAAAACCTTTACCATTATAGAAGCAATGTCCCTTCGAAATTTCACATGGATTGGTACATTTTTGTTCGACTTATCGCATTAAAAGTATTCTAGACAAATTAAATGAAAAAGGGCGGAGCCACGCCCATTTTGAAATTTTCTTTTATTTTTGTATTTTGTTGCACCACATCATTACTGGAGTTGAATGTTGTCATAATTTACTTATATACTGTAAAGATATTAAAATTTTTGTTAGAATTTGACTTAAACAAATTTTTTTTAAGTGGGCGTGGTCGGTCTCCGATTTTGATAATTTTTATTAAGCATACATATAGTAATAGGAGTAACGTTGCTGCCAAATTTCATCATGATAGCTTCAGCGACTGCCAAATAACAGCTTGCAAAACTTTTAAATTATCTTCTTTTAAAAGTGGGCGGTCCCACGCCCATTGTCCAAAATTTTACTAATTTTCTATTCTGCGTCATAAGTTCAGCTCACCTACCAAGTTTCATCGCTATATCCATCTTTGGTAATGAATTATCGCACTTTTTCGGTTTTTCGAAAGTTTCGATATCTAAAAAGTGGGCGTGGTTATAGTCAGATATCGTTCATTTTAAATAGCGATCTGAGATGAGTGCCCAGGAATTTACATACCAAATTTCATCTAGATACCTCAAAATTTACTCAAGTTATCGTGTTAATGGACAGACGGACGGACGGACATGGCGCAATCAAATTTTTTTTCGATACTGATGATTTTGATATATGGAAGTCTATATCTATCTCGATTCCTTTATATATGTACAACCAACCGTTATCCAATCAAACGTAATATACTCTGTGAGCTCTGCTCAACTGAGTATAAAAATCTATTAGAGCTAACTTTAATATGTATGTAAGAAATTGGATCTCGACTCTTCTTCTTAACCGTGAGATATCAACTGAGCTGGGGGAGCGAGAATTAGTAAACAGATACGTAGAGGCACAGGCTCCTTATCAATCTTGAGCGTTGATCAGAGAATTAAATAAAAGAGTTGGATGGGTCTAATTTCTATTGATAGTCATAAGTAAGACCAACTGAACCTTAATCAGGTTATGCCTGGTTTAAAATTTCACGCGCACAACGCTTTTATTTAACCCTCCGTCTAGCCAGACGAAATTTGACACTTTATGCTTTATCCACAAATTTTGAAGAAATCTCGTCGCACACTGTGATTACGCAGAAATAAGTTTTAATTTTTGTTGATAAATTTTGAAATGAATACGCACTATGAGGTCTTATAGGCTGTGGAAATGTGTTCGACTAGCCAGACGACGACGCTGAAATACGACATAATCAACTTTGGTACAAAAAAAAAAAAAGATAAAATAAAAAGAAAAAAATATCGATTTTCGAATTATTATAAAGTCATCCTCTAAACTTAAAAAGTCACTGAAGCTTTTCATGATCGGGTGGGTAGGAGTAAAGTTATTCACGAAAATAAAGCCTTCTCCTCTGGCCAGACGCCACAATCTATCGGAGGGTTAATTATCTGATTAAAGCTCTAGATTGATGAGAAGTATGATGACTAGTACCTAGGACCTATTTTCTAGCTTTTAATATTATTATTACTTCACGTAAATATTGTTTTCAATAAAACCGTTTAACTTAAAAAATTGTGTTTTAGTCTTTATTTATTTGCCTATTATTTCTCATTTTATTTAGTTCATTGAGTGACTCATTATTACAAGGAGTCTTTCCTGACAATTTGTTAAAATCTAAGTCCTGAATACATAATCCTTCCAAAGACTTTATTCGACTCGGCGCCACTTATACTTGTCTTTCCTCGAACTCCAAAGTATTTTGATGTCACTTCTGCCGGACTGTATGTAATATTTCCTTTATTATTTTCATAGGTCGCTTTTTATTCATGGGTGTATTATGTGTTCCAAATATGAGCCAAATCGGACCACAAATACGATTTTTTCAAATATTTCGATCCGTGCACCACCTATCGGAGCTTTTTCTTATTATGGCATTGTCATTGGGTTCTGAATTATATTCCAAGTTTGAAGCTTATAGTTTATCGGGAAATTACTTAAATTTTGATTACAGAATTCGTGTTGCCCGGCCGGCCGGCCTGTCAAGTCAGGCTAAATAAAACCGTTTGAAAAGAATGTTGGAAAAACTAAGTAAATGGGCACAGGGATGTGGGCTTAGGCTAAATCCTGAGAAGGCGAATCTACTACTCTTCACGAAGAAGGACAAACCACCCACCTTTGCATTACCATGCCTTAACGGCCAGCAATTAATCATATCAAGTGATACAAAATACCTGGGACTATTAATCGATTTTAAACTCAGTTGGAAAGCGTACATCAAGGAAAGAGTACGGAAGGCTGGCAACGCTTTCCACGCCGGCAAGGTGTTGTTCGGTATGAAATGGGACATCAGCCCAAAGATGGTGCTATGGCTGTATGACACAGTGGTGCGACCAAAGTTGACGTATGGCTCTATAGTGTGATGGGGAAACCAGCGACTACCTCATAGAAAACATCGTGCAATCGGCTGCGAGCAGCAGATGAAGTCTCTTGTTTTGATTTATCATCTTTGGTTAAGCTAAAAAGCCATTTAAGCTGATAGATTTTTTCATTCAATATCTGAAAGTTGATTAAGGCAATTCTATACGACAGCATGACAATTTTGATACACGTCCAAAAAAATGGGGACGGGTGAGTCGTTCAAAAGATATTAACAAAAAACCGAAAAATTACCCCGGGCCCCGTGCAGTTATCGAAATCTACCGCACCTGCCTTAAGGCAGTTTTAGACCCCATATTAAACCTGATTCGGATAGATATGCACATAATATGTACGTCGGCACAAAACGCACTGAGACTCAGGGTATCTAGGGGTTGGAAGTATGCTCAGAAAAAGCATTGCAGTATCCTTCATTAACTTCCGACGAGAACATGATGAATGAATGGTGAATGATTGGAAGAGGGGCACGGTTTCAGCTTATAACAATGGCTCCAAACTGAAGTCAGATGTGGGGGCTGGAATCTATTCGCAATTTTTAGAGATTTCTACATCATTCAAACTGAAGTCATAATGTATTATGGGCTGCAACTCATTCGAAGTCCGAGACATAACTCCCAAAGTATCTATGTTTTCTGACAGCCAAGCAGCTATAAAGGCGATAGCAGCTCCATACTTGTTCAAACCTAGTAGAGGCATGTAAGCAACTTTTAAGGAATAAGTAGGCATACCTCTGGTGGTATAATTTTTATGTGAAAAAAGCTCGGCAAAAGTGGAAGAGCACCACAGGCTGTGCGATATGAAGAGCTACATGGACAGGTTACAATGAAAGGAGGACAAGAAGTCAACTGGATAGAGTTCGGGCCGACACCCATAGCTTTATAGCGGTCTTCATCGGTCATTGGATCTTAGGCTTCTTTTGGTATCAAAACGAGCCTCCTGCCCTTGGCGTAGGCATGCCTCCGCAGCAGCCAGTCCAGCCTAATCTAAACTAAAATGTTCATATAAACACACCAAGGAAGCAGTTCCTTAGCTGCTCTTAAAATTTCGAACATGCTTATACTCTTATTTAGGAAAAAAATCTTTCACAAGTTCATTCCACTGCGTTCATAATAAATTCAATGTCAAGGAGAAGCAAATTAAAAGTTCAACTCGGAGTTTCCCCGCACTAATTTAATGTTTGCTAAGGAAAAGTAAAAGTTCTTGACCTAGAAACAATGATACCCGCTCTTAGTTGGTTTATCGCTCGTTTGATGAGGAAGATAATGATGATGAAAACACATACAGCTATCATATACACCCCCTCATGCCTTGAATTATACTCACAATTTGCAAAAATAGCAAAGAAGTCGGTACAAAGGGGAAGCTGCAACCGAAGAAGGCCAAACAAAAATTAAAATTAAATCAAATACAAAAAACGTATTTATAACATACAGAGTTCCTTTGCCACCCACAGCTTGGAAGAGTGTTGCTAATGTAAATATATTTATGTGTTTATACAAGTATGTAAGAAAGTGTATGTCAGACGAACTGAACCGTGTCATTGTGTGAAGAAGTGTCATGAAGCGTCGCAAAAAGTAGGTTAATAACTAAAGTAAAATAAAGCGCACAGATGGATGAAATGCATCCAACCGATGGAGTAATTGGGATGAATGGCAAGAGACAAGGCATGTGCGGTTAACTGGCACAGGCCGCCAAACTTTGTCCTCATTCATGCTAGACGGCAGTCACAGCAAAAATTAGCCAGTCATACTGCATGCGATAAGGACCACAAGTATGACAAAGTTTGTCCTGCTACACAGAAAATGTGCAAGAGCATTCTTATATAAGTAATATATAGCGTTAACCATAGTATTTGCTTTTAATTTTATTCTAAAGCTTGCCTCATAATGAACATCATTACGAAATAGCGGCAAGATGATGCTTGTAATTGCAGATGCTGAACTTGTTGTTGCTGTATAAGTAATCGTCGTCGTCGTCATTAAATGTGGCGCGCAAAATATTTTTATATTTTTTTCATTCATTATCAACACATTCCATTGCAAGGATGCAAAGACACAGACAGGTTGCAGACATTTAGAAGACGGCAATGACAAACGACAAACGAGAGCAATTGCAAATTAGCGAAGTAAGTAGTCCATTTCCTGACACCAATACAACACTTTCTAGTGCAACCAAGCAACGGCATCAAAGAGTAATTCCTCCCCCTTTTTCAGTTAGAAGTATCGCTTTGCTGCGCGAAGTAAGTATGCCAAAGAAAGAAAGCTTGTGACCTTTTTCCCAAACCAGCACTCACACACACCCACAACCAGCAGTACGGCATACCCGTCCGCGTCGTATGGCTGATGAAAAGCGAAATTAAAACACGCGAAACTGCCGGTTGTAGCCACCAAGCTTTGGGCGCACATAAAAGCAGACGCGAAAATGAGTAGATGCTGGAGAAATTAAGAAAAATCAAAATGAGACAGCAAATAAAACAAAAAGGTAAAAAAGTATTTAGTTTCCACCGCACCATCAAGGAGCTTTGAAAAGCGGCAAAAGGCAAAGTTAAATGAATAAGTTGACTCTGTTCCCCACCGCACCCCACTACAGTTACTTTAGCACGACTTTTACTTTTTTATTAATCAATTTCTTTTATTTTTACCGGCAAATGAGCGCATGGAAAACACAATTTTTTTTTTTTCCTGTTCACATTGGAGTATGAGTGAAAAAGAAAAATACTTAAAATGCAATGAAGGACATTAGAAATGAGCACAGCTGGTAATCAGCTGATTTATTTCTCTTTTCTTGAATGAGTTGAAAATGGCGGGAAATAAAAGTGTTTGATAAAAAGTGCTATGTGTTCGTTAGAATTTGTAAGTATATAAGGTAATAAATTCATTAAATTTTGGTATAATAATGAATAAAGTCAAAAAATGGTTGTATGAGGCAAAGCCGGTAAGCCTTCTATGAACTGAATGGTTTTCTACGATGTAGTTTGCGGTAAAGGCTTGGCGAAAGATATCGGACTGAGGATTGCATGCGGAGTTATTCAAATACGCCGCAGAGGAGTTGGTAAGACGCATGTATCAACTTTTTTGCAAAATATGGTCGGCCGAGTGCATGTCTGAAGATTAGAATCTAAGTGTTCATCTCCCCGTCCACAAGAAGACGGATTCTGCAAACTGCGTCAAATATCTTGGAATCAGCCGACTTAATATCGGATATAAGGTCCTGTAGAATCTCTTATACGAAAGATTGAAGTCCACCGTAAAAGGCAGACCTTATCAGCACGATTTCAGATCGGGCAAGTTTACCATCGACCATAATTTTACTATGTGTAAAACCTTCGATAAATAATCACGAAAAGAGAATTACAACCGTAACCATTTCGTCAAATTTAAAACCGCCTTCGACAGCACGAAAAAAAGTTGCCTGTAATAGACTATGTTTGAAGTTGTTTTCCCCGCAAAACTTATGCGGAAGGACATCTCAACGCCGTTCGAAACTAAACGAGGCGTCAGACAGGGTGACCGCCTATCGTGCGATTTCTTTAATTTGATGATTTTGACACTGATACCATCGGTTTGAAAATCTGCACCGAAAGTTCTGCGCTTACTCCAAACTGGAAAAAGAGGCGAAAAAGATGGGTTTGATGATGAATGAGGAAAAAAAAAAAGCAAAGAGTCAGCACATTTGCGCCTTAGCAACCACACCACTTTTGAAATCTATAATTTCGAAATAGTAAAATGCGTCGTCTATTTAGGAGCCAGCATATACAGAATCAGGTTTGAAATCCAGCGAATAATCTCTGTTGCTAATAAATGCTCTCTTGGCAAACGAAAATCATGCTCTTCAAGTCACTTAACGTACCCGTCCGCCTTAGTGGTGCAGAAGCATAGAGTCTTCGAAAGATGTACGAATCTCCACGCCTTGAGGACGGCGTGTACCGAAGAAGATTTTATGATGTGCTGTACGAGATTTTAAGCGTCAATTAAGTAAATAATTATCAAAAAAAAATTATCGAAATGTTATGGAAAAGTTTGCGAATTATTATCGATAAGTTCTAAACCGATAAAAAACCGATAACTCGACGATAATAATTCGGTGTGTATAATAAGCCGACGATAAAACAACAATCTTTTCAGTATCGGTTTTTACAGAGAAAAGGGCGACAAAGCTCCTCTCAAAAAGCTCGACCTATTTGTTTATAGTAATGTTGCCCCGTTGTGGATTAACTTCGACGCCTGAGTTAGCTCTACTTAATGGCAATGGCCCCACGATCAGAGTCTCACGGAATTTTGAGTTGTCCATTGTGGACAGAACTCTTTGGTAGAAAGGGAAACTATGAACTGATCCTGCTTCCGAGATCTGGACGGATGTATACAAACTTGATGACGGAAAAACGGGAGCTGGCATCTACGGACCGAACTTGAAGAAATCGATACCAAAGAGATACTACACCACTATTTTTAAAGCAGAAATCCATGCAATAGAAGTTTTCGGTAGAGAATGTTTACGAAGGGGCTTATACACGAGGAGTTTCCCCATTATGTCAGACAGCCAGGCAGCCTTGCGTGACTTGTGGTTTTACACAATCACTTCTAAGCTAGTGGATGAATGCAAAGGAGTCTAATTTATCTGGGAGCCAAAAACAAATTTGTGTTAGGATGGGTTCCCGAACACCAGGGATATGAAGGTAATAAACATGCAGACTACCTAGACAAGCAGTGTGATTTAGCAGCATTCTTTTGTCCACAACCCTTCTCTGGACTCACAAATGTTCACACTGGGAAAAACCTAAGTGACGGAGGAAACAAAGCAGTTCAGACAACATTGGAATGAATGGCCAGAGCAAATATATGCCAAATTGTTTATACTCCCAGCAACGAAAGTATCAGCCAAGCTCATTAATCTCAGCAGAGAGGACCTAGAAACTCTCACTAGGTACTATACGGGATTATAGTTTACGATATCAGCAAAGTAAGTCAAATCTATCCGGTACACAAATCTGTAACTTTTTTTTGGCTGGATGATGAAACGCCGGTTCACATTCTCTGTAAATGCGTAGTTCTGGCAAGGCAGAAACTCTTCTATTTAGGTAGCGTGACTCTTAAGCCCTTCGTGATATGGAGTAAAAAGCCTGAAGGGAAACTTAAATACATAAAAAGCCTCCACATACAGTAATAAGCTGAAAGCTCAAGCGTAATAGATCTAAATAAAGGTCGCAGTGCATTGAGGCTAATAAAAATAATAATAATAATATAAAGAGACACTCTTGGCTTTTTCGATACATAAAACAAAAATTTTAACAAAATTTACACGGGGAATTAATCACCCAATGCTCAAGCTATTATTAACAATTATCCATGGATAACTAGAAAACTTTTTGACCAATTTGTCAGTCCTTATCCACGCTGAGCTTTTAGAAGACTTCGCACAAACGACATCACGCTTAGCTGCCATTAATTTATTTGGCATAAAAGAAAATCCCTTGAATTTTTCACAAACTTTATTACCATCCCATTCCTCTGAGGTTCGCTTAGTTTAGCTCAACTGATAGACAAATCGGATTAACTCTTGCGCGCTTTGTATTCTGTTCAGCTTATTTATGAATACAATAAAAATGTGAATATCGTTGCAAAGGCGAGTATGCAGAAAGCGGAGAATTGTTGAAGGATTTGTTGTTGAAAATTACGACAAAATTGAACATTAACTTTTTGATAACGTTCTTGAAGTTCTGAACTATTGCGCTTGCATATAATATAAAGTTTTCATCATAGTTTCGTCGCATGAAAAACCAAGATCGATTTTCTAATTTTTTAGATGCATTCACAAATCGATTCGGAACTAAAAAATCGATAGTAAATAGAATCAGAAGGCCTCGATTTGATTCTTCTGAAAATTACATTTGTAACAACTCCAAATGTATAAATGTATATTTGCATGTTTAACATTTTATGTATGTGTGTATGTTGAAAAAATCCAAATTTTAATTTAAGGTACAACTGTTGCAAAAATATTTTCAAAAAGTAAATTATGCTAATGTCAAAATAATGCATATTCGATCAACTAAATGGATGTCATCCCATTCCTTTTTCCTTTCGAAAAGCCCACCTATCAACTTAATATACTATTTCATACTGTACATACGATTAGACAAACATACATATCTTTCAATATATATACACTCACTTGTACAGTCTCTTATAGTCAAAATGCGACAGCATATTTTCAATATATTTTACGGATTAGTTTATCTTTAGTTTCACGTTTCTTATATGTATATACGACCGAACTATGATATATAAGATTATTTCATAAATCATTATGTGCCATACAAGTAAGCATTTGGTGAAATTTGAAGATTCTAGCTTTAAATGGGGCAGAAATTATGAAAGGCTTCTTATCTGGGCAATCGATTGTATCGGAAATATACTATATATATGACCGATCTTCACGATTCTTTCAGAAAACAATATATGGCGTACAAGTAAGTATTTGGTGAAACATGAAGCCTCTGGCTGTTTAAATGGGGCAGAAATTACGAAAAGCTTCTTATGTAAACAATTGGTTGTATGGTAATTTTGCTAAATTCACGACCGATCTCTACGATTTTTTCAGATAATCATGTGTGGCATATACGAAAGAATCTTGTGAAATTTCGAGCTTCTATCTGATAAATTGAGGAAGATATGAGAAAAAATTTCTTATCTAAAAAATCGGTTGTATGGGCGATATATGATATCGTTGTCCAATTCGTTCGGTTGCGATAAATGTCTAATTGGACACCGAAATACACCAGTTCACCAAGTTTTATCCAGGTATCTCATTGATGGACGAATTTGCATTCAATTAGACAGACGGACATGACTGAATAAACTCAGGTCTTCATCCGCTCATTTTGTACTACTTATTGGTGGGTCTATCTCTTCTCCTTTAAGAACTTATAATTTTGTGATTCGCGACAAACTAAACATACCCTTTCATTGGCATGATAGGTATAAAAAAACCAATCGTCCCATTTCGACTGTGGATATTTGTAAATATATACATATATAAGTATTTTTATATGTGCCAAAAATAAAAGTTTGCTCTCTGTAGACTTCTTTGATTGCCATTTTTTTGCATTTTGCCACTTTCGCGCATTTCGTTCACACAGTTCGATTTTGTTTCTGACATTTTTGTCATTTGTTAAAAAAAAGTGATGTACGAGCTTTTGTTATGCTTCGTTCGTCACAATGGCGACGGTGGTAAGGGAGGCTACAATTCTGAACTATACAGCTAAGAGAGTGTCTTCATCCTTCAACGCCTTCAATGATGACGATACCAGCCATTTCGAATACGTTTGTTATGCTAAATATGACAGCAGACATCCTGCCGCGTAGCGCTCCGTTCTCCGTTGGCAGTCGTACCATATGCTGAAGTGGAGCTGTGTTGGGCGTGCAAAATAACAGCTAGGAACTCGAGATGACAGTCCAATTCCCAAAAGTCTACTACTAAAATGTTATTATGCTAAAAGCAGCCGAGTAATGCATGCAAAATGCGACTCAAATATTGGTGGCGCGTCACGTTGTAACGCCGAACTGGCAGTCAGTTAAGTCGAGCGAATTGAAAGCAATTCTTTACATTTGTTAGATTTTGGATGTGGCATGGCGCCTCAATATTGGCACAAACTCTTATTTTAGTTGTTTAAATTTACTTTGCAATTTTCACATGTTTTTATACTCAGCGTGCTTTGCACACATAGTATATTAACTTTGATTGGATAACGGTTGGTTGTAAAGGAAGCGAGATAGATATAGAGTTCCGTATATCAAACTCATCAGTAATTATCGTAAAAAACTTTGATTGAGCCATGTCCGTCCGTCCGTCTCCCCGTTAACACGATAACTTGAGTAAATATTGAGATATCTTCACTACACGAGCTTATCTGGACCCGTAATAGATTGGTGTTGAAAATGAGCGAAATCGGATGATAACACCGCCCACTTTTTATATATATAACATTTTGGAAAACACAAAAAACCTGATTATTTAGTAATAATACACCGAGAATGTTGAAATTTTAGGTGTGGACTGATATTGAGACTCTTGATAAAAATATGAAAACAATTTTTTAAAATGGGCGTGGCACCGCCCACTTGTGATAAAATCAATTTCACAAATATTATTAATCATAAATCAAAAATCGTTAAACCTATAGTAACAAAATTCGGCAGAGAGGTTTCCTTTACTATTAGGAATGCTTCGAAGAAAAATTAACGAAATCGGTTAAGGATCACGCCCACTTTTATATAAAAGATTTTTAAAAGAGCCGTGGACGAATAAAGTAAGATATATCTTTGCGAAAAAGAGCTTTATATCAATGGTATTTCATTACCCAAGTGGATGTATAATATTAAATTGGAAAACATTAAAATGTTTGAAAATGGGCGTGGCACTGCCCCTTTTATGACTAACCTATTTTCTATGTTTCGGGAACCACAACTCGAAGAAAAATTAACATATCGTAATAAAAATGGGTACACATATTTTCCGTATAGCAGGAAATATTTATAGAAAAAATGGACAAGATCGGTTAAAGACCATGCCCCCTTTTATATAAAATATTTTTAGAAGGGTCGTAGACTAGAATAAGAAGCTATAACTTAGCAAAAAATGGTTTTGTATCAATGATATTTCACTTATCAAGTTTTATTGTAAGAGTAAATGGGGAGACATTTTTCTTTTAAGCGGGCGGTGCCACGTGATATGTAAAAAAGTAATTTATCTGAAATGAAATGTACAATTGAAGCTCACGCTGAGTATATAATGTTCGGTTACAACCGAAATTAGACACCTTTACTTGTTTTTTCTACAACTTTTCTCCGTCAGACTGACTGGTTAGTGCGTGTATGGCTATTTTCATTGGTATTTCAATGGTTGTGGCGTTATTAGAGAAAAGAAAGTTTGAAATCTTAGCATGAAAAGTTTCTCAGTGAAAACTCATCCTAAGTACTGGCAGATGCAGTTCGGAGTCGGTGTAAAACTTGTAGGTCACCTCCCACCAATTTGTAGGGAAAACCAGGAGAGCACAAAGCAAATTGGAAGAGAATCTCGGCCTAAAATATTTTCGGAGATTATTGCACCTTGTTTTTTATTAATAGTTTTATTAAGCCTTGATGCACTGCGTCCTTTACTTAGATCTATTGTGCTAGGTCATGCAGCCTATTACTGTGTGTGGAGGTTTTAAATATATTTATGTACCTCTTCAGGCTTTTTACTCCATATCACGAGTAGACTAAGAAACACCCAACTTAGGTTGGGGAGTCTATAAGCGACAAATATTTATATCGGCTAGATTTAACTTACTTAGGTGATACCGTAGACTAGCGTGTCCCGTAAAACGTTTCAAACATTCCTTAGCTCGTCATATTAAAGGGCCTTTAAAAATATGTACATACATCATTATTTTTGAATTAGTTACACTCAAGTACTTTATGCGCAACTAAACAATCTACTTGTATATATGTACATATGTATGTACATTAGACTAATTGGTAAAAAAAAAGAATTTCAATTAATTCAAAAGGGTCGCTTCATTGGTCGACGTTTTGTTTTGTTTCTTATATTCAAATCAAATTTGAACATGAGTTGAAATTCGAAACGATAGCTGAAGCAGTAATTTCTGTAGAAATTTTTGTGGAGAATCAAATTCTATTTACAATCTTTTTGGCAGTATTATGTTTATTTCACAGCTCGTTTAAAATTTATAAAGCTCTGTTGAAATAATATTGATTTTCCCCTTACAAATTCAATTAAAAACGAAAAGTGATAATTTGTTATTGCTTACATAAATTTCAAAAAATCGTGTTTCAACAGTCCCTTTCTTACAACCCAACAAAACTTTTGAGGAAAAAACAAATTTTTTTACACAGTCTAATGTATAGTATACTGGGTTTGTCCCATACGGAACAAAAAAGTTGCCAAAGTCCGCCCATAAATTTGAAGCTCATGTTGAAAGGGCCTCGGAAAAAATTTAAAAAAAAAATTGTGTGGTTCATGCAAATACAGCCGAAAATCTTTTTTCGTTTAACATGGCTATTTGTCATCCCATTTTTCCATCTGAGGTGTCATTATTTTTGCCCTAAGGATCTCTTTAGTTCCTTTTTAATGTCCTTTTGAGCTCTGAAGTCATTTCCACGTACTAATTTTTTTCAGAGTTTAAATAAGAAACAAATAAAATAAAATAAAATAAAACAAAGAAATACAAGGGGCGATAAGCTTCGAAGAGATTTTAGATCGACTCCGAACGGCATCTGCAGGGAAGATACTCTCGAAGTGTTTGCCAACTCACTGCCGAGGGGCGACTCCGATTAGAAAAACTTTTTTGTAATTGAAAAACCTGTTTACATAATTTTTGATTTTGCTTGCCCGGAAGTGGAACCAATGATCTCCGGTGTGGTAGGCGGAGCACAATACTCATACTTTAAGGGGTTACAGCTGGTTAAGCAGATAAAGCTATAATAAAACTTACTCATAGCTCAAAAGACCATTACAGAGATTTTCAAAACACAATTTGTTACCTACATATTTAAAAATCAGATAAGGCATAACCACTTTATAACAAAAAAAGCAATTTCGACTGTATTAGCAAGGATACAAAAAAATGTAATATGAGAGACCTTCTCAGCTTTAGCTTAAATATTAGAGGCGGACATTCGCAACTTTTTTTGGCCCAGTCTAATGCATAGCCGCAAATGCCGATTAAGTACTAGCGCATGTTCATTTTTCGTGTGTTTTTTTACTAAAAATTTCCACCTTAACGCTTTTAACTTTCAATCCCACAAAATGAAGTAGAAATTCGATTGCTAATAAATTCTAATCCACCAGTCAGTTTCAATTTCGGAGCTTTCACCATTTTCGCGTTATCCAACTTTTATCTAAACATGCGTCTTTGGTGTACATAAAAAAAAAAAATAAGAAAATATTACTAATATAAATCTTTAAACTTTTATCCAACACAAACGCATACTCGCACTACCAAACTACTACACAAACAAAAGCGGTGTAAGTGTGCGTTGAATTCGCGCAATGAAAATTTTCAATTATTCTTGTTGTGAGCAAAATCGCGTTTGGAAAATTTACAATCACCCATTTTACGAAAAAAACAGCACATTTAAATCCTAAAGCTTTATTTTATATGTTTGTTTGTATATGTGTATATGTATGTATGTATAATGAAAAATCTGATGGTACAAAATGAAAATATTAAGCATAAAATATGTAACCTACACACACACACACATATATATATATATTAGGGCGGGTCGATTTAAAAATCGCTCATTGCTCTGTGCAAATCGTATTCTAGGGATCAAAATAAGAAACTTTGCTTAAGGAACCATACCTCTAAAACGAATTCTGAAGACTGATCTTTGGGTCGAACTTTTGGGTAGGGGCAATTTCAATTCTACCTGCTGTGTCTTGTGGTGGCTTAAAAAAACAACACAGGCAATTTTACGATCTGCAATTGTGTCACAGTGATACCTTCATTTTTTAAAACGGTTGAATAAAAAACCCACACAACTATGTTTACGACATGCAAATGCATCACAGTAATGCCTTGGTTTTAAAAGGGGGTTTTAAAAACGCTAATTTCTAATAATTTTTTAAATTTCTTTTCTATTACTAAGTTAAATTCCTTTTTTCATTTACATATGTTCTGATTAAATAAATTTCTAAAGAGAAAAACAAACTCCAAAAAGAAAAAACATAGGCATTTCAAAGTGGGATTTTTCAAAATTTGCCCCTACGACCCAAAGGGGGGACATCAGAATTCGTTTTATTTTTTATTTATTTTGATCCCTAGAATATGATTTTCACAGAGCAATGGGCGATATTTTTGCCTCCCCACAAATCGACCCTACCTAATATATATATATAATACATATTATATATATATACTTACTCACTTTAAGTTCAGTGGCGAACGCCAAACGCTTACAATTTCTTAGCTTGGTAATGTTATCAGTTTTTCCCTTACCATTCGGAGTCCATTACCCGCTTCTGCTACTATTTACTACTACTTATGGACAAGAATCCAATTCGTAGACAACGCGGCAGATTTACTGCATATTGGCTTGTTGTCAGAACCATACTGAAACCAAGCAGCTATTTGCCATGAACAAGGATACCCGTAAGGACTATTTCGTGTAGTAAATGACGTTACATAGAGTCGCAGGCCAAATAGGGCGTGTGTATGTATATGTGTGAAAGCAAGTTTTAACCTTTCAAACTACGTATTTTTTGGATTTTAAACGGTGGTCACCAAAATTTAAACTGTAGCTATATTGGTACGAGTACAGCGAACGTTGTGGTAGTTGATTAACGAGCAACAAGGCAAGACGTATGCACGCGTATTTACTAACACTCAAAAAGTGATTCAAAACTAAGCCATAAAGCAATATGTCTAACAATATATTGCTAAGTTTAAACAAATAAAAGGTTTTGCAAATAAACAATGGACATTTTCGATGTTGCTATTGTGCGTGTTGAGCGACTAACAGGCCGATTCTGAGCGTTACCGGTAAAATAGTACCCAGAACATTATGTAACCGAAAATCGTTACCAGTTCTTTTATTCGCGATTCTGGCCAAAGTGGTAACGCTGTCATCACTGAAAAACTCACCAATGTCTGTGGTGAAATTTAAAAGTTGGTTTTCTTCGCTTGACCCATGGCGGAACGATACAAAGTGGCAGCGTACGACAGCTGAATATAAACTTTTTTATTTGATTTGATACATCAACTTCCGGACGATTTTGACATTCGTCCATCGAATTTACAAAAACAAAGTACATGGAATTTTTATTTATGTTTGTAGGTATGTCACCATGCTGCCGCCTTGTATGGTTCCGCCATGGCTTTACCGAAAATGTGTCACTCGTAGATACGAGGTTAACGAATAAACGAGACGATGTGTATATATGTACATACATGCATAAGATTTTACATAGCTATATTGAAATTTAATGAAAATATAATATATAGCAAGAGGCAACACTTTTCTACTACTATCTTTACTTATTTGCGCTTACAATTCTTTATTTTTCAGTTTTGCCTTTTTCTAAACAACAGCTGTTGTGTGGTTATTTCGATGTAACCACCTACTTTTCTGGATAAAAAATTATCCGGCTACTTTGTGGATAGAATACCAAAAGGGTGTAAAAGTTTCCACATGATTTCGTTACCGTGGTGAAGAATGTTGTTACCACACTAGAATCGGGGCGTAAACGAAATTTAATGATAAGAGCTGTGTTTTTTATTTTACATGTATATACATATGCATTTAAGCTTTATATGGTCTTCTAAGTTTATAACTTTATCTACACTTATGAAACTGTTGCTCATAAAATTAGTACTATTAATTTCAGTATGCATTAAACTCAGTTGCAACTGAAATGTGTTATCTCCCTTTTATCTCTACACTATTCTCCACTTCTATGTCCGAAAATTGTTTGTGTCTACTATCATAGCAACCGATTCAGCTACAGGTTATACCAGTGACGGAAAATAATAATTATTTTTTTTTTAGTCGTAAAAGTCCTGGTCAAAAAATTGTTCCAGGTGAAAATGTTTGAGTTCCCAGGTATCCCTACAGCAAAATCATGTCGAATAAACTGGGTCGATTTATTAACCGATATTGCGCCATCGATTTTTCGATAGGATTTGGGCTCAGGAAAAAAAGTTTCACTACGCATACCCAAAAAAATAATTTTCGAGCCTGCACAAAAAAATGACGAAAGGGTAAATTTTTCGACCAAAACACTCCCCAAAACCCAAAAAATATTTTTTCAAAAAAACTGTTATCGCCAAAGTTTTAGCGGACAATTTTGAGTCGGACAGGGTATACCTGAAAATTTTAAATGCAAATGAAAATTTTTTAAATAGATCAAGAAAAAAACCTTAAAAATCAAAGAAAAAAAGTTAAAAAACTCAAATTTTGCAGGCACGAAAATTATTTTTTTTTGGGTATGCGTAGTTGAACTTTTTTCTCCTGAGCCCAAATCCTATCGAAAAATCGATGGCGTGATATCGGTTAAGTTTCGTCCATACAAATCGACCCAGGTTAATGTCGAATCATGCATCCTTCTTATTTTTCGAACTTTTTCCATAAAAATCCACATATAAAAGTAAAATCTGTATTTTTATTTTTTTTAGTCCGATAGAGCTAGTTAAACTCGGACTTTTAAAAATAAAACTTCGGAAATAAAAGTTAAATCCGAACTTTTATTTTTTAAGGCCAAAATAAAAGTCCGGCTTGATAAAAAAGAAACGGCTTATCCGAATTAAAAAAATTGTTTGTTTCGGATAAGCCGTTGCTTTTGTATCAAGTGGGACTTTTATTTTGGCCTTAAAAAATAAAAGTGGGGATTTAACTGTTATTTCCGGACTTTTATTTTTAAAAGCCCGAGTTTAACTAGTTCTATCGGACTCAAAAAATAAAAATCCGAAAATAATTTTTATCTTGATCCAAATATATTAAAAGTCCGAAATTAATAGTTTTGCAAGGAATTATATTATAAAAGGAATAACAGTTTCGGCCCCTGAGTTCTACACTATGACAAACAGAGGTGCGTGTATCCGCTATTCAGCATAACCCTTTTTGTAGCGAGTTATTTACCACTGCCGCGAGTCTTCAATAATTGCCGCTAGATGGGTCTCCTTAACATTACCTAAGTGATGATTAGAGCTTTTTTTACCCGCAAAACTAGATGTATATACATGTAAAAAAAACACGGCTAATATGTGAAGTGAGTGCGAATAATTATTTCAGTAGCTGAATACCTCACTTTTCTCTGCCTCTCATGACGTATCGATTTGTTGATTCTGTGTTCCCAGATCTTTGAGGTTTTGTTGCTTTGCGTTGGCAAATATTGTTTGTGTGATTTGGTAGTAGCGACTAAAAGATCACAGTAAATCTTAGCGGCAGCTTGGAATAAATCACCGTCACAAACTGATTGTAACGCAAAATGAGTGCCGTTCATATTCATTCTCACCAACAATTGCAAACTCAGAGCTTGTGATTTGTGCTGCGACTAAGATGCACAAGATGTCGTAGTAAATACCCTGTACGTCAGCTGCTTGCGAGGGCGTTTCCATGGATACCTTTTTAACTTTCTTAGCCACACAGTCAAAAATCATACTGTCCCTCAAAAATCATGGGATATCTCAACTTCAAGAAGGTCCAAAGAGTGTATGTTGTAATTGGAAAAGGAGGATCAATCCTTATAGTGGCAGATATGATAATGTAGTTTTTGTCAGATTTTTGGGGTCTCGCAGACAACAAGGATTAATCGAGGGTTAAGCAACAACACAAATATATCTACACGAGCGATATGCAATGATGCTAGTGACCTTACAATATAAGTTCAAATACAAATACCTAGTCTCACTTAGTGTGGTCATCCAAAAATCGCGAAAAACAAAAACAAAAATTTTAAGCCTTAAGATTGAATTTTATGCTGGCATAAGTTGGATTGGTAACAGCGCGTGTTGTTAGCAAGATTTAGAGACTTAGTGCAGCATTAGAAATTCTATGCCCCCCATTAATCGGTTTCTTTTTACAGTTTCCAGATTTGATAAGCAATATTTAAATTTCCAGCGCTATCTATTTGAAATAATTTAAATTGCAAACTAACTCGCCTAGCCGCGCCAAATGTTTTGGACTCATGTGTCGACAACACAAAGTCTATCAATGAATGCTGGCGATCTTTCACGAGGATGGTGCAATACTTGAGTCTTAAATGGTTACATCGGCCTAGGGATATTGAAGCTAACTGTAGAGCTTATAAGCTGGATAGGACTTCGTCCAGAAAATTATTCGGTGGATGCATATGAACTAATTTTAATTCCGCGCGAGCACGACCATTTTAAACTGGTCAAGTATGCTATGCTCTGGTCAGAGCTCCCTACGTGTGAAACATCAAGGATGGTCTGATACTTTTGAACCAGAATAAGTATGAGTTCTTACTGAACACGGTTTAATTGGTTTGGATTGCCGCTAGGATAGGCATCGTATTCTACAATTACTGTTTCAGCTGCATTGAGGAGGGGAAAGCGTGGAGCATCTGTTGTGGCACTGTCCGACACTAAATAGCAGGAGGTTGCTCTCGGTGGAGATTGCATGCTACGCGTTCCATATGTGGTCGCCAAGCCTAAAAACTACTCACTGGAAGAAGCTACAGGCCTGCCAAAATACTGCTCTCAGAACCGCCACGGCTGCCTTCTTATGTCCCCAGAACACCATCTACATAATGAGGCGACAATACTCCCCACCAGGGAGAGAAATGAGATGCTGACCAAACAGTTTCTGTTGAATACCCAGAAACCTGGGAATCCCAACAGACATCTCCATTAGTATTATGAGGAAATACGGCACCTGAGAACTCAGCCGTATGAAGCCAAAAAACACAAGCAGGTCCTCAGTGAACTCCACAAACAGGCGTCGGACTTGTATGCCAGGAATTGCCCGGTGAATCCAGTACTCAAAGAACAATACCCAAAACTTGCGGAAGAGCAAACGCACACTACCCAGGGAAACGCGAGTCTCTCTAGCTCAACTTCGATCTGGATACTCTAATAGGTTAAACTCTTACCTATCCAGAATCAACCCCCACATACAAAATGTATGCTCTGCTTGCAATGTACCTCACATGACACCAACCATCTCTTTCATTGTAATGTGGAACCAACGCCTCTAAAACCCCTCTCATTATGGTCCACCCCTGTTGAAACAGCAAATTTCCTTGGACTCCCGTTAGAGGATATTCATTACAATTTGTGATCGCTCGCACCTATTGGATAGGGCAAAGCATTTCTACAGCAACAACAACAACAACAGGTTGCTCTCGGTCAACTTTTTGTTGTGAGCGAAGTTAATTAACTTCAACAGCAACAGGTTGCTCTCGGTCACTGTTTTTTGTGAGCGAAGTTGAATTAACTTTATTGAATGCACAAAGTTGTTTCATCAGCGTTAGCTTGGAGAGGAAGAGGTACAGAACGAGGAGCATCACAAGGGTCTCAACAAATTAGATCTGTTATAGTGCTAGTGTATAGTAAGTACACCATAAGTTTTATGAGTCTAAAGGCATATTTTTGTCCAATTCCATGAAATCTTGACAAATCCTCCGATTTGCTCGCGCTTTACTAAGGCAACTGTCTCACAAGGTCACAGGAGTAGTCAATGAAAATTATTCTCCATTCGAATCGTGAGTTAATAGCGGGACATAACGAGTTCAAACTGATATCCGATCCTTCCAATGCCTCAAAGGAAAATCTGACCCATCCTTTCTTCGCACTGTCAATTTTAAATATCTTCTGCAGAACGAGAAGTCTTAATCTAGACAACCTCAGTTAGTATGAGCAGATGAAGCGCACAATTCTTTTAATTTTGCTCTGTAGTTACAAATGACCTGCTCCAGGACTTTCAATTTAGTGGATAATATTTGACAACCGATTCTGATGATGTGCGTGATCTGATGCAAGGTTGAATAAAAATGATTACTGAGTAACCTGACTCGTGTGGACTTACAGTTAGTTAAACTTACATTCAACGTTTTATTTTCACAATAAAATTAAATTCGTGGTACTCGGATTGCTTTCCATCGCCTTAATAGATTAGAATAAAAGTCTTCTGAACGTGAGTCCATACGACCTTTGGCAAAAGAAAAGCG
Source organism: Eurosta solidaginis (assembly GCF_040869045.1). Taxonomy (NCBI): domain Eukaryota; kingdom Metazoa; phylum Arthropoda; class Insecta; order Diptera; family Tephritidae; genus Eurosta; species Eurosta solidaginis. The sequence continues at coordinate 239,136,234 of NC_090323.1, forward strand.
GGTCTCGCTAGAATCGCTGTTGGTTTTTCTTCCAATGGTGAGCGTTTGGTTAACGAAGCAAATGGGGTGAGGTCATTATGCTTAGCCAAATATTTATGCCGTGATCAGTCATCCTACTTCCGAGGATTTCTAAAGCCTATACCTATAACTCTGTTAATAAGTTTTTTGAAAGGCATTACCTAACTGAGCTTTATGCAGTCCGCTCCATGAATCCAACATTCTTATGTAGAATGTCAAAAAATACTTATAATACAAGGATCTTCAATAATTTTGACAAACGCTTTCGCACCATTTCTCTGTACCGGTGAGTTCGTCCATCATTTACACAGTTCCAAAATATCTAAGAAATATTGGTACGTAAAAAAAGTTAAAAAAAAATGTGAAGATGGCAGCTGAAACTGTAAGATGACTGTAAATTTTTTATAGAAGCCCTCCATGAATAGGTCCAAAGCGAACGAGAACTCCAGAGCCCCTGCTAGAGGCGCCGGCAACTTATATATGTATATAACACAATCATCTCTCTTCTCTATGGCATCTAAATCCGAGCTACCTCGGCTTAATTCGTTTTAAAAGTGTTGCTAGATCTACTTAATAAATTAGCCGTTTTCATATAAAGATATTACTAAAATCACACTTTACAAAGTTTTTTCAACATTTTCACTCATCCTCATATATGTAGATATATACCTATATATATATTATATATGTACATATATATTTCGGCAAGTAATACAATCCTCAAATACCACAGGCAATATTCCAATAACAACAATTAATTTGCATATTTCAATTTGTGATTTCAGCAAATGCATTAGAAATTTTAACAAGACCGAGCACTGCGTGTAATCAAAAAAAAAAAAAAAAACAACAACAAAAACAATTTGTAAAGATTAGAGCATGCAAAAAAACAACATCGCATATTTGCGTACGATATCTGCTGATAAGGGTCTGTGCAAAATATATGCAAATATTTAATAAGCTTGGCGTAGTCGTACAAATTCTAGCTGAGCTTGTAGCAGCCCTTTGGGGGTTGCAAACTATTCGTCAAATATGCATTTTATTAACTTTTCGTAAAATCCCCTTAACAAGCTGATGATGTCTATTCAGCGTTTAGAAGATATTGAACAGCATGGCTAAGTACGTAGATGCACAAATGTTAATCTAAAATTGAATACAAATATACGGGGCACTTTTAGCAAATTTGCATATACATATGTAGATATGTAGGTACACTTCCCTGCAAAAAATGCGACTAGTCTAGCATGAATATGAATGAAGGAGTATGCGAATATAGCCAGTTCTGAGCTCTTTATATGGATTAGAGTGGTCCCTTTTGTTTGAGCATGTCCTACGTAGAGACCAATTGTATGTACCTGTTTATGCCTGAACGGGTAGTGTCGGACTGGTACCCTTTATACCCCTACGGATACTGTCGGATAGACCTTTTTGTAATGTTTGACACTTCCTCTTTTTACCCCTTTGGGTACTGCGACACGACCTCTTTCTACCCTTACGGGTACTGTAAGACAGATATTGTCTCTACTGTTCGCAACTTCCTCTTTGTACCCCTATGGGAAGTGTCCGATAGGCCCTTTTTGTATCCATACGAGTAGCGTAGAACATATTCTCTTGGTGCCCCTAAAACCAAAGTGAAACAAGTCTATTTTGTTCGCTTATGGGTACTGTCGGACAAGTCCTCTTTCTACCAGTACGAAATTTCTTAGGGATTTATAATTTTTTAAACTCACAATATAGTACAACGAGCCGAACCCGTGCGCATCTTGCGCAATCAATGTAAAACAGCTGCTCTATCAATCAATTAAAACTTACAGCTTGCGCTGCCATCTGGCGTACGGTAGCAACTACCGGTAATGCAGTGTAAATGTTCACAATAGTGCCATAGTACAAATAGATTTTTTAATTTTTTGTGCTCACAATCGTTTATTTTTAACAAATTATTTTAAAAATATAGCTAAACAAAAGCACTACGACCAAAATTGTCCACAGCTCTCTAATAGCCCGCATCTCCATCTTTACAACCAAAACTTTATTTATAGATTTGTATTCCAAATAAGAGCGAAAAAGGGACCTGTACATAAAAACAGCAATTAGGAAAAATATATATGAAGACATTCATAATTTGTTTCGCATTGCCGTTGTAGAATAATAAAAACAAAACAAATATTAAGATAATGGAACATATGGTCCTAGTATTTTAGGTTCGGTATAGAGCTCTGCATTTTTCTTAAATAATGCTATTCAATCACATTTAATCTGCAAATACTCAGCGTGCTTTGCACACAGAATATATTAACTTTGACTGGATAACGGTTGGTTGTATAGGTATAAAGGAATCGAGATAGATATATACTTCTATATATCAAGATCATCAGTATCGAAAAAAAATTTGATTGAGCCATGTCCGTCCGTCCGTCCGTCCGTTAACACGATAACTAGAGTAAATATTGAGATATCTTCACCAAAACGAGCTTATTTGTACCCAAATAGATTGGTATTGAAAATGAGCGAAATCGGATGATAACCACGCCCACTTTTTATATACATGACATTTTGGAAAACACAAAAAACCTGATTACTTAGTAAATAATACACCTAGAATGCTGAAATTTAACATGTGGATAGATATTTATACTCTTGATAAAAATTTGAAAAAAAAATTTTAAAATGGGCGTGGCACCGCCCACTTGTGATAAAATCAATTTTAAAAATATTATTAATCATAAATCAAAAATCGTTAAACCTATCATAACTATCGGCAGAGAGGTTGCCTTTACTATAAGGAATGCTTTGAAGAAAAACTAACGAAATCGGTTAAGGACCACGCCCACTTTTATATAAAAGATTTTTTAAAGGGTCGTGGACGAATAAAATAAGCTATATCTTTCAAGTGGATTTATAAAAATAAAAAGGAAAAACTTCAAATTTTAAAAAATGGGCGTGGCACCGCCCCTTTTATGACTAAGCCATTTTCTTTGTTTCGAGAGCCGTAACTGGAAGAAAAATTAACATATCGTGATGAAATTGTGTACACATATTTTCCTTATAGCAGAAAATATTTCTAGCAAAAATGGACGGGGTCGATTAAAGGCCACGGAAACTTAGATATAAAACAAATTTAAAAGGATCGTAGACTATATCTAGTAGAATAATAAGCTATAATAGAATAGTATAGAATAATAAGTTATAGCTTAGCAAAAAAAGTTTTGAATCAATAATATTTCACTTATCACGTTTTATTGTAAGAAGAAATGGGGAGACATTTTTTTAAACGGGCTGTGCCACGTGTTATGTAGAAAAGTAATTTATCTGAAATGAAATGTACAAGTGAGACTCACGCTGAGTATATAATGTTCAGTTACACCCGAACTTAGACACCTTTACTTGTTACTTTATTCATTTAGTTGCTGTTTGTTTTTTACTGTTTTATTCAATTGGCTACAAAAATTTCAAACTGACTGATTCCAATTATATCCAAAAGGGACTATAGGGGAGAAATTATACCCCATTGTGGACAAAAGAGATCAAGCGCAGAACACTCTCACAATTAAACTTAATTCTCAAAATCCACCACAATAACTTCACTCAGCGCCGGTTGATATTTATTTCTATTGCTATTGTCATTAATACGGCATTCAGATCATACCCACCAGTTTTTTTACCATACGTAAGCATTACAGTTTCGGAATTTTCGTGAAAAATTAAGTCTAAAGAGTTTGCATCTTCCGTCTGTCTCTATGATTTTTTCTTGACTATAGAGCTTTGGCTTATAAAGCTCATATTTATTTCTATAACCATTTCATTCCTATGGAGGTCGATATGCTCATGGGGTACCACATTTTTATGTATAAAAAATTAAAAACATATTTCATAGTTGCACTCAAATCTCTTTTAGAAAAAAGTCAACTAACTTTAACCACAGCTCGTGATAATTCTTTCACAAATATTGCAACTTAACTTAATTAAAAAAATTAAATCAATTCTATTTAAAGTTGAAAGTAATCAAATAGTTTTTAACGTTTAAGCATACATTTTCGAAAACCGTTGTCTTTTAAGTATTTCCAACTCAGTCACGAACTTTATTTGATATTTGATGGCAGTCAAATCAAAGAGCAAAATAAAACCCAAAGTAAATACAGGATGTTTGAGTTGATTTTTAATATCTACAAATTTAAAAACCATATAAAAATATTTGAAAATTGGTTGACGTATATACGACAAATATGTTTTTACGACAGACTTCAAGCGCAGCAGCACTAAGGTGCGGAAAAAGCTGTTAAGAAGAGGATTGTGGCGCCTAGAGGGGTAGATTCAATGGGAAGCAAAGGAAAGGAATTCAAACATAGTAAAAACAAGTCACGTATACATATGCGCCAAGCAGCTAAGACTTTCTATATAAATATCATAGATGGGCATACTGAAGACGACTTAAATAGCTAAATAAGAACAGCAGCAATCGGCAAAATTTTACTAAAAATTACTGGTACTTGATTTGAGTTAACAGTGCAAACTTTTGCAAAAAAATACTGTTTTAGCTGATAATGCTATAACTGTTTTATGGAATCAATTCCTAACCATTTAGTTTAATGTTTAAACCGCCGAAGCAGTCTCTTACTGTGACATTAATAGATTGCAAGAATCTTTATTGGCAGATGTCTATCAAGATTTCGAGATCTGAAGAAATGAAGCTGCTCAATTTCTTTGTCAGAATAATGCGGGAGGAACCAAATAAACATCTACTCAATTCATCAATTATAATGAAGTTAAGTTGATAATAATATTAACACCTTGAAATTAATACACGGAGTTTTACCGAACTTCCAAAGGCAGGCCATGAGTCCCATGTTTGTTGAAGTCTGAGGACGCCCCGGCACAGAACTTAAAGGTACTCCGCATATGCTTTACTTCCTGGATGCGGAATTTAAGTTGTATTTCGATTAGTTCACACTATCTAGCAGCTCTGTAAATATTTATCTTTAAATATTGATAGTATAACAAAAATACCCTACAAAAAGTTAAAAATTTCCAAAACAAAATTTTTTTTAAATGGCAATAATTTTTGAGTTTTTGACTAATTGTATCTCTGACAACTAACATCCCTGCAAAAATTGTTGGATTACGTGTTCCATTTTCTTCATGTTGGAGTACTCTAACAATACTCCTTTGCAATGCGTTTGCGGACCATCATCAGCCGATCATTGCTCGTTTTTTAACGACTGTGATCACAACACGATGACGATCGAACAGAGTTGCCAAAAGTAAAATATTGCATGCAAATAACTAATAATAAAATTTTACTTTGGCAACTCTGATAAAATGCAACAGCGCACTGGTTTTATGTATACATATTATATAAGTTTTCTTATTCACGCAAATGCTAAATAACATAAGAATATTCGTAGTATAAAATATAAAAGTTGTATTGCCCGTCTTCATTTACTTTCATTTTAAATTAAATTCACTTCAATAATTCTTTCCGACACAATTCCTCTTTAGTACTTTGGCATATGATCTTCTGTGGGTGCTCAATGGAGTACTGCAGTGAAAGTACTTTGGAAAGTACTCTCACGTATGTACTCTATGGAATACCCACAAACAAAGCGAGAGTGGGATCACCTACTCCTCTCCTAGGACATCGCAATGTTAATTGGAGCACATTTTTTGTATGAATACAGATTAGATTTGGAGCAGTCCTATACTCCAAAAGGAGTATTCCTTACATTATTTATAGAGTACTCGCGTTTTTTGAAGGGATAGTTTATTTCAAATACAGTCAAGTAAAATGACCATGTTTTCTTATATCATGGGTAATTGTTTAACTTCTTAACATTTAGAGTCCGGTTTTTCAGTACAAGTTAAATTCAGTTTGTCAGTTAAAACTACGATTCAACTTGCTCTGCAGTTTTTTTATTTCTCACAATAGTCAGCTGTTGGCTTTGTTGGTACCACCTTGCAAAAGATTTTTTCAACTTCACCCCATCTAGATATCCAATGTAGGATATTTAGACTACATTTCTTAAAAGATGTAGAATAATTTGAGATCAATTCGACCCTGAAAACAATCAGGGTTGAGAATAAATAGAAAATGATGTTGAATATCAACTTCAGAACTAGATGCTCGTACTTACTTCTCTAAGGGTTGAGAAATAGTTTTCCATGTTTGTTGGGTAAAAACAACTCGACTGTTGCCACATCCACATATTATCTAGATAATTAAAAACCAATGTTGCCGTACAAAACATCCTACCCCCAAAAGGCGGCCATAACCTGTAAATGAAAAATTGTTCTGTATGTTCTGTAGTTACATGGGGTTTATTTAACTAGAGTTTGAGCAAACTTAGTTTAAGCTTGGATTAACCTACTACTGAAAAACCGAGCCTAAGTTGTAAATAAAAAGATGATACAAAAATTTTAAAGAATACCTTTATAAAAATGGACCAAAAAATAGAAGGGAATTTTTCCTTTAATACAGACATAATCTTGTTGATTTTTGACTAAAAAACTTTAACAATAGCTCTTGTAAAAGAATTTGGGATTTAAAACTATAAAGGTGGAGCGCAATCTTTCAACTTAAGGCACACCATTTACTTGGGATTAACTAATTGATTATTTAAAATTTAAACACGCACTCTACCTTTATAATTTTAAATCCCAAAATTCTTTTACAAGAGCTATTGTTAAAGTTTTTTAGTCAAAAATCAACAAGATTATGTCTGTATTAAAGGAAAGATTGCCTTCTCTTTTTTGGTCCATTTATCAAAGGTAGTCCTTAAAATTTTTTTATCATCTTTTTATCTTCAATTTTTTAGTACTGCCTACAAAAAGGCAATTGCAACTTTGATTAGTAATTTAAGTAATTCCTAAGTGAAAATTCTTATCTTTATTTATTTGTTCAAAATAGCAAGATTTAATAGAATTAGTGGAATTTTCGCTGACAACACTGGCGAAAACGACAGAATTCCACCTCGTTTGTCAGCTACTTAATTTGCACAGCTGAAAATCGTGCTGAAATTCGCATACGCCTGAAAGTCTAAAAGGATCGTGGTGAAAGTCGCGTACGCCTTCAACCAGGTGGAATTCTACAACGCCTGCAACACTCAGGAGGCTAGCCATGAAGGTATGGCTTAATCTTCCTAAGTAGTTGGACTTGTGCGATACGTAACTCAAATTTTTTGACCAAACATTGCATTGTCACCGAGTTTTAAACTACATTTCAGGTTTCAAGTCTCCAGATATCCAGGAAGCTAGTTAAATATCGATTGCAAGATTCGCAATTTAAAATTAGTTTTCTCAATATCTCGATCCATGCGCCACCTAGCGGAATTTGTTTGATAAAATATTGCATTGCCACTGGGTTCTGACTTACGGCCCAAGTTTCATGTCTCTAGCTCATCTGGAAGTTACTCGAAAATCGATCGGAAGATTCCCCCCGTTTTTAAAGGATTTGCAGTTATCTTGACTAGCGAGCCACCTAGCGGAACTTTGTTTTCTATAAGTTATTTTGTCACCAGGCCTCTAACTAAGTGCCAAGTTTCAAGTCTCTAGGTAACCGGGAAGTTAGTTAAAAATGAATTGAAAGATTCCCAAATTAAAATTAATTTTCCTAATATCTCGATCCATGCGCCACCTAGCGGATAAAATATTGCCCTGTCACTGAGTTCTGACTTACGGCTCAAGTTTCATATCTCCAGCTCACCGGGAAGTTACTCAAAAATCGAATGCAAGATTCCCTGCGTCTTTTCAGGGATTTTCGTTTATTTCGATTCGTCTGCCACCTGGCGGCATCTTGTTTTCCACAAATTGTAGTGCCATCGACTCGCAAACTATGTGCTAAGTTTCAAATCTCTGGATCACCAAGAAGTTAGTTAAAAGTCGATCGCAAAATTTACAATTTAAAACTAATTTTCTGTATATCTCGATCCGTGCGCCACCTAGCAGATTTTTTTTTTCACCTGCATTGTAATGTCTCTCAAATTTGAACTATGTTCTAAATATCAAGTGTCTAGCTCAACGGGAAGTTACCGAAAAAGTTTTTTCCGTGGGTCAAAAATTCGTGTGGAAATGAGGGGACAAACATGAAAGCGACTTAATATAAAGGTAAAAAAAAATGAAAGTGCGAACAAAAATTTACTAGGTATATTTTTACTGGTAGCGCATAGTGCCCAGCTGTGACATGAAAATATATATGCATACGTGTACACAATCAAGCATCAATAAAAAAAATTGACTGACAGTAAAAAAAACTGGCCAAAGGATGTAAAAATTCAATTCAAATCAAAATGTCTGCTATCTGCGTTTGAGCATTTGCTTGAGAATGAAAGGAAAAATTGCGCGGAATGCGATTGAAAAGGATGTAAAGCATCACAAATGCTGCTACGATATGCAAACGTTCATACATACAATCTACTATTCGAATTGATGTAGAGAGTATGGCAGAATAAGCAACATAAAGGATTACATGACATACAATGCATACAAACGCATACAAACACAACTAAGGACGCTCATCCATAAACCAACAAAGTACACATCATTCGCATACAAAATCTTTGAAAAATATTTTTTGCACAATGATGGCTGTTGGCATGACAGCATTCACATGTGTACAAATAATTTGCATATATGTACATATGTATGTGTATGCGTGTGTGTTTCTTTCAACCGCCCACCTAACAACGCTCAGTCAAGGATAATAATCGCTCATCCCTGCTTTTGCCAAACTCACCCTCGCAACGAAAATGTGTGACTGCATCAGGCATCAACTCAACTTTATGCGCTCTGTATACAGAATGGAAATGTAAAAAAATCTTGTTTACTACTACAAAAAAAATTGCAAACTATGTACCTCTTTTTGTGAGTAAATGGTAAGAAAATGGTAGAGTAAATCTTTTAGTGCAGAAATAATGAAAATCCGTTCATTAGTTTGTTAAAATGGTTGTAACCTGACATCTTATTCAATACTCAGAGATATAAACGTCATGAAGCACTTGAAATAGCTTTAAGAAATCATATTCTTTTGTTAAATAGAGATTTAAGTTAGATTTCTGTGGAACTATGAAATAATGGGATCACGAATATGTAGGAGTTTTGAATACCTTCTTTCTAATAAGTACTTTCCCAGAAAATATTTATAGTGCGACGAATATTAGCAGTTTTAATATGTCACTATGCCGCTGGTAATAAGTGGTGCACAACAACAACGGCAAGGCAAGCAGATGAAATAGAAAACAGTCACACGCGCATATACATAAAAGACAGCTGCGAATATGAGATGTAAAGATGTACACAGTTATAAAAAGCGCATATTCCACAGACATGTACACACATATACATATAAAGAAGGCAACATTCAATATGAGATACAGAAATGAACAATAAATAAGCAACTATTCGAGAAGGCTGTGTTGTTGATTAAGACATTTTGGATGTAGTGAATATTTGAGATATTTGTTCGACAGTTTGGCGAATCGAACTATAAAAGAAGATGCAAAATAATCGAAAATCCTTCAAATTCGCTCAAAAAGAAGATAAATTTGTGGGCTCTTCGCCAGCTAATCTAGATCCTTGAATAAACGAGAAACTTTCAATTTGCTTCCACTTAATACTTACATATGCACGGAAGCTCGGCAAAAGATTTAGTGCTAGTTGCAATGCCTAGGGAAACGATATCGAATAAATGTATCGATTTGGTATATTATTTTAGTAACACATAGAAAATATCGGGCTGAAAGTTCATAAAAAATTTTGTAAAATGAGGGAATTTTATACACAAATGTAGTGTTCTAAACTTTAACAATTTTAAAACTGAAGGACGTTAAAAGCACCAAAGGCGCTAGGACTCAAGCATATAGAATATAGAAACGGGTTTCAGAAAGTTAAGCCCATTAGAAAGAAAGTTATAGTTATCACCTTTGCCACAGATACTCCCACAACCAGAATCAATAACTGGACTGCATTAGACCCGTGTTCGTTCTCGTACCACATCATCTTCACCATTGATTTTGAAGTCTCTCAGCCACAAAATTAGAAGTCAGACGGGGCATTGGCGATAAAGGCAGGGTGGCAAATCGGTTAATATATATATTTACAAACTTCGAACTCTGCTGTCTGCTAACTAGACCACTCAATAAACCTAAGACAATGTGGTGGAACACTGAGTTATGCCAACATAGAAGAAAAAAAGTATCATGAGAACAATATTGTGAGTAATTGGAGGCAACAAATGAAGCATCAGGACTTCGCAAATTACTATAATTACATCGTAGGACTACTATGGGTTATGAAACCATTCAAATATTTCAATTGAGCGGAACCTGGTGTAGTGATGTCGGCCATCCTGCAAGATGAGAAAGGAAAATTTAAACCTAACCTAAATGGCATCTTATCAACATGTCTACATGATGGTTATGTTCCCAAAGCCGAAAGAAGTGCACGGGTAGTATTCAATTCTAAAGTAGGGAAACTTAACCACACGGAAATCAACGGCTACAGAACAATAGGCATATAGGAGACAAATCCAAATTCTGCAGGATGAACGCAGCTCCATGCGCATACTGGAAAGAAACATCGGTTGGAAGCGCCCTACAAAGTTGTTGTTGTTGTACTAACGATAAAGACACTCCCCAAAAGCTTTGGGGAGTGTTATCTATGTTAATAATCCTTTGCCTGTTATAGATGTGGTACGTTCCGGTAACAAAGCACCATTAAGGTCCTACCCCGACCATCTCGGGTACGATTAATATGACCACATTAAACATTTTAAGCCAGAGCCTCGCCTGCTAAATATGTGTATGATACACTCATATTTGTAACAGGATTCCCGTCGGGTAGGTGAGGTTGTCAATTGGGTTGCAGAAACTTTGAACCTATAAAGCTTTGTATTGCGCTTATTCAAGGGATTGAATCCCAAGGTAGTCAGCGTCAACGAGAAATCATCAAAGAGTACAACTCTGCTAGTATTTAAATTAGCTACCAGAGGCATCCTTGAGGGCGGCGTGCTATCGCCTTTTCTATGGATACTGGTAGTTAATAAAATTCCTCTAGTGAAGTGTTGCCGATGTAACATACCTTTGCCCCGATAGAATTGACACCTTGGGGTACTAACCGCACTATGATTAAAAAAAATTCTTACAGAAAAAAAACTCACTTTTCAGCGTTGAAAAATATAAATTAGCTTTGTGAGCGAACTTTTCCAACTTACTGTATCCTCTTTCAAGCCCAATCTATTAGTAGGACAACCTTGTTAGCTGGAAGTTTTAATCCCTTAATTGGGAGAGTGCATATTCCGCAAAATTAGCTACTAATAAATATGTACACACACATACACGCACACACACATGTTTAGACTTTGTATACTTAACAATGGTCGTGCAAATCCACTGATATTGGTTCGAAAACATGATTTGCAAATAATGCACTTAAATTTGCATAAAATCGGCAAACGGTGTCAGAAAATATAAAACTAACAATAGAAACAACAACATCGGGACATAAGCTAACAACCAACTTTGCAACAAACAAGAACGTACAAAAAATGTTGCAACTCAAAAATGCCAATCGAACTGCCAAAAATTATGCAAATTAACAGCCAGAATTAAAAATTTTAGCGAACGCTGACACAGCTGCGTGACTTACGAGTAGAACAACAACAACTCCGACTGACAGTTACATAAGAAGTCGACAAAAAATCCATGAACAAAACTTATTTAAAAAAAAATCACAGGTATGCAATGTTAAATGAAACTGAAAGGATTTTCAGCCGACGGCCAAAAATTGTGAGCGAAAAAAAAATAATTTGCATAAATACAAAAAAGTGCGAGTGAAGTATGCAAATGAGGTGCCGATGAGCCGCAAAGGGGTAATTGCTGCGAAAAACACCGTTGAATGTGGCACTGCTAGCGCGTTACTCATTAACATAACATTAAAGAACGTAAACCGAAACGCACTGCAAAAAGTAGCAAAAGTGTGGAAGTTGAGTTCGTGTTGTACCAAAAAGTATATACCCAGTTGTGGGGTAAGAAAATTGGTTTCTCTAGCGGAATTGTTTGTTGTTTTACCGTTGGGAAAAAGTTCTACTTACGCGACTTTGCCCACTTCGGACGCTTGAGTTTCCGTGCGTATACTGTGGACAACGTATCTAGAATCCAGATATATTGCCTAGATTTAGATTAAAGATAAAGAAACGCATTGGTGTACAATGTCGGGTCGGGAAGGTAGTGAAGGAGAGGCTATCCGAGATCCGTTAAAACGCGATGCTAGTCAGGCCCTCCGGCGGGTTAGGTGGTTAGAATATACCCGCGATAGGTATGCCTGTAGTAAGAGGCGACTAAAATACCAGATTCTAGGCTCTGGCGACCCCGAACTCCTCATAGATCTAGGGGGTGGGAGGGCGGTATGGTCTAGATTCTAGACTCTAGAAGGTCGCATGTGGTCATAACAAATCGTTCCCGAGACGGTCGGGCTTGGTAAAGGAACGTACCGGATCCGCAACCGACAAAGGACCATCAACTCGATAACACTCCCCAAGGTCTTCGGGGAGTATTCTTATCGCTACAACAACAACAACAACAACAGGTAGTCAGGCATAGCACCGAATCTCTAGATGCGTGCACTCTACGACGCCCAAAATATCGACTCTAACCAATACCTTGTGAAAGCAATGAAAACGTTTTCCATTAAGAAGTTACTAATGAAATAGCTAACTGATTTTTACCAGCACGGAAAAAGTTCTGGTAAGTAGAAGAATAATGTTGGGGATTCAAGGGGGTTTGTAGCACAGATCCTTTCACAGGGTTCGCAATTTATAGCATCTCCAACCCAATTGTCAACCTCACCTACTATCGGCGAGCGCAGTTTCTATAGGGAGTGAGTCCTTGGCGACCCCAAGTTCCTCATCAAACTAGGGGGGGTCTTAGCCTGGAAGGCTCAATGTGGTTATATTAAATCTTTCCGGAGATGGTTGCTAGCGCATTTATGTCTGACAAAGCACCATAAAATCGATAACACTCCCCAAGACCTTCGAGGAATGCGTTTAACGCAACAACAGCAACAATGATAAGCAATTTTACACCGCCTTGGAAGTGAAGGACTTTGCTTATAGAATCACGCTGTTTACCGGAGCAGTATATAGGCATTTTCGGGATATAATAAGGGTAAAGAAACTTCTCGTTAAAGCAAATAACAAGGGGCCGAACGTGAAGTTTCAAGTCCTGGCTCAATTCCGACGTAAGTTATGGAACTTTTATATATTGTGAAGAAGATGATGAATCTGATACCGGACTCCCTGATCACGTAAAATGTATGTGAGACTAGCCACATCGAGCATAAAATAAAATGCAGGTCTATCAGCCGAGCTGATCAAGCACAGCGGCGAGGAGTTGGTAAAAGGCTGGCATCAACTATAATGCAAAATATGGCGGACGAGCACATGGCTCAAAATTGGGATTTAGTTGTCCTTTGTGAAATCTACAAGAACAGTAGTCCCGCAAGCTGGACCAATCAGTCCGTTATTAGCATACTGGGGCGTAACGATTTTATAGTTGCGTAATAAATCACGCTGGCTATCCCGCCTTCCCTGACACTCATGCCAATTCCGAGCACCAGGGTAGTTTAAGTCTTTCTACAGCTGTCCCTCACAATTCAGTGAAGAGAAAATAAATGCTGAACAAACAGTTTCTGCTGAGTGTGCAGAAACTTGGGCATCCCAACGGACATCTTTAGAAATTAAGAAGTCATCTCCGTTAGCAATATGATGAAATCGGGTACTTAAGAACTCAACCGTTTGAACAAGAGAATCATGATAAGGCCACTTGCCAAAGATTGCCCAGTAAGCCCCGTTCTTAAAGACAAATACCGCAGTTGAGGAAGCAATCCCCCCATGGAGATGCATGTCACTCTTGCTTAACTTCGATCTGGGTATCGGTAAAGGTTAAACTCTTACTTATCCATAACCAACGCCGACAAGTCTCAAACTATGTCCTGCTTGTAACGTGTGCCCACATGATAAGGACCATCTTTTGAAATGTGGAACCAACATCGCAACCATCCTTATCTCTATACCCAAACCGTGTTGAAACAGCGAATTTCCTCGGACTTCCGTGGTCGTGCCTATTGGATGTGGCGAAGCACTGCTAAAGCAACAACAACAATACAGCTGACGATAGCAGTACTTTATAAGCCCGATCGTATTCTCATTTTCCCATAACAAGGCATAGCCAGCCATAACCATATTCATTAAACCTCTTACGATGCACAGCGTTGGCATTACGTACATGGCCATAAACCTTCTGGAAAACTTTTCTCTCAAGTAACCCAATATTTGCCCTGTCGTTTTCATTAAATGGCATTTGTAGGGTAAGGGCCCGAGTCCAATATGCTTACTTATTTTTACAGAGGACAGTTTTTCGGCAACGCTGAAAGGTACCCTGCTCCCAGAGTTTTCGATGGGCAGATATACAAATGGCAAGCTCATTTTAGAGAAAATTGAAAAATGAACGGTTGTGTACCAGAACCACTGGGTATAACAATGTTAAATATTGTTGTATGTCGATATTTATTCAAATATAGACTGATTCATTTTAATATCCTGATAGTCATTCAGTCGCTTGAATAAATTATAACAGACATACCTACATTTAAAAATAGATATATATAAGAATGTGTATGATTATCTATCAGAATGTAGCGCATCTGCTAGGAACATCCTGCAATTTTGTTTATTGTGCCCCCAGCACCTCAACCAACCTCATCAACACCACCATCATCCTCGAAAGCCCGTCACAACAGTTCAACGAACGTAAAATGCTGCGCGTTGTCTCACTAACCCAAATTAAAATTATGTTAATGAATGAGAAATATAAAAACACAGCACACAGTATACGAATATCCCTTCTGTTTCCTCGTTAGTTCGTTCGCGCCTCAGCAGCGGCAGCAGCAGCACGTAAATCACGGCCAAGGACGTCGTGAATGGGATGTTGCGCTGCATTGAATTGCTCGAAATGCGGAAACGCGCGAAATGAGGCTGGCAATGCTGGAGCATAATGAAGTTAGCGATGCTGCACTGTTACGACGCTCATCAGCGTAATTTTAATTTACTTTTTTTCTTCTTAGTTAAGAGCGCAAGTATTTTTTTAATATCTTCATTTCTCTTCTCTTTTGTTTGTTTCTATGCTGCGACCGGCGTTTTTTTTTTGGATTTGGTTGCCTTCTGCTTCCTGGCCTGTTTCATTCTCATTAGATTCCTGTCTTGTGTTGATTATTAAATAGGGTTTCTCGATTAATTTAAATTGGCCTTGTGCGTAATGATGACGTCACAAGGACACTCTACTCGGAGTCTTGTGCGTACTCTATAATTAAAATTTTAATTTATGCAAATTGTCAAAAGCGCCGGCACAGCTGTCTGATGTTTAGGTATTTCAAAAACGTAACGCGGGCATGGATCAGATTTCGTTTGTGTTTGTATTACGTGATTTGTGCTTTATCGGTAAGGACGTGTCGGTATCGAGTGAAAAATGTTGTGCTTATTATTACTTTTTGCTTTTTTGAATTGGGGTGAAGGCAAATTTAAAAAAAAAATCCCAAAGACCAAAAAAGTAGCTATTAAAGTGAGAAAAACGGTATACGATATTTCGCCTTCTCTTAACTTGGAACATTATTTTTTTTTAAACAGTTTTTTCCTTGGATATGAGAACAATTTAATATAGAGAAAATTGTATAAAAAAAAATAAAATAAATTGTGTAACTGTCACGGGCGTGGATTTCCAGTCAAGGTCTGCAACTTTACAGTCGTGTACTCTTATTCATTGAGCTAACTCGCAGATGTAAATATTATGAGAAATATTTAATCAAGTATTCTGGATTGAAAATATATAGGACACGTTATCGTGGCATTCTCTATAATGAAAATCTGCAGTGAAAGCGAAAATAAAGTGTCAGACGATAAAAAATAACATTAGCTTCAGAGTACCATTAACAGACGTTATCGTCAATGCAGCTATCGTTTCGTTGGCCAAACAGAATTAGGCTATTATATAACTTTAAATGTACTCCTGATAACTATAACACTTTGGCTGTTATGGCATGTGGCCATTGATTTAACAGTGGATATCGACTTTTAGCAAGGGCGTATTCGTAGTTGCCTCTATTTCACTTTCTAGAAAATCTACTGTTATTCCGTCAGTTCCTCATTTTAAGTAATTGGATTTTAGTGTGGTGTTGATATATTGTTCTTTAGCCCGTAGGCCCGGTTTTTCAGTAATTGGTTAAGCTAAGCTTAAACTAAGTTTGCTTAAGCTATTGTCAAATTTAAACTCCAGTTAAACTACTGAGCAGTTTTTGAGTCACAGTTTAAGGCCGCCTTTTGGGTAAACTTGTTTGTACGAAAACAGCTGGATTTTGCTTAGCCAACAAGCATTTAAAAATTATTTCTCCAGTGAAATATATATCTAGTTCCGAAGGTGATATCCAACATCATTATCTAGTTATTCTTAAACAAGACAGTTTTCAAGTTGATATCCAACTTCATTCTCCAATCACTATCCAACCTTTGGGAAATTTTGTAAAATTTATAGTTTTCTAGTTGATCTCCGTCATAGCATTTTCAAATTATTATCCAACCTTTGAGAGATTTTGAGAAGTGTACAGTTCTCAAGTGAATAATCAACACGTTTATCCAGTTGATATCCTACATTGGATATCGAGTTATATTATATTTTATTTTCGTGAAAATACTGCAGTATTGGAATCTTACACTTGAGTTCAGTCGAATAACCACAAATTGGGAACTATCATTTTTCATCTTTAGTAAAAGCATTTTTCACTTTATGAAAAATTCCCCCTTATGCTTCTCAAGTTAAGCTACTAATTCGTAACTACTATTGAGATTTTAGAGGTATGCCAGTTATCAACATGGGCTCTAATTGTACTCAGGCCCAAATGCTAGTTGGGTATATTCGACGCCATTTCCAACGAACGCAAATCACCGATGGCTTAACTAGAGTTTACCCCGCCAGATCGGCCACTTAAGCTCAGCTTAAACTTCAGTTAAAGTAGACTGAAAAACTGCAGAAAAAGGTTAAGCGTAGTTTAAATGACAAACTGAGTTGAACTTGTACTGAAAAACCGGGACTTAGCCTTTAAGTCACAAATTTATACATAATATTCAAAGTAATTCTTTGTAAGAAATAATTACCTACAAAACAGTTTATTTACAAAAAATTATGGTGATATTTTAAAACTAGCGCGACTCACGTAAATATCAAACATTTTTTAAAATACAATAAATTTCACCGGCACCGGTTTTGCTCGAAGTCTCGAAAACTTACTTAAGTTCAGAAATTTCTCACTACGCCTAAAAATTTCCAGGTTGCAATAATGGAGTAAATAGATTGGAATAATAAATGCGGATGTTCTAGATTCAAATGATTATTAATAAGATATAATCATATTTAATTTTACATTAAGGGAGTTCAGAATTTTGTGTATTTGACGTTGGAAACGGTGCTATAGCAGATATATGCTACGGATCATGAGCACCTTTTTTCATGCAGAAATTTTTAATTTGCGCTATTTGTTTCGTTTTGACAGTTGATGATATACTAATCAATATTGTATAAATAAACTATGGTTTTTGATGGTGCATTATTGCAATGGCATAGCAAATGCATAGCCGTGTATTTTGTTGGTGTACTGTAAAAATATGCTACGAAAGTTTGCAATGCAATGTTGTTAGAACATTTGCACAAAATCGGCAGCAAAAATAATTTTTTTTTTTTGTAAAAGCAACAGCAACAGCACCAAAATCTAACATATATTTGCTCTCTCTACGGTAGCTGGCGCTATACGTCAAATGCAATTGAATATCATGTATATAAATACATATTTCTGAATTAAAAATGAGCTTTAAACTTGGCGCTTGGTGAAAAATTCTACCCTCTAGAAGATTTCGTGTGCAATATACATTTATTTAAAATTTTTGTATAAAAATAAGATGGAACAGGTTTATGAGAAAACAACATCGGAATAAAGAATTAAGTTGCAGTAAAAATTAAAAAAAAAATGTACGTTATTAAATTATTAATTTTTCACACCCTCGCGGTGCGAGGGCTTAGCCGCTGACCAAGGGACTAGGCCACACGATATAATGGCGTTCCGCATGGATCTCTTCAACAAAATTGTGCTCTCATTGTATATGAATAAGGGCATCTATATTCAACTTTTGGAGAGCCATGGTCTAGGTATATTTTGTGTGGGAAGACGTAAACATAAACGCGCTCAAATCCATCAAGACCATCCAAATAAGTTATGAAAAAAGGCATTTTTAAATTTTGATGAGGAAAAGCCCCAAATGAAGTGGGATTTTCAGTTTTAGATGTAATTTTTGAAAACGATCGTTCCTTCGTGGGCACTAATTATGGGTCGTATGAAAATATGAAAATACGCATGATTTTCAAAACGGGTCAGCTTTGATTCTTATCAATTTATGGGCATATGCGTTTAATCTATTAATCAAATTCGTCGATAAATCACAACTCAAATACCTAATTATATAGAAAATTATCATTTCAAATAATAATATTCTAGACCAGTGGTCGTCAGCTAGTGAAATAATCATTCACGCTCACTTCACATACTGTTCTAGACTAGCCCCATTTTGAATAATCGTAATATAACTTAATGTATCTAATTAATTTAATTTGATTAGCCAAAAACTGAGTAGTCATATGCTGCTTATCAGGAAATTAAATTATTAGGGGGACTCATTAAAGCATATTTATTTGTAAGGTGTAAAATTATATCTATTTACACACGCTGTTATATGAACGCACCTAGTAATATTCCTGATAAACTTAATTGCCGATTAGCTGTATTATTACAAAAAAAAAATTGTTTAATCGTTATACAAATTAAAAACTTAAAAGATTAAGTGAAAAATCAAAACTAAATCGTCTTTACTAAAATATTCTTGCTAATGTTGGAGATTTCTAATGAAAATGACGGCTATTATGTTTGCAAGGTTGCATTCCTTTGAGTTTATCGCGTTTACACCACGAAATGTGCGCATAAATTCATACGAATTGTATAAATGACTTTTCATACAAAATTTGAGAGTTTTTACGCACTAGATAGTTTTATAAGGTTAAATGAGCCCCTCTATTTTTATTATTGTATATTTGCCAATAGATCTTCTCCCACGCAACACAATTATGTATGTACATACATTTACATTCACAAAAGAAACAAAAATAAATTCTAAACAAGTAAGGAATCCTAAGTTCGGGTGTAACCGAACATTACATACTCAGTTGAGAGATATGGAGACAAAATAAGGGAAAATCACCATGAAGGAAAATGAACCTAGGGTAATCCCGGAATGTGTTTGTATGACATGTGTATCAAATGGAAGGTACTAAAGAGTATTTTAAGAGGGAGTGGGCCATAGTTCTATAGGTGGACGCCATTTAGGGATATCGCCAAAAAAGGGCCAGGGCTGACACTATAATTTGTTTGTACGATGTGCGTATCAAATGAAAGGTGTTAAAGAGTATTTTAAAAGGGCGTGGGCTTAGTTCTATAGGTGGACGCCTTTTCGAGATATCGCCATAAAGGTGGACCAGGGGTGACCCTAGAATTTGTTTGTAAGATATGGGTATCAAACGAAAGGTGTTAATGAGTATTTTAAAAGGGAGTGGGCCTTAGTTCTATATGTGGACGCCTTTTCGAGATATCTCCATAAAGGTGGACCAGGGGTGACTCCAGAATGCGTTTGTACAATATGGGTATCAAACGAAAGGTGTTAATGAGTATTTTAAAAGGGAGTGGGCCTTAGTTCTATGGGTGGACGCCTTTTCGAGATATCGCCATAAAGGTGGACAAGGGGTGACTCTAGAATTTGTTTGTACAATATGGGTATCAAATGAAAGGTGTTAATGAGTATTTTAAAAGGGAGTGGGCCTTAGTTCTATAGGTGGACGCCTTTTCGAGATATCGACATAAAGGTTGACCAGGGGTGACTCTAGAATTAGTTTGTAAGATGTGGGTATCAAATGAAAGGTGCTAATGAATATTTTAAAAGGGAGTGGGCCTTAGTTCTATAGGTGGACGCCTTTTCGACATATCGGCATAAAGGTGGACCAGGGGTGACTCTAGAATTTGTTTGCACAATATGGGTATCAAATGAAAGGTGTTAATGAGTATTTTAAAAGGGAGTGGGCCTTAGTTCTATGGGTGGACGCCTTTTCCAGATATCGCCATAAAGGTGGACAAGGGGTGACTCTGGAAGTTGTTTGTACGATATAGGTATCAAATGAAAGGTGTTAATGAGTATTTTAAAAGGGAGTGGTCCTCAGTTCTATAGGTGGACGCCTTTTAGGGATATCGCCATAAACGTGGACCAGGGGTGACTCTAGAATTTGTTTGTACGATATGGGTATCAAACTAAAGGTTAATGAGGGTTTTAAAAAGGAGTGTTGATAGTTGTATATGTGAAGGCGTTTTCGAGATATCGACCAAAATATGGACCAGGGTAACCCAGAACATCATCTGTCGAGTACCGCTAATTTTTTTATATATGTAATACCACGAACAGTATTCCTGCCAAGATTCCAAGTACTTTTGATTTCGCCCTGCAGAACTTTTTCATTTTCTTCTAATTAATATGGTAGGTGTCACACCCATTTGACAAAGTTTTTTCTAAAGTTATATTTAGCATTAATAAACCAATCCAATTACCATGTTTCATCCCTTTTTTCGTATTTGGTATAGAATTATGACATTTTTTTCATTTTTCGGAATTTTCGATATCCACGCCCCCTTTGGTCATAGTCGGATTTCGGCCATTTTTTATACCAATACAAAGTGAGTTCATATAAGTACGTGAACTGAGTTTAGTAAAGATATATCGATTTTTGCTCAAGTTATCGTGTTAACGGCCGAGCGGAAGGACAGACGCTATGTATAAAACCTGGGCGTGGAATCAACCGATTTCGCCCTTTTTCACAGAAAACAGTTATCGTCCTAGAATCTAAGCCCCTACCAAATTTTACAAGGATTGGTAAATTTTCGTTCGACTTATGGCATTAAAAGTATCCTAGACAAATTAAATGAAAAAGGGCGGAGCCACGCCCATTTTGAAATCTTCTTTTATTTTTGTATTTTGTTGCACCATATCATTACTGGAGTTAAATGTTGACATAATTGACTTATATACTGCAAAGATATTAAATTTTTTGTTAAAATTTTATTCTAAATTACTTTCTTTTAAAAGTGGGCGGTGCCACGCCCATTGTCCAAAGTTTTACTAATTTTCTATTCTGGGTCAAAAGTTCAGCTCACCTACCAAATTTCATCGCTTTCTCCGTCTTTGGTAATGACTTATCGCACTTTTTCCATTTTTCGAAATTTTCGATATCGAAAAAGTGGGCGTGGTTATAGTCCGATATCGTTCATTTTAAATAGTAATCTGAGATGAGTGCCCAGGAAGCTACATACCAAATTTCATCAAGATACCTCAAAATTTACTCAAGTTATCGTGTTAACGGACGGACGGACGGACATGGCTCAATCAAATTTTTTTTCGATACTGATGATTTTGATATATGGAAGTCTATATCTATCTCGATTCCTTTATACCTGTACAACCAACCGTTTTGAGCTCTGCTCAACTGAGTATAAAAACGAGGAAAAAAAGTATTAAAATAAGGAATGTGGTATATGGTATTTCGCCATAGAAATCTGTCTCTAAATCATATTAAATTTCAATATGGACAAGCCATTTTCTTAAAAACCATGACAAGTGTTCTTAAAAATGGAGAAAGTTGTGTAGGCGAGTGCTCATATTCACTGAGCCAACTCGTTCATGTAAATATTCTGAGAAATATTCAATTCGAAAAATTGAAATTTTCCTGAATTGAGAGAATTTTTTTAGGAAATGTTTTTCTCATTTTAGGTAAGAATTTTTTCCTGAGTGCAAAATTTGTATATTTTTAGATTTCCATACATAACAATCCTAGGCATCGAATTCATTTTAACAGCTTTATTATGTAAAAGTCTTAAATTAACTCTATTTCGTAAAGCGGTAGTTAAGGGCATATTCCAGAGACCGTAGGTTAAATTTTTTCACACGCTATTATTAACTAAATTAAGGACTTGCACAAAAAGTTTTGCGAATTAAAAAATTCTCATAAAGTGCTAACAAGTTTGTAATTTTGATTTGTTTAGTATGGAAAAACATATTTATATCAATGACAGGTAACTTTTCTGGACAGACCCGATATAAAGTGTTGTGCAACGGTTGTATCTAATTTAAGCGACAATGTTCGTTATATTTTTCATATTTTTATTTCTGTAGCGGTTTATGTAGGTTTCCCTATTTTCAAAAGTTTTGCTCTCATCAGAGCCTAGTATCGCTCAGTTGGCTGCAACTGAAGCTCTTTGCATGTATTCCAGTTTTTTCCCAACATAATGTACTACATGGTTATCTGTGAATCTCTTTTGCCGGACATGAGCGTTATCTGCTGGAGCCAAGTCAGACCAAAAT
The DNA here is from genome assembly GCF_040869045.1 of Eurosta solidaginis. NCBI lineage: Eukaryota > Metazoa > Arthropoda > Insecta > Diptera > Tephritidae > Eurosta > Eurosta solidaginis. The sequence goes on from NC_090323.1 coordinate 239,158,786, forward strand.
ATAGTTGGCCCATTATGACGACGTAGGAATGTCAGATGTTTTTAAATACACTCTTTGGCGTGGCAGCGTTCCCCGCATACCACTACGAAGATCCTGGATTCAATTCCCGTGCAAAGCAGTAAAAATTTAGGATCAGGTTAGTTTATCTAAGCGCGCTCGCCCATAGCCGGCTGCGTTGATGGTTCCCATCGTACAAAACGCCGTGGATTTATGCTCGTATTCTCAAATAGCTGCCAAGTTAACCCTTGAACCTTTCTGCCAAACTTTTCTATCTGGATGTTTTTATCTGAATTAGAAATGTCTTTCCCATACTGCAGTCCGTAGAACTGGGTACTTGACAACGTTCTTGGATCAATTTTCAATTACTTTACATCGTCTTTGATCACACACACAATTTTTTATGCCAATTTGGTCTTAAAGAGCTAAAGTGCATGGAAAATGGTTTTTGACATCTGTTATTCACTGCTTTATTAAACTTTTTTGTTGGTTGTACGTTTAAATACAATTTCTCTGCTTGATTCTTGTAACTTGTTCATGGATCGGTTTATTTATAGCATTTACTAAGGGTTGGAATGGTGAAGTAAGTTGCTTTTATTTGCACAAAACGCTAATGGCCAAAGGAGCCTAAGTAAGCCTTAATAAATGGATCGGTATAATTAGGGATGGAACTTTATTCTTCAACTGCACGTCCTTCAATGAGCCACCTTTTTTTCGCCAATTTTTTTAAGGATTATTTTATGGTGTGAATTTATTTATACTAATTTGATTGAAAAACATAAAATTTTTTTTGTTTGTTATTCAGTAATATTATTGTTGTATTAAATTAGCGAAACAAGCTCATACACAATTTTTATACTCAGTTGAGCAGAGCTCGCAGAGTATATTAACTTTGATTGGATAACGGTTGGTTGTACAGGTATAAAGGAATCGAGATAGATATAGATTTCCATATATCAAAATCATCAGTATAGAAAAAAATTTGATTGAACCATGTCCGTCCGTCCGTCTGTCCGTTAACACGATAACTTGAGTAAATTTTGAGGTATCTCGATGAAATTTGGTATGTAGGTTCCTGGGCGCTCATCTCAGATCGCTATTTAAAATGAACGAAATCGGACTACAACCACGCCCACTTTTTCGATATTGAAAATTTCGAAGAACAGAAAAAGTGCGATAATTCATTACCAAAGACGGAGAAAGCGATGAAACTTGCTAGGTGCGTTGATCTCATAACGCAAAATAGAAAATTAGAAAATTTTTTGGACAATGGTCGTGGCACCGCCCACTTTTAAAAGAAGGTAATTTAAAAGTTTTGCAAGCTGTAATTTGGCAGTCGTTGAAGATATCATGATGAAAATTGGCAGGAACATTACTGCTATTTCTATATGTATGCTTAATAAAAATTAGCAAAATCGGATGAAAAATTTTAACAAAAAATTTAATATCTTTACAGTATAAAAGTAAATTAAGTCAAAATTCAACTCCAGAAATGATATGATGCAACAAAATACAAAGATAAAAGAAAATTTCAAAATGGGCGTAACTCCGCCCTTTTTCATTTAATTCGTCTAGAATACTTTTAATGCCATAAGTCGAACAAAAATTTACCAATCCTTTTGAAATTTGATAGGGGCATAGATTCTATGACGATAACTGTTTTCTGTGAAACTGGGCGAAATCGGTTGAAGACACGCCCAGTTTTTATACACAGTCGACCGTCTGTCCTTCCGCTCGGCCGTTAACACGATAACTTGCGAAAAAAAATAATAAACGGTTATGGCCGTCCAACAAGGCGCGCCAGTCGCTCCTTCGCTTCACCAACCGGCGCCAATTGGTCACACCAAGGGAGTTTAAATCGTTTTCCACCTGGTCCTTCCAACGGAGTGGGGACCGCCCTCTAACTCTGCTTCCATAGGCGGGTTCCGATTGGATTGGTTTATTGACCCAAAACATAACTTTAGAAAAAACTTTGTAAAATGGGTGTGACACCTACCATATTAAGTGGAAGAAAATGAAAAAGTTCTGCAGGGCGAAATCAAAAGCTCTTGGAATCTTGGCAGGAATACTGTTCGTGGTACGACATATATAAATAAATTAGCGGTACCCGACAGAAGATGTTCTGGGTCACCCTGGTCCACATTTGGTCGATATCTCGAAAACGCCTTTACATATACAACTAAGGGCTACTCCCTTTTAAAACCCTCATTAATACTTTTAGTTTGATACCCATATCGTACAAACACAATCTAGAGTCACCCCTCGTCCACCCTTGTTGCGATATCTTGAAAAGGCGTCCACCTATAGAACTAAGGCCCACTACGTTTTAAATAATCATTAACACCTTTCATTTGATACACATGTCATACAAACATATTCCAGGGTTACCCTAGGTTCATTTTGCTAAATGGTGTTTTCCCTTATTTTGTCTCCAAAGCTCTCAGCTGTGTATGTAATGTTCGGTTATACCCGAACTTATCCTTCCTTACTTGTTTTTGTTTGTTACTGTTTTGTTTGTTACTGTATGACAAGATTCAATTAACCAGATCTCAGAGACTAAACAGCTTAATAATCCCGAAATATAGTACACTAACATCTAGCCGGCTGTTTTTCATTAGTGCAATTAAAATGTGGAACAGGATTCCAGAAAATTTAAAATCAGAACTAAATAGAAGCAACTTCAGAAAGCTAATATACAAATATTTTAGTGACCTCGATATGACGCTGGTGGCCTCGTAACTACAAATAAGCTGCTAGTATCTTAATCTCTATTTTCTGTCTCTCTCTATTTTCTAAATTTCACTTACTATCTATATCACTTACTGCCTTTTAAATTGTTAAGTGCCATTGCATTAGTATTAAGCTTGAATCAAATATTTTATTTTATCTTTTAAGTAATGTTTTTTTTAAATATAAATACTAAATAATAGAATGTATCCCATTGCTGATGTACATATAAAAGACTGATTAGTCTTAGTTGTACAATGAAATTAATTAAATAAATGTTATGTTATGTTATGTTATGTTATGTTATCAAGTTCCGATGAACGAGCCTAAAACTATTCACCACAATTGGGATTAAAAACATAGAGTATAAAAACATCTGTACCTAATTGTGTATAAAAGGAAAACCAACAAAAGGAGATAAATTACCAAGCGTGCAGTGAAGGGGTATTCATATGGCTGAGTGTATAGAGGCCTGCCATAATACTAGTATAAAACATGAATGTTGAAGATTTCGAGTTCAAAACTCAGCTCCCGAAAAGCTAGCTGTTGAAGAAGTGAAATTCAGAAATAACAGCATCGTCGTGTAAAAAGTTTGCAATTTTCTTTAACATTTATTTTAATGTTATTATCTTAAAGGAAACAGTTTCGTTTTGCTGATATCACAAAACATTATCAAAAAAATATCGCTTTTAATTATTTTTCTATAGATATAAAATTTGCGCAAAAAAAAAAGCATAAAATTCGGGATGCCTGTCAAAGAAAAACAACATTTTTTAAATTTCGTGTTTGATAACAACAAAATGAATTTTTGTTTGATATAGTTTTTTTTTTTTTTGATTACAAAATATTTAAAGAAAAAATTTGTTACCATTTACAGGCCTGAAACAAACAGGTAAACTATTATTACACACTTTTTGAATATTTTATTAAAAGTTGTTTTAGTTATTAGTTTATTTGATTTTAATGCAATTTTATTATTTTTTCGTATATTTTTTACATATAAATTTATATATTTTTTAACTAAATTTTATTTGGCAAAATATTTTTAATATCAATATCATCTAATAATACTTTCTGCATATTCGCATTCCTTGATAAAAAATTTTGAAAATAAAAACTGCAACAAAATTATTTTAGTGTTCATTTTTTGTCTTTAAATGCTTTTTTTTATATTTTTATTTTGTAATATTTTTTAGCCAACATATTTTTAGTATCAATACTATTTTAAAATAGTTTCAGTATATTGGAAAGCTTTTATTAAAAAAGTTTTAAAATAAAAACTGCGGTTTTTTAGTACTTGTAAAAGAAAAATATTAAATAAAATTTCACTACACTTTCACTTGCTCCAAAATACACCAAACATAATTTCACTTACCTCATTCATTTGACGAACTAACTTCAGTTGCAGCGTCACTGCTTATTTATAACTTTTGTGCGTTTTTAAAAAAGATCGAAAGCACAAAAAATATTTATAGTTTTTTAAACACTTTTTTTTCTCAAGTTTTATTTTTTTAATTTAAATTTTTTATATTTTCAGAAAAGTTTCTAATATTTAAACACTGGTTTGCTGCAAAAATTTATCCAACGAAGCATTATTATTGTTCTCTTGTGTTGTTTTTGGGGATATCCCCAAATGTGTTCGCTTAATATGAATAAAGCCGTCGACAACCTTACGGATGCGCCTCACGTTGAGGAATGAAATTTCATTTAAAATTTGAATTGCACGCAATGCGAATAGAACAGAGATTCCTTTTCTTTTATAGTGGCGCCTTATCACCACTGAAACGCTAAACAATTTGGGAGCGCGTCTTCGCGTTTCTTCTTCAATAGCTCCATCAATGCTTACAGTACAAGTGTAACGGGGGAGGGGCGAGGCTGCGGTGAGGGTAATATCTAGTAGTGATATGCTACACAGACTACAAGAAAGCAATCAACAGCACAAAGAAATATTTGCCGCGGAGATATGAAGATTTTGAGAATGAAAAAAAATCAACTCAAAATTTTACAACGAAATTTTTTGATATTCACGCTCTCTACGCTAAGAAAAATTTACTTTGTAGTCCTTTATGCTTGTCTAATAATATACGATGTTATTTATGCAGCGCAAGTTCACCGGCTCATCATAAAAAAGACGTTGTGTATGAGGACTAGAATATTACTCTCCGTTTGGGCGAATGATTGAGACGCGACGCACCATTCAGGCACAATGCCCGACTGTTACTGTCCGCTGATGACTTTGCCAAGCCCGCGACAAACAACAAAATGTAAAAGTGCGACTTGCAACTTGAAGAAAACACCGACACCGTCACGGACGACCGACGCCAACGCCAAATGCTAAAATGCATGTGGTGGAGTAATGTAAATGTTGAGTAATACTGAAAGTATAGAAGATGGGAATCGAAAGCAAAAAGCATATTTGCCACCCCCTCGAAGCAAATTTTGTGTGGCAAGTAGTTTGAGGCTACTTGTACTGCCATTACGCCGCCGTTGAGCACACATCCTTGTACGAACTCAAAAAAGCGTCGACCATCTCAGTCAAGTGTAGGACACGCGCACTGGCAATTTCACTCTCCGTTAAGGAGCTCTTTTATATGCTCCTTGAAATACAAATGCTATACATAGTTATGTAAATATGTGCTTGCTGAAGTTACGTGCTATAATGTTTTTTTTTTTTTGCAACAAAAACACCATATCAAATAGCAAAAACTTCCCGAAGGGTATATTGCCCCAGAAAAAATGAGTCTAAAAATGAGAAAAAATGGTGGTGGGAAATACAAGAAAAAGCGACAACCCCTCAACAGTCATACATATTTACGTAAAAAAGCACGTATACATGTATGTACGTATATGCGTTTTAAAACCAGTAGCGCCAACAAAGAAAAAAGCGTAACGAACTTTTTTCCAATTAAATTTTTTTTTTTTTGCTTTAATTTTACGCACAACACTCGCACTCAAATATTGACGCTTCGATCGCAAGTACATTTCAGTTTTCGAAAGCATTTGCTGTGTTGGGAAAAAAAATGTTGAAAAATTTAGTGGTCCAATCCACCCTGATAATTTTTTATAAGATTTTTTTGTATGCTCACATAGCTAACATTTGAGAAATACACCACACTTTTTGTGCTGCTAAATATAAATATTTATCATGGCTCACACGTACAATTTTTAATTGCGAGAAAACAATCGACTGAAACGGACGTCGCAGCTTTGTAAATAAATCTTAAGAGTAGACAAAGTCTTTGGAAAGACATACATACATTTTTAACAAACGTAATTTTACAAACTTTTAATTCGATTTTTTTAATTTTTCATGAGAAATTGTAACTTTCGGCAGAAAATTTAGAAATCATTAAATAAAGCTGAATAAAAAGATGATAAAAAAATTTTAAGGACTACCTTTATATAAATGGACCAACAAATAGAAGGCAATTTTTCTTTAATACAGACATAACTTGTTGAATTTTGACTAAACAACTTTAACAATAGCTCTTGTAAAAGAATTTTGAGATTTAAAACTATAAAGGTGGAGCGCAATCTTTCAATTTAAGGCAAACCATTTACTTGGGATTAACTAATTGATTATTTAAAATTTAAACACGTACTCTACCTTTATAATTTTAAATCCCAAAATTTTTTACAAGGGCTATTGTTAAAGTTTTTTAGTCAAAATTCAACAGGACTATGTCTGTATTAAAGGTAAAATTGCCTTCTATTTTTTGGTCCATTTATATAAAGTTAGTCCTTAAAATTTTTTTATCATCTTTTTATTTTCAATTTTTTAGTACTGCCTACAAAAAGGCAATTGCAACTTTGATTAGTAATTTAAGTAATTCCTAAGTGAAAATTCCTATCTTTATTTATTTGTTCAAAATAGTAAGATTTAATAGAATTAGTGGAATTTTCGCTGTAAACACTGGCCAAAACAACAGAATTCCACCTCTCATCATAACAAGAGAATTCCACCTCGTTTGTCAGCTACTTAATTTGCACAGCTGAAAATTGTGCTGAAATTTGCATACGCCTGAAAATCTAAAAGAATCGTGGTAAAGGCGCGTACGCCTAAAAGTATGCAAGGACGTGCATTGAGTTGGGCCTTCAACGAGGTGTAATTCTACAACGCCTGTACCGAGTTTTAAACTATATTCCAGGTTTCAAGTCTCTAGATATCCAGGAAGTTAGTTAAAAATCCATTGCAAGATTCCCAGTTTAAAACTAGTTGTCTCAATATCTCGATCTATGCGCCACCTAGCGGAATTTTTTTAAATAAAATATTTCATTGTCACCGGGTTCTGACTTACGGCCCAAGTTTCATGTCTCTAACTCATCGGAAAGTTACTCAAAAATCGATTAAAAGATTCCCCCCGTTTTTCAAGGATTTATAGTTGTCTCACTAAGCGCGCCATCTAGCGGAACTTTGTTTTCTATAAATTGTATTGTCACCGGGTCTCGAACTATGTGCTAAGTTACAAGTCTCTAGGTAACCGGGAAGTTAGTTAAAAATGGATTGAAATATTCCCAAATTAAAATTAATTTTCCATATATCTCGATCCATGCGCCACGTAGCGGATTTTTTTTGATAAAATATTGTATTATCACAGTGTTCTGACCTACGGCCCAAGTGTCAAGTCTCTAACTCACCGGCAAGTTATTCAAAAATCGAACGCAAGATTCCTCTCGTTTTTCTGGGATTTGTAGTTATCTCAATTAGCACACCACCTAGCGGAATTTTGTTTCCCCTGCGTTTTTTCGGGGGTTTTCGTTTATCTCGATTCGTCTGCCACCTGGCGGCATTTTGTTTTCCATGAATTGTATTGCCATCGACTCGCAAACTATGTGCTAAGTTTCGAGTCTCTCGATCACCGAGAAGTTAGTTAAAAGTCGATCGCAAAATTTCCATTTTAAAATTAATTTTCTGTATATCTCAATCCGTGCGCCACCTAGTGGATTTTTTTCACTTGCATTGTAATGTCTCTCAGATCTGAGCTATGTTCTAAGTATCATGTGTCTAGCTCAACGGGAAGTTACCGAAAAAGCCTTTTCCGTGTTTCAAAAATTCGTATGGAAATGAGGGGACAAACATGAAAGCGGCTTAATATAAATGTAAAAAAAGAAAACTTTAGACGCAACCTTGGTATTCTCAACAACTATTTATTTTATATCTGAATCCGGAAAAGCTGACAAAATTCAGAATATTCATTCAAAGCAAAAGACTAAGCGTGAACTAAGAATATCTGCCATTCAACTAAAATCAGCGCATGATTCAATGGCAGTTGTGGGTCGCCATATTAACTACCTGACAATTAAACATATTATGATATTTTGTGCTAAGGACGGGATTGACTTCGGCTCTGCTGAAACCTTAATACCTTTCATGAATGACGCTGAGCAATAATCTTATTCCATTAGTAATAACCGAATAATCGGCCGTATAAAATATGTAACATTTAGATAATAGATGTAGACAAGAGACATTTTCGATATATATAAAATAAATAGAAGATCCGTTATCTTCACACAAAGTTTCACGTTTCTTGGTGTCTGCATGAGATAGATATGACTATGAATCTCTTAACTGAACGATCTCTACGATTTTTTCAGACAACAACATATGCCGCATACCTAAGGATTTGGTGAAATTCGAAGCTCATATCTCATAAATTTAGTAAAATATGACTAAAAGCCTCTTTCTTGAAAAATCTGTTGTACAAATTTCTAATCGGAGATCCAAATATTCCCGCTGACTAAATTTCATCAAGATATCTCTATAATTGAGAAACTAGTTTGCGTTAAAGCAGACAGACGGAGGGAGGGCTAAATCAACTCAGATGATCATCTCTTCTCTTTTAGGGGCTTACAATTTCGTGACAAAATATAATATTTCATTTTCACGAAAGGTATTAAAATATCTCCTATCTGCAGTACATCTAATCGACCTAAAATACAACCTAAGATAAGCTTTAATTTTGGGTTCACGATATTTGATCTGGGCATGGAGATATTACATTTATTTGCATAATTTTTCATAGAAACTGTTAAATTTCTCGAACTTTATGAAGAACAATATGGAAAGACCAAATTATTTTATTGTTTACAATTTTTTCACAAATTATTTTCTGACATACATACATAGATGCTTTTCAGTTAAATTTTTTTTTTCAATTTCACAGATACCGAGTTATTATGGCAATGCTGCATGACTAAACAACCAATTAATAACGCGCTTTTTTAAGTTAACTAGAAGCGAAATACTTTCCGAAACTCCGCAAAATAGTTCAATATAAGTTAGCTTTCTCTAGGAATTGATAACTTCGTTTTAGCAGCGCATCGTCACCGTGTTGGCGTCACAATCATGCATGTCGAATTAATTTTCAGGGTGGGCAAGGCAGCCAGCCGTACCTATCTGACAGTGGGAAAATTAAGCCTCCACTATGTTATAACCTCCATCTGTTTGAGGCTGATGGATTTCGCAGCCGCTCTGTTACAACTGCATACTTGAATGTTTCCTGATCAAAGAAAACGAAAGTTAATTAGTATTTCGCAATTAAAGGCGGAAAAAACACCAGTTTGCTAGTGTTGAGAACTCTCCATTGTATGTCCACTATCTAGCAGAGGTGTAGAATATTACAATCATTTAGATTTACAATCCAAGAATGCTTGCTTATTTGATTGCAATCAAATTTAACTACTTGTTGGGTGAATATAAAATTTACATACAAACAGTTTACAATAAAATTTTGCTAATTTCGGACAGAGGCTTCCTTAAAGTCCATATTGAACTTAATATTCCATACAATATTCTAATTCTTAATTATCTCATTATAGCTTTATTGAATGCAAAAGGCCCTGTGTGAAAAGGATAAATTAGTTATTTCATTAAACGAATTTGGGGCTCATTCTTTGTGAAAACGGCTGTTTAAAGGAAAGTGTGTTAAAAATTTTGATCCAGCACCACGGTGCGTTAACGGAATTCTGATACGGCAATCAATTAAATAGATTCTAATAAAATACCAAACAGCATCTGCAAGACAGAGGAACTTTCACTGAGTAGCTTTTCATGGCAGAAATACACTCTGATTGTTTGCCAAATCGCCGCCGTGAGGCAGTTTTTTATACACTTTAGATGATATTTTGCCCGGAGCTCTAACCCAGGCTCTACGGTATGGCAGACAGAATACACTTCCCACACACCACGGCGCCCGCAAAAGAAAACAAGTAAGGAAGGCTAAGTTGGGGTGTAAGCGAACATTACATACTCAGCTGCCAAATTACAGCTTGCAAAACTTTTAAATTACCTTCTATTAAAAGTGGGCGGTGCCACGCCCATTGTCAAAAATTTTACTAATTTTCTATTCTGCGTCATAAGGTCAACCCACCTACCAAGTTTCATCGCTTTATCCGTCTTTGGTAATTAATTATCGCACTTTTTCAGTTTTTCGAAATTTTCGAAATCAAAAAAGTGGGCGTGGTTATAGTCCGATTTCGTTCATTTTCATTAGTGATCTGAGATGAGTGTCCAGGAACTTACACATCAAATTTCATTAAGATACCTCAAAATTTACTCAAGTCATCGTGTTTAGGGACAGACGGACGAACGGACCTTGTTAAATGAATTAGTTTTTTCGCCCAGATCATTTTGATATATATGCAGAAATCTATATCTGTCTCGATTAGTTTATGCCGTTACGGGGTACCGTTATGCGAACAATATTAATATACTCTGTGAGCTCTTCTCAGCTGAGTATAAAAAAAAATTCAATCACAAATGATTCAAATCTTAGGTGATTACAATATTTGTTGCTAATTTATTACATCTATATACCCTAGACTGTATAAATGACTGAATTCCAAAGCCGACAAACTGATTGGGCCTTATAAGTACGGCTAATCTACTATTTACACAATATTTACGATACCCAAAACCTGGAAAAGATTCAGGATAAAAGAATCGACACACATCGCTTAGAATAAATCAGCGGTAGATATGCCTGTCGTAGGAGGCGCCTGTTGTTGTTGTCTTAACAGTGGTTAGCTCTATTCAATGAGCACGACCACTCACAAATTGTAATCAAAGTCCTCTAACGGGAGGTGTTAGAGGCGTAGGTTCCACATTAAAATTGAAAAGATGTTTGGTGTCATGTGGGGACACAACGCAAGCAGGACATACATTACGGGGTTCACTGGACGCGTCCTGGCAAAGGCGTTTACCGATTTTGTATAGATTTGGCTTAGGGCCTACTTATGCTTGTCTGGATCAAACGGCTGTGTTGGCAGGTGCCGGATCTCGTCATAGTGCTTATGGAGATGTTCCCTTAATCCCCGTGGAAGTCGTGCTAGATCAAGCAGTTGTTGCTAGGATGTCCTGGTTTATGACAATTTACAAAAACCTGCTTGTTCAGCAATTAGTTGTGCTCTTTCATATTGAGCTCTTTGGCCTCACTATGTTGATGGTGTTCGGGGGTCATAAGGAGATATCCGGTGCCAGTTCTGATTGCAGCATTTTGACAGGCCTGTAGCCTTTTCTAGTATGTATTTTTAAGACCAGGCGACCAAAATGGTGACGCGTAGCTCATGAGCAGCCGGACAATTGGTTTGTACGTAGTTATCAATTTTTCTTTATCTTTTCTCCAGGCGCCTAAAATACCCAATTGAATCAAGGGGTTGTACAGCGCCGCAACCTTTTTAAGTGGTTTCCAGCGCAATTTATAGGTTCTCCAACCAAATAGTGAACCTTACGTACCCGTGGTGAATCCTGTTTCTTAAGCAGGCGAGGCTCTGGCGACCCCTAGCTATATTCGGGCAAGCCCAACAACATCGATAACAATTCCCAAAACCTTCGGGGAGTGCTACAATAACAACTTTTTTGGCGATTGAAAAACATCTTTTATCAGCGCTTCCTCGAGCCTTAAGATTAGGCCATTTCGTGTAGAGATAATTATAGCAGAAGATTTAAACTGCGATGACTCAACATTATTAGGTTGCTATGCAGTTATATTGTGACGAATATTAACAACACTAAGTGATACAATCATCTCTAAGCCGATACTAAGCAGTCACTTGTATCTACATCAGGGCTATTCATTTCATAGCACAATTGTGCCCTCTTAATTCACACGTATATGATTCGCTCTGTCGTCGTTAATTGAGTTAGTCGTCGCTTGGCACTTGGCGTAGCAACATCGGTGATGGGTATTGGCTGATCGGTATCAAAATGTGTATGAAAAATTATGCGATATACATATGCTTGTTGTTAGCTCATTGCTTCGTAGTAAAAGACTAAATGAAAAATCAATTCACCCGCACGATCGTCGCGACGATTGCGCTCTCACTAATACAGGTGCACTTTCAGTTTTGAATAGCCCTGATCTACATAAACAAATCAATCGTTATGTCTACACATATGTTAGTACACGTAGCGGAGAGAAACGCACAAACACATACGCATATCTTATCTGAGATGCTCACAAAAGTAGGAAATCACTTGTGAAAGTATCACTCACATATACAAGCGCATATGAGAAGCTATAAACGTGCATCTGTAGTATAGCGGCGGCCACCGTGGTGTGATGGTAGCGTGCTCCGCCTACCACACCGGATGCCCTTGGTTCAAACTCCGGGCAAAGCAACATCAAAAATTTTAGAAATAAGGTTTTTCAATTAGAAGAAAATTTTTCTAAGCGGGGTCGCCCCTCGGCAGTGTTTGGCAAGCGCTCCGTTGTATTTCTGCCATGAAAAGCTATCAGTGAAAACTCATCTGCCTTGCAGATGCCGTTCGGAGTCGGCATAAAATTATGTAGGTCCCGTCCGGCCAATTTGTAGGGAAAATCAAGAGGAGCACGACGCAAATTGGAAGAGAAGCTCGGCCTTAGATCTCTTCGGAGGTTATCGCACCTTACATTTATTTTTAACTAAGTAGTAAATTCTAGAAACGCCTAGAATTATGCGAACGTGGAAACCGAAGAGTATAAAAGAGCGCAAGCTGAGCAATCATGGAATCAGTTTGATTTAAGCAAGCTATTGGTTGTGAATTATCAGTGTTATTGTGAGGTACTTTAAAAAAGGCCGTTTTGCATTATTGAGTATTGGAGTTATTTATTCAACAGTTTAGCAATACAAACGTTGAATAGAAGGTTGCAAATAAGCGGAATTTCCCAAAATTCGTTACAATATTGATATCATTTGCCTTACAAACTTGCAGCAAAACAGCGTAAACAATGTGAGAACATATAGAAGACTAAAGAAAAATCACTTTTATCAATCCAAAATTTTAACTTTAAAATTTAATTCTGAGTTCCACTCATCAACGCATAAACTGCGGCTTCATTCGAATTTATATCATAATATAAGTTGATTACGATTCGCATGCAACATCATGGGTAGAGAAGCGAGCGACATGCATACATTCGAGCAATTTCCTCTGCACTGGGAATTTCCTTAAAAAAGTTGCTATAAAAATTCTTATCAGAGCGCAGCCACGCATTTTGTTATTTCTTTCAATATACAAATATCGAAATGGCAACCGAAACAAGTTACATATAAAGATTGCATGCTGGTTGGGGTGGGAAGGTAATGCAAAAACGCTTAAGATAAAAATAAGGTATTAATGGTGCTATCGCGTACAAGGGCGTCGTTTGATAAAGATGGGGGTAGGAGCTCAGTTTAATCGAATAAAATGTATCTTGGTTATTATAATGTAACAATAGCCGTGTTTTTTTTACTCGCGTATACGTTTCGTTTACGCGTGAAAAAACGCCTATCCTCGCTTAGATAATGCTTAGGAGACCCATCTAGCGGCAGTGGTTAAATAACTACAGGTACATCACAGGGTGTACCGAAAAGCGATACACAACCCTCTGATGGCCATAGGGTATAACATATAGCTGAATCAGTTGCGATGAATTATGGACCAGTGAGCTGCAATTATTCATATTTTAAGGTTATTAGTGGACTAACCAAAAAATGAGTATTAGTGCGTATGCAAACCAAGAATACCCAACACTTACATATATCCACTAACACATATTTACATAGTCATGCTTCGTAAAATGAATAACCGCTCATAAGCCACGAAACAGTTCAGTACCCAGTTGACTTATTGAATAAGAAAGTCAACTGTGTTATACGAAAACACTAATCGGAATAAGCAAGACTAACAGTGTAATAAAATGAATAAAGTCATACAACGATGTACACGAAACTAAACTGAATACAGCGCCAAAGTAAAACCGATGATGATTACACACGAAATCAAAGCGCTACTGAGTTAAAGCGACTATGATATCAGTTTATACTCAACAATGTCATACACGTTTGAGATATAGTGTTACGGGGCACTCGTATGTAATTTCCATTTTATGTGCTAATCACTCATAGTATTTGTCTGTACTTGACTAAGTACACATTTAGACACAATTTTTTGGCTAACGACTGAGTGCACTAATTGTATTAGTACTGAAAGCAGATCTCTGTTGTGGACTCACATAGAATAAGTATAGAGGGTGAAACAGAGACACATAGTTCAGTTACATCTGAGTATAATACGTACTGAAATTTAGTAGGACAAATTTTATGCGCAGCAATTTCAGAGGTGTATTTAAAGTTTGTCGCTTAGCAGTCCATATAAAGTTTAAGCGTAAACGTATATAGAAGAATAAAAAAACACAGCTAATAATAGTTAATATATGCATTGTGATAGTGTCTATATTGGGAGCCTTTTCTAAAGCTTATATAGTTCGGTCCCCGTTACCAACTAATACAGGGGTCGTTATTACATAGCAAAATTGTGCAGATTCGATTTACACGGAATGCTTTCTTCTTCGCTGAAAAAGCCGAGTGGAAACATCGGAGAATCGAATATTGGCAAATAATGCGTGCATTCGGTTTGCTTCATTGCTCGTTGCTCAACGAATGAACCACGACGATCATAATACTTTTACTAGCACATTCACATTTTCTGTTTTAATGAGCCCTACTCTAATGCCAAGGTCTTTTCGCCCTGCTTTAACTGTTCCCGAAAAGGAGGAAACTGCGATAATTTGGGGTGAGGTACAGATGCTTAGCCCTGAAAACACGGCTTTTCTCATCACATTCGAGCTAGTAATTGAAGTTGATAGCCACCCGAGTATGCGGGAAAGAGCCGCAACTTTGGAATCTATGCAAAAACTGAACATCGTGTTTTACTGTAAAAGAAACAAAACAATAGCAGCATACCCTCAGTTCATGATATTGAGTACCCAGACCAGCATTATATACCAGAACTTTGTGTGACATTTGTCATTGAAATTCTGCCAAGGAATCAGCGAATTTAGTTTTTCCTTGTATCCTTACCAACTAAGTTGAATGGCCTTCTGCAAGTATTTGAAGTTCTGCCTGCTGTGAAGGGTATTGACTCCAACTGGCCGGGCTATGCCGTCTTACTGCCGCCCACTTAAGCATGACAGCACTTCACAACCCCTTAGTATTTCAGGACTAAACGTCCTTAGGCTTTTGGCTAAGTGGCCTTACATATCTCTACAGTCACAAATGAAGCCATTTAGATATCAAGAAATGCTTCCATCGGAGTTCTGTAGATGGAATAGGGATTTCTTGATAGAATTTATTGTAAAAAACTTAGTTCTTAAATTTTTTATTAGAAACTGCTTTAGTATTTAAACATCATATGTCAAAATAAAGAAACCCTTTTTTGACTCTTGGTGGTTAGCGTACCCACTTCTCACCCCTCCCCTCAAGGCTTATGGTCGGTTGTAAAAATGTTATACTTCTGCTGAAGCTGTAGTATCTGCTGGGATTTATGACAAGGTTTGTATGTATTAGCCCCTGCTTTAGCTCCAATATGAACACAACACGAAAGCACGATTGAGATTTACGATTGATACAAATACCCAACATAAAATCGCACAAGCGATTGTGTCGAATTGCAATATAAAGGGAATACGACGGCAACATTGTTATCCGGGACGACATTTTAATACGATCAAGATATTTTTTACATGACCTGTTAAGTATATAAGTAAAGTTATCTTTAGCTGAGCGAAAGTTTTACAATAAAGAGAGGAAAAGTTTCTTTAAGTGATAGGCTTAATAAAAGCAATGGATACAGGCATTTTCACATAAAAATCCTCTAGGTAGCCCTTAAAAATACAGAGCCCCTGAGTAAGAGTTAGAAAGAATGCAGCATATCCACTTTTACACAATCGGTTTGAAGACCAGTTGGGATATCCCATCATGCACGACATACATTGAGTGTGTCGGGGTTTATCGGGGATAAGTAAGAGTTAAACTTATTGAAGTATGCAGAACGAAGTTGTGACAGAGTGACGCGCGCCTCCCCTGGGGCGTTCCAGAAAACTGTTCGCGGGAAACATATCGGCAAGCCACTCCCTAATTTACATGAAAGTCACGATTTTTTATCAGCACCAGGTGCAGGAAGGTGGTGTGGAAAAATTTCAAAACCGACGAAACCGAATCGTCTTAGCCAGTGAACTGACATAAAGAGATCCATCAAGCTTTATGGCTATCCACCGATCGAAAGACATGAAAGCAGTATGATAACTTTCAAACAACAATTTTCGCAAACGACATGGCAATATGGCGACTAAGAAGGCTAAGGCTTACCAACCGAGTTTTATTACCAATCTGTCATTACATTCCGGTATTAATAGCATAGTTTTAGTGAAAAAAATTAGATCGGTGGATTTAGAGCGCTTATTTGTAAGAGTGATTATCTTTTGTATATCAGTTGCCAAATTATATCCGTCAGCACTGACATGGTTATCAAGGGCCGAACCATTTTCTTTGGTGATAGCCAGACTTGTCTTGTCCTCTTTTAAAGACCAACTTTCTTACCTTTGTACCCAGGTCAGAGAAGGCGTCTGTTGGGAAAATAATACCAATGTCATCAGCAGAGGCTGATAAGGAAATTTCATGATTGAGAGTCTGCAGACTGGGCTCAAATTATTCGGGAAG
Organism: Eurosta solidaginis; assembly: GCF_040869045.1. Classification (NCBI taxonomy): domain Eukaryota; kingdom Metazoa; phylum Arthropoda; class Insecta; order Diptera; family Tephritidae; genus Eurosta; species Eurosta solidaginis. The sequence goes on from NC_090323.1 coordinate 239,175,472, forward strand.
GTCCTTGCCAGGGCAAAACCAGACACACAAGCTGTGATATTTGTATGAAATATTACTTGCAACTCTAATCTCAACAAATTTTAGGCTTCTTATTGTTTAAGCAAAACTTAGTGTGGCATATAGGAGCAGTTTCGATACGTCAATACACCTAACTAAGACATGCTGGACAATAACAACAGCAGGGTAAGCGAATGAAATAGAAACAGCCACACATACATTTACACAGCCATAAAGAGCGCATATTACTCATATACATAGAAGGCAACAGTGAATATGAGATACAAAGGTATGGGAGAATTAAAGAAGCAACTAATCGAAAAGGCTGTTCGCGAAACGTCTAGACCTTGGGAGAAATAGGCGAACGAGGTAACTGAGAGTATAAAAGCTGCGCAAGCAAAGAAATAGTCAATAAGTTTGATTTTAATACGCTTTAAGTGAAGTAAGTGAAGTGAAGAAGTGAATCGTTAAAATGTGAAAATTTGCTACCGTAGTAGTGTTGTGAATAAAGATAATATTGTATACAGATCATTTACGTACTTACTTACTTAATTGACGCTTAACCGTCTAAACGGTTATGGGCGTCCAACAAGGCGCGCCAGTCGCTCCTTCGCTCCGCCAACCGGCGCCAATTGGTCACACCAAGGGAGTTTAAATCGTTTTCCACCTGGTCCTTCCAACGGAGTGGGGGCCGCCCACTACCTCTGCTTCCATAGGCGGGTTCCGATAGAAACACTTTCTTGGCCGGAGCATCATCTTTCATTCGCATAACATGGCCTAGCCAGCGCAGCCGCTGCGTTTTAATTCGCTGGATTCGCTACAGATCATTTGCGTTTACTTATTCGTCAGTTCAGTGAAATGAACGATAGAAGAAAGCGCATAATTGGGTTTAATTTTTTTGCGGGTATACTTCTGAATTTATATACCTACCTACAGCCATACATACTTTTATACAAAAACATATGTATGTATATACGTATCCTTGTATGCAAAACCGTGAAAATAGATGTCGAAAGAATATTGTGTTTGTTTTTGTTGTTTACTTTTGCATTTGTTACCTACCGGTTGGTTAATCATTTGTTCTTTTTTGTCGCATCACAATATTTCTTCTTCTTCCTCTCCATCTTGTTAGCAATATGACTGCCGATGAATGATAGATGGATTATCATTTTGTTTAGCGTAAATTGAATTTTGAATTTGGCACGGTTGATCAAAATGTATTATTCAAGGAAATATTGTTGTAGTTGCTGTTGTTGTTGTAGCGGTTGAAGTAGTGTGAAGTTTTGTTATCTTGATATGAGTGTATGCCCATGTAATTTGTTTTAAATATTTAAGAAAATATTAGCTAATTTAAGTTAAAATTGCGTTTAAGGATATTTCAAGGATAAATAAGTGCAATAAATATGCCTACGCGACATAACTAACGCAAACATTTCCATACATACACCCTGCAAAAATTGTTGGATTACGTGTTCCATTTTCTTCATGTTGGAGTACTCTAACAATACTCCTTTGCAATGCGTTTGCGGACCACCATCAGCCGATCATTGCTCGATCGAACAAAGTTGCCAAAAGTAGATATTGCATACATGATCCTCTGTGGGTGCTCCATGGAGTACTACAGTGAAAGTACTTTGGAAAGTACTCTCACGTATGTACTCTATGGAATACTCACAAACAAAGCGAGAGTGGGATCACCTACTCCTCTCCTAGGACATCGCAATGTTAATTGGAGCACATTTTTTGTATGAATGCAGATTAGTTTTGGAACACTCCTATACTCCTAAAGAAGTATTCCTTACACTATTTATGGAGTACTCGTGTTTTTTGAAGGGCATACATCCTTATGTATGTATGTATTTGCTTACTGCACATAGCGTCACAATGAGCTGCCAATTTGGCTCTTTGAAGCCCTAAAAAAAATCGCATTAAAAATACAAAGTCAATATGTGAAGTCCAAAATGCACAGCAGAAAACTGAAAACATCAAACACAACAACGTTAACAAAAAAGAAAAAACCAATGAAAAAATACAAACAGTAATAACAAATCCTTCAATAATTCCGGTTGGCTTGTTCGACTCTTATGGCTCGTATAACTCACAAGTCGTAAACAGTCAAGTACTCTAGTTATTAGTGTTGTTACTGCTGTTGTTGGAGAGTAGTGCATTGAATCAGAACTAGCTATTATACCCAATAGTGCTATCATTGCTCCGAGCCGTTTCAAACGAAACAAGGTTTCAGACAGCGAGATCCCTTTTCTATATTTTTGATGCTGGAGAAAAATTATACCTTATATAGCATAACCGCTCTGGAACAATATTCTATAAAAGGGCGCAATTACTGCCACATGCTGACGGCATTGATATCATCGGCCTGAACACCCGCGCCGTATGTTCTGCTTACTCCAAACTGGGAAAAGAAGCGGCAAAGATGGTTTTGATGGTGAATTAATGAGGACAAAACGAAGTACCTGCTGTCAAGCAAAGAGTCAGCGCATTTACGCCTTGGCAACCACGCCAAGGTTGGCAGCCGTAATTTGGAAATAGTAAAGGACTTCGTTTATTTGGGAATTTTTGCCAATAAATGCTAATTTGGACTAAGTAGGCGATCGAAAAAAAAAAAAATCCGCCCTCGGTAAATAAAAATCTCGGCTCTAGCCGAGTTCGGAGGAAAAGTACCTGGAAAGATTTATGAATCTCTACGCATTGGCGACTACGAGTACCGAAGAAGATTTAATGATGCGCTGTGCGAGCTTTACGCAGTCATCAACACATTCCAGCGAATTGTAGCACAGCCGCTACGCTGGCTAGGCCATCTTATATGAATAGAAGAATGATCCGGCTAAAAAATGTATTCTTATTGAAAACGTCCTATGGAAGCAGGGGAACAGGCTGGAAGCAGGTAAACAATTTCAATTCCCTTGGTATTACCAATTGGCACCATTCTGTACTCATAGTCGGATTTCACCCTCCTCCTTTGCATCCACAGGCGAGTTCCGATAAAAATACTTTGTTTCAGTCGCATACCATGACCAATACAGCATAGTCACTGTGTTTAAATTTACTGAACTATGTTGATGTCTGCGTAAAGTCCGTACAGCTCATCATTAAATCTTCTTTGGTACTCGCTGTCGCCGATTCGTAGAGTTCTATAAGTCTTTCAAAAAACTTTCCCAAAAACAATCCCAGAGCCGCCCCATCTCATATTGTCATGGTCCATGCTTCTGCACCATATAGCAGGACTGATACGACAAGTGACTTTTGAAGCATGATTTTTGTTTGCCGAGAGAGGGCTTTACTTTTCAATTGCCTAAAAGTCCAAAGCAGCTTTTATTGGCAAAAGTAATTCTGCGCTGCATATCAAAAGCTGATGTTTTTGTTCGTGTTAATGCTGGTTCCCAAATAAACTTAGCCCTTTACTATTTTGTATATATTGCTGTCAACAGTGGCGTGGTTGCCAAGGCTCAAATGAGCTGATTCTTAGCAGCAGGTACTCCGTTTTATCCTCATTGACCATCAAGTCAATTTTATCAGCTTCTTTTTTCAGTTTGGAGTAAGCAGAACTTATGGCGCGAATGTTCAGGCCGATGATATCAATGTCATCAGCACACGCCAGTAATTGCGCCTGTCTAAAATCTCGTTTAGTAGCGAACGGCTCGCAAAGTTCCCTCCAAATTCTGACTGTATTGATTGTGTTGCTCACTATAGGGTATATCATATTTTGTACTATTCGAAGTAAGATTTACTAGTTATATGGTTGTTGGTTGTGGTTGTTGTTTTTGTTTTTGTTGTCAAAGGCATTGTCGAGACGAACAACAAGCTTTCATGCATCAACTGCAACTCAAATTCAAAAGGATAATCAAAAGTACATGATTTTTTCACGTTTTCTTTGACTTTTTTTCGTTTTGCCAAGTTTGACTTTCCGGCTTTCTTTTCTTCCTTTCGACCACTTTTGCGATATTTTTTTTTGTTTGTGGATTTTATGCATCCTACAACTATGTATAAGAAAACGACAAAAACAAATGATGCTGAGCTGTGCGAGCTTGTAAAATGCTAACATGCGTGTTGTTTTTGTTGTAGATCTTACTGTTGTAGCGCTTGAACATAAATTATGTTTTTTGCATATTTCTTGGTTTATATTTGCTTCCGCCTTTTTGACTCACATACACATACCGCACAACCATAACTCAATAACGAGCGAACACAATTGCAACAAACTGCAGCAGCAAAAGCAGCAGCGAAAGGGAATTTCTGCGCTATCAGCTCAAGCATGCAGCCATCATAATACATCCATAATTGTTAGTAGCATTCAGTCAACCAACAACAAACTACTAGTAAAGCTCTCGTATAACAATGTGCAAAAGGAATTCTAATGAAACTACATCTTATTGCATGTATTCATAGGTTACACATTCGTATGTGTGAGTAGCAACGCGCATACATACGAAAAACATACACTTATATTTATAAAATTTTTGCACGGATCTTTAAGTTTGAAAGTAAGTTTTTACATGCAACAAATTACCCAAGCAATCGGCCTGCCTGAGATGATGATGATATTGAAGTACCGAAAACTTTACATTATGGCATGCTTATGCCCCAACATCCGCAACAACAACAACAAAAGCATATGCATTAAGCTGGGTTGATTTGCATGGACGAAAGTTAACTCATATAGCGCCATCGATTTTTCGATAGGTTTTGGGCTCAGGAAAAAAAGTTCCACTAAGCATACCCAGAAAAATAATTTTCGAGCCTGCAAAATTTGAGTTTTTTGACTTTTTTTCTTTGATTTTTAAAGTTTTTTCATGATCTACTTAAAAAATTTTCATGTATACCCTGTCCGACTCAAAATTGTCCGCTAAAAACTTTGGCGATGACAGTTTTTTGGAAAAAAAATATTTTTTTGGTTTTGAGGAGTGTTTTGGTGAAAAAATTTATTTTTTTCGCCATTTTTTTTAAGGGTTTCTTCAGAAACGTTCAAAAGTTTTGCCGATGAAAACGAATTTGTCTCATAGTTCCTATTCCACTTAAAATTATACGAAAACAAGTAAAGGAGGTTAAGTTCGGGTGTAACCGAACATTACATACTCAGTTGAGAGCTATGGTGACAACATAAGGGAAATAACCATGTAGGAAAATGAACCGAGGGAAACCCTGGAATGTGTTTGTATGACATGTCTATCAAATGAAAGGCAATAAAGAGTATTTTATGAGGGAGTGGGCCATAGTTCTATAGGTGGACGCCGTTTCGAGATATCGCCATAAAGGTGGAGCAGGGGTGACCCTAGAATTCGTTTGTATAATATGGGTATCAAAAGAAAGGTGTTAATGAGTATTTTAAAAGGGAGTAATCCTTAGTTCCATAGATGGACGCCGTTTCGAGATATCGCCATAAAGATGGAGCAGGGGTGACCCTAGAATTCGTTTGTATAATATGGGTATCAAAAGAAAGGTGTTAATGAGTATTTTAAAAGGGAGTAATCCTTAGTTCCATAGATGGACGCCGTTTCGAGATATCGCCATAAAGGTGGACCAGGGGTGAATCTAGAATGCGTTTGTACAATATGGGTATCAAAAGAAAGGTGCTAATAAGTATTTTAAAAGGGAGTGGGCCTTAGTTTATAGGTGGACGCCTTTTCGAGGTATCGCAACTTAGACTTTGTTTGTACAATATGGGTATCAAATGAAAGGTGTTAATGAGTATGTTTAAAAGGGAGTGGGTCTTCGTTCTATAGGTGGTCGCTTTTTCGAGATATCGCCATAAAGGTCGACCAGGAGTGACTCTAGAATGTGTTTGTACGATATTTGTATCAAATTCAAGGTATTAATGAGAGTTTTAAAAGGGAGTGGTGGTAGTTGTATATGTGAAGGCGTTTTCCAGATATCGACTAAAATGTGGATCAGGGTGACCCAGAACATCATCTGTTGGATACCGCTAATTTATTTATATATGTAATACCTGCCAAGATTTCAAGGGTTTTTTATTTCGCACTGCAGAACTTTTTCATTTTCTTCTACTTAATTTGGTGGGTGTCACAACCATTTTACAAAGTTATTTCTAAGGTTATATTTCGCGTCAATAAACCAATCCAAATACCAAGTTTCATCCCCTTTTTAGTATTTGGTATAGAATTATGGCATTTTTTGCATTTTTCGTAATATTCGATATCGAAAAAGTGTGCGTGGTTATAATCGGATTTCGTTCATTTTTTATACCAAGATAAAGTGAGTTCAGATAAGTACGTGAACTAAGTTCAGTAAAAATATGTCGATTTTTGCCCAAGTTATCGTGTTAAGGGCCATGCGGAAGGACAGACGGACGACCGTGTATAAAAACTGGGCGTGGCGTCAACCGATTTCGCCCATTTTCACAGAAAACAGTAAACGTCATAAAATCTATGCCCCTACCAAATTTCAAAAGGATTGGTAAATGTTTGTTCGACTTATGCCATTAAAAGTATCCTGGACAAATTAAATGAAAAAGGGCGGAGCCACGCCCATTTTGAAATTTTCTTTTATTTTTGAATTTTTTTGCACCATATCATTACTGGAGTTGAATGTTGACATAATTTACTTATATACTGTAAATATATTAAATTTTTTGTTAAAATTTTAATTTAAAAAAAATTTTTTTTTAAAGTGGGCATGGTCCTTCTTCGATTTTGCTAATTTTTATTGAGCGTACATATAGTAATTGGGGTAACGTTCCTGCCAAATCTCATCATGATATTTTCAACGACTGCCAAATTACAGCTTGCAAAACTTTTAAATTACATTCTTTGAAAAGTGGGCGGTGCCACGCCCATTTTCCAAAATTTTACTAATTTTCTATTCTGTGTCATATATTCAACCCACCTACCAAGTTTCGTCTCTTTATCTGTCTTTGGTAATGAATTATCGCACTTTTTCGATTTTTCGAAATTTTCGATATCGAAAAAGTGGGCGTGGTTATTGTCCGATATCGTTGATTTTAAATAGCGATCTGGGATGAGTGCTCAGAAACCTACATACCAAGTTTCATCAAGATGCCTCAAAATTTACTCAAGTTATCGTGTTAACGGACGGACGGACGGACGGACATGGCTCAATCAAATTTTTTTTCGATCCTGATGATTTTGATATATGGAAGTCTATATCTTTCTCGATTCCTTTATACCTGTACAACCAACCGTTATCCAATCAAACTTAATATACTCTGTGAGCTCTGCTCAACTGAGTATAAGAAAGTCAAAAAATTCAAATTTTGCAGGCTCGAAAATTATTTTTCTGGGTATGCTTAGTGGAACTTTTTTTCCTGAGCCCAAAACCTATCGAAAAATCGATAGCGCGATATCGGTTAATAAATCGACCCAGCTTAATATGCATGTAGTACAAATGAAATTCCTGCCATATCCTTTTAGGTGGCTTCTGTATTAGCTGAAATATTTTTGAAGTTGCAAGCGTTGCAAAGATTTTAAATACACCAAAATATATTTGAATTTTCTACATTCTTCTTAAACCGAAATGTGCAATTTTACGTATGTATTTGTATGTTATATTTATTAAAAATTTTGGTTTCTTATTGGTTGCTTAGCGGGACAGGGCCAGTGGAGTAGTGAGGGGGAGCAAGGGGACATCTTGCTCCGGGAGCTACTAACAGGGGAGCGCTAAATGGTCCGCAAAGCAGAGCTTCCTCGATAATTTGTATTTTTATTATAACTGATTTCTGGAAAAAAAAAAAATGTCTATACTCAAAATTGCATGCATACATCCGGAACACTTGCGACAGGTTGTGGAATAATTGAAAGCATATATTTTTTTGTCTCACGTTCAACGCTACGATGGGAATTATTAAAAAATGCCTTAACAAAAACTGTCAAACGCGAATCTGAAACATGATGGAGCGCCCGAATATAAGCGGTTAGCGTTATCATGGATGGGCTATGTAATAGAACACTTGGAACAATTAGCAGAGGACACTAACATCACAAGTAACACCAGGAGCGTAGCTACAGTTCTGTTGCAAAATGTACTAAATTTTAGTTTCATAACATTAGATAATTTCTGGTATGATATCTTAAGTAGGACTGACCCTGGGGAGCTCAGATTACAAGATCCGTGGATGAATTTTAGAGAAGCGTATCATGATCTTAAATCATTAGCGGCTGAACTATCCGAAATTCGAGCAATTCTCTGCAATAGAAAATGCGAAGTCTCTTTGTGAAAAATGAGATATTGATATAGTAAAACGTGTAAGAAGGAGCCGCAAAATGTCCGGAGAATCGGGTAGAGATGTTGTTCTTTCCGCAGAATGTGAAATTTCTCGCATTATGAAAAGTGTTCTCGATCGTCTCCAACAAGAAATACGTACAAGATTTACACGACAAATGACCTTAATTTAAGATTTGGATTTCTCTTAGACTTTGGAAATTTGTTATACAAGGAAAATAACGACTTAGAAAGAAATTGTAATAACTTGGGTGAATTTTGTAACACAGATTTCGATGGAACAGAACTTTTTATCGAAATATGTAACTGTAAATTATTACTTCGCAGTAGAAAAGAAATTGAACGTAAAACTCAGTATTAACTACTTTATATAATCTCGTATGGAGAAGATGTTTTTCCAAACTTGCGAATGGCACTTCAAATACTCTCAACTATCTCAGTATCAATTGCTAGCTGCGAACGTTCATACAGCCAATTAAAACTGATTTTGACATATTTTGCCCCGGGCGTAAGAAGACCTCACTACCCCACTGTACAGGGCCCTATTAGACTGCTAGGCGCCATTTTGATGCACTTTCTTCTGGAACCAATTTTGTAAAATGAGCTTGTTTTTAATCGAACCATTTTGTTAGTTCAATAAACCTATTGATATCATTTATTGAGCATTTTGATACCTCTTTTGGATCCGAAAGCACGAAGCCGCCTAGAGTTCGGTACCTGATTTTCGCTAGGGCTGCACATTCGCAGAGGAAATGCGTGACCGTTTCCTTACAACCTTGTTGATTGCAACTCCTGCAGATATCATTCTACCTGCCTGTAGGGAAAATGGCCAGTGTCATGTAATTGGGGCTGTCATCCTTAATATTTGTTTCCTAGACAATTTTAGTAAATCCTCTGTTTAGTTTTGGTTGTAGTCCCGTCAAACTCTTTTGTTGATCCAACATGAGCCCTTTGAGTACCAATTTTGAATAGTGGTTTTCTCAAAATAGGTAGGAATATCACTTTTTATTGATGTAAGCTGTCGATATACCGCGATTGCCTCAGTGATATCTTACGATGCGCCATCTATATTCTTGTGACCACGTCTCTATGTGAGAGTAATGGTCGCTAAGTTTGCTGCATTGTGCAGCACTTTTTTTACAGTTAACGACACCGGACGTATGAGGTGAGTTCAACGTCTTGAGCGCTGCTTGGCTGTTTGAGAAAATGCATACCTCTCGACCGTTTATAGAGTTCTCCAACAGGAAACAGAAGATCTCCTCTATTTCTAGTAGCTCTGCTTGAAAGATACTACCTTTTTTTTTTGTTTTTTTTTTGCGGCGAGGCTGAAAAATGCCTAATGCACCATAATTGCTGCCGTCGCAGCAACCGTGTGTCCGTGACTAAACAACAGCCACGTTTTGGAACCGTCGCCCACCCCGGCACCACTTTCGCATTACTTCAGGGTGGCGTTCCATATTTCTCATTTTTTAAGAGCCTTCTGTTGTCCCTGCCTCCAGGTTCCCGCTATTTGCTCTGAGTGTCCCTCTCAGCATCCATCAGGCGTGTCATTACTATAAATGCCATTTTGTTCACTGCAGTCCAGCACTCTTTCCTGTTGCACATATGTGATGCTTTTCTCGTGGTAGGTTCCTCCCCAAAGACTCCATGAAAGGCGAGTCTTTCCTCGTGGAAACGGGGGCAGTGGAACATGGCGTGTTCTGCGTTTTCTAACTCCGTGGTACACATTGGGCAATGAGGATCTTCCTCTATCCTACGCTTCCATAAATACTCTTTGAAACCGCCATGTCCACTTATTATCTGCGTGAGATGGTAGTTCTGTTCGCCGCGCTTCCGCTCATTCCATTGAGCTACGTTCCAAACTGGCGTGAAAGTCGAACGCCCTTTACTCGAGGCCTCCCACCGTTCTTGCCACTTAGCTATTGTTGTGTCCTTGAGAGACACTAGCTGAGTTTGCAACACGGACTGAGAGTGTGACTTATAGGTGTTCGGATAAGACCCCTGGACCAACACCACTTTTAACGCGTCTGGTGGACACGACCGTAATTCTCCTCTTACGGCTGGAAAGTCTATCCGCTGTACTTTGTTTAATTTTTTAATGTTCTATTACCCGTCTAGAGCTTGCCACTACGCCATAGCAGCCACATCGTAAATTTTGGTCTTATTCCCCAATTTTTGCTAACTATTCTTTTACACTGTGAACGTCTTCTCTACTTTTCTTTCAATATTAAATTTCTAGAGTACTTTCTTGTTTATTTCAACTACAAGGTATATGAACAAAGGTGAGAGAGCTCTGTACCGTTTACTTAAGACAGGCGAAATTGCTGTATTTTGGTTCTATTGCGGAAGAGTATCAGCTCTGCATTGTTTGGGTTAACATTGAGGCAATTCGATGCCGCCCAGTTATGTAACCTACTAAGCGCACCCTGTAGGGTTTCACTCAACGTTGCGGGAAAAGCTCTCGAGACTGCGATAAGAAAATCGTCTGCTTATCCTACTACCTCAACGCAAATCTTATCAAGCTTGTGTAAAATCGGTCCGTGCTACAACCCACCACCTTGGGAGTAGGACACCACCCTGGGGAATTCCTCTTCGTACTACCTCAACGCAATTCTTATCAAGCTTGTGTAGAATCGTTCAGTGTTACAACCCACCACTCTAGGGAGAGGACACCACAGTGGGGTGTTTCTCTTCTCACACTTTAGTTCGTTGTCCATCTCTGCCTCTATAGTTCTGTTTTCCGGCATTGATTGTGTGCAACAACATATGTGGTTGGATACTTGGAAGGCAGCTAAGGTGTAATGTTTGTAGTGCAATGATTTTTCTACTGCAACAGTGAGCTTATGGAGGGCGATTTCTATTGGCCTGCCCTTTATGTAAGCATGTTGCGCCTTTGAAAGGCTTGGCCGGTTAATCTCGGCTGTGCTCTAGGTGGTTTAGTTGCAAGTACATAAATCGGTGTGTTAACTTATTGATTAGGGAATAGCTTTTAGCATAGTTTGGGCATATTTAGCAAACTCGATTACTACTGTTTTTTTTCCTGTGGTGCGTCAGTTTGCCTAACTGCCTTTCTTTAAGTCCACAACCATATTCTGATAGTAGCAGCTCGCAGAATTTATTGATTTCACTTAGCTTCATAATTTGAATATTTATATTTGTTTAGCTGTTTACATTCAAACAACCCCCAACTTATCTCTAAAATGTCTACTTATAAATTATAAGTCTTGATTGAGTGATTCTATTTATGTAGGTATACGAGTATGGATACATTATGTAACCGATTCGCTTTTCAGACAGAAGAACATTAATTTCCTTAACGCGATGATACGACAATATTACAGCTAAGGTATGAGAAGAAGGTGCTAACAATAAGAGAAACTCGGGTAAAATTTAAAATATAAAGGCAAAAAACATAATTTGGTCGTTGATTGAGACATACGTAAGTGTCATGATAACGATACAATGACGTCAGGAACAGATAAATATTTATGTTTGTACTTACGTGTGAGTATGTCATTGTACCGTTAAACGTGTACTTTCTTAACTAAAGCTGATTGTCACTCATACTCGCAATTGATGGTGAAATTTAATGTTACCAATTACATATACAAACCCAAAAACAAATTTAAGATAGGCAAGGTTTCCGTAGAGAATCGTTCTAGCATCATACAACAAAGAGGTTAGGAGATCTAATAGGGCTACCTGGAGAGAATATTGTGAGAGGATTAATTATCTCACAACAGCGCACAGTGTTTCGTGTAGAACAAGCTAGCTGGACAAAAACAAAGTTCTTATTCCAAGAAAGGTGTAATGAGAAATGAAAGAAAACAAACAAAATAACGGGATTTTTGCTTTTTTTTTGATATTTCTGCTCATATATATTGAGTAATTGAAGTAAGAAAGCAGGAGTGGCCGTAAAATGCATTGATTAATTTGCAAAATTCTTGTTGAATATTAAGCTTCATATTTCTTTTAAGTGAACACTTTTATATAATTTTTTTGATGGATTCTAAGCTCGAAGGTAACTAAAATTTTTTAATAGTAATTATTTCACAATTAGAGTATTTTCAATATATTTAACATTCCGTTATTAAGAAGAAAATGTATTTTTTCTCTATATTTTTAAATTTAGGGACAAAAAAGTTACATACATCCGCGGACATCCGGGCTAAATTTTATATATGCTATAGCCGCAAGTATTCTCTAATAGTCGAAAGAAAAAACCATTGCGAATTCTTTGCACATCTATTTTTAATTTTTTTTTTTTTTTGTAGATTTAGTTATTTCTACATATAAAATAGGATGTATGTACGTACCAGCTCCGACGAGATATTTGAACCTTTAAAGCTGATCTACAAACGGCAAAACCAATTCCCAGGTACATGGAACAAACACGTAGCCATAAAACACACAAAAATAAACGCGCAAGGTCAACAAGAGCACACCAAAAGCAAAAAGGCGAAGATCACTGACTTCAACCTGCCGCAACCTACCGCACCAGTCGCCAAGGCATAAAAACAGGTACATACAAAGCAATCCTAATGCAGGTATAACCACACTGGAACGCTACACAAAACAACCCCATTTGTTAGCATCTACGCCAATACCTGACTGTAATATAAATACTGCACAACTGATACGAATCAGAACGATCAACGACACTTAAGATGGCAGCACAACAATCATCAACTATTCACCCTGTCGGAAAATCAACAACACAAAGCAGTTTAGTTATAACCGTACCAAGAACGGAGTTTTTTGACATTTGGGTTCAACATTCGAAGGAAACCAGATATAAAGAAATGTTGAGTTTTGTTGTACTTAAGTACGATTTAAGCAAAGCAGCCGAGTATTCGATAAAAAGTTTAAGCTTACAAATATCGGCATATTCGTCGAAGCTGGATCAAAAGTGGAACACTTCTGGAAGACATAAGGAGCGTTTTTTGAATAAAAACTCGGAGTGACTTTCGGGTCCAGACTTCACATTTACAATAACGGTGGATTCAAAGTTGCTATCAGAACAGCCAACCATTTCTTCAGGTAACCTCGACCCCGGAAGACGAAAGAAGGACTTTGTTAGCTGCAGTGAAAAAACCAAACGGCGTCGAGTGGATGACCTCTTGCAATCTAGAAGTCCTGGTGAATTACTTTATGCGGCAGAAGTATCAACGCGTATGTCCGGCAACAGAAATGTTGCTAACATTATAAAAAAATCACAGAAAACCACTCAAATATCCGGAAAAAAGATGACATGTGAGCCAGATGCAATATGCTTGAGCAATGCAGAAGCTTTAGCATACTACATAGATAGCAAGTCGACGACTCATAGGTACAAAACAACTCGGAAGTGGAGCATCAAGGCAGGCCATAAAGTTTATCCATCATTTTATAATCTAAGAAAAGCTAAGGCAGAATGCTTACTTACTTACTTAATTGGCGCTTAACCGTCTAAACGGTTATGGCCGTCCAACAAGGCGCGCCAGTCGCTACTTCGCTCCGCCAACCGGCGCCAATTGGTCACACCAAGGGAGTTTAAATCGCTTTCCACCTGGTCCTTCCAACGGAGTGGGGGCCGCCCTCTACCTCTGCTTCCATAGGCGGGTTCCGATAGAAACACTTTCTTGGCCGGAGCATCATCTTTCATTCGCATAATATGGCCTAGCCAGCGCAGCCGCTGCGTTTTAATTCGCTGGACTATGTTGATGTCTGCGTATAGCTCGTACAGCTCATCATTAAATCTTCTTCGGTACTCGCCATCGCCAATGCTTAGAGGTCCATAACTCTTTCGAAGAACTTTTCTCTCGAACACTCCCAAAGCCGCTTCATCTGCTGTTGTCATGGTCCATGCTTCTGCCCCATATAGCAGGACGGGTACGATAAGTGACTTGTAGAGTATGATTTTCGTTCGCCGAGAGAGGACTTTACTTTTCAATTGCCTACCTAGTCCAAAGTAGCATTTATTGGCAAGATTGATTCTTCGCTGGATTTCAGTGCTGATGTTGTTGCTAGTGTTGATGCTGGTTCCCAAATAAACGAAGTCTTTTACTATTTCGAAATTATGGCTGCCAACAGTAGCGTGGTTGCCAAGGCGCATATGCACTGACTCTTTGCTCGATGACAGCAGGTACTTCGTTTTGTCCTCATTCACCATCAAACCCATCTTTACCGCTTCTTTTTCCAGCTTGGAGTAAGCAGAACTAACAGCGCGAGTGTTTAGACCGATGATATCAATGTCATCAGCATATGCCAGTAAAGGCAGAATGCTATCCAAATGAAATTGATGTGGGTGAAACACGTGCGGAAATTAAAGTCCAGTCCGTATTAGATAATACTGTTGAGCGTTTAGTTTTAGCAAATCAAGAAGTTTTTGTTAGTTTATTACCCACAAACTTGACGTATACTTTAATCAGCAAGTGGGGTTGCGATGGAAGCTCTGACCATAGTACATATAAGCAAAAGTTTACATGCAGTTCTGACACTGATGAGTTTTTGTTTATATTTTTTTCGTTCCTCTTCAATTACAGGATGAAAAAGGTAACATTGTTTGGCAGAATCCTCGACCTTCTTCTACCATGTATTGTTGTCCAATTAAATTTATTTTTTCTAAACAAACAAAAGATAACCTACCCTATAACTTTTTGTTGGATCAGGTTTTATTTAATTTAAATCTATTGTCTTTTCTACTTTGTATGATACTTTACTTTTAAGTTTTTGTAATAAGTAATTTTCACATAATTAATTCAATTATTCACATTGTTAAAATTATTCACTTCTACATTCCTGACTGGTACTATGAAAGAATTTTGTAAAAATTGTAGTGCCAGGATAAATACTCAAATAAATACAAAACATGTATGGACATATGTACAGTCACTCACATAAATATGTAGACACCCCTTTTTGGACAATTCTTACAATTTTCGCTTTGGCAAATTTATTTTAACTAATTTCCCATAAGAAAATTTGTCACGATCTATAACAAAAACTAAATTATATTTAAAAAATGTTTGAAGATTCGACGAATTTTCATTAAAAAATTTTAATTTTTTTTCCGAATTTTTAGAATTTTTTAGAGTATTGAGATTTGTAGTCCATTCAATTTAAGTACAATAAAGTAATATTCTTGGCTCCTCTAAATTTTTTTGGATCTATGTCATTTATTCACATGAGTTACTGTATATGAAATAAGCAAATGTATGCATATGAAGTAAAATTTTGGAAAAAAATAAAAAAAAGAACATATGGCTGAAAAGAATGACGTAGTTGTAATAAATAACTGCATATGAAACGGAAAATCTCATAAAATAATTTTGTCCAGCTAGCTTGTTCTACACGAAACACTGTGCAGCGGTGCGACTCTAAAAATCTTTGACTAGAGATCACAGAAATGTAATTGGCACTCTGAAAAAGACAGATAAGGGCTATAGCAGACTAAACACATTGACATATACAAGAGGAGGCTTGCCTACCATTAGTGGTAAAAAAAGCATAGTAAAAAAGCTCACCATCATCAAGCGATTTCAATGGGCTTTGTCTACTTTCAGCTCATTCAAATCACACGTACCGCCCTGTTAAAATAAATAAATGCAAGGCGCGGTAGCCTCCGAAAAGATTTTAGGCCGAGCTTCTAGCTCATTTGAATTTTTCCTACAATTTGGCGGGTCGGAATCTGCCTAGGGGCGACCCTGCTTAGAGAAACTTTTTTCTAATATGAAAATTTTTTACAAATTTTCGATGTTACTTTCACCGGAAGTTGGCCCCACGATCTTTGGTGTGGTAGGTGGAGCATTCTACCACCACCATACCACGACGGCCGCCGGATCGGTCTGTTATAACAGGGAATAAAGCATATAGCCTCAGCCTTATCCAGCCTCTATAAAACTTTAAGGTAGTGTTCATACCAAAGCCAAGGAAATCCAAGCAACTGCCCTTTGTATATATACCAATTATCCGCAGTTCGTTTCTCCTAAAGGGCATGGGAGAATAACCAACACAAACAACCTCCATATACTAGTGGAGTGAATTTGTCTGCCAGTCAGGAATATCTAAGGAGGCGGTTTTTATTTACATTTCAGGAGCTTTCTATACACCGACACATAAAGCTATCGAACAAGCTATGATTGGTAAGGGTACTCGCTGCGTGATATCCATGCTAAAAAGAAGAAAAACCAGTCTGGAGATGGGAGGCACAAAAGGTAAACTGTGGCCTATAGGAGACGACCTCAGGGGGGGTGTACTCTCTCCTCTCTCGTGGTCCTTCGGTCAATAGAATTGACACACAAGTACTTGCAGATACTTGGTAATCTGAACCACGGGGATGCAACAATCCCTGCGTATCATTGAAAGGTGGTGTGATACCAAAGCACTGTTTTTTTTAATCTTAATAACACTATCCTGCTTTCTTGTACATAGAGAACCGTTTCTGGATGGCAACAAAATCAAATTTTCAATGGCAGCAAAACACCTTGAGGTTACACAGTACGGAACCCTTACGTGGAATATGTGAACAAGTGAGTGAACAAAAAAGACTTTTCCGACAGTACCCGTAGGGGTGCCAAGAGGATCTGGCCGATAATACGCGTATGAGTACAAAGAAGGCGTGTCGAGCATGTATAAAGGAGAGTAGAAAAAGGCCTTGCCGACAGCACCCATGGTGATGTAAATAGCACTCGCTCGATACTACTCGTTTAGGCATAAACAAGTACAATTGGTCTCTCCATAGCACATGCTAAAACAAACGGAATCAGTTCAGCTCAACTAAGTGGATAAAACCGGCAATAGTCGCATATACTCAACCTGGACCAGGTGTACAAAAAGCCCACATAGCTCCAATAAGCACGCAACTTTCTTTGTAGTGGATGTGTTTACATGGAGAATGTTTGAGTATAGCTGGCTTTACTGAATCTCTGTCCCTGCGCTCATACGACATTAATCGAACGCCGAATAGTTTTCCGAAGCCCTACGAAGCTCTCTAGGGCAGCACTGTCCTTGACTGATCGCACTATTTTTATTTCAATCTAATACTGTTTTCACACAGAAACTTAATGATCTCATTTCACCTGCTAATGAAATCGTAAATTTTTTACTTTCACACAGAAGTATCTGCTCGATTAGTATGAAGGATGAGACAGACAATCATGGCGGAACGATAAAAGGTGGGAGCATGGTGACATACCTACAAACAAAAAAAATTCCATGTACTTGTAAATTCGATGGACAAATGTCAAAATCGTACTGCGCCGGTAGTTGATGTATCAAATCAAATAAAAAAGGTTATAATCAGCTGTTCGATGCGGCCACCTTGTATCGTTCCGCCATGAAGCAATGACATTTGCTTTGACAAATGACATTTTTAAGCACTGAACACACCAAAAACTAAGAAGCGGAAACGGAAGTGGAACGCTGCCAACAGAGTTGCATTGTGCTTTTGACTTCATTAGGCATTCGATTAGCTACTAATGAAATAATAATAGATTCGAATTTTGTAGGGAAGATTGAGCTCAATAAGCGTCATAATGTAGAAAACTGCCTTTATTATTCAATAAGCCGTCTGTGTGAAATTAGTATAACAGGCATTTAATAATTTTTGGAACAACTTCAATACCACACTTCCACAAAATTACTGAGGTTTGTATGCATGTGTCTACCTCTCATACCAAATTGGATTTGAAACCATAAGTGCACTTCTCAATCATTGAGGTACAATGAAGAAAAATATTATAAGTAAAAAGAAATAATCGCGTTTCAGGAAAACAAGAAATGACAAAAATGAATTTGCGCTTTGGCAGGACATGTCGCATTGTTGTCACACGATGCTCAATCATCCAGAAAACAAGTGCCGCAGCTATGTAATGAGCGGAGTGGAATGGAGCAAAAGTACCAGCGGCTCCGACGCTTCCACCAAAGCCAAAGGAAACAAGCGATTGTTGTTGATTTGAATGAGCATTTGTTTATGTACAAATGTTGCTCCATTGTGTGCTTGCTGTAGTTGTTGTTTGAATCGAGAATATTGGCATTGGTAATGGTAATGGTATTGTAGTCCTTTGGCAATTGTGTTAGCAGATGTGAATCTTGTACCACATCTTATCCTATACATTGTTGTTGTTTTCATTATGGCATTTGCGTGGTTGTTATTGTTATTGTTAGGCGTAAACTTGAACTGAAGTGCGGATGCTGATTTTGAGAAACAGGGTAAGGTTCAGGAAGCGTACTGGCGTTACATTTAGTTGTTCCTGGAGTTCAGGGAACATTACTTTGTAAGCAGCTAAATTGATTGTAGTAAGAAACAAAAGCAACTTCTTTGCCACAATAGAAAAGCTGGAGGTATCAATAACTTCCCATCAAAGAGTAATAGCAAGGCCGCTATAGTGGAGCAAGGAGCAGAGTGCTCTTCGAGGACAGGGTAAAGATCTGTTGAGATCTGTCGAGTGCTTAACGAAACAGTGTGGTTGAAGAAAGTCCTAGCAAGGGGAAATATAGCCCAGGGATTAATAAAGAAAGAAAATGGGGAATGATTACGTAGCAGTGAAAAGTCCCTCGAAGCGCACATCGACGCACATTGCCCATGGGTAAATGATGCCGAAGATCCAGCACACAACAATTACTCTTCCATCATGGGGCGGGTAATGGCGGGATTGGTGACTGATACCAAGATCGAATGTGCAGCGAAGACTTAATCTTAGTTTAAGTCGCCGGGCCCAGATCGTGTATTTCCTGTCATGCTACAAATCTCGAGTAGAGAGATCGTGGAAGGGCCGCCAACAATATTTGACGGGTGCATAAGACTGAATGATATACTCAACTCTTGGAGAACGGCTCGTGTCGTTTTCTTATTAAAGCGGAGAAGATCAGTCATATGTATTCCAAAGACTACGGACCATCTAGGGTTAACATCATATCTGCTTAAAAAGTTTGTGAGGCTGAAAGATGGGTATATAAAGTCTTACATGGATGAAAAACTGTTTCCCAAAACAAACATTGAGAAAGCCTTAAAATGCTAGGAGTACTTCTTAGGATACTTCTTAAACATTTCCGGGATTTTAAAAATGTCTCTAAATCGGCGATAATGGAGGGTCTTAAGTACATTGAAGTACATCCAGACCCAACAAGTTAAACCGGCTGCATGATGAGGCGGTTCGATGTGGGACTCGTGATGGATCGAACCCTCGGGATATATGTATCTAGGCAACAAATATTGGGTTGAGCGTCAACGCAGAGAAGACGCATAAGGTCTTGTATACTAGGAGGTTTCGTCCTGTATCAAATATCTAGGAAATATTTTAGACAGTAAGTTCTCGTGGAAGCTCAATGTGCTAGTGAGTGGCCTCAGCGGCACTTTATGCCTGTAAAAGGGTTCTGGGGTAGACCCCACTCTCTTAATGGATATGAACTGCGATTGTCAAGTCTAAGCAATACTATGGAGTCCTTGTTTGGTGGATGACCACTCAAAAAATATTGTACCTCAAAAATTTGGAAGGGTATGTAGTATATCAACGCCGAAAAAAAACATGACGGCTGTATAGTTTGCCATTCTGCACATTCCCCTGTAGACCTGGTGGCAAAGGACACAGTGTTAACAACTGTAACGAGACTCAATACCACGGGGCAGCTTGAGTGCAGACGATACAACCATAGTAGTTTAACGCCATAAAACTTTAGACGGATAGACTACCTTGCTTCCTAACTGCGCTTTGATGAGTCTCTTAGAGGCGCAATAGAGGTGGAAGGTTGACACAAGGACACTCAAATGGCAGAAGAGTGATACATGTGTTTACCGATGGTTCCAAAGTAATGGAAGGAGTATGGTCTGCGGTATACTGCACAAATCTGGAAATAAACAAATCCTGTTCATATTAGTGTTTTTCAGGTGGAAATAGTAGCCGTGACTAAATCAGTAGAAAGATTGGAGAAAAATAGCTTGAACAGCAGCCGCGCCAATTTTTACATTGACAGCCAATCGGCAATTAAGGCTTTAATCTCTCATATTGTGTTAGTTTGTTAGCAATACCTTGAAAGAATTGGGATATGGACAAAATATACATAATTATTCGGCCCCTATTCATATGGGAAGAGATGGAAATGAAAGAGCAGAGGACAACACTCCCCAAAGTCTTCGGAGAGCACCTTACCGCTGCAACAACAATAACAACAGCAGAGGAGCTTGCTAAACAGGGAGCATCGCTCGAAGCTTGTACCATAGACATTCCAGACTTGGCGAGATTGAAGGAAAGGGGGAGCTGCACATGATTGACGCAGGACCGAATAGTCTCGAAGAGCATGTGCAGTTATTATAACCTTAGACGATGGGTTGATAGGTATTCTGCCTGAATACTGCCTTCAACTGTCACATTCTCTTATTAGGTCTTTTCCGTAATATCAGATATAGGAAGTGCCTATTGAAGGAGAAAATGATATTGTACGTTTTGTGCTCCTGCACTGCGCTCACAAGGTTAAGACCACAGCTATTAGGAGTGGTAACTCTGTCAGATATAGAAGCAGCAATGGGCATAGGTTCTAGAAAGCTTATTGTATTTGAAAAGAGGTTGGAGTTGCTTTGTAACATAGGTGCTAGTTTCTGATAGGGTTTTACAGTTTAGTCGTTGAGCGAACTAGTGGTATCACTATAGACTCATTCAGTCTGTGTGAGGTTCTCAAGAAGCAGGCAGTTCAACCTAACCTAACTCTTTTTGTTTTAGAAAAAATTGGTTTTAAAAATACACTGCTAAATGGGCAACTTGACATACTGCTGCCTTGACAAAAATTATCGGGATAATTAATCTGGTACTGCGATGTTTATCTAAGCAAATGATTATATCTTTCCCCACTGTGCAATGAATAATTGAATTTTATTTAAGCGACACTAGAATACTTGCAAAATTTTGGGAGCGCACATTTCGAAAAATTGGTGGAATATCATTGAGGACATAGGCAAGCATGAACCAATAAACAGATCTCGCATTAAAAAATGAGAGAAAAAAAAATCATAGTTAGCTGTGAAATAAATTTTCTCGGCGTGACGTCACGCTTTTGACAACATGTTTCATTGCTGACGCAGTGTTCAGACTTTATTCCAATCGGAGTTTTTTACTCCGCTCTTACCTCCTACAACATTTTTTATCTCTAAGGTTTATTTGGGTCGAGTTGAAAACTTAATAGTATTACTACCTAATATCCTTTGGTTGAAGTTTTCATTGTGTATGTATGAAAAGTGACGATTGGATGAAATTATGTAAATTCATTGTTCGTATCTTCAGACATGTTTGTTCACATTTTGCTCACAGTTTTTGTACTTTTTTCGTACGGAATGAGAATAGAAGGAGTAAAATGTAAAATGTAAAAAATTTGTCCGGGCGCGATCTGTAAATCCTACCAAAATTCAACATACAACTCTTCTAGAAGTTTTATATAAAAATCAAGTACATCGTGTCAGTGAGGTCAGCTAACCCTATTTTGCGATAACAGTCGCCAATTGGGAGCACCAAGCGAGGTCAAATCGTCCTCCAACTGTCTCTCCCAACTCAGTGAAAGTCTTCTCTTTCCTATGTTTATAAACTGTCGTAGCGTATTCGTTCAACCGCATAACGTGACCTAGCTAGCGAGGCTTTCTGTTTCTATTCGCTGCACTATCGTAATATCTGCGAAAAGCTCATCATTATACCTCCTTCGATAGCCGCCGTCGACATCATGGATAGGGCTATAAATCTTCCGTAGAACTTTTCTTTCGAATACTTCAAGAGCCAGCTCATCTACTCTCGACACCTTCCCTGATTCGGAGCCATACATC
The DNA here is from genome assembly GCF_040869045.1 of Eurosta solidaginis. NCBI lineage: Eukaryota > Metazoa > Arthropoda > Insecta > Diptera > Tephritidae > Eurosta > Eurosta solidaginis. The sequence continues at coordinate 239,197,463 of NC_090323.1, forward strand.
AAGCCAGGTATGATGAGTGTCTTCTAGAGCGAGAATTTTGTTCGTCGAGAGAGGACTTTACTTTTCAATTGCCTAAAGAAGCACTTGTCGGCAAGAGTTATACTCCGTTTGATTTCTAGGCCGACATTGTTTTTGCTTTTAATGCTGCTTCCCAAACAGACGAAATCCTTCACAATCTCGAATTTATATCCGTGACGTTGCTACAAAGGCCACGACGACAATAAATACCTCATGTTTTCCACATTTACTGCAAGACCCATTTTTTTGCTTCTTTATCTTATGCCAACCCTTCGCTTCCATGTTTGAACAATCCGGCGGCTATCCCGTCATTACTTGGCACCTTGTGATTTTTTAGCTGTGATATTGCCATTCTCACTTCGCCATAGTTGGATGCCGGAGCAAATTTTTCATCATCGGAGATCGGGATATAGGGTTCGTCTTCTCCCACACTCTGTACGTCAATTACCCAGTCCATAAACCTTTTGTCATTAAAGGAGCATAAAATATGTATGGTAAACCGAAAATAATAATAATAAAATTTTTTCACTATAAATATCCGAGAAGATAGAGCCCACTTTTCTTTCAGAATGTGGTGTGCTAATGGGAGCATTAATTGGTCATCTTACACGTTTTAGGCCGACTCCATGTGCATCTGATAAGGCAGATAACTTTTTTGCTGACAAACATTTCATGGCAAAAGCACAATCGAAGGGATTGTAAAGCCACCAAATCAATTTGATGTTAGTTGTCCGGCCACTTTCAAAAAGAAAGAAAAATTATACTCCGAAAATTTTATTTTTACTCCGGCATAGTCTTTTACTCAGGTAATAGTTTTAAATACTCCGAACACTGGTAGCGAAATATGAGAGAAATGTAATAAATCGAAAAATTTCAAAAGCGCTACGTCATCAAACTTTTTTCTCAAATTAAATTACAAATACAACATTTACGGAGTGCGGGATCTTGGCTCATTTGTTTATGATAGGCAAGTTCGTACATAAAACATTACATTTTTGAACCAATGCCGTATTGGAATCAAATGAATTTAGGTAAGAGAAACGTAACTACATATGTATATGACAATAGATGAAATATCACAAGGGCAAGAAGACGACTCACATTCTTCTTCTTCATACGTGCATGAAATGAAGAGTAAAAAGGTAACCATTACGTGGGTTACACATGATGTGTAAACGGAAAAACTTAACCCACACATACATTCGCACACGTATTCTAAGACTTGTCGGCTGAAGTAGGAATTATGTTCCACACGAGCAAATTTAATATAAACATACATCCTGTTCAACGAACTTGCATACCCCTATAAATTCTTTATTCTTGGAAAACCGTTTTGACGACAATGCGACATGATTTCCAACTAAGATCTTCTGTTGTTGTGTTATTATGCCATAACAATGCTACTTATTCTGATTTTTTTGTGATTATTATTGCTATAACTTCCTCTCCTTTGCTGTAATAATTCGGCAATTATTGTTAAAAAAAATCAATTCATATTCTCGTATCCGTACAGATCGAAGGAGGACAAGACATGTCGTTCTTATACCAATAAATTTTACAAAGCGATTGTGTATAATTGGATGTACTTGTTCTTCTCGGTGAACAGCTACTGTTGTCGTACCTTCTTATACCTCGGCTATTAGGAGCAACACATGCACGTGTCGAAACCCCAGGGGAAAGGGGTTCACAAATATTCTCGCTGATGGACATGTAACCAAAATTACACGATCTTAAAGCTCCTTAGAAAACTTTGTAAGATGGATTTCGTCGAAAGCTGGGGTAGCCCTCAACCAATCCGGAGTCAAGAAGGCGCCTATTTCCCTTCTTAATGAATGCAGGTTACTTTGTTGATGGTATTTTGTTCAGATGTACATATATACCCACACCGTGGCAGGGGTTGTACTTAGTTGTAATATTGAAGGGGCACTGTAACTAACCGCTGATTGATGGAAGCGGTGACAGGAGAAAGATCGATGAACAGCGTATGGTTGCCGGTAAGCGGCAGAGTACGGGTGGACGTTTTATCGGTTAACGGACACCTTACGGTTGCCGATTGAATTTGCAGCGGACTAGAAGAGGGGGTAACGATGGTTGGGCAGGCGATTGGTGACTTTCTAGAAGGTGTCATGGCCACATCCGATAAAGCGGTCGATCTATTTCCAAGAACCGGTATTGGTGAAATCGATAACAGGCGAGTTATAGATGTCAAATCGGTGATTGGTGGATGTCGGTGGATAGGTTTGGTGCGTAGGCGATCACGAATTATTGGATCGATTTTCAAGCAAACAGTGGTTGGTGAAATAAATGCTCAGCGAGTCGCAGTTGGGTGGATGCTGGTTAATAGATTTCCGAGAAACCGAAGGTTGGTGAAATCAATGCTCCTAATGTTTAAGGCAACGAACTGGTGGATCGACTTCCAAGTAACCTATGTTGGTCCCTCTGTATGAGGAGCAGAGAAAGGAATAAACCTCCACAGATATGAGAGAGGCATTTGGAGGCAGACTTAACCGCCCTGCGTGCTTACAATTGGCGTCAGTTATCGCGAAACAGGGATAGCTGGCGTCACTTTTAACCAATCAATAAAAATTGCTTTCGCTATTAAGCGCCAATTAATGTTGACGATGAGAATAAAAATACGGAGAGTTGAAAAGAGTAGAGGAGAGCGAGAGAAAGGGAGAGGAAGGAATATAAAAATGGAGAATGAGAGACAGTAAGAGAAGAAAACCTCTTAAAGGCAATGCAAATAAACCAAAGTTGGGACGGAACAACATCTACAGGGTCTGCAGTTTGAAATAAGGAAAGAATTCGTGGCTGAAAAAGTTAAACATGTTTTCAATCGTACTTTTGTGACACGTTAGGCATATATGGGTTTTGTAGTAATTTGCTCAAAGATTCATTATAGAGCTGATTGTTGGTAGACATCTGCGGCTTATGAAGACTGAAACTGGATTTGCTTACGCCGTGAATTTGACTGTTCTTCTATCGAACCGCCTAAGCAATTGGCTGATGACCAACGTACACAGCATTGGTAATAATACTACATCGTATGGCGTTTCTCGCATAGACGTGAGCACGACGTGATCCTTCTGCAAAATCATCTGACTTGCCTTTGGTTTAAGCATGCTGTGCTGAAGAAAATAATGGTTATATTTGATTTTATATATACCTCTATTAATATCTCCATTGCTTTCGCTATGAATACTACTCGAGCCGATCTCCAAGATTGCGGGACGTGATTTTGTTTTGTAGAACCCCCAAAGAGTGATCGAAGCCATTAAACAATCGTTACACATGCCATATCCTACAAAGCAAGGTATATCCATTCTGGACCCGGTGGTTTGAACTGGGCAAAAGTTGTTACCGCCAATTCAATTTTGCTTTTGTTACCAATCCTGGCACTGCTCGCTCCGTATTTGGAATGTAGCCGTTGTTATGCAAATCTTCCACGTTATCTCCCGTTGGAAAGTTTGTATTATTGAGCACCTAAAGGCAATTTTCACTACTGCGTGACCATTCCCAGTCGGCCTTTTTGATCAATCCCTGTACTGTATCTCTCATAGGTAGAACTTTTCTTTCTTTCTTTTCGCTAGAGCATTCTATGTCCGCATTGGAATTTTTCTATGAAAATCTCTTCGACCTATTTATTTCGCGTTAATAAGCAGTCAGCGCATCTCTATATTCGTTCCAGCACTCCTCGCTCTCCGCAACGTTTGCCACCTCATGAATATCTTTACCTGACATCTAGGAAGACTCAATTCCTTGCTCCATTATGATGGCTTTACTTTTCTTTGTTCTTTTTTTTCCATCTTCTCAGAGGATAAGCTCTGTTAATGCAGCGCCTTTGAGAAAAAGTTCACCTCCTCTCTGTTAAAAAATTGCAAGCAACCCCAATTTAAAATGAGATATGATTTGCGGTTTACCATATGGATCTTGGCCTTTTATCCTCGGATCTTTGCCTCTTATCATTCTTCACGTAATTCTGTTGCGGAGTGTTAAGACACCTTAGAAATCAACCCACTTTAAGCTTTACCTGTCATATTGTGGTTAGTTGGTTGCTTGCCTTTCCGCCCGCTCGGCGAGAATGGCGCTCTGGGCACCATTTTTATGCACATTCTCCTGAAATCAATAAGATATCATATATATTAACCTTATATACAATGTGTTGGGTGTTACTCGAACCATTGTGAAGTACCAACACTTAGATCGGACAGAACGAAACCGCCCAGAGTTCGTTACCTGATATTTGCCAAAGCTGGACATTCGCTGAGGGAATGAGTGTTCGTATTCTTACAACCTTCTTTGTTGCACCTCCTGCATATGTCGTTGAAGGAAGCTTCCACATGTTCTGCGTGTGGCATAAGTGACCAGTGTTCTGGAATTGTAGATGTTATCACATTACTTTCCTAGAGAATTTTAGTAAACCCTCTGTTTTTTGGTTAAAGTTCAGCCAAACACGTTTGTCCGTAGATTATCCATTTTGAATGGCAGTTTTCCTGAAATAGGTACGAATGCCAGTTGATGTGAGCCGTCATTGTACTTTATCTTAGTGATAATAATAATAATAATAATAATACCCAACGGATTAAACCCTCCAAAGCCCGCCCGACCGGCGCGAGGGGCGCATCCGCATGACGCACGGATTTGTTATTGCCGAGTTGTTGATAGGCGGAGGTATGTTAAGCGTCGAGATCTAAAACTGCTCAGCTACAGAATAAAAATCATCAGCTGAGTACTATACATAACAGTTAGAAATTACATAGAAATTATACATATATATACTACATTGTTAAATAAGTGAACACTTTTAATTTATTTGATTTTTTTTTTTTTTTTTTTTTTTTGTTAAGAGTTAAGATAGGATAAGACAGTTTTCTTTATGGTAAAAAGTGAATCCGTTATATCAAATGAATTAGAATGAGTGTTAAAATCATGACACAAACACCGAAAAGATTCATTTAATTCGAAATTAGTTCTACACTGCCTCAAAAGAAGAGGTTTGTAATGTCTTGACACCCGTGATGGGACGTTGAAATTTACTTCGTTCAAAAGAATTGGACTAGAAATCAGTCCATTCAGGAGGTTAGGCATAAATATAACGCCTAGCATTTCTCTACGACTTGCAAAAGTTGGAAGATTGATAAGCTTTAACCGACTTGTATAAGGTGGAAGATTATACGCAGAGTCCCACTGAAAATTCCTTAAAGAGAAAAGTAGAAATTGCTTTTGTATTGATTCAAGTCTATCTGCATGAACTCGATATTGTGGATTCCAGACTATTGATCCGTATTCTAGTATCGGTCTAACTAAGGTGATGAAAAGGGCTTTAGTTACATAAGGGTCACTAAATTCTTTGGACCACCGTTTCACGTATGAAAGAACACCTCTAGCCTTATTGACAGTAGCATTAATATGAAGGTTGAAACTAAGTTTAGCATCTATCGTGAATCCCAAGTCCTCAAAATAGTTTACTGATAGAAGACAAAAATTATTAATTACGTAAGAGGCTGCTGGCAAAGATCTTCGAGATAGGCAGATGAATTTGCATTTATTGAGGTTCAGCGGCATTGAATTTACGTTGCACCAAGTAACTAGGCAGTTTAAATCCCCTTGAAGCAAGGGACGTTCTTCGATAGACGCATAAGACCTAAAAAGTTTTACATCATCAGCATACATTAAGATTTTGGAATATTTTATAGTGGTACAGATATCATTAATAAATAGCAAGAACAGAATTGGACCAAGGTGGCTGCCTTGTGGGACGCCAGAGGGAACATCGATGACATTTGAAAAAGTATTTTTAAAAATAACTTTTTGCGTTCGACCGCAGAGATACGACGAGATCCACTGGGTGAGACCAGGTTGGAAGCCAAGCCGATCCAGCTTGTAGATAAGTAAGGAGTGGGATACTTTGTCAAATGCTTTACTGAAATCAGTATAAATAACATCTGTGTGAAGATTTTCTCTAAATCCCTTAGAAACATGAGTTGTGAATTCAAGTAGATTAGTAATGGTAGATTTGCCTTTACAGAATCCGTGTTGCGGTTCTGCAATCAAAGTAGAAATGGAAAATGTTAGCTGATTGGTAACGATAGCTTCAAACAACTTTGGGATGGCGACAACTTTGCTATTCCTCGATAGTTCTCTACACACGACCTACTACCACTTTTGTGAAGGGGTATGAGAAAAGATTCCTTCCAAGCAGAAGGAAAGACTCCACTTTTTAGGGACATATTGAATAAATCAGTTAGAGGCTGATAAATGTGCTCAGCGCATTTTTTAAGAAAACAAGTGGGAATTAAATCAGGACCGTACTTGTAAGATTCTTTCAAAGACGTTAAATATGAAAAAACTTCATCCGGATATATTTCTGGAATATTAATGGTGTTAAGTGAGCTAAGCTGAAATGGATATTCATTTGAAAAAGTATTAAATTCATTGGAATAGTTGGACTTGAAAAATTGTGCAAAGAAGTTAGCAATATCTTGATCGTCGCTAGACAAATCACCCTGGTATTTTAAAGCAGAGGGAAACCCTTTAACCCTACGTTTAGAGTTCACGAAATTATAGAAAGCTTTCGGATTGCAAGTTAGTTTCCTTTTCAAGTTACAGATGTACGTATTATAGCACTTTTTGTTTAATTCAAAATATTTATGACGCAAAATAGAGTAATGCAAGTAATCGGAGTGAGAGTCCGACCTTTTGTATAATTTGAAGAAGCGAGATTTTCTGTTTTTTAAGGACTTCAGCTCTTTAGTGAACCATATTTGGACTGATTCGGTAGACACACGTTTTCGCTTAGGTACGTGTTTTTCCAAAATACCGTAAATGGTGGTATAAAAGTCAGAAACATTTTTGTCAATATCAACACCATATTTGGGCCAAGCCACTGTAGATAAAGTTTGATTAAGTTTACTAAAATTAGCCTTCGCGAATTGAAATCTGAAACTAGAGTCGTATTTAGTAGCAATGCTACTCGGAGAATTTCTTTCGAATTCGTATGCTATTTCCAGGGAAGGATGGTAAGGGTCTTCAGGTACAGTAAGAGGTTCACCCCGGCTTAGAGTATATTTTGATGTATCATCGACAAATACCAAATCAAGGGTCCTCCCGAACATGTTAGGAATTATATTTATCTGTTTAAGGCAAAGTTCAGTTATTTCGTCCAAAAATTCGTTGTTGGACAGGTTAGAAGAAATAGGTACAATATTCTAATCAGATATGGTCCATAATACATGCGGGATATTAAAGTCACCCAGGACTATCATCGAATCAATGGGCTTCATCAATGAATTAACAATTTTGAGCAGGGAAATATGATCCATATACACCGAAGGATCAGAAGATGGTGGGATATAGCAGACCGCGATATAGACACAACCCATTCCGAGATTGATTCTAATGCATTTGAATTCTGTAGAATCAATAATGGGTAAATTAACCTCAGCTGAAGGTACAGAAGAATGTACCGCAAGCAAAACTCCACCTCCAATTCTGTTCAAGCGGTCATTTCTGTATATTTGGTAATCATGGCAAAGAATCTCTGAATTAAATACATGAGGTTTTAGCCAAGTTTCAGTTAAAGCGATAATGTTGTAATTGCAGCTAAACGATTTCAAATACAATTCAGTTAGTTTAGTGTTTAAACCTCTAACATTTTGATAAAACAAATTTAGGACCGATTTAACATTCAGTTTTTTGATGCAATATGTTATGTGGAAGTGTAGCAAGATTTGAAATATTAGTATTACGCCTACGCTCGCTGATACCTAACGATGTACGAATGCCTTTGCCATCCACTTTTTCATTGCTTTCTACATACCTGTGGCCCGCCATCCATGTGAGAGTAACGATTGCTGAGTTTACTGCATTGCCCAGCATCTTCTTACAGTTATTGATGACTTGAGCATTGGTTGAGAATATGCATACCACTGAACAGTTTACAGACTTCTCCAATTGGAAACAATCGGCCATCTAAATTCCTAGTAGCTCTGCATGAAAGATGCTAGCTGAGTTTGGAAGACGGACTTCGGATAAGACCCCTGCACCAAACGTTTAATGAAAGCAGGTTTAGTTGAGGTATTTTGGCTCTGTTGCTGAAGGGTATCAGTTTTGTCTTACTTGGGTTAACATTAAGGCCGCTCGATCCCGCCAAGGTATATAGCCTGCTAAGCACACCCTGTAGAATTTCGATTACCATTGTGACAGAATTGCTTACACAATTTTTTGTCTAGGTTGTTTATAGCCCCAAGTTGTACAGAAGCAATCACACACATTGTAATTGAACGCACATGCTTCAATGAATTTTGGCGCTTAGAAAGCCCCGTTCTTGTTTGCTTTGTACAACTTGCTTTCCTTTCCATGGATGTCTAACTTATTTTAAAAAGAAATTGCATATTTATTCGTTGTCATTTTTTGTGTGCTATTTTTACCTTATCGAATATTCATACGCACAATTCTTTTGACATAAAGAGGTGAAATAAGGTTGTCAGTAAAAGAAGCTTGAAGCAGAGACATTTGCCAAGCGTGTTTTCAAATTCCTTTCATTGTTTTTATACTCAGCTGAGCAGAGCTCACAGAGTATATTAACTTTGTCTGCATAACGGTGATCCGTAACGGCGTGAACTAATCGAGATAGATATAGACTTCTCTATATCAAAATGATCTGGGCCATGTCCGTCCGTCCGTCCGTCGGTCCGTCCGTAAACACGATAACTTGAGTAAATTTTTAGGTATCTTGATGAAATTTGATATATGGGTTCCTGGGTGCTTATCTTAGATCGTTATTTAAAGTGAACGAAATCGGACTACAACCACGCCCACTTTTTCGATATCGAAAATTTCGAAAAGCCGAAAAAGTGCGATAAATCATTACCAAAGACGGATAAAGCAATGAAACTTAGTAGGTGGGTTGACCATATGAAGCAGAATTGAACCTTAGTAAAATTTTGGACAATGGGCGTGGCAGCGCCCACTTTTAAAAGAAGGTAATTTAAAAGTTTTGCAAGCTGTAATTTCGCAATCGTTGAAGATATCATGATGAAATTTGGCAGGCACGTTCCTCCTATTACTGTATGTGTGCTAAATAAAAATTAGCAAAATTGGATGACGAACACGCCCACTTAAAAAAAATAAAATTTTTAAGTCAAATTTTAACAAAAAATTTAATATCTTTACAGTATATAAGTAAATTATGTCAACATTCAACTCCAGTAATGATATGGTGCAACAAAATATAAAAATAAAAGAAAATTTCAAAATGGGCGTGGCTCCGCCCTTTTTCATTTAAATCGTCTGGAATACTTTTAATGTCATAAGCCGAACAAAAATTTATCAATTCTTGTTAAATTTGGTAGGGGCATAGACTTTATGACGATAACTGTTTTCTGTGAAAAAGGGCGAAATCGGTTGAAGCCGCGGCCAGTTTTTATACACAGTCGACCGTCTGCCTTCCGCTCGGCCATTAACACGATAACTTGAGCAAAACTCGATATGTCTTTACTAAACTCAGTTCGCGTACTTATCTGGACTCACTTTATCTTGGTATAAAAAATGGCCGAAATCTGACTATGACCACGCCCGCTTTTTCGATATCGAAAATTTCGAAAAATGAAAAAAATGCCATAATTCTGTACCAAACATGAAAAAAGAGATGAAACATGCTAATTGGGGTGGTTTATTGACGCAAAATATAACTTTAGAAAACATTTTGAAAAATGGGTGTGGCACCTACCATATTAATTAGAAGAAAATGAAAAAGTTCTGGAGGGCGAAATCAAAAGCCCTTGGAATTTTGGGGAATACTGTTCGTGGTATGACATTTATAAATAAATTAGCGGTATCCGACAGATGATGTTCTGTGTCACCCTGGTCCACATTTTGGTCGATATCTCGAAAACGCCTTCACATATACAACTAAGGGCCACTCCCACTTTAAACCCCTCATTAATACTTTTAATTTGATACCCATATCGTACAAACACATTCTAGAGTCACCCCTGGTCTACCTTTATGGCGATCTATCGAAAAGGCTTCCACCTATAGAACTATGGCCCACTCCCTTTTAGAATACTCATTAACACCTTTCATTTGATACACATGTCATACAAACACATTCCAGTGTTACCCTAGGTTCATTTTCCTATATTGTGTTTTTCCCTCATTTTGTCTCCAAAGCTCTCAGCTGAGTATGTAATGTTCGGTTACACCCGAACTTAGCCTTCCATACATGTTTTTTTTTGCGCTTATTTGATATTGGGTTAAATATTTTAGGTCTCATTTGTGTATGTATGATTTTAAGGGTTGATTATTCGAAATATTTACATACATACTATGTGATGTTGTGTTTGTCATTGATTCTGTGAAAATGTGTAGGAGGACAAGTTTCCTACACACTGACACAATAGAGTAAAAAATCAAAAGGTTGTATGATATACTAAGTACAATAAGATGAAGGGAGGCTGGGGCGTATGAGTGTTTTTAGCGACATTTCACGAATACATAAAAGTAAAAATATTAAGCTATACATTAAAGGCATAGGACCATGCACTTGAAATATAAAAAAATGTATCGTTGTTATTTTTTCTTCTTTTGTGATTGATTGATTGATGTGTCTTCCTCTAGAGCTGCGAAACGAGGTACGTATTTTTTCTCTGTGATAAAATGCGACGCCATGACATAATCCCAAGTGGCGTTGTCTTAAGCTTTTTCTTGGGTTTAGACCCTCTAACTGACAGGCTGAGCTCAGGCCAAGGGGGTCACTGCCGGCAAACAGTGAACGGCCTATTAATTTAGGTTTGCTGCGAATACTCAAATAAGCAGCCCCTGACCAAGAGCGGCTGACGAGAAGGGTTTGGCTTAAAAAGCGAGTAGATGCCGTCCGTAATATAATCATCCACAACTCACATCGAGGCTGCACCGAGGGAATACCTACCCAAGATAGGGAGGCAACTACGCGGCGAGGGATGCACATTCAATTATTAAGAAAGCTTATATTTGATGGCATATTAAGACTGAATAAAGAAGACGGAATAAAGATTTGGATATGTTTGCTAAGGGCTGGCGAGTGTGACACTCGGAAATCTTAGTACACGGCTTGACACCCCGTCAAAACGACTTTCCGGCTAATGTGACATTCGTCTCCGTCCCGTTAAAACCTTGGCAGGCCTTGGGGTACGTTCGAAGTCCGTCACCATTATGTTGGTGGCGCAGCTTCGGTTGAGATTCTCTCGATTAACGCTTATCTGGCTCTGAACGCAGTTTCCATAAGGAACTGCGTCAACCTTCACGTGGCCTCCCTACTTTCGCATAGATAAACACGGGATCATTCAAGGTGATTCTACATCCGGACTAAGACAGCGGCCCCAATCACATAAATGAGTAACCAAAATAAAAACAAAACTCAAGATTGGGAAGGTACGTTAAACCCATTTATGGGACGAAAGCTAACTCGTTCCCCAGAAGGACCTGGTCTGTCGGCAGTAGATCAAAAGGTTTCGTCGCACACGGGGACAAAATCAAAAGGAGCGGGAGCCAACGGCAGGCAAAAAGCGTTTCCTGCTGTTACTCCAAGGGCAAGGCAGGAGAAGGCTAAAACAGGCACTCCTTCATTAAGTGACCTCATTAAGAAGGCTGCAGAATCTCTTCAAAATTCTCAGGCATCGGGAGGGATCGAAAACAAGATGACCAAGCTAGGGAGATCAATTGATGAGCTGTTTGAGTTTTTTACAGGGCTTAATAATATACACGTTGAAATTAAGCGCTTAGCTTCCATAATCAAGGCATTGTACTTAGAGTCTGCGCTGGAGGTAAAGGACCTAAAGAAGAAAATAATTTCGAATGATACGCCTAAGGATGGAAGCTCGTCATCTCCAAGAAAGAGACCGAGAAAGAATTCGACAAGGGAAAATCAAGTAGCTAATTCCACGATCTCAGCCAAGGACATTACGCCAAGACATGAGGAGATTCACAAGCCAGTAAACTCGCAAGTGTCACTGAACCAGCAAAATGTCGAAAGGACAGAAGGCGCCACAACTCAAAAGTCGGGAGAGTGGCAGGTAGCTAAACCCAAAAAGGCGATTAGGAAGAAAATGATTAAAGCCAGGCCGGATGCAATCATAATTTCGAAGGCTGGATATGCTACGTATGCGAACTGCGAATAGTGGAGAGTTGCGATGAACTAAAAGCCCTGGGGGGTGATGTCAAAACTATTAGAAGAACGGCAAAAAGAGATTTGTTGCTGCAGTTTAAAAGATCCCAAGAGGGAAAAACAAGCACGTACCAAGACGTTATTGAAGCAGTGCTAAAGGAGTCAGCGAAGGTCACAGCAAAGTCTCAAATGAGACCTCGATGAGATAACTACGCCGGATGAGATTTGTGATCGATCCATTAGCAATGTAGAATAGAACAGCCTAATTCAACTGCCATAAAAGTTTACGTACAGGGTACAGCGGTACAAAATCGGCACTTGTAAGCCTTACAGCGAATGATGCCAAAGTTGTTCTAAAGGCGCAAAGAATAAGAGTGGGATGGGTATCTTGTCGAATTAGAGAGGTGAAACAGGAGAGATACTGTTATAGGAGAGATACTATTAGGAAGGAAGCAGCCAGATTGCCCTATGAGGTTGTTGCAACTCAATTTAAACCACTGTGAAGCGGCCCAAGACCTCTTATCCCAAACAATGTTTGAAGGAGAATTTAACATAGCGGTACTCTCTCAGCCATACAGAAATAAGCAGGAGCAAGGCTGGCTCACGGACTCGGCTGGGAAAGCCTCAATTTGGATACCAGGAAGACTTCTTACGCAGGACAAGATGGCACCAACAGTGGCAGGATTCACGTGGGCAAAAATAAAAGGAATATACATTTATAGTTGCTATGCACCTCCGAGCATGACTAGCACAGAGTTTGAGAACATGATTCTTGGGATGACCATAGAAGCACAGGGTAAACACCCGCTTATAATATGTTCATGGTCAACTGTATGGGGTAGTAGTAGAACTACCGATAGAGGTAGAGTTCTTCTCGAAAGCCTTACACCCCTGAGGCTAGAACTTCTAAATGAGACAGGGAAATACACATTCGACACTGGCAGTAGGCGCTCCATTATAGATCTCACATTTGCTAGTAGCGAAATAACGAGACGAGCAAAATGGTCTATCAGTAACGTCTACACACACAGCGACCACAAAGCTATTAGCCTAGAGCTAGTGGAAACTGCACCAAGGAACGCCTCCAACCAACTGCAAAGAAGAAGATGGAAACAACAACTTTTCGAACCACAAGTATTTGATGTTGTATCGAACGATGCCGTAATACGAAGGATGCATGCGGAAGATCTTTCGGTTCAAATATCTATGTGATTAGGTATGGCGTGTGATGCTGTCAACCCTAGAAGTCACGCAAAAGTTAATCGGACTCCGGTATATTGGTGGAACGAGGAAATAGCGGAGGAGCGTTGAAAATGCCACAAGGCACGGCGAAGGGCACAGAGGGCACGCTCGTCGCCACGATATGATGAGCTACACAATACCTACATAGCCTAAAGAGCGACGCTTAAGAATACTATAAAAAAATCAAGAGAGCCTGCTTCAAGGAACTGATGGATAATGCTGATCTTGATCCTTGTGGATTGGCTTGCAGAACGTTGATGGCAAAAATTAAAGGGCGGAAATCAGAGCAGCCTACATGCCCGATACTAATGAGAAGAATCGTAAAAACTCTTTTTCCGACACAAGATTACCGGATCTATCAAAGTGAGGTTGGCGAAGGAATGGAAATCCCAGAAATAGCAGAGCAGGAGGTACTAGATGCAACACAAAGAGTTGCGGGCAGTAAGTCTCCAGGACCTGATGGAGTGCCGAATATAGCTCTTAAATCAGCGATAAGATTTAGAACATCGGTATTTATCGATCTCTTCAAAGCCTGTTTCCCAGAAGGCGTCTTCCCTCGCTCATGGAAACGTCAAAGACTGGTTCTTTTGCTGAAACCTGGTAAGATCCCAACCAGCCACCTTCATACAGACCACTTTGTATGTTGGATTCAATAGGAAAGATTCTCGAACGTGTTATTAGTGGGCGTCTGCAGCAGACCCTGGAAAGCCCAGGTGGCTTGTCAAATAGTCAGTTTGGATTTCGAAAATCGAGATCCACGATCGATGTAATACAAACTGTTGTAAATATAACCCGCGGAGCCATAACGGGAGGCCTAAATAATAGGAAGCTCTGTGCACTGATAACTTTGGATACTAGAAATGCTTTTATCACCGCGTACTGGATGCAGATAATGACAGCGCTACGAAACTTTGGCACACCTGCTTCCCTGCTCCGAATAATTGGTAGCTACCTAACCGACAGAGTACTCCTTTTTGATACGGATGAGAGACCAAGAAAGCACAATATCACGGGCGGTGTCCCTCAGGGATCTGTTCTAGGTCAAATTCTTTGGAATGCGATGTATGATGGTGTGCTACAAATCGACCTTCCAGGAGGCACGGAAATTGTGGGCTATGCAGATGACATTGTCGTAGCCAAGAAACTTGATCTGCTCCAAGCATTATGTAATGAAGCCGTGGTAAAAATAAAGGAATGGCTGACGAACATGGAGCTGGAGATGGCTAGCAATAAGACAGGTGAGCTCAAAGTGGACTGTGGATGAGTTGGTCCTAACCATAGGAGATTATCAAATAAATTCTAAGCCTTCCTTGAAATATCTAGGAGTAATCATTGACTCAAAACTAACTTTTAGGGAGCACTTCAGGGCGGCGGGGGAGAAAGTTTCTAGAGTTAGTGCAGCTCTAACGCGAATAATGCCCAACATCGTCGGCCCAGGCGAAGCTGCTCGTCAGCTATTATCCAACGTAACCTGCTCTATAATATCATATGCAGCACCAGTATGGCACGGATCCAAAAAGGTCCACCAAAAAGATATACTGTCAGCCTGCCGCATTACTGCTATACGAAGAGCATGTGCATATCGGACGGTGTCCGACGACGCGATCCATGTTTTATCCAGGATAATCCCTGTAGATCTACTCTCAGATGAAATGGCCGATTTGTATGGCATTGGAATCAGCCGACCATCTGAAGATGCTAAGAAAAGCGCAAGGTCACGAACAATAGTTAGGTGGCAAGAACGGTGGGAAGATTCGAGAAAAGGGCGCTGGACTTTCATGCTAGTCCGGAATATAGCGGAATGGTATCAGCGAAAAACGGGCGAACTAAATTACCACCTCACACAGATATTGAGCGGGCCCGGCGGCTTCAAGGAATAGCTACATAAGCGTGGGATAGAGGAGGGTCCTTTCTGCCCACACTATCCCTTCGAATTGGAAAGCGCAGAACATGTAATGTTTCACTGCCCTTGTTTTTACGGCGAAAGACTCATTGTACACAAAGTTTTTGTAGAGGAGCCTTTTATTAGGAATTTAGGTTCAGGAATGTGCGGACAAATATACTATTGGATTGCTGTGAGCACGATAGCCTTTATAGTAATGACGAAATTGATGAATGCTGTTAGGGAGCGCAGAGAAATGCGCATACAAAGTAGCGGCGACTAAATCGCCTTATTGCATTGACTAGGTTGCATTGGCATAACAGGTGCGATGAGAACGGCCCCGCTGATGCACTTAGTGCTTTAGTGGGAATACCTCCCTTCCCTATTCTGATAGAGAAAGATGCAACACTAGGCGCACTAAGACTTCCAAATATTTCGGTGTTGAAGCCAGGAAACATGAGAGGGCATATGAAAGTAATAAAAAGATTCATGGGGGATCCCACATTACAACTGCGTGACGCAATGTCCCCTAAGCTCAGAATCTCACGGAACTTTGAAGTGTCCATTGTGGACTGGACCCACTGGAAAACAGGGAGTCCCTATAATGACCCTGACTCAGAAGTTTGGTTCACGGGTGGATCGAAGTTCGATGACGAAAGAACGGGAACTGGCATCTATGGGCTGAAGTTCAAGAAATCGATATCAATGGGATGCTACCCCACCATATTTCAAGCAGAAATCCATGCAATAGAAGTCTGTGGTAGAGAATGTCTGCGGAGAGGCTTAACATCGAAGAGCATCTACATTATGTCGGACAGCCAGGCGGACCTGCGTGCCTTGCAATCCTACACAGTTACATCTACGCAAGTGGATGACTGCACTGACCTGGGAGCCAAAAAACAAGGTTTTGTTAGGATGGGTTCTCGAACATCGGGGACATGAAGGTAATGAACATGCAGATTACCTAGCAAAGCAGGGCGCTACAGCAGCATTCCATGGTCCAGAGCCCTTTTGTGGACTTACTAAAGTACACATCAGGGAAAATATAAGTGACTGGGAAACTAAACAATTCAGACGTCACTGGATTGACTGCTCATTAATCTAAGGAGGGAGGGCCTAACGACTTTCACTGGGTACTATACGGGATACTGCGGTCTACGATATCACCTAAGTAAATTAAATCTATCCGATACCCAAAGTTTTCATTTCTGTGAGCTGGATGATGAAACGCCGGTCCACATTATCTGCGAATGTTTCGCTCTGGCTAGGCAGAGACTATCCCATCTAGGCGGTGGGACTCTTAATCCCTACGTGATATTGAGTAAAAAGCCTGAAGAGGTACTTAGATACATCAAAAGCCTCCAGATACAAAATTAGGCTGAAAGGTCTTGCACAATAGATCTGCAAAAAGGTCGCAGTGCTTCCAGTCCTATTAATAATAAATAATAATAATAATAATATTCATATTGCTTGTGAAGGTATCCTTTCTTATCCCTGGGAAGCGGGCGCCATCAATCAGTTTGGAAGTCCAGATGTTTGGGATATTAATAGAAACAGTTTAATTAGCATATTGTTTCCCTCCTTTACGGGAAGTATTCCCACCTCATTGAGTGGATGATGTTCTTGCGTCATAAGAAGACCTCCCGCGGCAAATCTAAACGCTGTGTTTTGACAGGCCTGCAGTTCCTTCAAGTGTGTTTCTTTTAAGCTCAACGACCATATCAGAGACGTGTAGCATACAAGCGGCTGGGCAATTGCTTTATAAGTAGATATCAGCGTCCCTTTGCCTTTGCAACAATTGCTGCTTGCAAGGGACTTGGGGGTTTTGATACTGTTCTGAACTTAAGGTGCAATTTTGGTTGCATGCTCATGGAAACGGAGGACATTATCGAGGTTAAGATAGTCGAAAACGTAATGCTATCCACATGGATATCCATTATTGCAGCCATTTACCACAACCACGTCGTAAATAAGGTCGGTCGTCAGTGACCTGGTGTATGATAGTGCCATCTATAGAAGGGACAGGAGCTGTTGCAGTCATCGGGTTAGGAAACAACGGTAACTCTTTGAAGGCGAGAAATGGAGCTTCGAGATTTAGAATTTAAACAAAATTTGTGAGGGGACACCATCTTAAGCAATCTATTGTTTAATTATTCTTGGGTTGCATTTTACCATTCTTTGCAGGAGAGTCTATAATAAATTTGAATATCTTAAACAAAAAATTAATTTGAAATTCCGTTACTAATTACTTTAAGCTCAATATATACTTTCTTAAATTTACTGCAACTTGTTTCCTCCGTCTGGTGACCTTCGGAATTCCTAATTATATGACGAACTCACACCATCACCGACGCGCTAAAATCTGTGCTATTCAACTCACTACCCACCCATTTGACAGTGAAAGTAATTTCGAAAACAAAACTTTATCCAGCAACAAAACTTATATATGTATGCACGTAAGTAGCTGTGAAAGTAACAAACGAAAGAAAAAATAAAAACAAATTAAAAAGTAAATGAAGACAAGAAAGTAATAAAAGCAAATGAAATAATTGGGGAATTCCCACGAACTGCCGCAGACAGTTTGACATAATTTTCTTGAAAGCAAGGCAATACATACAAACATCTCAACATATAACGGCAGAAAGCATATAAACCTCCCACAAAACCTCAGCAGGAGGGCAATGAAGCTGCCTTGTCTTTAGAGTTTCTTCATTCTCTTCTTCTCGAATGGGCGTAAATCTTTTGCTGCGTTAATTTAGCTTTGAAAGGAGGAAGACAGACGTAGATATCATAACCAACCTTAACACAATTTTAATTAATTGCATACACCAACAACGAATTCTAAAGACAAAGTCGTCACTGTTGATATACTATGTAACTGTTGGTGTATGTTTGTGTGTATGCATACTGTGCTATGGTTTGTTTGTACAGCTGACTTTTGTGCGCGCACCTTCCGCTTACGTCTGTTTTATGAAAGTTCTTTGGTATTTTCTTCGCTTCCTTTAGTATTCGTGTTTTCATACTTTAGTGTAGTAGAGTGAGTTTGTGTGGTCTGTCCTTGATTCCAACTGTTTCGCTTTCATTAATGTCACCTACCTCCACAACCTTCTCGCTTCTTTCACTGAGTAAGGCACTAATTTCGCATCTCAGCTAAAATTTTTGCTCTTAGTAACTCAAGTCATCTTTAAGCTTGTGTGGCCTATTTTATGTCAGCCGAGTTGGGTTGTAGCTTTTGGCGGATGTGATTTTCGCTATTGACTATAAGATCTACGGTTCATGGCGTATATGTATGTATTTTGTGTTGATGAACTTTTGAGCTCGTTTTGCCCAATTTAAGTATCACATCCGTCATACTTTCACAACTTGCCGAGTGATACAAACAGAACTCGCTCACGACCACTTGTAATAAAGTTTCGTTTAAATATTCGACGGTCTAATTTCGGCGGGCCTACCTAACTTGAGGTACTGCTGCCGGGTTGATGTCCTTGCAAATGGAAAAGCGGACATCAATATTTGATAGCAAATGGACGATTGTGCCTTCCGACATCTAGTAGAGTGGTCAGGAAAAACAAAACGTAAGACGACGGGTTGTGTTAGATTTGTGTGCAAGAAAAAATGTTCGCTCATAACGATTAGCCCTTTAAATTTTACGCAGATGCACACAATAGTTCCGACCCACAACGTATTTCAGAGCCACTGAAGTAGGGCGCAGAAGAAGTGGGGTCTTCCACTGAATTAAGAAAAAAAGAGGTGAAGTCGTGTTCTTGCTTCTGGTGCCACAAAGTGCTTGAGGATTGTAAAAATTTTAATTTGAAAAGCGACTTTTTTTTTAAAGAGTACTTCAGCGACATTGCATCCTTCAGTGAAACTGTGAAGCTTGTTAAAGTCGTGAAAAGTGACCAAACGGCAAAGTTGAGATTGAGTTTAAATGTCGACGGTATTTCTTATCGCTTCCATTTCTACCGTAAGTATTTGCTGCTAGGAGAAGTGGGATAGCGGTCGATACGACCCTTATTTGTTCGATATTTTCTTAGAGTCAACCATACTCTTTGAAATAAAAATATACGACAAAATAGGTTGAGAACTTTCGTTTTATTTGCCGCCAAGTTGTTTGAAGACACTTAATTTTTGTGCGATTGCTCAACGGATTAGTAGCACGGCGTTGATAGAATGCCAGCAGAACAAGTCAAGGTCGATGGGTGTCTCCCGTTTCATCCGATACGTCTTACCCATAAAACTGGTGCAGACATCGGCCAGATATTTCTATAACTGCCACAGCTCTTCATAATAATGATGGAGCCAAACTCGTCCCGTGTTGATAGTCGTACTGTTTTCTGCAAAGAACGATCAACATCGATTAAAGATTCCAAAATCTACGGAGAGTATCCATATCTTTACAAGAAGAAGAGCAATGAATGAATTTGCTAACTAGTTGGGCTGGAAGGTTTTCAAAATGGATAGAAATTTTAGATAAAAATCGAGGAATACACATTTACCCTTGCTATAAATCACCCGCGATGATTGTAAGGTCTCAAGGTCCTAAAAGGAAAGAGTCTTGCTCTCAGCCCAAAGAAAATTGCAGAGAGTACTCACGGTGGATGCATATACAAAGATGCTGGACCCTCTGCAGATGCTGTCAGTGTGAGATATAAAAGGAATTAATTTATAACTTTCCCTAGCGATACACAGGGCCCGTATCATGTTATCAAGTTCGTGATCGAAAGAGAGCTTTGAAATAGTCAATTTGATTAATGAGATATGTGAACTAGTGACGAAGTGTATTCACAAGATCCATATTTTATTATAAGTTTTATAAATAATTTGACAAATTCATATTTAACGTTTGACTGCAAAGGGTTTTCGATATGTGATCGTATAACACGATACGGGCACAGGACTGCAGACAAGGTGACTAGGGGATCTATGTGCACTGTTTTTTCTGAAGTCTGACAGAGGAAGATTAGAGAAAGCAATTGGTTTGTTGAAGTCTAATTAGGAAGTATTTGGTACGACCAATGTGCAACCCCTCCACACTCGGCATTGACAATGGACAAACCTGTCATCGCGTGAAAGTGGAATACACACTCTTCAGCCAAACCTAACTTACTTAATTGAAATTTAACCACTTAAACGTCTGCGATTCTCTATATGTCGCATTTTGTAAAACCAAGCGAACTCATTTCTTTTTTTACTTAGCCTTTCCAAAGTATCGTAGGTTCCCCCTTTCTTGATTTCCATAGATGGGTGCCGACAAGAATGACTTTGTCGTGAAGAATACATCAGAAATTCTGGAGGAAGCATGCCTAAGTTGCAGTCACGTCAATATATATACTCATTGTTAGGCAGCGTTGAAGCAACAACCTCACACAGTACTTCATCAAGAAGTCTCATCGAATGCATGAGGCATTGAAGATACTTCGCTGCGGCCGGACCATCATCTATACATGATTTCTGGTCATAAAAAGACAGAAGGTAAGGAAAAGGCCAACGTATTCACAAAGGAGGATGTAGTATTCGATGAATCGATGGTAGACGTCCCAATACATTTGGGAGAAATCAAAAGGAGACAGGAGTTGCATATGATCCCTCAGCAAAGCTGCAACGTTAGATCATGGCTTAATTTAAAGGCTCACAATGGGCACACTAACTGAGCACTGCTTTATGGCGTCACTTGCTTATAAGTAAGACCTCGTCAGTAACAGCAGATGTAGGTAATGTGAGCTGCAGGAAGAATCGGTTGGGCGCGTTCTTTGTTCGTGTCCTGCGATCGCGGGGTCAAAGCTCCAGCTACTAGTTGAGGAAGAGTTGCCAGATATGAATATAACAATTTACCTAGGTCCTACAAACTTCTAGTATTTTCCAAGAAAACGAAGTAATTATAAAATAATTGCGTTTTCTCTTTGGTTATCAAACAAATTCTGGTAACACTATGGACGGATTCAGGCTATATGACGTCTTTATTGACCGGCCCGCTCAACCTAACCTAACCTTACCTCATACAGTTCATAACTACATCTTATTCTCACCGCTACTATAGCGTTAATACTTAAAATAGTATTCGATGGGTGCATGAGACTGAATCATGTACCGCACTCTTCGATAAATGCTCCTGTGTTTTACCTATCAAAGGCAAGGAGGTCGGTCATAGATATGTTTAAGACTACAGGCCCACTAGCTTAATATCATTTCTGTTGAAATCCGTTTAGAAACTGATAGATGTGCATAAAAGTTTCAAGATGGATGAAAAACTGCTCTCCAACATGCGTATACCGAAAGCAAGTCGGTAGACCCGGCGTTGAATAGGTTATTTATAAACATACCGAATGCCATGGAATATAAAAATTATTCGTTAATTACAAGAAGTATTTCCAGCCATAACCAGCTGTATCAGTAGCATGTTAAATTGCAGGAAGATTACCTCAAAAGAGAGGTTGCATGACTCCACGAAATCAGTGGAAAGGGGCACGCCGCAGGGCGAGGTATTATCACCACTGCTAAGTTATTTTATAAAATAGGTACTGGTACTGGATAAGGTTTTTCAGTTTGGTCATTAGAGAGATTTGAGTTATACTATGGACTCATTCAGTCTATGTGAACTACTCACGGACCAGCCCCCGTGTTAAAACCTGACCTATACCAGTAAATTAAATTTGCAGCTCTGTTTGTGCCATTGGCTTGGGCTACACGCAAGATAGGTTTCTCGTCTCACACATGGGTTGCTCACCTTGCATGGAATGCATGAAAAAAGGCTCAAAAGCTGTGATTAAGCAGGGTCTGGCAACTGTAACTTCTAAAATAGAAACAAAACTACTTCACATTACCCTGCAAAAACTCGTGCGATTAATCCCTAAAGAGATTGGTCCCGGATTTATATCTTTTGTCTACATTTGGGCATAATTGATTCCCTTTATTACCTTTCGGGTACAGTTAGGATTAAGAAATATTACAAACAAGTAAGGAAGGTTAAGTTCGGGTGTAACCGAATATTACATACTCAGTTGAGAGCTATGGTGACAACATAAGGGAAAATAACCATGTAGGAAAATGAACCGAGGGAAAACCTGGAATATGTTTGTATGACATGTGTAACAAATGAAAGACATTAAAGAGTATTTTATGAGGGAGTGGGCCATAGTTCTATAGGTGGACGCCATTTAGGGATATAGCCATAAAGGTGAATCAGGGTTGACTCTAGAATGGGTTTGTACGATATGGGTATCAAAAGAAAGGTGTTAATGAGTATTTTAAAAGGGAGTAATCCTTAGTTCCATGTGGACGCCGTTTCGAGATATCGCCACAAAGGTGGACCAGGGGTGACCCTAGAATTTGTTTGTACAATATGGGTATCAAAAGAAAGGTGTTAATGAGTATTTTAAAAGGGAGTAATCCTTAGTTCCATAGATGGACGCCGTTTTGAGATATCGCCATAAAGGTGGAGCAGGGGTGACCCTAGAATTTGTTTGTATAATATGGGTATCAAAAGAAAGGTGTTAATGAGTATTTTAAAAGGGAGTAATCCTTAGTTCCATAGGTGGACGCCGTTTCGAGATATCGCCACAAAGGTGGACCAGGGGTGACCCTAGAATTTGTTTGTACAATATGGGTATCAAAAGAAAGGTGTTAATGAGTATTTTAAAAGGGAGTAATCCTTAGTTCCATAGGTGGACGCCGTTTCGAGATATCGCCACAAAGGTGGACCAGGGGTGACCCTAGAATTTGTTTGTACAATATGGGTATCAAAAGAAAGGTGTTAATGAGTATTTTAAAAGGGAGTAATCCTTAGTTCCATGTGGACGCCGTTTCGAGATATCGCCACAAAGGTGGACCAGGGGTGACCCTAGAATTTGTTTGTACAATATGGGTATCAAAAGAAAGGTGTTAATGAGTATTTTAAAAGGGAGTAATCCTTAGTTCCATAGATGGACGCCGTTTTGAGATATCGCCATAAAGGTGGAGCAGGGGTGACCCTAGAATTTGTTTGTATAATATGGGTATCAAAAGAAAGGTGTTAATGAGTATTTTAAAAGGGAGTAATCCTTAGTTCCATAGGTGGACGCCGTTTCGAGATATCGCCATAAAGGTGGAGCAGGGGTGACCCTAGAATTTGTTTGAATAATATGGGTATCAAAAGAAAGGTGTTAATGAGTATTTTAAAAGGGAGTAATCCTTAGTTCCATAGGTGGACGCCGTTTTGAGATATCGCCGTAAAGGTGGAGCAGGGGTGACCCTAAAATTTATTTGTATAATATGGGTATCAAAAGAAAGGTGTTAATGAGTATTTTAAAAGGGAGTAATCCTTAGTTCCATAGGTGGACGCCGTTTCGAGATATCGCCATAAAGGTGAGCAGGGGTGACCCTAGAATTTGTTTGTATAATATGGGTATCAAAAGAAAGGTGTTAATGAGTATTTTAAAAGGGAGTAATCCTTAGTTCCATAGGTGGACGCCGTTTCGAGATATCGCCATAAAGGTGGAGCAGGGGTGACCCTAGAATTTGTTTGTATAATATGGGTATCAAAAGAAAGGTGTTAATGAGTATTTTAAAAGGGAGTAATCCTTAGTTCCATAGGTGGACGCCGTTTCGAGATATCGCCATAAAGGTGGAGCAGGGGTGACCCTAGAATTTGTTTGTACAATATGGGTATCAAAAGAAAGGTGTTAATGAGTATTTTAAAAGGGAGTAATCCTTAGTTCCATAGGTGGACGCCGTTTCGAGATATCGCCATAAAGGTGGAGCAGGGGTGACCCTAGAATTTGTTTGTATAATATGGGTATCAAAAGAAAGGTGTTAATGAGTATTTTAAAAGGGAGTAATCCTTAGTTCCATAGGTGGACGCCGTTTTGAGATATCGCCGTAAAGGTGGAGCAGGGGTGACCCTAGAATTTGTTTGAACAATATGGGTATCAAAAGAAAGGTGTTAATGAGTATTTTAAAAGGGAGTAATCCTTAGTTCCATAGGTGGACGCCGTTTTGAGATATCGCCGTAAAGGTGGAGCAGGGGTGACCCTAGAATTTGTTTGTATAATATGGGTATCAAAAGAAAGGTGTTAATGAGTATTTTAAAAGGGAGTAATCCTTAGTTCCATAGATGGACGCCGTTTTGAGATATCGCCATAAAGGTGGAGCAGGGGTGACCCTAGAATTTGTTTGTACAATATGGGTATCAAAAGAAAGGTGTTAATGAGTATTTTAAAAGGGAGTAATCCTTAGTTCCATAGGTGGACGCCGTTTCGAGATATCGCCATAAAGGTGGAGCAGGGGTGACCCTAGAATTTGTTTGTATAATATGGGTATCAAAAGAAAGGTGTTAATGAGTATTTTAAAAGGGAGTAATCCTTAGTTCCATAGGTGGACGCCGTTTTGAGATATCGCCGTAAAGGTGGAGCAGGGGTGACCCTAGAATTTGTTTGTACAATATGGGTATCAAAAGAAAGGTGTTAATGAGTATTTTAAAAGGGAGTAATCCTTAGTTCCATAGATGGACGCCGTTTTGAGATATCGCCATAAAGGTGGAGCAGGGGTGACCCTAGAATTTGTTTGTACAATATGGGTATCAAAAGAAAGGTGTTAATGAGTATTTTAAAAGGGAGTAATCCTTAGTTCCATAGGTGGACGCCGTTTCGAGATATCGCCATAAAGGTGGAGCAGGGGTGACCCTAGAATTTGTTTGTATAATATGGGTATCAAAAGAAAGGTGTTAATGAGTATTTTAAAAGGGAGTAATCCTTAGTTCCATAGGTGGACGCCGTTTCGAGATATCGCCATAAAGGTGAGCAGGGGTGACCCTAGAATTTGTTTGTATAATATGGGTATCAAAAGAAAGGTGTTAATGAGTATTTTAAAAGGGAGTAATCCTTAGTTCCATAGGTGGACGCCGTTTCGAGATATCGCCATAAAGGTGGAGCAGGGGTGACCCTAGAATTTGTTTGTATAATATGGGTATCAAAAGAAAGGTGTTAATGAGTATTTTAAAAGGGAGTAATCCTTAGTTCCATAGGTGGACGCCGTTTCGAGATATCGCCACAAAGGTGGACCAGGGGTGACCCTAGAATTTGTTTGTACAATATGGGTATCAAAAGAAAGGTGTTAATGAGTATTTTAAAAGGGAGTAATCCTTAGTTCCATGTGGACGCCGTTTCGAGATATCGCCACAAAGGTGGACCAGGGGTGACCCTAGAATTTGTTTGTACAATATGGGTATCAAAAGAAAGGTGTTAATGAGTATTTTAAAAGGGAGTAATCCTTAGTTCCATAGATGGACGCCGTTTTGAGATATCGCCATAAAGGTGGAGCAGGGGTGACCCTAGAATTTGTTTGTATAATATGGGTATCAAAAGAAAGGTGTTAATGAGTATTTTAAAAGGGAGTAATCCTTAGTTCCATAGGTGGACGCCGTTTCGAGATATCGCCATAAAGGTGGAGCAGGGGTGACCCTAGAATTTGTTTGAATAATATGGGTATCAAAAGAAAGGTGTTAATGAGTATTTTAAAAGGGAGTAATCCTTAGTTCCATAGGTGGACGCCGTTTTGAGATATCGCCGTAAAGGTGGAGCAGGGGTGACCCTAAAATTTATTTGTATAATATGGGTATCAAAAGAAAGGTGTTAATGAGTATTTTAAAAGGGAGTAATCCTTAGTTCCATAGGTGGACGCCGTTTCGAGATATCGCCATAAAGGTGAGCAGGGGTGACCCTAGAATTTGTTTGTATAATATGGGTATCAAAAGAAAGGTGTTAATAAGTATTTTAAAAGGGAGTAATCCTTAGTTCCATAGGTGGACGCCGTTTTGAGATATCGCCATAAAGGTGGAGCAGGGGTGACCCTAGAATTTGTTTGTATAATATGGGTATCAAAAGAAAGGTGTTAATGAGTATTTTAAAAGGGAGTAATCCTTAGTTCCATAGGTGGAAGCCGTTTCGAGATATCGCCATAAAGGTGGAGCAGGGGTGACCCTAGAATTTGTTTGTATAATATGGGTATCAAAAGAAAGGTGTTAATGAGTATTTTAAAAGGGAGTAATCCTTAGTTCCATAGGTGGACGCCGTTTTGAGATATCGCCATAAAGGTGGAGCAGGGGTGACCCTAGAATTTGTTTGTATAATATGGGTATCAAAAGAAAGGTGTTAATGAGTATTTTAAAAGGGAGTAATCCTTAGTTCCATAGGTGGACGCCATTTCAAGATATCGCCATAAAGGTGGAGCAGGGGTGACCCTAGAATTTGTTTGTATAATATGGGTATCAAAAGAAAGGTGTTAATGAGTATTTTAAAAGGGAGTAATCCTTAGTTCCATAGGTGGACGCCGTTTCGAGATATCGCCATAAAGGTGGAGCAGGGGTGACCCTAGAATTTGTTTGTATAATATGGGTATCAAAAGAAAGGTGTTAATGAGTATTTTAAAAGGGAGTAATCCTTAGTTCCATAGATGGACGCCGTTTCGAGATATCGCCATAAAGGTGGAGCAGGGGTGACCCTAGAATTTGTTTGTATAATATGGGTATCAAAAGAAAGGTGTTAATGAGTATTTTAAAAGGGAGTAATCCTTAGTTCCATGTGGACGCCGTTTCGAGATATCGCCATAAAGGTGGAGCAGGGGTGACCCTAGAATTTGTTTGTATAATATGGGTATCAAAAGAAAGGTGTTAATGAGTATTTTAAAAGGGAGTAATCCTTAGTTCCATAGGTGGCCGCCGTTTCGAGATATCGCCATAAAGGTGGAGCAGGGGTGACCCTAGAATTAGTTTGTATAATATGGGTATCAAAAGAAAGGTGTTAATGAGTATTTTAAAAGGGAGTAATCCTTAGTTCCATGTGGACGCCGTTTCGAGATATCGCCATAAAGGTGGAGCAGGGGTGACCCTAGAATTTGTTTGTATAATATGGGTATCAAAAGAAAGGTGTTAATGAGTATTTTAAAAGGGAGTAATCCTTAGTTCCATGTGGACGCCGTTTCGAGATATCGCCATAAAGGTGGAGCAGGGTGACCCTAGAATTTGTTTGTATAATATGGGTATCAAAAGAAAGGTGTTAATGAGTATTTTAAAAGGGAGTAATCCTTAGTTCCATGTGGACGCCGTTTCGAGATATCGCCATAAAGGTGGAGCAGGGGTGACCCTAGAATTTGTTTGTATAATATGGGTATCAAAAGAAAGGTGTTAATGAGTATTTTAAAAGGGAGTAATCCTTAGTTCCATGTGGACGCCGTTTCGAGATATCGCCATAAAGGTGGAGCAGGGGTGACCCTAGAATTTGTTTGTATAATATGGGTATCAAAAGAAAGGTGTTAATGAGTATTTTAAAAGGGAGTAATCCTTAGTTCCATGTGGACGCCGTTTCGAGATATCGCCATAAAGGTGGAGCAGGGGTGACCCTAGAATTTGTTTGTATAATATGGGTATCAAAAGAAAGGTGTTAATGAGTATTTTAAAAGGGAGTAATCCTTAGTTCCATGTGGACGCCGTTTCGAGATATCGCCATAAAGGTGGAGCAGGGGTGACCCTAGAATTTGTTTGTATAATATGGGTATCAAAAGAAAGGTGTTAATGAGTATTTTAAAAGGGAGTAATCCTTAGTTCCATGTGGACGCCGTTTCGAGATATCGCCATAAAGGTGGAGCAGGGTGACCCTAGAATTTGTTTGTATAATATGGGTATCAAAAGAAAGGTGTTAATGAGTACTTTAAAAGGGAGTAATCCTTAGTTCCATAGGTGGACGCCGTTTCGAGATATCGCCATAAAGGTGGAGCAGGGGTGACCCTAGAATTTGTTTGTATAATATGGGTATCAAAAGAAAGGTGTTAATGAGTATTTTAAAAGGGAGTAATCCTTAGTTCCATGTGGACGCCGTTTCGAGATATCGCCATAAAGGTGGAGCAGGGGTGACCCTAGAATTTGTTTGTATAATATGGGTATCAAAAGAAAGGTGTTAATGAGTATTTTAAAAGGGAGTAATCTTTAGTTCCATGTGGACGCCGTTTCGAGATATCGCCATAAAGGTGGAGCAGGGGTGACCCTAGAATTTGTTTGTATAATATGGGTATCAAAAGAAAGGTGTTAATGAGTATTTTAAAAGGGAGTAATCCTTAGTTCCATGTGGACGCCGTTTCGAGATATCGCCATAAAGGTGGAGCAGGGGTGACCCTAGAATTTGTTTGTATAATATGGGTATCAAAAGAAAGGTGTTAATGAGTATTTTAAAAGGGAGTAATCCTTAGTTCCATGTGGACGCCGTTTCGAGATATCGCCATAAAGGTGGAGCAGGGGTGACCCTAGAATTTGTTTGTATAATATGGGTATCAAAAGAAAGGTGTTAATGAGTATTTTAAAAGGGAGTAATCCTTAGTTCCATGTGGACGCCGTTTCGAGATATCGCCATAAAGGTGGAGCAGGGTGACCCTAGAATTTGTTTGTATAATATGGGTATCAAAAGAAAGGTGTTAATGAGTATTTTAAAAGGGAGTAATCCTTAGTTCCATGTGGACGCCGTTTCGAGATATCGCCATAAAGGTGGAGCAGGGGTGACCCTAGAATTTGTTTGTATAATATGGGTATCAAAAGAAAGGTGTTAATGAGTATTTTAAAAGGGAGTAATCCTTAGTTCCATGTGGACGCCGTTTCGAGATATCGCCATAAAGGTGGAGCAGGGTGACCCTAGAATTTGTTTGTATAATATGGGTATCAAAAGAAAGGTGTTAATGAGTATTTTAAAAGGGAGTAATCCTTAGTTCCATAGGTGGACGCCGTTTCGAGATATCGCCATAAAGGTGGAGCAGGGGTGACCCTAGAATTTGTTTGTATAATATGGGTATCAAAAGAAAGGTGTTAATGAGTATTTTAAAAGGGAGTAATCCTTAGTTCCATGTGGACGCCGTTTCGAGATATCGCCATAAAGGTGGAGCAGGGGTGACCCTAGAATTTGTTTGTATAATATGGGTATCAAAAGAAAGGTGTTAATGAGTATTTTAAAAGGGAGTAATCCTTAGTTCCATGTGGACGCCGTTTCGAGATATCGCCATAAAGGTGGAGCAGGGTGACCCTAGAATTTGTTTGTATAATATGGGTATCAAAAGAAAGGTGTTAATGAGTATTTTAAAAGGGAGTAATCCTTAGTTCCATAGGTGGACGCCGTTTCGAGATATCGCCATAAAGGTGGAGCAGGGGTGACCCTAGAATTTGTTTGTATAATATGGGTATCAAAAGAAAGGTGTTAATGAGTATTTTAAAAGGGAGTAATCCTTAGTTCCATGTGGACGCCGTTTCGAGATATCGCCATAAAGGTGGAGCAGGGGTGACCCTAGAATTTGTTTGTATAATATGGGTATCAAAAGAAAGGTGTTAATGAGTATTTTAAAAGGGAGTAATCCTTAGTTCCATAGGTGGTCGCCGTTTTGAGATATCGCCATAAAGGTGGAGCAGGGGTGACCCTAGAATTTGTTTGTATAATATGGGTATCAAAAGAAAGGTGTTAATGAGTATTTTAAAAGGGAGTAATCCTTAGTTCCATGTGGACGCTGTTTCGAGATATCGCCATAAAGGTGGAGCAGGGGTGACCCTAGAATTTGTTTGTATAATATGGGTATCAAAAGAAAGGTGTTAATGAGTATTTTAAAAGGGAGTAATCCTTAGTTCCATAGGTGGACGCCGTTTTGAGATATCGCCATAAAGGTGGAGCAGGGGTGACCCTAGAATTTGTTTGTATAATATGGGTATCAAAAGAAAGGTGTTAATGAGTATTTTAAAAGGGAGTAATCCTTAGTTCCATAGGTGGACGCCGTTTTGAGATATCGCCATAAAGGTGGAGCAGGGGTGACCCTAGAATTTGTTTGTATAATATGGGTATCAAAAGAAAGGTGTTAATGAGTATTTTAAAAGGGAGTAATCCTTAGTTCCATAGGTGGACGCCGTTTCGAGATATCGCCATAAAGGTGGAGCAGGGGTGACCCTAGAATTTGTTTGTATAATATGGGTATCAAAAGAAAGGTGTTAATGAGTATTTTAAAAGGGAGTAAACCTTAGTTCCATGTGGACGCCGTTTCGAGATATCGCCATAAAGGTGGAGCAGGGGTGACCCTAGAATTTGTTTGTATAATATGGGTATCAAAAGAAAGGTGTTAATGAGTATTTTAAAAGGGAGTAATCCTTAGTTCCATGTGGACGCCGTTTCGAGATATCGCCATAAAGGTGGAGCAGGGGTGACCCTAGAATTTGTTTGTATAATATGGGTATCAAAAGAAAGGTGTTAATGAGTATTTTAAAAGGGAGTAATCCTTAGTTCCATAGATGGACGCCGTTTTGAGATATCGCCATAAAGGTGGAGCAGGGGTGACCCTAGAATTTGTTTGTATAATATGGGTATCAAAAGAAAGGTGTTAATGAGTATTTTAAAAGGGAGTAATCCTTAGTTCCATAGATGGACGCCGTTTTGAGATATCGCCATAAAGGTGGAGCAGGGGTGACCCTAGAATTTGTTTGTATAATATGGGTATCAAAAGAAAGGTGTTAATGAGTATTTTAAAAGGGAGTAATCCTTAGTTCCATGTGGACGCCGTTTCGAGATATCGCCATAAAGGTGGAGCAGGGGTGACCCTAGAATTTGTTTGTATAATATGGGTATCAAAAGAAAGGTGTTAATGAGTATTTTAAAAGGGAGTAATCCTTAGTTCCATAGGTGGACGCCGTTTTGAGATATCGCCATAAAGGTGGAGCAGGGGTGACCCTAGAATTTGTTTGTATAATATGGGTATCAAAAGAAAGGTGTTAATGAGTATTTTAAAAGGGAGTAATCCTTAGTTCCATAGATGGACGCCGTTTTGAGATATCGCCATAAAGGTGGAGCAGGGGTGACCCTAGAATTTGTTTGTATAATATGGGTATCAAAAGAAAGGTGTTAATGAGTATTTTAAAAGGGAGTAATCCTTAGTTCCATGTGGACGCCGTTTCGAGATATCGCCATAAAGGTGGAGCAGGGGTGACCCTAGAATTTGTTTGTATAATATGGGTATCAAAAGAAAGGTGTTAATGAGTATTTTAAAAGGGAGTAATCCTTAGTTCCATGTGGACGCCGTTTCGAGATATCGCCATAAGGGTGGAGCAGGGGTGACCCTAGAATTTGTTTGTATAATATGGGTATCAAAAGAAAGGTGTTAATGAGTATTTTAAAAGGGAGTAATCCTTAGTTCCATAGGTGGACGCCGTTTTGAGATATCGCCATAAAGGTGGAGCAGGGGTGACCCTAGAATTTGTTTGTATAATATGGGTATCAAAAGAAAGGTGTTAATGAGTATTTTAAAAGGGAGTAATCCTTAGTTCCATAGATGGACGCCGTTTTGAGATATCGCCATAAAGGTGGAGCAGGGGTGACCCTAGAATTTGTTTGTATAATATGGGTATCAAAAGAAAGGTGTTAATGAGTATTTTAAAAGGGAGTAATCCTTAGTTCCATGTGGACGCCGTTTCGAGATATCGCCATAAAGGTGGAGCAGGGGTGACCCTAGAATTTGTTTGTATAATATGGGTATCAAAAGAAAGGTGTTAATGAGTATTTTAAAAGGGAGTAATCCTTAGTTCCATGTGGACGCCGTTTCGAGATATCGCCATAAAGGTGGAGCAGGGGTGACCCTAGAATTTGTTTGTATAATATGGGTATCAAAAGAAATGTGTTAATGAGTATTTTAAAAGGGAGTAATCCTTAGTTCCATAGGTGGACGCCGTTTCGAGATATCGCCATAAAGGTGGAGCAGGGGTGACCCTAGAATTTGTTTGTATAATATGGGTATCAAAAGAAAGGTGTTAATGAGTATTTTAAAAGGGAGTAATCCTTAGTTCCATAGGTGGACGCCGTTTCGAGATATCGCCATAAAGGTGGAGCAGGGGTGACCCTAGAATTTGTTTGTATAATATGGGTATCAAAAGAAAGGTGTTAATGAGTATTTTAAAAGGGAGTAATCCTTAGTTCCATAGGTGGACGCCGTTTCGAGATATCGCCATAAAGGTGGAGCAGGGGTGACCCTAGAATTTGTTTGTATAATATGGGTATCAAAAGAAAGGTGTTAATGAGTATTTTAAAAGGGAGTAATCCTTAGTTCCATAGGTGGACGCCGTTTTGAGATATCGCCATAAAGGTGGAGCAGGGGTGACCCTAGAATTTGTTTGTATAATATGGGTATCAAAAGAAAGGTGTTAAGGAGTATTTTAAAAGGGAGTAATCCTTAGTTCCATAGGTGGACGCCGTTTCGAGATATCGCCATAAAGGTGGAGCAGGGGTGACCCTAGAATTTGTTTGTATAATATGGGTATCAAAAGAAAGGTGTTAAGGAGTATTTTAAAAGGGAGTAATCCTTAGTTCCATAGGTGGACGCCGTTTCGAGATATCGCCATAAAGGTGGAGCAGGGGTGACCCTAGAATTTGTTTGTATAATATGGGTATCAAAAGAAAGGTGTTAATGAGTATTTTAAAAGGGAGTAATCCTTAGTTCCATAGGTGGACGCCGTTTCGAGATATCGCCATAAAGGTGGAGCAGGGGTGACCCTAGAATTTGTTTGTATAATATGGGTATCAAAAGAAAGGTGTTAATGAGTATTTTAAAAGGGAGTAATCCTTAGTTCCATAGGTGGACGCCGTTTCGAGATATCGCCATAAAGGTGGAGCAGGGGTGACCCTAGAATTTGTTTGTATAATATGGGTATCAAAAGAAAGGTGTTAAGGAGTATTTTAAAAGGGAGTAATCCTTAGTTCCATAGGTGGACGCCGTTTCGAGATATCGCCATAAAGGTGGAGCAGGGGTGACCCTAGAATTTGTTTGTATAATATGGGTATCAAAAGAAAGGTGTTAATGAGTATTTTAAAAGGGAGTAATCCTTAGTTCCATAGGTGGACGCCGTTTCGAGATATCGCCATAAAGGTGGAGCAGGGGTGACCCTAGAATTTGTTTGTATAATATGGGTATCAAAAGAAAGGTGTTAATGAGTATTTTAAAAGGGAGTAATCCTTAGTTCCATAGGTGGACGCCGTTTCGAGATATCGCCATAAAGGTGGAGCAGGGGTGACCCTAGAATTTGTTTGTATAATATGGGTATCAAAAGAAAGGTGTTAATGAGTATTTTAAAAGGGAGTAATCCTTAGTTCCATGTGGACGCCGTTTCGAGATATCGCCATAAAGGTGGAGCAGGGGTGACCCTAGAATTTGTTTGTATAATATGGGTATCAAAAGAAAGGTGTTAATGAGTATTTTAAAAGGGAGTAATCCTTAGTTCCATGTGGACGCCGTTTCGAGATATCGCCATAAAGGTGGAGCAGGGGTGACCCTAGAATTTGTTTGTATAATATGGGTATCAAAAGAAAGGTGTTAATGAGTATTTTAAAAGGGAGTAATCCTTAGTTCCATGTGGACGCCTTTTCGAGATATCGCCATAAAGGTGGAGCAGGGGTGACCCTACAATTTGTTTGTATAATATGGGTATCAAAAGAAAGGTGTTAATGAGTATTTTAAAAGGGAGTAATCCTTAGTTCCATGTGGACGCCGTTTCGAGATATCGCCATAAAGGTGGAGCAGGGGTGACCCTAGAATTTGTTTGTATAATATGGGTATCAAAAGAAAGGTGTTAATGAGTATTTTAAAAGGGAGTAATCCTTAGTTCCATAGGTGAACGCCGTTTTGAGATATCGCCATAAAGGTGGAGCAGGGGTGACCCTACAATTTGTTTGTATAATATGGGTATCAAAAGAAAGGTGTTAATGAGTATTTTAAAAGGGAGTAATCCTTAGTTCCATAGGTGGACGCCGTTTCGAGATATCGCCATAAAGGTGGAGCAGGGGTGACCCTAGAATTTGTTTGTATAATATGGGTATCAAAAGAAAGGTGTTAATGAGTATTTTAAAAGGGAGTAATCCTTAGTTCCATAGGTGGACGCCGTTTTGAGATATCGCCATAAAGGTGGAGCAGGGGTGACCCTAGAATTTGTTTGTATAATATGGGTATCAAAAGAAAGGTGTTAATGAGTATTTTAAAAGGGAGTAATCCTTAGTTCCATAGGTGGACGCCGTTTCGAGATATCGCCATAAAGGTGGAGCAGGGGTGACCCTAGAATTTGTTTGTATAATATGGGTATCAAAAGAAAGGTGTTAATGAGTATTTTAAAAGGGAGTAATCCTTAGTTCCATAGGTGGACGCCGTTTCGATATATCGCCATAAAGGTGGAGCAGGGGTGACCCTAGAAGTTGTTTGTATAATATGGGTATCAAAAGAAAGGTGTTAATGAGTATTTTAAAAGGGAGTAATCCTTAGTTCCATAGGTGGACGCCGTTTTGAGATATCGCCATAAAGGTGGAGCAGGGGTGACCCTAGAATTTGTTTGTATAATATGGGTATCAAAAGAAAGGTGTTAATGAGTATTTTAAAAGGGAGTAATCCTTAGTTCCATAGGTGGACGCCGTTTCGAGATATCGCCATAAAGGTGGACCACGGGTGACTCTAGAATGAGTTTGTACGATATGGGTATCAAATTAAAGGTATTAATGAGAGTTTTAAAAGGGAGTGGTGGTAGTTTTATATGTGAAGGCGTTTTCCAGATATCGACCAAAATGTGGACCAGGGTGACCCAGAACATCATCTGTTGGATACCGCTAATTTATTTATATATGTAATACCTGCCAAGATTTTAAGTGTTTTTTATTTCGCCCTGCAGAACTTTTTCATTTTCTTCTGCTTAATATCGTAGGTGTCACACCTAATTTATAAAGTTTTTTCTAAAGTTATATTTCGCGTCAATAAAACAATCCAATTACCTTACCATGTTTCATCCCTTTTTTCGTATTTGGTATAGAATTATGGCATTTTTTTTAATTTTTCGTAATTTTCGATATCGAAAAAGTGGGCGTGGTCATAGTCGGATTTCGTTCATTTTTCATACCAAGATAAAGTGGGTTCAAGTAACCACGTGAACTAAGTTCATTAAAGATATATCGATTTTTGCTCAAGTTATCGTGTTAACGGCCATGCGGAAGGACAGACGGACGACTGTGTATAAAAACTGGGCGTGGCATCAACCGATTTCGCCCATTTTCACAGAAAACAGTTAACGTCATAAAATCTATGCCCCTACTAAATTTCAAATTGATTGGTTAATTTTTGTTCGACTTATGGCGTTAAAAGTAACCTAGACAAATTAAATGAAAAAGGGCGGAGCCACGCCCATTTTGAAATTTTCTTTTATTTTTGTATTTTGTTGCACCATATCATTACTGGAGTTGAATGTTGACATAATTTACTTATATAGTGTAAAGATATTAAATTTTTTGTTAAAATTTTACTTAAAAAAAAATTTTTTTTAAAAGTGGGCGTGGTCGTTCTCCGATTTTGCTAATTTTTATTAAGCGTGCATATGTTAATAGGAGTAACGTTCCTGCCAAATTTCATCATGATATCTTCAACGACTGCCAAATTACAGCTTGCAAATTTTTAAATTACCTTCTTTTAAAAGTGGGCGGTGCCACGCCCGTTGTCCAAAATTTTAATAATTTTCTATTCTGCGTCATAAGTTCAACTCATCTACCAAGTTTCGTCGCTTTATCTGTCTTTTTAATGAATTATCGCACTTTTTAGGTTTTTCGAAATTTTCGATATCGAAAAAGTGGGCGTGGCTATAGTCCGATATCGTTGATTTTAAATAGCGATCTGAGATGAGTGCTCAGGAACCTACATACCAAATTTTATCAAGATACCTCAAAATTTACTCAAGTTATCGTGTTAACGGACGGACGGACGGGCGGACGGACGGACATGGCTCAATCAAATTTTTTTTCGATCCTGATTATTTTGATATATGGAAGTCTATATCTATCTCGATTCCTTTATATATGTACAACCAACCGTTATCCAATCAAACTTAATATACTCTGTGAGCTCTGCTCAACTGAGTATAAAAACGGCAAAGAAGTGAGTAAAATAAAAAAGATTACAGCTGATTGAATCGAATTATTTAAGAAAAATTCGGAGCCCTATACGGAATTTAAATTACTAGGACTTATTACGCCGGAGTTAGGGTTAAATTTTCGGAGTATATTTTTTATTCCTTTTTGAAAAGCGGGCGAACAACTTACATTAAATTTATTTGGTGGCTTGGCAAACCCTTCGATTTTGTTTCTGCCAAGAAAAATACGGCTGGGCCCTATTTGAGTCCTTATTGAACCAAAAAGGGTCTAGTCTTCATATTTTCCCATATGGGTACAAAGGGGATTGATCCTATCGATCCACTTTGGGTATAAATGGATACAATTAGTGTCTTCATAGGACATGCTCAAGCAAAAAGGAACAGTTTAACTCATACAAAGAGATCAAAACTGGCTTTCGACGCATAGGTACCCCTTTGCGACTAATCCCGAATTCATCCTAGACTAATCGCATTTTTTGCATGGTTCATTGTTTTTAGGTTCATATGTATTTACGTATGTAGGTACTTGTAAATAACTGTGTTAATTCTAATAAAAAATCTGTAAAATGTTTGGCCATAAATCAATGATTTTGTTGTTAAAATGTATTCACCCTTTGCTTTTAAGACACATGCTACTGGAAAACTATAAAATATTGAGCACTTGAACAGCATGTTTTTGTCCATAAAATATCATACGTGGCCCTCCCATATACATATGAAGTATCCTAGAATACTCATTGAAAACGCGAATATTCATAGCAGAGCATATCAGAAGGACAATTTTGATTAATGCCCATAAAATTCGAAAATTTGTGTAGCATGGCATTGTACTTGTAATAGGCAAATGTGTAAGTGATCCCATGATTTTAGATAGGTATAAAATAGTTTTTGTTCAACCCTTA
Organism: Eurosta solidaginis; assembly: GCF_040869045.1. Lineage (NCBI taxonomy): Eukaryota > Metazoa > Arthropoda > Insecta > Diptera > Tephritidae > Eurosta > Eurosta solidaginis. The sequence continues at coordinate 239,234,578 of NC_090323.1, forward strand.
TCTCCCAACCAATATCACTATCTATCGCCAAAATGTGCTCAACTATCTGTAAGCTATTTAAATATTACACTAAAAGTGAACAAAACCAAAATCCACTTTCGATTTCATCAATGTTCTGCTTCCTTTTTCTTCAACAGCCGATTGTCGGTCCTTGTAAATCGGCAATAAATCGCAAATTTAAATTTTCGCAACATAGACAATGCAATCGTTTGACGTCGAGCATTGTGGAAACCCACTAAGCAAACAAAAGGCTTGAGTAGCAGAGAAATTTTAGTTTGCTTTCGCACTACCAAAAAAAGCAAAAACAAAACAAGTAAGGAAGGCTAAGTTCGGGTGTAACGGAACATTACATACTCAGCTGCCAAATTACAGCTTCCAAAAATTTACAATGTCCATAATTTTACAAATTTTTTATTCTGCGTCTTAAGGTCAACCCACCTATCAAGTTTCATAGCATTATCCGTCTTTAATAATGAACTATCACACTTTTCGCGATAATCGCGGTTTTTCGAAATTTTCGATATCGAAAAAGTGGTCGTGGTTATATTCCAATTTCGTTCATTTTAAATATGTTCGTTTGCAAAGTGTCACTTTGTTAACGCTATCACTTGAATTGGTTAAATCGTGTAGCGATCACCACACTAGTCTGGTAGTTGTTGGAAGTTCTCAACGCCATAATTGTCGGCCCAACCCTGACATATCGGTGGGCAGGCTTTGTATGCTCAATCCTTGGTATCCCACTTGTATGAGAAAATCTGCTGCCAAATGCGGTTGGTTTGGAAGTTGGGAGATGGACGCGACTAAGATTGATACTACAAAGCTCCTCACTGTTGTACAAGCTTACGCTAGACAGATTGTCCATAATACCCAAGCGGCGGATAACAGGTAAGACCGGGCGCTGCTTGAGCTATGCATGCAACACCTCGATGCCACTCGAAGTGGACTTGGAGCGGTAGAAAGCAAGTATACTGGTGAAGCAATTAATACACTCTACCACCACGCCACAAGGCGAAGTCTTCTAATATTTCCAAATTATGGCTGCCAACAGTGGCGTAGTTGCCAAGGCTCGAATGCGTCAACTTTTGATATTTTGCGCTCCTTTTTCCAGTTTGGATTAAGCAGAACCTACGCCGCGGGTGCTCAGGACGATGATATTAACATCTTCAGCATACGCCAGTAATCGCACGCTCTGATAGAACATTTTCCAGCGCGGTTAAGTTCGGCGGCTTGTACAATTCTTCCAGCATCAAATAAAATAAAAGGCAACCTCGTTGGGAGAGGTTCCTTCCGATTCTGACTGAGCTGGTGGTGTTGCACAACATCATTTTGCATGGCCGTTTAAGCTTTGCAAGGAAACCAAATTCAGACACAGCGGCATTAGACATCTCCTTTTCATGGTGTCGACGATTTTTTCGAAGATTTGGCGCATAGGGAAAATCTTGTGGATGGTAGACTTACCAGGTCTGAAGTGCAATCCATTGACAGGACCTAAAATGCGATATTAACAAGGCTTATTCCGCGATAGTTGGCGTAGTTTGCAAGATCTCCCTTCTTTTGGACTGGAGGAAGAACACTAAGATTCCAATCTTCAGGCATGCACTCGTCCGACCATATGTTGCAAAGAATCTGGTGTATGTGCCTTACAAAGTCATCGCCGCCGTACTTGAATAGCTCTGGAGGCAATCTATCAGTGCCCACGGCCTTATCGTTATTCTAACTTCCTCACAGTCAGGTGAGGGGACATTAATTCCATCGTCATAGGTTGTGGGATCGGGTTCATCATCCCTGGGTGGTATATCGCTGTCTCAATTTTCTCCATTTGAAATTCATTTCAGGAGGGCAGAAAAGTGAACCCTCTACTCTTCTACTACTCTCTGGACATCGGTTACAAAGTCGCCGTTTTCGCTCCTACAGAAGTTTGCCCCGGACTAGAAACCTTCTTTCTTCCTCCGAGTTTTTTTTTTTTTTTATATATAATTTTGCTGATATTATTCCTGTTGTCTAGCAGCTCAGGCTCTTCTCAATCATGCCTTTCTGCCTCTGCTTTTTTCTTACTGTAAGGGCGTATCGCCTCTATTTTTAACTCGCAGTAGGGCTCAAACGCTCTTTTTGTTGCGTTCGTTTTAATGTAGCCATGTAGGCAGCGCCCTTTCTTTCGGTTGCAACGCGGCATTCTTCATCGTACCAGTTGTTTTCCCGTGGTCGACGGTAACTAATCGTTTGCTCGCCGGCATCACAAGAACTTTAGATATATGCTCCCACTGCTCCTTCATTCCATCGGGTTGATTTGTACTATCAGCGAGCTGGTGCGAGAATAGACTTACGAAATCATTGGCAGTCTAGTTTAGGCTTAAGTTTTTTATAACTTCAGCAGCGCAGAGACGGGCGCGTATTTTGGCAGCGACGGGATAGCGATCCTAGAAGATGTTAGGTCCCCGGATCGTGCGCATGTCAAAAACACTGAAGGCGTGCAGTCTGCCTATCACAACAAGATCGATCTGATTGCGTGTTTTTTGATCGGAAGACAGTCATGTAGTTTGATGAAACTCTCAGGCATATACCTTGTGTTGGATATGACCACGTTACTTTGCAATACGTCTAAAATTCAATAAATTTTAAAATGCATTAGATGAACATACGATTAAATCCAAGATATTAAAAACTTGGCGCGATTTACCTCCGAGGAGATTTAAGCCGATCTTCCCTTCCAATTTGTTCATGTTTTAAGCCGACTCCGAACGACATCTGCCAGGATATCCATTTTCGCTGAGTAGGTTTTCGTGGCAGAAATACACTCGAAGCATTTGCCAAACCACTGTCGAGGGGTTATAAAACTTGTTTCTAACGCCCAGATTCTGGTGTGGTAACAACATTTTCACCACAGTAACGAAATCATGTGGCAACTTATACACCCTTTTGGTATTCTACCCGAGTAAGTAGCAGGATAATTTTTTAGCCACAAAAGTAGGTGGTTACATCAAAATAACCACACAAAAGCTGTTGTTTAGAAAAAGGCAATACTGAAAAATAAAATATTGTAAGCGCAAATAAGTAAAGATAATAGTAAAAAAGTGTTGCCTCTTGCTATACATATTTGTTTACATTATGTACTTTCACAGTATATATTACAATATAGCTATGTAAAAACTTATGCATGTATGTACATATATACACGTCGTCCCGTTTATTCGTTAACCTCGTATCTACGAGTGACACATTTTCGGTAAAGCCATGGTGGAACCATACAAGGTGGCAGCATGGTGACATACTACTAGTACTATTCCATGTACTTTGTTTTTTTAAATTCGATGGACAAATGTCAAAATCGTACTGCGCCGGAAGTTGATGTATCAAAATAAATAAATAAAGTTTATGTTCAGCTGTCCCATGCTGCCACCTCGTATCGTTCCGCCATGGGTCAAGCGAAGAAAAACCACTTTTAAATTTCACCACAGACCCTGGTGAGTTTTTCGGTGATGACGGCGTCGTTACCACTTTGGCCAGAATTGCGAATAAAAGAACTGGTAAAGATTTTCGGTTACATAATGTTCTGTGTACTATTTTACCGGTAACGCTCAGAATCGGGCCGTAATTGAGAAATTTCTTTTTATACTCAGCTGGGCAGAGCTCACAGAGTTTATTAATTTTGTTCGCATAACGGCACCCCGTAACGGTATAAACTTATCGAGACAGATAGAGACATCTATATATCGAAATGATCTCGGCGAAAAAAGAAATTCATTTAGCCATGTCCGTCCGCCGTCCACACATCCGTCCTTCCGTCTGTCCGTGAACCCGATAACTTGAGTAAATTTTGATGTGTCTTAATGAAATTTGTTATGTAAGTTCGTGTGCACTCATCTCAGATCGCTATTTAAAATGAACGAAATCTGCCTATAACCGCGCCCAATTTTTCGATATCGAAAATTTCGAAAAACCGAAAAAGTGCGATAATTCATTACCAAAGACGGATAAAGCTATGAAACTTGGTAGGTGGCTTGACCTTATGACGCAGAATAGAAAACTAGTAAAATTTTGGACATTGCGCGTGGCACGGCCCACTTTTAAAAGAAGGTAATTTAAAAGTTTTGCGAGCTGTAATTTGGCAGCTGATTATGTAATGTTCGGTTACACCTGAACTTAGCCTTCGTTACTTATTTTGTTTTGATGTTGCTTTCCCTGGGACTTCAACCTTCGGTGACGGCGACCGAATTTATTTTTTCGCACATCACTGTATACACTCAAAAGCACACATTCATATATGTGGGTTTGTGTGAGTGAAAGTATTAAAATGTAAAGATATTACGAGTTTATGTATGTTGCGCTCTGGTTCATATCCTTGAGCGCGCATCCTTTTGTTTGACTAACTGTGGTGAACCTTTTTTTGGTTTGGTCTTTGTTAAAGTAGTGATAGCTATTGTTGTTTTTCATTATTTATTTATTTGTTGTTGTCCTGTCTATTGTGTTGTTGTCTTTTATTCAACTCGTGTCCTATTGCCATTAGCTCGAGTATGGAAAATTATTTTAAATATTGAACTATTGACGATCAACATTGTGCGTATTTTATGAGTATCCATAGGCAAATATATTCTTAAACACATAACGAAATACGACGTAAACCCATATCATATGTGTACATATTTAAGGGATATTTGGCAAATAATCAACAATGTATAACATCCATCCATACCTGACTTTTCGTCGTTAATGCATCTAAATAGACTCGGATGCATTGTGAGGGTATTATTAATTAGCTGCCAACTTTAAAATCAGAGCTTCTGTTTCGGATGGCCTGTATAGATTTTCAGGCCACAAAATGAACTTGTTGAATAGTTGCGGTTTTAAATTTTTCTTGCACAAACCAAACCTTCTCTAAATATCTCCTTTCCATTGCATGTGAAAATCGCTGCGTATTAAACGCTTAACTGATTGCGAGGGCAATCGGACCGCGACCCTTTTCCATCGGAAAACGCTGTTTTTCACCTTCATTTCCATATGTTGCGATATCAGAGCATATCTAAATATGTATGTATGTGAATAGACAAGGGTTAATGTGAATATTTTTTTTTTTTTGATATCTATAAAAAATATGAGCGCATTAATAATAAAAACAATAGAACTCCCATCATCTGCATATTCATTTAAATTGCCGGTGCATTTGTGTGCGCACATTGAACGGTTGGAACAACAAACATTAGGATGCCCTCGAGCACCCCGCGTGTTGTATCTGAATGTTAAAATTTAACTTCACGCATTATGATTTTGATTAGTGATTTTATTATTTTAAACAGAAGTCTTCAATAACTCGTGCTGATGTTAGTAGTTTTATTCAATTTTAAATTTGTATACCCAATACCACAACCTGAAACAGTTCAAGGCACGAAAACCAGTCTTTACAAATTTAGTGAATATTTCAACAGTTACCTGAAGTATTTAGCAATCAGAATACGTTGGTCCAGTTTGAAATAGGCCTGCATACATTTATGAATAGTTATTTCTCCCCTCTTATTTTGCCATTTTGCTTTTTCCGCTCTTCCAGTCCCACTTCCACTGTCATTGCTCGCCCTCGCCCACTCATATTCACATTTCCACTACCAGTACCACTACCACAATCACTAGCAGAACCAACCCACGCCCACTCCCATTCCCATTTCACTACAACTATCACCACAACTACCATTAGCACTATAAATCCCACTCACACTCCCACAGCAATTACAACTCTCACTACAAGTATCAGTGCAACTCCCACTACCACTCTTACTTGCACCCTGCTTGCACTGCTACTGCCATTCTTACTCATACTCCCGCTGCAACTACATCTACGACTCCCGCTCGCACGCCGACTGTCATTTGCTGCTTTTCCACTCCTACTGGGTGTGCCATTCCCACTTCCTTTAATTCTGTCACTACAACTCCCTCTTCAATGTATAAAATCCGTACACCAAATATTGGATAACTGCTACAAATAATACGGAGATATTTTAAATTCAGCCTTTCCTAAATGCAACGGTTTTTCTAAAGATATATGCAGGTTGACACATAAGGTTCGTCTAGACCTTGAGCTTATATAAAATATACACCAGCGCTTTCAACAAAAGACTCAAGTCCCTAGTGAACAAACTTATTGGACCTTATTAGTGCTGCTTCAGACCAAATAAATATACTTCAGACCAGATTTTCACTATGCGCCAGATTCTGGAGAATTCTCATGATAAGAAAATCCATCAAGAACACCACCAGCACTGTAAGGATTGGAGGGATCTTTCTGAGCCATTCGAAACAAAACGAGGCTTCAGACAAGCGAATTTCTTTCATACGGCTTCTCTAACATAATGCTGGAGAAGATAATTCTAGCAGAAGTAATAAGCCGTGATTATACAATATTATAAGATATTATTTCTTGCGGCAAATGAGGACAACACGGAGTGCTTGCCGTCACTCAAGAAAGAATTCGAAAGACGTCCGTAATGATGACGGCGAGTATCGGAGGAGGTATATTGATGACCTGCATAAGCTTTGCGGAAATATGTCGACAGTGCAGTGAATAAAAACCCAAAGGCTTCGCTGGCTAGGTCATATTATGCAAATAACACAGACACTCCGGCCAAGCAATATTTTACTCAATCCCGCAGTTTGGAATTAGGGGAAGGGGAGACCTCCACTTAGTTGGGAGAGGCAGGTGGAGGACAACTAGCGTTACTTATTACGAAACAACCAAAATCGCTTAGGCGGTTAAGCGCCATTAATGATGATGATGCATTCATTTATATATATAAGATATCTTAAATTCAATTAGAAAGTTAGCTACCTTCAGAATGGGTTACTCGGGCGCCAGCTTGAGATTAGTTAACATATCGTTGTGTTTTGAAGATGTAGCTTCGATAAGGCTGATATTGAATATTTTGCTGATATTCGGCGATATTTATTCTAAAGAGCGAAATTTAAGTCCGGTAATAATTTTTAAGTCTCCTTCTCGTCCTTGTCCGGCTGTGAGTACTGTCGTTCAGCACAGTATTACCGCATGACGGCCGATGAAACACCCTTCCTGATCTGATAATGGGAACAAGTTTCAGATCCATAAAAAGACCACTACTTGACTATATGCTGATCAAAAAACATGAAACCATATTGATCACGTCTTGGTCGACGAAAGGCATAGCTCGAAATTATTGAATGCGCGCTTTCGTTCAGCTAAAATTTCTTGTGGTAGCCACAGTCCTCTTTTTTCAAAGATAAGACTAACTCTGTTGTCTAAGATTGTAAGAATTTCACATGATCTTCGAATCTCTACGAGATAAGCTTCGAGCAATGCGCCCTGTTTAGCTTGATGATGCGTTTTTTTCATTTCCATATGTTGCTGTATACCCAGTGTTCCAGTATATATGGTATTTATCCCTATCCTGAATATTTCCAAGGATTGTAAACACACAAACAGATTTTAAGATGTTGTAATAGAGAGATTATGACGCAGCTGCAGTTTAAGCTAATTTCCTCCAGTGTTTCTACTGTGGTGTTGTTTTCAGGGCTCGCAATAAAGTGTGTGCACCTTAAGCAGCGCGACATGTAGCGGCAGCGGTGCTTCACTTTTTTGCCTATTTCATCAATATTGCCGCTCATGACCGCTTCGCGCAGTGTGCTGTTGCCGCTAGATGTGAATTGCTCTTTAGGAGTACATACACAGAATATTGACTCCATAGTATGGATTGGCTGTACAATCGCTGTAAATATGCAAAGAGAGAGAGAGAGAGAGAGAGAGAGAGAGAGAGAGAGCGATAGACCCCCCATACACCGCAGCATTTTTTTACATGTACACAGTGCCGTCACGGATTTCGTCACTCTCTCCTGCACGTTGAGCTTCCACGACAACTTACTGTCTAGAATGATATTTGGTAAAAGGTTTCTCCTGCAAGGAGACAGCCCAGCTGCACTAAAAGCATTTGGATCGGTCACATGTAAGTCCAGGAGAGTAGAGAAGTGCCGCAAATCTCTTAACGAGATCACTGAGCAAACTTCCCTCAGTCTGGTATGAGTGCCTGGACACTCGTATATATCGGGCAATGGGATGGCTGATGAACTTGCAAGAGGGGGCACATCCGTTCCGCTTTCGTCGTCTTGGTAGGGATTGAGTATGCCACTCGCTACCTGTAAGCTGACTTTGAAAGAAATTTTCCTCAGGGAAGCGGGTGTAAGATTGGGCAATCTTGAATGCTGCTACTACACTAAGCTCGTGTGGCCTGAATGTACTTATAACCGGCCACATAGCAATCGGGAAGCATGCACAACGGCTGGGTGCTCCTTATAATGATTACTGCAGGAGCTGCAAAGACGAAGAAGAGATAGAAACAGTCAAGCATTTTCTGTGCGACTGTCCTGCGATTTGGCGCAAGAGTAAGATATCTTTCGCAACTCCCTCATTTAACGATTTTTGTGATCTGGCTAAGATGGAACCTAAGAAATTCCTGACATTTGCTGAATCGACCTGTTGGTCTGAGTAGGGGAGAGATCCACGTTGTATCACAATGGTGGCCACTCTAACCTCACCTAATCTTCTCCTGCAGGGTCAAACCTCCTTACTATAGCCTAGATCAGTTAATTAATTTGGTTAATCAAAATTTGCGATTATTTCCGTCATCAAAGAGGATCTTTTGTGTGAATTTCGTAGGACATCGCAATGTTAAAAGCATTGGGAAGGGAGAGAGTCAGAACTAGTGACGCCTCTTAATCAGATAGTTTTGCGCTATTAGTGATATTCGCAGTAGTGTATAGATAAAAAATTCTGATATTTCCACTACTTGCGGTATAATAATAACACTTTTCGCACTATCGCTAGTTTTTCGTGATTGTGAAATGCTTGGTTCCTTTAACTTTCAGTGCACTACGCCCGACACTGGTCGCCATACTTCGCAATAGATATTAGAAGAATAATGCTTCTAACCCGTGCAGGATATTTACTAATGAATAATAATCAATCAGGTATAGCTTATAGAAATATCGGAAAAGTCCTGCTATTTTCACTTCCTATAATCCTTATGGTAGCGCCTACTTAGAATTTAAAAAGTTTCGCAAACAAAAATATTGAAATTTTTTTCATGCAAATTCCTACGTCGATTGATGTTAATATTACGTGACTCAAACGCATTTCAAACCTTAAGCTATGACACGCACACCACGGTTACATGGGATCATAATTTATGCGCGAGTAAACGCCCAAAAAGGAAACAACACCCGATCACGCACATTCTTGCCATGCGTTAAGCGTACCTGATGTGTGTGTGTGTGTGTGTGTTTGTGTGTGTGTGATCAACTGTGGATGTGCGCAAGCGCTTTTTACTTGACGCAACCCTTCTTCCACATTTTTTTTTTAATATTCGCGATTTTTCATTGTCTAAATTCACAGGATGAAGGATTTGGTTCCTTTGTCGCTTCTTTTGAATAAATTTAAATTTATGATGATTCGCATGCATAAAATTATACACGAAAGTTCACCGAGTTAGTTCGAGGCAAATACGAAGTTACGAAAAGCAGGAAAACAGATGTGCCAACAATTCATTCAAACAAACGATGCCGAAATGTTGCGACTTGATTGAGTGTCACATCATTACATCGACAGGAGCGCAAAGGATCATAATTTAGTTTAGATTCGTAAAGGGTTTGATATGCATCGCGGTAAAGTGGTGTGAGGATCTTAATTATTTAACAGCAAATTTTTTAAATAAAAGCATACAAGTTTTATTATGTTGAAATAAAAAACGTGTTACTAACTAAAATGTATGTGCCTACACGAATGTTTAACATTGCGCTGGAGGCAACAAACCAATGCATGGAATTATGGCGTTTATTAAGTGCAATGATTTTTATATGCAAATTAGCTTTACGTAAAACCAAAATTACGCCACAGTAGCGTGTAATTTTACGTTTTACTGAATTGCGCACAAACACGCATCGTTGCTTTTGCAATTTTATAATTATTGTGCGGAAATTTTAATTAAAGACTTAAAAAGTGAGTGAATTAATGAAGTGCTTTGAATCGACTGCACTTGGTTTTTAAAAGTTGCTTTAATGAACATTTTATTTGTGGCGATTTACGAAAAATATTACTAAGTGTAAGATTTATTAGATTTAGTAAATAACTTGGCAATTGAAGTTATTTTCTGAGACATATAAATTTGTATATATAGATTTTCATTACTTGGTTGGAATGGAATGTTGATCATGGCATGCTATGAAATCTTTTTTAATTGAAATTGTCAGTGTGTGGTGATTTCAATTTTTAGCCTACATACAGGGTTCAGAAAGCCATCGAAATACGTTCCTGCTGCGATGAGTATTTATTTCAAAAAATACTTATCGTTTTAAAAACTCAGGAGCATTTCGTACTTTTTATACCCAGCTGTACTTGTACACAGGGTATTATAACTTTGTTTAGATAACGGTTGGTTGTACAGGTATAAAGGAATCGAAATAGATATGGACTTCGATATATTAAAATCATCAATATCGAAAAAAAATTTTGATTGAGCCATGTCCGTTCGTCTGCCCGTCTCTGCGTTAACCCGATAACATGAGTAAATATTGAGATATATTCACCAAATTTGGTAGACGAGCTTGTCTGATGAACACAGAATAGATTAGTATTGAAAATGAGCGAAATCGGAAGATAAGCACGCCCAGTTTTTATATATATAACATTTTGGAAAACACAAAACACCTGATTATTTTGTAAATAACACATAGAATGCTGAAATTATACGTGTGGACTGATATTGAGACTCTTGATAAAAATTTGAAAACATTTTTTAAAATGGGCGTGGCACCACCCACTTGTGATAAAATTATCGCGAAACCTAACGTAACAAAATTCGCCAGAGAGGTTTCCTTTACTATAGGGAATGCTTTGAAGAAAAATTAACGAAATCGGTTAGGGCTCACGCCCACTTTTATATAAAAGATTTTTAAAAGGGTCGTAGACGAAAATAATAAGGTAAATCTTAGCGAAAAAGAGCTTTGTATCAATAGAACTTTACTTTCTTAATTGAATTATAACATTAAATTGGAAAACACAAACATTTTTGAAAATGGGTGTGGCACCGCCCCTTTTTTTCTAAACAATTTTCAATGTTTCGGGTGCCATAACTCAAAGAAAAATTTACATGTTGTAACAAAATTGGGTACACATATTTTCCTTATAGCAGGAAATATTTCTAGTAAATATGGATAAGATTGGTTAAGGACTACACCTACTTTTATACAAATGTCCTCAAAAAGGGTCGTAGGCAAAAATAATAACTTAAATCTGAGCGAAAAATAGTTTTGTACCAATTGTATTTTGTGCCATTATAACAATATGTATCTTGAAAAATGGGCGTGGGATTGCCCCTTTCTTACAATGCATTTCCAAACGTTTCTGGGGCCATAACTCGAGGAAAAATTTGGTGCACATGTATGCCTTTTAGCAGGAAATGTTTTCAGTAAAAATGAACTAAATCGGTTAAATCGCTTTCTTTTATATAAAAGATTTTGTAAAAGTGCGTAGATGCAGGTTATAAGCCATTTCTAGTAAAAGTTGGAAAATTTCGTTAATAACCCCATTTTTTTGTAATAACGCTTTTTAGTACAATGGCAATGTTTATTGCTCTGTTATATCTTTATTTTAAAATAAACAGTAGGGAAATCCCCATATCTGAAGGAAAACTGCATTATTACCCGCTCAAGGTCATTGGTGTTAGCCTCTGTATCTTTTTGCTTATTTTCAACGAAAATTAGCTCAGAATAGAACCATATGTATATGTATTATTACGCAGCCTTGTAACACTATTAAGTACACAAAATAAATAGCAACAGCATTTGCATACAGCTGGGTATGCAATGCTCGGTTTCACCCGAACTTAGACTTCCTTACTTGTTTAATCTTATTTTAACATTTATTCTAACGAAATCGGTTAATTATCTTACCTGGCCGTATCTTCGCTCTCTCTATTTAGGAGCACAGAGGAGTTTTTCCTCATTAATCGAAGCAATCTCTGGACGTGTGTTACAAGGTCCTCGTTTTATCTCCTACAGAAGTTTGCCAAGGACTTATTTTGCAGGGGTTATTTCTGGTGGTTAGCAGCGCAGGCTCGTCACACTCACTCATCCCTGCCTCTGCTTGTTTCTTACTGAAAAGGTGTTCCGCTTCTCCTTTCGCCTCGCAGTTCGCACACTCTTTTTGTTGCGTTCGCTTTAATGTAGCCATGTAGGCAGCTTCCTTTCTTTTTGTTGCAACTCGGCATTCTTCACCGTTTCGTTTGTTTTATCGTGGTCGCCGGTAGCCAATTTTTTCCTCAGCGGCAGTACGCAGTGCCTTAGAGATATGTTCCCAGTGCTCTGCATTCCGTGGGATTGACTTGTGCTCTCAGAAAGCAGATGTGAGAGTAGAATTGCGAAATCATTGTCAATTTGTTGTGATTGCAGCCTTTCGCCGTTTAACTTTCGTTGTGGTTTATGTTCCTTACTTTTACCCGCGCAAAGGTCGGCGCGTATTTTTGGCTGCAACGAAATAGTGATCCCAGTCGATGTTAGGTCATCGAATCGTATGCATATCTAAAAAATCCAACAAATACCAACTGTCTAGCAAAATGTGGTCGGTACGGGCCTTTGTATTTTAATCATCAGCCATGTAACTTGATGCATATGTAAGGCGCGATAACCTCCGAAGAGATCTAAGGCCGAGCTTCTCTTCCAATTTGCGTCGTGCTCCTATTGATTTTCCCTACAAATCGGCCGGACGGGACCTACATGTTTTATCCGACTCCGAACGGCATCTGCAAGGCAGATGAGTTTTCACTGAGAGCTTTTCATGGCAGAAATACACCCGGAGCGCTTGCCAAACACTGTCGAGGGGCGACCCCGCTTAGAAAAATTTTCTTCTAATTGAAAAATTGATTTCTAAAATTTTGATGTTGCTTTGCCCGGGGTGTGAACCCAGGGCATACGGTGTGGTAGGCGGAGCACGCTACCATCACACCACGTGTGTGAATACGAACTCTAAGGTAAAGAACCCGTTTTGCGACTATTATAACGTCCACGCAGCGATAAAAGCTACTAACACTCCACTTTCACGCCGTTCACTTTGAACGCCTTTTTGATGCTGATAAGGACGATTTCTGAACATTATTGTATAAATTAAATTTGTGTGAACCAGTGCTGCTCTGTGAAAAGTATAAATGCAAGTCCTTTTTTAGCGTGCTGCATTCTGCAAAAATACTTGGATAACGAAATTTTTTGAGCACTTTGCTGTAAACTTTTTCCCAGTAAAACATTTCAATACGGTTTATTAAATTTTCTAACCATAGAATTGAGATCCTTATATAATTTTAGTTTTGTGTTATCACAAAATATTTACCAAACCACGAAGTTAAACATGCATGTGGATTCCCATATGTAAACATCAGCATCTCTACTTCCATTGTTTCGAATGTGGAGCATGAACGTTTCAACGATACACTCAGAGAAAAAATCGTTCTAAAACGAACGAAACAAGTTCAAAATTAAGAACATTCGTTGACAAAAGTCTGTTAAGTACGTTTTTTCTTAACTTGTGACCGATGGGCTTGTTTTAAGAACAGTTTTTCCAAGCACACCGTTCGTATTTTTTGACCAGTTTGGCATTGCTGTGTGAAACTTCTGTGCTCATTTCAAGCACTACTTGGGCTTGATTTAAGATTTTTCGTTCTCATGCTTCGAGAACGATTTGGGGTCGATTTAACATTTTTCGGTCTCAATTCATGAACGGTTCGTGCTTGATCTTTGATGGAGGGGAAACTATTTTTCTCAATATATTTATTTATTTTTTATTAGTAATAATTTTTTTGTCATAAATAAAAAATATGTATAACAAAAAATTTTTTATTAAAATTCAAAAATTTAAGAAAAATTGCATAATAAGCATTTTTTTATACATTTCCCTTATTGAGAAATTATTCTTATTTGAAGACGTAATCTGCATACATACTTAAAACATTTCATAACAAGTTTGAGAATTACCTGTGCATATGTGAATGCAACTGAACGAAAAATAAGAGTTAAAAAAATAGAAGATAAAAAAATTGTTTTAAAAAAATTCATAATTTGACGGTGATCGAACTCGCGCCACACGATCGCAAGCGCAACATCGTAGCCGCTGGGCCACTATAACCGCTTGATAGCTTGTGCAAAATGTTGTATTTAACATTTTAGTGCACACAAATTGTACCGTTTCTTTTTTCTTGGGCTTAATTTAAGAACATCGTTCTCATTAATAGAACATTTGTTCATATTTTAAGACCAGTCGTTCTCTTTTTAAGAAAATGGTGTCAGTTCAAGAACAAGGTTGTTGTTTTGAGAACAGGTCGTTCGTTTTTCAAGAACAAAAAAGTTCGAACATGAAAAGCTTGAATTGAGTCCGGTGGTGTTGGATTTTAGAACGGCGTTTTCCTCTGAGTGTACGTAAAGAGGCTTTACGGCGCTTTGCATCTCTCATGCTGCATTTAACATAAAGTTAATAATAATACTTATGGCAATAGTAAAAAGCATCACTTGGCCATTGTGTATTGTGTAAAGCTTCCTGGTAAAGCTTTACTCAAAGTGAATGCTTACTACTTCAAATTCCTCTGCATATATACATAAGTATCTTAGGTTTGTATGTCGGTAGGTATATATGTTGATATGTGGCTTAAGTAAATATGTGGAGATCACATTGAACAAAAACATAAAAGTTATAAAAACCGTAATAACAATTGATGCGTAGAGCCCGCTCTTCCCTACTAGGCTTAAAACTTTCAAAGTTTCCGGATTACTTTCCACTTCTTTACTTGAAGTAAGTAAGTTAGTACGTACATGTGTAATATACATATATATTCTACATGAGTGTACATGGGCGTGCAGAAGGAGGGATGAAGTGAGGTCACAACCTCAACTCGATTTGATTGCTGATAATGGGTATATTACGACATATCGAGCCCGGTAGCTTGACCGCAAAGCAACTTTTTATGGGTTGAAAACGAGCTTCGCACACTTAACCTACTACGGCTGTATCATGAAAACCGCTAATCAAGACTAAACCATTATTCCCCCAGCTGATATACATCCATCACCTAATAGCGTAGCGAATCCTGTTTCTTTAGCAGCCGAGGCTGTGGTGACTCTAATTTCCTCATCGGTGGGGGATGTGATGGCCTCGAAAGTTCATATGATCATATTAAATCGTTTCCGAGATGGTCGGGCTTGTACCTTAATGGTGCTTGTTACCAGAATATACCGGATTTTTATCAGGCAAAAGACAGCATCAATTGCATTTCCCAAATCCTTCGGGAAGTTTCTTTTACCCTACAAAAACAACAACCAAAGTTTTAACTAAACTTTCAATCATAGGTCCGACTAGACAAAGAAAATTCATCAGAATCGTTTAACGTAAGTATCTGGGAATCGTCCCTATCAATAGTCCTCTGAAGCATATAACTTAAGCCAATGGTTTTTATAAGAGTGATCTAATGCGGGCGTACATTGTTGACCCATATAATATCAGCCGCATCCTAGGTATTCCTTGTGCACATTTAAAGTAAATAAATTCGTCTGAAGGTGAGCTTGGGCGAGAGTTCCAATAGAGAATCACTTTTGCCAACAGGTGTACTTATGAAAAGAGTAATCATTAATAGGTGGAGCTCTTTTCTTTTACGAAAACATCACTCCACAAGGCTGTTATCACACAAAGTAAAAATTTTACTGTAATTTAAGTTACTCGAAAAATTGCCTCAATCAATTTTCTTTTTCAAAAAAGCCAAAGAAAAGCTAAAAAAAAGGACTTACATAATAAGTAGCAATACACTCGGTGAATACTAGGAACCGAAACTGGAGCCGAACCCGCAACTGAACCCAGAACTGAACCTGAAACCGAACGCGTGCGAAATCGCAATTACGACCGAAATCAAAACAGAGCCGAAACGAGAACCGGAACTCAAAATTTAATCCAAAATCGGAGCACAAACCAAAACTGGAGCCAAAAAGAGTACCGAAACCGTAGCGTAAGTCGGAAATGCTCCCGACATCGAAGCCTGTATCAAACTGAACCCTGAAGCGAAAACTTTACCCAAAATCGAAACCGAAAACTGGAGAGTACAGGAAAAAAGGATAAGAAAGAAAAATGGAGGAAGAAATTGTTTTAAACGTTTGTTTAGCTAAAGTATTGACGAGCTGTATAGTTCTTATCGAAAAGTTATCGGTGGCTTATTAAAAGTATATCGATTTATTATCAAAAAGGAATAGATTTGTTATCGATGTGTTGCCAATTTTTTGCCAGCGTGTTATCAATTTTTTATCGAAAAGTTATCGACAATTTTTAGAAAGGTTATTGCTACATTAGATATGAAAATTTTATCAAGTTGTTTTCGACTCATTATCAGAGTGTTACCTATTTGCTAACGGCATGCTTTCGATTTTATGGTGCGCAAGTCTGGGGTGTTGATAAGTTCGAATGCGTAGAGAAACTTCTTCGCTTCTTTTTAAAAAAGTTAATTTTTTTACCAGCTAATATTCCAAACTATATGTTACACCTTGAATCAGATTTATCGTCGTTATTCAGTCACACCTTACGCATTCACATGCTTTATATTGCGCGCTGTTTAAGTTTGCCAGCAAATAGACTGCCCCGAATTTTAGCAGAGGAGACCGTAAGACAAGGGTCGTACTGGGTCAAGAAGTGGAGAAACGTTTATGAGGGTGTCTACATGGTGCCTCTGTCTGAATTTCCTTCCGCATCACCTAATATGAGCATACTAAATTTTACTAGAGAAATTGATTCAAAAAGAGTTTGCAGACTATGCCGATAGTTCTTTTCAGTCGTCGCATGATCTTTACTCCGACTTGCTCCCTATGTACTCTACCTATTTTAACGATGAGTATTCTACATACGCATAAGTCTGATTTTCCGAGCAATGTGTGGCCTGCTAAATCTTAATGCTCGATGTTTTCAAAAGTTTTTTCCAAAAACTGTTCTATGTGCAATTTATGTGTAGCTGAAGACACCTATCATTTCATTGGGATATGTCCTATATATAAAGACATACGGTTTAATTGTTTTGGTGAGAAAATTTAGATCTGCAGAAGGTGGTAAATATCCTTAAGGGTTGTAACTATAATTCACTCTTTGTTTATATAAGAAATTGCCTTAAGTATAGAGAACTTATTGTCAACAAATTTTCACAAATTAGTTGTTTAGTTATAAGTGATATTAAGACACACAACATTCATTGTTATTTTCTGGAATTTTTATTTATTTATTTTTATATATTTGTAGTATAATTAATTTTGCTTTACTTCTGTAATTACTAGTTGAGAGAAAATAAATAAATCACTACTACTACTACTTTCGATTTGTTATCGGAAAGCTATCACTTTCTTATCGGAGTGTTGTTGTCTGAGACTTATCGATTTGCCAATAAAACTTCAATTAAAAATCATTGACATATCTATAATCCGTCGATAGCAAGCGGATAAGAGACCAACAAGAAGCCGATGACTCGACGATAACAAACCGGCAACTGAACAGTTCGCTATCGGTAATAGGCCTATAATAAAAGAATAACTTATCTGTGCGGTTGTGACCTAAAAGAACCAATAAAGATCTTTTCAAAAACCCAGTTTCTGTTACTTCTACTCTGGTTAACTTACAAACATTAGCCTTCTAGAGGCACTCCTGTATGTTTACACTCAAACTTCACTATCACGTAAAAAGGTCTTCTGCTCAGAAACACTGTGGATCGCCCGTATCGGTGTTGTATTGGCTAAGAGGGTTTTTTCAAGCAGGCCCAGCATCGCGTAGTTCGTGTTGGATTGTATAAGTATTGTTGTGCAGAAATGTCTAAAATAGTAGAAAACAAGTAAGAAAGGCTAAGTTCGGGTGTAACCGAACATTACATACTCAGTTGAGAGCTATGGAGACAAAATAAGGGAAAATCACCATGTAGGAATTTTAACCTAGGGTAAATCTGGAATGTGTTTGTATGACATGCGTATCAAATGGCAGGTATTAAAGAGTATTTTAAGAGGGAGTGGGCCATAGTTCTATAGGTGGACACCTTTTCGAGATATCGCCATAAAGGTGCACCATGGGTGACTCTAGAATTTGTTTGTACGATATGGGATCAAATAAAAGGTGTTAATGAGTATTTTAAAAGGGAGTGGGGCATAGTTCTATAGGTGGAAGACTTTTCGAGATATCGCCATAAAGGTGGACCAGGGTTGACTCTGGTATTTGTTTGTACGATACGGGTATCAAACGAAAGGTGTTAATGAGTATTTTAAGAGGGAGTGGGGCTTAGTTCTATAGGTGGAAGACTTTTCGAGATATCGCCATAAAGGTGGACCAGGGTTGACTCTGGTATTTGTTTGTACGATACGGGTATCAAACGAAAGCTGTTAATAAGAATTTTAAAAGGGAGTGGTGGTAGTTGTATATGTGAAGGCGTTTTCGAGATATCGACCAAAATGTGGTCCAGAGTGACCCAGAACTTCATCTGTCGGGTACCGCTAATTTATTTATATATATAATACTACGAACAGTATTCCTGCCATGATTCCAAGGGCTTTTGATTTCGCCCTGCAGAACTTTTTCATTTTCTTCTACTTAATATCGTAGGTGTCACACCTAATTTACAAAGTTTTTTTCTAAAGTTATATTTTGCGTCAATAAACCAATCCAATTACCATGTTTCAACCCTTTTTTCGTATTTGGTATAGAATTATGACATTTTTTTAATTTTTCGTAATTTTCGATATCGAAAAAGTGGGCGTGGTCATAGTCAGATTTGGGCCATTTTATATACCAATAGAAAGTGAGTTCAGATAATTATGTGAACTGAGTTTAGTAAAGATATATCGATTTTTGCTCAAGTTATCGTGTTAATGGCCGAGCGGAAGGACAGACGGTCGACCGTGTGGACGTGGCTTCAATCGGTTTCGCCCTTTTTCACAGAAAACAGTTATCGTCCTAGAATCTAAGCCGCTACCAAATTTCACAAGGATTGGTAAATTTTTGTTCGACTTATGGCATTAAATGTATCCTAGACAAATCAAATGAAAAAGGGCGGAGCTACGCCCATTTTGAAATTTTCTTTTATTTTTGTATTTTGTTGCACCATATCATTACTGGAGTTGAATGTTGATATAATTTACTTATATACTGTAAAGATGTTAAATTTTTTGTAAAAGTTTAACTTAAAAAAAAAAAAAAAATTTTTTTTAAAGTGGGCGTGGTCGTTCTCCGATTTTGCTAATTTTTATTAAGCGTGCATATAGTAATAGGAGTAATGTTCCTGCCAAATTTCATTATGATATCTTTAACGACTGCCAAATTACAGCTTGCAAAACTTTTAAATTACCTTCTTTTAAAAGTGGGCGTTGCCACGCCCATTGTCTAAAATTTTACTTGTTTTCTATTCTGCGACATCAGTTCAACCCACCTACCAAGTTTCACCGCTTTATACCTCTTTGGTAATAAATTATCGCAATTTTTCGATTTTTCTGAATTTTCGATATCGAAAAAGTGGGCGTGGTTATAGTCCGATATCGTTCATTTTAAATAGCGATCTGAGATGAGCGCCCAGGAACCTACATACCAAATTTCGTAAAGATATCTCAAAATTTACTCAAGTTATCGTGTTAACGGACAGACGGACGGACGGACATGGCTTAATAAAATTTTTTTTCGATACTGATGATTTTGATATATGGAAGTCTATAGCTATCTCGATTCCTTTATACCTGTACAACCAACCGTTATCCAATCAAAGTTAATATACTCTTTGAGCTCTGCTCAACTGAGTATAAAAATACCGAAGATGTGTATTTTTTATAACATCATGTGTGATTTCACAATTTATATGTTGTCGGAATTCAAGGTCGGATTTGGTCGTAGCCGGACTATGAACTTACGGGATTTGGTAGTGCCGGTATTATGTATTTCGGTAGCTTGTAAGTCGGGATTTTACTATACATCCATCTCTTAGAACTTACGGCAACCATCCTTGTAGTTGTCTTTTAGTTATTTGGCTTTGGTGATTTTGAACATTTTAATATGCTAGCTCCTAACCCTGTCTTCTTCGAAATCTGCTTGCGCCACTGGGCATATAATACGCAAGTTCGACGTACTTTTTTGGTCAGTGTATGCATGCGTATGTACATATGCATATGTACTGATTTTTGTACAGCCTATTTTATTAAACCAACCTTTTGACTATAAGTTTTCCATACATTGATGTAGAAACTTTTCACTTTGATTTCTTTGTTATAACCACACTTTTTATGTTCATCGAATGCCTTTGTGTTCCTTGAGCACAAAAGTTCTCAAGGAGAAACTCTTTTACATGCGTGTACTCGTATTTTATGTTAATACACAAATGTACGCATGGCCTTATATGCAATAGTTACTAAGTAAATGTAAAGAAGTTGTGTGGGACTAAAGTTTAGCTCGCAGTTGATTTCAATGGTAAAATTGTTTTTAGAGCTTGATTCTGAATTTTAATTTTGGTTGCAGTAACAAAGAAAGTCTATAATGTTACGCTATAATTTTCCTGCTCTTACAAAGGTTCATGGCCGCTCTGTTGTATAATATAATCCTTTAAAGCCTTTGAATATACATGGCCCTTCCAACGTATTCTATTTCAGTGCACAAACTGAAAATGCACTCCATTCTATGAAAAGCGAATTAAATTTGATGATAATAGTTAGTCTCATATCTGCAAAAATATCCCGATAGAGAGTAGCGTTGTCTAAAGCCTCGCTTGGGCTCAAATGGGTCGGATAAGTCTCTTCCAATCCTCAATGAGATTGTTGTTGTGTTAACAGTGCTTCGCCCCATTCAACGGACACTACAACTCACAAATTGTCATCAAAGTCCTCTAACGGGTCCAAGGAAACGGGCAGTCTCAGCAGGCGCGGACCATAGACAGATTGGTGTTAGAGGCGTATGTAGGTTCCACAATTGAAAAGATGGTGGGTGTCATGTGGGGACACATCGAATGCAGGACATACATTTTGTATGTCGGGGTTGATTCTGGACAAGTTAGAGTTTAACCTGTTACAGTATCCAGAACGAAGTTGGGTCAGGGTGACTCGTGTCTCCCTTGGTAGTGTGCTTTCTTCTTCTGCAAGGGTGGGATATTGCATATTATTAACAGGGTTCACTGGGTGCGTCCGGCAAAAGCGTTTAACGATTCTGTGTGGATTTGGCTTAGGGCCTGCTTATGCTTGTCTCGATCAAATGGCTGTTTTGGCAGGTGCCGGATCTCGTCATATTGATTATGGAGATGTTCCGTTAACCCCCGTTGAAGCGGTGCTAGATCAAGCAGTTGTTTGCTAAGATGCCCTTAATGAGCAACAGCTTTAATGTTGACTTGAAGTTGACAAAAGTATGGTGCATATAGATTATCTTATGGTGACTCTTCTCAAGGATTTGGCGTATTGTGATGATCTTGGCGATAGTATATTTACCAGGTCTGAAGCTGCATTGATAGATCTAATCAGTTCGTTGGCTTTAAGCCTCAACATTTCGCACAATATGCTAGATAGCTGCTTCTACGCGATAAATAACGCGGTGTTTGGGATATTGTTGTGGATCGGGCAAGACTTACTGAAATTACCATTTAGTGTTATACGCTCTTTCGACAATATTTTGCACAGAACAACTTGGCGGGTGTTTCTTCTTTACCCGTCGCCTTGTAAGACCTAATTTGAAAGATTGTGAAGTCAGAGGGCAGCGTATAATCAAAACATCCCTCATGAGCCTACAGTCCCCTCTTTTCAATGATAGAAATAACTTTGTCAATCCAATGATGTAAGACCTACACATGATCTCTAACACTTTGCAGCCCCACGATTGGTTCCACGCCTCTTTTGCTTCGTCCATCGTGTACATATCTCGCCTTCTTTCAATCTCGCCCAATCTAGATGTAAATTTCTTCCGATCCTGATTCTTCTTCACAAGGTCTACAAGTGGAATGTGCAGAATGGCATAGAATGCAGCCCTCGGGGTTGTTTTCAGGGCTCCCGTTATGCTAAGCATTGGTAGCCTAATATTGGTTAGCCATTGGTACCTAATTTTTGGAGGTACTTTTTTGTACCCGTTCACCAAATAAAAACTCTAGACTACAGGATGGCTTTACATTTGCTTTATCTGTTCAGTGATAGAAAGGGAGAGAGATGCCGATAGATCTCTCGTACACCCCAGCATTCTTATACATGCATGAAGTGCCGACAAGCCCTTTTTCACTCTCTCATAACAGTTGAGCTTCCACGACAACTAACTGTCTAGAATAATTCCTAAATATTTGGTACAAGGTTCCTCATGCAGGCTCACATCTCCTAGTTTTAACATGGGTTGCCCTCTATTAAAAACCTGAGGTAGTTTTTGATTCCAAGTGTGCGTTCGCCAACCGACCTTTTTGTTTGTAGATATCCATATACAACTACATATATTAATGATTTAACTCCGTATATATGTATATATATATAGCAGAAAACCGTATGATCCCAAGAAAGTGCCACACCCACTGTGATTCCATTAACAAAGCAATGAGATTTAAATGAAATGACTTTTTACCTGTCAAAGGCATCGTCGCTACATAAAATGTTGAACCTTTTTACCACAAAGACGACCGCCATTTCAACTTTATTTTTGACATTTTCACAAGAAAAATACTGATTGAATATGGAATGAGTGTAAAAAAGAAATGGAATAGGAGTGCAATGAACGAAAATGGCAAACACAAATCAATTGACATTCGACCCTTGTTTGCTTTAACAACAAAAACGAAAAAAGGAAACAACAAAAAAATGCAAAAAAAAAGCAAATGAAGAAATTCAGAAAACAGGGATGAAGTGCCTCGATAAAGCGTAGTAGCAGTTCGATGAAAAATTCGAATATACAAACGTACTCACATGCAAGGATATCAACTTACATATGTACATATGAATTTATATGCAAAATCACATATGCCGTTTGTACGTACATGCACACTTGCAGCCATACATAAATATGTAACAGTTGCTATCACTATAAAGTGATTCTTGATACAAATGTAAGAGACCGACACACGACATCGAAAGCTTTTGATAAGAATCGGTAACAAATTTGACTTTATACGCCACACAGCACAATCTAAATTCACACATACACTCATAGATCTAATCACGCATGCATACAAAGCAATTGAATAAATTCGTATCATTTTTAGCCTTTTATTATTATAATGCAAAAATAAAAACCAGCAGACAGTCCTTTTTTGGTGATGAACGAGTTTTAGATTTGTATGCCTGTAAATATAACACAAGTTTCAATTTCAATATCATTCAATTCAATTCAATCAAGCACTAATTTGTGTCTGATTCCCATTTTTGTTTCGATGTTCTGCATTGTGCTCAAATTTCGCTTCGATTCTTTCTTTCATTTTCAAAATTTTTGCGCATCAAATTTTTCCTACAAAGAAATTTTTTTTTAAAGAATGAAAAGATAATTCCGAATAATATAATAAAAATAAGGTAATAAGAAGAAGGTAAAAGTAATGATGTCAAGGTTAGGTTGAACTAGCCGGTCATTGAGCGTTGAATGTGTCTATAGTGTTGCCAGATTTTTTTTGACGACCAAACGGAACACCCCCTATTAGGTGCCAGGACTTATGTTAAAAAATAACTCCGTTCTCTTGGCAAATGCTATAAGTTTTCTAGGACTTAGCTTAATTGCTGCCTCGAGATCTGGCAACCCTGCAGTCCTCAGTAGCTGCAGCGTTGACTTTGCGAGCGCTGGACGCGAGCACAGCACGTGCTCAACCATTGCTACGTGCAGCTCGCACTTTTTTCATCGATTGTCAGCCACTTTCGAGGCCTAACTTTAATTTTGGATCTTTAGAGATACGAGCAACTATTTGAGCCTTATGTCGTGACATTTTCACATTAGTAGTAGTAGTAGTGATATATTTATTTACTCTCAACTAGTAATTACAAAAGTAAAGCAAAATGAATTAAACTAGGTTAGGTTAGGTTGAACTGGCCGGTCAATGAGGACCTCACATAGACAGAATAAGTCCGTAGTGTTACCGGAAATTTGTTTTAATAACAAAACCCTATCAAAAGCCAGGACCTTTGTTATAAAATAACTCCGTCCTCTTGGCAAATACTAAAAGCTTCCTATGATTTAAGCCACTTGCTGCTTCTAGATCTGACAGCTGTATCACTCCTAATAGCTGGAGTCTTAGCCTGACAAGCGCAGGGCAAGAGCACAGAACGTGCTCGATCGTTTCCTCCTCCAGCCCGCACTTCTTACATTTGCTATCACTGACCAAGTCTAATTTAAAGGCATGTGACGCCAGAAGGCAGTGTCCAGTTAGTTTGTTAGTCTAACGTTGTAAGACCTGCACATAATCGTCGACACTTTTCAGCCCCGCGCTTGAACCCATGCCTTTCCTGCTTAGTCGATCATGTGCACCTCTCGCCTTCGCTTAATTTCGCCCAGTCTTATTGGGACGTCTACGAAGCACGCTTCAAGGGATGCGCCCTTTTTAGCTAGTTCTTTTCATTCCCAACTATTCCCAAATGCCCTGGAACCCAGTATACATAGATGTATGCTTATCCCTGCCCTGATTCTCTCCAGGGACTGCTTACACTCTAGCCCGCATTTGGATGCTGTACTTTGCGAGATTATTGCCTTAATTGCTGATTGACTGTCAATATAAAAAACTATAAATATATAAAATTAAATAAAGATTCGAGACAATAACAATGAATGTTGTGTGTCTTAATATCACTTATAACTAAACAACTCATTTATGAAAATCCGTTGACAATAAGTTCTCTATACCTAAGGCAATTTCTTATATAAACAAAGAGTGAATTATAGTTATAACCCTTAAGGATATTTACCACCTTCTGCAGATCTAAAATTTTCTCACCAAAACAATTAAACCGTATGTCTTTATATATAGGACATATCCCAATGAAATGATAGGTGTCTTCAGCTACACATAAATTGCTCATAGAACAGTTTTTGGATAAAACTTTTGAAAACATCGAGCATTAAGATTTAGCAGGCCACCCGTTGCTCGGAAAATCAGACTTATGGGTATGTAGAATACTCATCGTTAAAATAGGTAGAGTACATAGGGAGCAAGTCGGAGTAAAGATCATGTGCCGACTGAAAAGAACTATCGGCATAGTCTACAAAGCTCTTTTTGAATCAATTCATGAAAAAAACCTTAAAAATCCAAGTCGAAAAAAAGTCAAAAAAATTAAATTTCGCAGGGTCGAAAATCATTTTTTTGTGTATGCCTAGTGGAACTTTTTTTCCTGAGCCCAAATCCTATCCAAAAATCGATGGCGCGATATCGGTTAACTTTCGTCCACACAAATCGACCCACCCTAATACATACCCTCTCAAGTTTATTGGTTTACTTTTTTGTGGCTGTATACCAAACTAGGAGCCCATAGCAAAGTAAAAAAAAGTTCGGGTGTAACCGAACATTATATACTCAGCGTGAGTTTCAATTGCATATTTCGTTTCAGATAAATTAAAAAATAAAAAAATGTAGGGTGCGAAAACCTCCGAAGAGATCTAAGACCGAGCTTGCGTCGTGCTCCTCTTGATTTTCCCTACAAATTGGCCGGAGGGGACCTACATGTTTTATATTGACTCCGAAACAGCATCTGCAAGGCAGATGAGTTTTCACTGAGAGCTTTTCATGGCAGAAATACACTCGGAGCGTTTGCACCTTATTTCTAAAATTTTGATGTTGCTTTGCTCGAGGTGCGAAACCAGGGCATACGGCGTGGCAGGCGGAGCAAGCTACCATCACACCACGGTGGCCGCCAGATAAAATACTTTTCTACATAACACGTGGCACCGCCCGTTTTAAAAAAAAAGTCTCCCCATTTCCTCTCACAATAAAACTTGATAAGTGAAATATCATTGATTCAAAACAATTTTTGCTAAGTTATAGCTTATTATTCTAGTCTACGACCCTTTTAAGCTTGTTTTATATCTAAGTTGCCCTGATCTTTAACCGATCTCATCCATTTTTACTAGAAATATTTTGTACTATAGGGAAAATTTGTGTACCCAATTTTATTACGGTCCGTTAACTATATGGCTCCCGAAACATTAAAAATTGCTTAGTCATAAAAGGAGCGGTGCCACGCCCATTTTCAGAAATTTTAGTGTTTTCCAATTTAATGTTATAATTCAATTTAAAAAGTAAAATTCTATTGATACAAGCTCTTTTTCGCTAAGATATAGCTTACTTCATTCGTCCACGACCCTTTTAAATATCTTTTATATAAAAGTGGGCGTGGTCCTTAACCGATTTCGTTAATTTTACTTCAAGGCATTCCTTAAAGTAAAGGCAGCCTCTCTGCCCAATTTTGTTACGATAGGTTTAACGATTCTTGATTTATGATTAGTAATATTTTTAAAATTGATTTTATCACAAGTGGGCGGTGCCACGCCCATTTAAAAAAATTTTTTTCAAGAGTCTCAATATCAGTCCATACGTCAAATTTCAAAATTCTAGGTGTATTATTTACTAAATAATCAGGTTTTTTGTGTTTTCCAAAATGTTAAATATATAAAAAGTGGGCGTGGTTATCATCCGATTTCGCTCATTCTCAATACCAATCTATTCTGGGTCCAGATAAGCTCGTGTACTGTACTCGTAATTTGGTGAAGATATCTCAATATTTACCCAAGTTATAGTGTTAACGGACAGACGGACGGACGAACGGACGGACATGGTTCAATTAAATTTTTTTTCGAGACTGATGATTTTGATATATGGAAGTCCATATCTATCTCGATTCCTTTATACATGTACAAGCAACCGTTATCCAATCAAAGTTAATATACTCTGTGTGCAAAGCACGCTGAGTATAAAAAAAAACATGTAATTCGCGATAACCTCCGAAAAGATTTTAGGCCGAGCTTCTCTTCCAATTTGCGTCGTGCTCCTTTTTAATTTTTCCTACAAATTGGCGGGACGCGACCTACTTGTTTTATGCCGACTCCGAACGGCATCTGCAAGGCAGATGAGTTTCGCTGAGAGCTTTTCATGGCAGAAACACACTCGGAGTGCTTATCAAACACTGCCAAGGGGCAGGTTTTCTAAGACTTTGATATTGGTTTTCCCGTGGCGTGAAAGCAGGATCGTCGGTGTGGTAGGCGGAGCACGCTACCGTCATACCAAATGAGCCAGCTTGGAGTATATGCCCCACGTGCATTCTAGGTTGTCTAAGTTCGTGTGAAAACGAGGTCGATATGCAAGTACTGTGACATTTAACATTTCTGATGTGTAAATATCTTTGCTCACGGTAAATCTAGAATGTAAGCGCAAGTAAGTGTAAGCGTAAGCGCAGTCGTGGTATTGATACATATGCTTTATGGAATTATACAGAATATAGCGTTTATGTCGTCCCTAAAGTGTAGTGTAAAGTGGGAACAATTAACTTGGTAAAGTTGATATGAGAGAAGTGGTTTGTTGTCGGCTTGGGTTATGGGCGTGTTACACATTTTGAGACGAGCTATCGAGTATTTCTAATTTTCTATAGATAGCAAAGCTTATAGATGAGTTATCGATTTTACATCTACAAGTTATCGGTTTAATTAGCAATGACAGCGAGAACAATGTCAGCTTAGAAATCATACGGAGAACCGCACTTGTCAATTAATGCTACTTTGTACTGAGTAGACAATTGAAACGTAAAGTCGCCTCCCAACGAACAAAAATCACGCTCTACAAGTTGTTAATCCCACCAGTCCTGGTGTATGGCTCGGATTTTTGAACGGTGTCGACAGCAGATGGAATGACTCTTGAAGTGCTCGAAAGAAAAGTTCTCCGGAAGAGTTATGTTCATTTTGGTGATGCCGACGACGATTATCGATGGAGGTATAGTGAAGAGCTGTATGGGCTTTACGCAGATATGAAGATGGTACAGCGAATAAATGCCTTCGCTAGTTAGGCCATTTTATACGTATGAACGAAGGCGCTACGGCAAAGAAAGTATTTCAGTCGACAACGCAGTTTGGAAGCAGAGAAAGGTAGAGGCTTCTTCTGAGTTGATAGAGGTAGGTGGAAGAAAATTTGACCTGCCAATTGGCGTCAGCTATCGCGAGAAACTTTTATCTGAGAAACTTTAAAATGATTTAATATTTGGAAACTTTTCATTTTGGGAAGTCGACCAGTGTAACAACTATTCCGAAAAATTATACTCTCTTTCGAACAGTTTCTTTCCGTAAAGTGGACCGGGATGGTGCAATTTGTTTCAAAATTATGATTCATGCTGGCAGCCTTTTGAATAGGTAAATCTTGTATATAAAAGCAAACGAAAATTCTGTCGGTAATTTTATAACTCGAAATCGGATAACCAAATTATAAAAATCATACCTCCATCAATTTCGTAAAGTTTCGTAGATGGTTTGTAAGAGGGTTTTAGTTCCCCATGCGGACCCAGTTTTGAGATATAGACCAAATTTTGGACCAGATTGATTCCAGCATGTCTTTTCGCAATAAGGGTATCAAAAAGGGTGTAAAAATGACGGTTTGCCAGGTTTGAAGGAAAGGGAGAGTTATACATATAACCAATATCCGAAAAAGAGAAAATGGAAAATAAGGGAAAGGAGTGGGAATTGGAGACGTAGAGAAAGAGAAGGGTGAGAGGAAAAAAGTAGAGAGAGGGTAAATTAGAGGAAAAAAGTGGGAATATGAAATGGATATTAAAATGGAGAGAGTGCAAGGTGAAGACAGAAAGGACTAAACCCTCAAACAACAAGTAAGGAAGGTTAAATTCGGGTGTAACCGAACATTACATACTCAGTTGAGAGCTATGGTGACAACATAAGGGAAAATAACCATGTAGGAAAATGAACCGAGGGAAACCCTGGAATGTGTTTGTATGACATGTGTATCAAATGAAAGGCATTAAAGAGTATTTTATGAGGGAGTGGGCCATAGTTCTATAGGTGGACGCCATTTAGGGATATAGCCATAAAGGTGGATCAGGGTTGACTCTAGAATGCGTTTGTACGATATGGGTATCAAATGAAAGGTGTTAATGAGTATTTTAAGAGGGAGTGGGCCTTTCTGGACCAGGGGTGACTCTAGACTTTGTTTGTACGATATGGGTATCAAATGAAAGGTGTTAATGAGTATTTTTAAAAGGGAGTGGGCCTTCGTTCTATAGGTGTTCGCCTTTTCGAAATATCGCCATAAAGGTGGACCAGGGGTGACTCTAGAATGAGTTTGTACCATATGGGTATCAAATTAAAGGTATTAATGAGAGTTTTAAAAGGGAGTGGTGGTAGTTGTATATGTGAAGGCGTTTTCCAGATATCGACCAAAATGTGGACCAGGGTGACCCAGAACATCATCTGTTGGATACCGCTAATTTATTTATATATGTAATACCTGCCAAAATTTTAAGGGTTTTTTATTTCGCCCTGCAGAACTTTTTCATTTTCTTCTACTTAATATGGTAGGTGTCACAACCATTTTATAAAGTTTTTTCTAAAGTTATATTTCGCGTCAATAAAGCAATCCAAATACCTTACCATGTTTCATCCTTTTTTTCGTATTTGGTATAGAATTATGGCATTTTTTTCATTTTTCGTAATTTTCGATATCGAAAAAGTGGGCGTGGTCATAGTCGGATTTCGTTCATTTTTCATGCCAAGATAAAGTGAGTTCAGATAAGTACGTGAACTGAGTTTAGTAAAGATATATCGATTTTTGCTCAAGTTATCGTGTTAACGGCCATGCAGAAGGACAGACGGACGACTGTGTATAAAAACTGGGCGTGACATCAACCGATTTCGCCCATTTTCACAGAAAACAGTTAACGCCATAAAATCTATGCCCTACCAAATTTCAAAAGGATTGGTTAATTTTTGTTCGACTTATGGCGTTAAAAGTATCCTAGACAAATTAAATGAAAAAGTGCGGAGCCACGCCCATTTTTAAATTATCTTTTATTTTTGTATTTTGTTGCACCATATCATTACTGGAGTTGAATCTTGACATAATTTACTTATATACTGTAAAGATAATAAATTTTTTGTTAAAATTTTACTTTAAAAAAAATTTTTTTTTTAAAGTGGGCGTGGTCCATCTCCGATTTTGCTAATTTTTATTAAGCGTACATATAGTAATAAGAGTAACGTTCCTGCCAAATTTCATCATGATATCTTCAACGAGTGCCAAATTACAGCTTGCAAAATTTTAAATTACCTTCTTTCAAAAGTGGGCGGTGCCACGCCCATTGTCCAAAATTTTACTAATTTTCTATTTTGCGTCATAAGTTCAACTCATCTACCAAGTTTCGTCGCTTTATCGATCTTTTGTAATGAATTATCACACTTTTTCGGTTTT
The DNA here is from genome assembly GCF_040869045.1 of Eurosta solidaginis. Taxonomy (NCBI): domain Eukaryota; kingdom Metazoa; phylum Arthropoda; class Insecta; order Diptera; family Tephritidae; genus Eurosta; species Eurosta solidaginis. The sequence continues at coordinate 239,264,994 of NC_090323.1, forward strand.
TCGAAATTTTCGATATCGAAAAAGTGGGCGTGGTTATAGTCTGATATCGTTCATTTTAAATAGCGATCTGAGGTGAGTGCTCAGGAACCTACATACCAAATTTCATCAAGATACCTCAAAATTTATTCAAGTTATCGTGTTAACGGACGGACGGACGGACGGACGGACGGACGGACGGACGGACGGACATGGCTCAATCAAATTTTTTTTCGATCCTGATTATTTTGATATATGGAAGTCTATATCTATCTCGATTCCTTTATATATGTACAACCAACCGTTATCCAATCAAACTTAATATACTCTGTGAGCTCTGCTCAACTGATTATAAAAAAATAGGGGGGGTTGAGTTAGAGGAATTAAATATGATTAGGAGCGAGAAAATAGAGAAAAATAAAGGAAAATATAGGCAGGAGAGACTGAGATCAATTATTCAAAGAAGAAGGGAGAGACAAGAAGATATAAACTTATTTTTGCAGATGCTACAATATTGCATCGCAGAAAGGAATATTATTGGGCAGGAGAACGTCTTAATTATCTACCTATGTTATATATATATGGCGGCCACCGTGGTGTGATGGTAGCGTGCTCCGCCTATCACACCGTATGCCCTGGGTTCAACTCCCGGGCAAAGCAACATCAAAATTTTAGAAATAAGGTTTTTCAATTAGAAGAAAATTTTTCTAAGCGGGGTCGCCCCTCGGCAGTGACTGGCAAGCGCTCCGAGTGTATTTCTGCCATGAAAAGCTCTCAGTGAAAACTCATCTGCCTTGCAGATGCCGTTCGGAGTCGGCATAAAACATGTAGGTCCCGTCCGGCCAATTTGTAGGGAAAATCAAGAGGAGTACGACGCAAATTGGAAGAGAAGCTTGGCCTTAGATCTCTTCGGGGGTTATCGCGTCTTACATTTATTTATTTTTTTATGTTATATATATAAAGATGAATGTGATTTTAGAAATTTTACCTGCGTTCACATAGTTTCGAAATGATTTATAAAAGCGAAGATATTGAAATCAAATAGCCAGGTTAAGCAGGTATTTAATATTTGTTGCAGACAGTCAATATATGACAAAAAGAGGTAGAGCGAATAAGAGTGGGAATGTGAGTGAAACTGGGAGTTAGCGTGGTAGTGATAGTGGGACTAGGAGCGGAAGTGGGAGTGTTAATGGGAGTTGGAATGGGTCTCAGTCAGGTGAAGCAAGTATTTTATATTTGGTATAGAGATTCCATTTATGAGGGAATTAAGATAAAAGCAGGAGTGGGAGTGGGAGCACTAGTTGAATAAAAGTGTACAAGAATAAAACGAAATGTGTAACATAAAGTAGAAGTTAATGGGATAGAGAGAGAAGAGTGGAAGTGTAGCTCACTTTTGAAATGTAGGCAAACCAATTATCGGACAGAACAAAGTCTACATGGACATTTACTCCCGTCTGCTTAAATTACGCGAAATTTATTTATTCTAAATACAGGCGTCGTCTATTTCCAGAAGTAAACATTCTGAATTTTTCAGCTATTTAATATGTAGCTTAGGGTTGGTGATTATTTGACCTAGAATTGTTTCTTTCTTGTTTTTCTATACCAATTTTTTTGGTTTAACTGAATCCCTTTTTAAATACTGTTTACTTGGTACCTTAAAGTGTGATCAAAATATATTGGCATTCAAAATTAATAATGAGAGCAATGCGATAATTCACGATTTTCCATAGCATGCTCGAAAAATTATAATTACTCATACGACATGGTGTACCGATTTCCTGTTTGTGATTTTTTGTTAATTTAAAGAACTTTTAATAAAAAAGTGTGTAGTAATTTATGTTTGTTTGTTTTAATGGTGTGTTCAATTTATATTTATTATTCAGAATTCATGAGCTTAACACCGGCTCACCGGCAAGGAAACAAATACAAGCAGGATAGCCTAGTGGTTAAGTCAACTGCAGTTTCACCGTGTGAGTCGCGGTTCGAATCTCGGTGAAACCTTTGTTAACATTACGATATTGCCTGATGATGAATTCGTGGCGGTTTTCGAAATGGTACCATCGCAATATGCTAGTAAATGTTTCTTTCTTTCTTTTCAGAATTCTCTTAGAAAAACATAATAATTGAATATTCAATTATTATAAGCCGGTGTTAAGCTCATGAATTCTTAATAGTATGTAGTAATTTCTATTAGTAATCGAATATTAAAAAATATATATACATTTTTGCTGCGTTTATCCGACTACGAATATGTGACGTAATATTTAGAAACGGTTACATAAATACGTCACGTCTATCACGGTCAAGCATTCACAATATAACGAGTGCTTTGAGAATTCATCTGGTGATGCCAATTTTAACCAAACTGTCGTCTCAAAACGTTTTTGATGAGCAAACATTTTTACTCACGGTATGGGGAAATCCTGAATGCAATCGTAACACTTTAAGTAAGCGTAAGAGTAGTCTTTGTAAGTAGTATGCTATAAGGGGATACACGTAGGTAATAAAGTATTAAGGAATGCGAGCGTAAATGCAGTCACTACGCTGCAGCGTAATTTGGGAGCAAAGTGCGTGGCAGAGTTCATATGAGCGAAATCACACAGCGTCTCAAAGCAAGCACTTTACCTACGTTTAAATTAAAGTTCCTGAGCATTTACAAAATTTTTGTACATTCAAGTTCTCGAAGAGATGTATACACTGCTGTTATATTGGAAATACAGAGCCAGAGATATTATGGCAAATATGAGTAAATGCATGATTTTTATTACTGATACAGAAAGTGTTTACAAAAACAAAGCACGTGGTTAGGCAATTAGGTTTAAGTAGAAACGAACCGGACCCGTGCGCATCTTGCGCAACCAATATAAAAGCCTCTTATCAAATATCAACAGAACTCAACTGTTCTGTCAATCAATTAAAACTTACAGCTTGCGCTGCCATCTGGCATATGGTATCAACTGCCGCTAATGCAGTGCAAATATTCACAATAGTGCCATAGTACAAATAGATTTCTTTGTGTGCTCACAATCGTTTATTTTTAACAAATTATTTTAATAAAATATATCTAAACAAAGGCACTACGACCAAAGTTGCACAAAGGTCGCTAATAGCCCGAATCTACATCTTTGCAACCAAAACTTTATTTATATATTTGGATTCCAAATAGGAGCGAAAAAGGGACCACTACATAAAAACAGCAATTAGAAATAACATATATGTAATATCTTTGGTTGGGTTGTATAAGAAATAATAATCGCATAAAGTAAAATGAAAATAACCAAAAAAAAATTATTTAATTAAACAACAACAAAAAAAAAACAAATAAAATATAATTAAATAATATAAAATAAAATAAAATAAAATACATTAAAAAAAATAAAATAACATAAAATGTGATGAAAAAAAATTTTATAAAATAACAAAATACATAAACAATAAAATAAAATAAAAAATAATAAAATTAAGTATAATAATAGAAAACGAAATAAAAAAATTAAATTAAATTAAATCAAATGATCAAATTAAATTAAATTAAATTAATTAAATTGATTTTAATCGACAAGTTATCAGTAAACCATTGAAAGAAAATCAATGTGTTTTCGAAAACTTAAAGATTGGCCTTCAAAGTCTTTTCAAAAAGTTATCGGCGTGTTTTCGAAAAGTTATCGATATTGTTATCAAAAATGTACCTTTCAATTTGCTATCAATTTCTTATCAGAGTGTCATCTATTTGCTGTTGGCATGTTATCGATGTGTTAACGTCGAAACAAATACCTTAAAACTTCGATATAAAATGGATGACTCGCATTAAACCCTTCGTAAGCAAGCCGTTAATAACTTAGCAAGAAGACAATAAAAGGCTGATAACAAATAGAAACCTCGAATAAACCGATATTGAAATTCCTACTTGTTGATAACGGGTGTTCCCGGTAAGAAGCCGACGAAGCTCTAATCAAAAATCCCGAGACTCTTTGTTTCTGGTAAAGTTATCTCTGTTGCGCTTTCACTTCAACCCCTTAGCAAGCCTAGTTAACTTAAAAACATTAGTTTCTTAGACGTACAACTGTATGCTTACACTCCGAACTTCACGAGTACTTGGTACTCACAGTTTTTTTAATGTCAGAATTTTTGATTTTCAAAATATGGTTTTGAAAAACGAATACGATAAGTCAAAAATTTTAGTATTTCATTGGACGTCTGTCCATTTCAAATTGGATTAAACTTTTTTTTGTTGCCAATTATATTTTGTTTATTATTTCTAACGGTTTTATAGGCATTCATTCTCTCAACACTTTCGTGCGAGCGTCAATACATATATATCTACGTATGCTACCATCTACTTTTCGCAAATGGCACCCAACTCAATTACTCTTCACCTTTTCCATTTGCTGTGTCTTTGGCGTTGCTTTGTCATTTCGTAATGCTGTCAGAGTAGCACTTCAAGTCTTATAAGTTAGAAGCAAAAGTTGGATTGAACGAAAATTTAGAATTCAATTTGCAAATACGATTTTGAGTTCTGCACGTGCACTTATCCAAATAAACACACACACACATATGCACATACATATGTATATAGATGTATTGATAAAGTGATGAATTGAATAAATTCGCTTAAAAAAAATGGCTGCACTTAGCGAGCACCTTGAGAAAACATTGGTGTCATTTGAACAGAAAAGCGTATTCATATGTATGTGCTTATGAGTGTCGTCTATAAACATATTCGCATGCACTGATGTATGTCCAAGTCCAAATATTGGGTTCATATGAGAGCCTGACAAAAGGCAGTGTAGCAAGTACCTCGACTTGAAGGTAGTATTCCCGATGGTTGCAAAAAAAAGTGTTAGCGTTATCGAGAGAAAGGAAAGACGCAAATACTCGTATCTCATTATTAAGTGATTGATATGTTTATGCGTATGCGTGTATGTCCGTGTTTAGATGTTGATGAAGCATCACAAATGGAATTGAAGAATGATCCCATTAAAAACAGACAACGCCAACAACAATGCCATATCGTTAATAATAAAAATAGCAACAGAAACGGGGCTTAATACTGCATAAACATTAGGGCGGTGCGAAACAAGGACATTGTGAGAAAAAGCTACCTTAATGTTCAATCAAGTATGCGAAGAGATATTTTGCTATGACGAGGTAAAAATTAAGTATTTGCTGTCATCAATATAAGAATCTCGGCATTCGTGCCTTTGCAGCCACGTCATTGTTAAAGAACATAAAACCGAAACTTTGACGAGCTACAACAACAAGTGGTAGATGTTTGGAAAGTAATTTTCTGTGTCGAAAAGTACAAATCATAATATATTTTTCTCTCATACGAAGCTTACATTAGGGCAATAATGCGTGGCTGGAAATAGTGAATGATATTGAGCAAGGTCGTGCGCAAGGGGGGGGGGGGGGGGGGTGGTAGGTTGGGGGTTCAAAGCCCCCAGTGGGCTGACAACTACTGCATTTTTTTCAAAAAAAGTGGTGATGGAAGAGTGCATTTGTTGACGGATAGCCAATAAATATGGTAAATGTTTCTCTCTACTCCCGTTTCTATTAATTTTTATCGCAAAGCTAGTCTTGACAATAACGGATGCTTACTATGAGCTTCCATATGTTCAAACCCCACCCCCCATAAACAATTTCTGCGCACGCTGCCGATATTGAGACAAGATGGGAGGGTCACTGGCGTATTCTTGGTATGGTTATTCTTGCGAAAGCAACGACACGTATTGAAAGAGATTAAAAGATGATTCGTATGTGCCGAATGCATGTTTGAATAATGTGCTGTGAAGAAAAGCAAATAACATGTGAATGAAGGCCCTCCGACCAAGAATATATTCCTATTGACATATTGGGATGACTAGCGTAACTTGCTACGCAAACGGCCAAAATCACGAAGATGATTAAGCTCCAATAAAATATGAACATGCTGAAGTTTCAAATAAAACCTCGATATCATCCAACAATTGTAAACAAATATTGGGACTTCCTGCAGCTTGCTGCGAAGGATGTTTGAGGTTACGTTATTTACCCATGTCTGGGGATATGAGCAAAGTCGCCTTCATCAGAGGTATAGACAAGCTCCCATCTCTCTTCCAAAGGCTTTTCACTAATCAACTTGCACTCGTTTCTTTTGGAATGCTTGATTGAACCTAGAAAAGGTGAGTATGTGTATGGCGCATGCGTTGTTCTCTCTCCCTCGCTTTGGTGGGAGAAGGGTCTGCCAAGTGTTCGCTTAGGCGGGTTGCCTGCAGTCAGGGAGAAATAACCTTGGTGCTGTTGAGCAAGCAATCTGTATCATACGTATAAGCTGGCAATCCTAGAAAAACAGAGCTTATCTGTTTACGTGGCGGTATAATCTGACAGGGAGTACCTTGGGATTTATTTACAGCAAGCTTTCATGAAAACCTAAAATGAAGAACATACGGTTCCGGGTTTTGTTCCGCTTTCTTCGTCATTTGTAAGGTGGGGTTCGTCGAAGAATGTGGTAGCACTCAGTCAATCTACTTACACTTTACTCTCTGTTGGTTTTTGGTTCAGGCGCACACACATACAAACCTTGGCGGGGAATTATATCTACTTGTAATATTGGTAGGGGTCTATTACAAATGGTTGATTTATGGAAAGAGTGGTATGCGTAGAGTGATGGGTAACATCCAGCTGCCGATGGAATCGGTAGAAAGGTGGCACGGACATCTTACGGTTACTGGTGAAATCGGTGAACGGTGTGTGAGTTGACGGTGACGGGGTTTTAGTATCTTATCGATCAGTAGCGTGGGGTTCGATAGTTGGGTAGGCGATTAATGGCGGTAATGACGAATCTTTGGCTCGATTCACATGCAACATGTGGTTGATGATTTATTTAATAATTTGGGAAAAATTTAAACAACGTGACATCAGGACGGACAAGGCGACAGCTGTTTCGATTATACCTTGTAAATATCTTCAAAGCCTTTTCTCCCGGGAGTGGGAGTCGAACCCGCACTCCTACGATAGTTGAAATGGTTACAAACGCATTCAGCTACGTCATGCCTTAGTTGTTGGTGGAATCGACAGCCGGCGGGTCGTAGATGACGAATCGGTGAATTGGTGGATGTCGATCGGTTTATCGATTTCCAAGCAACCGGATGTCCGGCGAGTGGCAGCTGACGAATAGGTGGTGGTGATGCTACAGAATACTTGTGGTGCTATTAAAAGCGGCATTACACGCTTTTGATTTTTTCTCCGGTTATGGTTTAGGCCCCGGTTAAGGTTATGGTTTCAGTCCGGATTAAGGTCCACTTTCGGCATCGATTCTGGTTTCGGCTCTGATTTCAGCTTGCGGTTTTAGTTCTGGTTTCGCCTCCAGTTTTGTTTACCGGTTTTGTTTTTACCTCATATTCGTTAACTTAAGTTTCCATTTTCAGTTACGCTTTGGGTCCAGTTTCAGTAACGATCTCTGTTTCAGTTTCGGATTCCTACTTTTCTTTTCACTTCCTCCGCATTTTCATCTTTTGTTACCATTTCTTTCCTCTGCTATCATTTAAATTCCTCTCCTTTCCCGTTTTTCTTTCATTTCCTCCCCTTCCTTCCTTCGGTAACCGGTAACCTTAACTATGGTTTTTATAGTCCAAATACATATCGAGTTTTAGTAATACAGCCTGTCTTCCACCACATCTATTCTTTCATCTCCTTTGGATTTGCCTTTCCTTTTCTTTTTAATTACGTCCCATGAATATTGGTTCATTTTCAATTCAAAGTTCGATACCTTAAATACGACACTCACGTTATCAGCCGTTATTTATATACTTACTTAGTTGACGTTTACCCATTTAAACGGTAATGGCTGTCCCACAAGGTGCGCCAGTCGCTTCTTCGTTGGCCTAACTGTCACCAATTGTTCACACCAAGGCAATTTAAATCGTTTTTGAACTGGTCTTTTCAGCCGAGTAGATGCCGCCTTCTTCCTCTGCTTCCATAGGCTGGTTCTGGAGAGAATACTTTTTTGGCCGCACCATCATCCTTCATTCGCATAACATGACCTAGCCAGCGTAGCCGCTATATTTTAATTGGCTGGACTATGTTAGTGTCTGCTTAAAGCTCGTAAAGGTCATCATTACATCGTCTTCAGTACATGCCGTCGCTGACGCGAAGAGATATATAAATATTTTCTCTCGACTACTTCCAGAGCCGCCAAAACTGATGTTGCCATGGTCCATGCTTCTGCACCATATAGCCGAACAGGCTCGATGAGTGTCTTGTTGAGCATACCCTTTTTTTTGTGGAGATGCTCGTTCCCAATAAAGAAAGTTCGTTGCTATTTCGATGACAGCAGGTACACTGTTTCACTCACCATCCAAGCCAACTTTTCTGTGTCTTTTTCCAGTTGGGAGTAAGCAGAACATACTGCGCGAGTGTTTAGGCCGATGATGTCAAGATCGTCAGCGTTATTGCACGCTATTATAAAATATCGTTCCTGAGCGGTTAAGTTCTGCAGCTTGTATAAGCCTCGTTTAGATTGGAACGGCTCGGAGAGGTCCTTTTCAATTATGGCTGAGCTGGTGGTGTTGGTCAACGTCATTTTGTTCAGCCGTATTCACCATTACCAAAATATAAAAAAGTTAGGAAATAAAATTCGTTCCACCCTAATGCATTTGTATGTATGCATGTATGAATTCATACACATTTCAAAATGTCTTCAATTTTTAACATTTGATGGATTTTCTTGCAGTGACATAAGTCACTAAAATATCCTATTACAAAGAAAGTACGCGGAGTGTGGCGTGTGGGTGATTTGCGAAAATTCGCAAGCAGCCATTTTCATTTCGCGCACACAGCAGTAACACATACATAAAAACATATATATTATCAAACAACGAATATGGGTGAATGTGTGCATGTATGCTCGTATGACACACATGTGCGTATTTATGTTTCAAATTCGATTTTTGTTGCCTTGTCGCAAATTGACAACCTCGCACCCTTCAGCACACGTCATACAACAGCTCCATGCCTTTGATAATGCTATCAAGTAAAATGAGGAAAATCAGCACTCATGCCGGAAGCGTGAAAATCTATACACCCATACCAATCATCAGACACCAGCTACCAGTAAGGGAGGTCGACCGACCGTAACAAACACAAACAAAAATTGGAAAATTACGACAGCTGAGTGAATGGCAATGCACGTGCGAATATACAAACACACAAATATACATACATATGTACCACATTGCATACGGTTACTTGTATATATAACTCTCTAAACCATCCGATTTTGCCAAATACACGTCAATGAACGCATATCGCAAATTTACGCATAGACGCTTCTAATAGCGAGCATTGCATGCGAACGCATATGAAGCTAAGCCATTTTGGCACCACCCCAAATTTTTCCAACCGATTCTTTGAGACAATCATAACATCATAATGATTAGTAGAACTTCCCTGCAAAAATGCATAAGCGTATATTAGTTATATTAATAGTAAAAAGCAATGATTACTCCCATAATATTTGGCCTACTGTCATAAATATGTAGGTAAATAAGTAAGTATAGGACAGAGGCGAAGATGGAAACAACAACTTTTTGAAACACAAACATTTAATGATGTATGCAATGGTGCCACAATACGAAAGACCAGTGACATAATAGTTATAATTTTTATCGTATAAACGTTACAACATAATAATTATACCTTTCATGAAAATGAAATGGTATATTAATTTCGTCACGAAACCCAAAATTGTAAGTACTTAAAGGAAAATAGATAGAACCACCATTAAGTATACCGAAATAATCAGTTTGAAGAGCTGAGTTGATTTAGCCATGTCCGTCTGTACGTCTGTCTGTTTGTATGTAAACTAGTCCCTCAATTTTTGAGATATCTTGATAAAATTTGGTGAGCGGGTGTATTTGGGTGTCCGATTAGACATTTGTCGGAACCGGCCGGATCGGACCACTATAGCATATATCCTCTAAACAACCGATTTTTAAGAAAAAGAGGATTTTTGTCATATCTTACTCAATTTAACAGATTGAAGCTTCAAACTCCACCATATAATTTTGTATATTGCACATATTGCTCCCTGAAAAAATTCATGAGATCGGTCGTATATATAGTATGTATCCCCTACAACCGATTGTTCAGATAAGAAACTTTTCGCAATTTCTACCCCATTTTAACAGCTAGAAGCTTCAAATTTTACCAAATGCTTACGTATATAGCATATATTGTTGTCTGAAAAAATCATAGCGATCGGTTGTATATATAGGATATATCTCATACAACCGATTGTTCAGATAAGAAACTTTGGGCAATTTCTACCCCATTTTAACAGCTAGAAGCTTCAAATTTTACCAAATGCTTACGTATATAGCATATATTGTTGTCTGAAAAAATCATAGAGATCGGTGATATATATATTATATACCCCATATAAACTGTAATTTTTGCCCCTTTTTTACGGCTAGATGCTTCAAAATTCATCAAATTTCATCAAATAGTTACGTTTGATAAGTACTTGAGTAAGTAAGTTGATAAGTACTTAAAGGAAAATAGATAGACCCACCATTAAGTATACCGAAATAATCAGGTTGAAGTGCTGAGTTGATTTAGCCATGTCCGTCTGTCTGTTTGTATGTAAACTAGTCCCTCAATTTTTGAGAGATGTATCTTTGGTGGTTAACCAAATACTTATTTTATTTTTAAAAATTTATATTTTGTTTATTTTTGAGTTCAGATATTTTCAAAACTAATTAGAATTTTCTTTTTTTGAAGTTATTCAAAAATGTTAAGTTAACACGAAAACTCAATAAAAATTATTTTAAAAATTAAAGTAAAGAGTACAAAGTAGTTAACACTATATTTACTCCCCCTCCAAGAAAATTTGAAACAAACAAATTATTAATTAATATTAAATGTAACCTTTTTTTGTTTTTTGTTGTTTAATGTATTTGTATTTAAATTAGTGTTAATAAGTATGTTTGCTAGTATTTTTGTATTGAAATGTAAATGTTTTATGTTTCTTAGAGATAACTTTAAAATGTCCTTCATAAGGTGATTCTAAATTAGATTTACGAAGAACTTTAACAATAACATACTCACAATTTTCTAATTTTTTAAGAACGAAAAAGTTTTCTTTGTTATGATGAAAAACTTTAGAACGAACAAGCGAAAAATATTCTCTTATTTTATGAAGAGCGTCATTAGAAAAATCATGTTCTTTATTACTATTTGAAATAATTAATTCACCAGGTATTCTAAGTGTTTGGCCATAAACAAGTTCAGCAGATGAACATTTTAAATCTTCTTTAATAGAAGTTCGTAAACCAAGTAGAATGAATGGTAAAATGTCAGACCAATGAACCGAGTCCTTTGATGCTATAATTGCTGCTTTTAAAGTTCGACGAAATCTCTCTATCATGCCATTTGCTTAGTTAATTCTGTAAAAAAATTTGAGGTGAATTGTGAACCTTGATATACTGTAATATTTAATGGTATACCAAATCGTGGTATATAATTTTGAATAAAAGTTTTTACTATAGTATTTGTTGCAATATCTTTAAGCGGATAAGCTTCAGGCCAACGTGAAAATCTGTCAATAATTGTTAAAATATAACAATTTTCATTTGAAACTGGAAGAGGTCCAACAATATCCATATGAATATGTTCAAAACGGCCTGATGGTATTTGAATTTTTTGGATAGGAGATTTAGTATGTCTTGAAATTTTGGATTTTTGACAATTGATGCAAGATGAAGTCCAATCGTTAATCTCTTTACGCATGTTAGGCCAATAATATTTATTTTGAATTAATTTTCTAGCTGTTCTTATACTTGGATGAGATAATGAGTGAATTTTGTCAAATATAATTCTTTTCATAGAATGTGGAACATAAGGTCGAAAAGGTTGTAGAGAAACATCACACCATATGTTTAAATTAATAACTGGAATATGAATTTCTTTTAAATTATTTTTAGAATTTGGATCAGAAATGGTTTTTTGTAAAAATGTATTTGTTGTTCTTTATATAAAGTTTCTAAATTTATATATTGAGTTGAAATTGCATTTATTTCTGGAATACGGGAAAGTGTGTCGGCAACTATGTTGTCTTTTCCACGTATATATTGAATATCATTTGTAAATTGAGCAATATATTCAAGATGACGTAGTTGACGAGGAGATCTATCTACTTTAGAATTTATAACATGAATTAAAGGCTTATGATCAGTATAAATTGTAAAAGTTCTACCTTCAAGAAAATGTTTAAAATGTTTAATTGAATTATAAATTGCCAAAAGTTCACGATCAAATGTTGAATATTTAGTTTCTGTTGTAGTTAATTTTCTTGAAAAATAAGCTAAAGGTTCTAGTATATTATTGCTAGTTTGTTGAAGAACTGCTCCAATAGCAACATTTGATGCATCTACTGCTAATGATAAAGTACCATTTTTGTCGAAATGTGTAAGTAAAGTATTTTTAGCAAAAAGTTTTTTAACATTTTCGAAAGCTGTTGTGGTTTCATTTGTCCAATTTAATTGTTTGAGTTTGTTTTTAATTGCATGTGTTAAAATTTCATGAAGAGGACTAAGTTCTCTTGCTAAAATTTTAATATATCTGTGATAGTAATTTAACATATCTAAAAAAATTTTGTTATTTATTTATAGAAATTGGTTTTTCAAAATTTGTTATGATTTCAATTCTATTTAAAGATGGTTTGATACCTTCGCCTGAATTTCGTAACTTAAGAAATTTAATTTATTTACACCAAGAGTACATTTTGAAGGTTTAATATTTAAATTATATTCTTCAAGTCTTTTGAAAACTGATTTTAAATGATTTATATGTTGATCTTCATTATCACTGGCAATAAGAATGTCTTCAATGTATGTAAATACAAAATCGAAATCAGAAAATACTTCATTAATAAAGCATTGGAAAGTTTGAGCACTGTTTCGTAAACCGAAGGGCATTCTTACGAATTCAAACATTCCAAAAGGGGTAGTTATTGCAGTTTTATGAATGTCTTCTTCTGCCATTGGAATTTGGTGGTAGGCACGCACAAGATCAATTTTGGAAAAAAATTGTTTGTTTTTTAAATCAATTGTTAAATCGTGAATATGTGGTAAAGGATACCGATCTGGTGTAGTAATAAAACTAAGTCTTCGATAGTCTCCGCAAGGTCTCCAATCATTTGGTTCTTTTTTAGGAACGAGATGAAGTGGAGATGCAATAGGAGAATTTGAGGGTCTGCATATACCAGTTTTAACTAAAAATTCAAATTCAGTTTTAGCAATTTTAAGTTTGATTGGATCAAGACGTCTGGGTTTCGAAAATGGTAAAATACCTTTTGTTTCTATCCTGTGAACCGTATGGTGTTTAACTTTTTTAGTATAATCTGGTTCGCAGGTAATAGATGGAAATTCATTAAGTAATTTTGAAAACTTATTTTCGACAATAGGAATTTTGAGTGAGAAAATATCAGAAAATCTAGAAGATCCAGCAACTTTAATTTTTGTAGTAGAATCCATTATTTCTTTATTTTTAATATTGACAATAATTCCGAATTTTTCTAAAAAGTTTGCTCCTAAAATTGGTGTATCAATATTCGCAATAATGAATGGAAATTCAAAATCTCTTCTTAAACCTAAATCAGCTTTAAGTAGTTTTGTACCGAAAGTTTCAATTGAAGAACCGTTTGCTGCAGTCAAAGTAATATCCGAATTTCTTTTATAAATTTTAAATTTAGAAAAGGGAATATCTGATACAACTGCACCGGTATCGATAAGAAAATTAAGTTTATTGAATTTATCAAATATGAATAGGTGACGAGTAGGTTTAATAATAGTTCCATTATCCGTCACCGTCATAATGGATCGTTTCAGTTTAAATTTTGTTCGTAATTTGAATTATGATTTTGATTAAAATTGCATGGGGGTATACATTTGAGAGGGTTATTCTTAAATTGTTTGTGATACCAACAAATAGTTGTTTGTGAATTAAAATTACGATTGTTTGAAAATTTTCTTGATACTGAAAAATTTCGAGATTTAGATCTATTTCTATCTTTAGATCTTGAACGGATTTGTAATTGATTAATATCATTAGAAATTTTATTTAAATTTTGAAAAATAGCCGTGGTTAATTCAGTTAAATTTTTAACGCGTTGTTCTAAAATATTATTATTTATACTTGAGACTACAGGAGATTTGGAAAAATGAGGATTATTGATTAAATCAAAAAGTTTGTCAGCTAAAATAATAATTTCATCTCTGTTTTGATTATTATTGGAAGTCAAATGAATTTGTATTTCTTGTGGTAATTTACGAATCCACAATTTAAAGAGTAATTCTTGGCTAACTATGGAGTCAGAACCTATAAGTGATTTCATAAATCTGAATAATTCAGATGGTGAACGATCACCAAGTTCAGCTTTTGAAAATAATTGTTCTAATCGTTTTTCTTCGCTAAGAGAAAATCTTTCACATAGAATTTTTTTGATTGTATCATATTTATTAAAAAGAGGAGGAGGGTTAATAACATCTAAAATTTTAGAAATAGTATCTCGTAGAAAAGTAATTACAACATTTTGAAATTTTAAATTATCATCAGTGATATTATTAATTTCAAATTGTCCTTCAACAAGTAAAAACCAGGCATCAGGACAATCTTGCCAAAATTGTGGTAATTTCATAGATTTAGTAGAAGGAAAATTTGTAAAGTTATCTTGTGTTGAAGTATCTTGTGTTATATTAGAGATGTTGTTTTGTGTTGTATTAATGTTAGAATTTTGAGTTGTATTGTGAGTCATTGTGTTATTTGTATAATTGTTGTTTTGATTTTCCGAATTTGTAAACTTACGGGTTGGTATTGGTGAACGTAGAACCATATGAAAAAAAAAAAAATTAAATGAAAAATTTGAAAATTAGGAAATATTTAAGATTTTTTTTTTTTTGGAAAGGGAGTTAACAATTTAAATAAAATATTTAATATTATATAAAAAACAAGTAAGGAAGGTTAAGTTCGGGTGTAACCGAACATTACATACTCAGTTGAGAGCTATGGTGACAACATAAGGGAAAATAACCATGTAGGAAAATGAACCGAGGGAAACCCTGGAATGTGTTTGTATGACATGTGTATCAAATGAAAGGCATTAAAGAGCATTTCATGAGGGAGTGGGCCATAGTTCTATAGGTGGACGCCATTTAGGGATATAGCCATAAAGGTGGACCAGGGGTGACTTTAGAATTTGTTTGTATGATATGGGTATCAAATGAAAGGTGTTAATGATTATTTTAAAAGGGCGTGGGGCTTAGTTCTGTAGGTGGACCCCTTTTCGAGATATCGCCATAAATGTGGACCAGGGTGACTCTAGAATTCGTTTGTGCAATATGGGTATCAAACGAAAGGAGTTAGTGAGTATTTTAAGAGGGAGTGGGCCTTAGTTCTATAGGTGGACGCCTTTTCGAGATATCGCCATAAAGAAGGACCAGGTGACTCTGGAATGCGTTTGTACGATATGGGTATCAAACGAAAGGTGTTAATGAGTATTTTAAAAGGGAGTAATCCTTAGTTCCATAGGTGGACGCCGTTTCGAGATAGCGCCATAAAGGTGGGCCAGGGTAACTCTAGAATTCGTTTGTGCAATATGGGTATCAAACGAAAGGAGTCAATGAGTATTTTAAGAGGGAGTGGGCCTTAGTTCTATAGGTGGACGCCTTTTCGAGATATCGCCATAAAGATGGACCAGGTGTGACTCTAGAATGCGTTTGTACGATATGGGTATCAGATGAAAGGTGTTAATGAGAGTTTTAAAAGGGAGTGGTGGTAGTTGTATATGTGAAGGCGTTTTCCAGATATCGACCAAAATGTGGGCCAGGGTGACCCAGAACATAATCTGTTGGATACCGCTAATTTATTTATATATGTAATACCTGCCAAGATTTTAAGGGTTTTTTATTTCGCCCTGCAGAACTTTTTCATTTTCTTCTACTTAATATGGTAGGTGTCACAACCATTTTATAAAGTTTTTTCTAAAGTTATATTTCGCGTCAATAAAGCAATCCAATTACCTTACCATATTTCATCCCTTTTTTCGTATTTGGTATAGAATTATGGCATTTTTTTCATTTTTCGTAATTTTCGATATCGAAAAGTGGGCGTGGTCGTAGTTGGATTTCGTTCATTTTTAATGCCAAGATAAAGTGAGTTCAGATAAGTACGTGAACTGAGTTTAGTAAAGATATATCGATTTTTGCTCAAGTTATCGTGTTAACGGCCATGCGGAAAGACAGACGGACGACTGTGCATAAAAACTGGGCGTGACATCAACCGATTTCGCCCATTTTCACAGAAAACAGTTAACGCCATAAAATCTATGCCCCTACCAATTTTCAAAAGGATTGGTTAATTTTTGTTCGACTTATGGCGTTAAAAGTATCCTAGACAAATTAAATGAAAAAGGGCGGAGCCACGCCCATTTTTAAATTTTCTTTTATTTTTGTATTTTGTTGCACCATATAATTACTGGAGTTGAATCTTGACATAATTTACTTATATACTGTAAAAATATTAAATTTTTTGTTAAAATTTTACTTAAAAAAAAATTTTTTTTTAAAAGTGGGCGTGGTCCTTCTCCGATTTTGCTAAGTTTTATTAAGCGCACATATAGTAATAAGAGTAACGTTCCTGCCAAATTTCATCATGATATCTTCAACGACTGCCAAATTACAGCTTGCAAAAGTTTTAAATTACCTTCTTTTAAAAGTGGGCGGTGCCACTCCCATTGTCCAAGATTTTACTAGTTTTCTATTTTGCGTCATAAGTTCAACTCATCTACCAAGTTTCGTCGCTTTATCGGTCTTTTGTAATGAATTATCGCACTTTTTCCGTTTTTCGAAATATTCGATATCGAAAAAGTGGGCGTGGTTATGGTCCGATATCGTTCATTTTAAATGGCGATCTGAGATGAGTGCTCAGGAACCTACATACCAAATTTCATCAAGATACCTCAAAATTTACTCAAGTTATCGTGTTAACGGACGGACGGACGGACGGACATGGCTCAAACAAATTTTTTTTCGATCCTGATTATTTTGATATATGGAAGTCTATATCTATCTCGATTCCTTTATATATGTACAACCAACCGTTATCCAATCAAACTTAATATACTCTGTGAGCTCTGCTCAACTGAGTATAATAGGTAAATTTAAATAATTCATATTAAAATTGTTAGAATATAAAAATAATCTTAAAATGAATTTGAAAGTTTAAAAGGTTTAAAATTTTAATTTAAATTATAATTGGAAAATTTTTAATATGATATTAAAATAAAAACTATACTTACATAAAATTAAATTAGTAAAAAAAATATTAAAATTAATAAGTAGTTGATTGATGATTGTAAAGCGAATCAATTGCGTTTTTTTTTTTGATGTGATGACAATTAAATACATCGTTGTTGCTGTTTATGCAATGGTTTTGTTATGCAATGGCTTTGTAATTACTGAAGAGGACGTTAAAGGTTACGAATGATTCCAACAAATGGTATACAAAATGACGATGTTTCGTTGAATATTAAACTATTTCGATATATAAATGAATTGTAGGAAGGAATTAGCGGTATTATCTTAATAAATTTTGAGTTTAATATATACGACAGTAAATGATGTGCGTAAGTCGACTTCAAACATTTTCGCATATTCTTTCACTTCTTCAATGCCAAGACTATATGTTGATTTAAATATCAGATAGGAAGTGAAAATATTTTGTCAATGGGTCAGTAGTTCCTTAAAATTACTTTAAGCTTCTTAGTTTTGTTATTAATAAACACGATTTTCGTTTAGGTACACAATTTTTTGGTCTCTTTTATTAAAATTAAGCGGCAGTTTAATTTAAATTCATTGATTTTTGCATTGAATAATTCTTGTAAATATTAAATCTGTTTTATTTTATTTTCTAGTATATTAATTTAAAAATCACATATTTGTTTGTTAGAGCTTTTTGTCATAGCACTGATGTATTGTGATGATGGTGTTTTTACTTGACCCATCAGACGTAATATATATGTATATCCAATTAAGTTATTTCTTCATAAGTTGGTTCAGGTAACTAAAACAAATTTTCTTTGATAGCACGTCACTTAGTTACGCTTTTATTTGCGGTATTTTATTGGTTAGTTTTGCGATACGTAAAGCGTCACCTTTAGTAATTGTATCACGTATAGACTTATATAAAAATTTAGGTCCGTTGGTAGAATCGCCAATATATTTGGTGGTTAACCAAATATTTATTTTATTTTTAAAAATTTATATTTTGTTTATTTTTGATATTTTCAAAACTAATTAGAATTTTCTTTTTTTGAAGTTATTCAAAAATTTTAAGTTAACACGAAAGCTCAATAAAAATTATTTTAAAAATTAAAGTAAAGAGTACAAAGTAGTTAACAAAATTTGGTGAGCGGGTGTATTTGGGTGTCCGATTAGACATTTGTCGGAACCGACCGGATCGGACCACTATAGCATATATCCTCCATACAACCGATTTTTCAGAAAAAGAGGATTTTTGTCATATCTTACTCAATTTAACAGATTGAAGCTTCAAACTCCACCATATAATTTCGTATATTGCACATATTGCTCCCTGAAAAAATTGATGAGATCGGTCGTATATATAGTATGTATCCCCTACAACCGATTGTTCAGATAAGAAACTTTTCGCAATTTCTACCCCATTTTAACAGCTATAAGCTTTAAATTTCACCGATTGCCGTATATAGTATGTATTGTTGTGTCAAAAAATCATAGAGATCGGTGATATATATAATATATATATGATGGTATATATAGTATATATATATAGTATATATATATTTTTTTTGCGATTTCGGCCCCATTTTAACAGCTAGAAGCTTCAAATTTCACCAAATGCTTACGACGTGTATAGCATATATTGATGTCTGAAAAAATCATTGAGATCGGTGATATATATATTATATACCCCATATAAACTGTAATTTTTGCCCCTTTTTTACGGCTAGAAGCTTCAAAATTCATCAAATAGTTACGTTTACGTCATATATTTTTGAAATACGTGATTCGTAGTCATAGTTTTTACATACATACCACAAAAAACGTGAAGCTTTGCATCCTCACACAAAGAACCTACCTATTTTTTATTTTATATTTATCTTAAAAATCGTTTAGGTATGTACATCTGTTCACTATATATTTCTTATCTTATACATCCGAGTATTCGGAGATTACGAATGGCATAAGATTATTATTCAGCCCCATTCATGAAAGGTATGAAGTCTTCGGCACAGCCGAAGACAATCCCGTTCTTAATTGTTTTTGAATTAAAATTGAAACATTTTTGTTCAATAATAATTTTTTGTCACCCTTTATTTTTTACATTGCACGGTTGTGTATTTGATCAATCTAGCTGGCCAAAAGTCGATTTTTCAAAATGTTCCAATTTTTTTTAAATATACTCCCTGGCGTTCCTAGATGTCCACTAAATAGTATACATGCTCCAAAACCCATCTGCAACGTCAGCGGAGCTAACCGCGCACATCTAAAATTGTATAAAAATTGTATGCAGTTCGATGGTTTTTTAGATTAAACAGCAATATACCTTTCTAACCTAAATACTTGTTCACTTGTTCAGCCTTAATCAAATCTAGTTACATCTTCATTTAGGACAGGTAAATGTGTTTTTAATTCAGATGTTAGATTTTTATACCGCATGTTTTAACTGAGTTGTTCTACTTGTAATACTACTCCTTTTCAATATTAAATTTTTTAAAAACCTTGCAAACAGAAAGATATATCTTTTTTCATTTTATATAATGTCAGTAATTTTTTGGCAATACATAAATAAGCTTGTTTTTGTTTTAAAGTTTAATAACAAAAACGGCTGCGCATACCTGCGCTTTTTTGAGTGGTGATCAATTTGATAAGAGACTGATACCACTATTAGCAAAAGGTGGTAACCTTGTTAAAAATCCTCAGTGGCAACACCTAGGTGAAAAGTTTTAAAATGTAATACAATATCGATGTACCAAATTTGATTCAAATCGGTTATGCCGTTTCCGAGATGGTAGTGGATAGACAAAGAAATATATAAAAGGAAGTGAGGGTGCAACCCTAAGTGGCAACCTTACTTAAAAGTGTCAATAGAAATGCGGATTAAAATACTTGTCGTTTGATACCAATATTGATATACATATCTCATGTAATGCCAAAAAATGCCCTCGGGTCCCTCCGAAAACGGGGCTCGATCCATAGTAATTCTGCGCGGAAGACAGCGAATTTACTGTCAAATATTTCCTTTCATAACAATGAAGTGAGACAACCACTTTTTAAACAGGAATAACTGCTGTTTTAGTGTTGGCCAGCTAGATTGATCAAATACCCCATCGTGCGTTGCTTCATAATTATTATGATCAATAAATATGTATGTATGTTTTTTCGTTGGCACTGAATATTGTGATATTAATTGAATTTAGAGTAGATATTATTGATTTATTTGCTTTACAGCATTTCAGCAATCGCTTTACAAAGCATGTCAGCAATCTCTTCTAGAAATG
This sequence comes from Eurosta solidaginis, assembly GCF_040869045.1. Classification (NCBI taxonomy): domain Eukaryota; kingdom Metazoa; phylum Arthropoda; class Insecta; order Diptera; family Tephritidae; genus Eurosta; species Eurosta solidaginis. Next base: position 239,285,545 of record NC_090323.1, read on the forward strand.
TCTGACGCTTCTTATTGATTAGCCGGGGAACCAAATTTTCAATAACCCGTTAATCCCAATTCGGTAGAACTTCCACCAGAGTGTACCAAGGTCACTTATCCAACAAAGCCTTCGGACTGTCATTTGCTGTGTTTTACATCATTTAAGATGATATGCCTTTATAAGCAGCTCGTTTTTCGGGCTATCTAGCAAGATAGTGCATGTCCTCAAAGATTTAGAGTATAAAAAAAATGAGCTAATAGATTCATTGACGGTTCGGTTCAGCCTTTGCGGTTTAGTAGGCTGTTTGAAATAAGGCTTACGTTATGTAAAGAGAAGAATCATCAAGAGCTCGCCTTGATAAACAGGTTAGTACTGATTTCCATAATTTCTAAAAAGTAAAGGACTTTATCTGATAACTGGACTAAGTGGGCAATTGAAAACTAAAGGCCCTTCGCCTCCGATGCGCCTTGATCTATGGCTATTAGTATTATCAGGTACCAGATCGGAAAAATAAACCAAGCTACATGGCTTTGTCCTAATCAAAAAGCCCGGAAGCAAATCTTTGGTTCAATGATCAGTCAATGATAAAATGACCGATGTCTCTAGAAGTCCAAATGTCGATTGGGACCATCATATTTAGAATCAAGAACACAAAAAAAAAAAATTCCGCATTACCATGATTTAGAGGCTTATCGGAATCTTGAACGGAAATGCAATAACAAAATTCTGCGAATGACGGAAGGTCTCAGTACCGATGTACAGACTGTATTTAAGTAATAAAGATAACACACTTTTACATTGCTAAGCGGAAAGGGCGATGATGAGGCTGAGTCCCCAATTCTAAAAGATGGACTGGAGCTTGTGTACTTTTTATACTCAGAGTGCTTTGCACACAGAGTATATTAACTTTGATTGGGTAATGGTTGGTTGTGCAGGTATAAAGGTATCGAGATAGATATAGACTTCCATATATCAAAATCATCAGTATCCACAAAAAATTTGATTGAGCCATGTCCGCCCGTCCGTCCGTCTGTCCGTTAACACGATAACTTTAGTAAATATTAAGATATCTTCAACAAATTTGGAACACGAGCTTATCTGGGTCCAGAACAGATTGGTATTGAAAATGAGCGAAATCGGATGATAACCACGCCCACTTTTATATATATAACATGTTTGAAAACTCAAAAAAACTGACAATAATACACCTATAATGTCGAAATTTGGCGTGTGGACTTATGTTGAGACTCTTGATAAAAATTCGGAAATTTTTTTTTAAATGGGCGTGGCACCGCCCACTTGTGATAAAATCAATTTTACAAATATTATTAATCATAAATCAAAAATCGTTTAACCTATCGTAACAAAGTTCGGCAGAGAGGTTGCCTTTAGTATAGGGAATACTTTGAATAAAAATTAATGAAATCGGTTAAGGACCACGCCCACTTTTATATAAACGATTTTTAAATGGGTCTTGGACGAATAAAATAAACTATATCTTAGCAAAAAAGAGCTTTATATCAGACCTGTTAAATTTCCATTAATATTAATAATCATTAATTTCGTTTCCCTTTTTAATTTTAATGATTAATTATTTTTTTGCACCGCACCTAGCAATTAACAATTAATTAATTAAAAAAATAATTAAAAATAATCATGATTATTGGCCATTAAAAAAATAATCAAAAATAATTAAAAAATGTACCCATTGTTTTCAATTAAAGGCAATCATATGATTAAGAACAATTAAGTAATTAAAAATAATCAAATAATTAAAATTAATTAAAAAATTTAAATTAATCAAATAATTAATAATTGAATTACTTAATTATTTTTAATTATCTAATTATTTCCAATTATATGATTATTTTGAATTATTAACATGAAAGTGAAAATGTTTGAAGTAAGAAATAAGTGGCTGAAACCACATGTACTATTGTATGTACATACTTGCGCTAACTCAAGAAATATAAGATACATATTTATTCTTACTGATATTGTCAAGTGTCGCTGCTTTTTGTGAAAAATTTTAAAAACCAAATTGGAGAGCGTAAATTTTAGCTTATTACACCACAGACGTAAGTATATATCTGTATAAATTTGTTGACCATTCAATAAGCCTACACATTATGAATTAAAAAAAAATAAATGTAAGGCGCGATAACCTCCGAAGAGATCTAAGGCCGAGCTTCTATTCCCATTTGCGTCGTGCTCCTCTTGATTTTCCCTACAAATTGGCCGGACGGGACCTACATGTTTTATGCCGACTCTGAACTGCATCTGAAAGGCAGATGAGTTTTCACTGAGAGCTTTTCATGGCAGAAATACACCCGGAGCGCTTGCCAAACACTGCCGAGGGGCGACCCCGCTTAGAGAAATTTTCTTCTAATTAAAGAACCTTATTTCTAAAATGTTGATGTTTCTTTGCCCGGGGTGCGAACCCAGGGCATACGGTGTGATAGGCGGAGCACGCTACCATCACACCACGGTGGCCGTCGGTGAATTATTTGCAGAAAAAATTTATGTCGAAAACATGATTAGAGAAGAAAATATGGCGCATTTCTCTGCGGACGACGTTGTTCGTGATCCAACTTTTTTACCAAAATGGATTAAAAAAAAAAAGCAAGCTCGAAAGCTCCGCATCAACTTCAAACAAATCTTCCTGTAATTTGATATGCAGGTATTCGCAATTATATATTTGTATAATGCAGTCCATAGCAGAAGCTCTTAATTTTGTGCAAAGAGGAAGGAAACGTTGTGTACGGATATTTGCTTGCAGGGCGCATGACACTAAGCAACGAACGAAAGAAACTTAGTAGAAGAAACGATATATTTTTAAGCTTTATTTCGGAAAAATTAGAAGCGCAGTTAAGGCAACGTTTCCATACTTTCTTTTCTTTAGCTCCAGAAGCAAATATTGCAATATCTGCTTCTGTTTTAACACCAGATATTAAAGTCAACTGGCTGAAGGTGTTGCAGAAGACAAACAGTGATTTGCTGGAAAGAGTTGTATCAACCATATGCTTATATCATCAAAAAGGCAAAATTTCATTTGAAGTCGACGGTACGAACACTAACCAAACCTCACCGAGATCGAAATACTTCCATTTCGAGGATGATGATAAATAACTTTGTTTACATTCATAAATTATTCAAAAAATAATGAAAGTTAATTGTAGATAATGAAAATGACCCAAGTGCTGCGCAAGTTTAACCTTCTAAAGAAACTTTGAGGATCCTTGTACAAAGTCAACTTTACAGCTACGTACGCGATTGTTCCATAGATGCGGAAATTTGAAAAAACCACCAAATACTGAAAGAAGCGCCAATATTATTTAACACTCTACTGACGTCGTCTGCCCCAGTTGAGAGACTTTTACCTTTCGCAGGCATTATCCAAGGCGTCAATCTTTGATGGATTTTGAATTTGAAAAAATCGTTTTATTTAAAGGAAATGCAAACAGCACTTAATCTTTTTAACACGCTTATATAAGCTTTAATTGTTTGTGTATAAGTAATCCCCTTCCTTGTACCTAATAATAATAAAAAAAATAGTACCCGTATGTCGTGTAATATCGTGTAATTAGTTGGTATTTAATAAAACAATGTACTTTTTCCCTGCTTTGTTATTCTTAGGTATCTACTTATTTCTTTTATGTTACTATAATGCCCGTTCAGAAATAAATATCCCTGGAATATTTTCTTTACTTTGTTGAATATCGTATGATGCTGGAAAAACACAGAAATAATTAAAATTAATCAAAAATAATCATTTAATTGTATTAATTATGTAATTTAAATAATCAAAATTAATTAAAACAATCAAATAATTATCTTTATCATTCCATAAGACAAACGAAAAAATAATTAAAAATATGCAACATTGTTTGTATTAATTATGCAATTAATAATAATTAATTAATTAATTACAATTTTTAATGAAAATAATTAATTAATAATCATTAAAAGGGCATACCCACTGGCACTTAATCATTAAACAATTGGCTAAGGCAAACTCATTATAATTAATAATCATTAAAATTTTTAATCATTATTTAACAGGTCTGCTTTATATCAATGGTATTTCATTTCTTAAGTGTATTTATAACAATAAATAGGAAAAACTTCAAATAAAAAAAAATGGGCATGGCACCGCCCCTTTTATAACTAAGCAATTTTCTATGTTTCGGGAGCCATAAATCGAAGAAAAATTTACATATTGTATTGAAGTTGGGTACACATATTTTCCTTATAGCAGAAAATATTTCTAGTAAAAATAGACGGTATCGCTTAAAGACCACGGCAACTTAGATATAAAACAAATTTAAAAGGGTCGTAGACTAGAATAATAAGCTATAGCTTAGCAAAAAATAGTTTTGAATCAATGATATTTCACTTATCAAGTTTTATTGTAAGAGGAAATGGGGAAACATTTTTCTTTTGAACGGGGGGTGCCACGTGTTATACAGAAAAGTAATTTATCTGAAAGGAAATGTACCACTGAAGCTCACGCTGAGTATATAATGTTCGCTTACACCCGAACTTAGACACCTTTAATAGTTTGACAATGTATTCAAACATGGAGATAAGCAGTTGATTAGAAGCGTGCTTTAGCAAAATAGATCGCATGCCTTCCGTGCTTACTCCATTAGTTAGGAAATTAGATTGCACAAAAAACACGTCAGCATGCTCAGATCTTGCAAAAGTTTGATGCCCACAAATCCTTTATTTAGCAACACTATTATAATAATAATAATAATTGGACGTCGTGGCAGCGCACTGCCCTCAAGTAGCCCAATGTAACCAAGCTAATCCTGTTCATTAGTTTTTATTTATTTATTAATTTTTTGCCAAGTCATTGATTTTCAGTGGTTTGTCAAGCGTCGAGATCCAAAACTGCTGAACTACAGAAGAAATATAATCAGTTTAGTGTAAAACTAAATTAGTAGAATAGAAACAAACATATACAGCATTAACTATTAAGAGAGATAATAAAAGCCTTTTTTATAAAAAAGGAGTCCTACCAAATGTATTTTAGTGAGAGTTATAATCTTAGCACAAACAAGGGAAAATTTCGTTAAGCTCGAAGATCATTCCACATTGTTTTAAAAGAAGAGGTTTTTAGTATCTCGTGTTTCGAGAGGGAACAATAAAGTTCACCTCGTTCAGAAGAGATGGGCTTGAAATCGATCCATTCAGTAATTTTGTCACAACGTAATTTACTTATATACTGTAAAGATATTCAATTTTTATACTCAGTTGAGCAGAGCTCACAGTGTATATTAACTTTGGTTGGATAACGGTTGGTTGTACAGGTATAAGGAAATCGAAATAGATATAGACTTCCATATATCAAAATCATCAGTATCGAAACAACATTTGATTGAGCCATGTCCGTCCGTCTGTCCGTCCGTCCGCCCGTTAACACGATAACTTGAGTAAATTTTGAGGTATCTTGATGAAATTTGGTAGTAGGTTCCTGGGCACTCATCTCAGATCGCTATTTAAAATGAACGATATCGGACTATAACCGCGCACACTTTTTCGATATCGAAAATTTCGAAAAACCGAAAAAGTGCGATATTTCATTACCAAAGACGGATAAAGCGATGAAACTTGGTAGGTAGGTTGACCTTATGATGCTGAATAGAAAATTAGTAAAATTTTGGACAACGGGCGTGGCACGGCCAACTTTTAAAAGAAGGTAATTTAAAATTTTTGCAAGCTGTAATTTGGCAGTCGTTGAAGATATCATTATGAACTTTGGTAGGAACGCCTATTACTATATGTGTTTTGAATAAAAATTAGCAAATCAGATGACGAACACGCCCACTTTATAAAAAAATATTTTAAAAGTCAAATTTTAACAAAAAATTTAATATCTTTACAGTATATAAGTAAATTATGTTAACATTCAACTCCAGTAATGATATGGTGAAACAAAATACCAAAATAAAAGGAATTTTCAAAATGGGGAAGCTCCCCGCTTTTTCATTTAATAGGTCTAGAATACTTTTAAAGCCATAAGTCGAACAAAAATTTAGCAATCCTTGTGAAATTTGGTAGGGGCTTAGATTCTGGGACGATAACTTATTTCTGTGAAAAAGGGCGAAATCGGTTGAAGCCACACCCAGTTTTTATACACAGTCGACCGTCTATTCTTCCGCTCGGCCTTTAACACGATAACTTGAGCAAAAATCGATATATCTTTACTAAACTTAGTTCACGTACTTATCTGCACTCACTTTGGCTTGGTATTAAAAATGGACAAAATCTAGCTATGACCACGCCCACTTTTTCGATATCGAAAATTTCGAAAAAATTAAAAAAATTCCATAATTCTAAACCAAATACGAAAAAAGAGATGAAACATGGTAATTGACGCATTTGACGCAAAATATAACTTTAGAAAAAACTTTGTAAAATGTGTGTGACACCTACCATATTAAGTAAAAGAAAATGAAAAAGTTCTGCAGGGCGAAACCAAAAGCCCTTGGAATCATGGCAGGAATACTGTTCGTGGTACGACATATATAAATAAATTAGCGGAACCCGACAGGTAATGTTCTGGGTCATTCTGGTCTACATTTTGGCCGATATCTCGAAAACGCCTTCACATATACAACTAAGGGCCACTCTCTTTTAAACCATCATTAATACCTTTAATTTGATACCCATATCGTACAAACACATTCTAGAGTCACCCCTAGTGCACTTTTATGGCGATATGTCTAATAGGCGTCCACCTATAGAAGTAACCCATCCAGCATTTTTTGAAAATTTTGATCAAAAGATATTCAAATATCATACCCCAAGATTATTAAAAACGTTCAAATTTAAAAGCATTTTCTGTTCGAAAATTAACGTATCGTCGGGAGAAAAATGTACCATAAAAGTGATTATTCTTGAACAATCATTTATGATTCATATTTCGAAACGCTTTTTATTCATATTTGATATCATTGTAAAATTGAGCTTTAATTGGTTTAGAGTAATATTTGACTACTTTTTAGAGTCATTTTCTGATCATATTCGTGAACATATTTCAATCGTTTTGGTTGAGATTTTTGAATCATTTTTGAATGCGATTATGATGCATTTATTCTTCATAACTCATTCTAAATAGATACTACATAATAATCTTATTTCATCAGGGGAAGAAAGCATACGTAAGTGAACTATTTGAACCACAGGTCACTCGCAAACAAACTTGACCTATATACAACTGCGACTACAACATCCAACATCCGGTATGATCGTCAATATCTTAAAATACGATACGGCACGGGATGTTGAAGACATATCCATGTTCATATGTCAAGAGAGTTTCACTTACCTGATCAAATAGCTCACAACTTTTGCAGTGTCTAACTATTGTGTATTTTCTGGGAAGCCGAAGTTGGAGAAATGGTTGGGGAAGCCTTCGGGCACGAGCAGCATTTGCATTACATTGTCTTGAAGAATGTCTTAATAATAAAAATTTTATATACATATTTTTTCTGAACTTCATGATTGAAAAAATGTGTGTATGTGAAAAAAATAAGATTTTCAATGAAAATTAAAGTTTTGTAAGTATAAGACTCATTATTCAGTCAACAAATATAATCAGAATACATTCAGAAAGCTGATTGAAAAATGATTATAAATTTTTGATCACCTAAAGTAAACACATTTGATTATTTCTTTTGTTCAATTGTATGATAACTCATTATTTAGTCAGGAAGAGTAATTAAATTGTATTTATATGTAGGGAAATTGAAAATTTAATCATCTAAATGCTGAGTGGAAGGCCCACTACCTTTTGAAATACTCTTTAGTACCTTTCATTTGATACCCATGTCATACAAACACATTCCAAGGTTACCCTAGGTTCATTTTCCTACATGGTGATTTTCCCTTATTTGACAAAAGGTGAAGGAAAATCGTTCCAAAAAACGTCACCGTTTGTCTACAATTTGGTCGATATTTTCCAAACGTATGTGATATGGAATTAAAAACCACTTATAAACCATTTACGAAACCCTAAGAAACCAACGCAGCTAAGCTCTGAGTATGTAATGTTCGGTTACACTAAGCCTTCCTAACTTGTTTATTATCAATATACTCTCCTCTCACTTCTTTTCACGCTAATACAATTTGTGAAATGAGTCGGATATGTCCTTTTTAGGAACCTTGTCTAGTTCGTCGATCGTCGCCTTTTGAATGCGGTCAATTGAGTTTTATTTATTTGAGTAAAAATTATTTTCAGTTCTGATTATATTTTTCTTTCACTCTCTAGAATTTTATGTGTGTAAGAAAATTTTAGAAGTCTTTTTATTAATTGTTTGGGGCCGCTAAAATTGGGGGCCCCAGGCAACTACCTATTCTGCCTAATTGTTAATCCGGCCCTGACAATGGCGCTGGAACATATCGGATCTATATATATCCGGCAAACGAACATCAACATCGATAACACTTCCCAAAACCTTCAGGGTGTGCCTTTATCGCTACAATAACGGCGATAACAAATTGACAACACGCCGAAATGTAATCACGCTACAGGGTAGTGACTACACGTAAACTTCCATTCCAAATGCAAGTTAAATGGTCCGGAAAGGCTAAATGGTAAAAAAGTAAGGCACGTTCTTCTTTATCACTTTATTTCAGCCGTTTGGTTCATAAAATCTCCAATTTAGATCACAATTAGACTACTTTTAGCAGTTTTAAGTCAACATGACCTACATACATACATAGCGTGTATCTATATCTACATATTCCCGCTCATTCAGCAACTAGACCATTTCAAAACATGGCACAGACTTGGCGCCAAAATCTATTATTAATGTCATTGTAGTTGTTTTCCCTTTTTAATTTTCATTATTTCATATTCTCCACAACCTTCGCCGATGCCATCGGAAGATTTGGCTACATTGCAGGCTCCTTTTTGTCTTCTCTCGTATGATTTTATAATTTTATTCAACATTAAAAATTTTTACTCCTGCATGACTGTTGCCGATGCTAACGCTAGGCGGATGCTGTGTTGATGAGTGAAAATTCATGAGAGAGCCATAGTGTGGCATATTCAACGCCGAGTAGTAGCAAAAGCAGGTGGACCAGCCGTTGGGTCGGGTGGGATGAGCCGCAGGAGCATTGCCGGCAACGGTAAACGGCAAACCAAGTAAATGAATAGAATGAATGAAAACAAAATGAATAAAAGATAATGAGAGAATTTGCGGCTGATGAAGTTGGTTGTTGTTGTTGGTGTGTTTGGTGTGGCTGCCATAAAATGCTTTTAAACGCGCGGTTGGGGTAATGAAAACGGATAGAAGCGCCAAATGAGACCAACACGGAAATGGTAAAATTGGAGTGCACTTTTTGTTTGTGGAGGCGCGGTTGTTGTTGGTTGGTTAAATAGCATGTTTTGTTCAGTCGTTGATGAGATAATGGGTCGGTGGTACTTTCTGCTCTACATGCGACGGTTTAACAACCGTCCTTCCCTTCGCGCGGCACCCAGCTTTTGTCGTTGATATTGCCGCTAAAAAGGAAATTATTTGAAATATGGGTTTCAAGGTCAAGGTGACGCTGCATTTTTTGTTGGCGCTTCGCGAAAGAGGACAATACTGCCGCTTGTGATAGTAAACGTTAGTGTTTGTTGTTGTTACTTATGTTCAACAATTATTTCATTCCATGTTGATTACGAACTGGCGAATGCATAGTTTTTATGCAAGTTGATGTGTTGCATCGCACACGGTGTCTGAAATAATAGTCGGATGAATTAAATGGAGGCAGATTTATAATTTACTGACTCTCAAAAAATTATCGCTCCGTCGGTTCGTCCGTCCGCCGTTAACACGATAACTTGAGTAAATTTTGAGGTACCTTGATGAAATTTGGTATGTGGGTTGCTGAGCACTCATCTCAGATCGCTATTTAAAATGAACCATATCGGACTATAACGACGCCCACTTTTTCGATATCGAAAATTTCGAAAAACAGAAAGAGTACAATAATTCATTACCAAAGACAGATAAAGCAATGAAATTTGGTAGGAGAGTTGAACTTATGACGCAGAATAGAAAATTAGTAAAATTTTGGACAATGGGCGTGGCACCGCCCACTTTTAAGAGAAGGTAATTTAAAACTTTTGCAAGCTGTAATTTAGCAGTCGTTGAAGATATCATGATGAAATTTGGCAGGAACGTTACTCCTATTACTATAAGTACGCTTAATAAAAATTTGCAATATCGGAGAAGGACCACGCCCACTTTAAAAAAAAAAAAATTTTAAAGTAAAATTTAACAAAAAATTTAATATTTTTACAGTATATAAGTAAATTATGTCAACATTCAACTCCAGTAATGATATGATGCAACAAAATACAAAAATAAAAGAAAATTTCAAAATGGGCGTGACTCCGTCCTTTTTCATTTAATTTGTCTAGGATACTTTTAATGCCATAAGTCGAACAAAAATTTACCAATCCTTTTGAAATTTGGTAGGGGCATAGATTTTATCACGTTTTCTGTGAAAATGGGCGAAATCGGTTGAAGCCACGCCCAGTTTTTATACACAGTCGTCCGTCTGTCCTTCCGCATGGCCGTTAACACGATAACTAGAGCAAAAATCGACATATCTTTACTGAACTTAGCTCACGCACTTACCTGAACGCACTTTATCTTGGTGTAAAAAATGAACGAAACCCGACTATGACCACGCCCACTTTTTCGATATCGATAATTACGAAAAATGAAAAAAAAATGCCATAATTCTATACCGAATACGAAAAAAGGGATGAAACATAGTAGTTGGATTGGTTTATTGACGCGAAATATAACTTTAGAAAAAACTTTGTAAAATGGTTGTGACACCTACCATATTAAGTAGAAGAAAATGAAAAAGTTCTGCAGGGCGAAACAAAAAACCCTTGAAATCTTGGCAGAAATCCAACAGATGATGTTCTGGGTCACCCTGGTCCACATTTTGGTCAATATCTGGAAAACGCCTTCACATATATAACTACCACCACTCCCTTTTAAAACTCTCATTAATACCTTTAATTTGATACCCATATCGTACAAACATATTCTAGAGTTACCTCTGGTCCACCTTTATGGCGATATTACGAAACGGCGTCCACCTATAGAACTAAGGCCCACTCCCTTTTAAAATACTCATTAACACCTTTCACTTGCTACCCATATCGTACAAACAAGGTCTAGAGTCACCCCTGCTCCACTTTATTGCGATACCTCGAAAAGGCGTCCACCTATAGAACTAAGGCCCACTCCCTTTTAAAATACTCATTAACACCTTTCGTTTGATACCCATATTGTACAAACGCATTCTAGAGTCACCCCTGGTCCACCTTTAGGGCGATATCTCGAAAAGCGACCACCTATACAACTACCACCACTCCCTTTTAAAACCCTCATTAATACCTTTAATTTGATACCCGTGTCGTACAAACAAATTCTAGAGCCAACCCTGATCCACCTTTATGGCTATATCCCTAAATGGCGTCCACCTATAGAACTATGGCCCACTTCCTCATAAAATACTCTTTAATGCCTTTCATTTGATACACATGTCATACAAACACATTCCAGGGTTTCCCTCGGTTCATTTTCCTACATTGTTATTTTCCCTTATGTTGTCACCATAGCTCTCAACTGAGTATGTAATGTTCGGTTATACTCGAACTTAACCTTCCTTACTTGTTTTTAAATGCAGCTTGAATCACCACTGATTGCCAAAGTAGGGTGTCAATAAGAACCAGAAAGGAGGTCTAAGTGTTCTCATGTATGTATGTATATATTTAGGATACGTTGAAAGGGAAATATCACGACGGTGAAATGATATTGCAACGAATTCGTGAAACTTTTAATTATTTTGCAGCTTCTGTTATCGTTCGAATCTCTGAACTGTCGTATAAATAATTCAGATATTCAGTACAGCAAAATGTTTATTATTTACACTACTTTCGTAGTACTTCACAATTAAATTACTCGCGTATTTCAATTATAGCGTGCTTAAGTCAAAATGAATCACCTTCGCTTGGACTGGGCCGATTTTATATTATCAGTTCGCCTCATCCACCCATTTCTCTAAGGGTGTAGACTTTTCGCGAACAGCCGTCTTGAATGGTTGCTTATGTACTTTTTATTGACTTTGGGTATATACATGTATATCTGAAGCTTATGTAAGGCCATATGCTGACTTAATTTCCGTCTACGTGTGTGTGAAATATTTCCTTCGCTTCTAGCTGCTGGTTATGTGTGTGAAATATTCTTCGTTGCCTTGTTGTTGTGTAGCATTTATTTTCTAGCGGAACAGAGTTTCGCATCGACAACAAAATAAAAAAAAGTCAGCAAATCCATATTTCTAAATTCAATTCCCTCTGTACTTTCTAAATTCAGTCATCATCATCATCCAGCTTTCCCTGTTTCGCGATAACTAACGCCTATTGGGATCATCATCGGAGGTCAAATTTTCCTCTTTCAACTCAGTGGAGGTCTCTAAGTTCCTTTGCTTCTAATAATTTGTGTTGGCTGAAATACTTTATTGGCCGGAACATTTTCTTCCATACGCATAACGTGTTTTAGCCTGAGAAGCCTTTAAGTTTTTAATCGTTGCACTATCTCTATAGCTGGGTAAAGCTCATATAGCTTATTATTGTACCTCATTCGATACTCGCCGTCGGCATCACGGATAGGACCATGAAGCTTACCGAGAATTATGCTGTCGAATATTCCAAGAGCCATGTCATCTTCTCTCGATAAAGGGGTATAATGAGCGACTTGTAGAGCGTGATGTTTGTTTGTATAGAGAGGGCTTTGCTTTTAAATTGACTACTTAGCCCAAAGCAGTATTTGTGGACAGAAGCTATTCTCAATTTAATTAAATTGTTTTTGCTGCTACTGCTGGTGTAGTATATTTGAAGCTTCGTTTGTATTCACTGCCTCGGAGAGATCCTTCCCAAACCTTACCAAGCGGTTGGCGTAGCTCAACGTCATTTGGCAGAGCAATATTAACTTTGCAAGGAACTTAAATCCAATTTTCTATATAATATTCAATAGGCTTGATATGTTGTTCCATAACAATTATCTTTAAATATTAGAATTCAATATTAAAAGCAATCGGAGAAAGAAAACTCCAGTATACCATCGTCAGTTTTTTATAAAGATAATCACCCCAGCAGGAGCCTTCAGCTTTTTGTGGATTATTTTCTTCAAATTTCGCTCCTGATTCACGATATGAGTGTGGCGGAGACGTTTTCCTGAAATTCTCTCTTGGATTCGGTTCAGTCATTTTGACAGTAGAAGAGGTCCTGAAAGGTACTTCCGGTATTAAATCCGCTTAGCAATTGGACAGAGATGGCCTAGCAGAAGTTATTATAAATAATAAAATGAATAATTAAAAAAAAAAAATAATGAACATGATTAGCCTGGTGTCATTGGGCCACTTGAGCGCAGTGCGCTGCCACAACGTCCAATTATTATTATTATTTAAGGTGCCTTGTAAATAGCCTCTATAACTCCAATATTGAAAAAACGTTTATAAGAATGATGTGCCCAATTACAGATTGATTTCAAAATTATCTGCAGCTTCTAAAATGTTCATAAAAATTTTTAAGAATAACTGCTTTTCGCAGTAAGGAGTAGAATTTGCTCAGAATTTTTTTTTTTTTTTTTTTAATGGGAGATCCACATTTTCAAATCTGCAGCAATGCAAGAAGATTTTTAAAATCTCGATTTCAAAACTGAAGAGCTTTGACTTTCACTTTACTTTTCTGCTGGTATTCCTCAAAGCAATATCTTGGGCCCCTTGTTGTTCATCACTATTATCAATGATATCAGTTCGTTATTTCAAGACTCGTAAGTTTCTGCTCCATGTTGTTGATCTTAAGAAATACTCCGTAGTTTGTGGTTGGTTGACAATCTTTTCCTTCAAGGCGGCCTAGAAAGACTTCATTCATGGTGAAAATTTGTCACAGTCTACATACTCCAAAAAACTTAGCACTTTTCCTACGTGCTATTTCAGTTCTAAAACAATTCTTACATTGACTTCTGAAATCAAGAATTTGGGCGTTTATTTTCATATAAAACTTAGGTTTTCGACTTTCATCAATTATATTCATTATCTCAAAATCGTATGCTACGTTAGGCTTCATCCGAAGGAATAGCAATTCCAATTTGCTTTATGTTTCTTTTATAAGATCCAGGGTCGACTGAAGGCTTCACCATGCCTCATACATTAGTCGCCTAGAAAGGGCTAAGACAGATTTGCTTTACGATTTTTGAACTTCACTGAACCGATGCTATCTTATGAATACTGCGGTATACTTCTTAATATTAAACCGCTAAAAAGTAGGTGATCATAGCTTTCATACATTTTTGTCGCCAATATAGTGAATGGTTCTGCGGATTGTCCTAATCTTTTGAAAAAACTATACTACCATGTCCCCATGCATATTCTTAGATTATCTGCCTTGTTTTGCATTGGTCACGTTCGATCTAACTATGCTAAATATGCATCACTTCTACGAATCCTTGCGGAGTTATGTTGTGTTCCAAATGTTCACTCGTCCACACCTAATCGACTTTCATTACTTTATTGTTATTTCTAACATCCTAAATTGCCCAATTTTTCAATAAATATTTCTTGTTCATTTGACCGAATTGAATAAATAATTAAATATTTGTTGCATAAGAATTATTAGTGAATTAAATAAAAATTTATCTGTAATACCGCAGGGAATTTATACTGGCGGGTGGGACGTGATAGTATTATCAAACCACATGAGTATTATTGTAAATATGTAAGCGGATATGGATTTTTGTATGCATGCATTCCAAACCTGTATGGATTCTTGAATAAAATCTAATTTTGTATGCTGTCGAAAATTTCCATATGAACAAATTTTTATGAATAGCTTTAGATGTTCATACCCATCAAAAAATTGGCACTCCATGAAATATGTGAGAATTAATCACCTAAAAAACGAAGTCATAGAACAGTGACCACAAAAATTAAACGGTTACTGTGCAGGTAAAAGTACTATCATCGTACTGCTGTTTGCTTAGTCGTTGACAGGTTGACCCTAGTACCGTCCTATGATGGCGTTTTTGTTGGTTGAGTTCGTAGTTATCCGGGTGTTTATGGCCTTTATAGCGGTAGTAGTGCTATGGGTTTTACAGAAGCCATGCTGATGGGTGGCTAAACTAAAATTCGTAGTGAAATGAGGTAGCAGAACGGTTTCCAATGTCTTCGCTACTGACGAAGGAAAGAATGATCGGCCGATGTGACCCAATATCGTTAGCCAGCTTCTTAGACTTTATTAGTGGAATTATCGTTGCCATTCAGGTAGCTTAATCCCTCATGGCGAAGTTGTTATAGAATTGGCTTGTCTATAACGCATGTTCCTATTGATTTAGAGGGCTTGGCGTTTTTAAAGGCTTCTTCAACCTCGGTGGTGATAGTAACGGGTAGCACGCCGTGTTTGTGTTAATGGGCGTGACTATTTGCACGACGCCCGAATACGTTTTTAATGTGGTTCAGGCACACCTGAACTGATGAGCTCCGTTTATTTGGAGACCACTACTTACAAATTTCTGCTCACATTTTTCAAGTTTTCATCTGAAGAAAAAGTGATAAATGCCTATTTGCTGTGCTAGTTCCATACCGCTGATGTCGACCAGGAATACCAACGGTCGTAGGGTGCGTTGAAATCGCCAAGAATAAGACGGTTTTCGCCACTAAGTTGAGCACTGATATTAGAGCGATAGCCACTTGAACATCAGGTGGAAGGTCAACATCACCTGCCCGGATGGTTATGCCTTCACTTGTTACGGTTTTGTTTCTGCGGCTGATATTGGGCTGAAAAAGACTATATTGCACAGTGTGATGGGGGATAAAGGCGAGACCTTCACCATTACCCCTTGCGCAATATTTTCTATGAATGTTGTAGCCATTGCAAGTTCGGAGGTCCGATCTGGCTGTTAGGTTTGCTTTTTGAGTTGCAGCTATACGGCTATTATTTTTATTCATGTAATCTCCGTGATCCTTCCGATTTACTAGTTACAATTTAATTGCAGAATTCTGAAGTGCAACGGGGGCAGTCGTCACTCTTGGAGAAAAAATGGATGGTCACGCTCTTAAAGATTTTCGACTTTGTCGTGTGTGCTGCCCGACTGCTGCCGGTGGTGAATGGCTGGTACTTGGAATGCGCCGGTCGGAGGATTGTCACTGCCAAACACTGAACTTCTATGAAGCGCTGCTGCTGAAGGTGGCGAATGTACACTTGAGCGTTAACCGCGGGACGCCATTGGACGCCACAAAATTTTTATAGAAAATTCTGGGTCGATGAACGTTTGGTTCTAGCCCACAAAATATCGAACGATGCAACCATCCTTTGTAGGTGAAACACTTACAAGAGTGTGAGCACCTGAGGTAGATTCTTTTCCGGCATATACAACGAAACCACAGTTGTTCCGGTAGATAGAACCGGCTGACGTGGGAAGCTAGCTCTTATTGATATAAACCTCTTTCCACATAGTGATTACACAAATTTTTGTTGGGTATCATCGTATCGGTGCTTGTGTGTGCGATTTATTTTCAACGAAAAGCCAAATATAATATCAGAAAAGGGAATTGCAACAGTTGCAGCAGCGGAAATGTTAAAGGAATTCTTGATGCTGAATCTGTAACAATGATAAACAAGAATAAAAAAAAATAACAGAAAATCATACTGAAAACGTAAATCAACTGCAGCAATAAAGGATGCTGAGATTTTTTATATTTTCTGGGAAAAATATGTGGAAAATTTCAAAATGAAAGAAAATTTTTATACGAATGTGTAAAGCATTGAAGGATGCTTCGACGTTTGTGAAATGGAATGAATTGGGGAAAAGATGAAGTGAATTACTGCAAATGAAATTAATTCTAGAAAGACCCTTGGTTATATTCCTTTTACTTTGCATTTTGAAAAGATCGTGAAATCTTCACCCGTTACTTAAAAAAATTGAATCGTATTTGAGTTATAAAGACAAGCAAATAATACATTTTTATTATCCCGTATAATTTGTTGTTAGCTTGATTAAGCATCATATGGGAGGTTCTATGAGAAAGTTAACCTGGATGCGTGAAT
Organism: Eurosta solidaginis; assembly: GCF_040869045.1. Classification (NCBI taxonomy): domain Eukaryota; kingdom Metazoa; phylum Arthropoda; class Insecta; order Diptera; family Tephritidae; genus Eurosta; species Eurosta solidaginis. Next base: position 239,302,652 of record NC_090323.1, read on the forward strand.
AATTTTTCTTATAAAACTGAAGAACGTGTGCGTTATTTTTATACTCAGTTGAGCAGAGCTCACAGTGTATATTAACTTTGATTGGATAACGGTTGGTTGTACATATATAAAGGAATCGAGATAGATATAGACTTCCATATATCAAAATAATCAGGATCGAAAAAAAATTTGATTGAGCCATGTCCGTCCGTCCGTCCGTCCGTCCGTTAACACGATAACTTGAGCAAAAATCGATATATCTTCACTAAACTCAGTTCACGTACTTATCTGAACTCACTTTATCTTGGTATGAAAAATGAACGAAATCCGACTATGACCACGCCCACTTTTTCGATATCGAAAATTTCGAAAAATTAAAAAATGTCATAATTCTATACCAAATACGAAAAAAGGGATGAAACATGGTAAGGTAATTGGATTGTTTTATTGACGCGAAATATAACTTTAGAAAAAACTTTATAAAATGGTTGTGACACCTACCATATTAAGTAGAAGAAAATGAAAAAGTTCTGCAGGGCGAAATAAAAAACTCTTAAAATCTTGGCAGGTATTACATATATAAATAAATTAGCGGTAACCAACAGATGATGTTCTGGGTCACCCTGGTCCACATTTTGGGCGATATCTGGAAAACGCCTTCTCATATACAACTACCACCACTCCCTTTTAAAACTCTCATTAATACCTTTAATTTGATACCCGTATCGTACAAACACATTCTAGAGTCACCCCTGATACACCTTTATGGCGGTATCCCTAAATGGCGTCCACCTATAGAACTATGGCCCACTCCCTCATAAAATACTCTTTAATGTCTTTCATTTGATACACATGTCATACAAACACATTCCACGGTTTCCCTCGGTTCATTTTCCTACATGGTTATTTTCCCTTATGTTGTCACCATAGCTCTCAACTGAGTATGTAATGTTCGGTTACACCCGAACTTAACCTTCCTTACTTGTTATTATTATTACTAGGCCTGGAAGCACTGCGCCTTTTGTGCAGATCAATTGTGCATGACCTTTGAGCCTAATTTTGTATCTGGAGGCTTTTGATGTATTTAATTACCTATTTACTCCATATCACATAGGGATTAAGAGACACACCACCTAGATTGGAGAGTCTCTGCCTAGCTAGAGCGACGCATTTGCAGAGAATGTGAACCGGCGTTTCATCTTCCAGCTCACAGAAACGATAAATTTGAGTATTGGATAAATATGGCCTACTTAGGTGATATCGTAGACCCCAGAACGTGTGGATACAAATGTTGTAAGAACTGACAATCAACCTTTAAATATTAAATTTTATCTTAAAGTTTATTTTAAAGACCTTTTTTTTTCTCTTAACATGCAGTACTGTTTTATGTAGAATAGGTCTGCCCCTGGTTCACTTCTCGGAATATTATCTTTGTCGAAGAGATACCTGTACACTGAAAGAAATGGTGCTAGTAAAATCAGCAAATCGATTCTGTTGTTCTTGACTTAACGGAGATTCGGTGAAATTGATCGAATTATGGTTAATTCGACCGAGTTCTTTGTCAAGCGAACAAATTAGCTTAGTAATTTCAACAGAAGAGAACAAAATTTTGTAAAATTGACAGATTCCTAATCAATCTAACTGATTTTTCTTTGAACACAACTGATCTTACAGGTCATTTTAACAGCGATCAACTCTCAATACATGAGAAAATTTCAAAGAGAATTTTACGCTCACTGCGCTTTCTACTTTGTGCTTATGACGATGGTGCCTCTTGTTAAAAAAAAACACCAAAATAAGAAAACCATCAAATCGAAAAACTCACAAAATGGGAAAACAATAAAAAACTAGTTTTTCAGTTATCAATACGAAACGAAAAAACCCTTGTTAGAATTTACTGTGCAAAAAATTTTGAGACACCGGGACACCTATTTATCGGGTACAATTTTGCAACTTCTCGTCGAAGCGAAATGCAAAATTCCGCCCTCTTGTTGTAAAAGTTTTGCTTGAGCGAACAGGATTTTTCCAAAGTTAGTATTATTTTGTTAAAGTTTTTATGAGTTTTCACTCACGCTAACGAATAAAAAAAACATCCCTTTTTAATGTTGATGTTTCCGACAAAATATAAGTTTGAGTTGTTTTGGAATCGTTTCAACTTAAAGTGTTACGAAAATTAAACTTGCAGAATTGCATGTAAAGTTACTCCAGTGGCGAATTACCTTCTAGCGATTTGATTCTTTACTTTTCTATAACTTACAAGTTTTCTTTTTAAAATGCTACATCAAACATTTATACTACAAATTTTGTTCGAAACAATCAAGTATGGCAACTACATGCGAGAGAAGAAATTGAGAATGAGCTGAGCTGCCACTGAAAGAATTGAGAATCAGTTTTGTGAATACTATTTTCATTTCTATATTCATATGTAGCAAGCATGCGTATTTATGTATTTAGATATTTACGTATTTATATGACGGCCGCCGTGGTGTGATGGTAGTGTGCTCCGCCTACCACACGGAAGACCCTGGGTTCACACCCCGGGAAAAGCAACATCAAAATTTTATAAACAAAGTTTTTTAATTAGAAGAAAAATTTTCTAAGCGGAGTCGCCCTTCGGCAGTGTTCGGCAAGCACTCCGAGTGTATTTCTGCCATGAAAAGCCCCGACACATAAGCACTTTTTCATATAGATGAGTTTAACACAAGCTTATGCATTATGAGTACCTAGATTGCACGCATTTTTATGGAGAACGGTAGAATGAGCGACACTGGCGCCATCTGATATTGAAAAGTAGCCACCTCCCAAATTTTGTTCCAAGCAAATCATAAGAAGAAGAATTTGACATTTGCTTTGGCTAAATGCGTTGGCACACTTTGCAAGTGAAACTATTTTTTCCACTGGTTGGTAAAATTTCTAACATTTTTCGCAATTGAAATCTGCAATATAACAATCGAATACGACACAAAATATGTTAGCAAGTATTTTTATTGTATAGGGAGAATATTTACAACAGTGCTTCGCGAAATTTTGTATGTGCATGTCCAAGGCGTAATAAACTTCAATTTGCCAAGTCTGAAGTTCCTTCATATTTACAAACGCAAAATCTTGGTTGATTGTGGCGCTGTTACTGTCACGCATAAGCTTGTGTTAAACGCATCTATATAAAAAATGTCATTGTGCCACCGCCTTAAATGCTCTAAGTGTAAACTCATATGCCTTGCAGATGCCGTTCGGAGTCGGCATAAAACAAGTAGATCGCGTCCCGCCAATTTGTAAGAAAAATTAAAAAAGGAGCACGACGCAAATTGGAAGGGAAGTTCGGCCTAAAATCTCTTCGGAGGTTATCGCTATTTATTTATATGGCAACATATGTACACTCATACAAAGCTGTCGCGACAACTTTTTTGTTCATTTGACTACTAAAACGGTCAACTACGAATCAACGATTTGTGCGCAGTTGATTCAACATCTTGTTGCGGTGGATAAAAATAGACAGAAACTTCGGTTGAATTGACCCGTATTTCGGTAAATTTTTGGAGTGATATTACAACTAATTTTGGTGTCACCGCTTTTGATTGTTATATTGCGCAATAGCAGATGTGAACAGCAAACCGCATTGATTGTAGTGGTAGCGTGATGCGCATTCCCACCGAACGTCATGGGTTCAAGTATAAGCCGAATTATTATTATTTATGGCGTTTCCTTTTCTGGAAATGGCGTCGTCCTATTGATTTTTCTCAACTCTCCCGTGAGTTTGTGCGTTTCTTTCAAAAAATATTTTCCACTGAATAATAAAACAGGTCTCATTAATAGAGCCTACGATTTCTCGAACGTGTTTTTCGCGACCCTTGGCTTCTGGTGAGATTATCGAGAATCGAAATACTCGTAAGGCTCGCGAACTTCGGGACATTCAATTTAATCAATGCATTGGATGTTTAATATATAGCTTACGATTTCTTCTGGAGCACAAACGAAAATTTCCACAGCACCACAATTAATTATTGATTGATTTATTGATTTAATGATATTCGCACATTTACAATTGACAATTAAAAAAAAACTAAAAACACGCAAAAATGGTGCCGTTTTAGTATATACAATTCCTTAAATATTTGATGTTTATAGCACCGTAACACAAAGGTTCGTGTCTCCGCTATTATGCAGAACTCGTTTTGTAGCGAGTTATTTAAACACTACCGCCAGTTTTCAATAATTGCCGCTAGATGGATCTAACTCTCCTTTGCGCGGTTAGCCTAGACTCTAGGCCCTAGAGAGTTACAAACAAGCATATGTATGTACATACAAATGAAGCTAATATAAGCGAGTTGAAAACCACCGAATACATAGAATTTAACAAATGCAGCAGCTAAATTAAATGTCGAGAAGCTCGCTATAGTTACGAGTATTCGAGATACGAGAATCTAGCGAGAAGCCGGGCTTCTCGATTTCTCGGGTTTCAAAGATCTCGCTTGTGTTTGAGAAGAAATCGTAAGCTCTACACATTACTTCCAAAAAGAGCCATTTAGCATAGCGCCAGGTCACCTTATTCAAAAGTAAAAATTTAAAAGTGCACCATGAGGGCAACATTTTTCCAGAAAAGAAAACACCCTTAGATTCACCTTATTAGTTCACATTAATGATTTACGAAAAAAAAAAACAGAAATATTGGAAAATAAAAACACATTAACGATTTACTATTTTTTCTCATAAAAAGTAAAAATTTGGAATACAAATTCGAAAGTTTGTTATTCCAAATTTTTTACAATTTTTGAAAATTTATTTTTTAACAAGAATAGAAGAAAGAAAAAAATTTAGACAATAGCTCATTGTAAAGATCCATTCCGGGAATTGCTAAACTCTTTCAGTTCTAACCATTCAGCTTTCACAGCGATTGTTTGTTTGCCTTCGTAATTTCTATTTTTAGTCTTTTTCTTGCCAATTAAATTTGAAAATGTTGCGACATCTGTCGAAGAAACGATGTGATTATTGGGTTTATTTAAATATATTTTAATAGCAACGATGACATAGTATCATGTTTTTTAACCCTTTTCCCCATGCTCTGGGTTTTGTTAAGAGCTTTTTTGTTGTTTCATCGACCTTTTGAAACACTAATCAGCAAGCCTATTAAGACACAAAAGAATTGAAAATGTTTATAGTTTATTTTTAAAAATTTAAGGAATGCTTAAAAAAGAACCTTAATTCAGAGATATTAGCAATGATTTAAAATTTTTTATTTAATGCTGCATAAAAAGCAAATACAAAACATTTCCAAATATAACAAAAGTTGAACATTACAACAAGTAAAGGTGTCTAAGTTCGGTTGTAACCGAACATTATATAATCAGCGTGAACTTTAATTGTACATTTCATTTCAGATAAATTACTTTTCTACAAAACACGTGGCACCGCCCGTTTAAAAAAAATATCTCCCCATTTCCTCTTACAATAAAACTTGATAAGTGAAATATCATTGATTCAAAACTATTTTTTGCTAAGTTATAGCTTATTATTTTCGTCTTCGACCCTTTTATAAATCTTTTATATGAAAGTGGGCGTGGTCTTTAACCGGTCTCGTCCATTTTTTTTGGAAATATTTCCTGCTGTAGAGAAAATTTGTGTACCCAATTTTATTACGATCCATTAATTTTTCTTCCAGTTATGGCTCCCGAAACATAGAAAATTGCCATAAAAGGGGCGGTATCACGCCCATTTTTTTTTTAATTTGAAGTTTTTCCTATTTACAGTTATAAATCTACTTGGGAAATGAAATACCGTTGATATACAGCTCTTTTTTTTGCAAAGATATAGCTTATTTTATTCGCCCACGACCCTTTTAAAAATCTTTTATATAAAAGTGGGCGTGGTCCTTAACGGATTTCGTAAATTTTTCTTTAAAGCATTCCTTATAGTAAAGGCAACCTCTCTGCCGAATTTTGTTATGATAGGTTTAACGATTTTTGATTTATGATAATATTTGTAAAATTTATTTTATCACAAGTGGGCGGTGCCACGCCTATTTTAAATTTGTTTTTTAAATTTTTATCAAGAGTCTCAATATCAGTACACACGTCAAATTTCAACATTCTAGGTGTATTATTTACTAAATAATCAGGTTTTTGTGGTTTCCAAAATGTTATATATATAAAAAGGGTAATCCGATTTCTCTCGTTTTCAATACCAATCTATTCTGGGTCCATATAAGCTCGTGTACCAAAGTTGGTGAAGATATCTCAATATTAACACAAGTTGTCGTGTTTACGGACAGACGGACGGACGAACATCTATATCTATCTCGATTCCTTTATAACTGTACAACCAACCGTTATCCAATCAAAGTTAATATACTCTGTGTGCAAAGCACGCTGAGTATAAAAATGTTTGGGAATACGCCTTCTTTTACTTTGGATTATGTAGTGGCATACTTCCAAGTAAAACACTTGGTGTTACGTCACTGTACTAGAAGAGTTTTTTTACTTGGGACTCTGCCACTTGGTATTATGTCATGTCAACGTAACAAAGCTTGTTGTTCTCAATTTGTCATTTATCAATAAAAAAAATATATTTATGTATGTGCACATATTTATTTCGCACGAAATTGTAGATATACATATGTACATACATACTCGTTTAAATGTGAATATGAATATCATCTTTCAAGCAAAATGAAACAAGCACAACATCAAAATATGCAAATTGGAATTTCAGTTCGTAAACATACAGGATATTGTTATATGCATACATACACATACACCTCTATTCGTATATGTAAACACATACATACATATATACAACCTTTTGCAAAGTCGTCAATCCAATGCCCAGAAGCGTTGCTGTGTTTCATCGAAATTCAAAATTTATTGTATTCTTGTCGCAAGTCCTGCTGTCAACCATTCCAACGACATATAAATGTATATCCTTTCTTACATCCATCCAACTATCAAGTCATCCATCCATCAGTGCAAAAATATTCTTCACATCCTTTGCAATCACACAGCAGCAACTTCACAACCTCCCAACTTCGCCACATCGATTCGCAGCAACCGCAGTTAACCCCGTTTCATTTTGTTGCTTTATCTGCTTCTTCTGCACTATACTTGCTTTCTCTTCTTACTCCACTATGCAATTTCCTATTATTATCGTGCTTCGCCTTTTCATTTTTCGTATTTCATCCCCTTGAGCAATATTGTTGGTTAAAAATATGTTTGTTGGTGTTGTTGTAGTTGAAAATCAGCATATCCACCAGGACCAGCCATTATGCTGTTTGTATGCATGTATGTATGTATATACAAACGTGTATAATAAAGTATATTTACATACATACATATATTGTTGGTATACCTATTTCGTTATCGCACATTTTCACATTCTCGCCCGTTTCGTAGCTCTTTCCAACTCGATTTGCTACTTAGCTCTGTTCACTATTTTGTAGGGGGCACTATTAAACTCTGTTGACGGTATGAACCTGACCAATGCGCATGCTTATCGATTTGCTCATTCCATGAAATTCATAAAAGGATATTCTGCCTGCTTTTTTTTTCGGTGTCCTTTCGCTCTGCTTCAATCAACAGCTAGGATACGCAGGCATTTCATTCACACACAAAGTACTCTAGTGAAATAGAGAAATATGTATTGATTTGCTCTCAATGATAGAAGCAACGAGAGAGGGCGAGAGTATACAGGTAGCATGCAGTAAGGAAGAACGGGTGGGGATTCATAATTACTATGCGAACGATGTGATAATGAAACGAAAAAACCAAATTAACAAAATGCCTTTGTGTTTGTATAAATTTTAGTGTGTATGTAGGTGTTTGTGTGTCATTATAAAAACAATGAGCAAAGCTTTTAAAATATTTTGGTATACCCATACACACACACACACACATGTAAATATCTACGAATACCAAGTTTGCCTTATTTTTCTTCCTTGCCAGATTTAATGACGTAATGGGCAGTGAGGTAGTCCGTAGTGCTTTCCATGCCTTATTTTGGCGTGCTCTTCGCTTTTGCCCCCACATCACGTCGCAGCAATTAAGCAACAGTTGTAATTAAATGAAACTGGGTTTCGAGTTCAAGGTAAGCCAACGAACCCGGACAGCGTGCAAATTGTGTGATTGTGTTTGGCTTTGCGGAATTCGGCTAAAACAAAGTTTTTGGTGCAGTGTGGCGTTGAAAGTGAAAGATAATGATGATGTTGATGATAATAATGTGTACATTTTTAAATATAATTGTGTTATGCATAAAACATTTTTTTAAAAATCAAGATATATAATTAGATATTGTGATATCAAATAGATATGGGTATCTACACACATTTCGATGGAAAAATCATTTGAAGAGAAACTGTTGGAAAAATTAGCTCAATGCTCGTGGATTTTAAGCGAAAAAGATGCTTCAAAATGAAATTAGTACTAAATAAATTAAACAATATTTATGTTACTCCCATTTCGGGATACCTTTTTTTGATGAATTGATCATAACGAGAATAAAAAGAAGATACAAAACTTTTAAACACTTCCTTTATATAGAATGTGTCCCACACAAACATAATGTTGATACATTCTGATTTTGAAATTTTAACACCTACATATTGTAAACGGGTTGGTAACGAAATCCTGTGTTTGCAAAATCCCGAAAGCAAAATCCTGCTTTTTAAAATCCTGTTTTTAAAAAATCCTGCTTTTTTTAATCCTGATTTTTTAAAATTCGGCTTCTCAGAATCCCGAATTATAAAATTCTGTGTTTAAATGTAATATGTGTGTACACATTATTTTTTATTTTCTTATTCCACCCATATTAACATACATATGTATGTATGTACACATGTTTATTGACGAATTGTGGAACTAGAAATACTGTTATACATCGTAGACTAAAAGTCATTGTAGGTAAAAGTACCTCACAATTTTATAAACTCGTATCAAATTTACAAAAGGAGCTTATTTATGCGAAAACTCAAATACAAAGATGGGAAAATGGAGAAATAATAAGAAAGAAAAGAAACATAATTAAAAAAAAAAAAAACAAGTAACAACGAAGAGTTATCAAAAATGGAATGAATTAAGTCAACTAAGTTATTTGAAGAGAATTGCAAAAAATATTCCAATTTACTAGATTAAATATTTATATACATACACACATACATATATAAAAACATGTTACGAATAAAGGGCTAATTAATGTTGACTTATAACCATAAAACCACAGCCTGATAAAACAGCTGATCGAACATACCTTATGGAAATCAATGTAATCGATTAATGGTGCCATACCATAACACTAACGCCATAACCATACCATAGCCAACCAATTGGTTTTTGGTGTTTCGCCATATCCATAAACTAAAAATATTTGAGTTGGTGAATTTATTAACTTTTTGTATATTTTATTTATTGTTTTAGATACGTTTTGACTATTATTTATTTTTTGTGGAATATGTTTGTAATTTTTTTGTATTTTCTTCATTTTTATGAAATTTTCACGATTTTTAGGTTAAGGCACCATTAATCGATCACATTGGAGATGGATATGGATATTGGTATGGTTACGACTATGGCATTAGGGTTAAGGAAGTTTAATTTGGCCTTAAAGTTTTTTTGATTTCTAAAATCGCTGTGTATGAGTTTGAATACTTTTCTCTGCGTGTGTCGGTTCATTTCGTTGCTCAGCAAGTTTATCTAAAGGGCAAGTATACTAAAAGCAGAATTTGTCAAGCCGGATTTAGCAAAAGCAGAATTTTGGAAAACCAGGATTTTGGAAAAGCAAAATTCTAGAAAACCAGGATTTTACCTATGCAGGATTTTTTAACATTTTGCAGGATTTTGCGAGGTAGAATTTTCTAAAACAGGCAAACGTTACGCTCTCATTGTAAACAGCTTACAAAGCTATACGCCAGAGCGCAATTTATAGATGTGTGGCACCTCCATTACTGTGAAGTTTCCAATCTACATGCGCCCCAAATAACTGCTTACCTATGTTCGGTAATTGCGCTCTGCCGCATCTTGGCGGCCAATCGTGAATATTATTGTTACATAAAGCCCTAAACTATTCAAATTTTCAAGTATTGAGCTGACGGGGAAGCTACTCAGAAATGTTTTGCGGCATTCCCCAAATTTTGTGCTGAGATTAGCAAACAAACTATTATAAAGGGAGTAAAATGGATTTCCCAACCTTGAGCCTATTATTAGTTTTATTATTACGCCTCAGTACACTACGAACTTTATTTAATGGCTTTTAATATATTCAAGTACCTATTCAGGCTTATGCCATATCACGAAGGGATTAAGAGTTACGCCACCTATATGGGGGAGTTGCTGCCTTAACAGAGCGACGCATTCGCAAATAATATGAACCGGCCTTACATCTTCCAACTCACAAAAGGAACAGATTTATGTCTCGGAAAGATTTAGCTTTGGCGGCTGTAGTGGTGTGGTGGTAGCGTGCTCCGCCTACCACATTGAACGTCCTAGGAAAACGGGAAAACTAACATCAAAAATTTAGAAAAAAATTTTTTCATTTACAAATTTCTAACCGGGTTTGCGCTCTGCAGTAAAAAGATTCTCAGTGAAAATGCATCTGCCTAAAACATGTAGTTCGCGCCCCTCGAAATTGTAGAGAAAATTGAAAAGAGCACGACGCAAATTGGAAGAGAGGCTTGTCCTAAACCTCCTTGGAGTTTTTTAAATGTGATATTATAGACCAAAGTCTCCCATAGTAACCAGTGAAAGTACGTAGGACTTCTCTGCTAAGATTAATGAGTTTAGCTGATATTCTCGTTGCTGGGAGTATAACCCATTTGGTCTGTCTTTGCCCCGGGCATTCAATCCCGTGTTGTTCGGTTGTTTCACAGGTACACATGGTTTCCCTAGAGAAGTTCTCTGAACCATATAATGCTGCGCAGCACCGTGCTTCGGCAGGTAGTCTACATGTTAATTACCTTCATGTCCCTTATGCCCGGTAACCCATCCGTAAAAAAACATTGTTTTTGGCTCCTTGATCATTAAAACTGGATAAGAAGTAATTGTGTGAGACATCAAGACACGTAAGGCTGCATAGCCGTCTATCATATAATGAGGATACTTCTCGAGGATAAGTCCCTTCACAGACATTATATATAGCAAACTTATACTGAACAGATTTCTGCCTGCAAAATAGTGGGGAAGCATCCCATTGGTATCGATTTCCCGAAGTTCGGCCCATAGATGCCAGCTCCCATTTTTCGAAATCGGGGGAAGTTGGGATGGCCCTAGAAGTGTTCGATAGAAAACTTCATCGGAAGACTTATGATTCTCGCCGTGATGCTAACGCCGTGCATGAAAGAGGTATTATGATGACCTTTACGCAGATAAGAACCCAGTGCAACTACATCCAAAACTACATTTTTCTGCACACGTTGAGCAAGCAGGCAAAATAGGAACAATTTTACACAAGTAAGGAAGGCTAAGTTCGGGTGTAACCGACCATTATATACTCAGCTGAGAGCTTTAGAGACAAAATAAGGGAAAATCACCATGTAGGAATATGAACCTAGGGTAACCCTGGACTGTATTAGTATGACATGGGTATCAAATGGAAGGTATTAAAGAGTATTTTAAAAGGGAGTGGGAGTGAGAGTTAGTTCTATAGGTAGACGCCTTTTCGAGATATCGCCATAAAGGTGGACCAGGGGTGACTCCATAATGTGTTTGTACGATATGGGTATCAAATTAAAGGTATTAATGAGGATTTGAAGAGGGGGTGTATATGTGAAGGTGTTTTCGAGATATCGACCAAAACGAGGACCAGGTTGACCCAGAAAATCATCTGTCGGGTACCCCTAATTTATTTATATACATATATAATCCCACGAACACTATTTCTGCCATGATTCCATGGGCTTTTGATTTCGCCCTACAGAACTTTTTAATTTTCTTTTACTTAATATGGTAGGTGTCACACCTATTTTACAAAGAGTTTTCTTAAGTTGAATTTTGCCTCAAAAAACCAACTGAATCACCATGTTTCATCCCTTTTTTCGTTTTGGTATAAAATTATGGAACTTTTTTCTTTTTTTGAAATTTTCGATATCAAAAAAGTGGGCGTGGTCATAGTCGGATTTCGCCCATTTTTAATACCGAGATAAAGTGAGTTCAGATAAGTACGTTAACTAAGCTTAGTAAAGATATATCGATTTTTGGTCAAGTTATCGTGTTAACGGCCGAGCGAAAAGACAGACGATCGTCTGTGTATAAAAACTGGGCGTGGCTTCAACCGATTTCGCCCTTTTTCACGAAAAGCAATTACCGTCATAGGAGGTATACCCTTGCCAAATTTCACAAGGATTAGTTAATTTTTGTTCGACTTATGGCATTAAAAGTATTCTAGGCAAATTAAATGAAAAAGGGCGAAGCCACGCCCGCTTTGAAATTTTCTTTTAATTTTGTATTTTGTTGCAGCATATCATTACTAGAGTTGATTGTTGACATAATTTACTTATATACTGTAAAGGTTTTAAATTTTTTGTTAAAATTTGACTAAAAAAAAAAACAATTTTTAAAGTGGGCGTGTTCGATATCCGATTTTACTAATTTTTATTTAGCACACATATGAGTGGCTCAGTGCCATTCTTGCCTAACCCTCGAAATTTCATATTTGGAGTTATTATGCTATACTACTTAGAAATACTCCAAACTATCCGTGCCAAAGTTGCACATCCCTAATTTTTGAACGAGACAAGGCTGACATCTATGGGTAGTTTTGGCAATCTCAATATGTCAAAAGTTATTTAGGCCATTTCTGCCTAACCACCAAACATGGCGGCCGCGAGCGACATGCTGTTTTCGTTATCCGACTTTTCAGGTGACGATAGTGATAAAGACAAAAACTACTTACCTTCAGATGAGGTCTCAGGTATGTCCCCACCTCTCTATAAATAAATATTATTATTCTCATTCTTTAAATGTTGTTTTTTCGCATAATAAACATTGTGAGAGTTACTTTGTATGATATTATTATTTTAAGGCGTACAATTTTTAGGTCAAAGCCGATCGGGAGAGAATGACGAGCAGAGAGTTAGGCAGCCTCACAAACATAAAAAATATATTAGAAAACTAAAGCGTGCACGTGGCGAAGAATATCTATCTACAAAAGGACGACTCATTCCACAAAAATGGTGTGACTTATTAGAATGCGGATGTGTACTTCACTGTTCGCAACAGATTTCTGAAGACCGAAGAAGAGATATTTTTAAGTGATTTTACAGTATGGATGGGCCCATGAAACACTCTTTCCTTGCCGGTCAAATTGAGGTTACAGATATTTAAAGAAAATATACCAAAAATGAAAACAGTCGTAGGGTTCAAACAAGAATCTACAGGCTTCGAGATGAACAAGGGGAAGACAAAATTGTTTGCAAAAAATACTTTAAAGGGACACTGGCTGTATGCGATGGAACCATTACAAATGCATTGAAGAGAAAGCAGCAATCTGGTACGCCGAGAGGTGACTTAAGAGGAAAACATACTCCACATAATAAAACTAGCTTGGCAGATGAACAAAGGGTTTGCGATTTTATACAACAATTTCCATCGTGCGATAGTAATTATTGCAGCCGAGATAGTAACAGAAAATATTTAAATCCAGACCTAACCATGAAAATGATGTATGATATGTATAAAAATTGGTCCATTGACAATACGCACCATACAGTTTCCTTATTTATTTTCCGACACATTTTTAATACAAAATTTATCCTGCATTTTCACCAACCGCAGAAAGACACTTGTCAAACATGCGACGAATTCAAGCTAAAAATAAATGCTTTGCAGACAGAAGCTGAAAAGCAGACTTCCAAAGTGCAACATTACATTCATTTACGACAAGTAGATGTCATCCGGGATATGAAAAAACGAGATGCCGTTGCAGCCACATCTAGCAATAATACAAAGCAAGTACTCGTTTTCGACCTACAAAAGACATTACCTACTCCAGTTTTGACTACCGGAGTTGTATACTACAAACGTCAACTCTGGTTGTATAACCTATGCATACATGATGAAGTAAATAATGTTGGACACATGCACGTTTGGGATGGACATATTGCATCAAGAGGCGCACAAGAAATCGCATCTTGTCTTTTGTACCACATAAAAAACTGCTTGCCGTCAACTACAGAAGAAATCACTCTTTATAGTGACAGTTGCGGGGGCCAAAACCGAAATATTAAAGTGGTTTTGGCTTTTTCTTATGTTCTACAACATTCGAAAATTGAAAAAATTGACATAAACTTTTTGTACCAGGGCACAGTTTTTCGACATGCGACCAAGATTTTGGAATAATAGAAAGGGAGAAAAAGCACCATCCCCATATTTTCCATCCCGATGATTGGTTAAATGTAAATGATTCCGCTAAAAAAAAAAGTCCTAAATTCAATGTTCATCAGATGACGAAAGATTTGTTTTTTAGTACAAAAACTTTGGAAGAATCTATTACACATAGGAAGGTTTCAACTAAAAAAGAGAAAGTCGAATGGCTTAAAATTAAATGGATTCAGTTGCGATAAGGAGAGCCAAAGGAAATGTTTTATAAGTAAAATTATGTTGAAAATTATCTACTTTTCAGTACACTAGATCTGAAAAAAAAATCTGGTAGGGGTTGCCCTTCGCTTTATTTTCCATCTCAGTTACCGGCCCTGTTTCCGAATGGACGCGCTATAACTAAAGAGAAGAAAATGGATTTGATAGATCTTTTGAAATTTGTGCCTCCAGAGCATCGCGACTTTTACCAATCACTTAATGTAGGGGTTGTTGAGCAAAATGAAGAATCAGAAATTGAAGAAAATGACGAATAGCAATTTTTCTCATCACTTCAAGGATGCCTAACCATCACGTACTATTTGCTTAGTAAGCGCCAAAAGCGCCTACACGTTTGTACCAAAGTCATGATGAGACAATAAAATATTTATTTTCTTAAGTTAATTTGTAGTATTCAAGGAATGTATTTTCAGTTTAAATAAATGTTTCAAGCCTGCCTAAAAAGGCTGTTTAATTTTTTGCCACTAATTATTAGGAAATGACTAAATTGAGGCTTAGGCAAGGATGGCACTGAGCCACTCATATAGTAATAGGAGTAACGTGCCTGCCAAATTTCATCATGATATCTTCAACGACTGCCAAATTACAGCTTGCAAAACTTTTAAATTACCTTCTTTTAAAAGTGGGCGGTGCCACGCCCATTGTCCAAAATTTTAATAATTTTCTATTCTGCGTCATGTGGTCAAGCCACCTACCAATTTTAGTAATGAATTATTGCACTTTTTCGGTTTTTCGAAATTTTCGATATCGAAAAACTGGGCGTAGTCCGATTTCGTTCATTTTAAACAGCGATCTGTGATGAGTGCCCGGAAACTTACATACCTAATTTCATTAAGATACCTCAAAATTTACTAAAGTTTTCATGTTTACGGACAGACGTACGGAAGGACATGGCTAAATGAATTTCTTTTTTCGCCCAGATCATTTTGATATATAGAAGTCTATATCTATCTCGATTAGTTTGTGCCGTTACGTGGTACCGTTATGCAAACAATATTAATATACGCTGTGAGCTCTGCTCAGCTGAATATAAAAATAAATACTTGGCGGGATTTACTTCCGAGGAGATTTGGACCGAGCTTCTCTTCCAATCTGCGTCGTATTCCTATAATTTTTCCTACAAATCGTCGGGACGAGATTTAGAAATTTGTATTCCTACTCCGAACGGCAGTTGCAAGGCAGATGCACTTTCACTGAGAAGGTTTGCACGCCAGAACTACATTCGGAGATTTGCCAAACCACTGACAAAGGGTGACCTCGCTTGGAAAATTTTGTTTCTTATTGAAAAAACTTTTTTCTAAATTTTAATTTTGCCTTGTTCGCGATTTGCATCCATGACCGTGGGTGCGATGGGCGGAGCAAACTACCCCTACACCACGGAGGCGGCACAGTATTATTATATCATTGAGTTGATATCAGTAAGATGTAATGCCATAAAGTTGTCGAAATAGATATATACTTCCTTATGTAAAAATTATCAACATCGGAAACGATTTTGATTGGGCCAAGTCCGTCCGTCCGTTAACAAAAGTCAAAGTTGAGATATCTTAACAAAATTTGGTTACTTAGCTAATCGGAATCAGAACAGATTGTTGCTGAAAATATCGAACGATGACCACGCCCACTTTTTCTGTATCGAAATTTCGAAAAAAGGAAAAAATGTGAAAATCATAAGCAAAGACTGATAAAGTGAGAAAAGTTGATATATCTGTTATTTTTATGATCATTAAAATGTTTAATGTTTATTTAACAGGTCTACTATAAGCACATTAAAATAATGTATTCATAGAATAAATAAATCATTTAAACTTACCAGATAATATAACCCTTAAGTACGCAGTAGATTCGAAATATTCTAATAACATTATTTTGCACTCATTTTACAGATATTTTCGCCGATTGTCTGCTTTAAATTTCTTTACTTAAAAAAACCGGCTAATTGAGTAAACGTAGAGCTTTTGAACTCAAGCAAGGTCACAAAATTAACATTTACTACAACAACATCAACAAAAGTAGCAGCATCACAGCAAATGCGAAGGCAACTCCACCCACAACATTACACAATGATTTCCGTTAGCAAGGACCACAATTAACGCGCCAAAGTCACGTGCTCTCATTTTCATTTTCATTTCCATTCTCATTTTCTCATTCATTCATTTATATTTATTTACAGTCTCATTTTCATGCGATTGCATCTAGCCATGTTATTGCTGTTTTTACTTCTAATGGTTCGCTTCTATTAATTTTTACTTTATTATTTTTTTTTGTTCTCTTAGTGTTTTTAGCATTTTTATTTTCATCAGCAAATTCGCGTTTTTTTGAGCACTCAGCAACAGCTGATGGCGCTAATGAAGCTATGGTAAGAATGTTTGTAAGGATATCTCGCATACATACATATTTATGTTGGTATGTTTTTAGAAGGAGAATATAATGATTAGTCTGATAATGATTATTATAATAAGTGTGAATTAAAAAAAAAACACTCAGATAGAGGGCAATGACACTTTGGCTTCATTTTTGACACGCATTTTCATACCATTATTTTGAAATATGTACATAGTTTGTGTATGTAAATTTTAGAAACTTAAATTTAAATAAAATCTCAGCTTTTTATGAAAATATTAAATTGTATTTTATATCTCTTTCAAGTTATTGTTGAACGTAAGTAACTAGGTATGCGCAATCTGTACAAAGAAAAAAAAGGATTTGTATTGTTTTTCATTTCAAGAATCTAATATCTATTCTATTCAGCAACGCTTCCTCGGTTTGCTTCTTATCATAAACAATAAACGTTTTAAGGTGTTGAGATCAGCACAAATTCGTAGCAAGAAAATCGATATTTTTGCGTATTCGCCAAACGTACTGCCGAGCGGACGACGCATTTTAAACGCGTTTACTCACAAAATTTGCATGCACTAAAACTCACCCCTTGATATGGTGACATGAAGGGTGTGAATGAGTATAAGAAGGACCAACAGTAGCAAAATATATGTATATGAAAGCTTCCTTAGAAAGCTGTGTACATATGTATGTAGGGATGCATGACGACTTTGTACCGGAGCTATAAGTCTACACACTAACATTTATTTGAGGATGAAATAGAAAATTTCATGGAAAAGAAAATAGCATAAAGCTCACATTTTACTTAAAATTTTTTTTGCAGAATAGACAAAAATGTAGTCACAGAACTATAATAATGCTGTGTTTTTTATACCCAGTTGAGCAGAGCTCACAGAGTATATTAACTTTGATTGGATAACGGTTGGTTGTAGAGGTATAAAGGAATCGAGATAGATATACAGCCCAATTCTAAATAAAAATTCCTTGAGAGTTTTTTCACTTCTCCCTTTCCTCCTATTCTGAACAATGTTCGAAAAAGCGGAAACCAGTTATGGGAGAAAAGTAGGTATTATGAATGTGAGGGAGAGGGAGATTTCTCTGCCATTTCATAGAAGTTTTTTCACTAGTTAAATTAAATGGAATGCATCAAAATCGTTAAGGGAAATTGGTTATTTTAAGAAAGAACACTTATTTGTACAAATTTGTGCTAAAATATGTATTTACATTCTATCACAATATTCTCACTGTTAATACAACAACAACCACAATATTCTTTATTTAAGTCGAAAAATATATCATAAGCAACGGAAGAGCTCTTCGCATATTTGATGCAGCGATCCAGAAATTGCGCAATGATTTTTTAAGAAGGCTTAAATAGATTTTGGCATATGGCGAAATTCAACTTGACTTGGCTGCCAGAAAATTGCTTTGCAGAATGAATGCAGGCAAGTCCGGCGGATTTGTGTTATCCCGCCGGTCTTCTTCTTATGCTCCTCTGTTGATGGTGCTGTGGCACCAATTCATTACTCATTTCAGTGAATACCACATGAAAAGCAATAATGTGCATTGTTTATACCTTATTTCTTAATTTCAAACAAATTGGCAACAATAACTAAACTATACAATATTTTAAACAAAATAAGAAATGCGCAACGAAATTTCAATTGACAAAACAGCTGACTTCGAAAATTCGAAATTCCTATTCCCCAATTATTCTTCTCCCTAGGAGAAAAGAATTGGAGGAATTTTTCCGCGGGAATAAAAAAATCCGCGAGAACAAAATTCCGCGAGAATATTTAGAATCGGTCTGATAGACTTCCATATATCAAAATCATCAGTATAGAAAAAAAATTTGATTGAGCCATGTCCGTCCGTCCGTTCGTCCGTCCGTCCGTTAACACGATAGCTTGAGCAAAAACCGATATATCTTTACTAAACTCAGTTCACATAATTATCTGAACACACTTTGTATACGTATAAAAAATGGCCGAAATCCGACTATGACCACGCCCACTTTTTCGATTTCGAAAATTACAAAAAATGAAAAAAAAAAATGCCACAATTCTATACCAAATACGAAAAAAGGGAAGAAACATGGTAATTGCATTGGTTTATTGACGCAAAATATAACTTTAGAAAAAAACTTGGTAAAATGGGTGTGACACCTACCATATTAAGTAGAAGAAAATGAAAAAGTTCTGCAGGGTGAAATCGAAAGCCCTTGGAATCATGGCAGGAATACTGTTCGTGGTATTACATATATAAATAAAGTAGCGGTAATCGACAGATGATGTTCTGGATCACCCTGGTCCACATTTTGGTCGAAATCTCGAAAACGCCTTCACATATACAACTACCACTAGTCCCCTTTAAAATTCTTATTAATACCTTTAATTTGACACCCATATTGTACAAACACATTACAGAGTCACCCCTGGTCCACCTTTATGGCGATATATCAAAAAGGCGCCCACTTATAAAACTTAAGCCCACTCCCTTTTAAAATACTCATTAACACCTTTCATTTGATACCCATGTCGTACAAACGCATTCTAGAGTCACCCCTGGTCCTCCTTTATGGCGATATCTCGAAAAGGCGTCCACTTATAAAACTTAGGCCCACTCCCTTTTAAAATACTCATTAATACCTTTCATTTGATACCCATTTCGTACAAACA
The DNA here is from genome assembly GCF_040869045.1 of Eurosta solidaginis. Classification (NCBI taxonomy): domain Eukaryota; kingdom Metazoa; phylum Arthropoda; class Insecta; order Diptera; family Tephritidae; genus Eurosta; species Eurosta solidaginis. The sequence goes on from NC_090323.1 coordinate 239,322,216, forward strand.
AATTCTAGAGTCACCCCTGGTCGACCTTTATGGCGATATCTCGAGAAGGCGTCCACCTATAGAACTGAGGCCAACGCCCTTTTAAAAAACTCATTAACACCTTTCTTTTGATACCCATATCGTACAAACTACACATTCCAGGGTTACCCTAGGTTCATTTTCCTACATGGTGATTTTTCCTTATTTTGTCTCCATAGCTCTCAACTCAGTATGTAATGTTCGGTTACACTCGAACTTAGCCTTCCTTACTTGTTTACATCTATAGACGTTTATGCTTGGTGGAATCAGCCGTCTTAATATCGCATATAAAGTCCTTTCAAGTGTATTGTGCGAAAGATTGAAGTCCACCGTGAACCGGCTGATTGGACCTTATCAGTGCGGCTTCAGACCTGGTAAATCTACCATCGACCAGATTTTCACAATGCGCCAAATCTTGGAAAAAACCCGTGAAAAGAGAATCGACACACATCAACTCTTCGTCGACTTTAAAGCCGCCTTCGAAGAGGAGCTGCCCATATGCCGCTATGTCTAAATTTGGTTTCCCCGCAAAACTTATACGGCTGTGCAAAATGACGTTCAGCAACACCATTAGCTCATTCAGAATTGGGAAGGACCTCTCCGAGGCGTTCGAAACTAAGTGAGGTTTCAGACAGGGTGACCCCCTATCGTGCGGTTTCTTATCATTTGATGCTGGAGAAAATTATATTAGCTGCAGAATTTAACCGCACTCGAACAATATACTATAAAAGCGTGCAATTACTGGCATATGCTGATGACATTGATATCATAGGCCTAAAAACCCGCGCTGTTAGTTCTGCTTACTCCAAATTGGAAAAAGAAGCGGTAAAGATGGGTTTGATGGTGAATGAGGACAAAACGAAGTACCTGCTGTCATCGAGCAAAGAGTCAGCGCCTTGGCAACCACGCTACTGTTGGGAGCCATAATTTCGAAATAGTAAAAGACTTCGTTTATTTGGGAACCACTAGCAACAACATCAGCACTGAAATCCAGCGAAGAAGCAATCTTGCTAATAAATGCTACTTTGGACTAGGTAGGCAATTGAAAAGTAAAGTCCTCTCTCGGCGAACGAAAATCTATTCTACAAGTCACTTATCGTACCCGTCCTGCTATATGGGGCAGAAGCATGGACCATGACAACAGCAGATGAAGCGGCTTTGGGAGTGTTCGAGAGAAAAGTTCTTCGAAAGATTTATTGACCTCTACGCGTTGGCGATGGCGAGTACCGAACAAGATTTAATGATAAGTTTTACGAGCTATACGCAGATATCAACATAGTCCAGTGAATTAAAACGCAGCGGCTGCGCTGGCTAGGCCATGTTATGCGAATGAAAGATGATGCTCTAGCCAAGAAAGTGCTTCTGTCGGAACCCGCGTATGGAAGCAGAGGTAGAGGGCGGCCCCAACTCCGTTGGAAGGACCAGGTGGAAAACGATTTAAACTCCCTTGGTGTGACCAATTGGCGCCGGTTGGCGGAGCGAAGTAGCGACTGGCGCGCCTTGTTGGACGGCCATAACCGTTTAGATGGTTAAGCGCCAATTAAGTAAGTAAGTAAGACGTTTGCGCTTAAACTTTATGTGGACTGCTAAACGTCAAACTATATTTACTCTTCTGAAATTGCCGCGCATACATTTTTTTTTTTTTAATTATTTTATTTTCAAGTTTTTAGTATTTATTTAGTTGTGCATTATTTCTCATTCTATTTAGTTCATTTAGTGACTTATTATTACAAGGACTCTTTCCTGACAATTTTTTACAATCTAAGTCCTCAATACATAATCCTTCCAAAGACTTTACTCGACTCTGCGCCACGTATGCTTGTCCCTCCTCTAACTCCAAAATATTTTGATGTCACTTCTACTGGACTGTATGCAATATTTGTTCCAAATATGAGCCAAATCGGGCATCATAGGTCGCTTTCTATTCATGTATGTATTATGTGTTCCAAATATGGACCAAATCAAATCGTACCACAAGTACGATTTTTGTGAATATCTCGATCCTTGCGCCACCTAGCGGCGATTTTTTTTCCATAGGTCGCTTTCTATTCTTGTATGTATTATGTGTTTCAAATATGAGCCAAATCGGACCACAAATACGATTTTTTTAAATGTTTCGATCCATGCGCCACCTAGCGGTGATTTTTCCTTATTATTGCATTGTCATAGGATTCTGAACTTTATTCCAAGTTTCAAGCTTGTAGCTTATCGGGAAGTTACTTAAATTTCAATTACAAAATTCGTTAACAACGGCCGTGCAGCCTGTCAAGTCAAGCTAAATAAAACCATTTAATAAAAAGAGATATATTCGTCCCGGTTACATGCCGGAAACATCAAAAGAGAAAGGCTCTACCGTCTCTACCTGTGCAGTATGGAGAGCTCTACCTAGTGAGCTTCTCAATTTAAATAAATTTACATGATTTAACGGATTTATCTGGGCCTGTATCGTGTTATACGATCACGTATCGAAAAGGAATTTCACTCAAACGATAAATAAGAAACTGTCAAAAGATTCGTTAAAATGATAATAAGTTATTAGTACTGGTAGTCTTATATTTCCGAAATCCCATTACTCATTTCAGAGCTATTGCGATTTAAAAAATTGATATCGATCACAGATCGTATAACATGACACGGTGCCTGATTATATGGTTAAGGTACAATTTTCTTAATAGGAAAATATTCGAATGCTGTGTCGAAAATCACCCTATCACGGCAGCCGCTTCGAAAACGCACTATCTCAGAAAACGTTTGAACAACGCCCTACTTCACAATTCGGTTCTCAGATTTTGCTTCAAAAACCCGCTATCTGAACTCAAATTCAATATATTTTGACGTTAGCTGGGGTATTTATTAAAAAAAAATCTGATATAGAGCGTTCTTCAACCGAAGTCTGAAATAGGGCATTTTGAAATATGGCGTTATTCAAACAATTTCTGAGGTAGTATTATTGTTATGTCTTGGTTAAAGCATGTCCTCTTCAAAGGTGATTCAACCTTTTGGCTAATACTCCTTCCTATATCTGGATCTGAACTGTTTTGACACGCGAGCAAACAAATTCCAAGTTTAAGTACATCGAAATCCGTTTCGTAATATTTTTTTTTTATTTTTACAACCCGTGCGGAATCTGGACATTTTCTTCCTCTATTTATTCGAATTTTCAAGTTTTTTCGAATATAACGTTTCTATGACAAAACATACATATTGTGACGAATATTAGTGACACTAAGTACATCACTAGTCTGATGCTAAGTAAATGAAGCCACAACAACAATAAAGCAGGCAGTCACTTATATCTACCTAAACGAATCAATCATTATGTCTACACATACGTCCATACAAGCAACAGAGAGACGCACAAACATGCATATATCTGAGATACTCCCAAAAGTAGGCAATCATGTGTGGAAGTATCACTCACATATACACACGCATATGAGAAGCTATAACGTGCATCTGTAGTTATGTTATAGCTTGTAATTTTATGGCTGGTAAACAAGTAGCAAATTCTAGAAATAGGAACGCCTAAAACTTTGACAACGAGCAAACCAAAAAGTATAAAAGCAGCACCAGCTGAAGCACGAAAAAATCATTTTGATTTAAGCACGCTATCTGTCGAGAAGTAGAAGTTTTATTGTGAAATACTTCAATAAAGGCCATTTTGCATTATTGAATAGTTATTTATTCAACAGTTTAGTTATTCGAACGTTAGTAGAATGTTGCAAATAAGCGGAATTTCCCGAAATTCGTTACAATATTTAGTTTGAAGTGGCAGCTTTGTAGCTAAACAAAAATTTGTCTCATTACAAATAAAGCGCATACATACATAGATTCACCAATTTTCAACATTTGCATAAAAATGTCACAATCTGAAAAGGTTTTTGAATAAATGTGTGAAAAAAACATATAATTGTATACATACTTTAGGTTGTGCCTTATTTATGCGAAGAAAACTTATAAAAACGTGATCCGCGATATTATTTTAAAGTCGTATAGCGAATGGTCGTTCATGGTTCTACCATATTCTGTTCATTAGATATGTAGGTTCTCTTAAAACCACTTAAAAAAATGGATATTGTTATGCAGTAGTTTGCAAATCTATAAAACAAAGGGGTCTTGAATTTTTTTAATACCTGGAGAGACTCGATTTATCGAACATTATTAGCTTTGTCCCACTAGAGAAAAAAAAAGGCAAAAGTTGTTATTTTAAATTTTCCAAGTCGTTATTTTATTTCATATTTGTTATACAACCATTACATGTCACCTTTGAGCGGAATCTGCAAGGCAGAAATACACTCGGAACACTGCCGAGTGGCGACAACGCTTAGAAAATTTTTCCTCTAATTGAAAAAATTTGTTTCTTAAATTTCGATGCTGCTTTTTCCGGGGCGTGAACCAAGGATATTCGGTGTGGATGGCGGAGCACTCTACCATCACACCATGGTGTGCTCCGCCTGCCACACCGAAGATCCTGGGTTCACGTCCCGAGCTAAGCAACATCAACATTTCAGATACAAGTTTTTTTAATTAGAAGAATATTTTTCTAAGCGGGTCGCCCAGTAATTTGGCAAGCACTCCGGGCGTATTTATGACATGAAATATCTCTAAAATAACACACTTAAATAACAAATAATATAATAAAAAAAAAAAAAAACTATTCGCCTGCCGAATCACCAAAGCTTAGACACTAGTCCCTAAATTTTTGAGATATCTTAATAAAATTTGGTGAGCGGGTGTATTTAAGATAAGAAACTTTTCGTAATTACTGCCCTATTTTAAGAGCTAGAGGCTTCAAATTTCAACGAATACTTACGTATATAGCATACATTGTTGTCTGAAAAAATCATAGAGATCGGTGGTATATATAGTATATATATATAGTATTGTGATGAATATTAGCATCACTAATTGATTCACATCACTAATCTGATACTAAGTAAATAAAGGCACAACAACAATAAAGTAAGCTGCCACTATTGTGTAAATCAAATCAATCATCATTTACCCACATATATGCAAGGCAGGGATACTCACAAACGCATGTCATCATCAGCAGAAATAGTACTCACATATACACACGCATATGGATGCAAATATACATGTTCATATATGGATGGTACCCAAGCATGAATTTCGAGAAGTTACTAGACCTTAGGAGAAATGGGTGGACGAGACAACAGAGAGTATAACAGCCGCGAAAGCTGAGTAGTTCAGTAATCAATTTTGATTTAAGCACGCTATTGGTTGCGAAGTGTTATTGTGAAGTATTTTGAAAGTAGCCTAATAAAGACCATTTTGCATTATTGAATATTGGATATATTTATTCAACAATTTAGCGATAAGAACGTTAGTAGAAGGTGTAAATTAAGCAGAGTTTCCCTAAACTCGTTACAGTATATATATATATTTTCGCAATTTCAGCCCCATTTTAACAGCCAGAAACTTCAAATTTCACCAAATGCTTGCGTATATAGCAAATTGTCTGAAAAAATCGTAGCGATCGGTGGTATATACATTATATACCCCATATAAACTGTAATTTTTGCCCCTTTTTTACGGCTAGAAGCTTCAAGTTTCATCATTTTTCATCAAATACTTACGTTTACATCATATATTGTTGAAATACGTGATTCGTAGTCTTAGTTTTTACATTCAGACCACAAAAAACGCGAAACTTTGCATCCTCACACAAACTACCTACCCATTTTTATATTTATCTTAAAAATCGTTTAGGTATTTACGTCTGTTCACTGTATATTACTTATCTTATACATCCGGTTATTTGAAGATTACGAATGGGATAAGATTATTGTTCAGCCCCATTCATGAAATGTATGAAGTCTTCGGCATAGCCGAAGACAATCCCATCCTTACTTCTTTTTTATTTGTATTCTTTACATTTTCTTCCAAAGATGTTAACATGATTTATTGAAAAAGGAAATAAATGATATCAAACAGGGTGATCATGGACAAATACTACTTTCAAAATATCTAATAGAAGGAGTTGTTCAACGAAAAACGCTATGTCATGGAAATTCATTGCATTTTATATTACACAAGGTTTTTCCGGTCAAAGCTGATTTTTACTCTGAGAGAACGGGAGGAGAGATGGTGAATCGACTAACCACAGTCCGCTATGAGACTTGAATTGATATTTGACAAATGATGTTTATACTTTTTACCGTTACAATAATAAAACCAACTGCAATAACCGAGTTCATTTAGATTTTACAAAAATGTATCACGAAATTGGCTAGGTAAGCTAAGTGCTTTATGGTTACAGATATCAGACTAACCCTATACTATAAAAAGTCTGGTTCTGCATTTACTGTCCATGTCCCTCTTCCCCACTTGTTTCTTTTCTCGTTCCTTTCCATTCACCTCTCTTTCATTCCTTGCTCCCATACCATCTCTACCTCTTCTTCACGAACCATAAACTCGAGTTTTCCAAATAGGTCGGTACCTAATCAACTTTTCGAAAACAAGTATACCAAATATAAGAATGGGTAAAACTACTGAAGTTTCAAATTTCAAGAAGTTCGCATCATATCTAAGACTTTTTCCACATAGGTATTGTCACCTAAATAGGTACTGATTGGGCCATGCCTATCCGTCCGCTAAAAACTTGAGTAAAAATTGAGATAGCTTTGCGAAATTTGTTATACTGACTAATGTGGATCCAGATCAGATTTGAGTTGAATATGGGCGAAGTCGAGATATAACCACGACCACTTTTTCGATATCGATTATTTTGAAAAAAATTTTAATTCGATAATTCATAACCAAAAATCGATAAATTAATAAAATTTGATGAGTACGTCGTCCTTATGATGCCAAGTATGAAGTTAGTTAATTCTTAAAAATGGGCAGGACATCAAATATAAAAGAAGAAAACTTAAAAGTATTGCAATATCGGGAACGGGAGAACTTTTCGCAAGATTTTGAATTTTGAAATACCGCTAAAGCTTTTGAGTTTCGCGAAATTCGATTAAGTCGCTACATTGGCTGTATTATACATATGTAGAGCTTAGAATATCTTCTCGAAATCTTCCTTTGTAGGCTCTATATAATACTGCCAATACAGCGAAAAGCTCGCAAGCCTTATAAGTGTTTTGAGGTTCGATACTCGTGGAATCTTCCTCTCGATCAAACTAGAGAAATCACATGCTCTACTTACAAAAAATGTCCGTCTTTTTAAATTTAAGGGTACTTCTGACACTGTATATCATACACCCTGTAAGAGTTTTTGAAGCACGAATAAAGAACTGCTCGGATATACGTGCGTCAAATTCATTTTCATACAATATCGTAACCGCACAGAAGGCAAAGGATAAATAGAACACCAACAACAACAATAACAAAAAGCAACAAGGATAGCTAATACACAATTTGCATATATTTATCCATCAAATTGATGGATGCTACTCTTCCTAATGTAGAAGTAAATTGCGTAAAGTAGAGCGCACAAACCGTTGAACTTGTCAAAGGCCGAAGGATGGATGTATTGTGGTAAAGTAAAAGGATCTTCTAATGTAGATAATATATGTAAATATGATAGTGTATTTGAATAAGTATGTGTATTATGTAGTATTCAACCATAGCAAACCAGGTGTGGTTACATTTCTAACAAATAATGTAAGCGTCCCTTCATCCACCTCCAAATCACTCGTCTATACTATATTTGCATTCAATTTGCTTACTGAGTATGTGGTCTAATGATATGTAAGTATACGTACATGCGTATGTGCAGCATAATAGATGTGTTAAATTTGTGGATATGCGAGTAAAGCGATGTACAACAAAATGTTTACTTTAGCGGCCCCTTAGCTGGTAAAGTTTAAGATTTCGGCTTTGTTAAGTATACAAATCCCAAGAAGATTTGACCCTCCTTAAAATTTATATAACTTTTCTGGCATAGCGCTAGTCTAGTAAGGCTAGACATTTACTTAATTTTCCAGATAGCCAACTAAATTATCAAAACTGGTAATAGAAGCATCAAATCATTAACACACCAGCCTTATTTGGCTAATTACAAACGGGTTCCAAAACGAGCATTGACTGAAGTATCAATAATAACACTGATTATACATGCCGGAGTGTAAAGGATCAATTCACTTTATCGACCAATAAAGTCCACCAAAGGTCGATGTCGCTAATAATAATTTTAGAACGAATAGTCTTATTACAGTAGCAGTAGCAGAAGCAGTAATATAGCCTAGAGATCGCTGACGCTGTACTGTATCGTTGGTCGATGAGAAATTTTACAGGATTTAAACAGTCTTCGTCTACTCTCGGAGGTCTTTAATCTCTGAATAGTACGAGTGATACAAATTTATATACTACATTAAGAAGGCTAATGTTGTAGAGTTTGTTGGACAAGCTTAGATTGCAATCGTCAGGCAGTTACTCGTATGTGTCCATATTCCGCAAAGAAGCTGATTTGTGAGCTTTACTAACGCAATAAATAAAAGGAGTATTCTCGTAAGAAGGTTGCCGGTGACGGCTTCGCTGACGCCATAGTTTGGAAAACACAGCGAAACTGAAAACAAAAGTGGGCCAGCTCTTATCAGGTAAATTGGAAGTCACATACATCACCGATAGCTCCTTTGAGAAATCTGTGATCTAGATGAGGTAACCACAGCGGAGGAAGCCCGTCTGGCACTTAACACACAATTTCCGGATTTTAAAATCCATTCCTATTGCATCCCTTTCATCCGCAAAGCATACAGGATTTTCCAGAAAGCTACTGCTAAGCTGTTTCGTTTTGTTGATTTTCTGATAGAGTGGACTGCTTAGCGGCAAGATCACAGTCGACAGGGTCATATGTCGCAACTGTTTCAAGTGCATGGATTTCGGAAAACTTGCTACAAGTTGCCTTAGTAATATTAACTCTAAGGATGCCTGCTTAAAATGCGGACAGAGGCCGTACAGCAAAAAATTGCACAAACTCGCTAAAGTGGCTACTGTGCACAATAAGGGAGCCGCACCTGTTGACGGATGGATATTGCTAACATTTTCGTGCTCTTACGCCGTATAGAAGCTCACTGTATCTTGTGTAAACGGACACTGTAGATTAACTGGAGGGAGAGATGTTTAGGCCAGCTCTGGCACTCTCAGTCTGTCACTGAGACATTAGGTAACTGGGAAGGGGTAGACCACGATATGTCAGTATTGTGTTCGCCACAGGTAAGGTTGAACTGGCCGGTCGGTATTGACCTCACATATACTGAATGTGTCCATAGTGTAACCAGAATACGTTTAAAGACCAAATGGAAAACCCCTCTATAAGGTACCAGGACTTTTGTTATAAAATAACTCCATCCTATTGTCAAATACAAAAAGTGTTCTAGGATCTGGCAACCCTGTCGCCCTTAAATCTTGGATCCATGACCTCGGGAGTGCTCAATCGTCTCTTCCTGCCACTCGCACTTCCTACATCTGCTGCTCCTGACGAGGCCTAACTTTTTAGCATGTGACGTCAGAAAGCATTGTGCAGTTAGTTTCCCCATAGTTAGCTTTAAGGCTTTTTGAGTCTAACGTCGTGTGAATTGCACATCATCTTAGAAATTTCGCAGCCCCGCGCTACTGTCCACGCCTTCCTGCTTGACGGATCTTATGCAACTCCCGCCTCATTTTAATTACTCCCAAACAGGTTGGGATGTCTATGAGTGCTGCATCCTCCTTTGACAACTCATTGGTCTTTTCGTCACTTTCCACGCCTTTATGACCGGGAATCCAGTGTAGATGTATGGTATGGTCTGAGCAAGGTATCTCCAATACTTCTTTGCATTCCAGGACACTTCTGGGTGAAGTACTGTTTCGGACTATTGCCGCCTGAAAGGCACTGTAGTGAGCTGACAGCCCGTAGGATCTACGTATATCCGGATAGACACAGTTACAGCAGAGTTGAACCCTTCCGTTAATTGGGACACACCGGTATAAACGTGTACAGTATAATCTGTCATTTGCTGCACGCTTGTGCCTGTTCGCCATAACAAGAATAACAACAAAATGCAGAGCCAATAACAAAGTTCCTTGAAATTAACCTAAATTTAATAACGAATTATAATGTAATCCTCCCAGAAGATTTACTGTTGTAGTATATTATCGTCGGACGCCGAGTTGTAAAACTAAAGTTTGGCGACCGCTGATTTCTTTAAACAATACTTCCATATCTTCGAGGGTATGCTGTAAGCCTCTCATAAATAATTGCACAACAAAAGAAAAAAAGGGACAGTAATTTCATTTTAGGGGTTGCACGCGCTTGTCACCTTTGTACGACCCAAAGTTCATCGATTTTTATTGCAGTTTCGTTTTAGTGAAATTCAATTGTGTTCAGGTGTGCGCTTCATAAATGGGGATACTGCTTTGAATATGTAAATTAGTTATGAAAGGATGTGAAATTAGAGAATCCTTTCACTGCGCAATTTCGCAGGCCTAACGCTTTTCCTTTCTTTTGTACGTTTCGGGTTATGAAATAAAGAAACTTGACGGCAATGCAAATCGTGATTTATGGGAAATCGAAGAAAGAATAAAAAGGTCTGACAGTTTATTTATGTTGAGTAAGCGTCGATTTGTCCCATCTACATTAGATCACGAAGCGATCGAATGTCGTCAAATGTTGCAAAAATTTGCATGTGAATATTGAGCACAATAACAACAGCAACGATCATACCATTGTTGTTGTTTTTGCAGGCAAGTTGTCACACAGCGCATCTATAAGGGCAACAATTAGTCACGTACGGTGCACAACTGTGAAAATTAATATTTTCGAGATTGGGCGGCTTCTGCGCTTGCGCATTAATCTTGAAGCGTTGTATGCAAATTTATGGCGGGAAAAACAAAAACGAAGGGGCAAAACGTAAAACCAGTAGCTGATTGTAGCTGACATTTGGTGGCGTAAATTATTAATTGAATTATTCTACAAAATGTTATTGATGTATCTGCATTTGCAAATGTATGTATGTGGTAAAATATTTATGTGTATTTATCAGCACAAATAATTGCATATGCGTTATGAGTTTACCTGAAGCATTCCTGATTGGTATTTGTATTATGTTTTGTATTTGTAATATGTGCTAAGTTAAAGACTTTGCAATTTCCTATATTTAAGAGTTATCTCAATTTATTTATCAGTTACATTGAGTTAGCCCATTGGGCTTCTACGCTAGCTTTTTGTCATAACCACTATGCCAATAGGAGGCTTCATGACATTAAGCTGCATATCCTTTGCTCATTGCACTGTGGTTCAATCCTGCTAAAAACGGTTGAAAAGTTGTTAGTTACTTAAATACCAATGCAAATACTCCAAATCTCGTAAAAATTTTGTAATTGTCTTTATCCATATTTCATCGAGGGGAATTTACATAATGTATGAAAGGAAAGTAAATGAAAGGAAAGAAAAGAAAAAGGAAATGAAATGAAAGAAAAGGAAAAGAAAGGAAAGAAAAGAAAAGAAAAAGGAAAGGAATATAATGGTTTGTTATAGGTGTCCAGTCGACTAGATATAGAAAGTTAACTTACTTAATTAGCGCTTAATCATTTAAACGGTTATAGCCGTCCAACAAGGTGCACCAGTCGCTCCGTCTCTCTGCCAACCGGCAGAAATTGGTCACACCAAGGGAGTTTAAATCATTTTCTACCTGGTCCTTCCAGCGAAGTGGGGGCCGCCCTCTTACTCTGCTTCCATAGGCGGGTTCCGATAGAAACACTTTCTTGGCCGGAGCGTCATCTTTCATTCGCATAACATGGCTTAGCGATCGCAGCAGCTGCGTTTTAATTCACTGGACTAGGTTGATGTCTACGTATAGCTCGTACAGCTCATCGCTAAATCTTTCTCGGTACTCGCGATCGTCAACAAAAAGAGTTCCATAAATCTTTCGAAGAACTTTTTACTCGAACACTCCCAGAGCGATTTCATCTGATGAAAAGGAAAAGTTAACTACATATTTGTTATTGTTCGATTTTTTATCGACGAGTTATCACTTTGTTTTCAATTTATGATCGTTACCGATAGGTTGTCCAAAATTTATCAGTATTTTATCGACGACTTATCGGTTTGTTATCGAGATGGTATCAATTATCTATCGAAAATTTATCGGAGAGTTATAGATTGCCTGTCAAAAGTGCATCGATATGTAAAAAAGACGTTATCGATTTGCAATCGAAAAGTTACCAAAGTTTTATCAGAGTTTTACCAACTGGTTTTTGGCGTACTATTAATTATTTTTATGCTATCGAAAGTTTATTAAGAAATTTTCGGGTTTTTATCGGAAAAAAGTCAATTTTTTTAACGAATGAAAATGAGTCACCTATCGATTTGTTTCAAAAATCGATTTGTTGACAGAAGGCAATCGATTTGTTATCGAAAAGTTATCGAAGTGTTAGCTGAGTTTTACCAGTCTGTTATCGGCGTATTTTTTATCGAAAAGTTATCGTTTTGTTAGCAAGAAAATATCGAAAAGTTCTTGATTTCATTCGAAATGCTAACAATTTGTTAAGGAGCAGATAAAACTTCAATGTAAAATCAATGACGTACAAAAAGCCGATAAAAAACAAACAAGAAGGCAAGTACTTTGCGCGATTTGCCTCTGAGGTGGTTAAGGTCGAACTTCTCTTCCAATTTGCTTCATAAGTTAGGTTAGGTTGAACTGGCCGGTCAATAAAGACCTCGCATGGACTGAGTGTATCCATAGTGTATCCATAGTGTTTTTGACGACCAAACGGAAGAATCCCAATCAGGTCCAGTACATACATTAAAGAATAACTACGTCCTCTTTCCAAATACTAGGACCCAGCTTAATTGCTACCTCGAGGTCTGGCAACTCTACCGCCCCTAACAGCTGGAGCTTTGGCCTGGCGAGCGCAGGACACAAACACGGACCATGCTAAAGCTTTGGTGTGGTGGGTGTAGTTTCATAACACCACAGCGGCCAGCCGCCACCTTACTAACTGTATTAATTGTCGCTTAACCCTGAAATCGGTATTGGCCCGCCAAAAGGTCATGTCGGTCGATTTCTTGGTGGGCTTAATGACACCAATTGGTAATTTATATAGTTTTCCACTTATTTTTCCAGCGGAATGGGGATCGCCCTCTTCCTCTGCTTCCGTAAGCGGATTTCCATAAAAATACTTTCTTCGCATAACATGGCCTAACCAGCTGAGCCGCTGTGTTTTAATTCACTGGGTGATGTAAATCCTCTTCGATACTTGCCGTCGCCAATGCGTAGAGGTCCGTACATCTTTCAAGGAACTTAGCTGCACTGTATGTTTAGACGGGTAATACTAGTGCTTTGTAGATCAGGACTTTACTTTTTAATTGCCTACTTAGCCCAAACTAAATCTTTTAAACGATGACAAAACCCTTAAAAAGTTAAGTGCTAAAACCTTTGCAGTGGTCGCTAGCGCCCTTGGAGAGGTTACAAGTGCTTATGTGTGAAGCATCCCATAGTGCAACGACGTCATGCACTTGTGCACCATCATTATCACGTTGATTTATTGACCATATTTATATGAATATTTGCCAAAGAATGAGTGTCCGCTACATTGTCTAAGTTGGATGCATACAAAAGCTTGAGCCGCTACTACTGTCTACGCGCCTATCTTACATACTCGACTGAATCGTTTAAGCCTGCTTCCGCATATCGCATACTGAAAATCTCAAAAGCAACCGACTACTCTAGTGCATTTCCTTTGGTCTGGATGATTTTTATGACTATCAAAGCTGAATGCAAGTGAGGAGCAGCCAAGTATATCAACCCACATATACACCTACATGTACCCATGGACGGCCGTACAACTATTTTAGTCTCTCAAGTCTTTTATATTTATATTTATGAGATTACGTACATAGGACATGGGTATGTAAGTATGTTCTTGTGTGTTTGCTTTTAGTTATTATAGTGGAATTTTAATTACTATCATCATTTTGTTTATCATCAGCACTATTTTCAGAGTCCGTTTACTAGCCTTTACAAGCGCTTCTGTATTCCATCAGCCAATTGTAGCTGCATAGGCGCCTTTCCTACGTCAAAAGGCAGTAAAAAAATATGAGTAAATATGCAAGCCAAGTTGATGATATGGCTTGTAATTTATGTTCATATTAGTGACATTGTTGTCTGTAATTTATTTCAACAAAATTGCATTTAATATTTTTATACTGAGCTGAGCAGAGCTCACAGAGTATATTAACTTTGGTCGCATAACAGTAATCCGTAACGGCATAAACTAATAGAGATAGATATAGACTTCTATATATCAAAATGATCTGGGCGAAAAAAAAAATTCATTTAGCCATGTCCGTCCGTCCGTCCGCGCGTAAACACGATAACTTGAGTAAATTTTGTGGTATCTTGATGAAATTTGGTATGTAGGTTCCTGAGCACTCATCTCGGATCGCTATTTAAAAAGAACGAAATCGGACTACAACCACGCCCACTTTTTCGATATAGAAAATTTCGAAAAAGTGCGATAATTCATTACCAAAGACGGATAAAGCGATGAAACTTGGTAGGTGAGTTGAACTTATGACGCAGAATAGAAAATTAGTAAAATTTTGGACAATGGCACCGCCCACTTTTAAAGGAAGGTAATTTAAAAGATTTCCAAGCTGTAATCATAATAAAATTTGGCAGGCACGTTACTCCTATTACTATATGTGTGCTAAATAAAAATTAGCAAAATCGGATGACGAACACGAAAAAAACAAGTAAGGAAGGCTAAGTTCGGGTGTAACCGAACATTACATACTCAGCTGAGAGCTTTGAAGACAAAATAAGGGAAAATCAGCATTTAGCAAAATGAGCCTAGGATAACCCTGGAATGTGTTTGTATGACATTGGTTTCATATGGAAGGTATTATAGAGTATTTTAAAATGGAGTGGGCCTTAGTTCTATAGGTGGACGCAATTTCAGGATATCGCAATAAGGGTGGACCAGGGGTGACTCTAGAATGTTTGTACGAAATGGGTATCAAACTAAAAGTATTAATGAGGGTTTTAAAAGGGAGTAGCCCTTAGTTGTATATGTGAAGGCGTTTTCGAGATATCGAACAAAATGTGGAACAGGGTGACCCAGAACATCTTCTGTCGGGTACCGCTAATTTATTTATATATGTAATACCTGCCAATATTCCAAGGGCTTTAGATTTCGCCCTGCAGAATTTTTTCATTTTCTTCTACTTAATATGGTAGGTGTCACACCCATTTTACAAGTTTTTTTCTAAAATTATATTTTTCGTCAATAAACCAATCCAATTACCATGTTTCATCTCTCTTTTCATATTTGGTACAGAATTATAGCATTTTTTTCATTTTTCATAATTTTCAATATCGCAAAAGTGGGCGTGGTCATAGTCGGATTTCGGCCGTATTTTTACGAATATAAAGTGAGTTTAGGTAAGTACGTGAACTAAGTATAGAAAAGATATATCGAGTTTTGCTGAAGTTGCCGTGTTAACGGCCGAGCGGAAGGACAGACGGTCGGCTGTGTATAAAAACTGGCCGTGGCTTCAACCGATTTCGCCCATTCTCACGGAAAACAGTTATCGTCATAGAATCTATGCCCCTACCAAATTTCACAAGGATTGGTAAATTTTTGTTCGATATATGGCCTTAAAATTATTCTAGAGGAATTAAATGAAAAAGGGCGGAGCCACGCCCATTTTGAAATTTTCTTTTAATTTTGCATCTTGTTGCACCACATCATTACTGGAGTTGAATGTTGGCATAATTTACTTATATACTGTAAAGATTTTAAATTTTTTGTTAAAATTTGACTTAAAAAAAATTTTAAAAGTGGGCGTGCTCGTTATCCGATTTCGCAAATTTTTTTTTGACATACATATAGTAATAGGAGTAACGTGCCTGCCAGATTTCATCATGATATCTTCAACGACTGCGAAATTACAACTTGCAAAACTTTTAAACTACCTTCCTTTAAAAGTGGGCGGTGCCACGCCCATTGTCCAAAAAATTACTAATTTTGTATTTTGCGTCATAGGATCAACGCACCTACAAAGTTTCATCGCTTTATCGTCTTTGGTAATGAATTATCGAACTTTTTCCGTTTTTCGAAATTTTCGTTTTCGAAAAAGTGGGCGTGGTTGTAGTCCGATTTCGTTCATTTTAAATAGCGATCTGAGATGAGCGCCCAGGAACTTACATACCAAATTTCATCAAGATACTTCAAAAGTTACTCAAGTTATCGTGTTTACGGACGGACGAACAGACGGACGGACGGACGGACATGGCTAAATGAATTTCTTTTTTCACCCAGATCATTTTGATATATAGAATTATAAATCTATCTCGATTAGTTTATGCCGTTACGGATTACCATTATGCGAACAAAGTTAATATACTCTGTGAGCTCTGCTCAGCTGAATATAAAAAATTTTTTAAAGTCAAATTTTAACAAAAAATTGAATATCTTTACAGTATATAAGTAAATTATGTCAACATTTAACTCCAGTAATGATATGGTGCAACAAAATACCAAAATAAAAGATAATTTCGAAATGGGAGTAGCTCCGCCCTTTTTCATTTAATACTTTTAATGCCATAAGTCGAACAAAGATTTACCAATCCTTGTGAAATTTGGTGGGGGCATAGATTCTATGACGATAACTGTTTTCCGTGAAAATGGGCTAAATCGGTTGAAGCCACGCCCAGTTTTTATACCCAGTCGACCGTATATCCTTCCGCTCGGCCGTTAATACGATAACTTGAGCAAAAATCGATATATATTTTCTAAACTTAAGATCGCGGGTTCGAATCGAGCTCAAGGCCTAACAATAATTTTTTTTTTTTTATTATTTTTTTTTTTTATTATTATTATTGTTATGATAAATGTTTTCTTAATTGAAAAAATTTTTTAATTAGAATAGAAGAAAGAAAAAATTTAGACAACTGTATTCTGGAATATACGGGCTGTTTTAAATAACTTACCGATGCTATTTTTAGAAGCACAATCACAACTATGTATGTTTGTTGCTGTTGCCTTACCCGCCAGCCCCTTATTTCCTTATGTAAGAAAACATTTTTAAAGATCTCTAAAAAGTTTTATTACAATAAATATTTTGGAAGCAAATTGAAAGCGTGACATCAGGACTACAGGGCTATAGGTGTGGGAATCGGAGCCGCACTCCTGCCATGATCGACCTCTTGACATACATAAGGTTACGCGTTTTGGTGTACAACTTTTTCCCCCTTGCCTTCTGCCAAATGTTCTTATACTTTCGTACAGAACATAACTTTGTATGTTTGTATGCATGAAAGCTTTGCGATGTCTAGTTGATTAATCAACTCGTGATGCCAAACGTAGACACAACATCTGAATTTCGTTTTCCCGCAAAATTTATAGGGCTGTGCAAAGTTACTTTTAGCAACACTATCAGCGCAGTCAGAAATGAAAGAGCCAGAAAGAGCCTCTCCGAAAACTAAGCGAGGTTTAAGACAGGGTAAGCCCCTTTATCCAACCCTTGCAGAAGAAGAAAGCATTTTACCAAGCGAGGCACGAGTCACTCTGGCTCAACTTCGTTCTGGATATTGCAACAAATTAGGCTCTCACTTGTCCACAATCAGCCCCGTCATACGTAATGTGAGTCCTGCGTGCAATCTGTTCCCACTTGACACTAACCATAAGTTCGATTGTAATGTAGAACCAACGCCTCTAAAAGAAATATCTCTATGGTTGAAGGACTTGAATGACAATTATTGCGTGGCCTTGCCTATTAAATCGGGCGAAGAACTGTTACCACAACAATAACAATGTTGTATTTTAGCGTGCAATTACTGGCGTTTTCTGACGACGTTGACATGATCGGCCTAAACATACGCGTCGTGACTTCTGCTTACTCTAAAGTGGAAAAGCGAGCGAAAAGGATGGGTTTAATCGTGAATGAGGACAAAACGAAGTACTTTCTGTCATCGAGTAAACAGTCAGTGCATTTGCTTCTTGGCAACTTCGTAACTGTTGGCGGCCATAATTTCGAAATATGAACTTTATGCAGACATCAACGTTGGTTCAGTGAATTAGAAAAATGTATTCTTATTGAAACCCGCCTACGAGGCAGTGGACGAGAACGGTTCCCACTCAACGGAAAGGATCATGAAGAAAATTTAAAATTTTATTACAAATTTCCCGGACGGAAGCTACATATATGTTTTACGTTGGCTCCGAAAGGCGTTTGCAAGGCAGATGAGCTTTCATGGCAGAAATACACTCGCAGTATTTGCCAAATCACTGCCGAGGGCCGACCCCACTTAGAAGTACTTTTTCAAAACTAAAAACTTCTTTCTATATTTTTAATGTTGCTTTGCCGAATACTTGAACCCATGATCTTCGCAGCACGCTAGCACCACACCACGGCGGCCGTGAACGAGGTTAAGACGAAGTATTTGTTGCAATTAGAGAGAGAGAGGGAAACTGAAAATGGCGTCCGCTGTGGTGAGCTGGTTGACGTACTCGCCTACCACACCAAAAGACACTGATTCAAGATCAAGGAAAGCAACTTCAAAAGAGGTTGGAGAAAGCTTTTTCTCAGAGGGGCCGCCCTCCCCCCCCCCCCCCCCTCCCCAACCACCAGAATAGGAAGGTGGAGCTCGCTAGACAGTTGGGAAAGTCAGCCTTGGGAGGAATTGGTCTCCCTTGGATTTTTCTATTTTGTGCCAGTTATATCGAAGCAGGGATTAATGATGTATCTATTTGCACAATGAGAAAATTCGCCCGGTGATAGTATTTAAATATACTGACTTATTTACATAATTTGCGCTTAACAGTTCAAACGGTTTTGATCGTCAAGGTCCGATAGTTGCTCCTCCGCTCTGCCAATTGGCGCCAATTGGTCACACCGAGGGAGTTTACATCGTTTTCAACCTGGCCCTTCCAGCGGAGTGGAGGCCGCCCTTCTCTGCTTTCAGGGGGGGGTTCCGATAAAAATAATTTCTTAACCGGACACAATTTTTCATTCGCATAGCATGGTCTAGCCAGCATAGCCGCTGCGTTTTAATTCGCTGGTTCATGTTGATGTCTGCGTAACGCTCATACAGCTCATCGGTAAATCTTCTTCTTTACTCGCCCTCGCCAACGCATAGAGGCCGAACACTTCCAGAGCCGCTTCATGTGCTGTTATCATCGTCCATGCTTCTGCACCATATAGCAGGACGGATACGATACGTGACTTGTGGAGCATGATTTTATTTTCAATGGCTCGAATCCGCTGACTCTTTGCTTGCAGATACTTCGTTTTGTCGCCATTCACCATAAAACCCATCTTTTCGCTTCTTTTTCCCGTGTGGAGTAAGCAGAACTTAGCAGCATACGCCAGTAGTATAGAATAATGTTCCAGAACGGTTAAGTTTTGCAGCATTAAAATAAAGAAATCGCACGATAGGGGGTTACCTTGTCTAAAACCTCGTTTTGTTTTGAAAGGCTCGGAGAGCTGATTTTCAATTCTGACTAAGCTGGTGTTTATCAATGTGATTTTACACAGCCGTATAAGTTTTACGGGGGAACCAGATTAAAACAAGGCGGCATAAAGGCAGCTCCATTTTGTGCTATCGAAGGTGGCCTTAAAATCGACGAGTTGATGTGTGTCAATTCTTTTTTCGCGGGTTTTTTCTAAGAATTGGCGCATTGTGAAAATCTGTTCGATGATAGATTTACCTTGTCTGAAGCTGCACTGATAAGGTCCAGTCAGCCGATTCACGATGGGCTTCACTCTTTCATATGATGGGCAAATGTCAGCATGGCGTTGTTTAGCTTCAGATCGTATTTCTAAATACGTCTTAAATGTAAACCTTCAACTGCCTCTTCTGAAGTACATTCAACTAACACTGATGCTGGACGAGTAAGGGCATGTTTTATTTGGTTGCGTCCGAATTTTTTGAGATGTTTTCTACCGTTAATGCGGCATCCCTCTGACCTGATAACCTCAAGTTTCTTATCAAATGTGATAACTTTTTCCTTTTCGACTGATGACTAGCCTGCGCAAAAGATATCATTGGTCGTCCTTTCTTTGTGGGAGGCTTATTAGGAATAACATTTCCTATAACTACTATTTGTGTATCCAAACACTACTGATTTTTATGTCGAAAATCTTTTAAAACACGGCTGCAACTTTTCCACTTCTGAGATAACCTACAAAATTTTAAACTGCTTTTTTTACTAGAAAAAACTTTACTTAATTCACCATTATCCCACTATAACATGAAAAATTAAGTCCTGTTCAATTAAAATCACGAAAATGCATATTTACTAAAATTAGCATACCTCAGAAAATAAACACAATATTAAATTTTAACAATTGACGTACAACAACAGGCCAGCAATTTAAACTTTCACATTCAATGGCAAAAAGACGAGTGAAAATTTTTTCTCAGTTGAGATACTTCCAAATAAAGCTCCATTAGTCGATTTAACTTAGTTCAGATTTCCTAGTTTTTTTTTTTTTTTTTTGTTTGGTTTACTACGCATTTCTAAATAGAACTTCAAAAGAACTCAATGACGTATTTTTATACTCAGTTGAGCAGAGCTCACAGAGTATATTAAGTTTGATTGGATAACGGTTGGTTGTACAGGTATAAAGGAATCGAGATAGATATAGACTTACATATATCAAAATCATCAGTATCGAAAAAAAATTTGATTGAGCCATGTCCGTCCGTCCGTCCGTCCGTCCGTTTGTCCGATAACACGATAACTTGAGTAAATTTTGAGGTATTTTGATGAAATTTGGTACGTAGGTTCCTGAGTACTCATCTCAGATCGCTATTTAAAATGAACGATATCGGACTGTAACCACGCCCACTTTTTCGATATCGAAAATTTCGAAAAACCGGAAAAGTGCAATAATTCATTACCAAAGACAGATAAAGCGATGAAATTTGGTAGGTGAGTTGAACTTATGACGCAGAATAGAAAATTAGTAAAATTTTGGACAATGGGCGTGGCACCGCCCACTTTTAAAAGAAGGTAATTTAAAAGTTTTGGAAGCTGTAATTTGGCAGTAGTTGAAGATATCATGATGAAATTTGGCAGGAACGTTACTCTTATTACTATATGTATGCCTAATAAAAATTTGCAAAATCGGATAACGACCACGTCCACTTTAAAAAAAAAAATTTTTTAAGTCAAATTTTAACAAAAATTTAATTTCTTTACAGTATAAAAGTAAATTATGTCAACATTCAACTCCAGTAATGATATGGTCTAACAAAATACAAAAAGAAAAGATTTCAAAATGGGCGTGGCTCCGCCCTTTTTCATTTAATTCGTCTAGAATACTTTAAATACCATAAGTCGAACAAAAATTGACCAATCCTGGTGGAATTTATAGCATAGATTCTATGACGATAACTGTTTTCTGTGAAAATGTGCGAAATCGGTTTGAAGCCACGCCCATTTTATATACACAGTCGACCGCCTGTCCTTCCGCTTGGCCGTTAACATGATAACCTAAGCAAAAATCGATATATCTTTAATAAATTTAGATCACATACTTATCTCAACTCACTTTATCTTAATATAAAAAACGGCCGAAATCGAAATATGACCACGCCCACTTTTTCAATAACAAAAATTACGAAAAATGAAAAAAATGCCATAATTCTATACCAAATACGAAAAAAATGGAGGAAACATGGTATTTGGATTGGTTTATTGACGTAAAATATAACTTTAGAAAAAAACTTTGTAAAATGGGTGTGACACCTACCATATTAAGTAGAAGAAAATGAAAAAGCGCTGCAGGGCGAAATAAAAAACCCTTGAAATCTTGGCAGGAATACTGTTCGTGGTATGACATATATAACTAAATTAGCGGTACCCAACAGATGATGTTCTGGATCACCCTGGTCCACATTTTTGTCGATATTTCGGAAAGGTATCCACTTATAGAACTAAGACCCACTAACTTTTAAAATACCCATTAACACCTTTCATTTGATACCCATATCGTACAAACGCATTCTAGAGTCACCCCTGGTCCTCCTTTATGGCGATATCTCGGAAAGGTATCCACTTATAGAACTAAGACCCACTAACTTTTAAAATACCCATTAACACCTTTCATTTGATACCCATATCGTACAAACGCATTCTAGAGTCACCCCTGGTCCTCCTTTATGGCGATATCTCGAAACGGCGTCCACCTATGGAACTATGGCCCACTCCCTCATAAAATACTCTTTAATACCTTTCATTTGATGCACATGTCATACAAACACATTCCAGGGTTTCCCTCGGTTCATTTTCCTACATGGTTATTTTCCCTTATGTTTTCACCATAGCTCTCAACTGAGTATGTAATGTTCGGTTACACCCGAACTTAACCTTCCTTACTTGTTTTTATTTAATATTTTCTAGAACATGAAAGTAATACACTGTGCGGCAGCTGCAAGCTTTTCAAACCAGAAATACACCCCAAGGGGCGACCACGCCTAGAAACCCTTTTCTTTTATTGAAAATAAGTTTTTCTAAATTTTTAATGTTGCGTTGCCTGAGGCGGTACCATCACTCTTCGCTGTTGCGCTGTGTAGTTAAGAACTGCTGCTGCAGAAGAGGTTGGAGGCATGTGAAATTTTGATTAAGCATTCATCGAGGAAGCTCCGATTAAAAGGAAACATTTTCCGCTGTGAAACTTGATTTTTTGCGCGGACATAAATTTTGGTAGAAAATTAATGGCCTTTAGAATGTAATAAAAATGCATAGTGGATAACGTTTTAACTGTACATTAGTTTTGTTGTAATATTTTTTATAAATTGTATGTTTTCTATTATAATTTCAGGCCTTTCGAAAATTGCATGATGCATATTTTTAGGCGCTATAACAGAATGCATTTTACATCGTATTCAAAGGATAGAAGCTGCAAAGTGATTTGACACACAATATTCCAAGCCAGCAGCCAGCAGTTAGCCGTGATTATACGCACAAATATTTATATTCATCCCTTATTTCAACA
The DNA here is from genome assembly GCF_040869045.1 of Eurosta solidaginis. NCBI lineage: Eukaryota > Metazoa > Arthropoda > Insecta > Diptera > Tephritidae > Eurosta > Eurosta solidaginis. The sequence goes on from NC_090323.1 coordinate 239,345,194, forward strand.
AGCATTAGAATCTACAATTTATTTGCTACAACAGCGACATCTGTTGGATTTGGAGCGCATCTCATTTTGGACAATGTGAAAGTAAAGTAATTTGCATAGAACAAAAGTCGATAAAGCAGTGCAACAGGAGGTAGTGCGAGTACCTCCAACATAGCAACACAAAAGAGAATGGGAAAACATCTGAGGGTGGCTGGTAATGGTCTAATAAGAATGCGAATGTGTTTTAATAATTGAATATATGTACAACACTATATTTAAATAAAAACATGCGTTTCGTGTACGTAATTTCTTAATCATTAACTCTGTAAATACGAGTTTGAAATATATGTTCCTACTTATGAAAAAGCGCAATGATTGTTAGCGCTTCTGTTGCCTCGTTCAAGCTTCAAAAGCTGTAGAATATTAAAAAGTAATTAAAATAAAATTTATTCGTTAATACCACTGACAATATATAATTTTCATAAATAATACTTATGGTGAAGCGCTTTTTTCATCGAAAGCAACAAAGAAGCTTAGGTAGATGGGCATTGAGAATTTTACTAACGAATTGTTTTTGTATGCGTCAGTTAAGCAGTGAAATGGCGTAGAAATGAATTACGTAAGTAATGCCGTCTTTTGAGCTTTCCCCTGTGCACATGTAGGTACTTAGCTTAGCATGTACGTATGTAGGTACACATAAATTTAGAGGCGCTTGCTTTCGACCCACGACATTAATAATTACACCGAATAGCCACAACCACAGCCGCAGCAACAGCTGCCACTACATTTGTAGAAAGGGTATTGATATATGTACTTTACCGCTAACTTCAAATTATCCACTGGTTATTGTAAGCACCGTTTGCATTTAACTCATTCCCTAAGTAAGTATGTCGAATGCCACTTAAACTGTTTGTTGTTGTTGGCTTGTTTCTCGCTTGCAACATTTCAAAAGTACATAATCGATAATCATTATCGTCGATCGCTTACACAAAACAAACAAACGTGTTCAAACACTCATATGCGGAAGTCTCGGGTATGGTGAAGACACTGGCGTAAGCAAAATTTGATTTCAAAGGATGTTGTTGTTGTTGTAGCGATAAAGACACTCCCCGAAGGCCTTGGAGAGTGTTACCGATGTTGATGGTTCTTTGCTGAATGCAGATCCGGTACGTTTCGGTACCAAGCCCGACCATCTCGGGAACGATTTGTTATGACCACATGCGCCCTTCTAGGCAATACCGCTCCCACCCCTAGATCCATGAGAACTTCGGGGTCGGCAGAGCCTCGTGTGTTAATCAAACAGGATTTGCCACGGATGGGTGAGGTTGAAAATTGGGTTGGAGAAGTTATATATTGCTCTGGCAACCCATTGAAAAGGTTGCGCTACATAACCCCTTGAATCAATGTGGTATTTTAGTCGCCTCTTACGACAGGCATACTTACCGCGGGTATATTCTAACCGCCTAACCCGCTGGAAGAATTTGCAATCTAAATTGCTTTCGAAGGATGATCGAATGTTCCAGTGTAGAACTAATTTCCTCTTCTTCTTGTATCAGTCACTTACTCAGCGGTCACTCAAAAATTGTCATCAGTAACCTCTAGCGGAAGTTCAAGGAAACTTGTAGTTTCAATAGGGTTGAACCAGAGGTCAATTGGTTTTAGAGACTTTGTTTCTACATTGTAATTAAAAAGATGGTTAGTGGTAAACACAATACAAAGAGGACATACATTGCATACGTAGGGGTGGTTTCTATAAATTAAGAGTCTACCTGAGAAGACTGCTTCCTCAACTGCGATTTTCAGGTATTGGACTCTGAGGGGTTCACCGAACATTTATCGGAATATGCTTTTGCCGAATAATTGTGGATTAGGCCGAGGTGCTGTTTATGCTCACCTGGCTCAAACGGCTGAGTTCTTGTGCATAGTGCTTGCGGAGATGACTCGCTACGTGCATGCGAGGCGGACACTCTTTTATCAGGTGTCTGTAAGGATACCCAGTTTTCTTAACATAATATTTTTGTTCAGTATTTCGTTTCTTTCATTTATGTGGTATATTTCCGTCTCGTTGTGTAGGTGATGTTCTAGCGACATAATAAGACATCCCGCGGCAGTCCTGATCGCGGTGTTTTGACGGACCCGCGACATCTTCCAGTGTTTTTTCTTTGCCTTTTTACAACCGGCTAGCTAGTTGCTTTATGTGTAGCTAAGAGCGTTTCTTTGTCTTTTCCCGAACAGCTGGCAGCAGGGATTATTAGGACTTTGTTACGACTCTGAACTTTACCTACCATTGCGGCTACACACTCGCCAAATGCAGATCATCATCGAACGTCACAAACAGTATTTTTGGCGACACTTGTCACCTTCACATCGTAAAGAGGGTTGAAAAAGGTTTGGTCAGTGATAGGAAAAACCCCCTCCTTCTCTTGTAGAGAACCCCCTTAAAACTTTGCCTTCCAGGGCTTGAGTATAGTAGCGTATATCAGGTAAGGAAGCATGCTACGTAAGATCCTTGGCTACTCTCACGTTATTGAGCTAGGCGACCGTTCGACCGACTCACGGGGAAGTTGGTCAAATATGAGCCATAAAAAATTGAGCTTTGCCTTGTAACCTCGGCTAAGACTTTTATTTTAAAGTGTCCTTTGCGAAATGGCTATTATCTGCCGGTGTTTTAGGAGGCTTGTAATCATTTTACCGGCCGTGTCAAGAATGCATAGAAGTCGTCGACATGACGGGGAGTTGGGTGCCTTTTACTTCTCTTATTGCTTCTGCGGTTATTTAATCAGGCCCTGGCGCTTTTACGGGCTTCAAACTGTGCAGGGCCGCTTTTAACTCCTCTTGGTTCCTAGTCGTAGTCTTCGCAATCGACATGTTCATCCACTATTTTCGGTCAGGTGAGGAGTACAATACGGAACAGGGTGTCTACTACATTTCGCATCATTATAGTCGAGAAATGTGCAGCATTAACCTTAGAGACGTCCCATCATCCCTTTCTGTGGGAGGCTTCCCCTGTCTCTTTTTGCCTTGGTATGTTAAGGTATACAGTGATACAGTTTTGGCAACTAAAATCCGTTATCACCATCCATTCGCGTTTGGAACCAGATTTTCTGATACTAGTGTAATTTCTTTGATCGTGTTTCTAAAGACAGGCCAGCGATATGTCGGGTTCATGCCGGTGTTCAAATTAAACTCTTGTATAGGTTCGTTCGGGGCAGGTTGCAGCTGACTAGTGCGTTATGCGTAACAGTTACCCTTACCTAGCCGTTTTAATCAACACGGCTTGTTAGGTGGGGGCATCAAGAACCAGTTGGACCAGTGGAGCACCAGCTAACCATCTTTTATAGGCATGGAAAAGGGATAAACTTCTTTCGTTGCCTAGTCATAGCTACACATTTAACCTCGCATCAGCCTATATTTTAGCCAGATGGAACAAATCTTGCACTTCGTTAACAAGCAAGCCACTTTCCGGACAGCCTCCGCAACTTCCTCGGCGGTTTTAAAGCAGCCCATTCGCCGCACCTCGCTTAGTATTCGCCGAGTAAGCCCTCCCGCTCCTCCAACGAGCTTCTTATGGCTTCTGTTAAAGCTAATTTATCGCATCATCTTTCCGTTTGATAAGCACACTCTTGAAGCACCACTCTCGTTGAAGCACCGAGTTCAAACTGCACCTAACTTTTCTCTTTATTCTTTATTAAAAAATGTTTTACAGGGGGTTTTATCCCCCTCCCTATAGCTATGGCTTAAACACTTCAAATGTGTACTCCTTAATAATAATATAGGTAACATTTAAACGATCATGTGGAACGCTGCATTGAGCTGCCCCGTGCAGCCGTGTTGGATTTGTTGATTGCCTGTTAATTTGTGTTATCGATCGTTGGCTTTTTTTGTATTGATCCTCATAGCGATTATCCGAGTTATAGCGCTTCCCTGCAACGTATATTACACTTTCTTGCGAAAGGTAAATATTTAAGTAGACTTGCGAGTAAAAAAACACATGTACGAACACTTAAGTAGACAAATGCATATTGACTTGCTACGCCGAACACCTTGATCGACAAATTATCTCCTCTTTATCCGGGGTGCCAACATCGGGGGTATAATCGTGTTGTAAACGTGTGCTTTTGCAGTCTTATACTAGGTTCAAACACACACCAAATTGGCAATTTTTACTATTTGGGCAATTTGTTATACTATGTTCAAACAAAAAAATAAATTGAGGAAATTTCGATTTGAATTGAGTGCTGTTCATACAACTCGATTTAGCTTACACAATAGTAATTTGATAGCTGGTTGGCTATCTCTACAGCAAGAATATACCTTTGTTCAGACTGTCAAAATGAACACGCACATTATTAGGCGAATGAAATGGAATGAAAACATAAAACTTTGAAATTTTTGTGTATTGTAAGAAAATGTGTTCAATGTTTTGGTTTCATTTTGAGTTTGCGATCTTCTTTTGACAATCCCTACTCTAGTGAAGTGAAAGACATAAAATCAGCTGATGAGCTGAGCCAACCATATAGTTCAGCCATGCGTAAGTGACGTTTAAATATACTCAATAAACACACTTTACAATGTTGCATTTGCAGTTTGAAACAATTTATTCCGCAATTTTTTTTAAATTGGCAATTTATTATTACAATTTATTATATGGCAAATTGCCCAAATAGTATAAATTGCCAATTTGGTGTGTGTATGAACCTAGTATTACGCAATTTGTCATATAATAAATTGTAATAATAAATTGCCAATTTAAAAAAAATTGCGGAATAATTTGTTTCAAACTGCAAATGCAACATTGTAAAGTGTGTTTATTGAGTATATTTAAACGTCACTTACGCATGGCTGAACTATATGGTTGGCTCAGCTCATCAGCTGATTTTATGTCTTTCATTTCACTGGAGTAGGAATTTTCAAAAGAAGATGGCAAACTCAAAATGAAACCAAAACATTGAACACATTTTCTTGCAACACACAAAAATTTCAAAGTTTTATGTTTTCATTCCATTTCATTCGCCTAATACCAACACGCACATTTTGACAGTCGGAACAAAGGTATGCTCTTGCTGTAGAGATGAGCCAACCAGCTATCAAATTACTATTGTGTAAGCTAAATCGAGTTGTATGAACAGCACTCAATTCAAATCGAAATTTCTTCAATTTCTTTATCTGTTTGAACATAGTATTACTATTTGTTATTCTCCCCATCATTACACACAAACACACATCCTCACATGCGCGCAATCGATTATCAATTTGACCGAATGCATCAACTTTGGCTACGATTTTGACTTTGGCTTAAACAAACACAAATTGTGGCAGTAACCAGAGATCAGACGGAATTAAAGCCAACATTTGCTTGTATGTACATGTGTGTGTGTGCGCATGTGCGAAAATGGCCAAACCGCTTAGTCGCATGCCCGTTGAATTGCGGTTGTTGAACATTCATCAATTCATCAGCCCGTCGAATGCTTTACATTTCGCTTCGACTGTCGAATGTCTGACTGTCGGCTGTCGATCGCATTGTTGTGTGGCATTTTCGTGCCGCAGCTCAATCAATAAAATACACAACAGAAATTCGCTCTCACATTCACATCAAATTAAATGTAATTACTTTTGACGAAACAAACAACTCGCAACGTTTCGAATGTGATGGAAGTAAGTAAGAGGCATGAAATATATGCATTCACATACAGAGAAACCCCTCCTAACGGACATCCCTAATAGGTGGACGGACACCTTATGTAGAATTCTTAGAACATATTGCCGTCCGTAAGACGGAAACTTTCTTGGCCGGACGCGGACAGTTATTTGCTATAAAAAGGATGAAAACCCTCTACTGAGCGGACACGGCCATCTTTTCGACGGAGACTGAGACTAGTTTTTTCAGAACAGATCCATCTTCTCCTCGATGGACGCGAATTCCTCATTAGCGGGGAAAGTGAGAGAATGAGTATCAATTTATATGTCGTAGAAGTTTAAGAAATTCCATAGACTGTCACTATGAAGTATCGCTTTTATGCAAATGAATAGTAAGGCTGTTAGGGACGAGATTAAATGCGGCATTCCTCTTGATCTGCCAAGCTCACTCCCTAACTCTAAAAAAAACTGACACTTCATTTGCGGACATTTATATTCAATAAATTGTTCTATATATCTTAGGGGTGGTTTTTCCTACGCGTTTGCCACAGCGACATCTAAAAGTCAAGATGTAGTGCATTAAGGTACTGGCTTCAACAAAGGCATCCAGATTGTCTGAACTTTGGGTAGGTTGAACTGGTCGGTTCTTAAGGACTTAACATAACCTGAGTATGTCAAATAGGTTACCAGGATTTTATTCGACGACCAAGCTGATAAACCTCCTCAAGAACCTATGTTATGAAATAACTACGTAAGGCCCACCCCACTAGCCACATCAAGATCTGAAAATTTGATTTGACGTGATCGTTGACACCTTGCAGCCCTGCGCTTGGTTTCACAACTTCCCTACTTCGTTGACCATGTGCAGGTGTTGTCTTTTTGTTACCATCTATGCCCATATGAGCGGGGCCATATAATTATTGTAAGGTTCTCCCTGTTCCAATTCTTCTAAGTGCTTATTTGCACCCGAGCACGTTTCTAGTATTTGTGCTATGCTGGATTATCGTCCAAATAATCGCCTGATTGCCAATACAAAATTTGACGCGGCTGTAGTTTGCGCAGTTTTTTCCAGTAGTTAACCCTGCCAGTTTGTACGATCTAGTTAAGGCCGGATCGGCACAGTATATCATAAACCACTAGTTTAATTCCGTTTTCGTACCGTGTATTGTATCTTTTGACATTTCGGTGGCCTTGTCCCACACATTCAACGCTGTTGAGGCTCTAAAGTCTCAACCGAGGCATGGGCTTGGATATATTTAGAACAGATCCTTATCTATATATATAAAAAGAAGTGTACATTTTGATTGTCACTCCATAAATCGAGAACGGATAGAAAGATTGCCATGAAATTTTTAGGAAAGATACAGGAAGGAGAGATGATGGTTAGTTGATTTTGAAATCCCAAATCGGTTTAGCCATTCTTGAGTTATGATTTTTTTTTAGAAAAAATTCAAAATTTGAAAATTTGGTATATAAATTTGCCTATATTAGTATTTACGATCCTTTTTTCCGGGAAGTTAACCAGAGACGGACTGGGACTGGGATTAGAACTAGGACCGGGACTGAGACTCGGAGTGGGACTGGTACTGGGACTGGAACAAAATACATACCAACCTCTGGGACAGGCAATAAGGGATGAAGAAGAATGAGAAGAAGGTGAGAGAAGTAGACGGATACTGAGAAAGAAATAAAATGAAACGAATATGGAGATAGATGAAGCGAAACAGGCGGAAGGAAAAAGTGAAGAGGGGTGGAGGGCAGAATTAGACGGTAAAAGCTTATTAAAAAATGCAGATAGGCCAAATTTAGGGCAGAACAACGTCTGCCAGGTCTGCTAGTATGCATATAAAATTTCAATGCAACAGTATTTGTGGTTGAACTCGTTCGAAACAGCCCAACCGATTGTCATGCAATTTTTTTATTTCGTTAATGAGCAAGTTTGAGAATCGGCCAAAATACATTTTTCATACCCCTGAATGGTAAGAGTGGTCCAACCCTTAATTTTTTTCCAGCAAAGTTGTTTGCTTATATTTTTTTATGAAACTGGAACTGGGTCTTAGACTGGGAATATGGTATGGAGAAGATGAAAACAACTAGAGAGAACAAAAACGAAGGAAGAAGAAAGACACTGAGAAAGGGGTAGACGAAGATACAGAGATAGAGATGGATGACGCGAGGGAGGCAGAAGAAGTGGGAGCTAGCGCGAAATGAAGGGATGGAAAAGAGGGAAATGGAGAGTAAAGCGCATAAAGGATAGGAAATAAAAGGATAAAAAAGAGGGAGAATAAGACGTAAAAACTTCTTAAAAGTGACGCAGCTAGACCAAAGTTACGTCTGCCAGATTTGCTTGTAATATATAAAAATTGTCTTTAAAGCAGAATGTTGTGAGGACTAAATCTATTAACTAATTAAAGAATGATAAAATAGCTACCCACTCCGTTGAGTGGACAGCTCTCTTGGGCAAACACAAGTTAGCTGACGATGAGTGTTCGTCCAAGGTAGGTTTCACTGTATATTTTTACAATATTAAATAACTTTTCCTACATATATAAGAATGCATATATCTAGGAGATCGTAAATATATACATATTCCCTGCGTTTCGCGGTTTTACTACACTGATCTTTTCCCCATTTACCTCTCCACCTCTAACGGAATGACTTTCTGGATCTTTAAATCGTGCTGAGAAACTTCAAAATTGCTTTTATTACTTAAGTCGTAAAGGAGTAAAAAGTAAATGGATACTCATTCCATTACTTGTCTTATAAAAGTATCTGATGTATTTTGGCTTCATTTTTTATGATCTCACAGTTATTTTTATACCATTTTTGTGGTCATTATGACACGAAGTCAATGGTTTGTTTGCGTTTTTAGATATTCTACCTTCCTTCCTTTCAATTAGTGATTTTATTAGCTTCACAAAGATAGGTTTGATAAACTTGGCGTTGATCATACAAGTTTTGTGTATAGGCAATCGTGAGCACTTGAACATGTACATATGTGCATATGTATGTAGGTATATTTATTAGTATATATATGTACATATATAAGGGTATTAAGAAAATAGGTCAACTTTACAAAGTTTCATATAACAATCTTTCAGGTTATGGACCTTTATACAGGAAGCTAATTCTAGTGTGTGCATATTACAGCAGACTGCTCGAAAACGCTCCAGCTCAGAAAATGGTTCCTATATCCGTTTTGTACAACTTTTCTTCGAGGATACTTTATATCTGTAGAGTCCAACATTCCATGGAAATTTGTAAATTTTTCGCCGATTTCCTAATTGCCCTTTTTATTAGCGTGCACAAAAAAAAAAATTGGAAAAAAAATAATTGGTATGAAAAAAAGAAAAAGGATTAGAAATCAAATAAGCACCAACTAAGTTTCCTTTGCAACCATCTTCTTTATACGGACACATTAAAAAGCTGGAAAAACTCAGAATGATCATTTCTGGAAATAGCCTTAGTCTGTACCTGGGATGTGTAATTTATATAGGCAAACGGGAGTAAATTTCCACAAATGACCAATGCTTTAGTAACCCATTTTTCTGTATAGCATATGAGAAAATAAAAATTTATAAACATAATTTCGTATGGATCCCTTTGTATGGTTTCACGTGTGTACTAGTTTAAAATACAAAAACATCAAATAAACTCAAAAAATAAGATAAAATAAAATAAAAATATAAAATAAAAACATTTTAAGCACATCCTTTATATAAATGGACAAAAATCAGCGAAAAATGTCTACTTATAAAAAGACATATTCTTGTTAAACTATGATTTTTAAATTTTGACATAGAAATTGCAAAAATATTTATGAGGAGTGAAAATACACAAGTGGAGCGCACATTACTTGGATTGGAAAGTTGGTAGGAAAGGAGATATTATTAGTCAATCAATTGCGCTCCACCTTTATATATTTACTTCGCATAAATATTTTTGCAATTTCTATGTCAAAATTTAAAAATCAAAGTACAACAAGAATATGTCTTTTTATAAGTAGACATTTTTCGCTGATTTTTGTCCATTTATATAAAGGAAGTTTTTTTTTTTTTTATATAAAGGAAGTGCTTAAACATTTTATATTTTCTCATTTTCTTACATTTTCTCGGTGTCTTAACCTATCTGTTAAGTTTTACGCTTGTAGTCCAATTAGAAATTACATAAAAATAAATCCCGAAATTCCCTCCGTTCGGTTTGATTTTTCTAAATATCTCAGTCCGTCCGCACCATAGCGAAACTTTTTGTATTGTGCCATTGGCTGTCATCGACCTCTGAATTAAGCTTTAAATTTTTAGCCTCTAGGTCATCGAGAAGTTACTTAAAACCCGGTTTCAAATTTCCAAATTATTACCTAATTTTTTCGCTCCGTGCGCCACCTAACGGAATTTTTTCTCCTTTTCTTCCTTTGTCATGGTGTCTCAATCAGTCTCTGAGGTTTCACGTTTGTAGCTCAATGAGAAGTTACTTAAAAATCGATTGCAAAATTTGTATGAAAAGCGAACAAACATTCAACCGAACTAATATAAAGGAAGTAAAAATTAAAACCAAAATTATAAAATAAATCAAATAAAGCAAAATTAAAGTAAAAGTAATATAATAAAATAAAATAAAATAGGTAAAATAAAATAAAAATAAAATGAAGCAAAACAAAATAACAATAAAAAAGTAAATAAAATAAAATAAAATAAGATAAAATAAAATAAAATAAAACAAAACAAAACAAAATAAAATAAAACAAAATAAAATAAAATAAAATAAAATAAAACAAAATAAAATAAAATAAAATAAAACAAAATAAAATAAAATAAAATAAAACAAAACAAAACAAAATAAAATAAAACAAAATAAAATAAAATAAAATAAAATAAAACAAAATAAAATAAAATAAAATAAAACAAAATAAAATAAAATAAAATCACCTGGACAACGCATGAAATGGACTAAAGAAACGAATGAGCACATCATGCGAAGCTACTACATAATTACTAAAAATGAAACAAGCAAAAGTGGATACCGAACGAAACTACACAAAGCTGTTCAAAAGGCATTCCCAGATGTTCAAGTTTCAGTTCAAAGGATAGGCGATCAACGAAGTGCAATAGTAAGAAATAAATATATATCTATCAGAAGGCTGAATGAACTTAAACAAGAAGCGATGAATGAATTAACTATAGAGGCTACAGCCATCAGGCCACGTGAAAATGTCATAGTTAACAATATGATCGAAAATATAGGCACGGAGGAATCAAATCAAATGGAAGCCGTCGTTAATGTTATGGTTGAAAATAAGAGCACGAAAGTTTTAAAAATTGAGTTCCAAAGCGCTCTGCTAGAGTTTTATAGTACGGACCCACTACCAATTTTACCCAGGCAGAAAGCCATAAAGAATTTGGCGATTGTTGTTGTATGTATGAACACCGAAATCCTTCCTGCGTACATACAACAAAATGCAAATTCATTTGAAGAACTTCAGACCGCAATATATGCATCTGCAGCAGCAATAATTCGTTGAACTGGCGGCAGGCTAGTCCGCCGAACAGCATACGGTGAGCTTAAGTCCTACACCCAAACTTGTAAACATAGGCTGGTTGATCAAATAAAAAAGCCAAGGGCTGACCTCGGTCGACTTACGCAATACATAAAGGGCAATCGCTCTAGAAACGTTCTAAAATGGCTTGAATGTTTCAAGGTCGAGTATAAAAATACTGACCCACCAAATATTCATCGAGTAGAGGCCTTAAACGAAGAAGATGTGCGAAAAGCAGTGCTAAACGCACATAAGTGGAAATTCCCAGGACCAGATGGTATCCGTAACTTTTGGTTGAAAAAATTTACAACAGCACATCGTGAGTTAGCTGACCACTATACAAATTTCCTGCAAACAGGATTAATTATCCCAGCATTTTTAACGAAAGGCCAAACATATCTACTTCAAAATGACCCAAAAAATACAGAAAACCCATCCAAGTATAGGCCAATTGCATGTCTCTGTACGCTGTACAAGGTATTAGCATCCAGCTTGGCCGATAAAATCTACCACCACATCGAGGCCAATGAAATCTTGTACAGCAAGCAAAAAGGGTGTATAAAAATAAGCAAAGGTTGTAAGGAGCAGCTCATCATTGACTCGGTTGTTATGGAATAAGCATATCACATGCAAAGGAACATCTATACCGCCTATATTGACCTTGCTAAAGCTTTCGACAACGTCCCACACTCCTGGCTGCTAGAAGTACCAGACATATATAAGATAGCACCGAATATTAAGAAACTGCTGCGCCATCTCTCCTCCTTGTGGGAAATTACTTTAAATATAAGCCAAGGAAACGGTCTCATAAAATCGGCTCCTATCCCTATTAAAAGAGGAATTTCTCAGGGAGGCACATTAAGTCCACTATGGTTCTGCCTCGCTTTAAACCCATTATCAACCATCCTAAAAGAAACCAATATGGGTTTACCATTAAATATCCACATCTGATGCATTACAAACTGTCATACCTGCTGTATATGGATGACATTAAGCTGTATGGCGCAAACGAGCGTCAAATAATACACTGCTGGAGCTTACAGAGGATTTTTCAAATGATATTAGAATGCCATTTGGAATTGATAAACGCCGCAGACTGAGTGTAGAAAACGGGAGACCTGTACTGCGAAACTTTCAGCTATGCGATAGCCAGACGATAAACGGCATGTCTGAAAGAGCATGTTACAAATACAATGATTGCTTCAGTCCCGAAGAATTCAGCACATTGAAATAGTGCTGAACACAACGAACGAATACATTGATAGTGTCAAGAGCTTACTTAAGTCATGCTTAAATGGAAACAACTTTTTAAAGCCATTAATACATACACGATCCCCGTACTCACATACACTTTCTGAACAATCAAATGGTTGGAGGGCGTGAAAAGAGCAACAAGCACGCTGCTAACAAAACTTGGTGCACATCACCCTAAATCTGCGATAGAACGCCTCTACTTGCCACGCCAGGATGGTGGCCGAGGCATGGTAGATATAAAATATCTTGCACAAGAAATGTGTTTAAAAGCAACGCATATACTTCCAAAACCAACACAGCCCCCTCTTAAAAACGATACGCAAGGCGGAGGGGTTCAGGCTGGTCATCCAAGACCAGGTTATTGCAACAAGGAACCACTGCAAATATGTAATGCGAGCTCCTATTAAAAATGATAATTGTAGACGATGCCAAAGACATCCCGAAACAATTTACCACATAACCGGTGAATGTGTCACATTGGCGGCTACCGAATATTTAACAAGGCATAACCAGGTAGCAAAGATCGTACATCAAACACTTTCTCTGCGTTATGATCTAATTACAGCGGAATGCCCATACTACACATATACCCCAGAGGCAACGCTAGAAAACAGCGCTTTCAAAATGTATTGGGACCCGTCTATTCTAACAGATCGTACCATGCCACATAACCGACCTGATATAACGATCGTAAATAAGCAGGAGAATCAGGCTTACGTAATAGACATAGGTTTTCCAAATACACACAACTTACAGGAGTGCTATGCAGAGAAGCTCAGAAAATATCAAAGTCTGGCAGACGAAATTAAGGAGATGTGGAAACTGCACAGAGTCGACATAATTCCCATTATAATATCCTCAACTAGAGTTACCGCAAAATCACTAAATTGTAGCCTTGAGAAACTTCTACTCTCCGAAAAGCGACGAGCGATAAAGAAGGCTGTGATTTTATCAACAAGCTCTATAGTTAGGAAATTCGTAAGCATACGCTAATCTACGATGATTTATATAAATTTAAAAACCTGATACATATGTAGTTATTTATAGAAAATCTTACCAATAGCTGTATAACCAAACCAATGTAACTAACTAGTTAATAGAATTAAATAGCACTAAGTATCTTGATGTTTATAACCGATATTCAATGTAAACCCTCAAAGGAGAAAATTTTAAGTAAAGAAAAAAATTAAATAAAATAAAATAAAATAAAACAAATTAAAATAAAATAAAACAAATAAAATAAAATCAACTTAAAATAAAATAAAATGAATTAAAATAAAACAAAATAAAAATAAAATAAAACAAGTAAGAAAGGTTAAGTTCGGGTGATAAAGCGAGTTCAGGTAAGTACGTGAACTAAGTTCAGTAAAGATATGTCGAGTTTTGCTCAAGTTATCGTGTCAACGGCCATGCGGAAGGATAGATGGACGACTGTGTAAAAAAAATAGGCATGGCTTCAACCAATTTCGCCCATTTCCACAGAAGACAGTTAACGTCATAAAATCTATGCCCCTACCAAATTTCAAAAGGATTGGTAAATTTTTGTTCGACTTATGGCATTAAAAGTATCCTAGACAAATTAAATGAAAAAGGGCGGGGCCACGCCCATTTTGAAATTTTCTTTTATTTCTGTATTTGGTTGCACCATATCATTATTGGAGTTGAATGTTGACATAATTTACTTATATACTGTAAAGATATTAAATTCTTTGTTAAAATTTTACTTTAAAAAAAAATTTTTTTTAAAGTTGGCGTGGTCCTCCCCTGATTTTGCTAATTTTTATTAAGCGTACATATAGTAATAGGAGTAACGTTCCTGCCAAATTTCATCATGATATCTTCAACGACTGCCAAATTACAGCTTGCAAAATTTTAAATTACCTTCTTTTAAAAGTGGGCGGTGCCACGCCCATTGTCCAAAATTTTACTAGTTTTCTATTCTGCGTCATAAATTCAACTCACCTACCAACCTCCATCGCTTTATCTCTTTTTGGTAATGAATTATTGCACTTTTTCGGTTTTTCGAAATTTTCGATATCGAAAAAGTGGGCGTGGTTATATTCCGATATCGTTCGTTTTAAATAGCGATCTGAGATGAGTGCTCAGGAACCTACATACCAAATTTCATCAAGATACCTCAAAATTTACTCAAGTTATCGTGTTAACGGACGGAAGGACGGACGGACGGACATGGCTCTATCAAATTTTTTTTCGATACTGATGATTTTGATATATGGAAATATATATCTATCTCGATTCCTTTATACCTGTACAACCAACCGTTATCCAATCAAACTTAATATACTCTGTGAGCTCTGCTCAACGGAGTATAATTAAATTAAAGGAAATAAAAAATAAAAAATAGGTAGTTACTTTGTGTGAGGATGCAAAGCTTCACGTTTTTTATGGTCTGCATGTAAAAACTATGACTACGAATCACGCATTTCAAAAATATATGACGTAAATGTAACTATTTAATGAAATTTGATGAATTTTGAAGCTTCTAGCCGTAAAAAAGGGGCAACAATTACAGTTTATATGAAGTATATAATATATATACCACCGATCTCTATGATTTTTTCAGACAATAATATATGCTATATACGTAAGCATTCGTTGAAATTTGAAGCCTCTAGATCTTAAAATAGGGCAGTAATTGCGAAAAGTTCCTCATCTGAACAATCGGTTGTGGGGGATATATACTATATATACGACCGATCTCATCAATTTTTTCAGGCAACAATATGTGCAATATACGAAAGTATATGGTGAAGTTTGAAGCTTCAATCTGTTAAATTGGGTAAGATATTACAAAAATCCTCTTTTTCTGAAAAATCGGTTGTAAGGAGGATATATGCCATAGTGGTCCGATCCGGTCGGTTCCGACAAATGTCTAATCGGACACCCAAATACACCCGCTCACCAAATTTTATCAAGATATCTCAAAAATTGAGGGACTAGTTTGCATACAAACAGACAGACGGACAGACGGACATGGCTAAATCAACTCAGCTCTTCAACCTGATTATTTCGGTATACTTAATGGTGGGTCTATCTATTTTCCTTTAAGGACTTACAATTTTCAGTTTCGTGACGAAATTAATATACCATTTCATTTTCATGAAAGGTTAAATAAAATGAAGCACAGTAAAATAAATAATAATGTCAAATAAAAAAATAATAATATAATAAAAATAAAATGAAATAAAACAAAATAAAAACAAAACTAAATAAAATCAAGTGAAATAAATAAAATTAAATAAAATATCATAAAATAAATTAAAAGGAAAGAAACGAAAAGAAAAGAAAAGAAAAGAAAAGTAAAGAAAAGAAAAGAAAAGAAAAGAAAAGAAAAGAAAAGAAAAAAAAAGAAGGAAAGGAGATGACAAGAAAGAAAGTCAAGGGAGAGAAAGTAAGGAAGGGAGAAAAAGAAAGTGAAGAGGTTGGACCGTCTGTAGTGGTTGAATTTCAACCACTGAAATTTCACCTGACCTACTGTAACCACAAAGTCCGGTAATTTTTTGGATAAATGTCTCAATATTTTGCATACTCGCATACAAATATTTCAAAAGCAGATTTCCCTTTTTAATCACACATGGGCTACACAATATTAATGCACCATCCTTAGATAAGGTTGAAACTGAGAAAATGCGTGCGATTTTTTCCGTACCAACCGCGGAGTGCTCCTTGTATGAACTTCCGGGATCAATGTTTTTAAAGCCATTTCTGAGTTAAGGGGGAAACAAATGATATTTATGTACAAATTATGTATATCGTAACGAGTAATTTTTTCTCGTGTGAACTAAAATTCTTATCATACAATGGAATTCATTCACTTCAGAGAGTGACAGTAAGCCTGAATGCCTTTATGAAATTTGTGTTATTATATAGTGGTGACTGTGACTGTGAGTTACTACGACGCAAGGTGTCACAACGTCATACATAATCTGGCCCCAAGTTACAATTCCCACCACTACCAGCAACTTCATAAGCACCTGAAAGCGTCAGAGAAGAAGAAAACGCTTGCATCTAGTATTATAAGACAAAAAGGATGTTTCGATATATTGGCTGAGCCTGAACTGTTTGGACCTTATCACTGATTGCGGAATCATGGACGCTGCCAAGGGAAGATGAGATATCTAATAAAGTTCTTGAGAGAAAAGTTCTCCCGAAGATTTATTGTCATGTCTGTGATGCCGACGGCGCGTATCGACGGAGATCCATATATGAAATCATATGCTGTATGAGCTTTATGCAGATATGAAGATAGTGCAGCGAATACAAATCCAAATGCTTCGTCACGTTA
Organism: Eurosta solidaginis; assembly: GCF_040869045.1. Classification (NCBI taxonomy): domain Eukaryota; kingdom Metazoa; phylum Arthropoda; class Insecta; order Diptera; family Tephritidae; genus Eurosta; species Eurosta solidaginis. The sequence goes on from NC_090323.1 coordinate 239,361,903, forward strand.
TGCGAATGGACGAAGACAGTTTAAACCATAGGAAGGGTAAGATCTCCACTGAGTTCGGAGAGACAAGTGGAGAAAGATTTGATGATGCTTCCAATTGGCGTCAGTTATCGCGAAACAGAAATAGCTGGCATGACTTGTAACAAAACGGCCAAAATCGCTAAGGCGGTTAAGCGCCAATCAGTGATGATGTACGCATATTTTTTTTTTGTGTTTTTTACGAGGAGGAAGCATCGAAAGCCTCATAGTCAGTGTGGGACTTTAACCGCACTAAACCTCCTACCGTCTGAGTACCATTTACCCCCCGGTACTACCATCAAGTATTCCGTCGGGAGGTAGGTTGAGCACTAAGCTCTACGTCTGTCGGGGCACGTTGCTGTACTTAGATAGTCCCGTGGTATAGTTAACGCTGAGACTGGCACGCCCTGCTTACTACCTGCATGTGCTTGACACATACCACATCTACGAAGATTTCAAGCGTACCTTAAACACTGTGCATATAGTGCTAATGGCATGCTTGTGCGTTCGACTACTTGTATTGTAGGGTTTTTTTTTATTTATAAATTTTTTTTTTTTTTTTTTTTTTATGTATAGATATATATTTTTTTTGTTTTTTTTTTACGGGGCTATTCTCGTACTTCCACCGGTTAGAGAGGCCTTGTCTCCAATCCGTGTATAAACCCTGATTACATGTGAGACGTTTACACTCATACTCGTTGTTTCTACAGTTGGAGAGGCCTTGTCTCCAATCCGTAGGTTTGTCGTTGCGTGTATGTTGACTGCTTTTGGTCGCATGGTTGAAGAGGCCGTGTCTCCAATCCGTGCTTTATTCCTTCACCTGGGGCAGTATTCGAACGGTTGAAGAGGCCTTGCCTCCATTCCGTCGCCTGGTTTACTATTACATTATCTACATATATTACGGTCATTTCTTATTTTATCATTCTCACGCCGCTAATTGTACGGAGGCCTTGCATCCAATACGTGCTCAGCTCGACCCCTCCACCTTTGCAGTTTGTTCTCCACCCACACAACTCGACTTTTCAATGTTCGTTGCTGCGCCGTAGCCTTTCAAGACTTCGTAGACACTTCATTATTTCCGCTATTACATCGCATGCCTCGGACCATTTTACCTTGCTTTGTAGCATGCATCCAACAATTGTTTCAGGAGTGTAATCCTCTCCAAATATTCTGCACAGTTTGCATCTCGAGCTATAGAACCTAGGACACTCGAAAAATACATGGTAAACATCTTCTACTGCATCGCCGCCACAGTGATCGCATATTTTGTTAGGCTCGTGATTGAATCGGTGCAAGTATTCCTTAAAGCATCCGTGACCACTCCAGAAACTGTGTGAGGTAGAAATCTACCTCGCCGTGCTTTCTAGATATCCATATTTTAATATCTGGGATACATCGGTGTGTCTAGCGTCCATTTGTTGCGGCATTCCACCTGAGCTGCCAGTTCTGCACGCTTAGCTCTCGTGCTCCGTCACGTGAGCTTTGGTCGCGATAAATCGTCGCTGCTTCTTTTGCTAATATGTCGCATATACATACCTACATATGTATATAACTAGTATGTGAAGCAGGTGAATGCCACACAATTATAAATTGCATATTGTTGTTGAACAATGTATCATATAATTACGTACATATGTGCATAATTACAGTTGTGAGTTTGTCACATAAAATTTATTATTTATTTCATTATAACAATTATTTTCGTCGACGCTAATGGCTAGCAAAGGCTATTATTAAAATAAAAAAATATGTCTTCATAAATAAGTTATGTGTATGACATGTAGTAATATGTGTATGTACTTATGTATGTATATATGTGCATATAGTTGCACGAATTCATCTTCATTTACTTACTTTCAACATGGCTGCTAGCTTTGTCTGAAAATCAACTTACGCGTGATAGCGATTTATGGCCATGGATGTAAGCGTAATTATGTCAAAATAACACTTCGACTAAAAATAGTCATTAATGTAATTATTATTCATGTACATATGTGACTGCATCAAGTTTAAAGCAACAAAACACAAAGGAAAAATAAAAAAAAAAATGTTAAAATTGAAAACAACAAAAATGCATTTAACATTAAAACTACATTTACAATGATAAAATTTCGATAAAGTTTTCGACCAAAGTTACTGGTAGCAACCTTTTTTATATTCGATACTTGTCCATGCGACTCTAATTGGGTAGGCAGCTACCGTTACTTGCATCTGATGCATAATACACTCCCAAAATAAATTATATGCTGCAACATAATGAGGTAAATAAAAAAATTTAAATTAAAATTGCTGCGTAAGTCGTCATTCTCATTACAGAGCAAGTTAAGGAGACCAACATCGCTTGAATATGAACGTTATATACCCAATTGTGCAGTGTTACTTTTCTTTTAAAGTAATTTTACTATCTTTATATTGGGAAATTCCGCTTATTTGAAACGTTCGAATCGCTAAACTTTTGAATAAATCACTCCAATATTCTGTAACGCAAAATGGTCTTTATAAGACTAACTTGGGAGTAGTACAATTATACTTCACAATTATACTTCGCAACTAAAAGCGTGTTTAAATCAAACTGATCCCTCATTCCTCAGCTTTCGCTGCTTTTATACTCTTTGTTGCCTCGTCAGCATATTTCTCCAAAGGTCTAGACGTTTCACCTTCTCTAATCTCCCGCTTGGTTACTAGAGTTATACATGTATATATGTAGTTTAGCGTTTCTCATAGTCATATGCGTGTGTATGCTTGAGCAGCTACTACGGCGGATGACCACAAGCGTGTACGTGAAATATCTCTTCGTTGCCTTTTATGTATGTGTGTAAATGATGACTGATATATTCATGTATATGCGAGTGGCTGCTACATTTTTTTTTATACTCAGTTGAGCAGAGCTCACAGAGTATATTAAGTTTGATTGGATAACGGTTGGTTGTACATATATAAAGGAATCGAGATAGATATAGACTTCCATATATCAAAATAATCGGGATCGAAAAAAAATTTGATTGAGCCATGTCCGTCCGATAACACGATAACTTGAGTAAATTTTGAGGTATCTTGATGAAATTTGGTATGTAGATTCCTGGGCACTCATCTCAGATCGCTATTTAAAATGAACGATATCGGACTATAACCACGCCCACTTTTTCGATATCGAAAATTTCGAAAAACCGAAAAAATGCAATAATTCATTGCCAAAGGCGGTTAAAGCGATGAAACTTGGCAGATGGGTTGACGTTATGACGTAGAATAGAAAATTAGTAAGATTTTGGACAATGGGCGTGGCACCGCCCACTTTTACAAGAAGGTAATTTAAAAGTTTTGCAAGCTGTAATTTGGCACTCGTTGAAGATATCATGATGAAATTTGGCAGGAACGCTACAACTATTACTATATATGTGCTAAATAAAAATTAGCAAAATTGGATGAAAAACACGCCCACTTTTTAAAAAAAATTTTTTTTAAATTCAAATTTTAACAAAAAATTTAATATCTTTACTGTATATAAGTCAATTAAGTCAAAATTCAACTCCTGTAATGACATGATGCAACAAAATACAAAAATAAAAGAAAATTTCAAAATGGGCGTGGCTCCGCCCATTTTCATTTAGTTTGTCTAGAATACTTTTAATGCCATAAGTCGAACAAAAATTAACCAATCCTTCTCAAATTTGGCAGGGACATAGACTCTATGACGGTAACTATTCTCTGTGAAAATGAGCGAAATCGGTGGAAGCCACGCCCAGTTTTTATACACAGTCCACCGTCTGTCCTTCCGCTCGGCCGTTAACACAATAACTTGAGCAAAAACCGATATATCTTTGCTAAACTTAGCCCACCTACTTATCTGAACTAACTTTATCTTGGTATAAAAAATGGCCGAAATCCGACCATAACCACGCCCACTTTATCGATATCGAAAATTACGAAAAATGAAAAAAATGCCATAATTCTATACCAAATACGAAAAAAGGGATGAAACATGGTAACTGGATTGGTTTATTGACGCAAAATATAACTTTGGAAAAAACTTTGTAAAATGGGTGTGACACCTACCATATTAAGTAGAAGAAAATGAAAAAGTTTTGCAGGGCGAAGTCAAAAGCCCTTGGAATCTTGGCAGGAATACTGTTTATGGTATTACATATATAAATAAATTAGCGGTTCCCGACAGATGATTTTCTGGATCACCTGGTCGACATTTTGGTCGATATCGCGAGAACACCTTCACATATACATCTAAGGGCCACTCGCTTTTCAAACCCTCATTAATACCTTTAATTTGATATCCATATCGTACAAACACATTCTAGGGTCACCCCTGGCCCACCCTAATGGCGATATCTCGAAAAGGCGTCCACCTATAGACCTAATGCCCACTCCCTCTTAAAATGCTCAGTAACTCCTTACGTTTGATACCCATATCGTACAAACATTCTAGAGTCACTTCTGGCCCACCCTAATGGCGATATCTCGAAAAGGCGTCCACCTATAGACCTAATGTCCACTCCCTCTTAAAATGCTCAGTAACACCTTTCGTTTGATACCCATATCGTACAAACATTCTAGAGTCACCCCTGGCCCACCCTAATGGCGATATCTCGAAAAGGCGTCCACCTATAGACCTAATGCCCACTCCCTCTTAAAATGCTCAGTAACACCTTTCGTTTGATACCCATATCGTACAAACATTCTAGAGTCACCCTTGGTCCACCTTTATGGCGATATCTCGAAAAGGCGTCCACCTATAGAACTAAGGATTACTCCCTTTTAAAATACTCATTACAACCTTTCATTTGATACCCATATCGTACAAACACATTCTAGAGTCACCCTGGCCCACCCTAATGGCGATATCTCGAAAAGGCGTCCACCTATAGACCTAATGCCCACTCCCTCTTAAAATGCTCAGTAACACCTTTCGTTTGATACCCATATCGTACAAACATTATAGAGCCACCCCTGGCCCACACTAATGGCGATATCTCGAAAAGACGTCCATCTATAGACCTAATGCCCACTCCCTTTTAAAATGCTCAGTAACACCTTTCGTTTGATACGAAAAGGCGTCCACTTATAGACCTAATGCCCATTCCCTCTTAAAATGCTCAGTAACACCTTTCATTTGATACCCATATCGTACAAACATTCTAGAGTCACCCTTGGTCCACCTTTATGGCGATATCTCGAAAAGGCGTCCACTTATAGAACTAAGGATTACTCCCTTTTAAAATACTCATTACCACCTTTCATTTGATACTCATATCATACAAACACATTCTAGAGTCACCCCTGGCCCACCCTAATGGCGACATTTCGAAAAGCCGTCCACCTATAGACCTATTGCCCACTCCCCCTTAAAATGCTCAGTAACACTTTTCGTTTGATACCCATATCGTACAAACATTCTAGAGTCACCCCTGGCCCACTCTAATGGCAATATCTCGAAAAGGCTTCCACCTATAGACCTAATGCCCACTCCCTCTTAAAATGCTCAGTACGCCTTTCATTTGATTCCCGTATAGTACAAACACATTCTAGAGACACCCCTGATCTCGAAGCGTCCACCTATGGAACTAAGGATCACTCCTTTTCAAAATACTCATTAGCAGCTTTCATTTGATACCCATATCGTACAAACAAATTCTAGAGTCAGCCCTGGTCCACCTTTATGGCGATATCCCTAAATGGCGTCCATCCATAGAACTATGGCCTACTCTCTCTTAAAATACTCTTTAATACCTTCCATTTGATACACATGTCATACAACCACATTCCAGGGTTACCCTAGGTTCATTTTCCTACATGGTGATTTTCCTTATTTTGTCTCCATAGCTCTCAACTGAGTATGTAATGTTCGGTTACACCCGAACTTAGCCTTCCTTTCTTGTTTTTTTTTATTGTTGCGTGATTATTTGTTTAATATCGGTTTAGTGATGCTAATATTCGTCACAATATTGAGTCACAGAACTTCAATTGGAGTTTTGAATTCAATTTTGCGCTCAAATAGGCTTGTTTTTATACCCAGCTGTACTTGTACACAGGGTATAATAGCTTCGATTCGATAACGGTTGGTTGTACAAGTATAAAGAAATTGAGATAGATATAGACTTCCATATATCAAATCATCTGTATCGAAAAAAGTTTGATTAAGCCATGTTGGTCTGCGCGTCTGGTAACACGATAACTTCGGCAATTATTGAGATATCTTCACCAAATTCGGTATACGGGCTTATCTGGGCCCAGAATATCGATATCGAAAATTAAGAAAAATGAAAAAAATTAGATAATTCAAAAACGAATATTAGCTAATGAAATTGGACTGGTTTAATGACGCAAAACATAAATTACAAAAAATTTGGAATATGGGCGTGGCACCACCTACATTTAGAAGAAGAAAATTTAGAAACTGCATTTTTACCCGCTCAAGTTCATTGGTGGTAGCCTTTGTATCCGTTTTGCTTCTTTTGAACGAAAATGAGTTCGGAATAGAACCATATATTTTATTATTGCGCCGCCTTATGACACTTTTAACCACACAAAGCAAAAAACAACAGTGTTTCTAGTGCACAGCTGGGTATGTAATGTTCGGTTTGACCCGAACTTAGACTTTCTTACATCTTCCCATCCAATAGGTGCGACCACTCACAAATTGTCATGAATATCCTCTAACGGGATTCCAAGGAAACATGAAGTTTCAACAGGGATGGATCAGAGTGAGAGGAGTGTTAGAAGCATTGGGTCCACATTGCAATTAAATAAATGGTTGGTATCATATGTGGACACATTACAAGCGAGATATACATTAAATATGTCGGGGTTAATTCAGGATAGGTAAAAGGTACAGTATCCAGATCGAAGTTGAGCTGGAGTGGCGCGCGTCTCCCTAGGGAAAATGATTTCCTCTTCTTCGATTTCGGGGTGTTTATCTTTAAAAATGGGGTTCGCGGGCAATGACTGTCATAGAAGTCTAACGCCTTTTTTTGTGAGGCTGTTTTCTCAGGTGTCGTATATCCCCATAATGCTTGTGGAGATGATTTCTAATGCTAATGTTTTCTGGAAACTGTTTGCTTAGCACTGCAATTATGCAGAGTATTCTCGAATTACTTTGTAGGTGATGTTCTGCGCACTGATATGGCTCCATCGAAATCTTTGCTATAAAGTATTTAGTATATGCAGCACCCTATTGGGTATAAAATCGACAAAACCGCAAAAATATTGTATACGAAGGCCCAAACTGGGAGAAAGTCTTTTCGGTGCGAGGGTTATTGTCAATTTAAAGAGCTGGTCTTGATAGCAGCCGCCAGGCGCTACTCGTCCACTTATTTATTCATTCCCATTTGACATGTGATTTTGTACTTGAATTAATAAGCATCGAGCTACCAACCCAACCCACACATAATAGCAGGTTCGAACCCTATACCTATGGCTGTTGCTGTACTGTTTTTTGTGTGTGTTGGCAGCAACAATCTTGTCATTGCGACTCAATTACACTTTACAATTATGAAAGTGAAAAATGCACTCAAAAATAAAACAAGTACTCGTATTGAGGGTAAAATGTAAAATAATTATAAGAAAAAAAAAGAAACACAAAAAAAAAATAAAAAGTATAATTTTAGTACTTGTAAAAGTATAGCTTACCTACCCCTCCTGAAACAAGTAAACATATATGTACGTAGGATGATACCTACATGCATAGCATATAAATATTTAAATGCAGCTTTTAGGGCGGCACTATGGCTACTTGAATTATGTCGCATTCAGTCCCTTTGCAAGCGCCAGAGACCAAAGCAGCACGACGAACAAGAAATAGCAGAAACTCCGCCAACAAAAAGCAGCGACAACCAGAATTGCTTTGGCAGTTGCAATTGCAGTTGCATCATTGGTTGTTTCGTTTTCGGAATGCCGCAGTTTAGCCAGCTCCAGTTTTTTCTTTCTTTTTATACCTTTCATGAAAATGAAATGGTATATTAATTTCGTCACGAAACCCAAAATTGTAAGCCCTTAAAGGAAAATAGATAGACCCACCATTAAGTATACCGAAATAATCAGAATGAACAGCTGAGTTTATTTAGCCATGCCCGTCTGTCTCTCTGTCCGTCTGTCCGTCTGTCCGTCTATCTGTTTGTATGCAAACTAGTCCCTCAATTTTTGAGATATCTTCATAAAATTTGGCGAGCAGGTGCATTTGGGTGTCCGATTAGACATTTGTCGGAACCGGCCGGATCGGACCACTATAGCATATATCCTCCATACAACCGATTTTTCAGAAAAAGAGGATTTTTGTAATATCTTACTCAATTTAACAGATTGAAGCTTCAACCTTCACCATATACTTTCGTATATTACACATATTGTTGCCTGAAAAAATTGATGAGATCGGTCGTATATATAGTATATATCCCCCACAACCGATTGTTCAGATAAGAAAATTTTCGCCCTATTTTAAGAGCTAGAGGCTTCAAATTTCAACGAATGCTTACGTATATATCATATCTGAAAAAATCATACAGATCGGTGATATATATAGTATATATATGGTGGTATATATAGTATATATATATATAGTATATATATATATTTTCGCAAGTTTAGCCCCATTTTAACAGCTAGAAGCTTCAAATTTCACCGAAAGTTTACGTATATGGCATATATTGTTGTCTGAAAAAATGATAGAGACCGGTGGTATATATAATCTCATACAATCGATTGTTCAGATAAGAAACTTTGTGCAATTTCTTCCCCATTTTAACAGCTAGAAGCTTCAAATTTCACCAAATGCTTACGTATATAGCATATATTGTTTTCTGAAAATATCATAGAGATCGGTGTTACATATATTATATACCCCATATAAACTGTATTTTTTTGCCCCCTTTTTACGGCTAGAAGTTTCAAAATTCAAAACATTTCATCAAATAGTTACGTTTACGTCATATATTGTTAAAATACGTGATTTGTAGTCATAGTTTTTACACGCAGACCACAAAAAACCTTAAACTTTGCATCCTCACACAAAGTACCTTCCAATTTTTTATTTTACATTTATCTTAAAAATCGTTTAGGTATGTAAATCTGTTCACTATATATTTCTTATCTTATACATCCGATTATTCGAAGATTACGAACGGGATAAGATTATTGTTCAGCCCCATACATGAAAGGTATGAAGTCTTCGGCATAGCCGAAGACAGTCCCGTCCTTACTTGTTTTTTTTTTGTTTTGTTCATAACGTCAAACGATCTGTTAATAAACACCTTCCCTCTGCGTGCGCTTGAATGCATTTTTCATATTATTTTAATGATGGCGCATTGTGCGACTGCACGTTATTCAAGTAACCAACAATTCAAGCATTCAACATTGCAATAAATAAAAAAAAAATTAAATAATACAACAGAGAACATATTAGAATAAACAAGAAATATAAAAAAGCGAGATTCAAGTAAGCAAAAAACAGTAAGTGGACATCATTCCACATGCATTACATGCAAAAGAAAAAAATATACCACAGAAGCGAAGCTGCAACTTCAGCCACATTCTGCATTGCATCCCTGCTGGGAGTTGATTCAAACGTTTGAAGCTCAAAGAGAGTATTACTTCGAAATACCTCAATGGTCTAGTTCGAGAATAACTAGACATGGCTGTCTTAAGAGCCTACCAAAATCCACAAATCCGAAGGTTCAAGAGGTCAACCAAAAAAATCGGTCCTGAAGCAGTCCGCTGCCAGTGCTGGAGCATGCAAGGTTCAATTCATCAAAAGTTTCCCGAGATTCAAGGCGTCGATAAACATAGCTTATAGCTTCTGGAGCCCAATTGTCAACCTAAGCTATGCAAGGCAAATTTTTGTTAGAAATATGCATGTTTCATACACATGTATAGCAGGCGAGGCTCTGGCGACCCCAAGCTTCACAAGGAATTAGGGGGTGGGAGGTGGTTGTGGTCTAGAAAGTTCAATATGACCATATTTAATCGTTCTTGAACTATGCGGGCTAGCATCCGTATTTTTTCCATATTTTCCAAATAAACAAGAGCATTTGCGTCGAATAAGTAACATTATTATTATTAAAAGCATCCTAATTAAAAAAAAATTTCGTATACAAAATGGCGGAAGATATTCCGATAGTGAAAAATCACTCGCTGTTTACTCGTTCTGAGATTATTTTGTTTTGAAAGCTGCATAAAACCCGACCATTGAGCTCACCTCACACCAATTTTAATCGCGATAATATCTAGTGGCTATGATCTTCCCTCAAAAATATCCAACAATTTATGTCTTCCTACTGCAGTCCTTTATTTGATTGATACCCGATTCCACAAAGACACAAATTTCAACACAGGCATGGTAGCCGAGTGGCTAAAAGCCCTTGCATAAAAAATGCCTATCATGTTGTCAAAGGCAGAGAGGCGTGAGTGCGAGGACCTCGAGCTGCGGGTCACCAGGAATAACGTACACAAATTTTGTCAAAAAACATTGGCGAGATATGAAAGGTCTTAAGCCCGGAGCAAACTCCTGTAATAACGAAAAGAGCGACCTTGTAACCAATCTCCAGACAGCACTTAGGATATGAGGGGATCACTTCTCTGCCCTCGTACATGGATGATGACGAAATAACTGTCCCCCCCACCCGATTTTAATGAAATCAGAATAGCAGTAACTAGATTAGAAAGCAAAAAGGCCGCGTAAGCTAATGAAATGCCTGCGGTGCTACTCAAATACGGTGGCGAGAAGTTGGTAAGGCACATGGATCAGCTTCTTTGCAAATTATCGTCGGACGGCGGCATGCCTGACGATTGGGATTTAAGTAGTCTTTGCACAGTTCACAAGAAGAGCGATCCTGCAAACTGCGCCAACCATCGCGGAATCAGCCTACTTAATAGACCTTTTCAAGCGTATTTCGCGAAATTATTGAAGCCCACAATCGAACAAATCTTATAAAAAACCTGCGAAAGAAGAATTGACACTGATCACCTCCTCGTCGACAGCATGATATGGAACTCTATATATCGTTAAGTCTAAATTTGTTTTCCCCGTAAAATGTATACAATTGTGCACAATCACGTTAAGCAACACCATCAATCAAAATTGGAACGGAACTCTCCGAAACGTTCGAAACTAAATGAGGTTTAAGACAGGGTGAGCCCCTATCGTGCGATTCCCTTAGTTTGACGCTTGAGAATATAATACTAGCTGAATAACCTAACCGCTCTGGAACAATATTCTATAATAAAAAAATAAAATAAATGTAAGGCGCGATAACCTTCAAGAGATCTAAGGCCGAGCTTCTCTTCCAATTTGCGTCGTGCTCCTCTTGATTTTCCCCACAAATTGGCCGGACGGGACCTACATGTTTTATGCCGACTCCGAACGGCATCTGCAAGGCAGATGAGTTTTCACTGAGAGCTTTTCATGGCAGAAATACACCCGGAGCGCTTGCCAAACACTGCCGAGGGGCGACCCCGCTTAGACAAATTTTCTTCTAATTGAAAAACCTTATTTATAAAATTTTAATGTTGCCTTGCCCGGGGTGTGAACCCAGGGCATACGGTGTGGTAGACGGAGCACGCTACCATCACACCACGGTGGCTGCGTGCAATTACTCGCGTATGCTGACGCCACTGATATCATCGGCCTGGAAATCTGTGCGCAAAGTTATGCTCACTCCAAACTGAAAAAATGAGTGGAAAGGTTTTGATGATGAATGAGGATAAAACGAGGTACCGACTGTTATCACTTGCAATTGGCCACCACGCTCCTTTTTGCAGCCATAAGTTGAAACAGTAAAAGACTTCGTTTATTTGGGAACCAGCATTAATACAAATAAGAGCATCAGCTCTGAAATCCACCGAAGAATCACTGTTGACAACAAATACTACTTTGTACTATATAGACAACTGAAAAGTAAAGTCCTCCCTCAGCAAACAAAAATCATGTTCTATAAATCACTTTTTGTAGAAAGTATTTTTATCGGAACCCACCTACGGAAGCACAGGAAGGACCAAGTGGAAAACGAGATAAACCCCCTTCGTGTTACCAATTGACGCAAGTTAGCACGGCGAAGAAGCGACTTGTTGCACCATTTAAACGCTAACTAAGCGCCAATTAAGTAAGTTAGCAATCCCATAATCGCAAGAGGCAATTCCTCTCTACTCAACCCTTGCAAACTCTTTCAATCAGATCTTTCGGTACGAATGCTTATGTGGTTATTTCAATTTAAAAAACAAAAATTACAATCACGTAGTTTATGTATACTTAATTGAACTTTTCCCACGAAAAAACGTCTTAGCGCGATCTACATCTGATAAGATTTAAGCGGAGCTCCCCTTTCAATTAAAATCGTGCTCTTTTTAGTTTTTTCTATGAATTGCCGCGATGGTTCCATGTTTTATGCCGACCCCGAACAGCAGCTGCAAGGTAGATGAGTTTTCACTGAGAAGCTTTATTACCAGAAATGCACCCGGAGTGTTTGCCAAACCACTGCCGAAGGGTGACCCCGCTTAGAGAAACTTTTTATACACAGTTGAGCAGAGTTTACAGAGTATATTAACTTTGATTGGATAACGGTTGGTTGTACAGGTATAAAGGAATGGAGATAGATGTAGACTTCCATATATCAGAATCATCAGGATCGAAAAAAAATTTGATTGAGACATGTCCGTCCGTCCGTCCGTCCGTCCGTCCGTCTGTCTTTTAACACGATAACTTGAGTAAATTTTGAGGTATCTTAATGAAATTTGGTATGTTGGTTCCTGAGCACTCATCTCAGATCGCTATTTAAAATGAACAATATCACACTATAACCACGCCCACTTTTTCGATATCGAAAATTTCGAAAAACCGAAAAAGTGCGATAATTCATTACCAAAGGCGGATAAAGCGATGAAACTTGGTAGGTGAGTTGGACAGATGACGCTGAATAGAAAATTACTAAAATTTTGGACAATGGGCATGGCACCGCCCACTTTTAAAAGAAGGTAATTTAAAATTTTGCAAGCTGTAATTTGGCAGTCGTTGAAGATATCATGATGAAATTTGGCAGGGACGTTACCCCTATTACTGTATGTATGCCTAATAAAAATTAGAAAAATCGGAGAACGACCACGCCCACTTTTAAAAAAAAATTTTTTTTTAAGTCAAATTTTAACAAAAAATTTAATAACTTTACAGTATATAAGTAAATTATGTCAACATTCAACTCCAATAATGATATGGTGCAACAAAATGCAAAAATAAAAGAAAATTTCGAAATGGGCTTGGCTCCGCCCTTTTTCATTGAATTTGTCTAAGATACTTTTAATGCCATAAGTCGAACAAAAATTTACATTCCTTATGAAATTTTGTAGGGGCTTAGATTCTGTGACAATAACTTATTTCTGTGAAAAAGGGCGAAATCGGTTGAAGCCACGCCCAGTTTTTATACACAGTCGACCGTATGTCCTTCCGCTCGGCCGTTAACACGATACTTTAGCAAAAATCGATATATCTTTACTAAACTCAGTTCACGTACTTATCTGAACTCACTTTGTATTGGTATAAAAAATGGCCGAAATCCGACTATGGCCACGCCCACTTTTTCGATACCGAAATTTACCAAAAATGAAAAAAATGCCATAATTCTATACCAAATACGAAAAAAGGGATGAAACATGGTATTTGGATCGGTTTATTGACGCAAAATATAACTCTAGAAAAAATGTTTGTAAACTTTGTACCATATTAAGTAGAAGGAAATGAAAAAGTTCTGCAGGGCGAAATAAAAAACCCTTGAAATCTTGGCAGGAATACTGTTCGTGGTATTATATATATAAATAAATTAGCGGTATCCAACAGATGATGTTCTGGGTCACCCTGGTCCACATTTTGGTCGATATCTGGAAAATGCCTTCACATATACAACTACCACCACTCCCTTTTAAAACTCTCATTAATACCTTTAATTTGATACCAATATCGTACAAACACATTCTAGAGTCACCACTGGTCCACCTTTATGGCGATATCGCGAAAAGGCGTCCACATATAGAACTAAGGCCCACTCCCTTTTAAAAGCCTCATTAATACCTTTAATTTGAAACCCATGTCATACAAACACATTCCAGGGTTTCCCTCGGTTCATTTTCCTACATGGTTATTTTCCCTTATTTTGTCTTCACAGCTCTCAACTGAGTATGTAATGTTTGGTTACATTTTTCAATTATATTTGCATTTTAAGCTACCGGAATATATTAGTCTCCGATCAGCATAGCTCAACATATAATGGAAGGTTGAAAAGGACGTGTTTCCAATTCCCTCTACTCCAACTTTTGTTGGCCTTATTTGCGTTACATATCATATAATTTTTTGTTATATCAATTCTGTCGGAATGCGAGTGATTCCGAACAGCAACAGTACATATCGGCTGAAAGTACCAAATTCCAGCGAAATTAGTTGTTGGAACGTCTGGACTTACAGGTGGCGACCAATAAAACCAAATAAAGCTCTAGACTTCTTACTCCCATTTGCTTGTTCACAAGAATTCTTGAACCAATATTCCTACAAGGCATCGGGGCTACCATTTTCTTAAATAAAGACTGTATATGAATATTTATGCTTCCCATAAGACTAAAAATGCTTCCAATGCATTAACAAATAATACAAGAGCGAACAAGACATAAGAGGGCTAAGGACAATGCCAATACAGAAGCACTTGTATTAATTGCATCCTGGCACAATAATTTTAATATGACTCTCACCTTAGCTAATGCTTACATATGTACATATACGCATGTGTTATCCTTGGTAAATATATTTGTAATGTAGGTTTATTCAAAACAACAACAGCAGTAGCTGTAATCTTTTCAAATCGTGTCTTTATTAACTACTATATTACCTACCAACAGAGTGAAAAGATGTCCACAAACCCTTAATTATGTGCAAACAGGAAGTAATGTTCTAGAGTGTCCTTATTATCCACATAATTTGAAATTTGTAATGAAATGTCGCAACTTTAAGTAAAAAGAGGCGAGGGAGTCATATTGAATGATTCTCGAGATGGTCAGGCTAGTACCTAAATAGTGCTTGTTACGGCAAAACACCGAACATATATCCTGGCCATCAATATCCAAAACCTCCGAGGATTAGGGGGTCAGAATATACCCGCGGTAGGTATGCCTGTCGTAATGGCCTGAAGGTTTAATGTGGCCACATAAATCGTTCCCAAGATGGTCGGGCTAGCACCTTAATGGTGCTAATGGTACCGGAGCGTACCGGATCTGTATCCGGCAAAGGACCATCACATCGATAACACTCCCCAAAGCCTTCGAGGAGCAACCTTATCGCTACAACAACAACAACAACAACCTCCGAGGTGCGTCCTTATTGCTAGAAGAAAAAGAAGCTAAGAAGGGATAACAACCCAGCGTATGGTTGGCTAACCACATAGCCACTAGTACTTTTTTACTACCGTCGACGATCGCTACGCCAAGTTGTTCTGCATATAATTTGACTAATCGACTCAAAATCCAAGGGTTGAAGTGCGGCACGCCAAATAACTGTATTTGAAATACGTTTCCTTTCAGTAGCATAAAGCGAATCTTCACTGCACTTGGAAAGTCAAAAAGTCGCTTTATCCACCTTGTTGCATGGCATATGGTTTGCTGGGCGGCACTGTACAGAACAGCACAATTTGAAGGATGTTCAGAGATCACCGATCAGCCGTTAAGCATTTATCGGGAATACTCCGCTTTACACATACAAAAACATATGGAATATGTGCTAAACCATCTCCCGCTTCAGGCGAGTTTCAAAGTTGTAAAATGGAAAGCTATGCTGCACTGGAGCTATATCAGATTTAGGTTAACCAATTTTCTGAAGTACCGAAGAAGATTTAATGATGAGCTGTACGAGCTATACGCAGACATCAAAATAGTCCAGCGAATTAAAACGCAGCGGCTGCGCTGGCTAGGCCATGTTATGCGAATGAAAGATGATGCTCCGGCCAAGAAAGTGTTTCTATCGGAACCCGCCTATGGAAGCAGTGGTAGAGGGCGGCCCCCACTCCGTTGGAAGGACCAGGTGGAAAACGATTTAAACTCCCTTGGTGTGACCAATTGGCGCCGGTTGGCGGAGCGAAGGAGCAACTGGCGCGCCTTGTTGAACGGCCATAACCGTTTAGACGGTTAAGCGCCAATTAAGTAAGTAAGTAAGTAATTTTCTGAAGACCTTCCACGAAAACTTAACTAATTGCGCTTCTGTCCACGCCTTTCCTGTTTGAAGAATCATATGCAAGTCCTCTGTCTATCGCCGATCTTGTTTTACTCCTAACTTATATCGTTTTGGAGTTCTATCAAGTACTTCCTTTTGCACTCGATAACAAAAGGTTACAGCAAATGTCAACCCAATCCAAACGAAACGGGTTGTACTTTGTCCATTATTTCTTTCCTTGCATTCGGGTTTTTTCAACATTGCAGCGTGAATATCCTTCGTTGATTATGTTCAACTTCAGAATAGCAAGAAAATGAATTCTGTACATAGAAATAATCAGAAGTCCGCTTCAACACTGGCATCCCTTTCATACACTATAGACAAGATCAAGAGTGTTGTTCAAGTTGTCGCTAAACAGATATAAAAAATGCATTTATGCATTTTCATGCATACGAATGTGTACATATGAATATGGAAGGACTAAAGTACCGGTTCGTTAAACATATGATTGGCAAATGAGGTAGGCAGATCGAGTGGTCTGTTGACTAACAGCCGCAGGGCTTCAATGGACCGCCTCTGTATTACATAGATGGCTGTAGGTCTTTCAAGACATACGAGATGCATACAAATTGTTTATGAATGATTTCGGCTTACATCAACTTTCATATGCAAATTGCATATTGTAACTCCGCCAAGATGCAGTGGTGTCTGCCAACTCAATACTCAATAATACCTTGACGTTTTTATTTTTTTGTTAATTTGGTCTGCGTCTTCTTTGCCTACCACTTTCTGGAGGAAGCCCATTTAGTTTTGCTGCAAAATTCATTATTTGTATATGTATGTACATTAGGGTGGTCCATATATATTAAATAAAGGATTTTTTCTGGTCTCACCCCTTCAGACGGTAAGATTTCTTGTGGTTATCTCTGGGGCATTTTTCATGCTCCTTTTCATCATACGGCTGAATTCTTTAGTGACAGCTTTCTTCATAGTGCTTACGCACATGACTTATTTAGTTCCTGGGAGGCGGGACTTCTTCAATAAGATGTCTGTTGGAATGCCCAGGTTTCTGCGTACTCAGCGGAAACTCTTAGTGCAGCATTTCAATTCCCTCCTTTATGGGGAGTATTTTCGTATTTTTTCATAAGAAGACATTCCGTGAATGTTCTGAGCGCAGTATCCAAGTACAATTGCTTCATAAGTGAACGTTTCTTTATCTTTGCCTTAAGTGCTGCTGGCCAGAGACTTGAGGATTTTGTTACGGTTATGTCCTTTAGGTACAATTGCAGCTGCATGCTCTCCAAAATGTGGGTCCTGATCCAACGTCACACCCATGTAAGACAGTCGGTACCGTAATGCCATCGATGCGGATGTCCACTATGGTCGAAATTTGCTTTATGTACGTTGTAAATAAGGTCGCCGAGGATTTGGTCGGTGAATGTGTAAAATTTCACGAGGTGAAGAAACTGGGAAGCCTACGGAGATAGGCGTTGATTTTGTAGCATTACTCATCAATGGATGGGCCGATGCCTATTGCCATTATCGGCGTAGTGCACAACAGTAACTCCTTCTGTTGGAGAAAGGAGCTGTGATATGTTAAATTTAAACAAAAGTGGTGATAGGACATCACCCTGTGGCACACCTTGTTTAATTCTCTGGGTATTGATGCGACGTTCTTGAAATGCACCGACGACTGCCGACCACGCTGGTAATTTGCAGTCCACCTTTTTAGACTGGGAACTAGAGTGAACCCTTCCAAGTCTTGCAGTTACGTGCTGTGATTGAACGTGCCAAAAGCTTTTGATAAGCCTAGTGGTACAAGTACTGTTCTGTGGTGGGATTCTTGATTCAAACCGCAATTTATCTGTGTTTTGATGGCGCTTAGCGCGGCGGTGGTGCTACGTGATTTTCTGAAGCCATGCTTCAAGTGTTTTGGCTGCTGGTTAAAGGGGAGATATCGGATGATATGAGTGTCATTCGTTAGCTGGTTTTAAAGGCTTTAACCAGTCTGTAATACCCCAGCGGGTTAGGGGGCTTAGAATATACATGCAGTAGGTATGCCTGTCGCAAGAGGCGACTAAAATACCAAATTAATTCAAGTGATTGTGTAGCGAAACCCTCTCAATGGGTTGCCAGCGCAATATATAGCTTCTCCAACCCAATTGTCAAACTCACCTACCCGTGGCGAGTCCTGTTTCATAAACAGTCGAGGCACTGGCGACCCAGAACTCCAGATAGATCTAGGGGGTGGGGGCGCGTTATGGCCCAGAAGGTTTCGTGTGGTCATACCAAATCGTTCCCGAGATGCATCCGACAAAGGACCATCGACATCGATAACACTCCCCAAGGTCTTCGGGAAGTGTCCTTATCGCTACAACAACAACAACAACAGGCTTTAATAGCGATATCACCCTTGTTATTTTAAATTTTTCATGAATTACGAAAGCCAACTATCGACTTTAGTTATTTAAAATAAAAAATTCTATCTTTTTGTTTGAGTCTCCACCCCTTAAACATCTCCAATCGTGAACAAAACTTCAGAAGGGTGAGCCAGAAAAAAATTGTTTATTTCCTTTATAGGGATTACCAAAATGTACATACATACATATATTAGTAAGTATATAGCTCTTACGAGCACTTTAGCTAACGAGCAGAGCAAATTCTAGGCAGTTTTATCATTTTGCTCTGGTTAGCAGGGGCGTAGCTACCGCCGTATCAGCCGTATCAATTATACGGGGCCCCAACGTTCGTAAGCAAAAAATAATAAAAACTTCCCAATTTTATTTTACTTCTTAAGAAAAGTAAGATTGAAAAAAAAAAACAAATTGTTTTTTCCCGTTCAAAATTTGGCAACACCCTACACTACATCGGTTATTATTGTTGGCTGCGGGATGTTCACGTTTCAGTCACATACTTCAATGGGGATGCCCCCGTAAAATAATACATCTATTCTGCATACGCACCACGAAGTACAGTGTTTATTATTATTATTATTTATTAATCATGAAAAACTTTGTACCAACTATATTTAATTTCGAATAAAAAAGATGAACTGAAGAATGTAAAAATATAATAAACAATGCAGAGAGTCATGATTTCTTCGTGCTTTTCACATTTTTTCTTTGCTATTTGAAATCATTAACACTGTTTCTAAAGTTCCACACCATGAAAATAATGACTTACAAAAATACTTTAAGTAATCTTTTGAATAGACTGGAAATAAAAGAAGAAAAATACCGAAGCCGTTTTTTGACGAGTTGTCACAAGATGTGAGAATTTCAGACCCAGAATCATATTTCAAAGTCAATGTTTACTATTGGTGTTTAGATATATTAATTTCACAAACTAAACAAAGATTTCAGAGCTTTCGCAACCTGAGTAGTATGTTCGAAATATTACAACCGCAGAAACTCCTCTCTTCCTCAAACGAAGAGTTATTAAACGCTTCCGTAAAACTGTCTACTAAATACAGTAATGACATCTGGATTAACCTGACCAATTAAAGACTTTTAGAACATGCTTAAAATCAACAATCCAAAAAATTCACTCAATTAAGGAACTAATTCAATTATTACTCATAGAAATCAATATTCTTTCATCAGTTTTCCGGAAATTATAGCAGCATGCTTTTTATTTATGACCCTTCCGGCTACAACAGCAACTGCTGAAAGAAGTTTTTCTAAATTAAAACTTATAAAAAATTACTTAAGGACTTCAATGGGATAGGAACGCCTCTCAGACCTGTCACTATTGTCTATAGAGGCAGAAACTTTAGAAAAACTTAAGTCATCATCAAATATAAATGATTTAATAAATCAGTTTGCTGAAAAAAAGGCAAGGAGAGCAAACATTTAATATGAATTGTTTCTTATATTTTTGTTAAATAATGATACATTGGTATAAAAGGCTAGATTGCTACTTTTTTTTATTACCAACATATAAAGCTATTTTGCATAACTAAAATGAGATAGTATTTTTTTTAATACCTTTAAAGATAACGAAGATATGGGCGTTTTAAGTCACTGTTTGAAAGAGACTGCTATTATTAGAGTGATGACGTCATTATCATATAAACCCATATAAATCTTGTGCACTTTTCAATTGTTTTGTATGAGGATATGCGATCGTGACGTCCCAATCCGTTTTTCCAGAAAGGGATAGAAAATCAATATAAGTAAACTTTGTAAGGCTATAACTATCTTTGTTATTTTACACTCGATTTTTATAAAAATAAATGATTTTGACAAATTATGAAAGATATTTTCACATTTAAGTCAGTATTTTATTAAATTGAGTGTAAGGAGACACGCCTATTATGTATGAGGAATAAATATTTCTTGTAATTTTATAATTTTTTTTTTTTGGGAAATGTGTACCCTTCCTGAGGGCTCCAAAGGCACGCTACGCCACTGCCGGTTGGATAAATTTATAGTGAAATTTAAAAATTTAAAGATAATTATTAATTTGTAGATATGAAATAGTTTCTTAATTTAAATGCTCTTTATTAATTGTAGGTTCATTAAATTTCCATTAACTAGTTTTGCGCCGACATACCGCGACCTTAACGATAATTGTAACACATTTCTTGTTGTTGCTGTTGTTGTACGTATACAAATACCAACTTCACACATCAGCTTCGTGGTCGCACGTGGGCACAGGATACTCCTCAGCGCTCAGGGTCTGGGTAATGGTCAATTAAAATTTTACGATGATAATTTTAATTGATTTTTTCATTTCATTTAAATTTTCAAGACGTTTACATACATACATACATATGTATGTACGCATGTATGCGCGTAATTAATAATAATAAAAACGTAGCAGAGAATTGGTTGCAGCTGCATTGTTGAACTTGAAAGCAGGTGTGAATTAATTAATAATTAACAGGGAAATTATGCAAAAAACTTGCTAACGAGAACGAATGTATAATTTTTTAAATCCCTTCCCAAAGTGCTAATTGCAGTAAAGTGCCTAAATTTGTCTACAAAACAATAAAATTGCCAGTATGAGACTTTTCTTCGGAAGCTGAGACAGCGCATTGCCCTCGTGTGGCCCAATGAAACCATACGCATGCCGAGTCGTTGTAAGGCGGTTGTTTAATAACCGTCAGAATCTAAAATTGCTTCAGCTGCAGAGGGAAACTCATCAGCTTAGGAAAAAAATACTGAATTATTTTGCATAAATATAAATAACTAGCAGACCCGGCAGACGTTGTTCTGCCCTAAATTTGGTATATCTGCATACATTTTAATAAGCTTTTTCCGTCTAACTCTGCCCTCGCCTCTCTAACCCTTTTCCTAATCTTTGTATTCACCACTTCCTCCGAATTCTTTGCTTCATTTATCTCTCTCTTCGTCTCATTCTATCCTTTCTCAGTCTCCTTCTCTCTTTTCTCTTCTCTCAAGTTTTCCTCATTCTTTTTCATATCTTATTACCAGTCACAGAGGGTGGTATGTATTTTGTTCCAGTCCCATTCCGAGTCCCAGTCCCAGTCCCACTCCGAGTCTCAGTCTCAGTTCCAGTCCAAGTCCTAATCCCAGTCCCAGTCCGTCTCTCGGCTACTTCCCGGAAAAACCAAATTTCAGGCAAACCGAATAGGTCGTATGCTAGGTATGTGGGTATTATTAATTCATATCCTTATTTCGGAATATCAAAACGAAAATTAATTTAAAGCTCTCAGCAACAGCTTTCATTTGATATCCATAATACGCACACATTCTAGGGGTATCTGGGTCCATGTTTTGCCCAATATATTGAAAGCCTATTCACCCACCGGTGTAAAACTTACACTGTACTAAAGCACACATCAACAGCTTCAATTTGATACCCATAATGTAAAAACACATTCTAGGAATATCCGTCTCCATGTTTTGGCCTATATCTGGAGACCCTAGTCACCCAGCGGCATAAAACCTACTCTGTACTAAAGCAGACATCAACAGCTTCCCTTTGATAGCAAAAATTTAAAACACATTCTACGTGTATCCGGGTCCACTTTTGGGTCTATATCTCGAGACCCTAATCACCAATAGGTATGAAAACTACCCTGTACCTTTTACCCTCTACTAAAGCAGTCACCAGCAGCTTTAATTTGATATCCATATTGTATAAACACATTCTAGGGGTTCCCGGGTCCACGTTTTGGCCTATATCTCGAGATTCTAGTCACCCAGTGGTAGGAAAAATACCCAGTATCAAAGTACTCATAAACAGCTTCCTTTGATACCCATATTGTATAAACACATCCCAGGATTACCCAGGTCCACGTTTTGATCTTAAGACCCTAGCCAGAACCGTATCCTGTGTCCGTTCCCTGGTTCTAAGCTACCTCTCCTCCGATTTTCAGCCAAATTGGTTCATCCGTTCTTGAGTTATGCGTAGTGTAACTAACACCACTTTCTTTTACATATATATATATAGATAATAGAAATCTAAAATATGTTAGAATGAGGAGAGTAATTTCGACACAAACAGCGCAATGTTTTAGGTAAAGAGGTATAAACAAATGAGCCAAGATCCTGCATTCCGAAATTGTTGTATTTGTAATCGAATTTGAAAAATTAAGTTGACGTAGCGCTTTTGAAATTCTTCCATATATATTACATTTCTCTCATATTTCGCTACCAGTGTTCGTAGTATTTACAACTGTTACCTGAGTAAACGACTACGCTGGAGTAACAGTTAAATTTCCGGAGTACATTTTTCCATCCTGTTTGAAAGCGGGATAACAACTAACATCAAATTGATTGGGTGGCTCGGCAAACCCTTCGATTGTGTTTTTGCCATGAAATGTTTCTCAGCAAAAATATTATCTGCCTGATCAGATTCAAATGGAGTCGACCTAATACGTGCAGGATAACCAATTAATGCTCCCATTAGCACACCACATTCTGGAAGAAAAATGGGCTCTATCATCTCGGATATTTATCGCGAAAAAATATTATTATTATTTTCGGTTTACCATACATATTTCATGCTCTTTTAATGCCATAATGTTTCAAGAAGATTCCTGTAGGAACGATAATGGCGACTTGGTAACTGACGTACAGAGTGTGGGGAATGACGAACCCGATACCCCCATCGCCGATGATTCGCCAAATATGACAAAGTGAGAATGGCAATATCACGGCTAAAAAACCACATGGTGCCTAGTAATGAGTAGTATGGAAATGGTGGTTCCAGACCAAATGGAGAAAGGAAAAATGAGAAAGGAAAAGTATATACACACCTACACACATATATATACAGTAAAACAATTTCGTTGCCTACATTTAGGCGCATGCGTTCAAAACCGCACATGTGTGTGTGTGTGTGTGAACTTTGTGAACCCAGCAAGAAATCGAGCGAAGATACCAGACTGATCTGGTCAGTATCCGATCAGTTACAGATCAATGTCTGATCAGAATCAGATCAGTATCAGACCAGTATCTGATCAGTATCAGCTCAGTCTGACCAGATACAGATCTGATATTGATCAGTCGCTCAATATCTTGCTGGGTTCACAAAGTTCACACACACACACACACATGTGCGGTTTTGAACGGATGCGCCTAAATGTAGGCAACGAAATTATTTTACTGTATATATATGTGTGTCGGTGTGTATATACTTTTCCTTTCTCATTTTTTCTTTCTCCATTTGGTCCATTTCCATACTACTGTAATGACGGGATACCCGCCGGGCTGTTCAAACATGGAGGCGAAGAGTTGGTATAAAAAAAGAAGTAAAAAAATAAAAAAAGTATAAAAAAAAAGTAAATGTGGAAGGCGAAGTACTTGCTGTTATCGTGGCCTTTGTAGCCACTCCACTGTCACTTTTGACGGATATAAATTTGAGACTGTGAAGGAGTTCGGCTATTTGGGAAGCAGTATTAAAAGTAAAAACAATGTCAGCCTAGAAATCAAACGGATAATAACTCTTGCCAACAAGTGCTTCTTTAGGCAATTGAAAAGTATAGTCCCCTCTCGACGAACTAAATTCCATGATGTGGACGGCGAGTATCTAAGCAGGTATAATGATGAGCTATATGAGGTTTTCGCAGACATGACGATAGTGCAGCGAATAAAAAGAGAAAACTTCGCTAGCTAGGTTATGTTATGCGGATGAACGAATACGCTCCGGCAGTTTGTAAACAGAGGAAAGAGAAGACCTTCACTGAGTTGGGAGAGACAGCTGGAGGAATATTTCACGTCGAGTGGTGCTCCCAATTGGCGACTGTTATCGAAAAACTTGGTTAGCTGACCTCACTGACTCAACGTACTTAATTTTTATATAAAACTTCAAGCAGTGCTGTATGTAGAATTTTGGCAGGATTTACAGATCGCGTCCGGGCATGTTTTTTGCTTACATCTTACTCCTTCTATTCCCATTCCGTTCGAAAAATGTACAAAAACTGTGAGTAAAATAAGAACAAACATGTCTGTAGACAAGAGCAATGAACTCCCGTCATTTCATCCAATCGTCACTTGGAAACAATCAGCTTCTCATACTTATACAATGAAAACTTCAACCAAAAGATATTAGGTTGTAATACTATTTAGTTTTCAACTCGATCCAAATAAACCTTTGAGATAACAAAATGTAGTAGGAGATAACAGCGGAGCAAAATACTCCGATTGGAATAAAGTCTGAACACTCTGGCAGCAATGAAACATATTGCCAAAAGCGCGACGTTACGCCGAGAAAATGTATTTCACAGTTAACTATGATTTGTTTGCTCTCTCCTTTTTTAATACGGGATCTGTTTATTCGTTCATATTAAAGAGGATTAAGGGCTTCATTCTGTATTGCGAACGATAGCTCAGACGAACAATTCGGTTCCAAACGATTTCTTCTAGCAGTGGTATTCTCTATCATTTTCATTCGGCCTTTACGTTTCTTACTTAATGTCAAACAGGAAGGCGAATGCAAGTGTCAGATGATATTTTGCCATCGTTTAACATAGTGCAAATACACTAGCGATTCGTGTTCGTTTCGTAATAGAAAACTGAGCCCTTAAATGCCTTAAGGGATGTGCAGGTACTTTAAAGCTTACTCCGCTCAGCAGGAATGATCTAGACACCGATCCATTAAGTAAATTAATCATAAAATAAATTCCAAGCATTTCTCTACGACTAGCAAGGGTTTAAGTTTGGATCAGGCGATTACTCAACTTATAGTACATTGTACATAGAACCCCATTAAAAATCTCTTAAGGAGAGAGGTAAGATTTATTTTGGATTGATTCTAGCAAATCAATATCCACCTGGTACCTAGGGCTCCAAATTATTGAAAATATTCTAATATCGGCCTGACTTATGTTGTAGAAAGTACTTTAGTAATTTCGAGTCGCTAAATTAGTTTAAACAAGAACTGAATCCAAAAGATACATCAGTGACTTTGGACAAAGCATTTTTAAAACTACTCTTGAAGTTCTGTCACAAAGATTGAAGGATATCCAATGCGTGATACCTGATTAAAAGCCAAACTTATCTAATTTATGAATATAAAACGAAATGACATACTTTGTTCAACGTTTTAGTAAAATCTGTGAATACAACATCGTGCATATATTCGCGAAACCCATTTGATACGTGAGTTTCGAATTCAAGAAAGTTCGTAATTGTAGATTTTACCTTAAAAATGCATGTTGGCAACTACACATTGATGTAGAGATCGGATGCGTGAGATGACTGAGAACAATAGCTTCAAATAATTTTGTTATAGATGTGAACCTAGCTATGCCGTCGTAGTATTCAATAAAAGGCCTACTTCCTCAAAATTTCTGCAAAGAAATTTGTAATAACTTGGTTAGCATTGGATATGAAATTTCAGTATTTAATAGCTGATGGGAACCCTGTTATATTGCGTTGGAGTTAATGAACCATAAAACAACTTTGGGTTTCAGAAAATGTTCTTCTTCATTTCGCAGTCATATAACGCTTTTTATTGAGTTCAAAATACTTGTGGTGTAAAATTGTATATTGCAAGTAGTCCTTGCTTGAATCTGATTTCTCATATAACTGAAATAACCGCTTTTTTTTTTTTGTTTTTTTAAAGCTTCTTTAGTTAACCAAGCTTCCGTCGGTTCAACACAGGCAGATTAACGTTTTGGAACATACTTTTCAAATAGGCTTTAAATAGTGTTGTGCGAGACTTTGAGCTCTTTATCTGCACTTTATTCATGCCACATGAATTAAGATAGTTCCCGGTTTAGTTTTTTTAAGTTGATGGCGAGCAAATTCTTGATTCAAGGGGTTGTGAGGCGCAACACTATCAAGGGGTTTCCAGCACAATTTATAGCTTCTAAATCCCAATTACCAACTTCACCCTCCCGTGGAAAATCTTGTTTCTTTAGCAGCCGAGCTTCTAGCGACCCCAAGTTCCTCATGGATCTACTGGGTGGGAGGGCGGTATGGCCTATAAGGTTTCATGTGGTCATACTAAATCGTTTCCGAGATGGTCCGGCTAGTACCTTACTGGTTCTTGTTACCGCAACGTACCAGATTTGCATCCGGCAAAGTCT
The DNA here is from genome assembly GCF_040869045.1 of Eurosta solidaginis. Lineage (NCBI taxonomy): Eukaryota > Metazoa > Arthropoda > Insecta > Diptera > Tephritidae > Eurosta > Eurosta solidaginis. The sequence continues at coordinate 239,388,599 of NC_090323.1, forward strand.
CATCAACATCGATAACACTCCCCAAAACCTTCATGGAGTATCTAACAACAACAACAACAACAGAGTGCATAGTTTTTGTTACAAAATTCAATTAATTGACGATATTTGAAAAAAAAATTGTCTTTGCTATTTTTCTGTTCGCTGCTGTATGTATGTATATATATTGAATGCCAAATATTGACTAATTTAGTAATTGAAACAGCTTTGCATATTGACTAAAATAAAATTTATATTAAGGAAGTTAATAGATAGAGTGTTCTAGAAGTTTGTTTTATGACCAAATTTAAATTCAGAAATAATTCCGTTTTCTTGGCAAATACCAGAAGCTTTCTAGAACCTATGTTACTAGCTGCTTCTAGATCTGATATCTGTGTCACTCCTAATAGTTGGATTCTTAGCATTGTGCGGACCTTAAATCCTGCATATGATTTCACTGGCGAGACCTTATTTAGAAGCATGTAACTTTGTTTCTCTAAGCTCATGCGCATGATCCTCGACACGCGCTTGGTTTCACGCCTTTCCTACTTGAACGAAAGTGTGCAACTCTCGCCTTCTTTTAATCTCCCCCAATATGATTGGGACGTCTTTGGCATAAACTTCGAGGGATGTGCCCCTTATAGTTAGTTCATTCGCTTTTGCATTCCCATCTATTCCCATCAGCCCAGGGAGCCTAATATAGATATATATTTATTCTCTCCATCCCCCTTTCGTGACTTGCTTGAAGCGCTTGAACAAGAAGAGCCAACACCCTTGGTCCTTTAATACCTTGAAATTAAAACAAAATTTTGGAAAAGTTTTCTTTCAAATGGTATCTACTCTAAGATATTATCCTAATTTTCTTTTGTTTTAAGTAATGTAAAATGTTATCTATATACTCTAAAGAGCTGTAATAGCTTCCACCTATTATAAGATTCATTACACCAATGTTGGGTGTAAACCCCATAAGTGCATTTGAAACACCTTAGGCGTGAGAATAGCGGAAATATTACACCGAATTCTCGTTGTAATGACATGGCATACAAATGAATATGTGGAGTAGGACCTGTGTCCTCTATTTGTTGACAAAAATTTTGGAAAAAAAGTCCGGTTCCCTGACAAAATAGTCTACTCACGCCGTTTTACGCCGACAATAATAGCAAGGCATGCTTAACCAACGAAACGATATCATTTCGTTACAATAAATGACGAAATGACTTCGTTTCGTTTATTAACGTTGATTATCGTAACGAAATGAAATCGTTTCGTTGGTTAAGCATGCCTGGTAATAGCAGAGCAGGCAGCGCGCTAAACTCTTCCTAGCATAAAAGCCATGTCTGTATGTATGCTCATACCGGTTAAGATCTACGCATGTCATACATCCTATGTATGTTTGTAAATATCCGTATACTTATGTAACTACATGAACATACATTTGAACTATCACAACATCCGCTTATTAATCGCAAGAATACCTACTCACATTTCCTTCAAACATAGACGCATAGCATCAATTATTTTCCCTAAAGCGCTGAAAAAATATAAAAGTGAAATCTCATCCTGGCTAATTTTACCGACAATTCATAGACAAACTGGCAGATGCACGCAACATTAATCTCTGTAAATAGGCAGCGATTCGAGGTTGTTCCTATTTAAAAAAAACTTCCTTCAAAAAAATCCTTATAAAAAATCTACACTAAATGATATCCTGGCTTTGCCGTTTTATTTGGTTTTTGAATTATTTCCATATGCAAATGTTTTTTTTTTATATTTCTATACAAAACAACACAGCTAAAAATGGATTTTTTATAAGATTTTTTTGGTTTGCTTGCCATGCCTAAGTTTCAACGCAACAACAATTTTTTTCTCGTACAAGGGTTGAAACGTGACATGTGATACCCAAACAAAACGAAAAAAAGAAAAACTTTATAACTCATTGTGAGAGTTGCATAATGGTTATGATGTTATCAGTACAAAGACCTTATGAGTTGAACGTTTGAATAACATAGGAAAGTGATTTTTCAGTAATTGAATGTTTTAGGAAAAAAATATAGCAGTCCTCGGCCTTTAGGTTATGATGAGTTGTAGTATACTCACATATGAACCGTCGTCGGTAAAAATGAGACTTATATTAAGAGTAAATAAAAGCGAAATTTATGAACATATCCGTAAAAGTACGGTAAAAGAAAACAAGGGCTGTAAAAACGGGGCTTATCGTTTTCCCGTTCAAACCAGGACACATCAAATCATACAATAAAGCAGTGACCCATTGTGTTTTACTAAAGAAGACTAAACTTAATTTATTAACTAAATATAAAGGGGGGATGTCTGTGCATATCAACTAATTTGGAGCGATTTACCTCCTTTGCCCAAAGGATTAAAGCACTGCGACGAAATTTTTAGGGGGATGGAATTATATGTTATTCGGGACCATTTTGGAACTGTATCGTGATCACTTCGCAATGACTTCCGGAACACTTCAGATCATTTTGGAGCAATTTTTTAATAATTTCGAGACCGTTTCAAGACAGTTACCGTTACCGGAAAATTTTCAGGATCACTTTTGAACTATTTTAGGAATCATTTCACTGCAACTTCTGAATGATTTCAAGACTATTTGCAAACCATTTAGGAACATTGAGCATCAGTTCTGCATTGTTTTCGAAATCATATTGATACTATTTCGGGACAAATTTGAAACAATTTCGGCATCATTACATGATTATTTTAGGAAACATTTTGGGAAAACTTTTTTTTTTTTTCTTTTTTTTATTTCAAAATCCTTTTGGGAATGTTACAAAATCACTTCGGGATAAGTTCCGGAATCATTTTGAGACTATTTTGGGATAATTTTCGAACGATTTCAGGATCACTTCAATACTATTTTAGATAATATTTCAAAATCACTTTTTGTTTATTTTTATTTGATTCTTAGCAAATATAGTTGCATTTTTTGAACGGCTTTATTTAGCTTGAGTTGACAGGCCGGCACGATTATGTAATTAAAATTTAAGTAACTTCCCGATAAGCTACAAGCTTCAAACTTGGAATATAGTTCAGAACCCGATGACAATGCAATAATAAGAAAAAAAGCCGATAGGTGGCGCATGGATTGAAATATTTAAAAAAATCCTATTTGTAGTCCAGTTTGGTTCTTATTTGGAACACATAATACATACATGAATAGAAAGCGACCTATGAAATAAAATCACCGCTAGGTGGAGCAAGGATAGAGATATTCTAAAAAGTCGTATTTGTGGTCCAATTTGGCTCATATTTGGAACACATAATACATACAAGAATAGAAAGCGACCTTTGAAACAAATCGCCGCTAGCTGGCGCATGTATCGAGGTATTCACAAAAATCGTATTTGTGCTCCGATTTGGCTCATATTTGGAATAAATATTACATACAGTCCGGCAGAAATGACATCAAAATATTTTGGAGTTGGAGGAGGGACAAGCATACGTGACGCAGAGTCGACTAAAGTCTTTGGAAGGATTATGTATTGTATGAATTAGATTGTAAAAAATTGTCAGGAAAGAGTCCTTGTAAAAATGAGTCACTAAATGAACTAAATAGAATGAGCAAAATAGACTAAAAATTTGAAAATAAAATAATTAAAAAAATTTTTTTTTAATTAAACGGTTTTATTGAAAACAATACTTACTTACTTACTAAAAGCTAGAAATTAATTAGGTAGGTTCTAGGAACTAGTCATCACACTCCTCATCAATATAAGGCGTTGATCAGAAAATTAAATAAAAGCGTTGAGCGCGTGAAATTTCTAAAAATGTGAGGCGTAGCATAACCTGATTAAGGTTCAGTTGGTTTTACTTACACTTTTATTTAATTGTCTGATCAACACCCTAGATTGATGAGGAGTGTGATGACTAGTATCTGGGACCTACCTAATTATTTTCTAGCTTTTGGTATTCTTGTTACTTAATGTAAATATTGTTTCCAATAAAACCGTTTAACTTAAAAATTTTATTTTAGTTATTTTATTTTTAGTTTAAATTGGTTATTTGATATCCGTTTCTCTGTGATATAATTTTTTTGGTATCATTTCTTAGCTCTGCTACGTACTACCCCGTGTTTTAGAGCGAAGCAAATAGTAAAATAAGAGCTCCAAAGCAAATGCTATTTGTAGTGGAGCGACAACGAAAACTTAAATTTATTACTATTTGCTCTTTTGTGCATTGAAAAATTTATAGAACGCGACATCAGGGTGGAGAAGACGACAGTTGTTTCGATTATACTTTGCAGTTATCTTTAAAGTATTTTTCCTATAAGTGGAAAGAAGAAGCCGCATCCCTGCCGTGATCAATTTTTTGACAAAAAGACTGGACCACGTATTGTGAGGGATTGCTTACAATGATGACACTGTTTTTCCGGATATCGATCAGAAACATTCCGAAAGTAATCATCGCAAAGCAAGGGCGAGAAAAAGACGGAGAGGGAAAAAAAGAGACGCAGAGAGAGAAAGGGATAGGAAGGAGCGAATAAAAGGAAGAGGAGAAGTATAGAGAGAGATCGAGTGGTGATCGAAAGCCCACTAGCAGAACGGCAAGTTATTTTCTCAGCTCAGATTTTATTTTAAAAAAATTTCAAAAATGTATGACTTTAACTCCTCACGTCAGGCTAACTCTGAGTTAAAAAATTAATTTGCCCTACTTTAAGTGGGCCTTGAAATTTATTCTAATTGGCCTGCTATTAAGTATAATATATAAACTGCCTTTGTACAACAAAGCTTTAAAAAACCTAAGAAATAAGCGTTATAAGCATGATAAGTTGTATAGGCTAATACTTCGGATACTTTCCATAAACATATATACATACATATAATAAAATTGTAACAGGTTGATCTCTGTACATTGAAGATATTCAAGAAATACTGAGAGGAGAGGTGGTTATTGGACCAACGGAACCCATATCTACAATTTTTAGAATTTTTGTCTGTCTGTCTGTCTTTTTTTTTATCTTTTTTTTTTTTTTTTTTTCCGGGGAGGCTGAAAAATGCCTAATGCACCGTACTTGCTGCCGTCGCAGCAACCGTGTCCGTAGACTAAAAAACATATTTCCATATTTCTCATTTTTTTAAGAGCCTACTGTTGTCCCTGCGTTCAGGTTCCCGCTATTTGCTCTGAGTGTCAATTTAATCGCCACTGCTTCGCATGCGCATTTCTCTGCGCTCCCTCTCAGCATCCATCAGGCGTGTCATTACTATAAATGCCATTTTGCTCACTGCAGTCCAGCACTCTTTCCTGTTGCACATATGTGATACTAAATTTCTCGTCGTAGGTTCCTCCCCAAAGACTCCATGCAAGGTGAGTCTTTCTTCGTGGAGAGGGGGGCAATGGAACATGACATATTCTGCGTTTTCTAACTCCGTGGTACACATTGGGCAATGGGGATCTTCCTCTATCCTACGCTTCCATAAATACTCTTTGAAACCGCCATGTCCACTCATTATCTGCGTGAGATGGTAGTTCAGTTCGCCGTGCTTCCGCTCATTCCATTGAGCTACGTTCCAAACTAGTGTGAAAGTCCAACGCCCTTTACTCGAGGCCTCCCACCGTTCTTACCACTTAGCTAATGTTTGTGTCCTAGCTCTTTTCTTATCTTCTTCAGATGGTCGCTCGATATTAGTGTTATACAGATCGGCCATTTCGCTTGCCAGTAAGTCCACTGGGATTTTCCGGGTTCGAACCAGGATCGCGTCGTCGGACACCGTCCGATAAGCACTTGCTATTCTTAAAGAAGCAAGTCGGTACGCTGCTAATATATGTATATTTTTGATGGGTCTGTTTAGATCCGTACCACACTGGTGCTGCGTATAGTATTATTGACCTGGTTACTGTGGACAATAGCTGACGTGTAGCTTCGCTCGGACCACCAATATTAGGCATTATTCGCATAAGTGATCCATTAACTTTGGTAATTTTCTCCCCCACCGCTCTGAAGTGCTCTTTGAAAGTTAACTTAGAGTCAATGTGCACTCCTAAGTATTTTAAGGAATCCTTTGAGGTGATTTGATGATCCCCGAGAGTTAAGACTAACTCGTTCGCCGACCGTTTGGAGATTACCACTTCCGTCTTTTGGCTAGCCAACTCCAGTCCCGTATTGGTCAGCCATTCCTTTATTCTTGCTACGGCGTCATTACATAATGCTTGAAGCAGGTCCAGTTTCTTCGCCACTACTACCTCTGCAATATCATCAGCATATCCCACAATTTGCGTGTTTTCTGGTAGATCAATCTTTAGCACCCCGTCATACATTACATTCCAAAGCGTTGGACCGAGAACAGATCCCTGTGGGGCGCCTCCTGTGATTTTGTACTCTTTTGCTCCTTGATCCGTGTCAAAAAGAAGTACTGCGTCTTTAAGATAGCTACCTATTATTCTGCGTAAGTAAGCTGGAGTGCCGAAGCTTTGCAGCGCTGCCATTACCTACATCCAGTTCGTAGTGTTAAAAGCATTCTTGATGTCCAAGATAATCAGTGCACAGAACTTCCTTTTATTTTGGCCTCCAGAGATAGCTTCTCTAGCTATATTGACGACTGTTTGTATTGCATCTACAGTGGATCTTGATTTGCGAAATCCATATTGACTATTCGATAAGCCACCTGGTCTTTCTAGAGTCAGCTGAAGGCGCTCACTAATTATACGCTCGAAAATCTTCCCTAGGAAATCCAGCATACTATCTGTCTGTCTGTAAGATTGTCCGGGCATCACGTAAAAACTACTGGTTAGAATTGCATGAAACTTCACCATTCTATCGCATGACGTCTAACTTAAAACTTAGGATAAACTTCATATGGATATCTCACCCAGTTCCCGAGTTATTGCCCAAAATGTGGACCCAGGGTAACCAAAAATGTTGTTTTTTTACCATTATGCCCACCACACACAAAAACTACTACATTGAATTGAATGAAACCTTCACTATTATATTACTAGACGTCTATCCTAATTTAAGACATCTTTCATCAGGATATCTTATCCGGTTCCAGAGTTATTGACCCAAATGTGACCCAAAATTAGTTATTCCAACATGGGTGTCAAACGAAAAGTAGAAATGAGTACTACATTGTGATGTGAGATCTATTTCAATATCTCAAATTATTTCGGAGATATCACAAAAAATGTGAAGAGGGGCAATCGTAAAATTCGTTTATAAAATATGCCCATCAAACGCACGGTACTGGGACTGGGATTAGGACTAGGACTGAGACTGAGACTGGGACTCGGAATGGGACTGGAACAAAATACATACCACCCTCTGAGACTGGCAATAAGATATGAAGAAGAATGAGAAAAACCTGAGAGAGGAGAAAAGAGAGAAGGAGACTGAGAAAGAGATAGAATGAAAGGAAGATGGAGATAAATGAAGCGAAAAATACAGAGGGAGGTGTGAATACAAAGATTAGGAAAAAGTAGAGGGGCGAGGGCAGAGTTAGACGGAATAAGCTTATTAAAACGTATGCAGATAGACCAAATTTAGGGCAGAAAAACGTCTGCTGGGTCTGCTAGTCAATATATAAATATCAACGTGGCCCTTCTAATATTCGAACTTGCATGCATTTCAATGGTAAAAGTGCCCAATCTTTAGATGGTTCAGATAAACTCTTCGCTCACTTCTTTAAATCAAATTTTGGTGTTCCGAAACTAATCGCGGCTTTTCTTGAACAATTAGAATTTGGATCGCTAAAAATTTCCAATACCGACGTTAGTAATGCCATTTAACATTAAAGACCGCGCTAAAATGCGGCAACGATGGTGTCTGCGCGTTCATTCTTTACGTGCACCTTTATGCTACATCTTTAATTTGTCTCTACCATAAGGCATTTTTTTTCGACAGATGGAAAACACTCCGATATCTCCGACTTTCCAAACCGCGAACAAAAATGATGCTTCAAACTATAGGCCTATTGCTAAACTTACTGATTTAGAAACGTTTTGAAAACTAAAAGGGAATTATAAAATAAACAAACAAAAAATATAAATTAAAAAAAAAAAAAAATAAAAAAATCGAAAAAATAAGAAATAATCAAAAGTAATAAAATTTTTGATTTTTTTCAATGATCGAAAAATTATAATTTTTTTTCTAATGGTAATCAATTAGTAGTTGCTTTTTTCGGAAAATAATTGAAATAATAATTGAACATTAAAATGGGCATCTAACTAATTGATTACTAATGCTATTTCAAATTTAACAGGTCTGGTCTATAGATACATCCAAGTCTTCCATTGATTTACTCTTTACATAATTTTTTAACTACTGTGTATTTTTACTAAAACAAAACAAGACAACAAAAAAGCAAAACAAAATAAACAAAAAAACTAAAACTAAACTAAACTAAACTAAACTAAACTAAAATAAACTAAACTAAACTAAACTAAACTAGACTAGAATAAACTAAACTAAACTAAACTAAACTAAGCTAAACTAAACTAAACTAAACTATACTAAACTAAACTAAACTAGACTAAACTAAACTAAACTACACTATACTAAACTAAACTAAACTAAACTAAACTAAACTATACTATACTATACTATACTATACTATACTAAACTAAACTAAACTAAACAAAATAAACAAAAAAACTAAAACTAAACTAAACTAAAACTAAACTAAACTAAACTAAACTATACTATACTAAACTAAACTAAAGTAAACTAAACTAAACAATTTATAAACATTTATTTAAAGACGCAATGTGGCGGTTTAATCATTTAAGTATGTAATATTGGCTATAATTTTAAAATCTACTTGCATTAATCGAAGTAATCTAAAATAAAAATCGGCTTATCAGAAGCCAATTTATTGTAGTTAATTTTACCGCAAATCCTGTAAAAAGTACATACATACATACTTTTACTCTGCTAGAATATTAATCTCCCAACTATGCATCCATACGCCAAAAGGCAAACATTTGATTTCCCATCGATGTCTTGTCAGGTAAAATACGTAAAATATGTTCTTACAGCGCGTAATCCTTGTCTAAAGACCATAAATATTCATGGCACAAATTACAGTTTAATTGCTTTTATCGCGTCTGTTCATTTCTTCATTTCTCTTTGTGCTTAACGAAAAACAATAAAACGATTGCCAACGCTTCTAATTACCATTTTTACGAGGATTAATTCGGATGGAAAAGTCGATGGGAACGTAGAAAACGTCAACAAATCTTTAAGCTAATGTAACCAATGGAGAGTTTGAATGAAGCTCATTTAGTTGTCCGCAACATGGCATTTACATAAGAAATTCAACGCTTAAATAAATCCTAAAGTCAATGGTTGACGATGCGAATGTTGGCTGGCTGTCTGCTGTATAGACCATTGTCTTTGACGGAAAAATAACAAGAAGAGGAAAAGGAAAAGGAGAATAAGAAGAAGAAATTAAAGTATTAAAAAGCAATTAGCATTTAAATATCATTCGTTAAATAAGAAAAGCTGCTCGCTGAAAAGTCTTACGAGCAGCCAAATACGAAACAGATGTCTAGAGCTTGTAAATGATTAAAAATGGCTAAAGTTGCGTTATATGGACTTATTTAGAAAGTAGTACATGTTGTTGATTTAAAAAATTAAATGCGTGGACGGGAGGGAAAAAACGAACCAGAAGTTGTGGCTTAGCATTCTCTTTTTTATTATCTTTTAAAATCTTTGAATATCAAAATTTAAAGGACGAAATTAAATTTTGGTTACTAGGATCAAGTTGGTAAGTATATAAGTAGAGCTACAAAAATTATTAATATAATCCAATTTATGTGAGTTAAAATATAAAAACAAAACAAAAAGGGAACTTTAAATTCAATTAAAATCTAAAATTATATAACCTAATGCGACACGTTTGCCATTTTGTTGAGGCTATAGAAATTTGGTACTCTTCTTATATAACCTGTAAATTTGGTAACCAAGAAAACATTTTTGTTGTGTTAGCTCAAGGATTAACCATGGTGTTTATGTCATCAGAGCTGCTCAACTCCTATACACTTATAGCACTTTTGTGTTCCCTGAAGAATAGGCTCTCCCATATGCCAGCACATATAAATTCGATTCATATGAAAGTGCCTGAATTTCATATGAAAGTGCAAAGAAAAAGTGTGTATTTCTACCTTGAAAAGGTTCTCAGTGAAAGCTCATCTGAAGAAGCCGTTTGGAGTCGGCGTAAGTATGCAGGTCCCGTCCCGCCACTTTTTAAGGAAAATTAAAAGGATTACGACGCAAATCGGAAGAGAAGTTCGGCCTAAAACTTCTTCGGAAGTTAACGGCTTTGTTGGACATACTAATTTGTCTGGCAAAGTGCACGCATTTGATGGATGTTGTTGTTCTTACTTTAGAATCCGCGCAACCCATGCATTTCGTGCAATCCCTGCACCGTTTAGCATAATACAGTTCAATATATTACACTGTGCAACAGCCGGCTGGGTATTGGATCAAACCCACTTTTTTGTAGAGATTGAGGCTTGAGTAGACAAAGTACTGTCTCCGTTTTTCGAAGTTAGCCTCCAAAAATAGATATCGGCTTTCGAAGTTCGAAATTCTACATTTCGAAATTTTATTTTTTTTTTTTTGCTAACGCGTTCAGCAAATTAAAAAAGTAAAAATGTGATCGTGGTCCACCTTTTTCTTTTATTTGAATGGCTCAATTATTTTTTTGAAAAATTACAGTACGAGCAATTCTAGTGGAGAGTATATGCAGACATGAAAGTAGTAGCCACTATCATGGGACTATCTGAGTTTTCACCTCGTATAACAGCTGTTATACTAAATTTTTCCAAAAATGAATTCAGCCCTTCAAATAAGGGAGAAGAGCGGACCACGACCACATTTTAATTTTTTTTAATTTGCTGAACGCGTTAACAAAAAAAAAATAAAATTTCGAAACGTAGATTTTCGAACTTCGAAAGCCGATATCTATTTTTTGGAGGCTAACTTCGAAAAACGGAGATAGTACTTTGTCTACTTAAGCCTCAATCTCTACAGAAAAGTGGGTTTGGTCCAATACCCAGAAAAAAATTTGATTTGGTCGCATAGTGTTATGGATATGTGCTTATTTTTTAGCATCGTTCACACTGATTGTGATGGCATTTAATGGGAAAAATCAGTTCAGTGCCGCGATTTCGTTTTACACCAACAATCTAATCGAATTCGTCTGCCGAAGAGGTTATACAGTGCAGTCGGAAAATATTAGAAAAAGATAAAAAAAAGTTGTTTTTGTCAGTTTATCGTATCATTTATTAAAATATTATTCACATATTGGGAGTAGTTTTGTACATTCAACGTAGTTCTATGATCCGAAGACATTTTTAATTAATTTTACTGAAAGTTCCATCAAAATGTTTAAGAAAACAGTGAGTATATTACTTTAAGCGATTTTCTTGAAAATGGACACCTTTTGCTTCGATGACTCTTCTTTCGATGGGTTTTTGAAGTGTTTGATGTCAAATATTATTCTACGCTTCGTTCAAACAATCCTAGAGGTTAGGAAGGTTTGTTGGCTTAAGATCTCTCACACATCGATCCAATTCTTCCCACAATAGCTGGATGGGATTTTAATCGGGGAATTGTGGTGGCCACTCCATTGTATCCAAGTGAACTGCGACTTTTTTCGTTCTAAATAAGAAGTACAAAGTTTTGATGTATGTTTCGGATTGTTATCTTGTTGGTAAATGAATCCACGACCTGTCAAATTAATGCCAGATGGAATTGGATGGCGTTGCAGTATACTGTGATACTGCTCTTTTTTCATAATTCCTTAAATTTTATTTAGTTGACCAACGGTAGCGTAGCCGAAACAGCCCCAAACCATCACTGAGCCACCGCCATGTTTCACAGGTGGTACAATGCAATCTGCTTCGAACATATTGACGACTGCGGCTACCGAAAAATTCGAATTTTGATTCGTCTGACCATAAAACTGATTTCCACTGATCAATCGTCCAGCCAATATGTTCTTGAGCGAACTTCAGTATTTTCTGTTTTCTCTACTGGCCGTAGAATTGGCTTTCTGACAGCAATGCGTCTTTAATCCGGCCTTTGACTGTCGTGAGCGATATTGGTTAATCCAAGTCTTCATTGAATTCAGCACGAATATATGATGCAGATTTCCGTCGATTGTCCTTACTTATTGCATATATTTTGTTGTCGATCCTTTTGATTTGTTTTTCTTGGTCGACTGGATCGTTTTCTTTTAGTATTTTTTCCAGTTTTCAGATATCTTCTAATGGCCGTATGAACTGAACACAGAGATATTTTCAAAAGTTTGGGTATTTCTCGATAGTTTTTCCATGTTTTTTTTAGCAAAATATTGATTGGGGCTCGTATTTTGACGGATATTTCCTTTCGCTTGACCATATTCAATCTGGCTAAATATAATTCTGAGACTATTTCAACATCAAAATCTTTTTTTATCTTGTTCTAATACTTTCCGACTTTACTGTACATACATATATATATTGGATTATAACTAAACCAAAAATATTGGATGCTAAACAAGAAAAAAATATATTTATAATGAGAAAAATATCGTAAATATCGATTCCATCACTCCATGCAACGAGTGCACGAAATTTTGTTCTTTTTATAGCTCCCAATATCCTGCTGCTGCTGTTTGTATTGCTGTTATTTCCATATTTTGTGAAATAATTTTTATTTCGCTGTGAACGCTTAATCGAACCAACGAGCACCGAAAAAACTTTATATCCCCACCTTTCGCATAACTTTCGCAAATATCATAGCGCGCCAAAAAACACCCTCCCACTCCCATTAAACTTAACATGCCCCTTCAAGCATGCGAATGTAATAGCGTACATATATCATATCATATACAGTGTGTGATTTCAAGAAAAACCGAGCGTAAAGCTCCTACCCGCCAGTAGGCGAACCTAACCTGATATCAGTCCGCCTAGCACACTGAAGATCGTGGGTCCAAGTACCGGGCAAAACAACAATAAAAAGTAGATACACATTTTCTCAATTAGAAACAAGTTTTTCTTTTGGAAAACACTCCAACTTTATTTCTGCAGGAAAAAGCTTCTCAGTGAAAACTCATCTGCTTTGCAGATGCCGTTCGAAGTCGACGTAAAACATGCAGGTCCCGTCCCGCAAATTTGAAGGAAAAATTAAAAAGGAACACGATGCAAATTGGAACAGAAGCTCGATTTTAATCTCTTCGTTTCATTTGCCCATTTCTTATATACACTTTTTCTTTTCAATCACCGGAACACAGTCGGAAAAGGTGTAGTAGTTCGTTGCCCATGCAAAGGTTAGTAGCAGTTTAAGCGAAGCTTTGAAGTATATTTGGGCAAAATCGAACACATAATCGGTTTCAGATATGTACATGTGTTTAGTCAAATGTAACATTAACAAAAAATAAGGTAGAACTACTCAGCAAAATTGCTGCCTTGTGATCTGGCAACTCTGCCGCCTCAAGTAGCTGGAGCCTTCACTTTGTGAGCACAGGATATGAACACAAAGCATGCTCTTTTTTTTAGAGTTGTGACCAATTTAATCATAGACATTTTGCAGCCCAACCTTTAACAGACGCCTTTTTTATTGATCAATGCCACTTATATCCCCATTTATATTCCCCCAAGCGGAATAGGATGATCGGGTGCTGCAGCCTCTTTTGGCCACTCATCAGTTTCGTTACCTTATGTCCCATTATGACCGGGAACTCAGTATGTGATCAATACGGACTGAGCTTATTTATAAAAGAAAATGCTATTAATCTATCTATCTCTATATACTTAAAGTGTATGTTTGTTTGTAGCTTATGGACTCCAAGATCATTCCGCCGATTTTGTTCTAATTTGCAGAGTCACTTCGCAGCAACTCGAAGAGAATTTTCTTCGCGATAAGTGAACCAGGAACCGATCTATTAAAACAAACTCTAATTACGGTTCGATTTGCCTAAATTTGGCGTATAGGTAGCCCTTTGCCTAGATTAGTATGTATTTTCGAAACTTTTTTCCGGGAAATGAACCATGAACCAAAGATCATCCCATGGGAGCGGGACTGGGACTTGGACTGGGACTTGAACTTGGGCTGGAACTGTAACTGGAACTGGGACCGGGAGAAGGGAAAATATGGAAGGATACATAGACTGAGAAAGAGATAGAGCTAGAAGAAGATACAAAGATAAACATATATGGAGTAGCAAAGAAGTAGGGGAAAAGACGGAGAGGGAAAAAGAGACACATAAAAGGGGAAAGATAGAGGGAAGCGTGAATAATAGGACAAGGAAAAGGGGTGGAGAGAGGATAAGGGGTAAGAGGTAACAATTTCTTAAAACTTATGCAGATAGACCAAAGGTGGGGCAGAACAGCGTCTGCCGAGTAACTGACCTTGTATATTATATACTGAAGAAGCACGGCCACCGTGGTGTGATGGTAGCGTGCTCCGCCTATCACACCGTATGCCCTGGGTTCAACTCCCGGGCAAAGCAACATCAAAATTTTAGAAATAAGATTTTTCAATTAGAAGAAAATTTTTCTAAGCGGGGTCGCCCCTCGGCAGTGTCTGGCAAGCGCTCCGATTGTATTTCTGCCATGAAAAGCTCTCAGTGAAAACTCATCTGCCTTGCAGATGCCGTTCGGAGTCGGCATAAAACATGTAGGTCCCGTCCGGCCAATTTGTAGGGAAAAATCAAGAGGAGCACGACGCAAATTGGAAGAGAAGCTCGGCCTTAGATCTCTTCGGAGGTTATCGCGCCTTACATTTATTTTTATTTTTTTAAGAAGCACGCTTCCTCCCGAATTGAGATATTTTACAAATATTGTAGAGTTTTTATTCCTTTTCCTACTTTTTTAAGATTTTATTCTTATCCCGTTCCCTATTCCTGTCATTATTCTTATTATTTTTCTATTCTTGATCGGAATCTTATGCTTACTCCTGTTCCCTTTGCTATTCCTATTCCAATTTTTATTCAAATTCTGAATCGTATTTGTCTCAATGTCAATTCGTCATCCATTCCCTCATTTTTCTCCCCGTTCTAATTGATCTTTATATCAGTTATATCAAATAATTTCTACAAATATTTGTGCAGATAAGTCGGATCAAGATTTTTCTCACTGGGACCATGAAGTCGCTAATATACATAATTTATTCGAAATAAAAGGGCTTACAATTTTGCCAAACTGAAATATATATGTATTGCTTGGAACACCATCCACTTTTCTGAAACTGTTTCCAGCCTTTTAAACGCACAGTGACCATATGAATCTACACTGAAAATTTCTCAAGGTGGAAGACACACAAACAAACAGTCATTGATTTAAAAAGTTGCACAGGACAAATTGGCCTTAAACTCTTTGAAGGAACTTATATATATATGGCCTCAAATTATTATCTTTTTTTCCAATGTAGCTCGAAATCGTACACTGTATGCTCGCCCACTTCCTGCTCACCACG
The DNA here is from genome assembly GCF_040869045.1 of Eurosta solidaginis. Classification (NCBI taxonomy): domain Eukaryota; kingdom Metazoa; phylum Arthropoda; class Insecta; order Diptera; family Tephritidae; genus Eurosta; species Eurosta solidaginis. The sequence continues at coordinate 239,403,999 of NC_090323.1, forward strand.
CTAACCTGAAGCAACAACAAACGTACTTTCTGATTTTACCGCTAACATCGTTAGCAGCACCACCCCCGCCGTTGCACTCTGACACACTTGAAAAGTTGCTCATCCGCGAGGAACCATTAAAATTTTGAAAATCCATCATTGGAAAATGGTTGAAAGCTATCAACTTCCGCGCATACAAAACACAGCAGGCGCAAAAAAAATTTAACAGCAATCATCTCCCACCTACAAATGTATCAGTATATGTATGAGTGTGTGTGTGGCTAAGTATACATGTGCTCAATCAACGTCGTCCATTCGTGTCGACCATATTTGTTTGCATGTCAATACCGTTACTTTCTCAATTCGCTCTCACCGGAGCGCAGTTTTTTCTTATTTCTCTATAAATTTTTTGTCGCTTTGTTACCAATTTGAGGGTGGCAAACTCTGGGTGTTTTTTTTTTTTGCTAAGCGACCAAGTTGGACTAACACACAAAGGAATATACATGCACTTTGGATATATGTATGTGTGTATGTCAAAAATATATATAAATCCGGGGTGAATTGTTGTTGTTTTGTTTCAAGTTGTTATTCAGCATTCAAATGCTTCCTGTAGAGCTGTTGTTTGTCTGTTATTGTTGCTGTTGTTATCGCGTGGGTAGTTCATGTTGCCCTTGTTGACTGTTTTTTGTTTTTTTTTTTTTGCTTAGTATGGCCCACATCGCTGGCAATAATAATACAATACGAGAGTTGACTCAACACACGAGGGTGGTTTGTTAGCAATGACTCTACAGTTAGTTGTATAGTGTATTTTGTTGTTTTGAATGACAAAAGTTGCCAAGCAAAAAGTTCATTTTTGATAACAATAACCATTTTATAAATGTCTGCTGACTGAAAGAACAGGACACAATACAGACAATTGCCATCTTTATTGCTTGAGTTTTATAAGAAACCCACTTAAATAATTATACTTATGCATCATATCATTTAGTGAAAACATACTTATGTATATGTATACTACTGGATTTCCTGTGTGAGTATGAGCTGAATCCTTTCGAGCTGCTTCCTTTTTTCGAAGCGCCCAACTTTTTACCTTCGAAAGGTTTTCGAAAGTGATGACTTTTGCAGTTAGAGCGTGGAACAACAATTCCTGGGATATATTTTTGTTCCAATTTATAGGCACTTTTCCTCCGCAAGTTGAGAACTAAATTCAAATGCTTCAGGCATAAAATTATTTGCAGATAATAAGTACTCCCGAAACTTTCCGAAAATGGTTCCGAAACATAGGAAATGGTCTCGTTGTAATCCCGAAAAAGTCGCAAATCAATCTCGAAAAAAACCATCTCTTTAGATGGTCCCGATACGATCGGGAAACAGTTCCGATGTAGACCGTAATAAATAAAAACTATTTTTTAAAAGATCCTCAAAATTAAGCCGAAATTGAGCACACAAAACCATTGACTGTAACGAAATAAACCCAAAATAATCCCGAATTCAAAACAATAATATTACCACTATGGATATCATCGGAAAAAAAGCAAAATTGATCCGAAAAAAAGTCTCGAAACAATGCAGCAATAATCCCGAAATGGTCCCGTGTTAATCCTTAAAATAATTCCGAAATTATCGCAAAATGGTCGGAAAATAACCAAAAACGCTCCCGAAATAATACTTAAAACAAAACCGAAACTATCAGGAATAACCCCTAATGTGGATAAAACAGTCTGAAAGTTGTGCTGGAATTATACGTGAACGATATATAACCGAAAATTATCACAAAATAGTTCTTAGAACAAAACAGAAATTGTCCAGAAAAAACTATCAATATGGCCATAATACAGACTCGAAATGGTCCTCAAGTTATCCTGAATAATTACCCCACACTACCCATTGACAGTAACGAAATAATTCCAAAACAGTTGCAAATTGGTTATGAAAAGAATTGCCATAATTGAAATCATTCAAAAAAATTCAAAGTGAAACCGTTCCGTATTTATCCTGAAAATAATTCCGAAATTGTCGCAAAATGGTCGTATGCAATGTAACCGAAAACCAAACCGAAATTATACTTAAAAAGCCTTTAAGTTCTTAAATGATCCTGAAACTGCCTTTTTGATCTATTAATAGTAAGGAAATTGATCCGTATACGTTTTCGAAATAATCGCAAAATGATCCCAAAATAACCAAAACCGATTCCGAAATAATACTCAAAACAAAACTGAAATCATCAGGAAAAAGGACATAAAACAGTCTCGAAGTGGTACTGAAATTATACATGAACGATTTGGTAACAAAAAGGGATTTGAAATAAATTCCGAAACAATGCTGCAATAATTCGGAAACAGACCCATACATAACCGAAAACTATCACGAAATGAACCTGAAAACAACACTGAAATTGTCCGGAAAAAGCCAATATGGCCATAATACAGACTCGAAATGGTCCTCAAGTGATCCTGAATAATAAATCCACATTATCCATTGATAGTAATTACATTATACAAAAAATTCAAAGTGAAACTGTCCAGTATTGATCTTGAAAATAATTCTAAAAATAATGCAGTGTTCCAGAAATAGCATAGACAACGTCAAGAAATCAAATCGATCCCGGAAAGAATCCTCCTGTAAATATCCGGATAGAGTCCAGCAATTGTCCGAATTAATACAAAAAACAAGTAAGGAAGGCTAAGTTCGGGTGTAACCGAACATTACATACTCAGTTGAGAGCTATGGAGGCAAAATAAGGGAAAATCACCATGTAGGAAAATGAACCTAGGGTAACCCTAGAATGTGTTAGTATGGCATGCGTATTAAATGGTATGCATTAAAGAGTATTTTAAGAGGGAGTGGGCCATAGTTCTATAGGTGGACGCCATTTAGGGATATCGCCATAAAGGTGGACCAGGGCTGACTCTAGAATTTGTTTGTACGATATGGGTATCAAATGAAAGGTGCTAATGAGTATTTTAAAAGGGCATGGGCCTTAGTTCTATTGGGGGACGCCTTTTCGAGATATCGTCATAAAGGTGGACCAGGGGTGACTCTAGAATTTGTTTGTACGATATGGGTATCAAATGAAAGGTGTTAATGAGTATTTTAAAAGGGCGTGGGCCTTAGTTCTATAGGGGGACGCCTTTTCGAGATATCGTCATAAAGGTGGACCAGGGCTGACTCTAGAATTTGTTTGTACGATATGGGTATCAAATGAAAGGTGTTAATGAGTTTTTTAAAAGGGCGTGGGCCTTAGTTCTATAGGTGGAAGCCTTTTCGAGATATCGCCATAAAGGTGGACAGGGGTGACTCCATAATATGTTTTTTCGATATGGGTATCAAATTAAAGGTATTAATGAGGGTTTTAAAAGGGAATGGTGGTAGTTGTATATGTGAAGGCCTTTTCGAGATATCGAACAAAATGTGGACCAGGGTGACCCAGAACATCATCTGTCGGGTACCGCTAATTTATTTATATATGTAATACCACTAACAGTATTCCTGCCAAGATTCCAAGGGCTTTTGATTTCGCCCTGCAGAACTTTTCATTTTCTTCTACTTAATATGGTAGGTGTCACACCCATTCTACAAAGTTTTTTTCTAAAGTTATAGTTTGCGTCAATAAACCAATCCAATTACCATGTTTCATCCCTTTTTTCGTATTTGGTATAGAATTATGGCATTTTTTTCATTTTTCGTAATTTTCGGTATCGAAAAAGTGTGCGTGGTCATAGTCGGATTTCGGCCATTTTTTATACGAATACAAAGTGAGTTCAGATAATTACGTGAACTAAGTTTAGTAAAGATATATCGATTTTTGCTCAAGTTATCGTGTTAACGGCCGAGCGGAAGGACAGACGGTAGACTGTGTATAAAAACTGGGCGTGGCTTCAACCAATTTCGCCCTTTTTCACAGAAAATAGTTATCGTCCTAGAATCTAAGCCCCTGCCAAATTTCAAAAGGATTGGTACATTTTTGTTCGACTTATAGCATTAAAAGTATCCTAGACAAATTAAATGAAAAAGGGCGGAGCCACGCCCATTTTGAAATTTTCTTTTGTTTTTGTATTTTGTTGCACCATATCATTACTGGAGTTGAATGTTGACATAATTTACTTATATACTGTAAAGATATCAAATTTTTTGTTAAAATTTTACTTTAAAAAATTTTTTTTTTTAAAGTGGGCGTGGTCCTTCTCCGATTTTGCTAATTTTTATTAAGCGTACATATAGTAATAGGAGTAACGTCCCTGCTAAATTTCATCATGATATCTTTAACGACTGCCAAATTACAGCTTGCAAAATTTTAAATAACCTTCTTTTAAAAGTGGGCGGTACCACGCCCATTGTCCAAAATTTTACTAATTTTCTATTCTGCGTCACAAGCTCAACTCATCTACTAAGTTTCGTCGCTGTATCTGTCTTTTGTAATGAATTATCGCACTTTTTCGGTTTTTCGAAATTGTCGATATCGAAAAAGTGGGCGTGGTTATAGTCCGATATAGTTCATTTTAAATAGCGATCTGAGATGAGCGCTCAGGAACCTACATACCAAATTTCATCAAGATAACTCAAAATTTAATCAAGTTATCGTGTTAAAGGACGGACGGACGGACGGACATGGCTCAATCAAATTTTTTTTCAATCCTGATTATTTTGATATATGGAAGTCTATATCTATTTCGATTCCTTTATAAATGTACAACCAACCGTTATCCAATCAAACTTAATATACTCTGTGAGCTCTGCTCAACTGAGCGATTTTTTTGCCTCCCCACAAATCGACCAGGCCTAATGTTTATGTATATTTTTTGGCAAAACCAGGGCTTGCTTGTATGAGTTTTCTTGAGAGGTGCATCCTACTTGACAAACGAGATTTTTCTCAAGCATTTCTTGAGCGGTTTTTGTATGGAATTTTTCATTTCTTGCGATGTGGACACCGCACTTTAGCCACTCTTCGCTGTTATTTTACGTTTTCCCTATAGGTGAGATCAGCTCAAACCCTATGCGATGGTCACCAAGCAAAATAAGAAAATTGCAAAAATATTCATAAAATATAATTTTTATAAGTGCGTAAGTGAGCGCGTATTTGTGTGCATACGCCTGTGTATGCGCAATAGAATTTCCTTTACAATATGAAGCAACGGCAACACAAAATAAAATTGGTTTTTTAAAAGAATACTCATATAAATTCGCATTTAAATTCCCAACAGAAGCAGCACAATGCTGAGAATAAATATGTAGCCACCCAGATGAGGGAACTTGTAGATTGGCAATGGCATTGGCATTCAAAATAAGGTAACCCACAATCACGAAAGTAAAAGATATAACAATCGGTCCCAGTTGGTGGGGAATAGATAACCGCAGAGTATAACAATCAAATTTTAATGCCAATATAGTAAGGGTGAAGAGATGGGTGGTGGGTGGGGATCTTAGGAAAATATGTTCATGAGTTATTATATATAAACAAATATGAATAAATGGGATACCGAAATACGGCTCTCGAAAAATTCTTTCAAATGCTCAAGATAAATAAAGAAAACCGTCACACACACACACACACAAAGTCATACAATTTTGTACAAAAAAATACGCAGGTAACCAATATCTTGGGAAATACTTACTAAAAGGCTCTCAAATTGGGTGTGCGTTCTTTTCTCCTCCTACGATAATTTCTTTCATTGTTTGTTGTTTATTCTAATATATTACTTTGGTAAATTTTTTTGATGTGCTTATACCATACATAGTTACAGTAAGCATCCTTTTGTATGAATTGTGCAAGTCCATTCGGTCTTTAAAAGTTTTACAGAGAAACTTAGTGAAGCTTACTTTAAAGTGTCAACTCTGTAAAGTAGGATTAGAAAAAAAATCGATTATTGGATAATATCGCCAAAGATGTTGAGTATACGCTATAGCTTTACAAATTTTGGAAAGCGGACGTCGCGGACCACAAGACTAGGTTAAGTTGAAATGGACGCTCAACAAACACTTCAAATGAAATGAAATTGTCAATATTGTTACCGGAATTCGGTTAAACATTTACGGGAAAAGTCTGTCAAGTATCAGAAACTGTATAATAAAATAATTCTGGCCATTGGGTTAATAGTGGATGTTTGATTTTTTGCCTAATGCACCATAATTGGTGCCGTCGCACTATGGCGCCTTTTGAGTTTTTTCTTTGCAAAAATCATAAATTTTGAACTAATGAAGATATCTTAAAGGTTTATACTGCACCTGAAAGCTAATTATTCAGACTTTGGACAGTTTGAAACACAGGGTGCCAGAGTAACAGATTGCTTCACAATAATTAGTCAAAATTGAAAAATTGTAGAAAAATACAAAGTTCGTAAGCTTAAAACTTTTCCAACGGCCATTGTTAGAAGAAAATCATGCTTTATGGTAATAACATTCCCACCTTCGATTTCAATTATTGTTGGTTCTAATGTTGCTATTTGATTTTTTATATCACTCACTGTAGCTTTTATGAGTTCGGATGACTCCTTCTCATATTTAAATAATATCGGTCGGCACAATTTAACTGATGACGGCCGTGGATTTTTCCAATATTCTGAATCTTCATCTTTTAAACGGAGGGAACAATAGAAGCCATAAACATATTACCATCTGCAATTGTTCCATCGTCTACATTTATCTTTTGTTTATATGCACTTTGTCCTGATGATCCATCCTAGCCCCATTTATTTATCAATGTTGGGCTTTTTGGCAGTGATTGCAACTTTTGTTCAGAAAAACTTTTCAAGAGTCGCATAGACGTATGATCCATTAAGTTTTGGAGCTGAATATCAGCTAATACTTCGGTTATTTTGGCTCTTGGAGGAACTGCCTCTTTCTTGGCTTGAGTGATTTGTTTGTATCCTAGGAAAAGATCGGCATTATGTTGCAATAATGACTCACGCAATATATTATATTTATCCTTCGATAATCCGAGATCTACAAACAGCGCCAAAGACTCTCCAGGAGTGTATCTCCTAGGTAGCGCATTTGGGGGTGTGTGAATGCTGTTTTTGATCCTTCTCAGTCGCACTGCACTTGCTAACGCAACTGCTCCTATGATATGAGACTTGGTGTTTTCTTCGTCCTTTTTATATTTAATAGCCAATGTTTCTGAAAGATGAGTCGTGGCGATAGATCTAGTATAATCTGACAGCTTCCTTTTCCTTGTGTAGGTCGAATATTCTTACATGAGTTTTGTTGGTCTTCCTCTAATTCGATTGGTTGATGTGCTAGGCATTTCTTCGTCCAAAAAGCTAGCCAGCTTTCATGCATACTTATAAACCTTGAAGTAGAACGACCGACTGCTTGCCATTTTCTTTGTATTGGAATGTAGAGGAAGCCAATATTTTCTTTCAAGTCTTCGTCTTCTTTGTTACATGCTTCATTTGGCAATTCTGTCATAATAGCCTCAACGAACTCCGCTTTTGTCTTTGAAGCTTTGAACACCTCAAATAGTTTGGAGTTTTCTAGACACATATTATAATTTGCCATCGAGTATATCTTACTAAAAAATATGTGAGCTATATTTATGTTTATTCAAATAAACAGAATACTTTATTCTATAGACTCCAAAAAACGACTGATTTTGGGCGTTGTATTAAATATTCCTTTATATACTCAAATTATGGAAATGAGTTCCAGGTATATTATGCAGCTTGTAAGCGAAAAATTTGGTTTTATTAACAAATTCCAACAACAAAAGTGACCATACTAAATTCGCCTCCTTCTACCTATACCTGCTCAGGCGCGTAATTATACCCAGCAGCTGGACGCATGTAGACCTTATGAATTCAGGTAACTGAATATTTAGCAAATACCTACTGTAAATTTCACGGAGACCTTTTATACTCAGTTGAGCAGAGCTCACAGAGTATATTAACTTTGATTGGATAACGGTTGGTTGTACAGGTATAAAGGAATCGAGGTAGATATAGACTTCCATATATCAAAATAATCAGGATCGAAAAAAAATTTGATTGAGCCATGTCCGTCCGTCCGTCTGCCCGTTAACACGATAACTTGAGCAAATTTTGAGGTATCTTGATGAAATTTGGTACGTAGATTCCTGGGCACCCATCTCAGATCGCTATTTAAAATGAACGATATCGGACTATAACCACGCCCACTTTATCGATATCGAAAATTTCGAAAAACCGAAAAAATGCGATAATTCATTGCCAAAGGCGGATAAAGCGATGAAACTTGGTAGATGGGTTGACGTTATGACGCGGAATAGAAAATTAAGATTTTGGACAATGGGCGCGGCACCGCCCACTTTTAAAAGAAGGTAATTTAAAAGTTTTGCAAGCTGTAATTGTAATGTAAAGTCGTTGAAGATATCATGATGAAATTTGGCAGGAACGTTGCTACTATTACTATATATGTGCTAAATAAAAATTAGCAAAATTGGATGAAGAACACGCCCACTTTTTAAAAAAAAATTTTTTAATACAAATTTTAACAAAAAATTTAATATCTTTACTGTATATAAGTAAATTAAGTCACAATTCAACTCCAGTAATGATATGATGCAACAATATACAAAAATAAAAGAACATTTCAAAATGGGCGTGGCTCCGCCCATTTTCATTTAGTTTGGCTAGAATACTTTTAATGCCATAAGTCGAACAAAAATTTACCAATCGATATCGAAAATTACAAAAAATGAAAAAAATGCCATAATTCTATACCAAATACGAAAAAAGGGATGAAACAAATTAATTGGATTGGTTTATTGACGCAAACTATAACTTTAGAAAAAAACTTTGTAGAATGGGTGTGACACCTACCATATTAAGTAGAAGAAAATGAAAAAGTTTTGCAGGGCGAAACCAAAAGCCCTTGGAATCTTGGCAGGAATACTGTTCTTGGTATTACATATATAAATAAATTAGCGGTACCCGACAGATGATGGTCTGGGTCACCCTTTCGCTTGACACCCATATCGCACAAACATTCTAGAGTCACCCTTGGTCCACCTTTACGGAGGTATCTCGAAAAGGCGTCCACTTATAGAACTAAGGATTACTCCCTTTTAAAATACTCATTTCCACCTTTCATTTGATACCCATATCGTACAAACACATTCTAGAGTCACCCTGGCCCACCCTAATGGCGATATCTCGAAAAGGCGTCCACCTGTAGACCTAATGCCCACTCCCTCTTAAAATGCTCAGTAACACCTTTCGTTTGATACCCATATCGCACAAACATTCTAGAGTCACCCTTGGTCCACCTTTATGGAGGTATCTCGAAAAGGCGTCCACTTATAGAACTAAGAATTACTCCCTTTTAAAATACTCATTACCACCTTTCATTTGATACCCATATCGTACAAACACATTCTAGAGTAACCCTGGCCCACCCTAATGGCGATATCTCGAAAAGACGTCCACCTGTAGACCTAATGCCCACTCCCTCTTAAAATGCTCAGTAACACCTTTCGTTTGATACCCATATCGTATAAACATTCTAGAGTCACCCTTGGTCCACCTTTATGGCGATATCTCGAAAAGGCGTCCACCTATAGAACTAAGGATTACTCCTTTTTAAAATACTCATTACCACCTTTCATTTGATACCCATATCGTACAAACACATTCTAGAGTCACCCCTGGCCCACCCCAATGGCGATATCTCGAAAAGGCGTCCACCTATAGACCTAATGCCCACTCCCTCTTAAAATGCTCAGTAACACCTTTCGTTTGATACCCATATCGTACAAACACATTCTAGAGTCACCCCTGGCCCACCCTAATGGCGATATCTCGAAAAGGCGTCCACCTATAGACCTAATGCCCACTCCCTCTTAAAATGCTCAGTAACACCTTTCATTTGATTCCCATATCGTACAAACATATTCTAGAGTCACCCCTGGTCCACCTTTATGGCGATTTCTCGAAAAGGCGTTCACCTATAGAACTAAAGCCCATTCCCTTTTAAAATACTCATTACCACCTTTCATTTGATACCCATATCGTACAAACACATTCTAGAGTCACCCTGGCCCACCCCAATGGCGATATCTCGAAAAGGCGTCCACCTATAGACCTAATGCCCACTCCCTCTTAAAATGCTCAGTAACACCTTTCGTTTGATACCCATATCGTACAAACACATTCTAGAGTCACCCCTGGCCCACCCTAATGGCGGTATCTCGAAAAGGCGTCCACCTATAGACCTAATGCCCACTCCCTCTTAAAATGCCCAGTAACACCTTTCATTTGATTCCCATATCGTACAAACATATTCTAGAGTCACCCCTGGTCCACCTTTATGGCGATTTCTCGAAAAGGCGTTCACCTATAGAACTAAAGCCCATTCCCTTTTAAAATACTCATTACCACCTTTCATTTGATACCCATATCGTACAAACACATTCTAGAGTCACCCCTGGCCCACCCCAATGGCGATATCTCGAAAAGGCGTCCACCTATAGACCTAATGCCCACTCCCTCTTAAAATGCTCAGTAACACCTTTCGTTTGATACCCATATCGTACAAACACATTCTAGAGTCACCCCTGGCCCACCCTAATGGCGACATCTCGAAAAGGCGTCCACCTATAGACCTAATGCCCACTCCCTCTTAAAATGCTCAGTAACACCTTTCATTTGATTCCCATATCGTACAAACATATTCTAGAGTCACCCCTGGTCCACCTTTATGGCGATATCTCGAAACGGCGTCCACCTATGGAACTAAGGATCACTCCTTTTCAAAATACTCATTAACACCTTTCGTTTGATACCCATATCGTACAAACACATTCTAGAGTCACCCCTGTCCCACCCTAATGGCGATATCTCGAAAAGGCGTCCACCTATAGACCTAATGCCCACTCCCTCTTAAAATGCTCAGTAACACCTTTCGTTTGATACCCATATCGTACAAACACATTCTAGAGTCACCCCTGGCCCACCCCAATGGCGATATCTCGAAAAGGCGTCCACCTATAGACCTAATGCCCACTCCCTCTTAAAATGCTCAGTAACACCTTTCGTTTGATACCCATATCGTACAAACACATTCTAGAGTCACCCCTGGCCCACCCTAATGGCGATATCTCGAAAAGGCGTCCACCTATAGACCTAATGCCCACTCCCTCTTAAAATGCTCAGTAACACCTTTCATTTGATACCCATATCGTACAAACACATTCTAGAGTCACCCCTGGCCCACCCCAATGGCGATATCTCGAAAAGGCGTCCACCTATAGACCTAATGCCCACTCCCTCTTAAAATGCTCAGTAACACCTTTCGTTTGATACCCATATCGTACAAACACATTCTAGAGTCACCCCTGGCCCACCCTAATAGCGATATCTCGAAAAGGCGTCCACCTATAGACCTAATGCCCACTCCCTCTTAAAATGCTCAGTAACACCTTTCATTTGATTCCCATATCGTACAAACATATTCTAGAGTCACCCCTGGTCCACCTTTATGGCGATTTCTCGAAAAGGCGTTCACCTATAGAACTAAAGCCCATTCCCTTTTAAAATACTCATTACCACCTTTCATTTGATACCCATATCGTACAAACACATTCTAGAGTCACCCCTGGCCCACCCCAATGGCGATATCTCGAAAAGGCGTCCACCTATAGACCTAATGCCCACTCCCTCTTAAAATGCTCAGTAACACCTTTCGTTTGATACCCATATCGTACAAACACATTCTAGAGTCACCCCTGGCCCACCCTAATGGCGATATCTCGAAAAGGCGTCCACCTATAGACCTAATGCCCACTCCCTCTTAAAATGCTCAGTAACACCTTTCATTTGATTCCCATATCGTACAAACACATTCTAGAGTCACCCCTGGTCCACCTTTATGGCGATATCTCGAAACGGCGTCCACCTATGGAACTAAGGATCACTCCTTTTCAAAATACTCATTAACACCTTTCATTTAATACCCATATCGTACAAACATATTCTAGAGTCACCCCTGGGCCACCTTTATGGCGATTTCTCGAAAAGGCGTTCACCTATAGAACTAAAGCCCATTCCCTTTTAAAATACTCTTTAATGCCTTTCATTTGATACACGTGTCATACAAACACATTCCAGGGTTTCCCTCGGTTCATTTTCCTACATGGTTATTTTCCCTTATGTTGTCACCATAGCTCTCAACTGAGTATGTTATGTTCGGTTACACCCGAACTTAGCCTTCCTTACTTGTTTGTCCTTTTTTTATTTTCCAGCAAAGTGCCTAAAAATAGGCTTTTAAAAAAACAGGTAGATCTGACAACTTTTATAAAAAAAAAACAAATTTTATGTTTTGCTTCAACCTATAATTAAATATCCTTTCGCTATAATGCAAGAAAGTAGTAGCAGGCCGTTTTATTTGGAGACAACTCAACTTTTAATAAAATTTCACTAATTGTTACAAAATAATCAATTTTGAGCGGCTTTACCTCCTAAAATATCATTTTCTGTTTAATAAGAGTTATATATTCGTAATCCCTGGAAAGTTCTTTGTTAAATACATGTATTAGGTTTATCGAACGCTTTCATGAAATTTTAAAATTTTGCCAGGCTTTTCGGGCAGAGGCGCCATAGTGCGTCGTAGCAACCGTGTGTCCGCAGACTAAAAAACAGGCCCCCTTTTGGAACCGTCGCCCACCCCGTTACCACTTTCGCATTATTTTAGGGTGGCATTCCATATTTCTCATTTTTTCAGAGCTTACTGTTGTCCCTGCTTTCAGGTTCCCGCTATTTTCTCTGAGTGTCGATTTAATGGCCACTGTTTCGCTTGCGCGATTCTCTGCTCTCCCTCTCAGCATCCATCAGGCGTGTCATGACTATAAACGCCATTTTGCTCACTGCAGTCCAGCATTCCTTGCTGTTGCACATTTGTGATACTAAATTTCTCGTGGAAGGCTCTTGCCCAAAACTCTAGGCAAGGTGAGTCTTTCCTCGTGAGAACGGGGGCAGTGGAACATGACGTGTTTTGCGTTTTCTTACTCCGTGGTACACATAGGTCAAAGAGGATCCTCCTCTATCCTACGCTTCCATAAAGGACCAACCTGGCTGCTGCTAACAATACCTAACATATATGCGTGTGATATCCAAAGGCAGCATGTCCGCGATATTTTCTGTCCCCTGATAGAACTAAATCTGTTAATTTAGAGACGGTTTTTATGTTAATTTTAAGAGTTATCTGACTTACTTAACTGTTACTTAACCTTTTAAAAGGTTTGGATGTCCATCAAATCACACACGTCGCTTCAAAATCGTTTTCCACCTGGTTCTTACAGCGAAGTGGAGGCCGTACTCTTCCTCTGGTTCCGTAGCAGGATAAAAATACCTTCATAGCCGAAAGTTTATTCGTCCGCTAAAAACATTATTTTTTTGGAAAAAAGCTGGGCAGATAAATTTGAAAGTTCACTTGAAGAAAGACCCTAAATCTCGTTAGATTTACACAAAATCCTCAACATTCTGTAGCTCACTCAGACTAAAAACCATTTCAATGCGCGGGCAGCTTGTTGGATCTTCGTACTATCTCCTTACTTCCTTATTGACTTAGCAGATAATAGAACTGGCTCGTTCCTTTAACTTGGAACCTTCGGTGTACAATGGTATCGTTTATACCGTTTGTTACTCACCCTTCCACTAGTGTGGCTCTGGGACCCCTTTCAAAGTGCAGACACCGGACAATGGGGCCTGTCCGTCTTATGCAAAACGGCGCTTTTCTGCTATGACTATTTCGCTGCCGGCGATTGTCGTCCTTAAAGGAACGCCATCGATCCGCCTTGGGGAAAACCGACTTGCATGTGGCATGAACTCTTTACAGCCCTACATGCCATCATGACCAATTCGCATGATTCCTGCGCATTTTTGGAGAAATTTGAACACACTCGCAGTGGCATCGAAACAATTTTTATTAAATTTATCTTAATGACAGAGCCTGAGGATATACCTGGCAGCTGGCGCACTGATCTGTTGGATCGAGAATGCACTTACGAGCTGATTATGTGTACAATTAGTGAGTTCTGGAGCCAGCTAAGCAACCGCTGGGCTGACATCGTCTCATACCAGGTAGCGAGGCCTTTCCAGCCAGTTTTTTACTGAGAGCGGTCGGCGGATATTTAAGGATTTTATCAAGTTCATTTATCCATGTTAATCGGAGGGGTAACAAGGTACTGCCCAATGAGGATCCTGAACAGTCCGCATTATGTTAGTTGTTTTAAGGACAATGATGTGGAATCATCCACTGCCTTTATGCTCAGCTGTCTAGCCTTTGATAGGACGAGGCGAAAGTATTTCGATCGGAAGGTATTCGACTCCCCGAAGAAAATACGCAAAGTAGATGTCAGCGATTCCCTAAATAATTTTAAGCAAATATCACCGTGTTGAATTAAGGTGTGCATTTATTGGGCAGTGACCACCCAACCTAATCTAGCCTAACCCAGCTTTGCCTCGGGCTACTCTGAAGCCTTAACCCTTCTTGCAGTTGATAATGCCATATTTTGGCTGCTATGTCTGCGGATGGGATGAACGGCTTGTCAAATCAAATGAACTCTAATAAACTTTGAGAAATTATTCTGCATAAATGCGGTAATTTTAACTCTTGTCATTTGGCGTTTGCTGATTCATGCTTTTTTTTTTATAGCGGAGCCTATAATCAGTCCTTTTTGGCTCATGTTAATCTGACGAAATTGAATTTAAATTTCACAAAAGATAATGATTAGTGCGAGAGTGTGCAAAAAGTTGGTAAAACTGCCTGCGAAAGAAGACAAACTGAATGACAATGTAGAAAGAAGTCAATCTTAAATTGAGTTAACAATTGATTGGGCCGCATCGCACCTTAATGAAGCTGACAATCATATTGATGAGGTGAATAATATAGGAGCCCACACAATGTCTAGTAATCAGCAGCTAAATTAATAAAAAGATACAAAACAAAAAAAATTAGATTGCGTCCGACATTCAATCAAATGCTTTAGACAGAGCTCAATACAAATGAGAAGCGAGAAAAGTCGAACCAAATATTTTTATGCGGTTATTATAGAAATCAAATTCGGAAAAATCGAATTACGTGTCCAACCAAACGGCTAATGAATGATAAGATGAATTTGCGAAAGATGTGACTCAATGATTCGTTTATTACTTGGCTTCAAGCTAGACTTCGACTCATAGAAGTAGCAACATAAAAAAGCTTAAACCTGTACTTATGTAGCTTTTTTAGCGCAATGTTTGTATGGATCTCGACAGCGTGACCCTGGGACTGCCAATCGACACAGAAACACAATAACGTGGAGGTTTCCTTAGGTAAGATTAGGTTAAGAGAGCGCACTGCAGTATTTCCCAACACTTCCACCCGGTGACATTTCTCTCCATTGCGAGTGCTCTCAGTGCGTGCCGGGTGGCGGCTATTTCGTCCAGCCAGACTACTTTTTAGTAATCCTCAACGAACCACTTGCCTTTTCTGATGACACCAATCCACCTTTCCCATCTCTGCCAGACTATCGGATAACCGTGCGCCCAGAAACCTGAGTCGCCCTGTTTGCAGTTCTGCACATGGGCAGAGAACGTTATGAATCGACTCCTGATCCTGAGATCTTCTTCAGAGCTTCTTGGTATGCGTCCACGTCGGAGCATTGCTGCAATAGCACAATAGCCTGTAATTACACCCGTAAGTACTCTCACTGCAGATTTGTATAGCTTGAGAAGTAAGCTAGTTCCCTCCCAATTCAAATATGTTCATAGGAACCTTGTGAACTTGCAATCATCGTGATTGGTCCACAGCTAATCTCACATTCTTCGATTTTCCGCAGGGGATAATCCAGTGGCGGTCGTACGGAGCTGAACGCCTCGCTTATGTCCATATCTTATGAATTTGCCTTAACATCAATATCTTTTAAATGCGACTATTGTAAGTTAACAGCATGTGCAAGGCTCTTAATGTGTGATATAGGGGAAACCAGAATGTATTCTGTAAGGGGGATTTCTAATAGTTTTCGTCACGTTTGCGACGCTAAAGGTGTAGTCATTGGTGCCGTTTGTAGTATCGCTGTAGTCATATCCCTAACGTAATCAGCTGTTTATCGTTACGACGGTAAACCAAAACCCAATTGGTTGGCTACGATACGGTTACGACCTTAGCGGCACCAATAATCGATTGCATTGATTCCCATAAGGTTGGTCCAATCAGCTGTTATAAGGTTACCGATACGGCTACCGATAAAGCACCAATGTTTGCAGCTTAAAGCAAGGCAATGCAAGGAAATTAAAGGAAAAGAGAAAAAGGCACATATTGAAAGAAATCTTATAAGTTAGAAAATTGTTTAGGAAGTGTTAACGGTTTGTTAACGATGGGTAATCAGTTTGTTATAGGTGTTTCATTGACGAGTTATCGATTTGTTACCGAAGTGTTATAAATTTAAAATCGATAACAAAGGTTAACAATGAGCTGCTATTTTTAATCGGCAAGTTATCCATCTGTATCGGTTTTATAGAAAACTTATCGACTTATTTTTGAAACTGTATCGATTATTTATGAAAAACATTCGATGTTTTAGCAAAAAGTTATTGAAAAGCTAATGCTTTGTTATGAAAAAGTTATCGATATGTTCTCGAATGTATATCGAAAAGTTTTCGATAAGTTACCAAAAAGTTATCGATTTGCTATAGCAGTGTTACTAACGTCCAAGAGAAAAAATTAGATGTCAGGAAACTGGGAAGGAGTGGAAATAGGAGGAAGGGAGAGAATAAGAAAGGAAGGGAAAGAGAAAGACGGAAAATAAGAATAAATGCAAAGAGAAGGGAATGGAGAAAGCGTGGAAAGTGAGAAGGAGAGAGAGGGGAGGGGGGTCAAGAGATAAAAGCCTCTCAAACGTCATTCATAGAAAACGAAGTTAGGACAGAATGACGTCAGCCGGTTCTACTAGTAGATACGTACATATAATTGTATGTTTTTAGTGTAATCGAATTTTCAAAGTGGATGCGCGCACAGAGGCCTTTGTGTAGAATAATATCCCTTCAAACATTATAGGAGCACTCATAATTTAGGAGTCCGAAATATGTGAGCCTCACATCATATAGTTTGAGCCTAAAGCCAAGAATGTTCAACAAATAAAGCAAATTCAGAACAACTATTCATATTTTACCTTGGAAACATGATTCAATTACTAGAGGTTTGTTCTCCAATGATTACAGAGCTTTAACACTCCCAAATTGAAAAATCTGGACCGGTTGCTTTTACAAAGTAAGGAAAACCGGGAATAATTCAATCCCATTCAGCGAAAATTGTAGTAGAAAACTAACTTTAGCAGTATATTAATAGTTATAATAAATTTGTAATTATCAACAGGCTATGGGGAAAATAATTCATTTTCTACTACATATTTCGTGAATTGATAAAGACTAATCTTGGTTTGGTCATTCTTTCAGAATTTGTTTGAAGAATGCCGTACGTTGGAATTTTATTCAAATAAATACGCTATCTTAAACTTTGTTTCCAAAACTCCTTATATGAGCATAAGTTCAATGCATATTGATATAAGAGGGAGTTAATGAAAACCTTCTGAGATAAGGCGTTCTTCCATCTTAATATAGGACGTTTTTGTGACAAATCCTGAAATGGGAAATTTTTTAAAAATATTTTAAGATACGACGATTTTGAACAGGCAGCAGACATGGAGTGATACTCTACTTCGCAGCCGCAATGAACTGACAAATATAAATAAAAGAAGTTGGCTTATTGTCTTAGAACTTTATATTCCGGCCTTGACTTTGACAGAAAAGTTAAGCTTTAGTGCGATCCTGCTCAACAGTGGGTATTTACCATTTTATTCTAAAATTTCTTTTCCGTTAAGTATTCATAGAAGTGTTCCGGATAAATCGTTAATTAAGAATATTCGGAACACGTTCGTTTGATACTACCTCACGAGTTCCGAATATATCAAATAATTATATATATACATAATATTCCAAATATGAACCGATTCCCCAAATTCTTAAATGGGGACGAATGTTCCGAACATACGGAATGAATAAATTAATATGCTCGATGGCTACATTTGGCATCTCCATTATTTACTAATGACATTTTTACGTGAATCGATTTACTAGTCGAATTTTTGACGTCGAACGATGAATTTTAAATTGATTTAGGTTTCGTATGTTCACAGGTTTACGAAAGTACACGATTTGTTGGTGTCCTCATCTAATATATAAAATTCTTCTGTCACGGTTTTAGAGGCTGAACTCCTTCGAAACGGCTGAACCAATTCTCATGAAATTTTGTGAGCATATTGGGTAGGTCTGAGAATCGGCCAACGTCTACCCTCTTTTCGCTACGTGTCTAGGGTCTTGAGATCAAAACGTGGACCCGGGTACCCCAAGAATGTGTTTATACAATATGGATATCAAACGAAAGCTGCTGACGAGTGCTATAGTACAGGATAATTTTCATACCCCTGGGTGACTAGGGCCTCGAGATATAGGCCAAAACGTGGACCGGGATACCCCTAAATGTGTTTATATATAATGGATATCAAATAAAAGTTGTTGATGAGTGCTATAGTACAGGATAATTTTCATACAACTGGGAGGCTGGGGTCTCGAGATATAGCCCAAAACGTGGACCCGGGTACCCCTAGAATGTGTTTATATATAATGGATATCAAATAAAAGTTGTTGATGAGTGCTATAGTACAGGATAATTTTTATACAACTGGAAGGCTAGGGTCTCGAGATATAGCCCAAAACGTGGACCCGGGTACCCCTAGAATGTGTTTATATATAATGGATATCAAATAAAAGTTGTTGATGAGTGCTATAGTACAGGATAATTTTTATACAACTGGAAGGCTAGGGTCTCGATATATAGCCCAAAACGTGGACCCGGGTACCCCTAGAATACAATATGGATATCAAATGAAACCTGTTTATGAGTGCTATAGTACAGGATAATTTTCATACAACTGGGAGGCTAGGGTCTCGAGATATAGCCCAAAACGTGGACCCGGGTACCCCTAGAATCTTTTATACAATATGGATATCAAATGAAAGTTGTTGATGAGTGCTATAGTACAGGATAATTTTTATACAACTGGAAGGCTAGGGTCTCGAGATATAGCCCAAAACGTGGACCCGGGTACCCCTAGAATGTTTTATACAATATGGATATCAAATGAAAGTTGTTGATGAGTGCTATAGTACAGGATAATTTTCATACAACTGGGAGGCTAGGGTCTCGAGATATAGCCCAAAACGTGGACCCGGGTACCCCTAGAATGTTTTATACAATATGGATATCAAATGAAACCTGTTTATGAGTGCTATAGTACAGGATAATTTTCATACAACTGGGAGGCTAGGGTCTCGAGATATAGCCCAAAACGTGGACCCGGGTACCCCTAGAATGTTTTATACAATATGGATATCAAATGAAAGTTGTTGATGAGTGCTATAGTACAGGATAATTTTCATACAACTGGGAGGCTAGGGTATCGAGATATAGGCCAAAACGTGGACCCGGGTACCCCTAGAATGTGTTTGCACAATATGGATATCAAATGAAAGCTGTTGCTGAGAGCTCTACAGTTCATTGCGATATTCGATTTAGTCGCATCAACCTGGCAAAACTGATAAATATGCATGCGAAGTCGAAATAAAGACAAGAATTAATAATACCCACATACCTATTTACATACGTCCTATTCGATTTGCCTGAAATTTCGTATATAAATTTGCCTATATTAGTATTTACCATGCTTTTTTCGGGAAGTATACCAGAGACGGACTGGGACTGGGATTAGGACTAGGACTTGGACTGAGACTGAGACTCGGAGTGGGACTGGGACTGAGACTCGGAATGGGACAGGAACAAAATACATACCACCCTCTGGGACTGGCAATACGAGATGAAGAAGAAGGAGAAAAATTTGAGAGAAGATAAAATAGAGGAGACTGAGAAAGAGATAGAATGAGACGAACATGGAGATGAAACGAAAAAGACGGAGGGAGGAGCGAATAAAAAGATTAGGAAAAAGTGTAGAGGGTTAGGGCAGAGTTAGAAGGAAAAAGCTTATTAAAACGTATGCAAATAGGACAAATTTAGAGCAGAACAACGTCTGCCGGGTCTGCTAGTTTTTCATAAAATTACCATGTTCAGCCACACTAATGGATCACGACATAGTTAATAAATTCATAAAATTAAAAAAATTGTTCTAAGGAATAATGCAGTTCAGTACTTATCCTATTTCTTCTACTAATATTTTTCAAAAAATTGGAAAGAAACAACGCAGTTGACGGATGTCAATTCGATTTGGGAGCAAAATGGCTGCAATTGTCAAAAAAATTTTCAGTCGAGCAAGCCTCTTGTGATTGAATCATGCTTTGGAAAAACTTTCGTTCAAATTAAATTTTAATTTTATAAATTGTCTAGGAAAAAACTGCAACAACTCGACATCAGTACGAACAAGGCGACAGTTGTTTCGATTGTACCTTGTAAATCTCTGCAAAGGCTTTTCTCCCGGGAGCGGGATTTGAACCCGCACTCCTGCGATGATCGGACTGTTCACAAACGCACGAATCCATTTAAAAGCATAGGGGCAAACCCAGCTTTGCAATGAAAACTAACTGTGATAGCTTGTGGCTGTTACTCGTACTCAACTTAATTTTAATAGAACCATAACGTTTCTTCCACTGTTCCCTTTGTAAATTAGTATGGATGCTTTTTCTTTCATGGACGCTCCATCCCAAGAGTCATTTATATAAGAAGTAAATTAAGAGTGTAATAGGAATCTGATTGAACTGCTTTATAGGGGTCTGATCGTACTCCTAACTAGATGTATTTTATAACACGTTTTTGACTGCGAATGTTTGCTTGGCTATTTGGAACCTGAAATCCTGTTTCTTCAGTGCGAGTTTAAACTCCAGTTAAAGGTGACTAGAGTTTAACCTTGCCACTTTGTTCTACAACATAAAATTTTGCTGCTCATCTCAGCTTAAGCGACCGAAGTTAAAGAGTAGAGTTAGAGAGTAGAGTTAAACTCTAGTCAACTATAACTGAAGTTTAAAAGCCCTGGCAAAGTTGACGTATCCATACCCATATAAAACAGCTGATCCAGCCAACCTTATAGAAATCAATGTAATTGGTCAATGGTCCCATACCATAACGCCCTAGCCATAACCATACCATAGCCAACAAATTGGTTTTTGGTTTTTCGCCATAGCCATAATCTACAAATATTTAAGTTGGTGAATTTATTAATTTTTCTATATTTTTTTATTCTTTTGGATACGTTTTGACCACGAGACTTATTTTATATGGAATGTGATTGTAATATTTGGCATTTTCTTTCTTTTTATGAAAATTTTACGATTTTTAGGTTAAGGCACCAATAACTGATGCAAATTGATAGAGATTAGTAAAAATATGGTTATTACCATGATACAAAAAATTGAGGTAGTTCCATTTATTGTGACGTTAGCTACTTGACTTTTGCGGGGACAATGACAATTTCACCAAAAACAAGCTACCAGATTGAAAAATGTTACGAATTTTTCTAATATTGATGGATTTCATATTAACGAATACGACTAAATTACTTTCATAGTTATTTTAAATAAAAAAGAAAAAAGAACAAGTCCCATGCCTTGGACATATTTTAATACGAAATATCAGCCAAGAAAAGAAAGTTTTTAATAAGTTTTTCGAGCTACCGAAAATTGTTTTGGTGGAAGAAGCATGCATCGAAGTATGCAAAGTAGGGGAATATAGCCCGTACATCTGCCCAGAACATTTTGACAAAACATACACGTTTGTCAATTGCTTGCTCAAAGGAGATCCTTATAAACCGACACCGCAATTTCTTGCTATATTGGCTACAAGTTCACTTTTTTTTATTTTTTTTATATATTTATTGTATAATTCAAGCGTTGCGCTTTAGGAGGGAATTGTTAAACCATTTTTTAGGGAGAACATTGCCCTCTACCTCTGCAGGTTAGCCACTTGTTATGAGAGTGTTTTTGCCCGTTGTACCAGGGGTCACCTTGGGGCAGCCCAGCCTATACACATTCTGTGCCCTTTTAGCATTGATATAGATGTGCAGACTTTGGAGGTACACTTTTTCTCCACATGCCTTGAGAAATATTAACTGTAGGGGCATGATAATAGCGCCATGCTAGAACAACAGGATTTTTCTTGTATTTTTTTTTTGTCTAGAGGCTTCTACAAGTCACTTATCGTACCCGTCCTGCTATATGGGACAGAAGCATGGACCATGACAACACCTGATGAAGCGGCTTTGGGAGTGTTCGAGAGAAAAGTTCTTCGAAAGATTTATAGACCTATACGCGTTGGCGAGTACCGAAGAAGATTTAATGATGAGCTGTATGAGCTATACGCAGACATCAACATAGTCCAGCGAATTAAAACGCAGCGGCTGCGCTGGCTAGGCCATGTTATGCGAATGAAAGATGATGCTCCGGCCAAGAAAGTGTTTCTATCCGAACCCGCCTATGGAAGCAGAGGTAGAGGGTGGCCCCCACTCCGTTGGAAGTACCAGGTGGAAAACGATTTAAACTACCTTGGTGTGACCAATTGGTGCCAGTTGGCGGAGCGAAGGAGCGACTGGCGCGCCTTGTTGGACGGCCATAACCGTTTAGACGGTTAAGCGCCAATTAAGTAAGTAAGTAAGAGGTCAAGCTCCCATAAAGATATGAGTCACTGACCACTATTTTTCAATAAAATTGCATGTTTAACTGTGTTCTAAATCGATATGTATGCACATAAATTGTGCTAAAGCATATTATTATTGCCTCAGATGACCATTGCGTTTTCATCCTAAAGGAAATTTCCATCCCGAAAAACCACAATTTCGCCTTAAACTGTAACGGTATGGCAACGCTTCTAGCAAAACAACAAACACTATGAAACTTCAAAAATCCCCAAATACGTCAAATAATTGTGAGTGGAACTACCTTCTTTTTTGTATCATGGTTATGACTATGTCAACTTTGCCAGGCTTTTAAACTCGCACTGAAAAACTCGGCCTAAATAGAAAATTGTTTAACCCCTTTGTCGCTAACAAAAACATAATCTTTATTTTCTTCTTTCTTTTCAGCAAAGAAATTACCTTCATTAAGACGAAACTAAAACATCATTAAAAAGTACTATAATTGCAGGCGAGTGTCAATGCCTTTGCTCTTTCCATTGCATTCAAAATAAAACTCACAGTGCTGTCATAATTTGCCAAAATACCGTTTGAGGTGGGTAATAAACTAATTGATGTTGAAAATTGGCGCACGCCAACGTGTCTTCATATGAACGAAAACAAAAGAAGAAAGTGAAATTTTCTTTTGTATGCCTTTCACCACATTGCACGCAAATACACAGGCGAATGAAAAGTGACTCCTGTGTATGCAAAAAAAAAGAAAAAAACAAAACAGCGCAACAACAAAATGAGCACATAAATATGCAATTCTTCAGAAAGAAAGGGTTGTTTGCAAATTGATAGTGACACGCTTTCATGCGCTCACGCACTCACGCACTCACACTCACCTTTCACCGTCACACAAATCGGCACAGACAGACGTTAAACCCGCACAAAACACTTTGTAATGATTAGCATTATTTGATGTTTCCCTTTCTTTTTTTTTTTTTTTTTGTTTTGCAATGCCTGCAAATATTTTGTTATTGTTTTTGTATGTAACACTCCAAAATAAATCGAAGTCAATTTAGCAACAATGCAAATGTCGATGACGAGCAACAGCACAGCAATTAACCCTGTCAATAAATAAATTTTGAACAAATCGAAATTAAGACTCACGCAGTGACAAATTGTGATGCGAATATAATAAGGGAAATTGGCGAATGCGATTGGCAAACAAACTTAAGCGGATCGATTTTTACTTGCATGAATGTGTGTGTATGCAATGGTGGTTCGGTTAATTCGCAAAGCAATGAATAAAGTCATTTAAGGTGAGCTGACGAAAACTGACAAATTTACAGACATGCCAATTTAGGTTTAATAGAGCGGTACAGAAAAGAGAGAACTTGTGTATTGAATATTATGGATTAGGACGGTTAGTAAGGGCGGGTTTTTATTGTTACAATAAATAGTTTAGCGGTTCATAGAACGGTTATGAACCAAGGTGGGGTTGTGGGTTGCAAACCCCTCTTGCAAAATACATGAAGTTGTTCTAAATTGTTGGTCGTGGCCATGTCAGGTAAATGTAAGCCGCAAGTTTAAGTTGGCTGATCACTTGCAGTGTATTCCAAGCGGAAGTTGCTGCGATTAAGGATGCGGTGGATGGAATGCTATCCAGTGCTACTACGGTTAGGGAATTTAACATCTATTCTGATAGCCAAGCGGCTATCAAGGGCTTGAGCTCAACTACAGTGCGATCGATGGTGTTCGGGGAGTGCCTTAACTCGCTTGCGATTGCATCGAATTATTTTACAATTACGATTATCTGGGTCCCGGGCCATAATGATATTCCGGGTAACTGTCAAGCGGATCTCTTAGCCCGCATCGGTACAACTGAACCGGATGAAGATGGCTGTAGGGATTTTGGGATTCCGCTGGCCACCTGTGGATTGCTTCTCCATAGCTGGGCCTCGAGTCAGCTCAGCAAACATTGGGCGGACACCACGTCTTGCAGGGTGGCAAGATCTTTCTGGCCGAAAGTGGATGGCAGGAGGTCTGCTGAAATAATTGGGTTCACTAAGGCTCACCTATCAATGGTCATTGGGGTTTTGAACGGGCACTGTCCCATGGGTATCCATGCGGTACGTCTCAATATACTGGAAACTCCATCCTGCTGCAGCTGTATGGAGGATGATGAGGTGGAATCACCAAATCACTTTATGCTTGATTGCCCAGCTTTTGCCAAAACTAGGCGAAAGTACTTCGGTCGCGACTCACTTGGATCTCCCGAGGATTTAACAAAAGTTGACATCGGCATCATTCGGAGCTTTATCGTTGCTACTCAACGATTCTCTAAGTAGCTAGAACTAAGTCACCGTTATTTTTGATGTATGTGGTATTACAAGGGACATTCGTGTTGTCCAAGTGAGCTATCCTTATCTGGGCAGCTACCACCTAACCTAACCTAACCATGTCAGCAATAAAACCAGACAGGTGAAGTCATTAGTACAACGACAAAAATTCAATTCCCCTCATATTCCGCTGATGAATTTTAAAGTAGTAGGGACGGAAAGTTTTTTGTACTATTTAGCTACTTTTTTACTACCTTAGTAATGTGATGTGTAGAAAAAATCCAAACTCGATAAATCTGCACAAACAAGGACATGAAAGAAAAGAGAAGAAGATCAGAGGAAATGGGAAGAAAAAATAGAGGAAGTCGGAAAAGTAAAAAGAACAAGAGAAAGATCAAGAGTGAGTGTAAACGGTTCAAGACAGAGAAGTAAAAAGAGTTTAACATGAATATTAAGAAAAAGGGTAACATTAAGAGTAATAGAGAGATAGAGAGCCTTGGATATGAGCAAGAGCGGGAAGAGGAAGAGTAAAAGCGGGA
Organism: Eurosta solidaginis; assembly: GCF_040869045.1. Taxonomy (NCBI): domain Eukaryota; kingdom Metazoa; phylum Arthropoda; class Insecta; order Diptera; family Tephritidae; genus Eurosta; species Eurosta solidaginis. The sequence goes on from NC_090323.1 coordinate 239,429,480, forward strand.
AGTTTTACCGAAGAATGAAAAGACGTTAACATGAAGATTAAGAAAAAGTATAAGACTAAAAGTAGTAGATAGATAAAGAGCCTTGGATAGGAGCGAGAGCGAGAGGAGCAAGAGGAAAAGCCGGATGTTTTACGGAAGAGTGAAAGGGATAGGGAAATTGGAGTCAATTAAAGTTAACTAGAATATGCAGGGGGAGGGGAAATGAGAAAGGAAGAGGGTTGGACAGGGGTAAGGCATGTGGATAGTTGGAGAAAGTCAGAACAATGCCTGTCGGATTTGATCATATGGCTGGGAGTATTTCATGTTTGTATAAACGTTTCCAGGGTTAGCCAGAGCTGTTTAAAATAACATTCTGATAAGCCAAAGTTTTTTTTTGCCATCAGTTAAATCTATAAGCTCTGATTTGTTGACTCATCGTTGCTGTAAAACCTTTGCCGCTATATATTTTTACACCAGACACCTCTTCCTGCTCAATGAGCCTATTGGAAGGCTTGGTTTACATAGGAAAATGTACAAAACTTTTCGTATGACAAACATCCCAAATACTTATCCGCAACTTCAGGATATTGTTACAGATCGTCTGTCATCTCATTGACGTATTAAAGACAAATCGTCAAATATTATTGAGATATAGAAGATACGTAAACTTAAAAGAAAGAACAAGTTTTGACGAATGGAAATTTTTCTGGGATGTATTGCCCGAACATGGTGAAGTATTCTAGATTTCTTCTCTGTTCTGACGATGTTAAGTTCTCTCGCAGTATTAATGCTCTACTGGACTCCTTTTTCTTGCAATAATCTGATTGACTTGTGATTTATCTGGTTGATCGGTATCGCGACAGCGCCAGGACTAGTGGGGGTTTCATTTGGGTTAGGTTAAATTTCTATATAAGAAATTATATCAAAACATCACTATCAATTTAGGATGTTCAACTTTCAATGCAGGCATTCATTTTTATTTGGAGGCACGTAAGAGACAAACTTCAATACAGCCTTTAGACACGACCATGGCGCAATAAAACCAGGTATAATCGAAACAGCTGTCGCCTTGTCCGTCCTGATGTCACGTTGTTTAAATTTTTCCCAAATTATTAAATAAACACCAGATAGGTGAAGTCAATATTACTGAAATTTAAAAGCATGATTGTAGAGTTATGCCGCTGAGGTAGAATTTCGGAATGTTTTATTTTTCAATGGGATATATAGTCTCAATAGGATACTAATACATTCCTAGTAAGACATATCCACTCAATACATGTAAACATTTTCTTGTGCGTCATATTCGGTTCCTCCATAAAATCAGAAAAAAAATTCGGAAACACATATTTTCAGAAAACATTATTCAGAAGCTTTTTTCAGAAAGCCAAAATCAGAAGTCAAACCTCAGAAACAAAAATTCAGAAATCAAATTTCAGAAGTGAAAGTTCAGAAGTAAAATTTCGGAAGTCAAAATTCAGAAAGTAATCAGACAGCAAAAAAAAACATTAAATTCTGCGCAAATTCTGCGAAATTTGATTTCTGCTTTGCACAGAGAGTATATTAACTTTGATTGGATAACGGTTGGTTGTTCAGGTATAAATTAATCGAGATAGATATAAACTTCCATATATCAATATCATCAGTGTCGAAAAAAAATTTGATTGAGCCATGTCCGTCCATCTGTCTGTCCGTTAACACGATAACTTGAGTAAACATTGAGATATATTCACCAAATTTGGTACACGAGCTTACCTGGACCCAGAATAGATTGGTATTGAAAATGAGCGAAATCGGATTATAACCACGCCCACTTTTTATATATATAACATTTTGGAAAACACAGGAAACTTGATTATTTAGCAAATAATATACCTAGAATGTTGGAATTTGGCCTGTGGACTGATACTGAGACTCTTGATAAAAATTTGAAAAAAATTTTAAAATGGGCGTGGCACCGCCCACTTGTGATAAATCGATTTTACAAATATTATTCATCATAAATCAAAAATCGTTAAACATGGTAACAAAATTCGGCAGAGAGGTTTACTAGAAGGAATGCTTTGAAGGAAAATTAGCGAAATCGGTTTAGAACCACGCCCACTTTTTAATAAAAGATTTTTAAAAGGGTCGTGGACGAATAAAATAAGCTACATCTTTGCAAAAAAGAGCTTTATATCAATGGTATTTCATTTCCCAAGTGGATTTATAACAATAAATAGGAAATACTTCAATTTTAAAAAGTGGGTGGGGCACCGTCTTCGAAGAAAAATTAACGGATCGTAAAAAAATTGGGTACATATATTTTCCTTATAGTAGGAAGATTTCTAGAAAAAATGGACGGGATCGATTAAAGATCACGGCAACTTAGATATAAAACAAATTTAAAAGGGTCGTAGACTAGAATAATAAGCTATAACTTAGCAAAAACAGTTTTGAATCAATGATATTTCACTTATCAAGTTTTATTGTAAGAGGAAATGGGGAGACATTTTTTTTAAACGGGCGGTGCCACGTGTTATGTAGAAAAGTAATTTATTTTTACTTAAACGGTTTTATTTAGGTTGTCTTGACAGGCAGGCTGCATGCACGGCCGTTGTGAACGAATCTTGTAATTAAAATTTAAGCAACTTCCCCATAAGCTACAAGCTTGAAACTTGGAATGTAGTTCAGAACCCGATGACAATGCAATAATAAGAAAAAAATCGCCGCTAGGTGGCGCAAGGATCGAGATGTTCACAAAAATCGTATTTGTGGTCCTATTTGGCTCATGCTTGGAACACATAATACATACAAGAATAGAAAGCGACCTATCAAAAAAATCGCCGCTAGGTGGCGCAAGGATCGAGATATTCACAGAAATCGTATTTGTGGTCCGAATTGATTTGGTCCATATTTGGAACACATAAAACATACATGAATAGAAAGCGACCTATGATGCACGATTTGGCTCATATTTGGAACAAATATTGCATACAGTCCGGTAGAAGTGACATCAAAATATTTTGGAGTTGGAGGAGGGACAAGCATACGTGGCGCAGAGTCGAGTAAAGTCTTTGGAAGAATTATGTATTGAGGACTTAGATTGTAACAAATTGTCAGGAAAGAGTCCTTGTAATAATGAGTCACTAAATGAACTAAATAGAATGAGAAATAATAGGCAATTAAATAAAGACTAAAAACTTGAAAATAAAATAATTAATAAAAACATTTTTAAGTTAAACGGTTTTATTGAAAAGAATACTTGCATGAAGTATTAATAATACGAAAAGCTAGAAAATAATGAGGTAGGTCTTAAGCACTAGTCATCACACTCCTTATAAATCTATGGCGCTGATCAGACAATTAAATAAAAGCGTAGGAAGCGTCAAATTTCTATTGATAATCATAAGTAAAACCAACTGAACCTTAAGCAGGTTATGCTACGCCTAACATTTTTAGAAATTTCACGCGCCCAACGCTTTTATTTAATTGTCTGATCAGCGCCATAGATTTATAAGGAGTGTGATGACTAGTGCTTAAGACCTACCTCATTATTTTCTTGCTTTTCGTATTATTATTACTTCATGTAAGTATTGTTTTCAATAAAACCGTTTAACTTAAACATTTTTTTTTAATTATTTTTTAAAAAATAAATTGAAAAGTAATTTATCTGAAATGAAATGTACAATTGAAGCTCACGCTGAGTATATAATGTTCTGTTACTCCCGAACTCAGACACCTTTACTTGTTGTTTCTGAGTTTTGACTTTTGACCTTTTTCATATAGAGGTATCTGCTTTGACACTAGTATGAATGTTGGAGATTTCGAGTTCAATTTTCAACTCCCGAGATGCTGGCTGATGAAGAAGTGATTTTCAGAAACATTTCCTGCTAACCATCGCCTTTGTAAACTTTGTAATTTTTCTCTAATTTCAATTTACAGACTTTACTTCGGAGCCCATAATAATTAATTAAGAAAATAAGAATCTTTTGAATGCCGCATATTGCGCACTAAAGTGTTTCGCGTCTCAAAACGGACGCCTTAACCCCCTTTCAAATTTTTCAGCAACCGTCTATGGAATTGATGCATTTTGGCAAGGATACTACAATCGCCAATGCGAGTGCATGAAGAAGCATCGCCTTTTACTCACGCAAATTTTTGCAATGAAAAGAGGGGGAAGGATACAGGCGGTAAGCATGAGTACCTGTTGATTTTACAAAACAGCGCATTAAATGAATTAACGAACGGATTAAAGTGTCATCCCAGCAAATATTTAAGGGGTCATGACCTTTTAGTGAATGTGGGGGAAAAAATTACGATAAATTAATTTAAAAATATGCAAAGCTGCAAATGTTTACGATTTTTATATAAAACTTATTCTCACGCCTTTTGAATACGAAATGCCTTGCATACGAAAATTTTTACGCTGCCCGAAAAAAAACCGCTGTCATACTCATTACTTAAGCAATCCTTAGACCATTCTCTTTTTCCATTTCTCACACGCCTTAAAAACTTTTTCATTTCTTTTATTTTGAGTTGCTTGTATTTTGTTAAGACCCTCCAGATCTTTAAAGGCAACTGTATTTATTTTTGTAATTTTTATTGTGTCTGTGTGTGTGTTTGCATTCGCTGACAGGCATCACAAAAAGGGGTTACAAACGACTGTGTGGCACGTACGCAAAACAAAAGCCACGCAAAGCAAAAGGGTTCCCCCCATAATGACGCGCTCTCAGCGCAGATCTCACAGGATATCTTCTCGTGTTATTTTTGGAAAACTAAAAAATAAAAAATGATGTAAGCACAATGAAGACAGCAGTGAAGGCTTGACATTTAATATCCTTTGTAGTGTGATCGTTATGTCGTGGAAGGCTACTTATACATATATACACACAAACACTTGCACACATGCTTCAAGTTTTCTGACATCTAATTCAAGTCTTGAGCAGGCTGTAAGCAGAAATGTCCTCATACTTTCGTGTCCTTATATCCACAATTCCAGGAAGTTGAATGTCCCATTGCGTCAATCATATGCAAATTTGGTGCTGCTCAATATTAATTAGAATATGAATTAATAAAGGAAATAAGTGTAAAATGTATTTCATAAGTTATTGTTTGATTTATGTTCCCATATTCTTACATAACTTCCCAATCACAAACGCCACATCTGCTCAATCGCGCACAACTCTCTTGATTTTGCTTAACCCTTTTTATTTCCATTTGAGGACAATTTCCTATTTAAGTTCGCTTCATTACCTCTTAGCTTATTATATTTATTTAAAGTGAAAAAAAAGCGCAGCCGTTTTAATGTTATTATGTGCGAATGATTTGAACTTTGGACGCCGCTTTCATTTATAATGAAAAAAAATTTTCGTTTTTCACAACTTTTTTTGTTGTTTTATAATGAAATTTCAGTTCGCCAGCATGAGTTTCCAATCTCTTCACCACATAACTGCCTGCAGTTGGTTGTATATGGGGGTAATTTTTTTTTATTCGGCTGCACACTAAACGATTTTTAATTTGCATATAATTTCGTGCCTTAAATCCGGTTCGGTTTAATTTTCAAATTTCAAGCAAAATACCGCCATTGCAGACGGTAGCTCGAATGTATTACATGTTATATGAAATTCATCAAACCAACCTAACTGACTGGTACATTTGTAGACTTTGAAGTTACTTTCGCATTTTTGTTAATTTTATTTTACTGCCAATATTTAGAAAGCAGCTGCAATCCGAAGAGTAGGTCCGGAGGATCTCATTAAACTGAACCAGTCCAGAGTGTTACTAGAAGTTTGTTCAACAAGCAAACTGAAAAACCCTATCAGAAACTAGGACCTATGTTTTAAAATAACTTTGTTCCCATGGCAAATACTAGAAGCTTTCTGGAACCTATGCCACCTGCTGCATCCCGATCTGATAGCTGTATCACTCCTTATAGCTGACGTCATAGTCTGGCGAGTGCAGGGCACAAACCGTGCTCGTTCGTTTCCTCCTGCAAACCGTACTTCATACAACTCCTATCACTAACTAAGCCTAATTTAAAAGCATGTGACCGATGAATGCAGTTAAGGCACCGTCAGAATACCCGTCATAAGCCTACAGTTCTTTCTTTTTTATGATAACAATAAATTTGTTAGTCTTAGGTTGTAAGACTCGCGTATGAGTTTTGACACATTACAGCACCGCACTTCGGTCTACGCCTTTCCTGCTTGATCGACCATGTGCGCCTCACGCATTCTATTAATCTCGCCCAATCTCATTGGGACGTCTACGGTACAAGTTTCGAGGGAAGCGTCTTTTTTAGCTAGATCATACGCTTTTTCTTTCCCATCTATTCTCGTACGTCCTGGGTCCCAATATAGGCATATGCTTTCCCCACACTGAAAGAAATGGTGCTATAAAATCAGCTAATCGGTTCTGTTGTTCTTGACTTAACGGAGATCCGGTAAAATTTATCGAATTATGGTTAATTCGATCGAGTTCTTTATTAAGCGAACAAATTAGTTTATTAATTTCAACAGAAGGGAAATTGTCGCTCTTAAGTTAACAAAACTCTGTAAAATTGACAGATTCCTAATCAATCTAACTGATTTCACTGAACTCACTGGTCATTTCAACAGCGATAAACAGTCAATACTTGAGCAAATTTCAAAGAGAATTTTACGCTCACTGCGTTCTCTAATTTGTACTTATGACGATGGTGCTACTTGTTAAAAAAAAACACCAAATAAGAAAACCACCAAATCGAAAAACACACAAAATGGGGAAACAACAAAAAGCTAGTTTTTCAGTTATCAATACATAATGAAAAAACCCTTTTTTTGAAATTACTGTGCAAAAAATTATGAGATACCGGGACACCTATTTATCGGGTACAATTTTGCAACTTCTCCTCCGAGCGAAATGCAAAAATGCGCCCTCTTGTTGCATAAGTTTTGTTTGAACGAACAGGATTTTTCCAAAGTTAGTAATATTTTGTTCAAATTTTTACGAATTTTCACTCACGCGAAAGAATTTAATAAGATAATAAAAACATCCTTTTTTAATGTTGATGTTTCCGACAACATAAAAGGGATATAAACCAACGCATCAGACTGCTTGTGGACGAACACAAGCGGGCGAAATGGGAAGAGCACCTAAGAGGTTGTAACCTCTCTACCGGTGTAGGTAAACTTTGGTCCACCGTAAAGTCCCTATCGAATCCGACTAAGCACAAAGACAAAGTTTCCATCGCCTTTGGCGATAAGGTGCTGTCGGATGCGAAAAAATGCGCGAGCGCTTTCTGCCGACAATATGTAATGCATCCTACGGTCGACAAAGATAGACGGAGAGCCAATAGACACGCACATAAACACAAACTCAGCGCGTCACCAATTACCATCACCGCTAGAGAGGTTGAGGATGCCATTGGTCGCGCTAAACCATCCAAAGCAGTGGGCCCAGACGGCATAGCCATGCCGATGCTTAAAAACCTAGGGAAAGAGGGTTTCAAATATTTAGCGCATGTCTTCAACCTGTCTCTTTCCACCTTTGTCATACCCGAGAAATGGAAAATGGCCAAGGTGGTCCCGCTACTAAAGCCTGGGAAACCAGCTAACGTAGGTGAGTCATATCGTCCGATATCTCTCCTATCGCCAGTGGCAAAGACGCTTGAAGCCATTTTGCTCCCTTATTTCCAAGCACATTTGCAGCTAGCCCCTCATCAGCATGGCTTCAGAAAACTCCATAGCACTACCTCCGCGCTATATGTCATTAGCACCCAGATAAATTGCGGTTTGAATCAATATCCCCACCATAGAACAGTACTCGTGGCGTTAGACCTATCAAAAGCTTTTGATACGGTCAACCATGGCTCGTTACTGCAAGACCTGGAAGGGTCCACCCTTCCCCCATGTCTTAAAAGGTGGACCGCAAATTATCTGGGTGGTCGGCAGGCATCGGTGCAATTCAGAAACGAAACATCAAAACAAAGGAGAATTAAACAAGGGGTGCCACAGGGTGGTGTCCTATCCCCGCTTTTGTTTAATTTCTACATATCTAAGCTACCTTCACCACCGGAAGGAGTCACAATCGTTTCCTACGCCGATGACTGCACAATAATGGCCACAGGCCCAGGCCCAAAGATCGATGAGCTATGCAATAAAATAAACGGCTATCTCCCTGATCTCTCCAGTTTTTTCGCCTCGCGAAACCTGGCATTGTCACCGACTAAATCTTACGCGACCTTATTTACAACATGGACGCCCCAAATGTCGACCATATTGAACATCCACGTCGATGGCACTACGCTACCGACTGTCCTACACCCCAAAATCTTGGGTGTGACGTTTGATCAGGATCTACATTTTGGTGCGCACGCAACCGCAATTGTTCCAAGAATTCAGAGCCGTAATAAAATCCTTAAATCCCTTGCTGGCAGTACCTGGGGAAAAGATAAAGAAACGCTCTTGACCACATACAAAGCAATTAGCCAGCCGATTACGTGCTACGCGTCACCCATATGGTCGCCAAGCCTAAAAACCACCCACTGGAAGAAACTACAGGCCTGCCAAAATACTGCTCTCAGAATCGCCACGGGCTGTCTTCTTATGTCCCCAGAACACCATCTGCATAATGAGGCGAGAATACTCCCCATCAGGGAGAGAAATGAGATGCTGACCAAACAGTTTCTGTTGAATACCCAGAAACCTGGGCATCCCAACAGACATCTGATTGACGAACCAGCACCGCCTAGGGTCCTAAGGAGTCATCTCCGTAAGCATTTTGAGGAAATACGGCACCTGAGAAACCAGCCGTATGAAGCGGAAAAACACAAGCAGGTCCTTGGTGAACTCCATAGACAGGCGTCGGACCTTTATGTCGGGAATTGCCCGGTGAATCCAGTACTTGAAGAAAAATATCCAGAACTCGCAGAAGAGGAACGCATACTCCCCAGGGAAACGCGTGTCACTCTTGCTCAACTTCGTTCTGGATACTGTAACAGGTTAAACTCTTACCTATCCAGAATCAACCCCGACATACAAAATGTATGCCCTGCTTGCAATGTGTCCCCACATGACACCAACCATCTCTTTAATTGTAATGTGGAACCAACGCCTCTAACACCCCTTTCCTTATGGTCCACCCCTGTTGAAACGGCAAGTTTCCTTGGACTCCCGTTAGAGGATATTGATGACAATTTGTGATCGGTCGCGGCTATTAGGTGGGGCGAGCATTGCTACAACAACAACAACAACAACAACATAAAAGTTTGAGTTGTTTTAGATTCGTTTCAACTTAAAGTGTTACGAAAATTAAATTTGCTGAATTACATGTAAAGTTACTCCAGTGGTGAATTACCTTCCTGCGATTTGATTCTTTACTTTTCTATAACTTACAAGTTCTATATTTAGAATGTTATGTCAAACATTTATACTACAAGTTTTGTTCAAAACAATCAAGTGTGGCAACTACATGCGAGAGAAGAAATTGAGAATGAGCTGAGCTGCAACTGAAAGAACTGAGAATCAGTTTTGTGACTACTATTTTCTTTTCTATTTGAAAAGCGAAGTTCAGGGGGTCCATTCCGGTTGAGCGTTATAGTGAAGTGAAAAAAAAATGTATCACTTAATGCTTTCATTTTTTCACTTCACTGAGTTCGAAAATGCGATTCTTATAACTGCTGTGAAAACTGTTAGCTGAATAACATTTGAATTTAAGATATGTGAAGTTTTCTTTGTTTTGATAAATTATGACAGATTTCTTTTGTTTTTGTTTTCTTTTTGTTTGATGTTGTTTGTTTGACATTTTTTTGAAATTCAAACGTTAACGCAAAATTTCTATCGGCGTTAACTTTGTTTTCACTTCACTTCAATTTGTAGTTTTAACGCAAAGCGAAAATCAATAACCGTGGTGAATTGGTGTTAATACTTTTCACTTTACGATAACGCACAACCGAAATCGACCCCCAGAACTATAAATTAAATATATTATAAAATATAAAATTGTGTGAAAGCGCGTTTAATAAAACAAAATAATAAAGTGTTTAATGTTTAAAGTGTGCCAGCATATTTGATGTACGCACAATTGAAGTTCAGTTAGTAAGTGCGTACATATGTATGTATATGTAGCAAGCATGCGTATTTATGTACTCACATATTTACTATGTATATGGCAACATAGCTACATTCGTACAAAGCTGTCGGAACAACTTTTTTTTGTTCATTTGACTACTAAAACGGTCAATTACGAATCAACGATTTGTGCGCAGTTGATTCAACATCTTGTTGCGATGGATAAAAATTTACAGAAATTTCGGTTGAAGTGACCCGTATTTCGGTTGATTTTACCAGTATTTTTCTTTTAGTGCAGCCCTATTCTTTCAGTGATGGGTTACATTCTAACACACCGTAAGATGTTGTGATATACAGGATAGTTGCTTGGCTGCCAATATAAAAAAGGGAGAGCGGCGGTTTATGCTATTTTCTTCCAGAAAAAAGTCAACGCCTACCGCGGGAGTTTGCGTAAGCGACCTACTGGGACCTCTTTTATTTTGTTTATTATAAGCTAGTGAACAGCTCTTTTCGCTTATTTATGTTTATATGTTTATCACAACTAGTCTCACTTTCAACTTTCTCATCTTACAATGTATATGTATTCAATTCACTCATCATCGTGAATTTATTTCCGTATTTTATACGTATGCATCGTTTAAAGTCCTTATTTATATCCTGTTAGTGTACCTACATTTTCCATATCCTTCAGCTGCCCGACCCATCACCATCCAATATTCATTTGTTGGATATGCAAATGATTTTTATTTATTTATTTATTTTTTTTTTTTCAAACATTTTTTCTCATTAATTTCACTGATTTTTTGTTGCATTTGTTGAAATTGAAGATGTTTGCATTCTTTTGTTTGTTACACGCACATCTGACATTGACATCTCGACATCGCCGATTACATGAATGGAAAGTTCTTGCTGATGCATCACATGAGGTTAGGTGAGTGTGAGTGTGCATCTGTGCGCAGCTATGTTAAAAGGGGTGAACAATAAAGCAGATGAATAGACATCTCCCTTCATCCTAAACCTACTTGTAATTGATACTGTACTGAGTAGCTCTGTAGGATGTAAATATTTTCATGAGAGTTCAAACACTGTTCATCTTTCTATATTTATACGTTACCTGATTGAAATCATTCTAAGAACTTGAGCGTATGAGAAATTATTAGTGATATAACATTTAGATTAAGTAGTGTGACGTCATTTGACATTTATTTCACCCAAAACGCTTTTACAAATTTGAGCCATATATTCATGAAAAGCTTACCATTAAAGTCTTACCTAAACCAGATTCAAGTTTTCAAAATCTGTTCTTTAGACCAGGGCCCGTATCGTGTGTTACGATCAGTGATCGAAAACTCTTTTTGAAATAACAATAGCCCTTAGGTGGTAAATCGGAGTAATAACATATGTGAGAAGGCGACAATTCATACACATAATATCGATAATTGATTGTAATTTTCAAAAAAAAGTTTGACCGTTTCATATCTATTGTTTGAGAGGAAAGGGTCTTCGATCAGTGATCGTAAAACAGATGCGGGCCCAGATCAAAAATGCTATGTTCATTATTCGTAAAATAACTGCTACTAGAAATTTTTAAAGAAATGGAAAATGGTGAGAATGGTACTGTTACTAATGCCTGCGAAACCAGCTAAAAAAAAGAGACCCTTATCGTCCGATATCTCCTCTACAACTACAGCAAAAAGGAATGGAAGGGTCTACCCTTCCACCTAGACTCAAAAGGTGGACCCAAAATTGTGTGCGTGCTAAACTGGCATTGGCCCAGTTTAGGGTGTTGATAAGAATAATTTATTGGACGAAGCGTATCTTTTCATTCGCATAACATGACCTACACAGCGAAGCCGTTCGGCTTTTGTTCGTAGCACTAAATTCATATCTGCGTACGTATAACTCATGTAGCTCATCACAGTACTATAAATTCTCCTAAGGTATTTTTGTCGGCGCTCGCCGAGGCGCGAGTACGCTAAGTCTGCCTTATATGACATCAAGTACTTCGTTTTCTCCATGTTCAGCTCAAGATACACCTTTTTTGCAACTTTAGCCAATCCAGAGAAGTCAGAACGTACGGCTCGTTTGTTAAGGCAATAGTGCGAATAGGACGAACTGGGAAAGGCAGGGTTCCTGCTGGATGCTGCGTAGGCGGTTGAGATGGATCATCCACTTACATCAATCAAACAAACATACACAGCAGATTCAAAGAGTTAGCGGTCTCCAGCAGGTACTCTTCGAATATTCCGCAAGATAACCAAGCAAACCTGGTCGAATTGCGATAGTAGGAAAACAGAGGACCTACCTTATAGGTCAAAGAAACAAATCTTTAGGATCACTGTCCTAATTACATGACACTGGCCACTTTATCGGCAGTCTGAGAGAATCGGCATATGTAGGAGGAAAGCAAAGCAAACCAACAGTCGCGCACTACTTGTGTAAATGTCCAGTCATATCTCGCATTAGGTTTATAACTATGGATCGTTATAAACAAACGGAACTACATGAAGTAGCTATATGCTCTGTTAAAGATATCGCGGGATTCATTACCTGCACCAATTTGTTGGGAAGGAGCACCGACTTGCCGTACTAAAATAGCAAAATTTGGTTCCATGCAAATGTGTATAAAAATTGTGTGAACAGCTCGGTCGTCATATCTTGTAATCCTTTGCCGGGAAATTTCCATTCTCACTTCGTCTCAATGGCATGGCGTAACATATATTCCTTCATCAACGATTGGTATACCGGATTCGTCCACTCCCTTGCTATGTTATCAGGCGGTGAGTTTATCCTTTCGCAACTTAAGTACACCCTGTACGTCACGTCACACACTGATCGCTATTATCATTCCTGCAGCAATTTGCACCAGTATTTTAACCTTCCGAAAAAAGTTTCGAACATTATTGCTATCTGCTAACATTTTAAGCTCTTCGCACTTACGTTTCACTTTTTATACTCAGCTGAGCAGAGCTCACAGAGTATATTAACTTTGTTCGCATAACGGTAATCCGTAACGGAATAAACTAATCGAGATAGATATAGACTTCCATATATCAAAATGATCTGGGTGAAAAAAGAAATTCATTTAGCCATGTCCGCCCGTCAGTACGTCCGTCCGTCCGTCTGCAAACACGATAACTTGAGTAAATTTTGAGGTATCCTGATGAAATTTGGTACGTAGGTTCCTGGCTGCTCATATCAGATCGCTATTTAAAATGAACGAAATCGGACTACAACCACGCCCACTTTTTCGATATCGAAAAATTTCGAAAAACCGAAAAAGTGCGATAATTCATTACCAAAGACGGATAAAGCGATGAAACTTGGTAGGTGCGTTGACCTTATGACGCAAAATAGAAAATTAGAAAAATTTTGGACAATGGGCGTGGCACCGCCCACTTTTAAAAGAAGGTATTTTAAAGGTTTTGCAAGCTGTAATTTGGCAGTCGTTGAAGATATCATAATGAAATTTGGCGGGAACGTTACACCTATCACTATATATGTGCTAAATAAAAATTAGCGAAATCGGATGACGAACACGCCCACTGTTAAAAAAAAAAAATTTTTATGTCAAATTTTAACAAAAGATTTAATATCTTTATAGTATAAAAGTAAATTATGTCAACATTCGACTCCAGTAATGATATGGTGCAACAAAATACAAAGATAAAAGAAAATTTCAAAATGGGCGTAACCCCGCCCTTAAAAAAACTTTGCGAAATGGGTGTAACACCTACCATATTAAGTAGAAGAAAATGAAAAAGTGCTGCAGGGCGAAATCAAAAGCAGAGAGATGATGTTCTGGGTCACCCTGGTCCACATTTTTGTCGATATCTCGAAAACGCCTTAACATATACAACTAAGGGCTACCCCCTTTCAAAACCCTCATTAATACTTTTAATTTGATACCCATATCGTACAAACACATTCTAGAGTAAGCCCTGTTCCACCCTTATTGCGATATCTCGAAAAGGCCTCCACCTATAGAACTAAGGCCCACTACGTTTTAAATAATCATTAACACCTTTCATTTGGTACACATGTCATACAAACACATTCCAGGGTTACCCTAGGTTCATTTTGCCAAATGGTGATTTTCCCTTATTTTGTCTCCAAAGCTCTCAGCTGAGTATGTAATGTTCGGTTACACCCGAACTTAACTTTCCTTACTTGTTTCTTCTAAGATGATCTCATAGGCTTTGGAAGCCATTAATTTCTTTAATTTTAATTGACTGCGTGAGCAAATCCATGATGAAATTAAGGAATTATTCCTACCGTCCCTCAAAATATGTACCTTTTTATTTCGAATTTTTTTCATACTCCAATTTTTTATGTAAACATACAATTTTGATGAAAGAAAGGCAAACGGACTGTGTTAATTTAGTCTAAAACCACAAAACGACAGACAATAAAAATGTACTTTTAATCGCCAGAAAATTCACCAGATTGCCATTGCTTAATAACACCGAAGTTCGGGCAAGAAAAAAATTATTAATGAAAATAAGCAAAGAAATAGTGTTTTTGTCGTAAAATAAATATAAACTCACCGAGTTTTATGAGAAGTTGTCGGCATGTGCCCGTCCAAGTGCCCAACGCGTAGCAATGGCGGCGTTGTGTCAGTGAATACATCATTAATCAAATGTCCACCCAGTGAGTAACGTTATTCATCATGCTTACGTTTTCCTTCTGCACTTTAAACATTTTTTTTTAACAATATATTTCACAAAGTTTTATATTGTAAATTTTTTTTTTTGTCTTCTTACTTTTCAACGACATCCAACAGCACTAAACCAACAAGCGCTGTTCACATTTGAAACTTACACCACACCACTTTAAACATAACCTTAAAAAAATTAGACAAGTTTGCGATGAGTATAGGACTAATATTTATATGTATAGAGCTGGTTGGTCTTGCTCCAGCTTCAGAACAACTTAGGAGGAGAATTTTTTCGACGTTCCGTGAACAACAGCGCGATTTCTTGTAACAACCCGCAAGTGGTCGATGTGTAGGTCCTCAAATATTTGCTTATCTTGCCCACAGAAAACTAATAGTGGGGGGAAATGCGATCCTTCTTGTGGCAAAAAGAGCCATCCGCAAAATGGTGGTCTCCTTCCGCTACTTTGTCTAACTTTATTAGAAAGAAATAATATCGGACTTTTTTAGAAGTGCTTCATCGGCTTCTTACCGATACCAGCAAGTTATTTTTATATTAAAACAATAGCGAACTATTATCGTCGGACTATCGGCTTCTGATTGGTTTCTCATCGGCTTGTTATCGACGGGCTACAGATGTGTCACCGATTCTATAATGACGTTTGATCGATAACGAACTGATAACATTTCGATCAGAAGATAAAAACGCGATAACTTTTTGAAAAGAATTGGATAAATTTTCTATAAAAAGTCGAAAGCTTTTCGTTAGCAAATTGGTAACACTCCATAATGAAATGTATAACTTTTTGATAAAAATTGATAGCTTTTCGATAACACATCGATTACTTTTCGATATAGAATCGACAACTTTTCTCTAACAAATCGATAGCAAAGAGATTACTTTTCGATATCACGTCGATAGTTTTTCGATAGCGAGCTGGTAACACTCCTATAACCAAGCGAAATCTTTTTGGAAATATTTCAATAAATTTTCGATAGTTAATCTATAAATTTTCGATAATAAATCGATAACTTTTTGATAACAAACCTTGATTGATTTTTGGAAATGTAAGATATCCACTCATCACAAATCATTTAACGTCTAACTCTAAGAAAAAGAAAGGGATTTTTGTTTTTTTTTTGTCAGAAAGCCAGGCTAACGGATTTGGACTCATATGTTGACAACACAAAAACGATTACTGAATGCCGCATATCCCCCAATGAGATGACGCAGCAGTTCTGTACGTGGAAAAAGGCATATTGAAGAAAATATAAGAGCTGGCCAGAAAGGAAAAGACATCCTTTGGTACTTTGCAGTAGGTGTACTAAGACTTCTTTTAAGCTCGGTACGGCTCCAAATACTGTAAACATAGCAAATGTGCTCTATTTTTTTGATTCTACGAGTAATTCGATCCACACAAGCTGGTTCACCAATGGATATTGACAGTTAGGGACATAACAATGGGCCCATTCGTGGCCTAAATATCGAACTGGAAATGTCTGATACCATGGTTCATGCACCATATAGCAAGACTGGGGCTTGATTTTCGTTCGTCAAAAAATGTGTATACGTCGCAATTCCCAAGCCTGGATTTCACGGCCTACATTGTCTTCCTATAATATTCGTGGACTTATACCCAACATTTTTAAAGGAGTCGGGAAAAGTGACAAAGGATGAGTCTGTGTTGTCTATGATAAAATAATGGTGATATGCTGGAAATTTTTCATACAAACCATACTTCGGGGTTTTAAGGTATTAGCAATTTTCAATGTCCTAACTGAGCAGTGAGAACTGAAGTTTCTATGACAGCTGTGGTTAAGCACCGAAATGATACGGATTCATTTACGGTGAAAACTGATAGAAGATTAGGACGTCCCAACCCATGAAGAGCCATATAAAAACTTCGGAAATTAAGTCAAGCAAGCGCTTTCCTGGCCCACAACAGCATTTTCACTCCCACCTCCGATGTGGTGAATATTTCAATCTCTCCTTGGTAGTAAATATTTCACGCGTCCCCAGGTGCATGAAATTAATGGTACGCTGTAGGCGTTGAGACGAGACCGCTCTTGGCTTAAATAAATGTCTGATAGCATCTCGATACTGATGTTGTTGTTGTTGTAGCAGTGCTTTGCCCCTTCCAATAGGCGCGATCACAAATTGTTATCAATATTCTCTAACGGAAGTCCAAGGGAACTTGCAGTTTCAACAGGGGTCATAGTTATAGGGGTGTTAGAGGCGTTGGTTCCATACTGCAATTGAAGAGATGGTTGGTGTCATGTGAGAACACATTGAAAGCAGGCCATACATTCTGTGTCTCGAGCCATACATTCTGTGTGTTCTGTATAGGTAAGAGTTTAAGATCCAGTGGCGCGCGTTTCCCTAGGAAGAGTGCGTTCCTCTTCTGCGAGTTCCAAGTATTTTTCTTTAAGAACGGAATTCGACGCGCAATTCCTATCATAGAGGTCCGACGACTGCTTGTGGATATCACTGAGGACCTGGTTGTCCTTTTTTGCTTCATACGGCTGTATTTTTAGATGCCGCATTTCCTCATAATGCTTACGGAGATGACCTCTTGAGCGTGTTTAACCTCATCAATCAGATGTCTGTTGGGATGCCCAGGTTTCTAGGTATTCAACAGAAACTGTTTGTTCAGCATTTCAGTTCTCTCCCTAATGGGGAGTACTATCGCCTCATTGTGTAGGTGGTTTTCTGGGGACATAAGAAGACAGCAGCAGGTTCTGAGGGCAGTATTTTGGCAGGTTTGTAGCTTCTTCCACTGAGTGGTCTTTCGGCTTGGCGTTCATATCGGTAACGCGTACCATGCAATCGGCCGGCCAATTGCTTTGTAAGTGGTAATCAGCGTCTCATTCACTTTACCCCAAGTGGTGCCGATAAGAGATTTAAAGATTTTACTACGGATCTGGATTTTATGGAGAATTGCGATTTCATGCTCTCCAAAATTTAGATCCTGATCGACACCCCCAAAATTTTTGGTTGTAAGACAGTCTGTACGTAATGCCATCGACGTGGATGTCCTCGAGATTGATCAAAAATGATGTCGCCTTTATAACAGTTGAAAAAGCTGTACCATGGCTCATAAATATTTGCGGCTTGGATGGAATATACCCTGTACAAAAGTATGTGGTCAATTAAACTCTCACGTAAAAGGAAAAAGGTCATTCCAAACCAAAATTTGTTAAAAGTTGTATTAAGCAGGTGAATGATACATTGCGACTAGTCCCGGTATACATCGCAGTAATCGAACTTAAGCAGGTTACAGATACAATTCAATATACACACATATATAATACATAGTTACTCACATAACTATATAAATACTCAAGAGCTCATATTTACACACATATTTCCTTTCTATGTAGGATTAAAACTCGGCCACCCTCTAATGGGGAATATCAATTTAGTCGTAGTTAAGTAGTAAGTTGTAAAATGGATAGAAATTTTCTTCTTTTATTAGATTGCGGCCATTTTCGTAAATGACAAGATAAGTACGCGCATACATATCGCTTTAGGTGTAATACAGACTAAACGGACTAAATGTGTTCATATTGGCTGGGAAAGCGGCAAATGTTTGTGATTGTAAAAACAACCGACCAAAGGCATAAATCCAGATTATTTTCCAGTGAATCATCGGTTGTTAGGCATTTTTGATTAATGTTTAATATATCTTCAAATATTTGAAAGGTTACTGATATAATATTTGTTTATCAGTCAGGGAGTAATAATATTTAGTCCTCTCCGTCATATTATTGTGTAATGATATAAATAAGTTGAAGTTCTCTCTAAGAAGAAGCCTTTGGAAGTCACAGAAGTTCTTGTAACGCTATACCGATTACCCATCCATTGTTCAACGTGACATTGAAAGCAGGCCGAAGGCAGTTTGCTGATGAGGAACTTATTGCGAAAAATCCTCGATTCCACTGTCGGATTGAAGGGAAAGAAGCACTGGTAGGGAAAAAGGGGCAGAGACTGACTGACTGAGGAAAATAATCGCTTCCCATGGCACCGGGTCCTATGTGCCGGATTGACTTAGGATCATCCCCACCAAAGGCGTTAAAATTTCGGTATAACCCCATTCATTTTGTTGCATATCTCCCAGAAGTAGTCATCCTCGGAGCTGTTCCTTACAGCTGGACTCTCCATACTTTCATGTCGCAGGAAGATATTGCTCGAAAAGGATTTAGTTAAGACGGCCATACTCCTGTCAGAGTGCCACTTGCAAAGGATAGTTGCGATGTTGTAGATTCGATTAGTAACCCATGAAGTGTTTTCAAAGGCGTCTCCAGCTCAGAAGGCTACTCAAACCTGTTACTACTATCTCAGTAGCAGTCAAGCATTCTCTTTACGATTGTCCTGCGCCTTGGCATAGACGAATCCCGTTAACAGCCGAGACTCTGGAGACCCCGATCTCCTCATGGATCTAGGGGGTGGGAGGTCGAGATGGCCTAAAAGGTTGCATGTGGTCATAATAAATCGTTCCCGAGATGGTAGGACTTGGTACCGGAACAAACCGGATCTGCATCCGGCAAAGGACCACCAACATCGATGACACTCCCCAAGGCCTTCGGGGAGTGCCCTAATCGCTACAACCACAACAAAAACAGGATGAAATCTGTGGAATCTCCATTCTTTTACGATATTTGTGATCTGGCTAAGTTGGAACCAATGAAATTCTTGACATTTGGTAAATCGACCTGTTGGTTTGAGTAGGGGAGAGAACCACGTGGGATCTTTTTGGGCCTAAGCGCACTGCTGCTCGCACCGGTGGCCACTCTAACCTAACCATCTCCGTAGCATGGATAGAAGCAATGCCGAGTACCAACCCCTACCCTGCCTACCCTTTTCCGACACAAGCACGTGTGTAAAACGGAATCACCAACTTCTGGTTCCTCAAACTATGTATCCCGTATGTTAGCTTGCAATATATATGTAGGTTCTAAGCGTCATCGGTGCAATGCAGTTCATGCCTTGGCCGTTGTCACCTGCATATGTGGAGTTAGGAATGGTAGCCGTGTTGCCAAAACACCAACACAAACCTAGCAACACCGGTAGATACCCAACAGTCGGACAACACATGCTCCAGTGGCTTAATCCGTCCAGGCCTATACACCCGTATTTAGCCCGAATCAAAGCTTATCGCCGGAAAAAGATTGTCATAGCAAAAGATCGGGAGAGGTGTGATGTAAGCACCCTCGTATTTTCACCCACTATGCCTTGAAGTATAGTCAATTTCATGCTAATAGCGGCCGCAAAATCTTACAATACCAAGGAATAACCGTTCAGTTATACGGTGTCAACTTTGAAGTAATAAACGTCTATAATCCTCCTGTCACCTGCTGTCCAAAGCCACCCTTTTCTCGACGATTTTAACCCCCACCATGACCTACAAGGGCAAGGAATTAGCGCAACAAATAGATAATACGACGTTTAGCTCGATAAATGGCGATGCCTCTACACGAATTGCAGGAAATTGTCACAGCTCGCTAAATATCATCTCGCTGGGGCAGGACTCATAAACTGAATTGACTGGTATCCGGTGCATACCTAAGCATCCATCCACCGTCTATACTCCTCTCAATACAACGATCTGCAAATCTTATTACTTTTGAACTACGCACACTTAATACCTTTAAACAAGCAAAGAGGGAAGAATTCCAGCACTCACAGATCACTTCTACGCTCCCCTCCCAATTCCGACTCATGTTCCGCCACCATTCGAGGGCATCGCGGTAACTGTGTTTGATATCCAAATGTGGAAGAGCTGTTTAACTCGAATTTGGACCTGCTTTGTAACCCGGTACCATGACCCATGGATTGGAAGAGGAGTTAGATAGGCCTATACCCCAATAAAATGATGGTGTGCCCACTCACATCATGATCATCATCACATGATTTGATCGTTTTAATTGATCAAATGGGGAAAAGCATCAAGAGTGTCCGCTCTACTGGTGTCAGTTAATTCTGGCCAACAATGAAATCCTTGTAAAATCCGGCCAAATACAACTAAAAAATCACCATCGCTTTTGCCGATATATATCTGTCCGACTAGGAGAAATTCGCGAACGCTTTCTGCCTGCAGTTTGTACTGCATCCCTCAGTTGATAAGGCTAGACGTAGTGCAAATAAACGGACACATAAACGCAAGCCCTTACCACCATCACCTCCACTGAATTTAAAAAAGCTCGGACGGAATAGCCGATGTGGCTCGTCAAAAACTTGACCTTGATATAGTTAAAGAAAGTTGTTTGGACCCTTTGAATGGATGAATGGATGTAGTTCGTTCGATGCGACGCTTACACTGAAGTCAGTGCTCTCCTCTAGAAGTCATGTGTCCGAACTGAGAGAAAATTTTCGGCGAAAGTTCATGTGGGGGAGGCGGCGGACGATATGGTATACATGCAATAGGGCGTGAAATGCAGATGAGGCGTATCACCACACTCTCTTATTGGGTAGTTATGGCGTTTGTGAATCGCACTATTTATTCTGTGGTTCTTATGATATGCAAATGATAGGCATAACGGAATGACTGAAAATTACCCCGACAGCAGCATTACATCCTGTTGTGCACCCATCACCGATAGCTCTAAGGTCCAATACTTCAGCTTTAGCAGCTGGCTGCATGGCACAGTTCCTCAGCTTCGTAAGATATCTTGAAGCCATATGCGTAGAACGATAGCTCCAAATTAATAGACGGTTAAGGGCAGTGAGTCAAAGGGCACACCTGAATACTGGACCCCCGGTCGTAAAGAGATCATGTGTAAGTCTTGTGATATCAGATTAAGAATGTTGCTGCTATCTCCAAGGAGTAACGAATCGAATGATATACTGATTTATAGGGTCTGCCTCTGGAGCCACATACTCATAAATTAGGCCTCGCCAAGTATAGCAGGTGCAGGAAGTGGGGCCAGAAAGAAGCAAGTCTGTGCTAGGAGAGTCAACGCTATCAAGGGCCGAAGAGTTATCAGGTCTCCTAGTAACAATTAAACTGAGTACTAGAATAATACTGTTATTTGTCTGCAGCACAGAACTTGTTTATAACATAAGTAGTGATAGATCTTTTAGACAAAGTATCGATACCGGTACTCACTTAAAATACTCGGATCAAAGTATCGATCCTAGTACTCATTACTCAGTAAGAGGTATCGGTATACTCGATCCAAGTGAGTACTTCGGGACAAACTTGTTTCTAAAAACAGAACATATGTTTCGAATTTAGTAGAAAAAAAATCAACTATTAAATACCCATTTTTTTTTTTTTTTAATTTTAGGGATACGTTTAAAGTGAAACGTCACGAACTATTTAAAAGAAACTAGTTATATACATTGTGACGAATATTAACATCACTGTGCTGTCAGTAAATAATCACAACATCAAATATAGTAACCAGCCAAACTAATGTACACGCACACACATAACAAGCAGCTCGAAGTGAATAGATATCTCACACACACACGTGTAGTCATCAGCCGAAGTTGTTACGCACACATACACAGGCATATAGCTCAATTACCAATCAGGAGATAAAACAGTTCTAGGTGAAACGTCTAGACCCGAAGTCGGTAAAATGAAAATGCATATGTGTTAGTGAGAGCGCACATCACTTGATGCAAAGGTTTGCGTAGTTCATTCGATTATTAGCAAGGACAAGATCGTTTGTTATTATTTTTTTAATGCGCATAATGACAAGCAAAAGGTTTATACAATAAAATACATTGCTTTTTCGCAAAAGGGTTAGTCAAAATAAAATATTTTTCCTTGTGCGCATTGAAAGAAAGTAATAGCGTTTTCTTTTCTGGCTATAGTGTTACGCTTTTTGTACGCCACGCAAGGGTTGTTGTTCTATTCTAAAAAACAGGCAATGCCTTTACGGGGTATTTCATTCTTTTCTGAAAACTGTTGTCTGCTCGCAACGCAAAAGCATTACCCTTTTACCCTGTATAAAATGGCGGTGTGGCAGTGCAACTCTGTGAAACTCTCAATTCGCTCTTGAGTTCCACATATACTCTGTTAATATGAGTGCAGATCAACCACCAGATTGCGCATTCAAAAATGCTGCGTTCTGCGCAGCTACGTCAAAGTTGACTGTTTGAGCGAATGAAAGAGAGAGAGAAAAAAACAAGAGCTAAAGGAAGATGACGTAAGAATTACCCATAAAAAAGAGATGATCTAATATTTACATGCGCAATGCGCAATCTTCTTGTGTGATTTTTAATATGAGTAAACATGGTGAGATGAAATGTTCTTTGTATGCACTATAAATGTTGGGAATTTTCTGGGGTAGGAGTAACGCTATTAAGGTTTTACCATTTACTTAGGCAACAATTTATTTCAGAAAAGAAAACGCTATAACAAACGATATTTGCTTGTTGCTTGCTAACAGCATTCGTCAACATTGCGAGCGACGCACACAATCGATGTTGCTGCGCCAAATGCTCAGCGACTACTAAACTGAAGAGAATAAGAATACGTGTGAACTGAGAATGCACAATTGTGCCACTATTCGCCAACGTCTGGTCTAGACCTTAGTGGAAATATGCGGACGAGACCACAGAGAGCATAACAGCAGCGCAAGTTGAGGAATCAGTAATCTATTTGATTTAAACACGCTATTAATTGTGAAGTGAAGTATAATTGTGAAGTAATCCCAAGTAAACGAAATAAATACCAGTTTACAATACTGAATACTGGAGTTATTTATTCGACAGTTCAGCGGTACGAACGTTAGCAAAAGATGTATAAATAATCGGAATCCCACAAAATTCGTTACAATATATATTCAAATATCGTGTTCCAAATTTCAATAAAATGGGTCGGTTTTTGATCGAGTTATGGCTTTTAAAAAGAAAAGTGTTTTTAGTTAGACAAAAGTTTTTCTAAACGGGGTCGTCCCTCGGAAGGTTTTTGCACTTTTTTAAATTTTCGTACTTTGTACTACTATTACGTATCATGTATATATTGGAAATTTTGTTAAGATTAAAATTGTAAGCGCCTTTTTATACCCAGTTGAGCAGAGCTCACAGGGTATATTAAGTTTAATTGGATAACTGTTGGTTGTACATATATAAAGGAATCGAGATAGATATAGACTTCCATATATCAAAATAATCAGGATCGAAAAAAAATTTGATTGAGCCATGTCCGTCCGTCCGTCCGTCCGTGAGCACGAAAACTTGAGTAAATTTTGAGATATCTTGATGAAATTTGGTATGTGGGTTCCTGGGCGCTCATCTCAGATCGGTGTTTAAAATGAACGAAATCGGACTGCAACCACACCCACTTTTTCGATATCGAAAATTCCGAAAAACCGAAAAAGTGCGATAATTCATTACAAAAGACAGATAAAGCGACGAAACTTGGTAGATGAGTTGATCTTATGACGCAGAATAGAAAATTAGTAAAATTTTGGACAATAAGCGTGGGACCGCCCACTTTTAAAAGAAGGTAATTTAAAACTTTTGCAAGCTGTAATTTGGCAGTCGTTGACTACTATATGTACGCTTAATAAAAATTAGCAAAATCGGAGAAGGACCACGCTCACTTTAAAAAAAAAAATTTTTTTAAGTAAAATTTTAACAAAAAATTTAATATCTTTACAGTATATAAGTAAATTATGTCAACATTCAACTCCAGTAATGATATGGTGCAACAAATTACAAAAATAAAAGAAAATTTCAAAATGGGCGTGGCTCCGCCCTTTTTCATTTAATTTGTCTAGGATTCTTTTAACGCCATAAGTCGAACAAAAATTAACCAATCCTTTTGAAATTTGGTGGGGGCATAGATTTTATGACGTTAACGGTTTTCTGTGAAAATGGGCGAAATCGGTTGATACCACGCCCAGTTTTTATACACTGTCGTCCGTCTGTCCTTCCGCATGGCCGTTAACACGATAACTTGAGCAAAAATCGACATATCTTTAATGAATTTAGTTCACGTGCTTACTTGAACTCACTTTATCTTGGTATGAAAAATGAACGAAATCCAACTATGACCACGCCCACTTTTTCGATATCCAAAAATGAAAAAAATGCCATAATTCTATACCAAATACGAAAAAAGGGATGAAACATGGTAAGGTAATTGGATTGTTTTATTGAAATATAACTTTAGAAAAAACTGTATAAAATGGTTGTGACACCTACAATATTAAGTAGAAGAAAATGAAAAAGTTCTGCAGATCGAAATAAAAAACCCTTAAAATCTTGGCAGGTATTACTTATATAAATAAATTAGCGGTATCCAACAGATGATGTTCTGGGTCACCGTGGTCCACATTTTGGTCGATATCTGGAAAACGCCTTCACATATACACCTACCACCACTCCCTTTTAAAACTCTCATCAATACCTTTAATTTGATACCCATATCGTACAAACGCATTCTAGAGTCAACCCTGATCCACCTTTATGGCTATATCCCTAAATGGCGTCCACCTATAGAACTATGGCCCATTCCCTCATAAAATACTTTTTAGTGCCTTTCATTTGATACACATGTCATACAAACACATTCCAGGGTTTCCCTCGGTTCATTTTCCTACATGGTTATTTTCCCTTATGTTGTCACCATAGCTCTCAACTGAGTATGTAATGTTCGGTTACACCCGAACTTAACCTTCCTTACTTGTTTTAATTAATCTGGGTCTTTATCTGATTTTGCTGAGATTAATATAAATTAAAAAAAAAATAAATAAATGTAAGTCGCGATAACCTCCGAAGAGATCTAAGGCCGAGCTTCTCTTCCAATTTGCGTCGTGCTCCTCTTGATGTTCCCTACAAATTGGCCGGACGGGACCTACATGTATTATGCCGACTCCGAACGGCATCTGCAAGGCAGATGAGTTTTCACTGAGAGCTTTTCATGGCAGAAATACACCCGGAGCGCTTGCCAAACACTGCCGAGGGGCGACCCCGCTTAGAAAAATTTTCTTCTAATTGAAAAACCTTATTTCTAAAATTTTGATGTTGCTTTGCCCGGGAGTTGAACCCAGGGCATACGGTGTGATAGGCGGAGCACGCTACCATCACACCACGGTGGCCGCCATATAAATTACCAAGGACAATATTTCCGTCAAATTCTTCAAATTGCAAAGTAATTTCAACGCCTGTTGATTTACAGCTTGCAAAACTTTTCAATATTCTTCTACTTAATATGGGCGGCGCCGCGCCCATTTCAAAAAATTGTAATACATTTTTGTTTCATCGTTAAGTTTGTCGACTCGTCAAGTTTCACCACTTCAGTATTTGTTAGAGCATTGTCACTTTTTTCATTTTTGAAAGTGTTCCTGGATATAATTTGATTTCGACCGTTTTCATTCCTCAATATATCGTCAACGATCCTGTAAAACTGCTAACTCCATCCACAAAAATTTTTCAGTAGAACGAAAGGCTCTATTGCATGACATTTTAAATATATTGAAATTTTATCAAGTTGGCAGCCTTTCACAATTTTGCTGAAGTTAGTGATTCTGGACAATAAATACATACGTTGCTTTTACGATTTAAGTGAAATATGGAGTTTTTACCACATCGCCGACGATTTTAACTTTTGCTCAGTTATTGGACTGAACTTTGTTGACCTTAAACATGTACTTGGTAAAGTATCGGGGAAAAGTATCGAAGTAAAGCAGGCATGCTTAACCAACGAACCGATATCATTTCGTTTCGTTTATTAACGTTAAGACCGTCAAATTAACGAAATGATTTTGTTTCGTTTTCTGCCATATCAAAACGAAATGAAATCGTTTATGTTGATTATTAATTTCAAACTATGCTGGCAAAGCTGATGGATGGCGGAGTCATTAAATGTGAAAGCATTAGCCAAGCTGATTGCAACTTTTCTCATAAATTTTGACAGTACGAACATTTCTCAGAGTATTTTTGACATTACCACCAACGAATTACACAAACAAATTACATGGAGTTTGTATGTATGTCCGCTCGCTGTTACCACCTTACGGCTTCACCATGGCTATAGCATTGCCAGCACAATTCAAACATAAGGTTTCACGTTTTTGTTAACGTTTTTAACGTTAACGAAAGCTTTTCGTTTCGGTTAAAAACGAGATACAATTTATCTTTATAATTTCTTTATCGATAATATTTCGAAGTGTTTCAACGGAAACGGTGGAAATTTTTTGATAAACGATTAGCTTAACGTTAAGGTGCATCCCTGAGGTAAAGTATCGATACTTTACTCAGTACTTGGAAAAAAGCATCGAGTACAAAATACTCATGTATTTTTCGGAAAAGTATCGATACTACTCACTCAGTACTCGTATCGTTCTATCATAAACATAAGTCCTGATTCTTATCTGGGTTTCTTTGTTCGGTTGTTAAGCACATTCTCGTAATACAATTGACGCATCTTGTCTATGTTACGTCTTTGACCGACTATTACCACGTAGCCTAACCTTGCAATTTGCTAACAACCTCTGGACACTGGTTCTTAATTCATTGGTTAATTGGACACACACCGGTCAACCGTTTAGCGTTAATATGCTAACCATTCAAATATTCCACCGCTGTATGTAATAGCTTGGGAAGGACCAGCGTTTGCCAACCACTTGCCCCATTATCAACTAAATAATGTTATCGGGACACATCGCCCAATGGTTTACGTTTCATAAGAACTCACAAGGATAAAGTGTTTTGAGTTTTTCCTGTATCCAAAGGTGAATTAAATTCCAACCCACAAAATTGGTGTAATGTAAATAAAAAAAAGTTTATCAACTACTTCAAGCGAATTCACTGAGTGGAAAAATTAATAAAATTTAATAAATATTCCACAAAACAGGGTGGTAATAGCAAACGATGGTAGTCGAAATGAATTTGCATTTTCTTATATAAATAAGGACTTACGAACTTATATGTAAAACACAAGTCCTTCTGATGCCTTCTCCTGCTGACACTCGGAAAGGTATGAAAATATGTTGAAGTCCATGTTGACGCGAAGATGGGCTAGAGAATGGAGTTCCAAACATACATAAATATATTTTTACATATACTGACTATGTGTATTTGCGGAAGCGAATGTTTGAGCAGCTTAAAGAAAGACTTTGTTGCTACTGCCTGCTGATTTCACTGATTTTTCTGATTTGTGCGCTGTCATCAACGTATATTTGGAAATGTCAGCCGTTCAACTGTTTCTTCTGCTCTTTTAGAACATCTTTCCTTTCAAAATGCATACATCTACATATTTTCATATAAATCGAATTTCCTTAATTTTATATTTTAGCAAACAAGGCTCAAACTCTCCTCAACTAAGCAACTGAACTCACAAACAGACAAACGAACAAAAGCAAAGTAAGCAAATATAAAATTATTTGAGTTTAGTGGGGGTTTGTGAATGGCAGTCAACAATTGGATGGATGGGGGGTTTCAAGTGCAGTATAGAATAGAATACAAGTCTAAGGACATACACACTCACACACATATACATATGCTGTCATTCGATTAAAAGCAACAAAATATAAATAGAATTGAGAAAAGTCTGATGGCTTTGTTGAATTTGGATTGGATTTGCTCGAATGGCGCCCACTGATATAAATATACAATATTACAATATTTTAATATTTTCTTAAATGCATGGTTTTGACTTCAAAAGAATAAATATATCTACGCTGTTGAAGTTGATATTTAGATACGGAGTGAGTGTGTGCATTATTTTTGGGTGAATTTATAAATATCGCATCTGGAAGTTTAGTAAAGTTACTTGCTAATAGGGGACACCTTAAAACTCGCTGATTTTCTTTGCTAAAAATCATTATAAAATGAGTCCTGGACTTTCATTAGGCACTTAAGCGGATGCAGGGTTTCGTTGAATACCCTTTTATTGAAGATATTTTCCAGCCTCTCCAACTCTTGCAGGACTTTCAAAAAGTTTTTAAAGCATGTTCGTCCCTCGGCAGTAGTTTGATAAACTCTTTGAGTATATTACTGCTATGACAAACTTCTCAGCGATAATTGATCCGACTGTAGATGCGGTTGGGAGTGGGCATAAATCAAATAGGTCCCGTCTCGCCAATTTGTCAAAAAAATTATAATAATATTAGCAAGACGCTCGCTGCATTGTCTGAATTTATAATTTTCTTTAAAAGCTTCTGCGTCTTTGCCAAATGATTTCAAATCGCATCATTCGCTCTGAAAGAATTGGCAGAAATTTATCCAAGTTATTCGAAAAGAAAATGGAATTCGGTCAATGTGACTGACCTATCGTGACTTTGCTTTAACCTGACGATGGTTAGATACTTCTTATTGTGGGAACCACCATTATACCTTCTCCAACCCAAATGTCAACCTCACCTACGTGAGGCTAATACTGTTTAACAGGCAAAACCCTTGCGTCCTCAATTTCTCACGTTGTTATATAAAACAAGTAAGGAAAGCTAAGTTCGGGTGTAACCGAACATTACATACTCAGCTGAGAGCTTTGGAGACAAAATAAGGGAAAATCACCATTTAACAAAATGAACCTAGGGTAACTCTGGAATGTGTTTGTATGACATGTTTATCAAATGAAAGGTGTTAATGATTATTTAAAACGTAGTGGGCCTTAGTTCGTTCACCTGCCTTTTCGAGATATCGCAATAAGGGTGGACCAGGGCTGACTCTAGAATGTATTTGTACGATGTGGGTATCAAATTAAAAGTATGAATGAGGGTTTTAAAAGGGAGTAGCCCTTAGTTGTATATGTGAAGGCGTTTTCGAGATATCGAACAAAATGTAGACCAGGGTGACCCAGAACATCTTCTGTCGGGTACCGCTAATTTATTTACATATATATGTAGTACCACGAACAGTATTCCTGCCAAGATTCCAAGGGCTTTTGATTTCGCCCTGCAGAAATTTTCATTTTTTTCTACTTAATGTGGTAGGTGTCACACCCATTTTACAAAGTTTTTTTTTTAAGTTATATTTTGCGTCAATAAACCACTCCAATTACCATGTTTCATCCCTTTTTTCGTATTTGTTATAGAATTATGGATTTTTTTTCATTTTTCGTAATTTTCGATATCGAAAAAGTGGGCGTGGTCATAGGCGGATTTCGGCCATTTTTTACACCAATACAAAGTGAGTTCAGATAAATACGCAAACTGAGTTTAGTAAAGATATATCGGTTTTTGCTCAAGTTTTCGTGTTAACGGCCGAGCTGAAAGACAGACGGTCGACTGCGTATAAAATCTGGGCATGGCTTCAACCGATTTCGCCTATTTTCACAGAAAACAGTTACCGTCATAAAATCTATGCCCATACCAAATTTCACAAGGATTGGTAAATTTTTGTTCGACTTATGGCATTAAAAGTATTCTAGACGAATTAAATGAAAAAGGGCGGCGTTACGCCCATTTTGAAATTTTCTTTTATTTTTGTATTTTGTTGCACCATATCATTACTGAAATCGAATTTTGACATAATTTACTTATATACTGTAAAGATATTAAATTTTTTGTTAAAATTTGACTTAAAAAAAATTTTTTTTTAAATGGGCGTGTTCGTCATCCGATTTCACTAATTTTTATTTATATAGTAATAGGAGTAACATTCCTGCCAAATTTCATCATGATATCTTCAACGACTGCCAAATTACTGCTTGAAAAACTTTTAAATTACCTTCTTTTAAAAGTGGGCGGTGCCACGCGCATTGTCCAAAATTTTTCCAATTTTGTATTTTTTGTCATAAGGTCAACGCACCTACCAAGTTTCATCGCTTTATCCGTCTTTGGTAATGAATTATCGCACTTTTTCGATTTTTCGAAATTTTCGATATCGAAAAAGTGGGCGTGGTTGTCGTCCGATTTCGTTCATTTTAAACATCGATCTGAGGTGAGCGTCCAGGAACCTACATACCAAATTTCATCAAGATACCTCAAAATTTACTCAAGTTATAGTGTTTACAGACGGACGGACAGACGGACGGATGAACGGACGGACGGACATGGCTAAATGAATTTCTTTTTTCACCCAGATCATTTTGATATATAGAAGTCTATATCTGTCTCGATTAGTTTATGCCGTTACGGATTACCGTTATGCGAACAAAGTTAATATACTCAGCGAGCTCTGCTCAGCTGAGCCGTTCGACCCACGTTTTTCTCGCTTGGTAGATCATTTGCATCTTTCGCCTTCTCTTAATCTCGCTTAATCTAATTGGGACGTCTACGGATTTCATTCGCTTTTTCATTTCCATCTATCCCCTTATGCTCTGGGACCCAATATAGATGTATGCTTTTCCCCGTCCCGCTTCTTTCTTGGGGTTGCTTACCCTATAACACACTTTAACATGCTGTGCTATGAGAGATTATTGCCTTAATTGCTGCTTGGCTGTCAATATAAAAGTTAACGCAGCTGCAGTTTAAGCTTTTCTCTTCCAGTGTTTTAACTGCTTTGTTTACGGCTGATACTTTCACTTGGAAAACGCTACAATGACTGCCAGCTTGTATGACCTGTTTATTTCCGGATCAGCACAGTAAACCGCAGAGCCGAATCCTTCCCCTACTGCGGAACCATCTGTGATAAACGGAATAGAACCGGAAAAATAGGGGGCGACTGGTCGGCACAAAAGTTCGATTCAGCGTCATCAAGGTGCATCGCGCAAATCAAAAGTGTGACAGCACAAAGGCGGTACGGTCTTCGGAGGAACAAAGGATCTCGTTGCTTACAGATGAGATGCGAGTGTGTTGAAATTGATCCATTACAGTAAGCTAACAGGACTGAAAGTCATCATCGAGACTTGGATCGCCTATTGAGAAGGCCGGAGTTGGTAGATGACCTCCAGGGTATCGAATCTGGTCCCTCCTGTGGTAACCGGGCAAGTGCTCGTAGTAGGAGGAAAGCACGGAGCAATGAAGACTCGTCGAAGCCGACACACAAAGCCACCCCGATATTCGGAAGGAAGCTGCAGGGATCATTAGAATTGGGCAGGCAGAATATGCTGAGCCCTGGTGCATCTAAGCAACACTGACTGGTATTCTAGTAATATCCGGGGCATATATCATAGGTTTCCTACGAACACGGGTACATTGAAACGGGCTGAGGAAGGCTGGAATAGGAAGATTTCTAGTGAATTGCGCTTGGCTAAGAAGATAGCTACGGTTGTCTATGTGCCTCACATGATTCTGATTTAACAAACGACAAGCGAGATTACTAGGCATCGCCCCAGCTATGCCGGTCCGCGAATTGTGCGTGCCTGAAACACATTTTTTCTGCAGAATATTTACTATGCGAAAATCCTCACAGGATAACTCTATCAACTAAAAATAAAAGTTGTTTTGGGTCTAATATTTCGCGAACTTATCATCTTACAAAAGACAAAACAAACGTACACTAAAAAATCTTCAATTCTATATACTACCCAACTAGATCATTATGGAGCTAAGTAAAAAATCTGCAATTTTGAGGCAATGCCTGCTACAGGGTTCTCCAATGCAATACCAACAGATCTGTACCCATTTCATTAAGAGACGATATTCGCTACAGTTTTGTGACCTCGCCTTTCTACTGACACTTTTCCCAATTTTGCAGACCGTTTGAAAGGGGATTTTACTGGTTCAGTTGTAGATGGTTCTGAAATTGTTAGTGGCAGCCAACTTATCAGCTGTGCTCCCGATTAGCAACAATACGGAATTAGGCATTAAAGCTGTAGCTCATAGCTGTTTGGCAAGCACTTCAAGTGTATTTCCGCCATGAAAAGCTCTTAGTGTAATCTCATCTGACTCCGTTTAAGGTCGTCATAATACAAGTAGTTCCTGCCTCGCCAATTTGTAGGAAAAATTAAACGGAGCACGACGCAAGTGTGTAGAGAAGCTCGGCCTCAAATCTCTTCGGAGGTTATCGCGCCTTATATTTATTTTTTTATCGCAGTGCAAAGTAAAAGTATAAGGAAGAGACCACTGGGGGTGGCAGACCTGAAATGGAACGGTAGGCGATATCTCGCTGGTTTAAAAAAAATATTAGTACGATGCGCAGATTAGAAAAAATTTCAATATTAACCTTATATCAAAGATTTCAAAGCAATTTTTGCTCCTTTTTTTAAATCTAACACAACAACAGAATGTATAAAGATACTTGATGAAATAAATAAATATGACAAGTAAGGAAGGCTAAGTTCGGGTGTAACCGAACATTACATACTCAGTTGAGAGCTATGGAGACAAAATAAGGGAAAATCACCATGTAGGAAAATGAACCTAGGGTAACCCTGGAATGTGTTGTTTGTACGATATGGGTATCAAATGAAAGGTGTTAATGAGTATTTTAAAAGGGAGTGGGCCTTATTTCTATAGGTGGACGCCTTTTCGGGATATCGTTATAAAGGTGGACCAGAGGTGACTCTAGAATGCGTTTATACAATATGGGTATCAAACGAAAGGTGATAATAAGTATTTTAAAAGGGAGTGGGCCTTAGTTCTATAGGTGGACGCCTTTTCGATATATCGCCATAAAGGTGGACCAGGGGTGACTCTATAATGTGTTTGTAAAATATGGGTGTTAAATTAAAGGTATTAATAAGAATTTTAAAAGGGAGTGGTGGTAGTTGTATATGTGAAGGCGTTTTCGAGATTTCGACCAAAATGTGGACCAGGGTAACCCAGAACATCATCTGTCGGGTAGGGCTAATTTATTTATATATGTAATACCACGAACAGTATTCCTGCCATGATTCCAAGGGCTTTTGATTTCGCCCTGCAGAACTTTTTCATTTTCTTCTACTTAATATGGTAGGTGTCACACCCGTTTTAAATCAATCCAATTACCACTTTTCATCCCTTTTTTCGTATTTGGTATAGAATTATGGCATTTTTTTCATTTTTCGTAATTTTCGATATCGAAAAAGTGGGCGTGGTCATAGTCGGATTTCAGCCATTTTTTATACCAATACAAAGTGAGTTCAGAAAATTATGTGGACTGAATTTAGTAAAGATATATCGATTTTTGCTCAAGTTATCGTGTGAACAGCCGAGCAGAAGGACATACTGTTGACTGTGTATAAAAACTGGGCGTGATCTGGAAGTTTAGTAAAGTTACTTGCTAATAGGGGACACCTTAAAACTCGCTGATTTTCTTTGCTAAAAATCATTATAAAATGAGTCCTGGACTTTCATTAGGCACTTAAGCGGATGCAGGGTTTCGTTGAATACCCTTTTATTGAAGATATTTTCCAGCCTCTCCAACTCTTGCAGGACTTTCAAAAAGTTTTTAAAGCATGTTCGTCCCTCGGCAGTAGTTTGATAAACTCTTTGAGTATATTACTGCTATGACAAACTTCTCAGCGATAATTGATCCGACTGTAGATGCGGTTGGGAGTGGGCATAAATCAAATAGGTCCCGTCTCGCCAATTTGTCAAAAAAATTATAATAATATTAGCAAGACGCTCGCTGCATTGTCTGAATTTATAATTTTCTTTAAAAGCTTCTGCGTCTTTGCCAAATGATTTCAAATCGCATCATTCGCTCTGAAAGAATTGGCA
Source organism: Eurosta solidaginis (assembly GCF_040869045.1). NCBI lineage: Eukaryota > Metazoa > Arthropoda > Insecta > Diptera > Tephritidae > Eurosta > Eurosta solidaginis. The sequence continues at coordinate 239,463,629 of NC_090323.1, forward strand.
GAAATTTATCCAAGTTATTCGAAAAGAAAATGGAATTCGGTCAATGTGACTGACCTATCGTGACTTTGCTTTAACCTGACGATGGTTAGATACTTCTTATTGTGGGAACCACCATTATACCTTCTCCAACCCAAATGTCAACCTCACCTACGTGAGGCTAATACTGTTTAACAGGCAAAACCCTTGCGTCCTCAATTTCTCACGTTGTTATATAAAACAAGTAAGGAAAGCTAAGTTCGGGTGTAACCGAACATTACATACTCAGCTGAGAGCTTTGGAGACAAAATAAGGGAAAATCACCATTTAACAAAATGAACCTAGGGTAACTCTGGAATGTGTTTGTATGACATGTTTATCAAATGAAAGGTGTTAATGATTATTTAAAACGTAGTGGGCCTTAGTTCGTTCACCTGCCTTTTCGAGATATCGCAATAAGGGTGGACCAGGGCTGACTCTAGAATGTATTTGTACGATGTGGGTATCAAATTAAAAGTATGAATGAGGGTTTTAAAAGGGAGTAGCCCTTAGTTGTATATGTGAAGGCGTTTTCGAGATATCGAACAAAATGTAGACCAGGGTGACCCAGAACATCTTCTGTCGGGTACCGCTAATTTATTTACATATATATGTAGTACCACGAACAGTATTCCTGCCAAGATTCCAAGGGCTTTTGATTTCGCCCTGCAGAAATTTTCATTTTTTTCTACTTAATGTGGTAGGTGTCACACCCATTTTACAAAGTTTTTTTTTTAAGTTATATTTTGCGTCAATAAACCACTCCAATTACCATGTTTCATCCCTTTTTTCGTATTTGTTATAGAATTATGGATTTTTTTTCATTTTTCGTAATTTTCGATATCGAAAAAGTGGGCGTGGTCATAGGCGGATTTCGGCCATTTTTTACACCAATACAAAGTGAGTTCAGATAAATACGCAAACTGAGTTTAGTAAAGATATATCGGTTTTTGCTCAAGTTTTCGTGTTAACGGCCGAGCTGAAAGACAGACGGTCGACTGCGTATAAAATCTGGGCATGGCTTCAACCGATTTCGCCTATTTTCACAGAAAACAGTTACCGTCATAAAATCTATGCCCATACCAAATTTCACAAGGATTGGTAAATTTTTGTTCGACTTATGGCATTAAAAGTATTCTAGACGAATTAAATGAAAAAGGGCGGCGTTACGCCCATTTTGAAATTTTCTTTTATTTTTGTATTTTGTTGCACCATATCATTACTGAAATCGAATTTTGACATAATTTACTTATATACTGTAAAGATATTAAATTTTTTGTTAAAATTTGACTTAAAAAAAATTTTTTTTTAAATGGGCGTGTTCGTCATCCGATTTCACTAATTTTTATTTATATAGTAATAGGAGTAACATTCCTGCCAAATTTCATCATGATATCTTCAACGACTGCCAAATTACTGCTTGAAAAACTTTTAAATTACCTTCTTTTAAAAGTGGGCGGTGCCACGCGCATTGTCCAAAATTTTTCCAATTTTGTATTTTTTGTCATAAGGTCAACGCACCTACCAAGTTTCATCGCTTTATCCGTCTTTGGTAATGAATTATCGCACTTTTTCGATTTTTCGAAATTTTCGATATCGAAAAAGTGGGCGTGGTTGTCGTCCGATTTCGTTCATTTTAAACATCGATCTGAGGTGAGCGTCCAGGAACCTACATACCAAATTTCATCAAGATACCTCAAAATTTACTCAAGTTATAGTGTTTACAGACGGACGGACAGACGGACGGATGAACGGACGGACGGACATGGCTAAATGAATTTCTTTTTTCACCCAGATCATTTTGATATATAGAAGTCTATATCTGTCTCGATTAGTTTATGCCGTTACGGATTACCGTTATGCGAACAAAGTTAATATACTCAGCGAGCTCTGCTCAGCTGAGCCGTTCGACCCACGTTTTTCTCGCTTGGTAGATCATTTGCATCTTTCGCCTTCTCTTAATCTCGCTTAATCTAATTGGGACGTCTACGGATTTCATTCGCTTTTTCATTTCCATCTATCCCCTTATGCTCTGGGACCCAATATAGATGTATGCTTTTCCCCGTCCCGCTTCTTTCTTGGGGTTGCTTACCCTATAACACACTTTAACATGCTGTGCTATGAGAGATTATTGCCTTAATTGCTGCTTGGCTGTCAATATAAAAGTTAACGCAGCTGCAGTTTAAGCTTTTCTCTTCCAGTGTTTTAACTGCTTTGTTTACGGCTGATACTTTCACTTGGAAAACGCTACAATGACTGCCAGCTTGTATGACCTGTTTATTTCCGGATCAGCACAGTAAACCGCAGAGCCGAATCCTTCCCCTACTGCGGAACCATCTGTGATAAACGGAATAGAACCGGAAAAATAGGGGGCGACTGGTCGGCACAAAAGTTCGATTCAGCGTCATCAAGGTGCATCGCGCAAATCAAAAGTGTGACAGCACAAAGGCGGTACGGTCTTCGGAGGAACAAAGGATCTCGTTGCTTACAGATGAGATGCGAGTGTGTTGAAATTGATCCATTACAGTAAGCTAACAGGACTGAAAGTCATCATCGAGACTTGGATCGCCTATTGAGAAGGCCGGAGTTGGTAGATGACCTCCAGGGTATCGAATCTGGTCCCTCCTGTGGTAACCGGGCAAGTGCTCGTAGTAGGAGGAAAGCACGGAGCAATGAAGACTCGTCGAAGCCGACACACAAAGCCACCCCGATATTCGGAAGGAAGCTGCAGGGATCATTAGAATTGGGCAGGCAGAATATGCTGAGCCCTGGTGCATCTAAGCAACACTGACTGGTATTCTAGTAATATCCGGGGCATATATCATAGGTTTCCTACGAACACGGGTACATTGAAACGGGCTGAGGAAGGCTGGAATAGGAAGATTTCTAGTGAATTGCGCTTGGCTAAGAAGATAGCTACGGTTGTCTATGTGCCTCACATGATTCTGATTTAACAAACGACAAGCGAGATTACTAGGCATCGCCCCAGCTATGCCGGTCCGCGAATTGTGCGTGCCTGAAACACATTTTTTCTGCAGAATATTTACTATGCGAAAATCCTCACAGGATAACTCTATCAACTAAAAATAAAAGTTGTTTTGGGTCTAATATTTCGCGAACTTATCATCTTACAAAAGACAAAACAAACGTACACTAAAAAATCTTCAATTCTATATACTACCCAACTAGATCATTATGGAGCTAAGTAAAAAATCTGCAATTTTGAGGCAATGCCTGCTACAGGGTTCTCCAATGCAATACCAACAGATCTGTACCCATTTCATTAAGAGACGATATTCGCTACAGTTTTGTGACCTCGCCTTTCTACTGACACTTTTCCCAATTTTGCAGACCGTTTGAAAGGGGATTTTACTGGTTCAGTTGTAGATGGTTCTGAAATTGTTAGTGGCAGCCAACTTATCAGCTGTGCTCCCGATTAGCAACAATACGGAATTAGGCATTAAAGCTGTAGCTCATAGCTGTTTGGCAAGCACTTCAAGTGTATTTCCGCCATGAAAAGCTCTTAGTGTAATCTCATCTGACTCCGTTTAAGGTCGTCATAATACAAGTAGTTCCTGCCTCGCCAATTTGTAGGAAAAATTAAACGGAGCACGACGCAAGTGTGTAGAGAAGCTCGGCCTCAAATCTCTTCGGAGGTTATCGCGCCTTATATTTATTTTTTTATCGCAGTGCAAAGTAAAAGTATAAGGAAGAGACCACTGGGGGTGGCAGACCTGAAATGGAACGGTAGGCGATATCTCGCTGGTTTAAAAAAAATATTAGTACGATGCGCAGATTAGAAAAAATTTCAATATTAACCTTATATCAAAGATTTCAAAGCAATTTTTGCTCCTTTTTTTAAATCTAACACAACAACAGAATGTATAAAGATACTTGATGAAATAAATAAATATGACAAGTAAGGAAGGCTAAGTTCGGGTGTAACCGAACATTACATACTCAGTTGAGAGCTATGGAGACAAAATAAGGGAAAATCACCATGTAGGAAAATGAACCTAGGGTAACCCTGGAATGTGTTGTTTGTACGATATGGGTATCAAATGAAAGGTGTTAATGAGTATTTTAAAAGGGAGTGGGCCTTATTTCTATAGGTGGACGCCTTTTCGGGATATCGTTATAAAGGTGGACCAGAGGTGACTCTAGAATGCGTTTATACAATATGGGTATCAAACGAAAGGTGATAATAAGTATTTTAAAAGGGAGTGGGCCTTAGTTCTATAGGTGGACGCCTTTTCGATATATCGCCATAAAGGTGGACCAGGGGTGACTCTATAATGTGTTTGTAAAATATGGGTGTTAAATTAAAGGTATTAATAAGAATTTTAAAAGGGAGTGGTGGTAGTTGTATATGTGAAGGCGTTTTCGAGATTTCGACCAAAATGTGGACCAGGGTAACCCAGAACATCATCTGTCGGGTAGGGCTAATTTATTTATATATGTAATACCACGAACAGTATTCCTGCCATGATTCCAAGGGCTTTTGATTTCGCCCTGCAGAACTTTTTCATTTTCTTCTACTTAATATGGTAGGTGTCACACCCGTTTTAAATCAATCCAATTACCACTTTTCATCCCTTTTTTCGTATTTGGTATAGAATTATGGCATTTTTTTCATTTTTCGTAATTTTCGATATCGAAAAAGTGGGCGTGGTCATAGTCGGATTTCAGCCATTTTTTATACCAATACAAAGTGAGTTCAGAAAATTATGTGGACTGAATTTAGTAAAGATATATCGATTTTTGCTCAAGTTATCGTGTGAACAGCCGAGCAGAAGGACATACTGTTGACTGTGTATAAAAACTGGGCGTGGCTTCAACCAATTCGCCCTTTTTCACAGAAAACAGTTATCGTCCTATAATCTAAGCCTCTACCAAATTTCACAAGGATTGGTAAATTTTTGTTCGACTTATGGCATTAAAAGTATCCTAGACAAATTAAATCAAAAAGTGCTGAGCCACGCCCATTTTGAAATTTTCTTTTGTTTTTGTATTTTGTTGCAACATATCATTACTGGAGTTGAATGTTGACATAATTTATTTATATACTGTAAAGATATTAAATTTTTGTAAACATTTCACTTAAAAAAAAATTTTTTTTAAAGTGAGCGTGGTCGTTCTCCGATTTTGCTAATTTTTATTAAGCATACATATAGTAATAGAAGTAACGTTCCTGCCAAAATTCATCATGATATCTTCAACGACTGCCAAATTACAGCTTGCAAAACTTCTAAATTACTTTCTTTTAAAAGTGGGCGGTGCCACGCCCATTGTCCAAAATTTTACTTTTTTTCAATTCTGCGTCATAAGCTCAACCCGCCTACCAAGTTTCATCCGTCTTTAGTAATGAATTATCGCACTTTTTCGATTTTTCGAAATTTTCGATATCGAAAAAGTGGGCGTGGTTATTGTCCGATATCGTTCATTTTAAATAGCGATCTGAGATGAGTGCCCAGGAACATACATACCAAATTTCGTCAAGATACCTCAAAATTTACTCAAGTTATCGTGTTAACGGACGGACGGACCGACATGGCTCAATCAAATTTTTTTTCGATCCTGATAACTTTGATATATGGAAGTCTATATCTATCTCGTTTCCTTTATACCTGCACAACCAACCGTTATCTAATCAAAGTTAATATACTCTGTGAGCTCTGCTCAACTGAGAATAAAAATTGTAAATCCTTATAAGAACAAGTAAGGGTGTCTAAGTTCGGGTGTAACCGAACATTATATACTCAGCGTGAGTTTCTATTGTACATTTTATTTCAGATAAATTACTTTTTCGAATTATGTTACAAAGCATTTATGTTTTTTGAGGCTCTAGAAATGTTGTGTAATGTTTGTTTGGAATAGGGGCGTGGCACCACCCATTAAACAAAATTTCTCTCCATTTCCTCTTACAACAAAACTTAGTAAGTGAAATATTATTGATACAAAACTATTTTTCGCTAAGATAATGCTTACGATTTTAATCTACACATCTTTCATATAAAACTGGGCGTGGTCTTTAACCGATACCGTTCATTTTTACTAGAAGTATTTCCTGCTTTAGGGTAATATGTGCACCCAATCTTTTTACGATCCGTTTATTTGTGTTGGAGTTATGGTTCCCGAAACATAAAAACTTCGTTTGGTCAAAAAAGGGCGGTGCCACGCCCTTTTGCAAGAATTTAAATTTTTTGCTTTTTTTTTTTTTTGGTTATAATTACACTTGGGAAATAAAACACCATTGATATAAAGCTCTTATTTGCAGGGACGGAAAATAATAATTTTTTTTTTCGGAGTCGAAAAAGTTCTGGTCAAAAAATTGTCCCAGGTGAAAATATTTGCATTCCCAGGTATCCCTATAGCAATATCATGTCGAATCATGCATCCTTTTTATTTTTCGAACTTTTTCCATAAAAGTCCACATATGAAATTAAAATCTGTATCTTTATTTTTTGAGTCCGACAGAACTAGTTACATTCGGACTTTTAAAACTACACTTGAAATTATTTCGGATAAGCCGTTTTTTGTTATCAAGCGGGACTTTTATTTCGGTGATAGAAAATAAAAGTCTTGATTTAACTTTTATTTCGGGACTTTTATTTTTAAAAGTGCGAGTTTAACTAGTTCTATCGGACTCAAAAAATAAAAATCCGAATATAGTTTTTATCTTGATCCAAATATGATCCAAAATTAATAGTTTTGCAAGGACATATATTATAAAAGGTATAACAGTTTCGTCCCCTGCTTTTTTGCAAAGAAATAGCTTATTTTCTTCATCCACGACCCTTCTAAATATCTTTTATATAAAAGTGGGCGTGATTCTTAACCAATTTCGTAATTTTTTCTTCGAAGCATTTTTAATAGTAAAGGCTTAACGGCTTTTGATGTTTGATTAATAATATTTGTAAAATTGATTTTATCACAAGTGGGCGGTGCCACGCCCATTTTCAAAACGTTTTTGAAATGTTTATCAAGAGTCTCAGTATCAGTCCAACCATCAAATTTAAATTTTCTAGGTGTAGTATTTACTTAATAATCAGGTTTTTTTGTGTTTTCCAAAGTGTTATATATGTCAAAAGTGGGCGTTGTTGCATCCGATTTCGCTCATTTTAAATGGGAGATGAGTACCAAGGACCTCATGTATCAAATTTCAATAAGATATTTCATTATTAACTCAAGTTATCGTGTGCACAGACAGATGTGCGGGCAGACGTACGGACGAATTTTTTTTTCATCCTGAGCATTTTGATAATGGAAGTAAAGTGAAATTCCTTATAACCGGACACTCATCGTCGCAGTTTTTTTGTCCGGCTATGGGAGATGTCCGCTTATAAGGGATGAAGTCACAAAATGTATACCACACATATAAATTATATTGTACATAGTTTATCTAAGAAATTTTTGTAAGTAACGAATATTTACATACTTTAGTATTACATATAAATACATATACATATATCGATTAAGTACATTGTTCATTGCACTCCTTATCTCCAGCCATGTTAGCACAGAACAAAATTGTGAGTCTTTCCTTTGATAGTTACCGCCCACACATTTTTCGGATTTAAGAGCGAGGGTTTTGTCAGGTAAGGCGCGAAGGAAATAGCCACTTTCATCTGTGTTGTAAATGTTTTGAGGCTTGTAACCGGCCAAAATAAATGGCAGGTTTGTCCTAAACTGTTCGATACCATCCTGGTTACATCTGCAGCTTCACCAGATACGCATTTGAAAGCTACATTATTCCTTATTCGCCACTTGTTTAACCATCCATCTGAAGCATTAAAATTAGATACACCTAGTGTGCCTGCAATTCCCTTTGCCTTGCTTTCAAAATGCGACCAGAAATCGGAATGTTTTGACTTCTATCTTTAGCGGGCAAATTAAAACACATCTTATCTATTTCAGAGACAGCTTCTTTAAGAAAACTTCGCTTTTGATGAAGATTAACTCCAGATTCCCATTTATAACGAATGTGTTTGTGTTTTGCCAATATTGAACCTTTCAAAGCAAAAGAAACGTGTACCTACTACCACTAAATTTTTGGGCTCACTATACTTTACCTTTTTGCAACTCGACATACTGATAATTTATCTTTTTCTAAAGCATTAATAATTTCCATTTTTTCTTTAATAGAAAGTACCTTCTTTTTTGGCGCCATATTATTACGAACTTTGAACGCAACCATTCGCATGCAACTGACAACAAACTGAATGGAAAACTTCCCTTTATTTGAAACACACGGCTTTAATGTGTGCATACATGTTAAAAGGGGAATCACCTATTTCATTTTTATAATGAACAACAAAGCTTGCTTGTGATGTTTTTGAATTTTGTCCGGTTATGAGAAATTTTTTTATGAAAATGGTTTGAAATACTTTGTCCGCGTCCGGTTATTAGAGTGTCCATTTATTAGGATGATATTTGTATGAAAAAATGAATGAAAAACCTGTGTGCCCAAAATCTGTCCGGTTATAAGGACTGTCCGTAATGGGGAATTTCACTGTATATATTTATCTCGATTTGTTTATGATCAACCGTTATGTTACCAAAGTTAATATACTCTAGGTACAAAGTACGCTGAGTATAAAATATTTGATATGTAGTCGAGTGAATACTTTCTCATTTTCTTTAGCTTAACAACAATTTTCTTTGAAGTTTTTGCATTTGATGAGGCAGATTTTGTTGGTTAACATGCGAGTATCCCCAAAATAAAATAACGTACAAATAAAATACGTCTAGTGTGTAAATAAAAGTGAATTTAGGACCTCAAGCTGAAATAATGTACGGTACACACACACACACCCAAATAATTTAGGTATGGATTTTAGCATTTTTTCTTTGAAATTTTGTTGTTGTTGAATTTTTCCTAAAAAAAGATAAAAAAAATAAAAAACATGCAATTACACAAAGCAAAGCATTGAAAAAAAAAATAGAGGAAGCAGGCAAAAATGTGAGCAAACAAAAGTAAAAGCACACAAAACAAGGCAAATTATATATGGATGAATGGAGGAAGTCCTGCGCCCAAACCACACACACACACTTGCGCATATTCGACTTGTGTAAGTACGCACCGTGTGCTATGAAGTTGCTCATAAGAAAAAAATCACCCCTTGAAGGTGTGGCCACTACGTACACTGTTTTTGGGCTCTCATTTTTTGTTCGTGACTACCAACAGCCCGTGGGGGTAAGAAACGTAACGTTAAATTCACCCTCAGCATTTAGCGGTACAATTGGATGTAAAAATAACATGAGAAAATGCGTACAAATCGCCAAAAAAAAGTGTATTTCGGCAGAGGCAATGTGATTGAAAAAGTATAAGCAGTCAAATATGTAGGTAAAGGAAATCGAAATTCTACAAAATTGGCTGTGCCTTCGTGCATATGACGGCCGCATGAATATCTTAGCGCCCATTTTCCTGTGCTGCCACGTACGCATTGAAGCAAGCACTTACGCACGCACACACAAATTCACGCAGGAAATTAAATTCACGTTACAAATGAGAAACTTCTTTTATTTAAGAAATAACGAGCGTTAACACACACACAGAAATTTAAAGAGTGTAGGGTAAACGCACCAATGTCCGGACAGTTTTAAGGTTACTATGCCCTTTTTAATAGACTAATAACCTACAAAAGTCTCCAATAACAACACAATAGCAATGCTCCAATCAAATTCATAGTTTAAGACTTGTGCGGTTTTCTAGGAGTACAGGTCGAAGAGCATGGTTTCTATATCGGTTTGGCTATACAAAAAAAAGTAGTGCAAGGTGGTAGAAGATAACTATTTCACAAAAAGCATATTTTCAAGAGAGATAAGTCCACAGAAAATGTCACAGAAGTGAAAGACGCTGCAAAAAAGCCTGGACGGCGGGCCCATAGTCTACCTGACCGCGCTGGATTTCAAAGAATTTTTAACTCCACTAGGTGGAATGACATACTTCAAGCAATAGAGACACCTTTCAATGTACAACGATATTTGATAAATATATTTAGGGCAAACTTACAGACCGGTATCTAACGTATGAAATAACTCACGTTCAAAGAAATTTTAAAATTAAAAACTTTTTCGGTTGGACATGCCTGAAATCACCTTTATCGTCGCTCTCGTGGAGGATGTGGTTGCTGCTTTGCGAAGTTGTGAGCCAATAGTTTGATATAAATCAGAACATTCGCAGCATAAACTATGTTTATTTATTTATTACGGTCTTCAGATAGCAACAGCAAAATCTCACATAGCGATCCTCATGTAGAAGCAAATCTCTATCATTAGTATGACGGTGGTGGACGCACAAATTAAAACACGTAACTCAACGAAATATATACAGAATATATTTCGGCACACATACAAAGAGCCTGGACTACGCACACAAAAGCGAAACTGCGTCGATTAATGGCAAACAAAGCTATTCCAAAGCCATGTGTAAGGAATCTCTTATACGATGAAGAAATTTTAGTAGATGCAATAGAACACTGAAAGTACTGATTCGCTCGAGCTTCAAACGAAAATGTGAGCAAAACATATGAAAGTGATGACTACTGAAGGTGATGGCTAAACGAATGACTAATTGACAAGACTCCATAGGAAAACAGGTAACCACATATTTATCTGACGGACGTTGGTGGAATTTCGTTATTGTACTTCGCTGATTTGAGAGAGGCGAATGAGAATTGTGGAACCATTCGATTCTTTTGAACACAGTTTCAGTAAGTTGTGAAAATGGAAGCCAAAAGCAGAAAAGATTAAGCGTTACTCCTCGGTAGCCCATATTCCATGACATATACATACTGTAACGAATTTGCTGCAAATCCTCTTATTTGAAATCCTCTGCTAAATTCGAATCACTAAACTGTTGAATAAATAACTCCAATATTGAATGATAGAAAATGGCCTTTATTAAAGTACTTCACAATAACACTTATACTTTGCTACTCGCTGGCTTAATAACCAAACTGATTAATAACTCAAATGAAACTCTACTATTGGCCGCCAGATCGCGTGCTTAAGCAAACTGATTGATAGCTCAACTCAAACTGAATTACTTCTTGCTCGCTTGCCCCGCTTTTATAGTTTACGCTGCATACTTCTAGGCTCTTCGATTTCCAGAACTTACTAGTTGTTTCGGCTACAAAATCGCCAGCCACAACTACGTGCACAAATTATTGCCCTCTCTTGTGACCACTGAGATAAGATATATGCATGTGTTTGTGCATTGCCGCTCCGCTGCTCGTATACGTACATATGTGTAGACGCAATTATTTATTCGTTTATGTAAACACATAAAGATTGAATTATTGATGTGAATGTTTGTAGTTTACAGTCTCTCGTGCGCACATAGGCGTATAAGTAAATACATCTGTGTGTGACATTTCTCTGGGCTGCCTTATATATGTGTATACTTGATTTGATTATTAACGTAAATACTGCTTGGCATGGCCTTAGCATCGCCTTAGTGATGGGATAACTTAGTGATGGTAATATCCGTGACAATACGATGAGATATTCTAGCATTCTAACAAATTCAATTTTCTGTCAAATGATACGGATTATTGTCGCATTATAATCTTACTAGAAATAAACTTTCATACTAATATAACTACCGAAACCTCACTTACTCGTGGCGAATAAAAAAAATAATACTTGACACGACTTAACTCCGACGAGATTAAGAGCGAGCTTATCTTCCAATTTTACTATCGAATTGGCGGAACGGGGACTACATATTTTATGCGTATTCGAACCAAAGACCATAAAGAAATTGAGAGGGAGCAAAGATTTCAAAAATATAAGATGGTGCATGATGGTACGACCTTTGCACCTTTGTGGCTCCAAAGATTAAAAAAAAAATTGTAAAATCTTTGTTCGAACTGCATCTGCAAGGCAGGTGAGTTTTCACGGAAAAATTTTTCATGGCAGAAATACGCTGTTTTTTAAACCACTGCCGAGGGCCGAACCCCGTTTACTTAGAACAACTTTTTTCGAACTTAAAACAACTTTTCTAAATTTTTGGTATTGCTTTGTCCGGGACTTTAATTCAAGGCCTTCGGTATGGGAGGCGGAGCTCGCTACTTTAGTGCTAGTTTCCGGAAAGTGCGGCTGGTCCGGTAATGACTATCACCATCGATAGCACTCTCAAAACCTTCAGGGAGTGTCTTTATCGCTACAAGAAGACAGAGAACCCTTCTTACCTCAGTCTAATGTAGAATGCAACGAACTGCTACATTTTACCATATGGTTTTTGCATAAGCTGTACTGGTTGTTATGGAAACCATGCTTATATATTTGCTTATGGCTCAAAGAAGGGCAATTTTCCAACCTTATTCAAGGGAGCCCTATCGCCGAGTTCGTTTTAATAAAACCCCATATATTCCAATAAATCTTATTTTGACGTTAACTCAATGTATTACAACTGAGTAATGGCGTTTTAAAAAAAACTGTGGTGTAGGACGCCCTTTAAGTATCTAAGTATTCCTACATAGATATGAAAAAAAATTTAAAAATATTTTATAAAACCTATCATAAATAAATTATCATGATCATTTAAGAAAAAACTACGAAAATATCGTACGAAAATTCGCGCCCGGATACTAAAAAAAAGGCCACTGAGTGTAATTTTCACTGGCCGGATAATAAAGAAAATCAAACTGTACTGAAAACAAAATCTTTCAATTCCATATATATAGTGAGGACCCCACATAATTATGAAATATTTCTTCCACTAAAGGCTATGTTACTATTTGTAGTAGTGTTTACAGCAATAAAATGAGGTGAAATCAAAGTGAAAGACAACGCTAAATGTCCGGATGCTAGTGCTTCTACCCTATGTCCTATGTAAGGTGTTCAGGTAGCTAAGCCCAAATGGCGAATTATCGTATGCCGGGGTGAGGGTATTGTAAATCCAAGCGATTGCGTTCTCTGTCATACGCATGTGCCAATCAGCGAATGATCGAAAATGCAAAAGTGTATCTGTGTGTGTTCCACTAATACAGTGTGCGTGTGAGTATATGAGATAGGCCATTAGAAAGTTTCCAGTCAGCATTTTTCATTGGAAGCATTCGTACCTTAGCTACTTACCGGCAGATGGCGGATGAGAGTCGACATACGTGTATGTGTGTTTGTTTTTAACCACCATCATTCTAATTAGAAACGATTGTTAATAAATTTATTTAGCGCTTCAATGCCTGGCTTGGCCCGTATGCTTACAACAAATACTCGTTGGGCTCTCACCAAAACTGTAATTTGATTGCAATTAAGGCCAAAAATATTTCTGGATAATATTCAAATCATATTTCTGAGGGTTAGAGGAATGTATCCTTGACATAATGCTTCCGCTTTAGGGCTTTAAAAACAAAGCACTTAAGACAACACTTTTGCTTAAAAACGTCTTCCGTTCGTGGCCACTAATTATTGTTTGTTTTTCTTTGTCAGCGAGTCATATTAGACTAAAAATAAAGGAAAAGTAAACAAAAACGTGAGCAAAACAAATAGTACGAACGTTTATGAAAAACACGTACTGCAGGTGGGTAATTACTTTGTGAATCAAGGAAATTGGGCGAAAGCACATTTTCGGAATTTTAAATACTGAAATGACTAATGAAGGTGATGGCTAAACGAATGAATAAGAGACAAGACTTCATAGGAAAACAGTTGACCACGTATTTAGCTGACGGACGTTGGTGGAGTTTCGTTATGCTGTTTGGCTGATTTGGGAGCGGTAGCTGAGTGTTCTGGCAACTTTCGAATGTGCCATCAAAAACGTTTCCAGTCAGTTTGGAAAACGGAAGCCAAAAAATAAAGGAATGAGGGTTTTCTAGCGTTCTAATAAATTCATATTTCTGTCTAAAAGTTCAATGATCTTACTACAAATAAGCCTTACAAATAAGTTTCCCAGTAGGAAGGGGAGTCAAATCGACTCTGGTACAATTAATAAGTGAATTTCCGAGTGAATTAAAGGTGCCAGCGGAGAATTCGCGTGCCAGAAAGGTGAGAAAGCGTACAGGTCAGGTCCCATTCTTTCTCCCCTGTTTGGGTCATGCACGACCTGCTTCAGGAGCTATAGGGTGGGGATCTGACAAGTGGGGTATTATACAGATAATCGAGCAATTCTTGCCACTGAGGTCCGTTTAACAGACAAACCGATCGTTTTCACTGCTAAGCTTTTAGTGGCAGAAATAAACTCGGAGTTTATATCAAACCACTGGCGAGGGTCAACTCCGCTTAGAAAAACTTGTTTCCAGTTCAGAAAACTTGTTTCTAAATTTTTGATGTTGATTTCCTGTAATTGAACCGAAGACCTTCGGTATGGTAGGCGGTGCATGCTACCACCACATCACAGCGGCCGCTTGTGTCCATAGAGTTACAAGATATTTGCTCAACGATCACACTAGATAACCGCACTACCTACATCTGATATCATTGACGGGGCCTCATTTAAAGGTGTTTGGCGCCAGGAGGCAATACTCAACCAGAATATCCATCATTAGCCTACAGTCACTTGGATATGACTTTCTAAGTTTTACAGTTTCGTGCTTAGTTCCACACTTTCCTGCTTAGTCGGTCATGTGTAACTCTCGCCTTCTTATTATGCCGCCGACTGTAATTGGGACGTCGGCGGTATGCGCTTCGAGGGGTGAGCCATTCTTAACTTGCTCATCCACTTTTTCATTTCCTTCCATTCCCGTATACCCAGGGGCCCAATACAAGTGTATTTTATATGGGTTAACTATTTTAACATGTTATTGTTGTTGTTGTAGCGATAGGGTTGCTCCCCGAAGGCTTTGGGGAGTGTTATCGATGTGATGGCCCTTTGCCGGATATAGATCCGGTACGCTCCGGTAACACAGCACCATTATGATGCTAGCCCGACTATCTCGGGAACGATTTATGTGGCTAAATTCAACCTTCAGGCCATCTCTCCCTCCCCACCCTTAAGTCCCACAAGGAGCTTGGGGTCACCAGAGCCTCGTCTGTTAGTGAAACAGGATTCGCCGCGGATAGGTGAGGTTGACAATTGGGTTTGGAGAAGTTATATGTTGCGCTGGCAACCTGAAAGGTTACGCTACACAGCCCCTTGAATCTGGTATTTTAGTCGCCTCTTACGACAGGCATACCTACCGCGGGTATATTCTAACCCCTAACCCGCTGGGGCAAATATCTTAACATCTTCTGGTGCAATTGATGAACTCTGGTTGGAACAAACTGGGCTCTTCTTACCACACTAACGCTGGCAGTAAACGCAATCCTATATCTGTAGTCGGTTGATATAGTGGGAAAAATGACCGCAACCTGGTTAAATGTTCGAGACCTGGGATATAAGCTTCTAAATTACCTTAATTATATCACACAAGGATTCTGAACGGCTTCGAATTCATTCTTATAACGGCAAAATACTATGCGTGAGCCTTTACCCCTGATGGGAGTCTCTTCAAGGGTCGCTTCTTTTAACGATGTTGTAGATGGGATACTAAAGCGAAGTTTAATATATACCTCGCTAGTCAGGTCGGTACCAAAGCCCTTTACTACTGGCAGTAAAATCGAACTATTTCGATAAAAATGTGCTGTTTTCCAGAGCCTTCGGTTATCCCTGACAAAGACGCTGATATCTTATGGCACTCAGGTGCTTATGAATTTAGCTTGGCTGCAATAAAGACTTTGGAACTCCGCTGCCCAGTTGCTCCCAGCTTTTGTGTAACTGAATCTCCAGTCAGCAAAGCAATCGCTAGACTTACGCTAACTCTTTCCAGGTGTCGATTGTTTTGTGATCAGTTGTGGAAAAGCTTTCAGCGAAACCACAAGAGTTTGTCATTTATACATGGTAATTGCCGTGTTAATAGTGCACTACCAATTAGCAACCCGTTCGGTGTGCGTTTGTATAACGAGGTGGAATCATCCAGCCACTTCATTCTGTATACGGAAAGTTTATCCGTATTTTTTGCAGTTTAGGAAAAAGAATAAATGACATATCGAAGTCTTTCCGCATAAGTTCTCATTCTTAAAATCCAAGGGTCTGGGTGACATCTGATAACGTTTAACATACTTCTTTTATCGAGTAAGGCGGACCTAGACAGGACAACTCGATAAAACCCTTAATACCGAGTGTTATCTGAGCCGTGCTGAATGGTACAACGTTAGTGTGTCTTATTACGATGGCCTCCAGATACCTGACATTTGCTGGTTGTAATTAGTCTTACTATGATATTTGGGGTTATATCTCAGCTGACCTACCTCTCCTATACTCGATGGTAAATTTGTGTATTTAAACTCAAATTCAAATAGCAAAATTGGAGCTGAACATACCACAAAAGAGAGACCTTTCTGTGCAAGACGAGTCAGCAGTCAACACAAGCATGCTTGGGCCGAATAATACCCAACACCATGTGGCTGATGTAGAGATTTTGCAGCATAGAGATCTCTCTCGCCTAAACGAGACGAGAAAGCTCGCCAAGGAATATACGCTATATTGGTTGGATCCAGTCGGTTCCGAAAAATGTCACATCACCAATATATATGCGCTCACCAAATTTTATCAAGGTATCTAAAAAATTCAAGGACTAATTTGTGTTCAAACTAAATCAAATAAGATCGTTATCCTGAACATATCGTTATACTTTTTCTTCTTTAAGGACTTGCAATTTTAAGATTCGGACCAAACTTAATAAGCCATTGCATTTTCGTGGAATGTTTAACAATTTTCTTTGCCTCGACTGAGGAATCAAATCACAAACGAATTTGATTTATGATTTAGTGTGGACTTTAAATCGAAAAGTGTTTAGAATCACGCAACCCAGCATAGAAGCAAGGGTTAGCTGAATAAACGATCCAAAGTGGTTTGTCAGCTTAAAATTTATGTTTAATCTATGTTTAACAATCTAAGAGAAGATTTCTGAGATAACAAAACGCCCTCACAAGTTTCACTATCGAATATTTACACAATTTCCCTCTCCCCCATTAAATGATGTCTACCCTAACATAATTATAATCGCTTTTAGTGTGACAACTTAAACAACAGAAATGTTAATAAATTTATGTAAAACAGAAGCAATTTAAATTGTCAAATACTGTTCCGTTTTTTAATTGCCAGCAATTTAGTTCGTTTGCTTTGAGCCGCCGCTTGGCGTTTTCACAGTCATCGCCTCGCTGAAGTCGTTAATGATGATGGCGATGTGGCCATAAGCAATTTTCAAAATTAAAATATTCACGTTCTATATATCGCACGACGCACATCATCGCATACCGACCGGCAAAGGCAAATTAAACATTCATATATATGTACATTAGAGTGGGTCAAATTTATTGTTGAAAAGGGACATCAGTTTCTAAATCTATGGCACAACAATTTCTAAATCTATGGGTCATACTGAGTAATATTGTCAATGGGACCATAGGTCTGAAATGAATTTCGAGCCTCCATAATTTTGTTAGAAAATTTTATATCCCAATCCGAATCCGAATTTGACATTTATTTTCATGTATTTTATTTGTGAGAGCCGCTATTCGAGATATAAAATTTTCTAACAATATTAGGGAGGCTCGAAATTCATTTCATACCTATGCTCCCGTGGACAATATTACTTAGTATGACCCATAGATTCAGAAACTGGATGTGCACTTGAAGGTTTTTCCCCCATTTTCCCCCATACAATTTGACCCGCCCTAATGTACATACAATCATACATCCCATCCTGTTCACACCGACATGCCTCCTGCCTACATGGACGGTCCTGTTTTGACTACCACTTCTTATATTAAAATTTTTAATACGCCCTCGCAATGAACGTTTCCAATGCTTCAATTTTAATTCAGCCGCAAATGAGCTCTGGTTTTCATAAATTTTCTTCAGCTTTGGTCAGCATCTTAGCCAAAGTCGTGTGGGACGCAAAGTGCGATGTGCAAGTATGTATGAATGTCTCATTGCAAGGCTCGCTGTAATTAGATGTAACGGATATAATAATTGGTGTTAAATTGCGGTTTGTTTTACGGCTTTTGGCTGTAAAAATAAAATTTTTTTAGCGCACTGCAAGGCTTCCTTTCTGGTTTTCTATTCATAAATGTTTTCTTGTTAAACACTTGTTAATGATTGTTGCTTTTCATCGCCATTATTTCAATTGGCATTACGGCTGCTACTTGCTCGACACTTCATTATTTGATTTTAATGTTTTACGGCTTCTGTTTGTTTGTGATTAAATTAATGGCAAGTTTCGTTTTCATTCCTAACTTATTTTTTTAAGGCAGAGTCTATAAGTTCAAAATTTATTAAAGTAAATCATTACGAAATATTCATAGTAGGGTCATAGAAAAATTAGGCCAACCAATATTAACTTCACTTTTTCAAAAGATAAAATTGAAAAGTCACAAATTATTACAGCAAAATAGTTAACCTGCTGGACTGATTTTTCTTATTCATGGCTTAGAATGTCATATATTTCCCATGGAATAACATAGGGATACTTGTCACGAATCTCAAAATTATAAGTCCTTAAAGGTGAAGAGATAGACTCACCGATCAGTATACCGAAATGATCAGGATGGCGAGATGTGTTGACTTAGCCGTATCCGTCTCTCTGTTTGTATGCAAACTAGTCTCTCAATTTTTGAGATATCTGGATAAAATTTGGCGAGCGGGGTTATTTAGGTGTCCGATTATATACAACCGATTTTTCAGAAGAGGATTTTTATCGTATCTTCCTCAATTTATCGGATTGAAGTTTCAAACTTCATCTTATGCTTTCGTATTTTGCACGCATTGTTGTCTGACAAAATGAATGAGATCGGTATATATAGAATATACACCCCCCCCCCCCCACACCGATTGTTCAGATAAGAAACTTTTCGCAATTTCTACCCCATTTTAGCAGCTATAAGCTTCAAATTTCACCAAATGCTTACGTATGTAGCATATATTGTTGTCTGAAAAAATCATAGAGATCGGTTGTATATATAGTATATGTCCCATACAATTAATTGTTCAGATAAGAAACTTCTCGTAATTTCTGCCCCATTTCAACAGCTAGAACCTTTAAATTTCACCATATGAGTTCCTTTTTGTGAAATAGCTGCCTGCGGATAATCGAAGTTCAATATTAGCTGTGTTTTTTCACATCTATATACGTTTACGCTTAAACTTTATATGGACTGCTAAGCGACAAACTTTAAATACACATCTGAAATTGCTACGCATAAAATTAGTTCTCCTAAATTCAATACGCATTATACTCAGATGCAACTGAAATATGTGTCTATGTATCACCCTTTGCACTAATTCCATATATTCTATGCGCGTCCACTATCTATCACAACTGATTCAGCTATATGTTATACCCTATAGCCATCAGAGGGTTGTGTCTCCGCTTTTCGGTACACCCTGTGGCGGTAGCTAGTTGTTTAACCGCCGCCGCTAGGTGGGTCTCCTAAGCATTATCTAAGCGAGGATAGGCGTTTTTTTCACCCGCAAACGAAACGTATGCGCGTGTAAAAAAAAACACGGCTATTGTTTAGTCACTGTCCGGAATCTTAAAGGTGTGACAGGTAGATAGTATGCTAATGTGCAATTAATCAATTAAGGTGAAGAGCATTTTCTGTCAGATTTAATGAACAAATTCAAACAGATAACTGTTCCTGAAGGCTTCGTCCCCTGAATTTTTTCTCATAGTTTGTCTGACCAACTGCCCACACCTTTTATTATCCAAATGACTATTGAACTCTTCTTGTAGGGCTTCCATGTAATGAGACATATCTTAGGATTCCAAGAGAAAAATACTTCAGATTAATGAGCTCAGAACAATAGTCCTAAGAAGCGACTTAAATCCACAGATAGTCGGGTTATAACAGAAAGTAGTAGTACTAGATCACACAGAATTTAAAGGACTGCCCACATCCGAAACATTCTCTAAGCCTTCTGAAAGTGGTTTCCTGTTAAAAAACATCCGCAACCATTCCCAAGAATTAAGAAGGTTAGTCCCCTTGCAACATTTCTGTGGTTACGTCTACTGCTTGCACCCCTGATTTCTATTTCTAGAGATCGCTTTTCACCTCACCTGCTTGTTGTGATCGTTGTCTTTCCTGAGGTGTAAATAAATACTTCCTATGCCCCAGGACATATTCCCGAATTAATGTACAACTTATCTTCTGTATGCTTGTGTATTTCGAGATTGTAGAGCTGAGTCTCATTCGCGCATCCTATGACGTGACCAGACATGGGAATCATACATTTGCTTTGGGTATCATGGAGATCTTCGCTCCATACACCGCCTCAAATTAT
Organism: Eurosta solidaginis; assembly: GCF_040869045.1. Classification (NCBI taxonomy): domain Eukaryota; kingdom Metazoa; phylum Arthropoda; class Insecta; order Diptera; family Tephritidae; genus Eurosta; species Eurosta solidaginis. Next base: position 239,483,910 of record NC_090323.1, read on the forward strand.
GCACCTGTGCCTTGCCTTTGGAAATTAGGAACAACCCTTTATAACCACCACAAGGTCGCGATAGTGTCGATTCGTCCTGAAACTTTTTCATCATAAAGTTGAGTAGCTTTCAAAAAAAAATATAGCATAGATCCCATACAACCGATTGTTCAGATAAGAAACTTCTCGTAATTTCTGTTCAGACACTTTTTGTAACTTCTGCCCCATTTTAACAGCTAGAAATTTCAAATTTCACCAAATGCTTACATATATAGTATATATTTTTGCCTGGAAAAATCATACAGATCGGTGGTATATATATTATATACCCCATATAAACTGACATTTCTTCCCCCTTTTTAACGACTAGAAGCTTCAAATTTATAGAGAGAGGTAGCCACAGACTAGTAGTGATGAGGCTACTCACTTATTATACCTATGAAAGCACTTACTCTCTCATTACATACTGCCGCTGCGGACATTATTGCGTTTTAGCTAACAAAAGAATTCGGCGGATGACGGAAGAAAAATGAGGGCGGTAGAGGTATGCGTATCTGTTCAAAAAGGAGTGAAAAGTGTTTGTTACAAACATTATTTATTGAAATTCAGCTGTTATCTGCAAATCCACAAAAATGCGATCATGTGCAATAATGTCAATGGAATTAGCGTTAATTGACATTATTACTCTTTTTAAAGAGAATTAGTGTTAATTCGTTGATTTACAACCCGAAAAGGATTTTATATCATAATAATGTTGGAATTGACGTCATTGACATTAACTTTTATACAAAAGCGAAATAATGTCCACAAAAGTTTAGAATAAAAAGCGCACAAACTTAATTCCAAATATTAATTGTCCATTAGATGCGATTAAAATATTGTAACGAATTTGCTTGCAAATCCTCTTATTTGCAATCCTCTGCTAAGTTCGAATCACTAAAAATAACACTCAAACTGTGCAACGAATAGCTTAATAACCAAACTGATAGCTTAAAGGAAACTGACTTTCAAAATAATAGTGCTATTGCTCGCTAGATATCGTCTAACTCGTAACTGCTTGACAATTCAAATCAAACTGAATTCCATTTTACTCGCTTGTGCCGCTTTTATAGTTTACGCTGCATACATCTAGGCTCTTCTATTTCCAGAACTTACCAACTATTTCGAGTGTTTATAGTTCTCATACATGATTCAATCACAAGAGGTTTGCTCGACAGACACATTTTTTGACAATTGCAGCCATTTTGCTCCCAAATCGAATTGACATCCGTTAACTGTGTTGTTTCTTTGCGAATTTTCGAAAAATATTAGTAGTAGAAATTGGAAGCAATCAGTTTACAAATACCGGATAAGTACTGGACTGCATAATTCCTTAGAACATTTTTTTTAATTTTATTGTGAATTTATTAACTATGCCTCGACGCATTAATATGGCTGAACATTGAACATAGGTAATTTTATGAAAAGTGAGGACACCAAGGAATCGTGCACTTTCGTAAACCTATGAATATATGTACGAAACATAAACCAATTCAAAATTCATCGCTCAACGTCAAAACCTCGACTATTAAATCGATTCACGTAAAAATGTCAGTAAATAATGGAGATGCCATAACGAAATGTACTCACTGAGCATGTTAACTTATTCAAGTAAAAGTCTAGAACAGGAGTCTACTGCTAATACGCGTCCAAAAATATCGAGAGAGCTGACCGCGGCAACAATAATCCTAAGGCGGAAAAGAAAAATTGTATTTCTGTCCGGAGATATTTGCAGTTGAAGTCGGCAATTTTCATGTGATTGTTGTAATGTTTTTGTACACTGAAAAAGATTTTGTGTACAAAAGTATTTTGCACGTATTTAATTTTTATCCCACCTCATTGGTGGACCAGCCAGGGTAATTTTTTATAAGCTCGGCTGAAGGCCGCCAACGCAACCCGGGGTAATTTTTCGGGTTTTCGCCAATATCTTTAGAACGAGCTATAATTTTTATTTCCGCCTTCGAATTATTGTTACCGAGGTCAATACGCGTCTTTTGACACTTATCTCGATATTTTTGGGCACGTATTAAAAGTCGACCTTCTGTTCTATTAATTCCGTATGTTCGGAACATTCGTCTCCATTTAAGAATTTGGGGAATCGGTTTATATTTGGAATATTTTGTATATACTTATTTGATATTTTGGATCTCGTGAAGTAGTATCAAATGAACGTATTCCGAATATTCTAAATTAACGGTCTATCCCGAACGCTTCCATGAAAATTTAAACGGAAAAGACCCTTCGGAAATTTCAGAAAGTTCAAAATCGTGCTATCTCAAAATACTTTTCAAAAGTTTCCCAATTCAGGATTTGTCACAAAACCGCCCTATATTAGAGTTATACTGTTTTCACACAGAAACTTAATTATCTCATTTCACCCGCTAATGAAATCGTAAATTTTTTGCTTTCACACAGAAGTAATTGCTCGATTAGTATGAACGATGAGACAGACAATCATGGCGGAACGATACAAGGTGGGAGCATGGTGACATACCTACAAAAAAAAAAATTTCATGTACTTGTAAATTCGATGGACAAATGTCAAAATCGTAGTTGATGTATCAAATCAAATAAAAAAGGTTATAATCAGCTGTTCGATGCGGCCACCTTGTATCGTCCCCCATGCAGACAATGACATTTACTTTGACAAATGACATTTTTAAGCACTGAACACACCAAAAACTAAGAAGCGGAACGCGGCCAACAGAGTTGCATTGTGCTTTTGACTTCATTAGGCATTCGATTAGCTACTAATGAAATAATTATAGATTCGAATTTTGTAGGGAAGATTGAGCTCAATAAGCGTCTTAATGTAGAAAACTGCCTTTATTATTCAATAAGCCGTCTGTGTGAAATCAGTATTAGATTGAAGAACGCTTCATCTCAGAATGCTTTTCATTAACTCCCTCTTATGACAAAATGCATTGAACTTATTCTCATATAGGGAGTTTTTGAAATAGTGCCTTTTTTAATAAAATTCGAACGTACGGCATTCTTCAAACAATTTCTGAAAGAATGACCAAACCAACATAACTATCAATTCATGAAATATTTAGAGGAAAGTTAATTATTTCCCCAAAAACTTGGCATTTACAAATTTATTATCACTACTAATATACTACCAAAGATACTTTTCTACTACAATTTTCACTGAAGGGGATTGAATTATTCCCCGTTTTCATTACTTCGTAAAAGCAACCCGTCCAGATTTTTCAATTTGGGAGTGTCAAAGATTTGTCATCATTGGAGAACAAACCTCTAGTAATTGAATCATGGTTCTCATATAGTTTCTACTTGTTTACAATTTTCTACTTTTCAGCGTCTCTCAGATGTATGTGAGTTTGTAGTTTACAGTCTCTCGCACACACATAGGCGTATAAGTAAATGCATCTGTGTGTGACATCTCTCGGCTGTCTTATATATGTGTATACATGATTTGATTATTGACGTGAACATCGCTTAGCATCGCCTTAGTGATGGTATAGCTTAGGGATGCTAATATCCGTGACAATATTTATTCGCATTAATTATTAAAATTACTCGACTTTTTTTCCAAATATTTATTTCATATTACATTAAATAAATAAATGTAAGGCGCGATAACCTCCGAAGAGATTTTAGGCCGAGCTTCACTTCCAATTTGCGTCGTGCTCCTTATAGTTTATAGGAGCATGCTACCATCACACCACGGTGACCGCTTTCAGTATAGCGGTGTGAAAAAACGTTGAAGAATGAATTGGTTCCGTCATGACGGCTGTAATTGTTATCGCACTGCCGCTATATTACATTACGGTGAACTTCACCGTCTTTTCAGATTCAAAATAATTACTTTCACATTGCAACATTTTTGACAACATGCTCTACCGCTATGTAGCGGCACCGCTTTCGAGGAAACCGGGCCTTACTCCGGACCTGCACTTATATGTCTACACTGAAAGGAAAATACTGGTAAAATCAACCGAAATACGGGTCAACTGAACCGAAATTTCTGTTAATTTTTATCCATCGCAACAAGATGTTGAAACAACTGCGCAGAAATCTTTGATTCGTAATTGACCGTTTTAGTAGTCAAATGATCAAAAAAAGTTGTTGCGACGGCTTTGTACGAATGTATCTATGTTGCCATATACATAAATAAATAAATAAATGTAAGGCGCGATAACCACCGAAGAGATCTAAGGCCGAGCTTATCTTCCAATTTGTGTCGTGCTCCTCTTGATTTTCCCTCCAAATTGGCCGGACGGGACCTACATGTTTTATGCCGACTCTGAACGGCATCTGCAAGGCAGACGAGTTTTCACTGAGAGCTTTTCATGGCAGAAGTATATTCGGAGCGCTTGCCAAACACTGCCGAGGGGCGACCCAGCTTAGGAAAATTGTCTTCTAATTGAAAAACCATATTTCTAAACTTTTGATGATGATGCTTTGCCCTTTGTGTGGCAGGCGGAGCACGCTACCATCACACCGCGGTGGCACTTACTAACCGAACGTCAATGGGGCTACATCAAATATGCTGGCACACCCTAAACATTATACACTTTATTATTTTGTTTTATTAAACGCACTTTCACCAAATTTTATATTTTATAATTTATTTAATTTATAGTTTTGAACTTCGCTTTGCAAATAGAAATGAAAATAGTAGTAACAAAACTGATTCTCAATTCTTTCAGATGCAGCTCAGCTCATTCTCAATTTCTTCTCTCGCATGTAATAGCCTCACTTGATTGTTTCGAACAAAACTTATAGTATAAATGTTTGACATAACATTCTAAATAGAGAACTTGTAAGTTATAGAAAAGTAAAGAATCAAATCGCTAGAAGGTAATTCACAACTGAAGTAACTTTACATGTAATTCGGCAAGTTTAATTTTCGTAACACTTTAAGTTGAAACGATTCCAAAACAACTAAAATTTTATGTTGTCGGAAACATCAACATTAAAAAGGATGTTTTTTTATTATCTTATTAAATTCGTTCGCGTAAGTGAAAATTCGTAAAAACTTGAACAAAATGTTACTAACTTTGGAAAAATCCTGTTCGTTCAAACAAAACTTTTGCAACAAGAGGGTGCAATTTTGCATTTCGCTTGGACGAGAAGTTGCAAAATTTACCCGATAGATAGGTGTCCCGGTATCTCATAATTTGTGCACAGTAAATTTAAAAAAGGGTTTTATCGTTTTGTATTGATAACTGAAAAACTAGTTTTTTTGTTTTTTTCCATTTTGTGTGTTTTTTCGATTTTATGATTTCTTATTTTGGTGTTTTTTTTAACAAGTGGCACCATCGTCATAAGTACAAAGAAGAGAGCGCCGTGAGCGCAAAATTCTCTTTGAAATTTGCTTATGTATTGACAGTTTATCGCCGTTGAAATGACCTGTAAGATCAGTTGTGTTAACAGAAAAATCAGTTTGATTGACCAGTAATCTGTCAATTTTACAGAATTTTGTTAACTTAAAAGCGACAATTTCTCTTCTGTTGAAATAACTTAACTAATTTGCTCGTTTGACAAAGAACTCGGTCGAATTAACCATAATTCGATCAATTTCACCGAATCTCCGTTAAGTCAAGAACAACAGAACCGATTTGTTGATTTTACTAGCACCATTTCTTTCAGTGTATGCAAAAGTAAACAAATCCCAAAAAGTTTTATTACATTTTGCTAATACTTTATTATGTGCAAAAGAGATTTACATATATATGTATGCATTTTATGTCTTCATAGCTAGCTTCTATTACGATAAAAAACAATAACAACAAACTAACAAAATTTGGAGTAAACAGCAACAGTGTTTCTAAACTTCATCGACTGAGGTGCGAAAATTTTCAACTGTTGCTAATTTGATTAGAGCATCAAGCGCAGCAAAAATTTAGCCTTCAGAGAGGGATAGAATGCAGGGTTGGTGGTGCAAACTTTGCAAACTTATGCAAATAGGAGTTTTGTTTTTCCCGAATGATTATTTACACAAATCCTGTTAAACCTAACAATGAATGGCAATTTGGCAGGCGTCGCATGTGGTGTTAATATGTAAATTTTCTTTTAGATAAAGGATATTATTTTCACAGCGGGTATTTGGAAAAGTGAAAGTGAGTTTGTGTATTGTGGTAATGGGTTTATAAAAAAAGAAAATAACATTTAAATCTTATACATATATAGATTTAATATCTTTGTAGTTTTTAAGCTTTTAAAATGGGTTAAGTGGCTGTTATCTTTTTTCTAATGCGAGGCTCAACTCGTCTTTGAGTCGATTCCTGAGTTGCTTTTGTAAAAATATAAATAATGCCCGAAAAAGCTATTAAAAACCTAATCGCATGACGGAAAAAATTAACTCATTAAACGCTAGTGTTACATATATGTAACGTTTAAAGCACTATATTTATATACGATTTTTCAAAATTGCAATTTTAAATGTTTCAAACTTTTAAATAAGAATCGCAGTAAACATAGCAAAGAGTGAGAGTGCACTACAGTTTAGCTCTTCTATTTAGTATAACAAAAGCAATAGAGCGTTGAAGACGAATCAAATTTCACATACGTAAAAAAACTATCCAAATGGGAACACGCTATCAGTAAGTAGTAATTTTAGCAAAGTGCAAGACATTATGTGAAAGGTTTGTTCTACATATTTTAATAATTTTACGAATGCATGTGTTCGTATAAAAAAAGATATGAAAATAACTGTACTTATAAGTTTTTTTTTCGTTTCTTGTAAGCGTGACATATATGACACGCTCGCGGATTCGCTTTATGTATAAATATTTATATAAAGATTTGTGCGGTCATTGTAAAAGTATAATATTTGTTGGTTACCAGGGAAAAACTATCTGTTGAGGATATTTGCGCCGTTTTGGAGGAATTCAATAACAATGAAGAAGATGAAGTGGAAGCTATTTATATCGAGGCACCTGATGCGGGCGCTCTTTCAGGTGAAGATTCCGGTGATGAAGACGGGGGAAGTTTAGAAAACTTGCCGCATACACAGCTTGTAGAGGAGTGTGAAGTAGTAATAAGAAAAAAGACCGACGTCGAAGAGAAACCCGACTTCAATATAGACACTGAAATTTTAGACTACTTGATTCATTCCCTGTCGGATTTAGAAGTAAACCTTTTGGAAGAATCATTTTCTTCTGAGAAAGCACCCGAAAAGTCGAGTACATCGCTGTCAGCTCAAAAGCCTAAGGAAAAAGCCAATAATCGTCGTCGCAAGGCAGCTTCAACGCAACCACATAGTAAGGCAAAGAGAACCAAGCCATCCTTTATATGGGTCGATGATAACACACAACATAGAGTTCCAATTTTTCCGAACGGTAATTACAGTGCCATGCGAGCAGTTCCAAAAGTTGTTTGATGACGATTTATTGCAAATGCTATGTGACGAGTCAAACAGGTATTCAGTCCTAAATAATAATGGGAACCCAAATATTACAGTGAGAGAAATGAAGGTCTTTATGGGAATTATGATAATAAGTGGATATACCTATTCTCCAAAAAAAGAAGCATATTGGAGCGTTGACAAAGATATTCAAAATGGTGTTATTATTGACTCGATGAGACGTGATCGTTTTCGACTGATTTTCAGAAACTTGCATTTTATTGACCCAGAAAAGATAGATTTATCAGACAAAATATGGAAATTAAGACCCATAACGGATGCTCTGAAGGCGAAGTTCGCAAAAAACTTTCATCCAGAACAGAATTTGTCCTACGATGAATCAATGGTGGAATACTACGGCAGGCATGGTTGTAAACAATTTATTAGAGGCAAACCATTGAGATTTGGATATAAAATGTGGTGCCTAAATACGCCTTCCGGCTATCTGCTAAACTTTGAGATGTATCAGGGGAAAAACCCTAGAACAAACGAGGAATACGCTGCAGGCTATGCAAAGAACGCTGCTCCTTTATTTTCAATGATTGATGAATTTGATGAAACGTGGAAGCCACTTCCCTTTCGATTCTTTTTTGATAACCTCTTCACTTCAATACCTGTTTTACTTGGACTAAAAAAATGTGGATATGAAGGAACTGGAACCATTCGGCAAAATTATATACCAAACTCTTGTCCTTTGCCACTGAAGGATAAGTTGAAGAAAATGGAACGCGGTTATATTGCTAGTTCTCGGATTTCTGAGTGTGGTATTGTAGTCACAAAATGGGTAGACAATGCAGCAGTTTCCATCGCATCAACTTTATTTGTCGCACTTATGGAGATGTCCGAGGTCCATGGGGATTTAGACGTCCGGAATCTCAAATCGAACTTGATGCTAGAATTAATCTAGTTGGTCATTTCATAGTTAGAAACCCCACCAGGAGAAGATGTGCTGGATACAACTGCCAGCGACCTATAAATACGAAATGTGTAAAGTGCGACGTAGCTTTGTGTGTGGATTGTTTCCACAACTTCCACTTTAGACCAACCTGAGTGTCCTTTCCAAGCTTCAAATTTACGAATATTCCATATCTTTATATGTACAAAATAAAATTGATGAATTATATTGAATAAAAATGTTAATTTTCATGTTAGTATGAAAAATTTTATTACATAATAGAAACACGCGAGTGTTACATATATGTCACGGGTCGTTCAGACTCATCAGGATAGAGGTCGAAACTTTTAGTTGCAGTTTTGGGTACATATCAGTCTTTGTAGTAACCACAAACAATTTGGTTGTTCTAACTTTGCTATTTAGCTTTCGCGTTTAATGGGTTAAGGCCGCTACATGACATACAGAATGTGCTTTATTTGTATAAGGAGAACCTCTCCTTTTTGCCAGATAGCGAGGAAGCAGACTAATCAAATAAAGGAAAATAAAACTGCGTTTAGTTTCGAACGGTTGGGAGAGGTTCTTCGCAATTCTGACTGAGCTGGCGGTCAGTTTGCTTATCCGTATGAGTATGGCGGGAGAAACCAAATTCTAACATGCAAAGGCAGTTCCTTTTCGTGCTGTCGAAGGCGGCTTTAAAATCGACGAAGGGGTGATGTATTGTCAATTTTTCTTTCGCGGCGCTTTTCAAAGATTTTGTGTATAGTGAAAATCTGATCGACGGTTCATTTACCAGGTCAGAAGCACCAACGATAAGCTCAAGTCAGCCGATTCACAGTGTGTTTCAATCTTTCGCATAATACGCTTGACACGACCTTAGATGAGATACTGAGAAAGCTTATTCCGTGATAGTTGGCGCAGTTTGCAGGACCCCCCTCTATGTGGATTGGGTAAAGGACACATAGATTCCAGTCGTCAGGTATGCACTCGTCCGCCCATATTTTTTTTGGAAGTGATGCATTCGCCTTAGCAACTCCTCGCTGCCGTATTTAAATTGTTTCGCAGCTAATCCATCATCACCCGCGGTCTTGTTGTTTTTAATCTCTTTATTGCTATAAATACTTTGTTTTTATCGTAGGGGTGGATATTAATTTCACCATCACCGATTAAGGGTCCGGGGTCATCATCCTTCGGCGGTGTTCATTTGAGAGGGCAGAGAAGTGTTCACTCTATAATCTAAGTACCCTGTTGACATCGGTTATCGTCGACGGTTTCGGTTTTACAGGAGTTTTCCCTTGGCTTAAAACCTTCTGTCTGTTGCCCAAATTTTGGTAAAATTTCCGGCGTTATTCCTGGCGTCTAGTAGCTCAAACTCCTCGCACTCAGGCCCTACTGACTCTGTGTTTTTCTTCCTGTGAAGGCGTCGGGTTTCACTTTTCAACTCGCGGTAGCGTTTACACACTGTTACGTTCGCTTTTAACATAGCTCTGTAAGCAGCGTCCATCCTTTAGGTTGAAAATCGGCATTCTTCATCGTACCAGTGGTTTTCCCATAGTGTACGGTAATCACTTTTTCCTCCAGGCGGTGCGAATTGCGCAAGAGAAGTTCAGCTGGTCCTTTGAAATTGAATTTTAATTGTTTGTGCAGCGATCTAAAAGAATCTGTTGGATAGATGCTATCAAAGGCACGTATCAGCTCAAATGATTCTTTGCTCCTAATTCATGCAAGGACATTCAATTCAATATTCCAGTAAAAGAAATTTCCCACGATACCTTTGACATAAGCATTTGCTTCCGTTTTTTTTCTTAAGTTGTGAAATCTTTACTTTCTGAGTATTACTCCTTTTTGAGTCTTTGCATTGCTCTGCCTCATACCTCTTCAAGCATGTGGTCCATAAGTTCATTTGCATACAAAGTTTTCTCATAAGTTATACAACCCGGCGCACCTTGTCTTAGCCGCACACGATTATAATTTCGTTTCCTGCATAATTTCTTTGTTTGGCAGGAAGTTTCTTCAAAATTGTGCGCATCCTTTTTGCTCATTATGTGTGATTTTTCTTAATTTCATTTCAGAACAGCCAACAACAAAAGCGATTTTCATTCTCTTCAATATAGCGACGAACCCATTTCACTCGCCGTACCTAGATTTATGTGCCTGCGCGTGTGTGTGTGTGTGTGTGTACCGCGTATATGTTTTGATATCAATGAAGGAGTGTTGAGTTGAATGAACATTTGTGCACTGCGTTGTCCTTTTTTCATTCAAGACTTTTGTTATTCTAATTAGTCGTGCATATTCTCATACGCTTAATAAAAAGGATTGTCTACGTTTCTTTATGACGTACATATGTATGTGCTAGTGTTTATTTTACACTGCCGGCGCTGTGAGGATATCTCTGACAGCAGCTAAAATTTTTGCTGCCCTTAATTTGAAGATTGTTGTTTTCACATAACTCTACAGAATTTTAGAAAATGTAAAATATTCAGTAGTTCAAATTCACACGCAGAGCAGAAAGCATTTAAAAGCCGGAGATCGAAAATTAAGCAATAATAAAAGTTAAAGAGAAGCCCAAATTAAAAAGTTATATTCGGTTTGGTTCGATTATGGGCAGTCATTTCAAAGACGAAGCACGAGCTTTCAAATAAATGTGGTGTGTAGTGTAGTTACTTCAATTAGTAGGTGAAATGTGTGGTAAAGTATCGTCGAATAAACGGCGGCGGCAACATCAAAATTTAGAAACAAGTTTTTCAATTAGAAGAAAATTTACTAAGCGGGGTTGCCCCTCGGCGGTGTTTGGCAAGCACTCCGAGTGTATTTCTTCCATGGAAAGCTCTCAGTGAAAACTCATCTGCCTTGCAGATGCCGTTCGGAGTCGGCATAAAACAAGTAGGTTCCGTCCCGCCAATTTGTAGGAAAAATTAAAAAGGAGCACGACGCAAATTGGAAGAGAAGCTCGGCCTAAAATCTCTTCGTAGGTTATCGCGCCTTACATTTATTTATTTTTTACTGCATAATCGTCAAAAACTATTGTCGTTCTTGAAGCGAAGTAAAAATTGCATTTGGAGGAGATGGGCAATACAATTCGATTTTATATCGCACCTCATTCATCTTGAGATTGCAATCCGGTTTGGAAACTTTGCTTCAATGAAACTTAAACTTTTAATTAACTTATTGTTAGGGCGCATCTGGGAGAGCTTGGATGGTGTATACTAGATCCAGCCCATAACAATTTAGGTGGAAAATTTCAACACAGAGAACGAAGCAGAGTTTATTACAAGCCAAAAACAGACGTGAATACGTACACGGTTAAAACATGTTTGCTTAGATCTGAAGCACTGGGCCATATGCACAGAAGTAGTGAAGTAAATTTTTGCTAGTAACCTTACACACTTACTAAAATGGCACTCAAACGCTTAAACGGTTATGGCTTCCAACAAAGCCAGTCGCTCCTTCGTTGTTCTAAATGGCGCCTACTGGTAACACCAAGCTAATTTAAATCGTTTTTCGCCAGCTCTTTCCAGCAACGTCGGGGGCCAACTCTTCCTCTGATTTTATAGGTCGGTTCCGATAAAAATACTTTCTTAGCCGGAGCGGCATCTATCTCTCGCATAAAATGGCTTAGGCCGCGCAGCCACTGTGTTTTAATTCCCTGAACTGCGGTGATGTCTGCGTAAAGCTTGTAGAGCATGATTTTCGTTTTCCGAGATGGGACTTTACTTTTAAATTGCCTTCCTAGTTCAAAGTAGCATTTATTTGTGATTTTCGCTGGATTCCAAGACTGAAAAAACGAAGTATTTTACTATTGCGAGATTATGGCTCCCAATAGTGGCATAGTAGCCATGGCGCAACTGCGCTGACTCTATTCTTGATGTCCTCATTCACCATTGGACCCATCCTTTCCGTTTCTTTTTCCAGTTTTAATAGAATATTTTTCCAGAGCGGTTAGACTCTGAAACTGGTATTATTTTCCGGAGCAACAAATTAAAAAAATAGCAAGATAGCTTCTCACCCTGTGTGAAAACTCATTTAGTTTGACTGGCTCGGAGATGTCCTTTCTAATTCTAACTGAGCCGGAGGTGTTGCTCAACGTCATTATGGAAAGCCGTATAAGTTTTTTTTTCGTGATGTCAATAGCTCCTCTAAAATGGGCGAAGTGGGGATTTGTATCAATCCTTTTTTTCGTATCGTAGATCTACCAGACTTGAAACCGATATTTAATCAGCCGATTTACGGTGACTTTCAATTTTTCAAACAATACGCTTGAAAGGACTTTAAATGCCACACTGAGGTTGATTCCGCGATAGTTGGCACAGTTTGCAGGAGACCCTTATTGTGGACTAGGCAAAGAACGCCTAGATTTCAATCGTCAGACACACACTCGTACGATCATATTTTGCAAAGAAGCTGAAGAATCTCCTCGCCCCCGTATTTAAATAGCTCTGCAAGAAATTCATCAGCGCCCGCGCAATTGTTGTTTTTTAATCTGATTGTAGTTATTCTGACTTCGTCATAATCGGGCGGGAGACATTAATACCCTCATAATGGATTTCGGGTTTATCATCGTTGGACGGTATATCGCTGTCTCCATTAAGGAAGGAAGAAGAAGTAATTTTCCGTTGGCCCCGGGTTTAAAACCTACCGTCTGTCGCCAAATTTTTCGTATAATTTTTTAACGTTATTCATGGCGGCTAGCAGCTTATCATCGTGGCACTCACGCCATTCTTTTTCGACTTTTTTCTTCCTATAGAGGCGTCTCGTTTGGCGACCACCGTGATGTGATGGTAGCGTGCTTCGCCTACCACACCGTATGCCCTGGGTTCACATCCCGGACAATGCAACATCAAAATTTTAGAAATAAGGTTTTTCAATTACAAAAAATTTTTTCTAAGCGGGGTCGCCCCTCGGCAGTGTTTGGCAAGCGCTCCGGGTGTATTTCTGCCATGAAAAGCTCTCAGTGAAAACTCATCTGTCTTGCAGATGCCGTTCGGAGTCGGCATAATACATGTAGGTCCCGTCCGGCCAATTTGTAGGGAACAGGGAGACAAGGTTTTACTCAAATAAATAAAACTCAGTTGACCGCATTCAAAAAGCGACGACCGACGAACTAGACAAGGTTCCTATAAAGGATGTTTCCGACTCATTTGACAAATTGTATGAGCGTACAAAGAAGTGTAACGAAGTGAAGGGAGAGTTTATTAAATAATAAACAAGAATTAGCTCAAAGTGCATACCGGTATTTTTTATAATGAAAAGATTCGGTTATTTTTAGAACAGAGGGTGTAGAACTCTTCAAGCGGAAATTTCAACTAGAATGATGAATGAGTGAATGATTAACGATGGATGACAAATAAATAAATGTATTGTAACGAATTTGGGGATTTTCTGATATTATGCACCTTCTGCTAAAGTTCGTATCGCTGAACTATCGAATAACTCCAATATCCAATATTGTAATATGGCCTTTACACTGAAAAAATGGTGCTAGTAAAATCAACAAATCGGTTCTGTTGTTCTTGACTTAACGGAGGTTCGGTGAAATTCATCGATTTATGGTTAATATGACCGAGTTCTTTGTCAAACGAACATATTAGCTTAGTCATTTCAACAGAAGAGAAATTGACGCTCTTAAGTTAACAAAATTCTGTAAAATTGACAGATTCCTGGTCAATCTAACTGATTTTTCTGTTAACACAACTGATCTTACAGGTCATTTCAACGGCGATAAACAGTCAATACATGAGCAAATTTCAAAGAGAATTTTAAGCTCCCTGCGCTCTCTACTTTATACTTATGACGATGGTGCCACTTGTTAAAAAAAAACACCAAAATAAGAAAACCATCAAATCGAAAAAACACACAAAATGGGAAAACAACAAAAACTAGTTTTTCAGTTATCAATACAAAACGAAAACCCCTTTTTTGAATTTACTGTGCAAAAAATTATGAGATACCGGGACACCTATTCTTTGGGTACAATTTTGCAACTTCTCTTCCAAACGAAATGCGAAATTGCGCCCTCTTGTTGCAAAAGTTTTGTTTGAATGAGCAGGTTTTTTCCAAAGTTAGTAACATTTTGTTCAAGTCTTTACCAATTTTCACTCACGCGGACGATTTTAATAAGTTAATAAAAAAATATCCTTTTTTAATGTTGATGTTTCCGACAACATAAAAGTTTGAGTTGTTTTGGAATCGTTTCAACTTAAAGTGTTACGAAAATTAAACTTGCCGAATTACATGTAAAGTTACTCCAGTGTTGAGTTACCTTCCTGCGATTTGATTCTTTACTTTTCAATAACTTACAAGTACTCTTTTTAAAATTTTACGTCAAACATTTATACTACAAGTTTTGTTCGAAACAATCTAGTGAGGCAACTACATGCGAGAGAAAAAATTGAGAATGGGCTGAGCTGCAACCGAAAGAGTTGAGAATCAATTTTTTTACTACTATTTTCATTTCTATTTGCAAAGCGAAGTTCAAAACTATAAATTAAATAAATTATAAAATATAAAATTTGGTGAAAGTGCGTTTAATAAAACAAAATAATAAAGAGTATAATGTTTAATGTGTGCCAGCATATTTGATGTAGCTCCATTGACGTTCGGTTAGTAAGCGCCACCGTGGTGTGATAGTAGCGTGTTCCGCCTGCCACACCGCATGCCCTGGGTTAGCACCCCGGGCAAAGCAAAATCAAAATTTTAGAAATAAGGTTTTTCAATTAGAAGAAAATTTTTCTAAGCGGGGACGCCCTCGGCAGTGTTTGGCAAGCGCTCCGAGTGTACTTCTGCCATGAAAAGCTCCCCGTGCAAACTCGTCTGCCTTGCAGATGCCGTTCGGTGTCCGCATAAAACATGTAGGTCCCGTCTGGCCAATTTGTAGGCAAAATCAAGAGGGCCACGAGGCAAATTGGAAGAGAAGCTTGGCCTTAGATCCCTTCGGAGGTTATCGCGCCTTACATTTATTTATAAATTTATGTATATGGCAACATAGTTACTTTCGTACAAAGCTGTCGCAAAAACTTTTTTTGTTCATTTGACTACTTAAACGGTTAATTACGAATCAACGATTTGTGCGCAGTTGATTCAACATCTTGTTGCGATGGATTAAAAATAACAGAAATTTCGGTCGAATTGACCCGTATTTCGGCTGATTTTACCAGCCTTTTTCTTTCAGTGTATTTAGTCTACTTTGGGACTGGTAAAATTATACTTCAGTATCGCGTACTTCACAAAAGCGTGGTTAAATCAAACGGATCATACATTTTAAAAGAGGTTACTTCGACTAGGTATTTTAGCTTATCTGTCGATTCGACTACTGATGTATCGCATATTGATCAATTGTCTATTATTTTAAGATATGTTTCTCCGAACGATTTTCAACCAGTCGAAAGGTTTATAACTTTTTTTTAGTTCAGTTTTAGTCATACTCGTGAAAGTCTAGCGAATCAAACTTTAAAGTTTCTTACTGAAGGCTGTGATTTATATATTCAAAATTGTAGAGGACAATCATATGACAACGCATTAAACATGTCCGGAAAGTATAAAGGTGTGCAAGCAAGAATATTGAGTTTGAATGAGAATGAGATCTATGTTCCCTGTTCCGCACATTCCCTTAATTTGGTTGGAGAGCATGCTGTGAAGTGATGTTTTTATGCAGTAGATTTTTTCGCCATTTTGCAGGAATTATATAATTTTTTTCCGCTTCCACTTATCTTTGAGGCGTATTAAAAAATAAAATAAACAATGAGAAAACTTCGAAGACATTCGAAACATTCGAAGACACGCTGGGAAGCACATTCGAATGCAGTTTACGATTCATTTGATATCATATTAGAGGCTTTAGAAATCAGTGCTGATGATGAATCACAAAATACTGATACTCGTTATAAGGCGACGTGTATCGCGAATAAAATGCAAAAATTTGAATTTTTTTTTCATGTTGATTTTATGGAACTATATTTTGACTGCTATGCATTCAGTGAGTAAGTCATTTCAAAGTGAAAAAGCAGATTTGCAAACGTGTGGTGTTTTTATGGATTGTTAGAAGAGAGTTTAGTTCATTCCGTGAAAAGTTCAATGATTTCGAGGAAAAAACAAAACAATTATTACCTGGTGTAGGTTATACAGAAATCGTAAAACGTACTCGTCGTAGAAAAAGCCAACCTAATGACGGAAATGCTCCAGAAGTGCAGAAGTAGAATTTTCGCCTCGCGATGATTTTAGTACAAAAAGTTTCCTGGAAATCATCGACAATCTTCACAGTGAAATCAAACGACATGCGAAAGCGTATATGGAAGTTTCAGAAAGATTTGCATTTCTCATCAACTTTTCTCTAAGTCATGGAGACCTCGACGAAGCTATAAATAACTTAGTTCATTTTTATTCTAGAGATTTGGAAGAACTTTTCATTGAAATGAAAAAATTCCAAAGTTATGTGAACTCCAGATACACTGATGCACAAAAACTCAGTCATTTGTATAAGATTCTAATGGAAGATCAATTAGCCGATGTATTTCCTAACACAGAAGTAGCCTTTCGGATTTTTTAACATTAATGATTACAAATTGTTCTGCTGAACGATCCTTCTCGCAATTAAAAAGATTCAAAGCTGCTGAAAGAGCTACAATGCGACAAGAGCGACTCGAGATGTTAGGTATACTGTGCATTGAGTCAGATTTATTGAATAAAATCGACAGTGAAGATATAATTGTTGAATTTGCCGAAAACAAATGTAGAAAACGACATGTTTAAAATGTAGATAGTAATTTTATTGATATTATTACATTGTGACAATAAAATTTTTATGAAAGATAAAACTTTTCTTTTTTTGTAATGGAAAAAAGAAGGGAACGGACGTGAAAAAAGGGCCCCAAATTGATGGTTGCCTAGAGTCCCGTTGAGGGTTAATCCGGCCCTGCTTGTAGAAGTGACATCAAACTACTTTGGAGTTCGAGGAGGACAAGCATACGTGGCGCCGAGTCGAGTAAAGTCTTTGGAAAGATTATATATTGAGGACCCAGATTGTAAAAAATTGTCAGGAAAGAGTACTTGTAATAATTAGTCATTAAATGAACTAAATAGAATGAGAAATAATAGGCAATTAAATAAAGACTAAAACTTGGAAATAAAATAATTAAAAAAAATTTTAATTTAAACGGTTTTATTGAAAACAATACTTACATGAAATAATAATAATACTAAAAGCTAGAAAAGAATTGGGTAGGTCCTAGTTACTAGTGATCACGCTCCTCATCAATCTAGGGCGTTGATAGGACAATTAAATAAAAGCGTTAGACGCATCAAATTTCAATTGATAATCATAAGTAACACCAACCGAACCTTAATCAGGTTATGCTACGCCTCACATTTTTAGAAATTTCACGCGCCCAACGCTTTTTCTTTTTCTGAACAACTCCCTAGATTGATGACTAGTACTTAAGATTATAATTTATTATTCTTCTTATAATTACTTCATGTAAGTATTGTTTTAATAAAACCATTTAATTTAAAATTATATTTTTTAATTCTATTTTTTATGGTTTGAAACAAAAAGTCCTGTAGGGGTGAAGCTAAGACAGTGCGTTCACAAACTTGTACTCTTTTGCAAGACAAAAACATCAAATCAAACGTAAACCTGGTGCTAAGCAACAAACGCAGAAACTTTATTTTAATCCATCCAAAAAAGTACTATAAGCAGATATAATTTTTGTAGTATTCGGTTCTTTTTCTGCAATAAATCACCCAAAATTATGAAACAATATGCAGGGTGAATATTGCTGGACTCTCACACATACCCATCAAAGAAAATGTGGACCTTAAATGAGGCTGATCTCATTCAATCAGAGGCAAAGCGACAACGTCTGAAAATCGGAGCGGATCGTGAATACCTCCGAACTAGTATTCGCTTCAATAACTAAAACAGCTTCACGATTCTGTATGTATGTACAACAAAGCTTGGTGGACAGAACCACTAAAAACATACTTAAAAAAACTGCATTTATTTCAATGATAGGTAAGTATAGTCGGAGTTTTGAAAACACTGCGAGATCATCGTGCATTGGGGAACTTGAGCGTCGGTCGTAGGGCAATAGTGGTTTATGAAGTCTTGTCTAACATTGAGCGGATATGCTACCTGCTCCGGTGTTTGCGAGTAGATGGCGGTTTTCAAGCCAAAATATGGGTGGAAGGTTGTACTTATGAATGCCAAAAGCTACAATACGCGAGTGAGTATATCGACGATTTTAAGCAAATGGAAAGGGTAGGATATGGTCCGGAAAAAGACAGATCCTAAAGACTGCCGGATCACTTTAGTGCCTTTTAGGCGAAAGTGGTTGTCGTGACTCCACTAGTAGCATTTTTTTAGGAAAACTGCATTACCTGCATCCAAGTCATCTGTTTGCATAGATAGGCTATTAGGCTTTATTTCTTTAGTTTACAGGTACATGAATTCATAGCCTAGCTGTCCAATAATAGCTAAAGATGGGCAGAATGCAGTAGCTAATGTAGATTTGTATAGCCAATGAATTTATAAAATTAGCAAATTAAGTGTGTTGCAGTTAATCAGTGTTGCAGTATCTTTTCTATAGTCCGAACTAGTGTACAAATTTACAGTTTAGAACTAGTGCTTTTGTTGGTACTATTCCGTTTTATCCCCTTTTAAATAGCTCCAAATAGCTCGGAATATCAATTGGAAAGGCTTTAAAGTGTAGGGAAGGATGGCATACTATCACACTAGTACGTATTTAGTACTTTAAGTCTAGTTCTTAACCAGAAATTTGTATCACTAGTTACTGACCCCCCTTCAAGGTATGTATATAAAAAGTCCAAAAACAAAATCGAAATGTGGAGTTGATAACGGCTACAATCCCTGTTTTTTGCTTTTTAGTAGAATGGACAGCGGCGCTTAGCTGTGGTGAATTTACGATGGTAGTGTTGACTGACTGGAGGAGAGTGTTGCGGCTACCGGAAAACGGCACGAGCAGAATTGAAAAAACAAAGAATGAATAAACAAAAATATCTACAAGAAATATAATATGTAAAATAGCATGTGACAGAGTTTTAGGGAAAAAGGCTCAGTTTCATAATATTTGCAATCAGCGGAATATATAAGCCAAATTATTTTTATACTCAGCTGAGCAGAGCTCACAGAGTATATTAACTATGTTCGCATAACGGTAATCCGTAATGGCATAAACTAATCGAGATAGATATAGACTTCTATATAACAAAATGATCTGGGCGAATAAAGAAATTCATTTAGCCATGTCCGTCCGTCCGTCCGCCTGTCCGTAAACACGATAACTTGAGTAAATTTTGAGGTATCTTGATGAAATTTGGTACGTACGCTCCTGGGCACTCATCTCAGATGACCATTTAAAATGAACAAAATCTGACTACAACCACGCCCACTTTTTCGATATCGAAAATTTCGAAAAACCGAAAAAGTGCGATAATTCATTACGAAAGACGGCTAAAGCCATGAAACTTGGTAGGTGCGTTGACCTTATGACGCAAAATAGAAAATTAGTAAAATTTTGGGCAATGGGCGTGGCACCGCCCACTTTTAAAAGAAGGTAATTTAAATGTTTTGCAAGCTATAGTTTCGCAGTCGTTGAAGATATCATGATGAAATGTGGCAGGAACGTTACTTCTATTACTGTATGTATATTAGGTAAAAATTAGCAAAATCGGATGACGAACACGCCCACTTAAAATTTTTTTTTTAATTAATTTTAATTAAAATTTTAACAAACAAGTAAAGAAGGTTAAGTTCGGGTGTAACCGAACATTACATACTCAGTTGAGAGCTATGGTGACAACATAAGGGAAAATAACCATGTAGGAAAATGAACCGAGGGAAACCCTGGAATGTGTTTGTATGACATGTCTATCAAATGAAAGGCACTAAAGAGTATTTTAGGAGGGAGTGGGCCATAGTTCTATAGGTGGACGCCATTTTGGGATATCGCCATAAAGGTGGATCAGGGTTGACTCTAGAATTTGTTTGCACGATATGGGTATCAAATGAAAGGTGATAATGAGGGTTTTAAAAGGGAGTGGTGGTCGAGATATCGCCATAAAGATGGACCAGGGGTGACTCTAGAATATGTTTGTACGATATTGGTATCAAATTAATGGTATTAATGAGAGTTTTAAAAGGGGGTGGTGGTAGTTGTATATGTGATGGCGTTTTCCAGATATCGATCAAAATGTGGACCAGGGTGAACCAGAACATCATCTGTTGGATACCGCTAATTTATTTATATATGTAATACCTTCCAAGATTTCAAAGGTTTTTTATTTCGCACTGCAGAACTTTTTCATTTTCTTCTACTTAATATGGTAAGTGTCACACCCATTTTACAAAGTTTTTTCTAAAGTTATATTTCGCGTCAATAAACCAATCCAATTACCACGTTTCATCCCTTTTTTCGTATTTGGTATAGAATTATGGAATTTTTCGTAATTTTCGATATCGAAAAAGTGGGCGTGGTCATAGTCGGATTTCGTTCATTTTTTATACCAAGATAAAGTGATTTCAGATAAGTACGTGAACTAAGTTCAGTAAAGATATGTCGATTTTTGCTCGAATTATCGTGTTAAGGGCAGACGGAAGACTGCGTATAAAAACTGGGCGTGGCTTCAACCAATTTCGCCAATTTTCATAGACAACAGTTAGCGTCATAAAATCTATGCCACTACCAAATTTAAAAAGGATTGGCAAATTTTTGTTCGATTTATGGCATTAAAAGTATCCTAGACAAATTAAATGAAAAAAGGCAGAGTCATAGCCTAGCTGTCCAATAATAGCTAAAGATGGGCAGAATGCAGTAGCTAATGTAGATTTGTATAGCCAATGAATTTATAAAACTAGCAAATTAAGTTTCATCATATTACTTAGTTCATACAATATTATTAATAAATTATTCATGATGTCGGAATGGACGCACTGCGAGTACCATATTGTGAGTTTGTTGAGAGGCTGGAAACAAATATTTTCAAACGTATCCTTTCCTTATTATAATATTAAGTTGTTGACGTGACGGCTATAGCAAAAGTAATTAGATATTTGAACTATTGTTGAGTATGTTGTCAGAATGGGCAGGATATCGAACAATATAAGGATTCAAAGAAGCAATAGGGAGTATTGGAACAGGATAGGGTCAATTTTAGTTATTTTTTCATCATGTTGTGCCAATTAGATAAGCTTAAAAAAAATAGAAATATCATTCTTGTTATGACCTACAGATACTTGTTTTTTAGCAGTGGAACTGATTTTCAAAAAATCTCAATTTTATTTCATAAAATGCCGAATGTATTTCTGAATTTCCAAATTTATTCCAGAAAATCCCAAATGTTAGATTAGGTTAGGTTCAAGTGGCTGCCGTTCACATCGGAGCAGCACACTTAGGCCTTTATAGGCCCATTGTGAAACCACACGGATTTGTTCCTACTCTCCTAATCAAACCACTTCGTTGAGTTTGTGAAGCTAACTAAGCGTCGTGTATTGACCTCAGCTATATCAGATCTACGAGAAACATCTTGCCCTTAAAATGTTGCGTTCTTCTACCGAGCGCTGGGCATTCACAGAGTAGATGCCTAACAGTTTCAGGCTCATCTTCGTTGCCGCAGCTTCTACAATAATCATTAAATGGAGCGCCAATCCTTTCCGCATGCGTTTCAATACAAACATGACCAGTGAGAAGACCTACAACGCAGGAAAGATCCCTCTTACGGAGGGTGATAAGCTCTCGCGATCTCTTCTCATTCCATTCCAGCCATGCGTTTTTGACGTGTGGCATCTATCATGATGCTTCCACCTGGTTCCCGCTTCCATCAGTAGAGCCCCCTTATTTTGAGCTTGCAGGTGGAGAGCGGCATGCCCAACCTCTTCCAGGATGGTGAAAGTGGAAGGGAGGTACCCTTTCTCGCAAGCTCATCCGCCATCTCATTACCTGGTATGCCCTTATGTCCCGGAACCCATACCACATGCAGAGTAAACTCTTCAGCCATCACGTTAAGTGATCTGCGACAGCCTACTACAGTTTCAGAGCTAGTTGTGGCAGAGTCCAGGGCTTTCAGTGCTGCTTGACTGTCTGATAAAATATATATGTGCTTCTGAGAGACTGCCTTCTACCTAAGGCAGTCCACAGCATCTTGTATGGCCACAAGCTCGGCCTGAAATACGCTACAGTGATCTGGACTGCGAAACGATCTTTGTATCTCCAATCATTCCGAATAGACACCCCCTCTGACACTGTTATCTAGTTTAGATCCATCTGTATAGATCTGAATGCTGTTAGTGGGCCAATCAGGGTCATTTACCCATTGTTCCCTCTCAGGGATTAATATATCGTATCCCTTGTTAAAGTTGGTATGTTGTTTGTAGAAATCTGTCCATTCTGTTATGCAGAATCTTTCGAGAATTTCAATATGGTTGCAGTGAGACCATGTGGTCAGTTTCTTCAGCCTAACAGCTGCACATGGTGCATATTTTATGCCTACTATATCTATGGGTAGTAAGTTCAGTATTACATACATAGCCTCCGTTGCCGTTATGCGGATGGCTCCGAATATGCATATTA
The DNA here is from genome assembly GCF_040869045.1 of Eurosta solidaginis. Lineage (NCBI taxonomy): Eukaryota > Metazoa > Arthropoda > Insecta > Diptera > Tephritidae > Eurosta > Eurosta solidaginis. The sequence continues at coordinate 239,506,771 of NC_090323.1, forward strand.
GTGCAGATCTTTGCACCTTTTGATGAGCAAGAACCGTCGAGGATTTATTCAAGGCGGGCCACCATACCGCCACCCCGTATAGCAATACTGGCCTGATTATGACCGTGTATATCCAATGTGCTATCATAGGGGACATACCCCATTTCCGTCCAATTACCCCTTTACATGTGTAGAGGGCAACCGTGAGCCCTAGATAGTTGGCGGACTCACTTAACTTAAGTACTGTGTATGCCAGCACTGGAGTTGAGAGAGGTGGTATCTTATACCTCCTCGTAAACAGCACCAGCTATGTTTTATTTGGATTCACGCCCAGACCATTATCAACGGCCCATGCTTCGACCCTTCTTAATTCCACCTGCATCATATCGCAGAGAATTTGTGGAAACTTCCCACTTATCACCGAGGCAAGGTCGTCAGCATATGCTACAATTTTACAGCCCCTTTCCTCCTCCATGTCCTTTAGCAACTGATTCACCGCCAAGACCAACAGCAGACGGGATAGGACTCCACCTTGAGGAGTTCGCCTACTGACGAACCTGCTCACCGATACTCCTGCAAGTTCTGCCTGTACTACCCTGCATAGCAGCAATTGGTGCACAAGACCCACCAGCTGAGATCTCCAAGGACCAATCCAATTGAAAATTCGTAGTAAAAATAAATTTATTAATAACAAGTAATGGTGTCTAAGTTCGGGTGTAACCGAACATTATATACTAAGCGTGAGTTTCAATTGTAGATTTCATTTCAGATAAACTACTTTTCTACATAACACGTGGCACCGCCCGTTAAAAAAAAAATGTTTCCCCATTTCCTCTTACAATAAAACTTGATAAGTGAAATATCATTGATTCAAAACTATTTTTTGCTAAGTTATAGCTTATTATTCTACTCTACGACCCTTTTAAACGTGTTTTATACAAAAGTGGGCGTGGTCTTAAACCGATCTCGTCCATTTTTACTAGAAATATTTTCTGCTATAAGGAAAATATGTGTACAAAATTTCATTGCGATCCGTTAATTTTTCTTCGAGTTGTGGCTCCCGAAATATAGAAAATTGCTTAGTCATAAATGCCATGCCCATTTTTTTAAATTTGAAGTATTTCCTATTTATTGTAATAAATCCACTTGGGGAATGAAATAATATTGATATAAAGCTCTTTTTTGCAAATATATAGCTTATTTTATCCGTCCACGACCCTTTTAAAAATCTTTATATAAAAGTGGGTGTGGTCCTTAACCGATTTCGTTAGTTTTTCTTCAGAGCATTCCTTATGGTAAAGGCAACCTCTCTGGCGAATTTTGTTACGATAGGTTTAACGATTTTTGATTTATGATTAATAATATTTGTAAAATTTATTTTATCAAAAGTGGGCGGTGCCACGCCCATTTTAAAAATGTTTTCCAAATTTTTATCGAGTCTCAATATCAGTGCACATGTCAAATTTCAACATTCTGGGTGTATTATTTACAAAATTATCAGGTTTTTTGTGGTTTCCCAAATTTTATATATATAAAAAGTAGGCGTAGTTATCATCCGATTTCAATCATTTTCAATACCAATCTATTCTGGGTCCAGATAAACTAGTGTAGCAAATTTGGTGAAGATATCTTAATATTTACTCAAGTTAACGTGCTAACGGACGGACGGGCATGGCTCAATCAAATTTTTTTCTATACTGAGGCTTCTGATATCTGAAAGCATATATATATCTCGATTCCTTTATACCTGTACAACCAACCGTTATCCAATCAAAGTTAATATATTCTGTGTGCAAAGCACGCTGAGTATAAAAATGAACACAGTAGCAAGAGCTATCCAGCACTCAACTTCTTTTGTGAGATGCCTCAAGAAGACGTGACGTGTCTGTTGGAATGGACACTTTAGGCCTATTACCGTTCTATAAAAACTTGGATTGTGAAAAAAGTTTCAATTTGTTTCTATCATAGAGTTTTTTCTTCTACCCTTTCGTCAATGCTTATTAATAATAAACCTTTCAAATCAAATCAAAACGCATTGAATGTTGTTTCTAGTATTGTACAAGAAATCAGTCAAGAAGTCAGCTAAAACGTGAAAAAGTTTGGTTTCATTCCAGAGGTTTTTATCATATCAAATCATGTGAGATATTTTTTCGCTTTTTTCACTGGACGTGATTCGGAACTGCTATGAAAACAGAAAAAACTTCGGCTCCACGAATATGTTTTTTAAGAGTTTTAACAATCTTCGGAACTGCCGCAGTTTTTTTTATTTCTTATAATCGCTTACATTAATTTGTGTTGGGTGTTTATTGGTATTGCACACGTTTGCCGCCATCATATTTCGATTGCCAAACAAAAGCGTACAGTTTGCGCTTAACAAAAACGCGCTTGTATTGGCGCAAAGATTTTTCGCTTAGCAATTGTTGTTTTAAGAATGTTTTGTCAGAATATGTAAGCGAAGTTCACATGCTTACATAATAGCACCAACAATAATGTATGTATGTATGTAAGTGCAATCAAAGCAGGATGCAGGAACAGTGACACCGTCAGACACGAGAAAAGCGTAGTAAAGCCGTTGAATTTTGTTTGAGCATATGCAAATTAATTTTTTTGTCCTCTTCTACTTTTTTGCAGGGAGCGTGAATAATGGTATTTTCCTGTTTTTTATGAAAAAAAAAAAATCATAGTCATTTGGATATCAGGTATTATGTAAATTTTTTTTATCTACCGTGCGAATCTGCCACATCTTTGGCAAACGATTTAGGATTTTTTTTTTGTCGATCAAAAATAACTACCTCCCGATGTTTACTTTTTTATTGAAAGTAAAACCTCAACCAGGGCCCGTGTCGTGTTAACCGATTTGTCATCAAAATCAATTTTTTAAATAACAAAAGCTTTGAAATGTGAGTCGTATTTAGGACATATATGCACTAACGGGTACGCGTACTTATTTATTAGATCCAACATTTAGTACTGTTTTACCACGCTTATTGTCATCATCCGGTGGCAAAATCCTGAGCCAGATAAATAATTTTGCATGTAAATGCAACAACTACGATTTGAGCCAGATAAATCCAGATAGAAGTCTGGTTCAATTTGTGAGCCAGATAATTTGTTAATTACTTCTTTTTAGTTTGGCAACGCTGCCTTTAATAAACCTACTTTTTCAAAAAATAGAGTCGCTGATAAGCCTTTCGCCATATGAGTTAAATGAAAAACAGCGGTGGCATCTGCCTATCACATTTCACGGTGCGAAAATTTCGGGACATCTGCTTCTCAAGTTTATCAATGATCCAGAGCATTTCCGTGAGAATTGAGCGTGAGCCGGAGCTGTAAAACTCACTGGAAGACGGCATATATTAGCTCGCTTGCATGATGTATGCTTGTTTGAAACTCTCTAGGCTAGGCGCGCAAAGGAGGGTTAGACCCATCTAGCGGCTATTATTGAAGACTCGCAGCAGTGGTTAAATAACTAGCTGCAACATGAGCTGGGCTTAATAGCGGAGACACGAACCTCTGTGCTGCGGTGCGGGAGTCATTAATATCGTATGGGATCCTTTAATATCGTGAGAGTGAAATCGATTTTAGATACGTTATCGTAAAAAACGTTTCTGCGCCAGTTTGATGTTTAGCAGATCGGAAATGAAAATACATATTGCGGTACATGTTGGTGTTTACCCTGTAGGTGAAATTTTCTAGTTCGAAACTTATGCGTTTCTAAGTACTGCATTCGGAACCACTACTAGTTTGTTGTCTATCTCTTTTACATCTTTTCAACAGGCGAATTTCACATGGCGATGTCTTAGGCGGTACAAATTGTCAGTGTTGCAGTATCTTTTCTATAGTCCGAACTAGTGTACAAATTTACAGTTTAGAACTAGTGCTTTTGTTGGTACTATTCCGTTTTATCCCCTTTTAAATAGCTCCAAATAGCTCGGAATATCAATTGGAAAGGCTTTAAAGTGTAGGGAAGGATGGCATACTATCACACTAGTACGTATTTAGTACTTTAAGTCTAGTTCTTAACCAGAAATTTGTATCACTAGTTACTGACCCCCCTTCAAGGTATGTATATAAAAAGTCCAAAAACAAAATCGAAATGTGGAGTTGATAACGGCTACAATCCCTGTTTTTTGCTTTTTAGTAGAATGGACAGCGGCGCTTAGCTGTGGTGAATTTACGATGGCAGTGTTGACTGACTGGAGGAGAGTGTTGCGGCTACCGGAAAACGGCACGAGCAGAATTGAAAAAACAAAGAATGAATAAACAAAAATATCTACAAGAAATATAATATGTAAAATAGCATGTGACAGAGTTTTAGGGAAAAAGGCTCAGTTTCATAATATTTGCAATCAGCGGAATATATAAGCCAAATTATTTTTATACTCAGCTGAGCAGAGCTCACAGAGTATATTAACTATGTTCGCATAACGGTAATCCGTAATGGCATAAACTAATCGAGATAGATATAGACTTCTATATAACAAAATGATCTGGGCGAATAAAGAAATTCATTTAGCCATGTCCGTCCGTCCGTCCGCCTGTCCGTAAACACGATAACTTGAGTAAATTTTGAGGTATCTTGATGAAATTTGGTACGTACGCTCCTGGGCACTCATCTCAGATGACCATTTAAAATGAACAAAATCGGACTACAACCACGCCCACTTTTTCGATATCGAAAATTTCGAAAAACCGAAAAAGTGCGATAATTCATTACCAAAGACGGCTAAAGCCATGAAACTTGGTAGGTGCGTTGACCTTATGACGCAAAATAGAAAATTAGTAAAATTTTGGGCAATGGGCGTGGCACCGCCCACTTTTAAAAGAAGGTAATTTAAATGTTTTGCAAGCTATAGTTTCGCAGTCGTTGAAGATATCATGATGAAATGTGGCAGGAACGTTACTTCTATTACTGTATGTATATTAGGTAAAAATTAGCAAAATCGGATGACGAACACGCCCACTTAAAATTTTTTTTTTAATTAATTTTAATTAAAATTTTAACAAACAAGTAAAGAAGGTTAAGTTCGGGTGTAACCGAACATTACATACTCAGTTGAGAGCTATGGTGACAACATAAGGGAAAATAACCATGTAGGAAAATGAACCGAGGGAAACCCTGGAATGTGTTTGTATGACATGTCTATCAAATGAAAGGCACTAAAGAGTATTTTAGGAGGGAGTGGGCCATAGTTCTATAGGTGGACGCCATTTTGGGATATCGCCATAAAGGTGGATCAGGGTTGACTCTAGAATTTGTTTGCACGATATGGGTATCAAATGAAAGGTGATAATGAGGGTTTTAAAAGGGAGTGGTGGTCGAGATATCGCCATAAAGATGGACCAGGGGTGACTCTAGAATATGTTTGTACGATATTGGTATCAAATTAATGGTATTAATGAGAGTTTTAAAAGGGGGTGGTGGTAGTTGTATATGTGATGGCGTTTTCCAGATATCGATCAAAATGTGGACCAGGGTGAACCAGAACATCATCTGTTGGATACCGCTAATTTATTTATATATGTAATACCTTCCAAGATTTCAAAGGTTTTTTATTTCGCACTGCAGAACTTTTTCATTTTCTTCTACTTAATATGGTAAGTGTCACACCCATTTTACAAAGTTTTTTCTAAAGTTATATTTCGCGTCAATAAACCAATCCAATTACCACGTTTCATCCCTTTTTTCGTATTTGGTATAGAATTATGGAATTTTTCGTAATTTTCGATATCGAAAAAGTGGGCGTGGTCATAGTCGGATTTCGTTCATTTTTTATACCAAGATAAAGTGATTTCAGATAAGTACGTGAACTAAGTTCAGTAAAGATATGTCGATTTTTGCTCGAATTATCGTGTTAAGGGCAGACGGAAGACTGCGTATAAAAACTGGGCGTGGCTTCAACCAATTTCGCCAATTTTCATAGACAACAGTTAGCGTCATAAAATCTATGCCACTACCAAATTTAAAAAGGATTGGCAAATTTTTGTTCGATTTATGGCATTAAAAGTATCCTAGACAAATTAAATGAAAAAAGGCAGAGTCACGCCCATTTTGAAATTTTCTTTTATTTTTGTATTTTGTTGCACCATATTATTACTGGAGTTGAATGTTGACATAATTTACTTATATACTGTAAAGATATTAAATTTTTTGTTAAAATTTTACTTTATTTTTTTTTTTAAAGTGGGCGTGGTCCTTCTCCGATTTTTCTACTTTTTATTAAGCGTACATATAGTAATAGGAGTAACGTTCATGCCAAATTTCATCATGATATCTGCAACGACTGCCAAATTACAGCTTGCAAAACTTTTAAATTACCTTCTTTTAGAAGTGGGCGCTGCCACGCCCATTGTCCAAAGTTTTACTAATTTCTATTCTTCGTCATAAGTTCAACCCACCTACTAAGTTTTATCGCTTTATCTGTCTTTGGTATTGAATTATCGCACTTTTTCGGTTTTTCGAAATTTTCGATATCGAAAATTGGACGTGGTTATAGCCCGATATCGTTCATTTTAAACAGTGATCTGAGATGGGTGCTCAGGAACATACATACCAAATTTCATCAAGATACCTCTAAATTTACTCAAGTTATCGTGTTAACGGACGGACGGACGGACGGACATGGCTCAATCAAATTTTTTTTCGATCCTGATGACTTTGATATATGGAAGTTTATACCTATCTCGATTCCTTTATACCTGTACAACCAACCGTTATCCAATCAAACTTAATATACTCTGTGAGCTCTGCTCAACTGAGTATAAAATTTTAATATCTTTACAGTATATAAGTAAATTATGTCAACATTCAACTCCAATAATGATATGGTGCAACAAAATACAAAAATAAAAGAAAATTTCAAAATGGGTGTGGCTCCGCCCTTTTCCATTTAATTCGTCTAGAATACTTTTAATGCCATAAATCGAACAAAAATTTACCAATCCTTGTGAAATTTGGTAGGGGCATAGATTCTATGACGATAACTGTTTTCCGTGAAAATGGGCGAAATCAGTTGAAGCCACGCCCAGTTTTTATACACAGCCAACCGTCTGTCCTTCCGCTCGGCCGTTAACACGATAATTTGAGCAAAAATCGATATATCTTTACTAAACATAGTTCACGTACTTATCTGAATTCACTTTATCTTGGTATAAAAAATGGCCAAAATCCGACTATGACCGCGCCCACTTTTTCGATATCGAATATTACGAAAAATGAACAAATGCCATAATTCTATACCAAATATGAAAAAAGAGATGAAACATGGTAATTGGATTGGTTTATTAACGCAAAATATAACTTTAGAAAACACTTTGTAGAATGGGTGTGACACCTACCATATTAAGTAGAAGAAAATGAAAAAATTCTGCAGGGCGAAATCAAAAACCCTTAGAATATTGGCAGGAATACTGCTCGTGGTATTATATATATAAATAAATTAGCGGTACCCCACAGATGATGTTCTGGGTCACCCTGGTCCACATTTTGGTCGATATCTCGAAAACGCCTTCACATATACAACTACCACCACTCCCTTTTAAAACCCTCATTAATACCTTTAATTTGATACCTAAATCGTACAAACACATTCTAGTCACCTCAGGTCCACCTTTATGGCGATATCTCGAAAAGACGTACACCTATGGAACTAAGGCTCACTCCCTTTTAAAATACGCTTTAATACCTTCCATTTGAAACACATGCCATACAAAAACAATACAGGGTTACCCTAGGTTCATTTTGCTAAATTGTTATTTTCCTTTATTTTGTTTCCAAATCTCTCAGCTGAGTATGTAATGTTCGGTTACACCCGAACTTAGCTTACCTTATTTGCTAAATATATCATATACACCTCAATTTACAGAGTAAGAAGAATTTAAAACTCAAACAAGTTCAAAAAGTATATTAAAGAAGTTTATATGGAAAGAACTTAAAAAAACCCACACACGCACCAATTTTAGATTCTTTACCGGCGGCAGTTTTCCAAAATTTTTAAATTGTCGTACTTTGCTGCACCATACTACTACACACGTAAGGTATTACTTAGTAAAATTTAGTTATATACCAGAAAGTGGACGTGGTCGCCAATACATTTTACTAGCTTCGTGCCAAACATGATATCTTCAACGGCTTCTAATTATGGCTTAAAGACTTTTAAATCTTTTTCTTCCTTCTATTTGCCATCATAAAGTCAATCCACGTATCAAGTCTCTGCACGTTATCTGTCTTTGATAAGGAATTATCTAATTTTTCCTTTCTTCGAAATTGTCGATATCGAAAAAGTGGGCGTGGTTGTTTTTCACTTGCCTCCATTTTTAATACCAGTCTATTCTGCGTACAGGTAAGCCAGTATACCAAATTTCGCAAAGATATCTCAAAATTTGCTCAAGTTATAGTGTAAACGGGCAGACGATCGGGGGGACATGACTCAATCAAAGTCTTTTTCGCTTTATGCCATTACACGCTACCGTTATCCAATCAAAATTATAAACCCTTGCTTCTACGCAGCTTACACGCTAGTTAAAAAATTATATACGCGGACGCACTGAAATGAGACATAAATAAAAGAGTCCGAAATGACTCCGAAATCGATAAGAATTGAGAGTTCTGTGGTTCTTTATAAATAAATTTTATGCTGATATAAACTTTATTTTCTGAATTTTTTTCACAAAACCTCTAAAAAATAAAAGCAAACATGATGCATCATCATCCCTAGAGCAATCATACATCAATCACTTAGGACAACCTTTTTAGCCAAACCTTCGCCGATTTTGAAATTAAATGGAAGCCTAAATTGAAATTGCACTACAATTTTCTTCCAACCTTAGAATGTCGATTACAGGAATCCCATAACTAAGCGTTTTGGTATACTCGCTTTACAACGTTAACTTCTCCTCAAAAGGCACTTTAAACCTTCAAAAAAAAAAAAAAAAAAAATACTGATGTTTATGGTTAAAAAGGCTTTAACAAAAGACTCTTAGACTGAGGAAAAAGTTACATAAAAGACGAAGAAAAGAGAAAGTTAAGATCATTCTTTACTGCTACTACTTATTGATGTAGCCCCTGATGACGATATCCGATGGAAATCGAAATATATTGGGAAAAAAAACAAACTAGTGTTTTATTAAAATTGACCTTGAGCCGGCTAAATAAATGAATACTTTAGACAGATCATCGGACAGTTTCCGATGACGCAATCCATGTTATATCCCGGAAAATCGCAGCAGATCTACTCCCAAGTGAAATAGACGATCTGTATAGCATTGGAATCAGCCGACCATCTGAATATGCCAAGAAAGGCGCAAGGACAAGCAATAGTTAGGGGACAGGAATCGAATGGAATGATGCTAGTTTGGAATACAAGGTAATGATACGAACGGAAGCACGACGAACTAAACTACCGTCTCACGCAGATATTGGGCGGGTACGGCGGTTTCAAGGAATATCTACATAAGCGTAGGATGGAGGAGCATCCACCGAAGTGGAAAACGCAGAACACGTAATGTTTCATTGTCCTCGTTATCATGGCGAAAGATACATAGAGCTGTTTGATAGGAGCCTTCCATTAGGAATATTTTACCCTGAATGTGCAGACGAATAGATTGTTGAACTGGTGTGAGCAAGATGGCATTTCTAGTTATGACGCAGTTGGTGCATCCTGTAGAGAAGCAGTGCCGGTCCGACAGGGTGGGGATACATGAACAGGATTCGCCTGATTTCATTGGGCCACTTGAAGTCCGATCAAAATGATTTTTTCAGAAAATCTTCTATGATATATTGAAATATATATCACAAGAGTTTCACGTTTTTATATTGGAAACTAAGAAAGAAATGTCTAAAAATCGTTCTATCTGAACGATCGGTTGTATGGGATATATTCTATATATAGCTCCGATCAAAGTATTTTTTTCAGAAAATCTTCTGTGATATATTGAAATATATATCACAAGAGTTTCGCGTTTATACCTTCTAAATTAAGGGAGAAATGGCCAAAAATCTTTCTATCTGAACGATCGGTTGTATGAGATATAACTATATATAGCTCCGATCAAAGTGATTTTTTCAGGATATCTTCTATGATATATTAGAATATATATCACCAAGTTTCACGTTTTTATATTGGAAACTAAGAAAGAAATGTCTAAAAATCGTTCTATCTGAACGATCGGTTGTATGGGATTTATTCTATATATAGCTCCGATCAAAGTATTTTTTTCAGAAAATCTTCTGTGATATATTGAAATATATATCACAAGAGTTTCGCGTTTATACCTTCTAAATTAAGGGAGAAATGGCCAAAAATCTTTCTATCTGAACGATCGGTTGTATGAGATATAACTATATATAGCTCCGATCAAAGTGATTTTTTCAGGATATCTTTTATGATATATTAAATTAAAAATCACCGAGTTTCACATTTATACTTTCTAAATTGCGGCAGGAATGACCCAAATCGTCTTATCTGAACGATCGGTTGTATGGGATATATACTATATATAGCTCCGATCAAAGTAATTTTTTCAGAAAATCTTCTATGATATATTGAAATATATATCACAAGAGTTTCGCGTTTATACCTTCTAAATTAAGGGAGAAATGGCCAAAAATCTTTCTATCTGAACGATCGGTTGTATGGGATATAACTATATATAGCTCCGATCAAAGTGATTTTTGCAGGATATCTTCTATGATATATTAGAATATATATCACCAAGTTTCACGTTTTTATATTGGAAACTAAGAAAGAAATGTCTAAAAATCGTTCTATCTGAACGATCGGTTGTATGGGATATATTCTATATATAGCTCCGATCAAAGTATTTTTTTCAGAAAATCTTCTGTGATATATTGAAATATATATCACAAGAGTTTCGCGTTTATACCTTCTAAATTAAGGGAGAAATGGCCAAAAATCTTTCTATCTGAACGATCGGTTGTATGAGATATAACTATATATAGCTCCGATCAAAGTGATTTTTTCAGGATATCTTTTATGATATATTAAATTAAAAATCACCGAGTTTCACATTTATACTTTCTAAATTGCGGCAGGAATGACCCAAATCGTCTTATCTGAACGATCGGTTGTATGGGATATATACTATATATAGCTCCGATCAAAGTAATTTTTTCAGAAAATCTTCTATGATATATTGAAATATATATCACAAGAGTTCCACGTTTATACTTTCTAAATTAAGGGAGAAATGGCCAAAAATCTTTCTATCTGAACGATCGGTTGTATGAGATATAACTATATATAGCTCCGATCAAAGTGATTTTTTCAGGATATCTTTTATGATATATTAAATTAAAAATCACCGAGTTTCACATTTATACTTTCTAAATTGCGGCAGGAATGACCCAAATCGTCTTATCTGAACGATCGGTTGTATGGGATATATACTATATATAGCTCCGATCAAAGTGATTTTTGCAGGATATCTTCTATTATATATTAGAATATATATCACCAAGTTTCACGTTTTTATATTGGAAACTAAGAGAGAAATGTCTAAAAATCGTTCTATCTGAACGATCGGTTGTATGGGATATATTCTATATATAGCTCCGATCAAAGTATTTTTTTCAGAAAATCTTCTGTGATATATTGAAATATATATCACAAGAGTTTCACGTTTATGCCTTCTAAATTAAGGGAGAAATGGCCAAAAATCTTTCTATCTGAACGATCGGTTGTATGAGATATAACTATATATAGCTCCGATCAAAGTGATTTTTTCAGGATATCTGCTATGATATATTAGAATAAAAATCACCGAGTTTCACATTTATACTTTTCAAATTGCGGCAGGAATGACCCAAATCGTCTTATCTGAACGATCGGTTGTATGGGATATATACTATATATAGCTCCGATCAAAGTAATTTTTTCAGAAAATCTTCTATGATATATTGAAATATATATCACAAGAGTTTCACGTTTATACTTTCTAAATTAAGGGAGAAATGGCCAAAAATCTTTCTATCTGAACGATCGGTTGTATGGGATATATTCTATATATAGCTCCGATCAAAGTATTTTTTTCAGAAAATCTTCTGTGATATATTGAAATATATATCACAAGAGTTTCACGTTTATGCCTTCTAAATTAAGGGAGAAATGGCCAAAAATCTTTCTATCTGAACGATCGGTTGTATGAGATATAACTATATATAGCTCCGATCAAAGTGATTTTTTCAGGATATCTGCTATGATATATTAGAATAAAAATCACCGAGTTTCACGTTTATACTTTCTAAATTAAGGAAGAAATTGCCAAAAATCGTTCTATCTGAACGATCGGTTGTATGGGATATATACTATATATAGCTCCGATCAAAGTGATTTTTTCAGGATATCTTCTATGATATATTAGAATAAAAATCACCGAGTTTCACGTTTATACTTTCTAAATGCGGCAGATATTACCAAAATCGTCTTATCTGAAGGATCGGATGTATGGAAGATATATTTTATAGTGGTCCAATCCTACCAGATCCGACAAATGTCGAATATACTACAAAAATACATCCTTGTACCAAATTTTATTGAGATATCTCTAAATTTGAGGGACTAGTTTGCGTTCAAACAGACAGACGGACGGACAGATGGACATGGCTATATCAACTCAGTTCGTCGCCCTGATCAATTCGGTATACCTAATGGTGAGTCTATCTTCTATATTTCTCAACGTTACAAACATCGGACCAAAGTTAATATACCATTTCATGTTCATGAAAGGTATAAAAACTCTGAACAACGAATGGACTGCATAATTTTTTTTTTTTTTTTTTTTTTTGTGCTGGCGAACAATTGGGTCTGGGGAATTTGGTCACTTTTTATGATCGGCAGTTCACCACAAAAAGATTCTAAACCTCTTCACCCGCTGGGATGCTTGTTTTTTCGAACAGTATTAAATTGCTTGGACCAACGAATTTCGTGCCACTTTGACGGCAACAGTGCTAACGAATGTGTTGGGCATACCAGCTCGCTGCAGTCTTTCGTGACCTTAGAGAGGTAACACGACTGATTTTTCTGATCGGTAAGCATAGTGAATATATGAATGAGTTGAATTTGAATGAACACTACACATTAATGATAGTCGAAACTTTGCGGTAACTATTTATATAATTTGGTCTCACCATTGCAGTCCAAAGCATGTCTCCTCCGGCTCCCAATGGCGTCCTAAACCTTTTTTTATCTGTAAGCCAGCCAGTAGGTTGACGAATCTTGCTATAGTGCAATACTCCCTATAGACTTTGAAGCCTTAGCAAGGTCTAGCAGTTGATGTCGTTTGGTGTTTGCTGCATCGAGGATATTGAATATTGTGCCTGAAAGCTCTTGAGAGCTTTGGTATTAAATTTGGCAAGCAATATTGCATACAAAGATTTATTTTCCCCCAATACTTACATACATATGTATATGTTGTGGTAATATTAAGGAAAAGAACCAAATCCACTCATTCCAACTGTCCGTGAAAAAATCCGATTTGGTAACTAGCGCTTTTCTTTTTTCTTGTGGTTTCATACAAAAAAATATTCCACGTAAGTATGTTTATACTCAGTTGAGCAGAGCTCACAGAGTATATTAACTTTGATTGGGTAACGGTTGGTTGTACAGGTATAAAGGAATCGAGATAGATATAGACTTCCATATATCAAAATCATCAGTATCGAAAAAAAAAATTTGATTGAGCCATGTCCGTCCGTCCGTCCGTCCGTCCGTCTGTCCGTTAACACGATAACTTGAGTAAATTTTGAGGTATCTTGATGAAATTTGGTTCTGGGCACTCATCTCAGATCACTATTTAAAATGAACGTTATCGGACTATAATCACGCCCACTTTTTCGATATCGAAAATTTCGAAAAACCGAAAAAATGCGATAATTCATTGCCAAAGACAGATAAAGCGATGAAACTTGGTAGGTGGGTTGAACTTATGACGCAGAATAGAAAATTATTAAGATTTTGGACAATGGGCGTGGCACCGCCCACTTTTAAAAGAAGGTAATTTAAAAGTTTTGCAAGCTGTAATTTGGAAGTCGTTGCAGATATCATGATGAAATTTGGCAGGAACGTTACCACTATTACTATATATGTGCTAAATAAAAATTAACAATATCGGATGAAGAACACGCACACTTTTTAAAAAAAATTTTTTTAAAAGTCAAATTTTAACAAAAAATTTAATATCTTTACTGTATATAAGTAAATTAAGTCAACATTCAATTCCAGTAATGATATGGTGCAACAAAACACAAAAATAAAAGAAAATTTCAAAATGGGTGTGGCTCCGCCCTTTTTCATTTAATTTGTCTAGGATACTTTTAACGCCATAAGTCGAACAAAAAATAACCAATCCTTTTGAAATTTGGTAGGGGCATAGATTTTATGACGATAACTGTTTTGTGTGAAAATGGGCGAAATCGGTGGAATCCACGCCCAGTTTTTATACACAGACCACCGTCTGTCCTTCCGCTCGGCCGTTAACACGATAACTTGAGCAAACTCCGACATATCTTTACTAAACTTAGTCCAGGTGCTTATCTGAACTCACTGTATGTTGGTGTAAAAAATGTCCGAAATCCGACTATAACCACGCCTACTTTTTCGATATCGAAAATTACGAAAAATTTAAAAAATGCCATAATTCTATACCAACTACGAAAAAAGGGATGAAACATGGTAATTGGATTGGTTTATTGATGCGAAATATAACTTTAGAAAAAACTTTGTAAAATAGGTTTGACACCTACCATATTAAGTAGAAGAAAATGGAAAAGTTCTACAGGGCAAAACAACAGCCCTTGGAATCGTGGAAAGAATACTCTTCGTGGTATTGCATATATAAATAAATAAGCAGTACTCGACAGATGATTTTCTGGATCATCCTGGTCCACATTTTGGTCGGTATCGCGAAAACGCCTTCACATATACATCTAAGCGCCACTCGCTTTTAAAACTCTCATTAATACCATTAATTTGATACACATATCGTACAAACATATTCTAGAGTCACCCCTGGCCCAACTTTATGGCGATATCTCGAAAAGGCGTCCACCTATAGAACTAAGGATCACTCTCTCTTAAAATACTCTTTAATATCTTACATTTGATACAAATGTCATACAACCACATTCCAGGGTTACCCTAGGTTCATTTTCCTCCATGGTGATTTTCCCTTATTTTGTCTCCATAGCTCTCAACTGAGTTACACCCGAACTTAGCCTTCCTTACTTGTTTTTATTGTCATCACTTTTCATGCGGCTTTTCGTTTATTATTCCGCTTTGGGACAAGAAAGCTTTAGTAATATCAAAATTTGAATTCCAAGTAATAATTCTTTTCCGCTCGGATAAAGTGTGCAGCAACGTAATTGAACGCCATTTGTTGCTTACACCCGCACCATAACACCTTTCCCCCCACCACTTTTTAACTAAAATGCTATATTCCGCCGTATGCTACCTCAAACAAGAGCAACGATAAATATATTTAGTAGATTTTGGTTTAAACCAGCGAAATAAATTTACATGATTGCCACCGCAAAACGACAACATTCAGCACTAGCCGTACTTAGAGTCGAAGTCCGACCCCATTTTGTGTTTGTGTCCGATAATACCTTCCTTTTACGCTCGTCTACGCCGCATGCAATTTTTCATTTGGGGGGTTTATACGGATATATATTTATATGCTTACTTACAGATGCAGTTACATATTCCATCATGGTTACACTACACAGCATTACAATGTAAATACATACCGTACTCGTACTTCCATGTGAATAATCATAATGACTCTTATCGCATTCTCTTTGATACTCTACATTTGCAGTTTTCAACCAAAAACATACATATCTACCTAATACCTTATTTGTTAATGGGAAGGCATACAATTTTAATTTTCATCCTTATTTGGAAATAAAGCCTAATTGCATACCTCGGCGATAGAAATAACCTGAGTTTATTCCATACCCACTTTAATGCACCTGAGGAAGGGCAATATGAGTTAGCTGCCTTGCAAAATATGTCTGCTCCACAAGTCCTCATAGAGGGAAAGCAGTTATCAGCTAAACGACGCGCAAAACGCACTAAGTATGATAATGGAAGCTTCGTGAATAGCGAGACCTACTTAATTGACACATAACTGTTTAACCCTGTCTGAAACCATGTTTAGCTTCGAACGGCTTCTTTGTACTATCGAATGCGACTTTAAGATCGACGAAGAGGTGAAATGTGTCAATATTTTCCCCCAATTTTTTCCAAGATTTTTGGTATAGTGGAAATATGGTCGATGGTAGAGTTACTAGGTCCAAAGCCACGCTTTACAGGACCTTGTATGCGATGCTAAGAAGGCTGATCGGGAAGGGAGGCTTACCCTTGATATATTAAATGAAAATTCGCCATACAAGGTCTGTAGTATATATATTTTATAGGTATATAGGTTATGGAGAGGCCATTTGTCTTACTGCAGAATAGCGAATGAAATGATGATCCCGATACCAGAGCGATTTTGGCCGTTGCATAGAAATGTACGCCAGTTATGTCCGATTTGCGATAACTGACGCCAATTGAAAACATGAACAAAAACTAAGCCTTGTTTCACCTGTTTTTGTAAACTGAGTAGGAGTCCTTTCTATCCTCAGCTGTCTCTTTCGATGGTCGGTACTTGAAACCTTCCGTAATCCGATGCATTTAACTAAGAACTTCTCCTTTCTTTTGTTTTCCGGGCTCACTGAAACTCTATAAGATCTGGAGTTAAGGTGCGTGGTCAGTGTGAAATATGCTCGCACGACTCGGTTACATCCTCATGGCGATGATCATTAACCGTGTCTATTCATGGAAACTCTACTCCGGCAAAATATTGCCTTTATGCCGATTGCAAGACGGCGTGAAGGCCACGAAACAAGGTAACGGGTGCAGAGCTGCCTATAGTCATCCTCGTCGCGCTCTTGCCAATTGCACCAATCGGAAGAAACGAAATCTGTTGCCAGCACTTTGTATGTGTGTTTGAGCTTGACCATTAAGCAGGTGTGAGAGCCAAGTGGAGTAATCGTTAGCTGTCTTTTTCGTGATTAGTTCTCTACGCTGAGGAGTGTACGTAGCACGGTATTTAGACCTCGTAGTGCGCACAAGACGAGTCATTGATGTTATGTCTGCCCTTAGTTATGGCGTGCTCAATTTATATGCGGAATCTGTAATAAGAAGATGCTGAGTAGAGCGGCGTATTTTGGTATGCTCGAACCTCAAAATACAGTTCACCATGATTGCAACAACGACAAAACTGTTATTAGTGCTGTTGTTGTTGTAGCGATAAAGGCACTCCCCGAAGGTTTGGAATAGTGTTGTTGATGGTGCTGGTTCTATGCCAGATATATTACCGGCACGTTCCTGTAACAAACACCATTAAGGTACCCGCCCGACCATCTCGGAAACGATTTAACATGACCATATTGAACCTTCTAGGTCAGCATTCCCCTGGGGTAGGTGCGGTTGCCAATTAGGTTTCGGAAGCCGTGATGCTATGGAGCTTGAGTCCCAGACGTAACTATTACATTACATCCGACTTTTGAGTCAAAGGCTTCTTCGGGCTATTACGAATAGAGGCTAGTGCCGGAGTGTACCGGCTAAGAGCAAAACTTCCTAAACCTTCTGGGAGTTAAATTTGCGGGTAAAACAGAAACAGAAACAGCCATAACGTAATGCTACTAAAAATGGAATAATTAGATGATCAGGGGCCGCCGTGGTGTGGTGGAAGCGTGCTATGCCCAGGTTCTAAGTTCAAGTCCCAACCAAAGCAACATACAAAATAGTGAAAAAAGGGTTTCCAATTAGAAAAACGCGAGGTTGTTGTTGTTGTTGTTGTTGTAGCGATAAAAACACCCCCGAAGGTCTTCGGGAGTGTTATCGATGTTGATGAACGTTTGTCGAATATAGATCCGGGACGTTCCGGTAAAAATCACCATTAACCGAACTTGGTGTTGCCAGAGTCTCGCCTGCGTATGATACATTCTTATTTGTAACAGAATTCGTCTCGCGAAGGTGAGGTTGACAATTAAGTTGGGAAAGCGTTTAATTGCGCTGATCAACCCCTTGAATTCCTCTCCAAGCGCCTCCCCCGGTAGTGGTCCGGCAAACACTCCAAGTGTATTTATGGCATGAAAAGCTTCTCAGTGAAAATTCGTCTGCTTGCAGATGATGTTCGGGGTCGGCATAAAACATGGTTGTCTCTTTGCATCAATTTGTAGAGAAAATTAAAAAAGGAGCACGATGCAGCTCTGCCTAAATACCCTCGAAGGCAATTCGCGCCCTTTACTAATTTTTTTTGTTTTTAGTTATATGATCATAACGGAGTGCAATTTCGGTGTTTGTATACATCTTTGGACAATTAAGCAAACTGTCTATTTCACGACACTTTACATTTCTGTATTTTTTCTTCTAATTTATATTTGCAACAGAGCATTTAAGTTGAAACTCGAAACAATTGTCGCATACCTTTTCCTTCCATCTTAAACTTGCCGCTTCACGAATAAATACTTGACAAACCATTTCAAGGGTCTGTTTTCAACAACAACTTTCATGCCTAATAATGGGAGTGTACACGGTGGCCACTCAAATGCCACTTACTGCAAACCTTCGCAATGGTCATGTGGCAATGACAACCGCTACGATGACAGCGACAATTGCACGCAAGCATCGCACAATGACGAACTCCCTCCCACACCAGCTCTGGTTACGGTTGACGTCTTAACAAATATCTACAAGACAAAAGTAAGTAATTTCTACGATTTTATACAATGCTCAGTAGAAACGCACCTCACCCGCAGAGCAATCGTCAAATAGCTTGTAAACCTAATGGCTGCTTTACATAGAACTTTAAAATCAGGCTTTGGCTTTGGCAGATGAGTTCAATGTTTGGCATAGGCGTGGTCTTGCTACAAAGTGCTTGCGGTAAAAGCGTGGCAAAAAGTTGCGCCGCACAGTGTAACTTTTTTCACTTTTAGGATACCAAAAGTTCAATGTTCTCCAATCTCAAAAATGTTTTGACATGCAACAGATTAATAACCAACTGTTAAGAAAATGTATACAAAGCAAAGTAAAAAACCCACGATCACCATGAAACTTGGATAATTGAAACAAGTGTAAAAATCATTTCACAGTCCAAAATTGTTGACCAACTTTATGGCCACGTGGTGGATTTTACGATAACTGTTTTGAATTCAAACTATTTTATTTAACATACTTGGGTAGTTTGTAACAGCACTGGTAAGTTTCATCCTCGTAGGCATTTAAACAAAAAATAGTTTTCTCTTGTACACAGCCACTAAAACTTTGGTAAGCTTAAAAAATGTTCTTTTCAATAGAATAAAACCTGCCTGATTCCGCCAAAGATGGGTTTGATGGTGAATGAAGACAAAACGAAGTACCTGCTGTCATCGAGCAAAGAGTCAGCCCATATGCGCCTTGGCAACCACACCACTGTTGGCAGCCATAATTTCGAAATAGTAAGAGACTTCGTTTATTTGGGAACCAGCATCAACACTAGCAACAACATCAGCACTGAAATCCAGCGAAGAATCAATCTTGCCAATAAATGCTACTTTGGACTAGGTAAGCAATTGAAAAGTAAAGTCCTCTCTCGGCGAACGAAAATCATACTCTACAAGTCACTTATCGTACCCGTGCTGCTATATGGGGCAGAAGCATGGACCATGACAACAGCAGATGAAGCGGCTTTGGGAGTGTTCGAGAGAAAAGTTCTTCGAAAGATTTATGGACCTCTACGCGTTGGCGATGGCGAGTACCGAAGAAGATTTAATGATGAGCTGTACGAGCTATACGCAGACATCAACATAGTCCAGCGGATTAAAATGAAGCGGCTGCGCTGGCTAGGCCATGTTATGCGAATGAAAGATGATGCTCCGGCCAAGAAAGTGTTTCTATCGGAATCCACCTATGGAAGCAGAGGTAGAGGGCAGCCCCCACTCCGTTGGAAGGACCAGGTTGAGAACGATTTAAACTCCCTTGGTGTGACCAATTGGCGCCGGTTGGCGGAGCGAAGGAGCGACTGGCGCACCTTGTTAGACGGCCATAACCGTTTAGACGGTTAAACGCCAATTAAGTAAGTAAATAAGATTCCGCCAAATTCCAATGAACAAATACATACACATTACAGGGAATTTCATATGGTTTCAGACAAGAGAAAAAATCATTGCGAAATTTTGCGTTTTTCTTTGTAATCGCCAACTTAAGCTCTCTATGCCCTCGCTCACGTATGAAGGGTAGTGACCTAACAATGGAATGTCCTCATTTCAAGTCTACTATACTAGATCCCAAAAAAAGACAGTTATACCTGAAATGGTAAAAACCCATAAAAAGGAAACTTGTGCACTGAATAGCCTTCATTGTTTGCCATATGAGTTTTCCCATAGTTAACGAGTTGTGCACTTATCCCATCAACTTATGTTATGTATGCACGCCTACCTGAGGGTCGTCTATTATGGGTGATATTTCTAAGCAATTGAGTGCTACGGGAATATACAGATGTGTGTATACATCACATAAACGCCTACCTAAAGTTCGCTCGGAGTTTGAGACCTTAGGTAGATCTTTAAAAGAAAGAAATGGGTAAGTATATTTTTGTTAAGCATTAGCAGGTATTATATTCCCGTAAAACCCAGTTTCTTATTCTATGACCAGTGATTAATAAAACGCTTGAGCTAAGACTATATAAACAGAGAACAAAGCTAAAAATTAATCATACCAATGACGGACTGCATTGAAGTAAAACCAACTGTACTATACCAAATTTTCCTATATCATCAACTATTTATGGCTATTTCACAAAATGCACTCTTTGAAGTTTGGCTAAAAAGCAATGATAGAGAAACGGACATAGCCATACTAAACCACATTTTGAGTATAATTGGAAGAGATATGGATTATTCAAAATTAAAAAAATACATCATCAAGCTAACTTATAATATTCGTTAGAGATGGGCATGTTGTTCTCGATCTACAAGTAGATTTATTGAGAAAAACTCTGAATGGTTATCGGAAAACTTGGATTCTTTTGAAAAGGTTTCATACAATACTTTCATGAATAGGATGTGGGTTTCAAATAAATTCTGAAGCTTTTGACCACTATGTGACAGAGACAAGGGTACTATATTTATCGGAATATGCTTGATACAATATGCCAGTGAGCGTACCTAAAATACTGTTTCATGGAAAGAGTATAATCGTGTCTGCTATTCTTCCTATTGGTCAACTTTCGGAAGAAGCTCAATAGTCCAGAAACAAAGATGCACGAAACTATCGTGAACTTTCCATCACAAAAAAGTCAAGAATTTGTAGTAATTTGGATTTGCTGCACAGATTGCTGATATCGTCAGATCCGTTCATAAACAGTTTGCGGCCAAACCGGCGACCATTAACGAGTGAAGTTATTGGCTGATTATCTGAACCAGAGCATGTCGACGATATTGACTCCGACTAACTTTATACCAGTTAAAATATCACTTTTTATACTCAGTTGAACAGAGCTCACAGAGTATATTAAGTTTGATTGGATAACGGTTGGTTGTACAGGTATAAACGAATCGAGATAGATATAGACTTCCATATATCAAAATCATCAGGATCGAAAAAAAATTTGATTGAGCCATGTCGGTCCGTCCGCCCGTTAACACGATAACTTGAGTAAATTTTGAGGTATCTTGATAAAATTTGGTATGTAGGTTCCTGAGTACTCATCTCAGATCGCTATTTAAAATGAATGATATCGGACTATAACACGCCCACTTTTTCGATATCGAATATTTCGAAAAATTGAAAAAGTGCGATAATTCATTACCAAAGACGGATAAAGCGATGAAACTTGGTAGGTGAGTTGAACTTATGACGCAGAATAGAAAACTAGTAAAATATTGGACAATGGGCGTGGCACCGCCCACTTTTAAAAGAAGGTAATTCAAAACTTTGCAAGCTGTAATTTGGCAGTCGTTGAAGATATCATGATGAAATTTGGCAGGAACGTTACTCCTATTACTGTATGTATGCTTAATAAAAATTAGCAAATAGGAGAACGACCACGCCCACTTTTCAAAAAAAAAATTTTTTAAAGTAAAATTTTAACAAAAAATTTAATATTTTTACAGTATATAAGTAAATTATGTCAAGATTCAAATCCAGTAATGATGTGGTGCAACAAAATAGAAAAATAAAGAAAATTTCAAAATGGGCGTGGCTCCGCCCTTTTTCATTTAATTTGTCTAGGATACTTTTAATACCATAAGTCTAACAAAAATTTACCTATCCTTGTGAAATTTGGTAGGGGCTTAGATTCTAGGACGATAACTTATTTCTGTGAAAAAGGGCGAAATCAGTTGAAGCCACGCCCAGTTTTTATACACAGTCGACCGTCTGTCCTTCCACTCTGCCGTTAACACGATAACTTAAGCAAAAATCGATATATCTTTATATATCCGAACTCACTTTGAATTGGTATAAAAGTGGCCGAAATCCGACTATGACCACGCATATTTTTCGATATCGAAAATTACGAAAAATGAAAAAAATGCCATAATTCTATACCAAATACGAAAAAAGGGATGAAACATGGTAATTGGATTGGTTTATTGACGCAAAAAATAACTTTAGATAAAAACTTTGTAAAATGGGTGTGAAAACTACCATATTAAATATAAGAAAATGAAAAAGTTCTGCAGGGCGAAAAAAAACCTTCAGATCTTGGCAGGAATACTTTTAGTGGTATTACATATATAAATAAATTAGCGGTATCCAACAGATGATGTTCTGGGTCACCCTGGTTCACATTTTGGTCGATATTTGGAAAACGCCTTCACATATACAACTACCAGCACTCCCTTTTAAAACCCTCATTAATACCTTTAATGTGATACCCGTATCGTACAAACATATTCTAGAGTCACCCCTGGTCCACCTTTATGGCGATATCTCGAAAAGGCGTCCACCTATAGAACTAAGGCCCTCTCCCTTTTAAAATACTCATTAACCCCTTTCATTTGATACCCACATCGTACAAACAAATTCTAGAGTCAACCCTGATCCATCTTTATGGCGATATCCCTAAATGGTGTCCACCTATAGAACTATGGCCCACTTCCTCATACAATACCCTTTAATGCCTTTCATTTGATAGACATGTCATACAAACACATTCCAGGGTTACCCTCGGTTCATTTTCCTACATGGTTATTTTCCCTTATGTGTCACCATATCTCTCAACTGAGTATATAATGTTCGGTTTCACCCGAACTTAACCTTCCTTACTTGTTATTTATAATTATGTATTTCGATTCAGTTTTTACAAATATATGTACCTATGTTGTGTTTGACTTTGAAAATAAAATTTTTTAAATATTAACCAAAAGCCTCTAAGCTAAAGTAAAGAAATCTAAACGATTTTTATTTATGTATATTGGCATTGGAAAATTCGTTTAAAGTAGAAAATATGATTATGTGAAATTTCACCTTATATGAGGGTAAGGAGAAAAAGTGGGCGGATCATGCCCATTTTTATTCTCAAATCAGATATAGGTATCTGCAACCACAATGCAAAATTTCAAATGAATCGCTCCATAGGTTTGGCTGTTATTGATTTTGGCATCCTAAAAGTGAAAAAAGTTACACTGTGCGCCGTTGAGAAATCGTGTTATTCTGCCAATGTAAAGGTTTGAGTCGACATATTCTATATAATTCGACTATTAAGGCGCGACTACAAGTACAATTAGTCTGTGCACCACTCACTGCCTCGCCTGCATAACGGTGGCCATAAGGACTGCTGCTGATGTCCCACCGCTGTGCATCTCAACTTGAAACGTTTTATGTGTAAATATGTATGTATGTGTATAAATTCATATATCTAAATTTAAAAAAATGCTGTATTTTTGAAGGTTTATCAACACTGGTATGGGCAGCGTAGAGCAGCAACGTGAACAGTTCCCATACAAAAAAAAAGAAAATACATAAAAATGAGAATTTTAAAACATTTGAAAACATTTTATTAAACACTAAAAATAACAAAGACCTGTTTATCTAGCAAATGTAGCTGTGAGACTTGTTATTGAGCAGCATCCCCGTAGTAGACACCAGCACCATCTCAACTCAGCCCAGCTCACCACAGCTCATCTCATCTTCGCCAGCAGCTCGCTATCTGCATTTGAAAGTTGCAATTTTGGTCGTCGTCGTCGTATCTTGTATTTGTTAAGTAAATAAAGTAATTACGATGACTCGTGAGTTTTGTTTTGTTAAAAAATATTGAATCAGTTTTCACTTGTAAATTTTCCTTTAGCAGTTAGCGCACGTCGTATTGTCTCAGGACAGCAATTAAATATAATAAATAAACATGGTCAATAGAATTTAATTACAGGTGGGTATACAAATAACTGAAAATATAATATGAAATCTTTTGTAAAGTCTATTTATTGGAAAATGAACGAAGATGATAATGGTTTGTACTTGAGTATGTTTTAGTGAATGAAACAGATTTACTTCCGTAGAAAGTTAATATTGATTCAAAATTAAATATAACAAGTAAGGAAGGTTAAGTTCGGGTGCAACCGAACATTACATACTCAGTTGAGAGCTATGGTGACAACATAAGGGAAAATAACCATGTAGGAAAATGAACCGAGGGAAACCCTGGAATGTGTTTGTATGACATGTGTATCAAATGAAAGGCATTAAAGAGTATTTTATGAGGGAGTGGGCCATAGTTCTATAGGTGGACGCCATTTAGGGATATAGCCATAAAGGTGAATCAGGGTTGACTCTAGAATGCGTTTGTGCAATATGGGTATCAAACGAAAGGAGTTAATGAGTATTTTAAGAGGGAGTGGGCCTTAGTTCTATAGGTGGACGCATTTTCGAGGTATCGCAATAAAGGTGGACCAGGGGTGACTCTAGACTTTGTTTGTACGATATGGGTATCAAATGAAAGGTTTTAATGAGTATTTTTAAAAGGGAGTGGGCCTTCGTTTTATAGGTATTCGCCTTTTCGAGATATCGCCATAAAGGTGGACCAGGGGTGACTTTAGAATTTGTTTGTATGATATGGGTATCAAATGAAAAGTGTTAATGATTATTTTGAAAGGGCGTGGGGCTTAGTTCTAGAGGTGGACCCCTTTTCGAGATATCGCCATAAAGGTGGACCAGGGGTGACTCTAGAATTCGTTTGTGCAATATGGGTATCAAAAGAAAGGAGTTAATTAGTATTTTAAGAGAGAGTGGGCCTTAGTTCTATAGGTGGACGCCTTTTCGAGATATCGCCATAAAGATGGACCAGGTGTGACTCTAGAATGCGTTTGTACGATATGGGTATCAAATGAAAGGTGTTAATGAGTATTTTAAAAGGGAGTAATCCTTAGTTCCATATGTGGACGCCGTTTCGAGATATCGCCATAAACTTGGGCCAGGGGTGACTCTAGAATTTGTTTGTACGATATGGGTATCAAATGAAAGTTGTTAATGATTATTTTTAAAAGGGAGTGGGCCTTCGTTCTATAGGTGTTCACCTTTTCGAAATATCGCCATAAAGGTGGACCAGGGGTGACTCTAGAATGAGTTTGTACGATATGGGTATCAAATTAATGGTATTAATGAGAGTTTTAAAAGGGAGTGGTGGTAGTTGTATATGTGAAGGCGTTTTCCAGATATCGACCAAAATGTGGACCAGGGTGACCCAGAACATCATCTGTTGGATACCGCTAATTTATTTATATATGTAATACCTGCCAAGATTTTAAGGGTTTTTTATTTCGCCCTGCAGAACTTTTTCATTTTCTTCTACTTAATATGGTAGGTGTCACAACCATTTTATAAAGTTTTTTCTAAAGTTATAATTCGCGTCAATAAAACAATCCAATTACCTTAACATATTTCATCCCTTTTTTCGTATTTGGTATAGAATTATGGCATTTTTTTCATTTTTCGTAATTTTCGATATCGAAAAAGTGGGCGTGGTCATAGTCGGATTTCGTTCATTTTTCATACCAAGATAAAGTGAGTTCAGATAAGTACGTGAACTGAGTTTAGTAAAGATATATCGATTTTTGCTCAAGTTATCGTGTTAACGGCCATGCGGAAGGACAGACGGACGACTGTGTATAAAAACTGGGCGTGACATCAACCGATTTCGCCCATTTTCACAGAAAACAGTTAACGCCATAAAATCTATGCCCCTACCAAATTTTAAAAGGATTGGTTAATTTTTGTTCGACTTATGGCGTTAAAAGTATCCTAGACAAATTAAATGAAAAAGGGCGGAGCCACGCCCATTTTTAAATTTTCTTTTATTTTTGTATTTTATTGCACCATATCATTACTGGATTTGAATCTTGACATAATTTACTTATATACTGTAAAGATATTAAATTTTTTGTTAAAATTTTACTTTAAAAAAAATTTTTTTTTAAAAGTGGACGTGGTCCCTCTCCGATTTTGCTAATTTTTATTAAGCGTACATATAGTAATAAGAGTAACGTTCCTGCCAAATTTCATCATGATATCTTCAACGACTGCCAAATTACAGCTTGCAAAACTTTTAAATTACCTTCTTTTAAAAGTGGGCGGTGGCACGCCCATTGTCCAAAATTTTACTAATTTTCTATTTAGCGTCAAAAGTTCAACTCATCTACCAAGTTTCGTCGCTTTATCGGTCTTTTGTAATGAATTATCGCACTTTTTCGGTTTATCGAAATTTTCGATATCGAAAAAGTGGGCGTGGTTATAGTCCGATATCGTTCATTTTAAATAGCGATCTGAGATGAGTGCTCAGGAACCTACATACCAAATTTCATCAAGATACATCAAAATTTACTCAAGTTATCGTGTTAACGGACGGACGGACGGACGGACATGGCTCAATCAAATTTTTTTTCGATCCTGATTATTTTGATATATGGAAGTCTATATCTATCTCGATTCCTTTATATATGTACAACCAACCGTTATCCAATCAAACTTAATATACTCTGTGAGCTCTGCTCAACTGAGTATAATTATGTAATAATTCAAAACTTTACGGTAGCGATTGCCAGAAACTTCTTTTGGATGCGTAAGTACAACTACGTTGAAACAAAATTGATGGCCAACAATAAAAAAAATGGCGATGGACCTAGTAAAAAGTCACTGTAAACAAAATGTTAATATATAGTTTATTTTTTAGAATATCGATTCAGCAAAGCAACTTCTTTGCGAATAATAACTTTTGCAGGATAGCGAGATCTTTCTAGCCGGAAGAGCATAGCAGGCGGTCTGCGGAAGCTATAGGTTTCACAAAAGCTCATCAATAAATAATGATGGAGATTTTTAGGGGCTACTTTCAAGCGGAGTCCATGCCATATATTTCAACATACTGGACATTTCTTCATTATAGGCACAATTTTCTTAGAAGTGGCGAAAACCGAAAAAAAAATTTAGTTGTGAAACTGTCACGGCCATCAATTTTTAGTCGATGTACTCAACTCTGCAGTTGAGTGCTCTTATTCACTGAGCTAACTCGTATATCTAAATATTGTGAGACATATTCAATCAAGAAATGTTGATTGAAAAACATGGAAGAAAATTAAAAATTCTAATCATTAGATTGAAATTTTTCCTAATTTAAGGAAGTTTTTTTAGTAAAGTTTTCCTCAATTAGGTAAGTGTTATTTCTGAGTGTAGGTAGTCTGCCTAATCATTACCTTCGTGTCCCTGCTGTCTGGGAACTCAGCCTAAAGAAAATAATATTCCAAGGAATTCTGGGAATTTCTGATAATTATGTACCTTCTGTTAGCGTTCGAATCGCTGAACTGTTGAATAAATAACTCCAATATTCATTATTGCAAAATGGTCTTTATTTAGACTACTTTGGGAGTAGTACAATTATACTTCAATATCACGTACTGCACAAAAGTGTGTTTTAATCAAACTGATTCCTCAGTTTGCGCTGCTTTTATACTCTCGGTTATCTCGTTCGCCAATTCTTCTAAGGTCTAGTCGCTTCACGATCATGTGTTCTAGAATAGCTGCACCTCATTCTTGGTTACCCAGCTGTATAGATGTATATTTGTAGTTTATGCTTTTCTTCTAACCACAAGCGTGTGGATGTGTGAGTAATTACTTCTTCTCTTAGCGGATGACTGCATATGTATGTGTATGTGAGATATCTCTTTACTTCGAGCTACTGGTTATGTGTGTGGAATGTTCTTCGTTGGCTTGGACATAAGTGTCGCTGTTTGCTGTTTTTGTAGTTGTGATTATTTACTAACAGCATAGTGATGTCAACATTCGCCAAAATATGCTAGCTTTAAAATTCCAATGTATTTTAAATGAAAATTATGTATTATGTTTGGAACCAACATAAATTTATTTAAAAAAAAATTTATGATTTTATCTTAATCTTTCTTTATTTTAATAATCTATCACTATTAAATTACAAAAAAAACGATACGAAAGATATTCCTAGCTATTAAGGAATTTCCGAGCAATACAGCTTAAATACGCACAGATTACATATACTATTTTTGGCGATCTTACTACCCTTTACTTCGTTCATAACGTTGTTTATTTAATCATTTTAGTGGAAAATAATTAAATTGTTTCGAAAGTAATGATACATATCTAAATTTGGAAGTCGCGACACCACTGAGGGAGAGAACTTTGCTGGCGATGCACGCAGGTTTTTTGGAAAGTATTCAATTTTTGCAGCGGAAGCTTTTTCGCCCTAGGCGAATGTGTAAATTTTATGGAAATCAATTTTGTTATATCATCGAGCACTTCCAACCCCGGCGGATGTTGCTGAGCCCACACATTCATCCGCCGCTGTCATAACATCATTTAAAAGCAATAAGTTTGTTACATATTTCCAGGAAGACATTTTTGAGAACATTTACAACAAATTATTATTATTTTTTTTTTTTATAATAAACAAGTGACCTGTCTCGCTGACCAACACCACACACACACACACACACACACACACACACACACACACACACACACACATACATACATAAACTCACCGACAAAACCGGCAAAGTACATAATTAGTAATTTCGCAAAATGTCGCTTTATTTAATTTATTGTTCTTACCAACGTGCAAATGCACATCACAGAAGTATGCAACTGCACGTGTGTGTGGTGGTGTGTGCATGTGCAAAATGCACTTCCGTTGAGTCTTCAAACTCAAAGGAGGAAAAAAATAATACGGTTAAACTGGAGCTTAATGTGGAGGCAGCCAGTCAGAGTCAGGCAAATGAAACTGGAAAATGCATAGCCTCAATTGTGTTTATGACGACCATCCACCAGTCAACAGCCACCGGAATGTGGCCGCCAAAGTTAAGTTGTGCGAATATAGGAAGAAACGTGTTTCCAGGCCAATTACGTGAAACCTGCAATTATGACCAACAACACTCTGCAATTATGTCGTCCAATTAATATCAGCAACCGAGAGTTGACGTTCGCTGTGTTCATCACTAATCGGCTGAAATGACCTGCTGCAAGAGTGGCGAATGAATTTGATGGACAAACAAAGTGGTGGACGTCGCTGTGTCTATGCCGTCAAATGTATGACGGGGGAAGCTCATATGTATGTATGTACGTAAGAAGTAAGCATTCTAAAAATGTAGGTTTTGAGTGGGTTGAGTTAATGTTACAGGAGCGTAGCTAAATACACGGAAAGAAAAAGGCTGGTAAAATCAACCAAAATACGGGTCAACTCAACCGAAATTTCGGTCAATTTTTATCCATCGCAACAAGATGTTGAATCAACTGCGCATAAATCATTGATTCGCAATTGACCATTTTAGTAGCCAAATGAACAAAAAAAGTTGTTGCGACAGCTTTGTACGAAAGTATCCATGTTGCGGCATTTGCAAGGCAGATGAGTTTTCACTGAGATCTTTTCATGGCAGAAATACACTCGGAATGCTTGCCGAACAGTTTCGAGGAGCGACCACGCTTAGAAAATTGTCTTCTAATTGCCTGGGATGTAAACCCAGAGTCTTCGATGTGGTAGGCGGAGCACGCTGCCATCACACCACGGCGGCCGCCATATACATACGTAAATATGTGCATATATATACCTATACATAGCGTAGAATTCTCTCTGAAATTTGCTCATGTATTGACTGTTGATCGCTGTTGAAATGACCAGTGAGATCAGTTAGATTGATTAGGAATCTGTCAATTTCACAGAATTTTGTTAACTTAAGAGTGACAGTTTCTCTTCTGTTGAAATGACTAAACTAGTTTGTTCGCTTGACAAAGAACTCGGATTTCACCGAATCCCCGTTAAGTCAAGAACAGCAGAACCGATTTTTTGATTTTACTAGCACCATTTCTTTCAGTGTATTTACTCACCTTGCGCTGAACATCGAACTTTTTTTTTACGTCGCTGTATGCACATTCGAATGTGTAAATACGTATGTATAAGGTATTAATGTATGGTGGTGTAGGCAATATAACGGTTATCTAAAAATAATCTCCATTTTCCAATTTATCGCGTAATTTATGGCGAACGTAAAATCTACTCTGCTGCTCAGCGTTAAAAAATTTTATTTGAAATTGCTTTTACCTGTTGAATTAATAATAGCCAGCTGAGCATGATGCATGTGTCGATATCGAAAGACTAATAACAAATCGCTTAACCGCAATAACGCTCTGCTAATATTTACAATCTAAACACGAAGCGAGCAGCATCAGGTTTGCAGGCATATATCATGTAAGTGTATGGGTCAGTCAAGCTTAAATCACTCTCTTCAATCGAGATATTCCCAGCAATGTTGCGATGACAGATAAAAGGGTTGCAGAATGTCTTTAAACAAGATTGAAGATTTGTAAAAAGCTGAGTCCCGCATTCTAAAAGAACGACTCGAGAAATAATCACACCGAAGGCAGCAAGAACTAGTCATCAGCACCCAAATGTCGACGATTTTGAACATCCACGTCGATTGCACTACGCTACCGACTGTCCTACACCCTATCTACATTTTGGTGAGCATGCAACCGCAATTGTACCGAAAATCCAGAGCCGTAATAAAATCCTCAAATTTCTTGCTGGCAGTTCATGGGGAAAAGACAAAGGAACGTTCATTACCACTTACAAAGCAATTTACCAGCCGATTGCATGCTACGCGTCCCCTATATGGTCGACAAGCCCAAAAACTGCTCACTGAAAGAAGCTGCAGGACTGCCAAAATACTGCTATCAGAACCGCCACCGGCTTGACATCCCAACAGACATCTGATTGATGAGGCAACACTGCTCAGGGGCTTAACGAGTAATCTCCGTAAGCATTATGATGCAATACGGCACCTGAGAACTCAGCCGTATGAAGCCAAAAAATACAAACAGGTCCTCAGTGAACTCCACACACAGGCGTCGCACCTTTATGCCAGGAATTGCCCGGTGAATCGAGTACTCAAAAAACAATACCCAAAACTTGCAGAAGAGGAACGCACACTCCCCATGGAAACGCGAGTCACTCTAGCTCAACTTCGATCTGGATATTGTAACAGGTTAAACTCTTACCTATCCAGAATCAACCCCGGTATACCAAATGTATGTCCTGCTTGCAATGTGTCCCCACATGACAACAACCATCTCTTCAATTGTAATGTGGAACCAACGCCTCTAATAACCCTCTCATTATGGTCCACCCCTGTTGGAACAGCAAGTTTCCTAAGACTCGCGTTAGATGATATTGATGACAATCTGTGATCGGTCGCACCTATTGGATGGGGCGAAGCCCTGCTACGACAACAACAACAACATCAGCACCCAAGTACTCGAGGCCCATTAGTTTCACATCTCAAATCCCTAGAGGGACTAAAAAATGTGCATATACAGTCGAATATGAATGAAATATTTTTTCCTTTAGCAAAACCCGCTTCCACCAGAGGTAAGTGACTACCTTGCAGCGAGTCGCACGAGTTCATAAACGTAAAATGTAGTAATGTCTTTTTTACAGATTTGGTCTTCGTTAGATGGATTGATCATGTTTAAGAAGAATTAGTGCCAAAGAGTAATTGTTCTGTAATAAAATAAATAAAACCTCGAATTCAAACTAAATTTACTCCTTGCTAAAAAGTTAAAATATGGCCAAAAGTTTATGTATGGATACCATGCGTGATGAAGTCGGAGGATACACAACGAATTCTGCAGAATCAGAATCCGAACAAACCGACACAGGATTGGAACGTACTTACTGTATCTCAACCTACGGAGGAAGACCAGTTCTACATCTCCAAATAAACAAGCTAGCGGAGGATATGTAAACGCAGCTTGGCAAATGTCCTGGGGTACAGGCAAAATTTACATGCGACACAGGAAAAGAAGTCCCGAGGATAATAATCCTAACACGCTAGAAGTGGGAGAAGTCGAAAAGGACCTCAAAAGCCTAAGAGAAAAATGACAGGTGGAGGTAGCCGACGTCACCACGAAGGTGTTAGAAGAGGATCAACAGCAAAGTGCTGCGAGTTGCACAGAGGAACCCCCGGCAAAGAATTTACGAGAAGGGAGTCTTGAACACTCTACCACATGGACAAGGGGAGAACGAAGACGTCACGACAAAGGGGCTGAAGGGGGCAAACAGCCCAATGGTGCTGCTAGTCTTACAGATAAACTTCCAACACAGTAAAGTGGCGTCGAGCGAACTCCTCCTAACCTTTGAGGAGGTTTCGTTTGACGTGGCGCTGATCCAGGAGCCGTGGCTCTCATCGGGAGAAAAGGTTTCTGGACTAAGCGCGCGCGGATTTGACGCTTACTATGCGCAAACGAAAGAACGGGTGCGAGCTGTAGTCAGGGTAAGGAAACAGCTGCTAACCGTAATGAAATTTTGCAACAGCTTTCAGTTCACCTGCTCAATTTCACTCGAGCTTAAACCGAAACTATAAAACTTTCAAAAATCAATCTTGCACTGTTTCAGCTTCTAAACGCTTTATCCCGGCAGTAGAATGATGAAATCATGCCACATTTCCCGGTCGAAGCTGCAGCTTTAACCGAACTTGACCTAGGGATACAGCTTGTCACAAGAGATCCGCACATTAGGATAAATTAAATTGGATAATATTCGGCTGGTAAATGAACACAAACGTACCCTTTTTCATTCCCGAAATGTGGAAAATGGCAAGCATACTTCCACCACTAAAGCCTGGAAAACCAGCAAACGAACGTGAGCCACATGGATCCATACAACTCCTCTCGCCTGTAGGGAGGACCCGACAAAAGCCATCAAAGATCCCATCATAAAACGGTCCCATAACACTTGGCATTTAAAAGCTTTGCCGGTTCACCCCTTCCGCCTTGTTTAAACAGATGGACCACAAACTATCTGAATGATCGGCAAGCGTCGATTCAATTTAGGAACGAAACCTCACAACCTAGGAGTATTAAATATGGAACGCCACAGGACCTGATCCTGAATTGGCCGGCCGCTCATGTCATATGTGTCACCATTCTGGTCGCCCTGTCTAACAAACACTGGAAAAGGCTGCAGGCCTGTTAAAATGATGCACGAATGCCTTCTTATGACCCCTCAACATCATATATATAGAGTGAGGCAAAAGAACTCAACATAAAAGAGTATAACGAAATGCTAAACAGACAGTTTTTGATAAATTGTCAGAAGCCTGGTCACCTCAGCAAAGAACTGGTTGATCTGGTCCCGCCTTCAATGGGGATAAAGAAACATATTCTTAAACATATTGATGACATCCAGCACCAGCCTACGCATCCGTTCGATCCAGATAAGCGGAAATAGTACCTAATCTTGATCCAGCAAGTCAGGGGCCTGTCGTAAGAGGCGACTAAAATACCAAATTCATTGAAGGGGTTGTGTAGCGTAACCCTCTCAAGGGGTAGACAGAGCAATATATAGCTTCCCAACTCAATTTTCAATCTCACGTACCCGTGGCGAATCCTGTTTAATTAACAGCCGAGGTTCTGGCGACCCCGAACTACTGATGGATCTAGGGAGTGGGAGGGCGGTATGGCCTAAAAGGTTTCATGAGGTCATACCAAGTCGTTCCCGAGATGGTCGGTCTAGTGCCTTTATGGTGCTTGTTACCGGAACGTACATACCGGATCTGCATCCGGCAAAGGACCATCAACATCGATAACACTCCCCAATGCCTTCGGGGAGTGTCGTTATCGCTACAACAACAACAATAACAAGCCTGATCCACACATAATCGGTAAACACCATTATCAATATACAATACTACTACTCCTGCAGAAGAAGATACCACGCTACCAAGGGATACACGAGTCACTCTGACCCAACTTCGTTGTGGATACTGTAAGATACATGTTAAAATCTTACTTTTCCAGAATCAACATACGTAATGTATGTCCTGCATGCGATGTGTCCCCGCATGACATCAACCATCTTTTCAATTGTAATGTATAGTCTACGCCTCTTACAGTCTACGCCTCTTAGTCTATATACAATTTTATAGCGTTTTCTTTTCTGAAATGAATTGTTGCTTAAGTAAATGGTAAAGTCTTAATAGAGTTACTCCTACCCCAGAAAATTTTCAACATTTATAGTGCATACAAAGAACAGCTCAACTCACCATATTCACTCATATTAACAGAGTATATGTGACCCGGTCTATGAACAGGTGGCTTATGACTCAAAAAAAAAACAGCTATTTACAGCTGTTTCTCGCAATTTCTTTTTTGCGTCATAAGCCACCTTTTCATAGACCGGGTCACATACATATATGGAACTTAATAACGAATTAAGAGTTTCAGAGAGTTACACTGCCACACCGCCATTTTATACAGGGTAAAATTGTAACGCTTTTGCGTTGCGAGCAGGCAACAATTTTCACAAAAGAACGAAATACCCCGTAAAGGCTTTGTCTGTTTTTTAAAATAGAACAACAACCCTTGCGCGGCGTCCAAAAAGCGTAACACTTTAGCCAGAAAAGAAAACGCTATTAGATATCTAGCCGAATTTCTCATCACGTTCCTGTGGTAAAAGCATCAATGGCCGGCAGATGTCATTGCAACCTGCGTTGCTCATAAATAATTTAGTACAAAAGTTAAAAGTTATTGAATATTCACGATAATAAGAAGGGACAGCAGTATATAATCACCAGCCAAGATGACATATATTTTACGAGAACTTCACTCAAAACCAACATTCAATAAGACAGCTGTAAAATTACTAACAAAACTACTCCTACATCAAAATAATTTTAGCTACATAAACGTGAGTCGCCTACGGTAATTCAATGTAAGTCCTACGGGCGGATGGATGAATAGTCGTGTGTCCTTGCTATGTTTCAATTAACAATTAAGTTGAACTCTTCTACCTCCAACAGCTGTTTTAATTAGCTATTTTAGCTGTGTGCCGCAATGGTAATGGAACTCGTTGACTACATTGCAGTTGTCGATTTAACATGTCGCACTCACAGAAATTACTAAGCTAAGTATATCCTGCTGCACGTCAGCTCATTTTATTGAGCAAAAAATGTAACTCTAAAATTTACAAGACAAACCTTAATATATAGTTGAATACGAAAAGAATGACTGTAGGCGTTTTCGCGAATGTCCTTACGCGAATTGCGAATGCGTCGTCGGTGTTGGCGCTGATGATCACATTGATGTCACCGCTGATGGGTACAACGATGATGATAATTCTAGTGGCATTGGATGTATGGCGGTTGACTTGACATATCTTTATTAAAATTGGATATTTAGCAAAAGTTCGCACATTTCGCACGCTAAGCATGTTGTCAGCCAATGGCAAAGTGAAAGGAACCCCACCAACATGACGAGTTGTTGTCAGTTACGATTGGCGGCAGGTGCAAGTTTATTTGCGATCAGCTTAGCTTATATTACGTCTTCGGACATGTTCAAAGGAGGTGCAAACACATTATGACATCATTGTCCGCTGGCTTGTAATGCGGATTACAAGGATATTTGATAAAGTCAAACTAATGAATACTTTAAAAATATAAAGGACATGCACGTTTTTCTGCGCTGCAGATGATTATAAGTTATAGTTGAAGGATGAAGTGTTTGATTATTTTAAGAAAAAGAGAGTATGTAATTAATTTGTAAAACAATTTGTTATCTTTTTATTGCTCTTTCCTTCTTTCTTCACAGATACTTAAAAAAATGCTTGTTTATTAAGCAAATCTTCTCAAAGCAACTTTCGAAGTGCGGATAAGAACAAACCCTTCTAGTACCTTTATGGTGCTTGTTACCGGTAGTTGATGGAACTCGAACCATGTAAAAAAAAAAAACAAATTTTAATTGTTCTTTTTTTCCTTTAAGCCATTTTTATAATAAAAGTCTAAAAAACCACCAATATATCCAGAAACCCATCCCAAAAGAGTCCTGAAGCAATTCCGAAATTGTATATATTCCGAAATATAGGTCCTGGAATGACCCAAAAACAGTCACGAAATCATTCTAAAATCGTTCCAAAATGAACCTCAAAATGATCCCAAAATTACGCCAAAAACAATCCCGAAAAGGCCCTGATCTCAAAGTAGTCTCAAAACCAATTCCGAAAACATCCTGGCATTGTCTCCAAACAATGCCTTAACGATCGTAGAATAACTCCGAAATATTCCCTCCCGAAAATAATCCGATTGAAGTGACCGCTAAAATATTCAAAATTGATTCTGAATACTGCAGGACCGATCCCAAAATGGGCGTAAAGAAGTCCCGAAATAATCCAGAAATGATAACGAAATAGGTCCGATTCGACGCAGAAAACAGTCCCCAAAAACTCCAAAGTGATCGGAAAATGATCCCTAAAACTTGGCGACCGCACACAACCAGCTGCAAATACCATGGTATTTCAAATCATTATCCACCAGTATTACCTCTCGCTTCAGAAAACCACAAGACGGGGGACCCCTCAAACTGTATCGTATCATATCTATCGTATTATATATATAAGGTTCAGTCAAACGCATCGTGCGAAATATTGAAAACGTATGCGACCGTTTATAATCACATTGAGCAACACCATTAACTCAGTCCGAATCAGGAAGGACCCCTAACAGCCGTTCGAAACTGAACGAAGTTTAAGACACGATGATCCCCTGTCGTGCGATTTCTCTAATTTAATTTGCTAGAGAATATTATACTAACTGCAGAACTTAACCCGCTCTAGAAAAATGTTCTATAAGAGCGTGCTAGATATGCTGACGACCGTGATATAATTGGCCCGAACACCCACGTTGCAAATTCTGCTTACTCAAAACAGGAAAAGGAAGTTGAAAAAAACTGGCTTGGTTGTGCATGAGGATAAAATGATGAAGCTTCTACTGTCATCAAGCAAAGAGTTAGCGCAGCCACGCCAATGTTCCATAATTGCAAAATAGTAAAAGTCTTGGTTTATTTGGGAACCCGAATTAACATAACCACCAACATCAGCTTTTCAATCCAGCGAAGAGTCACTCTTGCTAATAATTGTTACTTTAGAATAGATAGCCAAATGAAAATTATAGCCACATGCTCTACAAGTCACTTATCGTTCCCGTCCTGATATATGGTGTAGAAGCATGACCATGAAAACATCAGATAAGGCCGGGAGTGTTCGAGAAGGAAGTTTTTCGAAAGATTTATGAGCCTCTGCGCATCGGCGACTATCACCTTTTTGGGAATTCCGTTTGGTTTCAAATGACTAGCTATGAACTTCTTCGAAGTTCTGGCGGAAGTTTTCTTTTCACATAATCGCATGAAAATAAAAAGAAATTTGATGAAGAACACTCTTTTTTGCTGTGTCAAAACATGCTTTGAGATCGACAATGGACCTTCTACAGTAATTGGTATGTCATGAAGGCATCATTGTTGAGCTTCTATGTCGAAGGCCGCCCGGACTAGGACCGTATCCGTTGTCTTGTCTTTATGTGGCCAGTTTTTAAAAATAATAAAACACAAAATGGGTAAAGTAAAAAATTTTATGAAATGAAAACAAGTTATTTAAGAAAATTGCGGTGCTATAAAACGATGCTAAAATGTTCGGATGGTATCGACTGATGACTGGAATATCACCTTGTTTCGGCCGCCGGTTTGAAAACACCATATCTCGGAAAATGTTTTAGTAAGGCCCTATTTCGGAATTTATTTTAAAAATGCCCCAGTTTATGTCATAATGTATGTATAATGAAACCAATTCTTAAAAAGGACGTTATTTAAAAGTTTTCTGAGATAAAGCGTTTTTTAAACGGCGGCCGAGCTAGGGTGATATTCCACTCATCAGTCGATATGTTCTATGATCGTGGTGTTTGCTTCGTTTTTCTCCAATAAATATATAAAAAAAATTATGTATTAGAGTTTAAAAAAATCATAAATTCGGTTAGAATTTCCATATAGGTAGAAAGAGGACTTGTCCGTCTGTACTCATAGGCAAACAAAGAGGATGTTTCCGACATTACTAGTAGGGGTACGAAGAGGACGTGTCGAATAGTGCCCGTAATAGTATAAAGGTAAGTAGAATAGGGATCGGTCCAACAGTACCGTTAGGGTATAAGAATAAACAGGTACAATTGGTCTCCCCATATAACATGCACAATTAAAATGGACTACACCAACCCATATAAACGGATTCAAACTGGCAAAAGTCACAAATTCTGTGCGACTCATTCCATCCTATACTAACCCCATTTTTTGCAGAGTAGTGAATATTTAAAGAAATTGTCTTATTTATAAATGTACAGCAAGGTGAATAAATATTCCGACATAAATGCCAGTATCTGGTCGATCTCGAAGTCAATTGAATTTGCTGCAAAATACGTGGATGTTAATGTTGTCATAAATGAGTTCATTTCATTATTTATGACCCTCGTGCACGCTTAAAACTGTATTTTTATACCTTTCATGAAAATGAAATGGTATATTAATTTCGTAACGAAACCGAAAATTGTAAGTCCTTAAAGGAAAATAGATAGACCCACCATTAAGTATACCGAAATAATCAGGTTGAAGAGCTGAGTTGATTTAGCCATGTCCGTCTGTCCGTCTGTCCGTCTGTCTGTTTGTATGCAAACTAGTCCCTCAATTTTTGAGATATCTTGATAAAATTTGGTGAGCCGATTTTTCAGAAAAAGAGGATTTTTGTAATATCTTACCCAATTTAACAGATTGAAGCTTCAAACTTCACCATATACTTTCGTATATTGCGCATACTGCTGCCTGAAAAAATTGATGAGATCGGTCGTATATATAGTATATATCACCCACAACCGATTGTTCAGATAAGGAACTTTTCGTAATTACTGCCCCATTTTAAGAGCTAGAGGCTTCAAATTTCAACGAATGCTTACGTATATAGCATATATTGTTGTCTGAAAAAATCATAAAGATCGGTGGTATATATACTATATATATGGTGGTATATATAGTATATATATATAGTATATATATATATATATATTTTCGCAAA
This sequence comes from Eurosta solidaginis, assembly GCF_040869045.1. Lineage (NCBI taxonomy): Eukaryota > Metazoa > Arthropoda > Insecta > Diptera > Tephritidae > Eurosta > Eurosta solidaginis. The sequence goes on from NC_090323.1 coordinate 239,546,188, forward strand.
TTTTGGCCCCATTTTAACAGCTAGAATCTTCAAATTTCACCGAATACTTACGCATATAGCATATATTGTTGTCTGAAAAAATCATAGAGATCGGTTGTATATATAGTATATATCTCATACAACCGATTGTTCAGATAAGAAACTTTTCGCAATTTCTACCCCATTTTAACAGCTATAAGCTTCAAGTTTCACCGATTGCTTACGTATATAGCATATATTGTTGTCTGAAAAAATCATAGAGATCGGTTGTATATATAGTATATATCTCATACAACCTATTGTTCAGATAAGAAACTTTTCGCAATTTCTACCCCATTTTAACAGCTATAAGCTTCAAATTTCACCGATTGGTTACGTATATAGCATATATTGTTGTCTGAAAAAATCATAGAGATCGGTTGTATATATAGTATATATCTCATACAACCGATTGTTCAGATAAGAAACTTTTCGCAATTTCTACCCCATTTTAACAGCTAGAAGCTTCAACTTTCACCAGATGCTTAAGTATATAGCATATATTGGTGTCTGAAAAAATCATAGAGATCGGTGGTATATATATTATATACTTCATATAAACTCACATTTTTGCCCCTTTTTTACGGCTAGAAGCTTCAAAATTCATCAAATTTCATCAAATAGTTACGTTTACGTCATGTATTTTTGAAATACGTGATTCGCAGTCATAGTTTTTACACCCAGACCACGAAAAACCAGAAACTTTGCATCCTCACAAAAAGTACCTACCTGTTTTTATTTTATATTTATCTTAAAAATCGTTAAGGTATGCAGATCTGTTCACTATATATTTCTTATCTTATACATCCGATTATTCGGAGATTACGAACGGGATAAGATTATTGTTCAGCCCCATTCATGAAAGGTATGAAGTCTTCGGCACATCCGAAGACAGTCCCGTTCTTACTTGTTTATAATGAGATTCTCCAAGGGACTCAATACATTAAACAAGCCGACAATTTTAATCAGTTAGCCCATAGACTACGCATTGCATAAATAAGTACTTACATATTTAGTGAGTAATTCTTAGGCGATGCCTTTAATTAGTTCGAAACAAGCCGACACAAATTTTTTGCCATCGATAAGAGGTGTCGCAGAGTAGAAATTATTGTAATAATTATTTAATCATACAGGCAGTATGCTTACCAAAAAAGAACTCTCGAAATACATAGCGTACCACAACTATCTGTATACATATGTGTGTATGTGTATTAGAGTGCTCCATATAATACAAATAATTGTGGAACCTAAGACTGAACAAAAAGTGTGCAACAAAAGGGGTTTAACAACGAAACTAATATAATAAGAAATACCAATAGATCATAAATCAGCTGGAACCAGCCCCGCATCGATCCCAAATCAGCATTATAAAGTTAGGAAACAATCCTAACATGATCAGCAAAAGAACCATATAGATCTCGAAGTAAATCCAGATATGGGCCTAAAGAGATTCCGAAATGGTAATATTAAGGGTTTTGGTTTATCTATACGAGCTTTTCTTACTTTCTTGTTTGCTAGGTATCGCTTTTACATTTATTGTTTGTAAGGAAGTCGAAGATAGGCAAAACCATACATCATATACCCAGCTGCAACCTTCCACTTATATATTAAGTATGCCCGACGTCGTCTTCCGTGAGAGGATATGCAACAATTACTGTCCTAAAAACAATGTTGTTATCAAATTTTGTTGGTCGATTGTTGTTCAACTCAAAATAAAGTGATAAATACAAGGCGCGATGTACATCCGAAGAGATTTAGGCCGAGGTTCTCATCCAATTTTTGTCGTGCTCCTCCCATAGTGTTTGCCAAAACACTGCCGAAGGGCTCCCCGCTTAGTTTTGACCAGGACTTGAATACAGGATCTTCGGTGCATTAGGCGGAACGCGATACCACCACACCACGCGGACCTGCAGTTCGACTTAGATATAATTGAAGTATGCTGTTAAGAGATCAAGTTTAACCATTTAAACAATTTTATCTAAATAAAAGTGGGTATGATAGTCAGCCGGTTTTGCTCAGAGCCATTACATCTCTACCGAGAACTACAATTCTGCCAAATTACAAAATGGTTTAACCGATTATGAACCGATATGATTTACGGCTTTCAAAACTTTTATATTTTCGATTACCAAAAGTGTGACGTACCAAGCGCATTTTATACAATTTCACTAAATTTCTATTTTGCTTCGTAAATGTAATCAACCTGATATGTTTTGTCAAGCATTTTCCCCACTTTTCGAAATTTTTGAAACCGAAATAGTGGAATACAGATACATTAAGTTCAGTTAAGCTCGTTTGCAGAATTTGGCGAAGATTTCTCAATTTTTTATTAAGCGTTCGTATTAGCGTTTGAAGGTTGGGTATAAAGAGTGGGAGTTTGGTTTCCAAACGATTTCGTCCATTTTCGGAAGAAGTAGTTATTGCCACAAACAATGCTCCCGAAACAATGTTTCCACCAAATTTCGTTAAGATTTTTCAATTTTTGTTCGGTATATGGCGGCCACCGTAGTGTGATGGTAGCGTGCTCCGCCTACCACGCCATATGCCCTGGGTTCGCACCCCGGGCAAAGCAACATCAAAATTTTAGAAATAAGGTTTTTCAATTAGAAGAAAATTTTTCTAAGGGGGGTCGCCCTTCGGAAGTGTTTGGCAAGCGCTCCGAGTGTATTTCTGGCCGTCCGGCCAATTTGTAGGGAAAAATCAAGAGGAGAATGACGCAAATTGGAAGAGAAGCTCGGCCCTAGATCTCTTCGAAGGTTATCGCGCCTTACATTTATTTATTTTTTATATGGCCTTAACTGTATTTAGAGAGATATTCAAAATAAGAGGCGGTATCACGCCCATTTTCAAAAGTTTTGTAATTCTCGTACTTTACTGTATCAGATAACCTCTGAGGTGAAATGTCAGTATAATTAAAATATATGTATACCGCTTATTTTTGTTAGCATTGGGCTTAATTTTCTTTTATTAAAATAGACGTGGTAACTTTCACAGAGCGTTTATATACTTAGTGGCAAGAAAAATCTCCCTGCTAAGCTTCGACATGATATTTTTAATGGCTTTAGCAAAACTTTTAAATTTTCTTCTTTATATATATGAGCAATTTTATATAACTTCACCAAATGTTTTTTTTTTTCATAAAGTCAACCCACGCATAAAGTTTCATACTTTATCAGCCTTTGTTAAAGAATCATGACATTTTTTTATTTCACAAATTTTTCAGTTTCGAAAAAATGGGTGTTGTTATCATTTGATTTCACCCATTTTCAAAACCAATCTATTTTGGGTTCAGATAGGCTAATATAGCAAATTTCGTACATATATACCTCAGCTTTTTCTCAAGTTATCGTCTTAAAGAGCGGACGAAAAATATAGTTCGATGCTGATAATTTTGATATTGTGGAGTCTATATCTTGATTTCTTTATACCACTATAAACAACTGTTATCCCAATAATGTTATAATACACTTGCGTGCAGGTACACGCTGGGTATAAAAATCAGTCGTCTATTAATTTTGAAGCACTCTAATGCACTTACATATACACAGCTATTTTTGTGCTATCAAAGCATTTGTGCGTGTTGACAACCAGTAATTCGTGTATAACGCACATAAATTTTTCCCCTTTTGACTATAATTGTGATTCCCTCTGCATTTTGCAAGTAAATATAACTAGTTCACGAATGTACAGCCTATTTTAGGTCATTGACGTACTTAGGTATGTAGGTATATATTTTAGTATTATATATTCCGGTACATATATACAAGTACATATAATATTAATGAATGTGTAGTTAAAGCACGTTTTATTTCAACATAAGATTGTAATAGTTTCATAGTTTGTCCGGGTTCGAGAGCAGTTAAAACAAGTAAGGAAGGCTAAGTTCGGGTGTAACCGAACATAACATACTCAGTTGAGAGCTATGGAGACAAAATAAGGAAAATCAATCTGGGGTAACCCTGGAATGTGGTTGTATAACATGTGTATCAAATGAAAGGTATTAAAGAGTATTTTAAGAGAGAATAGGCCATAGTTCTATGGATGAACGCCATTTAGGGATATCGCCATAAAGGTAGACCAGGGCTGACTCTAGAATTTGTTTGTACGATATGGGTATCAAATGAAAGGTGCTACTGAGCATTTTAAGAGGGAGTGGGCCTTAGGTCTATCGGTGGACGCCTTTTCGAGATGTCCCTATTAAGGTGGACCAGGGGTGATTCTATAATGTGTTTGTACGATATGGGTATCAAATGAAAGCTGTTAATGAGTATTTTGAAAAGAGTGATCCTTAGTTCCATAGGTGGACGCCGTTTCGAGATATCGCCATAAAGGTGGACCAGGGGTGTCTCTAGAATGTGTTTGTACGATATGGGAATCAAATGAAAGGTGTTACTGAGCATTTTAAGAGGGAGTGGGCATTAGGTCTATAGGTGGACGCCTTTTCGAGATATCGCCATTAGGGTGGGCCAGGGGTGACTCTAGAATGTTTGTACGGTATGGGTATCAAACGAAAGGTGTTACTGAGCATTTTAAGAGGGAGTGGGCATGAGGTCTATAGGTGGACGCCTTTTCGAGATATCGTCATTAGGGTGGGCCAGGGGTGACTCTAGAATGTGTTTGTACGATATGTGCATCAAACGAAAGGTGTTACTGAGCATTTTAAGAGGGAGTGGGCATTAGGTCTATAGGTGGACGCCCTTTCGAGATATCGCCATTAGGGTGGGCCAGGGGTGACTCTAGAATGTTTGTACGATATGGGTATCAAACGAAAGGTGTTACTGAGCATTTTAAGAGGGAGTGGGCATTAGGTCTATAGGTGGACGCCTTTTCGAGGCATCGCCATTAGGGTGGGCCAGGGGTGACTCTAGAATGTGTTTGTACGATATGGGTATCAAATGAAAGGTGGTAAGGAGTATTTTAAAAGGGAGTAATCCTTAGTTCTATAGGTGGACGCCTTTTCGAGATATCGCCATAAAGGTGGACCAAGGGTGACTCTAGAATGTTTGTACGATATGGGTATCAAACGAAAGGTGTTACTGAGCATTTTAAGAGGGAGTGGGCATTAGGTCTATAGGTGGACGCCTTTTCGAGATATCGCCATTAGGGTGGGCCAGGGTGACTCTAGAATGTGTTTGTACGATATGGGTATCAAATGAAAGGTGGTAATGAGTATTTTAAAAGGGAGTAATCCTTAGTTCTATAGGTGGACGCCTTTTCGAGATATCGCCATAAAGCTGGACCAAGGGTGACTCTAGAATGTTTGTACGGTATGGGTATCAAACGAAAGGTGTTACTGAGCATTTTAAGAGGGAGTGGGCATTAGGTCTATAGGTGGACGCCTTTTCGAGATATCGCCATTAGGGTGGGCCAGGGTGACTCTAGAATGTGTTTGTACGATATGGGTATCAAATGAAAGGTGGTAATGAGTATTTTAAAAGGGAGTAATCCTTAGTTCTATAGGTGGACGCCTTTTCGAGATATCGCCATTAGGGTGGGCCAGGGTGACTCTAGAATGTGTTTGTACGATATGGGTATCAAATGAAAGGTGGTAATGAGTATTTTAAAAGGGAGTAATCCTTAGTTCTATAGGTGGACGCCTTTTCGAAATATCGCCATTAGGGTGGGCCAGGTGTGACTCTAGAATGTTTGTACGATATGGGTATCAAACGAAAGCTGTTACTGAGCATTTTAAGAGGGAGTGGGCATTAGGTCTATAGGTGGACGCCTTTTCGAGATATTGCCATTAGGGTGGGCCAGGGGTGACTCTAGAATGTTTGTACGATATGGGTATCAAACGAAAGGTGTTACTGAGCATTTTAAGAGGGAGTGGGCATTAGGTCTATAGGTGGACGCCTTTTCGAGATATTGCCATTAGGGTGGGCCAGGGGTGACTCTAGAATGTTTGTACGATATGGGTATCAAACGAAAGCTGTTACTGAGCATTTTAAGAGGGAGTGGACACTAGGTCTATAGGTGGACGCCTTTTCGAGATATCGCCATTAGGGTGGGCCAGGGGTGACTCTAGAATGTTTGTACGATATGGGTATTAAACGAAAGGTGTTACTGAGCATTTTAAGAGGGAGGGGGCATTAGGTCTATAGGTGGACGCCTTTTCGAGATATCGCCATTAGGGTGGGACAGGGGTGACTCTGGTATGTTTTTGTACGATATGGATATCAAATTAAAGGTATTAATGAGTGTTTTAAAAGCGAGTGGCCCTTAGATGTATATGTGAAGGCGTTCTCGCGATATCGACCAAAATGTGGACCAGGTGATCCAGAAAATCATCTGTCGGGTACTGCTAATTTATTTATATATGCAATACCACTAACAGTATTCCTGCCAAGATTCCAAGGGCTGTTGATTTCGCCTTGTAGAACTTTTTCATTTTCTTCTACTTAATATGGTAGGTGTCACACCCATTTTACAAAGTTTTTTCTAAAGTTATATTTTGCGTCAATAAACCAATCCAGTTACCATGTTTCATCACTTTTTTCGTATTTGGTATAGAATTATGGCATTTTTTTCATTTGTCGTAATTTTCGATATCGATAAAGTGGGCGTGGTTATGGTCAGATTTCGCCCATTTTTTATACCAAGAAAAAGTGAGCTCAGGTAAGTACGTGGGCTAAGTTTAGTAAAGATATATCGGATTTTGCTCAAGTTATTGTGTTAATGGCCGAGCGGAAGGACAGACGGTGGACTGTGTATAAAAACTGGGCGTGGCTTCCACCGATTTCGCCCATTTTCACAGAGAACAGTTACCGTCATAGAATCTATGCTCCTACCAAATTTGAGAAGGATTGGTAAATTTTTGTTCGACTTATGGCAATAAAAGTATTCTAGACAAACTAAATGAAAATGGGCGGAGCCACGCCCATTTTGAAATTTTCTTTTATTTTTGTATTTTGTTGCATCATATCATTACTGGAGTTGAATTTTGACTTAATTTACTTATATACAGTAAAGTTATTAAATTTTTTGTTAAAATTTGAATTTAAAAAAATTTTTTTTTAAAAAGTGGGCGTGTTCTTAATCCAATTTTGCTTATTTTTATTTAGCACATATAGAGTAATAGTAGTAACGTTCCTGCCAAATTTCATCATGATATCTTCAACGACTGCCAAATTACAGCTTGCAAAACTTTTAAATTACCTTCTTGTAAAAGTGGGCGGGGCCACGCCCATTGTCCAAAATCTTACTAATTTTCTATTCTGCGTCATAACGTCAACCCATCTACCAAGTTTCGTCGCTTTATCTGTCTTTTGTAATGAGTTATCGCACTTTTTCGGTTTTTCGAAATTTTCGATATCGAAAAAGTGGGCGTGGTTATAGTCCGATATCGTTCATTTTAAATAGCGATCTGAGATGAGTGCTCAGGAACCTACGTACCAAATTTCATCAAGATATCTCAAAATTTACTCAAGTTATCGTGTTAACGGACGGACGGACGGACGGACGGACGGACGGACATGGCTCAATAAAATTTTTTTTCGATCCTGATTATTTTGATATATGGAAGTCTATATCTATCTCGATTCCTTTATATATGTACAACCAACCGTTATCCAATCAAACTTAATATACTCTGTGAGCTCTGCTCAACTGAGTATAAATACTATTACTAATACCTACCAAGCAGCCCTGCCTCGCAATAATTGTCATCTATTGGAAGCAGCAAAGAAGGCGAAGTCTCTCTGTCTGTCCCACCTCAAAGGTTTTCTCTCTTCCTATGCAACCAAGCAGGTTTTCGACAGTACTTATTTCGAAGCCTAAGCATTCTCAATTCGCATGTCTATTGGTACGATGAGTGCAGTAGAAAGTTATGCTAAATAATCTCACCTTGATTCTGATCGTAGCAAGCCTTGAACGATAGTAAAAGGCGAATGTGAAGTCCTTTCCTACCTCAAAGCCAAAGCCGTAGCGGCATCATCTGCTTCACTCCTTCTGCGAATGTAACCGATTTTTCGACTTAATGCAATTTTATCTTGTTCCTTTAAATTCAACGAGCCCTTTGAAAGTTTTGAATAACAAAGCAGTGTTTGAAATACTTAATTTTTTAATATGGCCCCAAATCACTCAGCCATACATACATATTTAGAAAATATACACATAATATATAGACTGATTGCGATTGATTTTGAATTAACTTTTCGGTGAGCTACAAAGTTCAAATTTGAAATGTAATTCAGAATCCAAAGACAGTGCATTTTTTATGTCAAAACGTGTCGCTGGAGGGCGCGCCGCTTGCGAAATTAAGAAAAGCCGTAAGGAGCTAGTGGAATACTGCGTTCAATATTTAATTGACTTCAACTTGAGCTTTAAATTTGAGGCTTCACATGGTCAGGTTAGGTTAGAGTGGCCCCCGGTGCGAGCACCAGTGCACTTAGGCCCAAAACAGTCCCATTGTGATACCACGTGGATCACTCCGCTACTCAAACCATCAGCTCGATACAGCAAACGTCAGGAGTTTCTTAGATTCCAACTTAGCCAGATCACAAAGATCGTGAAAGAAGGGAGATCCCAGAAATGTCTTCCTCTTGTGCCAAAGCGCCGGACAATCGCACAGTAAATGTTTGACTGTTTCTATCTCCTCTTCGTCTTTGCAGCTCCTGAAGTAATCATTATAGGGAGCACCCAGCCGTTGTGCGTGCCTCCCGATTGCTATGTGGCCGGTTATAGGTCCAACCACAAGAGATATGTCCCCCCCTACCAAGAAGAAGGAGATTTTTTGTGCGTCTCGCATCCCATTCAGGCCACACAAGCTTGGAGTGGTAGCAGGATTCAAGATTGCTCCATCTCACACCCGCTTCCCTAAGGAAAATCCCTTTCAAAATGAACTTACAGGTAGCGAGCGGCATGCTCAATCCCTTCCAGGACGACGAAAGCGGAACGGATGTGCCCCCGCTTCCAAGTTTGTCAGCCATCTCATTGCCCGGTATATTCGAGTGTCCAGTCACCCATACCAGACTGAGGGAAGTTTGCTCAGCGATCTCGTTAAGAGATTTCCGGCACTTCTCTACTGTACATGTAAGTCCACATGTGGCCGATCCAAGTGCTTTTAGTTCAGCCTGGCTGTCAGAATAAATACAAATTTGGTTATAGCCGTGAGCAGCCTTCCCCAGTTGATCAGCGGCCTCATTTATAGCAGCCACCTCCTCCTGAAGGACGCTGCAATGATCGGGTAGGCTAAATGATAGATTCCACCCTAGTTGAGGTGCAAAGACACCACTACCCACCTTATAATCCAGCTAGGAGCCGTCAGTATATATCTGCAGCCTATCGCTTAGGTCCGGCGGCTCCTTCAACCAATAATCCCTATCCAGGATAATAACCTCGTACTTCATATTGAAAAATACAGTTGGAGGGCAATAGTCCGACGAAGGCGAATCCAGACGCTTAAGGATAGCTGCATGACCATCCACATTGTCTCTCCATCCGGATAACTTTCGCAGCCGCAGAGCAGAAAAAAAAGCTGCACATTGCTTGGCCTTTAAATCTATTGGCAACACATTCAAAATAGTGTCCAGCGCCTCCGCAGGGGTGGTGCGCAGGGCACCCCCACGCAGATTCACATACAATTCGTAAAACCGATTCAATGCAATCACAGTCAAGGAAATCCCGCCGAATGGCACAAGAACCGAGTTTTTAACTAAATTTATTGGTAAGCTGGAGACCATGAATTTAGAGTTCGATAATACAATACATACAAAATATTACGAAGATTTCATAGAGCCCACACAAAAGGGAAACATTCATCTAGATGGCGTACGAGACAATTTTCGGGTTAGATTTTCACGTAATTCTTCCGTAAGGTGAAGACTTGAAATTTGGAAATCTGTTCGGAGGCAAATGGTAATACAATACCCTTAAAAAAGTGCAAGGCGCTATATGCCTCCGAAGTAACTTTAGACCGAGCTTCTCTTCCAATTTGCGTTGTGCTCCTTTTAATTTTTCCTACAAATTGTTTTATTCTAACTCCGACCATAAGTTTTCGCTGAGAAGCTTTTCACAGCAGTAAAATATTTGGAGTGTTTGCCAAAACACTGACGAGGTGGCCACTCCGCTAAGGGGAAACTAGTTTCTAATTAAACCTTTGAAAGTGATTGATAATATTGTGGAAGAAAATTTTCATAGATTTGGTCCCGCCTCTTTTTATGAGGGTACCCTGATTGAAACATCGGCTCTTCAATACAAAAGTTCATCGAGTTTATAAACGAGCCTTGGCAGTTCTGATTTTCCCAATCACCATTTCCATCCGTCCTGCAGTCTGTATTGATCTGTTTTCTTTTTTTTTTTCTTTTTTTTTTTTTTTGTTGTTTGTCTCCTTTTTTGGTTTCAACCGTGTTTTTTGTTTTTTTTTTTTCAGTGTGTAATATAGGCTTGTACCTCTTGAACGGCCCGTTTGTGAATATGATCAGTCCCTACCCGCTAACCACTCAACCAGTGGTAAGGTCCATACTCTCTACAGCAAGAGTCAAACTGTACCTAATCCACGAAACTCGAGCTTATCGTATGCTCGACATCCGCACCACACTTCATATCATGGCTTAAGTTCCCGCTTGGCTCCCCGAGTTGCTGTTAAATTTGCTTACATTATAGAACTAATTCAGCTACTGAAACATGCAACTTACACCGATCTCCTTTAAGAAAATCCCAATAGCGAACTTCTTTTAAGACTTCGACCCAACCGCCAACAAAATAAATGTTTATTACCTGCATTGAGTTCGTCTAATGCGTTTGAGAAAACGATGACCCTGAAGTACGGCTTTGCTTATCGGAGTGGGTGGGTTACCTTGGATATCAATCTCTCAGCGCCCACAATAAAGAAAAATTAAATTCGTACTCTGCTGTAAGACAGTTTTTAGTTTCTAAAAACCTCTAAAATTTATCCCGCATGTGCTCTAATGAAGCTGACCAATGCGTCGGTCCTAGCTTTGATCCTTTAAATAGGACTGAACCCTGCTTATAATGTCATACTCTTTATGTCTTTCCTGTTCGTCACCCACAAAACCTGCTTACTTCGAAAGCTTATTAAGGAATTATTTTAATTTCATATACAACTTTACTAGATATCTTTTTTATAAAACAACAGTGGCATGTTAATGCTTAAACTTAGTATCTGATATTCACAAATTTAGTGGTTACGACGATATGAGACTCGTGACAATCATATCCACCACGTGCTACCTTAGAATGTAGTCTTACTCACTGTTCAAAATGTTCTGGAATTAGTTGACGTATATCATACGGGGCAGTTCCTTAAGCGATTTGTTGATGCTTCCGATAAGAGAATCGATATTACCAACCGTTCCCCTAAACTTCGGAAGAGGGTGACAACTTCATTTATTCGCAACCGACTATAAACGAATCATGAATTTTTTACTAACAAAATCTCCTCTTTTCGACTTTTTCCCCCAAATTTTTTGTAACGTATAGTTCCGCGAGAGTAAAAGACTTGGCTCACAGTTTAATTGTTTAAAAGCTTATATAGTAAAATAAGTCCAATATTAGTTCAGTTTCGGGTAGGATAAACTATTTTATTATTTTTAGATTTCATCATATCCAGTACCATCTTTAGATTTCTAAGCAATCGGAAGTAGCGCCACTTCCCCAGGTACGTGAGGCTCGGCAGCAGGGATTACATATCGCCTGGAACTGGTACTTACTAGTTGTTGCAACTTATTTCAAAGCATTTATCACTATTATCAATCAGCATACAAAATTCTTGTTTCCAATTATCCTTCAGAATATGCAAAAAAGGATCACGATAATCTAAAATACATGTCCTTGTAAGCATAGACTTATGTACATAAAAAAATCATTTAAATGAGAGAAATGAAATAAACATTTTCGCTCTTCTCAAATTTCGATTGCAAATTTCACCACTTTTCGTTAGACTCCAAAACGAAGCGATACAATGAAACCACGTGAGTTTGCAATACGAATTTCTCATGTGTATTAGTAAACTTAAAAGAAGGCACCAGTCACCGTTCTCACTTATGCACGTATATTCGTGTGGCATGGATGAGAGAATAAAATCAATATTAACGCATGTTAATATGTACAAACAAACATAAAAATTTGGTGTTTGAACACCAAACCAAACCTGCACCTGAGTGAGTGTGTGAATAAAGAAAATTCGTATCTGCATATACAAAGTAATATACATGTAAATATTACACATACATGCGTATATCCCAAGCCATTGTTGTTTATGTGCACATACCAACATACACGTATGACAGATTAGAGTCATGTCTTTTGCGGGAGCCATTTTATAAGTAAACTTATATTTACGTACATACATCACAGAAAAATGTTTACAACCAATCTTTGCAGCATCTTATCCACATTCATATACCATACATATGTACATTTATTTATTCATATTATCATACAAACATAGATGGTCTATTCGTTTACATGACTCATACCTTATTCAAGTAAAACTTCTACGCAACATTCTTTGGAAATATGCACACCATGGCGTATGAGAAACTTTCGAACCTTCGAAAGAAGCTCAGTGCATTACTACGAAGGAAATACAAAGACATAAGTAAGCAGATATACAAATTTTCTGTTCAACGTTGCTGGTAAGCATGAAGATAATGAAATTTCACTTTAAGCCGCCAAATGTTCCTTTTCCTCAAACATATTTTGCGTTTATCCTCTATGTTCTTAAAACGATAGACCTGGAGGTTGTGCTTGTGGTTGATTGTTTACTTCGCATTATTTTCAATTTTCTCTAATGCAAATCAAAATCATAACTTATTGTTATACACACATATACATACATATAATAATGTATGTATAGTAGAGTTATATACACATAAATTAGACCATATCAGTAATTTTTTCCTAATTAGCAGGCTTAAGACTTTTGTTGTGATATTACAACTGATAATATTGTGTCTGGAATCAGATTCAAAATAGGGGTATTCAACCCAAACGGTGTGAAATACACCATGTTTTTCAATAAGTTCTTCACGCAAAATTGATATAGATGAAGATGTTTAATCTTTACTCACGGTATGCGGGAATCCTGAATGTAAGCATAAGGTGTAGAGTGCAAGCGGAAACTTAAGTATAGGCTTGTTATTGGTATGCTATATGGGGATGTAGAATGTAAGTGCAGGCATAGTGTGGAGTAATAGAGTGTAGCGTAATGTGGAACCTATGCAGGCCGCCGAGTGGGGGGATAGGATTTCATAGATACATACATATTTTGTTGCTACAAAAAATTGCTTTAAAATTGAAAATCACTAAACTGAAATCATAAGCATCCAATCAAATACTATGGGGCATAGTCATAGTCGAAATAAAATGTGATTTTAAGTTAGATAAACGTTTTTGACACAATTTTTTAAGCGCTATCTGTCTTACTTAAAATCTTAAAATTTTTCATTTTTGTAAAAGCCAGCGGCATCTGTATATACAGGCTGATAATAAACTAGAGCGTTAATTGGAAAAAATTAGTACACTTGACTTGTTTTGCGAAGCGCAAATTTGTGCAAACATATGAGTATGCCGTGGATAAGCTTACGTAGGTCATTGAAGAGTTGAAGAAGTTCAGGGATCAATGGTCGACCATACTTCAAGAATATAAGGTTCTGGCAGGGAGTATAGTAGTTGTGAATACCTTCGCAGAGAAAAGAAGGAAGATAAGAAAGCGCCAGTTCGATGAATTACCTGGCGAATCACCTGAGTGTGACTCAATTCAAACAGCAAGTTATTTAAGTTCTTTCGGACTGCTTGATTGGTAACATGACAAGACGTTTCGATGCCGTAAATGTCATTTCGATTAAATTTAGTTTTTTGTGGAAGTATCAGGATCTGATGGAAGAAGAGCTCAGCGAAAAGGCAGCGCCATTCTGCACGATTTATGGCATCGATATTTCTACGGATCTGATTCACCTCAAAACCATCCACTTAGCAAATTTGGGATGTGTTTCGCTGCCACCATTTCAACTTCTGAACAAATTTCATGACTTGAAGATGGAAGTATTATTTCCTAACATCTGCATAGCATTACGAATATTTTGCACACTTCCGGTCAGAGTGGCGGAAGGGGAGCGTTCTTTTAGTCTATTGTCTCGCGTGAAAAATTTTTGGCGTTCTACTATGAGCCAAAATCGCCTGACAAACCTTGTAACATTGGCGTTGGAGTCCAGCCTTGCTCGTAGCATTAGTTTTGAATCGATAATTTCCATATTCGCAGACCAAAAAGCACGGAAGATTTTCCTTGGCTGATTTAAGCTCTTAAAATGTACATATTTAGAAAAAGTGAACGTAGGCAAATCTAACAATGAAATCTAACATTCCATTTATGGGAGTGCTCCAGTAAATCTTATTTTATATGAAATAAAACATTGAAAAATTAATGTATGTTATGTTATTTTTTTTACTGGATTGAGTTTATTTTTTAGGGGAGCCCGTGAACTCGAACTGTCCCAGGAGCCCGGCTCGGCTCTCTGTGGCCCTGAATCTATGTACGTGGTAGAGTGGATATGAGCGAAATCATACAGTACTTAAGCCAAACACGTCCCATATTAATTAAAGTTGTTGATCATATCGTAACTTTTATGTATGCAAGTGCACGAAGAGATGTTTTCACTGCTGTTTTGTTGGAAATAAAGACCCAGAGACATATTGGCAAATGCGTGACTTGTATTACTGATACAAAAGGTGTTTACAAAAACTAAATAAGTAGTTAAATATTCATGTTTAAGCGGCCTTTTTTTCTTTTTATGGTTTTGGTGATTTTAAAATCTTTGTACATTATTTGGCCAAATTAATATAAAATACATAGTAAAGTGCAAACAAACAAACAAACAAAATTAAATAAAAAATAAGAATTTAACTATATTAAATAAAACAAAAACAAACTTTTATATAAAAAAATCAAATTTTTAATCGACAAATTTAACGGTTGTTTTTGAAAAGTTGTTAAAATAAAGTTTATAAAATAAAACAAAGTTAAATTAAATTTAACTCAATTAAATTAAATAAAGCCAAAAAAAAAATAAAATAAATTTAATTTTTAATCGACAAATTTTAGGTTTGTTTAGGAAAAGTTGTCGATGTGCTCTCAAAACCTTATCAATTGCTTATGGAAAAGTGATCGATATATTATCAATAGAATATAAATTTATTTTCAAAAACTTTTAGATTTGTTATCAGAGTGTTACTAGCTGTAATTTGTTATAAAAAGTTATCGGTTTTATTATCGGAAGATTAGAAATTTTTTATCGGAGTGTTATCGATATGCTTACGACGACTTATCCATTTTATATGAAACAGATACCGATAAAACTCCAATTTAAAATCGATCACACATGTATAGTCTATCGATAACAAGCCGAAAAGAAACCAATAAGAAGACGATGGCAAGTTAAAATAATTCGCTAACAAAAAAAAAATATAATTACTCAATAACTTGTAAATATCGGTTTTTACCGATAAGAAGCCGACGAACCTGTTCTCAAAACGCAGAAAATCATTTGTTTTTTGTAAAGTTACCTCTTTTGTGGTACTTTACACTCACGCCTTTGTTTTTTTTTTTTTATAAGCAAACTGAATCAGTCATTCTTCTCAAACTGGTGATTCCCTATCTAACTTGGAGACATTTTTGTCCATTATGAGTGCCCTAAGTGAGTGCCAGATGGCGGCACATTCATCTAACCAGATCACTCCCTAATGCTTTCTCTGAAGACCTTAAGTAGGAGTGAACGATCCCCTTACCCAACATCTGTCAGGCTGTTGAAAAACCGTGCACCCACAAATTTGGTCGTTATGTTTGCAGCCCTGAACATCAGCAGATAATGTGAAGCATCGATTCCTCTTCGTCCTCATCTGGACAGCTTCTGCAGAGGGAACATTTTGGTATGCACTCCCGTCGGAGCAGGAAAGGAAAGGAAAGATTAGAACTCAAAACTGAAGCCACAACAACAAACCAGAACTTAAACCGGAAGGATGTTTATCCATGTGTATCGACATGTTAACAAATGATTATCGATATGGATAGCATCATTTCTTTCCGACGTGCTATACGCTTGTTATCGGTGTGTTATCGGCGAGGTATAGTTATAAGGTTGCTAAAGACAGCAAAGGTTATTGATGAAATATCGGGGATTAGCGACAAGTCGTTGATTTATTATCGAAAATTAGTAGATTATTTATCGAAAAGTTATCGTTTTACTATCAAAAAGTTATGAATTTGTTATCGAAGAGTTACAAATTTGTTATCGGCGTATTATCGAACAGCTATGCGCTTGCTATTAAAAGTGTATCGCTATATTATCAAAAAGATATCGAATGTTTAAGAAATTTATCGATGTTTTATCGATATGTTTTCGAAAAGTTTTCGATTTTTTATCGAAGTGTTACCATATTCAATGTTTTATACAGCTATTATATAGAGATACAGATAAGACTTTAGTATAAAATCTATGACACATCTATTATCCGTTTATAACAAACCATTAGGAAGCCGAAGACTCGTCGATAACATTACGACAATTTGGTTTTCAATAAAAAGCCGATAATGCAACAATAACAAGGTCGGTATAGAGCACTGCTCAAATACACTGAAATTATTTGTTTCTGTTAAATTTACTTCTATTGTGGTTTATCTTCAACCCCTGGGCGAGCTCTAGTTAATTTAAAAACATTTGTTTTCTAGACGTACAATAGTTTGCACATCGAACTTCACGAGTACTTAGTACTCACTTGTTATGTTTCCACATGTTGAATTGTCACCAAGCTCTGAAGTATTTTCCAAGTTTCAAGACTCTAGCTACAAGCTCAAATTGATTGTAAGAGTTCCGAATTATGAAACGCTGTGCAGTTTCTTTTAAAGTAACAAGCGGTTTTCTACATTTTAACGAAAAACTTTAAAATTTAAAAGGACCTTCTTCTTTCTCAATTTCCAGTCACGATGTGATAAGTTTAGCTTTCACTTCACGCACAACCAGTCAAGCATTCAATGAATGTGCAAGTCGACCAGCTCACAAGCCATTGTAGGAGTACATATTTAGCAGTTTAGTCAGTCATTGAGTGGATACGATCAATAATGTATTTGCCGACATAACGCGTCAATTGGAAAAGTACGCTTCAAACTCACTTTGCTAATGCCCTCAAAACTTTAACCCTACCCCGCCCACTGTGTATATATATATATAAATTTGCACATTGCGCTATTTCAGGCGACTTAACCTTTCTAATGCTTATCAAAGCATGAATGATTATAATGGACTACTTCTTCTACTCTCTACCTCTCCGCACGACACGCAGCTACATATATTGAGTTTTTTTTTTTATATAACTGAACATTGTCAGCAAAGTGTAATGCACATTTTTTGTTGTTTTTTAAATTGCGCTAGAGTATAAGGACAGAATAAACCCCACATAGATGGTTTTTTATCCTTCCGAATTTTTTTTAAATCTTAATATTGACAACGACTGTCTGACAACCACCTGCTGTGGGTCGTTTGCTACAATCGCAATACTTGTTGTACTTTTATATTGACAGTCAGATTTAGCGTTGCAGGCCATTGTCTGCTAGCGGCTATTTGAGGTTCAATGCGCATCGTTCGGTATTTTGAACGCGTTGACGTTATTTCTTTTTTTTTTTTATAGAGGATGTACATACGAGTGCTACTTACAAATATATATAAATAGTAGTATATGTTCAAATGTACGCCCCTAGCACGATTCTTCGTCCTTATGTTCCTCTGGACACTTGCCCATTGCCCGTATTCTCGACGACAATCTCGTTAATTCCATTTGTGTGTGCAATAATAAAATCGAAATGTTGACTACAAAAATATACACATTCGCGTTGTAAAAGAGATAAATATTTTGCATACATAACTACATAGTAAGTAAATAGTTTCATTTTGATCCAACACCAACAGAGGTAATAATTTTTCCCTGCACTATAACTACGATACATATTTGAGTTGCCGTTCTTGTATGCTTATTAGACCTTTCCGATCTATTTTAACCCGTACATAAAAAAACCGGTGTAAGCACCAAGTACTCATGAAGTTCGATCTGTAAATATACAGGAGTAGGTCTAAAAAAACAAATGATTTTAAATTAACTAGAACTCGTCCAGCCGTTGAATTTAAGTTCGAACTACTTAAGAAGAGCGTTTCGCCTTTTCATTGGTAACGACCATGCCAACAAGTAATTGTTTAACTATCGCCTTAAAACGAGAGCGAAATTATCGTCGCGTTATCAGTTTTTCATCGCCGAAGCATCGGCTTCTTTTTGGTTTCTTGTCGGCTTGTTTTCGCAGGTTACAGATGTGTTATCGATGTTATATTAAAATTTAATCTGTATCTCTTTTATAACAAACAAAACCGATAACTTTTCGTTAAAACATCTATATTCTTCCGAATGTTGTTAACTTATCGAAAACTTCTGTTAGGTTATATTGAAATTTTATCGGTATATCCTTAATAATATATAAAATCGATAAATTTTCTATAACAAATCGTTATTCTCCCGATAGTCTATAACTTTTTGATAACTTTTCGATAATTAATCGATAACTTTTCAATTAACAATTTATATTTTTAAAAACTATTTTTATTAATTTTTGATAGTAAATCAATAAATCGTATATTATTCCGAAAATCGAAAACTTTTTAATAATTTATCGATAATTTTTCGATAGTTAATAGAAAACTTTTCAATAATAGATTAATAAATTTTCGATAACATATAGATAAATTTTTGATAATTAAACGATAAATTATCGATAGTTTTGTGTAACATATCGAAAAATGTTTAATGAATAATCGATAAATTTAAGATAATAAGTTTAAAGTTGTTCCAAGAAACCGATGACTCCTGTGGCTCATTGGTTATCCACGCCAAACTTAAAACACTTCGATAACTCTTCTATATTTCGTCGATAACATACCTGTAACAAACCGACAATACATCGATAACAAACCGTTACAACTTCGATAGCAAATTGCAACACGTCGTCAGGTTTCGGTTTCGGTTCCAGCTTCAGTTTTAACATCTAATCTTTTTTTCTTATTTTGTGTTATTCAGCTTGTTTTCTTCCTCCTCTTCTGTTTCATCTCCTTGACATTTGCTTATTTCCCTTTGTCGATTCACCTTTCCCTATTTACCCATAGACCATAGTTTTTGTTTTGTTTTAAAACTAATATCAAGTTCCAAACACCAAGCCAATGAAAGAGAAGGAAAAATAACGCTAGATGGCGCACGAGCCGAGATTAAACTTTCGCTAGCTGTCGCTCAGTTCTAGATATTTGAGAAAATCTTAGTCTTACAATCAGCTTTCGAGAGACTTCCCGCTGAAGCAATGCATTAAATAAGGGGAAAGATAGGAGGCAGCTAGGGCAAGATATTTTAAAATTTCGTACCAAACGGGCGGGTCTTGCGAGCAGTTATTAAAATACCTGCAAACGAGCTACAAACTTGAAACTTTAAACATAGTTAAGAAGTTCTTCTAGGTGGCGCACGTGTTGATATAATTGAAATTATTAGAATATCCATACGAAACTTGGAATCTTGTCATCGATTTTTAAGTAACTTCCCAATGTACGGGATATTTCCTAGGATTGAAACGCATTTTTAAGGCCAAAGGGAGTCAAAACCTATTACAAAAAGTTCGCAAAAGAGGCGTAAAAAACGATGTATTTGGAAAAATCTAGCAGGCGTTTTGTTTTTGCAATTCTCTGGTTTGATATCAAAACTGTGCTGCGTCAGAACATCAAATTCCAAGTCAGATAACAAAGTAACAATCAGCCGGTTTCCTTCCTCCTTCTTTATGGTTTCGTGATGATTTTACTATTCAAATTCTTTGCAATTTCAAAGTGTGGCAGCAGTAGCAAATAATGGAAAGAGATGATACACTAGACTCTGCCAAGTCGTATCCGTAATTAACTGTTGTTTTATAATTCATTAAAGACTAATCTTAATTGAATTAGTTGTGCAAATGATTGCTGACTTCTTAGACCTGTTGAAGCAGTATTTTAATCTCTTAGGGCTGTTTTCAGATTTTCCAGTTAAGTTAGAACTTACTTGGAGAGATTTCGACATTTCGTTTTCATAAATACGGGGTGTCTAACATCCAGTTAAATTGACAATTGTGAGATTTCGTAGAACAAATCGCAAAAATCTATTGTGAATACACGAAAACTAGCCAAACAGCTGACTTTTGTTTCCACTTTTTCCTTGACTTAGCCGAGACGCGAAGCTTCAGTTAGCATGGAGAAGAACGCGAAAATTTCAATAACTTCTAAACTAACTGAAGAGGCGAAAAGGGCCCTTGGTTATCGCATTACTTTGTTTACTTGTTTTTTGAGTTGTGAAAGTAAAAAAAAAAAAAAAAACAAGTAAGGACGGTGCTGTCTTCGGCTGTGCCGAAGACTTCATACCTTTCATGAATGGGGCTGAACAATAATCTTATAACGTTCGTAATCTCCAAATAATGCGCTATATAAGATAAGAAATATATAGTGAACAGATGTACATACTTAAACGATTTTAAGATAAATATAAAAAAAATGGCAAAAAACCCCCTTTTCTGAAAGATCGGTTGTATGGGATATATATTATATATAGCTCCGATCGAAATGATTTTTACAGGAAATCTTCTATGGTACATTGGAATATATATCACCAAGTTTCACGTTTTTATATTGGAACCTAAGGGAGAAATGGCCAAACATCTTTCTATCTGAATGATCGGTTGTATGGGAGATATATGTTATAGTGGTTCGATCCTACCGGATCCGAAAAATGTCTAATATAATACAAAAATACATCCTTGTGCCAAATTTCATTGAAATATCTCAAAATTTGAGGGACTAGTTTGCGTTCAAACAGACAGACGGACGGACAGACGGACATGGCTATATCATCTATCTTCTATATTTCTCAACGTTACAAATATCGGACCAAAGTTAATAATCCATTTCATGTTCATGAAAGGTATAATAAACTTTCGACCCTGTTTGGAAGAAAAAACAAATCACTGAAACGGTCTAATCTTTTGTATAAGTACGTATGTACGTAAATTTATTCTTTTCGCCAATACATATGCATTTACTGGTGTGTGTAAATATTCACAAATAATTTCATGTTTTTTTTATATACACTTTATTTTCTTTTCTGGCTATAAGAAATTTACCGACGCCATGTTAACCCCCCCTATATGAGACCCATATATGTACGCTTATTTCTATTTATACGCACATATGCGCCACATCTTCATACATACACATTTTATAGCGAACGTGAATACGTTCACCCCTGTAAACTACCTGCCGTATATCCCATTACTTATTTCTATTGCTATTATTATTTGGGGCGGGAACTCATATCGCACACGCGAAAATATTGCACGAAGTATGGCGTAAGAATTTCCAAATCAGTTGACAAGACAGATAGGAAAATACTCGTATAAATAGATTACCCGTGCTTATACAGGGGTAGCGTGTTGTACATATGAGTTCATTTATTTCGTTTTATACTTACCGTATAGGGTATTACAATGGACCCATTGGTGGCCTAAGTAGTGAGCTGTTACCATAGTGTCCATATCAGCCCTTGCAACCTAACCTAACCTAGCCAATAAATTAATCTCGCATAGCACAGCATCTAAATGCGTGTTAGAGTGTAAGCAGTCTCTGTAGAGAATCGGGACAGGGAGAAACATACATCTATATTGGGTAGCAGGGCATATGGGAATAGATGGGAATGAATAAGCGGATGAACTAGCTAAAAAGGGCGCATCCCTTGAAGCTTGCTCCGTAGACGTCCCAATTAGACTGGGGGAGATTAAGCGAAGGCGAGAGGTGCACATGATGGACCAAGCGGAAAAGGCGTGGGTTCAAGCGCGGGGCTGTAAATTATCGATGATTAGGTGTAGGTCTTGCAACCTTCGACTAACAAAGTTGCTTCTATCATTAAAAAGAGAGGACTGTAGACTCATGACGGGTATTCTGACTGGACACTGCCTTCTGGCGTCACATGCCTTTAAATTAGGCTTGGTCAGTGATAGCATATATAGGAAGTGCGGGTTGGAGGAGGAAACAATCGAGCACGTTCTGTGCTCGTGCCCTGCACTTGCCAGGCTAAGACTCCAGCTCTTAGGAGTGATACAGCTGTCATATCCAGAATCAGCAAGTGGCTTAAGTCGTAGGAAGCTTCTAGTAGCACGGAGTTATTTTATAACATAGGTCCTGGTTTTTGATAGGGTTTTTCAGTTTGGTCGTTAAAACAAACTTTTGGTAACACTACGGATTCAATCAGTCTATGTGAAGTCCTCATGGACCGGCTAGTTCAACCTAACCTAACCTAGCCAATAAACATTAAAATTCATGGGGGGAGAAATATAGCACCTAAGCGGGATGAGAGCATAGAATTACTACACTTCCAATAAAAGAGTTAGTAAAGCCTCAGATGAGAACTATTTTTCTGATGAAGAGCACGGTAAACACTAGGTAGCCCTACTGCAGACATTAAATGGTTCCAACGAGGAAACAAAAAAAACTGCTATGATGCAGAAAAGACCATATCACCGAATTACAGTTGGTTGGTTTGCTGCCCGGTACTAAATACCCGAGCCCAAGTAGCACACAGGGCTCCATTTTGATGCACTTTTCCTGAAACCACATCAAAAAAGTTTAGGCCGAGCTTGTCTTCCATTTAGCGGCGTGCTTCTTTTAATTTTTCTTAAAAGTTGGCGGGACGGGAACTACATTTTATACCCACTCCGAATGGCAGATGAATTTTTACTGCAAAGCTTTTAGTGGCAGAAATACACTCAGAGTGTTTGCCAAATCGCTGCCGAGGGGCGACTCCGCTTAGAAAAACTTGTTTCTCATTGAAAAACCTTGTTTCTAAATTTTTGATGTTACTTTGGCCGGTAGTTAACCCAGGACCTTCGGTCTAATAAGCGGATCATGCTACGACCACACCACGGCAGCTGTTGATTTTAATAACATTAGTTTGTTCTCTCCCTATCGTGATTCGGCCAAGGTTGTTGTTTATCTTGCAGGTGTGCGAGGAGTTTCAGTTGGAGACCGCTATCACCTGCAATCTGCACTCTTTGTTACATTTGATTGATGCGAGTGGATGACGTACTCGACTGATTCCGCTGTAGTTTCATGTTAGTGGAAGCTTAGAGGTAACTGGCTTAGGAGTACACTTAGTGCGTCAGTTGGACACAACCTAAATTCTCCTGTTACCCCTTCGAAGGATAATCGCTGTACTATATTCATTGTTCCAATATTGTATTGTTTGTCCTAGGCCGGCCACAATACTATGGCTTAATAAATTAGTATGGGTCTGACGACGGTCGTATGTATCCACATCCTGAGGTGCGGTTTTAGACTCCAGTTTTTGCTTGCAATTCTTTTACACTAGAATGAGGCTATGTAAGTTGTGTATTTCGATACCCAGATACTTGAGAGAGCACAACCATTTAGGGCGAAACTGTGGTACCCGTCTTTATAGTATTTCATTTAAGTCGAGGGGGCTTAATACACCGAAAACGACGTTGTTTATGCATTCGGCTAGCTTCGCTCCATTTTTATTTAGCTCAGTGCGACGACTCGCAGTAGCTGTGAGAGAAGGGAGGGAGAGTTCCTCTGCTCACGGGGCGGGTAGTTGGAAACGAGTTCGTGTTAGCTTGTATTACCCTCTTTTCCAGAATTGATTGTGTCCATAGGCAGATATGGCTGTTCACGCCAGCTCAGCTTAGGGCGTTCGTAACCAAGCTGATTCGTTTATTGTTTAGGGCTCCTTCTATATATAAACAGCTGCCAGAGTGTATTCATTGTACTGTACGGATCTCTCTTTGGAACCTATGAGCTCATGGAGAGTAGTTTCAGTAAACCGTCCATTCAAGTATGCAAGTTGTGCCATAGTAAACTTGTGTCTATTTAGAATAGAACCTTTCTAGACTCTTCAGCATGAAGGAGGTAAAGCTCATACGTTCCTCGTCTTAATCGCATTTATCTGATCTTCTTCCTGCTTTGAGTAAGACAATGGTTTTAACCCTTCTGATAAATATAGGCTAGAGAAACGCTCGTTCTATACATCCTTTCCAGGCAGAGAAATATAAACTCACGAAGTATATGGAGCATCACCGGAGTGACACCGTGCGTGTCTGGCGATTTTAAGGGTGAGAAGCTGTTGACAGCAAGTTTTATTTTCTCGTTATTAACGGCTGTATGCAGCAGTCTATCCGAAGGAAGCCACGGATGGAATGAGAATGTTAACGATACTATAAATTCAAAAACAAAAATTCAGAAACACTTTTTTTCAGAAAACATTAGCCAGAACCCTTTTTTCAGAAAAACAAATTTCAGAAGTCAAAACTCAAAACCATAAATTCAGAAATCAAATTTCAGAAGTCAAAATTCGGAAGTCAAATTTCATAAGTCAAATTTCAGAAGTGAAATTTCAGAAGTCAAAATTCAGAAAGTAATCAGACAGCAAAAAAACATTAAATTTTGTGCAAAATTTTATATTTTTTTTGCTGTCTGATTACTTTCTGAATTTTGCCTTCTGAAACTTTACTTCTGAATTTTTTTCAGCCTGGAACACAGCAACGTCGAAAGACGGCGTTATATTCAATCGAATTATGGAATATGTATAATATCACCAAATTGGGTAAAGTCCATACAAATAATTCCATCGAAAGGTGGCACAACGTCATTCGAAGTGCGTTTGAGACACACCCTAACATATTTAATGTCATAAATAAAATAATAAACGAAAAGGCAATAACAGAAACAAAACAATAATTTTCAGCTGGAGGCGAACCATATCGGAGACGCAAGAAAAAATATAAAGACTTCGTTTTTTAATACAGTAAATTCAAAAGACCGCGGGTTCGAGTCGAGCTCAAGGCCTAAAAATTATTATTTTATCATTATTATTGTTATGATGCATTTTTTCTTAATTGAAACAACAAAAATTGTTAATACATCCCAGAGCACGGGGAAAAAGTGTCAATAAAATATGACACTATGGCATCATTGCCATGAAACAAGTCCAATTTTCACATGCATTCTGCGACAGATGTCGTAGTGCTGTGAATATCAATTGGCAAGAACCAGAATAGAAGTAGAAATAATGAAGACAAACAAACAACCGCTGTGATAGCTGAAGCGGCGCCTAAACGTTGACGATGAAGGAATTTAGCAGTTCCCGAAAGGGATCTATACAACGAGCTTTGGCAGTTGTCTAAATTTTTTTCTTTCTTCTATTCTAATTTAAAATTTTTTCAATTAAGAAAAAATGTATCGTAACAACAATAATGATAAAATAATAATTTTTAGGCCTTGAGCTCGATTCGAACTCGCGATCTTACAAATCAGTACACTGAAAGAAAAAGACTGGTGAAATAAACCGAAATGTGAGTCAATTCAACCGAAATTTCTGCCAATTTTTATCCATCGCAACAAGATGTTCAATCAACTACGCACAAATCGTTCATTCGTAATTGACCGTTTTAGTAGTCAAATGAACAAAATAAGTTGTTGCGACAGCTTTGTACGAAAGTACCAATGATGCGGCATTTGCAAGGCAGATGCGTTTTCACTGAGATCTTTTCATGGCAGAAATACACTCGGAGTGCTTGCCGAACAGTGCCGAGGGGTGACCCCGCTTAGAAAATTTTCTTCTAATTGAAAAACCTTATTTCTAAAATTTTTATGTTGCTTTGTCCGCGGTGTGAACCCAGCGTCTTCGGTGTGGTAGGCGGAGCACGCTACCATCACACCACGGCGGCCGCCATATACATACGTAAATATGTGCATACATATATTACACAGCATACATGAGTACAAAGTAGAGAGCACAGTGAGCGTAAAATTTTCTCATGTATTGACTGTTGATTGCTATTGAAATGACCAGTGAGATCAGTTGTATTAACAAAAAAATCAGTTAGATTGGTTAGGAATCTGTCAATTTTACAGAATTTTGTTAACTTAAGAGCGACAATTTCTCTTCTGTTGAAATGACGAAACTAATTTGTTCGCTTGAAAAAGAACTCGGTCGTATTAACCATAATTCGATCAATTTCACCGAATCTCCGTTAAGTCAAGAACAACAGAACCGATTTGTTGATTTTACTAGCACCATGTCTTTCAGTGTAGGCCGACATAACAACAAAAATTGTAAATTCATTTGAAAAAGAAAAACGCAAAAAAAATTAATTAATTCATCCTTGCTATTGCACACAATTCAAAATTTTATATGGTACTACTTTTTCTTTATACATAATTCCTTCCAAATAAATAAACGTTTTTGAATTTTGAGAAAAATTTTATGTATGTTCTGTCGTCTGATTACTTTCCGAATTATAACTTCTGACTTTTGCCTTCTGAAATTTTACTTCTGAGATTTGACTTCTGAGTTTTGACCTCTGAATATTGTCTTTCTGAAAAAAGGGTTCTGACTAATGTTTTCTGAAATAATGTGTTTCTGAATTTTTGCTTTCTGAATTTATTTGAGACACCTTCAGAACTGGTAAGGATGAATGTCGGCGTAGTCCCCTTGTAACAGATACTTAAGTTTGAGCTTAATATATAAATAGTGTAAAAAGAAACTCGGCCCCATCTTTTGAAGTGCTGCTACTCCAGATCCTGTGTCTAGAATCACCATCACAACATGACACTACCTTCTACGTGTTGAATGTGTATATGTTCCCTAATGTACCGGATACTTATTTCGGAGCCGGTTTCTTTATGTAACCAATTACTCTTTTCCATATTTAAAACCTTTGTCTCTTAAATGCCCATAAACGCACCCTGTATTTATATATACGTTCTTAAAAATAGACTTTGTATATTCATTTTTCTAACAAACAGAGCAACAACTTTCTTTCTTTAATATGTTTTCCTTCCATTTTATCGCAACACAGCAACATTGACAAACCTACCCCTCCCGTTCACGTCTATAAACTCGCACTTCCACAGCAAAGTGTCTAAAGTAAAAAAGGAGCAAAAAGAACAAGTTAACTGCATTTTAACGCGCATTTCAATTTGGAACGGATATAATTTATAGACGACTTATTTCCATGCTACGCCATTCCACGTAAAGATGACGGTTCCCTATAGCTTGACTCTCCCGCTCGGCTTGGTAAACAGGAAGCCATATTCAATGTTGCGATATTGTAGAGAAGAAATTGACTTTATGGTTTGCAAACACATACACACACACACAATCGGCGGCAGTCAACAACATTATGGCTGCAATATTCAGTTTTAACTTTTTGTTGTAATCATGATTACAGTACAATGTTTATGCGAAAAATAACAAAATGTGCAACAACAAATAAGTGTAAGTAGAATAAAGGTCTGTATAGATGCCAAGCAGCAGACCACACAGCCATTAGGTGCACAAGTAATGGTAGGTAGTAATGTTGCTGTAACAGTAAAAATAAATAGTTTACTTTTATATCGTACTAAATCGATTTTTAAGTAATTGAATTCAATTTAGTAGAAACATTAAGTATGTCTACTTTAAGAAGATATGAAAATGCACGTCTAGACCTAAACAAATTTGAGTTATACTCCCCTTCTACTTCTAAATTGCAAAATAAACCCGGTGGCACCTTTAGGGTACGAACTATGCTTCTAACCATATGGGAAGTTCTAGCTTTTGCCCGAACACAGAAGCACGAACAAAGGTCACTCTAGTCATAATATGCACAAAAAAGTGGCTAGACTCGCGCGATTTCCGTTGGCAGCAGAAAAAACAGAGTTGATAATCCCCACAAAACAGCATAAACCGCTAGAAGTTAGCCTTCTCCGGAAATATAGCTACCCTCTTTGATGCTGCTACTACTCAGCTATTTAGGAGAAAGGTTAGACTCGCGACTATCATATTGGGCGCAAATTCAACATGCCACTGAGAAGGCATCTTAACAGGTATAGTTGCTAAGCAGGCTGACAGCAAACATTGGAGGACCAATAGACACCAAAAGGAAACTGCTGACGGAAATCACCCTATTCACGTTACTGTACGATTCCGAACTGTGGGCAAACACACTTCGTAAGAAGAATCGTCCCAATCAACCTATTAGCACTGGAAAGAAAAAGGTTATGAGATACAAAAAAGCAGACGGATAAAGAGCGCGTGAAAACCGTTAGCAAAGAGAGTAAAAAGAAACTTTTATGTTGTGGCAAGAACTGTGGGAAAATGAACAAAGAGGCAGACGGACAGCGAAACTAATAACAGATGCTGACGCATGGAGCACAAAAAGCTTTGACGAATGCTCGCCATGGAACCGACAATTGCTTGAGGAAAGAGGAGGCCAAATCACTGTCAATAATATCACAGCAACTTAGTCAAAAAATCTATATCTGGACTAAGTAACAACAGAACACGGTTGTTACGACGGTAACAATTATTGTGCATAATTCCCATCCCAGCTCACAGAAAAAAAAACATATAAAAAGAACTTCGCTGCACAAGCAAACAAACGAATTGCATTTTCAATCATACAAGTTTTGAGGCAACAGTTTCTATGGAGAGAAAGGGGGAAGTGCTGGGGGAAGAGCGAAAATAGAAGAAAACAAACGACGCATTTGAGAGACTCCTGTCCCAAATAACTTGCTGTCTCCAAAAAAGTAACCAGGTCCAGAAAGTAACCGTTTGTAAGAAACAAACCAGTTTCAGAAAAGTAACCAGGTCCAGAAAGTAACCGTTTGTAAGCAACAAACCAGTTCCAGAAAAGTAACCAGTCCCAGAAAGTAACCGTTTGTAAGAAACAAACCAGTTCCAGAAAAGTAACCGGTTCCAGTAAGTGATCGGCTACAAAAAAAATTAACAAGTTCGAGAAAAGTAACCGACTCCAGAAAAGTCAACGGCTCCAGAAAAGTAATCGGTCCCAAAAAAAATCAGTTTCCGAAAAGTAACAACCGATTCCAGAAAAATAATCGGTTGTGGAAAAGTTGCCGGTTCCAAAATACTACCCGTGTCCTGAATATTGACCGGTTCCAGAAAAGTAGTCGATTCCAGAAAAGAA
Organism: Eurosta solidaginis; assembly: GCF_040869045.1. Classification (NCBI taxonomy): domain Eukaryota; kingdom Metazoa; phylum Arthropoda; class Insecta; order Diptera; family Tephritidae; genus Eurosta; species Eurosta solidaginis. Next base: position 239,575,241 of record NC_090323.1, read on the forward strand.
ACCGTTTCCAGAAAAGTGCCCGGTTACAGAAAAGTTATCGGTTGCAGAAAAGTTACCAGCTCCAGAAAAGTAGCAGGCTACAGAAAAATAATCGGTTTCAGAAAATTAAACGGTTCCAGAAGAGTAACCGGTTCCAGAAAATCTACCGGTTTCGGAAGGGTAACTTTTCCCAGAAAAGTAACCGGTTTCAGAAAGGTAAGCGGTTGCAGAAAAGTAGCCGGTTCCAGATAAGTAATCGGTTCCAGAAAAATAACCGGTTTCAGTAAAGTTATCGATTCCAGCAAAGCAACCGGTTTCAAAAGTAATTTCCTACAAAAAGTAACCAAAAACCAGTTAAAGAAATGTGACCGATTCCAACTCAGCTTCTGGTTTTAAATGCCCCCAATCGTATAATACAGAAGAGCAATCCACAAGTGTCGTATTCAAGAAAAATGGTAAGATTTGATTTGTTTCCACGGTTTCCAATATAAAATTTGAATTCTGTTCAATATTTATAACCAATAAATCAACTTTGAATCGAAACGTGTAAAATGAATATTGTAAGCTTTTGTCTTATACTTTCAGGCTGAGCTCGTTAAATGGAAAAAATGAGAATAGTTTCAGAATATACCCAAGAATTTGATGCATCACAGAGCAGAACAACAAACTTTTTATAATGAAATGTCGTCTTAAAGACCCAGAACATCTCTCGCCAATTATGATCAATTATTCAACCTGGAACCAAACGCTTAAAACGACCATTATAAACTATCGTCACATACTTTTAGGTTAACTTGAAAAAAAGAGTAAAATAATGGACAATATCAGAGCCAGTGTGCGGTTCTCGGGTTCATTGCAGAACTGCACAACTTGATATTGAAATATCTTCCTGGCAGTGCGGTGGTAGCGTGTATGCCTACCACACCGAAAGTCATCGGTTTAGAGCCCGGAAAAGCAACATCCAACTCTTTAGAAACACTTTTTTTTTTTTCAATTAGATTACAATTTTCCTAAGCGGGGTTGCCCATCGGCAATGGTTTGGCAAACACTCCGAATGTATTTCTGTTTCGTTACGAAAATTCATCAGCTTGCAGATGACATTCGGAGTCGGCATAGAACATATGACCTGGAGTTGAAGGATAAAATTAAATTAAATCTTTACGTGGTATACGCACCTTATATATATTTTTTATTTTTTGACTTCCTATGACCCTGGGCTGGATATTCGCACCAGCTCTAGATTTTCTCATGTATATAAAATAACTTGCCATCATACTTCATTATGTATGTTTGTATATAGATGAGCTAATGATAAATAAAAATTGACTTTGGCATTGAAATTTATCTGTGACCTTGTCCTAAATAAAAACCTAAAGAAAGTTACAAAACCAAAATAAAACGAGTAAGGACGGGGCTGTCTTCGGCTGTGCCGAAGACTTCATATATTTCATGAATGGGGCTGAACAATAATCTTATCTCGTTAGTAATCTCCAAATAATCGGATGTAAAAGATAAGAAACACTATATATTTCTAAACGATTTTTTAGATAAATATAAAATAAAAAATGGCAAAACCCCCTTATCTGAACGATCGGTTGTATGGTCTATATACATATATGTATATACATATATAGCTCCGATCAAAAATTTTTTTACAGGAAATCTTCTCTGATATATTAGAATAAATATCACCAAGTTAAACGTTTTTATATTCGAAATTAAGAGAGAAATTGCCAAAAATCGTTTTATCTGAACGATCGGTTGTATGGGATATATACTACATATAGCTCCGATCAAAGTGATTTTTTCAGGAAATCTTCTATGACATATTAGAATAAATATCACCAAGTTAAACGTTTTTATATTGGAAATTAAGAGAGAAATTGCCAAAAATCTTTTTATCTGAACGATCGGTTGCATGGGATATATACTATATATAGCTCCGATCAAAGAGATTTTTTCATGATATCTTCTATGATATATTAGAATATATATCACCGAGTTTCACGTTTATACTTTCTAAATTGCCGCAGGAATTACCAAAATCGTCTTATCTGAACGATCGGTTGTATGGGAGATATATGTTACAGTAGTCCGATCCTACCAGGTCCGACAAATGTCTAATATATTACAAAAATACATCCTTGTGCCAAATTTCATTGAGATATCTCAAAATTTGAGGGACTAGTTTGCGTTCAAACAGACAGACGGACGGACAGACGGACATGGCTATATCAACTCAGTTCGTCGCCCTGATCAATTCGGTATACATAATGGTGAGTCTATCTTCTATATTTCTCAACGTTACAAACATCGGGGCAAAGTTAATATACTTTTCATGAAAGGTATATTGTTGTATGTTCATGAAAGGTATAAAAATGCGCGTAAACTCATTATAAAACTCAATTTATTTACCGCTGTTTTCATAAGCGCCCTCCGTCCCTTTACAATCGTAGCACAAGCAAACACTTAAAATTAGAAAAACAAAAATAAGTAAGTAATAATGAAACGCTGCAAGGACGTTTTTAGTTCATGAAATAAGAACAAAAATCAAAGCCATTTTCTACAGACAGAACGCCGCATACATACAAAACAATACAAAACTACGGCCATAAAAATGTACGCACGAAGAAAACGTAATTAGCTTTGGTGTAATTCTCACCGTCCACCAGCGCATCTATGTATGTATGTAGTAATAAAGGACGCACCAACACATACAAACATACAGGAATCTACAATATTTATACCACAGCCTCTTTAAATGAACTTTGTTGGATGTTCGTCGTTGTCCTCGTCGCAATTGCTTTATGATTTGACCACAACAAAAACAATAACAATAATTGAAATTACAATAACGGTGCAATAAAAACAACAAAAACTTATCTAGCCGTGAAAGTTAATCAGCAATCCTGAGGGATGGACAATATAAATGTTGTTGTTTATTGCTTGTGCAACCCAGCTACGGCGGTCGGGAAATCGCTTACGTCACCAAATAAGAAATCACGGCACGTTCCCTGAATAAAAACAGTAAATATTTTGGATTCGCTCATTAACATGAAATGCGGCAGACAATTTTGAAAAAGTCGGTATATAGTGGGGAAGGAGTTTGGTTTTAATGAATGAATGGAGCAACGAACGTAATAATCGAGCACTGCGAGTATTGATAATGAGTATTCAGGAGCTTATTTGCATATTGCTGCCATTGACCCAATTTTTAGCTTGACAACAATTTTGCCTGCAAAAAGCAAATGATATGGGTCAGCGAAAAATGTTTAAAGCATTATGAGGTATGCATGTACATTAGGGTGTATATTTATATCTATAATGAAAATAAGATGGTACCTGATGGGTCTATATATCAAAAGCATTCAAAAGTTGTCACGAAGTCACAAGCCGAAGTGAGTTCTTCTTCTTCTTCTTGTAGCGATGTTGATGCTTCCAGTACATAGCACATAGCATAAAGTTACTATTCCGACCTCGTCGAATCTTTTAGGTCAGCAAATCCCATCTTTCCTTAGAAAATGTTCTTGTAAACAGAGTGGTATTTTTCTGAAAGCAGACTTCGTACAGATCATTTTCATTGTACACACATGCTTCAACATGTCTCAGTCTAGAATGTCTTTATACAATATAGATATCAAATGAAAGCTGTTGATGAGTGCATAGTACAGGATAATTTGCATACAACTGGGAGGCTAGGGTCTCGAGATATAGCCCAAAACGTGGAACGGGGTACCCCTAGAATGTGTTTATACAATATGGATATCAAATAAAAACTGTTGATGAGTGCTATAGTACAGGATAAATTTCATACAACTGGGAGGCTAGGGTCTCGAGATATAGCCCAAAAATGTCGACCCGGGTACCCCTAGAATGTGTTTATACAATATGGATATCAAATGAAAACTGTTCATGAGTGCTATAGTACAGGATAATTTTCATACAACTGGCAGGCTAGGGTCTCGAGATATAGCCCAAAACGTGGACCAGGGTACACCTAGAATGTATTTATACAATATGGATATCAAATGAAAACTGTTGATGAGTGCTATAGTACAGGATAATTTTCATACAACTGGCAGGCTAGGGTCTCGAGATATAGCCCAAAACGTGGACCAGGGTACACCTAGAATGTGTTTATACAATATGGATATCAAATGAAAACTGCTGATGAGTGCTATAGTACAGGATAATTTTCATACAAGTGGCAGGCTAGGGTCTCGAGATATAGCCCAAAACGTGGACCAGGGTACACCTAGAATGTGTTCATACAATATTGATATCAAATGAAAACTGCTGATGAGTGCTATAGTACAGGATAATTTTCATACAACTGGGAGGCTAGGGTCTCGAGATATAGCCCAAAACGTGGACCCGGGTACTCCTAGAATGTGTTTATACAATATGGATATCAAATGAAAACTGTTCATGAGTGCTTTAGTACAGGATAATTTTCATACAACTGGGAGGCTAGGGTCTCGAGATATAGCCCAAAACGTGGACCCGGATACACGTAGAATGTGTTTTTACATTATGGGTATCAAATTGAAGCTGTTGCTGAGAGCTCTAAAGTTCATTATGATATTCGATTTAGTCGCATCAACCTGGGAAAACTGATAAATATGCATGCGAAGCCCACATACCTATTTACATACGTTCTATTCGATTTGCCTGAAATTTCGTATATAAATTTGCCTATGTTAGAAGTTACGATGCTTTTTTCCGGGAAGTATACCAGAGACGGACTGGGACGATTAGGACGAGGACTGGGACTGTGACTGAGACTCGGAGTGGGACTGGGACTGAGACTCGGAATGGGACTGGAACAAAATACATACCACCCTCTGGGACTGGCAATAAGGGATGAAGAAGAAGGAGAAAAACGTGAGAGAAGAGAAATAGAGAAGGAGACTGCGAAAGAGATATAATGAGACGAATATGGAGATGAAGCGAAAAAGATGGAGGGAGGAGTGAATAAAAAGATTAGGAAAAGTGTAGAGGGGTAGGGCTGAGTTAGACGGAAAAAGCTTATTAAAATGTATGCAGATAGGCCAAATTTAGGGCAGAACAACGTCTGCCGGGCCTGCTAGTAAATTCTAAAAATTCTGAAAAAGGTAGAAATTTAAAATATATAATAAACGTAAGGCGCGATAACCTCCGAAGAGATTTTAGGCCGAGCTTCTCTCCCAATTTGTGTCGTGCTCCTTTTTTAATGTTCCCTACAAATTGGTGGGATGGGACCTACTTGTTTTTATGCCGACTCCGAACGGCATCTGCAAGACAGATGAGTATACGCAGATAAGAAAAAAAATTGTCTTCTAATTGAAAAACTTGTTTCTAAAATTTTGATGTTGCTTTGCCCGGGGCGTGAACCCAGGATTTTTGGTGTGTTCAAACTAACAGCTCAACTTTTCACCACTAGTTCTTCAATAGCTAGAGGTTACATTTAAAGGCAAATATTTTCCAACATATTTTTGTTAAAACACGTAACAACTTATCGATGCCATCGGAAAAAGTGGTAGAAAGACAAACGAAGTAATTTCCAAGTATTAATTTGAAATTTTTATTAATTTTTTTATGGACTAATATCTCCTTAGGCATTAACGCTTTAGCTCTTCAGAATTGTGTTCATCACATCGAAGGATATTTTATAGATTCATCAAATAGTATCGATGATTCATGGACTTATTATTGAAACAATGTCGATTTTTGATCGAAAAAATATCAATTGTTATCGAAAAAATATCGGGTTGTTATCGGCTTGTTATCGACGGCTAACAGATTTGTCATTGATTTAATATTGAACTCCTATCGGTATTCTGGACTCAATCAGTCTATGTGAGGTCCTCATTGACCGGCTATTTTAACCTATCGGTATTCCATAACAAGCCCATGAGTCGTTGTTATCAAATCGATAACGCGGCGATAACAAATTGGTAACCCAAATAACATATCGACATATTTTCTGCTGCAAATCGAAAGCTTTTCGATAACAAATAGATATTTTTTCAATAACATATCGATATTTTTGGATAGCAGATCCATAACTGTTCAATAAATAACCGATAGCTTATCGATAATTCACTAGTAATACACAGATAAATCTTTGATAGCATTTTTTCGATAAGAAGCCATTAACATTTCGATAACAAACCAATATCACTCCCGATAACAATCCGATAGTAATTAGTGCTTAATAAATTTTAATTCATGCTGAAATTATCTCGATATAGCTCCCAAATAATCAATATATGATCGCATAACGACCTCATAATAATCCCGGAAAAAAGGCAAAATAGTGCCAAAAAGTTTAGAAATTATCCCAAAAATTGTTCCGCAATGATTTCAAAATAGTCTTGGAAACAGTCAATGCATGGCGCGGCCGCCATGGTGTGATGGCAGCGTGCTCCGCCATTCACACCGAAGATCTTGGGTTCACGCCCCAAGGAAAGCAACATCAAAATTTTAGAAACAAATTTTTCCAATAGAAGAAAATTTTTCTAAGCGGGGTAGTACCTCGGCAGTGTTTGACAAGCACTCCGAGTGTATTTCTGCTATGAAAAGCGTCTCTGTGCATACTCATCTGTCTTGCAGATGCCTTTCGGAGTCGGCATAAAACAAGTAGGTCCTGTCCAGCCAAATTGTAGGAAAAATTAAAAGGTGCACGACGCAAATTGGAAGAGAAACTCGGCCTAAAATCTCTTCGGAGGTAATCGCGCCTTACTTTTGTTTCTTTTTTATGGCTAAAAATATACGACCGAGACAAATTTAAAATTTTTTTTATCTCTAAATTTATATTTTTAATGGTTAGTTTTTATCATAATAAGTGAATTTTCGTAGCAGAAATGTATTGGCATCAAATTTTCCTAAAGGTAGTAAAGTTTGTAATTAAAAATTATTATCCAGTGAACTTTACTGCCTTTTTCCTATGGGCGGTAATATAGCTAACCAAACTTAAAAACCGTAAAATAATTTTTAATCACAAATACTCCATGTTACAATAGGTGAAGTTCGAATAATTTACCATAGATGATTAACTCAAAATAACTCTATTTATAATAAAAGTTAAGTTATTAACAGATTAATTTAATCCGGCGTAAAAAGCGTGACGTTCTTGATATATCAAATGTTACAATTATACTATTTGCAACTATCTATAGGAAGAGAGTTATACGGCATTAAATTATTAAATTTGCATAGGTCCTTGATACATTCGTAAGGTTTCGACTGACCTTAATGCCGCTAAAAGTGTACATAAGGTCAATTAACCGTGAATTTGTTGACCTTATGTCACCCGGGCAATAAACGTTTGCATTGCCATTGGTCCTTGATGCATGTGCACAGTTTCGACTGACCTTAATGCCATTAGAAGAGTTCATGATGTTAATTGACCATTTGTCCCTTGAATTTAAGACCATCAAATTATTTTATTGTCATTGGTCTTTGATACGTGCGCGAAGTTAAAATTGACCTTATGGCCATTTGAAGTGGTCATAAGGCCAATTGACTTTGTATCTGTTGACCTTATGTCACCCTACCATCAAATTATTGCATTGTCATCGGTCTTTAATAAGCGTACAAAGCTTGAATTAAATCTGCCAGTTTAAAGTGGATCAAAAGCGAGTACAAACGAGTTGGTTACATACAAACAAACACAGGTACAGTTAAACAAGTGAACATATCGTCGCCCGCTAGCCAGAAGCATGAAGGTGCAATATTTCCGATTTTGTGTCAGAGGCACCTTTGGATTGCCCTTTAGATTCTCTAGGTTCCACTTAAATCTAGAGCTTCCTACATACATGGAAATCCCAATAATTTGCAATGCCATTTCCACGAATGTATAATTCAAGCACACAAATTTGAGCGAGAAAAATGTATGTATGTGGCACATTGTATGACACATTCGTTGATATGGCTAAACAATTTCTACAATTTTTGAAAAAAATAAGAATAGCACAAATTCGTATGTTCGATCGTTCGGGTATGCGTGCCTGGGATTCTTCAAAAAAAATTATACCGATAAAGAATTTTTAATAGCTTAATGTTAAAATATTTATTTGATTGATTGAAGACAAACCGGTTAATTCGAAGCCGTTGCCTTTTCCCGAATCAAAACTAAAATACTTGGAAAAATTGTGTGAAAAACAGGTTATACCAAAATAATATCATTCTTTTTATAAAAATATTGAGGGCACCGCTTTTCCTGAACCCAACATTTCAGAAGATTCTGATTCTGATGAGAATAAGAACTAGTTCTATGTTTGCAATAATATCTTAAATAAAAACACATTAGTGTATATGAAATTGGATTGAATGTGTAACTTTTTTCATTTACATACTGTCAGGAATGTCCAAATGAATTAAAATGAATGGTCTCACCAAGTTTATAAAATTAATACATGTAGTTGTTTATTTAATTAACAAAAGGTTTAGGTTAAATTATAATTCAAATAATAAGAATCTTGATTGTTCCACGAACTGACTACCGTTCGGTCGGTGACAATACATACTTCGATAAGTCAAAGCCGCGGATGTTTTCCCAAGTACTGTGACGTTCTGAATCCGAATCCGCCAACGGAATTGGCCTAGCAGGTCTTGGCTTGGCCCTAACGTTATTTAAAAAACAAACTGTAGTGTTTTTTTTACGTCTTTTGAGGTTAAGGCCACACCATGACCAGTTGGGCCAATTCTTATAGCTTATTCGGGGAGCAGATTAACCTGATCCCACTACTTAAAATTTTTTTGTATAGATGTGTTAACAAAAAATATATCAGCTTTTTAAATTTTTGTTGTGCCAGAAAAATGAATATGCTAAATCTCGGAGAATAGAATGGATGCGATCAGAACAATTATCTCAGTTAAAAGAGCATAGTGTGAGTATAATATTGTGACGAATATAAGCAACACTAAGGGATACTATCATCTCTAAGCCGATGCTAAGAGTGACTTGTATGAAGCAGAAGGTTGCATATAAGAGGATTTGCAGTAAATTCGTTACAATATATAAGTATATTTTTACACTAGAAACTAATTCCTCTAATTTTGAGAGAGCAATAAACTTTGAAACTCGATTTCCCAACATTTTCATTTTGGCACATTCATGCTTCTGGCAAGCGGGCGACAATATGCGTTATATCTCGGAGAATAGAATGGATGCGATCAGAGCAATTATCTCAGTTAAAAGAGCATAATGTGAGTATAATATTGTGACGAATATAAGCAACACTAAGGGATACTACCATCTCTAAGCCGATGCTAAGAGTGACTTGTATGAAGCAGAAGGTTGCATATAAGAGGATTTGCAGTAAATTCGTTACAATATATAAGTACATTTTTACACTAGAAACTAATTCCTCTAATTTTGAGAGAGCAATAAACTTTGAAACTCGATTTCCCAACATTTTCATTTTGGCACATTCATGCTTCTGGCAAGCGGGCGACAATATGCGTTATGCCACCTTTCAAAAAAAATATGCTTTGTTGAAAAATTGTTTTCTTACAATTTATTTAAGTATTAAACGAAACTTAAATGCCATCATACAATTTCGTTTCCTTTCTGAACTTTGTATTTCAGTACCAAGTGTCGCCTAAGGTCTTTGCTATTCATGCATCTTACAAGTGATAAGACAAGTGGTGGCCAATTTAAAATATCTTTAGCAGCAACACAATTACTAATAACCCACAAATGAGTTATTTGTGTTATTATCAAAGTTCACAACGGAAACACATTCGCACTTAGCACCCTTACACTCAGTCCATGAGATTTTTAAATAGAAGAAATTATTAAGAGCGAAAGCCAACAAAGACGATAGTTAAAAAAGATATAAGTCATGAATCCTCCGTTAGTTCTAGAGCAAGGACATTTTTTCCACAATGCTGGCTCAAAGCTAAATAACTGAAAGCAACAAAATGAATGAGTATAATAGAAATCCAAAGTGACATTGAAATTTTAAACATCCCAACTAAAGCAACGATGGCAATGTAGGTGAAGTAGGAGTTATATGAGATGGATAACTACCGGCCGGCCTTCATACACAAACACTAAAACTTGGAGTCACAGCAATGGCAGTAGGTTAACTGGCAACTAAAAGTTAAAAGTTGAAAACGCAGCAAAAAGTTAATTAAAACTTCAACCAAGAAGACACACATACACATACATATGTACATATTATGTTGTATGCGTCATCCACAATCAGCTGTATAACGGGTTTGTACATCTCCTTTGTACAGTTAATATATAAATGAAAAGCGTGCAAAGGCAAAGCACACCGTAGGATGCTGGCGGTGTTGGTTGTGACATTGTTCAAGTACAGTTGCTGTAGCGGCTGGGCGCCTGATACACCGCACAGCCGTTGGTTCTCACGAAATTGAAGCTTTGAATGTCCTGTTGAGAGCCAACAGCTGACAGCATTTAGTAAATGCTTTTGAGAGTGTTACGAAACAGTGCACATACATACATACTACCAAATGTACATAAGCGTAAGGACTTTAGTGCCAATATATTTAAATGAAGCAGCTGAGACTTAATGTATAGTAAATAATGAGGAGGTTAAGTAATAGTGCGCCTTAAAAAGCCTGGTGGAAGCACACACGCCTCTCAGCAGTTCAGGCTTCAAGTACTGCATAATAAGTTGCTGCTAGAATAGCAGAAATCACGATTCGACACAAGTATGGCCCATTTTGAAACTAGATCATCTAACAATCGCCAAACAGTTCTATCCTCTTCCTTAGTGTTGTAACATTATAACTGGTGGTAAGCCATATATAGACTCTGGAGTCTTCCGAGGCCTCTATTACATCCAGGCCGAAGTCATAAAGTAGGCGGAATGATTGAAAAATTTATTCAACGGCTTCACCTCATCGTCCTTTATACATCAAACTCAGCTGGAACTGTCCGTGGTTGGAATGGCCTAGATGGTTTAATGTAGTGACATGAATCGTTCCCGAGATGGTTGGGCTAGTACCTTAATAATGTTTGTTACCGGAGCGTATCGGATCTATATCCGGCAAAGGGCCACCAACACCGATAATACTCCCCAAACCCATTGGGTAGTGTCTTTATCGTTAATACAACAACAACAACAGCCCTGCTTCTATTATTGGCTATATACAGCGATTGTGGGGCTTATCCTGTTCTAAGCTGTCCTTGAATATTCGGACAGTTTACCTGAGCCCATGTCTTCCCTTCGACGTGGATGTGAGAGCAATAACTGAAGAAAAAGGTTGGGGTAATGAAATGGAAATGGTCGAAGACACGGTACACCTGTACATCGATACTTGGAAACCAATGGTGTATGCTGTATCTGGTAATAAGCAGATCATACAACCCACGAGCTCACTGCAGTGCCTTTCGAGCGAAAGTGGTAACCGTGAAGAAAGCAACATTTGTACTGAAAAAAACTTCGTAAACTGCTACCGCATCAACTTTTACATTGACAGCTATGTAGATGATCAAGAAGCGCGACAATTTTGCATAGCACAGCATTTAGAAATAATTGGAACATGGAAAAACTTACATTTTTATTGGGTTTCCGGTCACATTGACATAAATTGTAACGAAGAGATAGAGAATATACCTGACGAAAAAGAGCTTTACATTATCAACCTTGTAGAAGAGGCTTACGCAATGATCGACAAAGTGCCAGAGATTCTGTGCAACCCTTACTTCACTACAAACGAGGTGGAATATTGCCCCGGGCGCTACTCACAGGGGGCACCAAATGGTCCACAAAGCACAATGAATAATTTTTATTTTTATTATAACTGATTTCTGGAAAATATTACTTCACAGTAGTAAAGTAATTGAACCTAAAACTCCGTGCCAAAAAATATTTTCCTCGGGCGCAAGAAAACCTCATCACGCCACTGGTACATACACCATATTCATATTGATATTTAAGAATTTTTGGGCAAACAACTTTGGCTTGGAAACCGACACAGTCATATCGGCTGACATAAGAACACAAATTTTTAACACATATAATTATAATCCAGATCGTTTGAGCAGCCAGCCCGACTAAAAGGTAGATTCGTAACAGAACCTTCTCAGTTTCGTGACCCTTCTTTCTACTATTGGTGGCCGCCGTGATGTGGTGCTAGCGTTATCCCCCATTACACTGAAGGCCCTGGGATAAAGTCCCGGGCAAATCAACACCAAAAATACAGAAAAAAGTTATTTCAGTTGAAAAAACATTTTCTAAGCGGGTTTGCTCCTCAGCAGTGTTTTGTCAAACATCCCGGAGTATTTTTGGCATACAAAGCTTCTCAGTGAAAATTCTTCTTACTTGCAGCTGCCTTTCGATGTCGGCATAAAACATGGTGGTCCCATCTCACCAATTTATAGGAAAAATTAAAAAATCTTGTAAGGTTCTTCCATTCATAAGGCATTGCAACATAGCTTTTAAACAAAACTACTCCATTGAGAAAGCAATTTGGCCAATTATGCCATAGAAAGAAGCATTCGTGATGTGTTTGAAGCGAAGTATTTCCACAAGTTATTTCTGCGGCGTGCGTGTAAAATTGCAGGACCTTGATGTTTATCTCATTTCATATAAAAAATCCAACGAAAGAAAGGGAAATGGTCATCTAACCGATGCGAAGTAGCTCCTTCGAATTCTTCTTACTCCCTCTGTTCTACAAGGGTTTCAGCGAGGGCCCTCAATAGTGGGAACGAGGATCGGCACGTTATTAGCATTACCAGTTGCAGCTTCCCACACTACCAATATCGGTTAGCTAACGCCAACCGTCGATAATTTATGCTTGTGTCGAGTGCTTTTAATAATTGAGAATTTTCTGTTTGCTGACTACGCCCACTCTAAGGTTAGATCGGTTTTGTATATTGAGCTCAAACTCTCCTGACACCTATAGAACTTTATGTGGAAATGTATGTGTGGAATAGCACTATATTTCCGCTACCTCTTCAAAAACGCCCTATGTCAGAATTTAGGTGTGTCTACACCTTTCTTCACGGTATGAGGGAAACCATAATGTAAGCTTAAGGTAAATGTAAGTACGGGTGTAATGTGGAAATGGTATCCTGTATGGGGAGTGGTACGAGGAAAGTAAAAGAAACAAAAAACAAATTTTTGATAATCCTTTGCCTGGACTTGAAACTTTGAAACTTGTATGTAATAGACGGGGCACGCCACTAACACATCACGGCGGCCACGGATAGAAAGGGAAGGAACGAAGAGTTGAGAGAAAAGGGAAGACGATGAAAAAAGCTGGAGTGAAACGAAAGGAAAGATGACAAGCCAAAACCGAAAACGACTTTTTATTGAAGTGTTGACGGTTTGTTTTCGATTAAATTTTTATCGACGAATTATAAGAGCGAGTTAGTTATTTCCTTTTTAAGAGCTATCGATTTGTTATCGGTTTCTAACGGCGTCTTGTCGAAGAAATAAAGACGAGTTATCCAGATGTTAACTTAGTGTTAAACATTTTTTACTGGTGTCTAAAGTTATCCATGAAATATTGGTGTTTATCGAGCGGTCATCGCCCCCGCGGGTGAGGAGGCTTGTAATATACCCAAATGATTCCAGGAGTAAGGTAGCGAAATTTATAGGTTCTCCAACCCAATTGTTAACTTCGCCTGGGGAATCCTGTTTCTTTAGAAACCGAGTGTCTGGCAAACCCAAAGTTCCTCACTGTAGTAGCAGGTGGGCGGCGAGATGGTTCAATGTACTCATACTAAATCGCTCCCAAGATGGAGGGGCTTGCACTATAATGGTGCTTGTTACCGAAATCTTCTGGACCTATATAAGGAGAAGGACCTTCAACATCGATAACACTCCCCAAAAGCTGCGGGAAGTGGCTTTTTCGCTACAAGAACAACAACAACATTGACGTGTTATCGATTTTTATGAATGAGTAATCGATTTGTTATAGAAAAAATATCGGCTTGTTTTTGAAATATTTTCGATTTTTTATTAGAACGTTAGGTATTTGTTATCACAGAGATATCTGTTTGTTAACAATGTTTTATCGGTTTTTTATCGAAAATTTGATATACAAAAAATTTCAATTTGTTGTCGAAAAGCTATCGAGTTGCAATTAGACTTTTACCGATTTGTTATCTACGAGTTATTGGCTTATAGCATTTTCATGTCAAATGAAACTTTTTTCATTTCAAATGAAACTTTTTTCATTTTAAATGAAACTTTTTTCATTTCAAATGAAACTTTTTTCATTTCAAATGAAACTTTTTTCATTTCAAATGAAACTTTTTTCAAGTCAAATGAAACCATACTACTAAGGTAATTGTCAATATATTTATATCGTACTTTATAACGTTAAGTATTTATCAAATTAACTTTAAGAAAACTATTTCTAATTAGCCACATTGAAGGCAAAATTTTTGTTTAAATTTTCTTTGTGAATTTAAGCTGCAGTTAAGGTTGGCTTAGTTTAGCCTTGCCTTTTAATCGTTTCAATTTTTAATAGATAAAGTTGCAGGGTTATACGATAGGCAACTTATATACTACAGTTTAACCACCCACTGAAAATAAGCACCTATATTTTTTACTTGTATCTACTCCTCTTATATATAAAGCACATTCTTCTTCTACATATACTTCGTTAACAACGTAGGAATAAATCAACGTAGAGAACAAAGAGAAGGAACCAAAGAGCATGATGTGAGCGTATTTCCTATTCATTGTCTGACACCAACTTACACATCGGTTGAATCCTCTGTATTATGCTTTTCTCTTTGACCAACGTCTTACCAAACAACATAGAACGATAGCAAGGTATTGAGAGAAACATTACTTTTACCAACTATATAGTAGAGCATGTGGACTGTGGAGAGATCTTTTTTAACTATGCTGAAAACCATAACGGTAAAAAGTGATCTTTTTTACTCTATGGCGTACTTACATTGCACTTCACTCGTTTGGGCCTTTGAAAACATATATATTTGTTTTATTCCATTATTTTTCATTGTATATTGTATCTAAATGTAAAACTTAGAATATATATATTAGAATGGGTCGATTTATTAACCGATATCGCGCCATCGATTTTTCGGTAGGATTTGGGGTCAGAAAAAAATTTTCACTACGCATACCCAAACAAATAATTTTCGAGCCTGCGAAATTTCATTTTTTTTTTACTTTTTTTGACCTTGATGTTTAAGGGTTTTTTCATGACCTACTAAAAAAATTTTCGGAGATTAAGTTTCCTTTAAACTATTCTGATCTATTTCGTTGTAGTGCGAATAAAAACAAAGATTATTCCACCTTACGGCCCAACGTTTCGCCAAATTTCTTTGGCATCATCAGGGGCGTAATATTTTTAGATATGGCGGTTGAAAAAATTACAAATGAAAACTAAACAAAATTTGCAAATATTACACCATTAATTACATAGAAAATCGGTACCATCGGTTTGTGGTACACTTTGTCACATTAAATACTATGAACACTATAAAATTTTCATTTGATTGTATAATTTTCATGTATACCAACGTTTTTAGCGGACGTTTTTGGGTCGGACAGGGTATATATATAAGAGTAGATACAAGTAAAAAATATAGGTGCTTATTTTCAGTGGGTGGTTAAACTGTAGTATATAAGTTGCTTAGCGTATAACCCTGCTACTTTATCTATTAAAAAATTTAAACGATCAAAAGGCAAGGTTAAACTAAGCCGACCGTAACTACAGCTTAAATTCACAAAGAAAATTTAAGCAAAAATTTTGCCTTCAATGTGGCTAATTAGAAATAGTTGTCTTAAAGAAAAATTTGATAAACAGCGTTATAAAGTACGATATAAATATATTGACAATTACCTTAGTAGTATGGTTTCATTTGAATTGAAAAAGTTTCATTTGAAATGAAAAAAGTTTAATTTAAAATGAAAAAAGTTTCATTTAAAATGAAAAAAGTTTCATTTGAAATGAAAAGAATTTCATTTAAAATGAAAAAAGTTTCATTTGACCTGAAAATGCTATATTATCGAAGTGTACTCGGTTTGTTATCGAAAATTTCCATTTGGTTTTTAACCGATTTTTTATCTACAAGTTATCGGCTTATTATCAAAGTGTGCCTGTTTTTATCGACAAGTTACCGGTTTGTTATTAAAGTCATATTGGCTTGTAATCAATTAACAAAACCAATGCTTGAATAATGCCGAAAACCTGTACTTTTCAAATTTTTAACAGTTCGATACAATAAACAATATACAAAACAATATGGACAATATGGTAAACTTAACTCTGTCACAAATCCAAAAATTTATTCGAGAAAACCGTATGTAAGAACTTGTTTCCTCTCCTCCGCTGGATCATTTTCGAAAGTACTTCAAAGGGCGTACTCTCACAGAGTTTCGGAATAAATTGTTATTGAAAAATATTCTGGAGTAGTGTGTTCTTCAAATAAACGCTGATATAGAACGCCTTTCGAAACGGTAAGTGAGATAGACTGGTATTTAACTCAGGAGTCGTTTTGTGACACTCTCTACTACATTCGAACTTTAAAAAAATACAATTTTTATTAAATGGGTCGCAAATTCAAAACCATAGTAAGTTCAAAAAATCACCACTGTATAATATCTTCTAATGCCATTTATCTTTGTTTTTCCGCCCATGAAAAGGTATCGCGTCACCAACTTATCCGCATTATTACATAAAGGAAAAACTTTTCTATTTTCTTACGCGGTGGCAATAAAAAGTAGTTTAGAAGCGCAAAAACAATTACAACAAATAAACAAATAAAACACTAAACAAAGCGGTAAAACTATAAACAACTTTATTTTGCGCAAATCCACAAGCAGTCATAGACGCGGACACCAACTAAATAAGTATGTAAGTATTTAAGTAGTGGAAAACAAGGAGAAAGTCAAAAGTTGAAGCTTTGGAGTTATTGAAAGTGACCGGAAATGGCTAGATGAAGGTAGGTAGCAATGTTTTTGTCGCTACATCTTTGGTGGGTTTATGGAAAGCTTCAACATATTTTTATATACCTACATAAATAGACGTATGATTGTATATCTTAATATTGCAATAGCAACAACAACGTTGGCAGCATCTGGTGCTCTTATTTTTATTGCTGCCGTCCAAGAAAAAATATTTTCCATTGCAACACAAATGCGCATAAACCGCGAATTTGAACCTTACATCTCAAGGAATGAGTGTCAGTGGAAAGTTTTAAGCTGCAAAATAACGAAAACTAATACAACAAACAAGAAAGTTCAGACAAGCAAGTGGTCCGTTTAAAGATGCAAAGTTCGCTGGCATTTTTCACTCTCCTTTTGTGATGCTTTACTTTTGGTTTTGCATTCAAATTTAACCATTTTACTTCATGCAAATAGTATTTTACTGTTTTACTGTCTGTTACTAATAGAAAATACCAGTTATTGTTTTTTTGTTTTGATTGCGAAGAAATAATATCAAGGTTAATATTTACATTAAATTCGTACCAAATCTAATTTATAATTGCTTATCGCAGATATATGTTCTGTCAACTGGGCTGGTAATAGTCTTTATCATCAGCTTGGGCAATTTTGACCGTTGAGTAGCAAGTGACGCCAACTGTTCCTGTTTCGCGATAACTGACTGATCTTCCCAACTCTCTGGAAGCCCCTCCCTTCCTCTGCTTTCAAATATTGTCAAAGCTTGATCGTCTTCTTTTATACTTTAAGTTATAACATGAGGTACTTAGCGAAGCTTTTTGGACTTTATTCATAGCACAATGCTCATGTCTGCATAAAACTGCTACAGTTCAACATTAACCCGCTGGTATTACGAACAAAACCCCCTAAAACAACGCTATATTAATCCAAGAGGCATCTCTTTTTTTCGGGCCCACCAGCAATCTCGCACAACACAGAGTACTTCGTGACCGTAGCTGAGAGTAATTAAATAAATTGCTGCATTCTTTTAAGGATATTGTGGCGAATGTTGGCATCACTATGCTGTTAGTAAATAATCACAACAACAAAAACAGCAAGCAGCCACACTTATATATATGGACACTATATAGCAAGCAGCCACGCTTATGTACAAGGCAATGAAGAATATTCTACACACATAATCAGCAGCTCGAAGTGAAAAGTTATCTCACATACACACGTAGTCATCAGCTAAGAGCGGAAGTTGTTACTCACACATACACACGCATATAGCTAAATAACTAAGTATGCGATACAACTGTTCCATGTTCGTGAAAAGTTTAGACGTAATAGAAATATGCGAATGAGGCAACAGAGAGTATAAAAGCAGCGCAAGCTGACGAATAACTTATCAGTTTGATTTAAATACACGGTAAGTGAAGTATAATTTTTATTGTGAACAAAGTAGTCTAAATAAAGACCATTTTTCAATACTGAATATTGGAGTTATTTATTCGACAGTTCATCGATTCGAACGTTAGAGGAAGGTGCATCGTAATCAGAATTCCCAAAATTCGTTACAATATTAATGAGTTGCGCTTACTGTTATTTTAACATTACTTCACCCTGCTCAATAAATTCATCCAATCATGGAAATCGTTCTGGGACATAGGGCCAGATGTCGTAGGAATGTCTGTCCGAAGCTTAAGCTAAGCCTAGAATTTATATCGCCCGACCAACGAAGTTCTAGCGGAAGTCACTGCGTTTCAAAATTCAGTTAATAATTGGATGCCGTCCAGTGTGCTTAAGGTTAGGAAAGTCAACATTTACTCGGGTAGTCGAACCACAATCAAACCTGTCTGCTCATCTGTTTTTGACCGAGTGTGCTCATACCTAATACCTAAATGCATCATCCACCAGCGTATTTAATATTAATTATTCTCAACACCATACCGAGCAATTTATACGAGTATCGTTTCACTTCAGACCCGACCAGTAAGTCTTTCGTTGTTTGTTTTTAAAAACTCTTGAAACATTACTTTATGTCCACACTTGCAGTAGGCTGGATTCCTAGTGGCTGTCTAAATATGCATATCTGAAGGGCCACTTTATCGAAACTTCACTACATGAAGTGGTTTACAATCTGGAAACATCCGGTGATAACAACGACTGTCTGCATTCTTGCAAATCGAAGAAGGATTCAATAATATTAGATGGGAAGCTATAAGACACGCTTTCCATGCCTTCGTATAGAATATTCTACTGTGAACTGAATATTCAGAATGATGAATGCTGAGATGAGCTAAAGTGAGGTCAGATCACATCCATAGAGTGATTTCCTGCCACCATCGAGCTGACATCGCCTTATAACACGTTCCGTCCACTCAACAGGAATTGAGTTAGAGGAATGACTTCGCAGATGTCGTAGTAATACTGATGTATGAACTGTGACACCAAATAGTTAGTAGGATCACGTAGGGATCACTGATCTCTTCATTATAAAACTAAAATCGCAGGTTGTGACTACCATCTTAACAGAGTTAAGAGCCACACCTTTTCGATGATGTGAAATACATTAGGAATGTTTTTGATACTTAAGATAAAATATAAGCTATATACAGAGCTTTCTGGTTAATGTCTTTGATACAAAACAGAATAACCTTTGAATTCTATTGGACTTATCAAGGCTCATCTCTCAGAACTGGCCAAATGAGGCTAAGAAGAGCTGAAAGCGATCTTCAGACATTCTTAAATGGATAGAGTAGATAAAGATGCTGTATTTACTGAGTGTTGCATTATTTAGATGGATCTGGCTCGCATGGGGTTAGTAAAGAAGAGCGGCGTCATTTTTGCGGAAGTGATTGAGCCCGTACTTAGAGGCTGTGAACAGCTCTGCCGCAGTTTTTTGTATATCAATATTTGAGACCTTTTAAGATTCCAAAGAGCTCCTTATGTTCTTAAATTTAACGCGATGTTCTAAGGGCTTAACAGCCCAGCCAACCATCAAATAACTCTTAGATCCCAAGAATTTTAAAGGAATTCTCATGCAGAGAATAAAAAAGTTAAAAAGCAACAAAAGTTCCAATTTGGTATATGTGAATTTAAAATCACACGGCTTCAAGTTGGCGCATCGTCTTTAATCTCCTAGCGTCCCATCAAATAGGTACTACATGTGATGGAATAGGCTTCGAAAATTTCCCGCCAAATTGCAGCTGCGTTAGCTTGTTTGCATATTTCTTTTTGGCAAAATTTCCATATTTCACACAGCTAACGTACGCAATGTTTCCCCAAAAGGGTTGAATTACCTACCAAAATATGCAGCATCAACATTTTAAATAATCATCTTTGAAATCAGCATCAGCATCACTATTCTCAACAATCACACCATGCACAACCGCATCAAAAGCAAAAGCACCAACAACGCTTCTGCTTTGGAATGCAACAAAAAACAAGTAAGGATGGGACTGTCTTCGGCTGTGCCGAAGACTTCATACCTTTCATGAATGGGGCTGAATTATAATCTTATCCCGTTCGTAATCTACAAATAATCGGATGTATAAGATAAGAAATATATAGTGAACAGATCTACATACCTTAACGATTTTTAAGATAAATATAAAATAAAAAATGGCAAAAAACACCCTTATCTGAACGATCGGTTATATGGGATAAATATATTATATATAGCTCCGATCGAAATGATTTTTATAGGATCATCTTTTTTGATATATTAGATTAAATTTCACCAAGTTTAACGTTTTTATATTGGAAATTAAGGGAGAAATTGCCAAAAATATTTCTATCTCAACGATCGGTTGTATATATAGCTCCGATTAAAGTGTTTTTTCAGGATATCTTCTATGATATATTAGAATATATATCACAAAGTTTCACGTTTATACTTTCTAAATTGCCGCAGGAATGACCAAAATCGTCTTATCTGAACGATCGGTTGTATGGGAGATATATGTTATAGTGGTCCGATCCTACCGGATCCGACAAATGTCTAATATAATATAAAAATACATCCTTGTGCCAAATTTCATTGAGATATCTCATAATTTGAGGGACTAGTTTGCGTTCAAACAGACAGACGGACGGACAGACGGACGGACGGACAGACGGGCATGGCTATATCAACTCAGTTATTCGCCCTGATCAATTCGGTATACTTAATGGGATTTCTCAACGTTACAAATATCGGACCAAAGTTAATATACCATTTCATGTTCATGAAGGGTATAAAAATGCCGATCGTTTCGTTAGTCAATTAGGTACAATGGATTGCATCATTTGCATACTCGTATTTGCAACATTTGCTCGCTCAGCGTATCCTTTATCCATTTACCGGCTCATACTCATGCAGTCATATGCGTGTATGTCTCTTTTGAAAATTATGGCTAAATTATGCAAATCCACACCAACGAGGCACCAACGTTTTTCGTTTGCTTCCGTTCGACTCGGCCGCTGCTGCTGTAAACGGCCAACCCATTCTTGTTCCCATTAATTTTCACATCATATTCAAATCCTTCAAAGGCACAAACAAAATGCTATAACTATGGTTCTGTATTTAGTCCTGACACATTGTCTTATGGTGTGTGTGTGTGTATGTACTTACTGTCAGTGTCAAATCAATTTTGTTACGCCGCAGCAATATGCCTCTTATTTTGGTAGTTGTTGTTGGTTTCCTTTTGCATACTTCGATTGCCGACATCGCATCCTATCGATGAATGGCTCTTTTGCCGATAATTGCAATATTATATTACATTCGTTACCTGCCGGTCTACCGACAGTTGTTCGATTGTTTGTTCGTCTATTCAACAAACTTTGTGTTTTGTTAATTTTGTGGGATTATGAAATTGAGTACTTCGTCGGTTAGAAGTCAAGTGAGAAGGTTAATTACTATTGTTGTTTTGTTGTTTTCTCAACCATTTACCTATTCAATATGTCATTCTCATCGATTTGTTTTGTTTATTCAATTTTCGCAATATTTGTTTTATATTTTTTTTTTTTTTGCAAGGGTGAATGTACCTTTATAGTTGCTTAAACCTATCCTTTTGTGGGACTCTTGTGGATATGCGCTTTGTTGCTCTTTTCATGCATAGAAATGCGTTCGTCGTCTTTGTTGTCCTTGCTGATAGTTGACAGGATAAGTGCGAATTTCTCATTGACAACTGTGTGTTTAAGTAAACATGTGCGTGTAGCAGCGCTGGTATGGGTAAAAAAGGTTAAAGCCTTGTTTTGTGTTGTGTTGTTATTGTTGCCGGAGGATGTTTCCAATGAAATTGTTTTCTTTTCTTTTTTCATTATGTGGCTTTGGGAATGTTTAGTGTGCGTTATCTCATTACCATTTCAATTAGACATTGTTATAAAGTGAAAAGATCTTATGCATATGTTAATGCTTTGATGATGGGAAGCAAACGAAAGAATAATTTTGCATAATGAGTATTTACAATTGTATATCTAGTTATCATAGCTGGATGATAGGGATGAGCATATGAATTATTTACGATATTATATCGATAACTTTGTTGTCTTCTATATTATTTCTAATTGCTGTTTTTATGTGCAGGTCCCTTTTTTGCTCTTATTTGGAATCCAAAACTATATATACAGTTTTGGTTGTAAAGATGGAGATTCGTGCTAATAGCGAGCTTTGGGCATTATTGGTCGTAGTGCTTTTGTTTAGCTATATTTTATTAAAATAATTTGTTAAAAATAAACGATTGTGAGCACACAAAGAAATCTATTTGTACTATGGCACTATTGTGAATATTTGATTAGAACTAACACTACATTACCGACAGTTGCTAACACTCGCCAGATGGCAGCGCAATCGCATGTAAGTTTTTATTGATGATTGATTGATTGATAGAACAGCTAATTTGTGTTGATATTTAATATGCGACTTTTTTTTTTTTTTTGTTGCGCAAGATGTAGTCCAATAACAATATTTTCTATTCGATAGCTCAGTTTTTTTAGAGGGTAGCTGTTTTCCTACCCTAACGAAGGTCCCAGGTGGAAATCCCGGAGCAGGTGACATAAAATACCACTAAAAATTTTTTTTTCAATGTAGTCGACATTCAGTGTATTCATAAGTGAATACGTCTCAGCGATATATCATTCGCCTTAGAAGTTGCCGTTTGGAACCGGAAAGCTTTATGTCTTGCCCATTTGTAGTAAGATGTCAATAAGCACACGCAGTCAGACGACCCAAAAAACCTGGAGAGTGAGCGCTTGGAATGAGTCCGTGAGGCAGTAGAAGTAGGCTGAAGAACTTTGCTGCGAGAAACCAACGGTACTAAAACCGGCACGAGAAGGAGGATGATTTGAGCGGCATATGAATTGGCAACGTTCCGCAGAAGGCGACAAGCCTACTTTCAAAAGGCAGAAAAGTCTCAGGTCCAGCGCTGCGAGGCAGGCCAGGTCCATAGACAAGGTAAGTGGGTCGAAAGATGTATGATTGATGGACTTCAATGGTGAGTTAGCAACTACAGCGAAAGACAACGAGCTCGAAAGTTGCATGTGAGAAAGAGGACGTGAAAAATGGCGATTTGCAAACAGCCGGTGTTAAAAGTTAAAGCATGGATATCATGCGCGCTGAAATCATAAAATACTCTGCGACTTCTGCAGAGTCAGAATTCGAATATACCGACACAGTATACGAAGACACTTAGTGTATTTCGGCCTACGCAAGAGGGCCAGCACTAAATCTTCCAAATAAATAAGCAGGGGGAGGATATGTTACACTAGCAGCTTGGTAAAATGCCCTGGGGCACAGGCAAAAGTTATCTGCAACTCAGGAAAATAAGTCCCATGCATAATGATGCTAACAAGCTAGAAGCGGGACGTAGACGTCACGAAGTAGGTATTGGAGGAGGACAAGCAGTAAAATGGCATTGTGAGTGTGACATTGGAAAATGGAAAGCAGCATTTACGCCTCAGGAATATAATTCCCGAGGATAACAATCGTAACATCAATAAGCGGTTGAGGTTGAAAAGGACACCGAACGACTTAAAATCAAAGAGCTGGAGGAAAGCGTGGACTTTACGAAGAAGGTACTAAAGAGCGACAAACATACCACAGCAGATGAGCCTCCAACATGGTAAATTATTCCCCATTTTCCGTCCAGATTTTTAAATTTGGGAGTGTCAAAGCTCTGTCATCATTGGAGAACAAACCTCTAATAATTGAGTCATGGAACGATCCAAAATTGCAATGTATTGTATTGTAGATGATTTCGCTTAATATATGAGGAATAGGTGAGAACATATAAAAGCGTCGAGAGAGATATACTTGCTCAATTTCTTACACGGGCCAAAGTAACCCTCAACATACAAAAGAGATGATTTGTGGGATTATTAGACTCCTTGACCGGCATTATATAAACAAAGTTCCTTTGCATTCTTGTATGCCTTGCCAGCTCAAAATAAAATTACCATGGAAATGCAATCAGATCCCAAGTAGTTAGCGCTTAGCTACTTGGGTGCGCTGCGGCTAATATTTGCCAAAAAAATGTAGTTCAGCAAAGCACAAAAAAATTGCCTTGCACATCATAAATCAAAATATGTTTTAGCTTTTTTGTTTAATTTTGACTTTATATACATTTGAGTTTTGCGTCTAAATAAAATTGCAAAAATTCATCACGGTGGCTAATCTTTCGTCATTTGCTCTGTTTCGCAATTTTGTATGTTGATGATTTTCACAGCAAACGCCTCAGCTAATGACCATCAATATGTTTGTTGCAAAAAAAACAGTGAATTTATAATGATAAATTTTGGAATATTTTAAATGCCAAAAACATTGTGCCAACAGAGAATGACGCCTCAGCATGAAAAGCGGAACTCAAATGACTGGCCATAAAATTGTTACTAAGTAACTGAAGCAAGACACAAAATAAATAAAGTTCAAAAGGAATCAACTATACAAAAGCCAAAAAAAGTGCGGAGCCAAAAAATGCAGTCATTAATAATTGCTAACTGAGAAGAAACAAGTAAGGAAGTCTAAGTTCGAGTGAAATCGGACATTACATACCCAGTTGTACACTTGAAATTCTGTTGTTGTTTGTTTTGTGTGCTTTAATAGTGTTACA
This sequence comes from Eurosta solidaginis, assembly GCF_040869045.1. Classification (NCBI taxonomy): domain Eukaryota; kingdom Metazoa; phylum Arthropoda; class Insecta; order Diptera; family Tephritidae; genus Eurosta; species Eurosta solidaginis. Next base: position 239,600,142 of record NC_090323.1, read on the forward strand.
AGGCTGCGCAATAACACATATGATGCATTTCATATCAAATCGAATATGCGTTGAACCCGACCCCCTCAGAATTTGATGAAATTTTGCATGGGGTTACATCTTACCCACCCAAACACAACCTCATTTTTAGAAATTGCATTTTTGAAAAGTTGTGGGCGTGGCAAGGTATCAAAATATCCGAAAATATTAGAAAAATGACGATAATAGGTACTTTTAAAGTGTAATTACTACGGAATGGCTTTAGCGATTTCAAAGATCTTCATACCATTAGAAAGGTATTGAAATAGGCTTTCAAAAAAATAAAATTTAAAACTGAAAAAACACTTCAAAGATCAAGCGATTTTGAAAAATAAAATTTTATTTTAGAAAGGTCTATTTAATATATATAACATATCTGAAAACTAGAAGGGTGTTTTTTTTTTTTTTTTTTTTAATTTATTTAAGTAAATACATCTCTTGGTTACTTTCTGATATTTTGATATCACGCGTAAACTAATCAACAGTTAGAAAGGTATTAAAATCACCTTTGAAAAAATACACTGTAAAAAATTTTTATTCCAGTGGGGTGCACCCCAGCTTACATCAAAACAACGGCTCGAATACTTCACGTGCAAGGAAAAGGTCGGCGGCTCAATGTACTTGAGAACATGGAGATATACAAGTTAAAAACATTTGACGGCAGGATAATAAACGAACAAACCAACATTATCCTTGACGAAATATTTGAACCCTTAAAACTAGTTTATAAAAAACAGCACAGGTACAGCAACCAAACACGTAACAATGAACAAGCAAAAACGAAAAATTTACCAAACGGCGAAAATCACCGATTTCTACCTACCTCAACCTACCGCTTAGCTAACAAGCGGTATGTCTAGATACCTACAAAAACAACCCTTGGAAAAGGTAACAATTCGGACGTATCAATACCGCGCACACACACACGCATATTAACATTACCTACCACGGACACATAGATTGACATTACCTGCCACAGCACCCATGGACTATAAAAAACAACACAACGGATAGACACAGACCAGAACGAAACTAGGCATTGATATGGAATCAACTAATAAATACAGATGTGTGCAGCTATCAAGAAAATGTTCCTCTCAACTTCGAAACATTAGCTTAAACGAAGCAGCGCTGATATCTGAGCATTTTCCAGCAGTCTCCGACATTCATCGTGTATTTGCGAAAGTTGTCGCTTTAAACTTAAGGATGCTATCAAGATTGCTGATAATCAGCGTTCTACTGAAGCGGAAAGTGAAGAGGCAAAAGAAATCTTGACTAGCGGTGAATTGTATCAAGAATATATGGAAGTTCCAACATGCAGCAGCTATACTAAATCACTCGAACGCAACGAACTCGTCGACAATATAAATAAGCATGTTATTCCTCATCTTGGAAGCCATCCATCGCCAATGAAGCAAAAATATTTAGAAAGGGATTCATACTGCAAAAAAAAAACACAGCAAATTGCGCAAAGTATTTCGGATTCACTTGAAGGTGGTTCACTGTCAACTTTATCAGAAGACCTAAAGAAGATCAAAGCTTACTACGAACAAATTTTGGAGAACATGAAATATCAAATCGAAAACTGCTCAAATAACTTGGATAAGCAAAAAATATTATCTCTATTACCAAACACCATGACATTTAAGGAAATTAAAGACCTTTTTGGGCATGATTTATCTTACGAATTGATAAAAATTAGCAAAGATATACAAAAAAATAAAACAAAGTTTTCGGACGTCAAACGCTCTAGCATGGACAGGCGTAGTTTACCTGAACAAACTAGTAAGTAAGCAAATATTCCGAAAGTCAGCAGTATAAGCTGCGCAAAGTTGTATATTAAATCTTAATAAATAAAAATAAAAAATTAACTTTATCAAATATATCAGTCTATTTATTGTGCGTGTCTGAAAAATTTGATAATACGATTCTTGTTCGAATCTATTAGAATACTTAGTCATAGTATCTACATCTGTATAACTTCCAAAGTATAGCTAGGTGCCATTTTTGTCACACAATAATAGCAAAATAAAAAAAAGTTAACAAGAGATGGTTTTACTTATAAATTTTTTTAAAAGAAAAAAAACACCATTCTAGTTTTTATATTAAATCGAACATTCTAAAAAAAATTTTTTTTAAATGGCTTGGTCTTTAAAGTGTTTTCCAAGTTTGAAAAAAAAAATGTAGAAAAAAAATTTTTTTTCAGTGTAATATAGAATCTTTACAGTATATGTTTTCAAAGGTGATTTTAATACCTTTCTAACGGTATGAAAATTTTTGAAATCGGTTGATTAGTTTACGCGTGATATCAAAATATCAGAAAGTAACCAAGAGATGCATTTACTTAAATAAATTTAAAAAAAAAGAAAAAAAAACACCCTTCTAGTTTTCAGATATGTTATATATATTAAATCTACCTTTCTAAAAAACATTTTTTTTAATCGCTTTGAAGTGTTTTCCCAGTTTGAAAAAAAAAATTTAGAAAAATATTTAAAATTTTTTTTTCTTTCAGTGTAATATAGAATCTTTACAGTATATGTTTTCAAAGGTGATTTTAATACCTTTCTAACGGTATAAAAATTTTTCAAATTGGTTGATTAATTTACGCGTGATATCCAAATATGAGAAAGTAACCAAGAGATGCATTTACTTAAAAAAATTTAAAAAAAACAAGTAAGGAAGGTTAAGTTCGGGTGTAACCGAACATTACATACTCAGTTGAGAGCTATGGTGACAACATAAGGGAAAATAACCATGTAGGAAAATGAACCGACGGAAACCCTGGAATGTGTTTGTATGACATGTGTATCAAATGAAAGGCATTAAAGAGTATTTTATGAGGGAGTGGGCCATAGGAGGACGCCATTTAGGGATATAGCCATAAAGGTGGATCAGGGTTGACTCTAGAATGCGTTTGTACGATATTGGTATCAAATGAAAGGTATTAATGAGTATTTTAAAAGGGCGTGGACCTAAGTTCTACAGATGGACGCCTTTTCGAGATATCGCCGTAAAGATGGACCAGGGGTGACTCTAGAATGCGTTTGTACGATATGGGTATCAAATGAAAGGTGTTAATGAGCATTTTAAAAGGGAGTAATCCTTAGTTCCATAGGTGGACGCCGTTTCGAGATATCGCCATAAAGGTGGACCAGGGGTGACCCTAGAATTTGTTTGCACAATATGGGCATCAAACGAAAGGTGTTAATGAGTATTTTAAAAGAAAGTGGGCCTTAGTTCTATAGGTGGACGCCGTTTCGAGATATCGCCATAAAGGTGGGCCAGGGGTGACTCTAGAATTCGTTTGTGCAATATGGGTATCAAACGAAAGGAGTTAATGAGTATTTTAAGAGGGAGTGGGCCTTAGTTCTATAGGTGGACGCATTTTCGAGGTATCGCAATAAAGGTGGACCAGGGGTGAGTCTAGACTTTGCTTGCACGATATGGGTACCAAATGAAAGGTGTTAATGAGTATTTTTAAAAGGGATTGGGCCTTCGTTCTATAGGTGTTCGCCTTTTCGAAATATCGCCATAAAGGTGGACCAGGGGTGACTCTAGAATGAGTTTGCACGATATGGGTATCAAATTAAAGGTATTAATGAGAGTTTTAAAAGGGAGTGGTGGTAGTTGTATATGTGAAGGCGTTTTCCAGATATCGACCAAAATGTGGACCAGGGTGACCCAGAACATCATCTGTTGGATACTGCTAATTTATTTATATATGTAATATCTGCCAAGATTTTAATGGTTTTTTATTTCGCCCTGCAGAACTTTTTCATTTTCTTCTACTTAATATGGTAGGTGTCACAACCATTTTATAAAGTTTTTTCTAAAGTTATATTTCGCGTCAATAAAACAATCCAATTACCTTACCATATTTCATCCCTTTTTTCGTATTTGGTATAGAATTTTGGCATTTTTTTCATTTTTCGTAATTTTCGATATCGAAAAAGTGGGCGTGGTCATAGTCGGATTTCGTTCATTTTTCATACCAAGATAAAGTGAGTTTAGATAAGTACGTGAACTGAGTTTAGTAAAGATATATCGATTTTTGCTCAAGTTATCGTGTTAACGGCCATGCGGAAGGACAGACGGACGACTGTGTATAAAAACTGGGTGTGACATCAACCGATTTCGCCCATTTTCACAGAAAACAGTTAACGCCATAAAGTCTATGCCCCTACCAAATTTCAAAAGGATTGGTTAATTTTTGTTCGACTTATGGCATTAAAAGTATCCTAGACAAATTAAATGAAAAAGGGCGGAGCCACGCCCATTTTTAAATTTTCTTTTATTTTTGTATTTTGTTGCACCATATCATTACTGGAGTTGAATCTTGACATAATTTACTTATATACTGTAAAGATATTAAATTTTTTGTTAAAATTTAACTTTAAAAAAAAAAATTTTTCAAAAGTGGGCGTGGCCCTTCTCCGATTTTGCTAATTTTTATTAAGCGTACATATAGTAATAAGAGTAACGTTCCTGCCGAATTTCATTATGATATCTTCAACGACTGCCAAATTACAGCTTGCAAAATTTTAAATTACCTTCTTTTAAAAGTGGGCGGTGCCACGCCCATTGTCCAAAACTTTACTAATTTTCTATTTTGCGTCATATGTTCAACTCATCTACCAAGTTTCGTCGCTTTATCTGTCTTTTGTAATGAATTATCGCACTTTTTCGGTTTTTCGAAATTTTCGATATCGAAAAAGTGGGCGTGGTTATAGTCCGATATCGTTCATTTTAAATAGCAATCTGAGATGAGTGCTCAGGAACCTACATACCAAATTTCATCAAGATACCTCAAAATGTACTCAAGTTATCGTGTTAACGGACGGACGGACGGACATGGCTCAATCAAATTTTTTTTCGATCCTGATTATTTTGATATATGGAAGTCTATATCTATCTCGATTCCTTTATATATGTAGAACCAACCGTTATCCAATCAAACTTAATATACTCTGTGAGCTCTGCTCAACTGAGTATAAAAAAAACCCATTTTAGTTTTCAGATATGTTATATATATTAAATAGACCTTTCTAAAATAAAATTTTATTTTTCAAAATCGCTTGATTTTGAAGTGTTTTTTCAGTTTTAAATTTTATTTAAAAAAATTTTTTTTTTCAGTGTACTAAACATTTTTACAGTGCATTTTTTTAAAAGCTTATTTCAATACCTTTCTAATGGTATGAAGATCTGTGAAATCGGTAAAGCCATTCCGTAGTAATCACACTTTAAATGTACCTATTATCGTCATTTTTCTAATATTTTCGGATATTTCGATACCTTGCCACGCCCACAATTTTTCGAAAATGCAATTTCTAAAAATGAGGTTGTGTTTGGGTGGGTAAGATGTAACTCCGTGCAAAATTTCATCAAATTCTGAGGGGATCGGGTTCAAAATGTACTTTTTTTTCAGCCTTTGATATGAAATTCATCATATACAAATGGTTCTTTCTATTCTGAACAAATTTTTCTTCGACTTATGGCTCCCGAAACATAGACAATTGCTTAGTCATAAAAGGAGCGGTGTCACGCCCATTTTTTTAAATTTGAAACTTTTTCCTATTTACTTATTGTTATAAATCCACTTGGGAAATGAAATACCATTGATATAAGGCTCTCTTTTGCAAAGATATAGCGTACTTTATTAATCCACAACCATTTTAAAAATCTTTTATATAAAAGTGGGCGTGGTCCTTAACAGATTTCGATAAGTTTCTTCAAAGCATTCCTTATAGTAAAAGCAACCTCTCTGCCGAATTTTGTTATGATAGGTTCAATGATTTTTGATTTATGATTAATAATATTTGTAAAATTGATTTTATCACAAGTGGGCGGTGCCAACCAGGCCCATTTCAAAATTTTTTTCAAATTTTTATCAAGAGTCTCAATATTAGTCCATATGTCAACTTTTAACATTCTAGGATTATTATTTACTAAATAATCAGGTTTTTTGTTATATATATAAAAAGTGGGCGTGGTTATCATCCGAGTTCGCTCATTTTCAATACCAATTCATTCTGGGTCCAGATAAGCTCGTGTACCAAATTTGATGAAGATATCTCAATACTTACTCAAGTTATCGTGTTAACGGACAGACGGATGGACGGACATGCCTCAATCAAATTTTTTTTCGATCCTGATGATTTTGATATATGGAAGTCTATATCTATCTCGATTCCTCTATACGTTTACAACCAACCGTTATCCAAAGTTATAATACCCTGTGTACAAGTACAGCTGGGTATAAAAAAAAAAATGCCGAAGGAGAAATCCAGAGCAATTTCAAAGTCATAAAAATGTGTTAGCCGCCATAAATGTTCTTCTGACAGACAAACAGCGGCAACAAATAATAAACAGGAAACAAAGAGGCGTGCGATTATATATGTTTGTGAATGATACATTCATTCCGCCTCCTCACCAGCTCATACTTACTATTTAGTCAAAAAATTTTGTTGTTTATAACATTGGCGAGACATTGGCAAATATATATTTTTATTTGGCAAATACTTTCCACTATGAACGACAAAATTTCTCCCGAATTGACGAACGAAGAATGGCGCAAACATAAGTTCAAAAGCTTTGGTATCCAGCTCTCAAGGATCGTCAAATGCCTGTAAACAAATGATCGGGGAAAAATTTAGAAAAAATGCATTTATAAAATTTTTTTGCACTCATCAGCTCTCAAGGAGTTTTTTATTTGATATCAGCTATTGAACCAACCAAGAAGCCTAACGAAACACAGTCGATGCTCTAAGTCAATTTTTGGAAGCCGACATCTACTCTCCATTAAGGACGCTTTAAATTTGGCGTATCTTATGCCGTTAGGGCCCGAACAGTCACAGAAATCGTTCTCGTTTTACACATTGTTATTTCAAAGTGCTGCAAAATTCCTGGAAAGGACTGCTTAGTAGACTGGACCGAAAAAAGAGGATCATCCTTCCAACGACGTTATACTAACAAAATTTGCTCATATTTCTAAAGAGACAAGGCTCTAGGTTCACGATGGGCATAATAGTTAAACGGACACCGACTTCTGGCGTCACATTCATATAAGTTAGGCCTCGTCAGTAAGGTCTTGCGCTCACGATTTTAAGGCTCCAGCTACAAGGGGCGGCAGAGTTGCCAAATCTCTAGGCAGCAATTAAACTTGGTATAAGAAGACTTCTTAAATTTGCCAAGAGGACGGAGTTATTCTATGACATCAGTCCTGATGCCTAATTTAATTTTTCTGTTTCGCCGTCAAACAAATTCTACATTATGTGCACATACAGTCTATATGACCTAATCATCCTAAATTTGAAACTTTTGCTGAGAGCGTCTCGCAATTTTTTTCTTTTAGTAATTTAAGTTAGGTTAAGTTAGGTGGTAGCTGCCCTGATAAGGAAGGCTCACTTGGACAACATGAAGGTCCGTTGTGATACAACACACAGTAAAATAACGGTGACGTAGGTATAGCTACTTAGAGAATCGTTGGGTAGCAACGATAAAGTTCCGAATGAAACCGATCTCAACCTTGGATAAATCCTCAGGAGATCCAAGTGAGTTGCGAACGAAGTACTTCCGCCTAGTTCTGGCAACAGCTGGGCAATCAAACATAAAGTGATTTGATGATTCCACCACATCATCCTCCATGGGCCTCCTGCCATCCACTTTAAGCCAGAAAGATCTCGTGGTGTCTGCCAAACGTTTGCTGAGCTGACTCGAGCCCCAGCTATGGAGGAACAATCCACATGTAGCCAGCGGAATCCCGAAATCCCTACAGCCACCTTCATCCGGTTCAGTTGTACCGATACGGAGATGATGTTGAATTCCCTAACCGTAATAGCTAACCGTAGTAGATAGCATTTCATCCACCGCATCCTTAATCGCAGCAACTTCGGCTTGGAGTAAACTATACTGGTCAGCCAACTTAAACCTACGGCTTACATTTAGCTCTTGACAAAAGACCCACCCCGCCAACCTTTGCGTCCAACTTGCTACCATTCGTGAACAAGTTAACCGGTCTCTTGTCCCAGATGATTCCTATTCCCCACTCCTCTCTCGGGCAAATGACTGGTGTGAAGGTTGTATACGGATAGTAACTTGGTTACTTCAATTAATATTTCTATGATATGCCAGTGTTTTGGTTGTGTTCACCTAAACAAATGGAACCTTTAAAAGTGATACTAAAAAGAGAAGGAATATTTGAAAACGATTAAAAAGCTCAGAAGGATATTTGAAGAAATTATAGAGCGTCTCAAGTAAAATCAGGAAAAAAAAATAAAATAAAAAAAAAATTCCGGGACCCTCTCAACACAAGCTTAAATTTAATAGCCAATTTACCGACTTCAGTACCTCAGAAAATCGAGGTTTAATTAACAAAAAACTAAATTAGTAAAAAGGAAAAGGATTTTTTAAAATATGAGTTGGAAAGCTTATACTCGAAGAAGGATGAGATAAATGCCGAGTTATTATCTATCCATTTAAGATTGGCAGAACAACTACCTACGACTGTATTAATGGAATGCTTCGACCGCATTAAGACAGAGGTTGATCAGGAACTACAACAAAAATACAGGTCGCTGAACCGAAAATTGGACAAGCTGGCAGGACGACGAGAGGGTAACCAAAACCAAAACACTCACCAGTTTCATGACAAGTTCGTTAACCTCACAACAGTGGCCATTACCAAGGAAGAGGCACAACTTCTCGAAAAGGGCCTGAAGCACAATATCATGGACCAGAATACAGTAAGGAAAACGGAGCAAGCGATTGTAGATGCGGAGATCGCAATATCATTGATACCATAGGAAGAACAGGAGCACGCAAGACACATGTGCAGGGAAATCATAAGAAAGGAGGTGAAAGCACAGGAACGACAAAAACCGAATACAGAGGAGAAAACAATAAAGAATCTACGGCATAAACTAAGGAAAAACAATATTGTCACAACGAAAGCGGACAAAGGAAACACCACTGTGCTAATCGAAAAAGAGCAATATATATCCAAAACCGAGGATCTCATAGAGGAAATGAAATGTCGTAGAATGAGAGAGGATCCCACAGATGAATACCAAAAACAAATCAAAGTTGCTATAAAAAATGCAACAAATATAGTAGATTCTAACATGGCACATAGATTGGTCCAAATGAACCCTTCGGCTCCTCCACTGGTTGCGCTACCAAAAATCCACAAGCCGGACACGCCAATGAGGCCCATCATTAATTTTAAATCGGCACCATGTTACAAACTGTCCAAATATTTAAAAACGATATTGATAGACACTCTGGAGCTAAGGAACGAATATGCAATAGCTAACACAACAGAACTAATAGAGAGACTCGAGACCGTAGAGCTAACAAGAAACAGCAAATTGGTATCTTTTGACATAAAAGATCTATACCCATCTATACCACTATCGGAGACTTTGGACATAGTTAGCTCAACAATAGTTCACAACACAAAAAACAAAGTGAAAAGTATGCAAATCACAAATACGCTAAGAACCACTTTACGTCAAAACTATTTTAAATTCAACAATAAAATATATAGACAAACAAACGGTCTTGGAATGGGAAGCCCCACATCAGCAATTCTTATGGAAGTGTTCATGCAAAATCTGGAAGAAAAGTACATACAGGAGCTGAATTCCAAATTAGGCGTGTCATTTTATGCTAGATACGTGGATGACATAATATGCGTTTTAACTACTAATAACGTAAGAGCTCGTACTGGAGTACCTCAACAAACAGCACGGCAATATAAAATTTACAATGGAAACCGAAAAAGACGGAGGAATCAACTATCTAGACCTCACGATAAATATTGATAAAGAAGCCAAAAGATTTAACTATGACATATATAGAAAGTCAACGGCCACCGACACAATAATACACAATACCTCAAATCACCCTCAACATCATAAAAATGCAGCATTAAGGCACTTGGTACATAGACTTGAAAGAACACCTCTTACACGAGAGGCATATAAGAGAGAACTTGAGGTCATATATAATATCGCTGCAAACAACGGATATAAAAAAGCGCTAGTAGATAAGCTCAGAAGGACAAATGGAGAACCAAAAAGAAATAATGAAAAAGAAAATAATAGCTGGACGACTATGACATATACTGGAAAAAAAACATATAAATTGGCAAATTTCTTTAAAAAATACAACATTAACACAGCATTCAAAACATCGAATAATCTAGGGCGAAAACTAAGAACTAACATTAACTCAGAGGATCCGTTTAGCAGCCACGGCGTATACAAGCTTACCTGCGGATGCCAGCATAGTTACATAGGACAAACAGGACGGCAAATAAGAACGAGGTTCAGAGAACATATTAGAGATTACAACAAAAAAATACGGAATCCAAACATTATACCCGAGTCTAACTTCGCGAATCACATGGTCGAGAATGAATGTTCCCCAGCAAACATCAATAAAACAGTTAGGGTTCTTCACATACAAGAAAAGGGCCGACGTCTTAACGTACTCGAAAACATGGAAATCTACAAACAGAAAACATTCGACGGTAGAATAATAAACGAACAGATAAACACCATTTCTGACACAATATTCGAGCCTTTAAAACTTGTTTACAGGAAACAACTTAATCACACAGGTACAACAGACAAACGCACAACAACAAATAAACACAAAACAATTAACACACCAAAACAAAAAACCGACAAAGAAGGTCAAACGACTAAAATCACAGATTTCTACCTACCCCAGTCAGCCACACAAATCGATTAGTAAACCACCCTCGGTTCTGAACGAACACACAACACATACACATAACTAAATATACACAAGCATCAATTTGACAATACCTGCTCATATACCTACGAACTATAAATACAGGACAAATGACAACAACAGATCAGAACGAAAATCGACACTGATGATGGCACACAAATCGATTAGTAAACCACCCTCGGTTCTGAACGAACACACAACACATACACATAACTAAATATACACAAGCATCAATTTGACAACACCTGCTCATATACCTACGAACTATAAATACAGGACAAATGACAACAACAGATCAGAACGAAAATCGACACTGATGATGGCACAACGCCGAAACCGGTTTGTCTCAAAACCAAATTTGACAAGGGATGACGGAAAATCGTTCCAATATACATCATTTATCCACCCTGTCGGAAAATCAACCAAACAAGATAAGTCAAATTAATAAAGCTTCATCGTGACTCCAAGAAAGAAGAAGTATACCAATTTAGAAGAAAAAACATAAGGCCAGAAAATCCGGCAAGCGACGGAAGATTTCAAGACCTGAACAGGTTCCTGTAAGAATGACTATGCCGACATCGAACGATGACAAGAATGATTATGTCATCTCGACTAAAGAATAACAAGACACCAGGTAATGACGGACTACCCACCGAGTTGTTCAAACAGGACGGCAAAGAGTTGGTAAAGAGCATGAATAAGCTCATATGCAAGCGCATGCCTCCAGATTTGAGTTTAATTCACAAGAAAGGCGTACCGCGTATACGCGTCTATCTAGCGTGCTATGCGACAGACTGCAGCACAAAGACAACGAATTATTTATTGGCCTCAGACCTGGTAGACCCACGATAAGGAATCGACACTCACTATCTTGTTATACCCTTTTCTGAATTTATGTTCTCTGCAAAGTTAATAAGGCTCTGACGAATAACGCTGGGCAACACCATCCGCTCCGTAAGGACTGCGAAGGACCTCTCCGGCGCGTTTCGAAGCCAAAAGATGCAACAAAAGTGATCTTGCTGTAGATGAGGACAGAACGAAATCTAACGGAGAGTAACTCTTGCCAACAAATGCTTCTTTGGATAGACTATGCGTTGAAAGTATAATCCTCTCTCGAAGAACAAAAATCACGCTTTACAAGTCGCTCATCATAGCTATCCTGGAAAATGAGTCTGAATCATGGACGGTGTGGAAAAAATATGAGATGCTCCTTGATTGTTCATTACGACAAGTTCTGCTAAGATTTATCTCCCTTGGTGCCTCATCATATGAATCAGATTTCTGGTTGATCAGCATAAACAAGCCAAATTGAAAATGCACCAACGGAACTCATTTTAAGCACTTGCAGTACCCCAGCCGACAAAGGCGCTCGCAACGACACTTGAAACCGTTCTACTCCCTATTACACCACGACTCTCTGGATGGCATTCTCCAAACAAACAAAAAAAAAAAAAAAACAAAGATCACCGCTACAGGCGAATAGACGCTAAACAAACCTACCACCGGGTGTCGTTGTTGTTGTGCATACATTCGCCGAAAGTTTTTTGAAGTATTTCCGTTGCTGATGGTAATTTAATATATATCCGTTACGTCCTGGTAACAAGCACCATTAAGATACCAGCTCGACTATCTCGGGAACGATTTAAGATAACCACATTAAACCTTCTAAGCCAACGCCTCCCCTACCCCCTAGTTCGATGAGGAACTTAGAGTCGCCAGCGCCTCACCTGCTAGATATGTGGATTGCGAAATCTGTTAAGCTATGAAGCTTTGTATTGCGCTTATCAACCCCTGAAATCCCTTGACCGTACAATCTTTAAACAGGCACTTACTAATCCCTTGGTCAGTGACCACTGCAATAGCTGGCCAAACAGTACAAATGGATGAAGCGGGGCTTGAGCTGCTTCGCGCTGACTATATTCAGACAATTCGTTCCCCCATCTTTCCTTATCCGCTTCCAGGCTATGCTAACTACGCAGTAATCTTTCCTTTGAAAGTTTAAATAGAAATATTTTTTTTCGACAGCAGCATACTAAGCTTTAAAGTTGGGAGGTTCCTTGGCGGAGTAGCAATGTGCGAGCTTGGTAAGCGCCAAATGATTAATTACCTTTATTTACTACCCCTCATTTTATTAACTGCACTGCTTATTGTGCATGTGTGTGTGTGTGTGTTTGGTGTGTTTATGTGTGCTCATTTCGAGGCGCTTCTTTTGCTCGTTGATTACGTTGATTGTTGTTCTGTTGGTCTGTTGGTCATTGTAGTTCATGAAAATTTATAATTTTATGCTTTGGTCCAGCCTTTTGTTAATTTTTCTTCGAACATTTATGACGCAGAGCAGTTAAAATAAATTTCAGCCTACAAAAATTTATTGATTGCCCCTTCACAAGTACTTGGCTCAGATCCTCCTCTCGCATTACTCTGCATTTACGCATATGTCAGTTGCAGTGGTGCTGCGCTGCTCGGCAAGAGAAGAGGATAACTTGTTTAATAACCGACCATATTTTGACCAACTTCTGCTGCATTTGAATTTGACTTCTGTTTGGCTTCTACTAAGTGGACTCGTAGTTGTTTGGGCATTGGTTTAAGCGATGGTAGTCAATTTGAATTTATGAATGATATTAGTGCTTTTGAAGGGTCATTTAGAAATACAAAATTGTTAATTAAACTCAAATGAGTTAGCTATTCCTCATGGTAAGATATTTATGTTATGACATCAATCTAATAATTTATTGATTGTCGCTGTTGGCCAAACAGTTTTGTGGTAGCATATTTTGGCGCCACAACGACTTGAGGCTGTTCACCAATTATTTGGCTTTTGTGAGCTAACGTCCATGCTGCAAATTCGCTAGCAAGTTGATGTGAAATGGTAAATGCTCTAAGCGCCTTTCGATCCTTGAAAGCTTTTAATGTTTTTGAAGAAGTAACTAACGGTACCTAGCCGACATATTCACTAATTAATTACCGTAACTAATAGCTTAGAAAGGCCTCAGAAGCAAAGTGTCTACGTTTATGCAAGCTCTATAGAACATAATAAAAATTGGGTTACTAAAAGCCAAATACAGATAACTAGGCGCCACATTCGCCCTAGAGGGTTAGAGGGGCTTAGAATGTAACCACAGTATATTAGGTGGCTGTTTTCACAAAGCAGGCTCGACAATTTGTTCAATTTAAATTTTAACATCTTAAGAGATCATTCAATCTCCAGCATATGTATGCAAGACTAATTAGTTTGGTAGCAAACGAACAGGAATTTCTTGCTAAGCACGATGTTTTCCTCTCTGTCATGAAGAATACAAGAGTCGCTGTGACGATGATCTTCAGGAGATGGGTAATTAGGTATCAGACTTAAATGTAAGGTGCGACAACCTCCGAAGAGATTTTAGGCTGAGCTTCTCTTCCAATTTGCGTCGTGCTCCTTCTTTAATTTTCCCTACAAATTAGCGGGATGGGACTTACTTGTCCCTAAACGGCATCTGCAAGGCAGATGAGCTTTCACAGAAAAGCTTTTCATGGCAGAAATATACTCAGAGCGCTTTCCAAACACTGCCGAGGGGCGATACCGCTTAGAAAAATTGTCTTCTAATTGAGAAAAATTATTTCTAAAATTTTGATCCTACACAAGTTAAAAAGCCTAAAATCAGATATATTGTTTCAAGACGAGCAGGGAAAATATTTTGAGTGCTATCAGTTGAGGTCATGCACCGGGCACATCCGTACTCTTGCTAGAAAATGTCCAATTATCAGGTAAGTTGTTGTCCCCTGCCAGCAAAGCCTTTTCATTCAGGAAGCACGATGACCGCCATTCAAGAAGCATGATAGACGTGCCAAGTTAGAATAACAATAGGGCCCTGCGACATCCACTGCAGTGGCATGGAGAAGTGGAGCGTAAGAACTAGTTTTTGAAAAACTAGAAAATATATATGATACTGTCTCCTCCATACCATCAAAATCATTTTTAATGGCTTTAACGCCAAGATGGTCTTACAGTTGGAAAATTCAGTTCCCACGATATAAAATGTTGCAGCGGGCTGTGTTTTGTTGACTTCGCTGCTGGTCCATGTATGGTCACCTGCAGTATCATGCTCGAACATAAAAAGATGATGTACTTGAACATCTACTGATCGAAGAACATGACACTGGTTACGTCGTGATTGGTTGATTGGTTAAGAAGTTCAAATTTCGACTGGGATCACAATTATCTTGTGGCAGCCAAGATACGCACAAGTTTCTATGTAGCGAAGAAAGTCCATGCAACGGCTATCACACCTGCTCTACTGGGAGCAACCTGCAAATGTAGCCAAGTAATGGGAGAAAATTTTATCTCTCACTAAATGCCGCCGATGCGGATATCTTAGGGTTGTCGCAAGACCGGAAACAACTATTATGTTGACGAATATCGCTCTTTCTCGGAAGTAAAAGGCGCGGCCGATTCTTTGTGAATGACAATGAGGGCTTTTTTGCACTATTCGTTAATAGGGCTGAATTCTTGTATGACTGATTCCTTCATAAAGATCGTGGGAATTACTCATTTACGTATTATCAATCACGTATTAACAGAAACTGTTTGTTCCGCTTTTCGTTTCTCTCCTATATGGGGGGTATTCCCGACTCACTGTGTAGATGACGTTGGGGCGACATAAGGCAGTATCCTGTTGCAGCTCTGAGCACGGTGTTCTGACAAGCCTACAGCATATTTTAGTTCGTTTCCTTTAAGCTAGGCTACCATATCGGAGATGCATCTTACCAATTCCTTTATTTGTAGCCATGAGTGTTCTTCGTCGTTGTCCCAAGCGGCGCCAGCGAAGAACTTTAGGATTTTGTTACAGCTTTAAACTTAAGGTTGAGTTACGGCATACTGGTCAAAATTTAGGTCATTATCGAAGGCTAATCCCAGTATTGCCATCGAAATAGATAGCCAATATTACCGACATTTTCCACGTCCACGTCTTAAATAAGATCGCCGAAGGCTTAGTTGGTGATAGTGTCAAATAATGAGAGACGAAAAAACTTGAAATACTAGGATATAGATAGTTGTTCGTTTTACAGCATACTTCATGAATGGAAGGGCCATGATCTGTTGCCATTATCGTGTATAGATCGGCACAGGAGACAATGGCAACTGCTTCTGTTGGAGAAGGGAGCTGCAATATGTAAAAATTAAACAAAAGTGAAGATTGAGGCAGCCATTGTTTAGTTCTTCTTGTTGCTGTTACATTTCTAAACTTGCCTGCCGACCACTCAAACAAGAGACTAGTTTGAAGGGTAGCTCCTTGCAAATTTCGCAGTAACGTACAGCGATTGACAATATCTAAAGGTTTTGACAAGTCTAGCGCTACGAGTGCTATTTTTGCGTGGAGTTTTCGGTTCAATTCGCAATTTATTTGTATGTACATGGCATTTTGCGCGATGGAGGTGCTATGTAATTTTGATATGCGTTGAAATACAGGAGCAGGATAGCTTTAAGTATCTTGATTACCTGTGGCCAGCGACATCCTTCTGAATCTGCTTCGGTAACTGGTTTCTCGCACTCTCCATATTCAATTTTCAGGGATGGTGAACGCTGAAAACAAGCGCCAAGTAACTAAGTTCCTCATTGTCAAGCCCTGCAGTCAAAAGCCAAAGTAGTCAGCAAACATTCTAGTTCATTGACTATAATTTTGTGGTGTTATTAATACTAGTTAGTATTTAAATAATTCATTTGACTAGAATTTCGTCTGTCGGCTCGAGGAAATGCGCGAGTGCTTTCTGTAGCCAATTTGCAATGCATACTTCAGTTGACAGTGCTAGATATCGTCCAAATCAACGGGCACATAAACACAAGCATGACGAGTCAACCCTCACCGTTACCTCAACAAAGGTTAAAGAAGTTATTGAAAAGGCCAAGCCTTCCGTATCAATAGTCCCAGACGGAAGACCTATACCGATGCCAAAACACCTTGGCCATGAGGGCATCAGTAGACTAGGACATTTTTTCTACGTGTCGTTAAAAGCCTATGATGCCTTTCCAGAATAACAGAGAAAGACCGGAAACCCAGCAACGTCAGTAACGAAAACGTTTAAAGCCGTTATGATTCCCTCAATTAAATGAAATTGTTCGGTTATCCAGCCATAAGCATGACTTCCGTAAAGTGCATATCACTACCACCATTGTGAACTCCATTAACACTCATAACAGGACGGCGCTAGTGCAGCTTGGCCTGTTTTCACACAGTCAACCACTACTGGTTCGTTCCTTCTCCGTTAGATAGATAATAATTTATTGAGGATTGCACTGCGACCTTTGGTCAGCACCTCATCCCATCCGACTTCCATGATGAACCCTAGCAGTTCTCTTGGCTTGAGGGATTTAATGTGGGAATGTTCTGGCCATGGTGAGCCCATAAACTTAGCCCTGTGTCTTGAGATTGCGTCACAGGATATGGTCCCCAGGCTCCGCTGATCGATCACAAAATTCGGCATGTGTTATTCCGTTACTTTTTAGGTTTTTATATATTTACGTATTTTTATCAAAATTTATTCCAAAGAATAATGTATTGAAGTGATAAATTCGACCCAGCCTAATATATGTACATACTTTTTATATATATGAAATATAATGAATAACATAAATTTGAGCTAATTTATCAATTTTCAAGTAATTTTTCAACCCAATTGAGACTAGTATATTAAATAGTAGGATGCTGGTGCAAAGGCTGACTAGTATGTTAAATGGTATGAGTCTGATGGGTATGCTGACCAGTATGTCATCTGGTATGATGTTGGTGTATATAATGACATATAATGACTAGTTTGTCAATTGGTATGATGCTAATGCAGAGGCTGGCAATTAATATTTCGTAGGACATCGCCGTGTTAAAAATACCAGTTGCTAATATGGAAAAAAGACAGAACTCATACTAGTTGAGATTTTTAACAAACTAGTAATCTTCTAGTATACATCTAGTTGGTTTGACTGCAGGGGTTTTTTTTAGCATCGGAATGGCAACCGCGTCAGGGCGAAGCACTGCTTTAAGATGACGAAGACTGGACCTTGTATTAAATTCCATCGCCAACATATGTTCTAATCATCTATCCATAGGATTCCTTTTATTGAAAGAAGCTAGATACATTTTTGCCATTGCTAGTACTAAAATCCAATAGCAAATATTTTTAATATCTATAATTAATCTGAGTATCGTTCCAAACTCCATTTGCTTCACCAACCGTAGAGAATCTTCAACTCATTATTATTTCGCATCAATTCATTCGCTGATTGCACAATAGTTCAACATTAATTCAACTAATGAATACATTTTCATCTATGAAGCGCAAACAAAGCGGCTTCCAATCGACTATGCAATTAATAAACTTAATGGCAGTGCACCTGGTCTCGCTTCTCATTGCTAAGCTAAAGCATGCAATTTTTTGTCCACCGACTTTATTCACGTTGATGAGGACACTGATGATGGGTATTAATGACAACTCAATTGAACAAGCAGGCCACAGACATAAAAGTTAAAACCACAAATCTTGTCAAGGCATAATTATGCCACCATAAGCGTTATTAAAATCGCCTACCTCATCTGAACTGAATTGCAGCGAGCAATAATTTGACGTTTGTCACAAAAGTTAAGTGGCGCCACCACCAACGTGCAACTTGTACTAGAGGAAAGCAGGTGGCTATAGAAAAAAAAAAACAATCATAGTTAAATATATGTATTTTAATTTAAACTTGATTTCGCTGGCATATTTCTTCTTTTTTTTTTTACTTCATACCTGCAAAATGAAGTCTCCCTACGGGCGCACCATTTGCAGCGTTCTATGGTTGCCGGTGCGAGTTTGTAGGTGCTTCTGTGCTGAGTGCACCATTGTTGTATGCAATGGCACTCGAAGTACTTATAATTGCAATTTTATTTTTTCTTTTTGCATTTACTTCCTTAACATTCTCCGGCTTTTTCGCTACATTTTCCCTTAGAATTTTATACACTCATGTTTTTTTTTTTTTTTTTAATTGAAATTCAGCTCCTCCTTTTCCATAACAAAAAAATCGTAATGACACCACCAGCTTAGTACCCAGAGTAACAAATTTACCTACAACAAGCAACTTAGTCTAACAAAACCACATGAAGACATACGATTGTTGTTGCTAGGCTTACATGGTTTACGTTGTAACTCCCCAAAGATTGCTCTTGTTTTCAAGGTAGATAGAATGAGGGGGTTTCGCGCTTCAACAATTTCTACGTGAAGTGCAATTTTTTCATTTCTGCCTCATTTTTTTTTTCCTCTACTCGCATTTGGTAAATATATTATTCTAGCTTCAAAATTCAAAGCAAACAAGATCTGTTTTTTATAAAACTAGTTTTTTCACTCATGCAGAACGGTACACACAATTTTAGTTACTTGGAGGGGTTTCAAATAAAACAAGTAAAAACGGGACTGTTTTCGGCTGTGCCGAAGATTTCATACCTTTCATGAATGGGGCTGAACAATAATCTTATCCCGCTCGTAATCTCCGAATAATCGGATGTATAAGATAAGAAATATATAGTGAACAGATCTACATACCTAAACGATTTTTAAGATAAATATAAAATAAAAAACATGTAGGTACTTTGTGTGAGGATGCAAAGTTTCAGGTTTTTTGTGGTCTGCATGTAAAAATTATAACTACGAATCACGTCTTTCAAAAATATATGACGTAAACGTAACTATTTGATGAAACTTGATGAATTTTGAAGCTTCTAGCCGTAAAAAAGGGGCATAAATGACAGTTTATATGAAGTATATAATATATATACCACCGATCTCTTTGATTTTTGTCAGACAATAATATATGCTATATACGCAAGCATTTTGTGAAATTTGAAGCTTCTAGCTGTTAAAACGGGGCAGAAATTGCGCAAAGTTTCTTATCTGAACAATCGGTTGTAGGAGATATATACTATATATACAACCGACCTCTATGATTTTTTCAGACAACAATATATGCTATATACGTAAGCAATCGGTGAAATTTGAAGCTTATAGCTGTTGAAATGGGGCCGAAATCGCAAAAAATATATATATACTATATATATATACTATATATACTATCATATATATATTATATATATCACCGATCTCTATGATTTTTTGACACAACAATGCATACTATATATGTAAGCAATCGGTGAAATTTGAAGATTATAGCTGATAAAATGGGGTAGAAATTGCGAAAAATTTCTTGTCTGAACAATCGGTTGTATGAGATATATACTATATATACAACGGATCCCTATAATTTTTTTAAGACAACAATATATGCTATATACGTAAGCAATCGGTGAAATTTGAAGCTTATAGCTGTTAAAATGGGGTAGAAATTGCGAAAAGTTTCTTATCTGAACAATCGGTTGTATGAGATATATACTATATATACAACCGATCTCTATGATTTTTTCAGACAACAATATATGCTATATACGTAAGCAATCGGTGAAATTTGAAGCTTATAGCTGTTAAAATGGGGTAGAAATTGCGAAAAGTTTCTTATCTGAACAATCGGTTGTGTGAGATATATACTATATATACAACCGATCTCTATGATTTTTTCAGACAACAATATATGCTATATACGTAAGCAATCGGTGAAATTTGAAGCTTCTAGCTGTTAAAATGGGGTAGAAATTGCGAAAAGTTTCTTATCTGAACAATCGGTTGTATGAGATATATACTATATATACAACCGATCTCTATGATTTTTTCAGACAACAATATATGCTATATACGTAAGCAATTGGTGAAATATGAAGCTTATAGCTGTTAAAATGGGGTAGAAATTGCGAAAAGTTTCTTATCTGAACAATCGGTTGTGTGAGATATATACTATATATACAACCGATCTCTATGATTTTTTCAGACAACAATGTATGCTATATACGTAAGCAATTGGTGAAATTTGAAGCTTATAGCTGTTAAAATGGGGTAGAAATTGCGAAAAGTTTCTTATCTGAACAATCGGTTGTGTGAGATATATACTATATATACAACCGATCACTATGATTTTTTCAGACAACAATATATGCTATATACGTAAGCAATCGGTGAAATTTGAAGCTTATAGCTGTTAAAATGGGGTAGAAATTGCGAAAAGTTTCTTATCTGAACAATCGGTTGTATGAGATATATACTATATATACAACCGATCTCTATGATTTTTTCAGACAACAATATATGCTATATATGTAAGCAATCGGTGAAATTTGAAGCTTATAGCTGTTAAAATGGGGTAGAAATTGCGAAAAGTTTCTTATCTGAACAATCGGTTGTGTGAGATATATACTATATATACAACCGATCTCTATGATTTTTTCAGACAACAATATATGCTATATACGTAAGCAATCGGTGAAATTTGAAGCTTATAGCTGTTAAAATGGGGTAGAAATTGCGAAAAGTTTCTTATCTGAACAACCGGTTGTGTGAGATATATACTATATATACAACCGATCTCTATGATTTTTTCAGACAACAATATATGCTATATACGTAAGCATTCGGTGAAATTTGAAGCTTATAGCTGTTAAAATGGGGTAGAAATTGCGAAAAGTTTCTTATCTGAACAATCGGTTGAATGAGATATATACTATATATACAACCGATCTCTATGATTTTTTCAGACAACATTATATGCTATATACGTAAGTATTCGGTGAAATTTGAAGCTTCTTGCTGTTAAAATGGGGCTAAAATTTGCGAAAATATATATATATATGCTATATATATATACTATATATACCACCATATATATACTATATATAACACAGATCTTTATGATTTTTTCAGACAAAAATATATGCTATATACGTAAGCATTCGTTGAAATTTGAAGCCTCTAGCTCTTAAAATAGGGCAGTAATTACGAAAAGTTCCTTATCTGAACAATCGGTTGTGGGGGATATATACTATATATACAACCGATCTCATCAATTTTTTTAGGCAACAATATGTGCAATATACGAAAGTATATGGTGAAGTTTGAAGCTTCAATCTGTTAAATTGGGTAAGATATTACAAAAATCCTCTTTTTCTGAAAAATCGGTTGTATGGAGGATATATGCTATAGGTGTCCGATCCGGTCGGTTCCGACAAATGTCTAATCGGACACCCAAATACACCCGCTCACCAAATTTTATCAAGATATCTCAAAAATTGAGGGACTCGTTTGCATACAAACAGACAGACGGACAGACGGACATGGCTAAATCAACTCAGCTCTTCAACCTGATTATTTCGGTATACTTAATGGTGGGTCTATCTATTTTCCTTTAAGGACTTACAATTTTCGGTTTCGTGACGAAATTAATATACCATTTCATTTTCATGAAAGGTATAAAAATAAAAAATCTTGGATACCGGGAAATACAAGAAAAAGCAATAAATACCAATAATAACAAGTAAGGAAAGCTAAGTTCGGGTGTAACCGAACATTGCATATTCAGCTGAGAGCTATGGATACAAAATAATGGAAAATCGCCATGTAGGAAAATGAACCTAGGGTAACCCTGGAATGTATTTGTATGGCATGTGTATCAAATGGAAGTGGGCCATAGTTCTATAGATGGACGCCATTTAGGGATATCGCCATAAAGGTGGACCAGGGGTGACTCTAGAATTTGTTTGTACGATATGGGTATCAAATTAAAGGTATTAATGAGGATTTTAAAAGGGAGTGGTGGTAGTTGTATATATGAAGGCATTTTCGAGATATCGACTAAAATGTATACCAGGGTGACCCAGAACATCGTCTGTCGGGTACCGCTAATTTATTTATATATATATAATACCACGAATAGTATTCCTGCCAAGATTCCAAGGGCTTTTGATTTCGACCTGCAAAACTTTTTCATTTTCTTCTACTTAATATGGTAGGTGTCACACCCATTTTACCAAGTTTTTATCTAAAGTTATATTTTGCGTCAATAAACTAATCCAAATACCAAGGATGAACCCTTTTTTCGTATTTGGCATAGAATTATGGCATTTTTTTTTTTTCATTTTTCGTAATTTTCGATATCGAGGCGTGGTCATAGTCGGATTTCGGCCATTTTTTATAACAATACAAAGTGAGTTCAGATATGTACGTGAACTGAGTTAGGTAAAGATATATCGATTTTTGCTCAAGTTATCGTGTTAACGGCCGAGCGGAAGTACAGACGGTCGAGTGTGCATAAAAACTGGGCGTGGCTTCAACCGATTTCGCCCTTTTTCACAGAAAACAGTTAACGTCCTAGAATTTAAGCCCCTACCAAATTTTACAAGGATTGGTAAATTTTTGTTCGACTTATGGCATTAAAAGTATCCTAGACAAATTAAATGAAAAAGGGCGGGGCCACGCCCATTTTGAAATTTTATTTTATTTTTGTATTTCGTTGCACCATATCATTACTGGAGTTGAATGTTGACATAATTTACTTATATACTGTAAAAATATTTTATTTTTTTTTAATTTGACTTAAAAAAAAAATTTTTTAAAGTGGGCGTGGTCCTTCTCCGTTTTTGCTAATTTTTATTAAGCGTACATATAGTAATAGGAGTAACGTTCCTGCCAAATTTCATCATGATATCTTCAACAACTGCCAAATTACAGCTTGCAAAACTTTTAAATTACCTTCTTCTAAAAGTGGGCGGTGCCACGCCCATTGTCCAAAATTTTACTCATTTTCTATTCTGCGTCATAAGTTCAACTCACCTACCAAGTTTCATCGTTTTATCCGTCTTTGGTAATGAATTATCGCACTTTTTCCGTTTTTCGAAATTTTCGATATCGAAAAAGTGGGCGTGGTTATTTTCCAATATCATTCATTTTAAATAGCGATCTGAGATGAGTGCCCAGAAACCTACATACGAAATTTCATCATGATACCTCGAAGTTTACTCAAGTTATCGTGTTAACGGACGGACGGACGGACGGACATGGCTCAATCAAATTTTTTTTCGATACTGATTATTTTGATATATGGAAGTCTATATCTATCTCGATTCCTTTATATCTGTACAACCAACCGTTATCCAATCAAAGTTAATATACTCTGTGAGCTCTGCTCAAGTGAGTATAAAAAATATAAATAATTTGCAGCTTTGTACCTCAAAGGAGACTAAGGACGCGCCTCTGTTGGAATTTGATTCTCTTTAATTTGTCCTACAAATTGGTGGATCTGTATGATTTAGGCCGACTCCAAACGGCAGCACTAAAGCAGCTCAATTTTTAAAAAGAAGCTTTTCATGACAGATTTACAAGCGGATTTCTGATTTTTTTATGTTTCTTTGCGCGGGACTTCAATCCAGTTTGGTTGGAGGGAAGCTTTTAATAAAAATATCTTATTTGGATATATTCGATTGTCAAAACATCTCTCAATCACGCAAGACTTGTTAGGCAAATTTAGATAAAATTTGGCATGCCGATGAGATGTACGTGCTATATTTTGTGATAAGAAGGGATGAAGCTCAAATACGCCAGAACAGCTGGACGGATTGTCACATGGATAAACAATAGTGTGGAATCTACTGGCTAATTTTTTTTGAAAACGAGGGAACTGGTTCTTTGTCCCTTGAAAGCAGTAACTTTTTACAAATTTTTAGCCGTTTTAATTTTAAAACAAGTAAGGAAGGTTAAGTTCGGGTGTAACCGAACATTACATACTCAGTTGAGAGCTATGGTGACAACATAAGGGAAAATAACCATGTAGGAAAATGAACCGAGGGAAACCCTGGAATGTGTTTGTATGACATGTGTATCAAATGAAAGGCATTAAAGAGTATTTTATGAGGGAGTGCACCATAGTTCTATAGGTGGACGCCATTTAGGGATATAGCCATAAAGGTGGATCAGGGTTGACTCTAGAATGCGTTTGTACGATATGGGAATCAAATGAAAGGTATTAATGAGTATTTTAAAATGGCGTGGACCTAAGTTCTATAGATGGACGCCTTTTCGAGATATCGCCATAAAGGTGGACCAGGGGTGACCCTAGAATTTGTTTGTACAATATGGGTATCAAAAGAAAGGTGTTAATGAGTATTTTAAAAGGGAGTAATCCTTAGTTCCATAGGTGGACGCCGTTTCGAGATATCGCCATAAAGGTGGACCAGGGGTGACCCTAGAATTTGTTTGTACAATATGGGTATCAAAAGAAAGGTGTTAATGAGTATTTTAACAGGGAGTAATCCTTAGTTCCATAGGTGGACGCCGTTTCGAGATATCGCCATAAAGGTGGACCAGGGGTGACCCTAGAATTTGTTTGTACAATATGGGTATCAAAAGAAAGGTGTTAATGAGTATTTTAAAAGGGTGTGGGGCTTAGTTCTATAGGTGGACACCTTTTCGGAATATCGCCACAAAGGTGGACCAGGGGTGACTCTAGAATGTGTTTGTACGATATGGGTATCAAATTAAAGGTATTAATGAGGGTTTTTAAAGGGAGTGGTGGTTGTTGTATAGGTGGACGCCGTTTCGAGATATCGCCATAAAGGTGGAGCAGGGGTGACCCTAGAATTTGTTTGTACAATATGGGTATCAAAAGAAAGGTGTTAATGAGTATTTTAAAAGGGTGTAGGGCATAGTTCTATAGGTGGACGCCGTTTCGAGATATCGCCATAAAGGTGGACCAGGGGTGACCCTAGAATTTGTTTGTACAATATGGGTATCAAAAGAAAGGTGTTAATGAGTATTTTAAAAGGGTGTGGGGCTTAGTTCTATAGGTGGACACCTTTTCGGAATATCGCCACAAAGGTGGACCAGGGGTGACTCTAGAATGTGTTTGTACGATATGGGTATCAAATTAAAGGTATTAATGAGGGTTTTTAAAGGGAGTGGTGGTTGTTGTATAGGTGGACGCCGTTTCGAGATATCGCCATAAAGGTGGAGCAGGGGTGACCCTAGAATTTGTTTGTACAATATGGGTATCAAAAGAAAGGTGTTAATGAGTATTTTAACAGGGAGTAATCCTTAGTTCCATAGGTGGACGCCGTTTCGAGATATCGCCATAAAGGTGGACCAGGGGTGACCCTAGAATTTGTTTGTACAATATGGGTATCAAAAGAAAGGTGTTAATGAGTATTTTAAAAGGGTGTGGGGCTTAGTTCTATAGGTGGACACCTTTTCGGAATATCGCCACAAAGGTGGACCAGGGGTGACTCTAGAATGTGTTTGTACGATATGGGTATCAAATAAAGGTATTAATGAGAGTTTTAAAAGGGAGTGGTGGTAGTTGTATATGTGAAGGCGTTTTCCAGATATCGACCAAAATGTGGACTAGGGTGACCCAGAACATTATCGGTTGGATACCGCTAATTTATTTATATATGTAATACCTGGCAAGATTTTAAGGGTGTTTTATTTCGCCCTGCAGAACTTTTTCATTTTCTTCTACTTAATATGGTAGGTGTCACAACCATTTTATAAAGTTTTTTCTAAAGTTATATTTCGCGTCAATAAAACAATCCAATTACCTTACCATGTTTCACCCCTTTTTTCGTATTTGGTATAGAATTATGGCATTTTTTTCATTTTTCGCAATTTTCGATATCGAAAAAGTGGGCGTGGTCATAGTCCGATATCGTTCATTTTTCATACCAAGGTAAAGTGGGTTCAGATAAGTATGTTAACTGAGTTTAGTAAAGATATATCTATTTTTGCTCAAGTTATCGTGTTAACGGCCATGCGGAAGGACAGACGGACGACTGTGTATAAAAACTGGGCGTGGCATCAACCGATTTCGCCCATTTTCACAGAAAACAGTTAAAGCCATAAAATCTATGCCCCTACCAAATTTCAAAAGGATTGGTTAATTTTTGTTCGATTTATGGCATTAAAAGTATCCTAGACAAATTAAATGAAAAAGGGCGGAGCCACGCCCATTTTTAAATTTTCTTTTATTTTTGTATTTTGTTGCACCATATCATTACTGGAGTTGAATCTTGACATAATTTACTTATATACTGTAAAGATATTAAATTTTTTGTTAAAATTTTACTTTAAAAAAATTTTTTTTTTAAAAGTGGGCGTGGTCCTTCTCCGATTTTGCTAATTTTTATTAAGCGTACATACAGTAATAAGGGTAACGTTCCTGCCAAATTACATCATGATATCTTCAACGACTGCCAAATTACAGCTTGCAAAATTTTAAATTACCTTCTTTAAAAAGTGGGCGGTGCCACGCCCATTGTCCAAAATTTTACTAATTTTATATTTTGCGTCATAAGTTCAACTCATCTACCAAGTTTCGTCGCTTTATCTGTCTTTTGTAATGAATTATCGCACTTTTTCGATTTTTCGAAATTTTCGATATCGAAAAAGTGGGCGTGGTTATAGTCCGATATCGTTCATTTTAAATAGCGATCTGAGATGAGTGCTCAGGAACCTACATACCAAATTTCATCAAGATACCTCAAAATTTACTCAAGTTATCGTGTTAACGGACGGACGGACGGACGGACGGACGGACGGACATGGCTCAATCAAATTTTTTTTTGATCCTGATTATTTTGATATATGGAAGTCTATATCTATCTCGATTCCTTTATATATGTACAACCAACCGTTATCCAATCAAACTTAATATACTCTGTGAGCTCTGCTCAACTGAGTATAATATTGATCTTTACGACTAATATTACGTACATCGGCCATATAAATAGAGATATACCAATTTTGGAAAAATTTTAAGTGACAACACACTCGCTCGGGTATGCAGGTCATACAGATATAGCTGGGCGGACTGAGGCGGAAGTAAAAACCAAAGAACCTTTTGGGGGTTATAAACCCCACCTATCCGTAGCAAACCCTCACTGGTAACGTAACAATGATCAATGTTAACGTGACCATAACCACACGGACCTTTAACATCGATAAAAGAAGAAGAAGAAGGAGCACCCAGGGCGCGCAGCTCTCACTCCTTCTGTGAATCCTAGTATAAGATGTGCTTCTGCAAATCTTTTACCACATTTAAATCCGACGCCAAGGTTTTGCGAATAACGTTATGTATTGTTATTGAACAGGGTGCCCAGCGGCTAAATGAACCCTTCTGAACATTTCTAAAAATAATTCTGGCAAAGTTAAAGTTATTTATGTATATTTTTGATTTTAGATAGAGGAGTCCAATCTCTCAACTTCCATGAGATGATATTCTATAACAGATAATCTTTCAGAAAGGATTCAGGATAGCACTGCGAGATATTTCACCCAAAATCTTCTGGACGACTCGAAAATCCTATAGTCCGAACATCGTTGCCACTGGGAATGTAAACGGGCATATTTCTAGGGGAAGTATATGCTAAACCCCAATGTGCTGAGTTTACCTTTTAACGCGAATACTTTATTGAAACCATCACCATACTCAGCTACAGCTCAGCCTCACTTAAGGCGATTTTGTCAAGCGAAATAAAACCAGCGCTAGTTCTGGAGTGCGTAGAGATACTGAACCACCTACAGACCAATATATACTACTATTTCAGGTTTGGGTTCGCGCCAAAGGGGGATGGAAGTTAGCAAGGAAGCAAGTTTAAGTTGCAGCGTCTGCAAAACCCATCCGTCTTTAGCAGCTTCTCTCAGTTATAGAGCAAATATAACATATGAGTTATAACAGGTATTATTGAAGGGCGTCGCAGCCTCAACGACATAAACTTGGAATTCGATTATCCCGATTTTGTTACTTATCAGTAGAACACGCCGAATACATTATCTTGAAATACGACATCAGCAGGCAAAAGAAAATATGTTTGGTCAGAGCATTAGCACATTAAATACTCAAGCCAAATAAAGTATCAGACTTCCCACGAGAGATAGGCTTATACGAGATGCTGTATACAAGATGAGGGCATAATAGACATCTGGTCGGAGAGCAACTAGTGATATACTTTTAACGTGAGTTGCTGTCTCAGGCACAGTTCAAGACACAATGGATCATATTGCATGATCAATGGCCAACTATCGGCTTCATGTTCCCTGAACTAAACACTTCGTAGCCGAATCGTGGTAGCAAATTACCTTGTAACGTAGTTTATAATCAAAAGGTCTTATCTTGGTTAGACATAGAATCAATCAAAGCTCCTTACCATTTTAAGGTTAATGGCATCCGGTTGCAAATCACCTCCACCTTGAATTCAATTGCCACTCTATTCTATGCACAAATAATTTGCTGCATTATGTTCTGACCTTTTGCCACAATGCAATCAGATACATGATACAATCCCACAATTTCAAAGAAGTATCAATGGATGTGAAAAATCTTTTGTGATCCCCAGAATAACCTGCATCACAATTAAGGGATGTAATTGCAACCTTTCATTATCGGCTTGTATAAAATGTCTATTCGATTATACGACTTAGAGCCTCATTCCGACATATGCAATGTATGCCCGGAATGCGATGTGCCTTCACATAACACCAACCATCTTTTCAATTGTAATGTGGAACCTACGCCTCTAGCGCCAATCTCCATATGGTCCGCCCCTATTGAAACTGCCAGTTTCTTTGGACTCCCGTTAGAGGACTTGTGATGACAATTTGTGAGTGGTCGTGCCCATTATATGGGGCGTTAACATAAGAACAACAACTTAGAGCCTCATTTATTAACCATATTTATACTACCCTGCAAAAATAGCGAGTACTCCATGCATGCATTTATGGAGTACTCGCTATGGCCCAACCGAGTACTCCAAAATTAACCACAACTCATACCCGACGGTTGGAATCTAAGTGTTCTTTGCCAAGTCCATAAGAAGGGGGATACTGCAAATTGCACCAACTATCGTGGAATCAGCATATAAGGTCCTTTCAAGTGTATAGTGCGAAAGATTGAAGCCCACCGTGAACCGGCTGATTGGACCTTATCAGTGCTGCTTCAGACCTGGTAAATCTACCATCGACCAGATTTTCACAATGCGCCAAATCTTGGAAAAACCCGTGAAAAAAAATCGACACACATCACCTCTTCGTCGACTTTAAAGCGGCCTTCGACAGCACGAAAAGGAGCTGCCTATATGCCGCTATGTCTGAATTTGGTTTCCCCGCAAAACTTATACGGCTGTGCAAAACGACGCTGAGCAACACCATCAGCTCAGTCAGAATTGGGAAGGACCTCTCCGAGCCGTTCGAAACTAAGCGAGATTTCAGACAGGGTGACCCCCTATCGTGCGATTTCTTTAATTTGATGCTGGAGAAAATTCTACTAGCTGCGGAACTTAACCGCACTGGAACAATATACTACAAAAGCGTGCAATTACTGGCATATGCTGATGACATTGATACCATCGGCCTAAACACCCGCGCTGTTAGCTCTGCTTACTCCAAACTGGAAAAAGAAGCGGTAAAGATGGGTTTGAAGGTGAATGAGGACAAAACGAAGAACCTGCTGTCATCGATCAAAGAGTCAGCGCATATGCACCTTGGCAACCACGCTACTGTTGGCAGCCATAATTTCGAAATAGTAAAAGACTTCGAAAGATATATGGACCTCTACGCGTTGGCGATGGCGAGTACCGAAGAAGATTTAATGATGAGCTGTACGAGCTATACGCAGACATAAACATAGTCCAGCGAATTAAAACGCAGCTGCTGCGCTGGGTACACCATGTTTTAATCGAATGAAAGATGATGCTCCGGCCAAGAAAGTGTTTCTATCGGAACCCGCCTATGGAAGCAGAGGTAGAGGGCGGCCCCCACTCCGTTGGAGGGACCAGGTGGAAAACGAGTTAAACTCCCTTGGTGTGACCAATTGGCGCCGGTTGGCGGTGCGAAGGAGCGACTGGCGCGCCTTGTTGGACGGTCATAACCGTTTAGACGGTTAAGCGCCAATTAAGTAAGTAAGTAAGCATACAAAAAATATGGTCCAATTAACATTGCGATGTCCTAGGACTGGAACATATACTCCAGCTCCGCATTACATCAGAGTAATCCATGGAGTACCCACAGTCCAATAAACATCGTGTAGTGATTACAATCGTTAAAAACGAGCAATGATCGGCTTACAATATGTTCGTGTAGAAATATGAGTTGGTCCATTGCTGCATTACAGTGGAGTATAATGGTAAGTACTCCAGTGCATGATCCAACGATTTTTGCAGGGTATATCCGATTCGGCATAGACTAATGCAGTATGAACCATTTCAAAAAGAAAGGGAAGAGTGAGCACATACGCACTCCTGAAATTATCAACTGATAGGCAACTGCTTATCACCATTTCCATACAGGGTACCCCGAACAATTTAGGGAAGTTTTCAGCATTTTCTTTAACCTTCCGCAGAAGAATCTTTGAAATATTTATTCTAAGGTTAGAACAAGTAAGGGAGCAGTTTAACCATTGTGGGCGAACAAAGGGAATATTTTATTGCCAACATTCCCACGAAGAAGACCGCATTACTCCGAAGAGAGTGCTTTATTGGCTACTTCAATGGAGAAGAGAATGCATAGCTTCGTTCGGAGTGCAATCTGCAATACACATTTATTTATCTAGGTTAACTCTTTCGGCATGAGTCCATCTAGGGTCCCATGTTCTTCTTTTTGTTGTAATCGCAAAGGTTTTATATAAAAGTTAAACTGTGCTACAATTTCATCTCGAAATTAAGGTCCCAACAAAAATATACATATAAGTTGTTCTATATTATTTAACATAATTTGAGGGCGTCATGGCCCCTCAGCGTCATTTGCGTGCTCGACCCTGGGCCCAACAATGCAGATCAAGCGTTTGGCGGCTCGCGGCTTTTAACTAGACTAAATACATGCGTACACATACACACATATATGTACATTAAAAATGTTTATACAATTATATACATACATGTAACTGCAGTTACTGGTAACTAAATAGGTATGCACTTACATTGTTACCCTCGTATTTATTATACTCAGTTGAGCAGAGCTCACAGAGTATATTAAGTTTGATTGGATAACGGTTGGTTGTACATATATAAAGGAATCGAGATAGATATAGACTTCCATATATCAAAATAATCAGGATCGAAAAAAAATTTGATTGAGCCATGTCCGTCCGTCCGTCCGTCCGTCCGTCCGTCCGTCCGTCCGTCCGTCGTCCGTTAACACGATAACTTGAGTAAATTTTGAGGTATCTTGATGAAATTTGGTATGTAGGTTCCTGAGCACTCATCTCAGATCGCTATTTAAAATGAACGATATCGGACTATAACCACGCCCACTTTTTCGATATCGAAAATTTCGAAAAACCGAAAAAGTGCGATAACTCATTACAAAAGACAGATAAAGCGACGAAACTTGGTAGATGGGTTGACGTTATGACGCAGAATAGAAAATTAGTAAGATTTTGGACAATGGGCGTGGCCCCGCCCACTTTTACAAGAAGGTAATTTAAAAGTTTTGCAAGCTGTAATTTGGCAGTCGTTGAAGATATCATGATGAAATTTGGCAGGAACGTTACTACTATTACTCTATATGTGCTAAATAAAAATTAGCAAAATTGGATTAAGAACACGCCCGCTTTTTAAAAAAAAATTTTTTTAAATTCAAATTTTAACAAAAAATTTAATATCTTTACTGTATATAAGTAAATTAAGTCAAAATTCAACTCCAGTAATGATATGATGCAACAAAATACAAAAATAAAAGAAAATTTCAAAATGGGCGTGGCTCCGCCCACTTTCATTTAGTTTGTCTAGAATACTTTTATTGCCATAAGTCGAACAAAAATTTACCAATCCTTCTCAAATTTGGTAGGAGCATAGATTCTATGACGGTAACTGTTCTCTGTGAAAATGGGCGAAATCGGTGGAAGCCACGCCCAGTTTTTATACACAGTCCACCGTCTGTCCTTCCGCTCGGCCATTAACACAATAACTTGAGCAAAATCCGATATATCTTTACTAAACTTAGCCCACGTACTTACGTGAGCTCACTTTTTCTTGGTATAAAAAATGGGCGAAATCTGGCCATAACCACGCCCACTTTATCGGTATCGAAAATTACGAAAAATGAAAAAAATGCCATAATTCTATACCAAATACGAAAAAAGGGATGAAACATGGTAACTGGATTGGTTTGTTGACGCAAAATATAACTTTGGAAAAATCTTTGTAAAACGGGTGTGACACCTACCATATTAAGTAGAAGAAAATGAAAAAGTTCTACAAGGCGAAATCAACAGCCCTTGGAATCTTGGCAGGAATACTGTTAGTGGTATTGCATATATAAATAAATTAGCAGTACCCGACAGATGATTTTCTGGATCACCTGGTCCACATTTTGGTGGATATCACGATAACGCCTTCACATATACATCTAAGGGCCACTCGCTTTTAAAACCCTCATTAATACCTTTAATTTGATATCCATATCGTACAAAAACATACCAGAGTCACCCCTGTCCCACCCTAATGGCGATATCTCGAAAAGGCGTCCACCTATAGAACTAATGCCCCCTCTCTCTTAAAATGCTAGTAACACCTTTCGTTTGATACACATATCGTACAAACATTCTAGAGTAACCCCTGGCCCACCCTAATGGCGATATCTCGAAAAGGCGTCCACCTATAGACCTAGTGTCCACTCCCTCTTAAAATGTTCAGTAACACCTTTCGTTTGATACCCATATCGTACAAACATTCTAGAGTCACCCCTGGCCCACCCTAATGGCAATATCTCGAAAAGGCGTCCACCTATACACCTAATGCCCACTCCCTCTTAAAATGCTCAGTAACAGCTTTCGTTTGATACCCATATCGTACAAACATTCTAGAGTCACACCTGGCCCACCCTAATGGCGATATTTCGAAAAGGCATCCACCTATAGAACTAAGGATTACTCCCTTTTAAAATACTCATTACCACCTTTCATTTGATACCCATATCGTACAAACACATTCTAGAGTCACCCTGGCCCACCCTAATGGCGATATCTCGAAAAGGCGTCCACCTATAGACCTAATGTCCACTCCCTCTTAAAATGCTCAGTAACACCTTTCGTTTGATACCCATATCCTACAAACATTCTAGAGTCACCCCTGGCCCACCCTAATGGCGATATCTCGAAAAGGCGTCCACCTATAGACCTAATGTACACTCCCTCTTAAAATGCTCAGTAACACCTTTCGTTTGATACCCCTATCGTACAAACATTCTAGAGTCACCCCTGTCCCACCCTAATGGCGATATCTCGAAAAGGCGTCCACCTATAGACCTAATGCCCACTCCCTCTTAAAATGCTCAGTAACACCTTTCGTTTGATACCCATATCGTACAAACATTCTAGAGTCACACCTGGCCCACCCTAATGGCGATATCTCGAAAAGGCGTCCACCTATAGAACTAAGGATTACTCCCTTTTAAAATACTCATTGCCACCTTTCATTTGATACCCATATCGTACAAACACATTCTAGAGTCACCCTGGCCCACCCTAATGGCGATATCTCGAAAAGGCGTCCACCTATAGACCTAATGCCCACTCCCTCTTAAAATGCTCAGTAACACCTTTCGTTTGATACCCATACCGTACAAACATTCTAGAGTCACCCTTGGTCCAGCTTTATGGCGACATCCCGAAAAGGCGTCCACCTATAGAACTAAGGATTACTCCCTTTTAAAATACTCATTACCACCTTTCATTTGATACCCATATCGTACAAACACATTCTAGAGTCACCCTGGCCCACCCTAATGGCGATATCTCGAAAAGGCGTCCACCTATAGACCTAATGCCCACTCCCTCTTAAAATGCTCAGTAACACCTTTCGTTTGATACCCATATCGTACAAACATTCTAGAGTCACCCTTGGTCCACCTTTATGGCGATATCTCGAAAAGGCGTCCACCTATAGAACTAAGGATTACTCCCTTTTAAAATACTCCTTACCACCTTTCATTTGATACCCATATCGTACAAACACATTCTAGAGTCACCCCTGGCCCACCCTAATGGCGATATCTCGAAAAGGCGTCCACCTATAGACCTAATGCCCACTCCCTCTTAAAATGCTCAGTAACACCTTTCGTTTGATACCCATATCGTACAAACATTCTAGAGTCACCCCTGGCCCACCCTAATGGCGATATCTCGAAAGGGCGTCCACCTATAGACCTAATGCCCACTCCCTCTTAAAATGCTTAGTAACACCTTTCGTTTGATGCACATATCGTACAAACACATTCTAGAGTCACCCCTGGCCCACCCTAATGACGATATCTCGAAAAGGCGTCCACCTATAGACCTCATGCCCACTCCCTCTTAAAATGCTCAGTAACACCTTTCGTTTGATACCCATACCGTACAAACATTCTAGAGTCACCCCTGGCCCACCCTAATGGCGATATCTCGAAAAGGCGTCCACCTATAGACCTAATGCCCACTCCCTCTTAAAATGCTCAGTAACACCTTTCATTTGATTCCCATATCGTACAAACACATTCTAGAGACACCCCTGGTCCACCTTTATGGCGATATCTCGAAACGGCGTCCACCTATGGAACTAAGGATCACTCCTTTTCAAAATACTCATTAACAGCTTTCATTTGATACCCATATCGTACAAACACATTCTAGAGTCACCCCTGGCCCACCCTAATGGCGATATCTCGAAAAGGCGTCCACCTATAGACCTAATGCCCACTCCCTCTTAAAATGCTCAGTAACACCTTTCATTTGATTCCCATATCGTACAAACACATTCTAGAGTCACCCCTGGCCCACCCTAATGGCGATATCTCGAAAAGGCGTCCACCTATAGACCTAAGGCCCACTCCCTCTTAAAATGCTCAGTAACACCTTTCATTTGATACCCATATCGTACAAACAAATTCTAGAGTCAGCCCTGGTCTACCTTTATGGCGATATCCCTAAATGGCGTTCATCCATAGAACTATGGCCTATTCTCTCTTAAAATACTCTTTAATACCTTTCATTTGATACACATGTTATACAACCACATTCCAGGGTTACCCCAGATTAATTTTCCTTATTTTGTCTCCATAGCTCTCAACTGAGTATGTTATGTTCGGTTACACCCGAACTTAGCCTTCCTTACTTGTTTATGCTTCATTGTTGTTCACCTGAGCTCTCCACATTTTCATTGGTTTTTCGCTGTTATTATTGCTGTTTTTGCTACTTAATTGCAAAGTATTTGCGTTGCAATTCTCTCATTGTAACAATATTGTGAATGCAAATATTTACCTCCATGCCTACCTGCCTGTGTACATATGTACGTACAAACGTAATTTACAGGCGCAAAAAAACTAACTCCAACATGTAGTCAATACGACAATAGTATGATGGAAGGAACAACAACAACTATAATAACAACAATTGCGGCGGCAACAGCAATGAAAAATGTCCGAAATTCGTATCTCCGACATTCGTCGACGGCAAATAATTGCAATTTTTTTACTCTTCTTTTTATACTCAGTTGAGCAGAGCTCACAGAGTATATTAACTTTGATTGGATAACGGTTGGTTGTACAGGTATAAAGGAATCGAGATAGATATAGACTTCCATATATCAAAATCATCAGTATCGAAAAAAAATTTGATTGAGCCATGTCCGTCCGTCCGTCTGCCCGTTAACACGATAACTTGAGTAAATTTTGAGGTATCTTGATGAAATTTAGTATGTAGATTCCTGGGCACTCATCTCAGATCGCTATTTAAAATGAACGATATCGGACTATAACCACGCCCACTTTTTCGTTATCGAAAATTTCGAAAAACCGAAAAAATGCGATAATTCATTGCCAAAGGCGGTTAAAGAGATGAAACTTGGTAGATGGGTTGACGTTATGATGCAGAATATAAAATTAGTAAGATTTTGGACAATGGGCGTGACACCGCCCACTTTTACAAGAAGGTAATTTAAAAGTTTTGCAAGCTGTAATTTGGCAGTCGTTGCAGATATCATGACGAAATTTGGCAGGAACGTTACTACTATTACTATATATGTGGCAAAAAAAAATTAGCAAAATTGGATGAAGAACACGCCCACTTTTTAAAAAAAATTTTTTTTAATTCAAATTTTAACAAAAAATTTAATATCTTCACTGTATATAAGTAAATTAAGTCAAAATTCAACTCCAATAATGATATGATGCAACAAAATACAAAAATAAAAGAAATTTTCAAAATGGGCGTGGCTCCGCCCATTTTCATTTAGTTTGTCTAGAATACTTTTATTGCCATAAGTCGAACCAAAATTTACCAATCCTTCTCAAATTTGGTAGGGGCATAGATTCTATGACGGTAACTGTTCTCTGTGAAAATGGGAGAAATCGGTGGAAGCCACGCCCAGTTTTTATACACAGTCCACCGTCTGTCCTTCCGCTCGTCCGTTAACACAATAACTTGAGCAAAAACCTATATATCTTTACTAAACTTAGCCCACGTACTTATCCGAACTCACTTTATCTAGGTATAAAAAATGGCCGAAATCCGACCATAACCACGCCCACTTTATCGATATCGAAAATTACGAAAAATGAAAAAAATGCCATAATTCTATACCAAATACGAAAAAAGGGATCAAACATGGTAACTGGATTGGTTTATTGACGCAAAATATAACTTTGGAAAAAACTTTGTAAAATTGGTGTGACACCTACCATATTAAGTAGAAGAAAATGAAAAAGTTCTACAAGGCGAAATCAACAGCCCTTGGAATCTTGGCTGGAATACTGTTAGTGGTATTGCATACATAAATA
Organism: Eurosta solidaginis; assembly: GCF_040869045.1. Classification (NCBI taxonomy): domain Eukaryota; kingdom Metazoa; phylum Arthropoda; class Insecta; order Diptera; family Tephritidae; genus Eurosta; species Eurosta solidaginis. Next base: position 239,637,588 of record NC_090323.1, read on the forward strand.
AATTAGCAGTACCCGACAGATCATTGTCTGGATCACCTGGTCCACATTTTGGTCGATATCGCGAGAACGCCTTCACATATACATATAAGGGCCACTCGCCTTTAAAACCCCCATTAATACCTTTAATTTGATATCCATATCGTACAAACACATTCTAGAGTCACCCCTGGCCCACCCTAATGGCGATATCCCGAAAAGGCGTTCACCTATAGACCTAATGCCCACTCTCTCTTAAAATGCTCAGTAACACCTTTCGTTTGATACCCATATCGTACAAACATTCTAGAGTCACCCCTGGCCCACCCTAATGGCGATATTTCGAAAAGGCGTCCACCTATAGACCTAATGCCCACTCCCTCTTAAAATGCTCAGTAACACCTTTCGTTTGATACCCATATCGTACAAACATTCTAGAGTCACCCCTGGCCCACCATAATGGCGATATCTCGAAAAGGCGTCCACCTATAGGATTAAGGATTACTCCCTTTTAAAATACTCATTACCACCTTTCATTTGATACCCATATCGTACAAACGCATTCTAGAGTCACCCCTGGTCCACGTTTATGTTGATATCCCGAAAAGGTGTCCACCTATAGAACTAAGGCCCACTCCCTTTTAAAATACTTATTAACAACTTTCATTTGATACCCATATTGTACAAACGCATTCTAGAGTCACCCCTGGTCCACGTTTATGTTGATATCCCGAAAAGGTGTCCACCCATAGAACTAAGGTCCATTCCCTTTTAAAATACGTATTAACACCTTTCGTTTGATACCCATATTGTACAAAAGCATTCTAGAGTCACCATTTGGTCCACATTTTGGTCGATATCCCGAAAACGCCTTCACATATACAACTAAGGGCTACTCCCTTTTAAAACCCTCATTCATACTTTTAATTTGATACACATGCCATACAAATACATTCCAGGGTTACCCAATGTTCTTTTTACTACGAGGTGATTTTCCATTATTTTGTCTCCATAGCTCTCAACTGAGTATATCATGTTCGGTTACGACCGAACTTAGCCTTCCTTACTTGTTGTATGTAGTTTTTGCTAAAACCAAGCGCCACTGCTTTCCGCTCCGCCCACTCTCCCGCCTTTAACTGTACACATCGCTGCACATGGAGCTACTGTAATTAAAAGAGTACTTTTTTCTATCCCGATCCCGTTTATGAACATCGTCAAGGAGGTAAACAACAAAAACACCAACAATAACAAATGATACTGAACATATTTTGCATTTTACATTTTCCAATGAATATTGTCTAAGGAATTTTATGCAAACAAATTATTAAATATGCGTTTGCAGATATGAACGTATGTACATACATACACACAAAATAAATTTACCAAGTACATAGTAACAAACATACATATTTACCTGCATAGGGCTTAAACGAGAAAGAAGAAAATTGAAATGCTTTTAATAACTTGGCTCATTTTCATTTTAATTTGTAATTTTCGTTCATAAATATGTGGCATAACAGTAGTTTTTTTATTATCTTGTATCTATTCTGATATGCAGGGAGAGCCATAGTGGAAATATATGGATATGTTCAATATCGCATATAGGGTTCTATATAGAGTCTATTTCGTCTATTTCCGTCACGGTGTGGTCCGCCACCTACCGGCGTTTTGTTCACCTCACTGCTGCCATCGCTGCCCAACTGCAGCCGTCAGAACGCCTTCCGTCGTTGGTTTCCGCTACCATACCACCGTTGCGACACTGTTCTCGCCGTCTCTACTTACAACGACTGTTAGTTGTTGTTGTTGTTGTTGTTGTTGTAGCGATAGGGTTACTCCCCGAAGGCTTTGCATTTTACGACAGGCATACCTACCGCGGGAATATTTTGACCCCCTAACCCGTTGGTCGTTCGCTACCATACCGCTGTTCGACCGCTTTCGTTCTGATTGCTCCATCGCCGAAACAACCGTTGGCCGGCCGTTACCTTACCGTCATTCAGCCGCTTTGGAGCTGATCCCTCCATCACCGCAACTACCGTTGGCTGTCCGCTAACATACCGACTTTCAGCCACTACCACGCTGGTCTCTTCATGCAAGCGAATATCTTCGTAGGGTAAATTTGCAATATCGTGAGCTCCCGACTAAGCTAGGTCACTACGTTCCCCAGTCTCCTAATACGGGAAAATACTGCCCTCCTTACTCATCCAACGGTGTATGTGAGTGTGTGCATAAGTCCTTATACTACGTTTCCTCTAAACCCAAACTACGTGTTTACCAGTATCGATCGACTCTTAAAACACGTCAAAATGTATATTGTTGTTGCTGTAGCGATACAGACACTCCCTTTAGGTTGTGGGTAGTGTTATCGAGTTTATGGTCATTTGCCAGAAATGAATCCGGTACGATCCGGTTAGTGGAGGTTTTGTGTGCTTGTCATGCTCGACCTTTGGTTGACTGAATGTCACCTCAGCCTCTTAAATTGGCTTTTGAGTACCCTGCATAGCTTGTACGTCTGTGACATTGAGCAACTCTATGAGTTCTTCCAGGATTCCTTACTTACTTACTTACTTACTTAATTGGCGCTTAACCGTTTAAACGGTTTTGGCCGTCCAACAAAGCGCGCCAGTCGCTTCTTCTCTCTGCCAACCGGCGCCAATTGGTCACACCAAGGGTGTTTAAATTGTTTTCCACCTGGTCCTTCCAGCGGAGTAGGGGCCGCTCTCTACCTCAGCTTCCAAGGGCGGGTTCCGATAGAAACACTTTCTTGGCCGGAGCGTCATCTTTCATTCGCATAACATGGCCTAGCTATCGCAGCCCCTGCGCTTTAATTCGCTGGACTATTATGATGTCTGCATAGAGCTCATAGGCTCATCATTAAATTTTCTTCGGTACTCGCCATCACCTACACTTAGAGGTCTATAAATCTTTCGAAGAACTTTTCTCTCGAACACTCCCAGAGCCGCTTCATCAGATGTTGTCACGGTTTATGCTTCTGTACGATTTAGCAGGATGGGTACGATAAGTGAATTGTATAGTATGATTTTCGTTTGCCGAGAGAGGACTTTACTTTTCAATTGCCTACCTAGTCCAAAGTAGCATTTATTGGCAAGATTGATTCTTCGCTGGATTTCAGTGCTGATGTTGTTGCTAGTGTTGATGCTGGTTCCCAAATAAACGAAGAATTCCTCTGGATGACGTTTCAGTATTCAGTTATCTCATAACAGGGATGAGTGTAGAGCTTTTTTGAACTCGGTCAAAATCGCTGGAAATATATAAGCATGATAACAGTGATGTATGCTGCGAGGTCAGATCTTATTTAACAGATAAATTAATCGCAAATCCTAAGTAACTGTTTTCTTTGTTATGATGCAGTTGATTGCTTTAAACTCAAACCGGCAGTTTCCAATAATATAAGCGATCTCGGCAACAAAGCAGAGAGTTTCCGAAATCTTTCTTTCTTTTTTATCCCTTTCATTAAAATTAAATGGTATATTAATTTTGTCACGAATCTGAAAATTGTAAGTCCTTAAAGGAAAAGAGATATACCCACCAATAAGTATAACGAAATGATCAGGATGAAGAGCTGAGTTGATTTAGCCATGTCCGTCTGTCCGTCAATCTGTTTGAATGCAAACCAGTCCCTTAATTTTTGAGATATCTTGATAAAATTAGGTAAGCTTGTATATTTAGGTGTCCTATTAGACATTTTTCGGAGCCGGGCGGAGAGGACCGCTATAGCATATATCCCCATACAGCCGATTTTTCAGTAAAGAGGATTTTAGTCATATCTTCCGCAATTTATCAGATTGAAGCTTCAAACTTCACCATATGCTTTCGTATATTGTACATATTGTTGTCTGAAAAAATGAATGAGATCGATCGTATATATAACATATATCCCCTACAACCGGTTGCTCAGACAAGAAATTTTTCGCAATTTCTACACCATTTGAACAGCTAGAATATTCAAATTTAACCAAATGCTTACGTAGATAGTGTGGCGAATATTAGTGTAACTAATTGATACACACATCACTAATCTGATACTAAGTAAATAAAGCCACAACAACAATAAAGCAAGCTGCCACACTTGTATGCACATAAACAAATCAATCATTATGTATTCACATATGTCCACAAAAGCAGCGGAGTGAAACGCACAAACACATGCATATATCTGAGATACTCCCAAAAGTAGGCAATCATCAGTGGAAGTATCACTCACATATACACCCGCATATTGTTATGCGAGAAGCTATAGCCGTGCATCTGTGTTATAGCTGATAAGTTTATAGCTCGTAGTAAATTCTAGAAATAGAAACGCTTAGAAATATGCCAACGAGAAAACCAAAGAGTATAAAAGCAGCACAAGCTGAGGCACGAAAAATCAGTTTGATTTAAGCACGCTATCTGCTGAGAAGTAGAAGTGTTATTGAGAAAGAAGTCTAATTAAGACCATTTTGCATTATTGAATATTGGAGTTATTTATTCAACAGTTTAGTGATTCGAACGTTAGCAGACGGTTGCAAATAAGAGGAATTGCACTAAATTCGTTACAATAGCATATGTGGCCCGGTCTATGAAAAGGTGGCTTATGACTCAAAAAAAAAGAGCACAAACGTCCTGAAAAAATGCATTGTTTATCTTTAACAGCTGTTTCTCGCATATCTTTTTTGAGTCATAAGCCACCTTTTCATAGACCGGGTCACATATATCGCTGTCTGTTTCTACTTGTCATTCTCCACTGGTACAGTTAGTTTATCACTGACGTTTACATAAAACCGTCTAGAACCTTATGCCTTAGTGTAAATTTCGAGGCTTTTATGCGTTTCACATCGATGTCAGAGGTATTTTTCTGAACAAAGCGATCATGTTTTTATGCCTTACTTGCCATCTTGTGTATCAATTCTTCTGTGATTCCTTTGTAGGCAACGAACGAAATGTTAACAACCATTTTTGGCAAACTGTGCATCAAAAAATTCTTCTACTGCAGCAATAACAAACAATTACGCAACATCAAATGAACACTTTGATTTTGTTGTTCTTTTTTTTCTTTTGGTATGCAGTTGATGATGTGTGGCGATGACTGGCAGCACTGACGCCTACGGCTGTAGCAGCGGCGTGCTTTAGGAAAATGTATTATAAAACTTCAGATTGACAGTCCACATGCAATGACAAGTGGTCGAATGCATGCCACGCTGTGTGTCCCACACATGGCCACCCCTCCAATGAATTCATGGTTGGCCGGTCAGCTGGATAGCCGCTGCTTGAGCCGTTGTATTTAATAAAGTGAATATTTACTCGTAAAGTTACTTCAGCAGCTGCATAAATGTTGTTGCCCATCACAAAATCCAATTTTGGAGCGACAGCTGATTGCTTGGCATGGACGATTTGCGTGGCTTTGACAAAAGACACGACTCATGTACTACTGCATTGTCTAGATGGGTCTCGCGGGAGACTGAGCACTTACACGTGTGTGAAGACAAGAAACACGCGCATAAATGTATTTGCAATGTTTTGTTGTTTTTGTTGTGCTTTCGGTGTATTCTTATGTAATGGAATTCATATTTATAATGATAAAAAAAACAGCATCTCTGTCGCAAGAGGCGACTAAAATCTACAGATCCAAAGTCTCAAAGCGCTAAAAGAAATCGTCCACTAGGAAGTTGGGCTTATCAATAGCTGCTAGTGCCGGAGCATACCGGTATATGCACCGTGATATTCACTCGAACAATCTAACGCTCTTCTCAAATTTAAGGCTTCCAGGCTAAAATATCGAAAATGATCAGCTCATGATACCCGAATGCCGTAACGTCTTTCAAGCGGTATTAGTCGGGATTAAGGATGCGGTTGATGGGATGCCATTCAGTGATGCTAAGGCAATATAGGCCCCCTTTGACTGTTGGAGTGCTTGATCTTGCTTGCCATTATCTTAAATTATTTTAAGGTTGAAGCAATTTAGGATCTGGGGCACAATAATTCACTGGACATTTATCAGGCGAATCTGTTAAACCTAATAAGTTCAGTTGATCGGGTCTCCAGAGGATTTAATCATGGTCGAGATCAGTCACATTTTGTTAGTCTCTCAGAAATTATAGCTGACGTCTTCAAAATTGTACGTATCATTACAACGGATCTCTTCCACGGCCCTTGTGATATTATGCTATTAGGCTATCTGTTGATTCAACTAACTTAAGAGGCATTCCAGAGCCCGCTTAAGAGGTATGACCTATTACCATTTTGGCTTCTAAACGGCGATCAAAGGATTCCATGACGGTATGCTTCATCGGATATTGCAATATGATGCAAACATTAGCAAAATGATTTTTGCTCGATGTGGTTCTAAGCAGTTGTGTAGGTCTAAGATTATGGCAGTATACGTGGGAATTACTGTACCGACCAACTAGCGAGGAAGGCCGCACCGCAGCAGCTATAAGAAGTAGAGCTTACGATTTCTTCTCGAACATAAGCGAGATTTTCGAGAACCGAGAAATCGAGAACTCGACTTCTCGCGAGATTATCGTGTCTCTAAGTACTCCTAAATCTCGCGAGCTTCTCGACATAAACATAATTGCTGTATGGACAGTATTTATACTAGAGCTTACGATTTCTTCTCGAACACAAGCGAGATTTTCGAGTTCCGAGAAATCGAGAACTCGACTTCTCGCGAGATTATGGTGTCTCGAAGTACTCGTAAATCTCGCGATCTTCTCGACATAAACTTAATTGCTGTATGGACAGTATTTACACAAATGGTGTTTTTACTTGTAAATTTTTTTTTATTATATTGCTCTCCAATGACATTTAACTCAAAACATATTTATTATACATATAATTTTGTTCACAATATTTTATTTTTTAACCAGACCTCGAGAACACGGCTTCTCGCGAGATTCTCTAATCTCGAAATACTCGTAATACTCGCGAGCTTCTCGACTTTCAATTCTCGCGAGATTCTCGAATCTCGAAATACTCGTAATACTCGCGAGCTTCTCGACTTTCAATTCAGTCGCTGCATTGGCAGTACTCTATACATTTCGGTGTTTTTTAGTTGTGGTTTTGCGGAAATTTTCTATTGTGCTCCAGAAGAAATCGTAAGCTCCATATAAAACAGCCAATGAATCGATGAAATTGAATGTCGAGAAGCTCGCGAGCCTTACGAGGCGTACGAGTAATTCGATATTCGAGAATCTCGCGGGAAGACGAGACTCGCGATAAATCTCTTCTCGAACAAGTTCGAGAAATCGTAAGCTCTAATAAGGAGGAAGTCGGCAGATACCTTGTTCTTGTCAACAAACGTATAAATTGTCTGAACAGGTGTAAGATTGACATTTCATTTTTTCTTGAATATCTTTTGCTCCCCTGAATTTACAGTGACAAATTTTTGGTATTTTCTTATGTGAGCTAATAGTTTAGAATCCTCTTCGTCCATATTTTACTACATATTTCCCTCCGATATGAAATTACGTATATGTATGAGTGTCTGCTTCAATAATGCTATTTAACGCAGAGTAAAGCTTTATACAGAGCCCGCTTCTACTTCTAATATCATTAGAAGGGGACAACTTCTATAAACACTCTTAAGTTAGATTTTACTTATCCTTTCATATTGAATACAATAAATGTTTCAATCTAAAGTAATTTCAGACTTTCACTGAAAAGTAATTTCGTATGCGCCACCCCATAGCTGGTACAAGTCAACAAGTTCAAAAAGGAAGGACATTATACACATTTAGACACACAGAAATAAATAACTTCAAATACAACAAAAGAATATTCTAAGAAAATTTTAAGTGAGCACATTAGCAGGCTGCGTATGTGAATGCATCCTCATGATTTTCCTTTCAATTCATCCACCCCTTAAGGCCAGCAGCACAACAAGACAAAAGCCTAAGTATTTTATGCCGGGTAGTAAAATGGAAAAAACCTCTCATGTGCTTGACAACAAGCATATAATATTCATATGTAGTAAGTATGTATGAATGGATATGCAAAATGCGAATATGGCTTTTAAACAAGTAGTACAAGTAAAAGCGCCTCAGTTGGACCATTCCAGTTGCTGTGCAAGGATAATAGGATCGTTGTCATATTGTAGTGCTTTTGCTTTCTCTGCAGCTGCGGATGTTTGCTACAGTTGTTGTTTGTATGCCATGAAAAGTAAATGATGTAGATGCTATCCACAGAATGCATGCAATTTTCATTTTCTTTTATATGCTCAAAAGTGTTGTTGTAGAATCAGAATGTCGTTTTGATGTTTGCATATCATCATTTGTAATATAAATGAGCGAAAATGCTGAATATAGCTTTTCAAATGTCGCCTCATGGGTCATCATATCAAATGTTTACCATGCCATGCATGACTAGCAGGAAATCGGAGATATAAGGCAAGAACCTAAAAATGAAAGTTTTCTCTCAAAGTTCGAATCGAGCGCAAGGCCAGAACAATAATTTTTTTCTAATGATAATTATTGTTATTTTTTAATTTTTCTAAATTTGAAAAATTGTGTTTTGTTTTTGGAATAGTAAATAGAAAATTTTTCAGACAACCTGCCATAGCTGCGCAGATAGATCCATTTCGAAGGATGCTAAGCCTTCATCATCAGTACGCTTTAGGCATGCAGCGCTAACCATTTAGCTATACAGCGGTGGTTTGTTTGACTGGCAAATTTGCTACTTCTATTCCTTTTTACCAATTATATTTATTCAGTGTTGCGCCATCTGGTGCAAATCACTGATAATGCTGGATTTTTGTTTATTGTCAATTACTTTGTTTGACATTCCCAAGTGCTCATGATTTATTAACAATTGTTTTTGTTTTTATCGGCCTATTGATAAATCATTCAAGGTTCGAATCGAGCTCAAGGCCAGAACAATAATTTTTTTCTAATGATAATTATTGTTATTTTTCTCTCATTGATATCGATGCTTAGGCCCGGCTTTTCAGTAGTTGGTTAAGCTAAGCTTAAACTAAGTTTGCTTAAATTCTAGTCAAAGTTAAACTCTAGTTAAACTACTGAGCAGTTTTTCAGTCACAGTTTAAGGCCGACTTTGGGGTAAACTTGTTTGTACGACAACAGCTGGATTTTGCTTAGCCAACAAGCATTTAAAAATTATTTCTCCAGCGAAATATATATCTAGTTCCGGAGGTGATATCCAACATCATTATCTAGTTATTCTTAAACCAGATAGTTTTCAAGTTTATATCCAACTTCATTCTCCAATCACTATCCAACCTTTGAGAGATTTTTAGAATTGTGCAGTTCTCAAATGAATGTTCAACACATTTCTCCAGTTGATATCCTACAGTGCATATCGAGTTGAGGTTAAGTTGAAAAAATATCTCCAAGGTGGTACCACCAAAGCCAACAGCTATTTATTGTGAGAAATAAACACCTGATTGATAGCAATAATGAAGCGTGATTTATCAAAAATACATTATATATATTTTATTTTATTTTCGTGAAAATGCTGTAGTATTGGAATCTTACACTTGAGTCCAGTCAAATAACCACACTATTATTTTTCAACTTAAGTAATAGCATTTTTCGCTTTATAAAAAAGTACCTCTTTTGCTGAGTACACTATGACTCTCAACTTTAGCCCCTGTTTTTAGAGATATGCAATTTAGAGGTATGCTAGTTATCAATATGAGCTCTAATGGTACTCAAGCCCAAATTCTTGTTGGGTATATTCGACGCTATTTCGAACCGATAGGTTAACTAAAGTTTAACCCTTCCAGATCAGCTGAGCTTAAAAGCTTAAACTTCAGTTAAAGTGGACTGAAAAACTGCAGAATAAGTTTAAGCGTAGTTCAACTGACAAACTGAGTTGAACTTTTATTGAAAAACCGGGCCTTAGATTAATAAAAAATTCCATTTAAGTATACAGTCGAAGTCCTTAAGATTCAAACTTAGCTTAAGTCATATTTAATTGTTTTGGCACTTTATTGCAGAGAGCAAAAAGCATTTGAGTGCTGACCAGGTTTTATGCCCAATTAAACTGTGTTCATCTTCCTCTTTTAGCGATAAAACAGAGATTAAGGCTTTATGGAGGATTATCGATGGTGATCATGATCCTTTGCCGAATATTTATTGATTGGGGTAAGTAGCCTGACCATGACAGCGCCGATTTAGCATGACCACTTTGATTTTACTAGGTATGTAGAATATTTAAAGCCTTTCAACCCACCTGGAGGGTTAATTGTTGCTTAACCACCTAAGTTATTAGTAACACCGAGGGATCAAAAACCTTAATTTCCACTTTGATAAATTTGTGTATGGTTTTTGCACGCTGAGCTTTAATCGTTCGCACATTATGCTAGATAAAATTTGTCCAGGCAAGGTTATAGTTGCTACCCCAATCGTTGAAGTGCTTATTCAGACATTCCATACGTAGCCTGGTTACTGCAAGGGAGAACGTATTCTGGAACTGAACTTACTCCTCCTCCGTTGACTTTATCAAATATCATTCTTTGATACTCCCATGCGTTATCTGTGTACTCACATATGTCAGAGTTTCATTAATATCCCAATCAAATCAGATCAGCCTCCTTTACTATATTTCTGCAATGGGAAAGGCTGTCATAATAGGCGTCTAAAGCCAACATAGCGGAAGGTTGGAAGGGACGAAAACCTCGCTTCCCCAACAGTCGAGTTTGTACCAAATTTCGGGTATCAATACTAATAGTTCTGATATCTTGAAGCCATGTGGTACTCACAGCGGCGCGTGCGCTTGATTAACGTGATCCCGCTACTCATTTAAGTCCTTGGGTGAAACTTTGTGTATCAGCGTAGTTTTGAAAGACCTAAGCATATTTGAATTGTCACAGGATGGTGGTCCAAGTCACGTATAAAATCAAAATTTTTAAGCAATTTCGACCTTCTATCATGACAAGACTTAGTTCGGGAACCCCGTCAGGACCACGAATTTTTTAAGCGGCCACAAAAATATTTTTGCCTGCCGCTTTTGATTAGACGCTTTTGGTTAGACGCAGTCATGGCTTTGCCAGCGCAATTTGTAGCTTCTCCAATCCAATTGTCAACCCCACCTCACCTCAATCGAAACGTGGTGAATCCCTTTTATTTAGCAGGTGGGGCTCTGGCAACCTTAAGTTAAACAAAAAAAAAATGTAAGGCGCGATAACCTACGAAAAGATCTAAGGCCGAGGTTCTCTTCCAATTTGCGTCGTGCTCCTCTTGACTTTCCCTACAAATTGGCCGGACGGGACCTACATGTTTTATGCCGACTCCGAACGGCATCTGCAAGGCCGATGAGTTTTCACTGAGAGCTTTTCATGGCAGAAATACACCCGGAGCGCTTGCCAAACACTGCCCAGGGGCGACCCCGCTTAGAAAAATGTTCTTCAAACTGAAAAAAACTTATTTCTAAAATTTTGATGTTACTTTGCCGGGGGTGTGAACCCAGGGCATAAGGTGTGGTAGGCGGAGCACGCTACCATCACACCACGGTGGCCGCCAACCTCAAGTTACTCACAGGTTAAATGACGGAAGGTTCAACGTAGTCATATCAATCGTTCCACGATGGTGATATTTCTCGGCACGTACCGGACCCAAAACCATAGGGGAGTCCCCTTATCGATACAAGAAAAAGAAGCTATGAAGGGGATTGTGATTGTGGATTAATGGCTTTAGAGGTTAAAAAATTTGGCAGCTAAGTGCTTTCTTTGCATAATTTTGGAAACTAAAAAGGACCATCAATTTATTCCTGCTGGGCGAAAATTTTTGTCAGTATGGCTGTCTGTCCACTTCTCATTCATATGTGCTTGTTATATTCTTTTCACTGTTGCAAGTCAAAGCAAACATTCAAGTGCTTGCACGTTTTACTGGGCCAGCTATATAAAAATATGAAAATTCTGCAATTTTCTTAGCTTGAACTTAAATGCGCGTACATACGTACACACATAAATATGTACGTAATTACATTCGAAAGCTTGCATCGGCAAACACTTGAAGGCGAATTTCGGGGTTGCTGTCAGTGCCACACGACACGACTTTGTGAAAGCCTCTCACATTCTCAAAAGAAACACCCTTGTTTGCCGAAGCAACTCTGCTGAATATGGATACAAAAATATGAAATGGTAAATGTGTAAAAAGTACAGAAAGCGTAAGAAAATACTTGTAAAATAAAAAAAAGAAAGTTTTATAAAAATGAGAATAAAACATAGATTGCACATGTCCTGAAATGAATTTGTAACAATAAAAGGATGTGCCCATTATGTTGTTGCTACCGGCTGCCATTTCCATTCGAAGTTGCACCATCACAATTATTATTCGACCATTACCATTACCACCATTGCCATTGCCAAGTATTTAGCACGCCGCGGAGCTAGCAAGCGAGCCGGCTTTGTATGGAGTGGTGAACGCCAAGTGGGAATGGCTAAAACGCGATGAATATTTGCATGATTGCTATTGTTGTTATTGTTGGTCATGGCGGTGGGGGTAATTGTGGCGTTGGTGGTAGTTCTATTTTGACACACACGTGATGCCACATGTGAAATTGATTACTCACACGCGTGGGTACTACCCTCATATGAAAATTCGTGTGTGTATGTCATTTCGCTTTGGGAAGTGTAGAAAAAGTACAGCGGGCGTTACACTCAGCCACACGAATTTCAGCTTAAGTGGTTGCAAACATTTATTGTGTTGTTTCTTGAAACCAGTACTTGGCTACAAAGAGCGTTTAACAAACGTTCGATATGTTGGGGGGGATAAATCTCTATATAAAATTCACATCTGATCTGATATGATCTCTGGTTTACCTTCATAGTTTCTATATCATTATTTCACTATCTCAGATCTTTTTCTTACCCTCGCCCTTTAAAAAATCCAAGCTAGGTCCTTCTTCCAACGAATTTTGATATGTCGTTTTCGAACTGATGACGGAGGTGTAAAAGTGACTACTTTTACCCTACCTCGTTTGATAGTCACTTCGGATATATGAGAACATGTGGTATCTCTACCAAAACCTGTGAAACCAGCAAATTATATATAATCAAAGCGATCTATGTTCATTTAATATTGGTAGTTTTTTATCTCTTACTCCCCTTCCTTCTCTCCCCTTTTCTCGTCTCTGTTAATCGCTTCTCCATCTCCCTTTTTCTCTCTCTGCTTGTCTCTCCGTCTTTTTGTCTCCCTCCCACTCTGTCTATGTCTACATCCCCCTCCCTTGAAAAAAAAATTTGATGCGGCACTCTCTGGGTGGAAGGTGTCTGGGAAGTTTTAGTAGAATAGTATATTTGGAAGATGTAGGCATTTAGCTTTAACAGGCTTTGTTGCATAAATTTGTGTGTGACGAAATCAAAACGATATAAACCCTGCAAAAATCGTTGGATCATGTGGTCCACTGGAGTTCTTACCATTATGCTCCACTGTAATGCAGCAATGGACCAACTCATATTTCTACACGAACACATTGTAAACCGATCATTGCTCGTTTTTAACGATTGTAATCACTACACGATGTTTATTGGACTGTGGGTACTCCATGGATTACTCTGATGTAATCCGAAGCTGAAGTATATGGTCCAGTCCTAGGACATCGCAATGTTAATTGGACCATATTTTTTGTATGAATTGTGGTTAATTTTTGAGTACTCGGTTGGTCCATAGCGAGTACTCCATACATGCATGCATGGAGTACTCGTGATTTTTGCAGGGAAATGCAAAAGCATACAAACTTACATTCATAAGTGGCCATGCCTTCGCTAGCTGACCTTTTTTACCATTTGATTTAATTCAAAATTCGAGGCAGTGGTTCAATAACTCGCTAAAAAAGAGTTGTACTTAATAGCGGAGACATGAAACTCGGTGCTCCGGCGTGTTGTTAGTTTTTGTAAACGGTTTTATTTAGCTAGGCTGGCTGGCCGACACGAATTTTGTAATTGAAAGTTAAGTAATTTCCCGATAAGCTACAAGCTTGAAACTTGGAATATAGTTCAAAACCCGATGACAATGCAACAATAAAGGAAAAAACTCCTATAGGTGGCGCATGGATCGTAATATTTCAAAAAATCGTATTTTTGCTCCGATTTGGTTGATTTTTGGAACATATAATACATACAAGAAAAGAAAGCGACCTATGAATAAAAATCGCCGCCAGGTGGTGTAGGGATCGACATATTATAAAAAATTGTATTTGTGGTCCGATTTGGCTCATATTTGGGACACATAATACATACATTAATAGAAAGCGGTCTGTGAAAAAAATGTCCGCTAGGTAGGGCATGGATCGAGATATTCACAAATATCGTATTTGTGGTCCGATTTGATTTGGTCCATATTTGGAACACATAATACATATATGAATAGAAAGCGACCTATGATATCCGATTTGGCTCCTATTTGGAACAAATATTACATACAGTCTGGTAGAAGTGACATCAACATATTGTGACGAATATTAGCAACGCTAAGGGATATTATCATCTCTAAGCCAATACTAAGCAGTGACCTTTATGCACATCAACAAGTCAATCATTATGTCTACATATATGTACGTACACGCAGCGGAGAGAAAACGCACAAACACATGCATATATCTTATCTTAGATGCGTTCAAAAGTAGGCATAAATTTGTGTAATTATCACTCACATATACACGCGCATATGAGAAGCTATAAACGTAGTTATAGCTGGCAATTTTATAGCTGAAGCTAACTAGTAAATTCTAGAAATAGAACCGCCTAGAAATATGTCAACGAAACCAAAAAGTATAAAAGCAGCAACAGTAAGGCACGACAAATCAATTTGATTAAGCAAGCTATCAGTTGCGAAGTATACGTGTTATTGTGAAGTACTTTAATAAAGGCCATTTTGCATTATTGAATAGTGGAGTTATTTATTCAACAGTTTAGTGATTCGAACGTTAGTAGAAGAGAGGAATTTCAGTAAATTCGTTACAATATTTTGGAGTTGGAGGAGGGACAAGCATACGTTGCGCAGAGTCGAGTAAAGTGTTTGGAAGTCACAAATGTAATAATGAGTCACTAAATGAACTAAATAGAATGAGAAATAATAGGCAATTAAATAAATGCTAAAAACTTGAAAATAAAATAATTAAATTAAAATAAAATAAATTAAAAAAATACAAAACATTACTTACATTAAGTAATAATAACACTAAAAGCTAGAAAATAATTAGGTAAGTCCTATGTACTAGTCGTCAGACAAATAAATAAAAGCGTTGGACGCGTCGAATTTCTATTGATAGTCATAAGTAAGACCAACTGAACCTTAATCAGGTTATGCTACGCCTCACATTTTTAGAAATTTCACGAGCCCAACGCTTTTAATTAATTGTTTGATCAACACCCTAGATTGATGAGGAGTGTGATGGCTAGTACCTAGGACATACCTAATTACTTTCTAGCTTTTAGTATTATTAGTGCTTAATGTAAATATTGTTTTCAATACAACCGTCTAACTTAAAAATTTTTTTAAATTATTTTATTTTAATACTAGTTTGTTTAAATGGTTATATTAGAAAGGAATCAACTACTTTTTAAAGCTGAACGAAAGTCAATATTTTAAAGTTTTATTGCAAATAAGACTAAAACTAAAATTTTTTTCATTTCATACCATATCTTTTTTTGGGTTCCAGGGCATATGGGAATAGATTAGAATGAAAAAGCAGATGAACTAGCTAAAAACGGCGCATCCCTTGAAACTTGCTCCGTAGACGTTCCAATTAGACTGGGCGAGATTAAGCGAAGGCGAGAGGGGCACATAATCGACCAACCGGGAAAGGCGTGGGTTCAAGCGCGGGACTGTAAAGTGAGGCTTGGTCAGTGATAGCAGATATAGGAAGTGCGGGTTTGAGGAGGAAACCATTGAGCATGTTCTGTGCTCGTGCCCTGCGCTTACCAGGCTAATACTCCAGCTATTAAGAGTGATACAGTTGTCAGATCTAGAAGCAGCAAGTGTCTTAAGTCCTAGGAAACTTCCATTATTTGCCAAAAGGACGGAATTACTTTATAACGTAGGTCCTAGTTTTTGATAGTGTTTTTCAATTTGGTCGTTATAAACAAACTTCTGATAACCTACGGACTCATTCAGTCTATGTGAAATCCTCATGGATCGACCAGTTCAACCTAACCATACCATATTTTGGCAATTTGCCACGCACCTATTAAAGTGCAAATGTTTTCAAATCGGAGCTTTTTGTGCGGATTTATTACATTAAATTTACACTTAACGACTTTATTTTGAGCGTTGAGTGGACTATGACACTATCTCCCCTGCCCTTATATAACGCCCTATTTCAGAATAAGTTTCAAAAACGCTCTATCTCAGATTTCGGTTGACGAACATAGGGTGTTTGCTTCAAAAACCACCTATATCTTGGCTTAAATTCAATACATTTGACATTTGCTGGGGCGTTTATGAAAAAAATTCTGAAAAAGAGCGTTCTTGAACCAAATTCTTAGATTTTGAAACGGCAGCCGAGATACTTATTCCACTTATCAGTCGATTTTGGAAGCTGTATAGATTTGGGCGTAATTAAAAAATAATAAAGGGTGTCGCATTTTGGCGTTACTACTTTATCGAACTTTTATAAATACCCCTTCAGTGTACACAGCTAAGTGTGTGTGTTTATTTACTTAATGTTGCTTGAACCATTTTTCATATAATGAACTTGCAAAAATGTAAATTACACACAAAAACCAAACCACTCAAAACTACCACCCTTTGAAACACTTGAATATATGTACATGTGAATGACCATGTGCATACAAATGCATGTATATATGTATATCCATATGTATGTATGTATATACATAGGTGCCCCATACAATGCATAACATCATGTTGCAGCAATAAAAATTGCAATAGAAAAATAATTTCCTTTTCATTTGCAGACAAAATTATTTGCAATAAAAAATAAAATTTTTATTCAAACTTGAAAGCATGTTTTTTGTCCGTGTATGCGTTTGTTAAGGACAACAG
This sequence comes from Eurosta solidaginis, assembly GCF_040869045.1. Lineage (NCBI taxonomy): Eukaryota > Metazoa > Arthropoda > Insecta > Diptera > Tephritidae > Eurosta > Eurosta solidaginis. Next base: position 239,654,525 of record NC_090323.1, read on the forward strand.
CTGATTCAATGCTATTCCAGAGGCCTAGCTAATGGTTGATGTCTGGCTAGAATTTAGCTCCTCACCTTTCTCATAGAACAGCGCACTAAAACCGGTGTCATAAATGTGTTCCCACTCGTTAACTTTGCAAAACACTCATTCCCCATCACTTATATGAATTTTTTATTAGCTCTTTTTTCCAATTCTCGCATTTATTTATTGTCCAGCAAAACATTTCCTAGACATGTTACAACAACATCTTCACAATTGTTATTAAAAGAAGCAAATGTATTCACACGACTTGTTCAGAATATCCTGCACCTTGCTTTGCCTATTCAAACATTTGTTCGAATCTTTTCTTCTGGCATCTGCTTTAGCTTTGTGAATCATTCTACCTCTTTGACTACCCCATTGAATGGGAGAGGCGTACAGCTTCGTAAAATAAATTCTTACATACCTGAATAAATATGTAGATGCGTATGTATCTTTACATTTTACGCGTGGATAATCAATTCAATATCCCTTGTAGGCTTCACATCCCGGAAAGCTTTATACTCTTTTTATCATCATTCTTAATCTACCAAGCATCAACTATTCAAAGAGCTTCATTATGTTGCCCTGGTTCTGTAAAAGTGACATTTGTTTCATGCACCTTTCTAAACCTATTATTTGTTGAAGCAGAAGGACACGAAACTGAAAAAACCTATACTGATACACATATAGCTCCTTCGTTGCCAGGCACAGAGCTCCATCGAAGCATAGAGATTGGAAAACCGAAAAATGAATAGTAAGTTCATTCACAGTCTCGTTAATTGTCACGCAAGACAATCGCTTCATCTTCGATCATCTTTATTTAGGTATATCTGTATTAGAGATATACGCCGCCGATTTTGGTCGTTTTTCGCACGCCGCCGCCAAATGTCAAAAATATCGGTGCGGCTGCGTCCGGCGAGTTACTATATTTTCTACTCATTTAAGACTGTTTAGGCCATTTATTGTTTATGTCGAAAATTGGTCGGATATGGTCGGAAATGGTATCAACGGATGCGCATCACTGCCAGTTATCTTATAACTTTAAACGAGCAATTCTTGTTTGTAGGTATAGCCGAACGATCTCGGGAACGGCTCAACCGATTTAAATGAAATTTGGCACAGAGATAATCTATCACCTTCTAAGACTTTCTACCTAGGTGTTGCCACTTAGAATGTTTCACAAGGTTGCCACCTATTCGAAATTTAAAAAAAATTGCATGTGATATGCCGATATGGGTATCAAACGAAAGGTATTTCTCTCCGCATTACAATAGGGACATTCTTGAGTAGGGTTGCCACCTATTCGAAATTAAAAAAAAATTGCAAGAGATATGCCGATACGGGTATCAAACGAAAAGTATATCACTCTGCATTACAATATGCCTATTTTTGAGTAGGGGTACCTTTTAAGCTTGTGGTAGTTAGACGAAATAGTACTCTACTTACTCATATTCTATTAAAGCTTTAAAGGAGAACATTAAAGTTAAACATCTTCGCAAAAAAATTTTACACATGATTCGATTTAATTTTCTTAATTTCACACACGCTAATAAAATTGAAATGCAATATCAAGGCACCGTGGCAAATTCTAGCAAAATATATTTAAATGCATATTTTTGGCAAATATGAAATGAATAATTGCAATTTCTCATAGATTACTGTTAGAAAGAGCTCTCACCATAGCAAAAGATATCTCACCAAGGTAATTTTCTACCGCTGAACACTAGAGGCATATGTTCAATTTGAAAACGACATCTAACCATTTAAGTACTTAACAACAGATGGCGCTTATGGAAGTAAGTTGACATTTAATTAAACTAACTGATAGTTGTCATTCGTGAAATTTACAAGTTTTTGGAATGTAATAAAATTGTGAGACTTTCATAGTGTATAACTAAAATATATTTGAAATTAATAATTCGGCGCATGAAGATACTCGATCTAAATAACTTAGTTCTCGATTTCACTATTTGTCATAACAATCCCTTATACTATAGGCTGGAATTACCCATTTCAAATTTTGCATTCCAGTTCATTTTGCGGTTAGTGTTTGATTTGTTTTTGAAATCTATTTTTAAGGAAATCAAATATTGGTAAGTAAAAATATATAATATATGTACATATAAAAAAAGTAGAGTTTGATTAATGATGACATGTAGAACAAAGAAGTATGTTATGCGGCATAGGCGCTTTCGATGTCAGTTTAACACGGACTTCGCATCACCAAACTCACCAAGTTATTAAAACAAAACATTAAAAGAAAAGTGATGTAATAAATTTATATGCTCACTTTGCATATTTTTTTTGTTTTTTTTTTCAAAAATTAATAATGAACAATGAATTCAAATAAAATGACCCAAGGCGAACATATTTTCAAATTGTCCTCAAGTTTTTAAAAAAAAAACCAATTACCCAAAAAAGGTACCGAATTTTTAATGAATTTTATATTGTGATTGGCTGAAAGAATAAGCGAAATCAGTGATGCAAAATCCTTTAGTAGGTTCTAAGGGCATAAACACTCCTTTGAAATGTTTCTTACCTCATACTTAAGTTGAGGATATATGTACGTATGAGAAGGGTTTGAAAAATACTTGGGCCTACATTCAAACATCTGTTGTTTATTTGCGAAACTATACAATAACGTCTGAAATGTTAATTTTGATTTTCACACTTCATTCTTCAACACACAAGTCCCCCGGTTAGACATTTCATAAAGTTGGCGGCCCTATCCAAAACTAGTCCCTTGGAGCGAATCACAATGGTTATAACCTATCAACCAAGTTTACATATCACCTACACGTTACGGCTCCTTTTACAAATGTGAACACGTAGGCACACAATATGTATATATATGTGTATATATTATATTTAACAGGAGAACCTTTATCTTTCGCAAGAACACTCAAAGTGGTGAAGCAAAAGCTTTCCCAAGACAGTCGAACTAATGACCGTGTGTGCTGCTACCTTAACGTAGTGGACAGTCAAATAAGTCTGAAAACTGAAGATACGCGGTCATCCGGAATGAGCTCTTATATCATAAGGCCGGAAAACAACAGTTAACATCTTTCAACCTAAAATCGGTCGACTTTCATTCTAAAATATCGTTTTGATTTAACTAAGGCTATTGAAATCAATGTTGTGAACACAAACGTCTGCGAACTTTGGTCTACATTTTAAAAATTTTATCCAGGGTCCTTGTAAAATTTTAATTATGTAGATGCACCGAGGATTATACGATTTTCACCCATGAGTTATACAATAACATCCACTTAGATTGCTTATGATTTCGAGGGCGGCATCCTTGGCCGAATAGTCACTCCCTAACGTTTCAAGGTGCTTCTCTGGTGTAGCTCGGAGGCATAGCTCGACAAAAGCATCCGTTGGAAAGTTTTCGGAGCTACGCCTAGAGCTTCTAGGAAAGTGACGTCGACGAAGGTATGAGTTCGAAGTCGCAGTCCTACAGCTTCTGTGTTGGCATATGGTGTGAGGGTCAGGAGGCGAGGTAGCGACTGGTGGTCGGGATTGCTACTGTTCGCACATCGGAAATTGTAGCTCGAAAAAACTGGATGCGCCCTGTGCCACGATAGTCATGAGTATTAATAGACCATTAATAGCGACCGTAAGTCGCCTTTGTGCGTGACCGCCAAGGAGCCACAAATGATTTAAAGAAATTGTGTTCGCGACGATTATTAGGAGTTAACCCCAGGTGAAACTACGCTTTGTACGAGATATACAGACAAAAGTGTGAGCATTTTATGTATCTTTATTCCTCTTCAGCAGACGCAGCAATACCAATTCCAAAGACCGGGGTTAGGTTCGAAGCCTCTCTGGAGTAAGTGAACGAGGGGCAATCCCTCCGCAAGGAGCCACTCCTGAAAATTTTTGAACGATCTGCGAGATTTTGATGCAAAAACCCCGGATTTTCCGAAATTGCCAAAACGTTGATTTTCTTAAATACATACAAACAAAACCTTTCCTAAATATTTTTTTTAATAGAAAAATCAAGCTTTTTAAAGTAAGCCCACGCCGCCGCCGCCGATAAATTGATCTGCGTAAACCTCTAATCTGTATGTATTTGTGTGATAGCGCCAACAAATATGACAGATCGGTCTACTCGTCGTTCCTCGGTGACCACGGAACCCGCCCTCCTCCCTCTCCTCATCATTCTGTCACCATCGGTAATTGAGATAAGACAAATTTTCTTCCTTAGGCCCACCATTTGCAACCGAATTCACCGACGTTCCCCGAACTTGGCAGCATGCCACTTTTACAGGCTCAGCATTTTGCACATCACCTAAAGAAGGCATATGTGTTGTAAAAGACTGGCACGTTCAGTAAAAACAGCAGGAAAATTCAGAAATCGCTACCATATCACCACATTTATAGCTGATGTGATGGAGTGTATGATCGAGGAAGAGAAGGGGTTAGAATATAACCGCCGGAGGGATGCCTGTCGTAAGAGGCGACTAAAATACCAAATAGATTCAAAGGGTTGTGTAGCGCAACCCTTCCAAGTTGCCAGCGCAATATATAGCTTCTATAAACCCAATTGTCAACCTCACCCTCCGTGGCGAATCCTGTTCCGAGCCTCTGGCGACCCCGCACTCCTCATGGATGTAGGGGGGATGGCCTAGAAGGTCCATGGGGTCATAACAAATCGTTCCCGAAGTGGTCGGGTTTGGTACCGGAACGTACCGGATCTGCATCCGGCAAAGGACCATCAACATCAATAGCACTCCCCAAGGCCTTCGGGGAGTGTCCTTATCGCTACAACAACAACAACAACATAGAGTTGTATTGAGATAGATAGAGGAATATTTAAATGAAGAGTAAAATGGAGTGATAGTAGAATATAGCGATAAAGCTGGAGGTAGAGATTTAGATGGCAATGTATGTTGCACCAAAGTAAATTGGATTCCTGTATACTAGTAGAACGACGAAATAGCGAAGAACTTTAACAAATTCCACAAAGCCAAAAACGCTACAAAGAACTAATGGAGGGATGTTGATGTTGAATCTTAGCGTTTGGCTTACAGAACGGTGATGAACTAAATTCAAAGGCAGAAATTAGAGCAACCTACATGCCCAATACTAATGAGAACAATTGTCAAAACTCTTCTTCCGGCACAAGGTTACTGGTCCTATCAAAGCGCGGATCTCCTCTAATACCTATGAGTCCCCGAATTACAGAGCAGGAGATACTGGAAGCAAGAGATAGAGTTGCAGATAATAATTCCCCACGACCGGATGTAGTGCCAAATATGGCCCTCAAATCCGCTATAAGGTCTAGAACAACAATATAAACGGACCTCTTCAACGCTTGTAACATGAAGGCGACGGACGGACTGTGTCCGACGACGCGATCCTTGTTTTATCTCGGAAAATCGCGGTAGATCTACTGTTAAGTGAAATGACCGATCTGTAAGGCATTGGAATCGGCCGACCATTTGAAAGATTCCAAAAAAAAAAAGCGCAAGGTCACGAACAAATAGTTATGTGGGAAGAATTGAAGGCGAAAGGGCGCTGGACCTTCATGCTAGTTCGCAATGTAGCGGAATGGTACGAGAGAAAGCACGACGAACTAAACTACCGCTTCACGCAGATATTGAGTGGGCACGGCGGTTTCAAGGAGTATCTACATAAACGTAGGATAGAAGAGGATCCTTTCTGTCCACACTGTCCCACCGAATTCGAAAACGCAGAACACGTAATATTTCATTGCCCTCGTTTTCTAGGCGAATTACTCTTTGTACACAGAGTTTTTGGAAAGGAGCTTTCCATTAGGATCTTAGTTCCCCTAATGTGCTGATACATGCATTATTGGACCGCTGTGAGTGAAACGGCGTTTCTAGTGATGGCGCGATAGAGATATGCTGTAAGGGAGCGCGGAGAAATGAACATGCGAAGCAGTAGTGACTAAATCGCGTTTCTTCAGTTGACGTGGAACAGGATTAGCCTGGTTTCATTGGGCCACTTGAGGGCAGTGCGCTGCCCCGATGTCCAAGAAAAAAAAAACGTTGGAGATGTAGGTCAAGAGGGTGATAAAAATGGATATGGACATATAAATGGAGGTCAATGTGGAGATGGAGATAAGTACAGCGAAACTAAGAAGATGAGAGGGTCAATAGGAATTAGAAACAGAGACACGAATAAGGAAGCTTTTTGAAAAATATTAGAGCCAAAGTTTGGATAAAAGTTTTAGCTGCGAATTTTCCTCGGGTTCCATTAGTACAACTGAAATAATAATTTTACGTGATGTACAAACCTTCAATATGATTAAAGCGGGCTTTCTTTCTATTTCCGGTCTGCTGCTTTGTAGTACGTTCTATGGTTTTACCCACAAATTCGAGGGGTTTAACGACATAAATATACTCTTTTAGAAAAATTGTTTTGCTTAAGTGCAGTCTGATTGTCAATCTAAAGGTAAAGGCGCCTAAAGTTTATGCAGATCTGGCAACTTGTAAATTATATGCCAGCTTATACGGTTTGCTTATAATATGATGGCTTCTATTCCCTCGGAGGCATCGGTGTACACGTGAACCGCATATCAAAGTCAAAGCTTTCGACACAGTCGACCACAGCACGCTACGCAAAGACATAGAAGGTTCATCCCTACCCCCTTGCCTAAAGAAAAGACCCAAAATTATCTGAAATACAATGGACGTAGTAGTTTCTAGTATAAACAGCTATCGCCCCAGTCTCGCATCACCAATCAAATCCACGGCAACTCTGTTAACGACGTGGAAGGAATAGATGACTCAAATGTTGGATTGGAAAGAACGTAGGTGTAACGACCGATAATACTCCCATCTTCAAGGCGTAAGCTTCCTGATTGTATCCAAAGTACAACAACTTGATGAAGTCCCGCCTTCAAGAGGAATAAGGAAACATGTCCGTAAACACTATGATGAGATCCAATATCTACCTACGCAGCCGTTCAATCCAGACAAGCATAAGGAGGCCCTAAATCGAATCCACACAGAAGCGGTAAACAACTTTGCTAGGTCGCGCCAGGTGAATCCCGCTATCAATATTACACTATTCAACACTTGCAGAAGAAGACATCAGACTACCAAGTTAGGCAAGAGTAACCTTGGCCCATCTTCGTTCTGGGTACTGTAACAAGTTAGACTCTTTCTTGTCCAGAAACACCCACGGCATACATGACACCAACCATCTTTTTCAATTTTAATGTGAAACATGTGCCTCCAACAGTAATATCCCCACCGAAGCATAATTTTAAAGTCGCACGCAATCAATAGCATGCGGCTGAACTACATCTGTGCATGGGAAGCAAGACAGTTTTTGTAGACATAAAATCTTAATTTGGGTATTTCTTACGATAAACAACTAAAAATATGGCATATTCCAAATTTTTTTTTATCCCTTTTTATAGCTAAATTGTTTAGGATAAAATTTCCCCACAGCGATTTTAAAAATGTTATCCGCTTTGGTCCTTGTGGTTGGTCCTTTTAACAAAGATTTGTTATCCCCTTTGCTTGTAACAAATTACACCACCAATGTGGTAGATAGCGTGTTGAATGTGGTTAGTCGCGAGATTGGTAGGCATTTTAAACATATAATCACTTTGGCGACATCTAGCGGCTCATAGTAAGCCCAAAACAACCGGTGGTTGAAAGTTACTCAAACGCTTGCATTATTCTAACTCAACTCCCCTTTAAAACAACTGTTCCCTATTCAAATTTACAAACATCGCAAACAACTCCTCAATTATTTCTCAATTCAAGAGAGGAGCAACGTTGTTTACAAAACACTCAAAACTACACATGCTCAAAGAGAAGAGCGCTGTCGCTTTGAGCCTAACAGCTCATGCAGCCCTGCACAATTTTCTCCTCCACAATAAAGGAGAAATCGATACAAATTTTGTTTTTGTGTTTATGTTACTTTTTATTGGCTGTTATGGGGTAAGCAGTTATTCACAGAAAAATACACAAACAAACATATGTACATATTTGCGAGTTATATGAGAGTGCAAGTGTGTGAGTATTTTGTCACGTGAAACCTTAAAAGCAACAAATGTATTACTCACTTTTACCTGGTTTAGTGCAAGACCGTTATATACACATACGCATACATGCATACACATATGGATATGAATATATGAATGTGTATACCATTGCCCACACCCTCTCTTCATTGTTCTTGTTGCTTTTTAAGTCGGACTAATTAGTTATATGCGGCGGTTTCCATTGGGTTTTTTAACACAAGATCATCGTCACACACGTTACTCATCAAATCAGACAAAGCAAATGCAAAATAACAAGAATAAAAAAAACATCTAGAAAATTATTGCACTGCATTGTAATGTAAATATTTACATAATTATAAATAAGCTTTTAGTAGTCTAAGCTCATACATAGTACATAGTAAATATCTACATACTAGGGCTGGGACTATCCGCATATTCGAATATCCGAATATCCATACGGATATCCGTTGAAACGGATAAAATCCGGACGGCATTTATATCCGGTTAATATTCGTTTGCGAAACTATCCGGATATCCGGATTTATGAAGATCCGGTTAATAACCGTATTTTTTGATATCCAGTGAAAGCAACAAATTGATGTACCATATATCTGTGTTCACAAGGCTTAACCAGCACAAGTGCGTTTTTTGCGTTTTTCAGGAGAGCATTTTAAAGATTTAAATTATAATCTGAAAAAAGTTTTCGAGGGAATCGAACAAACTTTTTTGGAATATCTCAGATGATATTATATGCATCTTGTGCTGGCAGGTAGCTTACATAAATACTATTAGTTTTCCGAATACGCTTAAAAACGTAATTTATTCCTTTTTTCCTAAAAATGAATATACATAGACGAAAGACGTAAGTAAACTTATGCTATTATTCCGAACTAAGAGTCTTACCATCTGATGACACAATTCAAGTTATGCCGATATACCGTAACAATAAATATAATGTTTTCAGTATAAGACTACTTGTGCTGTTTTGTCAAAACTGTTGTCATATTATTGAACTCAGTTAAGTGCATTTATTTCATTAAATTAACCTTTTGTAAATGTATGTAAATGATGTAATTCGAAAAATAAGAACGAAACACAGGAACTTCAACCAATTTTATCATAAAAAAATTAGATAGTAGTAAAAAACAAGTAAGGAAGGTTAAGTTCGGGTGTAGCCGAACATTATATACTCAGTTGAGAGCTATGGTGACAAGATAAGGGAAAATAACTATGTAGGAAAATGAACCGAGGGTAACCCTGGAATGTGTTTGTATGACATGTGTATCAAATGAAAGGCATTAAAAAGTATTTTATGAGGGAGTGGGCCAAAGTTCTATAGGTGGCCGCCTTTTCGAGATATCGCCATAAAGGTGGATCAGGGTTGTTTCTAGAATGCGTTTGTACGATATGGGTATCAAATTAAAGGTATTAATGAGGGCATTAAAGGGGAGTGGTGGTAGTTGCATATGTGAAGGCGATTTCCAGATATCGACCAAAATGTGGACCAGGGTGACCCAGAACATCGTCTGTTGGATACCGCTAATTTATTTATATATGTAATACCACGAACAGTATTCCTTCCAAGATTTCAAGGGTTTTTTATTTCGCCCTGCAAATCTTTTTCATTTTCTTCTACTTAATATGGTAGGTGTCACACCCATTTTACAAAGTTTTTTTCTAAAGTTATATTTTGCGGCAATAAACCAATACAATTACCATGTTTCATCCCTTTTTTCGTATTTGGCATAGAATTGTGGCATTTTTTTTTTTTAATTTTTCGAAAAAGTGGGCGTGGTCATAGTCGGATTTCGGCCATTTTTTATAACAGTACAAACAGAGTTCAGATAAGTACGTGAACTGAGTTTAGTAAAGATATATCGATTTTTGCTCAAGTTATCATGTTAACGGCCGAGCGGAAGGACAGACAGTCGACTGTGTATAAAAACTGGGCGTGGCTTCAACCGATTTCGCCCTTTTTAACAGAAAACAGTTATTGTCCTAGAATCTAAACGTCTACCAAATTTCACAAGGATTGGTAAATTTTTGTGCGACTTATGGCATTAAAAGTATCCTAGACAAATAAAATGAAAAAGGGCGGAGCCACGCCCATTTTGAAATTTTCTTTTATTTTTGTATTTTGTTGCACCATATCTTTACTGGGGTTGAATGTTGATATAATTTACTTATATACTGTAAAGATAATAAATTTTTTGTTAAAATTTGGCTTAAAAAAACTTTTCTTTTGAAGTGGGCGTGGTCGTTCTCCGATTTTGCAAATTTTTATTAGGCATACATACAGTAATAGGAGTAACGTTCCTGCCAAATTTCATCATATCTTAAACGACTGCCAAATTACAGCTTACAAAAATTTTAAATTACCCTCTTCTAAAAGTGGGCGGTGCCACGCCCATTGTCCAAAATTTTATTAATTTTCTCTTCTGCATCATAAGTTCAACTCACCTACCAAGTTTCATCACTTTGTCCGTCTTTGGTAATGAATTATCGCACTTTTTCGATTTTTCGAAATTTTCGATATCGAAAAAGTGGCCGTGGTTATAGTCCGATATCGTTCATTTTAAATAGCGATGTGAGATGAGTGCCCAGAACCCTACATACCAAATTTCATCAAGATACCTTAAAATTTAATCAAGGTATCGTGTTAACGGACGGACGGACGGACATGGCTAAATCAAATTTTTTTTGGATCCTGATTATTTTGATATATGGAAGTCTATATCTATCTCGATTCCTTTATATATGTACAACCAACCGTTATCTAATCAAACTTAATATACTCTGTGAGCTCTGCTCAACTGAGTATAAAAAATAATGCAATACGAATGTAAAGAATCTGAAAGGAATTTCAACAATTTGACATAATGATGACAGCATATCCTATTGAGAGGTGTCGTTCTCAATATTTTCAGTAGATGTAGACACATTGGCAATATCTGTATCAGTATTCCGTATATTTCCCGAGTTCAGATTTTTGGAAAAATTATGGAACATGGGATCGATTTAATTCAAAATGCTTAACAAGTCTTCCTTTTTCTCTTTAATCTCTAAACTTCTCTCCATCTTCATTAACTTTTCTCCAATTCAATTTACTTTTAGCAATTGAGCCAAAATTGTAAAATTTTTCTTCCATTCCAATTACTTCATATGTATTCCTGTTACCAACTGAACGTACAAATTGATACCAATCACGTGGATGGTGGATTTTCAAAGTAGTCTTCTTCTTTTTTCGTTCGATAATGGCGTGAGTTACATTACACTCCGTATGTGTATGCCCTGGCTCAAGGAACTTATGCTCAATCATTTATTATTATGATTGCTCTAAGAAAGCTATAAACATAGAGCTTACGAATGAGTTCTTATTTTGGCCGACGCATGAATCGCTGTAAAAAATTATAAAGTCAACATGTTTAACTGCGGACAAGGCCTTTAAGTGTTGAAAAATACATGAAGATATTTCGTTAGCACTTCCCTGGCCAACTCCTTCATGGTACATATAGCAAAACGGTTTATTCGTTTCACAATCGTATATGGTAAGATTGTAAGTATTCAATTGCCTGTTATAGTAGCAAATGGAGGTTTTCAGCTAAGGAGTTAGCAAAACTTGCTGCAAATCAAATGTGTAAGTGTTTACATTTTTGTGCTTTCCAGCCAGATCTTTGTCAAAATTCTTAGGTTTGTACGCTCTATCTGCATCTTTGTGATGCATTGCCTGTTTTTCAGTAAGTATTTTATATTCTGGCGTATTTTTATTGATGTCGTCCATTTGGGATTTAAAGTAATCGCATTTATAACACATATCAAGTTTCAGTTGTTTTAATTTTAAGTTCATTATGTGGAATATTTATGAAGATTTTGATAAGCTAACAGTAGTTCCAACATCTTTGCAGTACAGACTGTATATTTTTGTTATTGACAAATCGGAACTTAAATATTTTGCACTTGAATCTCGCCGACAATAGTGGCTTTCGTACGCAGAAAAACTATTATACTGTTTTCACACAGAAACTTAATGATCTCATTTCACCTACTAATGAAATCGTAAATTTTTTGCTTTCACACAGAAGTAACTGCTCGATTAGTATGAAGAATGAGACAGACAATCATGGCTGAACGATACAAGGTGGGAGCATGGTGACATACCTACAAACAAAAAAAATTCCATGTACTTGTAAATTCGATGGACAAATGTCAAAATCGTACTGCGCCGGTAGTTGATGTATCAAATCAAATAAAAAAGGTTACAATCAGCTGTTCGATGCGGCCACCTTGTATCGTTCCGCCATGCAGACAATGACATTTGCTTTGAAAACTAAGAAACGGAAACGGAAGCGGAACGCTGCCAACAGAGTTGCATTGTGCTTTTGACTTCATTAGGCATTCGATTAGCTACTAATGAAATAATAATAGATTCGAATTTTGTAGGGAAGATTGAGCTCAATAAGCGTCTTAATGTAGAAAATTGCCTTTATTATTCAATAAGCCATCTGTGTGAAATTAGTATTAATATGCTCCCTAATAGTTTCAGGCGGCCGCCGTGGTGTAATGGTAGCGTGTTCTGCCATTCACACCGAAGATCCTGGGTTCACGCCCCTGCAAAAGCAACATCAAAATTTTAGAAAGAAGTTTTTTTAATAGAAGAAAATTTTTCTAAGCGGGGTCGCCCCTCGGCAGTGTTTGGCAAGCACTCCGAGTGTATTTCTGCCATGAAAATCTCTCAGTGAAAACGCATCTGCCTTGCAGATGCCGTTCGGAGTCGACATAAAATTAGCACTACAATATGTTTCTTTCGGTACAAGGGGAGCATGAAAGTTATTTAAAAAAATGTATCGCCTATGGCTGGAGGGATCGTCTGAAAATTAACTTTTTGGAAGGACCATTGATATAGCTCAAGAAATTGCGGATCTTTAATGAGACAAAGATGTGTCATAATGAAAGAAAACCTATTTGATGCAATATGGATGTTGGATAAACTTTAACCTACCTCTTTCTTCCATTGTTTATTAACTTTAACTCTATGTAAATATGTATTGCTATAAAAACACTATTCAACGATTTCTTGAAGCTAGCAGTTGGAATAAAAAAGTAAGTCAAGTTACTTTATTTGAGACAAATAAGTCGTTTTGGAAAAATGACATATATCTTATGTATACAAATAATAGGATATAAAGCATATAACAAGGGCATAAGTTAAGTAATGATGTATTGTAGGATGATTTGTAGGGAAATATATTGAATAAAACATTACAAGTATACTTATGTACGTTTTCGAACAAGAAACTTATTATGGAATAAAAGCACAAGTAGGATATGCTATTTTTCCACACATAAAAAAAAATAACAATTAGCCGCTTCGCTGGCTGAATTCCAACAGGATACATGAACACAAGTGAAGCGAGAATCAGCTGATATTAGAGAACTGAGATGTGTTGTTATTCCCTATGCAAACTGCAATATATTTAACTTGAGCTGTTTACCTTTTCTTAATATCTCGTTAACTACTGGAGTGATTTTCACCAAATTTTGACACAATATGAAATCGAATTAGGAGAATTCAACCATGATAATAGATTAGATTAGATTTATTCATTTTCTTTCAAATCAAAATAATTTTTTACATGTTTACATATATAAAATTGCCACTTAAATTAATACATTGAAATTGAAAGAAAAGTAAGGCATTCTGTAAAGTTATCTAAAACTTTAGTTTTGAATGCCATCTGAAAAAAATTAATGAATATATACAAATGTGTGTGGGGTGAAAATAGTTAATAAGTTGAAGTTAAAGTTACAAAATGTAAAATAAAATGTATAACAATAGAAAATAACAATGTTGAATTTAAATTACTAAGTGGCAGGGTTCAGCAAAGTTTTGATGTCGTCGTGTGACTGCTCTAATAAAAATGATTTGATATGTTTTAAAAATTCACGCATATTTCTAATGACACGTATGGACGCAGGTAGCGTATTGAAAGCTTTACAAGATACGATAGTAAAAAAGTTATTATAATGGGTAGTACGAGATGTGGGAACAACAACAAGTCCGAGTGAGTTTTGCCTCAAATTATAATTATCCGTGACTAAGATGTGTAAATACCCACAACGAATAAAGAATATTTTTAAAGTCTTGTAATAGTACATGTGTTTTACTGGAAGAATTTTCACCTCTCTAAACAACTCCATGCTGTGGTGGAAACGGTTCACATTACATATTTTTTTTCCTTATGACACATTTTTGAATAGTAAGAAGTTGCTGGATTTTACTGTAAGACGCACCACCCCAGCAGCATATGCCATATTGAAGCTTAGAGTGAACCAAAGCGTAATAAAGCGTCTTAAGCCTTGCTTTTGAACATATATTCCTTAGACTATAAAAATAGCGCACAGTAGATCGCATGTATGCCTTCAGGCGAGAAATATGTGTTAACCAACTTAAGGATTGGTCCACAGAAACACCCAGATATTGGTAGGTATCAACTCTTTCAATTGGGAAACACTTAACGCTACAATTTGTTTCATGATTAAACGATGTACCAGAGCACGACATATTGCTAAGGGAGAAACGTCTGCAGTCAGTGGCGTGGAATATAATGGAAATATCAAGTGAGGTTCTTGGATGTAAATTGAAATACATCAGTGTAGTCGATCAGTTTATGTTTAGCAAACCACACTCTCAACAAATGAGCATCGAAGTTGACGCCTGCTACCAAATCTAGATAGTTCGATGAACTATAGGCTATAGCAAGGTCGTCTGCAAAAGCGGTAACCTTGCCATAAAATTGGCGGCCCTATCCAAAACTAGTCCCTGGAGTGAATCACATTGATTATAACCTATCAACCAAGTTTACATATCACCTACACGTTACGGCTCCTTTTACAAATGTGGGTACGTAGGCACATATATTTACCTGGTGAACCTTTGTCTTTCGCAAGAACACTCAAAGTGGTGAAGCAAAAGCTTTCACAAGACAGTCGAACTAATGACCGTGTGTGTCAAATTAGTCTGAAAACTGAAGATACGCGGTCATCCAGAATGAGCTCTTATATCATAAGACCGGAAAACAGCAGTTAACATCTTCCAACTTAAAATCGGTCGACTTTCATTCTAAATTTGATTTTACGAAGACTATTAAAATCAATGATGTGAACACAAACGTCTGCAAACTTTGGTCTACATTTAACCAATTTTATCCAGGGTCCTTGTAAAATTTTAATTATGTAGATGCGCCGAGGATTATACGATTTTCACCCATGAGTTACGCAATGACATCCGCTTAGATTGCTTATGATTTCGAGGGCGGCATCCTTGGTCTAACGTTTCAAGGTGTTTCTCTGGTGTAGCTCGGCAGCATAGCACGACAAAAACATCCGTTAGAAAGTCTTCGGAGCAACACCTAGAGCTTCTAGGAAAGTGACGTCGACGAAGGTATGAGTTCGAAGTCGCAGTCCTATAGCTTCTGTGCTGGCATATGGTGTGAGGGTCAGGAGGAGTGATAGCGACTGGTGGTCGGGAATGCTACTGTTCGCACATCGGGAATTGTAGCTCTTAAAAAGAGCCGAAAAACAGGAGGCGCCATGTGCTACGAGAGTCATGAGTATTAATAGACCATTAATAGCAACCGTAAGTCGCCTTTGTGCGTGACCGCCAAGGAGCCACAAATGATTTAAAGAAATGGTGTTCCGATGATTATTAAGAGTTAACCCTAGGTGAAACTACGCTTTGTACGAGATATACAGGCAAACGTTTTTTGTGTACCTTTATTCCTTTTCAGCAAACACAGCAGTACCAATTCCAAAGACCACGTTAGATTCGAATCCTCTCTGGAGTAAGTGAATGAGGGACTATCCCTCCGCAAGGAGCTGCTCCTGAAAATTGGTGAACGATCTGCGAGATTTTGAGGCAAGAACTCCGGATCTTTCTGAAATGGCCAAAACGATGATTTCCTTAAATACATACAAACAAAAACCTTTCGTAAATATTATTTTTTTAAATAGAAGAATCAAACTTTTTAAAATAAAAACACCGGCGCATTCCGGCGCGCCGCCCACGCCGCCGATAAAGTGATCGGCGTAAACCTCTAATAGATACATACATATATGTAGGAACATTGCTTACTTTTATTTATGTATGTAAATACAAAATCTTTCGCTGCAATTATTTACAACTACCGTAAAATCAAAAGAAATAAAACCCATTACAATGGGATATACATAGATACAAATTATTGGGAATTGTCACGCTTGCTAATGGGGATTTCCATGCTAACTTAACCTATCTATTTCGCCCAGATCTATGAGGGCTTTTTGTAACCTTCAAAATAGGTATCTATGATATTTTCAAGGTGAAAGCAGGGGATGGGGAGACCTCCACTGAGTACTCCCAGCGGTTTAGGAGACTTAGAATATACCCGCGGCAAGTATCCCGGTCGTAAGAGGCGACTAAAATACCAAATTGATTTGAGGGGTTGCGCAGCGCAATCCTTTCAAGGGGTTTCCAGCGCAATTTATAGCGTCTCCAATCATATTGTCAACCTCACCTAGACTGAAAGAAAAAGACTGGTAATATCAACCGAAATACGGGTAAATTCAACCGAAATGTCTGTCAATTTTTATCCATCGCAAGAAGATGTTGAATCAACTGCGCACAAATCGTTGATTCGTAATTAACCGTTTTAGTAGTCAAATGAACAAAAAAAATTGTTACGACAGCTTTGTACGAAAGTACCTATGTTGCGGCATTTGCAAGGCAGATGAGTTTTCACTGAAATCTTTTCATGGCAGAAATACACTCGGAGTGCTTGCCAAACAGTGCCGAGAGGCGAACCCGCTTAGAAATTTTTCTTCTAATTTAAAAACCTTATTTCTAAAATTTTTATGTTGCTTTGTCCGGGGTGTGAACCCAGGGTCTTCGGTGTGGTAAGCGGAGCACGCTACCACCACACCACGACGGCCGCCATATACATACGTAAATATGTGCATACATAAGTACAAAGTAGAGAGCGCAGTGAGCTTACAATTCTCTTTGAAATTTGCTGATGTATTGACTGTTGATCGCCGTTGAAATGACCTCTAAGATCAGTTGTGTTAACAAAAAAATTAGTTAGATTGATTAGGAATCTGTCAATTTTACAGAATTTTGTTAACTAAAGAGCGACAATTTCTCTTCTGCTGAAATGACTAAACTAATTTTTTCGTTTGACAAAGAACTCGGTCGAATTAACCATAATCCGATCAATTTCACCGAATCTCCGTTAAGTCAAGAACAACAGAACCGATTTGTTGATTTTACTGGCACCATTTCTTTCAGTGTACCTGTGGTGAACCCTGTTCCGTTAGCAGTCGAAACCCTGGCGAACGATGGTACCATTTCGCAATATGCCAGTAAATGTTTCCTTCTTTTCAGTTTTTCCCAATAAAACCAATCATAATAATTGAATAACAATTATCATTTATCGGTGTTAAGCTCATTAGTTCTTAAAAAAATCTTAAGTAAAATTGATCACACCACTAACCTTACAAATATATAACGAAAAGTTTATTATCTGAAAGCTTTCGATTTATTAACGATAAACGGTCCATTATATCAAAAAATTATCGATATGTTATCAAAGAGCTATCGATTTTTATCGATATGTTATTAACAACTTACCGACTGTTTATCGAAAAGTTATCGACTTGATATCAAAAAGCTATCGAAAATGAATCGCTTTGTTGTCCATTGTTTATCGAAATATCATGGATTAGGTGTCTAAATGTTATCGACTTATCATCAAAAAGCTTTGTTATTTATAAAAAAGCTATCGGTATGCTATTAAAAAGTTACCAACTATTTAACGGAAAAATGTCGCTTTTTTAACGAAAGTTATGGATTTGTTATCGAAGTTGATCAACTCAAAAAATCGCAATATTCAGAAAACGTGGAAAACTCACTGCCTCGCCCATATACGCCAATGCAATCTTTATACCCAGCTGTACTTGTACACAGGGTATTATAACATTGATTGGATAACGGTTAGTTGCACAGTAGGCCGGGTCGATTTGTGGGGAGGCAAAAAAATCGCCCATTGCTCTGTGAAAATCATATTCTAGGGATCAAAATAAGAAACTTTGCCGAAGGAACCATACCTCTAAAACGAATTCTGATATCCCCCCCCCCCCCCCCTTTGGTAACTTTTTAATAGCATACCAATAGCTTTTTTATAAATATCAGATCTGATCCCTAGAATACGATTTTCACAGAGCAATGACCGATTTTTAAATCGACCCGCCCTATTGCACAGGTATAAAGGAATCGAGATAGATATAGACTTCCATATATCAAAATCATCAGTATCTAAAAAAAAATTGATTGAGCATTGTCCGTCCGTCCGTCCGTCCGTCTGTCCGTTAACACGATAACTTGAGTAAATATGAGATATCTTCACCAAGCACACGAGCTTATCTGGACCCAGAATAGATTGGTATTGAAAATGAGCGAAATCGGATGATAACCACGCCCACTTCTTATATATATAACATTTTGGAAAACACAAAAAACATGATAATTTAGTAAATAATACACCTAGAATGTTGAAATTTTACGCGTGGACTGATATTGAGACTCTTGGTAAAAATTTGGAAAAAATGTTTAAAGTGGGGGTGGCACCGCCCACTTGTGATAATAATAATTTTACAAATATTATTAATCATAAATCAAAAATCGTTAAACCTATCGTAACAAAATTCGAAAAACTTCTAATTTTAAAAATGGGCGTGGCACCACCCTTTTATTACTAAGCATTTTTCTATGTTTCGGAAGCCATAACTCGAAGCATTCCTGAAGCATGTTCCCTTGTCTTTACGCAGTAAAACTCTATAGACAGTGTCCTTTTTTTTTTGAGGCAGCACGATATTCCTCATTGTATTGGTTGCCTTGGCGTGCTCGATGGAAGCCTATGATGTCCGCAACGACAGTAGGTAGTGATTTAAATATGTGCTCCCATTGCTCGCCTACTTCGTCAGGTCGAATATTGCCCTTGATGAGCAGGTATGAAAGGGATAATCATCAGATGTCTGTGTCGTGAGCATCTTCCCGACAGCAAACTCACCATGTGTTACGGCACGCACTTTTTTCGCTGCACAGAGGCGTGTACGTATCTAAGCTGCAAAAAGGTAATAGTCCGTGTCGGTATTTGGACCTCGCAGAGTTCGCACTTTCTAACGTGATCAGTTTTGGTCTGTTGAAAGATGTTTAATTGTGAAAACTGAGCTTTTGAACTGCAGAAACCATAGATTTTTGTTTCGTCTATTTTCGTTAAAGCCGCCAAGCATGATTTTGGCACCTTGCGGTGGCAGCAATTATTTGTCTTTCTTAATTCATGATACCACAAAAGACCTCATTCCCATCGTTGTTTTCCTGTCTACTGTAATATATGTCACACGGCCCGATTATTGAACGAATTTCCTTGCAGGCCGGTGATTTGAGGCTTTCTCCTGAAAAGCACATCAACCACCCAGGCAAGGGAACCTCTCCTTAAAAGGCATCGTATATTACATATACACTTCTTCGTGACTAGGCACTGGAAGTCTTATTGTGCTTTTTAGCTGAGTATGATTATTGACCTCTCTGATCATACCTTAACTCCTGACGCGAGACTAGATACCGCCAAAGACTGTGATGCAGTGCGCCCAAATCTGACGTATGGCGCTATAGTGTGGTGGGAAACTCTTAGTAAGAACTTCAATCTCACCAGCCTTCAGAAAATTATGCGCACAGCTTTGGTGCCACCGGAGCCTGCTGCACGACGCATTGGACCCTATCTTAAGCCGCACTGATACTCAGATAATCTGGGTTCTGAAAGGATACTCAGAAAGGGCATAGCAGTACTCAGAAAGGGCATTATTATTTACTACCGCAGGGAGATTCTAACTGCGAAGTACACTACAATTCCCGCAAACTGCAGTTTGAGGACGGTGTTAACACTATCATTCCAAGTAGGAATGATTTTAAGAGGGGCCCGTATCCAGCTAATAGCAGCTTACTTATCTACACCGATAGCTCAAAAACTGACTCAGGTTTGGGGGCTAAAATATATTCGAAATTGAGCGTAGCTTCGCTTCAGGGACTGTTTGCCCAGCGGGATATTCAGTGGTAAAATCAAGCACACAAGTAAATACCTCCCTGCCGTACGGCACTGAATCATGAATGCTAGTGAAAGGCGAACGAAATAGCCTTATCTCGAGAAAAGAGTTCTTCGAAATACTTTTGAATTGTTTCGCAATACCGACGGCGTGTATCGAAGGAGATTAAACGATTGAGGGTGGACAACAAAGCACAGCGATAAAAGTCCAAGGTATACGTCGACACCCGACGAACACAGTACACTACTTAGCGGAAGAGGAAGGTCATATTCTCCTTGGAATAGGTCCTTAATTGGCGCAGAATAAGAAGATTAAAAAGAAGTATTTAAAATAATTCAGTTGAGTTAAATAAATCTCGAACGAATATTGCAAGCAAATATTTTCATGATGAAGATGTCCCTTCATCGTTTCGAAATGATCTTCGCTAATGAGCTCATTAAATGGAAATTGTTAAAATTAGTTTCTCTTCTTAATTCCCCATTCATTATCTTCATTTTCGTTGCTGCATAGCAAAAGGTTCATCGAAATGAGATTTGTAATACAAAAAAATTATTTAGTTTTGCTCTTCAAGAAAATCTAAGTGCAGTAATTGAAAATGGGAAATCTGAATATGTATATTCAACTTTAAATTGAATTCCTTTGTTTATATATCCAGTAGAGCAGCCACCACCTGTCAGTATTATGTCAGGTGGCCATAAGCTCCATAACTTGCCCACACTCTCACACCCCCCCATACACACACACGTACACACACACAGACACACAATGACACTCCAACACGCAAATGACTTTGACCAACCAACCTGATCGAACTAAAAGCGTACGGAGTCATTAGCAATGCATACAATGGCGAAAGTTGAATGCCGTTGGCTTTACAGGATCTCATGCGATAGCGACAGACGCGTTGGAAACGCAAAGGAGAATTATTAAGCGAGAAATAAACAAGTAAGAAAGTCTAAGTTCGGGTAAAACCAAACATTATATACCCAGCTGTGCACTTGAAATGTTGCTGTTGTTTGCTTTTTGTTAAAAGTGTTATAAAGCTGGGCAATAATACGTACATATATTTAACATTTAACATTTCTTCAGGATTTAACATTAGCACAATAAGATATTGAAATCTTTTTTTCTAGTTCTATTCTGAACTAATTTCCGTTCAAAAGAAGCAAAAACGATATAGGGGCTAACACTAACGAACTTGAGCGGGTAAAAATGCACTTTAACAGTTGTAGCTTTGAAATTAATGTTTAAGCCAAATTTCGTTCGGGTTGGGAGATTTTTGCTCGACTTATGGCATTAAAAGTATTTTGGAAAGAATAAAAGGAAACGTGGCGGGTAACGCCCATTTTCAAAATTTGTTTAAGTTTTGTTCTTAGCTCAACCATACCACTACTGAGGTAGAATATCAGTCAAATGTAGTTATATACCATAGAGTTATTGCATTAAGGTTAGACGTTTAGGAAAAGTGTGCATGGTCTTTGACCGATTTTGATTATCTTCACCCAGTCTATATAATTTGGCAGGGATAGTGTCTCTGCCAAATTTCAATGTAATATCTTAAACAGCTTTTGATTCACGGTTAGTAAAACTTAAAAATATGCTTCTTCTAAATGTGGGTGTGGTGCCACGCCCATATTCCAAAATTTGTTAGCATTTATGTTTTGCATCATAAAACCAATCCACCTACTAAATTTCATAAGCTTAGCGTTGTTGCTTTTAAATTATCTCATTTTTTACATTTTTCCAAATTTTCGAAATCGTTTAAGTGGGCGTGGTCTTTAACCGATTTTGATTATCTTCAATATTTCTTCTTTAATTTGCGCTTAACCGTTTAAACGGTTATGGCCGTGCAACAAGGCGCGCCAGTCGCTCCTTCTCTCTGCTAACCGGCGCCAATTGGTCACACCAAGGGAGTTTAAATCGTTTTCCACCTGGTCTTTCCAACGGAATGGGGGCCAACCTCTACCTCGGCTTCCATAGTCGGGTTCCGATAGAAACACTTTCTTGGCCGGAGCGTCATCTTTCATTCGCATAACATGGCCTAGCCAGCCGCTGCGTTTTAATTCGCTGGACTATATTGATGTCTGCGTATAGCTCGTACAGCTCATCGTTAAATCTTCTGTACTTGCCATCGCCAACGCGTATAGGTCCATAAATCTTTCGAAGAACTTTTCTATCGAACATTCTCAAAGCCGCTTCATCTGATGTTGTCATGATCCATGCTTCTGCACCATATAGCAGGACGGAAACGATAAGTGACTTGTAGAGTATGTTTTTCATTTGCCGAGATAGGACTTTACTTTTCAATTGCCTACCTAGTCCAAAGCAGCATTTATTGGCAAGAATGATTCTTCGCTGGATTTCAGAGCTAATGTTGTTGCTAGTGTTGATGCTGGTTGCCAAATAAACGAAGTCTTTTACTATTTCGAAATTATGGCTGCCAACAGTAGCGTGGTTGCCAAGACGCATATGCGCTGACTCTTTGCTCGATGACAGCAGGTACTTCGTTTTGTCCTCATTCACCATCAAACCCATCTTTACCGCTTCTTTTTCCAGTTGGCAATAAGCAGAACTAATGACGCGCGTGTTTAGGCCGATGTTATTAATGTCATCAGCATACGCCAGTAATTGCACGCTTTTATATAATATTGTTCCAAAGCGGTTAAGTTCTGTATAATTTTCTCCAACATCAAATTAAAGAAATCGCACGATAGGGGGTCACCCTGTCTGAAACCTCGTTTAGTTTCGAATGGCTCGGAGAGGTCCTTCCCAATTCTGACTGAGCTGATGGTGTTGCGCAACGTCACTTTGCACAGCCGTATAAGTTTTGCGGGGAAACCAAATTCAGGCATAGCGGCATATAGGTTTTCTTCACTCAATCTATATAATTTGGCAAGGATAGTGTCCCTGCCAGATTTCAATTTAATATCTTAAACGGCTTTTGATTCATGTCTTGTTAAACTTAGAAATTTTCTTCTTCTAAATGTGGGTCTGGTGCCACGCTCATCTTCCAAAGCGTTTTAGAATTCATGTTTTGCGTCATAAAACCAATCCACCTACCAAATTTCATTAGCCTAGCGGTATTCGTTTTTAAATTATCTCATTTTTTCGTTTTTTTTTTTTAATTTTCGATGTCGAAAAAGTGGGCGTGGTTATCGTCCGATTTCGCTCATTTTCATTACCAATCTACTGTGCGTCCAGATAAGCCCATATACGGAAGTAGGTGAAGATATCTCAATATATTCTTATGTGATCGTGTTAACGGACGCAAATATGGACAGACGGGCGGGCATGGTTAAAACAAATTTGTTTTCGATACTGCTTGTTTTGATATATGGAAGTCTATATCTACATATCTCGATTCCTTTATACCTGTACAACCAACCGTTATCCAATCAAAGTTGTAATACTCTGAGCACAAGTACAGCTGGGTATAAAAAGCAGCATGAAAAGTTGTTGAACAAAAATTTTTCTATCAAAAAGTTCAATTTTCAAATTAAAAAAATAAATGAACAAAAAAAAATGTTAAATTGAAACGAAAATTACCTATTCTAATAAGAATTCGCCACAGTCGGGATGCCTAAGTAGAGTAGCCCATCATAATCACCCGGCGCACTGACGTCAACAAAACGTTCAACTAATAGCAAATTAAAGTCCATTGCGGCAGAGTGGACATGAGGACGTGCGTCAGCCAGGCGTTATGCTGTCCATGTTTCAGCCGTCAGGCTTTATTAGGCATTTTCTGCTCAATTTGTGCCAGAGGCAGAATAACAAGAGAAATTATTTTTCTTTCATTTATTATAAGAAAATATTCTTGAGATGAAAAATGGCCATCAGGTCGCTAAATAAAAGCTAACTATGAATGTGTGTGTGTGTATGTGACTGGTGTGAAAGTGAGAAAATTGACGTTGCTGGCACACGCAAGCGGATGTTGGATGGATGATGGGCGACGGGCGACGGGCGACGGGCGAAAAATGCGATATTTAACTCAGTAACTGTATTTACATCAGACATTTATAACGACGTATAAGACGAATGAATCGTAAAATCTAACGTACTTTCGTAATTATGTTATGGCAACAAAAATGAGAAAAGAAATTTTAATAAAATAGTTCGCTGTTTGGCTCATAAAATTTCAAATTTATCTACGGCATTTATGGCTTAATTAAATAAGAGAATAGCGCAAATTTATTTTATTTTAATACTACACTAAAATTGTTAGTGATTTTTATTGATTTTACAAAGTGCACATGAGCTTATTCGTACTTCATTGGAGTTATGAATCGAACCATCAAAAGGCGAAATAAAGAGAGAGAGAAAAAAATTTAACTAAGATACTAAGCATAAACAAATGAGCCAAGATCTGGCATTCCAGAATTGCTACCATTTCGCTACCAGTGTTCGGAGTATTTGAAATTATTACCTGAGTAAACGACTACGTCAGAGAAAAATAAAATTTTCGGAGTATATTTTTTCTCCTTTTTTGAAAGCGGGCGAACAACTAACATCAAATTGATTTGGTGGCTTGGCAATCCCCTCGATTGTGATTTTGCCATAAAATGTTTCTCAGCAAAAAAGTTATCTGCCTTATCAGATGCACTAATTAATGCTCCCATAAGCACACCACATTCTGTAAGAAAAGTCGTACATATTTCATGCTATTGTAACGAATTTACTGCAAAACCTCGTATTTGCAACCCTCTGCGAAGTTCGAATCACTAAAAAATAAAAAAAATAAAAAAAATTGAATAAATCACTCCAATATTGAATAATGGAAAACTGGCCTTTATTAAATTATTTCACAACAACACTTATTATTCGAGAGAAAAGTTCTCCGGAAGACTTATAGTCATATCCGTGATGTCGACGGCGACTATCGAAGGAGGTATAATGATAACCTATATGAGCTTTTCGCAGATACGATATGACTATAGTACAGCACATTAAAACAGAAAGCTTCTCTAGCTAAGTCATGTTATGCGGATAAACGAATACGCTCCGGCAGTTTGTAAACAGAGGAAAGAGAAGACCGTCACTGAGTTGGGAGAGACAGTTGGGGGAAGCTTTGACCTCCCTTGGTGCTCTCTATTGGCGACTGTTATCTCAAAACAAGGTTAGCTAACCTTTCCGACTCAACGTAGTTCATTTTTATATAAAACTTCAAGAAGTGCTGTATGTTGAATTTTGGCAGACTTTACAGATCGCGTCCGGACACATATTTTGCTTACATTTTACTCCTTCTATTCTCATTCCATACGAAAAAGGTACAAAAACTGTGAGTAAAATATGAACAAATATATCTTAAGACACGAACAATGGACAACAATTTAGTCGCCACTGCTTCTCATGCGCAATTCTTTGCGCTCCCTTTCGGCATGCACCAATCGCATCATTTTACTCACCGCAGTCCAGCATTGTATGCCTCTGCACATTAGAGGAACTAAATTCCTAATAGAAGGCTGCTCTCCAAGAACTTGTGTACAAAGAGCCTTTCGCCGAGGAAACGAGGGCAATGAAATATTACGTGTTCTGCTTTTTCCAATTCGGTGGGACAGTGAGGACAGAAAGGATCCTCCTCCATCCTACGCTTATGTGGATACTTCTTGAAACCACCGTGCCTACTCAATACTGCGTAAGGTGGTAGTGTAGTTCGCCGTGCTTCCGCTCGTACCATTCTAGTATATACCGAACTACCAAGAAGGTCCAGCGCCCGATTCTTCCCACCTTTCTTGCCACCTAACTAATTTTCATCACCTTGCAGTCTTCAGATGGTCGGCCGATTCTAATGTCATACATCGGACATTTCAGTTGGCAGTAAATCTACTGAGAATTTTCGAGATAAAACTTTCATATAGCCATAATACAGGCAAAGGCTTTGACTTTATTTCATAATATCCTATGCTTATGACTAACTCGTACACAGTTCACTTTGAGATCACCAACACCACTTCTGTTATTGCTAGCTATTTCCAGCTCCATGATCGTCATTACATAATGCTTGGAGCAGATCCAGCTACTTCGCCACTGCTGCAAGACAATCTGCATGCCTCCGAGAAGGTCGATTTGTAGTACACCATCATACATCGCATTCTTTGGCTCTAGAACAGAAACCTGAGGGAGACCGCCGGTGATGTTGTGCTTTCTTGGTCCCTCTTCCGTATCAAAGAGGATTACTCTGTCACTCAAATAGCTACCAATTATGCTGAGCAGGTAACCAGGTGTGCCAAAGTTTCATTATCTGCATCCAGTTCACGGTATTAAAACCATTTCTGATATCCAAAGGAATCAGTGCACCCAGCTTCCTTTTATTTTGACCTCTGGTTGTGGCTTCACGGGCGTTATTGACCACTGTTTGTATTGCATCTATCGTGGATCTTGACTTTTCAAATCCAAACTGACTGTTTGACAAGCCAACTGAGCTTTCCAGGGTCTGCTGCGAACGCTCACTGATAATACGCTCGAGAATTTTTCCAATCGAATCCAACATACAAAGTGGCCTGTATGAGGATGGCTGGCCGGGTATCTTACCAGGCTTCAGCAAAAGAATCAGTATTTGACTTTCCCATTAGCGGGGGAATACGCCCTCTTGGCTTGGACTCCATCGGGTCCCGGGGACTTGTTATTTGCAACTCTATTTGTTGCATCCAGTACCTGCTATACGTGGGATTTCAACACCTTCGAGGTCCCCGCTTTGGTAGGACCAGTAATATTGCGTCGGAAAAAGAGTTTCGACGATTCCTGTCATTAGTATTGGGCATGAAAGTTGCTTTGATTTTTGCCCTTTAATTTTAGACATCACCATACTCTAAGCCAATCTCCAAGGATCAATGTCGGTACTTTCCATTAGTTTCTTGAAGCACGCTTTCTTGCACTTTTTTATCGCATTTTTTAGCACTGTTCTTTGGGCTTTGTAGGTAGCTCATCATATCGTCGTGTTGAGCGTGTCCTCTGTGCCCTGCGCCGTGCTTTGTAGAATTTTCTACGCTCCTCCGCTATTTCGTCTTTCCACCATTATACACGAGTACGATTTCCTTTAGCGCGACTTCTTGGCATGGAAGCATCAAACGTCGTACTTAATGACTTAGATATTTGAATTGACGGATCCACCGCAAGTGTCTTTCGTATTGTGGCATCATTACAAACAACATCAAATATTTGTTGTTCAAAGAGGTTTTGTTTCCATCTATGCCTTTGTAGTTGATTGGAAGCTATCCTTGGTGAAGTTTCCATTAACTCTAAGCTAATAGTTTTGTGGTTGCTGAGTGTGTAGACGTGACTGATGGGCCACTTTGCTCGCCTCGGTGTTTCACTGTGGCGTCAATATATGTACATATCTGTGGCAATTTGAAAAAACAACCTAATTCGAGTTAGGATAAAAGTGATATTCTGGCTTCATAACAGATCTCCCTGTGTTACTTACTCATAGCCCTAGCGCCAAATGGCTGCTACAAAATATAGGAAGTTACAATGTTGAATTGTGGCTAGCTTTTCAGATAAAGGTCTATGTATCGCCATTATAATAACTCGAATTAGGTTGGTTTTTCAAATTGCCACAGATATATATTGATAGTCCGAAGTTGCGACTTGTATATAATGTATCGCTGAACCTGTCTTTGGCATCGGCCTTCTAGTCGAACATTCACGATATACTGTGGCATAAAGCATACTTAACGAAGCCATGCTGTCTGTTGGCAATAAAGCATTCTCTTCGGTGTAATCACATCACCGTAGACCGAGATACAGTAAGTACGTTCCAATCCTGTGTCGATATGTTGGGATTCTGATTCTGCAGAAGTCGCAGTGTACCCCCGACTTCATCACACATGGTATCCACACCTTAACTGTTGGTACCGTTGGGATTTGCGCTTTATCCACCACCTCAAACCGTGCGTTCGTGCCTTGCCTTTGAAGGTTTGGAACCACTTTCTCCAGCCGCCGCAAGCTCGCGATGTTGTCGCACGCTATCATCTTCACACCATTATACCATCCCCCCGAATCAAAGGTTGGAAGAGGCTTACTTGGTTGTTCCCGCATCATCTTAAACATTAAGCTAATAAGTTCCCTTCCTACAGATCTCCACCTTTCAGTAGTCATCTGTCCGAAAGGACTGCTACGATCAACCAGCGCCACAGTCAGTGACTGCTTTGCCATATCACTCATCTTCTTGGGAAAAGCCGGAGTCTTAGTGTTAACTCCCTTTGCAATCTCCGAGAAAGTCGGAGTCTTAGCATTACTTATCTCCTACTTCGGTAGGTGGAACTTCCCTCTGACTCACAGCTTTCGAGGTAGTTGCTACCTCGCTATTGGGGCCCATCTGTCTTACAGCTTTGGGCCTACTTGTCTTGTCTATGCGACAGCCCTGCCTCGCGGCTCTGGGACTGGGTGCTTTCTGCCTCTTGAAAGCAGGCTCGTCGCCTTCCACCGAACGTTGCCTCTTCATTCTGCCATTCGACGCTTCTTCCTCCTCGTGCCGGTTACAAAACCGAGGGTTTCTAGCAGCAAACCTTTGAACTGCCTTCGACCTACTTCGACCACCTCATGGACCCATTCCAAGCGCTCGATCTCCACTTCTGTTGGGTCGACCACTGCTCCCAAGCGTTGTACAATTCTTGGTGCTGCACGGTACTGCGAGACAGCTCTCTTACTTTCTCTGCTCGATACCCTTGTCCACTCTACTACTCCGTTTTCATTTGTATGCATTTCCAACACGGAGTTTATTGAATCAGCACTAATCTCGCTCTCCGAGTCGAAGCACCGCTTAATGCGTTTTTGTCGTCCTTGGCTTGCGACTCAGTCCTCCCTTATCATCGTCATTATTACAATTAAGTAATGATGCGTTCATCGACCTCCTGCCTGAAAAGGCGTGCTCAGCGGCGCAGTATTATATACGGGGAAAGAACCGTCCGCCACAGTAGTGCTCCTTACTGTGGTAAGGCCATCAATACTCCCGAGGTGGTCCGGTATCGGGAGGGCTCCGTTCGAATACTACCGAATTTATCCCCTGGCGCCAAATAGTCACGGTGCGCATAACACCCTGGATTAGTAGGTTGGCAAACATAAGTATCAGACACATGGTAATATCCAGGTACATGCCCTCAAATCATGGTCTTTAAAGTCATAGTCGGTTTAACGTTCGCAGTGGTCGCCATCAAAAAAGGAGTTCTCATCCAAGGCTTGTTATATTTTTATGTTTCATTGAAAGGCGTTTTTCCGTGGCAGGCTCCAAATCTCGCGTACAGCCTAGGGATGGCATTTAGATCCTACGACGGGTATACCCAGCGCGGTTACATTCTAATGTCCCCTAAACCTCAGAGTGTTCAATTCTTAAATACACTTCATAATTTTGAGAATGTCTGTTTAAAAAAAAAAAATTTCGAAACTTTTACATCCCCCCAAGCATTACTAAAACTGAGTTCTTTTAAAGTGATTGATTCATCCGATATGAGTTAGACGTGATTTGAGCTACTTATTTGTCAAAAATAATCATGTTGTAGTACAGTTACATTCATGAAAGTTATAACTTAGATTGCATTAGGCACAGGCGTACAGTGCAGACTCTTAGTTGCACATACACACATAAATACATACATACATATATATATACGTAAATATGTATATGATGAATTTAAAAAAAAACAAAGAATGGGTCATATCGATGGTTGCTGATTTCAGAATGACATTTTTGTTTCATTAGGTTTTAATAATGGACTCGCGTTACAAAAAAGAATGCCGCCTACATTCTTTTTCCGGTCAGGGATATTCAGCCATTACAACAAAACAATTCAAAATGGCAAAGCAGTAAAATACGAAACAAAACAAAAAAAAACCATGGAAAAGTACATAAAACGCAATCACAATCATCGACAATAATCTGCAGCAACACAACACAAAAAGTGCTTATTAAAAAATTCACAGTTTTCAATGAGCTGCAAATACAAAAAAAAATTGAGAGGTATGGAAAAAATTGCGCGCTGAAAAATCATAATGGCAGCTAGTAACAAGAGTTTGAAATATAGCATAAAAATCCGACAAACAGCCCTAAAGCGCCCACCCCATACGAGGAAGCACTCACATACAAACCCACACTGACTTACTCAATCAACAATAACTACTTACACACCGCCCAATCAAGAACACAACTCGGCGCTATGAACGTTGCCAGTCCAAGCGACAGAGTGAAAATCCAAAGCCACAGTAAGAGAACGTTCTACTACGGTCCCCGTCAAGCAGTCCGGCAGCGCGACAGCTAGTATGTGGGCAAGGCAACACAGTGTGCTCTGCTGCCACACCTCATACCTCAATTGAGCTCTCCCAGCCCGCTTACGTTATACTCAGTACTGCACGAGCGACCACTTAAAAACTTATTCGCATTTCAAACTGCAACCCACAACAACAAGCAGCGAACGAACACGCGCCACCGCTTTCACTAACACAACACATCACGTCCACCCCACAACCATTTCGAAGCGAATTATTTTGGTCCATTGACGCTGCTAGCTCACTAACAGCCACCACTAGTACCAATACCACCGTCTAAAAATGTCTAGTGCCGTTGGCTGCCGCATAGTACTTATGCGCTTTAGTTATACTTTAATGTATATATTTCTACACACATACATATGTACACCTCTGTAAATATGTACTTATACACAATGCACAGCTCAGCATATAATATAAAAGTCCCATTGCGATTTCAAAACGCACCCTTGTGAGCCGTGTTGCTAACTCTGATATTCAACCTACCTACATACTTACCTTCCTTAGATCACCTCTACACCCGTACATATCGCATAACGACAATGTTTACTGTGACTGTGGCTTCAGTAACGTCTGCGTCTGCTGCCGTCCCGTTTCGGAATATTGCTACCAATGTTAGTACGGTTAAATGTGTACGTGAGACTAGTGAAGGTGCTGTCAATGCTGACAACCAACCGACCGACCGCACTACGGCCACAATACCATTGCTTTGTCGGCCCCTTACACGGAAATATAGTATGTCCTTCGCGCAACCACCCACCCATCCCACTTTTTGCTATCCATGAGCGCGCTCGTTGCCTCGATTTGCATGTATGTACTTGGGTTGGCTTGACTGGGCACGTCAAGTTTTGTTGAGTTTGTTACACAGGGACATTTTTATAATTTTAGTCTTGTTTGCGATGAAATTTATTTTCACAGATTCTTTTCTTTACTTGACAAGCCGTGACTTGTTCTTGTATATATTTATTTATGGCTTAGTATTGGTTTTTGAAAGCACACCGAGGAAAATGCTGTCCTAGAACGTCTTGCTAAATTTTATTAGAAAGTGTCGAAGGCTAAGAGCTATAGAGCACAAATTTTTCCCAACATTTGAAGAGTGCCCGGAAAATATACCCCTCTCTTCACATGCCCATAAACTGACTATTCAGGATATTCCATCTGATGTAATTGCAATCAAACCAGATATCGGGACTGTTTCGGGATTAATGTTTTCGGGATTATTAGGGAATTACTTCACGATCATTTCGGCAAAGTTTCCAGAATATCGGTTATTTTAGAATCATTTTGGAAGTGAATCCAAAAAAAATTTGAGTCTTATTCGATATCGCCTCA
This sequence comes from Eurosta solidaginis, assembly GCF_040869045.1. NCBI lineage: Eukaryota > Metazoa > Arthropoda > Insecta > Diptera > Tephritidae > Eurosta > Eurosta solidaginis. Next base: position 239,686,251 of record NC_090323.1, read on the forward strand.
AGATCATTTCGGAACCTATAGCTGAATGATTCCATTAATGTTTTGGGGATCATTATAGGAATATTTCGGTATCACTGTAAGATAATTTCTGGATAGTTTAAGGGCCATTAGAAGCGCATCTCATTCGGGCACACTTCGATATTGTTTTGTGAAGTCATCCGGAAATAGCTCAGAAATTGTTCCGAAATGTGTGAATGGTGGATCTTGCGGCAAATGAGGACAAGGCGAAATAATTGCTGTCACCCAATAAAGATTCGATGCATTAGCGCCTTAGCAGCTATGTTACTGTTGACGGATGTAATTTCGATACTGTGAAATACTTCACCTTTCTGGGAACCAGCATTAACAGCGAAGTTCGTTCTCGACGAACAAAACTTACGCTCTACAAGTCGCTCATCCTACCTGTTCTGATGTATGGCTTGTAATCATCACGGTGTCGAGAGGAGAAGAGATAGATAACCCTTGGAGTGTTATGAAAAGGTTTCCGGAAGATTTATGGTTCTCTTAAAAACATGTCCTTTATGAGCTTTGCAAAAGTATGAAGAGGGTGCAACGAATAAAAATGCGAAGGCTACGCTGGCCAGGCAATGTTAAGCGAATAAACAAAGACGCTCCGGCGAAGAAAGTATTTCTATCGACACTCGCATTTGGAAGCAGAGGAAGAGAAGACCTCCACTGAGTTGAAAGAAGCAGGTGGAATAAAACTTGATCTCTCTTGGTGCCTCCAATTGGCGGTAGTAATCTCCGAACTGGGATAGCTGTCGGTATTCGTTGAGAATCGGCCAAAAACGCTTACGCGGTAAAGTCTATTTAATGATAAGATGATTCCGAAAACAGTTACGAAATGATCCAGACCGAAATAATCAGGAAATGCCTTGAAATCGTGCCGAAAATAATGTCGAAACGATTCCTAAAACATTTCCTAATTAACCGCGAAACCAATTCCGTGAAATTGTCCCGAACTCATTCCTAATGCTCTCACGACATACTACTTAATGTATTTACGCAATTCGCGCCGAACCACTTAAACAGTATCTCGGCATAAATCGGAATAAATCCTAATCAATCCAGAAACCGATCAGGAAATGATTCTGAATGATATCGAAAAATTATGCCTTGGAAATATTTCCGAAAAATAATTGCAAAATTATCCTAAGGTGTTTCCAATTGATTCCATGAACTAACCCGGAATCACCCCGAGATGGTAATCAAGTGATCCAGATATAGTTTCGAAAGCAATTCCGGAACGAAGTTTCAGAATCACTCCGGGATAGGTTTCAAAACTATGTCGAAATCATCCCCAAGCGGTTATGGACTGATCCCGCAAATGTTCCGAGGAACAGGTGCAGGAAGCCTTAATCTCACTTGGTACTCCCAATTAACGTCAGTTGTCGCAAAGAAAGCGTGAATGGCGTACATTTTAAATAATGTTAGGAAAGTAATAAAAAAGGGAAAAGCCATTTTCAATTCGACGAAATGCAACGCCAAGGTATATATATGATTTAGCACGATCTAGTTTATTCCATTGTAGACAAAGATATGCTCTGTTGTTGTTGTAACACCCCTTGAATACCACGGACACGATTTTTTTAACGCTCAAATTACTGGACCTGTAGATTTAAATCGCCTGTTACAACACGTAATGCTTATAGAGGTAATATTCTAAGTCCCTCAATCCACATCGAGCCAACAGCTGATTGAGCAAACAAAAAAGCAAAAACAAACTCCTTCGAAATCTACTGTAATGTAAAGTCTTCATCTGGCCCAACGGCTTCTCCCTAAACAACTTAGATCAGTGATAATAAGGTTCTGAACCTGCATCTATCCGTCTTCAAACTAAAAACCCGGCAGACTTTGTCCTGCACTAAAGCTGGTTTGCCTACATTTAAAAAGGGATCCTCGCTACCCCTCTTCAATCTCTCCCGTTCTCATCTACTTTATCTTCGATTTCTTATTCTTCACCATTCCTTATGTAATTTATCTCACTCCCACTTCTGCTCTCACTTTCACTTTCACTCCTCTACCTCTACCACTACAATTTCATCATACATGAGATCTCTATACCTAATATTATATACTTGCTTCAAATTTTTACGGAGATAAACCACGTCCCACTTCCACTACCACTTCCACTCCAAATCTTACACCTCTCCCAATCCCACTCATACTACCACTCCCTTTCCCACTTTCACTCCTTTTAAGTACCACTCCTACCTCAATTTTATCATTTTTGAGATATCTTTACCAAATATTCATAGTAGCGAAAATAAAGCACACCTATTTCCACTGCCTCCTTCACTCCAACTCTCACTCCCAATCCCACTCGCACTCCTCCTCAGACTCACATTCCCACTCCCACATCAACTGAATCATGTACGGAATAATAATTCCAACAATTGGGACCTGCTTCAAATAATTGTGGATATAAGGCGAATTTCAATGTTTTCTTTTAGATCACGTAGCATCGTCCACTTTTCAAAAAATTCGTTACAGATTAATATATAAAGTACATATACTCAAATATCAATTTTAATACAAAATGCAAGGCGCGATAACTTGCGGAGAGATTTTAGGCCGATCTTCTCTTCCAATTTGCGTCGTGCTCCGATTCCGAGCGTCATCTGCAAAGCGGATGAGTTTTCACTCGGAAGCTTCTCATGGCGGAAATACACTCGGAGTTGTTGCCAAATCACTGTCGAAGGGCGACCCCGCTTATATAAACTTTTTTCTAATTGAAACCACCTGTTTGTGTGAGTGGGAACCTACTGTGAACATTTGGTTAAGGTCGGTACATGTATTTTTACATGTGTACTACCTTATGCCCACATTTATAAATAAAACAAATTAGGGGAAACCACAAGAAATACGATATTTTTTGTAATGGTCTTTGGAGCATAAATAAAACAAAAATGTTCTATGATATCGAGGTTTTGTTAAAAAAAAAAACGAAAGCGACCTATGAAAAAAAATCGCCGCTAGGTGATGCAAGGATAGAGATATTAAAAAAAATCGTATTTGTGGTCCGATTTGGCTCATATTTGGAACACATAATACATACAGGTAGAAGAGACATAAAACATATTTTGGTGTTCGAGGAGGGACAAGCATACGAGGCGCAGAGTCGAGTAAATTCTTTGGAAGGATTATGTATTGAGGACTTGGATTGTAACAAATTGATCCTTGTAATAATGAGTCACTAAATGAACTAAATAGAATGAGAAATAACAGGCATTTAAATAAGGACTAAAACTTGAAAATAAAATAATTTAAAAAAAATATGTTTAAGTTAAACGGTTTTATTGACAACAATACTTACATAAAATAATAATAATACTAAAATCTAGAAAATAATTAGGTAGGTCCTAGGTACTAGTCATCATACTCCTCATCTATCTAGGGGCGTTGATCAAGCAATTTAATAGAAGCGTTGGACGCGTCAAATTTCTATTGATAGTCATATATAAGACCAACTGAACCTTAATCAGTTTATGCTATGCACTCAGCCATATCAATGCCCCGCTGCTCGCTTTGCAATTGGCCTCTAATACATATCTCGCTAATTAAATACAGATAATAACATTGATATAATAGTAAATAGCGGAAGTACTGCTTATAAAAGCAACGCTATAAACCCAATGTTAGTAAGCTCTTGGAGCGCGCCTATAATTATTCCACACAATTAGGATTAAAAAGCATATAGAATAAGTATGTACCTACATAAATGGTGAATAAACGAATAGGAACAAAAGGGCAACACTTAGAGATCACTTGTAAATCGAGCAGCGTGGCATTCATATGGCTAAGTGGATAAAGGCATCTGACTTTACACTAGTATAAAGTATGAATGTTGGAGATTTCGAGTTCAATACTCAGCTTCCGAGAAGCTAGCTGATGAGGAAGTGAAATTCAGAAACATGTCCTAGTAACCATTGCCGTTTGTAAACTTTGTAATTTTTTAAAACAAATTGTATAAAGTAATATGAGCATGTCTCGCAAATTAAATACAGAAAAACCTTTTTCTCTCAGTGCTTTTGACCTCAGTAAATAGCTTTCGTTTGAATATTTTCTTTACATTTGCCCACACCACAAATTTTCTAACTTTTCATTTCACATCCCTGCCATTCCCCCCCATATTCAATGGTTGAGTGTCAAGCTTCGTTTACTATTTATTTTATTTGTTTTTCCCCCATTTTTTCTTTAAACTTTACAAATCATTTTCCTTTTCATTTTCGTTCATTTACTCTCATCAGCTTTTAATTTTATGTTTTTATGCCCTCCACTTTTGTCCTGCCTCGTTTTCATTTAGCGATTTTTTTTTCTTAGTTTCTTACAGTATGTACCGTATAACGTATGTTTGTAACACAATGTTGTTGTTTCTCCTATCTCTCCATATTCCTTATTAAGCAGGTTTTATACAAATTTTCACTTACAAGGCAAGAAAATAACCTCCTTATAAGCACTCTTCTCCAGCCCGCATTACTAATGAGATCTGAGACTTTGCGTTGTGGAGGGGGATATGTCCTTACTTTTCAATGCCTTCAATTAATGGACAATATTTATGTGAATACATATTTATTTACGTTTTATATTCTTCCCCATTTTTTGTACTGTATTTGCTTTCTCTTTATGGCTTTTCTGTTACTCATTCATCTTCTTCTTGATATTCCTATGACACTGGCACTGACGAAGTCTGATTGCTGGAAATAAGATTTGCTGCTAAAGTGGTCGTGGAATGAATGACAATGTCCGTTAGTGATGCCCCCAACCCATTAGCGTTTATTTTTTTGCATTCTGAGATGTCCTTTAGCCGAGGCGCATATCTACTTAATGCCCGCTAGCGCCACATCGCCAAAGAACGTTAGCGACCGTTCATAATGGCGACCGTGTTGCGCCCTACAGTGTGGTAATTAAAGTTTTTTTCGTGACAAAATTCAGTATATCCACAGCTTTAGAGCTTGCGGTTAAGAGCTTGTAAAAATATTACTTTGACCGGCGAATTGCCCATTACAACTAGCGTCTCCCATTTTGTCTTCCTTAATATTAAGTCCCTTTTATGTATGCTAATGATACCTCAAACCCCGATGGCAATCCAACATTAGGAAGAAAATGGACGCTAGGGGGGCAGGGGATGTCACATTTAAACAATTGCCAGAACTCTTTGAAATGCAATATTTACGATAAGAGACTCTGCTAAATGTCTTTAGATAGTTTACACAGAGCTCGTGGAAAGTTGCAATCGATTTTTAAGTAACTTCTCATTAACTAGAAATTTTTAACTTGACACTTAAGAAAAAGAAAAAGAAGAAAAAGAAGAAAGCCACTAGGTGGCGCACGGTTAAGATAGTTTTGGGATACTCAACAAAGCGATCAGTGTCGCATGGATCTCTAAATTTGCCTCTAAATTAGGAAAATAATACGGATAGAATCGAAACTTGAGATGAGTTTTGAGAGGCTTCGGATTGAGCTACAAACTAAGTACTTCATAAGTAGTTGAAAAAATAAATAAGAAGACAGATTCCGATCAGTTGCTTTCGAGAGCCAAAGCATCGAGGCAGCTAGAGCGCGGACCATACGAGTAGTCTAATTTCATCAAATACTGGACAAATCCCGTACCTGATCCCGTACCTGCGCTTGAATGAAACTCTTAGAACCACAATTGGAGTGAAAGATTGGCGCATGGACGCTCAAGTGGCTGGCGAGGCTATACAAATGTACACTGAATGTTCCAAAATAAGGGAAGGCGTAGGGTCTGCAGCATATTGTGCTGAACCGGGGAAAACAGATTCTAAGATTCTACAAGCTGCCAGATCACTGTAGTGTTTGCTGTAATAAAATAACTTAAACTGCAGCCCCGTCAACATGTATACTGACAGTCAAGTAGCAAGTGTGTTAGAGTGCAATCAAACTCTAGAAAGAATTGGATTGAGAGAAATATGCATCTATATTAGGTCCCCGGACATATGAGAAGGGATAAAAATGAAAAAGCGGATGAACTAAGTAAAAATATTGCATTCTTCAAAGCTTGTACACTGAAAGAAAGACTTATAAAATCAACCGAAATACGGGTCAATTCAACCGAAATTTCTGTTAATTTTTGTCTACCGCAACAAGATGTTGAATCAACTGCACACAAATCGTTGATTCGTAATTGACCGTTTTAATAGTCAAATGAACAAAAAAAGTTGTTGCGACAGCTTTGTACGAAAGTACCTATGTTGCCATATAAATAAATAAATGTAAGGCGCGATAACCTCCCAAGAGATCAAAGGCCGAGCTTCTCTTCAAATTTGCGTCGTGCTTCTCTTGATTTTCCCTACAAATTGGCCGGACGGGACCTACATGTTTTATGCCGACTCCGACTTTGCCTCGCAGAAGACGAGTTTTCACTGAGATCTTTTCATGGCAGAAATACACTCGGAGCGCTAGCCAAACACTGCCGAGGGGCGACCCCACTTAGAAAAAATTTTCTTCTAATTGAAAAACCTTATTTCTAAAATTTTGTTGTTGCTTTGCCCGGGGTGCGAACCCAGGGCAAACGGTGTGGCAGGTGGAGCACGCTACCATTACACCACTGTGGCACTTTCTAACCGAACGTCAATTGGGCTTATATCAAATGTGCTGGCACACATTAAACATTATACACTTTATTACTTTGTTTTATTAAACGCACTTTCATCAAATGTTATATTTTATAATTTGTTTATTTTATAGTTTTGAACTTCGCTTTGCAAATAGAAATGTGAATAGTAGTCACAAAACTGATTCTCAATTCATTCGGTTGCAGCTCAGCTCATTCTCAATTTCTTCTCTCGCATGTAATTGCCACACTTGATTGTTTCGAACAAAACTTGTATAAATGTTTGACGTAACATTTTAAAAAGAGAACTTGTAAGTTATAGAAAAGTAAAGAATCAAATCGCAGGAAGGTAATCCACCACTGGAGTAACTTTACACGTAATTCGGCAAATTTTATTTTCGTAAAACAACTCAAACTTTTTTGTTGTCGGAAATATCAACATTAAAAAAGGATGTTTTTATTATCTTATTAAATTCTTTCGCGTGAGTGAAAATTCGTAAATATTTGAACGAAATGTTTGGAAAAATCCTATTCGTTCAAACAAAACGTTTGCAAGAAGAGGGCGCAATTTTGCAATTCGCTTGGAGGAGAAGTTGGAAAATTGTACCTGATAAATAGGTGTCCCGGTATCTCATATTTTTTTCCACAGTAAATTCAAAAAAGGGTTTTTTTGTTTTGTATTGATAGCTGAAAAACTAGTTTTTTGTTGTTTTCCCATTTTGTCTGTTTTTTCGATTTGGTGGTTTTCTTATTTTGGTATTTTTTTAACAAGTGGCACCATCGTCATAAGCGCAGTGAGCGTAAAGTTCTCTTTGAAATTTGCTCATGTATTGACTGTTGATCGCTGTTGAAATGACCAGTGAGATCAGTTGTGTTAACAGAAAAATCAGTTAGAATGGCCAGGAATCTCTCAATTTTACAGAATTTTGTTAACTTAAGAGCGACAATTTCTCTTCTGTTGAAATGACGGTCGAATTAACCGTCATTCGATCAATTTTACCGAATCTCCGTTAAGGCAAGAACAACAGAACCGATTTGTAGATTTTACTACCATCATTTCTTTCAGTGTACCGCGGACGACCGACTAAAAAGTTTCTCTCATCACGCAGAGCAAAAGAGGGCTGTGTGCTCATTATGAGTATTCTGACTGGACCCTGCCTTCTGGCGTTACATGTGCCTGCGGGCACTCTAGTCGTGGACTGCGCTCGCCAGGTTAAGACTCCAGCTATTGGGAGTGAGGCAGCTTTGAGATAGCAGGTAGCGCAGATCCTACAAATCTTCAAATAATTCTAAGGCAAACAGAGTAATAACTAAAGTTCTGGTTTTCAGTTTGGTTGCTGAATGATTGCTAGCCCCAGTTAAGCCCTAACTTAACTAGAGATGGTGAAAAAATTACGTTTTATTTATTGTAGTATCTATTCTCTTTTTCCAAATACTAAATTTTGTCACAAAAAAACTTGAGTTTCCACACTGTGCGTCACTTATCGAAGGTAGGAGGTTGGGGTGCTTACATTTATGTATGTTTGTAAGTAAAGCATAAACGAGTCCATCTTCAACCAATTGCGTATTTGGCATCTGTAAGCCTCATATCCTCACCTAAAATATGCTATAAAATTTGAAAAATGTAAATTTATTTTAATTAAGATAAATAAGTAACAAAATGTTTTATGAAAATTACGTTAACGATGTAGCTTGTTTGCGTATTATTTTCAAGAGGACACTTAGCAACAATCAAGCTATCAGTTTTATTACAATGAATTAAGCAGGAATATATATTATGGACTACAAACTGTTTTGGTGCCAATTGAAAGCACCAAGAACGACAAAATTTTCGTCAACCTGTTCCTCCCAAGTCGGTGCAGGTCTCGGGCTTCGGTGGGCATTTATCCACATATATAAGACTTGGGCGAGCGAGGTAGGATGAGGCGCAAGACCTAATCATGCCCTCTTAGTTCAAATGCTTCTGGAGAAGTTACCTTTTATTACCTTAAGGCAGGCCGATGCAAGACTTGCAGACTCGCTGCTTTCCAAATAGCTGAGATCATCTGCAGTCAACGGTGACGTGGCTGCTAAAACGCGAATACTCCGATTGCTTCAGTGATGACAACAAGGGCCGACGTTCTTTTTTTTTCTTCCTTCAAGGCAGAACTTACGGAACATTTGTAAATACCAATAATATTGTTACGAATTTAGTGCAATTCCGCTTATTTGCAACTTTCCACTAACGTTCGAAACACTAAACTGTTGAATAAATAAATCCACTATTCAATAATGCAAAATGGCCTTTATTAAAGTACTTCACAATAACACTTCTACTTCTCAACAGATAGCGTGCTTAAATCAAACTGATTCGTCGTGCTTCAGCTGCTGCTTTTATACTCTTTGGTTTCCTCGTTGACACATTTCTAGGCGTTTCTATTTCTAGGTGTTGCTACTTGTTTACAAGCTATAAAATTACCAGCTCTAACTACAGTGCACGTTATAGCTTCTCATATCCGCGTGTATATGTGAAAGGTACTTCCACCCATGATTGCCTACTTCTGAGAGTATCTCAGATATATACATGTGTTTGTGCTGTTCTCTCCGCTGCTTGTATGGACATATGTATAGATATAATGATTAATTTGTTTACGTACATACAAGTGTGGCAGCATGCTTTCTTGTTGTTGTGGCTTTATTTACTTAGTTTCAGATTAGTGATGTGAGTATCACTAATATTCGTCGCAATATAAATATGATCTGCATACGAGCAATTGCATTTTGTGCAATTTGACGCCAGCGGACCACGAGCCCTGTTCTCAATACACCACCGAACGGAATACTCAACCATAGTGCGGAGGTTGTTTAAAGTCCCACACTGACTTTGAGGCTTTTTATTCCTGCTCCTCTGAAAAAAAAAAAAAAACTTCTCCAGCATTAGGTTAGATATATCGCACAATAGGAAGTCATTTCGCTTAAAGCATCCTTCGATTTCACGTAGCTTGGAGAGGCCTTTTTCGATTCCTACGAAGCTTTGGATTTGCAGGGAACTCAAGCTCAAACACAGCTAAATACAGTAAACTTCTTTTTGTGATATTTCAACGAGTTTCGACGCTACCACGCTGTGTTAATGTTTATCGTTAATGGCCTCAATAAAACAGATTTCCTAAAGGAAAGCGCGATAGCGCCCAAGCGCGTAGGTGGGCAGAGGGAAAATTTAAATTTTTTTCATATATGGCCTCTAAATATATGGAAACAATTTATCGGCAAGTCCAAGAAACGAAAACGGTCATCTTGTGAGACATCCATGTAATTTGCACTGCCAGAAATGGAGAGAGTAATCTGCGTAAAATGCTATCCAAAGACCCGCGACTTGTTCGGGCGACGTTACTTGAATAGTAAGGAAAATGGTCTAAATTTTCAGTAGGCACTGTAGTTAAGCGGTAGATATATCAGATACGACTTTCCTACGTAGCCACCCTTTTTGTTTTTGAGTAGATAATCAGTCAGGTATAAATGTAGACATGGGGCCCAGGTGCTTGAATATCAGCATTTTTTTATTCCTAATTCGGTTTCAATTAGTTGAGAGGTAATTGTTTGCCTTTTGATCATCGTTAGCTTGCGTCTATCAAAGGCGATCCGAGAACTATTTATAAATCCTTAAACTAAGCACATAGAAGGGAGTGCTGAATGTTTTCAGTCTCTAGCCTGCTTAGTGAGATTTTATAAGGAATCTGCTACCATGTCTGGTTATACCCACCCTAGTATGAAAATATGTACGTATGTATGTATGTAAGAGCATTAGCAATGACTATAGGAAATGGTATTTTTTATAAACTTTCATCAATATGAAATAAAAGTATTTATTTGATTTATTTTAAAACTTTTAATTAATGGCTTTTTATCATTTTATTTGTATTTATACAATGTACCATTCCACATTTCATTCTGTTTATACTTTCTATATATGTACTATGTATGTACAAATATGTTTTTAAGCAGAGATGGGCAAGTTTTAGGTTGGTAAAAACTACATACACAAGGATAACAGATGGCAAAATGTAACATCAGGTGCAACAAAGTATTTTCCGTGTGAGCTTTTCGACGTTTATGGGTCCTACGCTTTTTTTACTGCCAAGACTAGTTGGCAATGGGCACAATTTTTGGGCCACTGCACTGTACGAATAAAGGTGGATTCTCGAGAATCTCTAGAATACTACATAATACTATGTTCAAACAGAAAAATAAATGGAGGCAATTCCGATTTAAATTGAGTGGTGTTCATACAACTCAATTATTACAATTTATTACATGATAAATTGCGTAATAAACTGCCCAAATGGTATAAATTGCCAATTTGGTGTGTGTTTGTACATAGTATAAATTTGAGCCATATATCATGGATGGTGTGATGGCAGACTTATTGAATGCTAGAAAGAACTCTCTTTCACTGTTGGTTATTTATCAGCGTAATTTGACAATGCTAGATTAGCTTTGGAGAGAAACCAAAATTTTTCGTAGGAGTCGATTCATTCTCCTTTAGGTAATTTTGTCGCGATATACATACTTCCGAGGAGTTTGCAGTTCCTTCTCCAATTTGTGGTGTACTATATATATTTTCTTTTGCAAATTAGGACTGCGTACGGCATTCGATGCAAATATATTTTGGAAGAACGAACAAGCACAAGGGGCAACTTCAGTTTTAAACAATTTTTCCGCCATCATTTCTATTAGTCTTACTTACTTACTTACTATTAGTCAGCAATTGAAATTATAAGTATGTACTTATCGGTCTAAATTTTTTGTCTTTCTTACTAGGCTACGATATTTGTATACTGTTGACTGCACCCTTTCCTTCCGACACAGCATTAAAGTCTTCATCGTACCAGTTGGACTTCCGAGATCCTCAGAATCTTTTAGTGTCGTCAACGGCACTAAGGGTTAAAAGGTAGATATACTTTATATGTATTATTTAATCAAAGATTATTAACAACCTTTCCTTACACAAGGGTTGATAGAAATTGCAGCCAAGTACTATAAGGTCCACAGTTATACCCAATGGCTTGTAAATATAAATTTCGTCCTAGTGTCATTGACGCATTAAAGAATGACCCCACACAGGGTGAGGTATTTTCCTAGCAGATAATTTATTTATTTGTCTTCATCTGCCAAGCTCCTTCGTGAAAAAATTATTCTGCGAGTGTGCTCTTCGAAATATTCATGGAGCTTCGCGAGTATATGACGGCACACACAGCGGGTTAGGGGGCTTAGAATATACACGCTGCAGGTATGCCTGTCGTAAGAGGCGACTAAAATACCAAATTAATCTAATCTTGTGCAATGTAACCTTTTCAAGGGGTTGCCAGCGCAATATATAGCTTCTCCAACCCAACTGTCAATCTCACTATCAACCCGTGACGAATCCTGTTTATTTAATAGCCTAGACTCTGGCGACCCCAAGTTCCTCATGGATCTAGATGGTGGGAGGGCGGTATGGCCCCGAATGTTTCATGGCGTCACACTAAATCATTACCGAGATCATCGGTCTAGTACCTTAATGGTGTTTGTTACCGGAACGAAGGGAATCTGCATGCGGCAAAGGACCATCAACATCGATAACACTCCCCAAGGCTTTCGGGGAGTATCTTTATCGCTACAACAACAGCAACAACAACGGTTTTCGACGGCGTGACCGAAAACGATTAAGTGATGAGCTGGGCTAGCTTTACGCAAACATCAACATAGTCCAGCGAATTAAAACACAGCGGCTACGCTGGATATACCTTCACTCCGCCGGTATTACCAATGATGGGAGTTAGCTCAACGAAGAAGCGAACGGCGCATCTTGCTGGATGGCCAAAATCATTTAAACGCATTGGCGTCAATTAAGTAAGTAATATCTCCCACTTAACAACGTTCCTGATCCAATTTCGTGCACATTTTCTAGGGTTTCCGTTAATTAGCGTATAGATCCAATGCAACCTGCCTATAAAAAGGAAGCAGTTTGTATTAGGAAATTTTGGTATGGCCGTACTTTTTCTCGCCTTATTATCAGCCTTCTAATTGACTATGAAGCTCGTATGATACTATTTCTATGAAAATTTTGGCCCAAATGCTGAAATAATAGGCACGTCAGGTTGGTGGTAATTAGAGTTTCCAAATAAATCCGAAACAGCTAAAAAAACTCCTCAGAAAGTGTCAGATTTTTTAATTCAGAAGAATGTAGTTGATCTACACTTGAAAAGCAAAAGCCCGAGAACATTCCCCCACTGCTTGCATACATTTAGCGCCAGGTGGCACTTCGAGAGCAAGAGCCAAAACGAGAATTCATAAGCATTCATCCGCTACGTAAGTAGATTCTCAGCAGCGTACTTCGTTCGTGTGTATGTATCTTGACCACTGCATTATTGCTATCTGAGCTGATGTTGGATCTCTGATGTGGGCACCATCCAGAACGCCAAATAATGCTGCATATTTGTAAGTAGGTATAAAAAATCTAATTCCTCGGTCAACATAGAACCGCATTTGACAGAAGGATCCACGCTTGCCCACCACTGGTATATTGTTTCTGTCTACATGCTTTTGTGTGTAGGTACGAAAAGTTGGCCACTTCTGATAGCTGAACATTTCAATAGGCTTCTTTTAATTACAGAAGTTTTCTGATTATGCAATCGAATATGCCTTTGGCCAGAAAAGCTTTAAGAGCGAACCAATTAAAGCAAATACGACAATCAATTCGCATTTAAGGCAATTATTATAAATAAATGCAAGGCGCGACGGCTGTGTTTTCAGGTGCCGTATTTTCTCATAACGCTGACCTCTTAAGCCCGTGGGAGGTGCGGCTTCTTCAATCAGATGTCTGTTGGGATGTACAGGATTCTGGGTATTCGACAGAAACTGTTTGTTCAGCATTTCAATTATCTCCCTAATGGGGAGTACTTTGGCCTTATTGTGTAGGTGGTGTTCTGAGGCGGTTATGAGAGCAGTGTTTTGGGAGGCCTGTATTTTGATCCAGTGAGTAACCTTAAGGCTTGGCGACAATATAGGTGACGTGTAGTATGCAATCGGCCGACCAATTGCTTTGTAAGAGGTAATAAACATTTCTTTGTCCATACCCCCCAAGTGCTGCCGGCAAGATATTATAGGATTTTATTACGGCTCTGGATTCTAGACACAATCGCGGTTGCATGGTCGCCAAAATGTAAATCCTGATCGAACGTCACACCCAGTATTTTTGAGTGTAAGACAGACGTGGATGCCCACTATGGTCGTCATTTGCCGTGTCCATGTTTAATTTAGTCGGACCATCGTAGCGTTGTGTGTGGTTTGGGTGGTAGGTAACTGCCTTGTTTGTAATAGCTCGGCCAGATCCTTCAAGAACTTGATTGATCGGTATCAGAGTTAAAAGGGAGCCATGTATGGAAATAATGATGATTTGCCAGCAGTTTTCTTGCGCTTCAACTGAATGAGCTACATAAGTTTCCGACATTCCATTATTAAACTTTTAGATTTGATTTACTTGGATGATATCGTAGACTACAGTGTCCCGTATAGTACCCAATGCGAGTTTGTAGATAAATGAGTTTCGCGGATATTCTCGTTGCTGGGTGTACAAACATTTTGGCCTGTCCTTGCCCTGGGCGTTCAATGCAGTGTTGTCTCAACTGTTTTGTTAGTTATGGTTTCCCAAGTCTATGCCATTGTGAGTTTACAGAAGGGCTCTGGACCATAGCACTCTGCTTGGCTGGCTAGTCTGTATGTTCATAACCTTTATATCCATAATGCCTGGGAACTCAACCTAACAAAACTTCATTTTTGACTCTCAGATCGCTTAGGACATGAATTCATCCACTAGCTAAGAAGTAATTGTGTAGGACTACAAGGCACGCAAGGCTGCCTGGCTGTCTGACATAATGAAGATACTTCTCGTAGGTAAGCGCCTTCGTAGATATTCTCTACCGCAAACTTCTATTGCATAGACTGCTGCCTGAAATATATAGGGGTAGCATCCCACAGTTATCGATTTCTTAAAGTTCAGCCCATAGAAGCAAGCTCCTGTTTTCTATCATGAAATTTTGATCCATCCGTGAACCAGACCTCTGAGTCAGGGCCAGTGTATGGATTCCCTCTTTCCAACAGAGTTTTGTCCACATTCGAGATCTCAAAATTCCGTGAGCATGTTCCAGCATGTGTTGCCTCTTTCTTTATAAGAATAGGGAAGCGAGGTATTCCCACTAAGGCACTTAGTGCATCAACAAGGAACGGTTTCATCGCAACCGCTATACCAATACAAACTAATCGATGCAGTTTGCTTAGTTTTGCTATTTCAAAGGCAGAATATGTGATTATTGCCTTCACAATAGTGTTAAAGGTTGAGTATACCATTCTGGGAGATAACCCCACTAGAGGTTTAATAGCTAACTCCGAACTAGTGCTGATTGAATGCACATCGGGACAGTTGGCAGCGCTTAGGCTGAGCTTTATGTATTTAAACTAATCAGTTTGTGACAGCGAGTGTCGTTGTTGTTGTTGTTGTTGTTGTAGCAGTGCTGCGCTCCACCTAATCCGTGGCGGTTCTGAGAGCAGTATTTTGGCAGGCCTGTAGCTTCTTCCAGTGAGTAGTTTTTAGTCTTCGCGACCATATAGGGGACGCGTAGCATGCAATGGTCAATTGCTTTGTATGTGTAATGAGCGTTTCTTTGTCTTTTCCGCAAGTACTGCCAGCAAGAGATTTGAGGATTTCATTACAGCTCTGGATTGTGGGTACATTGCGGCAGCATGCTCACCAAAATGTAGATCCTGGTCAAACGTCACATCCAAGATTTTGGGTTGTAGGACAGTCGGTAGCGTAGTGCCATCGACGTGGATATTCAAAATGGTCAAAATTTGGGACGTCCATGTTGTGAATAAGGTCGCGGAGGATTTAGTTGGTGATAATGCCAGGTTGCTGCTAGTCTGTGGTAGAACTTCTTAATGTTAAAAGCGTCAGTCGAAAACACTTCAAGATGACAGAATAAGAACAAGTGCCGTCTCTTAATGGGATAGTTCTATGCTAGTTCGGAACTAGTGCTGTTCTCTGTAGGGCTGCTACAAAAATGAATAAATATCCAACTGCTTTACGAAATAAGAGCTACATTTGTATATCAAATTGTTCTCAAGTAGGTCGGCTTCTTACCGTCAGCCGCTAATTTTTTTTTTTTTTTTTTTGCGGGAGGGTTGAAAAATGCCTAATGAATTATTTAATTCCTAATGTCGCAGCAACCGTGTGTCCGTAGACTAAAAAACAGCCCCGTTTAGGAACCGTCGCCCACTCCATATTTCTCATTTTTTAAGAGCCTGCTTACAGGTTCCAGCTATTTGCTCTGAGTGTCGATTTAATTGCCACTGCTCCACACTCCATCTCAGCATCCATCAGGCATATCATGACTATAAATGCTATTTTACTCACTGCAGTCCAGCATTTCTTCCTATTGCACATTTGTGATATTAAATTTCTCGTTGTAGGTTCCTCCTCAAAAACTTTATGTAAAGTGAGGCATTCCTCGTGAGAAGCGGGGCAGAGAAACATGACGTGTTCTACGTTTTCTAGCTCCGTGGTACACATTGCTCAAAGAGGATCTTCCTCTGTCCTACGCTTCCATAAATATCTTTAAAACCGCCATGTCCACCCAAGCGCACCAGATCTATGTATATACGGCAAGAGAGTGTAAACATCCCGAAAAATTTCCGGAAGCTAATCATAATCGTTCTTAACTTTAGTGGATGAGAAATTCCTTTCGATTGCTGGCGCCAAAACGAATACAAATACAACAACAACTACTAGCCACTACTATTGTCAAACCCTGTATGAACCCATTCGTAACGTTCGTTAAAAGAGGCGCAACTGTCACATTCCATCAAAATCAGCCAGCATGCAGATGTTTAAAAACCGGTTTCGAATTCTAAGCAAATGAAATAATTTTTTTACAAGTGTTTTTTGTTGTTATTGAATTCAATGTACCACATGGGAATGAAGCTGTCGCTCATGCGGCCATGATCCTTAAATACAACAAACATACATTCACATCCTACTTCATTAAAAATCCAGATAAAAACCCAAAATAATAACGATATTATTTTTTCTATTAAAATTTGGGGTTTTTTTTTTCACTTTAATTTTAAATTTCCCAACGAAATGAAAATGAAAAACAACAAATGCTACTTATTAATATGCAAAATAGGCTACTGAAAGGAAAGGGTTAAATTGGAACAATCAGCATGTGATACCAACAATACACGGCTACACAAATGCGACTATTTACTTATTTTTGTTGTAGTTGCTATTGTAAAAGAGTGTACTTCGTCGCTGGGTTGTTGTTTTAACGTGAAAAGACGATCGCGCAGCATCTATCTTATGTAAATTTTGTCACCACAGTAGATTACAGGCCGACGCACAGTGGAACGAAATTGAAAATTTGGGACTTAGGACTTTAAATGTAAAAAAAAAAGGAGGTGAAAGCACAGGAAGGACAAAAATCGAATACAGAGGAGAAAACAATAAAGAATCTACGGCATAAACTAAGGAAAAACAATATTGTCACAACGAAAGCGGACAAAGGAAACACCACTGTGCTAATCGAAAAAGAGTAATATATATCCAAAACCGAGGATCTCATAGAGGAAATGAAATGTCGTAGAATGAGAGAGGATCCCACAGATGAATACCAAAAACAAATCAAAGTTGCTATAAAGAATGCAACCAATATAGTAGATTCTAACGTGGCACATAGATTGGTCCAAATGAACCCTTCGGCTCCTCCACTGGTTGCGCTACCAAAAATCACGCCAATGAGGCCCATCATTAATTTCAAATCGGCACCATGTTACAAACTGTCCAAATATTTAAAAACGATATTGATAGATACTCTGGAGCTAAGGAACGAATATGCAATAGCTAACACAACAGAACTAATAGAGAGACTCGAGACCGTAGAGCTAACAAGAAACAGCAAATTGGTATCTTTTGACATAAAAGATTTATACCCATCTATACCACTATCGGAGACTTTGGACATAGTTAGCTCAACAATAGTTCATAACACAAAAAACAAAGTGAAAAGTATGCAAATCACAAATACGCTAAGAACCACTTTACGTCAAAACTATTTTCAATTCAACAATAAAATATATAGACAAACAAACGGTCTTGGAATGGGAAGCCCCACATCAGCAATTCTTATGGAAGTTTTCATGCAAAATCTGTCATTTTATGCTAGATACGTGGATGTCATAATATGCGTTTTAACTACTAATAACGAAGAGCTTGTACTGGAGTACCTCAACAAGCAGCACGGAAATATAAAATTTACAATGGAAACCGAAAAAGACGGAGGAATCAACTATCTAGACCTCACGATAAATATTGATAAAGAAGCCAAAAGATTTAACTATGACATATATAGAAAGTCAACGGCCACCGATACAATAATATACAATACCTCAAATCACCCTCAACAGCATAAAAATGCAGCATTAAGGCACTTGGTACTTAGACTTGAAAGAACGCCACTTACACAAGAGGCATATAAGAGAGAACTTGAGGTCATATATAATATCGCTGCAAACAACGGATATAAAAAAGCACTAGTAGATAAGCTCAGAAGGACAAATGGAGAACCAAAAAGAAATAATAAAAAGGAAAATAATAGCTGGACGACTATGACATATACTGGAAAAGCAACATATAAATTGGCAAATTTCTTTAAAAAATACAACATTAACACAGCATTCAAAACATCGAACAATCTAGGGCGAAAACTAAGAACTAACATTAACTCAGAGGATCGGTTTAGCAGCCACGGCGTATACAAGCTTACCTGCGGATGCCAGCATAGTTACATAGGACAAACAGGACGGCAAATAAGAACGAGGTTCAGAGAACATATTAGAGATTACAACAAAAAAATACGGAATCCAAACATTATACCCGAGTCTAACTTCGCGAATCACATGGTCGAGAATGAATGTTCCCCAGCAAACATCAATAAAACAGTTAGGGTTCTTCACATACAGGAAAAGGGCCGACGTCTCAACGTACTCGAAAACATGGACGTCTACAAACAGAAAACATTCGACGGTAGAATAATAAACGAACAGATAAACACAATTTCTGACACAATATTTGAGCCTTTAAAACTTGTTTACAGGAAACAACTTAATCACACAGGTACAACAGACAAACACACAACAACAAATATACACAAAACAACACACCAAAACAAAAAACCGACAAAGAAGGTCAAACGACTAAAATCACAGATTTCTACCTACCCCAGTCAGCCACACAAATCGATTAGTAAACCACCCTCGGTTCTAAATGAACACACAGCACATACAAATAACTAAAAATACACAAGCATCAATTTGACAATACCTGCTCAAATACCTACGAACTATAAATACAGGACAAACGACAACAACAGATCAGAACGAAAATCGACACTGACGATGGCACAACGCCAGAACCGGTTTGTCTCAAAACCAAATTTGAAAAGGGATGACGGAAAATCGTTCCAATATACATCACTTTAAATGTACATTTTCGTATTCTGTGATCTTTTTCTATAATTTATTGTTATAGGTATAACGTTATTTCGTAAAACCTAATTTAAAAAAGTTATGACACTTTTAGTAACCGGATTTCGTATCGAAATACCCTAACGAGCATATGTGTACATGTAGGTATTTTTTCCAATTTCCAGCAATTTTGGCTTCACTAAAATAATTTTTACTATTCAAACTGGTTTATTGGTAGACGTGGTAAAGCAAAGGCATGGTACAACGAACGATGGAAATACCGCTAGACGATTTTTCGTTGACATTAAAACACCGCCTCTATAACTAGTGTTAGTGAAAATCTCATTCAAAGATTCTCTATAATATTAGGGGCACTTACATGTGGGTATCCAATAAATGTACAAAAGTTCAACATGTACACCAGAGAAACCATTCGAGTTTACGTCGAACTGTATGAATAGTATTACATGCCTTCAAGTGTACATAAAATTTTAGTACACGGAGCTTCAATAATAGAGCATTTTGGTTCCATTCTTATCGGAAAGTTGTTCGAAGAAGCCGCTGAATCCAGAAATAAAGATCTTAGATCATATCGTCGAGACCATGCAAGAAAAATTTGCCGCAAAGCCACAAATGAGGACATTTTAAATAATTTGTTAATTACTTCTGACCCATTTATTTTATCGAGGAGATCGAGAAGTGAAATCTCAACTACTCCTACCGCAAAACCTCGAACGAATATACATACTACATATGAAACGCAACATTTACTTAAAATAACAAAAATTGTTTTTTTTTTATTTTTTTTTTTTTTTGGTCATATACCTATATTTGGAGATTTCATGGACTATTGACCGATCGAATAATTTTTGCTTTTAATTACTCTATTGGTACTGAACAAGCTGGAATAGTAAGCATCATATAAAAAAAAAATTTACGAACAAGCTGGAATAGCTAAATTTTTTATATGAACTTTTTTGGATTGTTAAATGCAAATTCAATATAAAAAAATTAATTGCATAATATAAATTATCAAATATTTTTGTTTTTAAATATTCCCCAGAATTAAAAAGTGATTCGCAATACTAACATTAAAAAAAAAAAAAAGAAAACGAAAAAAAGAAAAAAAAAACAAAAAACAAAAAAAAAATATTTTTGTTTTTAAATTCTACCCAAAATAAAAAAGTTATTCGCAATACTAAAACCAAAAAAAAAAAACTAAAAAACGCGAACCTTTTCGAACCATGAAACCGAGTACATTGCATAGTATATAACCCTAACTATATAAATAAATTAATGAAGTTTTGAGGAAATGTGAGGAAAATGAGTTAACGGTAAAAATGTGATTTTTCCCATACATACAATTTTTTTATTTGCTATAACTTTTTTGTTTAACACTTTATGAAAAAATACTCATATATAACACCGTCATGTAATGAGACTTAAAATCGATTCCCATCAATATTTTTTTCATTTCCCTAAGTCCACTGAAAGCCAAATCCAGCCCACTGTGCGACGCCGATGTGTGCGCATGCGCATGTGTCCTAACAACTTTTGCTGTGCGCGCAGGATATTGAAGCAGGCGTTGGATGCTACGTAGTTCGTTTGTACGAGTACGAGTACCAATTAAATGAGTGCCAAGTAAACTGGCATTAAAGGTTTTGTGCGTGAACAATCGCTCTTTACGAAACAACAGCAACAACAAAAGAGTTCTACATTTTATTCATATAACCCATTATAAGACTCATAAATGTCTGATGATTTCTTCCTGATTTACGTTTGTCCTTGGCACGGGCACTCGAATAAAATGACATATATTTCTTCCTATATATATTTTTTTTTAATTATTCAAAGATGCTGAAGCAAAGAAGCAGGAAAAAAGTACTTGGCGTTATTAAAATTTTATTTTTTTTATTCAATCAAATTTCCCACGATGTCGGATCAGCTGCTAGAAGGAAGTTCACTATGCACAAAAATATTAAGAAGCTACAACGTTGAAGGTAAAGTATCCTTACAATATGTCACACTTTAGCAGCCTTTGTAAGCGGCTGAGCAAAGAGAGAATTTAAGCATCAATGGGAAAGATGAAAAAAAGCAACCTTTTCAATTAGTTCTGGCATACAAAGATTCGTTTTTATGCAAATTAAAATATTTACTTCTTTGGGTTGTTGATTGCATGAATGGTGGAACAGGTTCCGATAAATATTCAAAATATTGTTGTATTTTCTTTTTTTTTTGTTGTTGTTGTAATGCAAACTTTATTTCATGCTAAGAAGAAAACTTTACACATTGAACTTCCTTGTCCTGCACCTAAGTAACTTTAGTTCATTGTAATAAAACAGCAGGATTCAATAAGTTCATGTTGTGAAAATTTGCTTTAACTATGCCACACTTAACTAATTAAAATGTCTGTATGTTTTGGCGGCAGAGCCTCGATGCTGGATTGCGTTGATGTATTAAGAAACTTTGTTGGAAAAATTAGCTTATTACATGCAAAACTCTAAAGGACAGAGGTATAAAAATAAAACGAGGAAACCAAATTTTAAAAACTCCATTGTGAAAATCTTACCAGAAACAAAAAAAAAAAAACTATAAAGGAAAGTGGCTTCGAAATCATCCCGAAACGATGGGACGATTATCATATGACAACATCAAATGAAGCAGCTCTGAAAGTGTTTGAGAGAAAGAAGGATTTACGGACCTCTACGCGTTGGCGATCAACAAAGTCAGGCAAATTAGAACGCGCTGACTAGGGCATGTTATGCGAATTAAATATGTCGCTCCGGCTAAGAAAGTATTTTTATCGAAACCTGCCTATGGAAGCAGAGGAAAGGCCGGCCCCTACTCCAGTGAAAGAACCAGGTACACTGAAATAAATGATGCTAGTAAAATTAACAAATCGGTTCTATTGTTCTTGACATAACGGAGATTCGGTGAAATTGATCGAATTATGGGTAATTCGACCGAGTTATTTGTCAAGCGAACAAATTAGTTTAGTCATTTCAACAGAAGAGAAATTTTCGCTCTTAAGTTAACAAAATTCTGTAAAATTCACAGATTCCTAATAAATTTCACTGATTTTTTTGTTAACACAACTGATCTCACTGGTCATTTCAACAGCGCTCAACTGTCAATACATGAGCAAATTTCAAAGAGAATTTTACGCTCACTGCGCTCTCTACTTTGTACTTATGTATACCGTGTACTAAATATATGCACATATTTATGTGTGTATATGGCGGCCGCCGTGGTGTGATGATAGCGTGCTCAGCCTACCACACCGAAGACACTGGGTTTACACTCCGGGCTAAGCAACATAAAAATTTTAGAAATAAGGTTTTCCAATTAGAAGAAAATTTTCCTAAGCGGGTTCGCCCATCGGCACTGTTCGCCAAGCACTCCGAGTGTATTTCTGCTATGAAAAGATCTCAGTGAAAACTCATCTGCCTTGTAAATGCACCAACATAGGTACTTTCGTACAAAGCTGTCGCAACAACTTTTTTTGCTCATTTGACTACTAAAACGGTCAATTACGAATCAACAATTTGTGCGCAGTTGATTCAACATCTTTCTTTCAGTGTAGAAAACGATTTAAACTCTCTTGGTGAGATCAATTTGCACAAGTTGGCAAAGCGCGCCTTGTTGAACAGGTATGACCCTTTTAATCGGTTAAGCGCCAACTAAGTTAGTAAGTAAGCAAAGCGAATTCAACACAGGTGGTATTATCCCATCAGCTGATTGCTTCTTCTTGATAATTTTCCATACAGCGCCTTGTACTACAACATGTCAGTTAATCGAAATCAATGAAATCTTCTGACTTGACATTCTTCCGCACGGCGAATTGGTTGAATTCGCTTTGCCACCACCTAGTATAGATTCGCCTTGGTAAGTAAGTTAATACGTGTGCATAGAAATTTCCGCAGCAGGCGCAAAATGATCCCGAGTGATCTTTAAATAGTCCTTAAATCATTCTGGATGTGACAATCTACACTGAAAACATTTTTCAAAATTCAAAATCACATATTTTCCTTCAAATTCAAAAGATTTTTTAAATGTAGAAGCTTCGAAAAATGATGCAATATTTGCATTTTTCTTTATGTGAATCTAACATAATTTTTAGATGGTGTGCTGGCATTTTTTACCCCTAAAATCTGTTGATCTATGGATTTTAGTAGCTTCATACAGCTGCCACGTCGTAAAGTTCCGTCGAGGCCTTCCTAACGCCCTCCGCAACGTTGGGCTTCCACGACAACTTACTGTCTAGAATGATTGCTTGGTAACTTGTGCAAGGCTTGTCCTGCAAAGTCGCACCTTCCAGCTTTGGAAAGTCTGATTCGGGATCTTATACCTATTAGTAGACTAAATCATAACAGTCCTATTGACCTCTGAACGATATTTTAACTATAAATCTCTAGTTTTCTGTGAAGTTACTTTAACGCCGATCCCAAAGTTCCAAAGCTTTCTAACTATCTCGACCCGTATGCCACCTAGTGGAAACTGTTTCTCCTAAACTTTCTACTTTCTAATTTACTGAAAAATTACTTTTTGCTTTTTAGCAGAACTCTTAACTCTACTCAAATAATATAATGGGCAATGACCTCTTTCAAGCCTTACAAGTCTCCGAGACCACATGACATGGCTCCCACGCAACGTTAAGATTTCAGAGATTTTCTACAGCAAACTGTCTCCCATCTACGCCAACTTTCTGAGGATGAGCTATGTATCCAAGTCTTCGGATGGGGTCCGTAATTCCAAAGGCGAAAAGAGCCCTTGCGTCCCTGTCTTTAGATCAATCAGCCTGCCCTTGTTTCTTTTGAAAACATTTTGACGTCGGACGTAAGAAGCAGAATTCCTCGAAATCGGTTTTCGAGATATCAACACGCCTATTGTAAGCAAAACTTCAACAAAAATGTCTCTTCATTCGGTTCTCAAAGATGTAGTGGGATAACTCAAGTAAAAAGAATTTCTTGACATTAAGGGAGCTTTCAACAATACTCTGTTAGCGTTTGATGAAAAGGTTTCACGATCACTGTGACCTGGTTTTGTTTACTCGGAGCTGCAAGATACCTCAATTTAAACCAAACAGCACAGCTATTAAGGATGTAGTAGATGGGATGATATCTGTAAATTCAAATGTTGGGGAATTTTATGTTAACCCAAATAGCCAGGCGACTATTAACCCGCTAAGCTCCGCCACTGTGAGATCGAGGACTAGTAGGAATTGTTACTGGCTTGTCTTGCTGCCAGGGTACTGGGATATCTCTGACAACTACCACGCAAGAACTTGCGTTCTGAACGTAGCTGTATTTAGAGACTTTGAAACTCCGCTGGCTACTTGTTTCTGTTTCTGCACAAATGGACCTCTAGTCAGCTAAACAAACGCTGGGCAGAAACCACCTGTTGTTGTTGTATAAACGATAACAGAGCCACCTCCTGCCGCATTGTTCAGGTCTTTAATGACAGTTTTTGACTGCAGCACTCAACGTGGATTTTTTTAAGTTCATATATGAATGGAAATTGGAGTGCTAGCAGGGCATTGCTGATAGAAGTTCGTACGACGTGTCTTAAAATGCTGAACAGCCCTAACTATCTTAGCTGTATGGAGGATGAAAATAATTATCCAGGAAAAAGGAGAAGGGAAAGGAAAACGAGGAGGAGAAGGAAAAGGAAATCGAGAAGGAGAGGAAAAGAATATGGGAAAGGAAAGGAAAACGGAAAAGTAAAAGCAAAATCTAAGGGAAAGAGAAAAGTTATGAGAAAGGGAAGGGGAAGAGGAAAAAAAAGAGAACGCGAAAAGACAAACCAAAAAGAAAAACAAGTAAGGAAGGCTAAGTTCGGGTGTAACCGAACATTTCATACTCAGCTGAGAGGTTTGGAGACAAAAAAAGGGAAAATCACCATGTAGGAAAATGAACCTAGGGTAACCCTGGAATGTGTTTGTATGGCATGGGTATCAAATGGAAGGTATTAAAGAGTATTTTAAAAGGAAGTGGGCCATAGTTCTAAAGGTAGACCAGGGGTGACTCTAGAATGTGTTTGTACGATATGGGTATAAAATGAGAGGTGTTAATGAGTATTTTAAAAGGGAGTGGGCCTTAGTTCTATATGTGGACGTTTTTTTCAGATATCGCCATATAGGTGGACCAGAGGTGACTCTAGAATGTGTTTGTACGATATGGGTATCAAATTAAAGGTATTAATGAGGGTTTTAAAAGGGAGTGGCCCTTAGTTGTATATGTGAAGGCGTTTTCGAGATATCGACCAAAACGTGGACCAGGGTGAAACATCATCCGTCGGGTACCGCTAATTTATTTATATATGTAATACCACGAACAATATTCCTGCCAAGATTCCAGGGGCTTTTAATTTCGCCTAACAGAACTTTTTTCATTTTCTTCTACTTAATGTGGTAGGTGTCACACCCATTTTACAAAGTTTTTTCTAAAGTTATTTTTTCCGTCAATAAACCAATCAAATTACCATGTTTCATCCCTTTTTTCGTATTTGGTATAGAATTATAGCATTTTTTTTGATTTTTCGTAATTTTCGATTTCGAAAAAGTGGGCACGGTTATAGTCGGATTTCGTCCATTTATTGTGCCAAGATAAAGTGAGTTCAGATAAGTACGTGGACTAAGTTTAGTAAAGATATATCGGTTTTTGCTCAAGTTATCGTGTTAAAGGCCGAGGGGAAGGACAGACGGTCGACTGTGTATAAAAACTGGGCGTGGCTTCAACCGATTTCGCCCCTTTTCACAGAAAATGGTTACCGTCATAGAATCTATGCCTCTACCAAATTTTAGAAGGATTGGTAAATTTTTGTTCAACTTATGGCATTAAAATTATTCTAGACAAACTAAATGAAAAAGGGCGGAGCCACGTCCATTTTGAAATTTTCTTTTATTTTTGTATTTTGTTTCACCATATCATTACTGGAGTTGAATGCTGACATAATTTACTTATATACAGTAAAGATATTCAATTTTTTGTTAAAATTTTACTTCAAAAAAAAAATTTTTTTAAAAGTGGGCGTGTTCTCCATCCGATTTTTCTAATTTTTATTTAGTACATATATAGTAATAGTAGTAACGTTCCTGCCGAATTTCATCATGATATCTAGAATGGCTGCCAAATTACAGCTTGCAAAACTTTGAAATTACCTTCTTTTAAAAGTGGGCGGTGCCACGCCCATTGTCCCAATTTTACTAATTTTCTATTCTGCGTCATAAGCTCAACCCACCTACCAAGTTTCATCCCTTTATCTATCTTTGGCAATGAATTATCACATTTTTTCTGCTTTTCGAAATTTTCGATATCGAAACGTGGGCGTGGTTATAGTCCGATATCGTTCATTTTAAATAGCGATCTGAGATGAGTACCCAGGACCCTACATACCAAATTTCATCAGGATACCTCAAAATTTACTCAAGTTATCGTGTTAACGGACAGACGGACGGACGGACATGGCTCAATCAAATTGTTTTTCGATACTGATGATTTTGATATATGGAAGTCTATATCTATCTTGATTCCTTTATACCTGTACAACCAACCGTTATGCAATCAAAGTTAATATACTCTGTGAGCTATGCTCAACTGAGTATAATAAAAGCGGATAGTATAAGCAAAAAAGACGCTCGAGATTAGTGCATACTGACTCCTTGTTTGAAGCACCGTAGTTAAGGAGTAATACTTATGCTAAGAAGAACTCTTTACACGCGTGCATGGAGTATCCGCGATTCATGCGAGGGGCCAATCCAATTATTTTATTTTTTATATTATTTCTTATTTGATATAATATTTGCTATGCAGAATTATGAAGCTAATTAAATTCGTAGTTTATTTACTTATAATTATTAGAAAAAAGGAGTATACAATGTGATTACTTATGAAAAGAGTCGCTCGATCTAAAAAAAAAACACATTATCTGTAAAGAAGTTTTCTTTTACATATTAAACATCCAAGTCCTTACAAAGACATTAATTATTCACATATTTGCAACTAAGCGCAATATAACTAAATGCAAATAAATTTAGAATTCATTGAGTCCCCATAATTTAATGGCATCAGCAAAGCTATACCATTCAACTAACAATGCACGCATCCAGCTACCCATTCCACCCACCGATTCATGACGATGCCAACGTATAAATAGATCATCATTGACTGTCATAATAATGTTGCAAAAAGTAATTATACCGACTGAGTGCTCCAACAGACATCCCATTAAGCGTGAGGCTATGCAAGTTGAGTTTAGATGTGCGAAGTTAGTACAACAAACCCTCTTCTTTGTTGCAATCAGCCTACACTCTTTTCACATGCCGAATAGGTGAATGCATTCACTTTTCTCTACATTCTATATAAAGAATACACAAAGTAGTTAAGGAGAGAAAGAAGTCTACAAAGTAAAAATTAGAAAGCCTAAGTTCACTTGAAACCGAATAAAAAATACCCAGCTGCTGTTTTAGCAACACATATTCAATAAAAATTTGGAACTTTTTAGGAAAATATATAGCGTGAGGCCCCAGGGCCATATGACAATGACTATTTTCTGATGTGCCTCACTTTATCGTTCGCTCGTACCGAGTCAAATCGCACCATACCTAGTTCGTTTTTCAATAGGTCGGATATTTTTCAACTCAAAAAGTACCCGATCACTGCAGGAGTGCGGGCTCAAATCCCCCTCTCGTTAGAACAGGTTTTGAAGATATTTATAAGGTATTACAGCAGCTGTCGCCGCATCCGCCTTGATAACGCGTTGTTTCAATTTTTTCCCAAACATTGAATAAAATACAAATCTGAGTTTGTTGAGGACAGTGACTTCAGTCATAAGTTACAAAACCAAAGCTAACTACATTTGGGTATGATAACGCCTTATATAAGTGTAATGCCAATGCATAAAGCAAGTACGAACAAAATCGAGTTCTAGGATGCTAGTGGGCGCTTGAAGGAAACTTTGGCTTGAGAAAAGCATACAAATACAGTAGTGAGGTTTTCTTGCGCCCGGGGCAAAATTTTTTTTTGGCGCCTATTCAGTTTTAATTTGCTGAATGAACGATCACAGCTAGCAATTGATTCTGAGATAGTCAACAGTATTTGTTGTACCACTCGCAAGTTTGGAAAAACATCTTCTCCATACGAGATTATAAAAGTAAGTAATTCTGACGGAGTTTTATATGTTCAATTCCTTTTCTACTGCGAAGTAATATTTTGTAGTCACATATTTCGATAAAAAGTTCTGTTCCATCGAAATCTGTATAATAAAATTCACCAAAGTTGTTACAATTTCTTTTTAAGTCGTTATTATCCTTCACTGAAAGAAAATGACTGGTAAAACCAACCGAAATACGAGTCAATTCAACCGAAATTTTTGTCAATTTTTATCCATCGCAACAAGATGTTGAATCAACTGCCCACAAATCGCTGATTCGTAATTGACCGTTTTAGTAGTCAAATGAACAAAACAAGTTTTTGCGACAGCTTTGTACGAAAGTACTAGAGTTTTCACTGAGATTTTTCATGGCGAAAATACACTCGGAGTGCTTGCCGAACAGCGCCGGGGGCGACCCCGGGGTGTAAACCCAGGGTCTTCGGTGTGGTAGGCGGAGCACGCTATCATCACACCACGGCGGCCGCCATATACACACATAAATATGTGCATACATATAGTACACGGCATACATAAGTACAAAGTAGAGAGCGCAGTGAGCGTAAAATTCTCTTTGAAATTTGCTCATGTATTGACTGTTGATCGCTGTTGAAATGACCAGTGAGAGCAGTTGTGTTAACAAAAAAACAGTTAGATTGATTAGAAATCCGTTAATTTTAACTTAAGAGCGACAATTTCTCTTCTGTTAAAATGACTAAACTAATTTGTTCGCTTGACAAAGAACTCGGTCGAATTAACCATAATTGAATGAATTTCACCGAATCTCCGTTAAGTCAAGAACAACAGAACCGATTTGTTGATTTTACTAGCACCGTTTCTTTCAGTGTTGTTTAACAAACTTCCAGCGTCGAAGAGAAATCAAATTTCTAAAATTAAGGTCATTTAGTCGTGTAAATCTTGTACGTATTTCTTGTTGCACATTCTGAGGAAGGAGCAACATCTCTAGCACATTATCAGGGCATTTTGCGACGCCTTGTTACACATTTTACTATATCAATATCCCATTTTCACAAAGAGACTTCGCTTTTTCGTTTGCTTCTTCGCAGAGAGGGTCTCGAATTGCGGATAGCTCAGTCGATAATGATTTGAGATCATGATACGCTTCTCTAAAATTCATCCTCGGATCTTGTAATCTGAGCTGCACACGATCAATCCTCCTTAAGAACAGAAATGAACAAATGTTATGAAACTAAAATTTAGTATGTTTTTCAACAGAACTGTAGCTTCGTTTCTGTTGTCACTTGTGGTGTTAGTGTCCTCTACTAATTGTTCTAAGTATTCTGCTACATTCTCTAGCCCATCGACGATAAGTTATCGGTATTCTGGTATTCTGGCGCTCCATCGTGTTTTAGTTTCACGTCTTTTTTTTTTTTAAACATTTTTGTTTGTTAAAGCATTTTTTAATAATTCCCAGCGCAACGTTGAACGTGAGAAAAAAATATATATGCTTTCAATTATTCCACAATCTGTCGCAAGTGTTCCGGATATATGCATGCATTTTTAGTATAGAAAATTTTTTCCAGAAATCAGTTACAATAAAAATACAAATTATCCAGAAAGTTCTGCTTTGCGGACCATTTCGTGCTCCCCTGTGTTTAGCGCCCGGGGCAAGACGCCACTGTACAAATACGCCAAGTATGCCGCTCACGCTTGATAATCGCTGTACCAACCCACCTCAGTAAAGCCAGGTATCCCATAAAACCATAAATTTCATAATGAACTGATATTATTACACAACAAAACACACACTTAGATTGAAGGGAACTAACAAAAATGTTAGAAATTTAGGAAATTGCGTGTGTAAGTGCTGCATAACCTCACACCAGAACTAAAAAAAAAAGTAATAAAAAGCAATTCCTAGTCTACTAATAAGATCAGAGCTTATCATTTGTATTTGTCACGTGGGAAGCATAGTTGTCCAACCAGATATTTCTGTATTAATTCTCCACAAAGTACTTGTCCTCTCTTATAAATCTATATCAGAAGGACAGATTCACCTTCCCTACCTTCGCTAGACCGACAAAATATCTTGCGCCCATAAATCTGAATAATCTTGTTTGCAGTTTTGGGCGCCGGCCAAAAAAGTGATGAATAGACTCCTCTTTCTCCTCATCCTGACAGCTTCTGCAGCGGGATCTTGTGGGTATACTCTATAGGACAGCGACTTGTAATTGCGCCCGTGATGTACTCACTGATGTTTATTTAGAAAAGGCAGCTTATACCTTTGTTATCAGAGTGTGGCTATAAAAACCTTGAGACCTCACAATCAACCCGGTCGAACGGTGCTATCCGCCTCGTTTATATTCATTTCGAAAACTCTCATAGCCATCTAATCATCAAGTTCATTTCTTCAATTTTGCTGTGTCCTGCTACCCATCAGAGAAAGACATTGAGATGGCCTATGAACGCTAGTTAGGGTCGACACAACTGCACGATATCCGATTTTATAAAATTGGCATTGAATGCCTAACGCTATCAACAGAGATCATTGGGTGTTCAGACTGTGCTGTCCTGGGGAATCACAGCTGCTCTCTCTTTGCGATAGACCTACACCTGAGCCCAGTCCCAGTTCTCTTTCCCATATTTATTTATTTATTTTTTAAGTCTATGGTTTAGAAACCTTACAGACTAAGACCTACATAGGTTTTAATTATATTAAAAATTGTACATACAAAATTTATTTCTCTACATAACAAATTAAATTCCGCTAGTAGTCTGATAATTGGTTCATTTTGAGCATACCTGGTTTTGCAGAGGTCAATGGCAAATAAATCATGATGTCGCAAGTTTCTAGCTGGAACATTGAGTTTAATACAAAGCAATAAGAACGGACAATCAATAGTATTTAATATGATTTTACACATGAAAAGAAAGTAGAATGAAAGCCAAAATTTTCAAGTTTTTAATTAATAAGTCGTGAGACACTCTATCAAAAGCTTTTGACAAATTCGTATAGATTGTATCTACCTGAAAGCCATCCATAAAGGCTGGAAAACAAAAATTAGATAAAACAGTTAGATTAGTGACCGTAGATCTGCCCGGTATAAAAGCATGTTGGGTATACGAAATATAGGGCTTGATAGCAAATGATATTTTAGAGCTAATAATTTTTTCAAATAATTTAGCAATATTAGTAATTTTAGAGATAGGACGATAGTTCGAAACCAGATTCTTACTACCCCTCTTAAAAAAGTAACAGAAGTCACTTTCCATCCATCCAAAAAATAACCTGACCTAAGAGACCAATTAAGCAGCAAAAGTAGCGGATACACTATAGATGACGTGCATTGTTCGAGAAAAAAAGCAGAGATATTATATTATGAGCATTTAATTGCTTGGAGCATTTTAGGTCGTGTTTGTTTGTGGTTGTTTTTCCGCCTCCAAGCTGGACATCGAGACATCGCTTTGCCAAAACGGGGAAACTTTAGTTTCAAAGTTGAAGTTAGAGTTTAAGCTTTTTGGTTTGGTGGGTTATTCCTCTTTATAATTATATGTAGTATGTGCATATGTTTCTACATTTATGAGCCCTCACACATATATTTTTAAAAATATTTTCTGGAAAGAGGTTCATTATAAACCGCTCACATTTTTTAGTCATTTTTTCAAGTCGTTGCACACAAAGCGCTCAGAATAAAAATATGGAGTTGACTTAGTGGAGTTGTAGGAGACCAGTGTGAAATTTAGATTCAAGTATGTATCAACGATGTGTTTCTTTGTCAGATAAATTCAAATGCAATGAGGTAAATCTGCAACAACACTGCGACGTTATATCTTGTGAGCTTTGTTCCATGGGTAGTCGAGTATGGAGCAGCAGTAATAAAATGCCACTTAAACATACCCATCGAACAAACACACACCATCTCGTTTAATACAGATGCATATGTAGGCATTCTTATGCAAACACATGCTTAAAAAAAATAAAATAAATGTAAGGCGCGATAACCTCCGAAGAGATCTAAGGCCGAGCTTCTCTTCCAATTTGCGTCGTGCTCCTCTTGATTTTTCCCTACAAATTGGCCGGACGGGACCTAAATGTTTTATGCCGACTCCGAACGGCATCTGCAAGGCAGATGGGTTTTCACTGAGAGCTTTTCATGGCAGAAATACAATCGGAGCGCTTGCCAGACACTGCCGAGGGGCGACCCCGCTTAGAAAAATTTTCTTCTAATTGAAAAATCTTATTTCTAAAATTTTAATGTTCTTTGCCCGGGAGTTGAACCCAGGGCATACGGTGTGATAGGCGGAGCACGCTACCATCAACACATGCTTATCAATGCAAATATGTGGACTAGTGTTGAATAAATGAACCACTTGAAATGCTACCACACACTTCTAGAAGGGAAAATAATGTAAAATAACCCGACGCTTTTGAGGAATAGTAGATGCCTTTAATGGTTAGAAAAAAATATATAAAAAATGGATAAAAAATATATAAATGAACCAAAACTTAGCGGAAAATGTGTTCTTGAATACAGACATAATATTGTTGAATTTTGATTTTGAAATTTCAACAACTGTTATAAACAGGTAGTCAGAAACAAACCTGTAAAGGATTCCTTCCGCCCCTCGTACGAAAAGATGTTTTTGATTCCGTCAGTTTTTGCGGTAGTTATTTCACCCCCATTTGCTCTCATTTAAAATTTCAAGCCTCTAGCTTTCCTGGAAGTTACATAAAAATCGACCCAAATATTCTAAATGTGGTATGAACTTCTTTATTATCTTGACGCGTGCGCCACCTACAGGAATTATTTTCTCATTTTGTTCCATTAACGATAAAGAGACTCTCCGAACAGGTTTTGGGTTTGTAGCTCAATGGAAAGTATTTCAAAAATCGATCGCAAGACTCCGTGTAATTTTTCTAAATACTTAGATCCATGCGCCAACTGGCGATATTTTTTTTTCTTCTTTCGTTGCATTGCCAAGGTGTCTGATCGAAGAGTAGGGTTTCAAGTTTCCAGCTACATCTTATTCAGAAGAAGAAAGCAGACTACCCAGAGAGACATTAGTCACTCGGGCGCCACTTTGCTCTTGAACATGTAAAAGGTTAAACTCTTTCCTATTCAGAATTAACCCCGACGTAAGAGATGTACGACCTGTATGCGATGTGTTCCGACCTGACACCAACCATCTTTTCGATTGTTACATGGAACCAACGTCTCTAACAGCCGCATCCCAAAAGTTCAACAATATCGCGGCCCTATCTAGGAGAAGTTTTTACCTCAAGTATTTAATTTTAATAGAACTTTTCGCTATGATCAAAATTTCAAATCCCTAGCCACAAATCTTTCATAAGAGGAAAGCAGACTACCCAGAGACACGAGCCACTCGGGCGCCACTTTGTTCATGAAAATGTAAAAAGTTTAACTCTTGCTTATTCAGAAGTGTATGCGAAGTGTCCCCACATCACACCAACCATCTTTTCAACTGTAATATGGAACTAACGCGTCTAACAGCAGCATCTCTAAGGTTCAATTATGTTGAAACTGCAAGTTTGCTTAGAGTCCCGTTAGAAGATAATTTGTGAGTTGTCGGGATTATTGAACGAGTTATTGTACACGATCTATGCTAGACGACGATCCATTATCAAGTCGGCATTCTGAACTTTAACTTATGGATGGAAAGCGTACCTTCTTAACATAGATCCTATACCTACGTTCTAAAAGCAGCGAAACTCACACTCAATATCGACTGCGGCAATTAGTATCAGACTCTCAGAGATTTTAGCTAGTAGCCCTGCTGGCAAACAATGCATTAACGTTCTGTTTAAAGTTGAAAATGTCCCGCTTCTCGCACCTTCTCGACCATCATTTTCACACCCACCCCTGTCTCCCTGATGCAACTATCATTGTACTATAGAGTTTTTGATGTTTTTTCGTCAGATGAACTAAGATCCTCTTAGACATGGCTGAGTGCAGTTAGTTTTGTACACACATATGGAGCCAAGGTGATCAAGTTGTTGCCCATGCGTCCTCATTATCAATAAATTAATATTTGAGATCCCGTTTTTGTCTACATCTTCAATCTCTCCCACCTCCCGCCATCCCGAATCACTCCAAAGAGCAAAGCTAGGAAAAAGGATTTGAACGATATTGCCAATGTTTTCTGAAACGAATATAAATAATACATCATGCGGTAAATAAATTGGAATTCATAAAAAAATTAAACTAATTTTAGGTGCACTCCGTTTTCTATGAGCGCTAGTCTCATTGGTACCTTGCGATGGCATAAGATGTCTTCCCGCTTCACGCGCCACAGTGCGTCTTTGTAACTTCCATTGTTCTTACTTTTTCTTTAGTAGAAAACGCAAAATGTAAAATTTTCCAGCACTAAAATGTTTAATTCATTTCAAAGCAATTTTATTCACAGCAATTTTAATTATGCTTCAGATGGGCAGACAATTCAACAAAAGCGCCGACTGTGAGCCTTAACTTCTTTAGCTTCGCATTTGAGACAAGAGATTCCGTTGAGGCGACTTCCGTACATATACACAAACCTATATGCATACGTCCATTGGCATAGTTGTATGCATAGCGACAGTTCTCTAGAGGCCTTGTAATGACTCGTTAGGCTTTTTCCCGGACAATCAACCGCAGAATATCATTCCACTTGAATCGTTATCAGCTATTCTTAAGTTTTGCTTAGGCCTACATTTGTTTGTTTTAATTAAGCTCCATTTTTCCTTGTTT
The DNA here is from genome assembly GCF_040869045.1 of Eurosta solidaginis. Taxonomy (NCBI): domain Eukaryota; kingdom Metazoa; phylum Arthropoda; class Insecta; order Diptera; family Tephritidae; genus Eurosta; species Eurosta solidaginis. The sequence goes on from NC_090323.1 coordinate 239,721,216, forward strand.
GGTCTTTGGCGTTCTTTTTGACATTGGGCTTGTTTAATTTGCACTAAAGCTCAGCACCAATGGTTTAATGCATCTAACCAAAGCAATAATTTTTCCCCATTGCACTCCCTGCCCATGTTTAAATTCAAATCATTATAAGGAAACTTGCGTTAATGGCAGGTATCTTCGGATAGCATTTGGTGGCAATACGAGCTCCACTGTTGGCCCAATACAAGATGAGTATGTTTGCAGCCAAACCGCATGATACCATGCCCTGTATTGGTTGGCTTATGGGGTCTTAGAATACTTGCAATGAGGACTTGCCGCGGTGGTATACAGCCAAGTAACGAATACCTTTGTCACATCACCTCCAAATAATAAACGCAATAAAAATTTCAGCTACAAACCTACCCGCGCTGCGCTCTTTTACCACTGCATTTGCCAATAAGGATAGCCTACTAATGAGAAGGGGCAACAATGCAACGAATGATCAATAAAACACACAACATATTTCTACTGGCACCAATTCCGTCAATATTCCTCTGGGATTCCCGTAGCGTCCTAATTATGGTATATCGGAAGTAGGGTGGCTCGGGAGGGGTGACATAATGTCAACGCTTTGATTGCTCTTTGGATCACTGTTATTTCTATAAGATCAATTGAAGATATAAGGGTGGAGCCGTGTGTAGAAGTCCACGAAAGTGGGGAAAGCTTCTGACCGCCATTCACCTGGGAATCGCCAGAGCGATTCTTTTGCATGCGGCTCAAGCAGCTCACTACTGCCGGTCGCTTGCGGCCAAGTATCCTCTGGGTAGCCGCTAAATATTCGTTTAGCGGTGAACTAAAATGAGAAGGCGACAACTTGGCTAGGCCACTCTGATATAATCGGTTTAAGGGCTAGCCGGGGAGATTTCATCGGCAGCGTCTGTACACCTCGAGGTGCGGCTGCAAGCGGGCTCTGTCTTGGAGCAAGTGGCTCGCTATATAAACGTGCAAGTAATATTTTCACCCCCGCTGAGCGGGTTGTGCACTGGCCTTGGGACCCGCCACGTAAAACCATACTAATGAAATGTAACAACAAGTCTTGAATAAATAAACTCTCTATTGATGACGACCATGGCAAACGTTTGAAGGACAATGAATTGAGGGCATGCACCTGAAACGTCCGCTCCCTGAATGGGATTGGTGCAGATGCCCGGCTCGTTGATGTCCTCGTCAAAGCAAAATCTGACATCACCGCCATCCAAGAAATGCGTTGAATTGTGACATCTATTGGAGTGGGCATACGAATAAGCGCAGTTTCGGCGTTGGATTCGTGGTGGGAAAGAGACTTTGTCGCCAAGTGCTGACGTTCACGCCTGTGGACGAACGTCTCGCCGCTATCCGAATAAAAGCAAAATTTTTTAATATATCATTCATCTGCGCCCATGCGCCGACAGAGGAGAAAGACGATGAGGTGAAAGACACTTTTTATGAACAATTAGAACGCACATACGAGCGCTGCTCCCGTCATGATATAAAAGTCGTGCTTGGTGACTTTAACGCCAGGGTGGGCAAAGAAGGTGTTTTTGACCCTACAGTCGGAAAGTTCAGCCTAAACAATGAGACTTCTAACGGAATGAGGCTGATTGACTTTGCCGGTGCTCGAAACATGGCCATATCCGGCACGAGGTTCATGCATAAAAAGATACATCAAGCTACATGGCTGTCTCTTGATCGAAATACACGCAATCAGATCGATCACGTTGTGATAGACGGACGGCATGCCTCCAGTGTTTTAGATGTGCGCACGATCCGAGGACCTAACATCGACTCGGACCATTATCTCGTTGCAGCCCAAATACGCACCCGCCTCAGCTCAGCTAAAACCAAGGAACAAAAACACAAGGAAAGCTAGACGTCGAAAAGCTTCAATCACAACGGACTGCCAATGATTTCGCAACTCCGCTCTCTACCTGCTCTCTGAGAGCACAACTCATCCTGAAGGAATACAGGAGCAGTGGGAGCATATCTCCAAAGCACTTCGTACTGCCGCCGAGGATAAAATTGGTTACCGGCGGCCACGAAGAAACAACTGGTACGATGAAGAATGCCGCGTTGCAAACGAAAGAAAAAACGCTGCCTACAGGGCTACGTTAAAAGCGAGTGCGACAAGAGGAATGTGTGGACGCTATCGTGAGTTGAAAAGGAAAGCGAGACGCCTTTTCAGGAAGAAAAAAGCAGAAGCAGAAAGGCCACCAGTAATAACGCCCTAAAATTTTACCAAAAAATACGGCGACAGACGGAAGGTTTTAAGACCGGGGTAAACTCCTGTAGGAACGAAAACGGCGACCTTGTACCTGATGTCCAAAGAGTGCTTACATTATGGAGGGAACACTTCTCTGCTCTCCTAAATGGAGGCAGCGATTCACCGCGCAGAGATGACGAACCCGATCCCGCAATCGATGATGATGGAATATATGTCCCCCGCCCGATTATGACGAAGTTAATAGCAATAACCAGATTGAAAAACAACAATGCAGTGGGCGCTGATGGATTGCCTGCGGAGCTATTCAAGTACGGCGGCAAGAAGTGGGTAAGGCGCATGCAACAGCTTCTTACCAAAATATGGGCGGACGAGTGCATGCCCGACGATTGGAATCTAAGTGTTCTTTGCCCAGTCCACAAGAAGGGGGATACTGCAAAATGCACCAACTATCGTGGAATCAGACTTCTTAATATATCATATAAGGTCCTTTCAAGTGTATTGTGCGAAAGATTGAAGCCCGTCGTGAACCGGCTGATTGGACCTTATCAGTGCGGCTTCAGACCTGGTAAATCTACCATCCACCAGATTTTCACAATGCGCCAAATCTTGGAAAAAACCCGCGAAAAGAGAATCGACACACATCACCTCCTCGTCGACTTTAAAGCCGCCTTCGACAGCACGAAAAGGAGCTACCTATATGCTGCTATGTCGGAATTTTGTTTCCGCGAAAAACTTATACGGCTGTGCAAAATGACGTTGAGCAACACCATCAGCTCCGTCAGAATTGGGAAAGACCTCTCCGAGCCGTTCGGAACTAAACGAGGTGTCAGACATGGTGACCCCCTATCGTGCGATTTCTTTAATTTGATGCTGGAGAAAATTATAATAGCTGCAGAACTTAAACGCACTGGAACAATATTCTATAAAGGCGTGCAATTACTGGCATATGCTGATGACATTGATATCATCGGCCTATACACCCGCGCTGTTAGTCTGCTTACTCCAAACTGGAAAAAGAAGCGTTAAAGATGGGTTTGATGGTGAATGAGGACAAAACGAAATACCTGCTGTCATCGAGCAAAGAGTCAGCGCATACGCGCCTTGGCAACCTCGCTACTGTTGGCAGCCATATTTTCGAAATAGTAAAAGACTTCGTTTATTTGGGAACCAGCATCAACACTAGCAACAACATCAGCACTGAAATCCAGCGAAGAATCAATCTTGCCAATAAATGCTACTTTGGACTATATAGGCAATTGAAAAGGAAAATCCTCTCTCGGCGAACGAAAATCATACTCTACAAGTCACTTATCGTACCCGTCCTTCTATATGGGGCAGAAGCATGGACCATGACAACAGCAGATGAAGCGGCTTTGGGAGTGTTCGAGAGAAAAGTTCTTTGAATGATTTATGGACCTCTACGCGTTGGCGATGGCGAGTAGAGAAGAAGATTTAATGATGAGCTGTACGAGCTATACGCAGATATCAACATAGTCCAGCGAATTAAAACGCAGCGGCTGCGCTGACTAGGCCATGTTATGCGAATGAAAGATGATGCTCCGGCCAAGAAAGTGTTTCCATCGGAACCCACCTATGGAAGCAGAGGTAGAGGGCGGCCCCCACTCCGTTGGAAGGACCAGGTGGAAAACGATTTAAACTCCCTTGGTGTGACCAATTGGCGCCGGTTGGCGGAGCGAAGGAGCGCCTTGTTGGACGGTCATTCCCGTTTAGACGGATAAGCGCCAGTAATTGAAGATATGATCATATGAAACGGTCATAACGTTAAGTTTTAAAAGGTTACAAAGCCAACGATATTGATATTATGACATGCTTTTCTTATAAAGGTGGGGTGACATAAGATCAACGGCCAAAAGGTCAATTGGCGTTATGACCACTTCAAATGGCCATAAGATCAATTGGCTTTATGACTATTTAAAATGGTTATGAGACGTTTCTTAGCTTGACTTTGTGGCCATTTGGGAAATTTGCGTTTGACCATATAGCAAGGCTAGCACAAAAAACCCTATCCTGCGGAATAGAAGTTCAGTTGGATATGTTCTAATTACAGAGGGCCTCGTTGGGCCAGTATTTGTACGATTTTTCACTAGAGCAAAATATATCCGTATCCGAAAATTTAAAGTGAAAAAATATTCCCTTTTCATTTGACTGAACAAGTCTGACCTGGATGGTCATAATGTCAATTTCGTTAACATTTTAGCCATCTAAAATATGTCTTTCTAGCCCTTTGAAGTGGCCATAAGGTCAATTGATTGTTATTTTGTTTCCCATAAAAATTGGAAAGTTTCAAATCGGCCATAAATTCAATTGAATATAAGTCAATTGACCTTATGACCATTTTAATTGGTAATAATACCAATTGGTCATATAACCATTTGAATAAGTTACTAGGTCAATTGACGTTATGGCCGTTGACCTTTTGTTACCCCACTGTGGATGTCGGATGACCTGGCTGGATGGTCATAATGTCAATGTCGTTGAAATTGTCACCATTTAAGAATTGTCCTTGCGGCTATTTGAAGTGGTTATAAGGTGAATTGACGACATGTCATGTGAGGTCAATTATTTTGTTTCCCATGATAGTTGAAAATTTCTAAATTGACCATATATTCAATTGGATGTAAATCAACCTTATAACCATTTCAACCATCTATTGATGTTATGGCCGTCGATCTCATGTCACCCAACCGTGCATGTTTGGGTAATTTTATAGTTGCCACCATTGCGTTGAAGCTTTGGCAGGACTCCAAGTTAGAGAGAAAGGACTAGAGTTAGATCTGGCCCAGGGCGTTATTAAAGCAGAATAACGCCCAGGGGCTGCCGGCATACCAACAGCAGTTAATAATTATAGTAATAATTTGCGCAATATACCGGTGATGGGAGGATGGAGTCCGGGCTTCTCCTTTAACTTGTGATGTGCTATTTTATACTTTTTTTTTTTTTTCTCATAAGCTTTTCATAACAGAAATGCACTTGGAAGGCTAGCCAAAGCAGGGAAGACCTCGTTTACATAATCTTCTAAAGTATTTTTTGTTGCCTACTTGTTTTGGTACTTGAATATGGTACATTCGGTACGGTAGTCCAGCACACTACATCTAGACCACTGCGGTCACCGTCAAAGCTTTTAAAGAAATCGCAGAAAGGCGCGCCGAGATCTTTCCTATATATATATATAATATACTTCACCATATGTTCCATTAACTTATAAGAAGCTGAAGCTTATCTAGATTTGCAAGAGAAAAAGAGACTGTATTTCGTTATCGATATACCGGTCAATATGAACGCTCTATGCAGGCGGAAAACTTTTTAAAAGAGATCTGAAGCTACGTAGGTATGTATTTCAACCGCCATTTAACAAGCGGCCTACGTGATGTAATGGTAGGACTAAAGGAGCAATTGGGGATATCCTTTCTGACGTCGAAGTAGCACAGCAAAAAAACGCCTTATTCAGACGATTTGTTATCCATCAACCTCAGCCGTAAGAAACGTTTTCAATGATATGAGGTGCAAAGAAATCTTGAATTAGTTATCAAAAGCTCCCTAACTAATAGCAGCCCCGCTTACCAAACCTGAAAGGATCCAAGAACCCGACACTGATTTCGGAATAAACTATACTGTCGGAGTAATTGCAGCACACAGCACAGAAGAAGTACGGGATAACCTCAAACAGGTATGCCCAAAATAGTTGTATAAAGTGCGGGAGCTCCAGGAGGCAGCAGAAAAAAAAAGAGCTAAAACTTTCAACAAAAGACAGCCTTACGCTAGAAGTTGGTTTCGAAATATTATCTGAAAATATAGAAACAAAGAAGATAGTTAGATATAAGGTAACGAGTGCATATTTAGCATGCGACAGAGAAGGCATTTTAATACGTACCGTATTGGAAACCAGTACCAACAAATAGCTAAAGGAAACAGCTGATGAGCAACGCGGTTCCGAAATGTATGTAAAAATTGCTTTGAGCTCCCAACATATGCACGAACAACAGCTCAGAAGCTTTCCGCCACTTATCGCACCATTTCATGGCCAGCCGTACAGGTAATCACCAAAAGAGCTCTTATTAGAAATATGGGAAGCTATCCTGGAAGATAAGTAGGCGGCTCTGTTGTGACGGTAACAACAGTTTGAAATTTTGGGATGTTTTTCAGTTCACAGCCCAAAATTGTACGTCCAACTCCATCAGTTTAAACTATTTTTATCACCAACGAAGGTCAAATGAACGATGTGGCTCAACAGATGCATCTTTTTTTCGTGAGCCATTGTACTAAGTGTCCGTCCTTATTCAACCAACTGTGAAAGTTTATAGAGTATTTAGTATAAAAGTATGTATTTATGTATATCAATTCTAAAATTTTCTCTGTGTACTATCATCCTATGGTATGAGGTTGTCTCAATGAGCTCCTTGTTGGAATTTCTTGCGAAGTTGTGCGCTGGTTTGCATTTTGAAGTGCGGAAAAGTGCATTTTAATTATGATTAAATATTTAAGTTGAACTGGAAGGGGAATAAATATAGTTATACAGAAACGGAATATAAAAATAATCAAGTGCAAGGCCAATTTATTAAAGGAAGTATTAGATGGTGCACCTCTCTGAGCAGCGTTTTTTCAGCGCATTTGTCTCATCGGAATGTGTGTGGGACGATTGAATATGAAGTTAGACCGCATTTACTAAACAGTTCATTGTGTAACTCCTATTGCATTCACACTTCTATTACCCTTTTTCGGTTGTTGTTGTTGTTGTTGTTGTAGCGATAAGGACACTCTCCGAAGGTTTTAGGGGGAGCTATCGATATTGATGATCCTTTCCGGATATAGATCCGTCCCGTTCCGGTAACAAGCACCATTAAGGTACTAGCACGACCATCTCTGCAACGATATAATATGACCACATTGAACCCTCTAGGACAAAACGCCGCCTCATCCCCTAGTTCCATGAGGAGCTTGGGGTCGCTGGAGCCTCGCCTGGTAAAGTAGATTACGAATGCCGCAATGCAGGTGCAACAAGCTCAGGTGCGCTGGTGGGGTTTTAGTATTTCCGAAGAGCTTCCTTCAACCCTATAGAGACATACGTCAGCACCGATCTTTACCACCGGCTTGATCCCGCTCTACTAAGCGAACGTCGATTTACAATCGTAGAATGGCATGCAGACTTTCAGTAGCCGCTTGTCTACACCAGCTTTGCGGTTAGTTTGCAATCGATTGATATGCTTCGGTATTTAGTACTATGTGGTAGGATTACTTGCAGGCCGTTCAGCTTTGGCGGAGGCCCCATACCTGCGCCAACCGGTTTAGTTGTGGGGTCCTACCATGATTTTACGCATCACACCACATTATTACTCCGCCTAGCTCGACTAATATTTCGCGGTTTAGAAAATAGGACGAGATCCAAATTGTTTAAGAACAAGGCATTTCTCCATTGTTTCTACCACTTCATGCTAATCAGGCCCTTAGATGTCCCCATCAGATAGGCATGTTGAGCCAAATCAAAGGAAAAATAATCACGAAAAATATGGTTGTGACGAATACATGCAGTATGGAATTATATTCTACAAAGTCTTCTGGATATTTTGATTGAGAGAATGCCATCGACTCCAAGTGGTTTTTAAGGCGAGGAGATAGTTATTGTTCAGGCTATTTTCTCTTTTCTTATACCTTGTCAATGTACACTACAGGTGCTTCCTGGTGTGCTGCATCCGTTATTCGAAATGCCGACCACGAGATTGTGCACTGAGCACATGAGTACTTATAAGGTTACAGAAGTTCATGGGTCTCCAACCATTGGTACCGCCGTTAGATATTAATCACGGGGGATGTGCATTTCTCTGCGCTGCTTTCATTATCCATAAATCGTTTCATATCCAAAAACCCCATTTTTCTCTCAGCATTCCAACTATCTATGTGGTTGGTTATGGCTCATAACGGGAACTACTTTATCGTGGATTACTCCTCCTCAAAAACGTCTACGTTTGGGTAAGTACTCCTCGAAACTGCCGTCTCTTCAGTATCTTCATGACGAAGTAGTTTAGTTCGACATTCTTTCATTCATAGTATTGTGCCATTTTCCAAAGTAATGTAAAAGTCCCTTCATCGATTTCTCTCAACATTTTTGCCACCTAAAAATTGTTTGTGACCTTGCTGTTTTAATCGCGTCTGCAGATGTTTACGTGACACCAATTCCATGAATTTTTCGATAAAAAAAAAACAAAGACCGTATTACCGCCTACCGTCCGCTAAGCTCTTGCTTTTGTGGGTCAGTATACTGCTTAAACACCTATATTTTTGTTAGGTTAGTAACGGTCCGTTTAACGTTGACGTATCCATATCATATGATCCAACCAACCTTATGGAAATCAATGTAATTGGTCAATGGTGCCATACCATAACGCTCTAGACATAACCATACCATAGCCAAACAATTGGTTTTTGGTTTTACGCCATATCCATAACCTAAAAATATTTGAGTTGGAGAATTTATTAACTTTTTGTAGATTTTATTTATTGTTTTGGATACGTTTTGACTAAGAGACTTATTTCTTGTGGTATATGTTTGCATTTTCTTCTTTTTTATGAAAATTTCACGATTTCTAGGTTAAGTCTTGGAGCCTGATGCCAATTGATATGGATAAGTAAAAATATGGTTATGACTATGACGTTATAAATATGTCAACTTTGCCAGACCCATAAAGATACATGGCACATTGGTGCTGCATATAATATTGTGACGAATATTAGCAACACTAAGGAATAATATCATCTCAAAGCCAACACTAAGCAGTGACTTGTATGCGCATCAATAAATCAATCATTATGGCTATACATATGTCCATACAAGCAGCGGAGAGTAACGCACAAACACATGCATATATCTGAGATACTCCCAAACGTATGCAATCATTTGTGCAAGAATCACTCACATATACACGCGCATGGGCTGTGAGAGAAGCTACAAAACCGTGTATCTGTAGTTATAGCTGAGAAATTTATAGCTGCTAACTAACTAGAAAATTCTAGAAATAGAAGCGCCTAGAAATGTGTCAACGAGGAAATCAAGCAGTATAAAAGCAGCAACAGTTGAGGCACGGCAAATCAGTTTGATTTAAGCAAGCTATCAGTTGCGAAGTATAAGTGTTATTTTCAAGTAGTCTAATAAAGACCATTTGTTGCATTATTCAATATTGGAGTTATTTATTCAACAGTTTAGTGATTCGAACGTTAGCAGAAGATTTGGAATAAGCGGAATTTCAGTAAATTGGTTCCAATATTATCAAGCTGGTTAGGGTGGGCAACAGCAGCTTCATGTGGGCCTGCTAAAAAATACAAGGCGCGATAGCCTCCGAAAGATTTCTTTTCGAATTTGCGTCGTGCTCTTTTTAATTTTTTCTACAAATATCCGAAACGGGACCTACAGTTTTACGCCGACTCCGAATGGCATCTGCAAGGCAGATGAGTTTATATTGTGACACTCGGAATGTTTGCCAAATCACTGCCGAGGGACGACTCCGATTGGAACAACTTTTTTTCTAATTGAATAACCTTGTTTATAAATGTTTGATCTAGCTTTGTCCGCGGATTGAACCCAGCATCTTCGGTGTGGTAGACGGAACATGAAACCACTACACCACACAACGTGGGCCTACTATAAATAAAAAAAAATAACTAAGTGAAAGGCGCGATAACCTCCACAGAGATTATAGGCCGAGCTTCTCTTCTAATTTGCGTCGTGCTCCTTTTAATTTTCCTACAAATTTGCGGCATCTGCAAGGCAGATTACTTTTAACTGAGAGCTTTTCATGACAGAAATTTACTCGAAGTGCTTGCCAAACACGTTTAGAAAAATTTTCTTCTAATTGAAAGAAATGTTTTTCTAAAATTTTGATGTTGGGTATTATTCGCAGATGCCCCATAATAGTCAGACATTTCTTCATTTCTCCTAGTATATCATTATAATGCTTGGGCCAAATCCAGTTTCCTCGCTCGATCTTGGGCACATTTAGTATAAATCGCTAAAGGAAACCGCCGATGATGGTCTTTCTTGGTCCATCATCCGTATGCTGGGTCCTGCACATCCTCAATCGACTCTTAGGGGTTCTATACAGCTGAAAGTTACTACGCGAGTGTCGGTACGGTTTTAATTCCAACAGCAAATAAAGGAATTCCCACTTTTCTAATATAAGTTATTTAAATAAAACAAGTAAGGAAGGCTAAGTTCGGGTGTAACCGAACATTACATACTCAGTTGAGAGCTGTGGAGACAAAGTAAGGGAAAATCACCATGTTGTAAAAAGAACCTAGGGTAACCCTGGAATGTGTTTGTATGACATGTGTATCAAATGGAAGGTATTAAAGAGTATTTTAAGAGGAAGTGGGCCATAGTTCTATAGATGAACGCCATTAAGGGATATCGCCATAAAGGTGGACCAGGCCTACCTCTAGAATTTGTTTGTACGATATGGGTATCAAATGAAAGGTGTTAATGAGTATTTTAAGAGGGAGTGGCCCTTAGTTCTATAGGTGGACGCCTTTTCGAGATATCGCCATAAAGGTGGACCAGGGGTGACTCTAAAATTTGTTTGTACTATATGGGTATCAAATGAAAGGTGTTAATAAGTATTTTAAGAGGGAGTGGCCCTTAGTTCTATAGGTGGACGCCTTTTCGAGATATCGCCATAAAGGTGGACCAGGGGTGACTCTAAAATTTGTTTGTACTATATGGGTATCAAATGAAAGGTGTTAATGAGTATTTTAAAAGGGAGTGGGCCATAGTTCTATAGGTGGACGCCTTTTCGGGATATCGCCATAAACGTGGACCAGGGTTGACTCTAGAATGCGTTTGTACAATATGGGTATCAAACGAATGGTGTTAATAAGTGTTTTAAAAGGGAGTGGGCCTTAGTTCTATGGGTGGACGCCTTTTCGGGATATCGCCATAAACGTGGACCAGGGGTGACTCTAGAATGCGTTTGTACAATATGGGTATCAAATGAAAGTTGTTAATGAGTATTTCAAAAGGGCGTGTGCCTTAGTTCTATAGGTGATTGCCTTTTCGAGATATCGCGACAAAGGTGGACCAGGGGTGACTCTAGAATTTGTTTGTACGATATGGGTATCAAATGAAAGGTGTTAATGAGTATTTTAAAAGGGCGTGGGACTTAGTTCTATAGGTGGACGCCTTTTCAAGATATCGCCATAAAGGTGGACCAAGGGTGACTCTAGAATTTGTTTGTACGATATGGGTATCAAATGAAAGGTGTTAATGAGTATTTTTTAATAGGGAGTGGGCCTTAGTTCTGTAGGTGGAGGACTTTTCGAGATATCGCCATAAAGGTGGGCCAGGGGTGACTCTAGAATTTTTTTGTTCGATATGGGTATCAAATGAAAGGTGTTAATGAGTATTTTAAAAAGGAGTGGGCCTTAGTTCTATATATGGACGCCTTTTCGAGATATCGCCATAAACGTGGACCAGGGGTGACTCTAGAATGTGTTTGTACGATATGGGTATCAAATAAAAGGTATTAATGAGGGTTTTAAAAGGGAGTGGCCCTTAGTTGTACATGTGAAGGCTTTTTCGGGATATCGACCAAAATGTGGACAAGGGTGATCCAGAATATCATCTGTCGGGTACCGCTAATTTATTTATATATGTAATACTACGAACAGTATTCCTTCCAAGGTTCCAAGGGCTTTTTATTTCGCCCTGCAAAACTTTTTCATTTTCTTCTACTTAATATGGTAGGTTTCACACCCATTTTACCAAGTTTTTTTCTAAAATTATATTTTGCGTCAATAGACCAATACAATTACCATGTTTCATCCCTTTTTTCGTATTTGGTATATAATTATGACATTTTTTTTATTTTTCGTAGTTTTCGATATCGAAAAAGTGGGCGTGGTCATAGTCGGATTTCGGCCATTTTTTACACCAATACAAAGTGAGTTCAGATAAGCACGTGAACTAAGTTTAGTAAAGATATATCGATTTTTGCTCAAGTTATCGTGTTAACGGCCGAGCGGAAGGACAGACGGTCGACTGTGTATAAAAACTGGGCGTGGCTTCAACCGATTTCGCCTTTTTTCACAGAAAACAGTTATCGTCCTAGAATCTAAGCCTCTACCAAATTTCACAAGGATTGGTAAATTTTTGTTCGACTTATGGCATTAAAAGTATCCTAGACAAATTAAATGAAAATGGGCGGAGCCACGCCCATTTTGAAACTTTCTTTTATTTTTGTATTTTGTTGCAACATATCATTACTGGAGTTGAATATTGACATAATTTACTTATATACTGTAAAGATATTAACTTTTCTTTTAAAATTTGAATTTAAAAAAAAATTTTATTAAAAGGTGTGCGTAGTCGTTCTCCGATTTTGCTAATTTTTATTAAGCAGACATATAGTAATAAGAGTAACGTCCGTGCCAAATTTCATCATGATATCTTCAACGACTGCCAAATTACAGCTTGCAAAACTTCTAAATTTCCTTCTTTTAAAAGTGGGCGGTGCCACGCCCGTTGTCCAAAATTTTACTAGTTTTCTATTCTGCGTCATAAGTTCAACTCACCTACCAAGTTTCATCGCTTAATCCGTATTTGGTAATGAATTATCGCACTTTTTCGATTTTTCGAAATTTTCGATATCGAAAAAGTGGGCGTGTTATTGTCCGATTTCGTTCATTTTAAATAGCGATCTGAGATGAGTGCCCAGGAACCTATGTACTAAATTTCATCAAGATACCTCAAAATTTACTCAAGTTATCGTGTTAACGGGCAGACGGACGGACGGACGGACGGACATGGCTCAATCGAATTTTTTTTCGATACTGATGATTTTGATATATGGAAGTCTATATCTATCTCGATTCCTTTATACATGTACAACCAACCGTTATCCAATCAAAGTTAATATACTCTGTGAGCTCTGCTCAACTGAGTATAAAAATTGTTGAGGTGAGTTACTAAACCAAAAGTTCAACAACTATCAAGATAAGCTCGGTCTCCTTAAAGCCACGACATAAAAGCAAAATGTATTTATCCACAGGAAGGTAGAAAGCGTAGGTATATGTTTACGAATGCCTCATGCCAGTTTTCTCCACTCTAATCTAATTTAGTTCTCTGCTTGTCAACATTTTGACGTTTCGGTTTCGTTGCTCCTTCTACAAATGGAAATACTTACATATGTACATATAATAATTCTAACAAATTTTCAAACATACATTATTTCATATAAATATACATACATACATATGTATGTATATATAGGTAAATATGTAAAATATTATATATTCAGGCGTAAACTAGAAAAAATTACAATTGCAACATAAATCCATTTGACTTTATCTGACATACAAATCGAGCATTTCAAAACTTTTTTTCAACAAAAAAAAAGGAATTTTATCCCAAAAATTATACAAAAAAATGTTATTGTAATAAGAAAAAAAATATTTTCACAGCTTAAAACGCACTTTGTGACTGTTGTTTTTTATTAATTATTTTTTGTTAATAATCACATGAATAGCGGCGCGAGGGGTGGGCTACATTAATGGGCACATAAAAACTGTAGCCACCCCTCGCTGGCGATGGTGATGATTATGATGATTGTGATGGCGATGCTAGGTTAAGTTCGACTGGTGGTGACTGACTCCCTGGCTCATTGTGCGTATGTGTACCCAAGCGCGGGCCCCGTCGTCAAGTAACAACGCTAACAAAATGAAGAAAAAAATCATTTTTTAAGCAAAAAACCAATTTAATTGTCAAAAAGCAAGTATTTCTAGTTGAGAAGAAGAAAAAAAGGAGTTAGTGTCAGTACAACTGACTACTGCTGTGATGTGATGACGGCTTGTTATGTTGTTATTTTAATTCCGATTTTTGTAAGTTTTGTGCTCTACATTCTGAACAAAACATTTGACACGCTCATAATTTCCGGGTTAATTTTAATGAAATTTTTCAGAAGTCTTTTTTTTTAATTTTTTTATAAATTTTTTTTCTTTAGTTTCATTTGTCTGTCCCATGCTGGCATATTTCCATATTGTTCAGATTGTTTAGCAACAAAAAAAAATACTCTTCGTTCCAGAAGTAGCAAACATGTATCTACTTGAATAGGTGTCGACAAAAAAAATTATATTGCGCTCTATAAATTTTAATGGAAATGCAGATGTGCGCTTTAAAGGAAGTTAGACTTTTAACATATGTATCATACAAAAAGAAGCGAATAATTCGACGCATGTTGTCTCTGGAAAATACATTTAGGTTTAAGTTCAGTTGAGTACAATGCTCATAACTCTTGACTTGTTACAATTTCTGACAGTTTGAACAATTTAAAAAAAGGGGATGTTCTTGAACAACGCAGAACAGAGAAATCCGTCCGGAGAACAAGGTCGTTTGAAGTCTTGACTCATTCGGCTTTGTTAGGGACCGATACTTCCTTTCAAAAAGGAAAGAACCGATATCGGATGTAAAGATACGGAAATTCAATGCCAAATATCCCCGAAAAAGGTTTCAGAGAAGCTGATCTGAAAATCTCGTTCCAAAAATAACCGAAATTCGCCTCCGAGAATAAGAGTTCGATTCTGAAAGACCCGAGGAAGACCTAAAAAAAAAGAGAGAAGAGTTTTAATTGGATACCTTGGGTAACTCAGCAACTTTGTAGAAACCACACTCAGAGCAAAAAAAACGGGACCTTAACGCTGGGTAAAGATAACTGTTAAACAGTGACAAGTATAGAATGCCATCCTAAATCAACGTCAAAGAAGTCCCGGGGTGGGTTCCAGAAGGGAACGGCGATGATGTGTAAAAAGGGACCTTCGGCATAGATCCTCCAGCATACCTGGCTGCTCAGTGCGGTATGCATCATCTGTTCATCAAAACTTCACCTGCAAGTTGAGAACCATCTTGAAGCAAAGCGTCCGCTCGAATTGCACCCTGGACTAGGAACGCGTAACTTTACCAATAAAACGGACAAAGGAAAATTATTGGGTAAACCCCTCTATTCTGTGACGGACATGGCACACTATCTTAGCACAGACAGGGCACTTGTACTTGGAATATTCGGAATTTTAGTGAGGAAGATTCAGCTTCGCGGTCCGTTGATTTCGGCTTGAATGCAAAGGCCATGCGAATAATACAGTTGCTATGTCAAATAGTAGAGAAAGGACCTAAACCGATGGGAAGTCATGGGCATAGTTATTGACCCTGCAGCCGAAAAATCGAGAAAAGATCCAAAACACAACACAACTCCTTGATAGAGCAGGCATCTAGGAGGGCCGAACACCATAGCACCAGAATATGTGGCTGGATCGCAAAAGCTTGTTCCCAAGCCTTTCCGCCACATAGGAGGGTGACGGAGGATCGGTGACCAAGAAAAGCGAATAGAGTGGCAAGCCAAGGAATATGTTAGTGCTAGAAGTGATGATTCGGAGTTGACAAAGATAGCTAAAAGTAATTTAGCTCGGTATGAAAGCAAAATATTTAGTAGACGATCTTAGTACAGATCAAAACTATCTTAAATAGATATTTCGAAAGGTATTAAATGGTTTCTGTATTTCTGAGCTGGCCAAACCGTTAACCTGGAAAAAATTCGCATTCGAGATGGCTTACTTACGTTAATCGTATACTGCGACAAAGCCTTCTAATCCAAATCCTAACAAACTTGAAAATTCTAATTTACTATGTGGTTAAAGCATACTCTCCAATGTGGTACCTAATCCGGAAAAGCGAGTATTTTGCCGTTCTTGCCCATCCAGAGAATATACTTATCAGTACAATGTTAGAAACTGCTTTCGGGATCTGGTATTAAAAAAAGAAATAACTCTAAAAGAAGAATTCTTAAAGTACCACAAGTCAACTTCGGTGCTAGAGTTTACCTGGAAACCTTGTCCTCGAAATACCCCGTCGGTTCCTCGAAATATTTCAAATGAGAGCCTCAAAATCATGGTGAAAAATAAAAGCTTTGAGGTAGCTGACTCCCTACAAAGGGTAACTGATGCTTCTTCTAGGGATGATTTTTATCAGAATCAGATTGCAATATCGAGCATAAATGCCAAAATTTCGACTGAAATATGTATATGTTTTAAATCCTTTTTTTTTTTAATTTATCAAATAAAGTGATTTATTAAAATTGTTTCTTTGTAATTCGATTATTTTGAATCAAATCTCAACTATGGTTGGCTCATCTCTACGGCAACAGCATACCTTTGTTCAGATTGTCAAAATTTGCGTGTTGGTGTTAGCCGAATGGAATGCAATGAAAACATAAAACTTAACAGTTGTTGTGTGTTGAATGAAAATGTTGTCAATGTGTTGGTTTCATTTTGAGTTTGTCATCTCCTTTTGACAATCCCAGTGAAACTAAAAAAATTTAATCAGCCGATGAGATGAGCCAACTTTATAGTTGAGCCATGATTCTGAATAATAGAATACCTTTTGAATCTAAAATTGTTTCAGCTATAAAGTTTAGGAAGTTTAGGAATGTAAAATAACCAAACTTCAAAGCTTGGTAGAGCACTCAAGATGGCCCCAAACTCTAGTTTTTTACCCTTCTCGTGATCTGTATTCAATTACGCAAATACCTCTTGCGGTAACGTAGCTCGAAAATAACTGAACCCCTTAAATGGCCGGGGCACACTATTGCTCAGGCGGTTTCGGGCCAAATGGTGGACCCATGAACGGATCTTGTATCGGGTGTCGAAGCAAACTACTGCGCACTTTGATGACATCGTGATCGATTTGCTTTCGCGTTTCCTGATAAGAAGACTATAGCTAACTAGGTGCACCCCAATCGTATTCCCACATTTTAACGAATGTGCAATCATTGATCAATTACCACTAATTAATCAGTTATTGTTAAAGAACAAGCGAAAACAAAAGTAATATATACACATTTTAATTAGTAATTATTACTTCAGGATTAAAAGGGCAAACATCTACTTTGCGCTCTCTAGCTATAGACAAACTGAATAATGGCGTTAAAGGCTAAACAATAAAATTTACACAAATCAATAAACACAACGCCCTATTAAGTCAATCTAAATATTTACAATAAATACCAACAATGACTTCGATCAGAAATCAATAAAAAAAGGTGAAAGTGATCGATCACAACAAAATAAAAATATCGCCACAAGGGGAGATCAAGGAAACGGCAACCCGGCAGCCTCAATGTACCTACGGTGAGATATCACGACAAAAACCTTTGTTTTTCCATACACGAAAATAAATGAGGGTAACAAATTTTGTTGAGGGGTGAGTGATGAATGAATGATGAAAAAAAACAATGTTGTGCCGAGCTCGGAAGACCTTTAACAGCACATTGAGTAGAAGTCAGCTCATCATTATGCATTGAGATTTAAAAAATGTATTTGTTCAGAAAAAAAATGTTTAATAGGCTTAAGTTAATTTTTTCTTCTGGTATCATCACTTGTGAATTTGGCTGAACACTTGAATTTGTCAGTTTTTGTGAAAGCGTCTGCCAATTTTGAGGTTAGTTTTGAAGGCCTGGCAGCCGCAAGTCTAATATTGGCATGTGTTGTGCGCATTTAATTGACTTGTTAACTTAATTATAACAAAAAAGAGCAAACAGCCGACAAAAAATTAGGGAGTGCGTCGATAGTTCGTCAAATTTGCAAAAAAAAAAATTGTTTTAAAAAATTGCTCTTTTTTTGTGCTCACCAAGGGTGGCCACAAATTTTTGATGAGCATTTAGAAAAGTGATTAATTTTATTTCTGGGATAAAGAGGTTTATTTGGGTGTTGCCTCTAAAATATTCATTACCCAAAATTTGTTTGTCAAAATTAATCTTTGAATGATTTAATTGACAATTTTAGAATTTTTTTACTTGGGCAATATGAATTGGGACAACATATCATTTTAATCGTGATACTTCAGGCCCACAAGCCTTACCTCTATAAGGTAGATCCAATCTTTCTATGGCCAACTAGATTACATGAAGGGAAGGTTAGTAGAAAGCGCTCTCAACACGCCACAGCGTAAGCAGGAAAACAATTCCACAGATAGTAGTTTTCTCACCTCTTCTGTGAGTTGCCACACTGAATAAGATACTGATAGAGCTCTAACAAAAAGGGAGTGAAGGTATATAGTTGCATAAGCAGACATGTGTTCAGGTCTATTTGTCTCAACATAAATAAAAATTTAGATGAGTAGCTTCCTATGCTACATGTAAGGGTGGTCAAAAGCGTGCTAGGCTAGCTTGAGTGGTAGCGAGGCAAGTGAAGCAAGGGTGTAATTTCGAATAAGACCGATCTCAACCCAGGATAAGTCCTTCGGAAATGCTATGTAATGTCACTGCTTGGTCCAGGGCGAGAAAGTTGGCCGGTAGAGCATGAGACTCGCAATCTCAGGGTCGTAGGTGCGTGCCCCTTCTTGGGCGTCACAGTAATGTTGGGCAGAGAAGGGCGGCGATTGGGCATGGTGGTAGCACGACTGAGGCTCGTTGGCATTGACTCGCTATTCTCACCACCTTACGCGAGCTACAGTCACAAAAACAAAATTATGCATTGCATACCTAGATGGAAAATGTATAGGGACTTGTAAGAGATAAAACAAAATAAAAATAAAAATAAAAGCCGGAGAAGACCGTCTATAACAGGTTGAGTCATCCAACCCCTTTTATTCATGGACAACTTGAGCTCCACTTTGACTCCGATAACCGAGTTGAGTTTCCTAATCCTGAAGCTCGTCCGTCTGTTAATATCGGGCCTAAATAATTGTCCGTCAGTCAAGTGGCAACCCCTAATGAGCCGGGAAAGAAATACTTTCGTCTAATTCTGGTAAACTCTGGAAAGCCAAGCATCAGGTATATCGGTGATTTCACGTCGTCCTCCCCCATGCAATCACCATTGATAGATAAGCCTTGGAGAACCCAATAATTTCATCAGACCGCCTGTCATCACCTTCTGGCCAGAAGTATCTCACTTCCCTGCGAGAAGTAGTGTCCGCCCCTACTAAAGTCTGGAAAACCAGCTAACGAAGGTGAGTCATATCGACCGATAACACTCTTTTCGCCAATAGCGAAGACATTGGAAACCGTCCCGCTCCCTCCCCTGTGAATCTTCGCCTAGCCACCCATTAACATGGCTTCCGCAAAATTCAAAGCACTACCATCTCGCTAAACCTCATAAAGCGCTATCGAAATTTTATCTTAAGTACATAAATAAAATTCTCAAGTCCCTTGCCGCAGTACTTGCGGAAAAGTTAAAAAAAAACCTTGCTAGAAACATACAAAGCCGCAGACATGTCAAAATGCTGCACTCAGAACTGCTAAGGGATATGACCTCTGAAACCTACATAGCGAGCACTCGAAATGCTGAACATACAAGGGAGTTAAGGGTACATCTCCATAAGCACTTTGATGAGATCCGGCACCTGCTCACACAGCCGTTTGATCCAGACGAGCATAAGCAGACATTAAGCAAAATCCACACAGAATCAGTAAACGCCTTCGCCAGGACGCACATGCTGAACCCTGAAATTAATATACACTATCCTACTCTTGCAGAAGAAGAAAGCACACTACCAAGGGAGACTTGAGTCACCCAACCCCAACTTCGTTCTGGATACTGTAACAGGCTAAACTTTTACTTTTCCTTTTGTATGTCCTGCATGCGATATGTCCCCACGTGGCATTCCCCCCCCCCCCCCCCAGCGGGTTAGGGGGTCAGAATATACTCGCGGTAGGTGTGCGAGTCTTAAGAGGCGACTAAAATACCAGATTCAATGGGTGTGTAGCGTAACCCTTTAAGTTATAGCTCCTCCAAACCCAATTGTCAGCCTCACCCATCCGCAGCGAATCCTGTTTCACTACTCATGGAACTTGGTGGTGTGGAGGGAGGGGATGGCCTGAAGGTTTAATGTGGCCACATAAATCGTTCCCGAGATGGTCGGGCTAGCACCTTAATGGTTATGTGGGTACCGGATCTGTATCCGGCAAAGGACTCTTCCCAAAGCCTTCGGGGAGCAACCTTATCGCTACAACAACAACAACAACACCAACGATCTTTTCAATTGTAGTGTGGAACGTACGCCTCTAACACCAACTTCGCTATGGTCCACCGCTGTTGAAACTGCTAATTTCCTTGGACACACGTTAGAGGACTTTGATGACAATTGAAAAAACGTCGCAACGTAGTAGACTTGAATTTTTTTCACAAAACGTAGTAAATCTGCTATGATCGTAGTAGACTTTAAATAAAACGTGGTGACGTAGTGTATTTAAATATGTTTTTCTCCGAAAACGTAGTATACCTACTACGGTCGTAGAGATCCTAAATAAACCGTAATTTCGTTTATTTTTCAAAAACGTAGTAAATATACTACTATTATACTAGATCCTAAAAAAGCGTAGTAAATTTTAATTTCTTCACAAGACGTAGTAAGTCGACTTTAACTAAGCTCTTATTCGATTCTAAATAAAACGTAGTAACGTACTAGCTATAATTTTTTTTTTTTACAAAACGTAGTAAATCTAGTAGAAGTAGACTCTAAAAAACGTGGTGACGTAGTGTTTTTAAATTTTTTTCTTTCGAAAACGTAGTATATCTACTACGGTTGTAGAATCCAAAATAAACCGAGGCGAAGGAGTAGGTTTCTTTTTTTTAATGTAGTGAATTTACTAAAATCGTAGTAGATCACAAGAAAGCGTAGTGAGAAAACGTAATAAATCGACTACAATCGTAGCGTATATATCCGCTTTAAACCAGCAAATCATTTATTTAGCTAAAATATTTTAAATTTATTTGCAAATCATTATTTCTATCCCACAAGCCCAGTAGAAACGTCAAAGAAATTTAGGAGACAGTGAAAATGAATGCGTCATGGAACAACCAACGAACCGGAAGTTCAAACAAAATATAAAAATAGCAAACGCCCCAACGGACCGTCATAATTGCGGTTTGGTATATTTGCTATTTCTTTTTTTTTTTTTTTGTTTTAAGTAAATACAATACAACCACAATCATCTCATTCCATGCTGCTGAGCCATAAGGCAATCCAACTAAACCTACCTGCCTTCACGCAGCCAGGTCCTCCAATCTCACTTCCATTTCCATATTTAAAATATGCTAAATTAAAATGGCGTAAAACGAACTCGGGAATATTGCATTTCCTTAATTTTGCAATTATTGCGGTTATTTATTTGCAAACCATCAAAATGTTTGGTATGATGGAGGATGAAGTTACAAAGAGAGTGCCACTAAATCTTGAAACGCTAAGCATGGCTTCTGATTTGTAAGCACCGATTAGAAATTCCTTATAATATTGTATATTATACAAACTTATTACAAGAAACAGAAATTCTCAGTGGACTTTTGCTGACATTTGCTATCCCCAACTGTAATCAAATTATGTATGCGACTATGTAATTAGAAGTAGTCTGCACTTTGGTCACACTGCATCAGGGGCGTAGCGACGGGGGTGAGGTTTTGGGGGTTTAAACCCGCCCCCCCTTGCCGCAGGATCATTTCATTTTTTAGGTCGTTACAATTCAAATATTTGATGTTTTTATGTCTATGTTAATAAATTTCTTTATAATTCTGCTACGTATTTACTTTGTTGATGATATTATATTTTTAATATTCAAGCATATGTATGTACGAAGTGAACACTTATATTTTAATCATATTCTGTTTCATAAAAATTCTGCAATTTGTTAAATATACAAATGTACATGTTAAGTTTTACTATAATTTCATAAAGAAGTTTCCTTGTAAATTTGCCTAACGACCACCTACATACATATCAGAGAACAGCAAAAATCGAACACAAGAACGTTCGATTACATTCGGCAACATGATCGTGTTCATTGATCCAACTTGCTTAAGCGGGAGTCATTGGTGCCGTATATCGTATCGCTGTAGTCGTATCCCTAACGTAATCAGCTTTTTATCGTTACGACGGTAAACCAAAAACCAATTGGTTGGCTACGATACGGTTACGACCTTAGCGGCACCAATAATCGATTGCATTGATTCCCATAAGGTTGGTCGAATCAGCTGTTATAAGGTTACCGATAAAGCACCAATGTCTGCAGCTTTAAACGAACATAATCGACATTGATTTAAAATCAACCAACTTATTGCATGCGTGAACATAATCAATTCAGGCGTTTGCTCGTTTGCCTCAACCGCGATTACATTCATCGGAATGAAAAGGCAAATATGAAAACTCCATGCGTCTGAATATTTGCATGATTCTTCTGCCCTTACGTCGCGGTGACAAGCTACATATAAACATTGCTTACGGTTTTGTTTGTTTGCCGAACTTAACGATACTAACTCTCGTGCTTTGCTTTTATTCTCCGCATTTAAATAATACTAAATTTTTTCGAAGTATACATTTCCTATTGTATGTAATATCTGTAATGTAATAGCAGGCTACATACCTGGGCGGCATCGTGCGGCCTCAACATAAACCCTAGCAAAACAGAACTGATACTGTTCAGTAACAGAACGAAAATGCCAACATTTCGACTGCCCTCACTAGATGGTACGGAACTCTCGCTCTCAACTAGAGTTAAATTGGAAAAACAATATCGAAAAAAGGGTAGAGAAGGCGTATATCGCATACTACTCGTGCAAGAGAATAGTCAGCAGAAATTGGGGACTAAGGCCAAAACTCATGATGTGGCTCTATACGGCGGTCATAAGGCCTATCCTGACGTACGGAGCCATAGCATGGTGGCCTGCCCTGAACAAGCAGTACAACACTAAAAAACTAGACAAAATACAAAGGGCAGCATGCGCAGGGGTAACAGGTGCACTTAGATCGTGCCCGACGGACGCACTAAATGTTATACTTAACCTGCTGCCACTGGCCCTTGACACCAGATATACAGCGATCAGCACAGCCATCAGGCTAAGGGAGTCTGGATGCTGGCCAGAAAAACGATATGGCACAGTAACATCCTAACAAGGCTCGCCGATGTGGATTCGACAACAGATTACCTCTCAAAAATACGGATCTTCGACAGAAATTACAAGGTGCAGATACCCTCTAGAACGGATTGGTCGGCCGACAAATTTGGCAGGGAGGGGTCACCTCACTCTACACTGACGGATCCAAAATGGACTGCAGCGTCGGCGCAGGTGTCTTCTCCAACCAACTAAATGTCGCAATCCCCATCCGCCTTCCAAACACAGCCAGCATCTTCCAAGCAGAGCTGCAAGGAATAGAGAGGGCCTGCATCTTCCTGCTGCAGAACCGGATAGACGGTGAGGTAGTCATATACTCCGCAGGCAAGCGGCGCTAAAAGCGCTAGAATCACCGTACACATCCTCAAAAGGCGTCGACAACTGTAAGAGGGTGCTACGTGAAGCAGCTAACTATGCAGTTATCACACTCAGCTGGGTACCCGGCCACAGGAACATTGACGGCAACGAAAAAGCGGATGAAATAGCAAAGGCGGGAGCATCGTTAGACATCACAGAAGCAGTCGCGGTGCATCGACCACTCACATCAATTAAAAGAGACATTCTCACCTATCTTAGGAAAATAGCAATCCGTGATTGGTACTAAATTATTTAACTTAAAAAAAAAAATTTTTTAGTCCCCCCTAAGGAAATTTTCTGGCTACGCCCCTGCACTGCATCATCATCAATTTGAAGGCATCTTAATGTGCATTCTCTTATTTTACTTATCTTAAGTAGAGTGCTCTTGGGAGCGAACATATCCCAAAGGTTTGCCTATTAAATGTCAGCATCCTCGTTAAGAAGCCATATTTAGCTTATTTTGGCGCACAAAATCTTTCAACACTCTGCTTGTCCGAGTAAATTTATTGCAACTGCGGTGATGCCAAAGTCACGAAATAAAAATCCTTGAGAAAAAATTGTTAGGAACAAGTGCCTTGTATGGTGGTGTGCGCCAGGGATGAGTGATTACGGATGTGAATTATTTCACAACTATTTTCTGTCAAAGGGGACCTTTAAAAATAAGTTATAAAATCATAACCCATTTCGCCTTCTTGGCTTAAGATCTCGAGAGGATAAGAATTCTTTCTTCCAATAAGGGCATATACCTTAAATTTCCGGACCCTTTTAAAGGATGTTACCAATGGTTGATGTCCTCTTGAAGGCAAAAGCAACATAACCGCCTTATTGGAAACGCATTGAGTAGTGCAAGGCAGAAGAATAATAGAACCTTCCAGCGTACGCCGCAATGGCTGGAAAAAAAACTTTCTTCTAATTGAAAAAACTTTTTTCTAAAATTTTGACGTTGCTTTGCCCGGAGCGTGAGCCCAGGATCTCTGGTGTGGTAGACGGAGCACGCGACCACCACACCATGGTGGCCGATTTGACGAAATCCTTACCACAAATCCCTGACGAAGGAATATAAATTCGCAGTGCGAATATAATGAACTGAGAATGGCAATTTTACGGTCGAAAAATCACAAAGCGCCAGGAATCAATGGACACCGGCCCAACTTTTCAAACAGGGAGACGAAGAGTTTGTCAATAGCGTATGCTTCAAATTAAGTGTGCTCTGCCATATTCCATAAGAAAGACCGTCCCGCAAAAGCGGGCCACCAAATCCGCGTGCTAAATATCGCATATAAGGATCTCGCTAGAATAATGTATGTAAGACTGAATCCCATAGTCGGCAAACGGATTGAACGTTATCAATGCGGCTAGTAAGTCTACTAACGATAAGGTGTTCACTACAAGCCAAGCCCTGGAGAAAACCGACTGTAAGTGATCAACACCCACCACTTTTTTGTCGACTTCGGAAGATGGGATATCCCTTTGAGTATGCGACAAAAAGGTTTCCAAAAGATTTTTGGCCCTTTGCATTATCTTAGCTGCGAAAAAGAGGTCCATTGATTATCTCTATAACGAATAAAAGTACACGGCTTCGATGAATAGGTCATGTTTGGTAAAGGAAAAATACGATGCGGCCTAGACTGTATTGCCAACGACACATGTGACTTGTTTCGCACCCGCTAAAAATGCCCGACTCTTAAACGCCAGTATGGTGATGATAAAGAATTGTTAGAAGAAGAAGAAGGTTAAAATGAAACAACTTTGTTAAATTTCATTATTCTATCGCATCCTGGCCAATTTCACTATTAGTTCCTTTGTACCCTAATACTTAGCAGAGTGTAACGGATATGCGCAGTCTTTTTGCTGGATATGGGCCCCGAACGATACGGAACTAACACCTCTAGATACCTGCCTGTTTATGGAAGTGCTAACTTTGCTCCTAGTAACACAAAGTACTGACTAGGCCTCAGTAAGCGGAGATCTGCTGAGATATTGCCATATTTAAAACAAGCAAGAATGGCACTGTCTTCATACCTTTCATGAATGGGGCTGAACAATAATCTTATCCCATTCGTAATATCCAAACAATCGGATTGTATAAGATATAAAATATATAGTAAACAGATGTACATACCTAAGTGATCATTAAGATAAATAAAAAATAGGTAGGTACTTTGTGTGAGAATGCAAAGTTTCACGTTTTTTGTGGTCTGCATGAAATAGCTATGACCATAAATCACTTATCTCAACAATATATGACGTAAACGTAAGTATTTAATGAAATTTAGCCGTTCAAAAGGGGACAGGATTGACAGTTTATATGGGGTATATAATATATATACCACCGACCTCTATGAGTTTCTTAGACAACATTATATGCTATAAAAGCACTTGATGAAATTTGAAGGTTCTAGCTGTGGCGGCCACCGTGGTGTGATGGTAGTGTGCTCCGCCTACCACACCATATGCCCTGGGTCCAAACCCCGGGCAAAGCAACATCAAAAATTTTAGAAATAAGGTTTTTCAATTAGAAGAAAATTTTTCTAAGCGGGGTCGCCCCTCGGCAGTGTTTGGCAAGCGCTCCGGGTGTATTTCTGCCATGAAAAGCTCTCAGTGAAAACTCATCTGTCTTGCAGATGCCGTTCGGAGTCGGCATAAAATCATGTAGTTTCCGTCCGGCCAATTGTTGGGGAAAATTAAGAGGAGCACGACGCAAATTGGAAGAGAAGCTCGGCCTTAGATCTCTTCGGAGGTTATCGCGCCTTACATTTATTTATTTATTTTTATACGACCGATCTCATCCATTTATTTAGACAACAATATGTGCAATTTTCAAAGGATTTGGTAATGTTTGAAGCTTCAATCTGAGAAATTGTGGAAGATATGACAAAAATCTTCTTTTCTGAAATATCGGTTGTATGGGGGATATATGCTATAGTGGTCCGATCCGGCCGGTTCCGACAAATGTCTAATCGGACACCTAAATACACCTTTGCTCCAAATTTTATCAAGACATCTCAAAAATTGAGGGACTGGTTTGCATACAAACAGACAGACGGACAGACGGACATGGCTAAAGCAACTCAGCTCTTCATCCTGATCATTTAGGTATACTTATTGGTCGGTCCATCTATTTTCCTTCAATGACTTACAATTTTGAGATTCGAAGTTAATATACCATTTCATTTTCCTGAAAGGTATAGAAAATATTCTGAAAATAACGAATTGGCAACGCTGAAAAGCTAGCACTAGCCATTGCTATTATCCGAAAAATAATAAGAAAATTAAAAAAATCAGTATTTCTCAGAGGGAAATCTTTTCAATTACAATTCATGCAGATGGTTGCGTTTCGTCTTTAACGTTCGTTTAGGTGTCATTTTTTTTTTTAATTCATGCTCTTCGAGTTCACCATAGTGAAAAATATTGTCCTTATGGCGTTGCTTCCTTTGATTTTACTATAGCTCCTCCTAAACAACCGCAGTATTTTTATAAGAGTACATTTTTCAAATTTTTTTCGTTTTGCTCTTCTTCCTGTTGACAAACTATGTACGTATGTACATTCGAGCGTCAGAACCAACGGCACAACGCGAAGGAGTTACCTTTTCCACGTCCTTTACTCATAGCCAAAAAGCCACAGAAGGAAGTGAAAAATCTGCTTTGGTAAATTGGATGAAAAACCAAAAAAAAACAAAAACAAAACAAATAAAGAACTGAATGTGCTAAAAATTAGTCAAATATAAAAGTATGAAATTCTTTTGAGGTTTCTTACAGAGATTGTGGTGACAGTTAATTTGCTGAAGGTGTAATCAAAGAAAAATATTTCTATGGAGCACAGAGTAGAGGCGATCAAAAATGCTCTTTAAGGTTTATCACATCGATGTTTAGCTATGACAAAAAAAATAGTACCAGCGAAATCGTAGCTAATATAGAGATCGAACGAATGCCAATTCGGAGCACCAAGGCATATAAAGCCTTCCTCTGCTTTTAAATAAGGCTGTCGATAGGACCATTATTGAACAGTCATCCGCTTCAGAAAAAATTCTAACTCCTTTTGGTTAAAAAGAGTTCCGATACGTAGAAATGAAACCATTGTGAGGATGGGACACTAACTTGCGGCAGCTCTTCTTAAATCCTTCTTCATTTATATTTTTCGCTTTTGAAAATGAGTTTTGGCTTTGGCAAATAATATTAGAGCAACATCAGCAGCATTGTAAAGATTGGGTATAAGCTCTCCAAGTCGTTGAACCCAATCGAGGCTTCATACTCCCTTTCAGGCGAACCTAACGCTTGCGAAAATAGTTTTAGCAAAACTACTAAACCGCGATAGTACAATCCTGTTTGTGATGACGACGGTGAATATCGAAAGAGATGTAATGCCGAGCTGTAGTACCGGCCAAGAAAGAAGTCAATCGCAAAGGAACAGAATGGCCTACACTGAGTTGGGAGAAACAGATGGAGGAAGAATTGATGTCTTTTGGTGCACCCAAATAGTGTAAGTTATGGCGAAATAGGTCGTTGTTACAAAACGACCAAAATCTCGTAGGGAGTTAAGCCCCAATTAAGGATGATGATGTTTTCAAATTTCATAGATAACTTTTGAATTGCCGGTAACTTTGAAGAAAGCGATATTTCCTAAAGGTTTAGAAAAAGCGTGGTGTGTAAAAAAGCTTCCGGCAGGTCGAGTGCACTTAAATCATCCCGTTTTGATTCAGCCCACAATTTATATAACTGCTGTGGTGGTGCAGTGCATATTGCGAAAGCGGTGCTAATAATTCGCTGAATCGTCTCTACGGTTTTCACGAACGGCGTTAGTGGGGATATAAGTCGATATGACTCCCCATCTGATTACTTAGATTTCAGTAGGAATTTTACTCCTACCTATTTTACATAAACCGAGAGTTAAAAAGGTGGGCAGAGACAGTTTGAAGGCTCTTGTTTGGAAGCCATCCCCCTCACTTCTCTCACCCCTATTGTGTTGATTTTCAAGCGGTGCGTAAATTTGATGTTTGACCTACGCAACCGAGGGCACAAAACGAACTGTCAATTTAGCTACCCTTTTAAGGAAGGTGCTCTTACTAAAAAATTATGAAATCCGGCAAGACCAATAAAAATCCATGTTGTTGTTGTAACCGTAAAATCGTTCCCCACAGGTTTGGCGCAGTTTTACGAATATTTATTTATTTATTTATTTAAGCCAATTAAAAAAGAATCTTATAGGCTAATTATAAAAGTGTAAAGTAGTTAATAATATATAATAATATAAATTACCTTACTTATAAAAAGTGTTTAAAATACTCAGAAAGCCTTCTTTCGAACAAGAAAAATCTATCTCACAAAATTTAGAAATTCTATTGAACTCAATTAAGGCTCTAGTAATTGGAGCATTCCGCGCATAAAGAGCCCTGAGAACACCAATATGAAAAAACTCAGAAGCACGAAGAGCTCTAGCCGGTATATTAATGAAAATCCTCTCCAAGAGCACAGGGCAATCAACAACCCCACGTAACAAATCGAAAACGAACGACAACGATAAAATTGTCCTCCTGTCCTGCAATGATTTTAAGTTGATCAATAAGCAACGAGCTTTATAAGTCGGGACAGGATCCGAGAAGCGCAGACTGCGTAATGCAAAGCGTACGAATACTTTTTGGATTCGTTCAATTCTTGCAACATGGCAGGAATAATACGGAGACCAGATGAAACAAGCGTATTCAAGTTTGGATCGCACAAACGCAGAATATAAAAGCTTTAGCGTATACGGGTCACTGAAATCCAAGCTATGACGCCTAACAAAAGCTAGCATGGCATACGACTTAGCAAT
Organism: Eurosta solidaginis; assembly: GCF_040869045.1. NCBI lineage: Eukaryota > Metazoa > Arthropoda > Insecta > Diptera > Tephritidae > Eurosta > Eurosta solidaginis. The sequence continues at coordinate 239,750,540 of NC_090323.1, forward strand.
GCACACATTAATATGACTTGAAAACGAAAACTTCGTGTCAAATATTACACCCAAGTCCTTAATTTCACTAACCCGCAACAGGGGCGAGTTTGATATTTGATACACGGTATCAATCAAGTTGACACGCTTCGAAAAAGTTATTTGAAAGCACTTTTTTAGGTTAAGTGATAACCGATTATTATTACACCAGTTACTAAGTTTATCCAAAGCTTCTTGCAACAATACCGCATCATGAAGGCTATGAATAGGCAAGTATATCTTCAGGTCATCTGCATACAGCAAGAATCTTACTTTAGAGAAGCAAGAGCGAATATCATTAATAAACATGACAAAAAACAGTGGACCCAGGATACTACCTTGTGGAACACCGGAGGAAGCAACGAATGGACGAGACCTAACACCATCAACTACAACCATGCAGCGACGCTTAAATAAGTAGGATTCAATCCAACTCAAAAATACTGAGTGAAAGCCCAAACAGGCTAACTTTTTTATCAAAACAACATGGGAAACCCGATCGAATGCCTTGGAAAAGTCAGTATACACAGCGTCAACCTGATATCCTGCCTGAAAAGCTGCAAGGCAGTCATCCGAGAAAATAGTCAGATTAGACACAGTTGAACGTCCTGGAAAAAATCCATGCTGCTCAGGACACACAAAATTCTTTACACAGAAACGTAATTTATCTTGGATGATACATTCAAAGAGCTTCGCAATGGTGGACAGTTTTGAAATAGGCCTATAATTAGTAATATCATTTTTATTGCCGCTCTTGAAAATAGGTGTAATGAATGCTACTTTCCACGCATCAATAAAAGTACCTGTAGATAACGAATTATTAAAAATTAACAACAGTGGATAGACTAGGGAATCACATTGTTTAAACAGAATTGCAGAGAACCCATCGATATCGGTAATAGTCGACGTCTTAATATGAGCAGTCCTTTGCCAGAATGAATACAGTACGCTCCGGTACTAGCTTCTTCTGGTATTAGCCCGACTGGCGCCTGGCCATTTTACACACTGTGACGAATATCACCATCTCTAAGGATATTAAATAAAGGCACAACACCATTTAAGCAAGCTACATAAACACATTAATCATCATGTACACACATACATACAAGCAGCAGAGAGATACTCACAAACGCATGTCGTCATCAGCTACTACTTCGCTCACATATACACACACATATGGTTACACACTACAAATACATGCGCGTATGGTTGGTGACCAGGTAGAGGATTCTAGAAGAAGAAACGTTTAGACATTCGGGTAGAGAGTATAGAAGCAGCAGAAGCTGAGTAGTCCGTAATCAGGATTTAAGCACGCTATCAGTTGCGAAGTGAAGTTTAATTGTGAAGTACTTTCAAAGTAGTCTAATAGAGACCATTTTGTAATACAGAGTGTTTTATTCAACAGTTTGGCGATACGAACGTAAACAGAAGGTTGCAAATAGGCCGAATTTCACTAAATTCGTTACAATATCTTGTTTTTTTAACCTTTGGGTGTATAGATTGTAGTCACGTCATATGACAAGCATGCTTTATAGTGATTATATTCTAAGCTGCTTAACCTTTTGCGTCACTTATTTCAGTTCGCCATTCCGAAGTGGCTAAGCTCCCCCAGCGGGTTAGGGGATTAGAATATACCCGCGATAGGTATGCCTGTCGTAAGAGACGACTAAAATATCAAATTGATTCTGGTGGTTGCGTAGCACAACCCTCTCAAGGGGTTGCCAGCGCAATATATACCTTCTCCAACCCAATTGTCAACCTCACCTACCCGTGGCGAAATCTGTTTCATTAACAGCCGGGGCTCTGGCGACCCCAAGTTCCTAATGGAACTAGGTGGTGCGGAGGGCACGATGGCCTAGAAGTTTTAATATGGTCATATAAATCGTTCCCGAGATGGTCGAGCTAGTACCTTAATGGTGCTTTGTTACCGGAACGTACCGGATCTATATCCGGCAAAGGACCATCAACATCGGTAACACTCCCCAAAACCTTCGGGAGTGTCTTTATCGTTAATACAACAACAACAACAAGTGGCTAAGCTCTCTAGCGGTTCAATTAGAATCAGTACGTGTAGGTATTCCGTTAAAAAGTTGCACATTCATGCCATTCTGCGCCACGTTTGACGTTTAAGACTACGAAAATTATATGAAAACTCAGCGTCAGTCTTTGTTTTCGGACTCATTGAAATATGTACATATGTTCTTTATTCCTAGCTTCACGGAATGTGTATATTTTGGCTGCTCTAGGTAGTGTTCCAAGTTGATATTCGCACTACTATGTTAAAAAATACCAACGGCTTATACGCAAGGAGGACTGTGGACTGAATAATAGCTTTCACTGCTGGGTATCTACCTACACATACGAATTTACATACATACATATGTACAATAATCATACAAAGGTAGTTTGGTTTTAATAAGCCTCTAAGCATATTTACACTATTTTTAAATATTTTTTAAAATCTCTTTCAGTTAGCTGCACATTCGTACATCGGTCAGTACGCACATCTGTCCTGTAAGCATGGTAAGAGGTATGACCATCAGATAGGAAACAGCATCAGCGTATGGGGTTGGAGAATCTCGCGGTGTGCTTTAATCCTTTTACTCTGTGCAGACTGTACGCCTGTCAATTCGCTGTGGGATAATTACACACGGAATTTCATTGTTTAGCGCGCTGGCAGTAGTAGTTATTTTGATGTCAGCCCTTTCAACTTTTATGTACAATCAGCTCATTTTTTGCGCATTTATATGTCCGTGAATTTCTTCTATTTTTCCATCATTCCGAAAGGGCGAATACCGCACTTAAATAAGCAATTACAGACCAGAGGACAAAACTCATATAAAAAATCCAAAAAAATATAAACGACTGGTAGAGTGGAGTATTATATACCCAAATGTGGGATTAACTTATCAGCTGACGTTAAAAATTTGTTTAATAATTTAATAATTTGGGAAAAATTTAAACAACGTGACATCAGCACGGACAAGGCGACAGCTGTTTCGATTATACCTTGTAAATCTCTTCAAAGCCTTTTCTCCCGGGAGTGGGATTTGAACCCGCACTGCTACGATGGTTGAAGTGTTCCAAACGTATTCAGCCACGTCATGCCTTAGTTGTTGTAAACCTTATCCCAATTGCCTTCTTTTGCATATTTTCTTTATACACTGGACATACTTCGTATGTCATCATGTGGTAAAGTTGTACGTTGGTAAGGCGGTTTCAAAGAAAGTTGGCGTTGTTGCTTTTGTTCTATTTATAGAACTACAACGAATTAACCAATGTTGTCTATTTGTATGGGTTTAAGCGGGGATTGCTTGTTGATCTCTACGTTACTTATCAAAGAAGAGCGAAGGGGCCTTCATAAATCCTATAAAGGAGCGAAATAAGGCGTACAACTCGGTATGATCACTACTAGGTTATCTCCGTGAGAAGAGTAAGAGTCGATTTATCTCTGCTGATGCCCAAAACTGCATATAAGATGACTTAAATTTCTTGGAGTACAGTTTTTCTACAGTATGTGCGAGAAAGGTAAGGTGTTCCTTTCGCTCCTACTTATATTCATAATGTAATACAAGAGGAGTTTCTACTCAAAATGTCTCCGAGTGTATCCGTTCCCATGCACACCCCTCAACTTAACTTTATCTTGGTCCTGGTAAAATTTCTATGACTGTAAACTACGCAGACGGGATCGGTTCTGCTTACCTTAATGATGCACGCTTATTTACGTTAATGAGAACCCTGAGTTTGTCACATTTAGTTCACGCACTTTTCAGCCTTACTTGAATTTAAGTAGGATTGGCAGGCAATCAAAGGAATCAAAGAAAATTTGTGTGGAAATGGTGCCAAGTTATGGAGAGGACTGCCGTCATACAGAAAGTGGGTGGAGCGATTTCTTTTCATGCTCTCGATCTAAGGTTTGATTTCTACTGCAGGCAACTCGCCTGTTGTCTTTCCGCCATAAAATATTGGCATCGAAAATTTGTATGGTGGAATTTACTTATGATCATGTAGTTGGATGACCTAGTAGACAAATGAATGGGTAAGAAGAAAATAAATAGAAATGGACAAGCACATATTTCAGTTTGGTTGAACGGTCGGTCAGTGAGTTGCACTCACCTGAACGTTTTACGGGCGAGCGGGAGGCTGAACGAGCACACAGACGAATCTGTATAGATAAAGGTGGGCTAAGGAACCTGCAACTAGGTGTACTAGATGTACAGATAAGAAGACGGAAGGACAAAGTATTGAAATTGCTAGCCTCTAAGATTTGTCATAAAATGTCTCCTCCTGACACCTGTACACCTTCTACGAAGTAAGAATAAACCAACAAGCAGTTCTGGCGGCGTGCCACTGACATTCTATTGTGCAGCCACCAGCAAATCACAATAGATGCCAACTATAGAATAAAGAAATCCAACAACACATAAGGCTTATTTACGTCAAATATCGTTCGATGAATACCACTATGGGAGCTGAATCACCACCTATCTCAGAACAAGAACGTAAGTTGCTCTAAACATCCCACTATACACAGACACAATTCCGCTAAGCATAGGGTTGCACTAAGCCAATTCAGAGTAGATAAGAGGTGCCACTTCCTTTAATAATAAATTAATTTTATTTTGATGGAGTTGTTTGAAGTGAAAAGTAAAGTCCTCTCTCGGCAAACGAAACTCATGCTCCAGAAATCACTTATCGTAACCGTCCTGTTATATGGTACAGAAGCATGGGCCATGCCAACATCAGATGAGGCGGCTCTGAGAGTGTTCAAGAGAAAAATTTTATGAAAGATTAACAGGTGGAAAACGATTTGAAGTCCCTTGGTGTCACCAATTGCCGCTAGTGAGCCCAACGACGGCCACAACCGTTTAAACGGTTAAGCGCCAACTAAGTAAGTAAGTCAGTATTTGAGTGTTATAAATATTCGTCGAAATGTTGGGGAAACTAAGTCATCAGAAAGAAGAGAAATGGTAATGGTAAAGTGGACGAACTGTGGCAAGCAAAACTCTAAAAGTAACGGTCTAAAACGTAACGGTGAACCGTTGGAATTAGAAGATGATCAGTTGCCTAGTGTCCAAAACGATCGGTGAAGTTACATGATGGTAAGTCCCATTGACTGGTGGGTATGGGATGGTAACCGGTCAATAGCATAGCGGAAAGTCATTTATCAGTGGCACTGGTAAACGTGGAAGCGGTGGATGGTTGACGAAGATGGTAGTGGATAGTATATAGATGAAATAACAAGGTGGATAGAGCGGGTAAATGACGAAACGGAGAGTCGTGGTTCGGCTGAGGAGATCTAATAATGATGACAGAATAACTGGTGGTCAAAGAGTGGGCGATGTGGACAACACACCAAGGATAAATTGATGCCGCGATTCCTCCGCAATGGGCTCACCACATGTTTTTAGAAACAAAAAACAGCTGATAATCAAAGTTATCGACCCACGCTTTTCTTAATTTCGCAAGCACAAATTAGTACACTTTCATGCAAGTCATGATAAAACGTTTGAGTAGTCTAGCAGCTAGCAATTAAACCAATTATGTCGTAATGCGCACTGAATGCAAAAAATCGCCCTGATGATTCCCTTGTAAGTGACGATCCAAAGCTTAACCCACTTGCGTGGTCTTCTAAGAACGACTCCGCCCTGCAAAATCGTTTACGCGGTTAAGCACCAATTAAGTGGGAAATGAAGGATGATGAGATGAGCTTTTGCCTAAACGCGGTTAAAATATTTCAGTCTCGCCTCATGCGTATCTTCGGAGTATTTGTCCAGAGGCGAGATCGCTCTTATTTGAAAATATGTCTTTGCTAGGCAATGATTTTCTACGTATTTGTAGCCTACAACACAACTGGCTATAAATTAAAGGATTAGCAAAACGACAAAGTCTCCAGCGACAGCGACCACCAAAAACAACAAGAACAACCACTGCACCGATTGCAATGCATAAAAAAGATGATACAAAATAAATTCCCGCATAACAGGATACAAATGAGAGCGACCAAACGTTCATCCCTTCGGTTTAATAGTCCCGTTGTGGAAAAAAAACAAATGCAAAGGACAAGGGGCAGCAACGGATAGCTGCCGCCAACAGACCAACGACTCAACCCTTTAGTATTCATTGCACAACATCCGTCGTCACTGGGGAAAAAGGGTTAAGGGTTAAAGCTGTCAAAACTGATTTAAATTCAAATCTCACAGCAAAGCTGACATATGAAACGGCTAGCTACGGTGCATGTCCGTCTCTTCACATGGGCATTCAACTCGCTGGTGCTGAATGCTGAAGCTGTTTTTGATGTTCATGAGTGAATAAAATTAGGCTATTGTTGCACGTGAACTTGAAGCAATACATACATATATACGTAGATGTATGTATGTGTGCGGAGGAAAAGCTTGAATACTTTAATTTTGTTAGTTTCTTAATTTAAAGTTTATTAACGCTGAACGGTAGCCGCCGTACTTTCATGGCAGGTGCTCTGCCTACCACACGGAAGTTCCTGGGATCAAGTCTTGGGCAAAGTAGCATCAAAATTTGAGAAAAAAGTTTTTTCAATTAGAAGTGTTTTTGTCTAAGCGCGGTCGCCGCTCGGAAAACACTTCGGGTGTATTTCTGCCATGAATAGCTTCTCAATGAAAACTCATCTGCTTTGCAGATGCCGTTCAGAGTCGGCGTAAAGATATTAAAGTCCCGTCCAACCAATTTGTAGAAAAAATCAAAAGAAGCACGACGCAACATGGAAGAGAAGGTCGGCCTAGAAGCAGCCAACGCTACGGACTTCTATTAATTAATAACCAACGCTCTCTCGACTGGTTAAATGAGAATAACTACGTTGCTTTAACCCGACCCGAACATAATTCTTTAGAATTTTTGTATTTCTTTTCTACAAAACTTTTAAATTCCTACGCTTAATGAGATGTCAGCCACCAGCTACCGCCAGCTCTTTCACTTTAGCGCAAGATATTAAAATCCTCTTAAGATTCTAACCCTTTTCGTATACAATGCGACCCACATACAAGTGGCTGATGTTGACAATCACCTCCACCCACCTTCACTCGACCGCAAGTGTCCTTCGCTCCATACAATAACAACTAAGAGAACCAGCACTTCAAAAATGTGTTTGTCATGACCTTTTACCCGTCGACTAATTAAATATGCAATTAGAATTCGACCTTTTCGCATTTTAATTACTTTATACAAGATTCTCAGGGCATTGACCCAGTTGGACGTTGGCACCAATATCTTGACTTAAAGAGTTAAGGGCGGATGTCCCAGCTGCATATCAGTTCATATTTGTTTTTAAAGCAAATGAACTTTTTGAAACCCTGACCATGCACAATGTTGCGGTATGTACTCAAATGGGTATTTAGTATGCATGCAAATATTAGGGTGTTCGGTTATTAGGGTTTTTCGTTAATAAACCACTTATTTATATTGAGTTAAGCTGCGTGGTCTGTTCCAACACTTCCGAGGTAGAACAACACGGCTGGTTAAGTAAGGTTGAACTGGTCGGTCCATGAGGACTTCACCTAGAGTTAATTATTCCGTAGTGTTACCAGAAAACCCCTATCAAAAACTAAGTCCTATGTAAAAAAAAGAACGCTGTCCTCTTGGCAAATACAAGGAACTTTCTAGGAGAACCTATCTGTAATAGATGACGTTAAAGCATAGCGAGCACAGGGCATGATCACAAAGCGTTCTCGACCGTTAATTGCTGTCACTAACATATAAGGCATACGACGAGATAACTGCATTCAATGACAAGATAACTGTGTTAATCTAAGGCTGTAAAGCCTGTACACGGTCTTTCAGACTTTGCAGTCCCGCGCTTGGTTCCACACCTTTCCTGCTTGGTCGCTCATGTGCACCTCTCGCCTTCTTTTAATTGCGTCCAATCTAATTGGGACCTCTAAGGAACAAGCATCGAAGGATGCGCCCTTTTTAGCTAGTTCATCAGCTTTTTCATTCCCATCTATTCACATATGCCCTGGGACCCAATAAATATATATGCTGCTCCCTGTCCAAAATCTTTTCATTGACTGCTAACACTTTTACACACGTTTTCACGTTGTGCTATGCGAGATTATTGCCTTCATTGCTCGCCGTTTTTCATCCCTTTTCGCTCCACGATATTGCGTTCACATATCGGGAGTTGTTGAGGTCATACGCAGCGTAGTCCTGCAGGCAGCCTTAGTTTTGTGTGAAGAGGTGCGACATATCATATAGTACCAGTTGTTTTTTCGAGTTTGTTGGAACTCTATGGAGTCCACAGCAGGGGTACGTAGTGAGTTCGAAATGTACACTCACTGTTCGGTACCTTCTACAGGTTCTAGATGGCATTCGATAACCTGGCTTAAGAGGCGAGTAGAGTGATGGTCAGTTGTCTTTTTTTTTTCTCAATATTACCAAATATGATTCAAGGTTCGATTCGAGCTCAATGTCAGAACAATAGTTTTTTTCTAATGATAATTATTGTTATTTTTTTAATTTTTCTAAATTTGAAAAATTGTATTTTGTTTTTGGAATAATAAGTAGAAAATTTTTCAGACAACCTGCCATTGCTGTGCAGATAGATCCATTTCGACCAACTATATTTATTCAGTGTTGCGCCATCTATTGCAAATCACTGATAATGCTGGATTTGTTTATTGTACAATAATTTATTGTACAATAATTTCAAACAAATCACCGCTGTACAGCTAAATGGTTAGCACAGCGTGCCTAAAGTGTACTGATGATGAAGGCTTAGCACCCTTCGAAATGGATCTATCTGCGCAGCTATGGCAGGTTGTCTGAAAAATTGTCTACTTACTATTCCAAAAACAAAATACAATTTTTCAAATTTAGAAAAATTAAAAAAATAACTATAATTGTCATTAGAAAAAACTTATTGTTCTGGCCTTCAGCTCGAATCGAACCTTGAATCATTTATCAATAGGCCGATAAAAACAAAAGCAATTATTACCAAATGTTTTCTTTTCATATTCGGATTAAAAAATTTACTCAACCACCCTAATAAATTCTTCTACATATACATATGTCTATCCTGTGAACGAGAAGGGTTACTTGATTTGAGATTCACGTAGTTTTTGCATTGCATATCAGACTATCTTATTGTTATTGTAACACCTGACATCGTTTATTGCCTCCATTGTCACGTTTTCTGAGTTGCATACGGGCAACATGTGCATATGCCTACGATAGAAATCAGATATAAGTTTATAGGAGCCCATACAGAGGTAATGCAGAATATCATTGATTGAAGTCGATCCTCTCGGTCGTTGGTATATTTTTTTCTATCTTCTTCCTCTTCATGCAGCGATAACGAGACTCCCGAGTGTTTAGTGGAGTTTTGCCGATGGTGTTGGTCCTTTCCGGATATTAACCCAGTATATTCCTGAAAATAGCACCATTGCGAAAACCGCCCACTATTGCGTGATATAACCACATTGATTCTTCTCGGCCATCCAACCCCCTTCTTCTGTGAAGAAATCGCTTGCTAAATCAGCAGTTGGGTGAGTTTGACAATTGGGTTGAAGAACCTATAAGCTGCGCTGTCAAACCGCTGCAATCCCTTTTCTATCTTCTTTTTAATTATGCTTCAACACTTAGGTCATTTTGGAACGGTAGAAAAACCTAGTGAACTTAAGTAATTTTCGTCTTTGCTTTCCCAACACGCCAGCTGATGGTACTAGACAGTACCGCAGCTATTCAACGAACTATAAATCGGTCGAAGTAAAGCTCTTTTAGCTTATTATTAAACTCCCTTCAAGAATTATGGTCAACACCATTTGGATTTATATATCTCCAAAGGACACCTTATCTAATGTTCACTTTACTGCAAAAGGATTTCCCGTTGAATCTCTGGGCTGCCATTATTTAAGCTTATCATTGTTTTCTATATAGACATATTCGAGCTAAGAAAAATGGTAGGAAAGGACTGGCCTTTTTATTATTTCCTACCCGGGATATTTCCATTCTCACTTCGTCGTAGCCAGGATGTGAAATATAAGTCAGGGAGTCTGCGGCTATTTTACTATTTAGCATTATTACATAGTTTAAAATCTCCCCTTCATAACTTAAATAAGTCCATAACGGACCGCCAACGGACTATCACCTTTCTTTACAAACAAGTGTGATAGTGTAAAGAGTTTATAAGCTACCCTTTGTATGAGCAGCTTGTCGATGGTAAACTCTCTTAACGATACTGTATACTCTTTCTTAGCTGCCGCTTTAAAATGGTGGGCGGATTCGATACTTAGACCTCCTAAATTGCGCACATCCACGAAGCTGGAACTGTGTTTGCAGTTCTTCAGGATATAATCCATTGATCTGCCCGTTTTTCCCAGATGGCCAGGACAACTTGTCAGCCGCTATGGTAAGGATGTATTGTGATTATCTGATATTCGAAGGTCCTAGGTCGCAAGAAAAATATATCTCTTCATCTTCGATGGGATATTTCATGTCGTCGTAACTAGCATGTGGAAAACAGCTAAGCACGGATACGCGACGATTCCGGGCAATATGATGAAGGGGAAATTATAACAACCGACCTAACATTCAAAACAGACCACATCACAGGGGTTTTTGACTTCCAGGTTCAGAACATACGACATCCTTCAAGGGAGGGATGGAAAGTAGGCCTAGACAACGACAGGGCATCACAATATACACCGATGGTTCGAAAATGGAAAAGGGAACTGGTGCTGGGATGTACTCAACACGTCTGCAGTTAAGCCAATCATTCCGACTTCCTGACGCATGCAGTGTATTCCAAGCCGAGGTCTATGCCATAGACAGAGCGGCAAAGCTGCTCCAAGATAGTTCGGTCTACAACACCGACATAACAATCTTCGTTGAAAGCCAAGCCGCCTTAAGAGAATTAGAGTCCAACATGATAAAATCGGACATCGGGCGGAGGTGTAGAGCCTCTCTGGTTTCTATAAGTCATCTCAATGTCTCCCTTTGGTACTTGGGCACAGCGGCATTGAAGGGAATGAACTCGCGGATGAGATGGCTAGGAAAGGTTCCGACTTAGACATAAGTGAGGTGGACAGCTCCGTCCGACCGCCGCTGAGTTATCTCCAAGGGAGAATCGACGAATATGAGAACAGGGCAACGGACTTGCTATGGAGCAATAGGGTTGACTGCGAAGTCTCAAAGTCCTTATGGCCATGATTCGATAGGAAAGGCACCCGTTTCCTTCTCAAACTGAACAAATCTGCGGTGCGGGTACTTACGGGTATCATGACAGTTCCTTGTGCTATCGCACCAATGCTCCGACGATGGCGAATACCAAAAAGCTCCCTCTGCAAGAGCTGTCAGGATGAGGAGGAAGAGGAGTCGATCCACCACTTTCTATGCTTCAAAGAATAAGGCTCAGATTTCTGGGCTCACGCTTCTTCGACAGCCTGGCAGAGGTTGGGAAGGTGGACGTCTCGCTTCTTCTTGGGTTCATCAGGGAAAGCAAGTGGTTCGTTGAGAACCACTAGGAGGTAATGGGGCTAAACGAATTTGCCGCCATCCTGTACTTACTGAGGGCAGTCACATTGGACAAAAATATCTCCGAGTGGAAGTGTGGGTAACACCAACGCACGCCCTCTTAACCTAACCTAACCTAACTAGCCAAAATTCGCCGACTCAAAGTTTGAAATGCCCTTCGGGTATATTTCTGCCCTGAAAAGCTTCTCAATAAAATTAATCTGCCTTTGCAGATGCCGTTCGGAGCGGATATAAAACATGTACTGCCGCCTGTTTATGGGAAAATCTAAAAATCAGGATACCATAAACTTGAATAGAATCTAAGCCCTTGTCTCCCCGTAGGTATACCGTGCGTTTATATCATTATAAATATAAGTTTCAACGACCCCCTTCTTGTAGCGACCGTACGCCTTTTTAAGTTTATTATAGAATAGGTCCTTATTCATGTCATTATAGACAAATTATATGATGAAGAATAACTTCGCTGTAATGCAGCGAGAGAGACGTTCGCGCTACATATCTTTTTTAAACTCCATTGTTTATGCTCCATTGGCAACATAAATCTGATTGATCAACCATAAATCTATTATGGAGACGTTTCTAAACGCCAATAAATATCTCTAATATTACGCAGATGTTTCTTTCTCAACTCTCAATCAACTGCCAATGCATTTTATGTATGAGTCGGCATCTTTCCCATAACTACAGGCACGTTCCACAAACAATGCTAATGACAGGTAAACCAAACTACAGAGCGTTTAGGTTTAAGTCCTGAACGGTGATCACATTGTGTTTGAAACAATGTCAACATTATCTTGATCTTCTTTTTGCAGGTGTATTTGGGATCAAAGAACTTAACAAAAGAAAAGGGTTAGAATAATAAAAATGCAAACTTAGCCAAATTGGCTAAACGATTCCAAGTGGCTAGTGCTTTTCGAAATTGATTTATTGATATTAATGCCTAATGACTTTGGAGGCGCGTAAACACGAGTCATTCTCCTTGTTGTACAAGTCTGAGAGGGATGTGTTTTCGTACACCTGCTGCAAATTTTAGCAACTGAGTTTCAATTCTAATGCTTGTTTTTTTTATTTTCAGGCGTTTAATAGTCCCAATTATGTTGGTTGTCAAATACAGAGGAGGCGCTTGGATTCTTTCCATCGCGTGGAACCTTCCACTTTCCCTAACGCTACAGGTGGGTGACAATGAAACACCTTTTTGAGACAGAGCAGTTTCATTAGCTCGTGCAATGTTGTGCTCGCATTGTTGTCTGCAAATTTGTGTGAGGTTTGTAGAACTTACATTGAAGTTTCTGAGAACGTTTTAATGGTAGAAATACACGGGAAGGGCCAGAAATAGTCAAGGACGGAACCCGTATACAAAAATCAAAGCAATTTTTGATGTTACTTTCCTCGTACCATGAAGTGAAGACCTCTTCTATATGTAATAGTCTTCAATTTTGTCTTAATATGAGGCTCACGAAACATGCTTAGATTAATACAGTTGCTCTAATCTCTAAATTGAGAAGACTTGAGGGTCATGATGGGCGAACTTACAGGCCACTGGCTTCTGGCGTCTTATATTTTAAGTCTTGTCTGCGATAGCAGATAGGAAGTGAGGACTGCAGCAATAAATTCTTGATTTCCTTGTATTTTGGGTTCTTCCCTTGGAAGATGATGGCTACAACTACTATGAATCCTCACTGGTCTTCAAACGAACTTTGGTAGCACTATGGACACGTTCAGTACAGGAGAGGTCACTTGTGACCGACCAATTCAACCTATCCTATAAATTGGCTAAAAGAACATATTTTATGTCCCATTCGAAGTGGACAAACCGTTGAATTTTCGCTGAGCAGCTCTTCATGACAGAATTACAATCGGGATGTTTGGTAAACCACTGCCGAGGTGCGACCCCGTTTAACATGTTTCCTGCCAGCGGAATACATATATAGCTTCTCCAACCAAATTATCAACCTCATCTACCCGTGACGAATCTTGTTTCTTTAACAGCCGAGGTTCTGGTGACGCCAAGTGCCTTATGGATCTAGGGGTGGGAGGGAAGTATGGCCTAGAAGCTTTCATGTGGTCATACGAAATCGTTCCCGAGATGGTCGGGCTAGTACCTTAATGGTGATTGTTACCAGAACGTACCAGATCTGCATCCGGCAAAGGATCATTAACAGTGATAACACTCCCCAAAGCTTCTTTATCGCTACAACAAAAACAACAACTTCATACAAGCCGACTACTTTACAATTACTGGCGTATGCTGATAGTATTCATATAATTGGCCTTAACAAACTCACCGGTCGTTCTACCTTCTCTTAGTTAGAAAGGGGCAAAAGAAATTGGTCTTGCGGTAAATGAGGTTAAGACCAAGGACTTCCTGTCATCCAAAAAGAGCTCAGCATATTCACGGACTGCCAACCCGACACTGCGGACATTTATAAATTCGAAACTGTGAAGGACTTCGTCTATCTGGGAACCAGCATTAACAGCGAAAACAAAGTCCGCTTAGAGATCAAACGGATAAGCAGGCAATTGAAAAGTAAAGTTCTCTCTCGACGAACAAAAATAACGTTCTACAAGTCTCTCATGATACCTGTCCTGATGTATCGCTCGGGATCATGGGCGGTGCCAAGAGAAGATGAGATGGCTATTTATGGTTCTGTCCGTGACGCTGTATGGGCTTTTCGCAGAAATAAAGACGATGCGAGCAACAAAGTATTTCAATCGACATCCCAGCTTGGAAGCAGAGTATGTGGAGACCTCCACTGAGTTCTCCAACCCAATTGTCAACCTCATCTACCCGTGACGAATCTTGTTTCTTTAATAGCCGAGGTTCTGGCGACGCCAAGTGTCTCATGGATCTAGGGGACGGGAGCACGTTATGGCCAAGAGGGTTTCATGTGGTCAACCTAAATCGTACCCGACATGGTCGGACTAGTGTTTTAGTGCTGCTTGTTAGCGGAACATACCGGATCTATATTCGGCAAAGGACCATCAACATCGACAACACCCCCAAAACCTTCGGGGAGTATCCTTATCGCTACAACAACAACAACAAGGTAGGTAGAGGGAGGCTTAACATCTCATGGTGCTCCTAGTTGACGTAAGTTATCGCGAAACAGTGGTAGCTGGCAAAACTTGTTACGAAACGGAATGAAATTAAGAATGATGATGAAAGAGCTTCTAAAACTCAACCCAAACATTGCTGTGGTAAAATGCTCCGACTGTGGTATTGAGTAAAGTAATCACAGTTACAGAGTTGAGTATGAGCTTTCAAGATCTGTAGAGCATATGCCATTTACTAACGAGTAATTTTCAATCATTAATTCTTTGCAACTTTCTTTTCAATTTACATACACATAGACACATCTGTGTCTGTTCTATTTGTTAGTATCTTTTTTAACCGGAACTCACACCACAAAACCCCATCAAACTTCACAAACCAAGCGACAAGCAATACTTTCGTACCAGCATCCTGAAATCGCATCCGCAATGATATGCTTACCAACACACACCAAACGAACTTAGCCTAAGAAGTATCGACTTCAACGGGACGCGTCCGGACGTTTAGTCTTTACATGCGGAATTACAGAAAGCTACAACGACAATCAGGTGTAAGAAGAAAAAAGCCATGCCTCAAAGTTGATGAGATTGTATGTAATAGGTAGTAGCCGTTTGCCGTTTGTAAAATGCATCATGCATGCGGTCCTGCTCGAGTTAACAAGCTTTACAAGAGCGACGTGTGCAGCAGAGTTTCTATTGAAGTGGCTGAGCTTTTGTAAATGCAACGATTTCAAAATATGTGTAAGTATGTGTCAAGCCCAAGCGCATATATGTGGAGATTGGTTGGTGGATGTTGTGTTGAGTAGATGGAGGCAAATGTGGCAACAGCAATGCAGCCGCATCAATGGTTAACGCTTTTTTTTTTTTTTTTGTGTTTATAATATGATGCAAGTGAATGTGCAACCCTTTAAGGGGATCAACCAAATGGATCGTCAAGCGGAAGATGCCTGGTGAATAGGTGAAAACCGGAAACTGTCTAGCAATGAATGCGCTATTGCTACGATTTGTAATTACCTCAAATTACAGGAAATACAAAAACCGAACACTGTATGATGGAGGAATGAATGCGTCTTTTCAAGTCGTCAGTACAATCGATGCTATAAAAAGCATCCACTACCACAAATGCTATGCTGGGCTGGAGAGGCGAGGATGCAACTTTTTCAAACTTTCAACTTTTCAACATTTCAACAATTGTTTGTTTGTTCGCTACAATATTTGTAATGAATTCATTTGATATGCCTCCAATAGGCCACTTGACCGACGTGCGGTCGTTGATAATGGGAGGATTTTTTTTATCATATCTACATACATACAGTGCTGTTTTTCATTGCTCAAACATTTTACGTTATTTCAATTGATTTTTAAAGCTCGGCAAAAGAGCCTTCAAACAGACGTGAAACAAACCAAAGAAGAGTAATTAAATTTTCCAACAAAGTCCGTTACTATCCGAGCTGATTTTTTTTCTCTTATTCTTTTTCTCTATTTCTTTCTTTGAGAAAAAAATTTTGCCAAGTTTTAGCTTTAGCAGTCGTCTTGCTAAGGCCACCAACTGGGATCCCCGCAGTATACCGTGAAGGCAACAGCTACTCTCCTCTGTTGTGAGTTGCTAGTACTCTCCATTTTTTCTGCTTTTCTTTCCCTTTTTAGCTACCAACTTTGTGTTGCTTTCTGCTTAGTTTTTTATGCTAACAATAAAGCTAAAAAAATGCTTGAAAAAAATTGGTAGGACCGGGGCGTCTTCGCTTCTCCTTATTTGCTATAGTATTAGTAATTAGGGCTAGTGAGGGTAACTGAGCTACACGCACAGTACAAGAGAGAGTAACAGTCGTTGCCATGATGGCCACTTACTTTAATTCGAAACAAAAGTGATCCTTTTTTAACAAGATTTTGTTCGTTGAATGATATCCCGACTGCAGACTTGGAATCCATAGCAGTTTTCAAGGAAGGCATTGTGAACAGTGGCATGTATTCAAAAGATCTTTCGTGCAGATCTAACAGTCACAAAGAAGACTGATTGTCTATTATCCCGAGCGATAAAAGTAACAACACTCTCTCAAAGATAGTAATAGATTGCAGGTATTGGCCTCTCGATGTAGTGATTTGGGTCATAGGTTACAATTGTGTATGTGTATTAAACTGACAGAGTTAATTATGTTAAGGCACATCGCTCCTCCTCTTGCCATGTGGAAACACTGGCTCATCTCTGTATTTCATTAGAAAGCCAATATCAGATGGATACTGGAACTTGCATGCGCTTAGCCGGTTGAACAGTTATAGCCGTCCAACAAGGCACGCCAGTCTCTTCTTGGTTAGGCTAACGGCAATCGGTAACACCAAGGGAACTTAAGCCGTTTTTTTCGTGGTCCTTGCAGGGGGTGGGGGCCGCCCTCTTACTCTTCTTCCATAGGCAGGTTACGACAATAATACTTTTTTTGGCCGGAGCATTATCATGACCTATCCAGCGTAGCCGCTGAGTTTTAATTCGCTGAACTATGTTGGTGTCTGCATTAAGCTCGTACAGCTGACCATTGAATCTTCGTCGGTACTCGCCGTCGCCAACCGTAAGGCTCTTAAGGCTTTCAAAGAACTTTTTTCTCGAACACTCCCCGAGCCGCTTCATCTAATGTTGTCATGGTCCATGCACTCAGCATCATATAGCACAAGGGTACGATAAGTCACTTGTAGCGCTTGACCATCGTACGCTGAGAGAGTACTTTACTTTTTAATTGTCTACTCAAAGTAGCATTGTTGGCAAAAGTGACTCCTCGCTGGATTTAAGACTGATATAGTTGTTTGTGTTAAAGCTAGGTCTCAAATAAACGAAGTACTTTACTATTTCGAAATAATCGCTGCAAACAGAGACGTCGTAGCCAAAGCGCAATAGTGCTGACTCTTTGCTTGATAACAGCAAGTACTTGGTTTTGTCGTAATTTACCATCAAATCGATCTTCTCGGCTTCTTTTTCCAGTTTGGAGTTAGTAGAACATACGGCACGGGTGGTACGGCCCATCATATCAATGTCGTCCGCCTACGCTAGTAATTGCACGCTTGTATAAAATATTGTTCAATAGCGGTTAAGTTCTGCACCTAGTATTATTTTCAAATTAAGGAAATCTGGCTATATAGGGTCACTCTGTCTGAAACCTCGTTTAGTTTTGAACGGATAGGAGAGGTTCTTCCAAATTCTTATTGAGCTGATTGTGCCACTCAACGTCATTTTGCACAACCGTAGAAGTTTTGCGGGAATGCCAACATCTTGCCATAAAGGCAGATTTTTTGTCTGTAGAAGGCGGCTTTAAAATCGACGAAGAGGTGATGTGTTTAGATTTTTTTCTCAGTTCGTTTTCCATTATTTGGCTCATAATGAAAATCTGATAGATAATAGATTTACCAGGTCTAAAGCCGCGCTAATAAGGTCCAATCAGCCAATTCACGGTAGGCTTCAATCTTTCGCACAATACGCTTGACAGCACGCGGCTATCGCTATTGTCTTCGTCATAGCCGGGTGTGCGAACATCGGTTACCAGGACGCTGTGTTCGTTTTTACAGGTATTTGCCCAGGGCTTAAAACCGTTTGTATGTCGTCGAATTTTTTAGTAAAATTTTGCAGGCGTTATACCTGGGGGCTAGCAGCTCAAGCTCTTCGCACTCATCCCTTTCTACCCCTGCGTTTTGCTTCCTATCTCACATCCCTTCCCATCTTACGGCAGCGTTAACACACTGTTTTTGATTAGGGAGCATATAAAGTGTTTACTTGAAGTTACCCGGCTCTAGTCCCTACACGTCTTGCTTTGGAGTAGTCACTATATCCTAACCTAGAATTGGTTCTTTGGTCACTTTTCTCCTGATTTCGTCCGTTTTATAATATGGTTTGGGATTTTGTTATAAGCAAACTATTTTTAGGAAGTTTTGGAATTGTTTAATTCAAAAAGCTAGTTTTTTACAAACTATGATTAACTTTGTAGACTATTTTATGAATCTTTGATAAAGCCTGACTTAAGTTTCTAAACTAATTGAACTTTGCTCAACGAGCTTTGGTTGAGACCGAAATTGAAGAAGAATTGTTCTTTCAAAGATTATTTTAACCAGAGCTTAAAACTATACAAATTTCTATTCTTCTTATAGCTTTGGTCATTTTTCCATAGAAAGTTGATTCCACATAAAAATGTAGTATGGCAACCGCGTTGTATAAAAGTCTAAGTTCGGGTAGGGCCCAATATTATATACCCAATAGCAGTATCCACCTTGCCAAATAAACAGGTTTTTACTGTTTTGTTAAAAAGGACGTATCTCAGACATTCTGATAAAAAGGTGGTATCTCAGTGAGACCATTAGTGAAATCCTATCTCAGGAGTTAGAAATGCTGTTACCAATTTTTTCTCTTTTTCAGACGAGATTAGGGCTTACGGTTTTTTTTTCGAACACAAGCGAGAAGTTCCAAACTTAATTAGAGCTTACCGTTCCTTTCCAATACAGGCGAAAAGTTCTAGGCTTGAGAAATCAAGAACTCAACTACTTTACTATATTATGTAACTTTTCCATAGGTTTATTATAGTCCGATTCGTGATAACGTCTCGGTTTCGTTATCTGTTTTGAATAGTTTTTTAATACGAGTATGGGTTTCATTTTTCCAGTTTGATTTAAGAAAATGGATTTGAGGAAAGAGAGTTGTTTGTAGCCTATCGCCGGACTCCGGAACTTCTTCACGGGTATAAATGGAAGGGATAAATGTTCAGTTAAGGATGGGTGGTCGGCCTTAAGTCAAGTCACATTATTCCCATCGGATTTCGTAGTAGTTATAAAAATTAGTATGTTGGACATTTAAGACTAGGGTCATTTTAGGCAGCTTTCTGACCGTGTTTTAACACCAAGTGTTCTACCGAGTACCTTTAAAAAGACAGGACAATCAATTTCATGCTTTTGTGCGGTCAAGGTTATTGGATGTTAATGTAAGATGTTGCAGCTAGTATTGTCGATTTTTACAAACCCAATTAACTCCAGTTTCCAGTTCCAAATGAGGATGCTCTCAAACCAGGCAACATAATCTATGCACACAACTCACCGTACCGGCACACTTAGGATACAAAAGAGCTCAGCATGACAGCTGGTACGTTAGAAATGACGTGCCGCTTCGGAAAGAAAGGTCCTTGTTATAAAAACATAACTGAAGGCGAGAGCAATCCCAAACGAAGCTTGTACCTGTCTATTGAGGAACTAGAATGGCCGTCTCAGAAATACATAGTTAGGCGCTGTAAAATGATTAAATAAAGCCAACTCATTAGTAAAGGTTTCGGGCAAAGCACCATTAAAAATGTATAAGAGAAAAAATGTTTTTCATTAGAAACAAAAAATGTTCTAAGCTGGGTCGCCCTTCGACAGTTGTTTAGCAATCACTCCGAGTTTATAACTGCTATGAAAAGTTTTTCAGCGAACATTTTTGGTACTTTTATAGATGTTGATAACCCCTTGTTGGATATTGATCCCAACTTTCCGGAAAATAGCACCATTAAGGTACTAGCTCAACCATCGCGGAACCGATTCGATCTGACCAAGTTGAACCTCCTAGGTTACCAACCCGCTGTTTCCGTGATGAGTTTGGGGTTGCCAGAACTTTGCTTGCTGAATAAAGAGGATTCGCCACGGGTAGCTGATGTTGACAATTGTGTTGGAGAAGCTAAAACTATAAAAATACCCTTTCTCTATCGTGTCACACCAGCGATTAAGGAGCAGCGTGCCTAATCCAGGGAAAAATTGCATACAAAATATTAATATATTTTTTGAAGTTGGCGGACATTCGGTAACGGCCGCTGATCATTTGTCGGAATATGGGACATCAATGTGCCTATCTCCATTTCTTTAAGGCGTTTATAACTATCAGCACTGCTGGGTATATAAAAAGTTTAATCATAAAAACTCTGCGCGGACAAGCTCAGGGGGTTGATTTTTTATATTGTCAATGTCGCTGATTTTTTTTTTTTTTTTGAATTTTTTCTCTTTTTTACTCTTCTCGTTTCATTTGTTTAGACATTTTATGGGCAGCGAGTACGAGTATGAATCCGTAATCGTCGTCATCATCATCAAGAACAGCACACCACATCAGCGGGGGTGCCTCTAACGAACGAGCCAACCAACCAACCCCTGACATTCTGCACGCATAAGCGAAAGTCAGTTCGTAGCGAAGTGAGGGAGTAAAGGAGCATAGCAGCGTATAACTTGCGGTTCTATTAGTCATGTAGCCGGCTATGGCTGTAATGGTGGCAGGGGTGGTAGTAGTTTTGCACCAACAACAATAATATGCATTAAAACAAAATCAGCAGTCTCATTGTCGCTCCATGGACAACAATTTTTGGGGTAGCAGGACGCATATTATTTCTGCAGGCTAAAACCGCCATTTTTTCTAACTAAATTTTTCTGTATGAACTTTTTTTTACAGTGGGTAGAATGTGTACCCACAAACATTTGCTGTGAGGGTGATCTCCGTACGCTTATATGGCCGAGCGAAGTGGTGAAATGGCCTTTTAGCGAACCGTATGTCTTAAATGTATTTGTAGTGTTTTACTACAAAAACAAAAATGGCGGTATTGATTGATGTTGGGTATACCAGTCAATATTTATCAAAATTCAAGGACGAATTCAGCCATAGAAGATATTTGTATATCAACGAATCCCAGCCGAAGAACTTCGTACTGAAAGCTCAGCGCAGAATCTGCAATCAACAATGTTCGATCTTACAACTCCACGGAGTTGACGTTTGCGAGATCCTGACAATTCATTTTGTTTTGTTAATTTTCGACATGGTGGATAATTGTTGTATATTGGAACGATTTTGCGTCATCCGTCGTCAGATTTGGTTTGGGAACAAACCGGTTTCATCTTCAGCGCCATTTCGTTCCCTAGAACAAAGGACGGAAAATGTTGTTGTTGTGTTAACAGTGCTTCGCACCATTCAATGGGTTCGAGCACTCACAAATTGTCATCGAAGTCCTCTAACGGGAGCTCGAGGAAACTGGCAGTTTCAACAGGGGCGAACCATAGGGAGATTGGTTTTAGAGACGTAGGTTCCACATTACAATTGAAAATATGGTTAGTGTCATGTGAGAACACAACGCATGCAGGACATACATTACGTATGTCGGGGTTGATTCTGGACAAGTAAGAATTTAACCAGTGACCGTGTCCATAACGAAGTTGGGTCAGGATGACTCGTGTGTCCCTTCAATTGTAATGTGGAATCTACGCCTCTAGCACCAATCTCCCCTGTTGAAACTGCCAGTTTCTTCTTATGCTAGAGTAGGATTGTGTATATTGATAACAGGGTTCACCGGGCGTGTCCTGGAAAAATCGTTTACCGATTCTGTGTGGATTTTGCTTAGGGTCTGCTTATGCTTGTCTGAATCAAACGGATGTGTTGAGAGGTGCCTCATCTCGTACTTATGGAGATGTTCCCTTAACATCCATGGAGTTGGGGCTAGATAAAGCAGTTGTCTGCTAGGATGTCCTGGTTTGTGACAGTTTAGCAAAAACTGCCTGTTTAGCATTTCTTTGTTTTCTTTAATGTTCAGCTCTTTGGCCTCACAATGAAGGTGGTGTTCAGGGGTCAAAACGAGACATCCCGTAACAGTTTTGATTGCTGCATTTCGACAGGCTTGCAGCCTTTTCCAGTAAGTGTTTTTAAGACCAAGCGACCAAATTGGTGACGCACATGAACGGCCAGCCAATCGATTTGTACGTGATAAGAACGTTTCTTTATCTCTTCCCCACGTGTTGCCGCCAAGCGACTTGAAGACTTTGTTGCAACCTTGTACTTTAGATACAATTTCGGTGGCATGCGCCTTAAAGGTCAGAGTATTTTCGAACGTTGCCCCTAAGATCTTTGGGTGACTGACAGTCGTTAACGTGACACCATCGATGTGAATGTCCAATATTTGTGTCATCTGTTCCTTTCACGCCGTAATCTAACTGGCCGGATTTTGTTGGTGATAATGCCAGGTTGTGCGAGGTGAAAAAACTTGAAAGACAGGGATGATTGCTGTTTATTTTAGAAACTAATTCATCTATTGAAGGGCCTGGTCCCATTGCCATAATCGCGCAGTCCTCGGCATAGAAAATGACAGAGAGTTTTGATATGTACATAGAAATTAAAAAAGGGGATAGGACACCATCCTATCGTACCCCGTGTTTAATTTTCCTAGGTTTTGATATTTCGTTCCTAAATTGAACTGACGCCTGCCGACCATTTAGATAATTTTCGGCCCATCTTTTTAGACAAAGGAAAAGGTATGAGCCGTTTATGTCTTGGAGTGGAGTACTGTGGTTCACTGTGTCAAAAGCTTTTGATAGGTCAAGTGCCATGAGCACCGTCCTGTGATTGGATTTTCCTCATTTGGTCCGTAATGTATCTGAGTATTTATGGCGTTTATCGCGGTGGTGGTCTTGGTGCGTGGCTAGGCGAAGATGTGCCGTGAAATGAGGGAGCAAACCTGTTTCCAATGTCTTCGCTACTGGCGAAATGAGTTATATCAGTCGATATGACTCGCTTTCGTAGTGGAATTATCCTTGCCATTTTCCATTGTTCCGGAAAGACAAAGGACTTCAGCGACAGGCTGAAAACGTGCGTTAGTTTATTCCTTCAGCGCCAAGGTGTTTTAGTATTGGCATGGCTATTTCGTGATTTAGGGGCTTTGCCTTGTGGATGGCTTCTTCAACCTCTGTGGGGGTGATGGTAATGGGTGGCACGTCGTGTTCGTGTTTATATGCCCGTCTGTCGGCAAAAGGCGCTCGCGCATTTCTTCGAACCGCCTGAGAAATAA
Organism: Eurosta solidaginis; assembly: GCF_040869045.1. Taxonomy (NCBI): domain Eukaryota; kingdom Metazoa; phylum Arthropoda; class Insecta; order Diptera; family Tephritidae; genus Eurosta; species Eurosta solidaginis. The sequence goes on from NC_090323.1 coordinate 239,773,921, forward strand.
GAAGACGCCGATTAACGACGCACTACCTGCCGAGCTCTCCAATCACGGTGGCGAAAAAAGGTGAAGAGCATGCATAAACTTCTGTGCAGATTCGAATTTTAGTGTGATTAGCGTAATTAACAAGAAAAGCCTTGTAAATATCGCGTATAAGGTTCTATCTTTGGTATTGTACGAAGGATTGAAGCACTGAGTCGACGAACTGATTGGTCTTCATCAGTGTGGCAAATCTTCTATCGACCAGATTTTCAGGATTAACCAGGTCTTGTAGTAAAAAAATCAACAGCTTCGCTGGTTTTATCTTATTAGTAACCAGCGCTGGTACAGACGTGGTCGTTTTAATGAGGCAATGGGGAAAAATGTACTTGATTAAAAACAAAAACAAAAGCGAGTATGAGAAGCTTCAGGTGTTGGCTGATAGGAATAATCGTTTAGCATCTTTAATTGGTGCTTAACGGCCTTGGCGAATTTGGGTAACAAATGTATCGCGGTAACTGACGCCAATTGAGAACACCATGGGAAATCAAGTCTTCCTCCTCCAGTCTTTCCCAACTGGGTGGAGGTCTTCCTTTTCTCTGATACCTAACATGGGTGCCGTTTGGAATGCTCTCTGAACTGGGGTCTTTTCATGCATTCGTATTACAGACAACACCATAAATCTTCCGGAGAACTTTTCTCTAAGCGTAATCTTATCTTCTCTTGCAACCGTCCATTACACTTGTACAGATATATTCAGTACAGATATAATGAGAGACTTATATACTTACTTACTTACTTAATTGGCGCTTAACCGTCTAAACGGTTATGGCCGTCCAACAAGGCGCGCCAGTCGCTGTTTCGCTCCGCCAACCGGCGCCAATTGGTCACACCAAGGGAGTTTAAATCGTTTTCCACCTGGTCCTTCCAACGGAGTGGGGGCCGCCCTCTACCTCTGCTTCCATAGGCGGGTTCCGATAGAAACACTTTCTTGGCCGGAGCATCATCTTTCATTCGCATAACATGGCCTAGCCAGCGCAGCCGCTGCGTTTTAATTCGCTGGACTATGTTGATGTCTGCGTATAGCTCGTACAGCTCATCATTAAATCTACTTCGGTACTCGCCATCGCCAACGCGTAGAGGTCCATAAATCTTTCGAAGAACTTTTCTCTCGAACACTCCCAAAGCCGCTTCATCTGCTGTTGTCATGGTCCATGCTTCTGCCCCATATAGCAGGACGGGTACGATAAGTGACTTGTAGAGTATGATTTTCGTTCGCCGAGAGAGGACTTTACTTTTCAATTGCCTACCTAGTCCAAAGTAGCATTTATTGGCAAGATTGATTCTTCGCTGGATTCAGCGCTTCTTTTTCCAGCTTGGAGTAAGCAGAACTAACAGCGCGGGTGTTTAGGCCGATGATATCAATGTCATCAGCATATGCCAGTAATTGCACGCTTTTATAGCATATTGTTCCAGTGCGGTTAAGTTCTGCAGCTAGTATAATTTTCTCCAGCATCAAATTAAAGAAATCGCACGATAGAGGGTCACCCTGTCTGAAACCTCGTTTAGTTTCGAACGGCTCGGAGAGGTCCTTCCCAATTCTGACTGAGCTGATGGTGTTGCTTAACGTCATTTTGCACAGCCGTATAAGTTTTGCGGGGAAACCAAATTCAGACATAGCGGCATATAGGCAGCTCCTTTTCGTGCTGTCGAAGGCGGCTTTAAAGTCGACGAAGAGGTGATGTGTGTCGATTCTCTTTTCACGGGTTTTTTCCAAGATTTGGCGCATTGTGAAAATCTGGTCGATGGTAGATTTACCAGGTCTGAAGCCGCACTGATAAGGTCCAATCAGCCGGTTCACGGTGGGCTTCAATCTTTCGCACAATACACTTGAAAGGACCTTATATGCGATATTAAGAAGGCTGATTCCACGATAGTTGGTGCATTTTGCAGTATCCCCCTTCTTGTGGACTGGGCAAAGAACACTTAGATTCCAACCGTCGGGCATGCTTTCGTCCGCCCATATTTTGCTAAGAAGCTGCTGCATGCGCCTTACCAACTCCTCGCCGCCGAACTTGAATAGCTCCGCAGGCAATCCATCAGCGCCCACGGCCTTGTTGTTTTTCAATCTGGTTATTGCTATTCTAACTTCGTCATAATCGGGCGGGGGGACATATATTCCATCATCATCGATTGCGGGATCGGGTTCTTCATCTCTGCGCGGTGAATTGCTGCCTCCATTTAGGAGAGCAGAGAAGTGTTCCCTCCATAATCTAAGCACTCTCTGGACATCAGTTACAAGGTCGCCGTTTTCATTCCTACAGGAGTTTGCCCCGGTCTTAAAACCTTCCGTCTGTCGCCGTATTTTTTGGTAGAATTTTCGGGCGTTATTCCTGGTGGCTAGCAGCTCAAGCTCCTCGCACTCACGCCTTTCTGCTTCTGCTTTTTTCTTCCTGAAAAGGCGTCTCGCTTCCCTTTTCAACTCACGATAGCGTTCACACACTCCTCTTGTCGCGCTCGCTTTTAACGTAGCCCTGTAGGCAGCGTCTTTTCTTTCGGTTGCAACGCGGCATTCTTCATCATACCAGTTGTTTTTTCGTGGCCGCCGGTTACCAATTTTTTCCTCGGCGGCAGTATGAAGTGCTTAGGAGATATGCTCCCACTGCTCCTGTATTCCTTCAGGATGAGTTGTGCCCTCAGAGAGCAGGTGTGAGAGTCGAGTTGCGAAATCATTGGCAGTCTGTTGTGATTGAAGCTTTTCGACGTCTAGCTTTCCTTGTGTTTTTTGTTCCTTGTTTTTAGCCGCGTTGAGGCGGGTGCGTATTTTGGCTGCAACGAGATAATGGTCCGAATCGATGTTAGGTCCTCGGATCGTTCGCACATCTAAAACACTGGAGGCATGCCGTCCGTCTATCACAACGTGATCGATCTGATTGCGAGTATTTCGATCAGGAGACAGCCATGTAGCTTGATGTATCTTTTTATGCATGAACCTCGTGCTTGATATGACCATGTTTCGAGCACCGGCAAAGTCAATCAGCCTCAGTCCGTTAGGAGAAGTTTCATTGTGTAGGCTGAACTTTCCGACTGTAGGGCCAAAAACACCTTCTTTGCCCACCCTGGCGTTAAAGTCGCCAAGCACGACTTTTATATCATGACGGGGGCAGCGCTCGTATGTGCATTCTAATTGTTCATAAAAAGTGTCTTTCATCTCATCGTCTTTCTCCTCTGTCGGCGCATGGGCGCAGATGAATGATATATTAAAAAATTTTGCTTTTATTCGAATAGCGGCGAGACGCTCGTCCACAGGCGTGAACGCCAGCACTTGGCGACAAAGTTTCTCTCCCACCACGAATCCGACGCCGAAACTGCGCTTATTCGCATGGCCACTCCAATATATGTCACAATTTTTGATCTTCTTTCTTCCTTGCTTCGTCCAACGCATTTCTTGGATGGCGGTGATGTCAGATTTTGCTTTGACGAGGACATCAACCAGCCGGGCATCTGCACCAATCCCATTCAGGGAGCGGACGTTCCAGGTGCATGCCCTCAATTCATTGTCCTTCAAACGTTTGCCATGGTCGTCATCAATAGAGAGTGTATTTATCCGAGGCTTGTTGTTATATTTCATTGGAGTATGGTTTTACGTGGCGGGTCCCAAGCCCAGCGCACAACCCGCTCAGCGGGGGTGAAAATATTACTTGGCACGTTTATATAGCGAGCCGCTTGCTCCAAGACAGACGCCCGCTTGCAGCCGCACCTAGAGGTGTACAGACGCTGCCGATGAAATCTCCCCCCGGCTAGCCCTTAAACCGATTATGTCAGAGTGGCCTAGCCAGGTTGTCGCCTTCTCACATTAGCTCACCGCTAAACGGGTGTTTAGCGGCTACCCAGAGGATACTTGGCCGCAAGCGACCGGCAGTAGTGAGCTGCTTGAACCGCATGCAAAAGAATCGCTCTGGCCATTCCCAGGTGAATGGCGGTCAGAAGCTTTCCCCACTTTCGTGGACTTCTACACACGGCCCCACCCTCTTATATAGCATGGTTTTTATTAGACGTGAGAAAACTGTACTTTAAAAATTAATTTAAATAAATCGGTCAATAAGGGCGCCCAATTTTAACTGAACGTTTGAAACGCCCTTTTCCAAGATCCAAGTTAAATTCTGGTCGATTGAAATTTACCAGGTATGCTAAGTCTCAATTAGTCGGCCGAAGACCGGTACTGTATCCTTCTCCACTCCTCTTCTCTTATTGCATTCACCTACCATTCCGTAACGGACCTCGTTGATTTTCTGCTGGTTATGCGCCCCCAATCCGACGCATCACTTGTAGCGGTTATGTTCTACCTCTTCTCCCCTTGTTATCAACACAAAGTATAAAGATTGCATTGAAATACAGCCGGATATACCCTCTGGCTGCAAATCGTCCAATAGCTAAAGTTCTTGATGACCAAAATTCCTTCCAAATAGGCAGAATGGCGTAGATGGAATGCACTAAAGCTATCAGACACATAGTCGGGCGGTATGGAGTTCGATTAAACCAACACACCATCGCAAGAAGCTTAGTGAAAGTAAAAGCCTGGAGGAAGCTAGTAGTAATAAGAGATGAAGAAATCATGTTTCGACTAATTTAAGAAAATTTCCATATAGTGTCAACAAATTTAGACCACCGACTGAAGTTGGTATTTTTCAACTAAGGATTAGGAAAAAAACTGCAATCTGCGTAGCTCCTTGAACCTGGACTGCTCCATTCGCTCCTGCACTGAGACTGTCCAAAGAAGCGGTTGTGCTGCATTTGCCGGAAAACAACTTATCTAAGATGGTCATGCTCTGTGCAGTGTGTCAAGTGCAAAGGATGGTTGCATCAAACGGGATGTTCTGGGCTAAATCCCAATTTTCATCGACCGGCAAATTTTTATACAACTTTTGTGGGCCATTTCTGCTTGCACCCACGGACGTCTCGCGGTTCACGCTTAAGCGTACCCTCACCATGCATGCTCCAAACGGTGCCTCCACCTTACGCGGCCGCTCCAACCTATCACTACAATCTGCATAGCATAGATAGAAGCAATTCCGAGCACCAGCCCCTGTCCCCCAAGTTAGCAACTACTAGAAAATTGATAATTGCGACATCAGTCCAATACAGTTAACGTCCCAGCCGCCGCCACCTTCATATATGTTCTGGGGTCAGCAATGGCAACCCTCCGATGGGTGCATTCGTTGCACCAACACTAGGTGTTCCAGCAGCAGTGGGATAGCCCGAACGACAAACCCCAATTCCATCAAAGCGTGTTCAAGGTGCTTACCTTAGCATCCACCCACCTGCCCATATTCGCCTCAATACAGAGATCAGCAAATTTCATCACCTCTGAACTTTCATCAATTTCCAAAAAGCAATTTGGATGGATTACAAAACTTTCATAATTCAATCTTTCGCTGCTGTGACCATTCCGACTGATGTCCGGCAAGGTGAGGGCGTGTTCCGCAAAGTCATCACATAGGTTCCGCCCGCTTCTCCCCAGCCGGTAGAACACTTCAACATTCCCCTCCCCCCTTCAGCAGTTTAAGAATTTATGATGAAGGTCAAGCCCTCCAAGTCAATAGGCCCATACGGTATACCCATATCAATGCTTAAATACATTGGGGATGAGGGAGTAAGTTACGCACCTTTTCAACATATCGTTAATTCTACTACATAATTCTGGAAAGCCAGCTTACGAAGGCGAATCATATCGACCTTTTCACCAGCAGCGAAGACGTACGAAACCGTTCTCCTCCCTCATTTCACTGCGAATCTTCACTTAGCCACACATCAGCGTGACTACTACGGACTAAACCAGCTGAAACCCCATCATAGAACGGTGTTCGTAGCACATGACCTGTCAAAAGCTTTTGACACAGTCAACCATTAAACATTACACCGAAACATATGATGTTCACTCTATCGCCCTTGTCTAAAAATACGGGCCGAAAATTATCTGAATGGTCGGCAAGCGTCGCCGAAATTTAGGAACGAAACCTCAGGACAATTAAAAACGGGGATGCCACAGGGTGGCCCCACTTCTGTTTAGTTTCTAGATTTCAAAGCTGCCTTCCCTACCAGAAGGAGTTACTATCACGATAATGGAAACAGGACCTGTCCCTGCAATATACGAAATAGTTTCCAAAACCGATTTCTATCCCCTTATTCTACCCCTGCGGGTTATGAATATACCCGCGGGAGGTATGCTTGTCGTAAAAGGAGACTAAAATCCAAGTCCCATTTCTGGATTATGTACTAAGATTGGGACCTGCCTTATTTAAACGCTTTCCAATGAAAACAAGTAAAAAGCCTCGGATGAGAACTCCTTTTTCTGATGACGGCCAATTCATGCGGCCAAAATCACTAAGGCGGTTAAGCGCCAATTGATGATGATGATGATCCCCCTGTCTTTCTGGTTTCTTCACCTCGCGCGATCTGTCACTATCACCGACGAAGTCAACGGCCACTATGTTTACGGCGATGATTTTATGCTACCGACTGTCAGTCACAAAAAGATGCCGATCGATCCAGATTAAGTCCTAAGCCTATTCCACACTAAGTCGGTAAACATCTTCACTAGTTCGCGCATGGTGAGCCCCGGTATCAATATATCCATAATATTCACTGTCTAACCCTTGCAGAATAAGAAAGCAGTCTACCAAGGGAGGCACGAGTCACTCGATACTGTAAAAGGTTTAGCTCTAACTTGTCCAGAACCAATCCGGATATACGTAATGTATGCCCGGGGTGCGATGTGTCCCCACATGTCACCAACCATCTTGTAAATTGTACTGTGGAACCTTCTAACAGCAACATCCCTGCGTTGCAACCTTAGTTTCCTTGGACTCCCGTTAGAAGACTTTGATGACAATTTGTGAGTAGTCGCACCTATTGAATGGGGTGAATCACCGCTAACACAGCAACATCAAACGTTACCAATGGAATGCCACAGCTAGTTCTTAAAGGCTGTTGGCTGTTTTTTTTTTTTTATACACCAATACAAACAGACGGTTCATTTCGATTACGTTAACAGATTTTTCCAAAAAAGTTTAAAAATAACCCATACAAACTGGGTGGGACACTACCTACATATTCTAAGACGACTCCAAGGCAGATGAATTCTCGCCGAAAGGCTTTTCAAGGCAGAAATATGCTCGGAGTGTTTGCCAAACCGCTGAAAAAGTCTTTGTCTAAAGTATTTTGATGTTGTCTTTCCTAAGTTTGAACTCATGCCCTTCAGTGTGGAAGGCGAGCCATCTAAAACAGAATCACGAAAAGTATCTCTTCACAGAAATACAATTTTTATCTTCCGCTCTAATAATTTTCTTCGACCTTTTTTGCAGTCAACAACCCCTGACGTAAAGTATTACGGAACCTTACGTGAGATATGAAAGGAAAGGAAATAAAGGAAAAAAATGAAGGCACGAGAAAGGATGGAAAGGAACGGAAAAGAAGGAAAGGGAAGGAAAGATAAATTAAGGAAAGGAATGAAAGGAAAATAATATATAAGAAAAAAAGTAAAGAAAAAGCAAAAAGAGGAGAGAGAAAAGAAAAATTAGATGTCCAAGCCGAACCCAAAAGCGAAGCCGGAACCGAAATTGGTCTGCATGTTATCAATTTGTTGTCGAAGTGTTAACGGATTTTCATCGATGAGTTATTGACGGGGAATTGGCGTCCATTTCTTATGGGCGAGTTGTTATAAGTGTGTCATCGACGATGTATAGACGAGTTATCGATTTGCTATCGAGGTTTTACGAATGTAGGACAATGAAAATAGGTAAGTATGAGCCGGCGCACAGTGGCGCCTCTGCCGTTAAAGCGTGGCAAAAATCAAAAAAATCATGAAAGCGTTCGCTAAATCTAATACATGTTTCTAATAGAGAATTTTCCAGGGATCAATAATATACAACTGTTTTTTCACAGAGCCAGGTAGAGCCGCTCAAAGTTGACCAATTTTCAACATTGGGAAAATTTTAAAATTTTTCTTCTTTTTCGTTGTTTTTAAAATGGTTTTGTGAGTAAATAAGGCGGCCGGCCGGTTGTCGTTTTTTTGTACAGCAATTAAAGATAATTTAATTTAGGATTAAAAGTTGGCGGATATACCTGTTTTTCGAAATGCCTATTTTTAGGCCCTTTTTAAAACTTTGATGGAAAAAAAAAATTTAAAATATGTGCTCCGTCAAATTAACAGTAGTTATTTGTGAAATATTCAGTTACCTAAATTCATAAAGTCTACCTGCGTCCAGCTGCAACTTCACTTTTTACATCAAATAAAGTTAAACAACCTTGGGCATAATACGCGCCTGAGCAGGTATATATAATTCAGTACGGCCGTAAGGTCGTTTTTGTTATTGGAACTTGTTAACAACATACATTTTTTTAGTTACGAATTGTATACCTGAAATTCATTTTAATAATTTGAGTAGGTATATAAAGCTATCCATCATACAATGCACATTATCATTCGTCTTTTGGAGATTAAGGAACTAAGTATTCTGTTTATTTAAATAAAGTGAATAGTATTTTTAAATATAGTTCACAGTTTAATATTTAGTCAGATACACTCGAAGCCAATTCTAATATGTATCTAGAAAACTCGAAACTATTTGCAGTATTTAAATCTTCAAAGTCAAGACGGGATTTCGTTGAGGCTATTATGAGAGAATTAGCGAGTGAAACAAGCATTAAAGGAAGGAAGGCCTGGAAGAAAAAATTGGTTTACAATACATTATGATAGAAAGAAAATGGGAGGGCGTCTATGGTAACAATTTAAAATTTCTAAGTAAGCATGTAAAGTGGCAAGCTGACAAAATTTTTTTGGACGAAGAAACGCCTAGCACGTCAACCAATCCAACTAGAGGGAAACCAACAAACCCCATAGAAGAGTGTTCTATCTACACAAGGAAAAGGAAGCTGCCTGATACCACAAAAGCTATGGCCACGACTCATCTTTCAGAACCACTGGCTATTAAACATAAAAAAGACAAAGAAAATGTGAAGTCTCATATAACAGAAGCAGTTGCGGTAGCAAGTCCAGTGCTACTGATGAGGATCAAAAACAGCATTCCCACACTACCAAATGCGCTACCTAGGAAATACACTCTCGAAGAAGCTTTGGCGCTGTGTATAGATCTCACTTTAACGAAAAAAAATATATTATATTGCGTAAGTCATTATTGCAACGTAATGCCGATATTTTACCTGGATACGAAAAAATTACTCAAGCCAAGAAAGAAGCAGTTCCTCTAAGTCCCAAAATAACCAAAGTATCAGCTGAAATTGAGCTACAAAACCTAATGGATCATACGTCTACACGACTCCTTCAAAATTTTACTGAAGAAAAGTTGAAATCACTGCCAAAGGAGCTAGCATTGATAACTAAGTGGGGCTGTGATGGATCATCAGGACAAAGCTCATATAAACAAAGCATAAATGTAGACGATGAAAAAATTACAGATAGTAATATGTTTATGGCTTCTATTGTTCCATTACGACTAAAAGATGAAGCTTGAGAATATTGGAAAAATCCACGTCCGTCATCAACTCGAGAAGAGTCTTCGGAACCCATAAAAGCTACAGTGAGTGATATAAAAAATCTAATTGCCAATTTAGAACCAACAACTGAAGAGGGGAATGTCATTACAATTTTGGTAGTTATTGATTACGTGACTACTTAGATACAACTTTTTATCATATGTGGGCAGTGCCACGCTATCTTATCAAAATCATTAGTTTATCTTATTTAATGCTTAAATACGTCATTATAAGACAAATCTCATTTTATTTTTTTTATTTTTTACTAAAAACATTTTGTTTTTACATTTTTCTAAAAATTTTCGAATTTGACGAATTTTTTTGAAGCACCCTGTATCTGTGCCATTCTGAGCTTTCACACAAAAAAACTACAAATAATTAGATTTCATTGGCGGTTTAAATTTTTAAAATATCTTCATTGGTTCAAAAGTTATGATGTTTGCAAAGAAAAAACTCAAAAGGCGCCACTGTGCCGTGGATGGTAAATGCCCTGCAAAAATTGTTGGATTATGTGTTCCATTTTCTTCATGTTGGAGTACTCTAACAATACTCTTTTGCAATGCGTTTGCGGACCACCATCAGCCGATCATTGCTCGTTTTTTAACGACAGTGATCACGACACGATGACGATCGAACAGAGTTGCCAAAAGTAAAATATTGCATGCAAATAACTAATAATAAAATTTTACTTTGGCAACTTTGATAAAATGCAACAGCGCACTGGTTTTATGTATACATATTATATTAGTTTCTTTATTCACGTATGCGTATGCGTATTATATTAGTTTCTTTATTATCGCAAATGCTAAATAACATAAAGCGAGAGTCATTGGTGCCGTATGTCGTATCGCTGTAGTCGTATCCCTAACGTAATCAGCTGTTTATCGTTACGACGGTAAACCAAAAACCAATTGGTTGGCTACGATACGGTTACGACCTTAGCGGCACCAATAATCGACTGCATTGATTCCCATAAGGTTGGTCGAATCAGCTGTTATAAGGTTACCGATACGGTTACCGATAAAGCACCAATGTCTGCAGCTTAAGAATATTCGTAGTATAAAATATAAAAGTTGTATTGCCCCTCTTCATTTACTTTCATTTTAAATTAAATTCACTTCGACAATTCTTTCCGACACAATTCCTCTTTAGTACTTTGGCATATGATCCTCTGTTGGTGCTCCATGGAGTACTGCAGTGAAAGTACTTTGGAAAGTACTCTCACGTATGTACTCTATGGAATACTACATACAAAGCGAGAGTGGGATCACCTACTCCTCTCTTAGGACATCGCAATGTTAATTGGAGCACATTTTTTGTATGAATACAGATTAGATTTGGAGCAGTCCTATACTCCCAAAGGAGTATTCCTTACATTATTTATAGAGTACTCGCGTTTTTTGAAGGGTGGTGGATGATCGGCTGGTGCATGGTGAACCGGCGAGTAGATTACCATTAGATCGGTGTAGGGTTTGCTCATACAAAAATAACCGATGGCTCGGGATAACAAAACACTTTGCTCAGTTATCAGTTATTTGTATGCAATATTTTACTTTTGGCAACTCTGTTCGATCGTCATCGTGTCGTGATCACGGTCGTTAAAAAACGAGCAATGATCGACTGATGGTGGTCCGCAAACGCATTGCAAAGGAGTATTGTTAGAGTACTCCAACATGAAGAAAATGGAACACGTAATCCAATAATTTTTGCAGGGACGTATCTGCTCTCGTAAATGAAGATTACGATGTACCAGGGATGCTGAACCCGTCCCCACAATCTATGATGGTGGAATTAATGTCGCCCCATTCGATTATGACAAAGGTTATCAAAGAGTTTTCGATTTATTGTCGAAGAGCTATCGTTATATTATTCAAAGCTAATCGATTGGTCAAAAAAGAATCGTTTCGTTATTAAAATGCTATCGATATGTTCTCAAAAAGTTATAGATTTACTGTCGAAAATTTATTAATTATTTATCGAAAATTTTCGATTTGTTATCGAAAAGCTATGGGAGTGTTACCAATTTGTTAGCGGTGTGTTGGCGATCTTCTATTGAAATTTTTTTGATTTATTATAAAAAAGTTATCTATTTGATATCGTTAAGTTATAGATTGCTAATCGGAGTGTTACCAATTTGTTATCGGCGTGTTATCGATTTGTTTATGCCGTCTCATCGATTTGTTAAGAAACAGATACGGATAAAACCTTTGGCCACTTCACTACACACTTTTGGATGTGTAAAAGCACACTATTTCCAAAATATAAAATTGATGACACATCTCGATAACAAGCCGATTAGAAACCAATAAGAATCCGATGATCAACGGAAACAAGCTGATAACGCGGCGGTAATAACTCGCTATCGATAGAAACAGTACTGGTTGTTGGCGATAATAAGCCGACGAAGCTCTTCTCAAAAACCCGAAATTATTTCTTTCTAGTAAAGTCACCTCTGGGTTTTCTAAACGTACACCTGTTTCTGTACGCACCGAACTTCATGAGTACCGGATTTAGGAAATCGTCGATAAAACTGAACGTGGGTACCCCGAAGAAGTTGGTATTGGATTATGAAATAGTGCCTCAACTGAATACCTCAAAAAAAATGCATCACTTATTTTTTTAACACCATTCTCATTTTACAGGGTGCTGAAAAAATGTGTTTCACTTTTTGAAATCTCAATAAAATAAGTATTCATACACGCGCCACATTTGCGGCATTTTTGTAATGATACGATATAAAGGTGGAAGCTCCTGGATAATTCCGGAATCGTGGGATTGTCATTTTCAAGTCCTGAAATCCCGGGATTGCAAAAGGTCTTCGGAATTCAATGCCTTAGTGAAAATGTTTATAACAGTGCTTTGCGAAATTTCGTATGTGAATGACGAAGGCGAAATAAGTTTCAATTGCTAAGTCCGAAGCTCCTTTATATTTACAAACGCAACATCTGGCATTTATGTGGCGATGCTACTGTCATGCATAAGGTTGAGAAAGTTCATTCTGACGCGGCCATATACATATCTTAAGCGGGAGTCATTGGTGCCGTATGTCGTATCGCTGTATTCGTATTCCTAACGTAATCAGCTGTTTATCATTACGATGGTAAACCAAAAACCAATTGGTTGGCTACGATACGGTTACGACCTTAGCGGCACCAATAATTGATTGCATTGATACCCATAAGGTTGGTCGAATCAGCTGTTATAAGATTACCGATACGGTTACCGATAAAGTACCAATGTCTGCAGCTTTAATGGCCGAGCCATGATTAAGTTTTTTATACATATAGATGCTTTCAACACAATCTTATGCTTGCCAGTAACATGTCACCTAACAAAACCGCACTGCGTTTTTTTAGCGCACGCAAACAACCGGCGTTTTTTGCTCTAACCCAAATAAGCATGCGTTGCGACAATGTAAAGCATATGTGCAAACGTCAAATCTAAATGTCACGCAGAACAAAAATTGGAAATCGGGTTAGTTTTTCACGCAGCAAACTCAATTTGGGTTGCTCTCATACAAGTTGTATGTGCATGAGACATTTTGGACAGGAAATTACTTGCGTGCGTTTATATTAGGTTGGCATGTATCATCGCCATGATTGTGGCAAAATGTTGCGTTTGTAAATATGAAGAAATTTATTTCGCCTTGCCCAATCAGATACAATATTTCTAGATGCACTCTTAGGAACATTCTATACAACAAAAATTTTTGCATTTATATTTTGTGTCGTATTCATTTGTTAAATTGCGGTTTTAAGCTGCGAAATATGTTAGAAAAGTACCAACGAGTGGGAAAAAAAATTTCACTGGTAAAATGTGAAAGCACCCTTAGCCAATGCAAATGTCGAATTGCTTATGGGCCAATTAAACTTCCTTAACCATAACGCCATAGTCATACCAATATTTTTCCTTATCCATATCAAATTGACATGAGTTATTGGTGCCTTAACCTTTCATAAAAATGAAGAAGACGCAAAAAATTACAAACATATACCACAAAAAATAAGTCTCTTAGTCAAAACGTATCCCAAACAATAAATAAAGTCTACAAAAAGTTAATAAATTCTCCAACTCAAAAATTTTTAGGTTATGGATATGGCGAAACACCAAAAACCAGTGGGTTGGCTATGATAATATGGTTATGGCGTTAGCGTTATAGTGTGGCACCATTAATCTATTACATTGATTTCCATAAGGTTGGTTCGATCAGCTGTTTTATCTGGTTATGGATAAGGCACCATTAATTTGCCCTTTAAGATGGTGTTTAAACACATCATCGACGAAATTTTTCATATAGATGCGTTTAACACAAGCTTATGCATTCTAGTAAAATCGCCATAATCAACCAAGATGTTGAGGTTATAAATATGAAGGAACATTCCGGTCTTGCCTTTTCGCGTGTGCGGTCGTGCTGAGTCATCCTCGGCTGAACGTAAATTTTCGGGCTTTTTTGGTTAGAGTGGAAAATTAAAATAGGCATCAAGGTTGGCTTCGGTGCTCTCCTCGGGCGTTTTGGCGGAGTTAGGAGATGCGAAACCTCCCTGTCCGGAGTTAGTGGGATATTCTTGCATTCCTAACAGGAATCAAAAATTCGTTGAAAAAACATGGCGTATAGCCACATATGAAGACTTTCATCCGGTATTATTATATACGCGCAATGAAGTAACTTAAATATAAAAAAAAAAATGAAGGAATTCAGACTTGGCAATTGAAATTTAGGTAATAGTCTAGTTGAGGGGTCGACTGCTAATACGCTACCAAAAATATCGAGTGTGGTGTCAAAAGACGCGTATTAATCTCGAGAACAATAATCCGAAGGCGGAAAAGAAAAATTTTATCTCTGTCCGGAGATATTTGCAGTTGAAATTGGCGATTTCCATGTGGTTGTTGTTGTGTTCGTACCCACAAAAAAAATTGTGCATCAAGGTGTGCAGAAAGGTGTTCTGCGCAAAAATTCTATGGATCCGACCCCCGGTTTCGGAGGTACCCGCGGGTCTTTTTTCGGTTTTTCGTAAATATCTTTTGAACGCGTTAAAATTTTTATTTTTCGCCTACGGCTTATTAATACTGATGTAAAGCGCGTCGTTTGACACCTCTCTCGATATTTTTGGTAGCGTATTAGCAGTCGACCCCTCAACTAGACTATTACCGAAATTTATTTCGCCTATTGTGAAAAATGGGCCTACAAAAGAGACCTCCCTAATTCCGCATTGCCAAAAAGTTGATGTTATGTTTGGTATCATTGGCAACGCTTTGCATCAGCTGACCCACGCTGTCAAATGAGTTGTCAAATTGAATTGTTTCCGTCACAGTTTCTAAGCAAATTTTTTTTCTATTCTGCATAATTTGTGGGAGTGCAGTTTTGTTTCCATTACTTCTATTAATCTGTATTTTATTTATTAAAGAACATCAAATTACAATAAAGAAGGTTGCACAACGTTGCATACAAATGTGAATTTGAAACAAAAGACACTGCATGGCATTGTTGTAGAAACGCCTAGTAGACTTACATACGAATAGCAACGAGTCGATAGTTTTTTCAATAAAACTTTGCAATTTCATTTAATCAAACTTTCGCCAGTTACAAAAGTAAAGGGCACGGTGAAATAGATAACCAAATCCACCATAATGTCAGTTGACAGTTCAGCTCTACCATCAGAGCTGTTGGTTGCGCCACAACCTCTTATTGGTTTCTGTGGTTTGGATACAACTCACAATGTTGTGCACAAAGGTATATGGGATGCTTTTAGTTCTAATAGGAAAACGGATAGGTAAGCACTTGCCTTCATTTATATGGACAAATGACGTAAAAAGTTGTATTTACATTTCCAGAGCTTCAGTACAGTTCAAACTTTTACCACCTACTTATGAATTTCCAGTTGCCAAACCAAAACGGGCTTCTTACGAATGGTATCATCCGAAGGGCATACTCAAACGAAATTGGATGCTTAAGCACTTACATGTGCTGCCTGCGGTGGTAGTATTATTTCAAGACATGGAATGGAATGACCCTCATTGGTCTGAAAAACAAGTGCAATGTGTTTCAATTATACAAAGTCTCAAAAGTGCATTACAGGTTTGTGCAATAATTAAGATTTGTAATGACTGAAGAGTCTTTGTCAAACAGAGCTTGATTATAAATGCTTGAACATAACAAACGCTTAAAAAGCTCCACAGTTATATTGAAGTTGAGTTGGCATAAATGTGTACAATATATGTAAATTTCATAAATAATTTTAGGAACGCAACACACGCGTGTGCCTTGTATTGCTACAGAAGTCATCGCCGCTACCGCCTGGTGAAGATTTGTTAGCATCTGAGCGTGCTGCCAGCTTAACCACTGCTTGTGGTATCAATAGTAAACTGTTATTTATCCTGCCACATACAGAGCATTTAATGGGTAACGTTCTTCAATAAGTAAATAAAAAATAATCATTTATTTTTGTGTTATCTAAAATCAGGTTACACATTGCGGTTAGAATCCGCTTTTCTAGATATGGCTCAATCCTATTATGCGCTCATGTCCAAACGTATACGCGCACATCGTGATCAATTAACTGCAACTCACACAATACTGAAAATACGTCATCAATTTAAATTGGGATTTGTTGCAGAAATAAGACAAGATTTTAGTACGGCTTTGAAGTGAGTATTTACTAACCTTTTTATTCATAAAAATTACAAAAAGTTTAAAAAGCTTTTGAAAAGACATTTCCATACAGCAATTGTAAGAGCTTTATAAATTAATTTTATGATCGCGGGTTAATTGTTAATTAAAATTGTTAATTAATTTTATGTTTTATAAAGCGTTTAAAAAGAAAAGTACCAAAGTACTTACAAATTCCCGTGCTAGCCCCTATGTTTTGTTTTCTTCCCCTATGCCTTTGCGAGGATTTGTGTTTGACCATGATGAGCCATAGATTTTTTGATTCCGTAAAACCAGTCGCGTTTCATAGTTTGATAATTCTTCAATTTCTTGTGGATACATTCGACAGTATTGCAGTCTCAATCTTTTTAGCACACCGTACACTAGAAAAAAGATAACACTTACATGGCACTGCTACTGAAGAAGAAAAAGATCAACTTGGCACTACCACCGATGAACATTTCGGTGACCTTATTTACGATGTTGCAATGCCGTGCCCACAACTTTTAACAACCATATCTCTTTGGTCCATTTAAACTGCAAGTTTCCTTGGACTTCAGTTGGAGGATATCGATGACAGTTTGTTTGTGATCGCTTCTGTTGGATGGAACGACGCACTGCTACAAGAAGAAGAAGAATAATATTTTCTAACTATGAGCCACCAATATGGTTAGCTTGTATGAATGGAATACAGTCAACGCATCTACACACCTGTATTATCATCGGCGAATCTAGTTTTTAAAGAAAAATACCCAGAACTAGCAGAAAGTGAACGCAAAATCCCTAGGGAAACGTGCGTGGCTTTAGCTCAACTTCGATTTGAGTACTATAACAGGTTAAACTCTTGACTATGCAGAATCAACTCCGAGATACAAAATGTATGTCCTACTTGCAATGTGTCCCCGCTTGTGTTTAACTTCTACATATTGAAGCTCTCTTCGCCACCAAAAGGAGTTACCATTGTATCCTACGCAGATGACTGCCCGATATTGGCTACAGGTCCCGGCTCACCCATCTCCTGAAAACTGACGTTGTCACTGACCAACAACAACAACAACCGACCAAGTCATCGGCGACCTTTTTAACAACATACACAAAGCAAATGTCCATATTGGACATCCACGTCGATGGCTTAACGCTACCATCTTTCTTACACCCAAAAATACTGGGTGCGACGTTCGATCAGGATCTACATTTTGGCGAGCATGCATCCGCAATTGTACCTAGAATCCAGAGCCGTTATACAATTCTCAAATCTCTTGCCGGTTGCACTAGGGGTAACAAACACTTTCTGTTGAATACCCAGAAACCTGGGCATCCCAACAGACATCTGATTGATGAGGCCAGACCTCCCAGGGGAAGTCAAGGATGTCATCTCCGTAAACATTATGAGGAAATACGGCACCTGAGACCCCAGCGGGTTAGGGGGTCAGAATATTCCCGTGGTAGGTGTGCCTGTCGTAAGAGGCGACTAAAATGCCAGATTCAAGGGGCTGTGTAGCGCATCCTTTTAGGTTGCCAGCGCAATATATAGCTTCTCCAAACCCAACTGTCAACCACACCTATCCGCGGCGAATCCTGTTTCACTAACAGACGAGGCTCTTGGGGGTAGGGAGCGAGGGAATGGCCTGAAGGTTTAATGTGACCACATAAATCGTTCCCGAGATGGTCGGGCTAGTAATTTAA
This sequence comes from Eurosta solidaginis, assembly GCF_040869045.1. NCBI lineage: Eukaryota > Metazoa > Arthropoda > Insecta > Diptera > Tephritidae > Eurosta > Eurosta solidaginis. The sequence goes on from NC_090323.1 coordinate 239,791,781, forward strand.
TGGTGCTGTGGTACCGGAGCGTACCGGATCTGTAACCGGCAAAGGACCATCACATCGATAACACTCCCCAAAGCCTTCGGGGAGCAACCTTATCGCTACAGCAACAACATGACACCAACCATATCTTCAATTTTAATGTGTAATCCACGCCTCTAACACCAATCTTTCTATGGTTGTTGTTGTTGTTTCCTTGGACTCCCGTTAGAGGATTTTGATGACAATTTGTGAATGGTCGTGCCCGTTGAATTTGGCAAGTGAGAAAAGAGCAGTGTCTAAAGTTTATTTATTTAATATGTATTATAATTTTGGGAAATTTATAAAAAAAACCTTTGCCTCTTTGCTATTTTATGTTATTTAGGCATTATACACAAGCCTATGCAACACTGGATGAGATACGCATCACTGATGCCAATTGCCTTGAAATGAAAACTATAGCCGGGTTCCTGAATTATAAACTATGTCGTTTAATGTTTAAGTTGAAAGTTCCAAGAGATGCGATTAATCATTTCATCAGTCATGTAGAAAAGTATAAAAATCGTGTAGGTTTTAAGGACCTAATTTTCGAACATTATGCGTGGTTAAGCACACAGTAAGTTGAAACGTATCTTTAATTGAATAAACTTTGAATTTATTATTTTTATTATTTCTAGGCATAGTATGTTTGCTGATCTATTTTGTGAAGCAATAAAAAATGGTCTACCTGCATTACAAACACAAAACCCTGGCATATATTACCACAAAGCAGCGGAGTACACCATGAAGCGGAAAGAAGCTTTTTTACAAAGCAGTGGTAAATATTGTGCATTCATACGTGGGACGATAATTTTGTGTACAAGACGTTCCAAAAGTGAACTTAGCAGTTGGGGGAAAGCAAATTATAATTTTGCACCTACTTTTAAATTTTGTTTGTAATAAAAAAATTATATAATGAAATAATAGGTTGCCCAAAATTAAAAGCACTCCTTCGTTGTAATTTTATATAATTTAGCAATGCTTTTGAGTCCTACTGATCCAACCAGTCCAACTGGAATATCGAATAACAACTCAGTGGCATTATGGACTGAATTCTTTGGTATACGTGCGGTGAAAGCGGGCGATCCTGTTTCCGAACAGCAAACAATTATAATTATACGTGAGAATGAGAAGTCCTTCAATCACTCGGTAAACCAAACAATGAAACTAAATTTTCGATATCATATAGGCTGAAAAAGATAAATATTAAACATTTTTCAGAATTCAATTATAAATTTACTCAGTCAAGCGCGTGCTCAATTTAAAATCTATAAATGTCCACGATTTCGAAATAAACTTGCTATCGACATGGCTGAGGAATATTATAAAAGTGGTGATCACGCTAATGCATTAACGTAAGTTGCTAGATTTTCTATAAATTGAAGTACTTTTAAAGAATGTCGAATAAATTACAGTTTATACTCTGTCATGCTAACGGACTATCGACGTGAACAATGGTCTTCGATATTCTCCGATGTTTTATTGAAAACACTACGTTGCGCCTTTTTATCAGCATCCATAACTGATTTTATATCGTGCAGCATAGAAGCACTCTCATTGCACGTTGGCTGTGAACAAAAAGAACGTGTAATTGTGCTCGAAAATCTGTGGAAAGTTTTTAATGTGCGTATAAAACGCTTTATAAATTTAATAACCTTTTAATGCATAATAAACATTTTTTAGCTTACCGCGCCAATATCGCAATGTCAAAATGCTCCCGAAATTATAGAGCGTTGGGAAAATGCGCTTGCTGCTGTAAAATCACCAATAACAATGGATTTAGATAAGCTAACCAAATTAATGGAAATGTATGTCAGCTTCGAACAATTAGAATTGAAGAATGATGACACCATTAACGTTTCACTAATCATTAAGTAAGTTCAAATGGCTTCAACTTTTTAAAATGATTGCACTCTAGCTTGTATTTGCTTCACATATATAGGTTACTAACTGATGTGCCCATCAAAATACGTCACTGTGTTATTATTCTCACAGATAGTACACATTTCTACAAACTACCAGCCAGTAAATGCATATCATTCCATAGTTTGCTCGAAATAAATGAAAATAACAATCAACAGCAAAACGAAACTCCCTTGCAACATTTTGATGTGGAATTGAAATTAGAACCCGATATATATTATCAACTTCATTTCCATACAGAGGCATGCCAATTTTTAGAGAACACACAATTACGTGTTGTGCGCATGGAAGCACAAATGGGTTCAGATAAAATGGCTATTCAACTCACAAAATCGGCGATTTTCTCACGAAATCCATTTCGTCATTACACACGTAATAAAGATCTCGATGATAATATTGAAATCAATCATTTGTGCTATATTACACCAACGTAAGCTTAGCCCCGTATAAGGCGTCAGTATAATTCCACAATTAATTATTTGATTTTGATTTCTATTACGATAGATTCCATTTGAATACACATTGCAAACTTGACAAAGAATCGCAAATGTTAGTGAACGAATACTATCCCATAGCAACAACCATAAATAATCCGTATAACGTTTTTCTACAAAATGTTAGTCTCAACATTAGTGTACCAACTAACCTGCGAAATCAAGGTAAGTGAATAATTCAGGTTGACAATGAATTATATTATTATACAGTAATTTTCCGGGCGTGATTTTTACAAAAATTTTGCATTATAAGTTCGATTTTCTTCGCTTGGCTGGTTGTTTAAAGTACTCAAAATATAGGCTGCCGAGTGAAATGTCACCCGATCTTGATTCATATCAGAATCTCAGAATATTTTCAAAAAACTTCAATTCTCAAAGTTCGGCTGAAGAACGCCTTATCTCACAATTTAAAATTTTTCATAAAAACCCTATCTCACGTCAATATGTATTGAGTCGCAAAACGCGTTTTTGGGTGAAATTCTGAGGTGGGAGGGCGTTTTTGAATGAAATTTAGCTGTCGATTAATATAGAATTTCCCTAATAATGTTGTAAAAATTGTAACACACGATCTAACTATTGGCATTTTTAGAAAAAATATAAACACTTAAGCGCTATAGATCTATGTATGTACGTGTACAATAAATTTGCCACATATACAATTTTCTGTCTCATGAATTCTTTTTTTTTTTATATGTACCAAAATATGAATTATTTCAGCAAAAAGTTACTTATCAAGCGAATTCAAATAAATATAACGCACCAAGTTTCATCTTATCATTTATAATTGATTGAAGAAGCATTGTACATTTGGATTGATCAGAGCTGGTGAAGAATGAAATCATTTGCTTTTTGAAATTAGGGTTTTTCTTCAATCAGTATTTCACAATTTTTTCTTCATACGATAATTCTCGCTTTCCTTTTTTAATTCTGCAATTATGCATGGAAATAAGGATTTCATTCAGCGCATTTGAAAAGAATGCTAAATCAGACTGCAGAAATAAATATACTGAAATCAAAGAGTACACTCAGGTGATTTCACATTTTTGGTGAGTGAAGTCATGTATTCAGTACCAATACTTACTGCATAAATGCGCAAATATTACCTAAAATAGGACGAAAAAATTTTAATTCCTTTTTATGAAAGCTTAGTTTTAAAAATTGGTTGAGCAAGTTTTTTGAAGATATTTAGCGTGAGAAGAGTTAAAACAACTTGCTCAAAAGCATTAAGCATGACAATTTAAAAAGTGTCGAGTTATATTGAAAAAAAGTATCATTCCGGCAAGTTGAACATTTCTGTCTTTCATATTAAATTTTTCATTGGAGTTGCTGATATTTCGATTTGTTTACTTGGGTATATTTAGTTAACCCTCGGAGCCTTTTAATTTCGCTGTCACATCTTAAAAAAAAAATAAAACTCAATGGAAAATAAATGGTTATAAAATTATTTTTTTTTTTTTGTTTTTGGAAATTGTCATAGACAAAGTGCAAAACCACCCAAGTAACACAAATCGAAAACGTAAGATTTTACAGCTCTGAACCCTAGACACCCCGCTCTATACATAGAAATCATACATTTTTTATTTGAACCTTAATTTTGAGAAATAACGGTTGAGTAATATGTTGATTTCACAAATGCAATGGAATCTTTCAGTAAGCAGAAGCATTTTTAAATTTAGAAAAATTATTACTTATCTTCTCATGGTAAAAATTGGAAAAGAAAAAGTTGTCTACAGTAAGTTTTCTACCCGCGTGTAAAGTTTCATCATCGGTTTAAATAAATTTTTTTTTTTTCGTGATCATTTTGAAACATGTAAATCTTTATTTATCTCGATTAGTTTATGCCATTACGATGCAGAGTGACAGATGAAACCAGTAACCTTATTATCTTGGGTAGAATAAAGTAAAACAGATATATCCAAAATTTTACATCATTTGCTCACCATACAACAACATATGGCACATTTAGTTATATAAAAATGTGTGAAAATCGGCGTGATATCGAGCAATTTATTTAAGTGCGCTTTGGGTGTAAACTATTTACTTTACTGCAAACTTTCTCAACTGTGCCTACTCGCTAAGAAGCATGGATCTTACTGATCTTGGTATAAAAACAACGTGAATTTTTTTTTTGTACTCTTTTCATAAGAAAAAGTGTCTTGCACTCTTAATGTTTTTTATGGTATTAGTAAAATATAAAAGTAAAATATAAATAAATATAATACAGCGAATTAAAACGCAGCGGCTGCGCTGGCTAGGCCATGTTATGCGAATGAAAAATGATGCTCCGGCCAAGAAAGTGTTTCTATCGGAAGCCGCCTATGGAAGCAGAGATAGAGCGGCCCACTCCGTTGGAAGGACCAGGTGGAAAACGATTTAAACTCCCTTGGTGTCACCAATTGGCGCCGGTTGGTGGAGCGAAGGAGCGACTGGCGCGCCTTGTTGGACGGCCATAACCGTTTAGACGGTTAAGCGCCAATTAAGTAAGTAAAGTAAGTAAAATATACATAAATATACGTACTCACTGTACAGGTATCTGAGGTCTCGAAGACTAGTGTTTTAGATAATGTTTTCTAGTTTCCGAATAATAGCAACATGTGCCGCCAAATGGGTTAATGAATATTCCAAAACATTTTAAAACTTCACCTTATATTAGGGATGTCAATATTTTATAATTTCGGAACCCCGGGATTTTCGGGATCTTGTATTGTAATTAATACCGGGATTTAGATATTAATTAGATTTCAAAAACTTAATCTCTGAAAGTGCACAAAAATATTTGGGATAACCTTTTATGCATCAACTCATAAGGATAACGATCACTAAATTTGTACAGAATGATGCTTTCGGAAAATATTTTATTAAATGAGGACGCAAACTTTCGGCAGAGCTGCGAAAATCAAACAATATTTATTCCAGAAAAGAACACAAACATATCCACTGCCAAAAGTGGAGAAAGGGTTTTGTAAGTTTGTTTCATAAACTTCACCCTTAAATTGAACAATTGAAGTCTAGGCACTTCCGCAGTATTACTTTTACAATTTTTCTTGCATACTGACGGTCCCCACAGTTTCCCCAACATTTTTTTCAGAAAAATATACGTACTTATTCTCAGTACTAAGAAGTTGTTTTCATGATATAAATCAATGTAGAAAATTATGATTCTTAGTATACGTTTTATCACCACCAATTAAAGGACTTAAAGGATTCAAGTTTTTTGTTACTTCCTTTTTAAATGATCCCATCAAGTAAATTGAGCATTTTTGAAAAATTTTCTTTTGAAGAAAGAGGGTTCAGAACGGAAAGAGTTTTTTCTTCTTTTCTTTTATGGACGTTGTGACAGCGCACTGCTCTCAAGTCGTCCAATGATACCACGCTAATCCGGTTCATGCCGAGTCGTTGTAAGGAAATGGTTTGTTAACCGTCGAAATCTAAAACTGCTCAGCTACAGAGGAAACCTCATCAGCTAAGTCAAATAAATGCCGTATTAGTAAGTAATATACGTCCATATAATGTATAGAATTAGTAGAAAATGAATTCAATATGTTAATGAATACAGTTAGTTGCTATTAAGAGAGGAAAGAACAAATTTTTTAATACAAAAAAGCGAGACCGTAACATCAAATGCGCTATAGTGGGAGTTGTAATTCTGACACAAACAGCTGAAGGGCTCATTTAATTCAAAATTTGTTCTACATTATTTTAAATATAGAGAGGTTTAAGATGTCTTGAGGGCCGGGAAGGGACATTAAAGCTGTTTACGTCGCTCAACAGAAATGAGTTAGAGACCGAACCATTTAGTAATTTAATCATAAATACAATTCCAAGCATTTCCCTACGACTAACAAGGAAATCTCTTAAGGAGAAAATTAAGAATTGTTTTTGGACTGATCCTAGCCGATCAATATGAACGTGGTAGCTCGGGTTCCAAATTATTGAACCATATTCTAATATCGGCCTGACTAATGTTGTAAAAAGAGCTTTAGCAACGTACGGGTCACTGAATTCTTTATACCATCGCTTCGCAAACGCCAGAACACCTATAGCCTTATTAACTAACAGTTGCAGTAATATGAAGGTTGAAGTTAAGTTTACTGTCCATAGTAACCCCAAGGTCTATAAAACTGTATACCTTTTCAAGATTATAATTGTTAAGAATGTAAGAAGCTGGCTGAAGTAATCTATATAAATTTGCATTTTTTTAAGATTAAGTGGCATATAGTTGATGGTGCACCAATTGAGCAATGTGTCCAAATCTGATTGTAAAAGAGACCTTTCTTCGCTTGACGCATAGGATACAAAAAATTTTACATCTTCCTTTGCAAGAGAAAAACTAATTATTATTATTAACTTATTTATTTGGGCGAAATCCAAAATTTTCTTGCTAACATATTCTTGTAAAAGACACGGCGATATTTATTGTATGAGCAATAAAGTTTCCAATTGGGTAGGTAGTCCAATATTGTGCTTATGACATTTAATGACATATATATTTTTTTATACTCAGCGTGCTTTGCACACAGAGTATATTAACTTTGATTGGATAACGGTTGGTTGTACAGGTATAAAGAAATCGAGATATATATAGACTTCCATATATCAAAATCATCAGTATCGGAAAAAAATTTTATTGAGCCAAGTCCGTCCGTTAGCACGATAACTTGAGTAAATATTGAGATATATTCACCAAATTTTATACACGAACTTATCTGGATCCAGAATAGATTGGTATTGAAAATGAGCTAAATCTGATGTAACCACGCCCACTTTTTATATATATAAAATTTTGGAAAACACAAAAACCGGATAATTTAGTAAATAATACACCTAGAATGTTGAAATTTGACATGTGGACTGATATTGAGACTCTAGATAAAAATTTGAGAACATTTTTAAAATGGGCGTGGCACCGCCCACTTGTGACAAAATCAATTTTACAAATATTATTAATCATAAATCAAAAATCGTTAAACCTATCGTAACAAAATTTGGCAGAGAGGTTGCCTTTACTATAAGCAATGCTTTGAAGAAAAATTTACGAATCGGTTAAGGACCACGCTCACTTTTATATAAAAGATTTTTAAAAGGCTCGTGGGCGAAAATAATAAGTTATATATTAGCCAAAATGAGCTGTGTATCAATAGAATTTTACTTTCTAAATTGAAGTATAACATTAAATTGGAAAACACTAAAATTTTTGAAAATGGGTGTGGTACTGCCCTTTTATGACTGAGCAATTTTCTATGTTTCGGGAGCCATAACTCGAAGAAAAATTTACATATCGTAATGAAATTGTGTACACATATTTTCCTTATAACAGAAAATATTTCTATTAAAAATGGACGGGATCGGTTAAAGACCATGGCAACTTAGATATAGAACAAGTTTAAAAGGGTCGTAGACTGGAATAATAAGCTATAACTTAGCAAAAAAATAGGTTTGAATCAATGATATTTCACTCATCAAGTTATTGTAAGAGGAAATGGGGAGACATTTTTTATAAACGGGCGGTGCCACGTGTTATGTAGAAAAGTAATTTATCTGAAATGAAATGAGCAATTGAAGCTCACGCGGAGTATATAATGTTCAGCTACACCCGAACTTAGACACCTTTACTTGTTGTTTATGACAATAGAAAAAACATCGCCTTCCAGACACAGTGTAGCATTTTCAACAAACATGAAATAAAAGTACAATATAGTTACACTAATAATAAAAAATCACGTTGTTGTCATGCGAATTTCATCTTTTTATATGAAAAAATTTTCAAAAAGTCTTCAAAATGATACAGGTTATATTTTTCATTAAAAAAGTAGTAAATTTTTATACCATTAGCTGCCAAAAATTTCTAAACTTTCAAAACTATTGCAGTGACTCCAAGAAAACAAAAAAATCGTTTTTATAAATAATAATCTGTACAAAATCCCCCTTTCTCCTTGATTTTGATCCCCCTGATGCCTTTATGGTATTTGTACCAAACGCAACGGGAAGCTTAGTCAATGCCCAGAGACATCACACCCCTAGATCTAGTGGAAATTAACTATCAAATCTTGGTTTATTTTAAGGTATGCACACAATGTCGAAGAATTTGTAAATCGGAAAATTGCTTTCTTAAGTTTCAGAGTAGCTTGTTTTTTTTTTGTTTTTTTTTTTTTGTTATAATGACTTTTATTTTTAAACGGTTTTATTTAGCTTGACTTGACAGGCTGCACGGCCGTTGTGAACGAATTTTGTAATTGAAATTTAAGTAACTTCCCGATAAGCTACAAGCTTGAAACTTGGAATATAATTCAGAACCCGATGACAATGCAATAATAAGCAGAAAACAAGTAAGGCAGGCTAAGGTCGGGTGTAACCGAACATTGCATACTCAGCTGAGAGCTAAGGGAAAATGACCATGTGGGAAAATGAACCTAGGGTAACCCTGGAATGTGTTTGTATGACATGGGTATCAAGTGGAAGGTGTTAATGAGTATTTTAAAAGGGAGTGGACCTTAGTTCTATAGGTGGGCGCCTTTTAAAAGGGAGTGGGCCTTAGTTCTATAGGTGAACGCCTTTTCGAGATATCGCCATAAAGGTGGACCAGGGGTGACACTAGAATGCGTTTGTACAATATGGGTATCCAATGAAAGGTCATAATGAGTACTTTAAAAGGGAGTGGGCCTTAGTTCTATAGGTGGGCGCCTTTCCGAGATATCGCCATAAGGGTGGACCAGCGGTGACTCTATAATGTGTTTGTACGATATAAGTATCAAACTAAAGGTACTAATGAGGGATTTAAAAGGGATTGGCCGTTAGTTGTATATGTGAAGGCGTTTTCGAGATATCGATCAAAATGTGGACCAGGGTGACCCAGAACATCATCTGTTGAGTACCGCTAATTTATTTATATATGTAATGTCATGAACAGTATTCCTGCCAAACCTCCAAGGGCTTTTGATTTCGCCCTGCAGAACTCTTTCATTTTCTTCTACTTAATATGGTAGGTGTGACACCCATTTTACAAAGTTTTTTCCAAAGTTATGTTTTGCGTCAATAAACCAATCCAATTCCCATGTTTCATCCCTTTTTTCATATTTGGTTTAGAATTATGGCATTTTTTTCGTTTTTCGTAATTTTCGATATCGAAAAAGTGGGCGTGATCATAGGCCGATTTCGGCCTGTTTTTATACCAAGAAAAAGTGAGTGCAAATAAGTACGTGAACTAAGTTTAGTAAAGATATATCGATTTTTGCTCAAGTTATCATGTTAACGGCCGAGCGGAAGGACAGACGGTCGACTGTGTATAAAAACTGGGCGTGGCTTCAACCGATTTCGCCCATTTTCACAGAAAACAGTTATCGTCATATAGTCTATGACCCCACAAAATTTCACAAGGATTGGTCAATTTTTGTTCGACTTGTGGCATTAAAAGTACTCTAGACAAATTAAAAAAAAGGGCGGAGCCACGCCCATTTTGAAATTCTCTTTTATTTTTGTGTTTTATTGCACAATATCATTACTGGAGTTGAATGTTGACATAATTTACTTATATACAGTAAAGATATTAAATTTTTTGTTAAAATTTGACTTTAAAAATTTTTTTTTTAAAAAAGTGGGCGTGTTCGTGATCCGATTTGCTAATTTTCATTTAGCACATATATAGTAATACGATTAACGTTTCTGCCAAATTACAGCTTGTAAAACTTTGAAATTACCTTTTTTTTTAAGTGGGCGGTGCCACGCCCATTGTCCAAAATTTTACTAATTTTCTATTCTGTGTCATGGGTGATGAATTATCGCACTTTTTCGGTTTTTCGAAATTTTCGATATCGAAAAAGTGGGCGTGGTTATTGTCCGATTTCGTTCATTTTAAATAGCGATCTGAGATGATTGGCCAGGAACCTACATACCAAATTTCATCAAGATACCTCAAAATTTACTCAAGTTATCGTGTTTACGGACGGACGGACGGACATGGCTAAATGAATTTCTTTTTTCGCCCAGATCATTTTGTAATATAGAAGTCTATATCTATCTCGATCAGTTTATGCCGTTACGGATTACCGTTTTGCGAACAAAATTAATATACTCTGTGAGCTCTGCTCAGCTGAGTATAAAAACTCCGACAGTTGGCGCATGTATCGAAATATTTCAAAAAATCGTATTTGTAGTCCGATTTGGTTCATATTTGGAACACATAATACATGCATGAATAGAAAGCGACCTATGAAAAAAATCGCCGCTAGGTGGCGCAAAGATCGAGATATTCAAAAAAATCGTATTTGTGGTCCGATTTGGTCCATATTTGGAACACATAATACATACATGAATAGAAAGCGACCTATGATGTCCAATTTGGCTCATATTTGGAACAAATATTACATACAGTCCGGTAGAAGTCACATCAAAATATTTTGGAGTTGGAGTCAAGTAAAGTCTTCGAAAGGATTATGTATTGAGGACTTAGATTGTAATTGTCAGGAAAGAGTCCTTGTAATAATGAGGCACTAAATGAACTAAATATAATGAGAAATAATAGGCATTAAATAAAGACTAAAATCTTGAAAATAATATAATTTAAAAAAATTTTTAAGTTAAACGGTTTTATTGAAAACAATACTTACAGGAAATAATAATAATACTAAAAGCTAGAAAATAATTAGGGAGTTCATAGGTATTAGTCATCACACTCATGTTTAAAGCTCTTCAGAAAATCCATACAGAATCTTGCGATCGATTTTTGAGTAACTTCTCATTGAGGCTGAAACTTGAAACCTTGCACTTATTTCACGGCATCGCGGAAATTTATCAAAAGAAGGTCACGCACGGGTCTGGATGGTTATTTGGAATTTTGGGCCCTAAAACTTTTAACATAGCTTAGAGCCATATTGAAATGCAATACAAAAAAATCGACTGAGACAGGGTTCGAGATATTTAGGAAATCCATACTGAATATGTGGAATCTTACGACCGATTTTAAAGTAGCTTCGCATTAAGTAGAAGAAAAACTATCCGCTAGGTGGCGCACTGCTCGAGTTATCAAATTCATACAAGATTTGAAATCTTTTGGTCGATTTTTATGTAAAATCCTGAAATGCTAGAGACTTGAAGCTTAAATGTGTTTCAGAAGTCGAAAGGGTGTAATACCTATCAAAACAAGTAAAGGTGTCCAAGTTCGGGTGGAACCGAACATTATATACTCAGCGTGATCAATTGCACATTTCATTTCAGATAAATTACTTTTCTACATAACACGTGGCACCGCCCGTTTAAAAAAAAATGTCTCCCCATTTCCTCTTACAATAAAACTTGATAAGTGAAATATCATTGATTCAAAGCTCTTTTTTGCAAAGATATAGCTTATTTCATTCGTCCACGACCCTTTTAAAAATATTTTATATAAAAGTGGGCGTGGTCCTTAACCGATTTCATTATTTTTTCTTCAAAGGATTCCTTATAGTAAAGGCAACCTCTCTGCCGAATTTTGTTGCGGTAGGTTTAACGATTTTTGCTTTATGATTAATAATATCTGTAAAATTGATTTTAGTACAAGTGGGCGGTGACACGCCCATTTAAGATTTTTTTTTTCAAATTTTTAGCAAGAGTCTCAATATCAGTCCACATGTCAAATTTCACCATTCTAAGTGTATTATTTACTAAATAATCAGATTTTTTGTGTTTTTCAAAATGTTATATATATAAAAAGTGGGCGTGGTTATCATCCGATTTTGTTCATTTTCAATACCATTCTAGTCTGGGACCAGATAAGCCCGTGTACCAAATTTGGTGAAGATATGTCAATACTGACTCAAGTTATCGTGTTAACGGACAGACGGATGGACGGACTTGGCTCAATCAAATTTTTTTCGATACTGATGATTTTGATATATGGAAGTCTATATCTATCTCGATTCCTTTATACCTCTAAAACCAACCGTTAGCCAATCAAAGTTAATATACTCTGTGTGCAAAGCACGATGAGTATAAAAAGTTCCGCTAAGAAAGTTCATTATCTTCTTTTCTATAAATTTTCCGATCAAATACTCAATAAGGGACTGACGTGAAGTGCTCTGAAAGGAGCTGCTCGCGACAGTTAACGTGTACGTGTAGATGTACACTTGTAACTTCACTCATCACTTATTTAATTTATCACATTTTAAATTTCATACTTGTAAATGACCGAGGCAAGAATGGTGATCCTGAAAACTGCGCAAACTATTGCGGAATCGGCTTTCCTAAGATCGTATATTTCAAGCGTATTGTGCGAAAGATTGAAGCTCACCGTGAATCGGCTAATGGCACCTCACCAGTGCGGCTTCAAAGATGGTAAATCGACCATCAATCAGGGCCCGCATCGTGTCATACGATCCGTGACCGAAATCAATTTTTTAAATCGCAATAGCTCTGAAATGCTTAATCGGATTATTAATATGTAAAATGGTGACTTCCATTACTCATTAGATCCATAACTTATTATTATTTTATGACTCTTTTGGCAGATTCATATTTATGGTTTGATTGAAACTAATTTAGCAACACCATCAGTTCAGTCAGAATTGGGAAGGACCTCTCCGAGCCATTCGAAATTAAACGAGGTTTCAGGCAGGGAGACTACCAATTTTGATTTCATTAATTTGGTGCTGGAGAAAACATAATTTTATACAAACGTGCAATTACTGGCGTATACTGACGACATTGATATCATTGAAAGTTCTCTGAACTGGAAAAAGATGCGGCAACGATGGGTTTGATGGTGAATTAGGACAAAACAAAGTACCAGCGCTCATCAAGCAAAGAATCAGCGCATTTGGGCCTTAGTACGCCAATGTTTCCAATCATCATTTCGAAATAGTAAAAGAGTTTGTTTGTTTGGGAACCAACATTAAACACAAACAACACTAGCTTTGAAATCCAGCGAAGAATCATTCTTGCCAATTAAGGCTACTTTGGACTAGGTAGGCAATTGAAAAGGGAAATCCTCTCTCGCAAACGAAAATTATGCTCTACAAGTCGCTTTTCGCACCCGTCCTGCTATATGGTGCAGAAGCATTGACCATGACAACAGAAGAGGCTCTGAGAGTGTTCGAGAGAATGTATGTACAACTGTATGAGGTTTATAAAGACATCAACATAGTCCAGCGAATTAAAGCACAGCGGCTACGCCAGCTAGGCCATGTTATGCGAGTTAAAGATTATGTTCCGGATAAAAAAGTATTTTTATCGAAACCTGTCTATGGGATCTTAGAGCGGTTCTTACTCCGGTGAGACCAACTGGCGCGAGTTGACGAAGCGAAGAAGTGACTGGCGCGCCTTGTTGGACGGCCATAACTGTTTAAACGGTTAAGCGTCAATCAAGTAAATTCTTAAGTACATGACAGAGATCATTATTTGTTTTCGTTTGAAATATTTGCTGCGTCAATATTTACACATTCTTTGTTATAGAAAAAGTTAACAAAGCTTTGTTATAACGCATTAAGCTTCGAATATGTAGACACATGCTTAAATGATCTATTTGTGTTATTCAAAAATATTTGTACAAAAATTTAGCACGTTGCGAAGCCTTGAATTATGCAAACCTTCCCTACAATAAATAAAACCAATGCGTGAGCAAGAAATGGATTTCAATTAAACAGACTCTTTATTTTCCAAACATACATACGTACTCACAAAAATACGTAAATTATCATTTAAAAATTTGTCTAAAAAAAGAACAATTGTTTTTGTTTTTATCGACCTATCGGCCTAAAAAAAGAACTTAAAAGTTATCGTGTTAACGATCTATTTATAAATTCTCGCACTGCGGCAACACTCGTATAAACACCAGGAAAATTTAGCCGTGCACATCCAGCACCAAATGACACAATACCACAAACACGACCATTAGCAACGGCTGGACCACCAGAATCACCAGTACACGAATCCCTTCGTCCAAGCGCTGCAGCACAAAACATAGTTCTAGTTAAACGTGAAACACCTCTATATTGTCGTCTACACCTTTGCCTGCGAATTACAGGTACACGAATTGTACGCAACCTGTTTGACGGACGAACACCATTTTCGGCGATTAAACCCCAACCATAAACTCTTAAACCCACACCACGTTTTATTGGAGTATTACATAAACCAATCGTTCCCACGCTGGTACTATTTATAGCCGAAACTAGTTTTAATACAGCCACGTCACTATGTCTGGTTCGCGTATTATAAGCGCCGGATGTATATACCTCTGCTATTTGACGTGTTATACCACTTTGTGATAGAGTGGATGCACCGGCATGAACGGTAACTTGGCTACGTACTCTTCCTTCCATACAATGAGCTGCAGTGAGAACGTGAGTGCGTGATATTAACGAACCACCACAGAATAAGGCACCTCTGTCGCGGAGGTTTACCATGAATGGTGCGTTCCTGATGTTAACAACTCTACCGTTAATAACTCTATTGCTAACTTGAGCTGAGACACCGACTCTTTCAAAGAGACAAATAACCGTCAGAGTGGAAATAAGAGCGCTAAAACTTGTTCCAGCCATAAGAAAGATTTTAAATAACTGAATAATGCCTTTAGCTAAAATATGATATAAATGGTGAAAGTTGTTTACAACTTTGAACGCCATATTCCTGTTTGTTTTTATATTCCCGCCTATGGCGATGTTAATACAACATTATGTACTTTAGTGATATTAGGGAGCTTCGAATTCGAAAGGTCAGAGGTTTGGACTGATGTTTACCTCTGGTTTCGATATTGTGGCCCTTTGCTACCGAGGTCCTTAACGTTAAGTAATTAGGTTTGCTTTCCGTATTGTTGGCATTATGGGAGCTTCTGTGAGTTGTAAGGTTTCAAATTTGGTTGGGATGTAATTGGTTAAATATAATTTGATTTTTTATAATCATTCCATTTGAAACGGCTTTTGTAAGCTTCTAATCATTTGCACTTAAATTCTAATTAAAGGCGACTCAAATTTGATTTATCCATTCCGTTCACTTCAGTGACATCCCTAATGTATATACACCTGCGAGTAGAAAAGTAACAGCAACAATTATTTACAAAAATTGTATTAGATATTTTTATAACGTACTAGTGTACCCGGCAGACTTTTCCCTACCTG
The DNA here is from genome assembly GCF_040869045.1 of Eurosta solidaginis. Classification (NCBI taxonomy): domain Eukaryota; kingdom Metazoa; phylum Arthropoda; class Insecta; order Diptera; family Tephritidae; genus Eurosta; species Eurosta solidaginis. The sequence continues at coordinate 239,807,295 of NC_090323.1, forward strand.
AAAATTGATTTGCTTACATTCAAAAAGTGAGCCTCGCTTCCCCTTTTCACTCTGTACCAATCTCTTCAACTTAACTTCCATTGTCTTCTTATTGAATTCCATCCCCAATTCCATTTATCTCCCTTCCACTACCTTTTCCTCTCAGACTTCCACTCCCGCTTCCCCTCGCGTTCCTAATCCCACTCCCATTTCCGTTCCCACTCCCACACTCACTTCCACTCTCATGTCACTTCCACTCCTACGCCCACCTCAATTTTCTCATATATGAAATCTCTATATCATTAACTGTCTTGTTTAAATAATTGCGAAGATGGAGCGAATTTAAATTAATAGTACTGCCCACTTTTTCATATATATGTATTTTTTTTGTCAAACCATCCTTGAACCATAACGAACTAAACAAACAAAGTTTCGAAATCGTTCAAGCCGTGTTCGAGTTTTAGAGAGACTAACGCACATCAATTAATTTTTGTAAATATAGACTAGCCTTCTCGGCAGACGTTGTTCTGCCCGAAAGATGGTTTGCCTACATTTTACAGGTGAGCCTCCTTCTGAGCTTCCTTCTTCACTGTTTATGCCATCTGCGTTTGCGACTTAACAAAAGCGCTCATCAAAATAATTAGTCTATCTTCCTGCCTCTCCTCCTCCTCTCCCAGTTTGAGGCTGTCCTCTTCCATATCTTCCACTTTCACTTCCTCGGGTTTTCTCTCTTCTAGTTCATTTCCTATAATTTCCAACCTCCTTCTCTTCATCGCCTTCCCTTCTCTTGCTTCCTCTGCTTCCTATCTTCCCATCTTGCGTTCTTCATTCTTATCTCCATTTCCTTCTTCCACGTTTCCCTATACCAAATATCGAGTAAATCACAACGTAAACACTATTTATTACAGTCCACTTTCCGTAAAGAAAAGTATCTAAAATAATAGGTTAATGAAATCTCATCATCACTTTCATCAAAATCGGTCTGAAGAGTTCAGTCACAATCATACGCACGGTTTGCTGAACCCGCCTTCATCCAGTTATTCAGTGACTAGCGGTCCTAAAAGTAGACTTCAAATTTGTAAAAAAAAAAGTATTGTAACGAATTTAGGGAAAATTCCGCTTATTTGAGACCTTCTGCTAATGTTCGAATCGCTAAACTGTTGAATAAATCACTCCAATATTCAGTATTGCAAACTGGTCTTTATTTAGAATACTTTGGGAGTAGTACTTCACAATTATACTTCACAACCAAAAGCGTGTGTTTACTAACAGCGTAGTGATGTCAACATTCGCCACAGTATATACCACAAAAACGTAGTTTTTGCACTTTCGGGTACAAATACTTCTAAAACAAAAATCAATTTAAAAGTTCAGACACCGGGTTCAGATTAACCGTTCCAAGGGCCGTTAGAAAAGATGTGCAAATATTTTCAACTGTCATTTTTTTACTCGCAGCTGTATATGTATATACATAACTTGGTTTAAAAATTTGGACGTGTCACTTGATCAAATATTTTGCTGAAATGTTCGCCAAAAATCTTCTTTTACGCGGCTGCCGTGGTGTGGTGGTATAGTGGTAGCGTGCCCCGCCTACAACACTGAAGGTGCTGAGTTTAAGGCCCATAAGGTTAGGTTGAATTGGCCGGATAATAAAGACCTCACATAGACTGAATGTGTCCATAGTATTATCAGAATTTATTTGACGACCAAACGGAAGAACCCCATTCAGGTGCCAGGACTTATGTTGTAGGATAACTCTTGGCAAATACTGGAGGTTTTCTATGACCTTGCTCAATTGCTTACTCGAGATCTGTCAACTCTGACGACCCTAATGGCTGGAGCCTTGAACTGGCGAGCGCAGAACACGAACACAGAACGTGCTCAACTGTTTCTTGTTGCAGCTCACACTCCCTACACCTGATGTTACTGTTGTGAGCCTTAAGTCTTCTCTCTTCACAGATATGAGCCATTTTGTAAGCGCTATATCGTAGGATGTGCACATGATCTTAGAAACGTTGCAGCCCCGCGCTTTTGTCCATGCCTTTCTTGTTTGATGGATCATATATAACTACTTTCTCCTTTTGATTTCTCCCAAAGAGATTGGGACGGCTATCGTCGATTCAGCAAGTGTTGCTCACCGGTCTTTTCGTTACCTTCTATCCCTTTATGACCGGGAACCCAGTATAGATGTATGACCGAGCCTGATCGAAGTTTTTCCAATGCTTCTTTGCATGCCAGAACACTTCTTGATGAAGTCCTGTGTGAGTTTATTGCTTTAATATATTGCTTTATATATATTTATTGCCGTGACTGCAGCTTAAGCACGCTTCTTCCAGAATTGCTGCTGCTTTCTTCACGTATAGTTTCCGCCTGAAATACGCTGCAGTAATCTGGCAGCCTGCAGGATCTACTGATTTCTGGTTCGACCCATTAAACAGCAGACCCGACCCCTTCCATTAATTTGGAACCATCCGTATAGACGTGTATACTATGTTCTGTCATTTCTGCACCCTGGAACCAACCCTCCGGCTCAATTATAGCCCCAAGATCTCTTTCGAAGCTCAGGCACGGGACTATATATTCCGGTTGCCCGATATTAGACGGGCTATACTGCTATGAACACAAGCTGCCCCGAGGCCTTAAGCCTTATTGCAATTGCATACCCCTCACGTTTTTTGGTATAAAGCAACATAAAAGTTTAGAAAAAGTTTTTATACCTTTCATGAAAATGAAATGGTATATTAATTTCGTCACGAAACCCAAAATTGTAAGTCCTTAAAGGAAAATAGATAGACCCACCATTAAGTATACCGAAATAATCACGATGAAGAGCTGAGTTGATTTAGCCATGTCCGTCTGTCCGTCTGTCTGTTTGTAGGCAAACAGAGATATCTTGATAAAATTTGGTGAGCGGGTGTCCGATTAGACATTTGTCGGAACCGGCCGGATCGGACCACTATAGCATATATCCTCCATACAACCGATTTTTCAGAAAATGAGGATTTTTGTCATATCTTACTCAATTTAACAGATTGAAGCTTCAAACTTCACCATATAATTTCGTATATTGCACATATTGTTGCCTGAAAAAATTGATGAGATCGGTCGTATATATAGTATATATCCCCCACAACCGATTGTTCAGATAAGAAACTTTTCGTAATTACTGCCCTATTTTAAGAGCTAGAGGCTTCAAATTTCAACGAATGCTTACGTATATAGCATATATTGTTGTCTGAAAAAATCATAGAGATCGGTGGTACATATATTATATACCCCATATAAACTGTAATTTTTGCCCCTTTTATACGACTAGAAGCTTCAAAATTCATCAAATTTCATCAAATAGTTACGTTTACGTCATATATTGTTGAAATACGTGATTCGTAGTCATAGTTTTTACACGCAGACCACAAAAAACCTGAAACTTTGCATCCTCACACAAAGTACCTACATGTTTTTTATTTTATATTTATCTTAAAAATCGTTTATGTATGTATATCTGTTCACTATATATTTCTTATTTTATACATCCGATTATTCGGAGATTACGAACGGGATAAGATTATTGTTCAGCCCCATTCATGAAAGGTATCAAGTCTTCGGCACAGCCGTGGCAGTCCCGTTCTTACTTGTTATTATATATTTTTATACACAGCGTGCTTTGCACACAGAGAATATTAACTTTGATTGGATAAGGGTTGGTTGCACAGGTATAAAGGAATCGAGATAGCTATAGACTTACATATGTCAAAATCATCAGTATCGAAAAAAAATTTGATTGAGCCATGTTCGTCCGTCCGTCCGTTAGCACGATAACTTGCGTAAATATTGAGATATCTTCACCAAATTTGGTACACTAGCTTATCTGGACCCAGAATAGAATGGTATTGAAAATGAGCGAAATCGGATGATAACCACGCCCACTTTTTATATATATAAAATTTTGGAAAACATAAAAAACCTGATAATTTAGTAAATAATACACCTAGAATGTTGAAATTTGACAAATTTTGAAAAATTTTTATAAATGGGCGTGGCACCGCCCACTTGTGATAAATTCAATTTTACAAAAAAAATCGTTAAACCTATCGTAACAAAATTCGACAGAGCGGTTACCTTTACTATAAGGAATGCTTTGAAGAAAAATTAACGAAATCGGTTAAGGACGACGCCCACTTTTATATAAAAGATTTTTAAAAGGGTCGCGGACGAATAAAATAAGCTATATCTTTGCAAAGAAGAGCTTTATATCAATGGTATTTCATTTCCCAATTGGATTTATAACAATAAATAGGAAAAACTTCAAATTTAAAAAAAATGGGCGTGGCACCGCCCCTTTTATGACTAAGCAAGTTTCTATGTTTCGGGAGCCATAACTCGAAGAAAAATTAACGGATCGTAATAAAATTGGGTACACAGATTTTCCTTATAACAGAAAATATTTCTTTTAAAAATGGACGGGATCGGTTAAAAACCATGGCAACTTAGATATAAAACAAGTTTAAAAGGGTCGTAGACTAGAATAATAAGCTATAACTTAGCAAAAAATAGTTTTGAATCAATGATATTTCACTTATCAAGTTTTATTGTAAGAGGAAATGGGGGACACTTTTTTTAAACGGGCGGCGGGTGCCACTTGTTATGTAGAAAAGTAATTTATCTGAAATGAAATGTACAATTGAAGCTCACGCTGAGTATATAATGTTCGGTTACACCCGAACTTAGTTAGGTCGCCTCTCCACAGTGGTTTGACAAACACTACGAGTGTATTTATGCCATTAAAAGGTTCTCGGCGAAAATGCGTCTGCCTTGCAACTACCGTTCGGCAACGGAATAAAACGTGTCTGTCCCGCCAGTTTTTGGGAAACATTTAAAATGAGTATCACGTAAAATTAAAGAGAAACTCGGCCTAAATCTCTATAACGTTAAATCTCGCCAAGTAATTTTTTTATAGACCGAAATCTACATATTAATATACATACATACATCTAATGCGGTCAACATTCGGTGTCTTCCCTTGAACTTACCTTATGACAAAAGTTTTGTTTTACCCACTCTTTTATAAATAAGACCAGTTATTTTTAACTCCCGTGGAGAATATTAGGCAATTCACAAAGTCTCCTATCCGCCGTATGTGGTATTCTCTTATAAAATTTTATATTGGAAACCATGGAAAATTAAAATTTTACATGAATACGACACTCTTGTTGTTGTTGTATTAACGATAAAAACACTTCCCGAAGGTTTTGGGGAGTGTTATCGATGTTGATGTTGCTTTGCTGGATATAGATCCGGTACGTTCCGGTAACAAGCACCATTAACGCACGAGCCTGACCATCTCGGAAACAATTAATATGACCACATTAAACTTAAACAGCTGTCTGAACTTGATATGGTTTTAAATGATGTATTGTTGAATTTGAAAAAATGTATTTCGCTTCTACTCTTTTATCATTTGCCACGTATTAATGTTTTGCTGGCTGAAGGCAACAGGCATGGATTCTCTCTAGTGACTACTGACAACCAGTGTGGTCATTCTAGCTTTTTTCAAGTGTGCTGTAGATTCAATTTTAAGAACATTGAACGAATTTGGGCTGGACGTAAAAAATTTGAGGGGCTTAAGAACAAATAATGGTAGCCTTATGGCAAAGAGGATGTATGAAACAAGAGACGTCAGTTAACATGTTCGAATCCAACCAAAGCTTCTCGCTGGCTTCTATTAAGATTTTTGGCAAAAAAAAATTACTTTTCTACATAGCACGTCGCACCGCGCGTTTAAAAAAAAATGTCTCCACATTTCCTCTTATAATAAAACTTGATAAGTGAAATATCATTAATTCAAAACTATTTTTTGCTAAGTTATAGCTTATTATTCTCGTGTACGACCCTTTTAAACTTGTTTTATGCCTAAGTTGCCGTGGTCTTTAAACGATTCCGCCCATTTTTTCTAGAAATATTTCCTGCTATAGGGAAAATTTGTGTACCCAATTTTATTACGATATGTTAATTTTTCTACGAGTTATGGCTCCCGAAACATAGAAAATTGCTTAGTCATAAAAGGGGCGGTGCCACACCCATTTTCAAAAAAATTGTAATGTTTTCCAATTTAATGTTATAATTCAATTTAAAAACTAAAATTCTATTGATGACAAGCCCTTTTTCGCTAAGATATAGCTTATTATTTTCGTTCAAGACCCTTTTAAAAATCTTTTACATAAAAGTGGGCGTGGTCCTTAACCGCTTTCGTTAATTTTTCTTTAAAGCATTCCTTATAGTAAAGGCAAGCTCCCTGCCGAATTTTGTTACGATAGCTTTAACGATTTTTGATTTATGATTAATAATATTTGTAAAATTGATTTTATCACAAGTGGGTGGCGCCACGCCCATTTTAAATTTTTTTTTTCAAATTTTTATCTAGAGTCTCAATATCAGTCCACACGTCAAATTTCAACATTCTAGGTGTATTGTTTACTAAATAATCCGGTTTCAAAAATGTTATATATATAAAAAGTGGGCGTGATTATCATCCGATTTCGCTCATTTTCAATACCAATATATTCTGGGCCCAGATAAGCTCGTGTACCAAATTTGGTGAAGATATCTCAATATTTACTCAAGTTATTGTGTAAACGGACAGACGGACGGACGGACGGACGGACATGGCTCAATCAAATTTTTTTCGATACTGATGATTTTGATATATGGAGGTATATATCTATCTCTATTCCTTTGTACCTTTACAGCCAGCCCTTATCCAATCAAAGTTAATATACTCTGTTTGCAAAGCACGCTGAGTATAAAAGTTGTGAAAAATATTAAATAATTCATGCTGCGAAACAGAGAAGGGGCGGGCCGCGAATTCAAAACGACAAGTGAGAAATCAACTGTCAAAAACCTTAATAGCTCGATAGCTGGCAACAATGAGTGGTCGATATCAAACGTACTAGCTGACGTCTTATTATTAATTTGTCTTCTTTGGTTATGATAGGCAGAAATCGAGCCATTGTAACTTTATTGAAGCAATATCAATAATTAATATCGTTTTAGTTCCGATTAAAGTGGCTGTTTCATTTGTTTCGAAACAACTGATCGAAATTGATTTTTATACTCAGCTGAGCAGAGGTCACAGAGTATATTAATTTTGTTCGCATGACGGTAATCCGTAACTGCATAAACTAACCGAGATAGATATAGACTTCTATATATCAAAATGATATGGGCGAAAAAAAAAATTCGATTGAGCCATGTCCGTCCGTCCGTCCGTCTGTCCGTTAACACGATAACTTGAGTAAATTTTTAGGTATCTGATGAATGGTATATAGGTTCCTGGGCACTCATCTCAGATTGCTATTTAAAATGAACGAAATCGGACAACAACCACGCCGACTTTTTCGCTATCGAAAATTTCGAAAAACCGAAAAGTGCGATAATTCATTACCAAAGACGGACAAAGCGATGAAAATTGGTAGGTGGGTTGACCTTATGACGCAGAATAGAAAATCAGCAAAATTTTGGACAATGGACGTAGCACCGCCCACTTTTGAAAGAAGGTAATTTAAAAGTTTTGCTAGCTGTAATTTGGCAGTCGTTAAAGATATCATGATGAAATTGGCAGGAACGTTACTCCTATTACTATATGTATGCTTAATAAAAATTAGCAAAATCGGAGAACGACCACGCCGACTTTTTAAAAAAAATAGTCAAACTTTAACAAAAAATTGTATATCTTTACAGTATATAAGTAAATTATGTCAACATTCAACTCCAGTAATGATATGGTGCAACAAAATACAAAAATTAAAGGAAATTTCAAAAAGGGCGTGGCTCCGCCCTTTTTCATTTAATTCGTGTAGAATACTTTTAATGCCATAAGTCGAACAAAAATTTACCAATCCTTGTGAAATTTGGTAGGGGCATAGATGACGATAACTGTTTTCTGCCAAAATGGGCGAAATCGGTTGAAGCCACGCCCAGTTTTTATACACCGTCGACCGTCTGTCCTTCCGCTCGGCCTTTAATACGATAACTTGAGCAAAAATCAATATATCTTTACTAAACTTAGTTCACTTACTTATCTGAACTCACTTTATCTTGCTATGAAAAATGGCAGAAATCCGAATATGACCACGCCCAATTTTTCGATATCGAAAATTACGAAAAATGAAAAAAAAATGCCATAATTCAATACCAAATATGAAACAAGTAAGGAAGGTTAAGTTCGGGTGTAACCGAACATTACATACTCAGTTGAGAGCTATGGTGACAACATAAGGGAAAATAACCATGTAGGAAAATGAACCGAGGGAAACCCTGGAATGTGTTTGTATGACATGTCTATCAAATGAAAGGCATTAAAGAGTATTTTATGAAGGAGTGGGCCATAGTTCTATAGGTGGACGCCATTTAGGGATATAGCCATAAAGGTGGATCAGGGTTGACTCTAGAATGCGTTTGTACGATATGGGTATCAAATGAAAGGTGTTAATGAGTATTTTAAAAGGGAGTAATCCTTAGTTCCATAGGTGGACGCCGTTTCGAAATATCGCCATAAAGGTGGACCAGGGGTGACCCTAGAATTTGTTTGTACAATATGGGTATCAAAAGAAAGGTGTTAATGAGTATTTTAAAAAGGAGTAATGCTTAGTTCCATAGGTGGACGCCATTTCGAGATATCGCCATAAAGGTGGACCAGGGTATCAAATTAAAGGTATTAAGGAGGGTTTTAAACGGGAGTGGTGGTAGCTGTATAGGTGGTCGCCTTTTCGAGATATCGGCATAAAGGTGGACCAGGGGTGACTCTAGAATGCGTTTGTACGATATGGGTATCAAATGAAAGGTGTTAATGAGTATTTTAAAACGGAGTAATCCTTAGTTCCATAGGTGGACGCAGTTTCGAGATATCGCCATAAAGGTGGACCAAGGGTGACCCCAGAATTTGTTTGTACAATATGGGTATCAAAAGAAAGGTGTTAATGAGTATTTTAAAAGGGAGTAATCCTTAGTTCCATAGGTGGACGCCGTTTCGAGATATCGCCACAAAGGTGGACCAGGGGTGACCCTAGAATTTGTTTGTACAATATGGGTATCAAAAGAAAGGTGTTAATGAGTATTTTAAAAGGGAGTGATGCTTAGTTCCACAGGTGGACGCCGTTTCGAGATATCGCCATAAAGGTGGACCAGGTGTGACCCTAGAATGCGTTTGTACAATATGGGTATCAAACGAAAGATGTTAATGAGTATTTTAAAAGGGAGTAATCCTTAGTTCCATAGGTGGACGCCGTTTCGAGATATCGCCGTAAAGGTGGACCAGGGGTGACCCTAGAATTTGTTTGTACAATATGGGTATCAAAAGACAGGTATTAATGAGTATTTTAAAAGGGAGTGATGCTTAGTTCCACAGGTGGACGCCGTTTCGAGATATCGCCATAAAGGTCGACCAGGTGTGACCTTAGAATTTGTTTGTACCATATGGGTATCAAGTTAAAGGTATTAATGAGGGTTTTAAAAGGGAGTGGGCCTTAGTTCTATAGGTGGACGCCGTTTCGAAATATCGCCATAAAGGTGGACCAGGGGTGACTCTAGAATGTGTTTGTACGATATGGGTATCAAATTAAAGGTATTAATGAGAGTTTTAAAAGGGAGTGGTGGTAGTTATATATGTGAAGGCGTTTTCCAGATATCGACCAAAATGTGGACCAGGGTGACCCAGAACATCATCTGTTGGATACCGTTAATTTATTTATATATGTAATACCTGCCAAGATTTTAAGGGTTTTTTATTTCGCCCTGCAGAACTTTTTCATTTTCTTCTACTTAATATGGTCGGTGTCACAACCATTTTATAAAGTTTTTTCTAAAGTTATATTTCGCGTCAATAAACCAATCCAATTACCTCACCATGTTTCATCTCTTTTTTCGTATTTGGTATAGAATTATGGCATTTTTTTCATTTTTCGTAATTTTCGATATCGAAAAAGTGGGCGTGGTCATTGTCGGATTTCGTTCATTTTTCATACCAAGATAAAGTGAGTTCAAGTAAGTACGTGAACTAAGTTCATTAAAGATATGTCGATTTTTGCTCAAGTTATCGTGTTAACGGCCATGCGGAAGGACAGACGAATGACTGTGTATAAAAACTGGGCGTGGCATCAACCAATTTCGCCCGTTTTCACAGAAAACAGTTAACATCATAAAATCTATGCCCCTACCAAATTTCAAAAGGATTGGTTAATTTTTGTTCGACTAATGGCGTTAAAAGTATCCTAGACAAATTAAATGAAAAAGGGCGGAGCCACGACCATTTTGAAATTTTCTTTTATTTTTGTATTTTGTTGCACCATATCATTACTGGAGTTGAATGTTGACATAATTTACTTATATGCTGTAAAGATATTAATTTTTTTGTTAAAATTTTACTTAAAAAAAATTTTTTTTTTTAAAGTGGGCGTGGTCCTTCTCCGATTTTGCTAATTTTTATTGGGCATACATATATTAATAGGAGTAACGTCCCTGCTAAACTTCATCATGATATCTTCAACGACTGACAAATTACAGCTTGCAAAATTTTAAATTGCCTTCTTTTAAAAGTGGGCGGTGCCACGCCCGTTGTCCAAAATTTTACTAATTTTCTATTCTGCGTCATAAATTCAACTCATCTACCAAGTTTCGTCGCTTTATCTGTCTTTGGTAATGAATTATCGCACTTTTTCGGTTTTTCGAAATTTTCGATATCGAAAATGTGGGCGTGGTTATAGTCCGATATAGTTCATTTTAAATAGCGATCTGAGATGAGTGCTCAGGAACCTGCATACCAAATTTCATCAAGATACCTCAAAATTTACTCAAGTTATCGTGTTAACGGACGGACGGACGGACATGGCTTAATCGAATTTTTTTTCGATCCTGATTATTTTGATATATGGAAGTCTATATCTATCTCGATTCCTTTATATATGTACAACCAACCGTTATCCAATCAAACTTAATATACTCTGTGAGCTCTGCTCAACTGAGTATAAAAAGGGATGAAACATGGTAATTGGATTGGCTTATTGACGCAAAATATAACTTTAGAAAAAACTTTGTAAAATGGGTGTGACACCTACCATATTAAGTAGAAGAAAATGAAAGAGTTCTGCAGGGCGAAATCAAAAGCCCTTGGAGGCTTGGCAGGAATACTGTTCGTGATATTACATATATAAATAAATTAGCGGTATTCGACAGATGATGATCTGGGTCACCCTGGTCCACATTTTGATCGATATCTCGAAAACGCCTTCACGTATACAACTAATTTGATACCCAAACACATTAAAGGGTCACCCCTGGTTTACCTTTATGGCGATATCTCGAAAAGGCGTCCACCTATAAAACTATGGCTCACTCCCTTTTAAAATACTCTTTAATATCTTCCATTTGATACCCATGTCATACAAACACATTCCATGTTTACCCTAGGTTCATTTTCCTACATGGTGATTTTCCCTTATTTTTTCTCCAAAGATCTCAGCTGAGTATGTAATGTTCGGTTACACCCGAACTTAGCCTTCCTTACTTGTTTTATTTCAGAAACATATATCTGGTTTTGTAAGTCTGCAAGTAGACAAAAGATCTATGCAATGCTATTGCTTCCATAAACGAATGGGATAATGTACATACATATGTAGGTTCCTTAGTAAGAGTATAAAAACGCGTTTGGGGGAAATATTCTTGACAGTCTTTCTAAGTTTGTTTTCGAATTTTTAGTTGTGCCACTTAGGCCCACTTGCAGAACGGAAAGTTAATTTTTTAACGTCGAGTAAACTCATACATTTTTGACAAATTTTTCAAATTAACTCTGAACTAAATTAATTAATTTAAAACAAGTAAGGAAGGTTAAGTTCGGGTGTAACCGAACATTACATACTCAGTTGAGAGCTATGGTGACAACATAAGGGAAAATAACCATGTAGGAAAATGAACCGAGGGAAACCCTGGAATGTGTTTGTATGACATGTCTATCAAATGAAAGACATTAAAGAGTATTTTATGAGGGAGTGGGCCATAGTTCTATAGGTGGTCGCCATTTAGGGATATCGCCATAAAGGTGGATCAGGGTTGACTCTAGAATTTGTTTGTACAATATGGGTATCAAAAAAAAGGTGCTAATGAGTATTTTAAAAGGGAGTGATCCTTAGTTCCATAGGTGGACGCCGTTTCGAGATATCGCAATAAAGGTGGACCAGGTGACTCTAGAATTTGTTTGTACGATATGGGTATCAAATTAAAGGTATTAATGAGGGTTTTAAAAGGGAGTGGTGGTAGTTGTATAGGTGGTCGCTTTTTCGAGATATCGCCATAAAGGTGGACCAGGAGTAACTCTAGCATACGTTTGTACAATATGGGTATCAAACGAAAGGTGTTAATGAGTATTTTAAAAGGGAGTGGGCCTTAGTTTTATAGGTGGACGCCTTTTCGAGGTATCGCAATAAAGGTGGACCAGGGGTGACTCTAGACTTTGTTTGTACGATATGGGTATTAAATGAAGGTGTTAATGAGAATTTTAAAACGGAGTGGGCCTTAGTTCTATAGGTGGACGCCTTTTCGAGATATCGCCATAAAGGTGGACCAGGGATGACTCTAGAATATTGTAACGAATTTGCTTTAAAATCCTCTTATTTGAAATCCTCTGCTAAGTTCGAATCACTAAACTGTTGAATAAATAACTCCAATTTGTAATAATGCAAAATGGCCTTTATTAAAGTACTTCACAATAACAAACTGTGCAACGAATAGCTTGCTTAATAACCACACTGATTGATAGCTCAATGAAACTCTGCTATTGCTCGCTAGATATCGTCTTAATCAAACTGCTTGAAAACTCAAATCAAACTGAATTACTTCTTACTCGCCTGCCCCGCTTTTATAGTTTACGCTGCATACTTCTAGGCTCTTCGATTTCCAGAACTTACTAGTTACTTTCGGCTACAAAATCGCCAGCCACAACTACGTGCACAAATTATTGCTCTCTCTTGTGACAACTCAGATAAGATATATGCATGTGTTTGTTCATTGCCGCTCCGCTGCTCGTATACGTACATGGTACATATATGTAGACGCAATTATTTATTCGTTTATGTATGTAGATACATAATGATTGAATTATTGATGTGAATGTTTGTAGTTTACAGTCTCTCGCGCATACATAGGCGTATAAGTAAATGCATCTGTGTGTGACTTATTTCGGCTGCCTTATATATGTGTATACATGATTTGATTATTGACGTAAATATTGCTTATCGTGGCCTTAGCATCGCCTTAGTGATGGAATAACTTAGTGATGGTAATATCCGTGACACTGCCCTCCACCTAAGTCTGATCGTCCCGGTCAGACAAATCTCTCGATCTAAACGTTGCCAGCCTTTCCAAATGGACCACTTTCATTTTGGTTCGTGGTTTATCGATGGTTTGTATGCGGTACACTACATCGTTGATCCGTTTTACAATTTTGTATGGGCCTTCCCAATTACACTGCAATTTCGGGGACAAACCTTTTTTACGTTGTGGGTTGTATAACAGCACCAAATCTCTTTCCTGAAAACCTTCTGAATTAATTGCTTTATCATATCTGGCTTTCATCTTGTCACTCATAATCTTTGTTCGTTGCCTTATCAGATCATGTATTTCTCTTAGCTCTTCTTCTAAATCACTAGTGGATTTCCTGACATTTCTCTCTGCATTGGCATCTATCCCAAACTTCAAATCAGCTGGCAGTCTAAGGTCATTGCCAAAAATTACTTTTGCAGGGGTTTGGCCCGTTGTCTCATGCACTGCTGATCGGTAAGCCATCAAGAATAATGGTATGCGGGTATCCCATTCTTTATGGTACTTGTCTACTACTTTCCTTAAGTGCTCCTCCAATGTTCTATTGAATCGTTCTACCATACCATCGGATTGAGGATGCAATGCAGTTGTCCGTATTTTCCGAATGCCCAATGACTTACACATTTCCTGGAACACAGCTGATTCGAAATTCCTGCCTTGGTCAGAATGTAACTCCATTGGTACACCATACCTTGCAACCCATTCGTTTTTAACCACTTCTGCTACTGTTTCTGCTTCTTGGTTTGGTATTGGGTATACCTCTGGCCATTTACTGAAATAATCCATAACCACCAGTACGTATTTGTTTCCGCGGTTGCTAGTAGGAAATGGACCTGCGACATCCATGGCGATCCTTTCAAATGGCGCACCTGAGTTATATTGCTTCATCTGGCCATGACTTCGTGTTCTGGGCCCTTTCGCTCTGCTGCAAACCTCGCAGTTCGCAATCCACTCAGTGACCGACTGACGGCAACCAACCCAATAGAATCTCTGTTTAATCTTCTCGAGCGTCTTCGTGATTCCAAGATGACCTCCGCTTGGAATCCTCTTTCTGGGAACAACTATCAGTTTATTCTTGTATTTACCATCCTCACTCTCCCATACTCGATGAAGGCAACCGGATATCAATTCTAAACTGTTCCACTGTGCCCAATATGACTTCGCAATGGGACTCTCTGCTGACATCTCTTCTCTGTTTGGCCTTTCATTTCGTTCGAGTCCTTGCATAACACGTGACAGATTTGCATCTTCTAGCTGGCACTTTCTTAGCTGTTCCTTGTCCCATTCATCTGTACATGTTATATTCATTAGCCGGACATCTATAATGTCTTCTTTAGCCTCGGCTTTTGAACAGTGCTTGCATTCCAAACTACATGGTCTTCGTGACATTGCATCAGCATTTCCATGGGTACTATCTTTTCGATGCTCAATGGAAAAGTCGTAGCTTTGTAGTCGCTCGATCCACCGTGCCAATTGTCCTTCCGGATTACAGAAATGCAGAAGCCATTTCAACGCTGCGTGATCTGTCCTGACACGGAATCGCTGGCCGTAGAGGTATTTGTGAAAATGTTTAATGCAGTCTACCAATGCCAACAGCTCTCTCCGCGTAACACAGTAGTTCCTCTCTGGTTTTCCAATCGAACGGCTGTAATATGCAACTACCTTCTCCTGTCCATCGACCAGTTGTGATAAAACGCCTCCTATAGCATATCCACTCGCATCTGTATCTAGAATAAATGTGGCTCCTGGAATCGGATATGCTAACATTGGGGCAGTGCACAAACGCTCCTTCAATGTTCGGAAAGCCACTTCTTGCTCCTTCTTCCATTCAAAAGCTTTGTTTTTTCTTGTAAGCTCATGGAGGCTATGAGCTACGCTGGAAAAATTTGGTACAAATCGGCGGTAATATGTGCATAGCCCAAGAAAACTTCTCAATTCATGTAGGTTCTGTGGTCTTGGCCAATCCTTTACTGCCTCTATCTTTTCATTCGCTGTACAGACACCTTCTGTAGTTACTTTGTGGCCCAAATAATTTACTTCCTTTTTAAACAGCGTACACTTTTTGGGACTTAACTTCAGACCAGCGCCAGCTATTCTCTGGAAAACTTCCTCCAAGTTCTTAAGATGTTCATCAAAACTCTTGCCCAATATGATGATGTCGTCCAGGTACACCAAGCATGTTTTCCAATGTAGTCCTTTCAGTACCTGGTCCATGAGTCTCTCAAAAGTAGCTGGTGCATTACAAAGTCCAAAAGGCATCACTGTAAATTGCCAAAGACCATCACCGACACTGAAGGCTGTTTTCTCTTTATCTTCCTCCTTCACCTCAACTTGCCAATAGCCGCTTTTCAAGTCCAGTGTGGAAAACCATTTCGTACCAGATAGCGAGTCCAGAGTGTCGTCAATTCTTGGCAATGGGTAGCTATCCTTTTTCGTAACGTCATTTAACTTCCGGTAGTCCACGTAAAACCTCATTTTTCCATCCTTCTTCTTTACAAGTACTACCGGTGAGCTCCATGGACTAGCTGATGGTTCGATGACGCCGCTGTCGCTCATTTCTTGTATAATTTGACTCACTACTTCCCGCTTCGCCAGTGGAACACTACGTGGAGCTTGACGTATCGGCCTCGCGTCTCCAGTGTCAATTTGATGTTTCACAACATTGGTGCGGCCTGGTTTGGAACCATCCTGGTCAAATATGTTCGCGTATTTTATGAGCAGTTGTTTTGCCTTACTCTGATAGGCTTCCTCTAGCTCTTGCGTCCATGCCGTGATATCATTTGAAAGACCAGTATTACTAGATGAAACGTGTTCCTGGAGCTGTTCACAGTTAATAACTACTTCGGCCTCTTGGCATCTTCCCAAAATAGCTCCTTTGGTCAAAGTGAATGGTGACTTGAACTCATTGAGTACTCTTACCGGAATACGTCCATCTTGTTTTGTCATAGCCAGGGTTTTTCCTACAATTATGTTCAGTGCTGATTTATTTGCTGCTTCGACAACCCACAATTTGTTTGTCCCACAATCTCCATCAACCTTTGCCCAGATGACTGCTTCTGATTTTGGTGGTATTTGCTGACTCTTTTCCACCAGCACTCGTTTACTACTGTAGCCTCTCTCGTAGCCGAAATTAAGTGGCACATCCATGTTCTTATATCGCATCGTCTTGCTTTGCATATCGATCTTGATGCCTTGGTTGATTAAGAAGTCCACTCCAATTATGATTTCATCAACAATACCTGCCACTATAAAATTGTGAAGTACCGTGACGTTCCCAATTGCTACTTCACATTCTACTTCTCCAATTACCTGGGTGTCCTCTCCCGTGGCTGTACTTAATCTTGCTCCAAGCAATGGCCTTATCTTCTTGTTGACTAAATCTGATCGAATGATGGAATGGGATGCACCCGTATCTACAGTCAGTAAACGTTCCTTTCCATCCACATGTCCTCCGACAGTAAGATTGCTTGACCTTCTTCCAATTTGCGAGATAGAGATTATGGGGCATTCAATTGAGGGAGCCAGCTGTCGCCCCTTGCGGCTGACTCGCTTTAGTTTAACGATTGAGTGGATTTGGAGATTTGCTCGTCTCCTTCAGCTCTGCGTTTACGGCCACCCACATTGTTGGAACTATTGGTATTGCTACTGCAATGACGTGCAATGTGACCTGGGTTACCGCACTTGAAACATTTCATAACTCCGGCATTTTTCTGTTGTGATCCCTTCAGAGCTTCCAAAATTGTATCTACCCACTCTGGTCTTTCTACTTCCACACGATGAGCTTTGTATGCTGGTTTACTCAATAATGACGCCGTTTACTGAGTCAATGCATGGGATACCGTTTCAGAAAATGTTTGCTTTGGGTTCGCGTATGTGGCTCGCTTCGTTTCGACGTCCCGTATGCCATTTATAAAGCTCTGAATCTTCACTCTTTCCGTGTATTCCACGGGTGCGTCCGCATTTGCAAGATGAGCCAATCTTTCAATATCTGAAGCAAACTCCTGCAATGTCTCATTTGCTTTTTGGTAGCGGTTTTGCAACTCAATTTGGAATATCTGTTTCCTATGCTCGCTTCCATAACGTCGTTCTACAGCAGCCATCAATGTTTCATAACTGTTCCGTTCGTACTCTGGAATCGTCTGTAAGATTTCCGCTGCAGGCCCTTTCAATGCCACGAACAGTGCAGCAACTTTATCTTACGCATTCCAGTTGTTCACTGCTGCGGTCTTCTCAAACTGTAGCTTGAAGACCTGGAAAGGAACAGAACCGTCAAATGATGGTGTTTTTACCTTTGGATTGCTTGCTGAAACAGCTGGGCGATTTAGTTGTAACTGCTCCATACGACCTTTTAACGCTTCTATTTCGGCATCAATTTTGTCCTCGAGTTGTAAAATTTTTGCATCCTGCTCTTCCAGTTTCACAAAGAGCTGCGATGATACCTGTTCCGAAATTTGTGCCGACATTTCAGATATACGTGCCTCTTGCGCTTCCAGTTGAGATGCCAAATATGTCTTCTGTTCTTCCAAATGTGTTTCCATCTTAGATGTTATCTGTGTCGACATTTCTGACATACGCGTTTCTTGTGCCTCAATCTTCGATGTTATACGGTTCTCCTGTGATTCTAGTTCTTTTTCCATCTTGGATGTTATGCGTGTCTCCTGCGATTCCAGTTGAGAAGCCACTGTCGATGTTTGAGCAGATATTGCAGCCAAAATCATGTTCAAGTCTGTGTTCGCCATTGTCTGCGTTGTTTCTTCCATTTTTGTTATTTCCTCGCCATCAAGATGAAAGTCATACTCTTCCACATCAATTCCTTCTGCTTCCATTGCCTCTCGTAGCCGTGCCTGAAGTTCAAGTTTAACGCCGCTTGTATTCAATCCACGGCTCTCCAACTCCTTCTTTAGTTGCTGGATCTTCAATTCACTGAACTTTGCCATGTCCTTGTTGTCCTCTGGAATTTATTCAACAATTCCTCTTCTGACACCAATTGTAACGAATTTGCTTACAAATCCTCTTATTTGAAATCCTCTCGAATCACTAAACTGTTGAATAAATAACTCCAATTTGTAATAATGCAAAATGGCCTTTATTAAAGTACTTCACAATAACAAACTGTGCAACGAATAGCTTGCTTAATAACCACACTGATTGATAGCTCAATGAAACTCTGCTATTGCTCGCTAGATATCGTCTTAATCAAACTGCTTGACAACTCAAATCAAACTGAATTACTTCTTACTCGCCTGCCCCGCTTTTATAGTTTACGCTGCATACTTCTAGGCTCTTCGATTTCCAGAACTTACTAGTTACTTTCGGCTACAAAATCGCCAGCCACAACTACGTGCACAAATTATTGCTCTCTCTTGTGACAACTCAGATAAGATATATGCATGTGTTTGTTCATTGCCGCTCCGCTGCTCGTATACGTACATGGTACATATATGTAGACGCAATTATTTATTCGTTTATGTAGATACGTAATGATTGAATTATTGATGTGAATGTTTGTAGTATACAGTCTCTCGCGCATACATAGGCGTATAAGTAAATGCATCTGTGTGTGACTTATTTCGGCTGCCTTATATATGTGTATACATGATTTGATTATTGACGTAAATATTGCTTATCGTGGCCTTAGCATCGCCTTAGTGATGGAATAACTTAGTGATGGTAATATCCGTGACAATATGTTTGTACGATATGGGTATCAAACGAAAGGTGTTAATGAGTATTTTAAAAGGGAGTGGGCCTTAGTTCTATAGGTGGACGCCGTTTCGAAATATCGCCATAAAGGTGGACCAGGGGTGACTCTAGGATGTGTTTGTACGATATGGGTATCAAATTAAAGGTATTAATGAGGGTTTTAAAAGGGAGTGGTGGTAGTTGTATAGGTGGTCGCTTTTTCGAGATATCGCCATAGAGGTGGACCAGGGGTGAATCTAGAATGCGTTTGTACAATATGGGTATCAAACGAAAGGTGCTAATGAGTATTTTAAAAGGGAGTGGGCCTAAGTTCTACAGGTGGACGCCGTTTCGAAATATCGCCATAAAGGTGGACCAGGGGTGAGTCTAGGATGTGTTTGTACGATATGGGTATCAAATTAAAGGTATTAATGAGGGTTTTAAAAGGGAGTGGTGGTAGTTGTATAGGTGGTCGTCTTTTCGAGATATCGCCATAAAGGTGGACCAGGGGTGACTCTAGAATACGTTTGTACAATATGGGTATCAAACGAAAGGTGTTAATGAGTATTTTAAAAGGGAGTGGGCCTTAGTTCTATAGGTGGACGCCTTTTCGAGATATCGCCATAAAGGTGGACCAGGGGTGACTCTAGAATATGTTTGTACGATATGGGTATCAAATGAAAGGTGTTAATGAGTATTTTGAAAGGCCGTGGGGCTTAGTTCTATAGGTGGGCGCCTTTTCGAGATATCGTCATAAAGGTGGACCAGGGGTGACTCTAGAATGTGCTTGTACGATATTGGTATCAAATTAAAGGTATTAATGAGAGTTTTAAAAGGGAGTGGTGGTAGTGTATATGTGTATATGTGAAGGCGTTTGCCAGATATCGACCAAAATGTGGACCAGGGTGACCCAGAACATCATCTGTTGGATACCGCTAATTTATTTATATATGTAATACCTGCAAAGATTTCAAGGGTTTTTTATTTCGCCCTGCAGAACATTTTCATTTTCTTCTACTTAATATGGTAGGTGTCACAACCATTTTACAAAGTTTTTTCCAAAGTTATATTTCGCGTCAATAAACCAATCCAATTACCATGTTTCATCCCTTTTTTCGTATTTGGTATAGAATTATGGCATTTTTTTCATTTTTCGGAATTTTCGATATCGAAAAAGTGGGCGTGGTCATAGTTGGATCTCGTTCATTTTTTACACCAAGATAAAGTGCGTTCAGATAAGTACGTGAACTAAGTTCAGTAAAGATATGTCAATTTTTGCTGTAGTTATCGTGTTATCGGCCATGCGGAAGGACAGACGGACGACCGTGTATAAAAACTGGGCGTGGCTTCAACCGATTTCGCCCATTTTCACAGAGAGCAGTTAACGTCATAAAATCTATGCCCCTACCAAATTTCAAAAGGATTGGTAAATTTTGGTTCGACTTATGGCATTAAAAGTATCCTAGACAAATTAAATTAAAAAGGGCGGAGCCACGCCCATTTTGAAATTTTCTTTTATTTTTGTATTTTGTTGCACCATATCATTACTGGAGTTGAATTTTGACATAATTTTCTTATATACTGTAAAGATATTACATTTTTTGTTAAAATTTTACTTTAAAAAAAATTTTTTTTTAAAAGTGGGCGTGGTCCTTCTCCTATTTTGCTAATTTTTGTTAATCGTACATATAGTAATAGGAGTAACGTTCCTGCCAAATTTCATCATGATATCTTCAACTACTGCCAAATTACAGCTTGCAAAATTTTTAAATTACCTTCTTTTAAAAGTGGGCGGTGCCACGCCCTTTGTCCAAAATTTTACTAATTTTCAATTCTGCGTCATAAGTTCAACTCACCTACCAAATTTCATCGCTTTATCTGTCTTTGGTAATGAATTATTGCACTTTTTCGGTTTTTCGAAATTTTCGATATCGAAAAAGTGGGTGTGGTTATAGTCCGATATCGTTCATTTTAAATAGCGATCTGAGATGAGTGCTCAGGAACCTACATACCAAATTTCATCAAGATACCTCAAAATTTACTCAAGTTATCGTGTTAACGGACGGACGGACGGACGGACGGACATGGCTAAATCAAATTTTTTTTTTTTCGCCTTGTCCGTCCTGATGTCACGTTGTTTAAATTTTTCCCAAATTATTAAATAAATTATAAAATTAAAAAAATTGCTTCAAATAAATGTTTTCATACATTTAAAAAAAAAGCAATATGGGCAATCCCCGATTATTAAAAAAATCATACAAATTTTTTTTCGATCCTGATGATTTTGATATATGGAAGTCTATATCTATCTCGATTCCTTTATACCTGTACAACCAACCGTTATGCAATCAAACTTGAGCTCTGCTCAACTGAGTATAAAAAATTAATTTAAACGGTTTTATTGAAAACAATACTTACATTAAGAAATAATAATACTAAAAGCTAGAAAATAATTAGGTAGGTCCTTGGTAGTTGTCATCACTCTCCTCATCAATCTAGGGCGTTGATCAGACAATTAAATAAAAGCGTTGGATGCGTCAAACTTTTATTGATAGTCATAAGTAAGACCAACTGAACCTTAATCAGGTGATGCCACGACTCACATGTTTAGAAATTTCACGCGCACAACGCTTTTATTTAATTGTCTGATCAACGCCCTAGATTGATGAGGAGTGTGGTGGCTAGTACCTAGGACCTACCTCATTATTTTCTAGCTTTTAGTATTATTATTTCTTAATGTAAGTATTGTTTTCAAGAAAACCGTTTAACTTAAAAATGTTTTTTAATTATTTTATTTTCAAGTTTTTAGTCTTTATTTAATTGCCAATTAATTCTCATTCTATTTAGTGACTCATTATTACAAGGACTATTTCCTGATAATTTGTTACAATCTAAGTCCTCGAACTCGGAAGTATTTTGATGTCACGTCTACCGGACTGTATGGAATATTTGTTCCAAATATGAGCCAAATCGGACCACAAATCCGAAATTTTTGAATATCTCGATCCTTCGCCACCTAGCGGCGAGTTCCAAATATGAGCCAAATCGGACCACAAATACGATTTTTTGAAATATTTCGATGCATGCGTCACCTATCGGAGTTTTTTTTTTCTTGATATTGCATTGTCATCGCGTTCTGAACTATATTCTAAGTTTGAAGCTTGTAGCTTATCGGGAAGTTACTCAAATTTTAATTACAAAATTCGTGCCGGCCGTGCCAAGTCAAGCTAAATAAAACAGTTTAAAAACAAAGCATTAGTGAATATCACAATCGATATTGCAAGCGAAAATTATATAAATTATCATATATATTATTTCTAATTGCCGTTTTTATGTACGAGTCCCCTTTTCGCTCTTATTTGGAAATCAAATCTATAAATACAGTTTTGGTTGTAAAGATGGAGATTCGTGCTAATAGCGAGCTTTGGGCATTATTGGTTGTAGTGCTTTTGTTTAGCTATATTTTATTAAAATAATTTGTTAAAAATAAACGATTGTGAGCACACAAAGAAATCTATTTGTACTATGGCACTATTGTGAATATTTGCACTGCATTATTGGCAGTTTCTATCATACGCTAGATGGCAGCGCAAACTGTAAGTTTTATTTGATATTTGATAAGAGACGTTTATATTGGTTGCGCAAGATGCGCACGGGTCCAGCCCATAATTATACAATAATATTTTGAGTTTTTAGCGGCACTTCGGCAACTTTGTTAAAACTAGGTTGGTGACTATCAGATTCGTTATTGAAAGCAAAAACCATTAGTTAAAATCTCGGCAAAACATGTATTTGAAAGTTAATAATTTTAACTTAAGGGTGATGGCAAAGCGAACTCAACCCATGTCGCCGTGCAGGACAAAGTCAAGTAAAAAAATATCCATTGATTTCGGTTAACTGACATCTCGTTGTACTAACGTGTTACTTGCCAACAAGTATGCAGAAAAATTGGTAAAAAAAAGGTTGAAAGTTGAAAACTCCCGTAATAAAGAGACAGAAAGAACTCCTCTTAAAGTCCGATTTTATGTGTCAACTAATTTGGCTCTCAAACTCGACATCGATGTATCGCCAGTTTTTGGATATTAAGAGTATTTTAAATAAAACGATCTTTTCCGATAATATCGATTTTTTTAAAAACACTAGTCCATTGTTTGCCTCCCGATTTACGGTCCCTGAAACTTAATAAATCCAGTGCAAAAAGTACCGATTTGTTTATGCGTGGAAAATGGGAAAAATTATATATGAGCGCAATTGAGTGTTCAGAAACATATTTGTATTTATGTATAATCATATTCCATTATTTAATTTCGCTTAATTGCCACATAACTATGCACGAACGAATGACTGAAATATAATAGCATTTCAACACAAAAGATGAAACTTTTTCATTCAGAAAACAGTTCAAATAATATTTTAATTAATCATGATTTTTTGCATCGGCAAATGCACTCCAACTGCAAGCCAAGCAAACCACAGTACCAAACAAACCGTCACACAATGCATGGTCGTTTACATTTAATTCGAAACGTATTTTTACTATTTTTACAACTTACCACCACAACCAATATTGTAGCACTAAAATTCTCCGCTCTACTGGATGGTCGGATTGTGGGTGGCCAACTGACAACCATAGATGAAGTACCATATTTGCTAAATTTACGTCGTGATGGTCAATTCACTTGTGGCGGTTCATTGGTGACCAAACGTTGCGTACTTACAGCCGCACATTGCGTCAAAGGAGTGTCACCGTCCAGTTTAACCGTACACGCTGGTGCTAGTCGGTTATCCGATGTGGGAGAAACTCGTCAAGTAGAAAAATATTTTCTATCACCCTTCTATTCAACAGCTACATTGGACATGGATGTGGCAATCTTGAAATTGTCCAATGACCTCAGTGGAACAAACATTGCCACAATTGGCTTGTGTAATACCAACCCTGCTGATGGACAATTTATTAGGATCACTGGTTGGGGTCTAACAAATGAGCTTAGCGAACAACCATCCGATCAGGTGCGTACAACGCTTGTACCTTTGGTATCCAAAATTGATTGTATAAAGGCATATTTGGGAAAGGCATTGCTCACGAGCACAATGTTTTGTGCGACTTTACCAGGTGAAAAAGATTCCTGTTCGGGAGATTCGGGCGGTCCGGTGGTATATGATGGACGCGTTTGTGGTATTGTTTCATGGGGTTTTGGGTGTGCGCGCAAAGAATATCCAGGCGTCTATACAAATGTGTCAAGCCGAAGAGTAAACGCTTTCATTAAGCAAACCTTAATGCAAAACTGCCTATAAAATATGTGGAGGTCCACACCAGAACGCAGCGTTTGTGTCAGAAGTGAATTCTAATAAAATTGCAAAGTTTATTTTACCATTGAATGGAATACATTTTTTTAGTTAAGCATAAAAAAATTTGGCTACTTAAATCTCAAAATAATATGACCTTTTAGCCCATGATGCAATGAAAACACACAGATCAAGTCAATATGACAGAATGATGTCGCATGTGACAATATTCGCAATCATACTTTAAAAAGTTGCTTCTTGGTTTCTTTTGCAGCCAATGAGTTTTTCATGAAAAAAAAAATACAACATTCATGTCATCCTGAAATACTTAATAATGTACAGGAAAACAACATTGCATCATGTTTTTAGCCATAAGAAGCTTTTTAAAGAACAAAATGTTACGTTTTAGATGGAATGGTTACGTTCTGATAAAAACAAATGCTAAAACAACAAGTAAGGAAGGCTAAGTTCGGGTGCAACCGAACATTACATACGCAGCTGAGAGCTTTGGAGACAAGATAAGAGAAAATCACCATTTAGGAAAATGAACCTAGGGTAACCCTGGAATGTGTTTGTATGACATGGGTATCAAATGGAAGGTATAAAGAGAGTGGGCCATAGTTCTGTAGATGGACGCCTTTTCGAGATATCGCCATAAAGGTGTGTTTTTGTACGATATCGGTATCAAATGAAAGGTGTTAATGAGTATTTTAAAAGGGAGTGGGCCTTAGTTCTATAGGTGGAGCTCTTTTAGAGATATCGCATCAAGGTGGACCGGGGGTGACCCTATAATGTGTTTGTACGATATGGGTATCAAATTAAAAGTATTAATGAGGGTTTTAAAAGGGAGTGGCCCTAGTTGTATATGTAAAGGCGTTTTCGAGATATCGACCAAAATGTGGACAAGGGTGAACCAGAACATCAGCTGTCGGGTATCCCTAATTTATTTATATATGCAATACCTCGAACAGTATTCCTGACATGATTCCAAGGGCTTTTGATTTCGCCCTGCAGAACTTTTTCATTTTCTTCTACTTAATATGGTAGGTGTCACAACCATTTTACAAAGTTTTTTCTAAAGTTATATTTCGCGTCAATAAACCAATCCAATTACCATGTTTCATCCCTTTTTTTGTATTTGGGATAGAATTATGGCATTTTTTCATTTTTCGAAATTTTCGTATCGAAAAAGTGGGCGTGTTCATAGTCGGATTTCATCCATTTTTAATACCAAGATAAAGTGAATTCAGATAAGTACGTGAACTAAGTTTAGTAAAGATATATCGATTTTTGCTCAAGTTATCGTGTTAACGGCCGAGCGGAAGGACAGGCGGTCGACTGTGTATAAAAACTGGGCGTGGCTTCAACCGATTTCGCTCATTTTCACACAAAACAGTTATCGACATAGAAGCTATGCCTTTACCGAATTTCACAAGGATTTTTTTTTCGACTGTATAGATATTAAATTTTTGTAAAGATATTAAATTTTTGTTAAAATTTTACTTTAAAAAATTTTTTTTTAAGAGTGGGCGTGTTTGTCATCCGATTTTGCTAATTCTTATTTAGAACACATATAGTAATAGGAGTAACGTTCCTGCCAAATTTCATCATGATATCTTCAACGACTGCCAAATTACAGCTTGCAAAACTTTTAAATTATCTTCATTTAAAAGTGGGCGATGCCGCGCCCATTGTCCAAAATTTTGCTAATTTTCTATTCTGCGTCATAAGGTCAACCTACCTACCAAGTTTCATCGCTTTATCTGTCGTTGGTAATGAATTATCGCACTTTTTCGGTTTTTCGAAATTTTCGATATCGAAAAAGTGGGCGTGGTTATAGTACGATTTCATTCATTTTAAATAGCGATCTGAGGTGAGTGCCCAGGAACTTACATACCAGATTTCATCAAGATACCTCAAAATTTACTCAAGTTATCGTGTCTACGGACGGACGGACATGGCTGAATGAATTTCAAGATGATTTTGATATATAGAAGTCTATATCTATCTCGATTAATTTATGCTGTTACAGCGTACCGTTATGCGAACAAAATTTATATACTCTGTGAGCTCTGCTCAGCTGAGTATAAAAAATTTATGTAAAATGTGGAACCAATGCCTCTGCCCGTTTTTTTTTCAATAGTTAAGCTAAGCTTCAACTTGGACCAAAAACGTGGCAATAACAATAAAAATGGCCTGTCAAACGACATAAAATGCGTTTGCGGTCCGTTTTGACTACAAAGTGATCATTAAATTAATCAATAACTAAATAAAAACAAGTAAAGGTGTCTAAGTGCGGGTGTAACCGAACATTATATACTCAGCGTGAACTTTAATTGTACATTTCATTTCAGATAAATTACTTTCCTACATAACACGTGGCACCGCCCGTTTAAAAGAAAAATGTCTCCCCATTTCCTCTTACAGTAAAACGTGATAAGTGAAATATCATTGATTCAAAACTATTTTTTGCTAAGTTATAGCTCATTATTCTAGTCTACGACCCATATAATTTTGTTTTATATCTAAGTTGCTGTGGTCTTTAACCGATCTCGTCCATTTTTTCTAGAAATATTTCTTGCTATAGAGAAAATTTGTGTACTCAATTTTATTACGATCCGTTAATTTTTCTTCGAATTATGACTCGCGAAAATTGCTTATACATAAAAGGGGCGGTGCCACGCCCATTGTTTTAAATTTGAAGTTTTTCCAATTTATTGTTATAAATCCACTTGGGAAATGAAATACCATTGATATAAAGCTCTTTTTTGCAAAAATATTACTTATTTTATTCGTCAACGACCCTCTTAAAAATCTTTTATATAAAAGTGGGCGTGGTCCTTGACCGATTTCATTATTTTTTCTTCAAAGCATCTATAAGGAATGCTTAGAAGAAAAAATAAAGGCAACCTCTCTGCCGAATTTCGTTACGATAGGTTAAACGATTTTTGCTTTATGATTAATAATATTTGTAAACTTTTATTACAAGTGGGCGGTGCCACGCGGGGGTTTTTTTTGTTTTGCAAAATGTTATATATATACAAAGTGGGCGTGGCTATCATCAGATTTCGCTCATTTTCAACACCAATCTATTCTGGGTCCAGATAAGTTCATGTATCAAATTTGGTGAGGATATCTCAATATTTACTCAAGTTATCGTGGTAACCGACAGACGGACGGACGGACGGACGGATATGGCTCAATCAAATTTTTTTTCGATACTGATGATTTTGATATATGGAATTCTATATCTACCTCGATTCCTATATACCTGTACAACCGACCGTTATCCAATCAAAGTTAATATACTCTGTGTGCAAAGCACGCTGAGTATAATAACAATTTATTTTCGTTAGCCAACAGGTGTCCCATCAGTAAATAATGTCAAAGCGTGTAAAGCAGGTGGAAATATCGAAAAGGGTTGTGGAATAAATGAACACAAAATTAGAGCGTGGGTTCTGACCACGCACAGCTTTATCGACTTCGAGTCATGAAAACGCTTTCGACACCAACTGACCAGCGGATTAGCTTGAGCCTGCTGTCAGTCATTTTGACCTTTTAAAAAACTAAACTTAAGTTTGCTTAAACTCTAGTTAAATTCATATTCCAGTTAAGCCACAGAACAGTTTTTCAGTCACAGTTAGTAAAGTAACGCTGGGGTTTCGTCATTTAGATAGTTTTTAGATACTGCAACAGCTGGCTTCTGTTTTTCATATTCGACACCATTGCTGAGAGAACACCGCTATGATCAAATAGTTAAAAAGTATAGACTGAAGTATCTCTTTTTAAATAAATTAATTCCCTTATATCAGCAACAGTGTAACTTTTGAATGTATTAAATTAGATATTTTACAGTCAATTCAAAGAAGAACGCAATCAGCTGATTGGTTAACTACCCTGCAGCGGTAGCGCACTAGTTCCGAACTGGCGAAGAACCAACTCATAAAGAGACAGTACTAGTTCTAATTTTGTCCGTAACACTTTTAACATTAACACTTCACATTGTGATGTCCTACTACTTTTTGTCCCCCTTTGCAGACCTTTTGGACGTAATATTAACTGTTTCAGCCGTAGATGATTCTGAAATAGTTTCAGCCTTTGATTTATTAGCATTAGATCGATCACATTATCACCCAATATCAATTGCACAGAATTTTTATATTGAAACTTAGATAAGAAAAAATGTGTTGCAATGCTCTCAATAGATCTCAGCAAAGCGTTTGACTCAGTAAATATCTATATTATGATCCAAAAGCTTAAGGAGTTGGGAGTTAATGGCAGTGCTATTAACCTCTTCGCAAGCTTTTTAACTAATAGAAAACAATTTGTCCAAATCAAAGATACAAAAAGCTCAATTAAAAATGTTAAATCTGGCGTTCCACAAGGATCGAGGTTAGCTGCCACATTATTTTTATTATATATAAACAACATATTTAAACTTGAGTTTAACGGAATTCCGCAATTCTATGCCGATGACGGGACCTTTTTGTATGCTACTGATACTCTCGATGACCTCTTGGGTAATATGCAAAGAGATCTTAAGTTAATTTCACAATGGTTTCAGCGTAATTTATTAAAAATAATCTATCTAAAACTAACTTTATAATATTTAACAATCATAAAAATATACCTAGTTTGAATGATTTGAAGGGAATTTATCTGGAGTACCTCGGAAATTGGTTTGATGCCAATTTAAACTGGCGAGAACATATCAACAAATTGAAAATGAAATTAATACCACTAAATTTTGCTATTTATATAAATCGAAAACTTATTCCACAAAAACACATGTGGCTTCTGTACAACGCCTTGGTTGTGTCATATATTAATTATTTAAATCCAATTTGGAACACTTGTTCCGAACAGCTAACAAATGAAATACAAAGAATTCAAAATAAAATAATAAAAAACATTTTAAATTTGCCGCTAAGGACAGCAACTGAACTGATATACCAAGACAGGCTTGATGTACGGAAGAACTCCATCCTTCAAACTTTAATATTATTGTATAAAATTAAAAATAACTTAATAAAGCATAATTTAGACATTCCAGAAGAATCAACCCCAGAATATACACTTAGAGTTAGAATAAATATGAAACCACGTATCTTTCGAACGGAAAGATATGCAAAATCACTAAGACATTATGGTGTTAAACTTTTCCACAAACTTCTAACAAATTTTGATTTTAATATCTAGATGCAAGTACGTTCTACACTATATATTTAATTGTATTCACATAATATTAAATTATTAAGCTAAATTTTAGGTCTAATTAAATTTTAATTATTATTTTCTTACTGTTGTCTTTCATTGTAACCTCTCATAAAATAGAGTAAAATAGGAATAAGATATATTCTCTCGCAAAAACTTTGTTTTTTTTTGAGAAATCTTGTAATAATTTAACCTTTGTTGTCAATAAAGAAAAAAAATTTAAATGCATTTAGCTCAGACTTCAGCCCTATTGGTACAAGTGTTGCTACCAACTCTCCCGCTCTGCATCCGATAAGCACCAGTAGTCTATAAAACTGCAGTGCGGCACTTGCGCTTTGCGCGACTGTCTCCCATTTTCGCTGCAGGGTCAGTTTAAACTTCAGTTCAAGTTAACTGAAAAACTGCAAAGTAAGTTTAAGGGGAGTTGAACTGACAAACTGTGTTAAGGGCCAATTAATGGTGACTTATAACCATAAAACCATAAACAGATAAAACAGCTGATCGAAGATACCTTATGGAAATCAATGTAATCGATTAATGCTGCCATACCATAAAGCTAACGCCATAACCATACCATAGCCAACCAATTGGTTTTTGGTTTCTCGCCATTTCCATAACCTAAAAATATTTGAGTTGGTGAATTTAATAATTTTTTGTGGAGATTAAGTTTCCTTTAAGCTATTCTGATCTATTTCGTTGTAGTGCGAATAAAAACAAGGTTTATTCCACCTTACGGCCCAACGTTTCGCCAAATTTCCTTGGCATCATCAGGGGCGTAATATTCTATTTATTATTGTATAAAATAAAAACAACAAGAAATGCAAAAAGTTACAATACTAAAATTATTTAAATGCTTATGAGTATACATATATCCACAGACAAAACTCAACGAAACAGATGAACAAATACAACATACTTCTGAAAATCAACTTACTTTAGATGTGGCGGTAGACAAAATTACAAAATGAAAATAAATAAAATTTACAAAAAATTACACCATTAATTACATATAAAATCGGTACCATCGAGTTGTGGTACACTTTGTCACATTAAACACTATAAACATAATAAATAAGCTGCGGCAATATTGTCAGTATCTTCCTTCCTGTTGATTGTCTTTTCTCTATTTTGCAGTATTCGTAGGCTCTCTAAAGTGTATCGTTTTCTTTCTCTCATTTCTTTATCTAATCTCCACATATGTCATACTGATCGGAAGAAAATTATTCAATTAATAATTTTTTGTAGATTTTATTCATTGTTTTGGATACGTTATGACTAAGATACTCATATTTTTGTTGAATATGTTTGTAATTTTTCGCGTTTTCTTCATTTTTATGAAATTTTCACGATTTTTAGGTTAAGGCACCATTAATCGATCACACTGGAGATGGTTATGGATATGGGTATGGTTACGACTATGGCGTTAGGGTTAAGGAAGTTTAATTGGCCCTGAAACTTGTACTGAAAAACCGGGTATTAAAGTTAGTTTCAATTGCACACTGCCACTATGGCCGTTTGTCTACAGTTTGACTGCAGTTAAATGGGCCAAAGTAGCAGAGTCAAACTTAAGCTGACTTAAGCTCGCACTGAAAAACTGGGCTATAGTAATATACTAGTTAATATATTTAAATCGGTCTAGCGAAGGCATGGCTGTATTTGTCGCTTCTTTACAGATCTGCACCAAGTAACAATTTCGCACTGTTGATTTAAAGACTGGTACTTATCGGATGCAGAGCGACTCAGGTGGTAGCTAAACTTGTACCAAAAGCACTCAAGCCTGAGCTAAAATATTTTAAGTTATCAATCAAAAGCAGCGACTTTCTCAAAAATAACCTACGACTGAGCAGAATAGTTCCCAAAGTTAAAGTTCTCGTTACTGTTGAGAGGAGTGACATCGGACTATACGACTTACCATATTTATCTAGTTTCCCAAGCTTTACAAAGGGACTTCAATGAAAAATTCCCTCATCCAAGTTTTTTTGACTTCGACTTGGCTGTTCCTGGGTGTTTTTAAGCTTTGGTGGCTGCTTCACCCTCTGTGAGGACAGGGTAATATACAACACGATATGTTTGTGTTTGTGTGCCCCTCTATTAGCCTAAACTTGTCAACCGAAGAATGTATTACACATATCTGGCAACAAGCGTTCGCGCATTATATCGAGTCCGAAAGAATTTTAACGAAAAATGCGATGGATGTTTTATCATTTTGTTACGTCGGATTTGACAGGGATTTGGTGGCTGACCACAACTTACCGAGACCTGCAGACTAGCTACAGCTACTGCGATGATTACCTTTTGCACGTTTGTTCAATTATCATTTGCATGGGGTTTATGTTAAGGCCCCTAATTTAAGAGTATTTACGGTAAAGTTATCTCTATCTCGCCTGGTCACGTTCTCATTCTCACTAGAGTTATAGCTAAAACTAGCCAAAGTCAAGACATCATTCGGAATTGATGGTGAGGGTGCAGTGCTCAGAGGTGAAGAAATCAGCAGATCATTGTATTAAGAGGAGTATGGGCAAGTGATCGGATGCTAGCGTAAACACAGGCTGCTAGTCAATTCAGCTTATGAGTCCTGCGTTGGCGTTAAAATATCTGGCGAGCTGATAAGGACTGGTACAGAAAGTTCTGCAAATTTCGTACTCCCTATTAGTTTTTTAGTAATTATAGTTTAATAAATAAAATAATGTTGTACTTTTGAACCAATAATCTCACTGTTACTTACAAAAAGTTGGCGAAACTCACAGGATCATCCTATGGCACTACTCGAAGTAAAATTTTGCGCTTCAAGGAAGGTGGCTTAGTGAACAAGAGAAGTAGTGACCGCCCAAACATGTGTGAAAATGGACCTGAGAACGCTGCCAGGTACCCAGTTTTACTTCGTGCGGTCTGGAGAGGACATTCCTTATTCGGAAAAAGCCACCCAGATAGAAAAGTTTGACAGAAAGTTTTTGATTGGCAAGTCATTTGTGAATGCGGGCATAAGTTCACATGTTCATGTCTTGAGTGGTTCGAAGATAATAATGCACACTATGTTGAATCTAAACAAGAGACCTGAGTTGCGGCTAAGTGAGAGATATGGGGCTCTGATGAAACAAAATCTTTGAAAATAAGGAAATCAACAAAAACCGTCGCAGAAGTGAAAAAAAAAATTCGGCAAACGTGGATAAAACGGTTATACAAAAACTGATGTCGGTTCTCTCCAGAAAAGTTCGGTCATAAGGACAGAAACGCTAAAATTGATAAAATTTCTTTACCTGTCATTGTATTACAAATTAGTACATATCTCCATGCTAATAAAAACAAAAGTACAAACTGTCAGCACGTTATGAACATTTTTTATTTTGCCGAACTTTTTGTACCAGCTTGGGGGCATCTCCATTTAACGTGCTGAATATTATCTATTTGTATCGCCAGATTTCTAGAATTTCAGTACAATTTCTGGGCTGTCTCGCGATTGTTAGCGCAGCCATATCAACACTATTTCTGAATTTTTTCGAAATTTTTCGAGAGAGTTCCGATCACTTTTTAGTTAAACTTCACAGTACTCTAACCTTACATGCTAGCTTAACTTTTATAATTTAAAGATAACTTTGAGCTATGAGGGCAATCCCCGCTTAACTCATACAAATAGACAACATTGGTTAATTCGTTTTAGTTCTATAAATAGAACATAACCAGAAACGATATAATATAGAGACATTGCATAGACGAAAAATCGTGTGAGGCAAGCTTCACAAAATTCTAGTAGGTCACATTCACCACTTACCACAGCAGAATTTGTTAAACTACCACTATCTGTATTTGTTATTTAATAATTATTTGTACACTTTTTATTCAGCTAATGTGTTCAGAATTTTAACTTTTACTCACTAAAACTCCAATCAGTGTATTTCTGTGCTTAAATTATGTTAAAAATTGTGTTAAAGTTTTTGGTGTGGTGAAAGTGACCTACTAGAATTTTGTTACGCTCCGCTGCTTTCCACTGAAGTTCGCGCATGCAACATCTTTATATTCACAAATTTTTGACATAACCAACAACAATACCAGTTTCTTTGAAACCGCCTTGCCAACGCATAACTTTAAACACATGATTACGTACGAAGTATGTGCTGTGCATAAAGCAAATATGCAAAGAAAGCAATTGGGATAAGGTTTACAACAACTAAGGCATGACGTGGCTGAATACGTTTGTACCACTTCAACCATCGTAGGAGTGCGGGTTCAAATCCCACTCCCGGTAGAAAAGGCTTTGAAGAGATTTACAAGGTATAATCGAAACAGCTGTCACCTTGTCTGTCCTAATGTCACGTTGTTTAAATTTTACCCAAACTATTAAATAAAGTATAAATTAAAAATTGCTTCAAATAAATGTTTTCATACATTTAAAGCAATGAGGGAAATTCCCACTTAACTCATACAAATAACTTTACTTTTTGTTATTGGTATATCCGTTTTCCGATATTTAATTCTATTTCACTTTTATAAATAATTGGAATATTCAGGAAAATGCAAGAAGGGTTCCCAAGTTTAAAAAAACGAAGTAATTAGAAAATAATGACAATTGCTCACCAGTGGCGGATTCACTACTAGGCCGACTATTAGTGAGTGTGGTAATCCACACCTGCTGTAATACAAGAGAGCGTTCTAGTAGTTGGTCCGCTTTCTCCTTTCCATTTTGAGGCAATTCCCATTATTTGCCTTAAGGGAAGCTCGTCTGACTTTATTTTATTGATGAAAACTGTATTTCAATAACAAAATGTGTGCACTAATTACATGTATCTTCAATCTCAAATGCACAAATTTGCTAACATACGTATATATATATTAACTATATATCACGCAAAACAAAAGAAATATATATAACAAACACAGATATCACAACAGTAACTTCCGCATGCTCGTCAACAAAACAAATAATATTCATGGGTACTGCTTCAGAACCTTTTCAATAAAATTATAAACTTTGCTTATGTCCGTATAAACGCCAGGATATTTTGCGCGCGCACAACCCATACCCCACGACACAATCCCAGCTTGCTGTCCGTTACATATTAGTGGTCCACCAGAATCTCCTGAGCATGAATCCTTTCCTGGTACCGTTGCACACATCATATATTGTGTTATTGCACCAGCACCCCGATATTTACGTTGACAAACTGCCAGATTTACAACTGATACCGTTGCTTCTTGCAATTGTTGGGCTATATTTCCATCTTCCTTTGTATAACCATGACCGATTATCAAACAATTTGCACCAGCTGTTACCGCTCTTCTATCCAACGAAATTGGCGTAAAACTTGCACTTGGTATAGGTGAAGATAGAATTAGCACAGAAACATCATAATTTAAACTACCCATATTGTATGATTTCGAAACCAATGCATTTTTAACTGTTCGCACTATTCCAGCATCAGATAAGCGTATGGTGTCCGCGTGTATCCGAATAGCCTTCACGTTACTGCCCTTGACGCAGTGCGCTGCTGTGAGTACAGCATTGTTACGCACCAATGAGCCACCGCATTTGAACTCACCCTGATAATGAAGGCGAACAAAGTAACGATATTTTGTTTCGGTTACAGCGCTACCACCAACAATGCGTTCAGATATTTTTGCTGTGTAAACATGACCCAATGCAAAAAATAGAATTATTATTTGCAAAATTAATTGTAGATTGAAACACATAGCGTGTCAATTTGTCACTGAGTTCATTAGTATTTAAATTTAATGTTTTTATATGAACTTGATTACAAGCTGAGCTTTAGTGCATTGGTTCTCATTAGAAGTTAGACATTTTGTAATCGTACTTTTATAAAAAATATTTAATATTTATTATAAATGTTGAAGTTTAGTTTAGTATAGCGCAATATATCTTATATCAATTTTACACAGAAGTTTAATGAAATAATATATCAAGTTTTCTACATTAAAGCTATTATTGAACTCAATCTTCCATACAAAATACTAATTCTTAATTATCTCATTATTGCTCAATTGAATGACGCAGTAAAACCAGACAGGAGAAGTCACTATTACAAAATGGAGTCGCATTTGACAATACTCGCCCTCATAACTTAAAGTGTTGCTTCTTGATTTTTCTGCAACACTGATTTTTCAGTATCATTATAACTTTGATTGGATAACTGTTGTTTGTGCAGGTATATAGGAAAGGTATCAAAATCATCAGTATCGAAAAAACAAAATGATTAAGCCATGTCCGTCCGTTAACACGATAACTTGAACAAATATTGAGATATCTTCAAACTCGGTATACTGGCTTATCTGGACGCAGAATAGATTGGTATTGAAAATGAACGATATCGGACGATAACGACGCCCACTTTTTCGATATCGAAAATTTGGAAAACTGGAAAAAATGCGATAGTTCAAAAACGAGTACCACTAAGCTAATGAAATTTGGTATATAGATTGATTTAATGACGCAAAATATAAATTTTGAAATATGGACGTGTCAGCACCCACATTTAGGGCCGGCTTTTTAGTTCAAGCTGAACTCAGTTTGTCAGTTAAACTACGCTTAAACTTATTCTGCAGTTTTTCAGTCTACTTTAACTGAAGTTTAAGCTGAGCTTAAGCGGTCGATCTGGCTGGGTTAAACTCCAGTTAACCGTTCGTTCGAAATGACGTCGAATATACCCAACAAGCATTTGGGCTTGATTACCATTAGAGCTCATGTTGATAACTAGGCATACTTCTAAAATCTCTAGAGTTGTTACGAAACAGTGGCTCAACTTAGAATCATAGTGTACTCCGTAAAAGAGGTAACTTTTTCTAAAGCAAAAAATGCTATTACTTAAGGTGAACAAATTTAATTAACAACTTGTGGTTCTTTAACTGGACTACATACTATAGTTTTTTCACGAAAATAAAATGAAATATATATAATTTAAAAAATAAATAAATGTGACACGCTAACCTCAAAAGAGATTTTAGGCAGAGCTTCTCTCCCAATTTGCGTCAGCTCCTTTTCATTTTTCTTACAAATCGGCCGGGCGGCACCTACTTATTTTATGCCGACTCCGAACGGCATCTGCAAGGCAGATTAGTTTTCACTGAGAGCTTTTCATAGCAGAAATACAAACGGAGTGCTTGCGAAACACTGCCGCTTAGAAAAAGTAGGTTCTAATTGAAAAACCTTGTTTCTAAAATTTTGATGTTGCTTTGCCCGGGGCATGAACCCCTGATCTTCGGTGTGGTAGGCGGAGCACGCTACCATCATACCACGGCGGTCGCCTATATAATTTATTCTTAATTAATTACGCTTCATTACTGCTATCAATTAGGTGTTTATTTCGCACAATAAATATCTATTTACTTTAGTGGTACCACCTTGGAGATGTTTTTTCAACTCAACTCGATATCCAATGTAGGAGAAAACAACTGGAGAAACTTGTTGAATATTCATGTGAGAACTGTACATTTCTCAAGATCTCTCGAAATAAGTATATTAATTGGAAAATATTAATGACGTTGGAGGTCAACTCGAAAACTTTTAATTTTACAAAATTTCTCAAAGGTTGGATAGTGATTGGAGAATGAAGTTGGATATCAACTCAAGAACTATATGGTTTAAGAATAATTAAATAATGATGTTGGATATCACTTCCGGAACTATATATATAATTTCGCTGGAGAATTTTTTTCCATGTTTGTTGGGTAAACCAAATCCAGCTGTTGCCGTATCTACAAATTATCTAGATAATAAAAAAACCAATGTTGCCGCACAAAAAAGCATACCCCAAAGGCGGCCTTAAACTGTGACTGAAAAACTGCTCATTAGTTTAACTGGAGTTTAAATTTGACTAGAGTTTAAGCAAACTTAGTTTAAGCTTAGCTTAACCAGCTACTGAAAAACCGGGCCTTAGAAGAAGGAAATTTGGAAGTTTAACAGGCCGTTAAAGATATTACATTGGAATTTGGCAGAGACGCTATCCTTGCCAACTTACATAGACTGAGTGCAGATAATCAAAATTGGCTAAAGACCACGTCCACTTTCCCTAAATATTTAACCTAAACAAAGTTTGCAATGTAAAATAAAATAAATGTAAGGCGCGATAACCTCCAAAGAGATTTTAGGCCGAGCTTCTCTCCAAATTTGTGTCGTGCTCCTTTTAATATTTTCTACAAATTGGCGGGACAAGACCTACTTGTTTTATGCCAACTCCGAACGGTATCTGCAAGGCAGATGAGTTTTCACTGAGAGCTTTTCATGGCAGAAATACACTCGGAGTGCTTGGTATTTAACTACATTTTACAGATATTCTACCTCAGTAGTGGTATGTTTAAGCTGAGGTGAAGCAACGTCTCCCAATACGAAAGAAATTCAGCATGAACATTTTTTTCATAGCTACAGCTGTTAAACTGCATTTTTACCCGTTAAGTTCCTTGGTGTAGCCTCTGTATCCTTTTTACTTCTTTAAACGAAAATGAGTTCAGAATTGAACCAAAAACGTCTTATTACGCAGCCAATTAACCACACAAAGCAAACATCAACAGCGTTTCAAGTGCACAGCTGGTTATATAAAGTTCGGTTTCACCCGAACTTATACTTTCTTACTTGTAGTAAATAAAAATGCACAACTTTTGGAGCCTTTTCTATACATACGGTATAAAAAAGCCAACAAAAATTGTTCCCCTTACAGTATTTCTACGGTCACTACAGCTACGCAAAGAAAGTTTTGGTTCTTGTGGGTCAATATTGACAACTTTTAATATTTTCTAACATTTTGTGTTAATTACATTCAGAAAGTAAAGTACCATTGATATTTAAGTTCTTTTTCGCAAAGGTACCCTTTACAAATTCTTTTATATAAATGTGGGCGTGGTCCATAACCGATCTCGTCCATTTTTTTTAGCAATATTTCCTGTTATAATGTACCGAATCCTATTACAATCCGTTAATTTTTCTTTGAGTTATGGCTCCCGAAACATAGAAAATTGCTTAGTCATAAAAGGGGCGGTGCCACGCCTCTATATGGAAGTCTATGTTTATTTCGATTCTTATATGCCGTTACGATCAACCGTTATGTTACCAAAGTATAAAAATGGCATTGCTAGGTTTCTGTTCGCAGCTGTAGACGAATCATCTGAGCCGACATGAATATACTTATGTCAGTCTTATTTCAAAACATGCGTAAGTGTGTATATACTAAAGTTAGCAGAAGAAGCTATTTCACGTACAAACGCCTGCATATACGTATCTAGCTTATCCTTTAAATATATATACTTATTTACATTATGTAAACTAAACTAAACTTTTCTTATTCTAGCAATATGTGTAAAGTATATCCATTATCCAGTTTTTCACCTTATTCAAATTCACATAAACACCCGGTGAATCGGCATGCCCACATTCATTCTTCTTTCCCCACGACACAACACCCACAAGGCGATCGCCCAACACTGCTGGTCCACCTGAATCTGCCAAGCATGCATCCTTTTCACCCGGCACTGATGCACAAAACATTGTCTCAGTCACATTTCTATAAGCTTCATAGAATGCTTTACATTCCTCCTGTTCGAAGACACGAAGATATACTGTCTGCATACGATTTGGTGGAAATACAGCGTTTTCATGCGTAAGTCCCCAACCAGACACTTGAATAAAGTCGCCTGGTAATGGCGGGGCATCACCAAGTAATATTGGTTTAATGCTGGCACCCTGAAGTTTTGTTTTCAAACGTAAAATAGAAAAATCATGCTCAAACGTAATGTTGTTATATTCCGCTGGTACGAAGAAACGTTCAACAAAACGTTTATTTTCGACATCGTTCAACAACGTAACACCACCACGAACTATAAAATCATTCGGTACGGCATTACGAACACAATGAGCCGCTGTTAAAACACAACGCGAGCTGATCAATGATCCACCGCAATGAAAGTATCCGTTCTTACGAATATTTACGAGATAGGGAACTTGTGTAATAAATGCTGGATCACCACCAACAATACGTCGACTTCGATGAAGTATTGGAGATGTCGGCAAAGCAGTCACGGTGTGAAATGTAAACAATAATAATACCTGACATAATAGCATTCTCAACACGAGTGTCTACTTTTCAAAAATTAATCTATACTCTTTTAAAGTTCAAATATGACTGAGGCAGTAAAGATGAACAGTTATGCTGTTATTTATACTTTTGGTACGATCATTAAGAATTATTCAAATATTTGTAACTCAAGGTCAAAATGGCTTACATGAAATTGCCCTACATTATTATTAAAAGCAATTGAAATACTAACAAAGTTTAGTTGCAAGGTGAAGTGCCAGTTGTAGAATAACTGAAACTGTTTAAAAAGTAAATACAGGTTGTTCAAATAACAGCAAGAAAGCATTAATTTAGTTTTATATGTACACAGCAGTGAGTTTAAATAGCATTTGGTTCTGGTTGTTTTAACGATAAATGGCCTGCCCTTGAAAACTACTACCGGAAGTAGACATATGTATCAATTTTGCGACGCTTCATTTAGCCCGACCGAGTGGAAATGACAAAGAATTATGCCTTACCAGGAACTATCAGCAACCTTGTCAGGGGTGGCTTTCCGTAATTCGATATCGATCAAAAACGAGTATAAAATAATCGTATTGGCTTTCCGTAACACAAATTGTCGACGCTTCGTATCGAACGTTCGATATAAAATGTTCGATACCAAATGAGGTGTCGAACTGCCTTTTTGAAAGTTATAATTTTATTCTTTGGTGATTATTTAGGGAATGATTTGTTCTTCAGAGATTAAGAAACAAACGCTATTTATAAAAGAAAATATTTTGGTAGCTCCAAAAAGCTTTCTAAACACCCATTGAAATCTGCAAATGAAAGAGATCATACCAAGATACCGGAACTAAAATGGCATCATCTAGCGTTCGATATCGACTTTAAGTATCGAGTCAACGAGTGTCGACTATCGAATTACGGAAAGCCACCCCAGTTTTCTTCTACTGATTGTTAATCACGATTCGAGGTACGTCGGTAAAGTAGTTTTTTTTTTTTTTTGTGTTTGAAACGGTCCTTCACTTCTATTTTTATTACGGTTTTTACAATATCTTCTAATTTTCTCCGTAGTTTGTATTTCAGAAAAAATGGGAAAAAATTTTTGCACCTCCTCTTTTAAGGACTTTATGATACAACCTGCTGATCATCACTTCCAAGAAACAATTTTAGAAAAAGGTAGCCAAGAATACCTTCCTTGTTCCTCAATTTTGCTTGTGAATAATAGTTAAGCGGATTTGAAGGTACATAAGCGCATTTTCCTTCGAGTAACATTTTAAGAAATGCAAGGACAAAGGTCTGGCTAGAAAAAAGTAGAAATCCTGAACTATCTTGGATAAATCTTCACGCCTTTCTCAAGCAATCCTTCGTTATCTTTGGAAGCTTACAGTCCCCGCGGCTTTATAAAATCTAGTTTCAGAACAAATTTTGCCTGAATTTTTTACATATGTAAACTTATCAGCTATATTTCTGAGAGAATTTTCAAATTAAAAATTTTTTCCTGAAAAGATAGATAAACCATAGGATTTCTCGTCCATGATAGAGCCTTTCAAAATAATTATTATTTTTCAAGTATTATTATTATTGAATGACCCCGTCGGTATCGTGGAGGAATCCCTAAAACCATCCAGAAATGCTCACAGAAAATGTAAAATATCCCTACTGGGTATGAAAGTTATTAAAATGACTACGATTTATACTTACAAAATTCAAGTTCACAAATGTTTACACACAATACATATGTACTTACGAAATAGTATAAAATGACGGCCAAAAAGCATGAGATCTCCTTAATCAAAGAAAATTTCCAAACCGCAGTACGTGTAAGTTTGTAGCGCGATGATTGAATTTCATATT
The DNA here is from genome assembly GCF_040869045.1 of Eurosta solidaginis. Taxonomy (NCBI): domain Eukaryota; kingdom Metazoa; phylum Arthropoda; class Insecta; order Diptera; family Tephritidae; genus Eurosta; species Eurosta solidaginis. The sequence goes on from NC_090323.1 coordinate 239,848,691, forward strand.
GAACCCCTCAAATTGTCATTGATTACCTGGATATTATATAATTATTTTATCATCGCATCTTGTACAAATAAAACAATTATTTACAATATCACACAAAATGAGACGATTAGTGATAAAATTATAGGCGGAGATTTTGTGCCGATTCACGGCGCGCCATTCATCGTAAGTCTACGTTCGGATAACCGTTTCATATGTGGCGGATCTTTACTACGACGAAATTGCATTCTCACAGCTGCTCATTGTGTCGTTGGTTTGAAGGCTAATCGTTTAACGGTACACGGTGGTACAACGGTACTCTCGAATAAAGGTAAAACCTCACGCGTTAGCTCGTTTTACGTTCCACGAGGCTATAAAGAAGTCACTCAGAATCAGGATGTGGCAATTTTGCGCTTGACTACGCCTTTAAATGGGAATAACATAAACTTAGTAAATTTGGCTAACGTGGATGTGAAAGCAGGACAGCGCCTACGGGTATATGGTTGGGGTACACGCCGCGAGGATGCTGATAGAAGTTCTTTAGGTTTACGTGCAGCTACGGTGCAAGTGATAAAACGTAGTGTTTGTAATCAAGATTTTGGTCCAGCAGCTACTTTAAGTCGAACAATGTTTTGTGCATCTTTACCGGGAAAAACAGATTCGTGTGCTGGCGACTCTGGTGGCCCTTTGATGGCGGGTGGTCTTCAATATGGCATTGTTTCATGGGGTTTTGGTTGTGGACTTGTTCATTATCCTGGAGTTAATACAAGCATAAAATCGATGCGAACATGGATAGATCAAATCGTTTCCCGGTATTGCCAGTAATATTATCGTAATGTTTTGGTTTAAATCATGAGAAATAGGTGCAGGGCTAATATGTTGTAAATATTGTTATTATTGATAATATTTCTTGAAATGTAGTGCTTTTTAAATATTAGGAATAAGTAATGACTGAAAGTGTGTTGACGCTTAATAGTAACTTTATTTGCTTAAGATTACTGATTACTGGTTTTTTTACACAAAGACAAATAAAGTTAATAATAGTTAATAGTGTTTTTATCAAAATTCGGCAAAACATACCAAAATACTGTTAGAATGGTGCTTACCTACTTTCTTCATATTAAGCAATGATAAAGCGTCGTCCTCCGTTACGCTTTATGTTTCTGTCGGTCAGTACAAATCATGGTTATAAGTTGGTAGGTAAGTAGGTTGTATGGCCGGTCAATACAGACCTCATATAGACTGAATTTGTACATAGTGTTACCAGAACTTGTTTGACGACCAAACAGAAAAACCCCAATCAGGCACCAGGACTTATGTTATAAAATATCTCCGTCCTCTTGACAATTACTAGAAGTTCTCTAAAACCTAGCTTAATGGTTGCCTCGAGATCTTGTAACTCTGCCTTTCCTTGACCTCGCAAGCGCAGACACGAACACACAGAACGTACTCAACCGTTTCTTCCTGCAGCTCGCACTTCCTACATCTAACAGACCAGGGCTAACTTATAAGCATGTGACACCAGAAGGCAGTGTCCAATTAGTATGCCTATCGTGGGCCTTAAGTCTTGTATCCTTACAGATATGAGCAACTTCGTAAATCTTACGTCGTATTATTTGCACATGATCTTAGCAATTTTGCAGCCCCCGCTTCTGTCCACGCCTTTCTGCTTGATAGATCATATGCAACCCCTGTCTCCTTTTGATTACTCCCAAATGGATTGGGGCCTCTATCGTCGATTCAGCGAATGCTGCTGCACCCTCCTTTGCCAACTCATCGGCCGTTTCGTTATATTCTATGCGCTTATGACTGGGAACTAAGTATAGATGTATGATCCAGGACACCCCTTAATGAAGTTATTGCCTTGATCGCCGTCTGACTACAAATATGTTTATTGACGAAACTGCATCTTTCTGCTCGAAAGACACTGCAGTGATCTGGCTGTTTTAAGGATGTACTTATTTCTGGAACGAAACAGTAAACAGCAGACCCAACCCCTTCCGTAAATAATTGTGAAAAATTAAAATATTTGACTTTTGACTGACCGCAAATTTTGTGGATAGAAAGTGTCCTTATAACTGGGCGAAAGGAGACATATTGCGCGAAATGGCTTTCTTTCGCTTCCAAGATATTTTATAATCTGCATGAAATTGTCTTCGGGGTCTTTTTGATGACCGCCTTATTTCTGTTTACTAAACTGTCAATTGATAGTTGATCAGGCCGTCGAACATGTAGCTATTCTAGGAAGCCGACCCAGCTGAAATGGACATAGCGAGAACCATCGAACGCAAGTTAACCCAGTTAACTATATCTGTACTGATAGAGAGACAGCTAGTGAACTGCCAGGAGTTTTCTTTCTAATATGATAGTAATACACTTATAATTTCAGCATCTCCCGACCTTATGACTGCACCTGTGGGATCTATCAGCTTTGAACGCTGTGCCCTTTGTGCACTCATATAACACAGCTGCAATGATATGAAGTCCAAAACATGCTAGCACCTTACACGGGAGTGATTTGCAGATCGTGTGAGAAATCAAGAGTTGGGGGGACTTGCCCCACATGTTTGTCATTAGTTTTGGATGGAGGGGCACGAACGCCACTGCACTGTTGAGCGTAGTTAATTGAATGAAGCAAATAAAAATATGGGTTTAGCAGTGTTTTTTTATGCCCCGCTGTACTTGTACACAGGGTATTATAACTTTGATTGTATAACGGTTTATTGTACAGTTATAAAGGAATCGAGATAGATATAGACTTCCATATATAAAAATCATCGGTATCGAAAAAAGGTTTGATTGAGCCATGTACATGTAAAATTGATTTTATCACAAGTGGGCGGTGCCACGCCCATTTTAAAATATATTTTCAATATCAGTCCACATGACAAATTTCAACATTCTAGGTGTATTATTTACTAAATAATCAGGTTTTTTGTGTTTTCCAAAATGTTATATATATAAAAAGTGGGCATGGTTATTATCCGATTTCGCTCATTTTCAATACCAATCCATTCTGGGTCCAGATAAGCTCGTGTACCAAATTTGGTGAAGATATCTCAATATTTACTCAAGTTATCGTGTTAACGGACAGACGGACAGGACGGACGGACATGGCTCAGTGAAACTTGTTTTCGATACTAATGATTTTGATATATGGAAGTCTATATCTATCTCGATTCCTTTATACCTGTACAACCAGCCGTTATCCAATTAAAAATATAATACCCTGTGTACAAGTACAGCTGGGTATAAAAATAACGCGTGGTTTAAAATTAAATAAAACACTGGTGAAACAAAAGCTAAACTATTATTTGATTATTTAAAATCTACTACACTATTTCCAGTTGTAATTGAGAAAGCGTCAGATATAAATGCGAAAGCGTCATATAGGAATGAGAATAGTCAATTGTAAATGCGAAAGCGTCATTACGATATGAGAATAGTCACTTGTAAATGAGAAAACTGTAAATGAAATTTCGAAAGCGTCAATTGTAATTGAGAAGTCAGTTGTAAATGAGAATAGTGAATTGTAAATGCGAAAGCGTCATTTGGAAATGAGAATAGTCAAAGGAAATGCGAAAGCGTCACGTGGAAATGCGAATAGTCTCTTGTAAATGAGAATAGTCAGTTGTAAATGAGAGTATTGAACTGCAAATGCGAAAACGTGATTTGGAAATGAGAGTAGTCAATTGTAAATGCGAAAGCGTCATTTCGATATGAGAATAGTCACTTGTAAATGAGAAAACTGTAAATGAAATTTCTAAAGCGTGAATTGTAATTGAGAAGTCAGTTGTAAATGAGAATAGTGAATTGTAAATGCGAAAGCGTCATTTGGAAATGAGAATAGACAATTGTAAATGCGAAAGCGTCACATGGACATGCGAATAGTCACTTGCAAATGAGAATAGTGAGTTGTAAATGAGAATAGTGAGTTGTAAATGCGAAAGCGTCATTTGTAAATGAGATTAGTCAATTCTAAATGCGAAAGGGTCACATGGAAATGCGGATAGTCACTTGTGAATTAGAAGGCGTCATTTGGAAATTCGAAAGCGTTAATTGTAAATGAGAATAGTCACTTGTAAATGAGAAAGCATGAAATGATTGACTATGGATGGTGATCCCAAAGTTCCTTCACCTCCAGTTCTTTCACCCCAACTATTGAATTGATAAATCTGTCCTCTCCGAGTCCCGTAGCAGTTCAACCATCGACATCGAAGGCTCATTAAGCTGTATCTACCGTACCCTCCACAAAAAGGAACCAGGTTCCCCAAAACCCCTCAGCGAAATCTGAACTGCCGGCTAGTAGATTGATTACTGTCCCGATCGACAAGAAAAGTCGATTTTCGTGTCCAGATTCGAGAGAGACCTTACAGAAGAGGACCTGAAGTCGTACATCATAAGTAAACTTAAATCTGAAAATGTGACTATTCGTAAATTTAATTTTAATTACCCTAGAGACATTTCGTCATTTAGGATTGACGTATCAGCGCAAAATTTTGAAACAATTTTGAATAATTCATTTTGGCCACCCGGAGCCTTTGTGCGTGAATTCGAGCATCGGCGCAACGTTAATATTCGTAATCTTGCTACCGTTCCTCATAACAATAATGCTGCAAAAAACTAAATATTAAATCTGTCCTTAATATATTTTATCAAAATGTAAGAGGCCTATACACGAAAATAACTGAACTATGCTTGAAATCATTTAACTGTAATTGCAATATCATACCGAAACTTGGTTAAAGCCTCATATTTTTAATTCGAAGATTCTTTGCAATGATAACTAAATATATAGAAATTACCGCTTGAAGAGAGTTGGAGGTGGAGTTTTGCTCGCGGTATATTCTTCTATATCTTCCGCTGAGGTAAATTTACCTGTTATAGAAGCTACGGAATTTAAGTGCATTAGAACCCAGCTGGGAATAGGTTTTACCTATATTGCCATTTGCTACATCCCAGCATCTTCATATCCCTCGGTGTATATGAATCATATTTCGTTACTGAAAGATATCAGTTCAATGTTGAAACCTATTGACTCTATAATTGTCTTGGGTGACTTTAATCTTCCGCACGTATCATGGACCACATCCGACCATGGTATTGTACGGTGATATAACTGAACTTTGCCTAAGACAGATAAATATAGTTCCAAACATGTTCGGGAGGGTACTTGATCTGGTATTTTTTGATGATACATCAAAATCCATTCTTAGGAGGGGTGAACCTCTTACTGTACCTGAGGACCCTTACCATCCTTCGCTGAAAAGAGTTTACGAATTGGAAGAAAGTTCTCGGAGTTGCACTACCACAGAAAACGATTCTAGTTTTAGATTCGACTTCGCGAAGACTAATTTTAATCAACTCAACCAAATTTTATCTACAATAGTTTGGCCCAAATACGGTGCAGATATTGACAAAAACGTTTCTGACTTCAATGCCATCATTCACGCTATTCTGGAAAGACATGTACCTAAGCGTAAACGTGTTTCCACTGAACTAGTCCAAATATGGTACGCTAAAAATCGCGTTCATTCAAGCTGTACAAGAAGACAGGATCACACTCCGACTACTTGAAGTACTCTATATTACGTCATAAATATTTTGAATTAAATAAAAAGTGTTACAATACCTATCTCTGTGCGATGAAAAAGAAAATAACTTGCAATCCGAAAGCTTTCTATAATTTCGTGAACTCTAAACGTAGGGTTAAAGGTTTTCCTTCTGCTATGAAATACCGTGATGATTTCTCTAGCGACCATCAAGATATTTCTAACTTATTTGCACAATTTTTCAAATCTAACTATTCCGCTGAATTAATTTCTTTGTCTAGTGAATACCCGTATCAACTTAACTCACTTAACGCAATTAATAATCCATCAATATCTCCAGAAGAGGTTCTTACATATTTAACTTCTTTGAAGGAATCTTATAAATACGGTCATGACCTAATTCCCACATGTTTTCTCAAAAAATGCGCTGAATAAATTTATCAGCCCCTAACTGATTTATTCAACATGTCCCTAAAACATGGAGTTTTTCCTGCTGCTTGGAAGGAATCTTTTCTAATACCCCTCCACAAAAACGGCAGTAGGTCATGTGTAGAAAATTATCGAGGAATTGCAAAATTGTCTGCCATCCCAAAGGTATTTGAAACCATTGTTACCAATCAGCTAACATTTTCCATTTCTACATTGATTGCAGACTCTCAACATGGATTCTGTAAAGGCAAATCTGCCATTACCAACCTACTTGAATTCACAACTCATGTTTCTAAAGGATTTAGAGAAAATCTTCACACCGATGTTATTTGCACTGATTTCAGTAAAGCATTTGACAAAGTTTCCCATTTATAGCTTATCCACAAGCTGGATCGACTTGGCTTCCAACCTGGTCTCACCCAGTGGACTCTTTCAGATGTCATTAATGTTCCCTCTGGCGTCTCACAAGGCAGTCATCTCGATCCAATTCTGTTCTTGCTATTTATTAATGATATGTGTACCATAATAAAATATTCCAAAATTTTAATGTATACTGATGATGTAAAACTTTTTAGGTCCTATGCGTCTATTTAAGAACGTCCCTTGCTTCAAGCGGATTTAAGCTGCATAGTTGCTTGGTGCAACGCGAATTCAATGCCGCTGAACATTAATAAATGTAAGTGCATGTGCCTCTCTCGGAGATCTTTGTCAGCAGCCTCTTACGTAATTGATAATTTTTGTCTTGTATCAGTAAATTCTTTTGTTGACTTAGGAGTCACGATGGATGCTAAACTTAGTTTCAACCTTCATATTATGACTACTGCCAATAAGGCTAGATAGAGGTGTTCTATCATTCGAATTCATTTGATATAACGGTTTCACTTTTTACTATAAGAAAAACTGTCCTATCCTATCTTAACTCGCAACAAAATAAAAAAAAATCTTTATATAAAATGTTCACTTATTTAACAATGTAGTATATGTATTATATCCAACTGTTATGTACATATAATAATCAGCTGATGATATTTATTCTGTAGCTGAGCAGTTTTAGATCTCGACGCTTAACAAACCTTCGCCTATCAACAACTCGGCAAAAACAAAATCCGGGCGTCATGCGTCTCGTTTGGGCGGGCTTTGGAGGGTATTAATCCGTTAGGTTTATTATTATAACCACTATGTACTTACTTCACAAAATAACACTAGGTACTAATAAGACATTGTTGATTATTCCCATTGTGTCCCTCGCACTTCGGACTCTTTATGCATTTTTTGAAGAGAAGTTCAAACTCTTGACCAGTGGTGGGAAATGGGTAATGAAAGGGAACCATTACATTATACTTGGACCTAAACCACTTTACGATTAAAGAGTGTATGCTTCAAGTAAGTTATAAATACTTATTTCAATTTATTTACAAGTCTATTGTTTACTGCTAAAAACAAAAAAAAAAAAAAAACAAATAAACACTTATCACCGAACTTTTCGAGCGCTACCAAAATAGTGTTTAAAGATAATTGGGCCGTGTGCGTAAATAAAATGCAAAGGAATTCCGTTGTTCGCCTATTACCATGTGGGCATCTCTTTCATGGGCAATGCATTGAACCCATACGCCAGACTGGTAATGGAACATGTCCTATTTGTCGCGGAGCTATTGAAGGTATGTACATAAACTTGAACTATGTACTCATATGCAAGAACTTAATATATTCATTTAACACATTCATTGTTATATTCGTCAACATAGATGCTGAAGATTGTGAACAAAAAACTTACTGCAAAAACTCATCAGCAGACCGGAACAGAATCATTGCTGCAGCCACACGTGGAGAGGATTGGGTAACGCTGGCCGCAACTCTAGGAGTTAAGTACAAAATGGCATGGAATTGGGCAAGATCAGGGCGAGGTGAACATAACCCAAAAGGTGGCAAGAAGCCAAAAATACTGCTCCAAGAACACGTAGATGCGATGGTGGCGTGGGTAGAGGAGAATTGTAGTATCACCATAACTGCAATACAAGGGCGCCTTCAAAACATATATAATATTACCATATCAAGCACGGTCATTGGAAATTACCTCGAGGACCAGATTTTTACTTCAAAAACGGTACATCCGGAACCTGTACTATGAACAACGAGGTAAATAAACAAAAGCGTGCAGCTTTCGTTACACGGCTTAATCACCACATTCAAGCTGGAAAGCAGGTGGTGTTTATCGATGAGACAAATTTTAATCTGTTTTGTCGCCACACCCGAGGGCGGTCTAAAGTGGGTCAGATAGCCATTCAGTTATTTCCGGCTGCCAGAGGTCCCAACATCAATTTGGTTGGGGCAATATCAGCATCTGGAGTGGTGTCGATTGACCGACAGAGGGGCTCATTCAGGATGGACGCATGTGCTGCATGGGTCAGGACAATATTTCAACGTTGGGAGGAGCAGGGAAATCACCTAAATGATTTAGTTTTAGTGTGCGACAACGCTCCATGCCACTCCAGAGTCGAGGCAGCGACAGCTTGTGCTTCAAATGGTCAGGTGGAAGTTCTGCGTTTAGCACCCTACTCTCTCCAATGATCAATCCCATTGAGACTATTTGGGGAAAAATGAAAACGTGCATGAAATGACACATTAACATACCACAGACAAATGGGCGGAATGTTGTGGAGCAACGGCTGCAATATTTGGAGCAACTGATGGATGAAGCGAAGCTAACTGTAACTGTAGGAAACTGTGCTAGGGCGGTCCAGCACGCAGCATCATTCCATGGAAATATATATTTTGTAATATTTGTCACTTTGTCATCAATTGTTATTGTTCTTACGGGATATGTCCATTAGTATATTCAGTATTTATGTAGCTCTACAACGTTTTAATGTTACGTTTATAAAAATGTGCTGTGGAAATAGTTACTCCCAATTAATATTTCATACCTAATGTCATACCAATATGTACATAGTTATTGTCATTACTCGATATACTATTTATTACACGTTTATTTAAATTCAATGATCAAACAATTACTGAATAAAACGAATTTCGCATTTACAATTGACAATTTTTATTCTTAATAACAAATAAGTCTTTCGCATTTTATTAAATTCTCTCTCATTCAAAATTGAGTTACTTTTTTCATTTATACGTATATAACGATTTCGCATTTACAATTGACTATCCTTATTTCCATTCTAGAGCCACCCCTGGTCCACCTTTATGGCGATATCCCGAAATGGCCCACTCCCTTTTAAAATACTCTTTAATATCTTCCATTTGGTACCCATGTCATACAAACACATTCCAGGGTTACTCTAGGTTAATTTTCCTACATGGTGAGTTTCCCTTATTTCGTTCGGTTACACCCGAACTTGGCCTTCCTTACTTGTTTTTTCTAAATTTGGAGGTCGTAGTTTATACAACTTATAAGATAGCTTTTGACTTCTTATCTTTGCTTCTAATGTTAAGGTTAACCATGCCTTGAATGGTAATAAAAATATTTTTAACATGAGTACTTAAATCTATTAGTTTGGTCTGATCAAGGATAGTGAGAGTGGGTTTATTGGAGCCTTTTTAACCACCTTAAAGGGTAGGTGTAGAGCAGCCAAAACATCTACATGTGCTGCAATGTGATGGGTGTCGAAGTTCTGGAGGAATAAGTATGGATGTCAATGGGTAAGTCGATGGGTGTTTTTTTTAGTCGTGTGCAATATTATATTATGTCTTGTTAGGGCTAGGGATTTGGGAGAAGGTGTCTGGGTCCTGCAGCTGTTCAAGTACCATGCCCCATGCTGAAGCTCCGGGAACGAGCCAGTGCACACGCGGCAGTGGTAGCACAAAACTTAACCGGCCCTTCTAGACGACCCTCAATCGTTTCCTTTCTCCACCCTGTCCCCTAGCTCATAACAGAAATGGCACCCGAGCAGGGGCCTGAAGAGACGATGAATAACAGCTTCTTGTCCGCATAGTTTTATTTCCGTATCGGAATACGTTTTCGTTTGTCCGACTTTAAAATATTTATATTATTCTACAAATTTTGGTTACTAGAACTTCCAAAAAGTTTCGGAGCTCAAGACTGATAGCTATATGCATTCGGTTTTGACAAGCTTTTGTAAAGTTGTTCTGGCATCATAACCTACTTTAAAAATGTAATTCATATGCAAACATCCGCCAGCTGGAAACTAACTCTGACAAGGTTGAATATCTGGGGAGTTTACCGCTTTTGGATGTTGTGTATTCAGGTAAAATTTAAGTTGAAATTTTTGTTTTTTTCTAGTTAATGATTTTTTCGCTTTTATGATTTTCTTTTTTGTCGTTGTTAGGAGTTTTGCTGGAGTATGGCTATATGCCCGCTGGCTTACCAACACCAGTAAAATTGACATATTTTAAAAGTGTATGTGATTTTTTTTCTTCATTTTACCTAATCATTCCTTTTAATATATAGAAGTAGTTTGCTTCAAAATTTTCTTTCCGTGGCTAAAGCCTGTTGACAGTAAAACCGTGCACTCTCCAGTCATCAGACTACCCATCACCAGTTCTGCCTGTCTCACTTCCGGAGAATCAGACCGTAGTAACATTTTGCTGATTTTTTTAATATACCCTTTTTACTATTAATTAAAAAAAAAACCTTAATTGAATAATCCCTTTTTTTGCGATACGGCCTAAAGTGCATAGACACTAAAATCAAAGATTATTGAATTTGCATTTAGGAGGAGATTTTAGTTAGGAGATTTCATACTGTTCGGAAATTTTTCTTTCGTACCTGTGAACATTGTTTCATAATACATATATACATATCGGAGACTACAAGTCGGCCTTTTCTTTAAAGACCTCTTTTTTAAACCCTTTTAATTTTATTTGGTTGGATTTTGATTACGTTCGGGTTAAAGTGCGAAAATGGTCCTACGCCACAGTAGTGAGCATGTGCCACAGCAGATCAATATATGTACGATATGTCGCGACGCGTTCTCTGAGGCAGACGATGTACTAACAACCGGATGTTCACATCAGTTCCACCGCGCTTGCCTTTTAAATTGGCTGAAAAAGAACTCGACCTGTCCACAATGCCGCAGCAAATGTCACAGTCGAGATTTTAACCAAAACGCCGGCGCACGGATGAAGACGCGTACACACCAACCTCCGCAGCACAACCAGCACAACAGAAGTAGGGATGTAGGTCTCACCATGGGAGCCCAAAATGAGCAACAGCCGTCCGAAGGCGCTGCCAGTTTGGCTGTTTTGAATGCCCCAGTTGGAAATAATGAGGGAAATTATGACGACACTCGTATCCGCAACATCGTATCTGCAAGCTATCATTTTTAATAATCTCGAAGATCGCGTATCACATTTGATCGAACAAAAACTTGAGGGTGTAGTGTCTCAACTAATGAATAGGCTGAACCTCAATGCTCCACCCGCTCAACAACCAAGTGTCCCTAGTCCCGAAATAGTGGCTCCGCAACCTAGTATGCCCCGGAACCATTCAACTCCACGTTGGCCTAAAGATATACCGAATTTACCATATTATTCGGACCCCAACTTTCACCAGCATCTTGACCAGCTTCGCTTTAGTGACATTTCAAGTGTTCCAAATGCAGGTAGGGCTGCCCAGCTGATATCAAACTGGGATATAAAGTTTGATGGTTCATCGAAATTGTCTGTAGATACTTATTTTGTTTAAAGCTGGCTTCAGGTCAAATTGAGTAAAACACAATATGTTTAAGTTTTACTACCAATATGTTTCGGCTACTCTTCCGGTAACCGTCTTCAGGGCGTAAATTGCATTTATTTACACGTCTGCTCTGTCTGACGTGGAGCTGAGTACTCAGGTCTGGGAAAAACTTCCTTAATGGAATATGTTATCGAGCTTGAACCCATCGTCCGTCCGATAAAACAGCGATATTTTCCGATATCTCCTGCAGTGGAAAAGTTAGTGCACGAAGAGATTGATGTAATGATTAGATTAGGTGTAATCGAGGAAGCTCCAAATAGTCCGGTTGTGTTAGTGAAAAAGCCTAATAAAGTCCGTCTGTGTCTCGACTCGCGAAAAGTTAACAGTGTCACCGTTAAGGACGCTTATCCCCTCCCACAGCCCCAAAGGCTGAATTTATTAGTTCCCTCGACTTACGTCGTGCCCTCTGGCAAATTCCCTTAGCGAAAAGCTCCCGAGATTACACCTGTTTTACTGTCCCTAATCGTCCGCTTTACCGATACCGCGTTATGCCTTTCGCTCTATGTAATGCTCCACAGGCGCCTTGTCGACTGATGGATCGCGTAATCCCACCTCAATTGAAAAATCAAGTTTTTGTTTGGATGATCTCTTGATTCTATCAGAGACTTTCGAAAACCACATGTCCGTTCTCGCACCGGTTGCTCAACACTTAAGGAAAGCGGGCCTAATTATAAACGTGGGAAAAAGCTCATTTTGCATCCGTGAAGTTAAATACCTCGGCTACATAGTAGGGAATGGTACGTTTCGCACTGACCCCGACAAAATTTCTGCCGTAACGAGCTATCCCGTTCCAACCACTGTAAAGGAACTGCGAAGGTTCCTCGGAATGGCTGGCTGGTACCGACATTTTGTGGATAATTTCGCAGCCATTACCGCACCTTTAACAAATTTGCTAAAAAAGAGCAAAAATTTCGCATGGAACTAGAAGGCCCACAAATCGTTCGACAAACTCAAAAATATGTTGTGCACCGCGCCTGCCTTAGCAAGCCCGGTCTACGAAAAGCCGTTTATCATCCAGTGTGATGCTAGTAAGCTTGGTGTTGGTGCTGTTTTGGCACAAAGAAATGATGAAGGAACCGAAGTCCCTATTGCCTACTTTTCTCAGAAGCTGAACCAGGCTCAGACGAATTATAGTGTGACTGAACTGGAGTGCCTCGCTGCAATTCTCAGTCTCAAGAAGTTTAGGGCCTATGTAGAGGGTCAGGACTTTACCATCATAACAGACCACGCCAGCTTGCAATGGCTCATGCGACAGACGGATTTGTCAAGTAGACTGGCACGATGGGCATTAAAACTACAGGGCTTTAGGTTTAAAATAGAGCATCGCAAAGTTTCGCTTAATGTCGTCCCGGATATTTTATCGCGCCAGAACTTCAACGAAATAACTGAACTAGAAGTCCGTCCACTGGTGGATCTTAGCTCACCCGAGTTTTTGTCTGAAGAGTACAAGAAGCTTGCACAACACGTTTAAACTCACAAAACGGACTTACAGGTGCTGGACAACAAAGTGTATAAACGCACGGAGCATCCTAATGGTAACGTAGATCGAGAAGTTTCAACTAGAAGCTGTGGATTCCAAAAACCCTTACCCGTTCGGTGATTGACAATGCCCACTGCCCTCCAAACAAATGCCATGGAGGTGTGGCTACGACATTGGAACGATTGCGACTTAACTTGTACTGGCCCAACATGACAGCGGGCGTAAAATTATATGTCGGGCAATGTGATACTTGTCGGCAGTGTAAATCACCAAATACTACTCTACGTCCCCCTATGTCTACGCAGTCCATCGTTGAGCGACCCTTCCAGAAACTTTACATTGACTTAATAGGACCCTATCCACGATCGAAACAGGAAAATATTGGGGTACTGATTATCCTTGACGCCCTAACAAGATATGCCTTATTAAAGCTTGTTAGAAATTTTAACACCACACCAATTCGCGAGTATCTGCGGGAAGTATTGTCCTAACAGATAATGGCCAACAGTTTAGATCGAAACAGTTCAACACATTTTTAGCCGACCGTGGAGTGAAACATATATTCACTGCTTTATATAGCCCACAGGCTAACGCGAGTGAAAGAGTAAATCGCTCCATCATCATTAGGTCATACCTCAAACATGACCAGGGACTTTGGGATGCGCATTTAAGAAACAATGAAAATTTCGCTGATTTTAAATAATTGAACTTAATTGCGCATCACTTCAAAATTCTCATTAGAAACTCATTTGAATTTGACGTTAGAATTCCATTAGAATTCTAACCCTTTTCTCGATATCGAGAACGAAGTCCCCTTTTTGTCGAGAATGCTATAATTCGCGACAGTTTCACAAATCGTTCTCTAAGGTTCTACCTTAGAGAAATACATTAGAATTCGATTCGTCTTCTAATCGTTTTCTAACCTAAATGTTTGTTGGGTATGAATTTCTTTGGTAATGATATGAATGCGCGCATATACAACGCAGACAAAATGCGGGTACATAAACTTCTCTTTGCATACCATCACTCATACAACACAAACTCATTGGCGTGTAGTACAATGGATACTGAGACAGTATTAGTATGTCCCATTGTACATTCACGTGTGAATGCATTCATGCAGGACTCTACTTTCCACCAAGGTATATATTATAGGGGCGTGGCAAATTGCCAAAATGTAGTAAAAATCATAAAATTTTTGTTTACACAGCTATAACTCATAAACGGAGGGATGGATTTGAAAAATTCTACTTTTCAGTAAAACCCTGAATAATTTACCTTCGTTCTGCATCAAAATAATATTTGATTCTTTTCTTATATCAGCCAAATTGTTTAAATAAAAGTAACATTTTTACCAAAAAATTCGTGTGTGTGATTGTTCGGTGTCAACTGTGCGAGCAAATTACTTTTGAGTGAGGCATGATGTGACACATACATACGTACATATATAGCATTCGCTGCGTTATTTATGCCCCTATTACCGTTTAGAACTCAAGTCTGGTTGGGTTGAAATTTCGCAGTTTGGTATTACAGATTACAACTCAACCTGTCAAAAAAATTTCGGTTGAGTTGTCTAGTCTAACAACTTTTTGTGCATTACCGTTTACAACCTTGTTTTGGTGTAGTTGTCAAAGACGTCAAAATCTTACAACTGATTGCTAGAAGTTGTCTCATACAATTTGGCAGTTGTTTTGAAAAAGGGTAACGTTTTACAAGACGGTTCACCACCTAATTTTTAACAAAAATATTCAAAGTTGGTATCAAAAGACACGTTTCGACCTCCGATTTCAGAATCCGAAAACAAAAAGTAAAAATTGACTTTCTGTCATATCATTTCGGTTCAAATTTTCATGTGGTTGTTTTATTTTGCCAGATTTTTTCTAAGGCCGAAGGCCGCCAACGCAGAAAGATATTCTGTGCCAAAAAACTATGGATCGGGCCTCATATTTCGGACCCTCTCGGGGTTATTTTGTGGGTTTTTGTAAATATTTTTCGACAGAAATAAAATTTTTAATTTCCGCTTTCGAATCCTAAAAACGGACATAGAAACACGTCTTTTGATACCACCTTTGATAAGAGTTAGATGGTGCACGGTCTCATAAACGTTACCGAAAAAAACAAAAAACTTAAAGACGGTAGTTAAACCTATTTTAATCAACAATTTTGTACACATTTATAGAAAAAACGTTTAAAAGATGACATTGAATAACTTTTTGACTTTATGGAGCGACATTCCGAATTTGGACGAGGCTGGCCGCAGTTCGGATGCAGCCAAAATAGGTGAAATTATGCGAACGTGACTCCCATTGATACTAATCACTACTCCTGGGAATCCTTTTTTAGAGTAAAATCAATTTTTGCTGTTTGGGCTTTAGTCCACTTCGCACAAACTTGCTCCTCAATAATATCTAAGACCAGTCCAACACCAAAATCATTTCCACAGCATTTTTGATAGCTGCCATCAGCAAGGAATCTGAGTGTGGCGCATAATTTTAAAATAGGGGTAAAACCTTCCCTCGAACGCGTTTGCGGAAATGGTTCTTAATTTTGTTTAGTAAGGAGCAAAATGCTTCCTTTCAAATCTCCAAAATAACTTCATTTGAAGCTCATCATTTGTCACTTAAGCATTTTCTTACTTGGTGCTTGGTAGTTCCAAAGGATTGGAATGATCACGCGAATGTTTTCCGTATTCGCGGCATTTCAATCACCAAGATTCTCGCCATTATAAAATAGATTTCATATCATATAATACCTTGTAACAACAAAATCACTTTGCCAATGCTTAAATTTCCGCCACAAAAATTTATCAGCTGTTCATTTATCTGTCAAATCATCACTTTCTAAGGTTGACAACACCAATCCAACTTCAACTGAAATAAGTTGTAATTCGTAATACCAAACAGGAGTAGAGTTGTCTGAAAGTTGAGTTGTTTTAATTACGAACCAACTAAGTTGAGTTGTATACCATAATAGGGGCATTAACTTCGGCCGTAGGTTTATAGGTATGTATTAATTTTCATATCAGCTTGATATACATATGTAAATAGATACATGGTTAAGAATGCATACATCTCTTGAAAAATACTCTTTCCTTAAAAATGAACATTTGATTGAACATTTCCTTAAAATTCTTAAGAAAAAGTTTTATTTTTTGGTATTTTTGCAGTGATACGTGCACTACTAGTATAAAACAGAGTCGCTTTTTCTGTCCCTATGTTCCTTTGAATGCTCAAACCTTTAAAACTACGCAACGGATTTTTTAGTAGTAGATAGAGTGATTGAAGAGGAAGGTTTATATGTATAATAACATTCATTAAATAGTGGAGAAATGCTGTTATTTTGGAAGTTTCTAATGTGCTGTATATATATGAAAGAAAGTAGTCTTAGTTACACTATTTATAACTCAAGAACGGATGAACAGATTTGGCTGAAAATTGGTGGAGAGGTAGCTTAGAACCCGTTCTGACTAGGGTATTGAGATCAAAACTTGGACTTGCGTAATCCTGGGATATGTTTGTCCAATATGGGTATCAAATGGAAGCTGTTTATGAGTACTTTGATACGGGGTACCCGTGGGTGACTAGGGTCTCAAGATATAGGCCAAAACGTGGAAGCGGGTACCCCTAGAATGTGTTTATAGAATATGGATAACAAATGAAAGCTGTTGATGAGTGCTTTAGTACATGATAAATTTCATAGCTATGTATTTGTGGCTAGGGTCTCTAGATTGAGGCCAAAACGTGGACCCGGGTACCCCTAGAAGGTGTTTAAAAAATATGGATAACAAATGAAAGCTGTTGATGAGTTCTTTAGTATAGGGTAGTTTTCATACCTATTTGTGAAGGGTCTCGAGATATAGGCCAAAACGTGGATCACGGTAACACTAGGATGTGTTTTTACATTATGGGTATCAAATTGAAGCTGTTGATGAGTGCTTTAGTACAGAGTAATTTTTATACCGCTGGGTGAATAGGGTCTCAAGATATAGGTCAAAACCTGGAGCCGGATACCCCTAGAATGTGTGTGTAATAGGGATATCAAATGAAAGATGTTGCTGAGAGCTTTAAAGTAATTTTCATTGTGATATTCGATTTAGTCGCATCAACCTGGCAAAACTGATAAATATGCATGCGAAGCCGAAATAAAGATATGAATAAATAATACCCACATACCTATTTACATACGTCCTATTCGATTTGCCTGAAATTTGGTATATAAATTTGCCTATATTAGTATTTACAATGCTTTTTTCCGGGAAGTAGACCAGAGACGGGCTGGGACTGGGATTAGGACTAGGACTGGTACTGAGTCTGAGACTGAGACTCGGAGTGGGACTGGGACTGAGACTCGGAATGGGACTTGAACAAAATACATACCACCCTCTGGGACTGGCAGTCAGATATGAGGAAGATTGAGAAAAACTTGAGAGAAGAGAAAAGAGAGAAGGAGAAGGAGACTGAGAAAGAATAGAATGAGACGAAGATAGAGATAGATGAAGCGAAAAATACGGACGAAGGAGTGAATACAAAGATTAGGAAAAAGTGTAGAGCGGCGAGGGCATAGTAAGACGTTTATTAAAATGTATGCAGATAGACCAAATTTAGGGCAGAACAACGTCTGCCGGGTCTGCTAGTTAAGTTATATTTGTTAGCAAACTAATTATGTGATCTATTGTATACTGCCATAAAACCAGATTAAATACGGAAAAGCGCACATGCCGCACTAATTAAGTTATATTTGTTAGCAAACTAACTATATGATCTATCGTATACTGCCATAAAACCATATTAAATACGGAAAGCACACATATTCCACTTATTAAGTTATATTTGTTCGCAAACTAATTATGTGATCTCTTGTATACTGCCATAAAACCAGATTAAATACGGAAAAGCACACATACCGCACTAATTAAGTTATATTTGTTAGCAAACTAATTATGTGATCTATTGTATGCTGCCATAAAACCAGATTAAATACGGAAAAGCACATATATTCCACTTATTAAGTTATATTTGTTAGCAAACTAACTATATGATCTATCGTATACTGCCATAAAACTAGATTAAATACGGAAAGCACACATATTCCACTTATTAAGTTATATTTGTTAGCAAACTAATTATGTGATCTCTTGTATACTGCCATAAAACCAGATTAAATACGGAAAAGCACATATATTCCACTTATTAAGTTATATTTGTTAGCAAACTAACTATATGATCTATCGTATACTGCCATAAAACCAGATTAAATACGGAAAGCACACATATTCCACTTATTAAGTTATATTTGTTCGCAAACTAATTATGTGATCTCTTGTATACTGCCATAAAACCAGATTAAATACGGAAAAGCACACATATTCCACTTATTAAGTTATATTTGTTAGCAAACTAATTATGTGATCTATTGTATACTGCCATAAAACCAGACTAAATACGGAAAAGCACACATGCCGCACTAATTAAGTTATATTTGTTAGCAAACTAACTATGTGATCTATTGTATACTTGCTTATTATACCCAACGTGCTTTGCACACTTAGTATATTAACTTTGAAAGGATAACGGTTGGTTGAACAGGTATAAAGGAATCGAGATAGATATAGACTTCCATATAACGTAACGAACTATCCCGTTCCAACCACTGTAAAGCAACTGCGAAGGTTCCTCGGAATGGCTGACTGGTACCGACGTTTTGTGGATAATTTCGCAGCCATTACCGCACCTTCAACAAATTTGCTAAAAAAGAGCAAAAATTTCGAATGGAACTAGAAGGCCCAGAAATCGTTCGACAAACTCAAAAATATGTTGTGCACCGCGCCTGTCTTAGCAATCCCGGACTACGAAAAGCCGTTTATCATCCAGTGTGATGCTAGTAAGCTTGGTGTTGGTGCTGTTTTGGCACAAAGAAATGATGAAGGAACCGAAGTCCCTATTGCCTACTTTTCTTAGAAGCTGAACCAGGCTCAGACGAATTATAGTGTGACTGAACTGGAGTACCTCACTGCAAGACATTGGAACGATTGCGGCTTAACTTTTACTGGCCCAACATGACAGCGGACGTAAAATTATATGTCGGGCAATGTGATACTTGTCGGCAGTGTAAATCACCAAATACTAACTCTACGCCCCCCCTTTGTCTACGCAGTCCATCGTTGAGCGACCCTTCCACCAGACTATTGGATGTTCACCATATTTTGCACTTTTCGGCCAGCAAATGATCTCACACGCCAGTGATTATAAACTGATACGGGAACTGGGAACTCTTGACGAGAATGTCACAAGTAGAGTAGATCGCTTAAACTGTATACGTGATACGATTATGAAAAATATTAGCCCAGCGTTCGAATCTACAGCCAAACGGTACAACCTCCGGAGCACTACGAAAACCTTTAAAGTTGGCGGAACTGTTTTCGTCGGAATTTTACCTTAAGCGATGCCACGAAGAAATACTGCGCCAAACTTGCACCAAAATATATAAAAGCAAAAGTCGTAAATGTAAAGGGAAATTGTATATATGAGCTTGAGGATGTAGCGAGTGGAAGGCGGGTAATGTATCATCGCAAAGATATTCAAGAAGATAAAAACAACGCACCAACACTCTAGGTGGGGGGTGTGTACTAGCGTACCTGGCAAAGCTACAATTCATCCCTTTAATATAATTTTATATCTAAAATCAAATCGGGTATGTGTTTGAGTACTTTTCACTTCCGGTTTATACATTCCGGTGCAAGAAAATAACTCACCGCAACACGATCAGAACACTTCCTTTTATATCATTTCTGAGGGGGCACAAGATTTAGAGGTACTATGACAATTTTTTTAATTCAGGAGAGTTTTTAGTTGTTCCATTTGCAATTTTTAAGCCGAATTTCAAATGCAAGGAAAATCTGCATTTCGGTTTAATATTATAGTGAAGTGCGAAAAATAAAAATCTATATGGTCGGCGGTGTTTGAAGAGATGCGTCGGGCGATTTTGTTCAAACTTTCACATAAGTTGCGTAAACCTCACGCGGTGGTTACTATATAGGTTTGGTTGCGATCGACGTACAGGGTCCCGAGATATAGGCCGACACGTGGACCCGAGTACCCCTAGAATGTGTTTATAGAATATGGATAACAAATGAAAGCTGTGAGTGCTTTAGTAGAGGGTAATTTTCATACCCCTGGTTGACTAGGGTCTCGAGATATTGGCCAAAACGTGGGCCAGTGAATGCCTAGACAATGTTTATACAATATGGATATCAAATGAAAGCTGCAGGTCGACGTTTCGATCTCAAGACCATAGCCAGAACGGGATAAAAAACTATCCTATGTGCGCCTCCTGGTTCTAAGCTACCTTTCCACTAGACCCCTGCATGAATGCACAAAAATATGCCTAAGAATACATTCACACAAATTTCGTACAAGCACTCATTCAATTCACTGGCATGAGAACTTATGTGTATGCGTACAAAAGGCTGTGAGTAGCAAAATATACAAGTCCTTGCACGGTCTCGTCTCATGCAGCACAACTACAACCAATAGCGTCAACGCATGTGTGTAGTACAACTTGTATATTCAGTATATTCAGTAGTACTACATGTATCGCAGGTGTACTTGTGCATACAACTACAAAAAAATGTACACTAGTTGCCCGTGTAAAACCCATTTATTATAACAAAATAAAGGGCATAAGTGTGCCATTTTAGGATTTTATTTATTTTTTATATTAATGCTTTTTCTTATGTTAGATAGTAATATCTATTTAACTAAGTAGATTTAACTTATACTATTTAAGCAAGCAGGTTTTTTTATATATGTTCTAAATATTTTTCATATTGATATGTAAAAACATAATTTTTTCAACACATGTCGGGTTAAACCCTAGGGAACTCCGCTTATCTGAAAGTAATTGCTTGGCGCTTGAAAATACTTATTCTGAAGGGGCACTACTAGCAGGAGTAGCAAATATTTTTCGGCTTAGCTGGAATAATAGAGGATATTTAAGTTTATTAAACTCCCACCACTTTAGAACGTCAAAATCGTTGTGCATGACCTCAGAAATATTTTCATATAGCATCAATTCTTGTTGTACTCGGTCAATACTACTAGGTATGTTTTAAGGCTAGAGAAATCCGGAAAATAGACTTTCTTTTTCGTTTGAAAGAGAATTATGCTGACAGTTTTCATTTTTTATCAAACTGTCTTCATTTATTAGCCTTTCAAGAAAAGTTTTACAATGTTCTCTCTTTTTCTCAACAGCAGTAAACTGGGAGAGATTGTTAGTCGGTGGGAACATAAATAGAGATATTTTATGAATCATTGTTAAATTACTAAGTACAGTGTCCTTAAGCAATGTGCGCAGCCGTAGCTTCAAATCTTATATGCATTCTGACTCATCGATGGTTGATTCACAATGCCGCATTAAGTAGTAAACATGTACTATTACTAAATGTAAGGTTGGATCGCCTTCCTCATGATGTTTCCTCAAATTTAGCTAGCACTTTAAGGGTATCTGTTAAGGTATTTAAGCTTATTCCAACGTCACCCCAGTTATTTTTGAGAGACTGTAGCATGTAGTAAACTGTGTTCCATCTTGTCGGATAAATGCTTTTAAGGGTTGTTGTCAATTGTGCATTGGCTCCACATTTCTTGAAATACCTGACGACATGTGGACATTTTTCTTTCATTTCGCTAATATCGGCTGACTCGTTAAGAGATTTTTCCACGATGGTGTGCAATAAATGGGTAATACAAAATATGTGGTTGTGATGTTGGAAAGCGGCTTTCATGTTAGTTGCTCTATCCGTAACAATAATGGCTTTATCCAAGGAGCAATCAAATTCGGCCAGAGCTTCCGTCACTTTTTGCAGAATTCTTTGATCTATTGTGAAAAAGTTCGTGAAAAAACAATCAGGTATTCAGCAGAGTATTGAAATAGGCAATTCTTACTGGTACAGGGCTCGGAGTCCATGGACTTAAAAGCAAGCAATTTTGTGACTAATTTTGCATTTGTAATAAAGTGCACCGTTAGTGATAAGTATGAATGCTTTGAAACAGTGTCTATTCATATATCCGAAGTGAGTCCAAGAAATCCGCCACTTTAGTTCTGTTCTCATTTCATCGTAGGCAATTTTGTAGAGCTTGTCTATGGGGTATTCCATCCCATTTCGACCAATTTTGAACCCGACCCCTTTAGAATTGGCTGAAAGTTTTTCTTCTTTTTCTAGCTTACGAAAGACGTTTTGCAGAAGTTTTTCAAATTTTTTCCTCCAACTCAAAAAAAGTTATGAATTTTAAAAAAAAACACCGTTTTTGTTTTCAAAATGCTATAACTTTTTTAAAAATTGACCGTTTGGGACCTGTTTTTTTTAAAATATGTTTTTAAATGTACTTTTCGGAAAAAGTTCAAAAAAATGTTTAAAGTTTTTTTGTAATTTTTCAGTTTTTCGAGATTTTTCGAATTTCGCCTTTTTTTTCTCATAAAAAACTTCAATCAATTCTGCAATCATCCCCACTAATCCCGGGGTGGGCCGAGAATTTTTTTTTTTTTTTTTTTTGTTATTTAATTGAAAAAAACTTTAAAATTTTGTTGTATTTTTTCCGAAAAGTACATTTAAAAACATATTTAAAAAAAATTATCCCAAACGGTCAATTTTTGAAAAAGTTATAGCATTTTGAAAACAAAAACGGTGTTTTTTTTACAATTCATAACTTTTTTTGAGTTGGATGAAAAAATTTGAAAAACTTCTGAAAAACGTCTTTCGTAAGCTAGAAAAAGAAGAAAAACTTTCAGCCAATTCTAAAGGGGTCGGGTTCAAAATTGGTCGAAATGGGATGGAATACCCCCTATGTTTCTGGATACAGTCGTAGGGTGTGGTAGCAATTTTTCGACGTCTACATTTGGACCATACTTGGCTCCTATTGAGAATATTAGCTCTGTGTATTCCTGCATTTATTTTTTTTATTTTTTATTCCTGCATGCTTTCATCCTCGACAATTTGAAACGATCGGAAATTTTTTACAACCCATCCTGTAACAGATCGGACAACGTCCTTTCTTGTTTCGTCATCAACATCTATTCGGGGCCTATTGTCAACTCGATCTGTGAAAGTTTCGTAACACTTGTGTTTGACTAAATTCGATGTGCTCTTTGTAAAGGTTAAAACGCTACTGCAGTCTTTGTAAGCTACTACTTTGTCCAAAAAGCTTCCGCCAATATCTACTTTGCCGAAAATATTCCAACTTTGCTCTTTCCGGCAGTTAAAATGATTTTATAGTCTCCCTTGACTATTTTTTCTTTTATTTCGGCAAATTGGCGATTTTTTACGGACATCGGTGAATTGGCTGATGTTAATTGGTCCATATATATGTATATATTTGTGCACTAAATATTAAAAGGCTTCAGAAAATGTATTGTGGTTTAGTTGGTGATACTTCAATGTAGTTATCCCTTGGTATGATCTTTCTTCAGTTAATTTCTCTATTTATATATTTCTATTGCGCGCTTTATTTCAAAGCGTATTTACATATATTCTATATATACTGAAGTGCGTTTAAATAAATAAATATAAGGCGCGATAACCTCCGAAGAGATCTAAGGCCGAGCACTCTTCCAATTTGTCGTGCTCCTCTTTATTTTCCCTACAAATTGGCCGGACGGGACCTACATGTTTTATGCCGACTCCGAACGGCATCTGCAAGGCAGATGAGTTTTCACAGAGCTTTTCATGGCAGAAATACACTCGGAGCGCTTGCCAAACACTGCCGAGGGGCGACCCCGCTTAGAAAAAATTTTTTCTAATTGAAAAACCATATTTCTAAAATTTTGATGTTGCTTTGCCCGGGGTGCGAACCCAGGGCATACGGTGTGATAGGCGGAGCACGCTACCATCGCACCACGGTGGCGTTTAATTATATAAATAGTTAAAGAAATAGATAATGAAAGTTTTCTACAATGCAATATGTATATACATAAATATATCCTAACCCATTTTTAAGCCATAATAATTGGCCTTCAGGCAGGCAAGTGTCTATCATCATACAAGTGTATGTATGGTGATTAGCGATGCACAATATACATGTTTCAGGATCTTTAATAAATAAAATAAATTGAGAATACCTACCATTGTTTTGTATCGGGGATTTTCATTGTCTAATGAAAATAGTTTTATGTATGTATGCATGTGTATTCATTTTAGGGAAATAACGTTTTACCAAATAATCAATGACCTTCAGCCTAGAATAATTCTATACATACATCATACAAGTTGATGGTGATTAGGGATATATTTTGAAGTTTTGTTAATTTTTGAAATTTTTGTATGAAAGGCGGGAAACATTGCAAATTTCTCCAGCATGGCTGATTTGTAAACGTTTATTCGCTCTTAAGAAAAGATATTTAGTATTTTTATTTCTTATTGAAAAATTTTGCATTCGCCACTTAAAAATACCCATATTTTTTGTTACGTTTTTCATAGTTTCAACGCAAACATTTAACTTTTCATAAATGCACACATCATTTTAGAACGAAAACAAGTAGGTACTTAGTACTCATAGTATATTCATTGGTACAACTTGTACAACGTTTATCTCATTGTGCTTCTCGATGAGACATGTGTATGTACTATGTACCCAGCAAACACAGTCTCTAACGTTAGAGAAAAATTGTAATTTTACATTAGAATTCTAATGTAGTTCTCTAATGCAATTCGAATCGAAAACTAGGTTGGAATTCGACTGTGAAACGATTCGAATAACACTAGAAATGCGATGTTATGATTATTGTCACAGTTATCGATTATTTGCACGACATGATCACTCATTCTTAGTGTTATACAAACAAAATAAAAATAGTGGAAATATTAAAAGTTGCGAAATAAGTTTTTTTTATTTATAATAATAAATACTAGTAAGTGAAAATGAATCAAAAAAGGTTAAAAAAGAAAGCGAGCCAACGCTGAGCTCAATCTTTAATTTTTAATTTATTATAATAGAAAAAGCCTTTGAAATATGTTCATTCTTAATACATAAGATTATAACCAAATAAACGTATTTGATATAATGAAACAATGAAAATTTCGCTGATTTTAATTAATTGAACTTAATTGCGCATCACTTCAAAATTCTCATTAGAAACTCATTTGAATTTGACGTTAGAATTCGATTAGAATTCTAACCCTTTTCTCGATATCGAGAACGAAGTCCCCTTTTTGTCGAGAATGCTATAATTCGCGACAGTTTCGCAAATCGTCCTCTAACGTTCTAAAAAAATAAATGTAAGGCGCGATAACCTCCGAAGAGATCTAAGGCCGAGCTTCTCTTCCAATTTGCGTCGTGCTCCTCTTGATTTTCCCTACAAATTGGCCGGACGGGACCTACATGATTTTATGCCGACTCCGAACGGCATCTGCAAGGCAGATGAGTTTTCACTGAGAGCTTTTCATGGCAGAAATACACCCGGAGCGCTTGCCAAGCACTGCCGAGGGCTACCCCGCTTAGAAAAATTTTCTTCTAGCGTTCTAACGTTCTACCTTAGAGAAATACATTAGAATTCGATTCGTCTTCTAATCGTTTTCTAACCTAAATGTTTGTTGGGTATGAATTTCTTTGGTAATGATATGAATGCGCGCATATACAACGCAGACAAAATGCGGGTACATAAACTTCTCTTTGCATACCATCACTAATACAACACAAACTCATTGGCGTGTAGTACAATGGATACTGAGACAGTATCAGTATGTCCCATTGTACATTCACGTGTGAATGCATTCATGCAGGACTCTACTTTCCACCAAGGTATATATTATAGGGGCGTGGCAAATTGCCAAAATGTAGTAAAAATCATAAAATTTTTGTTTACACAGCTATAACTCATAAACGGAGGGATGGATTTGAAAAATTCTACTTTTCAGTAAAACCCTGAAATATTTACCTTCGTTCTGCATCAAAATAATATTTGATTCCTTTCTTATATCAGCCAAATTGTTTAAATAAAAGTAACATTTTTACCAAAAAATTCGTGTGTGTGATTGTTCGGTGTCAACTGTGCGAGCAAATTACTTTTGAGTGAGGCATGATGCGACACATACATACGTACATATATAGCATTCGCTGCGTTATACCCCTATTACCGTTTAGAACTCAAGTCTGGTTGGGTTGAAATTTCGCAGTTTGGTATTACAGATTATAACTCAACCTATCAAAAAAAATTTCGGTTGAGTTGTCTAGTCTAACAACTTTTTGTGCATTACCGTTTACAACATTGTGTTGGTGTAGTTGTCAAAGACGTCAAAATCTTACAACTGATTACTAGCAGTTGTCTCATACAATTTTGCAGTTGTTTTGAAAAAGGGTAACGTTTTACAAGACGGTTCACCACCTAATTTTTAACAAAAATTTTCAAAGTTGGTATCAAAAGACACGTTTCGACCTCCGATTTCAGAATCCGAAAAGAAAAAGTAAAAATTTAAATTCTGTCATATCATTTCGGTTCAAATTTTCATGTGGTTGTTTTATTTTGCCAGATTTTTTCTAAGGCCGAAGGCCGCCAACGCAGAAAGATATTCTGTGCCAAAAAACTATGGATCGACCCTCATATTTCGGACCCTCTCGGGGCCATTTTGTGGGTTTTTGTAAATATTTTTCGACAGAAATAAAATTTTTAAATTCCGCTTTCGAATCCTAAAAACGGACATAGAAACACGTCTTTTGATACCACCTTTGATAAGATTTAGATGGTGCACGGTCTCATAAACGTTACCGAAAAAAACAAAAAACTTAAAGACGGTACTTAAACCTATTTTAATCAAACAATAATCAACAATTTTGAACACGTTTATAGAAAAAACGTTTAAAACATGACATTGAATAACTTTTTGACTTTATGGAGCGACATTCCGAATTTGGACGAGGCTGGCCGCAGTTCGGATGCAGCCAAAATAGGTGAAATTATGTGAACGTGACTCCCATTGATACTAATCACTACTCCTGGGAATCCTTTTTTAGAGTAAAATCAATTTTTGCTGTTTGGGCTTTAGTCCACTTCGCACAAACTTGCTCCTCAATAATATCTAAAACCAGTCCAACACCAAAATCATTTCCACAGCATTTTTGATAGCTGCCATCAGCAAGGAATCTGAGTGTGGCGCATAATTTTAAAATAGGGATAAAGCCTTCCCTCGAACGCGTTTGCGGAAATGGTTCTTAATTTTGTTTAGTAAGGAGCAAAATGCTTCCTTTCAAATCTCCAAAATAACTTCATTTGAAGCTCATCATTTGTCACTTAAGCATTTTCTTACTTGGTGCTTGGTAGTTCCAAAGGATTGGAATGATCACGCGAATGTTTTCCGTATTCGCGGCATTTCAATCACCAAGATTCTCGCCATTATAAAATAGATTTCATATCATATAATACCTTGTAACAACAAAATCACTTTGCCAATGCTTAAATTTCCGCCACAAAAATTTATCAGCTGTTCATTTATCTGTCAAATCATCACTTTCTAAGGTTGACAACACCAATCCAACTTCAACTGAAATAAGTTGTAATTCGTAATACCAAACAGGAGTAGAGTTGTCTGAAAGTTGAGTTGTTTTAATTACGAACCAACTAAGTTGAGTTGTATACCATAATAGGGGCATTAACTTCGGCCGTAGGTTTATAGGTATGTATTAATTTTCATATCAGCTTGATATACATATGTAAATAGATACATGGTTAAGAATGCATACATCTCTTGAAAAATACTCTTTCCTTAAAAATGAACATTTGATTGAACATTTCCTTAAAATTCTTAAGAAAAAGTTTTATTTTTTGGTATTTTTGCAGTGATACGTGCACTACTAGTATAAAACAGAGTCGCTTTTTCTGTCCCTATGTTCCTTTGAATGCTCAAACCTTTAAAACTACGCAACGGATTTTTTAGTAGTAGATAGAGTGATTGAAGAGGAAGGTTTATATGTATAATAACATTTATTAAATAGTGGAGAAATGCTGTTATTTTGGAAGTTTCTAATGTGCTGTATATATATGAAAGAAAGTAGTCTTAGTTACACTATTTATAACTCAAGAAAGGATGAACAGATTTGGCTGAAAATTGGTGGAGAGGTAGCTTAGAACCCGTTCTGACTAGGGTATTGAGATCAAAACGTGGACTTGCGTAATCCTGGGATATGTTTGTCCAATATGGGTATCAAATGGAAGCTGTTTATGAGTACTTTGATACGGGGTAACCGTGGGTGACTAGGGTCTCGAGATATAGGCCAAAACGTGGAAGCGGGTACCCCTAGAATGTGTGTGTAATAGGGATATCAAATGAAAGATGTTGCTGAGAGCTTTAGTACATGATAAATTTCATACATATGTATTTGTGGCTAGGGTCTCTAGATTTAGGCCAAAACGTGGACCCGGGTACCCCTAGAAGGTGTTTAAACAATATGGATAACAAATGAAAGCTGTTGATAAGTGCTTTAGTATAGGGTAGTTTTCATACCTATTTGTGAAGGGTCTCGAGATATAGGCCAAAACGTGGCTCACGGTAACACTAGGATGTGTTTTTACATTATGGGTATCAAATTGAAGCTGTTGATGAGTGTTTTAGTACAGAGTAATTTTTATACCGCTGGGTGACTAGGGTCTCAAGATATAGGTCAAAACCTGGACCCGGATACCCCTAGAATGTGTGTGTAATAGGGATATCAAATGAAAGATGTTGCTGATAGCTTTAAAGTAATTTTCATTGTGATATTCGATTTAGTCGCATCAACCTGGCAAAACTGATAAATATGCATGCGAAGCCGAAATAAAGACATGAATAAATAATACCCACATACCTATTTACATACGTCCTATTCGATTTGCCTGAAATTTGGTATATAAATTTGCCTATATTAGTATTTACGATGCTTTTTTCCGGGAAGTAGACCAGAGACGGGCTGGTACTTGGATTAGGACTAGAACTGGTACTGATTCTGAGACTCGGACTGGGACTGGGACTGAGACTCGGAATGGGACTTGAACAAAATACATACCACCCTCTGGGACTGGCAGTAAGATATGAGGAGGAATGAGAAAAACTTGAGAGAAGAGAAAAGAGAGAAGGAGATTGAGAAAGAAATAGAATGAGGCGAAGATAGAGATAGATGAAGCGAAAAATACGGAGGAAGGAGTGAATACAAAGATTAGGAAAAAGTGTAGAGCGGTGAGGGCATAGTTAGACGTTTATTAAAATGTATGCAGATTGACCAAATTTAGGGCAGAACAACGTCTGCCGGGTCTGCTAGTTAAGTTATATTTGTTAGCAAACTAATTATGTGATCTATTGTATACTGCCATAAAACCAGATTAAATACGGAAAAGCACACATGCCGCACTAATTAAGTTATATTTGTTAGCAAACTAACTATGTGATCTATCGTATACTGCCGTACAACCAGATTAAATACGGAAAAGCACAAATACCGCACTAATTATTTATATTTGTTAGCAAACTAATTATGTGATCTATCGTATACTGCCATAAAACCAGATTAAATACGGAAAAGCACACATGCCGCACTAATTAAGTTATATTTGTTAGCAAACTAATTATGTGATCTATCGTATACTGCCATAAAACCCGATTAAATACGGAAGGCACACATATTCCACTTATTAAGTTATATTTGTTAGCAAACAAATTATGTGATCTATTGTATACTGCTATAAAACCAGATTAAATACGGAAGGCACACATATTCCACTTATTAAGTTATATTTGTTCGCAAACTAATTATGTGATCTATTGTATACTGCCATAAAACCAGATTAAATACGGAAGGCACACATATTCCACTTATTAAGTTATATTTGTTCGCAAACTAATTATGTGATCTATTGTATACTGCCATAAAACCAGATTAAATACGGAAAAGCACACATACCGCACTAATTCAGTTATATTTGTTCGCAAACTAATTATGTGATCTATCTTATACTGCCATAAAACCAGATTAAATACAGAAAGCACACATATTCCACTTATTAAGTTATATTTGTTCGCATCTATTGTATACTGACATAAAACCAGATTAAATACGGAAAAGCACACATATTCCACTAATTAAGTTATATTTGTTAGCAAACTAATTATGTGATCTATCGTATACTGCCATAAAACCCGATTAAATACGGAAGGCACACATATTCCACTAATTAAGTTATATTTGTTAGCAAACTAATTATGTGATCTATCGTATACTGCCATAAAACCCGATTAAATACGGAAGGCACACATATTCCACATATTAAGTTATATTTGTTCGCAAACTAATTATGTGATCTATTGTATACTGCCATAAAAACATATTAAATACGGAAAAGCACACATATTCCACTTATTAAGTTATATTTGTTCGCACACTAATTATTGTATACTGCCATAATATTGCTTATTATACCCAACGTGCTTTGCACACGGAGTATATTAACTTTGAAAGTATAACGGTTGGTTGTACAGATATAAAGGAATCGAGATATATATAGACTTCCATATATCAAAATCATCAGGATCGAAAAAAAATTTAATTGAGCCATGTCCGTCCGTCCGTCCGTCTGTCCGTTAACATGAGTACATATTGAGATATCTTCACCAAATTTGGTACACGAGCTTATCTGGACCCGAAATAGATTAGTATTGAAAATGAGCGAAATCGAATGATAACCACGGCCACTTTTTATATATATAACATTTTGGAAAACAAAAAAAAAACTGATTATTTAGTAAATATTAAACCTATAATGTTGAAATTTGGCATGTGGACTGATATTTAGACTCTTGATAAAAAGTTGAAAATTTTTTAAAATGGACGCGGCACCGCCCACTTGTGATAATATCAATTTTACAAATATTATTAATCATAAATAAAAAATCGTCAAACCTATCGTAACAAAATTTGGGATAGAGGTTGCCTTTACTATAAGGAATGCTTTGAAGAAAAATTTACAAAATCGGTAAAGGACCACGCCCACTTTTATGAAAAAGATTTTTAAAAGGGCCGTAGACGAATAAAATAAGATATATATCTTTGCAAAAAGAACTTTATATCAATAGTATTCCATTTCCCAATTGGATTTATAACAATAAATAGGAAAAACTTCAAATTTAAAAAAATGGTCGTGGCGCCGCCCCTTTTATGACTAAGCAATTTTCTATGTTTCGGGAGCCATAACTCGAAGAAAAATTACCATATCGTAATGAAATTATGTACACATATTTTCCTTATAGCAGAAAATATTCTAGTAAAAATGGACGGGATCGGTTAAAGACCATGGCAACTTAGATATAAAACAAGTTTAAAAGGGTCGTAGACTAGAATAATAAGCTATAACTTAGCAAAAAATAGTTTTGAATCAATGATATTTCACATATCAAGTTTTATTTTAAGAGGAAATGGGGAGGCATTTTTTTTAAACGGGCGGTGCCACGTGTTATGTAGAAAAGTAATTTATCTGAAATGAAATGTACAATTGAAGCTCACGCTGAGTATATAATATTCAGCTACACCCGAACCTAGACACATTTACTTGTTTTTTGTTCACATTGCTCAATTTGGTATAAATAGCGCCCACAAAGTTAATCTCGAAGTAGTTTACACTTAAAAACTGATGCAAAAGTTCTAAAATAAATGAATTCACGTAGTCTTTTCGCGATCGTCTTTGTCGTTCTAAGCTGCCTCTCAGCCAAAACGAATGCCGAGTTTCGTGTTGGAAATGGAAAACATATGAGCAGAGCAGAAAGCACTCATGCTGTAGGAATAGTTCGTAGTCCCAACAAGACCTATACATGCGGTGGTACCTTAATCTCTATGAATTCAGTTATTACAGATGCAAATTGCGTATACCCACACCGGCGGCGAACAGATCTCAACGTTATAGCTGGCGTAAGCATTTTAAAAAGAACACACAATAATCGTCAAGAAAGCGGAGTGTGCGATATAAAGTTTGATGATGGGTTTAAGGAAGGATTCGTATCTATAGCTGTTGTTAAATTGAATCCAGGTTTTCGAAAGGTCGAAAATTTTGTAATGTCTGCAATGATTTGCCCTATGCATACCACATTAGATCCAGGCAGTAATATCCATGTTATTGGATGGGATTCGGAAGAATTTCTCGTAAGTGCTTTTATTCCTATAGTAGAAAAGGGTAAATGCAAGGACTTTCATAAAACTTTGGCGCCATGGTTCGTTGTACAAGACACAACCATTTGTGCTGGATGTGAAAGAATATTGCTGAATTCTAAAGATGGTGGAGCAGGGGCATTTGTGGATGGACAACTTTGTGCGGTAGCATCAAACTATCGTTTTTTTAGCTACCAAATTCCGCATTTATTTACAGATTTAAGAGATAAAAAAGTTAGATCATTAATATTTGCCAATTAATAAATTCACTGTTGAGTGGAATATCACCCTTACTCGACAGAACAACGAATTTCGAAACATTTTGAGATAGGTCGTTTTCGAATTGAGATATGGTAACATTCCACTCAACAGTCGATATTTGTTTTATATATCATGTATCACTTTATATATCATTTGTTTTATATATCATATACAAATAAAATGTTATGGTTGCGAGTAAACTAATATTTTTGATTGTATGTAATGAAAGTGGTACGTATGTAAATGGCTCAAATTCAAAGACCAAAGTTTGATCACTACTGTAAAGTTCCCTCGTGTATGAATAGATCATGAGATAAGAAGAAAATTGCGGAACAAATACTATGAGGCACTGGCAAACTCCGTGTAAAACAGCTGATCCAACCAACTCTATGGAAGTCAACGTAATCGGTTATTGAAGTCATAGAATAACGCCTTAGTCATAACGACACAATAGCCAACCAATTAGTTTTTGGTTTACACCCATACCCATAATCTATAAATTTTTGCGCTGGCGAATTTATTCACATGTTGGAGATTATATTTTTCGTTTCGAAATTTTTTACGTTTTCTATTTCATGAAGTTATCACATATTTTAAGTTAAGGCACCAATAACCGATACCAGTATACATATGTATGTATATCTATGGTTAAGTGAAAATATGTTTACGGATTGGGCGTTATGAATATGGAAAGTTGTCCAGGGCCTTAAGGAGTTGTTATTTTACCAAAATATGATTCGCGAAAATATTTGGCAAAAAGTGTCGTGATCGGAGCCTGCTATCCGAGGAGATATAAGCCTAAATTTCGCTTCCAATTTACGTTGTGCTTCTTTTTAGTTAGTAAACAATTTGTTGCAAAATTACCTCTTTTTGCAGAACTTTATATAATACATATTTGTGTCATCTTTTCGTAACCATAAAGTTTTTATCCAATACTTAATCGAGTGAAATTAAAGAGATCCGAGGCATTACTAATTTGAGATTTGATATTAATTTTACAAAATTCATTTGTTTAAACAATTGGTTGAACAAAATTCTGCAAAAAATTTTTTTTTGTACAAAATAAGTGACAAATTAAAATTTTATGGAAAAAGTGTGTTCGAAAAATTGTATTTTAATAAACAAAACTATCATTTCGGACCTTTTTTCTGTAAAGCCCAAATTTGGCACTTATTTAGAAAAAAAAAGAACAATTTTGCAAAATGTTCTTTAAAAAATTGTTTAAACAAATTAATTTTGCAAAACGAATGGCAAATTTCAGATTAGCAATACCTACTATATCTTAAAGTGTATATCATTCTCTTAAGTATTGAGCAAAAATCGTATGTCACGAAAGTGATACATACATACGTATTATAATATTGTAACGAATTTGCTGCAAATCCTCTTATTTGCCCCTTTTGCTAGGTTCGTATCGCTAAAAAATTGAATAAATAACTCCAATATTGAATAATGGAAAAATGGCCTTTATTAAAATGCTTCACAATAACACTCAAACTGTGCAACGAATAGCTTAATAACCAAACTGATAGCTCAAATGAAACTCCACTAATCAAAATAATACTGGTATTGCTCGCTAGATATCTTCTTAGTCGTAACTGCTGATCAACTCAAATCAAACTGAATTACTTCTTACTCGCCTGCACCGCTTTTATAGTTTACGCTGCATACTTCTAGGCTCTTCGATTTCCAGAAGTTACTAGTTGTTTCGGCTACAAAATCGCCAGCCACAACTACGTGCACAAATTATTGCCCTCTCTTGTGACCACTGAGATAAGATATATGCATGTGTTTGTGCATTGCCGCTCCGCTGCTCGTATACGTACATATGTGTAGACGCAATTATTTATTCGTTTATGTAAACACATAAAGATTGAATTATTGATGTGAATGTTTGTAGTTTACAGTCTCTCGCGCGCACATAGCCGTATAAGTAAATGCATCTGTGTGTGACATCTCTCTGGGCTGCCTTATATATGTGTATACTTGATTTGATTATTAACGTAAATACTGCTTGGCATGGCCTTAGCATCGCCTTAGTGATGGGATAACTTAGGGGTGGTAATATCCGTGACACTGCCCTCCACCTAAGTCTGATCGTCCCGATCAGACAAATCTCTCGATCTAAACGTTGCCAGCCTTTCCAAATGGACCACTTTCATTTTGGTTCGTGGTTTACCGATGGTTTGTATGCGGTACACTACATCGTTGATCCGTTTTACAACTTTGTATGGGCCTTCCCAATTATACTGCAATTTCGGGGACAAACCTTTTTTACGTTGTGGATTGTATAACAGCACCAAATCTCCTTCCTGAAAACCTTCTGAATTAATTGCTTTATCGTATCTGGCTTTCATCTTGTCACTCATAATCTTTGTTCGTTGCCTTATCAGATCATGTATTTCTCTTAGCTCTTCTTCCAAATCACTAGTGGATTTCCTGACATTTCTCTCCGCATTGGCATCTATCCCAAACTTCAAATCAGCTGGCAGTCTAAGGTCATTGCCAAAAATTACTTTTGCAGGGGTTTGGCCCGTTGTCTCATGCACTGCTGATCGGTAAGCCATCAAGAATAATGGTATGCGGGTATCCCATTCTTTATGGTATTTGTCTACTACTTTCCTTAAGTGCTCCTCCAATCTTCTATTGAATCGTTCTACCATACCATCGGATTGAGGATGCAATGCAGTTGTCCGTGTTTTTCGAATGCCCAATGACTTACACATTTCCTGGAACACAGCTGATTCGAAATTCCTGCCTTGGTCAGAATGTAACTCCATTGGTACACCATACCTTGCAACCCATTCGTTTTTAACCACTTCTGCTACTGTTTCTGCTTCTTGGTTTGGGATTGGGTATACCTCTGGCCATTTACTGAAATAATCCATAACCACCAGTACGTATTTGTTTCCACGGTTACTAGTAGGAAATGGACCTGCGACATCCATGGCGATCCTTTCAAATGGCGCACCTGAGTTATATTGCTTCATCTGGCCATGACTTCGTGTTCTGGGCCCTTTCGCTCTGCTGCAAACCTCGCAGTTCGCAATCCACTCAGTGACCGACTGACGGCAACCAACCCAATAGAATCTCTGTTTAATCTTCTCGAGCGTCTTCGTGATTCCAAGATGACCTCCGCTTGGACCATTATGCAGCTCGCTGAGCACGTCAGGAATCCTCTTTCTGGGAACAACTATCAGTTTATTCTTGTATTTACCATCCTCACTCTCCCATACTCGATGAAGGCAACCGGATATCAATTCTAAACTGTTCCACTGTGCCCAATATGACTTCGCAATGGGACTCTCTGCTGACATCTCTTCTCTGTTTGGTCTTTCATTTCGTTCGAGCCCTTGCATAACACGTGACAGATCTGCATCTTCTAGCTGGCACTTTCTTAGCTGTTCCTTGTCCCATTCATCTGTACATGTTATATTCATTAGCCGGACATCTATAATGTCTTCTTTAGCCTCGGCTTTTGAACAGTGCTTGCATTCCAAACTACATGGTCTTCGTGACATTGCATCAGCATTTCCATGGGTACTACCTTTTCGATGCTCAATGGAAAAGTCGTAGCTTTGTAGTCGCTCGATCCACCGTGCCAATTGTCCTTCCGGATTACGGAACTGCAGAAGCCATTTCAACGCTGCGTGATCTGTCCTGACACGGAATCGCTGGCCGTAGAGGTATTTGTGAAAATGTTTAATGCAGTCTACCAATGCCAACAGCTCTCTCCGCGTAACACAGTAGTTCCTCTCTGGTTTTCCAATCGAACGGCTGTAATATGCAACTACCTTCTCCTGTCCATCGACCAGTTGTGATAAAACGCCTCCTATAGCATATCCACTCGCATCTGTATCCAGAATAAATGTTGCTCCTGGAATCGGATATGCTAACATTGGGGCAGTGCACAAACGCTCCTTCAATGTTTGGAAAGCCACTTCTTGCTCCTTCTTCCATTCAAAAGCTTTGTTTTTTCTTGTAAGCTCATGGAGGCTATGGGCTACGCTGGAAAAATTTGGTACAAATCGGCGGTAATATGTGCACAGCCCAAGAAAACTTCTCAATTCATGTAGGTTCTGTGGTCTTGGCCAATCCTTTACAGCCTCTATTTTTTCGTTCGCAGTGCAGATGCCCTCTGTCGTTACCTTGTGACCCAAATAATTGACTTCCTTTTTAAACAGCGCACACTTTTTGGGACTTAACTTCAGACCAGCGCCAGCTATTCTCTGGAAAACTTCCTCCAAGTTCTTAAGATGTTCATCAAAGTTCTTGCCCAATACGATGATGTCGTCCAGGTACACCAAGCATGTTTTCCAATGTAGTCCTTTCAGTACCTGGTCCATGAGTCTCTCAAAAGTAGCTGGTGCATTACAAAGTCCAAAAGGCATCACTGTAAATTGCCAAAGACCATCACCGACACTGAAGGCTGTTTTCTCTTTATCTTCCTCCTTCACCTCCACTTGCCAGTAGCCGCTTTTCAAGTCCAGCGTGGAAAACCATTTCGTACCAGATAGCGAGTCCAGAGTGTCGTCAATTCTTGGCAATGGGTAGCTATCCTTTTTCGTTACGTCATTCAACTTCCGGTAGTCCACGCAAAACCTCATTTTTCCATCCTTCTTTTTTACAAGTACTACCGGTGAGCTCCGTGGACTAGCTGATGGTTCGATGACGCCGCTGTCGCTCATTTCTTGAATGATTTGACTCACAACTTCCCGCTTCGCCAGTGGAACACTACGTGGAGCTTGACGGATCGGCCTCGCATCTCCAGTGTCAATTTGGTGTTTCACAACGTTGGTGCGGCCTGGTTTAGAATCATCCTGGTCAAATATGTTCGCGTGCTTTAGGAGCAGTTGTTTTGCCTTACTCTGATAGGCTTCCTCTAGCCCATGCGTCCATGCCGTGATATCATTTGAAAGATCAGTATTACTAGATGAAACGTATTCCTGGAGCTGTTCACAGTTAATAACTACTTCGGCCTCTTGGCATCTTCCCAAAATAGCTCCTTTGGTCAAATTGAATGGTGACTTGAACTCATTGAGTACTCTTACCGGAATACGTCCATCTTGTTTTGTCATAGCCAGGGTTTTTCCTACAAGTATGTTCAGTGCTGATTTATTTGCTGCTTCGACAACCCACAATTTGTTTGTCCCACAATCTCCATCTACCTTTGCCCAGATGACTGCTTCTGATTTTGGTGGTATTTGCTGACTCTCTTCCACCAGCACTCGTTTACTGCTGTAGCCTCTCTCGTAGCCGAAATTAAGTGGCACATCCATGTTCTTATATCGCATGGTCTTGCTTTGCATATCGATCTTGATGCCTTGGTTGATTAAGAAGTCCACACCAATTATGATTTCATCAACAATACCTGCCACTATAAAATTGTGAAGTACCGTGACGTTCCCAATTGCTACTTCACATTCTACTTCTCCAATTACCTGGGTGACGTGCAATGTGACCTGGGTTACCGCACTTGAAACATTTCATAACTCCGGCATTTTTCTGTTGTGATCCCTTCAGAGCTTCCAAAATTGTATCTACCCACTCCGGCCTTTCTACTTCCACACGATGAGCTTTGTATGCTGGTTTACTCAATAATGACGCCGTTTCCTGAGTCAATGCATGGGATACCGTTTCAGAAAATGTTTGCTTTGGGTTCGCGTATGTGGCTCGCTTCGTTTCGACGTCCCGTATGCCATTTATAAAGCTCTGAATCTTCACTCTTTCCGTGTATTCCACGGGTGCATCCGCATTTGCAAGATGAGCCAATCTTTCAATGTCCGAAGCAAACTCCTGCAAAGTCTCGTTAGCTTTTTGGTAGCGGTTTTGCAATTCTATTTGAAATATCTGTTTCCTGTGTTCGCTTCCGTATCGCCGTTCTACAGCAGCCATCAATGCGTCATAACTGTTCCGTTCGTACTCTGGAATAGTCTGTAAGATTTCGGCAGCTGGTCCTTTCGATGCTACGAAGAGTGCGGCCACTTTATCTTCCACATTCCAGTTGTTCACTGCTGCGGTCTTCTCAAACTGTAGCTTAAAGACCTGGAAAGGAACAGAACCGTCAAAGGATGGTGTTTTTACCTTTGGATTACTCGCTGAAACTGCTGGACGATTTAATTGTAACTGCTGAATCCGATCTTTCAAAGCATCCATCCCAGCTTCCATTTTATCTTGTCGTTCACTAAAACCCTCCAACTGCGATGATATGCGATCCTCTTGCGCTTTCAACTGCTGAGCCAACTGAGATATCATATATGTCTTCTGTTCTTCCAGTTGCGATGCCATATATGTCTTCTGTTCTTCCAGTTGAGATGACATTTGCGACGACATTTCTGAGATACGTGTCTCCTGGGATTCCATCTGTGATGACATATACGTTTTCTGTTCTTCCAGTTGTGATGACATGTTGGTGGATATTTGTGATGACATTTCTGTTATACGTGCCTCTTGTGCTTCCATTTGAGATGCCAGTTGCGACGACATTGATGCTACTGTCGATGTTTGTGCAGATATTCCAGCCAATATAATGTTCAAGTCTGTGCTGCTAACCGTCTGCGATGTTTCGTTTTTCTCTTCAATTTTCGTTGTCTCCTCGCCATCAAGATGAAAGACATACTCTTCCACATCAATTCCTTCTGCTTCCATTGCCTCTCGTAGCCGTGCCTGAAGTTCAAGTTTAACGCCGCTTGTATTCAATCCACGGCTCTCCAACTCCTTCTTCAGCTGCTGGATCCTCAATTCACTGAACTTTGCTATGTCCTTGTTGTCCTCTAGAATTTATCCAACAATCCCACTTCTGACACCAATTGTAACGAATTTGCTGCAAATCCTCTTATTTGCCCCTTTTGCTAGGTTCGTATCGCTAAACTGTTGAATAAATAACTCCAATATTGAATAATGGAAAAATGGCCTTTATTAAAATGCTTCACAATAACACTCAAACTGTGCAACGAATAGCTTAATAACCAAACTGATAGCTCAAATGAAACTCCACTAATCAAAATAATACTGGTATTGCTCGCTAGATATCTTCTTAGTCGTAACTGCTGATCAACTCAAATCAAACTGAATTACTTCTTACTCGCCTGCACCGCTTTTATAGTTTACGCTGCATACTTCTAGGCTCTTCGATTTCCAGAAGTTACTAGTTGTTTCGGCTACAAAATCGCCAGCCACAACTACGTGCACAAATTATTGCCCTCTCTTGTGACCACTGAGATAAGATATATGCATGTGTTTGTGCATTGCCGCTCCGCTGCTCGTATACGTACATATGTGTAGACGCAATTATTTATTCGTTTATGTAAACACATAAAGATTGAATTATTGATGTGAATGTTTGTAGTTTACAGTCTCTCGCGCGCACATAGCCGTATAAGTAAATGCATCTGTGTGTGACATCTCTCTGGGCTGCCTTATATACATATGTGTATACTTGATTTGATTATTAACGTAAATACTGCTTGGCATGGCCTTAGCATCGCCTTAGTGATGGGATAACTTAGGGGTGGTAATATCCGTGACAATATAAAGTTCTGCAAAGAATAGGCTATTTTGCAACAAATTGTTTAATAAAAAAATTAACTTGAAGAATCAAGCGATGTGAGCCTCTTCAGAATTCAATTACGAAAATTTCTGTGTAAACATTGTTGCAATCGGTTGATTTTTCGAACCTGTAAGTGGTTTTGAATGAAATTAGTGCTTAATCCCCAATGTGCGGCGTAGGCCGCTGTTCTTACGTTAAAATGCTTGATTTTTCTATTTAAAAAAATAATATTTAGGAAATTTTTTATTTGTATGTATTTAAGGAAATCAACGTTTTGGCCATTTCGGAAAGATCCGGGGTTTTTACCTCAAAAACTCGCAGATCGTTCAAAAATTTTCAGGAGTAGCTCTTTGCGGAGAGATTATCCCCCATTCACTGACTCCAGGGAGGCTTCGAACCTAACCCCGGTCTTTGGAATTGGTACTGCTAAGTCTGCTGAAAAGAAATAGAGATACATAAAATGGTCACACTTTTGTCTGTATATCTCGTGCAAAGCGTAGTTTCACCTGCGGTTAACTCCTAATAATCGTAGCGAACAAAATTTCTTTAAATCATTTGTGGCTCTTTGGTGGTCACGCACAAAGGCGACTTCCTGTTGCTATTAATGGTCTATTAATACTCATGACACTCGTGGCATAGGGCGCATCCAGTTTTTTCAAGCTACAATTCCCGATGATTAAGAGCTACAATGCCCGATGTGCGAACAGAAGCAATCCCGACCACCAGTCGCTACCACGCCTCCTGACCCTCACACCATATGCCAGCACAGAAGATATAGGAATGCGACTTCGAACTCATATGTACCTTCGTCGACGTCACTTTCGTAGAAGCTCTAGGTGTAGTTCCGAAGGCTTTCTAACGGATGTTTTTGTCGCGCTATGCTGCCGAGCTCCACCAGAGAAACACCTTGAAACGTTAGGGAGTGACTATTCGGCCAAGGATGCCGCCCTCGAAATCATAAGCAATCTAAGTGGATGTCATTGCGTAACTCATGGGTGAAAATCGTATAATCCTCGGTGCATCTACATAATTAAAATTTTACAAGGACCTTGAACAAAATTTTTAAAATGTAGACCAAAGTTCGCAGACGTTTGTGTTCACAACATTGATTTCAATAGCTTCGTTCAATCAAAACGATATTTTAAAATGAAAATCGACCGATTTTAAGTTGAAAGATGTTAACTATTGTTTTCCGGCCTTATGATATGAGAGCTCATTATGGATGACCGCGTAGCTTCAGTTTTCAGACTAGTTCGACTGTCCACTACGTTAGGGTAGTAGCACACACAGTCATTAGTTCGACTGTCTTGGGAAAGCTTTCGCTTCACCACTTTGAGGGTTCTTGCGAAGGACAAAGCCTCACCTGGTAAATATATGTGCCTACGTATTCACATTTGTAAAAGAAGCCGTAACGCGTAGGTTATATTTAAACTTGGTTGGTAGGCTATAAGGAATGTGATTCAATCCAAGAGATTGAAAAGGAACGCCAACTTTAGGAAATGTTAAACCGGGAGGCTTGGGTGTTGAAGGATGAAGTGTGAAAATCAAAATTAACATTTCAGACGCTATTGTGCAGCTTCGGCACCTTTTTTGGGTTATTTGCTTTTTTTAACAACTTGAGGACAATTTGAGAACATGTTCGCCTTGGGTCATGTTATTTGAATTCATTGTTCATTGTTATTATTTTTTTTAAATATGCAAAGTGAGCATAAAAATTTATTATAAAACTTGTCTTTTAGTGTTTTGTTTTAATAACTTGGTGAATTGGGCGATGCAAAGTCCCTGTTAAGCTGACATCGAAAGCGCCTGTTTTTTTAAATAACTTTTGAACAGTTAGAAAGAGTTAAATTTCGCAATTAGTTTCTTATAAGTGGTAGTGATGCGCATCCGTTGATACCACTTTCGACCATATCCCTCCAATTTTCGACATGAACAATAAATGGCCTAGACAGTCTTAAATGAGTAGAAAATATAGTACTGCGCCGGACGCCGCCGCCACCGCGCCGATATTTTTGACATTCGTCGGCGGCGTGCGAAAAACGACTTAAATCGGCGGCGGCGTACATATAGCTCTACCATAACTATATATATGAATTTGTACATAGTGTTACCGGAATTTGTTTGACGACCAAGCAGAAAACCCCCAATCAGGCACCAGGACTTATGTTATGTTTCTTCCTGCAGCTCGCACTTCCTACATCTAACAGACGAGGAATAACTTATAAGCATGTGACACCAGAAGGCAGTGTTCAATTAGAATGCCCATCGTGGGCCTTAAGTCTTGTATCCTTAGAGATATGAGCAAATTCGTAAATCTTACGTCGTATTATTTGCACATGATCTTAGCAATTTTGCAGCCCCCGCTTCTGTCCACGCCTTTCTGATTGATATATCATATGCAACCCCTGTCTCCTTCTGATTACTCCCAAATGGATTGGGGCGGGGCCTCTACCGTCGATTCAGCGAATGCTGCTGCACCCTCCTTTGCCAACTCATCGGCCGTTTCGTTATATTCTATGCGCTTATGACTGTGAACTAAGTATAGATGTATGATCCGGCCTGCGCGAAGTCTCTCCAATATTTCATTGT
Source organism: Eurosta solidaginis (assembly GCF_040869045.1). Taxonomy (NCBI): domain Eukaryota; kingdom Metazoa; phylum Arthropoda; class Insecta; order Diptera; family Tephritidae; genus Eurosta; species Eurosta solidaginis. The sequence goes on from NC_090323.1 coordinate 239,891,391, forward strand.
ATTCCAGGACACCTCTTAATGAAGTTATTGCCGTCTGACTACAAATATATTTATTGACGAAACTGCATCTTTCTGCTCGAAAGACACTGCAGTGATCTGGCTGCTTTAAGGATGTACTTATTTCTGGAACGAAACAGTAAACAGTAGACCCAACCCCTTCCGTAAATAATTGTGAAAAATTAAAATATTTGACTTTTGACTGACCGCAAATTTTGTGGATAGAAAGTGTCCTTATAACTGGGCGAAAGGAGACATATTGCGCGAAATGGCTTTCTTTCGCTTCCAAGATGTTTTATAATCTGCATGAAATTGTCTTCGGGGTCTTTTTGCTGACCGCGTTATTTCTGTTTACTAAACTGTCAATTGATAGTTGATCAGGCCGTCGAACATGTAGCTATTCTAGGAAGCCGACCCAGCTGAAATGGACATAGCGAGAACCATCGAACGCAAGTTAACCCAGTTAACTATATCTGTACTGATAGAGAGACAGCTAGTGAACTGCCAGGAGTTTTCTTTCTAATATGATAGTAATACACTTATAATTTCAGCATCTCCCGACCTTATGACTGCACCTGTGGGATCTATCAGCTTTGAACGCTGTGCCCTTTGTGCACTCATATAACACAGCTGCAATGATATGAAGTCCTAAACATGCTAGCACCTTACACGGGAGTGATTTGCAGATCGTGTGAGAAATCAAGAGTTGGGAGGACTTGCCCCACATGTTTGTCATTAGTTTGGGATGGAGGGGCACGAACGCCACTGCACTGTTGAGCGTAGTTAATTGAATGAAACAAATAAAAATATGGGTTTAGCAGTGTTTTTTTTATACCCCGCTGTACTTGTACACAGGGTATTATAACTTTGATTGTATAACGGTTTATTGTACAGGTATAAAGGAATCGAGATAGATATAGACTTCCATATATAAAAATCATCGGTATCGAAAAAAGGTTTGATTGAGCCATGTACATGTAAAATTGATTTTATCACAAGTGGGCGGTGCTACGCCCATTTTAAAATATATTTTCAATATCAGTCCACATGTCAAATTTCAACATTCTAGGTGTATTATTTACTAAATAATCAGGTTTTTTGTGTTTTCCAAAATGTTATATATATAAAAAGTGGGCATGGTTATTATCCGATTTCGCTCATTTTCAATACCAATCCATTCTGGGTCCCTCGTGTACCAAATTTGGTGAAGATATCTCAATATTTACTCAAGTTATCGTGTTAACGGACAGACGGACAGGACGGACGGACATGGCTCAGTGAAATTTGTTTTCGATACTAATGATTTTGATATATGGAAGTCTATATCTATCTCGATTCCTTTATACCTGTACAACCAACTGTTATCCAATTAAAAATATAATACCCTGTGTACAAGTACAGCTGGGTATAAAAATAACGCGTGGTTTAAAATTAAATAAAACACTGGTGACACAAAAGCTAAACTATTTTTTGATTATTTAAAATCTACTACACTATTTCCAGTTGTAATTGAGAAAGCGTCAGATATAAATGCGAAAGCGTCATATAGGAATGAGAATAGTCAATTGTAAATGCGAAAGCGTCATTTCGATATGAGAATAGTCACTTGTAAATGAGAAAACTGTAAATGAAATTTCGAAAGCGTCAATTGTAATTGAGAAGTCAGTTGTAAATGAGAATAGTGAATTGTAAATGCGAAAGCGTAATTTGGAAATGAGAATAGTCAAAGGAAACGCGAAAGCGTCACATGGAAATGCGAATAGTCTCTTGTAAATGAGAATAGTCAGTTGTAAATGAGAGTATTGAACTGCAAATGCGAAAACGTGATTTGGAAATGAGAGTAGTCAATTGTAAATGCGAAAGCGTCATTTCGATATGAGAATAGTCACTTGTAAATGAGAAAACTGTAAATGAAATTTCGAAAGCGTCAATTGTAATTGAGAAGTCAGTTGTAAATGAGAATAGTGAATTGTAAATGCGAAAGCGTCATTTGGAAATGAGAATAGTCGATTGTAAATGCGAAAGCGTCACATGGACATGCGAATAGTCACTTGTAAATGGGAATAGTGAGTTGTAAATGCGAAAGCGTCATTTGTAAATGAGATTAGTCAATTCTAAGTGCGAAAGGGTCACATGGAAATGCAGATAGTCACTTGTGAATTAGAAGGCGTCATTTGGAAATTCGAAAGCGTTAATTGTAAATGTGAATAGTCACTTGTAGATGAGAAAGCATGAAATGAATGACTATGGATGGTGATCCCAAAGTTCCTTCACCTCCAGTTCTTCCACCCCAACTATTGAATTGATAAATCTGTCCTCTCCGAGTCCCGTAGCGGTTCAACCATCGACATCGAAGGCTCATTAAGCTGTATCTACCGTACCCTCCACAAAAAGGAACCAGGTTCCCCAAAACCCCTCTGCGAAATCTGAACTGCCGGCTAGTATATTGATTACTGTCCCGATCGACAAGAAAAGTCGATTTTCGTGTCCAGATTCGAGAGAGACCCTACAGAAGAGGACCTGAAGTCGTACATCATAAGTAAACTTAAATCTGAAAATGTGACTATTCGTAAATTTAATTTTAATTGTCCTAGAAACATTTCGTCATTTATGATTGACGTATCAGCGCAACATTTTGAAACAATTTTGAATAATTCATTTTGGCCACCCGGATCCTTTTTGCGTGAATTCGAGCATCGGCGCAACGTTAATATTCGTAATCTTGCTACCGTTCCTCATAACAATAATACTGCAAAAAACTAAATATTAAATGTGTCCTTGATATATTTTATCAAAATGTAAGAGGCCTAAACACGAAACTAACTGAACTATGCTTGAAATCATTTAACTGTAATTGCAATATCATACCGAAACTTGGTTAAAGCCTCATATTTTTAATTCGAAGATTCTTTGCAATGATAACTAAATATATAGAAATTACCGCTTGAAGAGAGTTGGAGGTGGAGTTTTGCTCGCGGTATATTCCTCTATATCTTCCGCTGAGGTAAATTTACCTGTTGTAGAAGCTACGGAATAGGTTTTACCTATATTGCGTATACGTATCATGGACCACATCCGACCATGGTATTGTACGGTGAAATAACTGAACTTTGCCTAAGACAGATAAATATAGTTCCAAACATTTTCGGGAGGGTACTTGATCTGGTATTTTTTGATGATACATCAAAATCAATTCTTAGGAGGGGTGAACCTCTTACTGTACCTGAGGGCCCTTACCATCCTTCGCTGAAAAGAGTTTACGAATTGGAAGAAAGTTCTCGGAGTTGCACTACCACAGAAAACGATTCTAGTTTTAGATTCGACTTCGCGAAGACTAATTTTAATCAACTCAACCAAATTTTATCTACAATAGTTTGGCCCAAATACGGTGCAGATATTGACAAAAACGTTTCTGACTTCAATGCCATCATTCACGCTATTCTGGAAAGACATGTACCTAAGCGTAAACGTGTTTCCACTGAACTAGTCCAAATATGGTACGCTAAAAATCGCGTTCATTCAAGCTGTACAAGAAGACAGGATCACACTCCGACTACTTGAAGTACTCTATATTACGTCATAAATATTTTGAATTAAATAAAAAGTGTTACAATACCTATCTCTGTGCGATGAAAAAGAAAATAACTTGCAATCCGAAAGCTTTCTATAATTTCGTGAACTCTAAACGTAGGGTTAAAGGTTTTCCTTCTGCTATGAAATACCGTGATGATTTCTCTAGCGACCATCAAGATATTGCTAACTTATTTGCACAATTTTTCAAATCTAACTATTCCGCTAAATTAATTTCTTTGTCTAGTGAATACCCGTATCAACTTAACTCACTTAACGCAATTAATAATCCATCAATATCTCCAGAACAGGTTTTTACATATTTAACTTCTTTGAAGGAATCTTATAAATGCGGTCCTGACCTAATTCCCACATGTTTTCGCAAAAAATACGCTGAACACATTTATCAGCCCCTAACTGATTTATTCAACATGTCCCTAAAACATGGAGTTTTTCCTGCTGCTTGGAAGGAATCTTTTCTAATACCCCTCCACAAAAACGGCAGTAGGTCATGTGTAGAAAATTATCGAGGAATTGCAAAATTGTCTGCCATCCCAAAGGTATTTGAAATCATTGTTACCAATCAGCTAACATTTTCCATTTCTACATGGATTGCAGACTCTCAACATGGATTCTGTAAAGGCAAATCTACCATTACCAACCTACTTGAATTCACAACTCATGTTTCTAAAGGATTTAGAGAAAATCTTCACACCGATGTTATTTGCACTGATTTCAGTAAAGCATTTGACAAAGTTTCCCATTTATTGCTTATCCACAAGCTGGATCGACTTGGCTTCCAACCTGGTCTCACCCAGTGGACTCTTTCAGATGTCATTAATGTTCCCTCTGGCGTCTCACAAGGCAGTCATCTCGGTCCAATTCTGTTCTTGCTATTTATTAATGATATGTGTACCATAATAAAATATTCCAAAATTTTAATGTATACTGATGATGTAAAACTTTTTAGGTCCCATGCGTCTATTTAAGAACGTCCCTTGCTTCAAGGGGATTTAAGCTGCATAGTTGCTTGGTGCAACGCGAATTCAATGCCGCTGAACATTAATAAATGTAAGTGCATGTGCCTCTCTCGGAGATCTTTGTCAGCAGCCTCTTACGTAATTGATAATTTTTGTCTTGTATCAGTAAATTCTTTTGTTGACTTAGGAGTCACGATGGATGCTAAACTTAGTTTCAACCTTCATATTATGACTACTGCCAATAAGGCTAGAGGTGTTCTATCATTCGAATTCATTTGATATAACGGTTTCACTTTTTACTATAAGAAAAACTGTCCTATCCTATCTTAACTCGCAACAAAATAAAAAAAATCTTTATATAAAATGTTCACTTATTTAACAATGTAGTATATGTATTATATCCAACTGTTATGTACATATAATAATCAGCTGATGATATTTATGCTGTAGCTGAGCAGTTTTAGATCTCGACGCTTAACAAACCTCCGCCTATCAACAACTCGGCAAAAACAAAATCCGGGCGTCATGCGTCTCGTTTGGGCGGGCTTTGGAGGGTATTAATCCGTTAGGTTTATTATTATAACCACTATGTACTTACTTCACAAAATAACACTAGGTACTAATAAGACATTGTTGATTATTCCCATTGTGTCCCTCGGACTTCGGACTCCTTATGCATTTTTTGAAGAGAAGTTCAAATTCTTGACCAGTGGTGGGAAATGGGTAATGAGAGGGAACCATTACATTATACTTGGACCTAAACCACTTTACGATTAAAGAGTGTATGCTTCAAGTAAGTTATAAATACTTATTTCAATTTATTTACAAGTCTATTGTTTACTGCTAAAAAAAAAAAAACAAATAAACACTTATCACCGAACTTTTCGAGCGCTACCAAAATAGAGTTTAAAGATAATTGGGCCGTGTGCGTAAATAAAATGCAAAGGAATTCCGTTGTTCGCCTATTACCATGTGGGCATCTCTTTCATGGGCAATGCATTGAACCCATACGCCAGACTGGTAATGGAACGTGTCCTATTTGTCGCGGAGCTATTGAAGGTATGTACATAAACTTGAACTATGTACTCATATGCAAGAACTTAATATATTCATTTAACACATTCATTGTTATATTCGTCAACATAGATGCTGAAGATTGTGAACAAAAAACTTACTGCAAAAACTCATCAGCAGACCGGAACAGAATCATTGCTGCAGCCACACGTGGAGAGGATTGGGTAACGCTGGCCGCAACTCTAGGAGTTAAGTACAAAATGGCATGGAATTGGGCAAGATCAGGGCGAGGTGAACATAACCCAAAAGGTGGCAAGAAGCCAAAAATACTGCTCCAAGAACACGTAGATGCGATGGTGGCGTGGGTAGAGGAGAATTGTAGTATCACCATAACTGCAATACAAGGGCGCCCTCAAAACATATATAATATTACCATATCAAGCACGGTCATTGGAAATTACCTCGAGGACCAGATTTTTACTTCAAAAACGGTACATCCGGAACCTGTACTATGAACAACGAGGTAAATAAACAAAAGCGCGCAGCTTTCGTTACACGGCTTAATCACCACATTCAAGCTGGAAAGCAGGTGGTGTTTATCAATGAGACAAATTTTAATCTGTTTTGTCGCCACACCCGAGGGCGGTCTAAAGTGGGTCAGATAGCCATTCAGTTATTTCCGGCTGCCAGAGGTCCCAACATCCATTTGGTTGGGGCAATATCAGCATCTGGAGTGGTGTCGATCGATCGACAGAGGGGCTCATTCAGGATGAACGCATGTGTTGCATGGGTCAGGACAATATTTCAACATTGGGAGGAGCAGGGAAATCACCTAAATGATTTAGTTTTAGTGTGCGACAACGCTCCATGCCACTCCAGAGTCGAGGCAGCGACAGCTTGTGCTTCAAGCGGTCAGGTGGAAGTTCTGCGTTTAGCACCCTACTCTCTCCAATGATCAATCCCATTGAGACTATTTGGGGAAAAATGAAAACGTACATGAAATGACACATTAATATACCACAGACAAATGGGCGGAATGTTGTGGAGCAACGGCTGCAATATTTGGAGCAACTGATGGATGAAGCGAAGCTAACTGTAACTGTAGGAAACTGTGCTAGGGCGGTCCAGCACGCAGCATCATTCCATGGAAATATATATTTTGTAATATTTGTCACTTTGTCATCAATTGTTATTGTTCTTACGGGATATGCCCATTAGTATATTCAGTATTTATGTAGCTCTACAACGTTTTAATGTTACGTTTACGAACTTGGCCTTCCTTACTTGTTTTTTTTCTAAATTTGGAGGTCGTAGTTTATACAACTTATAAGATAGCTTTTGACTTCTTATCTTTGCTTCTAATGTTAAGGTTAATCATGCCTTGAGCTGTAATAAAAATATTTTTAACATGAGTACTTAAATCTATTAGTTTGGTCTGATCAAGGATAGTGAGAGTGGGTTTATTGGGGCCTTTTTAACCACCTTAAAGGGTAGGTGTAGAGCAGCCAAAACATCTACATGTGCTGCAATGTGATGGGTGTCGAAGTTCTGGAGGAGTAAGTATGGATGTCAATGGGTAAGTCGATGGGTGTTTTTTTTAGTCGTGTGCAATATTATATTATGTCTTGTTAGGGCTAGGGATTTGGGAGAAGGTGTCTGGGTCCTGCAGCTGTTCAAGTACCATGCCCCAGGCTGAAGCTCCGGGAACGAACCAGTGCACACGCGGCAGTCGTAGCACAAAACTTAACCGGCCCTTCTAGACGACCCTCAATCGTTTCCTTTCTCCACCCTGTCCACTAGCTCATAACAGAAATGGCACCCGAGCAGGGACCTGAAGAGACGATGAATAACAGCTTCTTGTCCGCATAGTTTTATTCCCGTATCGGAATACGTTTTCGTTTGTCCGACTTTAAAATATTTATATTATTCTACAAATTTTGGTTACTAGAACTTCCAAAAAGTTTCGGAGCTCAAGACTGATAGCTATATGCATTCGGTTTTGACAAGCTTTTGTAAAGTTGTTCTGGCATCATAACCTACTTTAAAAATGTAATTCATATGCAAACATCCGCCAGCTGGAAACTAACTCTGACAAGGTTGAATATCTGGGGAGTTTACCGCTTTTGGATGTTGTGTATTCAGGTAAAATTTAAGTTGAAATTTTTGTTTTTTTCTAGTTAATGGTTTTTTCGCTTTTATGATTTTCTTTTTTGTCGTTGTTAGGAGTTTTGCTGGAGTATGGCTAAATGCCCGCTGGCTTACCAACACCAGTAAAATTGACATATTTTAAAAGTGTATGTGATTTTTTTTCTTCATTTTACCTAATCATTCCTTTTGATATATAGAAGTAGTTTGCTTCAAAATTTTCTTTCCATGGCTAAAGCCTGTTGACAGTAAAACCGTGCACTCTCCAGTCATCAGACTACCCATCACCAGTTCTGCCTCTCTCACTTCCGGAGAATCAGACCGTAGTAACATTTTGCTAATTTTTTTAATGTACCCTTTTTACTATTAATTAAAAAAAAAAAACCTTAATTGAATAATCCCTTTTTTTGCGATACGGCCTAAAGTGCATAGACACTAAAATCAAAGATTATTGAATTTGCATTTAGGAGGAGATTTTAGTTAGGAGATTTCATACTGTTCGGAAATTTTTCTTTCGTGCCTGTGAACATTGTTTCATAATACATATATACATATCGGAGACTACAAGTCGGCCTTTTCTTTAAAGACCTCTTTTTTAAACCCTTTTAATTTTATTTGGTTGGATTTTGATTACGTTCGGGTTAAAGTGCGAAAATGGTCCTACGCCACAGTAGTGAGCATGTGCCACAGCAGATCAATATATGTACGATATGTCGCGACGCGTTCTCTGAGGAGGACGATGTACTAACAACCGGATGTTCACATCAGTTCCCTCGCGGTTGCCTTTTAAATTGGCTGAAAAAGAACTCGACCTGTCCACAATGCCGCAGCAAATGTCACAGTCGAGATTTTAACCAAAACGCCGGCGCACGGATGAAGACGCGTACACACCAACCTCCGCAGCACAACCAGCACAACAGAAGTAGGGATGTAGGTCTCACCATGGGAGCCCAAAATGAGCAACAGCCGTCCGAAGGCGCTGACAGTTTGCCTGTTTTGAATGCCCCAGTTGGAAATAATGAGGGAAATTATGACGACACTCGTATCCGCAACATCTTATCTGCGGTGGTGTCGGCAAGGCAAGCTACCATTTTTAATAATCTCGAAGATCGCGTATCACATTTGATCGAACAAAAACTTGAGGGTGTAGTGTCTCAACTAATGAATAGGCTGAACCTCAATGCTCCACCCGCTCAACAACCAAGTGTCCCTAGTCCCGAAATAGTGGCTCCGCAACCTAGTATGCCCCGGAACCATTCAACTCCACGTTGGTCTAAAGATATACCGAATTTACCATATCATTCGGACCCCAACTTTCACCAGCATCTTGACCAGCTTCGCTTTAGTGACATTTCAAGTGTTCCAAATGCAGGTAGAGCTGCCCAGCTGATATCAAACTGGGATGTAAAGTTTTATGGTTCATCGAAATTGTCTGTAGATACTTATTTTGTTTAAAGCTGGCTTCAGGTCAAATTGAGTAAAACACAATATGTTTAAGTTTTACTACCAATATGTTTCGGCTACTCTTCCGGTAACCGTCTTCAGGGCGTAAATTGCATTTATTTACGCGTCTGCTCTGTGTGACGTAGAGCTGAGTACACAGGTCTGGGAAAAACTTCCTTAATGGAATATGTTATCGAGCTTGAACCCATCGTCCGTCCGATAAAACAGCGATATTTTCCGATATCTCCTGCAGTGGAAAAGTTAGTGCACGAAGAGATTGATGTAATGATTAGATTAGGTGTAATCGAGGAAGCTCCGGTTGTGTTAGTGAAAAAGCCTAATAAAGTCCGTCTGTGTCTCGACTCGCGAAAAGTTAACAGTGTCACCGTTAAGGACGCTTATCCCCTCCCACATATTGATGGTATATTAAGCAGATCACCAAAGACTGAATTTATTAGTTCCCTCGACTTACGTCGTGCCCTCTGGCAAATTCCCTTAGCGGAAAGCTGCCGAGATTATACCTGTATTACCGGCCCTAATCGTCCGCTTTACCGATACCGCGTTATGCCTTTCGCTCTATGTAATGCTCCACAGGCGCCTTGTCGACTGATGGATCGCGTAATCCCACCTCAATTGAAAAATCAAGTTTTTGTTTGGATGATCTCTTGATTCTATCAGAGACTTTTGAAAACCACATGTCCGTTCTCGCACCGGTTGCTCAACACTTAAGGAAAGCGGGCCTAATTATAAACGTGGGAAAAAGCTCATTTTGCATCCGTGAAGTTATATACCTCGGCTACATAGTAGGGAATGGTACGCTTCGCACTGACCCCGACAAAATGTCTGCCGTAACGAACTATCCCGTTCCAACCACTGTAAAGCAACTGCGAAGGTTCCTCGGAATGGCTGGCTGGTACCGACGTTTTGTGGATAATTTCGCAGCCATTACCGCACCTTTAACAAATTTGCTAAAAAAGGGCAAAAATTTCGCATGGAATTAGAAGGCCCACAAATCGTTCGACAAACTCAAAAATATGTTGTACACCGCGCCTGTCTTAGCAAGCCCGGTCTACGAAAAGCCGTTTATCATCCAGTGTGATGCTAGTAAGCTTGGTGTTGGTGCTGTTTTGGCACAAAGAAATGATGAAGGAACCGAAGTCCCTATTGCCTACTTTTCTCAGAAGCTGAACCAGGCTCAGACGAATTATAGTGTGACTGAACTGGAGTGCCTCGCTGCAATTCTCAGTCTCAAGAAGTTTAGGGCCTATGTAGAGGGTCAGGACTTTACCTCGGGCCATTTTGTGGGTTTTGTAAATATTTTTCGACAGAAATAAAATTTTTAATTTCCGCTTTCGAATCCTAAAAACGGACATAGAAACACGTCTCTTGATACCACCTTTGATAAGATTTAGATGGTGCACGGTCTCATAAACGTTACCGAAAAAAACAAAAAATTTAAAGACGGTACTTAAACCTATTTTAATCAAACAATAATCAACAATTTTGAACACGTTTATAGAAAAAACGTTTAAAAGATGACATTGAATAACTTTTTGACTTTATGGAGCGACATTCCGAATTTGGACGAGGCTGGCCGCAGTTCGGATGCAGCCAAAATAGGTGAAATTATGCGAACCTGACTCCCATTGATACTAATCACTACTCCTGGGAATCCTTTTTTAGAGTAAATTCAATTTTTGCTGTTTGGGCTTTAGTCCACTTCGCACAAACTTGCTCCTCAATAATATCTAAAACCAGTCCAACACCAAAATCATTTCCACAGCATTTTTGATAGCTGCCATCAGCAAGGAATCTGAGTGTGGCGCATAATTTTAAAATAGGGGTAAAGCCTTCCCTCGAACGCGTTTGCGGAAATGGTTCTTAATTTTGTTTAGTAAGGAGCAAAATGCTTCCTTTCAAATCTCCAAAATAACTCTCATTTGTCACTTAAGCATTTTCTTACTTGGTGCTTGGTAGTTCCAAAGGATTGGAATGATCACGCGAATGTTTTCCGTATTCGCGGCATTTCAATCACCAAGATTCTCGCCATTATAAAATAGATTTCATATCATATAATACCTTGTAGCAACAAAATCACTTTGCCAATGCTTAAATTTCCGCCACAAAAATTTATCAGCTGTTCATTTATCTGTCAAATCATCACTTTCTAAGGTTGGCAACACCAATCCAACTTCAACTGAAATAAGTTGTAATTCGTAATACCAAACAGGAGTAGAGTTGTCTGAAAGTTGAGTTGTTTTAATTACGAACCAACTAAGTTGAGTTGTATACCATAATAGGGGCATTAACTTCGGCCGTAGGTTTATAGGTATGTATTAATTTTCATATCAGCTTGATATACATATGTAAATAGATACATGGTTAAGAATGCATACATCTCTTGAAAAATACTCTTTCATTAAAAATGAACATTTGATTGAACATTTCCTTAAAATTCTTAAGCAAAAGTTTTATTTTTTGGTATTTTTGCAGTGATACGTGCACTACGTAGTATAAAACAGAGTCGCTTTTTCTGTCCCTATGTCCCTTTGAATGCTCAAACCTTTAAAACTACGCAACGGATTTTTTAGTAGTAGATAGAGTGATTGAAGAGGAAGGTTTATATGTATAATAACATTTATTAAATAGTGGAGAAATGCTGTTATTTTGGAAGTTTCTAATGTGCTGTATATATATATAAAAGAAAGTAGTCTTAGTTACACTATTTATAACTCAAGAACGGATGAACAGATTTGGCTGAAAATTGGTGGAGAGGTAGCTTAGAACCCGTTCTGACTAGGGTATTGAGATCAAAACGTGGACTTGCGCAATCCTGGGATATGTTTGTCCAATATGGGTATCAAATGGAAGCTGTTTATGAGTACTTTCATACGGGGTACCCGTGGGTGACTAGGGTCTCGAGATATAGGCCAAAACGTGGAAGCGGGTACCCCTAGAATGTGTTTATAGAATATGGATAACAAATGAATGCTGTTGATGAGTGCTTTAGTACATGATAAATTTCATACCCATGTATTTGTGGCTAGGGTCTCTAGATTGAGGCCAAAACGTGGACCCGGGTACCCCTAGAAGGTGTTTAAACAATATGGATAACAAATGAAAGCTGTTGATGAGTGCTTTAGTATAGGGTAGTTTTCATACCTATTTGTGAAGGGTCTCGAGATATAGGCCAAAACGTGCATCACGGTAACACTAGGATGTGTTTTTACATTATGGGTATCAAATTGAAGCTGTTGATGAGTGCTTTAGTACAGAGTAATTTTTATACCGCTGGGTGACTAGGGTCTCAAGATATAGGTCAAAACCTGGACCCGGATACCCCTAGAATGTGTGTGTAATAGGGATATCAAATGAAAGATGTTGCTGAGAGCTTTAAAGTAATTTTCATTGTGATATTCGATTTAGTCGCATCAACCTGGCAAAACTGATAAATATGCATGCGAAGCCGAAATAAAGACATGAATAAATAATACCCACATACCTATTTACATACGTCCTATTCGATTTGCCTGAAATTTGGTATATAAATTTGCCTATATTAGTATTTACAATGCTTTTTTCCAGGAAGTAGACCAGAGACGGGCTGGGACTTGGATTAGGACTAGGACTGGTACTGAGTCTGAGACTGAGACTCGGAGTGGGACTGGGACTGAGACTCGGAATGGGACTTGAACAAAATACATACCACCCTCTGGGACTGGCAGTCAGATATGAGGAAGATTGAGAAAAACTTGAGAGAAGAGAAAAGAGAGAAGGAGAAGGAGACTGAGAAAGAATAGAATGAGACGAAGATAGAGATAGATGAAGCGAAAAATACGGAGGAAGGAGTGAATACAAAGATTAGGAAAAAGTGTAGAGCGGCGAGGGCATAGTTAGACGTTTATTAAAATGTATGCAGATAGGCCAAATTTAGGGCAGAACAACGTCTGCCGGGTCTGCTAGTTAAGTTATATTTGTTAGCAAACTAATTATGTGATCTATTGTATACTGCCATAAAACCAGATTAAATACGGAAAAGCACACATATTCCACTTATTAAGTTATATTTGTTCGCAAACTAATTATCTGATCTATTGTATACTGCCATAAAACCAGATTAAATACGGAAAAGCACACATATTCCACTTATTAAGTTATATTTGTTAGCAAACTAATTATGTGATCTATTGTATACTGCCATAAAACCAGACTAAATACGGAAAAGCACACATGCCGCACTAATTAAGTTATATTTGTTAGCAAACTAACTATGTGATCTATTGTATACTTGCTTATTATACTCAGCGTGCTTTGCACACGGAGTATATTAACTTTGAAAGGATAACGGTTGGTTGAACAGGTATAAAGGAATCGAGATAGATATAGACTTCCATATAGCGTAACGAACTATCCCGTTCCAACCACTGTAAAGCAACTGCGAAGGTTCCTCGGAATGGCTGACTGGTACCGACGTTTTGTGGATAATTTCGCAGCCATTACCGCACCTTTAACAAATTTGCTAAAAAAGAGCAAAAATTTCGAATGGAACTAGAAGGCCCAGAAATCGTTCGACAAACTCAAAAATATGTTGTGCACCGCGCCTGTCTTAGCAATCCCGGACTACGAAAAGCCGTTTATCATCCAGTGTGATGCTAGTAAGCTTGGTGTTGGTGCTGTTTTGGCACAAAGAAATGATGAAGGAACCGAAGTCCCTATTGCCTACTTTTCTTAGAAGCTGAACCAGGCTCAGACGAATTATAGTGTGACTGAACTGGAGTGCCTCACTGCAAGACATTGGAACGATTGCGGCTTAACTTTTACTGGCCCAACATGACAGCGGACGTAAAATTATATGTCGGGCAAAGTGATACTTGTCGGCAGTGTAAATCACCAAATACTACTCTACGTCCCCCCTTTGTCTACGCAGTCCATCGTCCCTTCCAGAAACTTTACATTGACTTAATAGAACCCTATCCACGATCGAAACAGGGAAATATTGGGGTACTGATTATCCTTGACGCCCTAACAAAATATCCCTTATTAAAGCTTGTTAGAAATTTTAACACCACACCAATTCGCGAGTATCTGCGGGAAGTATTGTCCTAACAGATAATGGCCAACAGTTTAGATCGAAACAGTTCAACACATTTTTAGCCGACCGTGGAGTGAAACATATATTCACTGCTTTATATAGCCCATAGGCTAACGCGAGTGAAAGAGTAAATCGCTCCATCATCACTGGCATTAGGTCATACCTCAAACATGACCAGGGACTTTGGGATGAGCATTTAGGAGACATTGCCGAAGCTCTCAGGAGCTCTTACCACCAGACTATTGGATGTTCACCATATTTTGCACTTTTCGGCCAGCAAATGATCTCACACGCCAGTGATTATAAACTGATACGGGAACTGGGAACTCTTGACGAGAATGTCACAAGTAGAGTAGATCGCTTAAACTGTATACGTGATACGATTATGAAAAATATTAGCCTAGCGTTCGAATCTACAGCCAAACGGTACAACCTACGGAGCACTACGAAAACCTTTAAAGTTGGCAAAACTGTTTTCGTCGGAATTTTACCTTAAGCGATGCCACGAAGAAATACTGCGCCAAACTTGCACCAAAATATATAAAAGCCAAAGTCGTAAATGTAAAGGGAAATTGTATATATGAGCTTGAGGATGTAGCGAGTGGAAGGCGGGTAATGTATCATCGCAAAGATATTCAAGAAGATAAAAACAACGCACCAACAATCTAGGTGGGGGGTGTGTACTAGCGTACCTGGCAAAGTTACAATTCATCCCTTTAATATAATTTTATATCTAAAATCGAATCGGGTATGTGTTTGAGTACTTTTCACTTCCAGTGTATACATTCCGGTGCAAGAAAATAACTCACCGCAACACGATCAGAACACTTCCTTTTATATCATTTCTGAGGGTGCACAAGATTTAGAGGTACTATGACAATTTTTTTAATTCAGGAGAGTTTTTAGTTGTTCCATGTGCAATTTTTAAGCCGAATTTCAAATGCAAGGAAAATCTGCATTTCGGTTTAATATTATAGTGAAGTGCGAAAAATAAAAATCTATATGGTCGGCGGTGTTTGAAGAGATGCGTCGGGCGATTTTGTTCAAACTTTCACATAAGTTGCGTAAACCTCACGCGGTGGTTACTATATAGGTTTGGTTGCGATCGACGTACAGGGTCCCGAGATATAGGCCGACACGTGGACCCGAGTACCCCTAGAATGTGTTTATAGAATATGGATAACAAATGAAAGCTGTGAGTGCTTTAGTATAGGGTAATTTTCATACCCCTGGTTGACTAGGGTCTCGAGATATTGGCCAAAACGTGGGCCAGTGAATGCCTAGACAATGTTTATACAATATGGATATCAAATGAAAGCTGCAGGTCGACGTTTCGATCTCAAGACCATAGCCAGAACGGGATAAAAAACTATCCTATGTGCGCCTCCTGGTTCTAAGCTACCTTTCCACTAGACCCCTGCATGAATGCACAAAAATATGCCTAAGAATACATTCATACAAATTTTGTACATGCACTCATTCAATTCACTGGCATGAGAACTTATGTGTATGCGTACAAAAGGCTGTGAGTAGCAAAATATACAAGTCCTTGCACGGTCTCGTCTCATGCAGCACAACTACAACCAAATGGCGTCAACGCATGTGTGTAGTACAACTTGTATATTCACTAGTAAAACTTGTATATTCAGTATATTCAGTAGTACTACATGTATCGCAGGTGTACTTGTGCATACAACTACAGTTTGGTGAATTTTAAGGAATTATAAAAATGTACACTAGTTGCCCGTGTAAAACCCATTTATTATAACAAAATAAAGGGCATAAGTGTGCCATTTTAGGATTTTATTTATTTTTTATATTAATGCGTTTTCTTATGTTAGATAGTAATATCTATTTAACTAAGTAGATTTAACTTATACTATTTAAGCAAGCAGGTTTTTTTTATATATGTTCTAAATATTTTTCATATTGATATGTAAAAACATAATTTTTTCAACACATGTCGGGTTAAACCCTAGGGAACTACGCTTATCTGAAAGTAATTGCTTGGCGCTTGAAAATACTTATTCTGAAGGGGCACTACTAGCAGGGGTAGCAAATATTTTTCGGCTTAGCTGGAATAACAGAGGATATTTAAGTTTATTAAACTCCCACCACTTTAGAACGTCAAAATCGTTGTGCATGACCTCAGAAATATTTTCATATAGCATCAATTCTTGTTGTACTCGGTCAATACTACTAAGTATGTTTTAAGGCTAGAGAAATCCGGAAAATAGGCTTTCTTTTTCGTTTGAAAGAGAATTCTGCTGACAGTTTTCATTGTTTATCAAACTGTCTTCATTTACTAGCCTTTCAACAAAAGTTTTACAATGTTCTCTCTTTTTCTCAACAGCAGTAAACTGGGAGAGATTGTTAGTCTGTGGGAACATAAATAGAGCTATTTTATGAATCATTGTTAAATTACTAAGTACAGTGTCCTTAAGCAATGTGCGCAGCCGTAGCTTCAAATCTTATATGCATTCTGACTCATCGATGGTTGATTCACAATGCCGCATTAAGTAGTAAACATGTACTATTACTAAATGTAA
Source organism: Eurosta solidaginis (assembly GCF_040869045.1). Lineage (NCBI taxonomy): Eukaryota > Metazoa > Arthropoda > Insecta > Diptera > Tephritidae > Eurosta > Eurosta solidaginis. The sequence goes on from NC_090323.1 coordinate 239,908,181, forward strand.
GGTTGGATCGCCTTCCTCATGATGTTTCCAAAAATTTAGCCAGCACTTTAAGGGTATCTGTTAAGGTATTTAAGCTTATTCCACTAATACGGCTCAGTTGACGAATTTCCTCCAAAATATTTCCAACGTCACCCCAGTTATTTTTGAGAGACTGTAGCATGTAGTAAACTGTGTTCCATCTTGTCGGATAAATGCTTTTAAGGGTTGTTGTCAATTGTGCATTGGCTCCAGATTTCTTGAAATACCTGACGACATGTGGACATTTTTCTTTCATTTCGCTAATATCGGCTGACTCGTTAAGAGATTTTTCCACGATGTTGTGCAATAAATGGGTAATACAAAATATGTGGTTGTGATGTTGGAAAGCGGCTTTCATGTTAGTTCCTCTATCCGTAACAATAATGGCTTTATCCAAGGAGCAATCAAATTCGTCCAGAGCTTCCGTCACTTTTTGCAGAATTCTTTGATCTATTGTGAAAAAGTACGTGAAAAAACAATCAGGGTATTCAGCAGGGTATTGAAATAGGCAATTCTTACTGGTACAGGGCTCGGAGTCCATGGACTTAAAAGCAAGCAATTTTGTGACTAATTTTGCATTTGTAATAAAGTGCACCGTTAGTGATAAGTAGGAATGCTTTGAAACAGTGTCTATCCATATATCCGAAGTGAGTCCAAGAAATCCGCCACTTTAGTTCTGTTCTCATTTCATCGTAGGCAATTTTGTAGAGCTTGTCTATGGGGTATTCCATCCCATTTCGACCAATTTTGAACCCGACCCCTTTAGAATTGGCTGAAAGTTTTTCTTCTTTTTCTAGCTTACGAAAGACGTTTTTCAGAAGTTTTTCAAATTTTTTCCTCCAACTCAAAAAAAGTTATGAATTTAAAAAAAAAAACACCGTTTTTGTTTTCAAAATGCTATAACTTTTGTAAAAATTGACCGTTTGGGACCTTTTTTTTTAAATATGTTTTTAAATGTACTTTTCGGAAAAAGTTCAAAAAAATGTAAAAATTTTTTTTTTTGTAATTTTTCAGTTTTTCGAGATTTTTCGAATTTCGCCTTTTTTTTTCTCATAAAAAACTTCAATCAATTCTGCAATCATCCCCACTAATCCCGGAGTGGGCCGAGAATTTTTTTTTTTTTTTTTTGTTATTTAATTGAAAAAAACTTTAAAATTTTTTTTGTTTTTTCCGAAAAGTACATTTAAAAACATATTTAAAAAAAATGATCCCAAACGGTCAATTTTTGAAAAAGTTATAGCATTTTGAAAACAAAAATGGTGTTTTTTTAAAAATTCATAACTTTTTTTGAGTTGGATGAAAAAATTTGAAAAACTTCTGAAAAACGTCTTTCGTAAGCTAGAAAAAGAAGAAAAACTTTCAGCCAATTCTAAAGGGGTCGGGTTCAAAATTGGTCGAAATGGGTTGGAATACCCCCTATGTTTCTGGATACAGTGGTAGGGTGTGGTAGCAATTTTTCGACGTCTACATTTGGACCATACTTGGCTCCTATTGACAATATTAGCTCTGTATATTCCTGCATGCTTTCATCCTCGACAATTTGAAACGATCGGAAATTTTTTACAACCCATCCTGTAACAGACCGGACAACGTCCTTTCTTGTTTCGTCATCAACATCTATTCGGGGCCTATTGTCAACTCGATCTGTAAAAGTTTTGTAATACTTGTGTTTGACTAAATTCGATGTGCTCTTTGTAAAGGTTAAAACGCTACTGCAGTCTTTGTAAGCTACTACTTTGTCCAAAAAGCTGCCGCCAATATCTACTTTGCCGAAAATATTCCAACTTTGCTCTTTCCGGCAGTTAAAATGATTTTATAGTCTCCCTTGACTATTTTTTCTTTTATTTCGGCAAATTGGCGATTTTTTACGGACATCGGTGAATTGGCTGATGTTAATTGGTCCATATATATGTATATATTTGTGCACTAAACATTAAAAGGCTTCAGAAAATGTATTGTGGTTTAGTTGGTGATACTTCAATGTAGTTATCCCTTGGTATGATCTTTCTTCAGTTAATTTCTCTATTTGTATAGTTCTATTGCGCGCTTTATTTCAAAGCGTATTTACATATATTCTATATATACTGAAGTGCGTTTAAATAAATAAATAAATATAAGGCGCGATAACCTCCGAAGATATCTAAGGCCGAGCACTCTTCCAATTTGTCGTGCTCCTCTTGATTTTCCCTACAAATTGGCCGGACGGGACCTACATGTTTTATGCCCACTCCGAACGGCATCTGCAAGGCAGATGAGTTTTCACAGAGCTTTTCATGGCAGAAATACACTCGGAGCGCTTGCCAAACACTGCCGAGGGCCGACCCCGCTTAGAAAATTTTTTTTCTAATTGAAAAACCATATTTCTAATACTGTTTTCACACAGAAACTTAATGATCTCATTTCACCTGCTAATGAAATCGTAAATTTTTTGCTTTCACACAGAAGTAACTGCTCGATTAGTATGAAGGATGAGACAGACAATCATGGCGGAACGATACAAGGTGGGAGCATGGTGACATACCTACAAACAAAAAAAATTCCATGTACTTGTAAATTCGATGGACAAATGTCAAAATCGTACTGCGCCGGTAGTTGATGTATCAAATCAAATAAAAAAGGTTATAATCAGCTGTTCGATGCGGCCACCTTGTATCGTTCCGCCATGCAGACAATGACATTTGCTTTGAAAACTAAGAAGCGGAAACGGAAGCGGAACGCTGCCAACAGAGTTGCATTGTGCTTTTGACTTCATTAGGCATTCGATTAGCTACTAATGAAATAATAATAGATTCGAATTTTGTAGGGAAGATTGAGCTCAATAAGCGTCTTAATGTAGAAAATTGCCTTTATTATTCAATAAGCCGTCTGTGTGAAATTAGTATAAAATTTTGAAGTTGCTTTGCCCGGGGTGCGAACCCAGGGCATACGGTGTGATAGGCGGAGCACGCTACCATCGCACCACGGTGGCGTTTAATTATATAAATAGTTAAAGAAATAGATAATGAAAGTTTTCTACAATGCAATATGTATATACATAAATATATCCTAACCCATTTTTAAGCCATAATCATTGGCCTTCAGGCAGGCAAGTGTCTATCATCATACAAGTGTATGTATGGTGATTAGCGATGCACAATATACATGTTTCAGGATCTTTAATAAATAAAATAAATTGAGAATGCCTACCATTGTTTTGTATCGGGGATTTTCATTGTCTAATGAAAATAGTTTTATGTATGTATGCATGTGTATTCATTTTAGGAAAATAACGTTTTACCAAATAATCAATGACCTTCAGCCTAGAATAATTCTATACATACATCATACAAGTTGATGGTGATTAGGGATAACGGCGCAATATATATTTTGAAGTTTTGTTAATTTTTGAAATTTTTGTATGAAAGGCAGGAAACATTGCAAATTTCTCCAGCATGGCTGATTTGTAAACGTTTATTCGCTCTTAAGAAAAGATATTTAGTATTTTTATTTCTTATTGAAAAATTTTGCATTCGCCACTTAAAAATACCCATATTTTTTGTTACGTTTTTCATAGTTTCAACGCAAACATTTAACTTTTCATAAATGCACACATCATTTTAGAACGAAAACAAGTAGGTACTTAGTACTCATAGTATATTCATTGGTACAACTTGTACAACGTTTATCTCATTGTGCTTCTCGATGAGACATGTGTATGTACCCAGCAAACACAGTCTCTAACGTTAGAGAAAAATTGTAATTTTACATTAGAATTCTAATGTAGTTCTCTAATGCAATTTGAATCGAAAACTAGGTTAGAATTCGACTGTGAAACGATTCGAATAACACTAGAAATGCGATGTTATGATTAGTGTCACAGTAATCGATTATTTGCACGACATGATCACTCATTCTTAGTGTTATACAAACAAAATAAAAATAGTGGAAATATTAGAAGTTGCGAAATAAGTTTTTTTTTATTTATAATAATAAATACTAGTAAGTGAAAATGAATCAAAAAAGGTTAAAAAAGAAAGCGAGCCAACGCTGAGCTCAATCTTTAATTTTTAATTTATTATAATAGAAAAAGCCTTTGAAATATGTTCATTCTTAATACATAAGATTATAACCAAATAAACGTATTTGATATAATGAAACAATGAAAATTCGCTGATTTTAAATAATTGAACTTAATTGCGCATCACTTCAAATTTCTCATTAGGAACTCATTTGAATTTGACGTTAGAATTCGATTAGAATTCTAACCCTTTTCTCGATATCGAGAACGAAGTCCCCTTTTTGTCGAGAATGCTATAATTCGCGACAGTTTCGCAAATCGCAAATTCTCTAACGTTCTACCTTAGAGAATTACATTAGAATTCGATTCGTCTTCTAATCGTTTTCTAACCTAAATGTTTGTTGGGTATGAATTTCTTTGGTAATGATATGAATGCGCGCATATACAACGCAGACAAAATGCGGGTACATAAACTTCTCTTTGCATACCATCACTCATACAACACAAACTCATTGGCGTGTAGTACAATGGATACTGAGACAGTATCAGTATGTCCCATTGTACATTCACGTGTGAATGCATTCATGCAGGACTCTACTTTCCACCAAGGTATATATTATAGGGGCGTGGCAAATTGCCAAAATGTAGTAAAAATCATAAAATTTTTGTTTACACAGCTATAACTCATAAACGGAGGGATGGATTTGAAAAATTCTACTTTTCAGTAAAACCTTGAAATATTTACCTTCGTTCTGCATCAAAATAATATTTGATTCCTTTCTTATATCAGCCAAATTGTTTAAATGTAAAAAAAGTAACATTTTTACCAAAAAATTCGTGTGTGTGATTGTTCGATGTCAACTGTGCGAGCAAATTACTTTTGAGTGAGGCATGATGCGACACATACATACGTACATATATAGCATTCGCTGCGTTATTTATGCCCCTATTACCGTTTAGAACTCAAGTCTGGTTGGGTTGAAATTTCGCAGTTTGGTATTACAGATTACAACTCAACCTGTCAAAAAAATTTCGGTTGAGTTGTCTAGTCTAACAACTTTTTGTGCATTACCGTTTACAACCTTGTTTTGGTGTAGTTGTCAAAGACGTCAAAATCTTACAACTGATTGCTAGCAGTTGTCTCATACAATTTTGCAGTTGTTTTGAAAAAGGGTAACGTTTTACAAGACGGTTCACCACCTAATTTTTAACAAAAATTTACAAAGTTGGTATCAAAAGACACGTTTCGACCTCTGATTTCAGAATCCGAAAACAAAAAGTAAAAATTGAAATTCTGTCATATCATTTCGGTTCAAATTTTCATGTGGTTGTTTTATTTTGCCAGATTTTTTCTAAGGCCGAAGGCCGCCAACGCAGAAAGATATTCTGTGCCAAAAAACTATGGATCGGGCCTCATATTTCGGACCCTCTCGGGGCCATTTTGTGGGTTTTTGTAAATATTTTTCGACAGAAATAAAATTTTTAATTTCCGCTTTCGAATCCTAAAAACGGACATAGAAACACGTCTTTTGATACCACCTTTGATAAGAGTTAGATGGTGCACGGTCTCATAAACGTTACCGAAAAAAACAAAAAACTTAAAGACGGTAGTTAAACCTATTTTAATCAACAATTTTGTACACATTTATAGAAAAAACGTTTAAAAGATGACATTGAATAACTTTTTGACTTTATGGAGCGACATTCCGAATTTGGACGAGGCTGGCCGCAGTTCGGATGCAGCCAAAATAGGTGAAATTATGCGAACGTGACTCCCATTGATACTAATCACTACTCCTGGGAATCCTTTTTTAGAGTAAAATCAATTTTTGCTGTTTGGGCTTTAGTCCACTTCGCACAAATTTGCTCCTCAATAATATCTAAAACCAGTCCAACACCAAAATCATTTCCACAGCATTTTTGATAGCTGCCATCAGCAAGGAATCTGAGTGTGGCGCTTAATTTTAAAATAGGGGTAAAGCCTTCCCTCGAACGCGTTTGCGGAAATGGTTCTTAATTTTGTTTAGTAAGGAGCAAAATGCTTCCTTTCAAATCTCCAAAATAACTTCATTTGAAGCTCATCATTTGTCACTTAAGCATTTTCTTACTTGGTGCTTGGTAGTTACAAAGGATTGGAATGATCACGCGAATGTTTTCCGTATTCGCGGCATTTCAATCACCAAGATTCTCGCCATTATAAAATAGATTTCATATCATATAATACCTTGTAACAACAAAATTACTTTGCCAATGCTTAAATTTCCGCCACAAAAATTTATCAGCTGTTCATTTATCTGTCAAATCATCACTTTCTAAGGTTGGCAACACCAATCCAACTTCAACTGAAATAAGTTGTAATTCGTAATACCAAACAGGAGTAGAGTTGTCTGAAAGTTGAGTTGTTTTAATTACGAACCAACTAAGTTGAGTTGTATACCATAATAGGGGCATTAACTTCGGCCGTAGGTTTATAGGTATGTATTAATTTTCATATCAGCTTGATATACATATGTAAATAGATACATGGTTAAGAATGCATACATCTCTTGAAAAATACTCTTTCCTTAAAAATGAACATTTGATTGAACATTTCCTTAAAATTCTTAAGCAAAAGTTTTATTTTTTGGTATTTTTGCAGTGATACGTGCACTACGTAGTATAAAACAGAGTCGCTTTTTCTGTCCCTATGTCCCTTTGAAGGCTCAAACCTTTACAACTACGCAATGGATTTTTTAGTAGTAGATAGAGTGATTGAAGAGGAAGGTTTATATGTATAATAACATTCATTAAATAGTGGAGAAATGCTGTTATTTTGGAAGTTTCTAATGTGCTGTATATATATATCAAAGAAAGTAGTCTTAGTTACACTATTTATAACTCAAGAACGGATTAACAGATTTGGCTGAAAATTGGTGGAGAGGTAGCTTAGAACCCGTTCTGACTAGGGTATTGAGATCAAAACGTGGACTTGCGTAATCCTGGGATATGTTTGTCCAATATGGGTATCAAATGGAAGCTGTTTATGAGTACTTTGATACGGGGTACCCGTGGGTGACTAGGGTCTCGAGATATAGGCCAAAACGTGGAAGCGGGTACCCCTAGAATGTGTTTATAGAATATGGATAACAAATGAAAGCTGTAGATGAGTGCTTTAGTACATGATAAATTTCATACCCATGTATTTGTGGCTAGGGTCTCTAGATTGAGGCCAAAACGTGGACCCGGGTACCCCTAGAAGGTGTTTAAACAATATGGATAACAAATGAAAGCTGTTGATGAGTGCTTTAGTATAGGGTAGTTTTCATACCTTTTTGTGAAGGGTCTCGAGATATAGGCCAAAACGTGGATCACGGTAACACTAGGATGTGTTTTTACATTATGGGTATCAAATTGAAGCTGTTGATTAGTGCTTTAGTACAGAGTAATTTTTATACCGCTGTGTGACTAGGGTCTCAAGATATAGGTCAAAACCTGGACCCGGGTACCCCTAGAATGTGTGTGTAATAGGGATATCAAATGAAAGATGTTGCTGAGAGCTTTAAAGTAATTTTCATTGTGATATTCGATTTAGTCGCATCAACCTGGCAAAACTGATAAATATGCATGCGAAGCCGAAATAAAGACATGAATTAATAATACGCACATACCTATTTACATACGTCCTATTCGATTTGCCTGAAATTTGGTATATAAATTTGCCTATATTAGTATTTACGATGCTTTTTTCCGGGAAGTAGACCAGAGACGGGCTGGGACTGGGATTAGGACTAGGACTGGTACTGAGTCTGAGACTGAGACTCGGAGTGGGACTGGGACTGAGACTCGGAATGGGACTTGAACAAAATACATACCACCCTCTGGGACTGGCAGTAAGATATGAGGAGGAATGAGGAAAACTTGAGATAAGAGAAAAGAGAGAAGGAGATTGAGAAAGAAATAGAATGAGACGAAGATAGAGATAGATGAAGCGAAAAATACGGAGGAATGAGTGAATACAAAGATTAGGAAAAAGTGTAGAGCGGTGAGGGCATAGTTAGACGTTTATTAAAATGTATGCAGATTGACCAAATTTAGGGCAGAACAACGTCTGCCGGGTCTGCTAGTTAAGTTATATTTGTTAGCAAACTAATTATGTGATCTATTGTATACTGCCATAAAACCAGATTAAATATGGAAAAGCACACATATTCCACTTATTAAGTTATATTTGTTCGCAAACTAATTATGTGATCTATTGTATACTGCCATAAAACCAGATTAAATACGGAAAAGCACACATATTCCACTTATTAAGTTATATTTGTTCGCAAACTAATTATGTGATCTATTGTATACTGCCATAAAACCAGATTAAATACGGAAAAGCACACATATTCCACTTATTAAGTTATATTTGTTCGCACACTAATTATGTGATCTATTGTATACTGCCATAAAACCAGATTAAATACGGAAAAGCACACATATTCCACTTATTAAGTTATATTTGTTCGCAAACTAATTATGTGATCTATTGTATACTGCCATAAAACCAGATTAAATACGGAAAAGCACACATATTCCAGTTATTAAGTTATATTTGTTCGCACACTAATTATGTGATCTATTGTATACTGCCATAATATTGCTTATTATACCCAACGTGCTTTGCACACGGAGTATATTAACTTTGAAAGTATAACGGTTGGTTGTACAGGTATAAAGGAATCGAGATATATATAGACTTCCATATATCAGAATCATCAGGATCGAAAAAAAATTTAATTGAGCCATGTCCGTCCGTCCGTCCGTCCGTCTGTCCGTTAACATGAGTACATATTGAGATATCTTCACCAAATTTGGAACACGAGCTTATCTGGACCCAGAATAGGTTGGTATTGAAAATAAGTGAAATCGGATGATAACCACGCTCACTTTTTATATATATAACATTTTGGAAAACAAAAAAAACCTGATTATTTAGTAAATATTAAACCTATAATGTTGAAATTTGGCATGCGGACTGATATTTAGACTCTTGATAAAAAGTTGAAAATTTTTTAAAATGGGCGTGGCACCGCCCACTTGTGATAAAATCGATTTTACAAATATTATTAATCATAAATCAAAAATCGTCAAACCTATCGTAACAAAATTTGGGAGAGAGGTTGCCTTTACTATAAGGAATGCTTTGAAGAAAAATTTACGAAATCGGTAAAGGAACACGCCCACTTTTATGAAAAAGATTTGTAAAAGGGCCGTAGACGAATAAAATAATCTTTGCAAAAAGAGCTTTATATCAATGGTATTCCATTTCCCAATTGGATTTATAACAATAAATAGGAAAAACTTCAAATTTAAAAAAATGGTCGTGGCGCCGCCCCTTTTATGACTAAGCAATTTTCTATGTTTCGGGAGCCATAACTCGAAGAAAAATTAACGGATCGTAATAAAATTGGGTACACAAATTTTCCCTATAGCAGAAAATATTTCTAGTAAAAATGGACGGGATCGGTTAAAGACCATGGCAACTTAGATATAAAACAAGTTTAAAAGGGTCGTAGACTAGAATAATAAGCTATAACTTAGCAAAAAATAGTTTTGAGTCAATGATATTTCACATATCAAGTTTTATTTTAAGAGGAAATGGGGAGACATTTTTTTTAAACGGGCGGTGCCACGTGTTATGTAGAAAAGTAATTTATCTGAAATGAAATGTACAATTGAAGCTCACGCTGAGTATATAATGTTCAGCTACACCCGAACCTAGACATATTTACTTGTTTTTTATTCACATTGCTCAATTTGGTATAAATAGCGCCCAAAAAGTTAATCTCGAAGTAGTTTACACTTAAAAACTGATGCAAAAGTTCTAAAATAAATGAATTCACGTAGTCTTTTCGCGATCGTCTTTGTCGTTCTAAGCTGCTTCTCAGCCAAAACGAATGCCGAGTTTCGTGTTGGAAATGGAAAATATATGAGCAGAGCAGAAAGCACTCATGCTGTAGGAATAGTTCGTAGTCCCAACAAGAACTATACATGCGGTGGTACCTTAATCTCTATGAATTCAGTTATTACAGATGCAAATTGCGTATACCCACACCGGCGGCGAACAGATCTCAACGTTATAGCTGGCGTAAGCATTTTAAAAAGAACACACAATAATCGTCAAGAAAGCGGAGTGTGCGATATAAAGTTTGATGATGGGTTTAAGGAAGGATTCGTATCTATAGCTGTTGTTAAATTGAATCCAGGTTTTCAAGAGGTCGAAAATTTTGTAATGTCTGCAATGATTTGCCCTATGCATACCACATTAGATCCAGACAGTAATATCCATGTTATTGGATGGGATTCGGAAGAATTACTCGTAAGTGCTTTTATTCCTATAGTAGAAAAGGGTAAATGCAAGGACCTTTATAAAACTGTGGCGCCATGGTTCGTTGTACAAGACACAACCATTTGTGTTGGATGTGAAAGAATATTGCTGAATTCTGAAGATGCTGGAGCAGGGGCATTTGTGGATGGACAACTTTGTGCGGTAGTATCATACCATCTTGGTTTTAGCTCCAAAATTCCGCATTTATTTACAGATTTAAGAGATAAAAAAGTTAGATCATTAATATTTGCCAATTAATAAATTCACTGTTGAGTGGAATATCACCCTTACTCCACAGAACAAGGAATTTCGAAACATTTTGAGATAGGTCGTTTTCGAATTGAGATATGGTAACATTCCACTCAACAGTCGATATTTGTTTTATATATCATGTATCACTTTATATATCATTTGTTTTATATAGCATATACAAATAAAATGTTATGATTGCGAGTAAACCAATATTTTTGATTGTATGTAATGAAAGTGGTGCCTCAAATTCTGAGAGCAAAGTTTGATCACTACTGTAAAGTTCCCTCGTGTATGAATAGTTCATGAGATAAGAAGACAATTGCGGAACAAATACTATGAGGCACTGGCAAACTCCGTGTAAAACAGCTGATCCAACCAACTCTATGGAAGTCAACGTAATCGGTTATTGAAGTCATAGAATAACGCCTTAGTCATAACGACACAATAGCCAACCAATAAATTTTTGGTTTACACCCATACCCATAATCTATAAATGTGCGCTGGCGAATTTATTCACATGTTGGAGATTATATTTTTCGTTTCGAAATTTTTTACGTTTTCTATTTCATGAAGTTATCACATATTTTAAGTTAAGGCACCAATAACCGATACCAGTATACATATGTATGTATATCTATGGTTAAGTGAAAATATGTTTACGGATTGGGCGTTATGAATATGGAAAGTTGTCCAGGGCCTTAAGGAGTTGTTATTTTACCAAAATATGATTCGCGAAAATATTTGGCAAAAAGTGTCGTGATCGGAGCCTGCTATCCGAGGAGATATGAGCCTAAATTTCGCTTCCAATTTACGTTGTGCTTCTTTTTAGTTAGTAAACAATTTGTTGCAAAATTACCTCTTTTTGCAGAACTTTATATAATACATATTTGTGTCATCTTTTCGTAACCATAAAGTTTTTATCCAATACTTAATCGAGTGAAATTAAAGAGATCCGAGGCATTACTAATTTGAGATTTGATATTAATTTTACAAAATTCATTTGTTTAAACAATTGGTTGAACAAAATTCTACAAAAATTTTTTTTTTGTACAAAATAAGTGACAAATTAAAATTTTATGGAAAAAGTGTGTTCGAAAAATTGTATTTTAATAAACAAAACTATCATTTCGGACCTTTTTTCTGTAAAGCCCAAATTTGGCACTTATTTAGAAAAAAAAAAAAAACAATTTTGCAAAATGTTCTTTAAAAAATTGTTTAAACAAATTAATTTTGCAAAACGAATGGCAAATTTCAGATTAGCAATACCTACTATATCTTAAAGTGTATATCATTCTCTTAAGTATTGAGCAAAAATCGTATGTCACGAAAGTGATACATACATACGTATTATCAGAGAATTTAAACACAATGAGAAGGCGTTATTTTGGCATCCACTGCTTACGATCCATTTGCATGTGTCCCGTCTTGCACTTCACCACTATTCCCCAAATTCATGTTAACTTAACAGGGTGCAAGACGTAACAGAAAATTCTCTTAACGATTTCCTCTGTTCGTCTGTTACCAAAAAATCTCTGATCAGAGCAAATATATTGGAAATTTGAATTCTCTGATTTTTTGTAAATAAATTATGATGGTTGGAAGGTTGAAGTCTTCGGCACAGCCGAAGACAGTCCTGTCCTTACTTGTTTTTTTTTTTATATTCAAAGTGTGAATTTGAATCTGTGCCTATGATTCAGGGCAAAACAAAAACAAAAGTGCTACAAGTGTATAGGAGTTGAGCAGCTCCGATGTAAAGAAATATTTTGACAAGTATAAAATACCATTATTCAGTCAACAAATATAGTCAAAAAAGATTCAGAAAGCTGAATTAAAAATTATTATAAATTTTTGATCTCCTAAAGTAAACACATTTGATTCAAATATGATTCCAAAATGTGGTTGAAAAAATATATTCAGTGTTTGATCATCTAAAGTATTCATATTTGATTATTTCTTTTGTTCAATTGTATGGTAACTCATTATTTTGTCAGAAAGAGTAATCAAATTATATTGATATGTAGGGAAATTGAAAATTTAATCACCTAAATGGTGAGTGGGTATAAACAAACCTAGATTGGTATATATGTACACACATATATTCCTAAACTAAAGATCAGCCTACACCCCCATTTCCCACCCACTTCATTGATACCAATATATCCATGCATAAGCTAACAAATGTTTGTACATTCACATCTAATTCTAATATTTTCTAATATATATTATAAATGGGAAAGTTTGGATGTTAAGATGTTTGGATGTTTGGATGTTTGGATGTTTAGATGTTTGGATGTTTGGATGTTTGGATGTTTGGATGTTTGGATGTTTGGATGTTTGGATGTTTGTCCAGACGTTTGTCTTTGTGACTCAATAACGCAAGAACGGCTGGACCGATTTGGATGAAATTTTGCACACATATAGCCAATAGTCTAGAAGGATCTACTAGCTATATATTTTTCAAAAGGGGCGTGGTCCCCGCCCCCTAGGGTCAGTTATAATTTAATTATTATATTTTTTCGTTTTTGCGACTGAATCACGCCAAAATGGCTACACGGATTTTGATGAAATTTGGGACACAGACAGTAGTCTACTAGCGAAATTTTTTTCGAACATGGAAAGAGGGGTGGGGGTCCCACGACCCTTCGAGAAATTATTTTTCATAATTTTTACACATTATAACTTTACGTATACTGGCCTTCACCAATATCACAGACTCAAGGGGTCAAATAAGTCGAGGGCTTACAAAGTAAGCAGTGACACCCTCCGCCCGCCCCCCTTTATATCCCCCTCTGGTGTAAAATCCATAAATTGTTATAACTCAATCTAAATTTTCTCCTAAATCAATAGTTTTTGGTATCTGGTACATACAGAACGAGATCTAGACAATTTTGGAGGAACGATCAGTGGTCCTCTCCTCTACTCCCGCCATCCGCCCTCCATCAATTGTTTTTATTAGCACGCTTTTATTAGCTTTACCTGTATGTTTCTATCTAACTTTTTATTCGCTCCAATGCGCCTGCTGCCTTATTAACATGGTTTTATAATTAGCTTCACCTTATTTGTAATCCCGTAAGGGTCATATCGAGACCCTTCCGGGATCATTTCTGGATGGTTTTCGGGATCGGTCCGGGATTACGCCGGGGTAATTTCGGGACTTTTTCGGGACTATTTCGGGATCATTTTGGGACCCTTCCGGGATCATTTCTGTATAGTTTACGGGATCCGTTCGGGATCACGTCGGGGTTATTTTGGAACATTTTCGGGACTATTCCGGAATCATTTCGGAACTATTTCGCGATCATTTGGGGACCCTTCCGGCATCATTTCTGGATGGTTTTCGGGATCCGTGCGGGATCTCGTCGGGGTCATATGGGGACTTTTTCGGGATCATTTGGGGGCTCTTCCGGCATCATTTCTGGATGGTTTTCGGGATCCGTCCGGGACCTCGTCGGGGTCATTTGGGGACTTTTTCGGGATCATTTTGGGGCTCATCCGGCATCATTTATGGATGGTTTTCGGGATCCGTCCGGGATCCCGTCGGGGTCATTTCGGGACTTTTTCGCGACTAATACGGGATCATTTGGGAACCCTTTCGGCATCATTTCTGGATGGTTTTCGGGATCCGTCCGGGATCCCGTCGGGGTCATTTCGGGACTTTTTCGCGACTAATACGGGATCATTTGGGAACCCTTTCGGCATCATTTCTGGATGGTTTTCGGGATCCGTCCGGGATCCCATTAGGGTAATTTCGGGACTATTAGGGGATCATTTGGGAACCTTTCCGGCATCATTTCTGGATAATTTTCGGGATCCGTCCGGGATGCCGACGAGGTCATTTCGGGACTATTTCGGGATCATTTGGGGTACCTACCGGCATCATTTCTGGATGGTTTTTGGGATTCGTCCGGGATCCCGTCGTGGTCCTTTCGGGACTTTTTTCGACTAATACGGGATCATTTGCGGACCCTTTCGGCATCATTTCTGGATAGTTGTCGGGATCCCGTCACGGTCATTTCGGGACTATTAGGGGATCATTTGAGGACCTTTCCGGCATCATTTCTGTATTGTTTCGGAATCCTTTCGGGATCCCGTCAGGGCCATTTTGGAACTTTTTTGGGGCTAATACGGGATCATTTGGGGATCCTCTAGGGGTCGTTTCGTGACTTTTTCTGTTTTATTTCGGGATCATTTGGGGACCCTTCCGGCATAATTTCTTGATGGTTTGCCGGATCCATCAGGGTCATTTCGGGACCATTTTGGGATCATTTGGGGACCCTTCCGAGATCATTTCTGGATCCGTCCGGGATGCCGTAGGAGCCATTTCGGGATTTTTTGTTACTTTTCCGGGATAGTTATCGGACCCTTCCGGGATCATTTCTGGATCTGTGCGGGATCCCATCTGGGTCATTTCCGGACTATTTCGGGATCATTTTGGGATCCTTCCGGAATCATTTCTGTATGGTTTTCGCGATCCGTCGTTGATTCCCTCGGAGCCATTTCGGAACCTTTTCTGGAGTATGTCGGGGTCATTTGGGGACTTTTTCGGGATCATTTGGGGCTCTTCCGGCATCATTTCTGGATGGTTTTCGGGATCCGTGCGAGATCTCGTCGGGGTCATTTGGGGACTTTTTTGGGATCATTTGGGGGCTCTTCCGGCATCATTTCTGGATGGTTTCCGGGATCCGTCCGGGATATCGTCGGGGTCATTTAGGGACTTTTTCGGGATCATTTGGGGGCTCTTCCGGCATTATTTCTGGATGGTTTTCGGGATCCGTCCGGGATCCCATCAGGGTAATTTCGGGACTATTAGGGGATCATTTGTGGACCTTTCCGGCATCATTTCTGGATAAGTTTCGGTATCCGTCCGGGATGCCGACGAGGTCATTTCGGGATTATTTCGGGATCATTTGGGATACCTACCGGCATCATTTCTGGATGGTTTTTGGGGTTCGTCCGGGATCCCGTCGGGGTCATTTCGGGACTTTTTCTCGACTAATACGGGATCATTTGCGGACCCTTTCGGTATCATTTCTGGATAGTTGTCGGGATCCGTTCGGGATCCCGTCAGGGTCATTTCGGGACTTTTTCGGGATCATTTGAGGACCTTTCCGGCATCATTTCTGGATAGTTTTTGGAATCCTTTCGGGATCCCGTCAGGGTCATTTCGGGGCTTTTTCGGGATCATTTAAGGATGGCTTTCAGGATTCGTCCGGGAACCCGTCAGGGTAATTTCTGAACTTTTCCGAGACTATTTCGGGATCATTTTGGGACCTTCACAAGATCATTTATGGATGGATTTCGGGATTTGTCCGGGATGCCCTCAGGGTCATTTTGGGACTATTAGGTGAGCATTTGAGGACCGTTCCGGCATCACTTCTGGATGGTTTTCGGTATCCGTTCAGATTCCCGTCGGAATAATTGCGGGACTTTTTCGGGATCATTGGGGTCCCTTCCAAAATCATTTCTGGATGGTTTTTGGGATTCGTCCGGCATCCCGTCGGGGTCATTTCGGGACTTTTTCTCGACTAATACGGGATCATTTGCGGACCCTTTCGGTATCATTTCTGGATAGTTGTCGGGATCCGTTCGGGATCCCGTCAGGGTCTTTTCGGAACTATTGGGAGATCATTTGAGGACCTTTCCGGCATCATTTCTGGTTAGTTTTCGGGATCCTTTCCGGGTCCCATCAGGGTCATTTCGGGACTTTTTCGGCATCATTTAAGATTGGTTTTCAGGATTCGTCCGGTATCCGTCAGGGTAATTTCTGGACTTTTCCCAGACTATTTCGGGATAATTTTGGGACCCTCCCAAGATCATTTCTGGATGGATTTCGGGATCTGTCCGGGATGCCGTCAGGGTCATTTTGGGACTATTAGGTGATCATTTGAGGACATTTTCGGCACCACTTCTGGATGGTTTTCGGTATCCGCTCAGGATCCCGTCGGAATTATTGCGGGACTTTTTCGGGATCATTTGGTGTCCCTTCCGGCATCATTTCTGGCTGGTTTTTGGGATTCGTCCGGCATCCCGTCGGGTTCATTTCGGGACTTTTTCTCGACTAATACGGGATCATTTGCGGCCCTTTCGGCATCATTTCTAGATAGTTGTTGGGATCCGTTCGGGATCCCGTCAGGGTCTTTTCGGAACTATTAGGTGATCATTTGAGGACATTTCCGGCATCATTTCTGGATAGTTTTCGGGATCCTTTCGGGGTCCAGTCAGGGTCATTTCGGGACTTTTTCGGGATCATTTAGAGATGGCTTTCAGGATTCGTCCGGGAACCCGTCAGGGTATTTTCTGAACTTTTCCGAGACTATTTCGGGATAATTTTGGGACCTTCCCAAGATCATTTCTGGATGGATTTTGGGATCAGTCCGGGATGCCGTCAGGGTCATTTTGGTATTAGGTGATCATTTGAGGACCTTTCCGGCATCACTTCTGGATGGTTATCGGTATCCGATCAGGATCCCCTCGGAATCATTGCGGGACTTTTTCGGGATCATTTGGGGTCCCTCCCAAGATCATTTCTGGATGGATTTCGGGATCTGTCCGGGATCCCGTCAGGGTCATTTAGGGGTGCGTTCGAGATCCCGTCAGGGTCATTTCGGGAATATATCGGGATCATTTCTGGATGGTTTATGGGATCCGTCCATGACCCATTAAGGGTCATTTCGGGACTATTAGGTGATCATTTGAGGACCTTTCCGGCATCACTTCTGGATGATTTTCGGTATCCGTTCGGGATCCCGTCGGAATCAATGCGGGACTTTTACGGAATCATTTGGGATTCCTTCCGGCATCATTTCTGGATGGTTTTCGGGATTTGTCCGGGATCCCGTCGGGGTTATTTCGGGACCTTTTCGGGGATAATACGCGATCATTTGGGGATCCTCTAGGGGTCGTTTCGTGACTTTTTCTGTATTATTTCGGGATCATTTTTGGACCCTTTCGGCATAATTTCTTGATGGTTTGCCGGATCCATCAGGGTCATTTCGGGACCATTTTGGGATCATTTGTGGACCCTTCCGAGATCATTTCTGGATCCGTCCGGGATGCCGTAGGAGCCATTTCTGGATTTTTTGTTACTTTTCCGGGATAGTTTTGCACCCTTCCGGGATCATTTCTGGATCTGTGCGGGATCCCATCTGGGTCAATTCCGGACTATTTCGGGATCATTTTGGAATCCTTCCGGAATCATTTCTGTATGGTTTTCGCGATCCATCGTGGATCCCCTCGGAGCCATTTCGGAACTTTTTCTGGAGTTAGTCGGGATAATTTAGGGACCCTTCCTGGATATTTTCTGGATGGTTTCTGAGATCCGTCCGGGAGCCCGTCAGGGTAATTTCGGAACTTTTTCGGGACTATTTCGGGATCAATTTGGTACCCTTCAGACATCATTTCTGTGTGGTTATCTGGATAAGTCTAGAATCGTGTCGTTGTCATTTCGGGTTTTTTTGGGACTACTTCGGGAACTTTTGGAAACACTTCCGGGGCGTTTCCGGGTGGTTTTCGGGATCCGTCCGCGATAGCGTCGGGGTCATTTCGCGGCTTTTTCTGGATAATTTCGTTATGATTTTGGGATCCTATCAGATTATCAGCTCATAAAGTTCTTTTTTTTACTCAATTACAAAAATAAAATGCATTAGACAGAAAAAAAATTTTAAACAGATAACTTTATAAGCAGGCTAACGTGAATAGCCCACATATTTCATTTTCTCCTTGCGGACGGGGCCGCGGGTAAAGGCTAGTGTTCAAATAAAAGACAAACTGTTTCAATCAACCACTTCCTACAAAAACTATTCTTACACGCAAGCATATGTACAAATCTATGTTCATATGTAAGCTAAGAAATATTTTTATATTCGAATGTGTACAAACAAAACAAAATTCACTTCAACCATCCAACCGTACGCACAAGCACACATGCATATGTACATATGTATGCTCATGTTTTGTATGTAAATCGCAAAATCCTGAAAACTAGCTCCCTCTTGATTTTTCATTCATAAATGCTTCTTCTTAAGTTGTCCGAATTGGTGATAGAATTCGGCAACCTGGCATTTTGCAATTCGGCAACATGGCATTTGATAAAATCGTCAAAAGACAAATTTTTGCGATTTTATAAATTCCAACTTCGATGCATATTGGGGGTATTCATTATGACGAGCATAACTACTTTCATAACCCCGCACTTTTCATTTGAAATAATACCAAACTATTTATAAGCCTGTATGAAAGTACTAATATGGTAGTAAAAAATGCAAATAAACATGCACAGATATTGCCTAGTAAATGTCCACTAACATATTAGCAATATAATCTAAAAATTTCCATCCATTATTCATATAAATTATTGCAAATAATTTTCTCATATCCTGAATTGCCGAGTTGTCACAGCTTATGGACATTTTTATTTGCTATTTGAAACCCCCTATCATATTCTGCCGAAAAATTGTTCGCGCAGTCACGCAGCCAAATTTGCAGCAACTGTGTTGCAGTTGTAACATAAGAGTGGTGTTTTACCCGTTTCTGGCCCGAATTCGCACTGTGACGTCATACTGTATATGCTGACTTGTTTATCACATGTCAGTACAAAGTAAGAATTTTACATTATTTTCATAGATAAAAATTAATATATGGGAGCGGCGAAATAAATTAAAGTAATTTTGCGAAGATATATAACATTATTTCGCAAAAGAGCAATAAATTCGTTTATTTTAATTTTATAATAAATTCCCCTTTTAGCTGTGAGTTATTAAAGGTATAAACGGCAACACTTTTAACCACCGACGACACATAATTTGGCTCGTGCCTATTGTATTTCGTCGGCTAATTGCTACGGGCATTGATATTTACATATCCATGGCCGTATACGCGGATGCCATAATTGATTTGGTCGCTTCATAACGCCAGAGAATTTAAACACAATGAGAAGGCGTTTTTGCTAGATTCCAACTTTTTTGCATGTGAACACGTCTTGCACTTCACCACACACAATCCAATTTCAATGTTAACCAGTTAACAGCAGAAAATTCTCTGTCAACAGTTTCAGCTGGTGTATAAATTCTCTGGATTTTCTCTTAATATGATTTCTTTGTGGGAATATAGGTATTTAGTAGGATTAATTAAATTTAAATTTTATTACTTGTAGCAATATATTTGCTTGTTTTATAATTTAATATGAATTTTAACTTAATTGATATAATAATAGCAATATATTTGCTTGTTTTATGTTGATGCAAATTGCAGAAATTTTGCTTATTTCTTTACAAACAAAAACCTATTCATATACCCAAAATATGCCCTTTCATGAAATGTATGTAAATTAATCATACATTTATGAATTATCCCATCCCTTTTTGTTAATAAATTAAAATGTTAGGAAAATGTATGCAAATTGAAATATGCATGCAAATAGTGTTCTGCCGACGGCATTTGCACACTTGGAATTTCTGTGCACACGAAATCCATTGCATATTTATAAAACGATAATTTGTATAAAATGTATGCATATTAACCATGAAGTATGAATTATTAATAAATTGAAAAATTGAAATAAATAAAATATTTGATAACAATTGAATAAATAAAAAAATATTTAGTTATTATTTGGACTATGGGTGGGAGGGGAGGTACCTATAAAGAAATTTCCTAAAGCATTTTATATGTGTTATTCAATACAATGATGTAAGTACCTATGTACTTGAATATTTTCAAAGGCAGGTTTGATAAGCCAAGTCAAACTTAAATACATTTGACCTGCCTCAAATCAACCCTTAAATATGTAAATAAGACCAACAATACACAAAAGACATGTGCCTGTTGATCAGATGTTGAGCATTGTATCATTGAATATATATGTATGAAAATACAAACCAAAGCAAAAAAGTACAAATGTACATACATATATACATATTCAATAATACTCCAATTAAAGGCAGACATGTATAAAAAGCTTGGTCGCTTTGATGCTGTGGCAGTGTCTTAAGTTATTAATAAAACAACTTGTCGCTTTCCGCGTTATGAAGCGACCAAATCAATTATGGCAATCCGCGTATACGGCCATGGATATGTAAATATCAATGCCCGTAGCAATTAGCCGACGAAATACAATAGGCACGAGCCAAATTATGTGTCGTCGGTGGTTAAAAGTGTTGCCGTTTATACCTTTAATAACTCACAGCTAAAAGGGGAATTTATTATAAAATTAAAATAAACGAATTTATTGCTCTTTTGCGAAATAATGTTATATATCTTCGCAAAATTACTTTAATTTATTTCGCCGCTCCCATATATTAATTTTTATCTATGAAAATAATGTAAAATTCTTACTTTGTACTGACATGTGATAAACAAGTCAGCATATACAGTATGACGTCACAGTGCGAATTCGGGCCAGAAACGGGTAAAACACCACTCTTATGTTACAACTGCAACACAGTTGCTGCAAATTTGGCTGCGTGACTGCGCGAACAATTTTTCGGCAGAATATGATAGGGGGTTTCAAATAGCAAATAAAAATGTCCATAAGCTGTGACAACTCGGCAATTCAGGATATGAGAAAATTATTTGCAATAATTTATATGAATAATGGATGGAAATTTTTAGATTATATTGCTAATATGTTAGTGGACATTTACTAGGCAATATCTGTGCATGTTTATTTGCATTTTTTACTACCATATTAGTACTTTCATACAGGCTTATAAATAGTTTGGTATTATTTCAAATGAAAAGTGCGGGGTTATGAAAGTAGTTATGCTCGTCATAATGAATACCCCCAATATGCATCGAAGTTGGAATTTATAAAATCGCAAAAATTTGTCTTTTGACGATTTTATCAAATGCCATGTTGCCGAATTGCAAAATGCCAGGTTGCCGAATTCTATCACCAATTCGGACAACTTAAGAAGAAGCATTTATGAATGAAAAATCAAGAGGGAGCTAGTTTTCAGGATTTTGCGATTTACATACAAAACATGAGCATACATATGTACATATGCATGTGTGCTTGTGCGTACGGTTGGATGGTTGAAGTGAATTTTGTTTTGTTTGTACACATTCGAATATAAAAATATTTCTTAGCTTACATATGAACATAGATTTGTACATATGCTTGCGTGTAAGAATAGTTTTTGTAGGAAGTGGTTGATTGAAACAGTTTGTCTTTTATTTGAACATGTGAATGTACAAACATTTGTTAGCTTATGCATGGATATATTGGTATCAATGAAGTGGGTGGGAAATGGGGGTGTAGGCTGATCTTTAGTTTAGGAATATATGTGTGTACATATATACCAATCTAGGTTTGTTTATACCCACTCACCATTTAGGTGATTAAATTTTCAATTTCCCTACATATCAATATAATTTGATTACTCTTTCTGACAAAATAATGAGTTACCATACAATTGAACAAAAGAAATAATCAAATATGAATACTTTAGATGATCAAACACTGAATATATTTTTTCAACCACATTTTGGAATCATATTTGAATCAAATGTGTTTACTTTAGGAGATCAAAAATTTATAATAATTTTTAATTCAGCTTTCTGAATCTTTTTTGACTATATTTGTTGACTGAATAATGGTATTTTATACTTGTCAAAATATTTCTTTACATCGGAGCTGCTCAACTCCTATACACTTGTAGCACTTTTGTTTTTGTTTTGCCCTGAATCATAGGCACAGATTCAAATTCACACTTTGAATATAAAAAAAAAAAACAAGTAAGGACAGGACTGTCTTCGGCTGTGCCGAAGACTTCAACCTTCCAACCATCATAGTTTATTTACAAAAAATCAGAGAATTCAAATTTCCAATATATTTGCTCTGATCAGAGATTTTTTGGTAACAGACGAACAGAGGAAATCGTTAAGAGAATTTTCTGTTACGTCTTGCACCCTGTTAAGTTAACATGAATTTGGGGAATAGTGGTGAAGTGCAAGACGGGACACATGCAAATGGATCGTAAGCAGTGGATGCCAAAATAACGCCTTCTCATTGTGTTTAAATTCTCTGATAACGCGGAAAGCGACAAGTTGTTTTATTAATAACTTAAGTCACTGCCACAGCATCAAAGCGACCAAGGTTTTTATACATGTCTGCCTTTAATTGGAGTATTATTGAATATGTATATATGTATGTACATTTGTACTTTTTTGCTTTGGTTTGTATTTTCATACATATATATTCAATGATACAATGCTCAACATCTGATCAACAGGCACATGTCTTTTGTGTATTGTTGGTCTTATTTACATATTTAAGGGTTGATTTGAGGCAGGTCAAATGTATTTAAGTTTGACTTGGCTTATCAAACCTGCCTTTGAAAATATTCAAGTACATAGGTACTTACATCATTGTATTGAATAACACATATAAAATGCTTTAGGAAATTTCTTTATAGGTACCTCCCCTCCCACCCATAGTCCAAATAATAACTAAATATTTTTTTATTTATTCAATTGTTATCAAATATTTTATTTATTTCAATTTTTCAATTTATTAATAATTCATACTTCATGGTTAATATGCATACATTTTATACAAATTATCGTTTTATAAATATGCAATGGATTTCGTGTGCACAGAAATTCCAAGTGTGCAAATGCCGTCGGCAGAACACTATTTGCATGCATATTTCAATTTGCATACATTTTCCTAACATTTTAATTTATTAACAAAAAGGGATGGGATAATTCATAAATGTATGATTAATTTACATACATTTCATGAAAGGGCATATTTTGGGTATATGAATAGGTTTTTGTTTGTAAAGAAATAAGCAAAATTTCTGCAATTTGCATCAACATAAAACAAGCAAATATATTGCTATTATTATATCAATTAAGTTAAAATTCATATTAAATTATAAAACAAGCAAATATATTGCTACAAGTAATAAAATTTAAATTTAATTAATCCTACTAAATACCTATATTCCCACAAAGAAATCATATTAAGAGAAAATCCAGAGAATTTATACACCAGCTGAAACTGTTGACAGAGAATTTTCTGCTGTTAACTGGTTAACATTGAAATTGGATTGTGTGTGGTGAAGTGCAAGACGTGTTCACATGCAAAAAAGTTGGAATCTAGCAAAAACGCCTTCTCATTGTGTTTAAATTCTCTGGTTTAAATTCTCTGTCGCTAGATATCTTCTTAGTCGTAACTGCTGATCAACTCAAATCAAACTGAATTACTTCTTACTCGCCTGCACCGCTTTTATAGTTTACGCTGCATACTTCTAGGCTCTTCGATTCCAGAAGTTACTAGTTGTTTCGGCTACAAAATCGCCAGCCACAACTACGTGCACAAATTATTGCCCTCTCTTGTGACCACTGAGATAAGATATATGCATGTGTTTGTGCATTGCCGCTCCGCTGCTCGTATACGTACATATGTGTAGACGCAATTATTTATTCGTTTATGTAAACACATAAAGATTGAATTATTGATGTGAATGTTTGTAGTTTACAGTCTCTCGCGCGCACATAGCCGTATAAGTAAATGCATCTGTGTGTGACATCTCTCTGGGCTGCCTTATATATGTGTATACTTGATTTGATTATTAACGTAAATACTGCTTGGCATGGCCTTAGCATCGCCTTAGTGATGGGATAACTTAGGGGTGGTAATATCCGTGACAATATAAAGTTCTGCAAAGAATAGGCTATTTTGCAACAAATTGTTTAATAAAAAAATTAATTTGAAGAATCAAGCGATGTGAGCCTCTTCAGAATTCAATTACGAAAATTTCTGTGTAAACATTGTTGCAATCGGTTGATTTTTCGAACCTGTAAGTGGTTTTGAATGAAATTAGTGCTTAATCCCCAATGTGCGGCGTAGGCCGCTGTTCTTACGTTAAAATGCTTGATTTTTCTATTTAAAAAAATAATATTTAGGAAATTTTTTATTTGTATGTATTTAAGGAAATCAAGGTTTTGGCCATTTCGGAAAGATCCGGGGTTTTTACCTCAAAAACTCGCAGATCGTTCAAAAATTTTCAGGAGTAGCTCTTTGCGGAGAGATTATCCCCCATTCACTGACTCCAGGGAGGCTTCGAACCTAACCCCGGTCTTTGGAATTGGTACTGCTAAGTCTGCTGAAAAGAAATAGAGATACATAAAATGGTCACACTTTTGTCTGTATATCTCGTGCAAAGCGTAGTTTCACCTGCGGTTAACTCCTAATAATCGTAGCGAACAAAATTTCTTTAAATCATTTGTGGCTCTTTGGTGGTCACGCACAAAGGCGACTTCCTGTTGCTATTAATGGTCTATTAATACTCATGACACTCGTGGCATAGGGCGCATCCAGTTTTTTCAAGCTAAAATTCCCGATGATTAAGAGCTACAATGCCCGATGTGCGAACAGAAGCAATCCCGACCACCAGTCGCTACCACGCCTCCTGACCCTCACACCATATGCCAGCACAGAAGATATAGGAATGCGACTTCGAACTCATATGTACCTTCGTCGACGTCACTTTCGTAGAAGCTCTAGGTGTAGTTCCGAAGGCTTTCTAACGGATGTTTTTGTCGCGCTATGCTGCCGAGCTCCACCAGAGAAACACCTTGAAACGTTAGGGAGTGACTATTCGGCCAAGGATGCCGCCCTCGAAATCATAAGCAATCTAAGTGGATGTCATTGCGTAACTCATGGGTGAAAATCGTATAATCCTCGGTGCATCTACATAATTAAAATTTTACAAGGACCCTGAACAAAATTTTTAAAATATAGACCAAAGTTCGCAGACGTTTGTGTTCACAACATTGATTTCAATAGCTTCGTTCAATCAAAACGATATTTTAAAATGAAAATCGACCGATTTTAAGTTGAAAGATGTTAACTATTGTTTTCCGGCCTTATGATATGAGAGCTCATTATGGATGACCGCGTAGCTTCAGTTTTCAGACTAGTTCGACTGTCCACTACGTTAGGGTAGTAGCACACACAGTCATTAGTTCGACTGTCTTGGGAACGCTTTCGCTTCACCACTTTGAGGGTTCTTGCGAAGGACAAAGCCTCACCTGGTAAATATATGTGCCTACGTATTCACATTTGTAAAAGAAGCCGTAACGCGTAGGTTATCTTTAAACTTGGTTGGTAGGCTATAAGGAATGTGATTCAATCCAAGAGATTGAAAAGGAACGCCAACTTTAGGAAATGTCAAACCGGGAGACTTGGGTGTTGAAGGATGAAGTGTGAAAATCAAAATTAACATTTCAGACGCTATTGTGCAGCTTCGGCACCTTTTTTGGGTTATTTGCTTTTTTTAACAACTTGAGGACAATTTGAGAACATGTTCGCCTTGGGTCATGTTATTTGAATTCATTGTTCATTGTTATTATTTTTTTTAAATATGCAAAGTGAGCATAAAAATTTATTATAAAACTTGTCTTTTAGTGTTTTGTTTTAATAACTTGGTGAATTAGGCGATGCAAAGTCCCTGTTAAGCTGACATCGAAAGCGCCTGTTTTTTTAAATAACTTTTGAACAGTTAGAAAGAGTTAAATTTCGCAATTAGTTTCTTATAAGTGGTAGTGATGCGCATCCGTTGATACCACTTTCGACCATATCCCTCCAATTTTCGACATGAACAATAAATGGCCTAGACAGTCTTAAATGAGTAGAAAATATAGTACTGCGCCGGACGCCGCCGCCACCGCGCCGATATTTTTGACATTCGTCGGCGGCGTGCGAAAAACGACTTAAATCGGCGGCGGCGTACATATAGCTCTAACATAACTATATATATGAATTTGTACATAGTGTTACCGGAATTTGTTTGACGACCAAGCAGAAAACCCCCAATCAGGCACCAGGACTTATGTTATGTTTCTTCCTGCAGCTCGCACTTCCTACATCTAACAGACGAGGAATAACTTATAAGCATGTGACACCAGAAGGCAGTGTTCAATTAGAATGCCCATCGTGGGCCTTAAGTCTTGTATCCTTAGAGATATGAGCAAATTCGTAAATCTTACGTCGTATTATTTGCACATGATCTTAGCAATTTTGCAGCCCCCGCTTCTGTCCACGCCTTTCTGATTGATATATCATATGCAACCCCTGTCTCCTTCTGATTACTCCCAAATGGATTGGGGCGGGGCCTCTACCGTCGATTCAGCGAATGCTGCTGTACCCTCCTTTGCCAACTCATCGGCCGTTTCGTTATATTCTATGCGCTTATGACTGTGAACTAAGTATAGATGTATGATCCGGCCTGCGCGAAGTCTCTCCAATATTTCATTGTATTCCAGGACACCTCTTAATGAAGTTATTGCCGTCTGACTACAAATATATTTATTGACGAAACTGCATCTTAAGCGCGCTACCTCCAGAATTTCTGTTGTTTTCTTCACAGCTACAATTTCTGCTCGAAAGACACTGCATTGATCTGGCTGCTTTAAGGATGCACTTATTTCTGGAACGAAACAGGAAACAGCAGACCCAACCCCTTCCGTAAATAATTGTGAAAAATTAGAATATTTGACTTTTGGCTGACCGCAAATTTTGTGGATAGAAAGTGTCCTCATAACTGGGCGAAAGGAGACATATTGCGCGAAATGGCTTTCTTTCGCTTCCAAGATGTTTTATAATCTGCATGAAATTGTCTTCGGGGTCTTTTTGATGGCCGTCTTATTTCTGTTTACTAAACTGCCAATTGATAGTTGATCAGCCCGTCGAACATGTAGGTATTCTAGAAAGCCGACCCAGCTGAAATGGACATATCGAGAACCATCGAACGCAAGTTAACCCAGTTAACTATATCTGTACTGATAGGGAGACAGTTGGTGAACTGCCAGGAGTTTTCTTTCTAATATGATAGTAATACACTTTTAATTTCATAATCTGCCGACCTTATGGCTGCGCCTGTGGGATCTATCAGCCTTGAACGCTGTGCCCTTTGTGCACTCATATAACACAGCTGCAATGATAAGAAGTCGAAAACAAGGTGCTAGACCTGACACAGGAGCGATTTGCTGATCATGTAAGAGATCAGGAGTTGGGGGACTTGCCCCACATATTTGTCATCAGTTTTGGATGGAGGGGGAGGAAGGCCACTGCACTGTTGAGCGGAGTTTATTGAATGAAGCAAATAAAAATATGGGTTTAGCAGTGTTTTTTTTTATACCCAGCTGTACTTGTACACAGGGTATTATAACTTTGATTAGATAATGGTTGGTTGTACAGGTATAAAGGAATCGAGATAGATTTAGACTTCCAAATATGCAAATCATCAGTATCGAAAAAAAATTGATTGAGCCATGTCCGTCCGCCTGTCCGTCCATCTGTTTATCCGTTAACACGATAACTTGAGTAAATTTTGAGATATCTTCACCACTACACTAGCTTATCTGGACCCAGAATAGATTGGTATTGAAAATGAGCGAAATCGGATGATAACCATGCCCACTTTTTATACGCAGCTGAGCCGAGCTCACATAGTATATTAACTTTGTTCGCATAACGGTACCCCGTAACGGCATAAACTAATCGAGATAGATATAGATATATATCAAAATGATCTGGGCGAAAAAAGAAATTCATTTAGCCATGTCCGTCCGTCCGTCCGTCCGTAAAAACGATAACTTGAGTAAATTTTGAGGTATCTTAATGAAATTTGGTATGTAGGTTCCTGTGCACTCATTTCAGATCCCTACTTAAAATGAACGAAATCGGACTATAACCACGCCCCCTTTTTCGATATCGAAAATTTCGAAAAACCGAAAAAGTGCGATAATTGATTACCAAAGGCGAATAAAGCGATGAAACTTGGTAGGTGGGTTGACCTTACGACGTAAAATTTTGACAATGGGCGTGGCACAGCCCACTTTTAAAAAAAGATAATTTCAAAGTTTTACAAGCTTTAATTTGGCAGTCGTTGAGAATATCATGATGAAATTTGGCAGGAACGTTATTCATATTGCTATATGTGTGCTAAATAAAAATTAGCAAAATCGGATGACGAACACGCCCAATTTCTAAAACAAAAATTTTTTATAGTCAAATTTTAACAAAAAATTTAATATCTTTACAGTATATAAGTAAATTATGTGAACATTCAACTCCTGTAATGATATGGTGCAACAAAATACAAAAATAAAAGAAAATTTCAAAATGGGCGTGGCTTCACCCTTTTTCATTTAATTTGTCTAGAATACCATTAATGCCATAAGTCGAACAAAAATTTACCAATAACGATAACTGTTTTCTGTGAAAATGGGTGAAATCGGTTGAAGCCACGCCCAGTTTTTATACACAGTCGACCGTCTGTCCTTCCGCTCGGCCATCAACATGATAACTTGCCCAAAAATCGATATATCTTTACTAAACTCAGTTCATGTACTGATCTGAACTCACTTTGTATTGGTATTAAAAATGGGCGAAATACGACTATGACCACGCCCACTTTCTCGATATCGACAAATTCGAAAAATGAAAAAAATTCCATTATTCTATACCAAATACGAAAAGAGGGATGAAACATGGTGATTGGATTGCTTTTCTGACGCAAAATAGAACTTTAGAAAAAACTTTGTAAAATGGGTGTGACGCCTACAATATTAAGTAGAAGAAAATGAGAAAGTTCTGCAGGGCGAAATCAAAAGCCCTTGGAATCATGGCAGGAATACTGTTCATGGTATTACCTATATAAACAAATTAGTGGTACCCGACAGATGATGTTCTGGGTTACCCTGGTCCACATTTTGGTCGATATCTCGAAAACGCATTCACATATACAACTAAGGACCACTCCCTTTTAAAACGCTCATTAATACCTTCCATTTCATACCAATGTCATACAAACACATTCTAGGGTTACCTACATGGTTATTTTCCCTTATTTTGTCTCCAAAGCTCTCAGCTGAGTATGTAATGTTCGGTTACGCCCGAACTTAGCCTTCCTTACTTGTTATATATATAACATTTTGGAAAACACAAAAACCTGATTATTTAGTAAATAATACACCTCGAATGTTGAAATTTGACGTGTGGACTGATATTGAGACTACTGGTAAAAATTTGAAAAAAAGAAATTTAAAATGGGCGTGGCACCGCCCACTTGTGATAAAATCAATTTTACAAATATTATTAAACATAAATCAAAAATCGTTAAACCTATGGTAACAAAATTCGGCAGAGAGGTTGCCTTTATTATAAGGAATGCTTTGAAGAAAAATTAACGATATCGGTTAAAGACCACGCCCACTTTTTATACCTTTCATGAAAATGAAATGGTATATTAATTTCGTCACGAAACCGAAAATTGTAAGTCCTTAAAGGAAAATAGATAGACCCACCATTAAGTATACCGAAATAATCAGGTTGAAGAGCTGAGTTGATTTAGCCATGTCCGTCTGTCCGTCTGTCTGTTTGTATGCAAACTAGTCCCTCAATTTTTGAGATATATTGATAAAATTTGGTGAGCGGGTGTATTTGGGTGTCCGATTAGACATTTGTCGGAACCGACCGGATCGGACCACTATAGCATATATCCTCCATACAACCGATTTTTCAGAAATAGAGGATTTTTGTAATATCTTACCCAATTTAACAGATTGAAGCTTCAAACTTCACCATATACTTTCGTATATTGCACGTATTGTTGCCTGAAAAAATTGATGAGATCGGTCGTATATATAGTATATATCCCATACAACCGATTGTTCAGATAAGGAACTTTTCGTAATTACTGCCCTATTTTAAGAGCTAGAGGCTTCAAATTTCAACGAATGCTTACGTATATAGCATATATTGTTGTCTGAAAAAATCATAAAGATCGGTGGTATATATAGTTTATATATGGTGGTATATATAGTATATATATATAGTATATATATATAGTATATATATATATATATATGTAGTATATATATACATATATATATTTTTGCAAATTTTAGCCCCATTTTAACAGCTAGAAGCTTCAAATTTCACAGAATACTTACGTATATAGCATATATTGTTGTGTCAAAAAATCATAGAGATCGGTGATATATATAATATATATATGATGGTATATATAGTATATATATATATAGTATATATATTTTTTTTTGCGATTTTTGCCTCATTTTAACAGCTATAAGCTTCAAATTTCACCAAATGCTTACGTGTATAGCATATATTGATGTCTGAAAAAATCATTGAGATCGGTGGTATACATAGTATATATCTCATACAACCGATTGTTCAGATAAGAAACTTTGCGCAATTTCTGCCCCGTTTTAACAGCTAGAAGCTTCAAATTTCACAAAATGCTTACGTGTATAGCATATATTTATGTCTGAAAAAATCATAGAGATCGGTGGTATATATTATATACTTCATATAAACTGTCATTTTTGCCCCTTTTTTACGGCTAGAAGCTTCAAAATTCATCAAATTTCATCAAATAGTTACGTTTACGTCATATATTTTTGAAAGACGTGATTCGTAGTCATAGTTTTTACATGCAGACCACAAAAAACGTGAAGCTTTGCATCCCCACACAAAGAACCTACCTATTTTTTATTTTATATTTATCTTAAAAATCGTTTAGATATGTTCAAATTTCACCAAATGTTTACGTGTATAGCATATATTGTTGTCTGAAAAAATCATAGAGACTGGTGGTATATATAGTATATATCTCATACAACCGATTGTTCAGATAAGAAACTTTGCGCAATTTCTTCCCCATTTTAACAGCTAGAAGCTTCAAATTTCACCATATGCTTACGTATATAGCATATATTGTTGTTTGAAAAAATCATAGAGATCGGTGGTATATATAGTATATATCTCATACAACCGATTGTTCAGATAAGAAACTTTTCGCACTTTATACCCCATTTTAACAGCTATAAGCTTCAAATTTCACTGATTGCTTACGTATATAGCATATATTGTTGTCTGAAAAAATCATAGAGATCTGTTGCATATATAGTATATATCTCATACAACCGATTGTTCAGAGAAGAAACTTTTCGCAATTTCTACCCCATTTTAACAGCTATAATCTTCAAATTTCACCGATTGCTTACATATATAGTATGCATTGTTGTGTAAAAAAATCATAGAGATCGGTGATATATATAATATATATATGATAGTATATATAGTATATATATATTTTTTTTTGCGATTTCGGCCCCATTTTAACAGCTATAAGCTTCAAATTTCACCAAATGCTTACGTGTATAGCATATATTGATGTCTGAAAAAATCATTGAGATCGGTGGTATACATAGTATATATCTCATACAACCGATTGTTCAGATAAGAAACTTTGCGCAATTTCTGCCCCGTTTTAACAGCTAGAAGCTTCAAATTTCACAAAATGCTTACGTGTATAGCATATATTTATGTCTGAAAAAATCATTGAGATCGGTGGTATATATATTATATACTTCATATAAACTGTCATTTTTGCCCCTTTTTTACTGCTAGAAGCTTCAAAATTCATCAAATTTCATCAAATAGTTACGTTTACGTCATATATTTTTGAAATACGTGATTCGTAGTCATAGTTTTTACATGCAAACCACAAAAAACGTGAAGCTTTGCATCCTCACACAAAGAACCTACCTATTTTTTATTTTATATTTATCTTAAAAATCGTTTAGATATGTTCAAATTTCACCAAATGTTTACGTGTATAGCATATATTGTTGTCTGAAAAAATCATAGAGACTGGTGGTATATATAGTATATATCTCATACAACCGATTGTTCAGATAAGAAACTTTGCGCAATTTCTTCCCCATTTTAACAGCTAGAAGCTTCAAATTTCACCAAATGCTTACGTATATAGCATATATTGTTGTCTGAAAAAATCATAGAGATCGGTGGTATATATATTATATACCCCATATAAACTGTCATTTTTGCCCCTTTTTTACGGCTAGAAGCTTCAAAATTCATCAAATTTCATCAAATAGTTACGTTTACGTCATATATTTTTGAAATACGTGATTCGTAGTCATAGTTTTTACATGCTGGTCACAAAAAACGTGAACTTTGCATCCTCTCACAAAGTACCTACCTATTTTTATACCTTTCGTGATAATGAAATTGTATATTAATTTCGTCACGAATCCCAAAATTGTAAGTCCGTAAAGGAAAATAGATAGCGTCAGCAATAAGTATACTGAAATGATCAGGATGAAGAGCTGAGTTATTAAGCCATGTCCGTCTGTCCGTTTGTCTATTTGTATGCAATCTAGTCCCTAAATTTTTGAGATATCTTGATAAAATTTGATGAGCGGGTATATGTATATAGGCGTCCGATTAGACATTTGTTCCATTATTCAAATAAGAGGATCGTACTCCTCATTTTAGCTCTTCAAATTTCACCGGATACGGACATATATTACGTGCAAAGGTATATGAAAAAATCGCTAAGCTCGGTCGAATATATAATATTTTTAGAATACAAGCCATTGTTCAGATAATAATGTTTTCGTCATTTCTTCATTTTAGTAGATACAATTTTGAAGAGATGTTAACGTATATATTTACGCAGTTGTTGATCTATTTTAAGAATTGAGCTACATACAACCGATTCTTCAAAGCAAAATAATTTGTGTTATACATGCAATTTTGAATACAAAAGAATTTGCTTATAGTATAATTATCAGCACTAAAGGAGAATATATTTTTAACGCCTACAAAATGTTTGTCCTCTCTATTTAATCTTTCTAATGGCCTTGAGTAAAATACGTTGAAACTTATTTTTATCAATTTAAAACGCTTTTCTTCGAAGCTAAATCAATTTTCCTACCTGCTTTAAAAGGGGTAAAATGTTCAACTAAATCTAACGCTGCTTGCGACATTTATTTGCTGCTACGTCTGCGGTTATGTAGAAACGTACCTGTTTTTGGTGGTGCTATTGTTGTAACCATACATTTACGTATATACACGCTTCCTTCAAAACTACTACGTTTTTTATTGTCAGTAAATATCTAGAGTGCATATTATTTCTACCTAACTCCTTCATTCTTAGATATCTTCTTAAAACATTTCTTCAGTAATTATTGCGGCTTCAAATACATCGTACGTGTTCTCAAAATATAAAATATTTACATAAATTACAATTACTTTACTAGCAAAGGAAATATGCGTGTTTTTTTCAAAACAGTTATTTTAAATTTGTAAAGTATTAATATCAAATTCGATGTGCTTTTTAACGAGTTAAACCAATCAATTACATAATTTTTGTGTTATTTAAAAAAATTAACAGTTTTATTTTGTTCATTAAATTATTAAAGTGTGTGTAAACTTTTGTTACTAAATTCTTGATGTGTTTTTCCTAAACAATCATGTAATCCTGAGTGTCGTTTTTAAACTTTGGCTCGTGAAAATCACCCAAAAAATATTTAAAGTGCATTTTTATATTATTCTGAGTGCTTATATAAACTTTCGCCCCTGAAATATATAATATATATATATAATAGTCTTCTATTATACAAATTATTTTTGAAAATCACCAATAAAATATTTAAAGTACGTTTCTATATAATTCTCAGTGTTTATATAAACTTTCGCCCCTGAAATATATAATATATATATATATATATAATAGTCTTCTATAATACAAATTATTTTTGAAAATCACCCATAAAATATTTAAAGTGTGTTTTATATATTTCTGAGTGTTTATATAAACTTTCGCCCCTGAAATCTATAATATATATATAATAGTCTTCTATTATACAAATTATTTTTGAAAATCATCCATAAAATATTTAAAGTGTGTTTTTATATAATTCTGAGTGCATATATAAACTTTCGCCCGTGAAATATATAATATATATATATAATAGTCTTTTATTATACAAATTGTTTTTGAAAATCATCCATAAAATATTTAAAGTGTTTTTTATATAATTCTGAGTGTTTATATAAACTTTCGCCCCTGAAATATATAATATATATATATAATAGTCTTCTATAATACAAATTATTTTTGAAAATCACCCATAAAATATTTAAAGTGTGTTTTTATATAATTCTGAGTGTTTATATATACTTTCGCCCCTGAAATATATAATATATATATAATAGTCTTCTATTATAGAAATTATTTTTGAAAATCATCCATAAAATATTTAAAGTGTTTTTATATAATTCTGAGTGCATATATGAACTTTCGCCCGTGAAATATATAATATATATATATAATAGTCTTCTATTATACAAATTATTTTTGGAAAGCACCCATAAAATATTTAAAGTGCATTTTTATATTATTCTGAGTGTTTATATATACTTTCGCCCCTGAAATATATAATATATATATAATAGTCTTCTATTATAGAAATTATTTTTGAAAATCATCCATAAAATATTTAAAGTGTTTTTATATAATTCTGAGTGCATATATGAACTTTCGCCCGTGAAATATATAATATATATATATAATAGTCTTCTATTATACAAATTATTTTTGGAAAGCACCCATAAAATATTTAAAGTGCATTTTTATATTATTCTGAGTGCTTATATAAACTTTCGCCCCTGAAATATATAATATATATATAATAGTCTTCTATTATACAAATTATTTTTGAAAATCACCCATAAAATATTTAAAGTGTGTTTTTATATAATTCTGAGTGCATATATAAACTTTCGCCCGTGAAATATATAATATATATATATAATAGTCTTCTATTATACAAATTATTTTTGGAAAGCACCCATAAAATATTTAAAGTGCATTTTTATATTATTCTGAGTACTTATATAAACTTTCGCCCCTGAAATATATAATATATAATATATATATATAATAGTCTTCTATTATACAAATTATTTTTGAACATCACCCATAAAATATTTAAAGTGTGTTTTTATATAATCCTGAGTGCATATATAAACTTTTGCCCGTGAAATATATAATATATATATATAATAGTCTTCTATTATACAAATTATTTTTGGAAAGCACCCATAAAATATTTAAAGTGCATTCTTATATTATTCTGAGTGCTTATATAAACTTTCGCCCCTGAAATATATAATATATATATATATATATAATAGTCTTCTATTACACAAATTATTTTTTAAAATCACCCATAAAATATTTAAAGTTTGTTTTTATATAATTCTGAGTGCTTGTATAAACTTTCGCCCCTGAAATATATAATATATTATAAAATAGTGTTCTATTATACAAATTATTTTTGAAAATCAACCATAAGTTATTAAAAACCTGTTTTGCTTAACCTTTTTTTAATTGGTGGGTTATGGAATGTGTGTTATTTAGTTTATTATTTAAATTTGCTTAATTTTTCGAGTACTTTTTCAAAAGTAATAGCTAGCTTTCGTTAATTCAATATTTTTCGTTTCGAACAATTATTATTTCAAGTGTTTCTTACGACTTTTAACTATTGTTTATAAAATATTTTAAGAGTTTTTGAAAACTTACTTTATTAAACACTTCCAATATTTTTCAACTTTTTTTAAATTTATTCGTTCAAAATATTTGAGTCTTTATACCAAGCCCATAAAACATTTTAACGTGTTTACGAACGACGAAATAACAATGCCGCGCTTGTCAGCCCGATCTCAAGAGCAGCGTCGCAGAGTTGCTAGAAATCGTAGTCGCAGACATTACGAAAGCAACTTAGCACAAAACCGAGCAATTAGCGCTAATTTAATGTCATGCCTAAGGCCATCAAATTCCCAGTTTCGTGAGAGAGAAAGGGAAAATGACGCAAGCTTACATAATGTAAGACGACGATCGCGGAGACGTGACTTTAGAGACGCGGAACGGATTCGTGACCGAGAGGCCCGAGCCGCACGAAGGGAAAGCTCGTTACTAAGAGAGGAAGAGCAAGCGCGAAACACTTTAAATCAAAGGGCTAGACGGAATATTCCTGTATTGAGGGAGCCGGAACGCGTTCGTGACTCAGTGGCACGAGCAGCACGAAGGGAAAGCTCAATTGTAAGAGAGGAAGAACAAGCCCGAAATACTTTGGAGCATAGGGTTAGACGAAATATTCCTGAATTCAGGGAGCCTGAACGTGTTCGTGACTCATTGTCACGAGCAGCACGAAGGGAAACCTCAATTGTAAGAGAGGAAGAACAAGCCCGAAACACTTTGGAGCATAGGGTTAGACGAAATATTCCTGAATTGAGGGAGCCGGAACGCGTTCGTGACTCAGTGGCACGAGCAGCACGAAGGGAAATCTCAATTGTAAGAGAGGAAGAACAATCCCGTAATACCGAAAATCATAGATTAAGACGGAATGTTCCAGAACTCAGGGAGGAGGAACGGGTTCGTGATTCAGTCGCCCGAGCAACACGACGACGAAATCCTATAGTAAGAGAAGAAGAGCAAGCGAGAAACACCAATGCCCATAGGTGTAGAAGGAATGTTCACGAATTGAGGCAGGGTGAACAAATTCGTGACAGGCTCTCGAGAACTCAACGAAGATCAAATCCAATCACAAGACGTCGTGAGCAACTGATAAATACATCGCAAAGGCGAATATCTCGACAACAAACTCGAATGTCCCTGGAAAGTAATAGACACAGCGCACGCGAACATGTCCAGCTTCATAGGTCTAATGAAGAAAACCGAAGAGGAGGAAACGAGAGACAGCGTTCAAGAACATCAGCATATCGAGATAACCTCTTGCCTGATGCAACAGAAGAAGGGCTTAACAATCAAATTCGGTCACGGCACTTAACACACTATGAGCAATATGAGTTAAATATAAAAGAAGGACCGACTATTGTATGTGTATGCTGTGGGGGGACATGGTTTTCGCACCAAATCAAGAAACTGAACAAATCTTCTCTTTCAAATAAATATCCACAACTCCAGCTCAACAAAATATTTTTTTTAGAAAATGAATTTCCAAGCATAGCGGGAAAATTCACATTTTGTTCAACGTGCTATCGTCAGGTTATGACAGGCAAAATTCCAAACATTTGTTTGGCTAATGGCCTCCAATTTCCAGACATACCTGATGTTTTGAAGAATCTGACATGCCTAGAAGAACGGCTTATATCTCCAAGAATTCCTTTTATGAGAATAGTATCTCTCGGGTACGAGCGTCAATGTGCTGTTAGAGGAGCGGTTGTAAATGTTCCTATTTCCGTAGTTCAGACAGTTACCACTCTTCCTCGAAGATTTGAGGATGCACAAGTGATCCAAGTACACTTAAAACGTCGTTTGGAGTATAACCATAGCTTTATAGTAGAAATTATAAGGCCAGCAAGAGTAATAGCAGCACTTCAGTGGCTCATGGATACAGATCTGTATCGTTTCCAAAATATTCGATTGTCCGAAAGATGGTTAGCAGACTATAGGAACAACGAAACCGTTCAATTTCTAGCAGATCCCAACGATGAGAATATCGTAAGAGCATTACAGAGTTCTCTACACAATATTGAAATTGAGGCTAGTGTAGAAGATGAAATAAATCCCGGAGGACAAGAAACTCTTTTGGACAACGAGCCCATTGAAAACCTTCCACTGGAACGAGTGGAAATAGCTCCTGGTGAAGGGCGAACTCCCATCGACATTACACGAGACGATGATGCGGAGGAGTTATCTTTTCCAACAATATTTTGTGGCAAGAAAAGAACAACTGATCTAACATATAGCAAAATAGCGCGATCAGAAGTACGAAGATATGATCGACGCTGTGCGCGTGTTGATAACTTGCTATGGAAGTATAAATATTACGAATTACATCGCATTAAAGAAGCGATTTCTATTTGTTTAAGAAAAAAGTCCGGAGCCTGCCTTATTACGGCTGCAAACATGGTAGACTCAAATTTTGTAACCAACTTAGTCCAACATGATGAAGGATATCATATTTTAAAAGGACTTAGATCATCACCTGCTAACTGGGAATCAGAGAAAAAAAAGGTGTTAGCAATGATTCGTCAGTTTGGTTTGCCTACATTATTTATTACTTTATCGGCTGCAGAGACCAAATGGCCAGAACTTTTGGTTATTCTATCCAAACTTGTGGACAAGAAAGATCTTTCAGAAGATGAAGCTGCACAACTTTCTAATTCGGAAAAAGCTCGCCTGATAAGAACAGATCCTGTCACATGTTCTAGATATTTTGATTACCGATTCAGACAGATGGTAAAGTTGTTGAAATCTAAAATTTTCGAGCCACATGTGCTCACTCATTTTTACTGGAGAATTGAGTTCCAACACAGAGGCTCACCTCACTGTCATGGAATGTATTGGTTGAGCGATCCACCTGCATTAGAGATAGATGGAACTATAAATGTTGGACCCATTATTGAATTTGTGGATCGCTTTATTTCAACGGATGGATACAATCCAGACGTGCAACAATATGTCGAATATCAAAAACACAGACATGGTCGCGCTTGCTTAAGAGACATAAGAGGTCAGCAAGTCTGTCGCTTCAACATGCCTTATCCACCTATGCCTAGGACTGAAATTTTATTTCCCCTAGATGAAAATGAACTAAATGAAGAGCATGTGGCTTTGTTTAAAAAAATTAAAAATTTTTTAAACCTACATAATGAAGCCGACACCTTAAACAATTTTGAGGAGTTTTTAGTACATCCCGAAATTTCGACAACCTACGAGAACTACAAATTGGCTCTTCGGTCAAATTTAAAAAAGCCTCAAATATTTCTCCGAAGGAAATTTTCTGATCGACTGCTGAATGCATATAACAGTGATATTTTACGTTTGCATAGAGCAAATATGGACATTCAGTTTATACTTGATGCTTTTGCCTGCTGCAGCTATATCATAAATTATATAAATAAATCGAATAGGGGGGTTTCTCAGCTATTGCGGCAAGCCATGGAAGAAATAAATGAGGGAAATTATACAGTTAAGCAGAAATTACAACACATTGGTAATAAGTTCGTGAATGGCTCTGAAGTGTCCGCCCAAGAAGCAGCCTATAACATTTTAGGTCTCCATCTTTCAGAAGCCAGTGAAGGTGATATATTCATTAACACGTCTCATCCTGAGAAGAGAGTCCGAATGGTAAGACCGAAAGCAGATTTAGAGAGACTACCAGGCGATTCAACGGATATTTATGTTCCCAACTTACTGGACCATTATATCCAAAGACCAAGACAGCTAGAACAACTATGTCTTGCAGATTTTGCCGCCTTTTTCCGATTTTCGAAGACAAGAAGGGAAACTGCAGCAGAAAATGAGGCCAACGAAGAGTTGGAGCCAGAAGCTGAAACTTCTGAAATAACCGTAGTCCCACTGGAATTAAATGATGGGAGTGGTTTTATCAGGCCGAGAAAGCATCCTCTTGTATTAAGATGGAGGCGTTTTAGTGTTGAGTTTTCTCGATCCGATTATTTTCGAGAAATGGCTATGCTGTTTTATCCATGGCGCAACGAAGTCTCTGATTTAATTGAAGTCGACATTGAAGCAATATGTAACCTCAATAAAGAGATGATAGAGGAGAGCAAGAAAAAGTACGACAAGTTCTCTGAGCGTGAACTGGAAACAATTCTAGTGGACTTGAATCAACAAATAGGGCCAGAAAATGCTGCCAACGAAGAAAGTATGACTCCTTTCTTGGATGAGGAATTCAGGGCATTAGCTGTTCCGGAAATCGGAAATAATGTCGACGTATTCCAGAACTACGAGCAAAATATAGACGAAGTTAGACTTATAAGATTGCCTGTCATCATACAAGAAAATGAATTGTTATCGACCGTACGGTCTTTGAATGCAAAGCAGCGGGAATATTTTTATCATGTACACCATAATATGAAAATTAAGCGACGATTTTACGAATATGTTGGCGGTGGTGCTGGAGTAGGAAAAAGCCGATTAATTTCCGCTATATATCAGTCACTGACCACCCGAGCAAACACTTTACCTGGAAGTAACCCGGAAACGGTTAAAGTGTTATTATGTGCTCCTACGGGAAAAGCTGCGTTTGGTATTGGTGGAGTAACATTGCATTCTGTTTTCTCTTTACCCATCAATCAGTCTTCAGCTGAGTTATGCCCATTAAGCAACGATACCGTTAATGCAATATATTCAAGTTTGATAGATCTTCAGCTTATAATAGTGGATGAAATATCAATGGTGGGTGCCAAAATGTTTGGATACCTGGATGCTCGTCTAAAGCAAATACTTCGGACTAGCGAGTATTTCGGAGGTATACCGATTATTGTCTTTGGTGACTTAAAACAACTTTCACCAGTAGGCGATAGGTGGATTTTCTCACCAAATCAATCGGATCCATATAGTGCGATTACCGGCACACCTCTTTGGGATTTGTTTCGTTACTTCGAGCTCACAGAAATTATGCGCCAAAGAGAAGACCAAGTATTTGCTATCGCCTTAAACCACTTGTCTGAAGGGAATATGACCTCCGTTGATGTTGATTTAATAAAAACAAGGGAAACAAGGCTAGATTCTGTTCCCAACGACTGTATTCACCTCTTCTACTCTAACTCAGATGTTGCAATTTATAATAGTATGAGACTGGCTGAAATTGGCACGGAAGAGTTTACATCTATCGCAAAAGACACTGTAAAAGCCCACTCTATTTCGGAGCAAACTAAGCGTAACATTTTAGAAGCAGTTCAGAATTTTAAAATATCAGAGACACAAGGAATGTGCTATCGTTTACAGCTAAAAGCATCTGCAAAATACATGGTTACAGTAAATATTAATACTTCAGATGGCCTGGTTAATGGAGCTGCAGGTCGCTTAATGCAAATTGACCATCAGAGTAACGAACGAACGCCAACTACTCTTTGGATACAGTTTTCAGAGTCAGAAGTGGGTGCGATTGCCCGCTCAAAAAAATCTCATTCTCATGAGTCAAGTTGGACCCCAATTGAGAAGGTGGTACGTACTTTCCAGTATAGAAGAAACGACAAAGTTACTGTAGAAAGGAGACAGTTTCCTTTGGTACCAGCAGAGGCAATCACGATCCATAAAAGTATAGGTTGAGGCAGGTTGCTGTTCATATAAAGAGAGGAATAAGTCGATCTGCTTTATACGTTGCGTGCAGTAGAGCGACAAGTGCATCTGGCTTATTTATTATAGGTAAATTCGTTCCACCAAAACCGTTTACAGCCAACGAACCGGTTCAAAAGCAACTAAGTGTACTTCGTTCAGAAAAAAAACTAGCTACCCACTTCAAGTTTGCTATTGAGCGACCAACTGACAGCCTTCTTTTATATTATCAAAATATAAGAAGCTTGGGAAAGAATATTGATGAAATAAGAGCAGACCAACTTATTTGTTCCGTGGATATTCTTTGTTTCGTAGAGTCCTGGGCTTTGCCAGGAGAAGATATACAAATCGAAGGCTTTGATATAGTTGCTAGGATTGATGGAGTTGGCTCAACTGTACAAAGTCGTCCTCGAAACGGAATTATAATTTATTGTAAGCCTGACCTCGCTCGCAGTTTTACAGTAAATTCCAGAAAATTCCAGTATGTAGCTGCAAAAGTTTATCAGTTTTTGGCGATATCAAAGGCAAATATAGCTATTGCGTTGGTATACCGAAATCCGTCATTCTCATTGCCGACATTTAGAAGAATGCTGGAAGAGGATACTAAGGAGCTCTTCAATGAAAATTTAGAAAAAATTGTTCTTGTAGGAGACTTTAACATTTGTCGAAATTCGTCAAACGATATACTTGGGAGGAAATTGCAGCAGCTGGGACTGCATTCACTTTTGGAAAATCTTGCCACTACGAAGCAACAAACTGCTATTGATTGGTTACTGACCAGTTTATCTCCGGACAGTGTAAAGGCGATAACTTATGAAACGCCTTACAGTGACCATGATGGAATATTTTTATGTGCTCCTGGCTGTTATTAATACAATTTTAACCATTATTACAGAATAATAGACCCATCGAAATTATCAGAACAATGAGGTTAGTCGATTAAGCCATGGCTGTCTTACAGCCAGGTTTAACGCAATTTAGTTTTTCTCCCTTTCAACTAATTGTTCAAATAAAATTTTTTTCCTTAAGTTTTTTTAGCTTTGTCAATATAGTTTAGTTTATATTTATCTTAAAAATTGCTTAGGTATGTACATCTGTTTACTATATATTTCATATCTTATTAAGCCGATTATTTGGATATTACGAATGGGATAAAATTATTGTTCAGCCCCATTCATGAAAGGTATGAAGTCTTCGGCACAGCCGAAGACAGTCCCGTCCTTACTTGTTTATAAAATATTTTTAAAAGGGTCGTAGACTAGAATAATAAGCTATAGCTTAGCAAAAAATAGTTTTGAATCAATGATATCTCACTTATCAAGTTTTATTGTAAGAGGAAATGGGGAGAAATTTTTTTAAACGGGCGGTGCCACGTGTTATGTAGAAAAGTAATGTATCTGAAATGAAATGTACAATTGAAGCTCACGCTGAGTATATAATGTTCGGTTACACACGAACTCAGGCACCTTTATTTGTTTTTCGATATTAATGATTTTGATATATGGAAGTCTATATGGGGTATTCCATCCCATTTCGACCAATTTTGAACCCGACTCCTTTAGAATTGGCTGAAAGTTTTTCTTCTTTTTCTAGCTTACGAAAGACGTTTTTCAGATTTTTTTCAAATTTTTTCATCCAACTCAAAAAAAGTTATGAATTTAAAAAAAAACACCGTTTTTGTTTTCAAAATGCTATAACTTTTTCAAAAATTGACCGTTTGGGATCTTTTTTTTTTAAATGTACTTTTCGCAAAAAATACAAAAAAATTTTAAAGTTTTTTTTGTAATTTTTCAGTTTTTCGAGATTTTTCGAATTTTGCCATTTTTCTCATAAAAAACTTCAATCAATTCTGCAATCATCCCCACTAATCCCGGAGTGGGCCGATAATTTTTTTTTTTATTTAATTGAAAAAAAACTTTAAAAATTTTTTTTTATTTTTTCCGAAAAGTACATTTAAAAACATATTAAAAAAAAAAGATCCCAAACGGTCAATTTTTGAAAAAGTTATAGCATTTTGAAAAAAACACCGTTTGGGATCTTTTTTTTTTAAAAATGAGTTGGATGAAAAAATTCTGAAAAACGTCTTCGTAAGCTAGAAAAAGAAGAAAAACTTTCAGCCAATTCTAAAGGGGTCGGGTTCAAAATTGGTCGAAATGGGATGGAATACCCCATATCCATCTCGATTCCTTTATACCTGTACAACCAACCGTTATCAAATCAAAGTTATAATACCCTGTGTACAAGTTCAGCTGGGTATAAAAATAACGCGTGGTTTAAAATTAAATAAGCGCTGTGGTGAAACAAAAGCTAAACTATTTTTTGGTTGTTTAAAATCTACTAGAAAGTATATTATTTTGAAAGTGTTCAAAAGTTTTTTGGTTGATTATATTTTACGAAATTATGAGTATTTAATGTGTATTGTAACGAATTTACTTGCAAATCTCTTATTTGCAATCTTCTGCCAAGTTCGAATCACTAAACTGTTGAATAAATAACTCCAATATTGAATAATTGAAAAATGGCCTTTATTAAAGTACTTCACAATAACACTTATACTTTGCAACGAATAGCTTGATTAATAACCAAACTGATTGATAGCTCAAATGAAACTCTACTATTCAAAATAATACTGCTATAGCTCGCTAGATAGCGCTTAATCGAAACT
This sequence comes from Eurosta solidaginis, assembly GCF_040869045.1. Lineage (NCBI taxonomy): Eukaryota > Metazoa > Arthropoda > Insecta > Diptera > Tephritidae > Eurosta > Eurosta solidaginis. The sequence goes on from NC_090323.1 coordinate 239,952,427, forward strand.
GCTTGACAGTTCAAATCAAACTGAATTAACTTCTTACTCGCTTGCCCGCTTTTATAGTTTTCGCTGCATACATCTAGGCTCTTCCATTTCCAGAACTTACCAACTATAATCGTGTGTGTATAGTTCTCATATAGTTTCTACTTGTTTACAATTGTCTACTTCTGAGCGCTTCTCAGATGTACATATGTGAGTTTGTAGTTTACAGTCTCCCGCACACACATAAGCGTATAAGTAAATGCATCTGTGTGTGACATCTCATCTCTCGCTGCCTTGTATGCATGTGGGTAAACGACGATTAATGTGTTTATGTGTATTTCCTCGCTGCTTGTATGGAAATCTTGCTCGTCGGAATGTGTACATATGTGTAGACGCAATTATTGATTCGTTTATGTAGATACATAATGATTGAATTATTGATGTGAATTCACGTCACTGCTTAGCATCGGCCTGGAGATGGCAGCACTCCTTAGTTTTGCTAATATTCGTAACATTGCCCTCCACCTAAGTCTGATCGTTCCGATCAGACAAATCTCCCAATCTAAACGCCGCTAGCATCTCCAAATGTACCACCCTTCTAATCCGTGGTTTCCCAGTGGTTTGTATGCGGTAGATGGTATCACTGATCTTCTTCACAACTTTATACGGGCCTTCCCAACTGCACCGAAATTTGACTGGAACACCTTTCCGCCGGTGAGGGTTGTTTAACAGTACCAAATCTCCCTCCAAGAAACCTTCCGAATTTTTGTTCTCATTGTACCTGCGTTTCATCTTACTACTCATTATTCTTGATCGTTCCCTCGCACTCTGTTGTTTGGCCAATGAACTTCTTCGCAGAGCTTGCACTTGACGGATTGACTTTGCATCATCATTATCGTCTGGACGTTTCACAACAGTAGTGCGCGCTGGCTTGAAACCACCCTTGCATTCTTTCTGAAAAATTCTTTCAGTCGTTTTAGTGCGTCCATTATGGTTTGTCGATGCCGGTCTTTTTCTCGCATGTACTTTTAATTTCGCTTTATTTGGCCCATTCGTTCCGTCAACTTTTGCTCGATCTACTTTCCTTGACTTTCGTAGTCTTTGTCGAATCTTTTCCACCAGTACTCGATTACTACTGAACCCTTTCTGCCAACTGACGTTAAGTGGTATATCCTGGTTCTTATAACGCATCACCCTTTTCTGCATATCGATCTTGATGTCATGGTCAACCAAGAAGTCCACTCCCAATATGACTTCATCAACGATCTCCGCCACAACGAATTTGTGTAGAACTGTGACTTTTCCAATCAAGACTTCACATACCACTTCTCCCTGGACTTGGTTATACTCGCCAGTGACCGTACGCAACCTTGCTCCAGGTAACAGTTTTAGTCTCCTGTTGACCAAGTCAGATCGAATTAAGGAATGAGATGCGCCCGTATCTACAGTCAGTACACGCTCCTTGCCATCGACATTCCCTCTGACGGTAAGACTGCTTGATTTCTTTCCAATGTGCGACACAGATATCACAGGACATTCAATAGCCGGGGCAAGTTTTCGTTCTTTACATCCGACACGCTCTTGCTCATTTCCTCTAGCTTTGCGTTTACGGCCACCCCCATTGTTGGAACTATTGTGACGTGCAATGTGACCGGACTTCCCGCATTTGAAGCATTTGATAACTTTTTCACTCCGCTTTTGCGATCCTTTCCGCACCTGCAATATTGCGTCTACCCACTCTGGCCTTTCTACTTCCACACGGCGTGCTTTGAAAACTGGCTTACACAGAAGCGACGCTGTTTCATGAATCAGAGCTTGTGACACCGTTTCTGCGAATGTTGGCTTTGGGTTTGCCTATGTAGCTCGCTTTGTTTCGACGTCCCGTATGCCATTTATAAAGCTCTGAATCTTTCCCATTTCAGTGTATTCCACGGGTGCGTCCGCATTCACTAAATGTGCTAGCCTTTCAATATCCGACGCAAACTCTTGCAATGTTTCACCAGGCCTCTGGAAGCGGTTCAGCAACTCCATTTGGTATATCTGTCTCCTATGCTCAGTTCCGTATCGTCTCTCTAGAGCGCCCATCAATGCTTCATAACAGTTCCGTTCGCCCTCTGGAATGGTTTGCAAAATCTCAGCTGCAGGCCCCTTCAACGCCATGAATAGAGCTGCGACTTTATCTTCAGCATTCCAGTTGTTCACTGCTGCGGTCTTCTCAAACTGTAGCTTGAAGACCTGGAAAGGAACAGAGCCGTCAAAAGATGGAGTTTTTACCTTCGTATTACTCGCTGAAGCAGTCGGCCGATTAAGTTGCAATTCCTGTATACGACCTCTCAAAGCATCCACCTCTGCCTCGAATTTTTCTTCAAACTGCGTTATTTTCTCGTCCATACGCGCTTCGAGTTTTGATGATATACGCTCCTCCTGCTCTTTCAGTTGTGTTTCCATCTTTGATGTAATCTGTGTCGACATTTCTGAAATACGTGTCTCATGTGATTCCAGCTGGGATGCCATATAAGTCTTATGCTCTTCCAGTTGAGATGACATTTCTGAAATACGTGCCTCCTGTGCTTCAATTTTCGCTGTTATACGGTTCTCCTGCGATTCCAGCTGAGTTTCCATCTTGGATGTAATGCGTGTCTCTTGCGATTCCAGTTGGGATGCCATATTTGTGGATATTTGTGATGACATTTCTGTTATGCGTGTTTCCTGTGATTCTAATTGTGATGACATGTTGGTGATATTTGTGATGACATTTCGGACATTTGTGCCGATATTGCAGCCAATATCATGTTCAGGTCTGTGTTCGCCATTTTCTGCGTAACTGTCTCTTCCATTTTTGTTGTTTCCTCGCAATCAAGATGAAAGTCATACTCTTCCACGTCAATTCCTTCTAATTCCATTGCCTCTCGTAGTCGTGCCTGAAGTTCGAGTTTAATGCCGGTTGTATTCAATCCACGGCTTCCCAACTCCTTCAGTTGCTGGATCTTCAATTCACTGAACTTTGCCATGTCCTTGTTGTCCTCTGGAATTTATTCAACAATTCCTCTTCTGACACCAATTGTAACGAATTTACTTGCAAATCTCTTATTTGCAATCTTCTGCCAAGTTCGAATCACTAAACTGTTGAATAAATAACTCCAATATTGAATAATTGAAAAATGGCCTTTATTAAAGTACTTCACAATAACACTTATACTTTGCAGCGAATAGCTTGATTAATAACCAAACTGATTGATAGCTCAAATGAAACTCTACTATTCAAAATAATACTGCTATAGCTCGCTAGATGGCGCTTAATCGAAACTGCTTGACAGTTCAAATCAAACTGAATTAACTTCTTACTCGCTTGCCCGCTTTTATAGTTTTCGCTGCATACATCTAGGCTCTTCCATTTCCAGAACTTACCAACTATAATCGTGTGTGTATAGTTCTCATATAGTTTCTACTTGTTTACAATTGTCTACTTCTGAGCGCTTCTCAGATGTACATATGTGAGTTTGTAGTTTACAGTCTCCCGCACACACATAAGCGTATAAGTAAATGCATCTGTGTGTGACATCTCATCTCTCGCTGCCTTGTATGCATGTGGGTAAACGACGATTAATGTGTTTATGTGTATTTCCTCGCTGCTTGTATGGAAATCTTGCTCGTCGGAATGTGTACATATGTGTAGACGCAATTATTGATTCGTTTATGTAGATACATAATGATTGAATTATTGATGTGAATTCACGTCACTGCTTAGCATCGGCCTGGAGATGGCAGCACTCCTTAGTTTTGCTATATTCGTAACAGTATTATTTTTGTGCTGAAAATATGTAAAACAGTGAAAAGAAAAGCCTGCCAAAAGTTTGAACCACGCTGAATAATTTTTGTATTTCTGCAATAATTCAATATTATTACATATAACTCAAATGATTCTTTATCCCCGTAGGTCCCCCTTTTGATACAGTGACGATAACGAAGAGGGAGTTGTATGAGATGTAGGTTGCAGAACATGGCCAAAAGCACGTGTGTACTGCTTTAGGGAGGGAGTAAATAGAGACGAGGGATTGTTTGTTTAATGAAGCTGCAGTAAAGTTAGAATTTTTTTTCGTGTAAGATGGATTCAAGTGAATTACACCAAAGTTAGTTTTCTTGGAGGGTTTGCTTCATCGCTTGAAGAAGATACGAAATTTAAATATAGGTATGCTCACACATGTGAACAAAGAACAAGATAAGGCTATAAGAAATTTTTGGTGTCACTGCTCGCTTTGTAAGCCCTCGACTTATTTTACCCATCGAGTTTGTAATATTGGTGAAGGTCAGTATACTTAAAGTTATAATGTGTAAAAATTATTAAAAAGTAATTGTTGGAGGGGTCGTCGATGCCCCCCCCCCTCCCTTATTTCGAAAAATGTTTAGACAGTAGACTATTGTCGATCTCTGTCCCAAATTTCATCAAAATCCGTGTAGCCGTTGTGGCTTGATTCAGTCACAAAGACGAAAAAATATAATATTTAAATTATAACTGTTCCCCCCGTCCAGCCGTTCTTGCGTTATTGAGTCACAAAGACAAAGGTCTGGACACACAGACATTCAAGCATCCAAACATTCGCATTTATAATATTACTAGCCTTTACCCGCGGCCCCGACCGCAAGGAAAACAAGTAAGAACGGGACTGTCTTCGGCTGAGCCGAAGACTTCATACCTTTCATGAATGGGGCTGAACAATAATCTTATCCCGTTCGTAATCTCCGAATAATCGGATGTATAAAATAAGAAATATATAGTGAACAGATCTGCATACCTTAACGATTTTTAAGATAAATATAAAATAAAAAACAGGTAGGTACTTTGTGTGAGGATGCAAAGTTTCTGGTTTTTTGTGGTCTGCGTGTAAAAACTATGACTGCGAATCACGTATTTCAACAATATATGACGTAAACGTAACTATTTGATGAAATTTTATGAATTTTGAAGCTTCTAGCCGTAAAAAGGGGGCAAAAATTGAGTTTATATGGGGTATATAATATATATACCACCGATCTCTATGATTTTTTCAGACAACAATATATGCTATACACGTAAGCATTTGGTGAAATTTGAAGCTTCTAGCTGTTAAAATGGGGAAGAAATTGCGCAAAGTTTCTTATCTGAACAATCGGTTGTATGGGATATATACTATATATACCACCGGTATCTATGATTTTCTCAGACAACAATATATGCTATACACGTAAGCATTTAATGAAATTTGAACATATCTAAACAATTTTTAAGATAAATATAAAATAAAAAATAGGTAGGTAATCTGCGTGAAGATGCAAAGCTTCACGTTTTTTGTGGTCTGCATGTAAAAACTATGACTACGAATCACGTATTTCAAAAATAAATGACGTAAACGTAACTATTTGATGAAATTTGATGAATTTTGAAGCTTCTAGCCGTAAAAAGGGGGCAAAAATTGAGTTTATATGGGGTATATAATATATATACCACCGATCTCTATGATTTTTTCAGACTACAATATATGCTATACACGTAAGCATTTGGTGAAATTTGAAGCTTCTAGCTGTTAAAATGGGGAAGAAATTGCGCAAAGTTTCTTATCTGAACAATCGGTTGTATGGGATATATACTATATATACCACCGATCTCTATGATTTTTTCAGACAACAATATATGCTATATACGTAAGCATTTTGTGAAATTTGAAGCTTCTAGCTGTTAAAACGGGGCAGAAATTGCGCAAAGTTTCTTATCTGAACAATCGGTTGTATGAGATATATACTATATATACAACCGATCTCTATGATTTTTCAGACAACAATATATGCTATATACTTAAGCATTTGGTGAAATTTGAAGCTTCTAGCTGTTAAAATGGGGTAGAAATTGCGAAGATATATACTATATATACAACCGATCTCTATGATTTTTTCAGACAACAATATATGCTATATACGTAAGCAATCGGTGAAATTTGAAGCTTATAGCTGTTAAAATGGGGTAGAAATTGCGAAAAGTTTCTTATCTGAACAATCGGTTGTATGAGATATATACTATATATACAACCGATCTCTATGATTTTTTCAGACAACAATATATGCTATATACGTAAGCAATCGGTGAAATTTGAAGCTTATAGCTGTTAAAATGGGGTAGAAATTGCGAAAAGTTTTTATCTGAACAACCGGTTGTATGATATATATACTATATATACCACCGATCTTTATGATTTTTTCAGACAACAATATATGCTATATACCTAAGCATTCGTTGAAATTTGAAGCCTCTAGCTCTTAAAATGGAGCAGTAATTACGAAAAGTTCCTTATCTGAACAATCGGTTTTGGGGGATATATACTATATATACGACCGATCTCATCAATTTTTTCAGGCAACAATATGTGGAATATACGAAAGTTTGAAGCTTCAATCTGTTAAATTGGGTAAGATATTACAAAAATCCTCTTTTTCTGAAAAATCGGTTGTATGGAGGATATATGCTATAGTGGTCCGATCCGGTCGGTTCCGACAAATGTCTAATCGAACACCCAAATACACCCGCTCACCAAATTTTATCAAGATATCTCAAAAATTGAGGGACTAGTTTGCATACAAACAGACAGACGGACAGACGGACATGGCTAAATCAACTCAGCTCTTCAACCTGATTATTTCGGTATACTTAATGGTGGGTCTATCTATATTCCTTTAAGGACTTACAATTTTCGGTTTCGTGACGAAATTAATATACCATTTCATTTTCATGAAAGGTATAAAAATAAAACACATGGGCTATCTATTTGTCTGTCTGATGTATTTTACTTTTGAAATAGAGTAAAAAAAATAACTAAATGAGCTGATAACCTGACAGGGTCCCCAAATTATCGAAAGCCACGGAATGACCCCGTCGGTATCGCGGAGGGACCCCTAAAACTATTCAGAAATGCTCCTAAAAAGCCCTGAAATGACAACGGCGCGACTCTAGACTGATCCAGAGAGCCACACAGAAATAGTCCCGGAAGGGTGCCCAAATGATCCTGAAAAAGTTCCGAGATGACCATGACGAAAACCATCCAGAAATTATGACTGAAGGGTCCCCAAATGATAACAGAATAGGCCCGACATTACCCTGACGGGATCCCGCACGGATCCCGTAAACTATACAGAAATGATCCTAAAAAAAAGTTTTTCAGTGGAGTCTTGGATCCTCCTTTTTAAAGAACTCCACTATATCCTTCCTTCTGTATATCACCGTTTGCTTATCTCCGCGACTGCAAGTATTTCGCGATTTGTTGGTACTATTTATTTCTGGACGATCTCGTTATTTTTTCAAGATCATATCTTGGCATATCGTGCGGACTATGTGAAAGATGAACAGACGTTTAAATCCACAACAAATTAACGCCTTAGTAAAACTTAACGAAAGATATTGATTATGTCAGCCCATTTAAGTTCGAGCAGTGTTGTTGCTCAGAATTTCGTGCACTTCTCTCAACTCTGGTTTTTTGCCAGTATACAATAGAAACTATTAGCAGTTTGAAAACAGATAAAACTAAGTGAATATTTTTCTGTATTTATTCACTAGAAATACAGCCATTGCACAGTGGTCGGTTCCATAGGCCAAAAATAAAAAAAAATCAAAGTGGAAAGTTTGTCACCAAATGTGTCGTTAGTATCTCTTATGAGAACAGCCTTTTAAAATGTATATTTGTTTTTGTTGTATTTACTTTGTTCTACATATATATATTAAATATTTTTACTTACCAATATTTGATTTCCATAAACATAGATTTCAAAAACATATCAAACATTAACCGCAATATGAACAGGAATGAAAAATTTGAATGGGTAATTCCAGCCTATAATATAAGGGATTGTTATGACAATTAGTGAAATCGATAACTAAGTTATTTAGGTCGAGTGTCTTCAAACATGTTTAAGTTATACACTATGAAAGTCTCACAATTTTATTACATTCCAAAAACTTGTAAATTTCACGAATGACAACTATCAGTTATGACAACTATCAGTTAGTTTAATTAAATGTCAACTTACTTCCCTAAGCGCCATCTGTTGGTAAGTAGTTAAATGGTTAGATGTCGTTTTGAAATTGAACATATGCCTCTAGTGTTCAGCGGTACACTCAGAGAAAAACGCCGTTCTAAAATCCAGCACCACCGGACTCAATTCAAACTTTTCATGTTCTTACTTTTTTGTTCTTGGAAAACGAACGACCTGTTCTTAAAACAACAACCTTGTTCTTGAACTGACACCATTTTCTTGAAAAGAGAACGGCCGGTCTTAAAATATGAACAAATGTTCTATTAATGAGAACGATGTTCTTAAATTAAGCCCAAGAAAAAAGAAACGGTACAATTCGTGCGCACTGCAATGTTAAATACAACATTTGGCACAAGCCACCAAACATTCGTAGTGGCCCAGCGGCTATGATGTTGCGATTGCGATTGTGTGGCGCGAGTTCGAACACCGTCAAACTCTAAAGATTTTTAAAACAATTTTTTTGTGTTATATTTTTTTAACTCATATTTTTTGTTCAGTTCCATTCACATATGCACGGGTAATTCTCAAACTTGTTATGAAATGTTTTAAGTATATATTCAGATTACATCAATAAAAAGAAGAACTTCTCAATAAGAGAAAGCCATAAAAAATGCATATTATGCGTTTTTTTATTTTTTGGACTTTAATAATATTTTTTTGTTATTAATATTTTTATTAATGACAAACAAATTATTATTACTAAAAAAAATAAATAAATGGGTACTAATTGGAAAAATTTGCCCCCCCCCCCTCGCCACCCACACAGATAAAGCACAAACCGTTCTTGAATTGAGACCGAAAAATGTTAAATCAACCACAAATCGTTCTCAAAGCGTGAGAACGAAAAATCTTAAATCAAGCCCAAGTAGTGCTTGAAATGAGCACAGAAGGTTCACACATCAATACCAAACTGGTCATAAAATACGAACGATGTGCTTTGGAAAACCGTTCTTAAAACAAGTCCATCGGTCACGAGTTACGGAAAAACGTACTTAACAGACTTTTGTCAACGAATGTTCTTAATTTTGAACTTGTTTCGTTCGTTTTATAACGATTTTTTCTCTGAGTGTAGAAAATTACCTTGGTGAGATATCTTTTTGCTACTGTGAGAAATATTTCTAATAGTAATCTGTGAGAAATTGCAATTATTTATTTCATATTTGCCAAAAATATGCATTTAAATATATTTTGCTAGAATTTGCCACGGTGCCTTGATATTGCATTTCAATTTTATTAGCGTGTATGAAATTTCTAAAATTAAGTCGAATCATTTGTAAGATTTTTTGACGAAAATGTTTAACTTTAATGTTCTCCTTTAAAGCTTTAATAGAATATGAGTAGGTAGAGTACTATTTCGTCTATCTACCCCAACCCTAAATGGTAACCCTACTCAAAAATGTTCCTATTGTAATGCGGAGTGAAATTCCTTTCGTTTGATACCCATATCGGCATATCTCATGCAATTTTTTTGAAATTTCGAATAGGTGGCAACCCTAAATGGCAACCCCACTCAAAAATGTCCCTATTGTAATGCGGAGTGAAATACTTTTCGTTTGATACCCATATCGGCATATCTCATAAATTTTTTTTTATTTCGAATAGGTGGCAACCCTAAATGGCAGCCTTACTCAAAAATGTCGCTATTGTAATGCGGAGTGAAATACCTTTCGTTTGATACCCATATCGGCATATCTCATGCAATTTTTTTTTTTTAATTTCGAATCGGTGGCAACCTTGTGAAACATTCTGAGTGGCAACACCTAGGTAGAAAGTCTTAAAACGTAATACATTATCTCTGTGCCAAATTTCATTTAAATCGATTGAGCCGTTCCCGAGATCGTTTGGCTATACAAACAAACAAGAATTGCTCGTTTAAAGTTATAAGATAAAATATCATTGTATTGAAATAAATAAAAATGAGTATTGAAGTCAAAGGTATTTGCTTCATTTTCAAAAAACTTTAGTGTTTTTAGCTTGTTGTGTTTTTTTATTTTGTTATTTAAAATTTCACCCCTGCCTTTATTAGTGTTTATTTGCACAAATATTTAAATTTCAGCTAAAGTTTTAGTTGGGTTCTTCACCGATCCTCACGTTGGGACACATACCTTATTATTAGTCGCAGTTTTAAGATTCTAAAGTGTTAATGTCGGCTGCCACTTTCTGCCCCTAACTATGTTTTGCGACAGTTTTCTGACGTCAACCTGATAAATTTCTGTCGTATGTCATATGTACTCACATGTAACATACGACATTATTTTATCCAGTCGACGATATGCATATGTAAACTTTTGTGTGTGTTTGTTGTTTTGTTATTGTTATATATGCAAGATCTATTAAAAACTTTAATTTCTTTATTTCATCCTATTAAACATTGTATTTGCGATAGACACATCTTACCACTTTTGCCCCCACATCTACTTACTTTTTGTATGAATGCGGTGAAATTGGGTGGTTGTGGGTCGGTATGAAGGTATCACCCGCATCAATTTTATTGAAAAACAATTCTCACATATTTGTAAAGCCGTGACCAAAGTTTCACGTTGATATCTCTACCGGAAGTATTTTTGGCCACAAACTCCATATAAGACCGACCACTGTGCATTGTACAGATATCAATTTCATAACACAATTCAACTGTGCAAACATATGTACATATACTCGTATATAAACAAACAATTCCTAGGAAATTTTCTTTTGAAAAAGTATAGCAAAATGTTTTGTCAAAACCACGTTTATTTCATTTCGCTGGTATATGCGTAAATTAATTCCGTTTGTTTAACTAATTAAAAATTTCCATTATAGTTATTAATTAAATAGGCTTATTAGGCTCCTATATCACCGAAAAATTTACACAAGCTATAGTTGATCGAGGCGGCCGCCGGGGTGTTATGGTAGCATGCTCTGCCTACCACCCCGAGGTTGCTGGGTTCAACTCCCGGGCAGAGTAACATCAAAAATGAAGAAAAAAGTTTTCTAATTAGAAAAAAGTTTTTCTAATCGGAGTCGCCTCTCGGAAGTGTTTAGCATACACTCCGAATGTATTTCTGCCATTAAAAGCTCATCATTAAAAACTCATCTGCCTTGCAGATGCCGTTCGGAGTCAGCTTAAAAGCATGTAGGTGTCGTCCCGCCAATTTGTAGAAAAAATTAAAACAAGCACGACGCAAATTGGAAGATAAGCTCGGCCTAAAATCTCTTCGGAGGTTATTGCGCCTTGCATTTATTTTTTATACTCAGTTGAGCAGAGCTCACAGAGTATATTAACTTTGATTGGATAACGGTTGGTTGTAGAGGTATAAAGAAATCGAGATAGATATAGAATTCCATATATCAAAATCATTAGTATCGAAAAAAATTTTATTGAGCCATGTCCGTCCGTCCGTCCGTCCGTCTGTCCGTTAACACGATAACTTGAGTACATATTGAGGTATCTTGATGAAATTTGGTATGTAGGTTCCTGGGCACTCATCTCAGATCGCTATTTGAACGATATCGGACTATAACCACGCCCACTTTTTCGATATCGAAAATTTCCAAAAATCGAAAAAGTGCGATAATTCATTACCAAAGACGGATAAAGCGATGAAACTTGGTAGGTTAGTTGAACTTATGACGCAGAATAGAAAATTAGTAAAATTTTGGACAATGGGCGTGGCACCGCCCACTTTTAAAAGAAGGTAATTTAAAATTTCTGCAAGCTGTAATTTGGCAGTCGTTGAATATATAATGATGAAATTTGGCAGGAACGTTACTCCTATTACTATATGTATGCTTAATAAAAATTAGCAAAATTGGAGAACGACCACGCCCACTTATAAAAAAAATTTTTTAAAGTCAAATTTTAACAAAAAATTTAATATCTTTACAGTATATAAGTAAATTATGTCAACATTCAACTCCAGTAATGATATGATGCAACAAAATGCAAAATAAAAGAAAATTGCAAAATGGGCGTGGCTTCGCCCTTTTTCATTTAATTTGTCTAGGATACTTTTAATGCCATAAGTCGAACAAAATTTACCAATCCTTGTGAAATTTGGTAGGGGCTTAGATTCTATTACGATAGCTGTTTTCTGTGAAAAAGGGCGAAATCGGTTGAAGCCACGCCCAGTTTTTATACACAGTCGACTGTCTGTCCTTCCGCTCGGCCGTTAACATGATAACTTGAGCAAAAATCGATATATCTTTACTAAACTCAGTTCACGTAATTATCTGAAATCCCTTTGTATTGGTATAAAAAATTGCCGAAATCCGACTATGACCACGCCCATTTTTTCGATATTGAAAATTACGAAAAATGAAAAAATGCCATAATTCTATACCAAATACGAAAAAAGGGATGAAACATGGTAATTGGATTGGTTTTTTGACGCAAAATATAACTTTAGAAAAAAACTTTGTATAAAGGGTGTGACCCCTACCGTATTAAATAGAAGAAAATGAAAAACTTCTGCAGGGCGAAATCAAAAGCCCTTGGAATCTTGGAAGGAATACTGTTCGTGGTATTACATATATAAATAAATTAGCGGTACCCGACAGATGATGGTCTGGGTCACCCTGGTCCACATTTTGGTCGATATCTCGAAAACGCCTTCACATATACAACTACCACCACTCCCTTTTAAAACCTTCATTAATACCTTTAATTTGATACCCATATCGTATAAACACATTCTAGAGTCAGCCCTGGTCCACCTTTATGGCGATATCCCTAAATGGCGTCCACCTATAGAACTGTGGCCCACTCCCTCTTAAAATACTCTTTAATAGCTTCCATTTGATACAAATGTCTTACGAACACATTCCAGGGTTACCCTAGCTTCATTCTCCTACATGGTGATTTTCCCTTATTTTGTCTCCATAGCTCTCAACTGAGTATGTAATGTTCGGTTACACCCAAACTTAGCATTCCTTACTTGTTTATTTTGTTTATAATGAACCGGGTGAAAACAAACACGATTTTTTGTTGTGTAGCCTTTACTTTAATTAAGTTGTATTGTTATTTAAAATTCCTGAAATTTGGACTGAAAGGTTTTTGCTTATTTTTTATTCACATTGCTCAATTTGGTATAAATAGCGCCCACAAAATTAATCTTGATGTAGTTTACACTTAAAAAGTGATGCAAAAGTTCTAAAATAAATGGATTCACGTAGGCTTTTCGCGATCGTCTTTGTCGTTCTAAGCTGCTTCTCAGCCAAAACGAATGCCGAGTTTCGTGTTGTAAATGGAGAATATATAAGAAGAGCAGAAAGCGCACATACTGTAGCAATACTTTTTCGTTCCGACTATAAATGCGGTGGTACCTTAATCTCTACGGATTCGGTGATTACAGATGCAAATTGCGTATACCAATACCGGCGGCGAACAGATCTCAACGTTATAGCTGGTGTAAACAATTTAATTGGAATAAACGATAATCGTCAAGAAAGCGCTGTGTGCGATATAAATTTTAATAATGGGTTTGAGGAAGGATTCGTATCTATAGCTGTTGTTAAAGTGAATCCTGGTTTTCAAATGGTGGAAAATTTTGTAATGCCTGCAGTGATTTGCCCTATCCATACCCCATTAGGACCGGGCAGGGATATGAAAGTTATTGGATGGGGTTCGGGAGATTTTCTCATAAGTGCTTGGATGCCTGTAGTAGAAAAGGGTGAATGCCAGAACCTTTATAAAACTGTGGCGCCATCGTTCGTTATACAAGACACAACCATTTGTGCTGGATGTGGCGGAAGTTGGCTAGATCGGAATTCTAGAGATGCTGGAGCAGGGGCATTTGTGGATGGAAAACTTTGTGCGGTAGCATCATTCTCTTTTGGTTTTAGCCCCGAAATTCCGAATTTATTTACAGATTTAACAGATGAAAATGTTAGATCATTAATAGTTGTCAATTAATAAATTCACTGTTGAGTGGAATATCACCCTTACTCGACAGAACACCCAATTTCGAAACATTTTGAGATTGGCCGTTTTCGAATTGAGATATGGTGACATTACATTCAACAGTCGATATTTCTTTTATATATTATGTATCATTTTATATATCATTTGTTTTACATATCATATACAAATAAATTGTTATGATTGAGAGCAAACCAATATTTTTGATTGTATGTAATGTACGTGGTACGTATGTAAATGCCTCAAATTCTGAGACCAAAGTTTGATCACTACTGTAAAGTTCCCTCGTGTATGAATAGATCATGAGATAAGAAGAAAATTGCGGAACAAATACTTTGAGGCACTGGAAAACTCCGTGTAAAACGGCTGATCCAACAAACTATATGGAAGTCAACGTAATCGGTTATTGAAGTCATAGAATAACGCCTTAGTCATAACGACACAATAGCCAACCAATAAGTTTTTGGTTTACACCCATACCCATAATCTATACATTTTTGCGCTGGCGAATTTATTCACATGTTGGAGATAATATATTTTTCGTTTCGAAATTTTTTACGTTTTCTATTTCATGAAGTTATCACATATTTTAAGTTAAGGCACCAATAACCGATGCCAGTATACATATGTATGTATATCTATGGTTAAGTGAAAATATGTTTACGGATTGGGCGTTATGAATATGGAAAGTTGTCCAGGGTCTTAAGGAGCTGTTGTTTTACCAAAATATGATTTTACTTTGGCAAAAGGTGTCGCTGGATATCGCACTGATTAAACTGTTTTGAAAACCCTCAGCAATCGAAGCCGCTATCCGAAGAGATGTAAGCCTAAAGTTCGCTTCCAATTTACGTTGTGCTTCTTTTAGTTTTTCCTACAAATCGGAAGGACGGGACCTCCATGTTTAATGCTGTCAGAAATACACTCTGAGTGTTTGTAAAACTACTTCCAAGGGGCGACCCCGCTTAGAAGAACTTGTTATACCATGCGTAGTATCACTTTGATTTGATAACGGTACAATCTGTACAACCAAGGTATAAAGGAATCGAGATAGATATAGACTTCCATATATCAAAATCATCAGTATCGAAAAAAAATTTGATTGAGCCATGTCCGTCCGTCTGTCCGTTAACACGATATCTTGAGTAAATATTGAGATATCTTCATCAAATTTGGTACACGAGCTTATCTTGGCCCAGCATAGATCGGTATTGAAAATTAGCGAAATCGGATGATAACTACGCCCACTTTTTATATATATAACATTTTGGAAAACACAAAAAACCTGATTATTTAGTAAATAATACACCTAGAATGTTGAAATTTGACGTGTGGACTGATATTAACACTCTTGGTAAAAATTTTAAACAATTTTTAAAATGGGCGTGGCACCGCCCACTTGTGATAAAATCAATTTTACTAATATTATTAATCCAAAATCAAAAATCGTTAAACCTATCGTAACAAAATTCGGCAGAGAGGTTGCCTTTACTACAAGGAATGCTTTGAAGAAAAATTAACGAAATCTGTTTATGACCACGCCTTTTATATAAAAGATTTTTAAAAGGAGCGTGGCACCACCCCTTTTATGACTAAGAAATTTTCTATGTTTCGGGAGCCATAACTCGAAGAAAAAATAATCGTAATAACACTGAGTACACAAATTTCTAGAAAAAAAGGACGAGATAGGTTAAAGACCACGCCCACTTTTATTTAAAAGATTTTTAAAAGTGTCGTAGACAAAATAAAAAATAATAAGCTATATATAGCCAAAAAAAAAGCTTTGTATCAATAGAATTTTACTTTCTAAATTGAATTATAACATTAAATTCGAAAACACTAAAATTTTTGAAAATGGGTGTGGCACCGCCCCTTTTTTGTCTAAGCAATTTTCAATGTTTCGGGAGCCAAACACAAACAACAACAGCATTTCAAGTGTACAGCTGGGTATGTAATGTTGGGTTTCACCCGAACTTAGACTTCCTAACTTGTTTTCTAATTGAAACAACGTTTTTTTTAGTTTATGATGTTGCCTTGCGCTGAACCTTAACGGAAGATCTTCAGTGTGTTTGGCGGAGCACGCTAGCACCATCCCAGCGAACACAGTGTCTAACGTTACAGAAATATTGTGATTTTACATTAAAACTACTTGATATTTGGTTATAACTCGATTAGAGAACAATTTAAGAAACACTGAAATGCGATGTTGTCACAGTTATCGATTATCGTAGGACATGATAGGGCGAAAGTTGTGCGAAAATATCGGTAGCTGCAAATCAGTAGTAAGAGAAAATGAATAAAAAGAGTAAGAGAAAATTAATAAAAAAAAGTTAAAAAGGGAAAGTGAGCAAAATTTGCCCAGCTTTTGCCAGAACTAGGCGAAAGTATCCAAAAGTTGAGATCGGTATCATTCGGAGCTTTATCGCTACTATATGCTACCCACCGATTCTCTAAGTAGATATATATACGTTACAGTTATTTTATTGCACGTGGTATCACAACTGACCTTCATGTTGTCCAAGTGAGCTCCCCTTATTAGGGCAGCTACCACCTAACCTAACCTAGGCTTTGAATTAATATTAGAAGCATTTGAAATATAAATTCATATCAAGTATATAAGCTTACAACCCATTAAAAATTTTGATAAGGGAAAGCAATGAAAATCGAATTGATTTGAAATAACTGCATTTAATTGCGCTTCAATTAAAAATTCACATTAGAAACCAATTTGAAATTGACGTTATAATTCGATTAGATTTATTTTAGAGAAATACGATTCGTCGTTCTCTAATATGAACGTTTGCTTGAATATAGCATACCTCTTAAAAATATTACCCTTCCTCTAACATCTTATATTCGGGATTCCCCCATACCGTGAGCAAAGATGTTAACACATCAAAAATTTCATTTGTGAAAAGTGCTAAAAGTGAAAGACTAAAATTTTACTACTTTTTCAGCCATTTCCCTTCCTTATACCTTTCCTTTCCTTTTACTCTTCATTTACACTCCCTTCTCCTCACTCACAAACGAAATCCCAATCTCACTCCCACTCTAATTTCTACTCCCGCTTTTATTCCCATGCTCTTCCACTTTCTCTATCTCTCTGACCTCAATTATTGTATACCCTTGCAAATAATTACTCCCACTTGTACTCCCACTTACATGCTTTCTACCGCTCCCACCTAAATTAGTAAACGAAATATAAAGAAAGCAAACAAACAATAATTATTTTGTCAAAAAAATAACGATCACAACTACGTAAGTAAGTTTTTAAAAATTTTACACCTACAGGCCACAATAGAGGCGGACGGTTGGCGCAAGGGTGCGCAAATGGCGGACGAGGCGATACATGTGTACACCGATGGTACCAAATAAGTGGAAGGAGTAGGGTCTGCGGTATACTGCGCTGATCCGGAAATAAGCAGATCCTACAGGCTGCCGGATTACTGTAGCGTTTTCCAAGCGGAAATATTAGCCGTAACCAAAGAAGTAGAAACCCTGGAAGACAATAGCTTAAGCTGCAACCGTGTTAACTTTTATATTGACAGTCAAGCAGCAATTAAGGCAATAATCTCGCATAGCGCAGCATCTAAATGCGTGTTAGAGTGTAAGCAGTCTCTGGAGAGAATCGGGACAGGGAGAAGCCTACATCTCTATTGGGTCCCAGGGCATAGGGGAATAGATGGGAATAAAAATCGGACGAACTAGCTAAAAAGGGCGCATCCCTTGAAGCTTGCTCTGTAGACGTCCCAATTAGATTGGGCGAGATTAAACGAAGGAGAGAGGTGTACATGATCGACGGAACGCGTGGGTAAAAAATGGCGGCCGCCGTGGTGTGGTGGTAGCGTGCTCCGCCATCCACACCGAAGATCATAGTTTCACGCACCGGAAAAAGCAACATCAAAATTTTAGAAACAAGTTCTTTCGATTCGAAGAAAATTTATCTAAGCGGGGTCGCCCCTCGGCAGGGTTTGGCAAGCTTTCCGAGTGTATTTCTGCCATGAAAAGCTGTCAGTGAAAAGTCATTTGCCTTGCAGATGCCGTTCGGAGTCGGCATAAAACAAGTAGGGCCCGCCCCGCTATTTTGTAAGAAAAATCAAGAGGAGCATGACGTATTATATTAAATTATTACAGCTTCAAAATCTATGTCGTCCATTTTGCAAACAAAAATAAACACAAACTTTTGCCGCAATTACCAAAATATGTCGTACTATGAAGCTCCGCTGCCGCTACGTGTCGCGAAGCGTAATGTGCGCCTACCTTAAGTGTGTATTGAAATATGGAAGACTGGCAACGTGCATGCACACTAGATACACGCACAACTCTCGTGCACACTACGAAGGAGTTTTGTGTTTCACTACGCAGGCAGTCAGGGAAAGAATTTTAGTTTAAATGGCGAAGGCTTGTTTGTTGGATACTGCAAACTGCACCAACTATCGCGGAATCAGCCTTCTTAAAATCGGATATAAGGTCCTGTCAAATGTACTAAGCACATCGTGCATCGGTTGATTCGACCTCATCAGTGCGGCTTCAGACCTGCAAATATACCACCTACCAGATTTTCACTATGCCCTAGAAAAAAGAATTGACACTACATTGACATTACGGAAAGAAGCTGCCTATATGCCGCTACCTCTGAATTTGGTTTCGCTGCAAAACTTATACGACTGGACAAAATGACATGTAACACCACCAACTGAGTCAAAATTGGGAAGGACCTCTCCGAGCCGGCGAAACAAAGCGATCAAAATACAGCGGCTGCGCTGGCTAGGTCATGTTATGCGAATGAAAAAAAGTATTCTTACCGGAACCCGCTTGTAGAAGCAGGGGATGAGGGCGGCTCCCACTTATCTGGAAGGATGAGGTGGAAAACGATTTAAGTTCCATTGTTGCTACCAAATGGCGCCAGTTTGCCCCAACCAAAAAGCGATTAGCACACATTGTTGCACGGCCCTAGCTGCACATAGGGGTATTTAACTGAAGAAGCTGGCCAAAAGTCGAAAATACAAAATTTAATATAAAGGTTATCTGAATAGTTTGTATGCATATGCGAATGAATGAATGAATGAATGAAAACCCCCCTTCATCATACTGGACAATATTTTATCCAAGGTATCTTCGTATCGCCTGCCACGAAAGTTGAAACTTGTACGTTGTGAGAGTAATTTTTTTTTCTTGTGACAAAAAAATTCAGACTCATACTTTTTTTCTATAAAAGAATTGTGTTTAGTGCGATTTAACAAAGCTGTCATTGATTCACAAAAGGAAATATATAATTTATTTCAAGACGTATTTTGATATTAGAGAAAAATTACAAAGTTAACAAACGGTGATGGTTACTAGGACATGTTTCTGAATTTCACTTCTTCATCATCTAGCTTTTTGGGGAGCTGTGTATTGCACTCGAAATCTCCAACATTCGTACTTTATTCTAGTGTAAAGGCAGACGCCTTTATCCATTCAGCCATATGAATGCGCCGCTGATCGCTTTGCAATTGATCTCTAGGTGTTGCCCTTTTGTTGATATTCCTTTATATACCATTTAGTATGTACCTACCTCTATATGCTTTTTAATCCTAATTGTGTGGAATAATTATAGGCGCGCTGCAAGAGCTTACTAACATTGGGTTTATAGCATTGATTTTAAAAGCAGTACTTCCGCCTATTATATCAATATTATTATCTGTATTTAATTTGCGAGACATGCTCATATTGCTTTATAGAATACTTTCTGTTATTGATATTAGAGAAAAACAAGTAAAGGTGTCTAAGTTCGGGTGTAACCGAACATTATATACTCAGCGTGAGCTTCAGTTGTACATTTCATTTCAGATAAAATACTTTTCTACATAACAAGTGGCACCCACCGCCCGTTAAAAAAAAAATGTCTCCCCATTTCCTCTTACAGTAAAACTTGATAAGTGAAATATCATTGATTCAAAACTATTTCTTGCTAAGTTATAGCTTATTATTCTAGTCTACAACCCTTTCAAACTTATTTTATATCTAATTTGCCGTGGTCTTTAACCGATCCCGTCCATTTTTACTAGAAATTGTTTTTGCAATAAGGAAAATGTGTGTACAGAATTTTTCTTCGAGTTACGGGTCCCGAAACATAGAAAATTGCTTAGACATAAAAGGGGCGGTGCCACGCCCAATTTTTTAAATTTGATTTTTTCCATTGATATAAATCTCTTTTTTTACAAAGATATAGCTTATTTTATTCGTCCACGACCCATTTAAAAATCTTTTATATAAAAGTGGGCGTGGTCCTTAACCGATTTCGTTAATTTTTCTTCAAAGCATTCTTTATAGTAAATGCGAGCGCTTTGCCGTAATTTGTTACGATAGGTTTAACGGTTTTTGATTTATGATTAATAATATTTGTAAAATTGATTTTATCACAAGTGGGCAGCGCCACGCCCATTTTACAAAAATTTTTATCAAGAGTCTCAGTATCAGCCCCCTTGTCAAATTTCAACATTCTAGGTGTATTATTTACTAAATTATCAGGTTTTTTGTGTTTTCCATAATTTTATATATATAAAAAGTGGGCGTGGTTATCATCCGATTTCACTCATTTTCAATACTGGTCTATTCTGGGTGCAGATAAGCTAGTGTACCAAATTTGGTGAAGATATGTCAATATTTACTCTAAGTTATCGTGCTAACTGACGGACATGGTTCAATCAAATTTTTTTTCGACGCTTTATACCTCTACAACCAACCGTTATCCAATGAAAGTGAATATACTCTGTATGTAAAGCACGCTGAGTATAATTACAAAGTTTGCAAACGGCAATGGTTACTAGGACATTTTTCTGAATTTCACTTCTTCATCAGCTAGCTGATTCCAAAATTTTGATTCGTATGCAAATGTATATTTTTATAAGCTGAACTTTTTTTATAAATAAGAGCGCAGTCGAATTAAGCTGGGTTTCATATACATTTTACTTAATATAACTTAAAAAACATTAACCGCCCTTTTCCGCCTTCCTTTTAAATGTGTTTGAAAATACACTGAAAGAATTTAGAGAAATTCCGCTTATTTGAAACCTTCTGCTAACGTTCGAATCGCTAAGCTGTTGAATAAAGCGCTCCACTATTTAGTATTACAAACTGGCCTTTATTAGACTACTTTGAGAGTAGTACTTCACAATTATACTTCACAACCAATAGCGTGTTTAAATCAAAACTGATTACTGACTACTCAGCTTGTGCTGCTTTTATACTCTTTGTTGCCTTGCCCGCATATTTCTCCAAATAACCGATGATGATGACATGCGTTTGTAAGTATCTCTCCGCTGCCCTGTATGTATGTGTTGCTTTGTTTACGTACATACTGCTTAGTATCAGATTAGGGATGCTAGTATCACTTAGTGATGGTAATATTCGTCACAATACACATATGATGAATTTCATAGCAAAACCAATAAAAAAATGCGGTCATCAATAGGAATGACGGGAAGCCGTATTCAATATTATTCTGGAATGCAAACTTAAAGCGAAAGAAAAGAAAATGAAGTTTCTGGAAGAAAAACTTGTGAATATTACAAAGTGTTCCGAAATGTCTTTGCTTCGTCAAAGTTTAAAATCGTTCTATATCCAACGGAATGGATATCAGCAGATTACAAGAAGGATCGTTTTCGGATAAAAAAAGTAAAATGGCTCCAGCAAACAATAGTTCTACGCTCTGGGATGACTCCGAAATCCAAATATTGAATTCAATGAATCTAGCGAAAAAACTAAAAGGCAAAAGACAGAGCATGTGGGAAGGGAAGTACCTCACGACGCATTGACATAGGCAGCAAGTATGGGCGAGAGGGCAGCAGGGCACAACGACTTGTCAAAGCTCATCAAGGAAGCATCGATGACACCGACAAGAGAGTATAAAAAATGCAGCCACTACAAACAATTACGCTGTGAAGCTATCCACGAAAGAAGCTTTGACGAAATTCGTTGAAGCTAGCCTAACACGTAAGCGAGAAACGAGCACTTCCGCCAATACAGACACAATTTTTCAAAAAAATTTTCAAGAAAGGATGTAATGAATCGTCTATTGCTAACTTCAGATGTGCTAACGAGCTTAAACAGAGATATTTATAGACATAATGGAAAAAACCTTTCTGTGGAAGCTGTCGAGCTTCCGGGAATAGTTTTTCTGAGATGATGACGAATATGATTCAGAATACATTGAGTGACATAAATAAAGAATTTTCTTAAAAAAACATATATTCATATAAATATGTACCTACCACATTAAAGTCATGCTAGATTCCATATTATAAGTTCAAAACATGTTTAATTATTTATATTTGACACAGGGTCGTTAAAAAAGGGGTTAAAAACAAGTAAGTTTGGGTGTAACCGAACATTACATACTCAGCTGAGAGCTTTGGATACAAAATAAGGGAAAATCACCAAGTATGAAAATGAACCTAGGGTAACCCTGGAATGTGTTTGTATGACATGGGTATCAAATGAAAGGTGTTAATGAGTATTTTAAAAGGGAGTGAGCCCTAGTTCTATAGGTGGGCGTCTTTTCGAGATATCGCCATAAAAGTTGACCAGGGGTGATCTATAATGTGTTTGTACGATATGGGTATCAAATTAAATGTATTAATGAGGGTTTTAAAAGGGTTTACTTGTATATGTAAAGGCGTTTTCGAGATATCAACCAAAATGTGGACCAGGGTGACCCAGAACATCATCAATCGGGTGCCGCTAATTTATTTCCATGATTCCAAGGGCTTTTGTTTCGCCCTGCAGAACTTTTTCATTTTCTTCTACTTATAATATGGTAGGTGTCACACCTATTTTACAAAGTTTTTTCTAATGATATATTTTGCGTCAAAAAACCAATCCAATCACCATGTTTCATCCCTTTTTTCGTATTTGGTATAGAATTATGGCATTTTTTCCATTTTTCGAAATTTTCGATATCGAAAAAGTGGACATGGTCATAGTCGGATTTCGCCCATTTTTAATACCAAGATAAGGTGAGTTCAGGTCAGTACGTGAACTAAGTTTAGTAAAGATATATCGATTTTTGCTCAAGTTATCGTGTTAAGGGCCGAGCGGAAGGACGGACGGTGGACTGTGTATAAAAACTGGACGTGGCTTCCACCGATTTCGCCCATTTTAACAGAAAACAGTTATCGTCATAGAAGCTATGCTCTTACCAAATTTCACAAGGATTGGTAAATTTTTGTTCGACTTATGGCTTTAAAAGTATTCTAGACAAATTAAATGAAAAAGGGCGGAGCCACGCCCATTTTGAAATTTTCTTTTATTGTTGTATTTTGTTGCACCATATCATTACAGGAGTTGAATGTTCACATAATTTACTTATAGATATACTGTAAGGATATTAAATTTTTTGTTAAAATTTGACTTAAATTTTTTTTTTTAAGTCGACGTCATCCGATTTTGTTAATTTATTTATCACACATATAGTAATAAGAGTAACGTTCCTGACAAATTTCATCAGGATACCTTCAACGACTGCCAAATTACAGCTTGCAAAACTTTTAAATTACCTTCTTTTAAAAGTGGGCGGTGCCACGCCCATTGTCCAAAATTTTGCTAATTTTCTATTCAGCGTCATAAGGTCAACCCACCTACCAAGTTGCATTGCTTTATCAGTCTTAGGTAATGAATTATCGCACTTTTTCGGTTTTTCGAAATGTTCGATATCGAAAAAGTAGGCGTGGTTATAGTCCGATTTCGTTGATTTTAAATAGCGATCTGAGATGAGTGCCCAGGAAATTACATACCAAATTTTATTAAGATACCTCAAAATTTACTCAAGTTATCGTGTTTACGTGTGGCGGCCACCGTGGTGTGATGGTAGCGTGCTCCGCCTATCATGCCGTATGCCCTGGGTTCAACTCCCGGGCAAAGCAACATCAAAATTTTAGAAATAAGATTTTTCAATTAGAAGAAAATTTTTCTAAGCGGGGTCGCCCCTCGGCAGTGTCTGGCAAGCGCTCCGATTGTATTTCTGCCATGAAAAGCTCTCAGTGAAAACTCATCTGCCTTGCAGATGCCGTTCGGAGTCGGCATAAAACATGTAGGTCCCGTCCGGCCAATTTGTAGGGAAAAATCAAGAGGAGCACGACGCAAATTGGAAGAGAAGCTCGGCCTTAGATCTCTTCGGAGGTTATCGCGCCTTACATTTATTTTTTTTTTTTTTTTTTTTATCGTGTTTACTGACAGACGGACGGACATGGCTAAATTAATTTCTTTTTTCGCCTAGATCATTTTGATATATAGAAGTATATATCTATCTCCATTGGTTTATGCCGTTACGGGATATCGTTATGCGAACAAAATTAATATACTCTGTGAGCTCTGCTCAGCTGAGTATAATAAGCTGCCGAAAAAGTGAGGTTATGTGGTTGACACCACCTTTATTATTGCATTATGGTCAAAAGTTCATATTGTGTGTTTCGAAATATTTTCATTGATTTTTTATCTGAAAAAAAAAAGAATTGAAAAACAATCATTTCCGGTCTCTGATTTATATGTCTGCACACATTTTACTAAAGCATTGTTCCTGTTTCTTTTCTCATTTTCAGTATTTCTAACTACGGACCTATCGCCAGGACGACAAAAAATGCATTCGCAATTACAAATTGACACTGGCGAGTTGTCCATGCAAAGGTCGTGCTCCGTTCTTTATTACATATTCAGTTTGGTGGAAGCGCCAATAATGCTTCAACAAAAAACTTCCTATGTCATTGATATCATGCGACCGAAAGTCACGACCACTATGATACAAATTGATGGTGGTACAGCTGGTAGCGTCGAAAATTCGCCTGAAAATGTACGCAATTTTGTGCCACCTACGGATGTGAAGCCACTTACAATTACGCCACCAGTGCAAATTGAGTTCCTCGACGAAAGCCGATTGCGAAAGACTCGCGAGGATATTATCAATATAAAATGTGATTTAGAATTTCGCTTTTCAGCTCGTTTTTACACGCTTAGCAAACGACCGCTGACGAAAGTTTATCGAGGTGAAAATTTTTTACTACGCGCAAATATCGAAGTTCGTTCACCAGTGGACATTGATATAGTCGAAACTTATTTCATTTGTGTGAGTAAATCTATTTAATTCAAATGCTTTGTTGACGCTCCTTACACAACCGGGGGAACTTCTAAAATAGTTAAGCATTTAGAGTATTTGCTAAAGACAAGTTTTCCGAACTCTTGCCACTTTGGGATATGTTTGAATACATAAACTGAGGAAAAAATAAGGTTATTTATATCATTTTGCACGATTTTTTCTCAATTCAACGGATCTCTTATCCGAGATCCCACCAATAATGAAATGTCTGATGATTACCACCTTAAGAACGGCTAAATATCGTTTTAGCCGCAGCCTTCTACATACATTACTGCACCAATCTATTATTAGCAATTAATCCGTTGCAACTTTGATAGAATCTAGAAGCTCCAGAACCTTCTCCCCTCTCTTTCGAACTTGGAAGTCTCGTCTAGTTACCTCACCGGGTTTCTAATTTTCCTATATGTCAAAATAAATTCTACTTATTTTCTTTTGGTCCCTGCCTGGCGTTTATGTAAATGTGATAAAGACACTCCAATACCAGAATCTTACTACCGCAAATGTCTCCGATACTATTTAATTTAACGAACCTTCCAAGTCTTATCACTCCGTCCTTACGGAAAATACTAGATGTTCAAAAACTGCGATACTGCTAATTATATTTTGTACTTAACAACACCTTAAATCGTTTTCCACAATGTTTAAAAAGGAAAACGCATAGACTTAGAGCAAACCGATAGTGGCGCGAATATCCCGTTTCACAATCCATTTTATACCTCGCACAGTAAATTAAATACAGTCACAACTCAAAAAATCTGAAATGTTCAGGAGAGGCAAAAAACTGTTTTTTCAAACATTTTTGCGATTTAATATTCAAATTGAGTTCCCCAGTAAAGATAACCATCTTAGAAAATGATTTAGCGTAAGATATTTTAGTTCTGTGCCCTTATTTATACAATAAAAGGTAATTTGGACTTGTGACTCTTTAGTTGACATTTTTTTGTGAACTGGTGTGTATTATGTCCAATTGTGATTCTTTAAGTGAAAAAATGTTTTGAGTTTCTCTCAAAGTCTTCTTTTTCCAGCTAAATAGAAACATAACAAGTAAGGAAGGCTAAGTTCGGGTGTAACCGAACATTTCATACTCAGCTGAGAGCTATGGAGACAAAATAAGGGAAATCACCATGTAGCAAAATGAACCTAGGGTAACCCTGGAATATGTTTGTATGAAATGTGTATCAAATGCAAGGTATTAAAGAGTATTTTAAGAGGGAGTGGGCCATAGTTCTATAGGTGGACACCATTTAGGGATATCGCCATAAAGGTGGACCAGGGCTGACTCTAGAATTTGTTTGTACGATATGGGTATCAAATTAAAGGTGTTAATGAGTATTTTAAAAGGGAGTGAGCCTTAGTTCTATAGGTGGACGCCTTTTCCAGATATCGCCATAAAGGTGGACCAGGGGTGATTCTAGAATGCGTTTGTACAATATGGGTATCAAACGAAAGGTGTTAATGAGTATTTTAAACGGGAGTGGGCCTTAGTTCTGTAGGTGCACGCCTTTTCGATATATCGCCATAAAGATGGACCAGGGGTGACTCTAGAATGCGTTTGTACAATATGAGTATCAAACGAAAGGTGTTAATGAGCATTTTAAAAGGGCGTGGGGCTTAGTTCTATAGGTGGCCACCTTTTCGAGATATCGCCATAAAGGTGGACCAGGGGTGACTCTAGAATGCGTTTCTACAATATGAGTTTTAAACGAAAGGTATTAATGAGTATTTTAAAAGGGAGTGGGCCTTAGTTCTATAGGTGGACGCCTTTTCGAGATATCGCCATAAAGGTGGACCAGGGGTGATTCTAGAATGCGTTTGTACAATATGGGTATTAAACGAAAGGTGTTAATGAGCATTTTAAAAGGGCGTGGGGCTTAGTTCTATAGGTGGACGCCTTTTCGAGATATCGCCATAAAGGTGGACCAGGGGTGACTCTAGAATGCGTTTGTACAATATGAGTTTTAAACGAAAGGTATTAATGAGCATTTTAAAAGGGAGTGGGCCTTAGTTCTATAGTTGGACGCCTTTTCGAGATATCGCCATAAAGGTGGACCAGGGGTGATTCTAGAATGCGTTTGTACAATATGGGTATCAAACGAAAGGTGTTAATGAGCATTTTAAAAGGGCGTGGGGCTTAGTTCTATAGGTGGCCACCTTTTCGAGATATCGCCATAAAGGTGGACCAGGGGTGACTCTAGAAGGCGTTTGTACAATATGAGTTTTAAACGAAAGGTATTAATGAGCATTTTAAAAGGGCGTGGGGCTTAGTTCTATGGGTTGGCGCCTTTTCGAGATATCGCCATAAAGGTAGACCAGGGGTGATTCTAGAATGCGTTTGTACAATATGGGTATCAAATGAAAGGTGTTAATGAGTATTTTAAAAGGGAGTGGGCCTTAGTTCTATAGGTGGACGCCTTTTCGAGATATCGCCATAAAAGTGGACCAGGGGTGATTCTAGAATGCGTTTGTACAATATGGGTATCAAACGAAAGATATTAATGAGCATTTTAAAAGGGCGTGGAGCTTAGTTTTATAGGTGGACGCCTTTTCGGGATATCGCCATAAAGGTGGACCAGGGGTGATCCTAGAATGCGTTTGTACAATATGGGTATCAAACGAAAGGTGTTAATAAGTATTTTAAAAGGGAGTGGGCCTTAGTTCTATAGGTGGACGCCTTTTCGAGATATCGCCATAAAGATGGACCAGGGTGACTCTAGTATTTGTTTGTACTATATGGGTATCAAATTGAAGGTATTAATGAGGGTTTTAAAAGCGAGTGGTGGTAGTTGTATATGTGAAGGCGTTTTCCAGATATCGACCAAAATGTGGAATAGGGTGACCCAGAACATCATCTGTTGGATACCGCTAATTTATTTATATATGTAATACCACGAACAGTATTCCTGCCAAGATTCGAAAGGCTTTTGATTTCGCCCTGCAGAACTTTTTCATTTCATTCTACTTAATATGGTAGGTGTCACACCCATTTTACAAAGTTTTTTTCTAAAGTTATATTTTGCGTCAATAAACCAATCCAATTACCATGTTTCATCCCTTTTTTCGTATTTGGTATAGAATTATGGCATTTTTTCGTAATTTTCGATATCGAAAAAGTGGGCGTGGTCATAGTCGGATTTCGGCCATTTTTTACACCAATACAAAGTGAGTTCAGATAAGCACTGAGTTTAGTAAAGATATATCGATTTTTGCTCAAGTTATCGTGTTAACGGCCGAGCGGAAGGACAGACGGCCGACTGTGTATTAAAACTGGGCGTGGCTTCAACCGATTTCGCCCTTTTTCACAGAAATAAGTTATCGTCCTAGAATCTAAGCCCCTACCAAATTTCACAAGGGTTGGTAAATTTTTGTTCGACTTATGGGATTAAAAGTATGCTAGACAAATTAAATGAAAAGGGGCGGAGCCACGCCCATTTTTAAATTTTCTTTTATTTTTTGTATTTTGTTACACCATATCATTACTGGAGTTGAATGTTGACATAATTTATTTATATGCTATAAAGATATTAAATTTTTTGTTAAAATTTGAATTAAAAAAAAATTTTTTTTAAAGTGGGCGAGGTCGTTCTCCGATTTTGCTAATTTTTATCAAGCATACATACTGTAATAGGAGTAACGTTCCTGCCAAATTTCATCATGATATCTTCAACGAATGCCAAATTACGCTTTTCACTGTGAATTAAATTATTCTATTAATAACTTAAATTTTATTATAATTTTATTATGAGGTGATTAACTACAAATGATTGTTTGACCGTCTACTACTGTTATATAAACTCTTTTTAATTAAAATTATTTTCTATTTTATAGTTCGGTTAGCTATAAAAGCGTGTTTTTTTCAGTTTTTTTAAACTATTTTTTATTTTTAATTTTTTAGTTCAAGTAATTTTTAAAGTTTTAGTCGAGAGTGGTGAAACCTCGAAAAGCCAGCGGTCCATGGATGAATCCAACCCCACGGCACCGAAAAGGGCCAAGTCGCAGGGAGGCTGGACGCGGTCTTTCGCCGAAATTGTCGGCAGATCATTGGCATTATAGACGAGAGCAGCGAAGATGGCAGGATCCCGAAACAACAGTGGATGTGGATCGAGGCCGCGCTCGCTACGGTGGCCGTTAAGGTTAAGATAGACAACCCTGGTCCACCGCCATCTTACACCGATGCAGGGTGGTTCCAGGGCAATGTCAAAATTGCCTGTGACGACGCTAGGTCGGTAAACCTCTATAGGGTCGCCGTCACGCTGATAGCGGTGGTATATCCGGACGCGCGCCTCAAGGTAGTGGAGGTGCGTGATATCCCCTCACGACCAAGGGCTAGAGTCTAGGTTCCAGTGACGCCAACGGACCCAGCTGACAGGAGCTGCTCCAGGAGTACAACCCGCCACAGGTTTGGAAGTCAACCCGGATAAAACCGAGCTTGTCCTCTTCACGAGGAGGTACAAATCTTACATCAAATCTTACACCGCCAAGAATTGGGGGTACGTACTTAGTGTTTAGCGATCAAGTCAAGTATTTGGGAGTCATTCTGGATAGGAAGCTATTATGGAGTGACCATATAGTGGAGCGATCCAAGAAGGCAGCAGCAGAGCTGTTCAGCTACAAGAGGGCAATTGGCACCTCCTGGGGATTCTCCCCTAAGGTCACCTACTGGATTTACACAGCCATTGCGCGCCCGATTCTTCTTTATGGTGCCTAGGTCTGGTGGCCTGCAGTAGCTAAAAGTGCCTATCTTAAAATGCTTCAAAAGGTGCAACGGAGTTCGGAACTCTGTGTTACCGGGGCTCTCGGCTCCACTTCAGATTCCGTTACATACATACATGGATACACAGATACAGGCCAAGCTAACAAAAGCGTGTTAAAAAGGGCTCCAGTATGCTCTTTCGTAGATGTGCCATGCATCCCCTTCTATCATTGATAAAGGAATGCGTTCTTCGCATTATGTGCAATGTTTCAAATCTATGGCCATTTGGGTGGTTATAAGTTCAATGGACCTTATTTCCGTTAACCTTATGTCACCCCACCATCACATTATTGCATTGTCATTGAGCCTTGATACGTGTGCAAAGTTTCAATCAAACTTATGGCCATTCAAAGCGGTAATAAGGCAACTTGACCTTATGTCACCGCACCATCACATTAACGCATTGTCATCGAGTCTTGATCCGTGTGTAAAGTTTCAATCAAACTTATGGCCATTCAAAGTGATAATAAGGCCAATTGACCTTATGGCCGTTGACCTTATGTCACCACACCATCACATTAATGCATTGTCATCGAGCCTTGATACGTGTGCAAAGTTTCAATCAAACTTATGGCCATTCAAAGCGGTAATAAGGCAACGTGACCTTATGTCACCGCACCATCACATTAACGCATTTTCATCGAGTCTTGATCCGTGTGTAAAGTTTCAATCAAACTTATGGCCATTCAAAGTGATAATAAGGCCAATTGACCTTATGGCCGTTGACCTTATGTCACCACACCATCACATTAATGCATTGTCATCGAGCCTTGATACGTGTGCAAAGTTTCAATCAAATTTATGGCCATTCAAAGTGGTAATAAGGCCAATTGACCTTATGGCCGTTGACCTCATGTCACCGCACCATCACATTAATGCATTTTCATCGAGCCTTGATACGTGTGCAAAGTTTCAATCAAACTTATGGCCATTCAAAGTGATAATAAGGCCAATTGATCTTATGGCCGTTGGCCTTATGTCACCACACCATCACATTAATACATTTTCATCGAGTCTTGATACGTGTGCAAAGTTTCAATCAAACTTATGGCCATTTAAAGTGGTAATAAGGCCAATTGACCTTATGTCACCGCACATCACATTAACGCATTGTCATCGAGTCTTGATACGTGTGCAAAGTTTCAATCAAACTTATGGCCATTCAAAGTGATAATAAGGCCAATTGACCTTATGACCGTTGACCTTATGTCACCACACCATCACATTAATGCATTGTCATCGAGCGTTGATACGTGTGCAAAGTTTCAAATTAATCAGACTTCTAGAAACCGGTGAAAATTAAGCTCAAAGATTCCGTTACATAAAGGCCAAGCTAATAAAAGCGTGTTAAAAAGATTTTTGCAATTCTACTGTGCTTTACATAATTTTATCTAAAATACTCGACGCCACCTAAAGCTGGAAAAGCGTAGAGCTGATTTTTGTTACACACACTTTTTAGTAATTGGTATCTTTATATGATGTTTTATAAAAAACGAACCAATGTTTTCTTGATTAACATGCTAGACTTTAATGTCACGCCATACAATTTTTTCATTGTCTTCATTGGTGGAAAAGTTGTGGCTCCACCTTTCTTGGGGTGACTTTAAATCATAAAAGACGTTATGGGTTATCTCCCGAACTTTGTATGGCGGGCCTGTCTTTTTCGCAGTTGCTATGAGGCTTGTGTAATGGTCTGGTAGGTATATGGGATTACTACATAAGTGTCTTTTATTTTGGTTGTCACTTACGATATGCACATTGTCCCCTTCGCTTAGAGTTTGGCCATGAATAAGATATTTATGTGTAATGCTACGAAGATTATACTTAGATATCGTATAAGCATACAGTGAAAGTATATATTTATTTTTTTGTTGCCCGCAGCAGTTATCGGAATAGAATATTAAATCTAAATCTCCAGAATTGTTTACCTTTTGTACCAAATTTTGAATATAAAGAAGCACACAGGTTCCAATTTCATTACAACCGCGTTTTCATTCAACTTCAGTCCATTAAAAGTACTCTACAATTTTGACGCCGAGGTCACTAACAGTAAAATTGTAAGAATTAATTTTACTTTTATAGTAGAAAGAATATGAGGGCTTTTTTGGCAGCTTTTCTATTAAAAAAATACACTTCTGAATGAAATCAAAAAATTTTTCACTTTTTTTCAAAAATAGCGTCACAAATCAAAATAATACTCTACATCTGAATGAAAACTTTTCACAATTTTTCAACAATAGCGTCACAAGTCGAAATAATACTGTTCATGGCGGAACGATACAAGGTGGCAGCATTGGACAGCTGATTATAAACTTTTATTACTTGATTTGATACATCAACTTCCGGCGCAGTACGATTTTGACATTTGGCCATCGAATTTACAAAAACAAAATACATGGAATTTTTATTTATGTTTGTAGGTATGTCACCATGCTGCCACCTTGTATCGCTCCGCCATGATACTGTTTAAGAGCAAAAAATACTCTGTTCAAGCGATGCAAGTAACATAAAAACAGGCATAGCGGTATTTTTCCAGTTAATGAGGAATGTGATTGGCAAGAATTTTTTGCAGTCGTTAGAGATGTATTCTTCCAACTGATGTATGGCAAAAAAGCGAATTTGAAAAGTTTGAGTTCTGACTCTTTTTGATTTATATTGCGACCTGATTCATCAATTAAGTGTAATTTAACCCTTAGGTGATACCGGCTGTCATGTACCAAAGCCCACCAATTATCAGAGCTGAGTAGTAATGATTACTTTAGGAATTAAATTACCGCCAATTCCCCATAACAAGTACTTGTAGAAAGTAATCAATACATTTAAATTCCTAAAAAAATACGAAAAGTAATTTCGTTTTTTTGAGGCTCGAATACAACAAATTTTTTGTTTATTAATTGAAAATGCATCTGCCTTGCAGCTGCCGTTTGGAGTCGGCATAAAACATGAAGATCCCGGCCTAAATGTCGTTGGAGGTGAATCGCGCCAAGTATTTATTGTTATTTTCCTTTTTTGTTACCAACTCAGCACAACCCTACTTCTTATTGTGCTGTCTACGTGGAGTGTCAATGTAAATGCCTTCTATCTCGAAGTGTCTTTATCTATTCGCATAACATGTTCTAACAGAGAAGTCGTTGCATTTACTTTGCATTGCGTTCATATACACATAAAGCTAGTAGAGCTCATGACTAGCTTATCTTCAATGTACGCCTCTAGCATGATGGGAAGGACCATAAATCCTCCGGAAATCTTCTCTCCTAATATAACGTCATTTTTATTCTTCAAGGGAGGACGTTTTTAGACTGACATTGTTTTCGCAGTTAAAACTTGTCCACCTATAGACGAAGTACTTCGCAGTTTCGAATTTATATACCAGCTGTAAGAAAGCTGCAACGGCGTCTAGTCCCCTTTCACAGCGAGACCCACTTTTTATACCTCTTTACTCAGCCCAGAGAAGGCAGAACTAGCTGCTTTAAAGTCGACAAAAAGATGATACCTTTCGAGTCTTGCATAATTGGTACTCTCCAGAAATTGGCGTATCGTAAATACTTGACCTATACTAGGAGCAGACAGGAGGTTCTGGAGGTCACCTTGATCTCGGGCAGCGGGGAATCCTTGATAAAAAACTGGATGGTGCTTGGAGACCACTCCTTTTCGGATCATAGATTTGTTCGCTTCGACCTTGGCGGGGTGGCGCTCAGAACTGCCTGGCACAGAAACCTAAAAAACGCCAATTGAAGTATCTATAATGAGGATCTTCAAAAGAGGCTCTCAAGATCTAGTGTTCATATTCCCCAGAACTCTGCAGAGCTGGATAATATGGTTCACTTGTATACGAAGGCTTGCGGGGAGGCTCTTAATAAGGCCTGCCCTAGGAAGAAATCTAGGGGTAAAACCAAACCACAATGGTGTCGGAAAGCATTTAATCTTGCTAAAGCCTCCAGGGAGGCAGAAAAATGGGATACATACAAAATGATGCTCGGGGTTTATAAGAAACTGCTAAGGTCGTCGAAGATGACCTCATGGCAGAAGTTTTGTAGCGAAATGGAGACAGTGTGTGAGGAATCCAGACTCAGCAAGGTGCTCTCTGGTGCTCCAAAAAGTGTCCCTGGATGCCTGCAAGGATCTGATGTGACATGGACGGATTCCGCAGAGAGCACTCTACGCCTGCTCCTGAGTACGCACTTTCCAGGCGCTAGTGATGAAGAAATGAACTGGTGGGAAACTCATACTGGCGAACCGTTTGAGGCGAAGTTCATTGCTATGGGTAAAGTTAAATGGCTATAATGTCGTTCAAGCCCTTCAAAGCACCAGAGGCGGATTTATTGGCCCGGTACAACTTTCTCCACTTCTATGGGTTGCCACACTTAATGAGCTCTTGGTTCTTCTTGAGAAGGACATAAACAGCAAGGTAATCGAATATGCAGATAGGGATACAAACGATACATCGATGTTTTCGAAACATCGATGTTTTCCCTATTAATATCGATGTTAACATCGATGTTTTGCTAGACGATACATCGGATAAAAAATCGAGAAACATCGACATCGTCCATTCCTAACTATTTATAGAGAAAAAACGCGCTTTGGAAATATGGGTTTGCATCATTAGTTAGCTTTACTTTGCGGAACTACATAATTTTTTGTTGGTAGCACCTGGGGGCCTACTCTGTATTGCGATGCGAAAGGCAGTGCGATGCGAACATAAATTGCGATGCGAAAGGTAATTGGAACTCTGTAGCGCTATCGCATCGCTAACAATGCCGCTTTTTTATTTTTCGCAAATTTTTTGCTTGAGTATGCATCACTGACCAAACGTCAAAGAAAGAGAACAAAAGAAACAAGGCGATTACAATTTCGGCAAGCGATTAATTTTTGTTGAACAAATTAAAAAATGGATTCTGTAGCATTATGGGACGATTTAAATGAAGAAAGGATTGAGGAGGATTATAAGAGACAACTCCAACATTATGAATCTCAGCGATCAAAGGTAATTTAAACGTTACAAAATTACTCATATACTATTGCTTTATGTTCTATTCATTAGTTTTGTGTAGAATTTTCGGCTTAATAAGGAAGCCTTTTTGTATGTGCTAAATAGCATTAAAAGTGAGTTGAAAACTCCACGGAGAGCAACGGCAGTTCCTGAAATAATAAAAGTTTCTACAACGTTGAAGTTGTTTTTGCGTTGGGTGTTTTAAGTAACCCTTTGGCCTAATCTGGGTGTATTGCCATGAAGTCCACTAGGATTTCAAATTGTTGCTTTTAAGTTTTTGTTTTTTGAGTTGTCCTATATATTTTTAAAAGAATGTACAATGAATATAAAGATATCAATTTATAAAATCATCAATTAATACTTACATATTTGAACAATGCGAATGCCTATTACTTGTAGCAAGAAAAATGCGAAAATGAATGCTGTTTGACATTCGCTTTCGCTATACAGAGTGCTGGCAATGCGAAAAGGGATACAAATTGCGAATGGGCAAAATATGAATGCGAAAGTCAAAATATGCATGCGAATGTCAAGATACAGAGTACCGATTTTGCGATTTCGCGTATTTTTTCTTTCGCATCGCAATACAGAGTAGGCCCCCTGGGTTCTTTCGTATTCATTGCGTTGTTGGTAATACCCATATGACACTACTTTATTTTCGTGTATTTTTTCTTGTATTTTATCTTAAATTTTTTGTCTCACTCCCTCCTAACACGGCTTCAGTACTGGTGTAAATGTGTAAACTATATTTCAAATAAAATAATTTAAAAAAATTTTTTAAGTTAAACGGTTTTATTGAAAACAATACTTACATGAAGTAATAATAATACGAAAAGCTAGAAAATAATTAGGTAGGTCCTAGGTACTAGTCATCACACTCCTTATCAATATATGGCGTTGATCAGACAATTAAATAAAAGCGTTGGGCGCGTGAAATTTCTAAAAATGTGACTGATTAAGGTTCAGTTAGTTTTACTTATGACTATCAGTAGAGTTTTTAGTCTTTATTTAATTGCCTATTATTTCTCATTCTATTTAGTTCATTTAGTGACTCATTATTACAAGGACTCTTTCCTGACAATTTGTTACAACCTAAGTCCTCAATACATAATCCTTCCAAAGACTTTACTCGACTCTGCGCCACGTATGCTTGTCCCTCCTCCAACTCCGAAAATATTTTGATGTCACTTCTATCCGACTGTATGCAATATTTGTTCCAAATATGAGCCAAATCGGGCATCATAGGTCGCTTTCTATTCATGTATCTATGTATTATGTGTTCCAAATATGGGCAAAATCGGACCACAAATATGATTTTTGTGAATATCTCGATCCTTCCGCCACCTAGCGGCGATTTTTTTTTTTATAGGTCGCTTTCAATTCTTGTATGTATTAAGTGTTCCAAATATGAGCCAAATCGGTCCACAAATACGATTTTTGCGAATATCTCGATCCATGCGCCACCTAGCGGCGATTTTTTTCTTATTATTGCATTGTCTTCGGGTTCTGAACTATATTCCAAGTTTCATGCTTGTAGCTTATCGGGAAGTTACTTAAATTTCAATTACAAGATTCGTTCACAACGGCCGTGCAGCCGTGCATGCGGCCATGCGGCCTGTCAACTCAAGCTAAATAAAACCGTTTAAAAACAAACGAAATACAAGGAAAATACATTCTAGTTCATGATACAAAAAAGAAGGTAGTTCCACTCAAAATTTTTTGACGTATTTGGGGATTTTTGAAGTTTTTTTTTTTTTTTTTTTGAGATATAAATGACACTGCATTCGCACGCGTCGTATGGCCAAGGTGCTTAAAAGAGCCCTTATACTGCCAGGTTGTCAAGATTTATTCAATATGTATTCTTGGTATTTTAAGTGGCACCACGCCAGACTCAATTTTCATTTATTCAATTCTATATAAACGTGTATAGTTCTCCATATGTGACTGACGCCATGTTCATTCACTATCCCGTTATGTTTCGAGAGTTTTCTTTGTATCTTTGTATTCAGTTTATTCAATTTTTGTTTAGTACATAAAAACAAGGTTAGGTTTTTCATGGCACCACGCCAGTTTTCAAATGTAACTCATTCTTTCAAATTTCATTTATTCAGTTCTATATAAATGTGTATTGTTCTCCATATGTGGCCAGACGCCATGTTCATTCACTATCCCGTTATGTTTCGAGAATTTTCTTTGTATTTTTGTATTCAGTTTATTCAATTTTTGTTTAGTATATAAAAACGAGGTTAGGTTTTTCATGGCACCACTCCAGTTTTCAAATGTCACTGATTCGGGTACAAGTCCCGTTCGTATATAAAAACCGTTTGATTTTTATGGCATCACGCCAGGTTTTCCGTTAGTTTATATATGTATGTATAATATTGAGGTTAGGTTTTTAATTGGCACCACGCCATTTTTTCAATGTCACTGATTCCTATTAGGAGTGCATAAAACCGCCCTAACTCCAGGTCAGGGAGGCACTGCATCTCCTAACTCCGCCAAAACGCCCGACGGAAGCGCAGAAGCCAACCTTGGGGCCTATTTTAATTTTTCACTCAACGCAAAAAGCCCGAAAATTAACGTCGAGTAGAGGATGACCCGAACGACCGCTCGCGCGAAAAGACAAGACCGGAATGATTTTTTGAAGTTTCATAATGTTTGTTGTTTTGCCAGAAGCGTTGCTATATCGTTACTGTTTAAGGCGAAATTATGGTTTTTCGGGATGGATATTTCCTTTAGGATGAACACGCAATGGTTATCTGAGACAATAATAATATGCTTTAGCACGATTTAGGTACATACATATCGATTGAGAATACAGTAAAACATGCAATTTTATTGAAAAATAGTGGATAATGACATACATTGGTTAAGGACTCATATTCTTATGTCAGCTTGACCCCTAGACAGAAAAAATACACGAAAAATCCTGTTGTTCTGGCATGGCCCTATTATCATGCCCCTACAGTGAATATATCTCAAGGCATGTTGAGAAAAAGTGTACCTCCAAAGTCTGCACATCTATGTCAATGCTAAAAGGGCACAGAATTCTATAGGCGGGGCTGCCCCAAGGTTACCCCTGGTACAACGGGCTAAAACACTCTCATAGCTACCCTGCAGAGCTACAGAGTAATGTTCTCCCTAAAAAATGGTTTAACAATTTCCTTCTAAAGCGCAGCGCTTGAATTATACAATAAATAAAAAAATACTTTGAGCAAGCAATTGACAAACGTGTATGTTTTGTCAAATTGTTCTGAGCAAACGCACGGGCTATATTCCCTTGCTTTGCATATTTCGATCCATGTTTCTTCCACCAAAACAATTTTCGGGAGCTCGAAAAACTTATTAAAAACCTTTTCTAGGCTGATATTTCGTATTAAAATATTTCCAAGGCATGAGGCTCATTGTTTTTCTTTTTTATTTAAAATAACTATGAAAGTAATTTAGTCATATTCGCTAATATGAAATCCATCAAAATTAGAAAAATTCGTAACATTTTTCAATCTGGTAGCTTATTTTTGTTGAAATTGTCATTGTCCCCGCAAAAGTCAAGTGGCTAACGTCACACTAAATGGAACTACCTCCAATTTTTGTATCATGATCTAGTTCCATCATTGTTTACTATATAGTTTGGCAGCTTAATTCGAGGTTATGTTGCGAATAGAGTGGAATGCACTCGCAGGTCGTGAAAATATGCACTCGAATGGAGTGGAATGAAGAACAGTAGGAAGACCAGAGTTGCAATGGATCAATCATTGCATCAATATTAAAGATAAATTTAGAAAAAATAATTAAATACTTGAGTATAAGGAAACATTTTCTTTCAATTACTGCAATTAAGGTGTCCTAGATGCTATATATTCCAAAATTATAACATTTTATGTCTGTTTAAAAATTTAACTTCATTTTCCCTAAGATTTCCGTAATATGGCCATTAGTGATGTTTGTGTGTGTGTGCAAATTTTGAGCGATCAGCTGTTAGTTGCGCTACTTGGTAAAGTTTACAATGAGTTCCATGATGTAATAACGACAAGGTGGTCTATGTAGTGACAACTCATTTTGAAAACTCCCATACAAAACGAAGGATGAGAGAAAGGGGAAGAAAAGAAGAGGCCCTTTTGTGAAGTCGTATTAAATTTAGTACTATTTTGTATCAAAGAAATAAGTACATTTTTTACATGTTTCATGAAAATTTTTTATATTAATATATGATACTGGCAGGCTCTCCGAATAAACTTCTAGCTCTGCTATAAAAAGTTTCTTAGAGAATTCAGCAGCCCAAGCAGATTCCGTTCAAAATTTGCATAAAATATGCAGGCCGGCCACCGTGGTGTGATGGTAGCGTGCTCCGCCTATCACACCGTATGCCCTGGGTTCAACTCCCGGGCAAAGCAACATCAAAATTTTAGAAATAAGATTTTTCAATTAGAAGAAAATTTTTCTAAGCGGGGTCGCCCCTCGGCAGTGTCTGGCAAGCGCTCCGATTGTATTTCTGCCATGAAAAGCTCTCAGTGAAAACTCATCTGCCTTGCAGATGCCGTTCGGAGTCCGCATAAAACATGTAGGTCCCGTCCGGCCAATTTGTAGGGAAAAATCAAGAGGAGCACGACGCAAATTGGAAGAGAAGCTCGGCCTTAGATCTCTTCGGAGGTTATCGCGCCTTACATTTATTTTTTTTTTTATGCAGGCCGGCCACTCAAAGATAGATTACTATTCTTTCTTCATAGGCTTCTTGGACCTAGTATTTTTGAATTCGAGTGTATATGGCAAACTTGAAATATTTTGCATAGTTTGTGCTCCGAAGGGCAAAATGAATTACAAGAAGATTATGGTTAACTTAATAAAGACCACACTCCTCTCCTTATACTGCCTGCTATTCGACGTAGTATAGTTAGCTGGTCGTAAAAGAAGTAGCTACTTTGACAAGATCACTTTCGATATCTCGGATGTTTGTTAGGAGCGACGGGAGCTCTTTTTCAATTCGAAAGGTCTTAAAATTGCAGTAAAAAGGTGCAGTCTATTGCTTCAGGAAATGTTACAAACGGATTTAGGGGCTTAGGATACTCACGCGGTAGGCATACCTGTCGTACGCAGCGACTAAAATCACCAAACCTATGGTTCAACGCGGTCATATCAAATCGTTCTCGAGAGGATCGGTTTATTACCTTAATGTAGCTAGTTTCCGGAGCATGCCGGATCAATATCCGTCTACATTCACGACTCATAATTATTTAAGGGATGAATGAAGTTGGGAATTATTATGGACGAGAAGTAGTGTATTCTGCCATTAGCTCGGTGTTAGCCGAAAATTGAAATGCCCGATCACCGCAGCGTCGTCCACGTTAGGCTGATCTCTTGGCCTGGGCGAGCTGAAAGTGTCCGTCAGTGGAGATTTTGCAGGGCTGCTATAATTACTCATAAGCCTACAATACTTTTTGCCGTGTCGGTTTATCAGCATCAAATCGGTGGATACATTATAAGTCGCTAGTCTTATAACTCCATCCAATAATAACTACGAAGTAGCGAACCAGTGGAGGGGTGATATTCTGTCGACCCACAGATCCTAGGAGGTTGGGGTCGTATGTAGAAGTTCACTCACGGAGAAAACCTTATAATTGCCCTTCATGTGAGAATGACCAGAGATATTCTTTTGGGATGCTTGGTGATGTAATAAAATAAAAATATCTTTGAGAACTTCTTATGGATTGTTTTGGCAGCTAGCAGCTTGCTGTACAAAGGTGTGATGATACACTTTACATGTCAAACTGCGTTAGGCGCTATAATGAGCATCTGCCACGTAAAACCACACTCCATTGAAAACATAACAAGATCCAGGAGATGCGACGTACCGAAAAAGTAAATATGACCAATGAAAGTGGTCAAGCAAACGAACGCAGGCTTGGTTTCGGATTCGTGGTAGTAGAAAGAGGAGCGCGTGTAACGCACATATTAAAAAAGTCCTGTCTTCCAACTTCAACGCGAGGGAAAAACGTATATTTGGCCGCAAATCCGGAAGGTTCAGCCCCAACAACAATACATCTTGCAATGAATTGAGACTAATCGACCTTGCCTGCGACCTAGACATGTTTTATACTCCTGTCCTGCCTTTCGGTCGAAAAAATAAAAAAAGATTGCTATAGTTAGAAGACAAGCTCAAAAGCTTCGCGGGTTAATTGTTAAACCTAATGTATGACTTAATATAATCAAATAAATACAAATACAATACAATACAAAAATACATGTTTGGATATTTGGATGTGCGCAACTCAAATTGGCATCCAACCCGCGACAGCAAAAGGCAGATTACCTGGAAAAGGAAATGAGAAGGCAAACTTGTAAAAAAATGTTTACAAAGTAAACTATCAAAATTATTTTAAACATTTTACTTACTTACTTACTTAATTGGCGCTTAACCGTCTAAACGGTTATGGCCGTCCAACAAGGCGCGCCAGTCGCTCCTTCGCTCCGCCAACCGGCGCCAATTGGTCACACCAAGGGAGTTTAAATCGTTTTCCACCTGGTCCTTCCAACGGAGTGGGGGCCGCCCTCTACCTCAGCTTCCATAGGCGGGTTCCGATAGAAACACTTTCTTGGCCGGAGCATCATCTTTCATTCGCATAACATGGCGTAGCCAGCGCAGCCGCTGCGTTTTAATTCGCTGGACTATGTTGATGTCTGCGTATAGCTCGTACAGTTCATCATTAAATCTTCTTCGGTACTCGCGATCGCCAACGCGTAGAGGTCCATAAATCTTTCGAAGAACTTTTCTCTCGAACACTCCCAAAGCCGCTTCATCTGCTGTTGTCATGGTCCATGCTTCTGCCCCATATAGCAGGACGGGTACGATAAGTGACTTGTAGAGTATGATTTTCGTTCGCCGAGAGAGGACTTTACTTTTCAATTGCCTACCTAGTCCAAAGTAGCATTTATTGGCAAGATTGATTCTTCGCTGGATTTCAGTGCTGATGTTGTTGCTAGTGTTGATGCTGGTTCCCAAATAAACGAAGTCTTTTACTATTTCGAAATTATGGCTGCCAACAGTAGCGTGGTTGCCAAGGCGCATATGCGCTGACTCTTTGCTCGATGACAGCAGGTACTTCGTTTTGTCCTCATTCACCATCAAACCCATCTTTACCGCTTCTTTTTCCAGTTTGGAGTAAGCAGAACTAACAGCGCGGGTGTTTAGGCCGATGATATCAATGTCATCAGCATATGCCAGTAATTGCACGCTTTTATAGTATATTGTTCCAGTGCGGTTAAGTTCTGCAGCTAGTATAATTTTCTCCAGCATCAAATTAAAGAAATCGCACGATGGGGGGTCACCCTGTCTGAAACCTCGTTTAGTTTCGAACGGCTCGGAGAGGTCCTTCCCAATTCTGACTGAGCTGATGGTGTTGCTCAACGTCGTTTTGCACAGCCGTATAAGTTTTGCGGGGAAACCAAATTCAGACATAGCGGCATATAGGCAGCTCGTTTTCGTGCTGTCGAAGGCGGCTTTAAAGTCGACGAAGAGGTGATGTGTATCGATTCTCTTTTCAAGGTTTTTTTCCAAGATTTGGCGAATTGTGAAAATCTGGTCGATGGTAGATTTACCAGGTATGAAGCCGTACTGATAAGGTCCAATAAGCCGGTTCACGGGGGCTTCAATCTTTCGCACAATACACTTGAAATGACCTTATATGCGATATTAAGAAGACTGATTCCACGAAATTTGGTGCATTTTGCAGTATCCCCCTTCTTGTGGACTGGGCAAAGAACACTTAGATTCCAACCGTCGGGCATGCTTTGCTAAGAAGCTGCTGCATGCACCTGACCAACTCCTCGCCGCCGAACTTGAATAGCTCCGCAGGCAATCCATCAGCGCCCACGGCCTTGTTGTTTTTCAATCTTGTTATTGCTATTCTAACTTCGTCATAATCGGGCGGGGGGACATATATTCCATCATCATCGATTGCGGGATCGGGTTCTTCATCTCTGCGCGGTGAATTGCTGCCTCCATTTAGGAGAACAGAGAAGTATTCCCTCCATAATCTAAGCACTCTCTGGACATCAGTTACAAGGTCGCCGTTTTCATTCCTACAGGAGTTTGCCCCCGTCTTAAAACCTTCCGTCTGTCGCCGTGTTTATTGGTAGAATTTTCGGGCGTTATTCCTGGTGGGTAGCAGCTCAAGCTCCTCGCACTCACGCCTTTCTGCTTCTGCTTTTTTCTTCCTGAAAAGGTGTCTCGCTTCCCTTTTCAACTCACGATAGCGTTCACACACTCCTCTTGTCGCGCTCGCTTTTAACGTAGCCCTGTAGGCAGCGTCTTTTC
The DNA here is from genome assembly GCF_040869045.1 of Eurosta solidaginis. Lineage (NCBI taxonomy): Eukaryota > Metazoa > Arthropoda > Insecta > Diptera > Tephritidae > Eurosta > Eurosta solidaginis. Next base: position 239,995,539 of record NC_090323.1, read on the forward strand.
TTTCGGTTGCAACGTGGCATTCTTCATCGTACCAGTTGTTTTTTCGTGGCTGCCGGTAACCAATTTTTTCCTCGGCGGCAGTACGAAATGCTTTGGAGATATGCTCCCACTGCTCCTGTATTCCTTCAGGATGAGTTGTGCTCTCAGAGAGCAGGTGTGAGAGTCGAGTTGCGAAATCATTGGCAGTCTGTTGTGATTGAAGCTTTTCGACGTCTAGCTTTCCTTGTGTTTTTTGTTCCTTGGTTTTAGCCACATTTTACCTTCATGTTTTAACGATAATATCCAAATTTCTAAAATTTTGTTTAGTAAACAAAATAATTTTATCACGAATTTGAATGATAGAAAAGTCAACACAAAATAGAATTGAAAAAAAGTGATGCCTTTGCATACTTTTGGAGGAAAACTGCTTTGTATGGTTTTTACTAAACTTTTTCCTCTGAATAAAAAAGTACACTGAGCTAAAAATGTGCATTGTAAAAACAAGAACGCGACATATTAATTCAATAACTTTCAACTTAGGGGAAAAATAATATTGAAATACATTAATTTAACAATTTTCAACTTTGATTTGATTATATTTATTAATTATTTCGAAAATAATATTGAAATAGCTTTATTTTAATGTTGCACCATATTATTTTAAGAATTTTTTGATATTGATTCTAACGCTAAGTTGAAACATTTTTAAATCTATATTGCACAACACTAAATCAATATTGAGACGACATGGATCAATGACGTTAAAATTGCAAAGCATTGAATCAATAAGAAAAATTTTTAAATCAATATGGCAACATTTTAAATCAATCAGCTGAATCGTTCTTTGTTGCAAATTATAACACGTGCTTTTAAAAAATGTCTATTAAATTAAATTTAAAAGACGGTATTTTATTCACCAAAAATGGTGAAATTGTGACAATAATGCAAGATCAAGGTGAAATTGTTAAAGAATTTGCACTAGAAAATATGAATTTCAGTGAAAGCTACCAAAATACTGTGTCCATCGATGAAGCCAATGACGAAGAAGATAGAAAAAAGCTGATTGAATGGCTGAAAGATCATGCATTATCAAAAGTTTTGGTGTACCTTCAAAGCAAGTTTATCTATTATTATTAATATTAAAAAATTCTAATTTTAAATATGTATATATGTATAAGTGTAGATGCGTAGGTAACTCTTGAAAGCCTTCAGTATTTAGACAAGGATGACATAAAGGAGGCTATTCCACCGAGTTTCGCAGCAAGCTCATTGCATGGAGAAAGAAAGAGGTAAGAAGTGCTTTGCAGCCTATCTCAAGCATTTTGAAATGATTTTTTCTTTGAAATTATTTTTAGTTTGGTATTGAATATGAAGAAGATTCCTTAAGGTCGGACTTTAGAAAATGGATGAAAGAAAGCAGTCTTAATAGTCCATCTCCATCGCCATCCCTTCTTCTAGATGTATGCAATGTCCATGACTGTCTTAATAAAGTAATTAAAGCGCAACTTCTTGGTAAAAATTTTAATTTTTTATCTACTATGTTTAGGATTTATCAAGTCTTTTGGATGAAATGGAATCGAACCTATCATAAGCTTTCAATCAGAAGAATTTGTTGATATTACCAAACAACGCTATTTCTCTAAAATGACTCAAACATACGATATCGACCTGAAAAGAATACAATATTGTTATGAACGTCTTTATAGTGGAATGAAATACAAAAAAATATTATTTGCCCACCAACTTACATAGCAGCGCATTTAAGTTATATAAAATAAAAATGTTTCTGTATCAAAATAGCATAGCTTATATTTTATGTCAAGAAGTTTTCATATATAAATTTTGTTCACATTTCCAATCGTATGAAATTGGATCTTTAAAGGAAAGTTTAGAAATAAAAATTTTTTCAGAGTTAAATACTTCGCCTCTACATCTATATCCGCTATGCAATGGTAAAACATATGTCAGACAAAAATATATAGCACAGTTGTTACTTTGTATTTTCATGAAATCTTTAAAATTTTTGTTCTCTCTTGAAAATTATATTGTGTTTATATTTCACAAGAGTTTGGTAAGTGAAGCTCTTTAAATCGAAGAATACGAATAAAAATTGTATATGAATTGTACTGAAGGTTTCGTAAAGTCAGTAAAACCTTAAAGGGGCTAGTAAAGGAGGGGGGAGGTCTACAATTTCGTTATTTAATATTAATATCGTGCGTTTTTAATTTAATAACGTTTTCATTTAATATTAATAATTGGCATTATGAATTTAATATTGCTTCTGTTTTGCATCAACAATGCTCACTATTAATTTAATAATTCTTTCATATTGATTCAATAAGACGACAAATCAATTCCATAAGAATCAAATATTAAATCAATGCCGAAAAATATTAAATATGTTGAATATTGCGCAACATTAAAATAAAGTTGTTCTATATTGAAATAAGAATTTTCGACATTACTAGACTTTCGTTAATGTTTCTTATTGAATCAATATCGTTTTTTTTTATTTTATGTTGTTTTTTCTCTGGGTGTAGTTTTGTAAAGAGGCAAATTGAGTTTCAGAGTGGGAGTTCAAGATGGCGAATTAGAAAGAGAAGCTGCCTACGTCCGTCACCTTGGAATTGCATCATGATCTAGTTCATTAAAAACAAACAAGCCAGTTTGTATCTCGATAGGTTTTTTTGACATTCGGCCGTTTTTCTTTATTTTTTTCTGACACATGAAAATTTTGTTTTTAGTTTGAAAATTTGGTGCATAAAAACACAATTAAAATCAACTTTCTTGTGAAAAAAGTGAACCATTAGAGACCGAAATAATTCTCGCGTGTTATTTGCATTGTTTTTATTGTTAAAAGTGTTATGCCTATATGACACTAATTTATTTTTTCTTTGATTCCAAGCTAGAAAAACAGACGAAATTTTATCGGAACTTCAAAATACAAAAAATATAAGATAAAATACAAGAAAAATACAGAGAAAATAAAGTAGTGTCATATAGGTATTAATGTAAAAATAAAATGTAAAACATAAACAAAAACAAAAACATGTCAAACTCACTAATTTTTGGGGGAATAGTGGTCTCGCTTTTTCATTATAGAAATTGTTTTTGTGTTTTGAAGTTCCGATAAAGTTTCGTCAGTTTTTTTAGCTTGGAATCCAAGCAAAAATAAAGTAGTGTCATATATGCTTAAACGTCAGTTGCGCATGGCTCAACTATATGGTTGGCTCATCTCATCATCTGATACTATTTTTTTTCATTTCACTGGAGTAGGGATTGTCAAAAGAGGATGGCAAACTCAAAATGAAACCAAAACATTGAACACATTTTCTTACAACACACAAAAATTTCAAAGTTTTATGTTTTCATTCCATTCCATACGCCTAATTCCAACACGCACATTTTGACATTCTGAACCAAGGTATGTTGAGAGATGAGCCAATGGGCTATCAAATTACTATTGTGTAAGCTAAATTGAGTTGTATGAACACTGCTCAATTTAAATTGAAATTGCCTCAATTTATTTTTCTGTTTGAACATAGTATAAAAACATTAGGCAATACATCAAATATTCGGTCATCTGCGCAAAGTACATTCACTTGAATTTCAAAATGCAGAGCTACCAAGCAAGCGGGCGAAAGTGGCTATTACTGACGTTATAGACGTAGATGATGCAACGCCTGATAGCAGTGGTTTAAATAAGCCCGAAGCTCATTAAAATGCGAGCAGCTGCTTAGATGTCAATCCTTCGAGCAGTTCTGAGAGCGGTATACCTATACTTGTATCGAAAAATTCAGTTGCTGGTACGAGTACATCACACACACTTGTTCATAGTAAAGTCAAAGAGTTTACACAGCCGAATGTTGATGACTTCATTAACAACAAAATGCATAACCACACATGATGGAGTAAAGTCCAATAAAATTACCGATGCTGTAGCAAATTTTATAATCATTGACAAGAGACCATTTTCTACTGTGGAAGGTAAAGGCTTTACCCAGTTAATGAAAGAAGTTTGTCCGCTATACAAAGTACCATGTCGAGAGACTATAAAATCTAGGATTGATGATAAATACGAGGCAATGAGTAATTTTTTTAAAGCGTATATAAATAATGCTGAAAACTAGCCCATTACCTATGATATTTGGACAGAGACAATGCAGAATAAATCATTTATAGGTGTTACAATACATTTTTTGGATAAGCTTAGATTCCTCAGTGGAACCCTGGGAATTTTTGAACTGACAGAACGCCATACATCTGCATATATAAGAGAAAAGCTAACAGATATTTTCGCAGAATGGAACATTTCTATAGACAAAGTTTCGGCAATCATTACCGATAATGACCACACGGTGATGAAAGTCAATCGTGAAATGTTTGGGGAAAAAAGGAGTATTCCTTGTTTTGCTCACACGATTAATTTAGTCGTAACTAAATATATTGACGAGTCAAGGGACTGCGCCGCTTTGATAAATAAAGTTCGAGAAATTGTAAAGTTCATAAAAAAGAGTGGTAGTGCAAGCGACGATATAAGAAAACGACAAAAGGAGATGGGAATAAAAGAACGCCAAATCAAAAAAAGAAGAATTGTAGAATTACTTTGTCCATTTGAAAAACTAAGAAAAGAAGTTTCTGGAGACAGGTACGTTACGGTGAGCAAAGTCGTTCCATTAGTGAATTGCGTCAATGAAGTCTTTGAAAATATTAAACCAAAAAATACAATAATTTTGAATTTCGAAGAGGAAATTAAAAAGATTTGCTGATTTGGAACATTCTGCAATTCTTGCGATTTCAACTGCTCTAGATCCATATTCAAGTTATGCATTTCAAAATCGCCTTGGCGAAAGCCAAAGTAATTAACTATTTAAATAAATATGTGCGCGAATACAGCGAACCTGTAGCTGATTGCGAAATATCTGATGGATCTGATAATGATGACTCCGAATTTGACATCTGGAAGTATCACAAACAATTGATTCGCAAGAACATGAAACATGACTCACCTTCTGTTTCGAAAAATCCTGGTGAAACTGAAGTTCATATGTACCTTTCGTCTTCTGTTACACCAACAAAAGCAGATGGTATTGAAATTTGGAAGGATATGAAATCCGTGTTCCCAAAACTTGCGAAGATTGCAAGGACATACCCCCCATCGTCGCCACATTTGTGCCAGGTGAACGCCTGTTCTCAGAAGCTGGCGAAATCGTCACTAAGGATAGGAATAGGCTTTTGGGAAGTAGATTGTCAAAGCTTATTTTCCTAAACTCGATCTCAAAACCTTTTATGTAATTAGACAAATAACATTTGTACCTGTGCACCGCAATCATATTGATGAGTGCAATTAATGTTAAAGTTCCTTGAAGGAAATTCCTAAAAATAATAAATAAATAAATGTAAGGCGCGATAACCTCCGAAGAGATCTAAGGCCGAGCTTCTCTTCCAATTTGCGTCGTGCTCCTCTTGATTTTTCCCTACAAATTGGCCGGACGGGACCTACATGTTTTATGCCGACTCCGAACGGCATCTGCAAGGCAGATGAGTTTTCACTGAGAGCTTTTCATGGCAGAAATACAATCGGAGCTCTTGCCAGACACTGCCGAGGGGCGACCCCGCTTAGAAAAATTTTCTTCTAATTGAAAAATCTTATTTCTAAAATTTTGATGTTGCTTTGTCCGGGAGTTGAACCCAGGGCATACGGTGTGATAGGCGGAGCACGCTACCATCACACCACGGTGGCCGCCATTCCTAAAAATACATATGTATATAAAAACGTTCCTATTTTTATTAAGAATGTGTGTGTTGTTTTTAAACTCATTGGCCTGTAAGTATTGATAATTTTACACCGACATTTGCGTTACACTAATGGACTTTTCCATTCAAACCATATTTTCGTGTAGTACGAGCTAGTATGGAAAAGCCCATACTTTCAAAGTTAAAAAGAAACTTCTGGCAATACTTTATATCGGTTGTTTGATTTAAAATGAAAACATCGGAAAAACGTCGATGTTTAGACAGATATTTTTTAACATCGATGTTTTTTTGGCGATGTTGTATCCCTATATGCACATGACCTCGCGCTGTTAGTTAGCGGGAAGTTTCCGCAGACACTATGCGATCTAATGCACACCTAGGAGTAATTTTGGATAGGAAACTATCCTGGAGGGAAAACGCTCAGGAGCGTGTGAGGAAAACAACGGTGGCACTGTACAGCTGTAGGGGAGCTGTTGCAGGAAGATGGGGACTATCGCCTGGTATTACCCTGTGGCTCTACGCTGATGTGGTTAGATCAATCCTTCTATACGGGGCTTTGGTCTGGTGGACGAGCTTAGGTACAAAATCGAACCTACCAGTATTCCTGAAGGTACAAAGAAGTGCTCTAGTCTGCGTGGCGAGCGCTCTACGCACCACCCCTGCGGAGGCGCTGGATACCCTTTTTAATGTGTTACCAATAGATTTAGTGGCCAAGCAATGTGCGGCCTTTTCTGCTCTACGGCTGCGGGAGCTATCTGGCTGGAGAGATAATGTGATTGGCCATGCAGCCATCCTTAAGAATGTGGATTCGCCTTCGTCGGACTATTGCGCTCCGACTGCATTTTTCGATATGAAGTATGAGGTTGTTATCCAGGATAGGGATTATTGGTCGAAGGAGCCGCCGGACCTGAGTGATAGGTCGCAGATTTATACTGACGGCTCCAAACTAGATAACAAGGTGGGCAGCGGGGTCTTTGCACCTCAACTAGGGTGGAACATATCCTTTAGCCTGCGCGATCATTGCAGCGTCTTCGAGGCGGAGGTTGCTGCTATAAATGAGGCCGTTGATCACCTGAGGAACGCTGTTCATGGCTATAACAAAATTTGTATTTACTGACAGTCAGGCTGCACTAAAAGCTCATGGATCGGTCACATGTAAGTACAGGACAGTGGAGAAGTGCCGCAATCTCTTAACGAGATCGCCGAGCAAACTTCCCTCAGTCTGGTATGGGTGCCTAGACACTCGGAAATACCGGGCAATGAGATGGCTGACGAACTTGCAAGAGGGGGCACATCCGTTTCGCTTTCGTCGTCCTGGAAGGGATTGAGCATGCCGCTCGCTACCTGTAAGCTCACTTTGAAAGGAATTTTCCTTAGGCAAGCGGGTGTGAGATGGAGGAATCTCGTATCCTGCTACCACACTAAGCTCGTGTGGCCTGAATGGGACGCGATACGTACAAGAAGTCTCCCTCCTTTTAGAAGGGGGGGGGGGGGGGGGGGGGGGGACATATCCCTGGTGGTTGGACTTATAACCCGCCACATATCAATCGGGAAGCATGCACAACGGCTGGGTGCCGTATAATGATTACTGCAGGAGCTGCAAAGACCAAGAGGAGATAGAAACAGTCAACATTTTCTGTACGACTGTCCTGCGCTTTGGCGCAAGAGGAAGGAAGCTCTGGGATCTCCCTTCTTTAACGATCTTTGTGATCTGGCTAAGTTGGAACCCTAGAAGTTCCTGGCATTTTCTGAATCGACATGTTGGTTTGTGTAGGGCAGAGATCCACGTGGTATCACAATGGGCCCTTTTGGGCCTAAGTGCACTGGTGCTCGCACCGTTGGCCACTCTAACCTAACCTAAATACTTGGCCATAAGGCGGCTAGCCAGGTCTCAAGCCTGACGTATAAGGCCCAATCGTTGTTTGTGAACTTCAGTATTTCTCACAATACTTTCTTCTAAGCCTTTTTTGCGCTATTCAGCAGACTGTTAGCGAGTTCCAATCTAATTGCAGATTTTATTTGAAAATTCAAATCCCCGGATTCTAATCCGCTTCTGTTATGGTTCAAAAGTCGTTTACATTTAGCATAACATGGCTTAGTTAATAAGAGTACTAGTTAGCTCTATCATTGTGGGGTTCTTACATGCAATCAGTCACATCAGTGTTCCTTGTTGATCCAGCTCATCATCTTGTTATGTTAGGGTCTACTTAGAACTATGAGTGATTGTTTTCTAGAATTTTTCCCCAAAAACATCGTTCCGAGTTTACTTATACTTTTTTATTATATCTTTTTACAGGATCATAATTTGGTGCAATCAACCTACACATTTAAAAGGAAAAAGTTCACACAAACCTATCGAAATCGTGACAAACTGGAAGACGTAATTGTGCTGCGTACAAACGCTGCATCCAACGATTGGGCAACAGCTAAAGACTTTGAACGCATCAAAAGCGCGGAGGGGCAAGTCGACCTCTTCAGTCGATCACGACGTGCGCGTAAGTTGAGTTTGGCCAAAAGTCTGAATCGTGATGCGATTTTGAGTGATGCAACCGACGCATCCGCTAATACACAAATAAACAAACATTTAATCAGCAAAATACCGAATAATTTGACAATAATCAATAATAATGTGGGCTCAGCGAGCTCGCTATTAATGGGTGGTGCGACAAATTCAAATTCATCAATGACAACGTCCGCGACTTCATTTGATGAAAAATTAAGTTTAGGTGCAATTCCAATAGGTAATAATGATATCACTGATACTATCGAAAGTTCTGCTGCAGCGGCAGCGTCGACTGCAGTTGCATCGCGCACATCAAACACGCGCATCGTATTCAATAAGGCAATAGAAGCCATACAAGCTACTGGTCACTGCCGTGGTTTCTTCAAGCGTATAATAACCACCGAGCCAGATTCGCAAACAGCTACGTTATCAAAACCAAATTTTGGTGTTTATTGCATTAGATGGCGGCGTAGTGGACAAAAAGAGGAAAACGAATCGAAATTTCTTATAAACAGCTTAGAGATTGAAGAACCACCAATAAATATTTATTGCACCATTGAGGAGAAAATGTTTGTTAAAATGCCCATGACATATAAAGTTGTATTGCGTAATCCCACCCCAAATGTACTACATTTGGTAGCTACTCTCAGCATAAGCATAGCGGATAATTTTATTTGCTCTGGGCATAAGCAAGTGAGTTAAAAAAACCCTAATACGCTTTAAACATATATGTGACCCGGTCTATGAAAAGGTGGCTTATGACTCAAAAAAAAATTACTACTACGAAGAAACTGAAGAAATGCATCGTTTATCTTTAACAGCTGTTTCTCGCAATTTCCTTTTTGAGTCATAAGCCACCTTTTCATATACCGGGCCACATATACATAAAAAATAAGTCTATGTTATACTTTCAGCTCGACATTTCGATATATGCCTATAGCGAAAAAGAGCTTGTCTATAATCTCTATCCACTATGTGTGGGCTGGGTGAATTTACCTGAGCTAACATTGGAATACAATGCAAAAGCTGATGCAAGCAAAAATGATGCGCATAATAATATACTCAGCGAATTGGTGCAACGCTCCATACCGAAGAAGGTTTTTGTATTGGTAAGTATATTACAGCACGATTTGTTATACTCAGCTGAGCAGAGCTCACAGAGTATATTAATTTTGTTCGCATAACGGTAATCTGTAACGGCAGATAGATATGTAGATATGGACTTCTATACATCAAAATGATCTGGGCGAAAAAAGAAATTAATTTAGCCATGTCCGTCCGTCCGTCCGTAAACACGATAACTTGAGTAAATTTTTACATATCTTAATGAAATTTGGTATGTAGGTTCCTGGGCACTCATCTCAGATCGCTATTTAAAATGAACGAAATCGGACTATAACCACGCCCAGTTTTTCGATATCGGAAATTTCGAAAAACCGAATAAGTGCGATAATTCATTACCAAAGACGGATAAAGAGATGAAAATTGGTAGGTGGGTTGACCTTATAACGCAGAATGGAAAATTAGTAAAATTTTGAACAATGGGCGTGGTACCGCCCACTTTTAAAAGGAGGTAATTTAAGAGTTTTGCAAGCTGTAATTTGGCAGTCGTTGAAGATATCATGATGAAATTTGGCAGGGACGATGCTCCTGTTACTATATGTGTGCAGAATAAAAATTAACAAAATCGGATGACGAACACGCCCACTTTAAAAAAAAATGTAAGTCAAATTTTAACAAAAAATTGAATATCTTTACAGTATATAAGTAAATTATGTCAACATTCGACTCCGGTAATGATATGGTGCAACAAAATACAGAAATAAAAGAAAATTTCAAAAGGGGCGTGGCTCCGCCACTTTTCAATTAATTTGTCTAGAATACTTTTAATACCAAAAGTCGAACTCACCTTATCTTGGTATTAAAAAGGAGCGAAATCCGACTATGACCACGCCCACTTTTTCGATATCGAAAAATTTTAAAAATGCCATACTTCTATACCAAATACGAAAAAAGGGATGAAACATGGTAATTGGATTGGTTTTTTGGCGCAAAATATAACTTTAGAAAAAACGTTGTAAAATGGTTGTGACACGTACCATATTAAGTAGAGGAAAATGAAAAAGTTCTGCAGGGCGAAATCAAAAGCCCTTGGAATCACTGTTCGTGATGTTACACACATATAAAAATAACAACTAAGGGGAACTCCCTTTTAAAATACTCGTTAATAATAGTATGTAATGTTCGGTTACACCCGAACTTAGACACCTTTACTTATTTGTTTGTTAATGACAATGGCAAAGTTTTAATCACTATGATTTGCGGGCATGGATCGCGAACGTCTGGACAGTTTTAAAAGAAGATATCTCCGATTGTCTGGCTGTGGCCGTATAAATATATACAAATGAAATATAATTAGCCCTTAAAATATTTATTGATTAACTCTTTAGGAAAAAATTTACCGCTTTATTTTCTTTTTTCTTTACATTTTAGCCACCATTAAAGCAGCAGCTTAAGTAAACATTGGATTGCATTATGTTTTTCGCCTAAAGTGGACTATTAATTAAATACTTAGGATCAATAAAGTTTCATAGAATGACAGAAGTAAGCAAATTGAATAAGTGATAACAAACAAAGATTAAACGTGTATAATAGACATTAAAGGAATAATGTTTTTCCAAAAACTTTGTATAAAAATATACATATAGAAATAAATTGAAGTTTAATTGAATAATTCTAAAACAATTTTAGATGTAATGCCTCTTCTAATGTTCAAAATTAAATATTACACACACACACAGAAAGGTAAATCATAAACGTGCATACGAAATATATGCTCTTTCTAGTAGACATTCTATTGTAAAATAATTAACTCTATGATATTTTACATTATTACATAGTGTTATATTTTGTTATAAATAATTGTAACATTTTGTTTGGTTTTATTCACTCTTTACTTTTTATGTGAAGGGGTAATATACATCATAGATATACATATATATACTGCGTAAAGTGTGCTAATTTAATTAATACATTAATTAATTGTAGTAGTTTTAAAAGAGAATATGGTATACCGTTCTTCGCATAGTTCATAGTTTACAAGTTTTTTGTGTAAATTTACAAATAATTTCAAACATGTAAGTATCTGTGTTAAATCCAAATTCACATCTAATTAAAAATAATAATAAATAAATAGAAGTGTTGTAGTTTTACTGCACTTGGTTGGATACTTGACTGATTGACCTAATTATTTAGTTGATTCATACATGTATGCACGTATATATACAGTAACAAATTTAGTCAATTCCGCTTATTTCCAACCTTCTGCAAACGTTCGAATCGCTAAATTGTCGAATAAACAACTCCAACACTCAATAAGCAAAATGGTCTTAATTAGACTACAATAACACTTATACTTCACAACCAATTGCGTGTTTAAATCAAACTGCTTGCTCATGCCTCAGCTGGTGCTGCTTTTATACTCTTCGGTTTCCTCGTTCGCATACTTTTAGGCGTTTCTTCTTCTAGAATTTACTACTTGTTTATCAGCTATACACTCACCAGCTATAAACTACAGATGCACGTTTATAGCTTCTCATATGCGCGTGTATATGTGAGTGACATCTCCACCGATGATTGCATACTGTTGGGAGCATCTCAAATATATGCATGTGTATGTGTGAGAACTACTTTGCTGATGATTGCATACTTTTGTGAGCATCTCTACGCTGCTGTATGTACATATGTGTACACATAATGATTGATTTGTTTATGTAGATCCAACGACTGCTTAGTATCGGCTTAGAGATGATAGTATCCCTTAGTGTTGCTAATATTCGTCACAATACGTATTTATATAAGTATATTGAAATATACTGAATGTGTGTAATATAAATTTAATCCTAGAATCTCATATGCACTAATTATTTCGTATCACTTGCTGCTTGAGGCGAATTTAAAAACGCCTCTTCTTTGGCTGCGATTTTCGCTCTGGAAAATGAGAAATACATTTATTCAAATAAAGTGCTAAAAAAAAGTATTCATTCATTCAGTAACACAGCATTACGTCAAACCGCTCTTTTTTCAAGTCAAATTGTAAACCATAGATTGAAGGAAATATATTTAAACGGAGCATCTAGCTTTTAGATAATCACAGAATAATTACCCACAGGCTGCCCTCCTTAGTGTAGGCATCTTGTTCTTGTTGTTGTACCGATAAGGTTACCCCCGAAGGCTTTGGGGAGCGTTATCGATGTGATGGTCCTTTGCCGGATACAGATCCGGTACGCTCCGGTAACTCAGCACCATTAAGGTGCTAGCCCGACCATCTCGGGAACGATTTATGTGGCCACATTAAACCTTCAGGCCATCCCTCCCTCCCCACCTCCAAGTTCCAGGAGGAGCAGGAGTAAGAACTTTGTTTTTGGTGTGTTTTGGCTTAGCCGTCTATGAGGTTGAGCGGTTTAGGACTGGCATCTAAGCCGTTTAGATTCAGAGGAATAGCAAAGCCGCGATTGGTGGAGCAATGAGCTGAGTCTTCTTATAATACAAGGAAAAGAAATATTTAAGCTGGCAAGGGCCGCGAAAAGCAAAGCATGCCGGGACGGATATAGGGATCTGTTGAGGATCTACGAGCGTGAAATATTCAAGGCGAAGGGAGACTAATGAAACATTGGGCATCGAGTGATCCAGCGAAACAGCGCGGTTGAAGAAAATCCTATCAAGGGGAAACAGTCCAGGGACTAATAAAGAAAGAGAACTTGAGTAGTGTGGAGTCCCTTGAGGTGCTTTTCGATACACATTTCCCATCGGGACATGATTCAGAGAAGCCAGCATACAGCTCTTGCACTTCGGACATGGAGCGGGTAGTGCCTGCCGGGCTTGGTGATCGATACCGAGATCGAATGGGCGGTGAAGACTTTCCCATCCATGCTAAAAACTTCAAGCAGAGCGGTCTTGGAATGGCTGGAAAATAATATTCGATGGGTGCATACGGCTGAATCACGTACCGCTCTCTTGGAGATCTGCTCCTGTAGCTTTCCTACCAAAGACTACAGGCCCATTGATGACAATTTGTGATGGGTCGCACTTATTGGATGGGGCGAAGCATTGCTACAACAACAACAACAACAACTACAGGCCCTTTAGCATATCATCATTTCTGCCCAAAACCTTTGAGCGACTGATAGATGTGCTCTCAACAACACAACACTCGTACACCAAAGACGAGGCACTGCACTGCATAGAGTGGCAATAAACATAAGACGATGGCTTGGAATATAAGGAGTATGCCTTAAACTTACGACTTACGCAGATGACGTTACAATTGTCACAAGTGGAAAGTGCCTTCCAAACATTAGCTCATTGATGGGTCGGACGCTTCGGGATATACATACCTGCGAAGAAAGCTTGCACAAAATATCTGTGAATCATTATAGACAGTAAGTTGGTATGGAGGGGAGAGTGAATAATCTCTAGACGGCACTTTATGTAAAATAATGCTGGGGTGTACATGGGGTTTATCGCCCTCACATCTGCTTTTTAACTAAAACGCTTTTCATGACAGGAATACACTTCGAGTGCTTGCAAAATTACTGCCGAGGGGCGACCCCCCTTAGAAAAACTTTTATCTAATTGGAAAACCCTGTTTCTTAAATTTTTAAGTTGCTTTGCACAGAGCGTGAACCCAGGATCTTTGGTATGGTAGGCGTAGCACAGTACTACCATACCACGGCGGCCGCCACGTTACTTTTGGCGGGCATAAATTTCCAACCATGGAGGTCTTAGTCTATCTAGGTGGCAGCATTACCAACGAAAATAATATCAGACCAGAACGAAGAATGAGTATAACAAGTGCTACTTTCTTCTGTCTTCTTTCGGCGAACACGCTCTATAAGTCTCTCATCATGCTTGTCCTGATGTATGGTTTGGTGGAGCAAACACTTATATAATAGCATATTGAAATACACTGTAAGTGTGACATGAAATTAGTTAACTCACCAATAAACGATTACCAAACAACATTTTTGCTTTGTCCTCCTCCTGTGGCGATGAACGTTCACCAGCCGACGTTCCCGGTTGTCGTCTATGTATTTGCAACTTTTGCTTTATTGCTTGTGATAATATTACACGTCGACTTACAGATTTCATAGCCAGCAATAAATCTAACCAAGTCCATGTAACATTATGATATTCAAGTGTCGGTATGACTAATGAGAAATCTGTTATATCCTCCAAATTTTTCTCTTTATTTCCTTTATAACTCACACGTACAGGCACTTCTGGTATTTTTATATAAATAAATAATTTATTTTTTTCAGCACGCTCTTTCATCTTTTCAACGTCATCTTTTTCAATTTTCACATAAAATTCAGAATCTTTAGAACCTTTCTTTGTTTTCGATGGTTTCTTTACAGATTTTGTTTGCGCTGCAGACGATGAACTCGAACCAGATGAATTCTCTTCAATATCATCGACAGCTTCCGTTTCGGAAGCATCACGATCAGGAAAACAAAATTTCAACATTGTGCTATAAAATTTTTTTGTGATTGCAATTGTGATTGGCGCAACATTAATTTCGAAATGTTCTTTAACAGATATACCACCGACAGGGGGTTTCTCACGACAAAAAACACGCAGCACACGTTTATGCGTATCGATTGGCATATCCTTTTGTATTTCGGTTGGCATAAGCACTTCGCGATAAATTTCGCGCGGTATCAAATTGCTCATACGTATATTGCCCAATTCCAGTAAATGTTCAACCGAATCATCACTTTTTGATTTTTTCGTATATAAAAAGCCACTGAGTACCAAGTCAGATATGCCAATTTGGCCGTCAGTTTCCGTTAAACGCCATTGGGCACGTTTAAAGCATATTTCATTTGCACGGACAATGGTTAGGGATTTGTCGGAACGCACCTAACGGAATAAATAGAAAAAAATATAATTTTAAATATTTCATAAACATAGCGATGAATCCAAAGAAGAAGGAGACTGTGAAAATGATGTCACCGTTCAAAATGATGGGCAACAAGCTTCTCAGGGACTCCTGTAACTCCTTTTAGTGGGTAAGACAGCTTCGATACTGAGGAGTCGCAGGTTTGCGGTTGTTGTTGTTGTTGTAGCGATAAGGTTTCTCCACGAAGGCCCTGTGGAGTGTTATCCATGTGATGGTCCTTTGCCGGATACAGAGCCGGTAGGCCCAGGTAACACAGCACCATTAAGGTGCTAGCCCGACCATCTCGCGAACGATTTATATGGCCACATTAAACCTGAGGCCATCCCTCCCTCCCCACCCCAGGTTCCATGAGGAGCTTGGTGTCGCCTGTTAGTGAAACAGGATTCGCGGCGGATAGGTGAGGTTGACAATTGGATTTGGATAAGCTATATATTGCGCTGGCAACCTGAAAGGGTTGCGCTACACAGCCCCTTGAATCTGTTCTTTTAGTCGCCTCTTACGACAGCCCCTTGAATCTGTTATTTAGTCGCCTCTTACGACAGGCATACTACCGCGGGTATATTCTGACCTCCTAACCCGCTGGGGGAGCAGGTTTGCGGTGATATAAGGGAGCAGGATGGCTTCAAGTGTCTTATCTACAGGCTATAGGAGAGAATCGGACGATATGAGTGTCTACGTTAGCTGAATTCCCAGGCTTTAGTAGCGGCACTACCCTCACCATTTTTCATTTTTTCAGGGATGACGAAAGTAGGCAGAAACATATTGAAGACGAGCGCCAGGTATTTTGATCCCCCATAGCCCAGGTTTATAAGCATCGGTATGGCAATTCCACCCAAGCCTACTGATTTAGCTGGTTTAGCGAGTTTGATGGCTTCTTTAACCTTTTTAGCGGTGATGGTAACAGGAGACGCGCTGTGTTTATGCTTATGTGTGCGTGGCCTCTCGTCTGGATATGTCGCACGAGGAATGCATTACGTATTGCAGACAGAAAGCGATCGTGCATTTATTCCCATCCGATAGCACTTTATCGCCTAAGGCGATGGGTATTTTATAATTTTGCTTAATTTTAATATAGTTTGAGTGGTACTTTCCGGTTGACCATAGATAAGCTACACCGGCAGAGAGGTAATACTGCTTTGGATGTTCCTCCTCCCACTTAGCTCGCTTGAGCTTGTCCACAAGCTGTCTGATGCGCAGGTTTATGCCCCTGATTTGTAGGTCGCCAGTACCTTTCTGTCCTACAAGGTCACTCTCCCACGCTAAAGTTGCAGACGTCTTTGAAAATGTTGGCCTGATTTTCGGGATTCTTCCAGCGGGAATAAAACGAGGCTACGTAGATTCAATGAACTTGCGATAATGCGATTTTCACCAGTCAGAAGATCTGTTGACAGATTCAGCCTACTGTAAACTTTTAGAAAAGTACCGACTCATTGCGGTGTCTAAAATGTGTCGGCCAGTGTAATGAACGGTTTAGTTCTCATCATCTCCTGCGAGATGCAGTCTCTCTAACCTAAGCTAAATATTTGCATTTTTTACTTACATTTGAAATTTTGCTTAGCTGTGACAGTTGAGTTTCCTTATAGCACAGTAGCATCATATCCAATTCCTCACTCAATGTATTCAATTCTTCTTTACTTTCGCGTATTTGCAATTGCACCCGTTCAAATTCCTGCCTCAACTCCAAAGTATCACCCTCCTCAGCACGATCTTTACCAATTAAATGTATATCCTTTTCCAACGATCGTATCTTCATTAATAGACTACGTATCATTGTTTGTTTCTGCTGAATCGGCCGCTTTTGATCCTCTGTGGAGTGTAGTTGTAATTGAAAACGCATTCGAGCCAACTTCTCTAAAGCTTGCTTGCGTTGTGGCTCAACGTAAAGTAGCAAGTTGTTGACAATATCTAAAATCATAGCATATTGTAGTGAATTTGTACAAACATCTAGATCATGATGCATCAAAGTAAATGCATCTACAGGATCGTCCTGTTTTTCCCATGGCGATAGCGTTTCTTCCGATGGTGGCGGCGGCACTTCCGTTATTGTATTTGGATCGATTGTATCGCCATAACTAACGTAAAAGAATTCACATTTACAACGTGAAACAATACGTTGTAGTTGCACAGGTTGTGTTTCGCCTGGATTCTCATTGGATAAGGCGCCAACCGTTTCGGAGACAACACCTCCCACACTACGGCCGCTACCCACAAGATGTGGAATGTCTGGTAAATCATGAATCACAGTATCGTCTTTGTCCTGAAATATAGACATTGTTTTATAGGGGAATATAGCACAATTATTTTGAGACATAAGCAAGAAGTAAATTTCATTTTTTTTATACTCAGCGTGCTTTGATTGGATAAGGGTTGGCTGTACAGGTATAAAGGAATGGAGATAGATATAGAATTCCCTATATCAAAATCATCAGTATCGGAAAAAAAATTGATTGAGTCATGTCCGTCCGTCCGTTAACACGATAACTTCAGTAAATATTGAATATCTTCACCAAATTTGGTACACGAGCTTATCTGGACCGAGAATAGATTGGTATTGAAAGTGAGCGAAATCGGATGATAACCACGCCCACTTCTTATATATATAACATTTTGGAAAACACAAAAAATCTGATTATTTAGTAAATAATATACCTATAATGTTGAAATTTGACGTGTGGACTGATATTGAGACTTTTGATACAAATTTAAAAAAAATTATTAAATGGGCGTGGCACCGCCCACTTGTGATAAAATCAATTTTACAAGTATTATTAATCATAAACCAAAAATCGTTAAACCTATCGTAACAAAATTCGGCAGAGGTTGCCTTTACTATAAGGAATGCTTTGAAGAAAAATCAACGAAATCGGTTAAGGACCACGCCCACTTTTATATAAAAGATTTTTAAAAGGGTCGTGGACGAATAAAATAAGCTATATCTTTGCAAAAAAGAACTTTATATCAATGTTATTTCCCCTCCCAAGTGGATTTATAACAATAGGAAAAACTTCAAATTTAAAAAAATGGGCGTGGCACCGCCCCTTTTATGACTAAGCAATTTTCTATGTTCCGGGAGCCATAACTCGAAGAAAAATTAAGGGATCGTAATAAAATTGGGTACACAAATTTTCTATATAGCGGGAAATGTTTCTAGTAAAAATGGACGGGATCGGTTAGACCACGGCAACTTAGATATAAAACAAGTTTAAAAGGGTCGTAGACTAGAATAATAAGCTATAACTTAGCAAAAAATAGTTTTCAATCAATGATATTTCACTTATCAAGTTTTATTGTAAGAGGAAATGGGGAGACATTTTTTTAACCGGGCGGTGCCACGTGTTATGTAGAAAAGTAATATATCTGAAATGAAATGTACAATTGAAGCTCACGCTGAGTATATAATGTTCGGTTACACCCGAACTTAGACACCTTTACTTGTTTAAATTAGCCTCAAAAACATAATCATGAGTTTTCAAAGTTCGAAATGGAAATCTTCGTAATCATCATCATCATTAATTAGCGCTTAACCGCGATTTTGACCGTTTCATAACAAGTCACGTCAGCTATCCCTATTACGCGATAACTGGCGCCAATTCAGAGCAACAAGGGAGGTCAAGTCTTCCTTCACCTGCCTCTCTCAACTCTCCTGCGTCCAATCCGCGATGTCGATTGAAATACTTCCTTGACCGGAACGTCTATGTTCATTCATTCGCAAAACATGACCTAGTCAGCGAAGACATCGTGCTTATATTCGCTGCATTATCTCCATATATGCATAAAGCTCATACAACTCATCATTATACATACCTCCTTCGACACTCGCCGTCGGCATCACGGACGGTGGCATAAATCTTCCAGAGAACGTTTCTCTCCAACACTTTAAGAGGCATCTCCACACCGTCCACGATTCCGAGCCATACATCAGGACAGGTATGATGAGTGACTTGTAGAGCGTTGTTCTCGTTCGTCGAGAGTGGACTTTAGTTTTCAATTGCCTCCCGAGTTCAAAGCAGTACTTGTTGGCAAGGGTTATTCTCCGCTTGATTTCTAAGTTGGCATTGTTTCCCTAGTTATTGCTGGTTCCTAACAAAGTCATTCACATTGTCGAATTAATATTCGTCAAGAGTAACGGGGCTTCCAGGAAGCAAATGCGCCGACTCTCTCTTGGATGACAACAATACTTCGTCTTTTCTTTATTTACCGCAATACCCACTTTTTTGGCTCTTCATTTAATTCAGATAAGGCGGAACTCATGGCGCGTTTGTTAAGGCCAATAATATCAATATCATCAGCATACGTCAGTAGTTGTACGCTCTTATAACAGATTGTGCCATCATGGTTTAGTTCTGCTACGAGAATCATCTTCTCCAGCATTAGGTTAAGAAAATCTTACGAAATGCGATCGCCTAAAGCCTCGTTTGGTTTCAAATAATTCGAAGATGTTACTTTTTAATCCCAACGTCATTTGGCAGAGCTTTAATAACTTTAAGGGGAATTTAAATTCAGGTACAGCAGTATACAAACAACTTTTAGCGCTGTCAATGTCTGATTTGCCGTCGACAAAAAGATTGTTAGTGTCGATTCTTTTTCGTGAGTCTTCTCCAGGATCTGGTGCATCGTGAAGAGTTGATGGCAGATTTACCAGGGCTGAAGCCGCACTGATAAGGTCAATCGTTCGTTAACTTTTTGCTCCAGTCTTTCGAACTTTGTAATAGTATAATTTTTATACTCAGCTGAGCAAAGAATTGAGTAAATTTTGAGGTATCTTGATGAAATTTGGTATGTAGGTTCCTGGGCACTCATCTCAGATCGTTATTTAAAATCGGACTATAACACGCCCACTTTTTCGATATCGAAAATTTCTAAAAACTGAAAAAGGGCGATAATTCATTACCAAAGACGATAAAGCGATGAAACTTGGTAGGTGGGTTGACCTTATGACGCAGAATAGAAAATTAGTAAAATTTTGGACAATGGGCGTGGCACCGCCCACTTTTAAAAGAAGGTAATTTAAAAGTTATGCAAGCTGTAATTTGGCAGTCGTTGAAGATATTATCATGAAATTTCGCAGGACCTTTACTCCTATTACTATATGTGTGCCAAATAAAAATTAGCAAAATCGGATGACGAACACGCCCGCTTAAGAAATACAATTTTTTGAGTCAAATTTTAACAAAAAATTGAATATCTTTACAGTATATAAGTAAATTATGTCAAAATCCAACTCCCAGTAATGATATGGTGCAACAAAATACAAAAATATACGAAAATTTCAAAATGGGCGTGGCTCCGCCTTTTTTCATTTGATTTGTCTAGAATACTTTTAATGCCATAAGTCGAACAAAAATTTACCAATCCTTGTGAAATTTGGAAGGGGCATAGATACTATGACGATAACTGTTTTCTGTGAAAATGAGCGAAATCGGTTGAAGCGACGCCTAGTTTTTATACACAGCGACCGTCTGTCCTTCCGCTTGGTCCTTAGAAAAAACTTTGTGAAATGAGTGTGACACCTACCATATTAAGTAGAAGGAAATGAAAAGGTTTTGCAGGGCGAAATCAAAAACCCTTGGAATCATGGCAGGAATACTATTACATAAATATATAAATAAATTAGCGGTACCTGACAGATGATGTTCTGGGTCACCCTGGTCCACATTTTGGTCGATATCTTGAAAACGCCTTCACATATACAACTAAGGGCCACTCCCTTTTAAATAATCATTAACACTTTCATTTGATACCCATATCGTACAAACGCATTCTAGGGTCACCCCTGGTCCACCTTTATGGCGATATCTCGAAAAGGCATCCACCTATAGAACTAAGACCCACCTCCTTTTAAAATACTCATTAACACCTCCCATTTGATACCCATGTCATACAAACACATTTCAGGGTTACCCTAGGTTCATTTTCATACATTGTGATGTTCCCTTATTTTGTCTCCAAAGCTCTCAGCTGAGTATGTAATGTTCGGTTACACCCGAACTTAGCCTTCCTTACTTGTTTTATTTACTGGCTTTAAAAAAGTAAAAGTATGGGAATAAATTATCCTCATCCCTTATTTCAATTCCATTCACTTTATCAAGTCTATGATTACATAAATCTTACAGACTAGCAATTCTAAATTAATGTTTGCAAAGAAATATATTCCAATATATTTTGACGAATATTAGTGACACTAAGTGATACTCACATCACTAATCTGATACTGAGTAAATAAAGCCACAACAACAATAAAGCAAGCAGTCACTTGTATCTACATAAACGAATCAATCATTATGTCTACACATATATACGTACACGCAGCGGAGAGAAAAAAACGCACAAACACATCCATATATCTTATCTGAGATGCCCACAAAAGTATGCAATAATTTGTGCAAGTATCACTCACAAATATACGCGCATGGGCTATGAGAGAAGCTATAAAATGGTGCATCTGTAGTTATAGCTGAGAAATTTATAGCTGCTAACTAGTAAATTCTAGAAATAGAAGCGCCTAGAAATATGTCAACGAGGAAATCAAACAGTATAAAAGCAGCAACAGTTGAGGCACGACAAGTCAGTTTGATTTAAGCAAGCTATCAGGTGCGAAGTATAAGTGTTATTTTGAAGTAGTCTAATAAAGACCATTTTGCATTATTGAATAGTGGAGTTATTTATTCAACAGTTTAGTGATTCGAACGTTAGTAGAAGGTTGCAAGTAAGAGGTATTTCAGTAAATTCGTTACAATTGGTGTCAGAAGTGGTATAATTGTAACGAATTTAATGAAGTTCCTCTTATTTGCAACGTTCTAATAACGTTCGAATCACTAAACTGTTGAATAAATAACTCCACTATTCAATACTGCAAAATGGCCTTTATTCAAGTACTTCACAATACTACTACTTCTCGACAGATAGCGTGCTTAAATCAAACTGATTGCTGATTCTCAGCTTTACCTCCTTTTATACTCTGTAATGTCTCGTTCGCATACTTCTAGGCGCTTCTATTTCTAGAATTTACTCGTTCACCAGCTATAAATTTCCAACTATAACTACAGATGCGCATGTATATGTGAGTGATACTTGCACAAATTATTGCATACTTTTGTGAGCATCGCAGATAAGATATATGCATGTGTTTGTGCGTTTTCTCTCCGTTGCGTGTACGTACATATGTGTAGACATAATGATTGATTCGTTTATGTAGATACAAATGACTGCTTGCTTTATTTTTGTTGTGGCTTTATTTACTTAGTATCAGATTAGTGATGTGAGTATCACTTAGGGCCGATTTCACCAACTCGAGTTAGGCTAAAACTTAGTTGCAACTTAAGTTAGCCCAGATTTGTTGCTAAGTTTTTTTTCGGTTTCACCAACTTAGCTACTAAACCCATTTGACATACAAAACCCCTATCAGCTGTTTTATTCATAGTAGTATTTTTAGCTACGTTTTAATCACACGCCACCCAGTAAATACATACAATAGCGGGGTTGCTATATTTGCATAATGAAATAAGTATCAATACTGCCATTTAATTCGACTCAAAAATTGTACTGCAGCAACACTGTTGAAAGTCGACACTAAGCCAGCTGGCAGGTAGGCTAATTTGCGACTTATCTAAGCATTGGTGGTGAAACAGAGAAATTAAAAAATATGACTTAACTAAGTTAAGTCGAGTTGGTGAAACCGGGCCTTAGTGTCAGTAATATTCGTCACAATATGAAGATTAAGTATAATATTGTAACGAATTCACTTGCAAATCCTCTTATTTGCAATCCTCTGCTAAGTTCGAATCACTAAACTGTTGAATAAATAACTCCAATATTGAATGATGGAAAAATGGCCTTTATTAAGTACTTCACAATAACACTCAAACTGTGCAACAAATAGCTTAATAACGAAACTGATATCTTAAAGGAAACTGACTTTCAAAATAATAGTGCTATTGCTCGCTAGATATCGTCTTACTCGTAACTGCTTGACAATTCAAATCAAACTGAATTACTTCTTACTCGCCTGCACTGCTTTTATAGTTTACGCTGCATACTTCTAGGCTCTTCGATTTCCAGAAGTTACTAGTTGTTTCGGCTACAAAATCGCCAGCCACAACTACGTGCACAAATTATTGCTCTCTCTTGTGACAACTCAGATAAGATATATGCATGTATTTGTGCATTGCCGCTCAGATGTTCGTATACGTACATATGTGTAGACGCAATTATTTATTCGTTTATGTAGATACATAATGATGAATTATTGATGTGCATTCACGTCACTGGTTAGCATCGCTTAGGGACGATAGCATCGCTCAGTGCTGCTAACATTCGTTACACTGCCCTCCACCTAAGTCTGATCGTCCCGATCAGACAAATCTCTCGATCTAAACGCCGCTAGCATCTCCAAATGAACCACCTTTCTATTTCGTGGTTTCCCAATGGTTTGTATGCGGTAGATGGAATTACTGATCTTCTTCACAACCTTGTACGGGCCTTCCCAAATGCACCGAATTTTGGCTGGAACACCTTTCCGCCGGAGAGGGTTGTTTAACAGTACCAAATCTCCCTCCAAGAACCCTTCCGAATTATTGTTCTCATTGTACCTGCGTTTGATCTTACTACTCATTATCCTTAGTCGTTTCCTCACACTCTGTTGTTTGATCAATGAACTACTTCGCAGAGCTTGCGCTTGACGGATTGGCTTGACAGTATCGTTCCGCCGTTTCCCAACAGAAGTGCGCGATGGCTTGAAACCACCCTTGCATGCTTCCTGCAAAATTCTTGCAGTCGTTTTAGTGCGTCCATTAGGGTTTGTCAATGCCGGTGTTTTTGTCGCAGGTACTTTTGATTTCGCTTTGTTTGGCCCATTCGTTTCATCAACCTTTACCTTTGACTTTCGTGGCCTTTGTCGACTTTCCTCCACCAGTACTCGATTACTGCTGAAACCTTTTTCCAAACTGAAGTTAATTGGCACATCCTGGTTCTTATAAAGCATCACCCTTTTCTGCATATCGATCTTGATGTCATGGTCAACCAAGAAGTCCACTCCCAATATGACTTCATCAACGATCTTCGCCACAACGAATTTGTGTAAAACCATGACCTTCCCAATCAGTACTTCACATATCACTTCTCCCTGGACTTGGTTATACTCGCCTGTGACCGTACGCAACCTTGCTCCAGGTAACGGTTTAACTCTCCTGTTGACTAATTCAGATCGAATCAAGGAATGAGATGCCCCCGTATCTACAGTCAGTACACGCTCTTTACCATCCACATTCCCTCTGACGGTAAGACTGCTTGATTTCCTTCCAATTTGCGACACAGATATCACAGGACATTCAATAGCCGGGGCAAGTTTTCGTTCTTTACATTCGACACGCTCTTGCTCATTTCCGCCAGCTTTGCGTTTACGGCCACCCACATTGTTGGAACTATTAGCACCAAGATCGCAATGACGTGCAATGTGACCTGGGTTGCCGCACTTGAAACATTTAATAACTCCGGCATTCTTCTGTTGAGATCCCTTCAGTGCTTCCAAAATTGGGTCTACCCACTCTGGCCTTTCTACTTCCACACGGCGTGCTTTGAAAACTGGCTTACACAGAAGCGACGCTGTTTCCTGAATCAGAGCTTGTGACACCGTTTCTGCGAATGTTGGCTTTGGGTTTGCGTATGTAGCCCGCTTCGTTTCCACATCTCGTATGCCATTTATGAAACTCTGGATTTTTACCCTTTCAGTGTATTCCACGGGTGCGTCTGCATTTGCAAGATGAGCCAATCTTTCAATATCTGAAGCAAACTCCTGCAATGTCTCATTTGCTTTTTGGTAGCGGTTTTGCAACTCAATTTGGAATATCTGTTTCCTATGCTCGCTTCCGTAACGTCTCTCTAAAGCGCTCATCAATGTTTCGTAGTGGTTCCGCTCGTACTCTGGGATGGTCTGTAAGATTTCCGCGGCAGGCCCTTTCAGTGCCACGAACAGAGCTGCAACTTTATCTTCAGCATTCCATTGGTTCACTGCTGCGGTCTTCTCAAACTGTAGCTTAAAGACCTGGAAAGGAACAGAACCGTCAAAGGATGGTGTTTTTACCTTTGGATTACTCGCTGAAACTGCTGGGCGATTCATTTGCAACTCCTGTATACGACCTCTCAAAGCTTCTATCTCGGCATCAATTTTGTCCTCGAGCTGCACAATTTTTGTATCCTGTGCTTCCAGCTTTGATGTTACCCTTATCTCCTGTGCCTCCAGCTGCGAGGATATGCGGGCCTCCTGTGCTTTCAACTGCTCAGCGAACTGCGATGTCATATATGTCTTTTGCTCTTCCAGTTGAGTTTCCATCTTGGATGTTATGCGTGTCTCCTGCGATTCTAGTTGTGATGCCATATATGTCTTCTGTTCTGCCAGTTGAGATGACACTGTCGATGTTTGAGCAGATATTGCAGCTAAAATCATGTTCAAGTCTGTACTGGTAACCGTCTGCGATGTTTCGTTCTTCTCTTCAATTTTTGTTGTCTCCTCGCCATCAAGATGAAAGACATGCTCTTCCACATCAATTCCTTCTGCTTCCATTGCTTCTCGTAGCCGTGCCTGAAGTTCGAGTTTAACGCCGCTTGTATTCAATCCACGGCTCTCCAACTCCTTCTTCAGTTGCTGGATCTTCAATTCACCGAACTTTGCCATGTCCTTGTTGTCCTTTGGAATTTATTCAACAATTCCTCTTCTGACACCAATTGTAACGAATTCACTTGCAAATCCTCTTATTTGCAATCCTCTGCTAAGTTCGAATCACTAAACTGTTGAATAAATAACTCCAATATTGAATGATGGAAAAATGGCCTTTATTAAGTACTTCACAATAACACTCAAACTGTGCAACGAATAGCTTAATAACGAAACTGATATCTTAAAGGAAACTGACTTTCAAAATAATAGTGCTATTGCTCGCTAGATATCGTCTTACTCGTAACTGCTTGACAATTCAAATCAAACTGAATTACTTCTTACTCGCCTGCACTGCTTTTATAGTTTACGCTGCATACTTCTAGGCTCTTCGATTTCCAGAAGTTACTAGTTGTTTCGGCTACAAAATCGCCAGCCACAACTACGTGCACAAATTATTGCTCTCTCTTGTGACAACTCAGATAAGATATATGCATGTATTTGTGCATTGCCGCTCAGATGTTCGTATACGTACATATGTGTAGACGCAATTATTTATTCGTTTATGTAGATACATAATGATGAATTATTGATGTGCATTCACGTCACTGGTTAGCATCGCTTAGGGACGATAGCATCGCTCAGTGCTGCTAACATTCGTTACAATATGATTCAACTTTAGTACCAAAACATGATCTCGGGAGTGCGAAGCCTAGGTCAAGAGTAGAGAAAATCTTGTTAAACTCTACAAGTGCCCTAACTATATTGAATTGTATACACTTCTTTCTTTTATGACGAGTAGAAAAATCCTAAGCTATAGCCACAGTTTTTCAGTGTGAGTTTAAACTACATTGAAACTTGACTAGAACTAAAGCTTGTCATTCGAACGTTGCCAATATGGCTGTTTACATAAAATGTGTCTGCTCATCACAGTTAGAGGGGCCAAAAGTACTTAAACTCTAGTTTACTTAAACTTGCACTGAAAAACCGGACCATAAGCTTTTAATATTTTCGAAGAGCTGGCTTCCTCCTATATACATCAATAATTTACCTTTTTTACCCAATTTATTAAACAAAAAATTATGAAAAGTGCAATTTCAACCTTTAAAAGCTCACACCTATGTTTTAAAAGCCAGCTTCGAAAAACAGAGGAACTGCTTTTTTATTTATGGCTCAGTGTTATTATACGTACCTGAATATTATCCACAGTCAGCCACATAATCTCCTTTTCAATAAGCGAGTCATCCTCACCAGCGCTTACTGTGGCATAATATTGCATACATTCGAGCAAACCTTTCCACGTTGTTTTAGACACAAGTGATCTATCTCGCCACACTGGACGGTGAACACGTTGTAAAATCTCTGCTTTGGCTGCACTAATAATTACATAACCAGAAGTTTCACAACCCTTAAGCAGTACTTGAGAATTCACCAACGATATTGACCAATTTTCGTGTATGACATCCTGAGCTGAACAGGCTTGCAAACCCTGTAACTGTAGCTCTCGTGATTGTGAGCTTTGATCATCGCTATATACATTGAATTTATGATCAGCTTCTGCTATTAATTGTTGCAACATTGCAGTGGCATGACTAGCGGGCTGTACCTTTTTGATAGCACTATTGGCATTCGTAACTTAAAAAAATTAAAAATTATTTAAATTAAATATAAGGTATAAAGATTCGAAGGCCAACACATTAGAAACGAGACGTAATGTTCAGTTTTCGCTTTCCTTTCCATATATTGAAGTGGAATTCAATTAGGGTCGGTTGTATATGAACGTATAATCAAATTTTAATTAGCTCGTAGTTTGTGAAGAACGACTTTCGTACAATCCAAAAATTGTAACAGTAAAAAAAACTGAACTGTGCTTTTGTTCCGAACTTGATGAAAGTAGTCTAATAAAGACAACGATTTAGCTGTCTCTCTCATTTTCGAAGAAAGTGGCAGTCATGCATTTACATATCTCGAACAAGCCCGTGTTTGTAAATAACACAGGCCAACAGCATCTCAGACCCAGAAACCGGACTATAGATTTTCGAAGTATTTTGATGCGATGAATCGAAATCTGGCCTCAAAATTGCTATATCAGCTGTGGTTTTCGAGATATCCTAACCTAAAAGTGCAAAAAAACACAGTTGTTGCCCATATTTGAGGTTATGTAGCCTTGCAGATATTTTCTTACACTGACATCTTTAAAGAAAAGTCTTCTTCTTTCAAATGGCGTTGAGTTTGCTCAGATAACATTTTTTTTCGCTGAGATATCGCATGTTGAAATTCTCATGTTTCTAAATTTTCCTACACCTGAAAATCGATTGAGATAAGATAGACTAATTTTCTTGAATTGATTCTTATTATACTCAGCTGAGCAGAGCTCACAGAGTATATTAATTTTGTTCACATAACGGTAATCCGTAACGGCATAAACTAATCGAGATAGATATAGTTTTCTATATATCAACATGATCTGGGCGAAAAAAGAATTTCATTTAGCCATGTCCGTCTCAGATCGCTATTTAAAATGAACGAAATCGGACTACAACCACGCTCACTTTTTCGATACCAAAGACGGATAAAGCGATGAAACTTGGTAGGTAGGTTGACCTTATGACGCAGAATAGAAAATTAGTAAAATTTATGACAATGGGCGTGGCTCCGCCCACTTTTAAAAGAAGGTAATTTAAAAGTTTTGTAATTTGGCAGTCAGAAGAAGATATCATGATAAAATTTGGCAGGAACGTTACCCCTATTACTATATGTGTGCTAAATAAAAATTAACAAAATCGGATGACGAACACGCCCACTTTTAAAAAAAAAAAATTATTTTCAAAGTCAAATTTTAACAAAAAATGTAATACCTTACAGTATATAAGTAAATTATTTCAACATTCGAACCCAGTAATGATATGGTGCAACAAAAGCCAAAAATAAAAGAAATTTTCAAAATGGGCGTGGCTACGCCCTTTTGCATTTAATTTTTCTAGAATACTTTTGATGCCATAAGTCGAACAAACATTTACCAATCCTTGTGAAATTTAGTAGGGACATAGATTTATGACCGTAACTGTTTTCTGTGAAAATGGGTGAAATCGGTTGAAACCACGCCCAGTTTTTATACACAGTCGACCGTCTGTCCTTCTGCTCGGCCCTTTAGACGATAACCTGAGCAAAAATCGATATATCTTTACTAAACTTAGTTCACGTACTTATCTGAACTCACTTTATCTTGGTATAAAAAATGGCCGAAATCTGACTATGACGACGCCCACTTTTTCGATATCGAAAATTACGAAAAATTAAAAAAATGCCATAATTCTATACCAAATATGAAAAAAGGGATGAAACATGGTAATTGGATTGGATTATTGACGCAAAATAAAATTTTAGAAAAAAACTTTGTAAAATGGGTGTGATACCTACCATATTAAGTAGAAGAAAATGAAAAAGTTCTGCAGAGCGAAATCAAAAGCCCTTGGAATCTTGGCAGGAATACTGTTTGTGGTATGACATATATAAATAAATTAGCGGTACCCGACAGATGATGTTCTGGGTCACCCTGGTCAATATTTTGGTCAATATCTCGAAAACACCTTCACATATACAACTAAGGGCCACTCCCTTTTGAGGGTTTTAAATTAATTAATACCTTTCATTTGATACCCATATCGTACAAACGCAATCTAGAGTGACCCCTGGTTCACCTTTATGACGATATCTCGAAAAGGCGTCCACCTATAGAACTAAGGCCCACTCCCTTTTAAAATACTCGTTAATACCTTCCATTTGTTAACCATGTCATACAAACACATTTCAGGGTTACCCTTGCTTCATTTTCCTACATGGTGATTTCCCTTATTTTGTCTCCAAAGCTCTCAGCTTAGTATGTAATGTTCGGTTACACCCGAACTTAGCCTCCCTTACTTGTTTTTCTTTCTAACACCATAAGTGTGCTAACTCACCACACCCCTACACTATCTAACCATCGGGTACCGAGTCACACACAGCCCTGACCCCTAGAAACCACCCCTATCATACCGCAAGTAGGCTAACCCACTGCAAGGCTACATATCTTCAAATATGGGCAAAAACGGTGTTTTTTGCAATTTTAGGTCAGGATATCTGATAGAGCAATTCTGAGGCCAGATTTATAGTCTGGTTTCTGGGTCTGAATGTTGGTTAATTTTGTCGGCCTGTGTAATCTAACTAGACACATTTAGAAATTTCAATTCAAGTCAGAAAATTGTGGGGTTAGAGTTCTTGTTGATGGCTAGCTACGGGGTAGGACCTAATATTTTGTTATTACTCGCACATTTGAATTATAGGTCGTCCATTACGTTGCGTTACAAATTTGTTGAAAGTCACATGTATGTATAAAATTCCCAAATATACTTACTTGGTAAAACCTCTGTAGTATTATTTGTAAGCGTAATTGTACTATCACTACGCGTATTTTTCATAACATTGGAATTGGTGGTTTCTTTGCGGTAACTCTTAACCGCTTCTGTTGACAAATTGTTCTTTAGCTTTTGCGATTTCATAAATGAATCGAAAAGAGCAAATGCAACATCACGATTATTTTTCGTCCACGCCCCTTTGAGATCGTAAACGACGAGCTTATGTGTAGGTGTTGTATTTTTTGTGTTTGCCTCCTCTTCTTGACCACCACCACCAGTTTGTATGAGTGCTTCTCTACCATATGAAACTTTAGCCACACTTAAAAAGTAAAATCTCACAATTTTGAAAGCATCCGAAACACTTGCCAAATTTTCTGCACTACTATCTAATTTCTCGGTAAGTATGCTCTTTAACCAAATTTCAGCATCATTTAACTCACAGTTCATATATACTGTGGACCAGTCAGCACGTGGTCTATGTATCAGTCCATCATCAATTGGATTTAAAGATAAACAATATTCAGAGCTAAAAGACACACGTCCACCATTCAATTGAAAACCTTTATGCAATGCATGCGACATCCAATATAGCACTTGAAAACGATGCAGACTCATTTGAAGATTTGCTTTCTTATAATGTCGACTGAGTTGTTTCTTGCGAGGTCGCACGTTATTAAATACTGGTCCGCGACGCGTTGGTCGTGTTACGCCTGAAAGAATTAATTTGAGACTTTCAAACCAACGCAATGTGCTGCCATATAAAACTAAGCTGGGTATGTCGATTTCCACTTCTTCACCCGGTTTAGGTTTCGTTTCAAAAGATATCCAAATATTCAAATTAAGTGAACGAAAGGCGCGAAATGAGTCGTGAACTTGATTACTCGAATATTCGGGTAGCTTATCGGGCGCACAAGGCATAACAGCGTGATGATCATTAGGATTTGCCAGACAAACCCAGTTCAACTTAAAAGTCAATTTCAAATTTGGGAAGTGCAGTAGACGACAATCATCGTAGCGAGATGCTGTACGAACTGTTACCTATGATAGAAAAGAGTTAAAATATAAGCAGATTAAAAATATTTGTGTACATATTCGTGATCGTTATAAGGGTAGTGGCGTTATTTGAGAAGTTCAAAGACTGATGCCGCATTGGCGACTCTCATAAAGTTCGAAAATATCTAAAAAATTGCAAAATGTTTATGTTAATAAATTAACCCTCATTTTGGATCCATAACAAAGGTTTGTTATTAGATTCATTCTATATCGCCAAATACAGATAGCTTCGGAACTATTTCCGGATAATTTCGGAATTATTTCGGATTTATTTCAGGAAATTTTCGGAACTGTTTTTGGAAACATATCACAACTATTAGGAGACCTGTTTGGGATAGTTTCGAGACTTTCGGCATCCTTACGGTATTATTTCAGGATTTTTTCGAATATTCTTCGAAAACAATTCGGGGCTATTGGGCTAATTTCTGGACCTTTTCGGGATAGTTTTGGGATTGTGCTCAACATCATTTTAGCAGTGTTATGGGTTTGTTTAAGGATTATTTCAGTGTTTTTTCGATATTATTTGAATAACTTTAAAATTATTCGCGGAATCATTTCAAGAATACATCTTGATCATTTCGGCACTAGCTCCGAATCATATCGGCACTGTTTTTGGGATTATTTCACGACTATTTGGGATTATTTTCAAGCTATTTTCGAGATCAGTTCGTCACTCTTTCGGGACTTTTTTCGGGATCATGTTGAGACTATTTCGGACCGTTTCTTGATTGGGTTTGGTACATCTTCGGATATGTTCCGGAATTGATTTAATGCATATTTTTGAAACTCCTTCAACATTTTTTTAAGAACCGTTTCAGAATGTTTTCAGCATGGCTTTTGTGAAAATTGAAGTCCGGTTTCGGAATTGTTTTAAGGATCGCAACGGGACCATTCAACATTAATTCGAGGTTTATTTATTATTCGTCAATATTTTGGGACTTTTCTCGGGATCACGTTGAGACTATTTCGAACCGTTTCTTGATTGGGTTTGGGACAACTTCGGGACTGTTTCGGAATTGTTTTAATGCATATTTTTGGAACTCCTTCAAAATTTTTTTAAGAACCATTTCAGAAAGTTTACAGCATGGCTTTTGGTATAATTGAAGTACGATTTCGGAATTGTTTTAAGGATCGTAACGGGCCCATTCAACATTGTTTCGAGGTTTATTTGGGCTTACTTAGGGATAGTTGTGGAACTGCTGCGAATAATTTCAGGATTGTTTTTGTTATTATAATTTTCTTAGTTTGCGTCTTAATAAAAAAAAAAAAAAAGTAATTTAGCAGCAGTTAAATATTAATAATAGTACATTTTGGTAAAGAGCTAGAACTTACATTTAATTCTCCTTTAAACATAATTTTCGCGTTTGTCCAAACAATACCCGCATTGTTCCATGTTAGCTCCATTTCTTCCGTGGTATTATATGGATCCAAAGACGCATGCAACAACACCGTAAACTGTTTAACAATCATCGTTAGACGACCATGAAAAAGCAAGCGCATTTTATCCCAAAAAGGCAGTGGTGGGCTGGGATCTTTGGATGGTGCAGAAATTTTTTCAAAACTAAGATTACACTGAGCCATTACGGGTTCCCAACATGGACCAAATGCATAGCTACAAAACTCCAATTCACAATCGAAATCATGATAAAACTTTTGTATTGGCATGCTGCGTTGTACAACATCAGTACCAAAAGGTTCACCAACTTCAATGAAAACATCACGTTTGGCACGTTTAGATGCCGCCTGTTCAGCACCACAAAGATTTCCAAATAAACGCATTGATTTAACATAAAACATTGGCTGCGGGAAATCTCTGCATAAAAATAAATATAAAAATTATTACCAACGATTTATAAAAACAAACCGACATAATGTACCTCAACATAAATTTCCATTCTGTGCAACTTATATTTACGCTGCGACACCAAAGCGTATTGAACTCCAAACCTTCTTCCGGCCAGGGAGTCTCACAGTCAATATCACGCATTATACGCGTCACATTCTCTGTACCATGCAGTGATGGATCTGCCATCGCCATTATTTCTACATCCGTCATAATCCATGCCAACAACCGGGTGCGCACAGGACCGCTCTCCCTTATTTTTTTCGAACGCTGTATATATATTTCGGAATTTTTTTGCACAAGACTTGCGTAAAGACTTTCTATAGTACTTGCTGGTACAAGGCAACGTTCGGCGATTTTTTTATCAAAGATAGCTTTGCGTTTCAAACCCTCTAGGTACTCATCCACAAGCAAAACATAATTGTCCCGCAACTTAACTTCGAATGGATCATCACTGATTTCTAATAAGAACTCTTTTATCTAAGAAAAGAAATAGAAATCGAAACAATTAATAGCAACGGCATTATAGACCATTAAGAGGATTGAAATACCATAAATAGAAGGAACTTGACAAAATAAGTCGGCTCTATTTTGCTAAAGGACTCACAAAGTTGCTCATATCTCTAAATAGACTTAAGGCTATATGGGTATACTAACTGGTTACTGCCTTCTGGCGTCACATGCCTATAAGTTAGACCTCGTCAGTGACAACAGTTGTAGGAGCCCTGCAAAAATCGTTGGATCATGTGGTCCACTGGAGTACTTACCATTATACTCCACTGTAATGCAGCAATGGACCAACTCATGTTTCTACACGAACTTATTGTAAGCCGATCATTGCTCGTTTTTAACGATTGTAATCACTACACGATGTTTATTGGACTGTGGGTACTCCATGGATTACTCTGATGTAATGCGGAGCTGGAGTATATGGTCCAGTCCTAGGACATCGCAATGTTAATTGAACCATATTTTTTGTATGAATTGTTAATTTTGGAGCAC
The DNA here is from genome assembly GCF_040869045.1 of Eurosta solidaginis. Lineage (NCBI taxonomy): Eukaryota > Metazoa > Arthropoda > Insecta > Diptera > Tephritidae > Eurosta > Eurosta solidaginis. The sequence continues at coordinate 240,029,679 of NC_090323.1, forward strand.
TCGGTTGGTCCATAGCGAGTACTCCATACATGCATGCATGGAGTACTCGCGATTTTTGCAGGGAGGTACGAGCTGCAGGAAGAAACGTTTGAGCACGTTCTGTGATCGTGTCCTGCGGTCTCGACGCCAAGGCTCCAGCTACTAGGGGCGGCAGAGTTGCCAGATCTTGAGGGAGCAATTGAACTAGGTCCTAGAAAGCTTCTAGTATTTGCCTAGAGGACGGAGCAATTCTATAACATAAGTCCTGGTACCCACATAATTATGGGTTTTCCGTTTGGTCGACAAACAAATTCTGCTAACACTATGGACACATTCAGTCTTCATTGACCGGCGAATTCAACCAAAATTGACAGACAACCGAATAAAAACGTTGAGTGAATGTAGGCAAACAAATTTTTGCTCAGTAATTTCACGAAAAATTGCAACCGTTGAGTGACTCATAAATACTCAACGGTGCATTTAGAAAGTTATCACTCAATGACTGATCAACCTCTTGTGATTGCTGAAAGCATCCATTATCTTTCGATATTGGAAAAATTCTTATATTTTTCTTTTTTTCTTTTTTTGTTGTGTTTAAAATGTTATTTATTTATTTTATTTAATTGGCGCTTAACCGTTTAAACGGTTATGGCCGTCCAAAAAGGCGCGGCAGTCGCTCCTTCTCTATGCCAACCGGCGCCAATTGGTCAGACCAAGGGAGTTTATATCGTTTTGCACCTGATCCTTCCAACGGAGTGGGGGCCGCGCTCTACCTCTGCTTCCATAGGCGGGTTCCGATAGAAACACTTTCTTGGCCGCAGCGTCATCTTTCATTCGCATAACATTGCCTAGCCATCGCAGCCTCTGCGTTTTAATTCGCTGGACAATGTTGATGTCTGCGTATAGCTCGTACAGCTCATGGTTAAATCTTCTTTGGTACTCGCCATCGCCAACGCGTAGAGGTCCATAAATCTTTCGAAGAACTTTTCTCTCGAACGCTCCCAGAGCCGTTTCATCTTATGTTGTCATGGTCCATGCTTCTGCACCATACAGCAGGACGGGAACGATAAGGGACTTTACTTTTCAATTGCCTACCTAGTCCAAAGTAGCATTTATTGGCAAGAATGATTCTTCGCTGGATTTCAGTGCTGATAGTGTTGCTAGTGTTGATGCTGGTTCCCAAATAAGCGAAGTCTTTTACTATTTCGAAATTATAGTTGCCAACAGTAGCGTGGTTAAAAAGGCGCATATGCGCTGACTCTTTGCTCGATGACAGCAGGTACTTCGTTTTGTCCTCATTCACCATCAAACCCATCTTTACCGCTTCTTTTTCCAGTTTTCCAGTTTGGAGTAAGCAGAACTAACGGCGCGGGTGTTTAGACCGATGATATCAATGTGATCAGCATATGCCAGTAATTTCACGCTTTTATAGAATATTGTTCCACTGTTAAAAGGTAAAAATGTAGGCGTGGTTGGCCTTTATCAGAAATCTGCCTATAGCAGGAATTTACTTGTTTCCCAGGGATGTGTATGCTATTGATTTTAAACAGCCTCTTTCTCTAGGCATCGGTGCACAGCTACAAAAAAAAATTGTTGAATCTGGCTATGAAGCACATGTATTCACATTCGTGTTTGAGCTTAGTCCGAATCCGCCATCGTAATTGGCCTAACAGATCATGGTTCGGCTCTAACCTCAAATAACGGAAATCCTGGTGATTGAGTGTTTTTTTAGGTTTGGACCGTACCGGGACCAATGCATCGAATTACATGTGTCGGATTAACGGATTCACCATTTTTGGTTTGTGCAGCTGTGTAACTTATCGTTTTTAATTTTTTCGAAAGTCTGGGCCCGCATCGTGTTATACGAACTCGTATCAAATTTCACACAAACAATAAATTTGAATCTGTTAAACTATTTGTAAAAATGCAAACAAATAATGGATGTATTGACTACTCGTAGGAAATATTTTACATATTTCCTTAATCCGTTAGGCCATTTCAAAACTATTGCGATTTCAAATATTCATTTCGAACCACTGTTATATAAGCTAGAAAAGAAAAAATTACGCAGTTCAAATAAAATAAAAAGACAAACCATGCCTACATTTTTTTAGTTCTTTATGTTCGTCCATGCTACAAATAAAAAAAAATAATATTAAAATAGACCTAATTTCTAACTTCTAAACCAAGGCTAACTTCGAAAAAGGGAACATTTCTCTTTTGGTTATGGATCTCTACACAAAATAAATGTTTTCCAATATACAGCTGAGTGCTATACAGTTTTAGAAGTGACACAACTTAGATCTAGTAACCGCAATTGGTCGTAGAAAGCTTCAAGTATTAAGCAAGAGTATGGAGTTCTTATATTATAGTTTTCATGCTAGTCGTCGAGTAAACTTCGGGTAATACTATGCACACATTCAGTATATTTTAGCTCCTTTCGTACCGCCAGTTCAAACTAACCTAGCACATTATCAAATCATTAGCTTAATGTGAAAATGTGCTAAGTCAACTTTTACGAATTTTACAGGAGGCGAAAAAAATGAATAATTTTTGAAATAACCTTTTTTTCAAAACTGTGAATGAGGATACCTCAGTTATAACACTAAAAATATATATTTCACAAAAAATACGATTTATTTGTCAAACTATTTCTAACGGTCCTGATCTGGACTCTTTTGCCGGATGGTGCGCAGAAAATGATTTATTTTTAAATTCAAACAAATGATGTGTTGCGTCTTATTTCAAAAAGACAACTGCCACATACTTTATCTACAAACTAAATGCTAAATCTCTTAGTCGTTGTCAAGAGAGTAAAGACTTGGGAGTAATTTCTGACTCCAAACTCTCTTTTTCTAGTCCCATTGACTTCGTTGTTTCAAAATTCGTTGCAATGGTTGGGTTCAGTAGACGTAACACCAGTGACTTTAAGGACCCTATGACGTTGAAGGCACTTTATATATCCTTGGTCAGAAGTGGTCTTGAATATTGCTCAAGAATATGGAATCCTTTCTATGAACATAACTCCTATAAAATTGAGAGAGTTCAAAAAATTTGTACAAAAATTGATTTACGTATGCTTCATTGGCCAGACGGCCTCCCATCATATACCAGCAGGCACAAATTGCTTGGTCTTCATGACAGAAGAACTTTTATCTCACTCATGCTTGCCTATAATGTAATAAACTTTAGCGAATTGCTCTGATTTATCTAATTTGTTAATTCCTCTCAAGGGGTTGCCAGCGCAATATATAGCTTCTCCAAGCCAATTGTCAACCTCACCCCCCGTGGCGAATCCTGTTTCAGTGACAGCCGAGGCCCTGGCGACTTCAAGTTCCTCATGGAACTAGGGGGTGGGGAGGGCGCGATGGCCTAGAAGGTTTAATGTGGTCATATAAATCGTTCCTGAGATGGTCGGGCTAGTACCTTAACAATGCTTTGTTACCGGAACGTACCGGATCTATAACCGGCAAAGTACCATCAACATCGGTAACACTCCACAGAGCATTCGGGGAGTGTCTTTATCGTTAATACAACAACAACAACAACAAAGCATGTAGTTTTAGATTGAATGAATTAAATAAATAAATAAAATGCGTGCACAAAGAAATTACTAGTAATTCAGATTGATATTATGTATTGACAGGTTGACTTAGCACATTCTTTTTAACAGCTGAGGGCTTAGCACATTTACACATCATTGCCCACATCACGTAAAAATGTAAAATTAAAATATTTTTTTTGTGATCGATGTATTTTGAAATATAAATAAAATACAATTTTTCAAAAAAAGTGACTTAGCACATTTTCACATTAAGCCAACGAAATATATCTTGCTATATTACGTATTTATACTTTACCTGTATAACCATATCACTTGGCAAGGGCGAGCTAGCGGTAAACGGTTTCTTCTTGTAGTTATGTACCAATTTCAACCATTTAAAATGTGATACGAATTCATTTTGTACTGCATCATAAAAATCATGATCGTAAGGAAAAATGGCCTTAATAAAAGAAAATTCTTATTTAAAATTGTGAATATGATTTAGAAAAACATATTTATACATATGTATATATATATATATATATATGTATATTAGGGCGGGTCAAATTATATGGGGGGAAATGGGAAAAAAACTTCAGGTGCACATCCAGTTTCTGAATCTATGGGTCATACATACATACTGAGTAATATTGTCCACAGCATCCTAGGTCTGAAATGAATTTCGAGCCTCCCTAATTTTGTTAGAAAATTTTATATCCAAATCCGAATCCGAATTTGACATTTATTTTCATGTATTTTAAGATTTATATGAATTATTTCAGCCTTGGCTGATCCATTTATTTTGGTGCAAATGAAAGAATTCAAAAATTACAAGAATTCATGTATTTTATTTGTGAAAGCCGCTATTCGGATTGGGATATAAATTTTTCTAACAAAATTAGGAAGGTTCGAAATTCATTTCAGAACTATGGTCCCATGGACAATATTACTCAGTATGACCCATAGATTCAGAAACTGGATGTGCCTTTTCAACAGTAAATTTGGCCCAACATAATGTATACATTTATTTTCAAATTCATATATACCTTAAATGCACCTATTGTTGTTACCCACACCTTATTGGTAGGCAACACAAATCCCTCACAATTAACACGCTCATGCGTCAGCATATCCAAACGTGAAAGAGATTGTATATCTATATCCTTCAATGTAAATATATGTTGATCATCTATTTTGATGAAAATATTTTCCGCTGATATGAAATGTCCTTCTTTGTGACTAAAGAATAAATTCTCGACAAACCACTGCATTGTATGCCGATCAGAAAGTTTTATTTCAAAAACAGTACTCAACTCAGCTGATAACTCAATAGTCCACTGTTTTTTCGTATGTCCCATTTGTAAATCAGCCTTGCGTTCCGGTAAAGCTAATTCGGTGCACAAATCATGCATATCCCTTGCTAATGTCAAAATATGCATATGTAAATTAGCATTCCACATGGCATCTGTATTACTTGGAATGTATACCGAAATTTTATTTTCATTCTTTTCATGTTCAATACGAATTGTTTTACAACTAGCAAATATATCAGTGAAATCGTTGAGACAAAGTGAGGAAGAATTCATTGATCGCATAATAGCCATTTGAAATTCTTCAAATTTAAAGCTGGACACTTGTTGTTTACGTGATAATGATATGTCTGAAAAGCTTAGTAGCAGACATGCTTGATGATGATTGATAAAATAGGCGGTAATATCTTTAATCCGAGCAGAGATCAAGAGGCCATTGGATATAGAGTTTGCATTGTGTGCTTGTTTAGACAATTGACGTTTTTCACTAAAGGCACTAGTCGCGCTTAAGCCACCATATTGTTTAATGCAGTTGACTGATTTTACGACGAACTCGGCAAGACTCATACTGTATTCGGTGCGCAATGTGTGAATTGATACCTCCAATTTTGTCACACTGGCATATGAACTCAATTTGACTAGACTAAGTCCCAAAAAGAATGGCGAGCCTGGTGAATGTGATTTCTTCAAGTTGTTAGTATCATTTATAGAATTTCCTAATGACCACCATAGAGATTCAATCATTAGTTCAGTACTCCAATGACGTTGATTTAAAAGTAAATTTAAAAGCCGATTTCCATACAAAGAGCTACGCTTCTCTTCGGTTTGTTCAAGCAGAAATCGTGTATGACTAACGCTCATGGCGGCATTTTCGTCGTCCAACTTCATTAGGACTGAAACGTTCCAAAACTCAGCACAACCTTTATAAAAAACGTCAATTAATTCGTATAACATTTTTAAAATATGAATCACAATTCACAAAGCCTTTAGCCTACACTGAAAGAAAAATGCTGGTAAAATCAACCGAAATACGGGTCAATTCAACCGAAATTTCTGTCAATTTTTATCCATCGCAACAAGATGTTGAATCAAATGCTTGCTACATATACATACAAATGTACGCACTTACTAACCGAACTTCAATTGGGCGCATTTTCACCAAATTTTATATTTTATGATTTATTTAATTTATAGTTTTGGACTCCGCTTTGCAAATAGAAATGAAAATAGTAGTCACAAAACTGATTCTCAATTCTTTCAGTTGCAGCTCAGCTCATTCTCAATTTCTTCTCTCGCATGTAGTTGCCACACTTGATTGTTTCAAACAAACCTTGTAGTATAAATGTTTGACATAACATTTTAAATAGAGAACTTGTAAGTTATAGAAAAGTAAAGAATCAAATCGCAGGAAGGTAATTCACCACTTTAGTAACTTTACATGTAATTCGGTTTAATTTTCGTAACACTTTAAGTTGAAACGATTCCAAAAAAACTGAAACTTTTATGTTGTCGGAAACATCAACATTAAAAAGGGATGTTTTTAATTATCTTATTAGATTCGTTCGCGTGAGTGAAAATTCGTAAAAACTTGAACAAAATGTTACTAACTTTGGAAAAATCCGGTTCCTTCAAACAAAACTTTGGCAACAAGAGGGCGGCGCAATTTTGCATTTCGTTTGGAGGAGAAGTTGCAAAATTGTACCCGATAAATAGGTGTCCCGGTATCGCATAATTTTTTGCAGTGTTATCCACATTAAATTCAAAAAAGGGTTTTTTTGTTTTTTATTGATAACTCAAAAACTAGTTTTTTGTTGTTTTCCCATTTTGTGTGTTTTTCTTATTTTGGTGTTTTTTTTAAGAAGTAGCACCATCGTCATAAGTACAAAGTAGAGAGCGCAGTGAGCGTAAAGTTCTCTTTGAAATTTGCTCTAGCATTGACTGTTGTTCGCAGTTGAAATGACCTGTAACATCAGTTGTGCTAACAGAAAAATCAGTTAGATTGATTAGGAATCTGTCAATTTTACAGAATTTTGTTAACTTAAGAGCGACAATTTCTCTGCTGTTGTAATGACTAAACCAATATGTTCGCTTGACAAAGAACTCGGTCGAATTAACCATAATTCGATCAATTTCACCGAATCTCCGTTAAGTCAAGAACAACAGTACAGATTTGTTGATTTTACTAGCACCATTTCTTTCAGTGCAGGTATAGCAGTTTTCGATAAACTTTGATTTTATAGCATTTCCGAATCTAATAAGATAATAAAAAACATCCTTTTTTAATGTTGATGTTTCCAACAGCATAAAAGTTTGGGTTGTTTTGGAATCATTTCAAAATAAAGTGTTACGAGAATTAAACTAGCCGAATTACATGTATAGTTACTCCAATGGTGAATTACCTTCCAGCGATTTCATTCTTTACTATTCTATAGCTTACAAGTTCTCTATTTAAAATGTTATGTCAAACATTTATACTACAAGTTTTGTTCGAAAAAATCATGTGTGGCAACTACATGCGAGAGAAGAAATTGAGAATAAGCAGTAAAGTGAAGCGCGGCGAAGTTCAAAACTATAAATTATAAAAAATAAAATTTGGTGAAAGTGCGTTTAATAAAACAAAGTAATAAAGTGTATAATATTAAATGTATGTGTATAATGTTTAATTGTAAAGTTGAAATAAAGTTCTTGAAAGCGACGCCAATGTGGTTTAACAAACGGTACATGCTCTTATTTTCGCTAGAGCATGTACTAACGCGTGTGTGTTATATACATATATATATGGGGTATTCCATCCCATTTCGACCAATTTTGAATCCGACCCCTTTAGAATTGGCTGAAAGTTTTTCTTCTTTTTCTAGCTTACGAAAGACGTTTTTCAGAAGTTTTTCAAATTTATTCATCCAACTCAAAAAAAGTTATGAATTTAAAAAAAAAACACCGTTTTTGTTTTCAAAATGCTATAACTTTTCAAAAATTGACCGTTTGGGATCTTTTTTTTTTTTAATTTGTTTTTAAATGTACTTTTCGGAAAAAATTCAATTTTATTTTTTTTTGTAATTTTTCAGTTTTTCGAGATTTTGGCAATGTCGCCCTTTTTTTTTGGCCGAGAATTTTTTTTTTTATTTATTTGAAAAAAAAACTTTAAAATTTTTTTTGTATTTTTTCCGAAAAGTACATTTAAAAGCATATTAAAAAAAAAAAAATGATCCGAAAATGTCAATTTTTGAAAAAGTTATAGCATTTTGAAAAAAACACCGTTTCCCAACTCAAAATAAGTTTTAACTATAACTTTTTCAAGAATTGACCGTTTAAGTTAAAGTTAAAGTTAAAGTTTTTTTTTTCAATTAAATAAAAAAAAATTCTCGGCCCACTCCGGGATTAGTGGAGATGATTGCAGAATTGATTGAAGTTTTTAATGAGAAAAAAAAGGGCGAAATTCGAAAAATCTCGTAAAATTTAAAAATTACAAAAAAAAAAACTTTAAACATTTTTTTGAATTTTTTCCGAAAAGTACATTTAAAAACAAATTTAAAAAAAAAAAAGATCCCAACGGTCAATTTTTGAAAAAGTTATATCATTTTGAAAACAAAAACGGTGTTTTTTTTTTAAATTCATAACTTTTTTTGAGTTGGATGAAAAAATTTGAAAAACTTCTGAAAAACGTCTTTCTTAAGCTAGAAAAGAAGAAAAACTTTCAGCCAATTCTAAAGGGGTCGGGTTCAAAATTGGTCGAAATGGAATGGAATACCCCATATGTAGAAATGCATGCGTATTTATGTATTCACATATTTACGTATATATATGGCAACATACTTTCGTACCAAGCTTTCGATGGTGATTAGGAACATATTTTGTTTATCTGAATTCAGATTTAAGTTACATATTATTATTTTAATTAATATTACTAAATATAGCAAAAAAATCATTATAAATGAAATGTAGTTATGTGTAATTTATACAAATAAAAAAAACTACGTTAGTTTAAAAATATATTTATCCTACTTTTATTTTTTCCACAGTTATTAATGTCATTGGTATGAACAGAAAACTCGGTTGATGTAAAAGTTTACGCTATTAATCTAGAAAAAAACAGAACTATCTGTTATTTCAATAGATTTCACTGCCAGTGTCATTTCGACAAGAAACACTGTTAATTTAACAGTTTACGCTGGTTATATCGAATGAACAGAAATCCCTTTCATATTAACAGTAATAATTGTTAATTTAACAAAACTATGGGTAAAGTATAATGAAACAACTTTTTTTATTTATTTGACTACCAAAACGGTCAATTACGAATCAACGATTTGTGCGCAGTTGATTCAACATCTTGTTGCGATGGATAAAAATTTACAGAAATTTCGGTTGAATTGACCCGTATTTCGGTTGATTTTACCAGTCTTTTTCTTTCAGTGTATTAGTTTGCTATAGTATTTAGTAATCCCATACCAATATTTCTATACTATCCAAAAATAGTTTTTTACGCACCTTTTACTACTATTCGTTTCAATATACTTTCCAGTATCCCGCCATTCGACTGTTTTGTAGAGGTAATCAAATGTGGATCTAAGAAATTTTCATTCATTTGTGAGGCACAGAAGTTTTCTATGCACAAGTGCTCCGGCAATAAACGTTGGTTTTGACTCAACTGCATGGGCTGAGGACTGATTCGTTGACGCGATAAGAAATTATTATGCACCCAGTCATATATTTCACAATGGTTATAAATAATTTGGAATGTCTTAAGTTTTACATATAGGTTAAGAATATCGTTTTCCAACTAAATAAGGAATTATGTTGATTAATTAGATTAGATGTTAATGTTGTATATAAGTCAAATGTTTGCTTACTACTGAATCGATAGTAAATTGCTCAATAAAGAGTAATTTCTCATACTTGGTATCAATGTCTAAGTGTTGCAGTAAGACTTTGGTAAATAGCGTTGGGAGATGAGCATTTTCGTTTAAAGATTTGGAATTAAATTTTCCGGTAATCTATGCAGGTATATAGAAAAAATGTTTATTTAAATTTGTGTACCTATGCATTGCAATGTTCATTAGAATGCACTTACACTGAATAACTGTATTTTTGCACTAAAATCATTTTGTGAATTCTCCTTCACTGCCGAAAAAGTAGCAGCCTTAATTACAAAATTGAAATTCTTTGGTATGATAGGCGAAATTCTCTGATAGGACTCATTGCTGAAACTTCTTCGACGCTGCGTAAGTGAATTAGCCGTACTTCTTACTTGACTTTCTAAGTTCTGTTGTGGACGTGTACGTTGTTTTGCTTCGCTTAAGAAATCATATAAGCTGCCATGTATTGTTGAACGCGCATTATTCATAGCCAATGACAGTTTCTAGTGAATTGAACAATGTTAACATTTTAAAATCATTGTCTGACAATGGTATGACTCCAATTAAGAGGAGAGTATATATCAGACTGGGTTGGTCCCCAAACAAAAAAGAAAAATTGCTAATGTCCGCCCCTAAATTTAAAGATTATGTTGAGAGCGTTTTGGAATAAAAATTTTTTTTTGATCCTTCGAAATACAGCCCAAAGGGTTTTTTCGTTGTAACTTGGTTATTTATTTGGTATATTATTTTTTAAAATTGATATTTCATTATTTTGGCCTTGAGAGACTTCACATTTCAGTTTGTCATTTTAAGCTATGAAGTCGTTTTCACATGATTAGGTCAGCTAACAAAGTTGTACCGTCCACCACCCCCCCCCCCCCCCCCCCCCAAAGTATCCTTTTTTCCTATCCAAAAAGTATGAAAGTACTTAAAAATTCAAGAAAATGTTGCTTTTAAACCATATTACTAAAATTATAAACAAAGAAGTTATAGCACTTTCAATATTTATTGCAGTTGTTATTTTACCTGATTCTTATTATACTTAGACTTGAAACTCATGATATTTTTGGCGGAAAAATTATCATAAGGTTTGCATTGAAAAGTTAATAAAGATATGCCAAATATCATAAATAGAGGAAGTCAAAGTAAATAAGTGAGTCAAACATGTTGTTTCGTTTTTATATTAATAACACTATGCGACAAAATCAACTTTTTTTCTAGGTATTCGACAACCCACTTTTTTGTAGATATTTATGCTTAAGTAAACAAAGTACTGTAACGAATTTACTGAAATTCCGCTTATTTGCAACCTTCTACAAACGTTCGTATCGCTAAACTGTTGAATAAAACACTCCAATATTCTGTATTACAAAATGGTCTTTATTAGACTGCTTTGAAAGTACTGCACAATAAAACTTCACTTTGCAACTGATAGCGTGTTTAAAACTAACTGATTTTCAAAATAATACTGTATTGCTCGCTAGATAGCGTCTTAAATCCAACTGATTCTCGCGCCTCTACTGTTGCTGCCTTTTATAGTGTTTGGTTTTCTCGTTGAATTTTCTAGGCGGTTCTGTTCTAGAATCTACTACTAATTTCTCAGCTATAACTACAGTTGCACAATTTTTATAGCTTCTCTCACATGTGCGTGTATTTATGAGCGACACTTCCACAATCATAATTGCGTATCTCAGATAAGATATCTGCATTGTGCGTTGCTTCTCCGCTGCGTGTACGTACATATGTGTAGACATAATCACCCTTATCACGAGTTTTTTTTTCGACCGAAAATATTCACAGTTTTTGTTCACCCTATCGCAGAGGGTGACGAAAGAACTTTTCGTGTTCGAAAAAGATTTCACCTTATCGGCAACTCTTTGTTCGGTCGAAATGAACAGCGAGGAAAGCCAAATTTGTTCACTTATATTTCACAGGCGAACGAGAGGAAAACAAAATGTAGGTAATTTTTTGTTTTGAAATTTGGTACTCTTATATATTATATCTTATTATATGTACTTTTATTATTAGAAATAAATCAATAAATAATGCACAATCGGAAACTGAGTGGAAAAAAGTGAAATTCCCGTATTGCTAAGTATGACAACGTCTCAGTCGGCCAAGTTATCCATTGTGGACAAAGCAACGGTTCCAAAATGTTGAGCACCTCGCTGAAACAACATTGGCTAATACCCACTCCTTGGTCCTTTCCAACGGCTTTCCCTATGCGAAAAAACGAAGATATGTACTCAACTTTACAATTGGTGTAACTCCAAATTTGTGCTTCAATGGGGACAAGGAGTTGGTAAGATATCTAGCAAATATTAGAATGCCGGCTTGTTTACCCTGTAATATCAGCGAAAGCTAATTGAAAAAAATATAACTTGTTATTCAAAAGTGCTGAAAATAGTAATTTTTAGCTTACAGTGAATCATTTAGCTTCAAAGGGTTAGAACTGTCCTTTAATTGCCACCGAATCGCTTTCACATTTATATTCTCCTCGCGCTCAATCAATACCGATCTAAGTGCAATATTAAACATTATTTTGTACATTTTTTATTTATATTTTTGTTGTATTTTAAGGAAATATATGCTTGTTTATAAAATTTACACAATTGCAAGTAAATTATTTGTTCATTGCTAGTTCACAATAGAGCATCAGCTGTTTCGAAGTGAACTTTTGTTCGCCCGAAATTGCCGATAGGCGGAAAAAGTTCACCCGAACACTGAAGGCGAACACTTTTCCGCGCGAACTTCGCGATAAGGGTGATTGATTGAATTATTGATGTGCATACCGTCACTGCTTAGCATCGGCTTAGAGATGACAGTACCCCTTAGTGTTGCTAATATTCGTAACAGTACTATCTCCGTTTTTCGAAGTTAGCCTCCAAAAAATAGATATCGGCTTTCGAAGTTCGAAATTCTCCATTTCGAAATTTAATTTTTTTTTTTGTTAACGCGTTCAGCAAATTTAGATTTTTTCCGAAACCCTCTCAACATAATCCTTAAATTTAGGGGCGAACATTAGCAACTTTTTTTTTGCGTCTAGTATATGTCTGTGGTCACAATGAATAACAGTTTAGGTCTTATACTTTCACATGTGACTAAGTCGGTGATCATAATGATTACAAATATGTGAATTTGCAAAAAATCTTAGAAAATGTAGAACAAATTTAATTCGAATTTTAAGATCGAAACCGAACTAATCGGTCCAAATTTAAGATAGGCAACCCAAGTGAAACTTGTCGATTAACATATTCTCTGCCACGTATCTTCTCTCGAGGTTGACAAATTTCTAATAGCCGAAACACAAAGATTTCTGATTTCGACAGGGTCTGGTACGATATGTAGAAAACTTTAATGTCGCAACTAAAAATAACGAAAAAAATGTCGAAAAAAAATATTTCGAACACCAAAAATGCCGAATAATAATTCAATGAATAAATTCGCCGAAATTTTACACATCATTCATGGAATTATTTCGACAAATTGATTTTTCATTTAAATATCAATTATGTAATTATTGCAAAAAATCATACTTATTCAGGGTACTTTATTGGTCGATTTATAAAAACACCTATTTTAATATAAACGTTTCTTGAAAATGATTGAAAAAATGGATTTGGCATAAAGTGCACCACCAAACACCTAAGTGGTGACATTTTTTCAGGAAATTATTATAACTATAAATAATTGGAAAATTTGTCATGACAAACAAAATTTTTTTAATTTCAAATTTTTTTCCACATTCTAGACATTTTGTTTTTTTTTTTGGCCTTTTTTTCTTCGACGTTATAACATTTCGACATTTTGAGTTTCGGCAGAAAAATTTCAACATATACAATTTTTTAAAATTCGAAATTTTTTATTCGATATTTTTTTTCGACTTATCGTACGAATCCCGCTTCGACAAGTGCATCTTTCTTTGTACGCATATTTGTCTACTGCTCTTTTGAGCTTTTTAAAGTAGTAGTAGAAAGGTAATACTAAAATTCCTAACCAAATAACAAAATTCTTTTTTTCATACTTCGAAACTACTCCAAATTCTCTGAGCTGATAAGTTAAAAATCGGTTCTCTAAAAATTTTACTGAGTAACCTAAGACGACGTAGTTTCCCTCACAGAACTGTTACAAGGTGGCTACTTATTCTTATACTATGTTTACGCTACGCCATAAACTCAAGTTTTTGGGACATTTTCTTGTTTGATACCTACCGTTGAACTCCAAAATGGTCCATAAACTCGAGTTTACGGCGCATTGTGAATGTAATACAAGATGCAGAAATTTTAGTATATAGATACAGTTTTTTAATTCTGAGTTGTAGTTATTCCACTTCCAAAAAATACTTTTACCAGTTTATTATATTTAAAAAAAAATGAATTGCTTACATCAACAGATAGAGGTCCATGGGCAAATAATGTAGCATCCAAAGCTATATCGAAGCTTATCTCACCCAAGCATGGGCGTATTTTATTAAGATTTTCTAGCGATTGTCGACGTGATGGGCAATGTCGTAGCATCTTCGCCTAAAATCAAAATAAGCAATCAATAATATTGAACATGGTTTTATGCAATTGATTGTTGGTCTTACCTGCGCATCATTAAGTGCTGCATTAACCAGCAATGTTTTAGCGTTATGTACAATACTGCCATCTAGATGTAATTCTCTTGCTGTGGCATGTATGAACCAGCCCGGATCGAAATTGTTATTCATGAGCACAACGGTTATTTTATTTATGTGCATGGCCATGAACTAGAAATAAAAATAGGTATTTCAAATTTGATTAAAAATATTTTTATTTTTCTGTTTGTTCTTTATTTACTGCTGTGCAAAAGTACAATAGTTCTAACTTTATCGTTGCAAACATAAGAGCTATTTCTACTTTTTCTCACCCTAAAGTCATATTTATGTGAATACCCACTCTGATATTATTGGTAATATGTTGGCAGATTCCTCTACTAAGGAAGTATGCTTAGCTTCTAAAATAGTCTCTAAATTATTTTCTAAGATTGATATCCATACATTTTACTCAGCAGAAAAATAGTTAACGATTAAACTTAATCGAATCAAACCAGTTTTCCGCTTTGGAACCCATAATAACACATCGTCAAAACTAGTTAAGTTATAACGAGATTGTCTTACTTTTCGTACTTAACTCCTAATCGTTAATTAAATAACTAGCTTTCCGATATAAATATTTCCCTTAGGTAATTGATACCTTTTAGGAAATCGTAGAGATACCGTTTTTATATTCAGCTGAGCAGAGCTCACAGAGTATATTAATTTTGTTCGCATAAAGGTAATCCGTAACGGCATAAACTAATAGAGATAGATATAGACTTCTATATATCAAAATGATCTGGGCGAAAAAAGAAATTTATTTAGCCATGTCCGTCCGTCCGTAAACACGATAACTTGAGTAAATTTTGAGGTATCTTGATGAAATTCGGTATGCAGGTTCCTGGGCACGCATCTCAGATCGCTATTTAAAATGAACGAAATCGGACTATAACCACGCCCACTTTTTCGATATCGAAAATTTCGAAAAACCCAAAAAGTGCGATAATTCATTACCAAAGACGGATACAGCGATGAAACTTAGTAGGTGGGTTGACCTTATGACGTAGAATAGAAAATTAGTAAAATTTTTGACAATGGGCGTGGCACCGCCCACTTTTGAAAGAAGGTAATTTGAAAGTTTTGCAAGCCATAATTTGGCAGTCGTTGAAGATATCATGATGAAATTTGGCAAGAGCGTTACTCCTATTCCTATATGTGTGCCAAATAAAAATTAGCAAAATCGGATGACGAACACGCCCACTTTAAGTCAAATTATAACAAAAAATTTAATATCTTTACAGTATATAAGCAAATTATGTCAACATTCAACTCCAGTAATGATATGGTGCAAAAAAATACAAAAATAAAAGAAAATTTCAAAATGGGCGTGGCTCCGCCCTTTTTCATTAAATTTGTCTAGAATACTTTTAATGCCATAAGCCGAACAAACATTAACCAATCCTTGTAAAATTTGGCAAGGGCATAGATTCTATGACGATAACTGTTTTCTGTGAAAATGGGCGAAATCGGTTGAAGCCACGCCCAGTTTTTATACACAGTCGACCGTCTGTCCTTCAGCTCGGCCCTTAACACGATAACTCGAGCAAAAATCGATATATCTTTACTAAACTTAGTTCACGTACTTATCTGAACTCACTTTATCTTGGTATTAAAAATGGCCGAAATCCGACTATGACCACTCCCACTTTTTCGATATCGAAAATTACGAAAAATGCAAAAAAAATGCCACAATTCTATACCAAATATGTAAAAAGGGATGAAACATTGTAATTGGATTGGTTTATTGACGCAAAATATAACTTTAGAAAAATCTTTGTAAAATGGGTGTGACACCTTCCATATTAAGTATAATAAAATGAAAGAGTTCTGCAGGGCGAAATCAAAATCCCTTGGAATCTTGGCAGGAATACTGTTCGTGGTATTACATATATATATATATATATATATATATTAATTAGCGGTACCCGAGAGATGATGTTCTAGGTCACACTGGTCCACATTTTGGTCGATATCTCGAAAACGCCTTCACATATACAACTAAGGACCACTCCCTTTTAAAACCCTCATTAATACCTTTAATTTGATACCCATATCGTACAAACACATTCTGGAGTTACCCCTGGTCCAGCTTTATGGCGATATCTCGAAAAGGCGTCCACCTATAGAACTAAGGCCCACTCCCATTTAAAATACTCATTAACACCCTTCGTTTGATACCCATATCGTACAAACACATTCTAGAGTTACTCCTGGTCCACCTTTATGGCGATATCTCGAAAAGGCGTCCACCTATAGAACTAAAGCCCACTCCCTTTACAAATACTCATTAACACCTTTCATTTGATACCCATATCGTACAAACAAATTCTAGAGTCACCCCTCGTCCACCTTATGCCGATATCTGGAAAGGGCGTCCACCTATAGAACTAAGGCCCACATCCTTTTAAAAATGCTCATGAACTCTTTCATTTGATTCCCATATCGTACAAACACATTTTAGAGTCACCCCTGGTCCACCTTTATGGCGATATCTCGAAAAGGCGTCCACCTATAGAACTAAGGCCCCTTCCTTTAAAAATACTCATGAACACCTTTCGTTAGATACTCATTTCGTACAAACACATTCTAGAGTCACCCCTGGTCCACCTTTGTGGCGATATCTTCAAAAGGCGTCCACCTATAGAACTAAAGTCCACTCCCTTTAAAAATACTCATTAACACCTTTCATTTGACTCCCATATCGTACAAACAAATTCTAGAGTCACCCCTGGTCCACCTTTATGGCGGTATCCTGAAATGGCGTCCACCAATAGAACTATGGCCAACTCTCTTTTAAAATACTCTTTAATACCTTCCATTTGATACCCATGTCATACAAACACATTCCAGGGTTACCCTAGGTTAATTTTCCTACGTGGTGATTTTACCTTATTTTGACTTCAAAGCTCTCAGCTGAGTTCGGTTACACCCGAACTTAGCCTTCCTTACTTGTTTTCCTAGATCTAGACCTTCAGGAATATATCTCTAAATAGAAGCAAACACCGTGGTAGCTTAATTCGCAATGGTCCTAACCAACACATTTAAAATTTTACAGAGGAAGCAGAAAACAAATTTATTTTTTTATTCAATCCATACAGAAATGGCCTTTTAAAACATAACTCCGTTGGTATTATTTTTAAAAAAGTACAAACATATATCACAAGAAATAAGTCTCTTAATCAAAAGGCATCCAAAACAATAAATAAAATCTACAAAAAGGTAATAAATTCTCCAACTCAAATATTTTTAGGTTATGGATATGGCGAAAAATCAAAAACCAATTGGTTGGCTATGGTATGGTTATGGCTGTTTTATCTGGTTATGGACCATAACCATAAAACCATGGACCATAACCATAAAACCATAACCAGGTAAAACAGCTGATCGAACCTACCTTATGGAAATCAATGTAATCGGTTATGGACCATAACCATAAGACCATAACCAGATCAACAGCTGATCGAACCTACCTTATGGAAATCAATGTAATCGGTTAATGGTGCCACACCATAACGTTAAAGCCATAATCATACCATAACCAACCATTGATTTCCCTAAGGTTCGATCAAGTGTTTTATCTGGTTAAAGTTTTATGGTTATGGTCCATAACCAGATAAAACAGCTGATCGAACCTATTGTTACGAATATTAGCAACACTAAGGGGTACTGTCATCTCTAAGCCGATGCTAAGAGTGACTTGTATGCACATCCAAAAATCAATCATTATGTATCTACATAAACGAATCGATCATTATGTCTACACATATGTACGTACACAGCGGAGAAGCAACGCACAAACACAAGCAGATATCTTATCTGAGATGCTCCCAAAACTATGCAATTGTAATTGTGGAAGTGTCGCTCACAAATACACGCGCATATGGGAGCTAAATACGTGCATCTGTAGTTATAATTATATATCAGTAACTAAGTCAATTCTGGAAGCGTCTAGAAGATGCAACGAGGAAATCACACAGTATAAACGCAGCAACAGTAGAGGCGCGAAAATCAGTTGGATTTAAGACGGTATCTAGAGAGCAATAGCAGTATTATCAGTTTCATTTAAGCAAGCTTTTGGTTGTGAAGTATCAGTGTACTGTGAAGAACTTTAATAAAGGCCATTTTGCATTACTGAATAGTGGAGTTATTTATTCAACAGTTTAGTGATTCGAACTTAGCAGAAGGTTTCAAATAAGAGGATTTGCAGTAAATTCGTTACAATTAGTGTCAGAAGAAGAATTGTTGAATAAATTCCAGAATTGCAAGCACAACAAGGACATGGCGAAGTTAAGTGAATTAAGGATCCAGCAACTGAAAAAGGAGTTGGAAGCCCGTGGATTGAATACAACTGAAGGAAGGAATTAATGTGAACGATGATGTCTTTCATCCTGATGGGAACGAGACAACAACAAAAATTGAAGAGAAAAATGAAACATCGCAGGCAGTTATCAGCACAGACTTGAACATTATATTGGCTGGAATATCTGCACAAACGTCGACAGTAACATCGAAGATTGAAGCACAAGAAACACGTATTTCAGAAATGTCGACACAGATAACATTTAAGATGGAAACTCAACTGGAAGAACAGAAAACGTATATCTCATCACAGATGGAATCACAGGAGACACGTATAGCATTTCAACTGGAATCGCAGGAGAACCGTATAACATCGAAGATTGAAGCACAAGAGGCACGAATATCCGAAATGTCGGCACAAATATCAGCGCAGATCTCTGCACAACTGGAAGAGCAAGAAGGACGTATTTCTTCGAAGATGGAGGCGCAAGACACAAAACATTGAAACATTGCGAGGTCATATACAGGAGATGCAACTAAATCGCCCAGTTGTTTCAGCAAGCAATACGAAGGTAAAAACTCCATCTTTTGACGGCTCTGTTCCTTTCCAGGTGTTTAAGATTCAGTTTGAGAATACCCCAGCAGTGAGCAACTGGAGTGCTGAAGATAAAGTTGCTGCACTATTCGTGGCATTGAAAGGATCTACTGCTGAAATCCTACAGACTATTCCCGAGGGGGAGCGGAACAACTACGAAACATTGATGAGCGTTCTAGAGAGGCGATACGGAGGCGAACACATGAAGCAGATATACCAAATAGAGTTGCAAAACCGTTACCAAAAAGCTAATGAGACTTTGCAGGAGTTTGCGTCGGATGTTGAAAGATTGGCTCATCTCGCTATTGCAGACGCACGCGTGGAATACACCGAGAGGGTTAAAATTCATTGCTTTATAAATGGAATACGGGATGCCGAAATGAAACGAGCTACATATGCGAACCCAAAGCCAACATTTGCTGAAACGGTATCCCATGCACTGACTCAGGAAACAGCTTCACTTTTGAGTAAGCCCGCATACAAAGCTCATCGCGTGGAAGTGGAAAGGCCAGATTGGGTAGACACAATTTTGGAAGCACTGAAGGGATTAAAAAAAAATGCCGGAGTTATGAAGTGTTTCAAGTGCGGTAACCCAAGTCACATTGCACGTCATTGCAACACCGGTCATGGTAGTTCCAACTTGGCTGGTCGCAATCGCAAAGCTGGAGAAGATAAGCAAGAGCTATTGAATGTCGTGTGATACCTATCTCGCAAACTGGAAGGAAATCGAGCAGTCTTACCGTCAACGGAAATGTGGATGGCAAGGAGCGTGTACTGACTGTAGACACGGGCGCATCTCATTCTTTAATCCGATCCGATTTAGTCAACAGGAGAGTAAAGCCATTACCTGAAACAAGATTACTGGCGAGTATAACCAAGTCCAGTGAGAAGTGGTATGTGAAGTCTTAATTGGGAAGGTCATGGTTCTACACAAATTCATTGTGGCAGAGATCGTTTATGAAGTCATATTGGAGGTGGACATCAAGATCGATATGCAGAGAAGGGAGATGCGTTATGAGAACCAGGATATACCACTTAACTTAAGTTTGGAGAAAGGGTTCATTAGTAATCGAGTAATGGTGGAGAAGACTCGACAAAGACCACGAAAGTCAAAGGCAGCAGATCGGGCAAGGGTTGATGGAACGAATGGGCCAAACAAATCAAAACCAAAGGTACCTGCGAGAAAAACACTGGCATTGACAAACTCAAATAGACGCACTAAAATTACTGAAAGAATTTTCCAGAAAGAATGCAAGGGTGGTTTCAAGCCAGCGCGCACTTCTATTGTGAAACGTGGGAACGATACTGATTACGCGAAGCCAATCCGTCAAGCGCAAGCTCTACGAAGTAGTTCATTGGCCAAACAACAGAGTGTGAAGGAACGGCCCAGGGTAATGTGTAGTAAGATGAAACACAGGTACGACAAGGAAAATAATTCGGAAGGTTTCCGGAAGGGAGATTTTGTACTGCTATACAACCCTCACCGGTGGAAAGGTGTTCCATCCAAATATCGGTGCAGTTGGGAAGGCCCGTACAGAGTTGTGAAGAGGATCAGTGATGTCATCTACGGCATACAAACAATTGGGAAACCACGAAATAGGAAGGTGGTTCATTTGGAGAGGCTAGCAGCGGTTAGATCGAGAGATTTGTCTGATCGGGACGATCAGACTTAGTTGGAGGGCAGTGTTACGAATATTACTAAGCCGATGCTAAGAGTGACTTGTATGCACATCCATAAATCAAGCATTATGTATCTACATAAACGAATCAATCATTATGTCTACACATATGTACGTACACGCAGCGGAGAAGCAACGCACAAACACATGCAGATATCTTATCTGAGATGCTCCCAAAAGTATGCAATTGTAATTGTGGAAGTGTCGCTTACAAATTCACGCGCATATGAGAGCTACACACGTGCATCTGTAGTTATAATTTATACCAGTAACTAATTAAATTCTGGAAGCGCCTAGAAGATGCAACGAGGAAATCATACAGTATAAACGCAGCAACAGTAGAGGCGCGAAAATCAGTTGGATTTAAGACGCTATCTAGAGAGCAATAGCAGTATTATCAGTTTCATTTAAGCAAGCTATTGGGTGTGAAGTATCAGTGTATTGTGAAGAACTTTAATAAAGGCCGTTTTGCATTATTGAATAGTGGAGTTATTTATTCAACAGTTTAGTGATTCGAACTTAGCAGAAGGTTGCAAATAAGAGGATTTGCAGTAAATTCGTTATACTATCTTATGGACCATAACCATAAAACCATAACTAGATAAAACAGCTGATCGAACCTACCTTATGGAAATCAATGTAATCGATTAATGGTGCCATACCATAACGCCAACGCCATAACCATACCATAGCCAACCATCCAATTGGTTTTTGGTTTCTCGCCATATCCATAACCTAAAAATATGTGAGTTGGTGAAGTTAATAACCTTTTGTAGATTGTATTCATTGTTTTGGATACGTTATGACTAAGAGACTTATTTTTTGTGGAATATGTTTGTAATTTTTTGCGTTTTCTTCATTTTTATGAAATTTTCACGATTTTTAGCTTAAGGCACCATTAATCGGTCACATTGGAGATGGTTATGGATATGGGTATGCTTACGACTACAGCGTTAGGGTTAAGGAAGTTTAATTGGCCCTTAAACTCTCACACATTTTTACTGGAGGTGGTTTTGGTATATCATAACAAAATCTGTGAAAAACGCAGTTTTAAAAAATCATTCCAAAAAATATATGCTCGTAACAAAGAGTATATGCAGAAAAATGCCCAAATAGCAATAAACTAGACGGTATTTATATAGGTAAACTCAGAAACAAATGGGGTCTATAGTGTTAACTACTTTGTACTCTTTACTTTAATTTTTAAAATAATTTTAATTGAGTTTTCGTGTTAACTTAAAATTTTGAATAACTTCAAAAAAAGAAAATTCTAATTAGTTGGAAAATATCTAAACTCAAAAATAAACAAAAATAAATTTTTTATTGCAAACCAAAATAAAAGTTTTTTAAAATATCAACTTGAATGTTGATATATTGGCGATCCTACCAACGATCCTGCGCAAATATTTTATTTCATTAATGACTGTAATGATTACGAAAATTTCCATTCGCTAATTTTTAATTAAAATGCATTTATTATCTAAATCTATATCTGTCCGTGCTTGTATATATAATACCTCGTGCTTGTGATAAATGATTTTTGAACAAAAAATTTCGCAATTTTAAAGTAACTACTCCGTCATATTTACAACGATTTAAATAGTTGTGCGAAACAGACTAAACGAACAGCCATCAGTTTGTTTACTTAAAATCCAATTTGGAAATACATTCGCCATCAACAAAAAATTATGAATTTAGTGATTATAATACGAAGCTATAATTAACTTTAAAAATATTTCGTTTTGAATGTGCTTAAAACATTTACTATTGTGAAAATAAGTGAAAGTCCATAGACATTCGTAGATGGACTGTGTAGAAACACCCGAAAACGGAAATCAAATTTTAGCAGATTTGATGAACAAAATAGTTTAACCAATTGTTAAAACTTTTAAAGAAACAATAAAAAAATTAAAAAGTTAAATCATAGTACCATAATTGTAAATCGCACATCGATTTAAAAAAAAAATGAAACTTAAATATACTTCAATTAATAAACAATATTTTGTGCAAATTGCATATAACAGTCGCTGTAAATTCTATATACGAAACAAAAACAAAAAATAAGTGCGGACAATCAAATAAAACATAAAGTACTTATAGCAGAAATTTACTAGTAGACATGCTATAAATTTTATGCAACATAAATAAAAATAAAATTTTTCTACGAATCGTTAATTAATAAAGAACTCTAAAAACAATATACTACGCTTAAAACAATAGTTAAGTTTTCCACTTCACTACAACAAGAGCTATTACAACAATTTTACGCAAAATACACACAAGAACGGATTTAAAGTATAAGACATCACGATGAAAATGATGAGATTCATAAAGAAAACAACAAAGCCATTGCATAAACAGCAACAACAATGAATTTAATTGTTATCACGCCCAAAAAACGTCATTTATTCCCTCAAAATCTCTACAATCTTCAATCAAATACTTATTAATTTGAATATTTTTTTACTAATTTAATTTTATGTAAGTATAATTTTTATTTTAATATCATATTACAAATTTTCCAATTATAATTTAAATTAAAATTTTAAACCTTTTAAACTTTTAAATTTATTTTAAGATTATTTTTATATTTTAACAATTTTAATATAGTTATTTAAATTTACTTATTTTTTATATAAAATTAAATATTTTATTTAAATTGTTAACTCCCTTTCCAAAAAAAATCTTAAATATTTTCTTATTTTCTAATTTTTCATTTAAATTTCTTTTCATATGGTTCTACGTTCACCAATACGAACTCGTAAATTTACAAATTCAGAAAATCAAAATATCAACCATACAAATAACATCATGACTCACAATACAACTCAAAATTCTAACATTAATACAACACAAAACATCATCTCTAATATAACACAAGATACTTCAAGACAAGATAACTTTACAAATTTTTCTTCTACTAAATCTATTAAATTACCACAATTTTGGCAAGATTCTCCTGATGCCTGGTTTTTACTTGTTGAAGGACAATTTGAAATTAATAATATCAATGATGATAATTTAAAATTTCAAAATATTCTAATTACTCTTCAACGAGATACTATATCTAAAATTTTAGATGTTATTAACCCTCCTCCTCTTTTTAATAAATATGATACAATCAAAAAAATTCTATGTGAAAGATTTTCTCTTAGCGAAGAAAAACGATTAGAACAATTATTTTCAAAAACTGAACTTGGTGATCGTTCACCATCTGAATTATTCAGATTTATGAAATCACTTATAGGTTCTGCCTCCATAGTCAGCCAAGAATTACTCTTTAAATTGTGGATTCGTAAATTACCACAAGAAATACAAATTCACTTGACTTCCAATAATAATCAAAACAGAGATGAAATTATTATTTTAGCTGACAAACTTTTTGATTTAATCAATAAACCTCATTCTTCCAAATCTCCTGTAGTCTCAAGTATAAATAATAATATTTTAGAACAATGCGTTAAAAATTTAACTGAATTAACTACGGCTATTTATCAAAATTTAAATAAAATTTCGAATGATATTAATCAATTACAAATCCGTTCAAGATCTAAAGATAGAAATAGATCTAAATCTCGAAATTTTTCAGGATCTAGAAATTTTTCAAACAATCGTAATTTTAATTCACAAACAACTATTTGTTGGTATCACAAAAAATTTAAGAATAACGCTCTCAAATGTATACCCCCATGCAATTTTAATCAAAATCATAATTCAAATTACGAACAAAATTTAAACTGAAACGATCCATTATGACGGTGACGGATAATGGAACTATTATTAAACCTACTCGTCGCCTCTTCATATTTGATAAATTCAATAAACTTAATTTTCTTATCGATACCGGCGCAGTTGTATCAGTTATTCCTTTTTCTAAATTTAAAATTTATAAAAGAAATTCTGATCTTACTTTAACTGCAGCAAACGGTTCTTCAATTGAAACTTTCGGTACAAAACTACTTAAAATTGATTTAGGTTTAAGAAGAGATTTTGAATTTCCATTCATTATTGCGAATATTGATACACCAATTTTAGGAGCAAACTTTTTAGAAAAATTCGGAATTATTGTCAATATTAAAAATAAAGAAATAATGGATTCTACTACAAAAATTAAAGTTACTGGATCTTCTGGATTTTCTGATATTTTCTCACTCAAAATTCCTATTGTCGAAAATAAGTTTTCAAAATTACTTAATGAATTTCCGTCTATTACCTGTGAACCAGATTATACTAAAAAAGTTAAACACCATACGGTTCACAGGATAGAAACAAAGGGTATTTTACCATTTTCGAAACCCAGACGTCTTGATCCAATCAAACTTAAAATTGCTAAAGCTGAATTTGAATTTTTAGTTAAAACGGGTATATGCAGACCCTCAAATTCTCCTATTGCATCTCCACTTCATCTCGTTCCTAAAAAAGAACCAAATGATTGGAGACCTTGCGGAGACTATCGAAGACTTAATTTTATTACTACACCAGATCGGTATCCTTTACCACATATTCACGATTTAACAATTGATTTAAAAAACAAACAATTTTTTTCCAAAATTGATCTTGTGCGTGCTTACCACCAAATTCCAATGGCAGAAGAAGACATTCATAAAACTGCAATAACTACCCCTTTTGGAATGTTTGAATTCGTAAGAATGCCTTTCGGTTTACGAAACAGTGCTCAAACTTTCCAACGCTTTATTAATGAAGTATTTTCTGATTTCGATTTTGTATTTACATACATTGATGACATTCTTATTGCCAGTGATAATGAAGATCAACATATAAATCATTTAAAATCAGTTTTCAAAAGACTTGAAGAATATAATTTAAATATCAAACCTTCAAAATGTACTCTCGGTGTAAATAAATTAAATTTTTTAAGTTACGAAATTTCAGGCGAAGGTATTAAACCATCTTTAGATAGAATTGAAATCATAACAAATTTTGAAAAACCAATTTCTATAAATAAATTACAAAAATTTTTAGGTATGATAAATTACTATCACAGATATATTAAAATGTTAGCAACAGAACTTAGTCCTCTGCATGAAATGTTAACACATGCAATTAAAAACAAACTCAAACAATTAAATTGGACAAATGAAACCACAACAGCTTTCGAAAATGTTAAAAAACATTTTGCAAAAAATACTTTACTTACACATTTCGACAAAAATGGTACTTTATCATTAGCTGTAGATGCATCAAATGTTGCTATTGGAGCAGTTCTTCAACAAACTAGCAATAATATACTAGAACCCTTAGCTTATTTTTCAAGAAAATTAACTACAACAGAAACTAAATATTCAACATTTGATCGTGAACTTTTGGCAATTTATAATTCAATTAAACATTTTAAACATTTTCTTGAAGGTAGAACTTTTACAATTTATACTGATCATAAACCTTTAATTCATGTTCTAAATTCTAAAGTAGATAGATCTCCTCGTCAACTACGTCATCTTGAATATATTGCTCAATTTACAAATGATATTCAATATATACGTGGAAAAGACAACATAGTTGCCGACACACTTTCCCGTATTCCGGAAATAAATACAATTTCAACTCAAGATATAAATTTAGAAACTTTATATAAAGAACAGCAAACTGATACATTTTTACAAAAAACCATTTCTGATCAAAATTCTAAAAATAATTTAAAAGAAATTCATATTCCAGTTATTAATTTAAATATATGGTGTGATGTTTCTCTACAACCTTTTCGACCTTATGTTCCACATTCTATGAGAAGAATTATATTTGACAAAATTCACTCATTATCTCATCCAAGTATAAGAACAACTAGAAAATTAATTCAAAATAAATATTATTGGCCTAACATGCGTAAAGAAATTAACGATTGGACTTCATCTTGCATCAATTGTCAAAAATCCAAAATTTCAAGACATACTAAATCTCCTATCCAAAAAATTCAAATACCATCAGGCCGTTTTGAACATATTCATATGGATATTGTTGGACCTCTTCCAATTTCAAATGGAAATTGTTATATTTTAACAATTATTGACAGATTTTCACGTTGGCCTGAAGCTTATCCGCTTAAAGATATTTCAACAAATACTATAGTAAAAACTTTTATTCAAAATTATATACCACGATTTGGTATACCATTAAATATTACAGTAGATCAAGGTTCACAATTCACCTCAAAATTTTTTACAGAATTAACTAAACTTTTAGGTTCTCATAAAATTCATACATCTCCTTACCATCCCCAAGCAAATGGCATGATAGAGAGATTTCATCGAACTTTAAAAGCAGCAATTATAGCATCAAACGACTCGGTTCATTGGTCTGACATTTTACCATTCATTCTACTTGGTTTACGAACTTCTATTAAAGAAGATTTAAAATGTTCATCTGCTGAACTTGTTTATGGCCAAAGACTTAGAATACCTGGTGAATTAATTATTTCAAATAGTAATAAAGAACATGATTTTTCTAATGACGCTCTTCATAAAATAAGAGATTATTTTTCGCTTGTTCGTTCTAAAGTTTTTCATCATAACAAAGAAAATTTTTTCGTTCCTAAACAATTAGAAAATTGTGAGTATGTTTTTGTTAAAGTTCTTCGTAAATCTAATTTAGAATCACCTTATGAAGGACCTTTTAAAGTTATCTCTAAGAAAAATAAAACATTTACAATTCAATACAAAAATACTATTAAAAATATTTCAATTGATTTACTTAAACCAGCAAACATACTTATTAACACTAATTTAAATACAAATACATTAAACAACAAAAAACAAAAAAAGGTTACTTTTAATATTAATTAATAATTTGTTTGTTTCAAATTTTCTTGGAGGGGGAGTAAATATAGTGTTAACTACTTTGTACTCTTTACTTTAATTTTTAAAATAATTTTAATTGAGTTTTCGTGTTAACTTAAAATTTTGAATAACTTCAAAAAAAGAAAATTTTAATTAGTTGGAAAATATCTAAACTCAAAAATAAACAAAAATAAATTTTTTATTGCAAACCAAAATAAAAGTTTTTTAAAATATCAACTTGAATGTTGATATAGGGTCATCAATTAAAGAAGGATTGATTAATTTTTCCTAGGTTTGGCGCATAGCGAAAATCTGGTTGATGGTAGATTCACGGTGGGCTTCAATCTTCCGCACAATTCGATTGATAAGGCCTATTAAACGAGACTAAGAATTTTTATTCCACGATTATTGGTGCAGTTTGCAGTATTTCCCTTCTTGGGAACTGGACTTATACTATGTTCATGCTGCGCAATAAACTCGAGTTTATGAAGACTTTTCGTCTTCAAAAAAAATAAAAAAATATTTACATATAGAGAAGGCGCGATAACCTCCGAAAAGATTGTAGGCTATACTTCTCTTACAATTTGCATCGATTCTCTTTTAATTTTTACTACGGGACGGGACCTATATGGCAGAAATTAACTCGGAGTGTTTGCCAAATCACTGCCGAGGCGACCCAGCTTAAAAAAAAAAAACTTTTCGAATTGAAAATACTTTTTTCTAAACGTTTTATGTTGCGTTTCCCGGGAATTTAACCCAAGATATTCGGTGTGGTAGGCGGAGCAACAACCAAATGGCCCACAAACTAGAGTTTATAAGGCAGTGTAAAAGCGGAGTCATTGGTGCCCTTTGTCGTATCGCTGTAGTCGTATCCCTAACGTAACGATACATTGTTATCGATTAATGGTGCTTGAATCTAAAAATCGTGAAAATTTCATAAAAATGAAGAAAACGCAAAAAATTACAAACATATTCCACAAACAATAAACCTCTTAGTCATAACGTATCCAAAACAATGAATAAAATCTACAAAAAGTTATCAAATTCACCACCTCAAATATTTTTAGGTAATGGATATGGCGAGAAACCAAAAACCAATTGGTTGGCTACGATACGGTTACGACTTTAACGTTAAAGCTGAAGTCATTGGTGCCGTATGTCGTATCGCTGTATCCGTATCCCTAACGTAATCAGCTGTTTATCGTTACGACGGTAAACCAAAACCTAATTGGTTGGCTACGATACGGTTACGACTTTAGCGGCACCAATAATCGATTGCATTGATTCTCATAAGATTGGTCGAATCAGCTGTTATAAGGTTACCGATACGGTTACCGATAAAGCACCAATGTCTCCAGCTTAAGCCGGAGTCATTGGTGCCGTATGTCGTATCGCTGTATCCGTATCCCTAACGTAATCAGCTGTTTATCGTTACGACGGTAAACCAAAACCCAATTGGTTGGCTACGATACGGTTACGACTTTAGCGGCACCAATAATCGATTACATTGATTCCTATAATAAAGCGCCAAATACACGACACGAACAGTTCCGCGAACATTCCCGTTATGTCATGTTTCTGCGACCTTTTCTGTCGTGTATGGTGGTGTTTGCCAGTTCGCGCAAATGTTCGCCAAAAATCAAAATATTTTAATTTTTGGCGAACATTTGCGCGAACTGTTCGTGCGTGTATGGCGAAATAGCTCATAATCGTAGTAATTTCTGAACAGACGTGCGCGGAAAAGTAAAATGGACAATAAAAAATTTCTGAGTGAATTTATTGAAATGTATAACTCTTTGCCATCATTGTGGCAAGTAAAAAGCAAAGATTATTGTAATAGAGTTAAAAAGAATAATGATTATGCGACTTTAATCGAAAAATTAAAAGAAGTAGATCCTGATGCCACAAATGATACAGTTATAAAAAAATAAGTAGTTTGGGGCGCAATTGCTGTCAAAAATTTTAAGTCTTCAAAGCTATTGCCACTAGCTAGAAAGCGCAAAGTTAAAGCAAGGCGGTGATGATGGGGAATCGCTTCTCTCATTATTGTATCCCGTTTCGTTATGAGTGGCAAAATTTTTTGTAAAAGTTGGTCAAATGTTGCCTTGCTCATACGAACGTAATTTTTAAAATCATTTTGTGACGTGAATTCCAGTTCTTTAATAAGCTCACTTTGTCCAAGAACTGCTCGTTTTTTGAACCATTATTTGCACCAAATTCTTTTTTTGCGATCTTCTCTCTTTTTTTTACGCTTAATTGCCACAGCGAGCAATATTGCTGCAGCACAATTGTTGTCCGTATTCATCGCTGTCTGAAAGAGAACTAATGTTCGGCCAAAAGTTCGTATGTTGTATGGCCAAAGCTGCGAACAAGATTGCGGAATGTTCGCGGAAATGTTCGTGTCGTGTATTTGGCGCTTAAGGTTGGTCAAATCAACTGTTATAAGTTTAGCGATACGGTTATAACGCACCAATGTCTGCGACTTAAATGTAATTTTAGATTCGAATAGTTCGTGTATAGAAGCTCCTCGTCGCCATATTTAAATTGCTTTGCAGGTAGTTCCGGTTTATAATCCAATTTGGAATATATGTACACATACCGAGTAATTGTATTCCTAGTTTTCTTCTATCACAAGGCTGCCGTCCTTATTACAATCCTGGTAAAATACAAACTATTTCTTGTACTGCATGTGTTTGTTTCCGTGAGTTGTCCTTTGTTGTCCTTAGTTGTCTGATGTACCGCTTCACGGTACAAAGATACAAAATTACGCAAAACGAAAGACACCAATGGTAACTACACCCAAGCCTATATAGAAAGGTGTTCTGTGGAAAAATATTATGTACTCAACCATCGGTTTCTCAGTGCCCGTGGTCATTTTTATTTTTATTTTTTGCGATTTTGTTTGTTTGTTGATACTGAGGTCAACTATTTGTCGATATAAAATATGTCCAACGTAGTTTTGATCCCAAAATAGTTATTAAATCCAGATATGTCACGATTTGTTTATTATCGTATCTTATAATCCAATTAAATTTATACGACGGAGGTATCACGTAATTTTCTTGCGTATCGTGTACGATATGTACGATTCGGTCCCAGCTCCTGAATGTTTGAGGTAGTGTCTTACTACAATAGGGGCATTTAACACAATCCGAATGTTGCCAAGATCTTAAAGTTTCAACTTACAACAGTTGGGTTTTTGTTTCAGATTCTTTTGATACATACGAGTGATGTGTATGTGTGTACAAATTAAAGTTAAAATTCAAACCTGTGCGAATGTGAGTATACTTGGTGGAACTTTTGCTCGTCGGAAGTCGGGCACATCTTCGTCCGTTTCATGCTGATATTTATAATGAGACCGTTCCATTGTGAATGGAGCTGCCTGGACCACATCGTTGCTCTGAATATCTTTATTTATACGTATGTCCCGAATATAGATCGAGAGTAATTTTGTCACTTCTGTGTTAAAGAAACTGCTACGTAGACAAATTTCCTCGATTTGCTGTAAATAAGGCAGTGATCGAAAATTAAATAATGTATGTATACGATATTCTTACCACCACGAATCCACTTTTGCTAACATCAACATTTCTTAGCGCTAGATACCGCAAACTAATGCCACCAATGCGTACTTTAACCTTAAACTTTTTCACTAGATACCAACTGATGCCCAGTGGAAGCACCCTGGCAAAATTAATTTTATATATTCCACATAAATGTAGATTTTTTGCATTCGCCTTCATCCAATTTTAATTCGTTTTACTTACCAATATGCTACAAATACTAACAAAACTAGGAATAACAACTTCAGCAGCATTTTACTAAAATATACCTCACATTTTCTTTAGTTTCATTAGTTTTTTGCAAGAATTTGTGGATATTTACAAAAATTTCGAGATTGACACACAAAAATTTATCAAACCAATTTGTTGACGTTTTCCCACCTAATTCAATCAGCTGTTAAAATGATGCTCTTACAAGGTGCTTCAATAGATTAAATAAAAAAGGTTTATAAAGAGTTTGTTAAGCCACACTTGGCGCTAATAATGGTCTCGTCAGAGGCGATTTTGGTAAAAGTCTAGTTGAGGGGTCGACTGCTAATACGCTACCAAAAATATAATATATATATATTAAGGAGAAACGGAGAAATGACCAGCGGACCCCTCTGAAACGGGGGGTGGAATCCATAGTATTTTTGCGTTGGGTGGTTCCAACACCGGTTTGGAGACCAAAACTGTATCCGCGCAAAACACTATGTTCACAATTTTTTTGTAGGTACACCTACCACATCCAAAATCGCCAACTTCAACCGCAAATATCTCCGGACCGAGATAAGTTTTTCTTTTCCGCCTTCGGATTATTGTTGTCGAGTCGATACGCATCTTTTGACACCTCTCTCGATATTTTTGGTAGCGAGCAGTCGGCCCCTCAACTAGACTTTTACCTACATTTTTCCATGTTTATGCGTTTGGGTGCAGAAGCGGACATCTTCACAATTGCGCAAGATGATGCGTTTGTAAATGTAAACAGAACTTCAGTCTTAGCAGTTGAAACTTATTTCGACTTGCCAAATTCATATACAAAATTTCAAAATGTTATAAATATTCTCACTATGCAAAATAAATACTTGCTAATATATTTCGTAACTTATTCACTTGTTGAAATACAATTTTTTATTGTGAATTGCGTTGGAAAAGTTCCAACGGGTGATAAAAATAATTTCACTTGCGAAAAATGAAAACTTTCGTAGCCGAAACAAATGGCAAATTCTTCTTACGCCTTACATGCAGCAAAAGTTGAGAATTACCGACTTTTAGATGTCGATGATTTTATAATAATGGGTATTTGTTTCTAATGTTTGCGTATTTGTTGCAATGGAATAAAATGTGATTAGTATTTTCAATTGTGTTACAAGCTGCACAATTATTGTCATCATATATGTTCATTTTGTTTAGTGTGTCTTTGCAAAATGTGTGATTAGTTAAAATTCTGTTGTTTACTTTTATTTCAGTTTGTTCGATTTTTGTCTTTTTCTCGTGGAACCATGGTTTTTTTAATTAGTTCTGGATACATTTGTCCGTAATCTTTAACTTTATTTATTATTTGCCTTTGTAATCTTTCTCCCATTCTCATGTTTAATTTTGACTATGATTTATTTGATATGCTCCAAAGTGTTCAGGTAACTTTTTAAAATTCTATAACAGCGGTCGACTGCTAAAACATATCCAGAAATATTGAAACAGGCGTTTGAGACCCAAGATCTTGAATCCGAAAGCAGTAACTAAAAGTTGTATTTCTATAAAAGATATTACTCCAGACCTGTACGAAACAAAAGATAGGTATTCATAGTTCTCTCCCACAGCTCGCCTTTCTACATTGCGGTCATTTCGATGTCAAAGTTAAATCCCCGTTAAACCCTTTTCTACACATTTTTTCTGTCCATAACAAAATCGTCAAAATTACAAGAACCACATGGAAATTCATCTTTTCTTGCGAGTATCTCCTGAAGAGTTTAGCGATCCAAGAGTCCTTAGGGCCGTTTTCGCAATGTGTGGTTAAGCATCTTACCGACTCTTAGCCGACAGAGAAATTCAGAATGGGTTGCGGTAAACTATTAACCGGAGTGAAAAGTGTCAGCTATAAATAATGTAGTAAAAATCAGATGGTTGTTGATTTTTTGCATTCAAAATCATGTTTTTGTGAACTACTTCCAAAAAATATTCATAATGACTCAACCGGTGGTGAAAAAAAATACGAAAGTGTTATTTTAAGCTTTGCCAATCTCTGAGGCGTGCCTCCTTCTGCCTAATCTCCCTTAGTGTGTGTTACTTCATTGCCATGATCATGATGCGCTCGGGCTCTATAGCTCGTTCGGCCGCTGCCTTCCTAGTCATACCGTCCACTTCCTCGTTTTCATCCCCCCTCCGTGGCGCGGTACCCAGGCGAAGCAAATTGTGTTATAAGACCCTAAATGACTCAAACTCCCTACTCACTCAATGATCGTTCATGATCTAATCTCAACTGACGGATATTGCCTTGAGTGTGGCCTGATTGTTGTTGTAGTTGTTGTAGCGATAAAAACATTCGCCGATGATTGTAAGATTGATATGTGACGGTGCTAGAAAAAGTGGCATCGCTGTCTTCTAATCGGGATTGTCAAATCAATCAAAATGTCATTTCATTTGAGTGGCATCACTAATTGTTATGTGGAGCCTGTGTGCTGTTGAAAAAACGAAAGGTTTTTTACTATATTATCTATGTTAACAATTAGAAACAAATAAATCATCATAAATTTTTAAAAGTTGAATCAATCTAGTGAAATATTGCCTTCTGTATTGAATACGAACAGTGTGAAACATTAAAGATGTGCCGCGGCCCAAATGTAAGGTCTGAAAGCTGTCTGTCTATCGCAGGCGCGTCCCGGATCAATGAAACAAATTGTCTTATCCAATTTAGAAGTGATGCTTAAATAGTGAAAGCTATTATATTTTGAAGCAAACAAAATCTCTTATAGTTGAAATTACACGGAAATTGAGACCGTTGTTGCAATATTAAGAATTGATTCTATCTCAAATCCATATGTGATCGACGTCAATGGTTTGGAATGATCAATACTTTATAGAAAAATAAAAAAATATAGTGAACTGGATTTTAAGAAATAAACAAATTGCTTTGTGAAGTTAAATCTCGAGGAAAGCCTGGTAACAAAAATTGTATGTAATACTTTATTGTGGAATATCAACACATACACATTTTTACATATGCAACGAACCCAGGTGTGCCGCAGGAAAAATTTACCAACATAAGTTAGAAACCAAAGAACAAGTAGATGTAAAACTTCTTATATATATTAAGGTCTACATAAAATTTCTCAGTACACTCATCATAAAGGAATTTACGCATCATGATTATACAGGAGCCTGTCCAGGTAACTACCACGCATCGTTGCATTAACGTGACATGTTTATACTTAATTTTTACTTAGTTTCAATATTCGAACTTTCGGCTTAATTAAACCCTATCATGAACTTATTTTCTAACCGTTTTTTGGTTTTAACTATTAAATGTGCGTTAACTTTTTAAAGCATATATTTTTAATATGACCGTTTTGCTATTCTATAACTTATGAGTATGGTGGACAAGTTTCGATGTGATCACATTAATCGTTCGGTTCCGTGGAAGTCGAACTGGAACCAGAAGGAACTCACTCATTCAAACCAGCAGTTCCAACAGATTCTTAACTTTCGGGTATTGTCTGCTATCCAAAGTTCATTTGTAGTTATCAGTACAATCTAATGCTAGAAAAGAGGGTTATGTATTGTGAAAGAAGAAAGGCGCTATATCCTTCATTACTCCGTAGACACCCAACTAAAGCTCGTACCTCTTAAGACCTTCTAATTGAACTTACTCTTTGGTTGTAGAAGCCGCAAAAAAACTAGCTGTGAATCCGGTTCATTTGTTTCTCAAAGAATATTTAGAGTAAAAATTGGTGCCATCAGAAGGCTGAGCAGTGCTGCAGGAGTTTGTTGCCCTGAAATAAGAAACAAAGGTCCTCAACGCACCTGTTTGGAGAGACTAGAGTAACTCTGATACTATTGACTTCAAGGCCCACTTGCAGAAAGGCAAGTAATCTCCTTAAATCAAAGTTCATTTTATACTCTTTAAAAATATATAAGCTTAGCCTCTCATAAGTAACTAACTCTGAAAAATATATTGTTGCTCTGCAGTTGGGTCTAATGTGTAACAGTTTTATCGATGTGTCCTTGGCTGAATATAGATTCTGTTAGTAACAAGCGCTTTTAAAGTACAAGGCCGACCATCTCGGAACGATCTAATACGACCACATTGAACCTTATAAACCACGTATTTTCAAGTAAGTTATAAATGGCCTTATTTTAATATCAAAGCTACTGGTAGATACACATCGCTTCCCACGGCAGTCGGTTCTATGTATCGGAGTGAAAATTGTCATCCTCCCAACAGATCGGTGCAGCGAGACTGCTCCATGGTCAGCTCCGGAAAGGAATTGCATTCAAACCAAACACCATTGAGCCACCAGCCCCCCACGCCTATTTGCATGAATAATCTTGGGTCGCCAAAGTCTCGCCTGCTTAATATGTGTATGTTACATTCATATTCGGGGAGTGTCCTTATCACTACAACAACAACAACAACAACGATATCTCTCCGCGCTTAATGGCATCAACATCAGAAACGTAATACATATCTAAACCCAGAAGAATGAAACACGGGGTGCCACAGGGTGGTTTCCTATCCCCATTTTTGTTTAACTTCTACATATCGCCTCGCCGTGAGCAGGAGTTACCATGGCCCACCCATTGATGAGCTATGTAATAAAATAAGCGACCCTCTCCCTGATCTATCCAAGGTGTTCGCCTCAAGAAAAACTGATATTGTCACCGACCAAATCGCCGGTGGCCTTATTTACAACATGTACAAAACATATGTCGACCATTTTGAACATCCACATCGATTGCATTACGCTACCGACTGTTTTACATCCAAAAGTAATGGATGTGACGTTCGATCAGGATCTACATTTTGGCGAGCATGCATCCGCAATTGTACCTAAAATTCAAAGCCGTAATAAAATTAAGGGGTTGATTCTGGACAATTAAGAATTTTACCTGTTACAATATCCAGACCGATGTTGGAACGGTTACTCGTGTTGTTGTTGCTGTTTTAGCGATAATGACACTACCCGAAGGCCTTGGAGAGTGTTATCGATCTTGATAGTTCTTTGCCGGATGCAGATCCGGTACGTTCCGGTAATAAGCACCATTAAGGTACTAGCCCGACAATCCCGGGACGTTTTGGCATGACCACATGAAACCTTCTAGGCCATGCCGCCCTCCCACCCCCTAAATCCACGAGGACCTTGGGGTCGCCAGAGTCTCGGCTGTTGAAGAAACAGGATTCGACACTAGTAGGTGAGGTTTACAATTGGGTTGGGGAAGCTATATATTGCGCTAGCAACCCCTTGAAAGTGTTGCGTTACACAACCCTTTGAATTAAGTTGGTATCTTAGTCGCCTCGCACAACAGGCATACCTGCCGCGCGTATATTCTAAGATCCCTAACCCGCTGGGGTTACTCGTGTATTTCTCGGTAGTTTTCTTTTTTCTTCTGTAAAAGTAGGATATTGTATATTGATAACAGGATTAGCCGGGCGCGTTTTAGCAAAGGCGATTATAAGTGAATCTTTCCTCCTTATGCTTGTCTGGATAAAACGGCTGTATTGGCAGGTGCCGGATCTCATCATAATGCTTATGCAGATCTTGCCTTAACCCTCTTGGAGCCGTTGCTAGATCAAGCAGTTGTTTGCGAAAGTGGCACGGTGCTTGACAGTATAGCAAAACTGCCTGGTCAGCATTTCGTTGTGCTCTTTAACGATGGGCCTTATTATGTACATAGGTGATGTTCAGGGGGCCCCATTCGCTTCCCAAGGCAGTCGGTTCTATGTACCGGAGCGACTAGGGATTTTTCCCGACCAAGGACTGTCATTTTTTATTTATTTATTTATTTATTATTACGGTCTTTAAGACCTAGTTTAGGTTAAAATAAGAGATTAAACATAAATACTCAATTACATAAATACTCATGTCACATTTAGTGAAGTACAATATAAAAACAATTTTTCTTTGAACTTACTAAACAGTCTTTCAAATCAGAAGGTAACTCATTATACATTTTATACCCTAAATATTCAAGAGACCTTTTGGCGAACTCAGTTCTTATTCTAGGCAGTCTTATATTATTGCAATTTCTAGTTCCATAATTGTGGATTTCATGATTATAATGTATTTTACTACTCAGGTAATTCGGTAACATTCCTAACTTAAGTTGGTGTATAAATTTCAATGTGAAATAACTAACTGACTGTTTAATACTAAGCCAGTTTAATCTATTGAGCATTACAATTTTTGGCGTTCTTGGAGGACATTTTAAAATAAATCGCATTGCCTTGTTTTGCTGTATTTGAAGTTTCTTAATATACATATCATTACTTAATAGCAGAATAGTAGGACAATAAATGAAGTGTGGTTCAATAATTGAACGATATACCAATGTTTTATGACTTTGACTGATATGTTTACATGTTCTATACATGAAGCCTATTTTCTGTGCAATTTTCCTTTCCAGATATGTTACATGCTCTCCAAAATTTAGATTATCATCAATCAAAACTCCTGAATACTTAATTTTGTCTACTCTTTGGATTTCCATGTTTTTTACCTTCAGCGTAATAATATTTAAACAATTGTTACTTATGATATTAGTGTTTTTACAAAATATCATGAACTTAGTTTTTTCGACATTTAATTTCAGTTTTCTAAGGCATAACCATTTTTATAGCGAGTCCAGGTCTTCTTGTACTTTCAGCATGGCACATTCTGCATATTTTTCACTTATGATAAGCAATGCATCATCCGCAAAACGACGTATTTTACAATATTTTAAGCATCTTTTGATATCATTGATATACAATGTAAACAATATTGGCGCCAAGACCGAGCCTTGTGGTAAACCAATGTTAACATCCACCACTGATGAAACCTCCTTTCCAATTATCGTTCTCTGTTTTCTGTCACCCAAATAACTCCGGAACCATTCCAACGCCTTTCCTCTTATACCAATTTTAAACATAACGTCCAATAGCTCAGATCTATCGACAGTTTCAAAAGCCCGTTTTAAATCCAAGAAGACAGACACTGTAAATTTTTTGTCCGCCATGTCTTCTTTCCAATCTGCAATTACCATATTCAACGCTGTTTCACAAGAATGGCTCCTTGGCTACGCTTCCCAAGGCAGTCGGTTCTATGTACCGGAGCGACTCGGGATTTTTCCCGACCAAGGACTGTCATTTCAGTGTGACCCCATTTAATTTGTTTCGTCCCTCCCACAAATTGTCATCCTCCCAGCAGCTCCTTGCAGCAGGACTGCTACATATTCTCTTACTCCGGGAAGGTATCGAACCCAATCCGGGTCCGTCTCCTGACCCCGGTCATGAGAAATGGTTTTGCTGCATTTGCCAGAAAAGAATCTTTTTAGGACGGTCATACTCTGTTCAGTGTGTCTCGTGCAAGGGGTGGTTGCATCGGACAGGTTGTTCTGGGCTTGATCCCAAAACCCGACGTCCACGCAACTTTTATAAATCTTTTGTGGCTCCTTGCTGCTCACGCCCAAGGGCGTCCCGTAGTCTACGCCTAAGCGTATCCCCACTACCTTCCAGCAGCTTCGCTGCTCAGCAAGCCACAACAAGTACCCGCTGCTGCTCGCGCCCCACGGCGCCAACAACTCAAACAGCTGATACCACTCATAACTACTACCTTCGTAGTAGAGCTGGTTGCAATGCTGAGCATCAGCCCCTGCCCCCGTCTTCTTCTCCCCCTCTCTTTTCTGGCAGCAATCGTGCAGGTCAGGGAAACAGACTCTTAGTCCCTGCCTCCGTTTGCACCGTCTGCCAGCACAGAATATATAGGTTTGCGACATCCGCTCAATGCAGCTCCTGCCTTGGGTGGTGCCACTTTCCTAGATGTTCTGGTCTCCGCGACGGCAACCCCCCGACGGGTTTCATCGCGCCATGTTGCCAGGTCGCAAACCCAAATCATCCGGGTACCCCAATGCTTGCCCAAGGGCGCCCAGTCCCAAGGCCACAACAGCAATTGCGTCCTGGCCTTCCACAACCTAGGCGTAGTCACCCCTCACTTACCCCTGAGGAGTGGCGGCGTCACTCCTCATGCACTTCAGAATTCTGCAGTTCAACTGTAATGGACTAACTGGGAAGATTACGGAGATAGTCGATTTCATGAAGCGGCACAACATCCGCATTGCTGCGATTCAAGATACTAAACTCACAGCAAGATCTGCATTGCAGACCTGCTCTGGTTATAATGTCCACAGGAAAGACCGCGAGAGCGGAAATGGAGGCGGCCTCGCGTTTATTATACACCACTCTGTGCAATATCATATATTTGATCCTGGCATCGACCGCAGTGACAATGTCTTAGAACGTCAAGGCCTATCTGTCCGGTCAGGCGATGCAAATCTAGAAATCATCAACATCTACATCCCTCCTGTCACCTGTTGCCCCAGTGGATACCGCCCTAATATCGAGGCCTTACTCACTGTCAACAATCGCATTATCTTAGGCGATTTTAATGCCCATCACGACCTATGGCATTCAAACTTGCGGGCGGACAGTAGGGGTGAGATGTTGGCGGATCAAATAGACGAAACGACGTTCTGCACAATAAACGGAGACGCCCCCACACGTATGGTAGGAAGCTGTCATAGCTCGCCAGATATCTCAATCGTGAGCGCAGAACTCGTAAACTGCGTCAACTGGCAGCCGATGGTAACATTGGCATCCGACCACCTGCCCATACTTATTTCGTTCGAGCGTACCGCCGATTTCATCGTCACCGAAAAACGCACTTTCATAAACTTCAAAAAAGGAAAGTGGGAAGAATATAAACCTGCAACAGACAGCAGCTTTGCTGCCCTCCCTATCCCGACTGATGCCCGCCAAGGGGAGCGTGCCTTCCGTAAGGTCATTGAATCCGCCTCGGCACATTTCATTCCCGCCGGGAGAATTCCCGAATCCGGCCCCACTTCCCGGCGGAGGCCGCGAGCTTAGCGAGGGAACGCGACCTTATAAGACAGCTTGATCCAGGCGACCCCCAAATAAGGGATATAAACCAACGCATCAGATTGCTTGTGGACGAACACAAGCGGGCGAAATGGGAAGAGCACCTAAGAGGTTGTAACCTCTATACCGGTGTAGGTAAACTTTGGTCCACCGTAAAGTCCCTATCGAATCCGACTAAGCACAAAGACAAAGTTTCCATCGCCTTTGGCGATAAGGTGCTGTCGGATGCGAAAAAATGCGCGAGCGCTTTCTGCCGACAATATATAATGCATCCTACGGTCGACAAAGATAGACGGAGAGCCAATAGACACGCACATAAACACAAACTCAGCGCGTCACCAATTACCATCACCGCTAGAGAGGTTGAGGACGCCATTGGTCGCGCTAAACCATCCAAAGCAGTGG
This sequence comes from Eurosta solidaginis, assembly GCF_040869045.1. NCBI lineage: Eukaryota > Metazoa > Arthropoda > Insecta > Diptera > Tephritidae > Eurosta > Eurosta solidaginis. The sequence continues at coordinate 240,070,430 of NC_090323.1, forward strand.
GCCCAGACGGCATAGCCATGCCGATGCTTAAAAACCTAGGGAAAGAGGGTTTCAAATATTTAGCGCATGTCTTCAACCTGTCTCTTTCCACCTTTGTCATACCCGAGAAATGGAAAATGGCCAAGGTGGTCCCGCTACTAAAGCCTGGGAAACCAACGTAGGTGAGTCATATCGTCCGATATCTCTCCTATCGCCAGTGGCAAAGACGCTTGAAGCCATTTTGCTCCCTTATTTCCAAGCACATTTTCAGCTAGCCCCTCATCAGCATGGCTTCAGAAAACTCCATAGCACTACCTCCGCGCTAAATGTCATTAGCACCCAGATAAATTGCGGTTTGAATCAATATCCCCACCATAGAACAGTACTCGTAGCGTTAGACCTATCAAAAGCTTTTGATACGGTCAACCATGGCTCGTTACTGCAAGACCTGGAAGGGTCCACCCTTCCCCCATGTCTTAAAAGGTGGACCGCAAATTATCTGGGTGGTCGGCAGGCATCGGTGCAATTCAGAAACGAAACATCAAAACAAAGGAGAATTAAACAAGGGGTGCCACAGGGTGGTGTCCTATCCCCGCTTTTGTTTAATTTCTACATATCTAAGCTACCTTCACCACCGGAAGGAGTCACAATCGTTTCCTACGCCGATGACTGCACAGTAATGGCCACAGGCCCAGGCCCAAAGATCGATGAGCTATGCAATAAAATAAACGGCTACACCTCCCTGATCTCTTCGCCTCGCGAAACCTGGCATTATCACCGACTAAATCTTCCGCGACCTTATTTACAACATGGACGCCCCAAATGTCGACCATTTTGAACATCCACGTCGATGGCACTACGCTACCGACTGTCCTACACCCCAAAATCTTGGGTGTGACGTTTGATCAGGATCTACATATTGCTGAGCCCGCAGCCGCAATTGTTCCGAGAATTCAGAACCGTAACAGAATCCTCAAATCCCTCGCTGGCAGTACCTGGGGAAAAGATAAAGAAACGCTCATGACTACATACAAAGCAATTAGCCAGCCGATTACGTGCTACGCGTCACCCATATTTATTTATTTAGTCTAGTAACAAATGTTTATTACAGACACTTATAACTAAATTACAGAGACCAGCTTATAATAAGCTATGGAGAACACTAGCAAAAAGAATTTATATTATTACATATTAAGTAATTTTTTAGTTTAAGTTGAAAAGCGTATTTTGAGTCGGAGAAATCAATATCCAAAACACTTGAGAAGCAATTAATTTCTGATAGGGCTCTGTTAATAGGCGCTTTTGAGTTATAAACAGTTCTACTCAGCCCTATGAAAAAAGATTTCAAAGTGGCAGAGGTTTCTACAGGGAGTATTTAAGCATGGTCTTTCAAGAAGCAGCGCGCAGTCAATTTTGCCCGTGAAGAGGTCGAAAATGAACAACGAGGCCAAAAGAATTCTGCGACTGTTTAGGGATAGTAAGGATATTAGTTGGCATCGAGACTCATAAGACGGGATCGGTTCAGAGAAACGTAACGAAATAAGCGCGAAGCGCATAAAGATTATTTGAACCCGCTCCAGGCGGTTGATGTGAACTGCGTGGTAGGGCCGCCAAATGAAAGCCGCATACTCAAGTTTGGACCGCACAAAGGACGTATATAAAACTTTGAGTGTGTAGGGGTCAGAGAAGTTTGCGGAATGGCGTCTGACCAAAGCAAGCATTGAAAGCGCCTTAGAAATTGTGAAGCTGACGTGAGTGTTAAAATTAAACTTTGAGTCGAAGTAAATCCCCAAGTCTTTAACTTCAAGAGTCGTACGAAGAAAGGTTTCTGCAATATGATAGGAGGTATGAAGTGGCCTCAGCAGTTTACCGTACGTCACAGACTCCAGGGAAACGCGTTTCACTCTTGCTCAACTTCGTTCTGGATCCAGAATCAACCCCGACATACAAAATGTATGCCCCGCTTGCAATGTGTCTCCACATGACACCAACCATCTCTTTAATTGTAATGTGGAACCAACGCCTCTAACACCCCTTTCCTTATGGTCCACCCCTGTTGAAACAGCAAGTTTCCTTGGACTCCCGTTAGAGGATATTGATGACAATTTGTGATCGGTCACGGCTGTTAGGTGGGGCGAAGCATTGCTACAACAACAACAGGGGGTCCCATTTTGGTGGCCGAGCCTAAAGGCTAGTTATTGGAAGAAACTACAGGTTTGTCAAAACACCGCTCCCGGAACTGCTAGGAGTAGTCTTCTAATGTCCTCAAAAGAAAAAAAAGAGCACAAAAAGGTTCTCAAAGAAATCCATCAAAACGCATCAGGCCGCTTTGCCAGGAATGGCCCGGCCAATCTAGTTTTTAAAGTCAAATCGTCATGGAACTTGGGGGTGGGGTGGGAGGGATAGCCTGAAGGTTTAACGTGGCCATATAAATCGTTCCCGAGATGGTCGGGCTACTACCTTAATGGTGCTGTGGTACCGGAGCGTACCGGATCTGTATCCGGCAAAGGACCATCACATTGATAACACTCCCCAAAGCCTTCGGGGAGCAACCTTATCGCTACAACAACAACAACAACTCACTCCACGCAATAAAAAAATATCTACTGACTACCTTAAATACGCAATGATTTGGGTGGGTGGCTTGGAATCACGTCTTTTCCAACCTCCCACTCTTATCACCAGCTCCAATAATTTTGCGCGGGTGGCTTGGAATCAAGTCCTTTCCAACCTCCCACACATCGCAGCCCTACTTGTTGTGTGTCAAATATACATCAGCTGCTCGAAATCACGTCTTATCACCAGCTCCAGTAATTTTACGCGGGTGGCTTGGAATCACGTCCTTTCTAACCTCCCACACATCGCAGCTCTACTTGTTGTGTGTCAAATATACATCAGCTGCTCGAAATCACGTCTTATCACCAGCTCCAGTAATTTTACGCGGGTGGCTTGGAATCACGTCCTTTCTAACCTCTCACACATCGCAGCCCTACTTGTTGTGTGTCAAATATACATCAGCTGCTCGAAATCACGTCTTATCACCAGCTCCCGTAACTTTGGTCGGGAGGCTTGCAATCACGTCCTTTCCAACCTCCCACGCATCGCAGCTCTACTTGTTGTGTGTCAAATATACACCAGCTGCTCGAAATCACATCCATTCAGACATCACTATTAATCAATTCCCGTTGCTCGGCATCACAGTCCATCCCGACAACTGATTTAATAATATAATACATATTTTATAATAAAAATTTCATTTTGTATGCTCCTGTAATTTATCTGTAATCAGTAACTATATTTAGTCTGATTAATTGTTAAATTTGTAGACAAATAAATAAATAAAAATGGCGAAAATTTTCAACTTGCCTATTTATATATAGATTCTTGACCTTGTTCCATTTCCGATTCGCACTACCCCTAGCTTTACCTATCTCAGCACAATTTCTTGTTCATCCCCTGTTTGCATTCGAAATAACTATTCTTTTCTTTTTAAATTTTTTTATATTAGGTTTTTTGTTTTCTTGAGCCATGAGCGAAACATAAAGAATATTACGAAATCGGCCAAGCCGTGTTCATTTTTTATATATATAGATGAAGTATCTTTTGTAATTAAAACGACACGAAATTCATTTCACTTGTAGTCTGAATGTACTTTGAATAGTATTATATGGAAATATGTACAAACATGTATAAGGTGCAGGGCGTATTCTACTATGCAGTAATGCAAGACAAAGCGGAAATCCTGCCAATGCACAGGGCTGTGAATCATCTCGGGTCTATGCCTAAGGATGGTAAACGGGTATTGATTTTCTCAGACAGCCAGGCCGCATTAAAGACCCTGGACTCATTCGTCGACAACGCAAAGTCGGTCACTGAATGCCGCAGATCTCTTAACGAGATGGCTCAGCACTTCAGTATCAGCCTTATATGGGTATCTGGGCACAGGGATATTGAAGGCAACTGCAGAGCAGACGAGCACCACCGAGCATATCCTTCGGGGAAATGATTCGGTAGGTATACCCATGGACACTTTCAGGCTTCGTGTGAACACAAGCACTATAAGAAATGCAAATAGACGATGGTCAGCCATATCATCGTGTGAGACATCCAAGCTAACATGGCCCTCATATGACAAAGGGCGAACAAGAGCGCTTCTGATTTTAAACAAAGCAGTTCTATCGTCCCTGATAAGAGTTATAACAGGGCATTGTTTAATAGGCACGCATGGTGCTAGAATGGGGGTAATGACCTTCGACTATTGTCACAGCTGCAGATGTACACAAGAGGAGGAGAGTGTACAGCACCTTCTCTGTCAGTGTCCAGCGCTTAGTAGGCGTAGGTTGGCCATCCTTCGTAAACCTTTTCTACATGACCTTGCTGAGGTCTCTAGTTATGAAGTGAAGGCTGTAGCAAAATATATAAATTCCACGAAGTGGTTCGAGCCAATTTAGGCTGGGTAGGGGTCCTCTTTGAGACCGTATAGGGTATTACAATGGGCCCATTGCTGACCTAAGTAGTGAGCTGTTACCATAGTGTTCAGCTCAGCCCTCGCAACCTACCCTAATTCAAGACAATTGTATATTTTAATTAAAAATTAGAGCTTTAGCAAACGAATTGAACAGAAACTTTGCATTATTGTATCCTTGAAGACGCCCCAACTTATGTTTAAACATTTTAGTTAACTTCTATTATCTTTTAGGCTGCTATTTGGCATTGTCTAAATTTCTATGATTTCAAGGATGCCGTATTTCTATCTGAGCGCCTATGTTGTGAAGGTAAGTTTTGTCTTTTATAATTAAGATTATTTAAAAAAAATAATAATAATTCGTTATCATTCTAGTTGAAACGGACGAAACTATTTTTCTTCTTGCAACCAGCTATTATAGATCAAATTTAGTACATCAAGCTTATTGGCTATTAAAGGAAAAAGCCAGAGATTCACCCTACTGTCGATTTTTACAAGCAAAGTGTGCTTTCCAACTAAAAAAATATGCAGAATCTGAATGTGTGTTGGTTAATGGTAGTTTCGGTGATACAAAAAATCTAGATAATATTGTAAAAGATTTCGGCGAAATTGCATGTTTCGTACTACAGTTAATAGCACAAATTTGTGTAAAAACAGAAAGAAAGAAAATTGCCGCTGAAGCTCTACGACGCGCCCTTAAAATAAACCCATTTATGTGGCAAGCGTTTGCTGATTTATGTCACATGGGCGAACTTATTGATCCTACTGTTACGTTTAATATTTCTAATACAGATGTATTTAATACTTGCCAAGGTAGTGCAAACAGCAATTCGCTTATTCTTTGCGCTAACGCCAGTCAGAATGTTACGCTAAATGATAGTAGTAGTCCGTATTTAAATAGCATTGGCAAAAACGAACCCACTTCAGATATTTTAATGAATAGCATACAAAATAGTTCAAATTACATTCTCTGCACGCCAGTTGAGCAACAATGGCAACAACAGCACCAAGCACAGCAAAATATAACGCTACAGAGTCTTATTACACCGAATAATAATATTAGCAACAATTTAAACAATTCTATGTCAATGCTAAGAGGTATTAACACAACTGGAGGTGTAGCGATTGGTAGCAATTTGCAGAACTCTGGGCTAATGATGTTGGATGATACACCCGTTGGTTATACGACAACAAACAATAGCAGCAATGATCAATCAAGTTTAAATGCGTTACAAAATTTTGATAGCAGCGCTGGCACACCGTTTCGCAGGCAATTCAAATACCTTTCAGCAATCTCTCCTACAACACCAAGTTTTGGTATACTGCCCATACACAGTCCATCTGGTGGTGATTCGTCTTTTGTTGGCACTGCCCAAATGCAACAAGCGAACTTAAGTACTTTAAATACACCTTCACCGCAAACACTAATGGAAGCTAATCAAGAACCGAAAATTATTGGAAAGAAGATGAAAAGTCATATGGGAAATCTTATAAATCGCAAAGAAGTTGGTACCACAGCAACAAACAAACCCGCCGTTTTCACACAGACGGGTAATCTTACACCTCGTACCCCTAACAATCAGGGCGGTATTTCGCCAGGTAAATAAGTAAAAAAAAAAAATATGTTAAATTCAATTTTATATCAACGCCACCAATACTTTGAATTGATTCTCCTATCAACTCCCCCAGCGGGTTAGGGGGTTAGAATATACCCGCGGTAGGTATGCCTGTCGTAAGAGGCGACTAAAATACCAGATTCGAGTGGTTGTGTAGCGCAACCTTTTTAAGTTGCCAGCGCAATATATAGCTGCGCCAAACCCAATTGTCAATTGAAAAGTAAAGTCCTCTCACGGCAAAAGAAAGTCATAATCTACAAGTCACTTATCGTACCCGTCCTGCTATATGGGGCAGAAGCATGGACCATGACAACAGTAGATGAAGCGGCTCTGGGAGTGTTCGGGAGAACAGTTCTTTGAAAGATTTATGAACCCCTACGCGTTGGCGATGGCGAGTACCGAAGAAGATTTAACGATGAGCTGTACGAGCTATACGCAGACATCAACATAGTCCAGCGAATTAAAACGCAGCGGCTGCGCTGGCTAGGCCATGTTATGCGAATGAAAGATGACGCTCCGGCCAAGAAAGTGTTTCTATCGGAACCCGCCTATGGAAGCAGAGGTAAAGGGCGGTCCCCACTCCGTTGGAAGGACCAGGTGGAAAACGATTTAAACTTCCTTGGTGTAACCAATTGGCACCGGTTCGCGACTGGCGCGCCTTGTTGGACGGCCATAACCATTTAAACGGTTAAGCGCCAATTAAGTAAGTAAGTAAACCCAATTGTCAACCTCACTTTCGAGCGGCGAATCCCGTTTCTCTAACTGACGAGGCTCTGGCGACACCAAGCTCCTCATGGAACTTGGTGGTGGGGAGGGAGGGACGGCCTGAAGGTTTAATGCGGCCATTTAAATCGTTCCCGAGATGGTCGGGCTAGCACCTTAATGGTGCTGTGTTACCGGAGCGTACCGAATCTGTATCCGGTAAAGGAGCATCACACCGACAATACTCCCCAAAGCCTTCGGGGAGTAACCTTATCGCTACAACAATAACGACAACAACAGCAACGTTCTCCCATCAAAAAAGAAAAGTTGCAATACAAAAATACTATTGATGACTAGCACTGTTAAATAATGTCAAAATTGTTGTGCTAGGAACAAATTTTCAAATAAAATACAAAAAAATACAAAATGCAAGAAAAAAATGTATATTGGAACGATTTGCCGTCATGCCTTGTCAAATTTGGTTTTGAGACAAACCGGTTTCGGCGTTGTGCCATCACCAGTGTCGATTTTCGTTCTCGATGATGGCACAACGCCGAAACCGGTTTGTCTCAAAACCAAATTTGACAAGGGATGACGGAAAATCGTTCCAATATACATCATTTATCCACCCTGTCGGAAAATCAACAAAACAAGATAAAACAAGAAAAAAAATCGATTGAAGGAAAACGGCGAAATCTCAACATATATTGAAAATGTATGGAGTTAGAAAATTTTCATAATTATGTTGGAGCTAGCAGTTTTTATTTTTGGTAACTTTTAGCGAATCTGGACAATAAACGCACTCTTTTCTTTTACAACCATATACAGAAATTGTCCCCCATTCCATCATCAGTCCTTTTCAGTGAAAGTGGAGTCAGCAGCTCTTACCACAGCGCCGATGTTATACTGCTTTTGTTTTTTACACGATTTTGATCATAATAGAAATTTCAATATATGCACTTACGGTAAAAAAAAGCCGACGAAAATTGTTCCCTCTTACAGTATTTCTACGGCCACTACAGCTCGTCGAAGAACGTTTTTGATTCTTGTGGTCAATATTGGCAATACCTCAGCTCATTTGGTCATATGTTAAGACAAAAAAATTAGTAAGCTCCTGGCAGTTTTCGTAAACACAACCATATTTAATAAAAGTAATAGTGTTATCCTTAAGAAAGAAATTTAAATAAATGTCTACAAACTGGAAATAACCCGAAATATGACTAGCGTAGGCGACATACATTGCAGTGAATCATCGTTTAGTAGATTCTGGATGAAATATATAGAATCAGAGACTTTATTCCGTCATTTTGAAAGCGTATGACCACGAAAGGCCACTGAACGCGTTAATAGGAGTATCATTAAGATAGCTCTTCTGAACACATTTAAAACAGCTGCAGAAATTGCCATTGAGTTTAAGGATATTATAAACATGAAAATTAGAATCACAACGGTACACCGTCTCTAGAGGAAAAATAATTTGATGGCCAATGGCTAAAGAAAAAAACCACTTTCCACCACAACAAAGCTATCCCGCACGCTACCTGGTATTACGAAAAGATAAATTGGACAAAATGAATTTTATTCATAATTTTTGTTGTTATATCGGCCTACCATTACTGATTTGTAAGATCGCGGGTCGAATCGAGCTCAAGGCCTAACAATAATTGTTGCCGATGAAGAAATTTTGTGGTAAGAAGCTGGGTTTTATTCTAGCCAAGGACCATCTAATTATTTTGCCCAAAGCGACGGCGGACCATGTTTATACTATCCTTCACTTCCGCGGAAGTTTCTGGAAGAGTTTTAAATGTATTCAGAAGAGCTATCGTGACGATACTCCTATTAACGCGTTCAGTGGCCTTTCGTGGTCGTCCACTTCGATAACGAGTGGATAAAGTCACCTATTGAATATATTTCGTCCAGAATCACCTTAGGTGTATTTCATTATATTGTTCTCCGCCGACGCTTTCCATATTTTTCGTGATTTGTTTTTTTTAAACAATTACGTAAATATTTTTTTTATGGATAGGACGAAAACTGCTATGGACTTTCTAACTTTCTATCCTTAAGATACCACATAATAAGTTAAGGAATTATCGATGTTAACCACAATAACTAAAAAGTTTCCTTACGCAGCTGTAGTGACTGGAAACGCCGTAACAGGGAAAACATTTTCCTTGGCTTTTTTTCCCCGTAAGTGTACATTATAAAGCAGAGCATTGCACACAGAGTATATTAACTTTGATTGGATAACAGTTGGTTGTACAGGTATAAAGGAATCGAGATAGATATAGACTTCGACATATCAAAATCATCAGTATCGAAAAAAAATTTTATTGAGCCATGTCCGTCCGTCCGTCCATCTGTCCGTTAACACGATAACTTGAGTAAATATTGAGATATCTTCCCCAAATTTGGTACATGAGCTTATCTGGACCCAGAATAGATTGGTATTGAAAATGAGCGAAATCGGATGATAACCACGCCCACTTTTTATATATATAACATTTTGGAAAACACAAAAAACCTAATTATATAGTAAATAATACACCTAGAATGTTGAAATTTGACGTCTAGACTTATATTGAGACTGGATAAAAATGTGAAAAAAAATTTTTAAATGGGCGTGGCACCGCCCACTTGAGATAAAATCAATTTTACAAATATTATTAATCATAAATCAAAAATCGTTAAACCTATCGTAACAAAATTTGGCAGAGAGGTTGCATTTACTATAAGGAATGCTTTGGAGAAAAATTAACGAAATCGGTTAAGGACCACGCCCACTTTTATATAAAAGATTTCTAAAAGGGTCGTGAACGAATAAAATAAGCTATATCTTTGCAAAAAAGAGATTTATATCAATGATATTTCATTTCCCAAGTGGATTTATAACAATAAATAGGAAAAACTTCAAATTTTAAAAAATGGGCGTGGTACCGCCCCTTTTATGACTAAGCAATTTTCTATGTTTCGGGAGCCATAACTCGAAGAAAAATTAAGGAATCGTAATAAAATTGGGTGCACAGATTTTCCCTATAGCAGGAAATATTTCTAGAAAAAATGGACGAGATCGGTTAAAAACCACGTCCACTTTAATATAAAAGATTTTTAAGAGGGACATAGACGAAAATAATAAGCTATATCTTACCGAAAAAAAGCTTTGTATGAATAGAATTTTACTTTCTAAATTGAATTATAACATTAAATTGAAAAACACTAAAATTTTTGAAAATGGGTGTGGCACCGCCCCTTTTATGACTAAGCATTTTTCTATGTTTCGGGAGCCATAATTCGAAGAAAAATTAACATATCGTAATGAAATTGTGTACACATATTTTCCTTATAGCAGAAAATATTTCTAGTAAAAATGGATGGGATCGGTTAAAGACCACGGCAACTTAGATATAAAACAAATTTAAAAGGGTCGTAGGCTAGAATAATAAGCTGTAACTTAGCAAAAAATAGTTTGAATCAATGATATTCCACTTATCAAGTTTTATTGTAAGAGGAAATGGGGCGACATTTTTTTTAAACGGGTGGTGCCACGTGTTATGTAGAAAAGTAATTTATCTGAAATGAAATATGCAATTGAAGCTCACGCTGAGTATATAATGTTCGGTTACACCCGAACTTAGACACCTTTACTTGTTAATGGTACTTTTGTTGGAAATTATCATGAGAGTGGTTTGGCCAGGGGAGTTGTGTTATGGTAAATATATAACCGTTGGCTAAGTTAAAATTATCGTCCTGAGCTCTACTATATATATTATATATTATTTTTAAATGGTTTTATTTAGCTTGACTTGACATGCCGGCCGGTCGGCCGTTGTGAACGAATTTGGTAATTAATATTTAAGTAAATTCCCGATAAGCTACAAGCTTGAAACTTGGAATATAGTTCAGAACCCGATGACAATGCGAACAATAAGATTAAAAAAACTCCGATAGGTGGCGCATGGATCGAAATATTTAAAAAAATCGTATTTGTGCTCCGATTAGGCTCATATTTGGAACACATATTACATACATGAATAGAAAGCGACATATGAAAAAAATCGCGGCCAAGTGGCGCAAGGATCGAGATATTATTTGTGGTCCGATTTGGCTCATATTTGGAACAAATATTACATAACGTCCGGTAGAAGTGACATCAAAATATTTTGGAGTTAGAGGAGGGACAAGCATACGTGGCGCCGAGTCGAGTAAAGTCTTTGGAAGGATTATGTATTGAGGACTTAGATTGTAACAAATTGTCATGAAATAGTCCGTGTAAACATGAGTCACTAAATGAAATAAATATAATGAGAAATAATAGGCAATTAAATAAAGATTAAAAACTTGAAAATAAAATAATTAAAAAATAATTTTAAGTTAAACGATTTTATTGAAAACAATACTTACATTAAATAATAATAATACTAAAAGCTGAAATATAATTAGGTAGGTCCGAGGTACTACACCTTTTCCAGTTTACGTTCACAAATTTACAATTCAAATTCAGAAAATTGCAATTCAGGATCAGAAAATTACAATTCAAGTTCAGAATTTCCAATTTAAATTCAGAAATTCCAATTTAAATTCACAGAATTACAATTCAAGTTCAGAATTCCCATTTCAAGTTCAGAAAATTACAATTCAAGTTCAGAAAATTGCATTTCAAGTTCAGAAAATTACAATTCAAATTCTGAAACGTATAAGTAGAGTGTTGTTTTTTTAAGTTATTCCAATTCATACTGCGTAATGTAATACTTATATGTTATTTGCGGAAGTGTTGATGTTTCGCCGACAATGGTGGCTTGGATATACTGTACCCCAAATTTTCTCCAAGACGTGTACATCCCGAGCTAAGAAATCAAATGGAGGATAAGTCTTTGTAACAATTGCATGAAGATGCTCCGGCCATGAAATAACTTGGAAAGTAATTGGAAGGGGGAGACCTCCTCAGAGTTGCGAGAGGCAGGTGGAGGAAGACTTGATCTGTGCACACAGTACTTATAAGTTACTTTCGGGATTGTGGACGCTCCGTTGACTTCGTCTTCACTGCTGTCATAATCAATGCAGATCAATGCTTGTGACCTTTAGAATATAGCTGGATGTCCTTGTAACTGACCTCTTATGAGAGGAGGAGAGCGAAGAGAGGAAAGGGTTTTTCCTTAGCTATCTCCTTCATGTAAGCAAAATTGATTTAAGTGAGTTAAGGAGTCCAATGCTTCCTTAACAGACAGTAGGCCTTCATATCCTTGTATCAAATTATTTTTTTTTTTTTTTTTTTTTTTTTTTGTGTTTCGTGGAAGGAGGAAATGCTTTATGCACTGACCGGGATATTTAAGCCTCACTGCGAGACTCTCCGAGTATAGGACTCCCTTCTTCCATGAAGGCCTACCCACTAAAACCTAACCTCCCACGGCCCGCGCTAATCCCCGTACCTGGGACCGCGTTTAGCATTACTTCGGGTACGGGTGCGCGCTACGTGAGCTCTATGGCTACTCTCACGCTAATGGGCTAGGCATCCGTCTTCTCGTTTACTGGTAAGTATATGCCTCACATATGTGCTGACCGTATCCCATCTGTCTCTTCGACAGGTCATGTTATTAATGACACTGCCCGGGGATAGGTCGCCAAGTACATCTTCTACCCTCCTTCGCTGATGGGAGAAGTGCCTGCATTCGAAGAAGGTGTGGCGTACATCGTCTATTTCCCCACAGTACAGGCAGCTCGGGCTATCAACCTTACCCATTCTGTGTAGGCATTTGCGGAAGTAACCATGTCCCGTTAGAAACTGGGTCAGGTAAAAGTCTACCTCTCCGTGCGGTCGCTTCAACCATGGATTCAGTTCGGGGATTAGTTCCCTAGTCCACTTTCCTACGATGCTGTTGCTCCACTGATCTTGCCAACGTCGGATCGATTCTTCTCGCGCCTGCATGGCAACAGCAGCTCTACTTGCTTGCGATCCGTTGTCATATATTGTTTTTCTTTCCTCAACGAGAAGATATATCGGTATGGTTCCCGCAACGACCAGGACAGCTTCAGCTGATACCGTGCGGTAAGCCGAAGATATTCGCAGCGCCCCTCTGCGTTGGACCGAGGTGAGGGCGACTCGGTTCTTCCGGTATTTCATTGCGTTCGCTCAGATTTCTGCACCATATAAGAGTATAGAATCCGAGGCTGATGCAAGCAACTTCCTTGTGCATGGCTTTGGGCCACCTGTGTTTGCCATTAATCTACTCAACTGCGCTATTATGCGCGCAGCTCTTTCGCAGGCCCCTCAAATTATTAGCGCTAACATTTACCATCTTACATACTTTAATTTCCATTGCATGAAAGAAAAAATTCCTGAAAAACTTTCTGAACTTGAATCATAATTTTCTGAACTTTAAATGTAATTTTCTGAACTTGAATTGTAATTTTCTGAACTTGAATTATATTTTTCTGAATTTAAGTTGGAATTTTTGAACTTTAATTGGAATTTTCTGTAGTCATCACACTCCTCATCAATCTAGTGACGCTTTTATTTAATTGTCTGGTCAACGCCCTAGATTGATGAGGAGTGTGATGACTAGTACCTAGGACCTACCTAAATATTTTCTAGCTTTTATTATTATTATTATTTAATGTAAGTATTGTTTTCAATAAAACCGTTTAACTTAAAAAAATTGTTTTTAATTATTTTATTCAATATTATTTTTCATCCTATTTTCGTTGTTATACTCAGTTGAGCAGAGCTCACAGAGTATATTAACTTTGATTGGATAACGGTTGGTTGTACAGGTATAAAGGAATCGATATATAAAAATCATCAGTATCGATAACTTGGGTAAATTTGGTATGGTAGGTATCTTGATGAAATTTGGTATGTAGGTTCCTGGGCACTCATCTCAGATTGCTATTTAAAATGAACGTATAGTCCGACATCGTCCACGCCCACTTTTTCGATATCGAAAATTTCGAAGAACCGAAAAAGTGCGATAATTCATTACCAAAGACGGATAAGGCAATGAAATTTGGTAGGTGAGTTGAACTTATGACGCAGAATAGAAAATTAGTAAAATTTTGGACAATGGGCGTGGCACCGCCCATTTTTAAAAGAAGGTAATTTAAAAGTTTTGCAAGCTGTAATTTGGCAGTCGTCGAAGATAGCATGATGAAATTTGGCAGGAACGTTACTCCTATTACTATATGTATGCTTAATAAAAATTAGCGAAATCGAAGAACGACCACGCCCACTTAAAAAAAATTGTTTAAAACAAATTTTAACAAAAAATTTAATATCTTTACAGTATATAAGTAAATTATGTCAACATTCAACTCCAGTAATGTTATGGTGCAACAAAATACAAAAATAAAAGAAAAATTCAAAATGGGCGTGGCTTTATCATTTAATTTGTCTAGGATACTTTCAATGCCATAAGTCGAACAAAAATTTACCAATCCCTGTGAAATTTGGTAGGGGCTTAGATTCTAGGACGATAACTGTTTTCTGTGAAAAGGGCGAAATCGGTTGAAGCCACGCCCAGTTTTTATAAACAGACGACCATCTGTCCTTCCGCTCGGCCGTTAACGCGATAACTTGAGCAAAAATCGATATATCTTTACTAAACTTACGTGAACTAACTTTGTATTGGTATACAAATTGGCCGAAATCCGACTATGACCGCGGCCACCTTTTCGATATCGAAAATTACGAAAAATTAAAAATGAAAAAAAAAATGCCAAATACGAAAAAAGGGATGAAACATGGTAATTGGATTGGTTTTTTGAAGCAAAATATAACTTTGGAAAAAACTTTGTAAAATGGGTGTGACACCTACCATATTAAGTAGAAGAAAATGAAAAAGTTCTGCAGGCGAAATCAAAAGCCCTTGGCATCTTGGCAGGAATACTGTTCGTGGTATTACATATATAAATAAATTAGCGGTACCCGGCAGATGATGTTCTGGGTCACCCTGGTTCACATTTTGGTCGATATCTCGAAAACGCCTTCACATATACAACTACCACCCCTCCCTTTTAAAACCCTCATTAATACCTTTAATTTGATACCCATATCGTATAAACACATTCTAGAGTCACCCATGGTCCACCTTTATGGTGATATCCGGAAATGGCGTTCACCTATAGAACTATGGCCCACTCCCTTTTAAAATACTCTTTAATACCTTCCATTTGATACCCATGTCATACAAACACATTCCAGGGTTACCCTAGGTTAATTTTCCTAAATGGTGATTTTCCCTTATTTGTCTCCAAAGCTCTCAGCTGAGTATGTAATGTTCGGTTACACCCGAACTTATCCTTCCTTACTTGTTCATCGTATTTTCGTTGTTTTTGTTGTTTGCTTGGTTGATTTTATTACATTTAACAATAGAGACATAGTTTACAGCTAATGGAATATAAAATTAATAAGAAAGAATAATTCCAAAATAAAACATAAGTTCCGAAAGAGAAATCAATTCCAAGTATGTGTGAACGCTACATATCATGAACATTTATGTACGTATATCGCACACCTATTTAGATCAAAAGAGAGCTCACTCAAAAGTCTCAAATTTCAATATAAACATTCCATTGGAGCATGGCAGAGCCATGAGTTGAGTTGATCGCCGTTTTGATCTAGGTGTGCGATATATACTATAATTACATTAACAACACTCATATTTTTCATCTGCATTTATTTAATTTCCAGCCTCATTGGTTCCCAACGCTGCAGTGCGACGCAGCTCACGTTTGTTTAGTAATAGCGCCTACTCTGTAAAAGAAAACAACAAGTCTCCAAACATTACTAGTAACAAATTTGCACTGCCACGATCACCACCGAGGAAAACCAAGACACGCATGCCAAAAATTTGTTTAAATAATGAATTAATTGAAGATAAAAGTATTAATATTAATACAGATAAAATGAATGAAAAGAATGCCGCGCGAAAAGACAAAGAAAAAATTGAGACAATAACATCGGCCAACACTGGACACAATCGTTCGATTGAAGACACCAAAGTTTTATTGAATAATAATTTAAATAACGCACAAACAATGGCGCATCACGTGCTTAACCTAAAAAAGCAATCGGCTGATGGTTTGATGGCATTACTACGTGATTTGGGTGAAGGCTTCAAGCTATTAACACTTTATCAATGTAAAGCCGCAATTAAACATTTTGAAACAAATATACCAAAGCATCATTTGTGCTCAAGTTGGCTTCAGTCTCTTATTGGCTTGGCTTATTATGAATTACGTGAATATGAATCAGCAGTTGCTGTATTTAAAGATATACACGAAATCGAACCACATCGTTTAGATTATATGGAGATATATTCTTCGTCGCTTTGGCATTTGCAGAAGGAAGTGGATTTATCAGCTTTGGCGCAAGATTTAATAAATCAAGATAAGACTTCACCAGTTACTTGGTGTGTAGCTGGAAATTGCTTCTCATTGCACAAGGAGCACGAAACAGCGATCAAGTTCTTCAAACGTGCAATACAAGTCGAACCCGATTTTGTATACAGCTACACACTACTTGGGCATGAGCTTGTGCTTACTGAAGAATTGGATAAAGCAGCTGATTATTTTCATGCCGCCGTAGCGCGAGATCCACGACATTATAATGCATGGTTTGGCATAGGTACTATATATTCGAAACAGGAAAAATACGAATTAGCTGAATTATACTACATTAAGGCATTAAAGATAAATCCACAAAATTCGGTAATACTTGTACATATTGGTGCTATGCAATATTTCATGCAAAAGAAAGAACAAGCACTTCAAACTCTTAATACAGCAGCAATGCTTGATCCGAAAAATCCACTAGCACGTTTTCATCGTGGTTCGATTTATTTTTCATTGGGTAAACATCAAGAGGCCTTGCGTGAACTTGAAGAACTAAAGGAGGTGGTACCAAAAGAATCTGTAGTATTTTATTTAATTGGAAAAATTCATAAAACATTAGGAAATGTAGACTCAGCGCTTATGCACTTTAGCTGGGCAACAGATCTTGATCCAAAGGGTGCAAATAATCAACTTAGAGATGCGTTCGACTCGGCTGTAGTACCAATGTTTAGTCCCAGCAGAAATGATCAGAGCGTAGAGGCAGATCAAGAGCCATTATCTGAACGTTCGGATGACTCAACACAAGCACAGCAAGACATAAATTATGATAGCGATGCCTATTGAATTTGCTTTTGAAAAGTATAGCTTGTTATGCCAACTGCAACTAAATACAGATGTACATCGATGAGTGTTAAATGTAAAATAAGGAGCGCGTACTCAGTGAGCTCAAATGATTTACTATAAAGCTATTGTATATGTAATGGATGTACTTCTACTTAATTATTATCTATACATTGTTGTTCTACTAAACAACAAAAAACGACGTTGATAAGCAGAGGAAACTAATATACCTAGGTACATACAATATTTCGAAATTGGATCCACGAAAAACATTAAACAACAACATAAACTTTGCTCGCTTCCCAAGGCAGTCGGTTCTATGTACCGGAGCGACTCGGGATTTTTCCCGACCAAGGACTGGCATTTCAGTGTCACTGCTACAACAACAACAACAACATAAACTTTGTTAAAAGCAGCTGAAAGCTTAGCTAAAGCGGACGCAAAGAGCACATAGTTAAGCGGGATAATCAGCGTATTAGGCTGATGTCATTATGGAAATTAATTAATTTTATTTATACATAAATATCAAACTATAAACTGGCATATTTTTCGAGTTAAAGTTATTTACGCTCTTCAATTAGTCTTTTGCAAGACCTAAAAATTATATAGGATATGGTGCGCTGTTCTGTAACTCGATTTAAAGCTGATTCTATTCGTACTTCCTTTTCACTTCAAATTTGTACAAGCATTATATAGTAGAAACTTCTCCGAAAATATGTAGCAAATTAGAAAATAGATTTTGAAATTATAGAATAGAATTTTGAATTTGAAAGTATGTAGAATTTCAAATTTAAACTGGAACCTCGAACCTAAAAGTAGTATTTTAAATTCGAAAGTATTGCTAAATAACACTACGGACCCAATCAGTCTATGTGAGGTCCTGATGGACCGGCCAGTTCAACCTAACCTAACCTATTGCTAAATAAACAAAATATACGTATTGCTGCCAGTTTATTTGCGAAATGGGATACGAAATAGAGGCTCTTATACAGCACTAATATTTCAATACTTCCGTATAATATAAATACTTATATATGTAGCAATTTGGCGACCCCAAGCTCCTCATGGAACTAGGGGGTGGGGAGGGAGGGCTGGCCTTGAAAGTTTAATGTGTTCATATAAATCGTTCCCGAGATGGTCGGGCTAGTACCTTAATGGTGCTTTGTTACCGGAACGTACCGGATCTATATCCGTCAAAGGGCCATCGACATGGATAACACTCGCCAAAGCCTTCGGGGAGTGGTTTTTCAGCTTTACTGATCTATTAGGGTCAAGTGCAAATAAAATGCGATTTATTCCACCATTTCGCCTTCGCCTTCGGGGAGTGTATATCGTTAATACAACAACGACAAAAACTTACATATGTACGTATTTTACTTATACATATTTTAATTTGTACGCAAACGTACCAAAAAGATAAGAGAAAGAGGACGAGTGACTGATTACAAAAAAAAAAAGAAAAGAAAAATTTAACTCGGAAATCTGCACCGAAGGCTTTTGCAGCCAGTATGCCAACAAATTTTGGATAATATTGTAATATGTATTTATTTATCCAACAAGTAATAATAATAAACAAAAAATTTAATAAATGTTACAGGCGCGTAAGGATAATTTAGAGCTAATTGAATATCTTAACTATTGTGGCATATAAAATATTATTATGCAATATTAGTTTATTAAACTTGGTTTTCTTAAAGAAATTTGTAAATATTGCTAGATTACAATTTATACATACAAACTTACATTCATTTAAAAAGGATTGGTTTTTTCATGACTATTTAATAATATATTTGTGGGACCATTGCCTCTGCTAAAACTAGATACACACATACATACTAAGATAAGGATATCAACACGAAGAAATATTACATAAAAATCAATATACAAAATATGTCTTTATTATTTACAAGAAATGAGCTGGGCCGATGACCTGATACTGCTTCTTACTAATGGATAAGAACACTAATCTGATTGAATTGTATATATGGGTCATTATTTTACAAATCGTACGGATTTGTAGAAAAAAAAATGTTCACTTTTTTAAAAGACACCAAATTTATTTTTTGGAATCTTTTTGCAATTTAAGTCAACACATATATCAGGATTTCCTCGAAATAAAATTTTTTCGGAGATCTGCATATGCTCAGATTCGATGGATAAGCAAACTTGCTTACATTCAAAATGCTATATCTTTGGTTCCACTCGTCGTATCTTAATAGTTTTTGCTTTATTTTGAATGTAATGATAGTTACTTTATAACTGCGTTAAAAAATATTTAATTATAAAAAATCAAAATAATGAATAAAAATGTATTTTTTAAATAATTATTACATACTGTTTTCCCCCACGAATATTTTCGAAAAAATATATATGTGGGGTTCAAAAGGTATTAACACGCTCTTTTCTTTAAAATTACGTCAAATTGTTTGTATTTCATTTATTTCCGTTTTACAATTAACATTTCAAGTTCGTATTATTTTGCGTTGTACGCTACTATTATAGGTTACATAGACACGTTTAGTTCACATTTACACATGTTTTAGTTCAAATTTATTTATTTAGTTAAACATTTTTACTTTGCACTTATGCTTCGGCATATACAAAAAAGAAGTTATTTTTACTTGCCGTGGCGCGTCCGATTCACTACTCAACTTCATATGAACTGTCCTCAAGCGCAAACTATGACTTTGAAATTTGTCTATTCGCTATTTTTAAAAGTTCCGTTATCCCTTTGTTGCTTGTTTGCATTTTATCTTATTTATTCATGTTTCTGCTGTTAGTCCGTTGTCCGCCTGCAGTCGCTTTATGACATACAGTGTTGTAAAATGTCTTAATTACTTTAAGGCTCCCACATCCGGCCATCCTGAGTTTAGTTCGCCTCGAACGATGGGTCGAATGCCTTCATGTACTCCGCTACCGTTGTACTACGTCTTGGACCCTCGTGGTCTCCTACCTTCTCCACTTCGTATCTACCGTGATTCAATTTCTTGGTAACTCTATATGGTCCTAAGTACTTTGGTTTCAGTTTTAACCCTGTGCCGAACTGGGTACGCTTGATGGCTACCAGTTGGCCTAGTTTATACTCTATTTCCCGTTTTCGTTTAGCGTTAAAATTTCTCTTGTTTTCTTCTTGAATCTTCTCTATGTTCTCTTTTGCCGTCTGTCGGACTTCATAACGTTCACTATCTATCTCTTCGACTCTAAGTTCTTCTAACATTTCCCTAAGTTCTGGTACATCCGCAACCCTCATTTCTAACCCCGTTAGGATTCTAAAGGGTGAGAATTTTGTGGTTCTGGGAGGAGTATTATTTATAGCGCGTTGTACTCTATCTACATGTTTGTACCAGGACTTTGGATCGTCGACGCAGAGTTTAGTTAGCATTGGCAAAATAACTCTATGAATCCTCTCGACTTGACCGTTACCTCTAGGGACACCTGTGGCTATGTTTAAAAGTTGTATATCTTCGCTTACGCAATATTCCCTGAAGGAATTTGACGTAAACGCGGTACCCCTGTCAGAAATAATACGTTTCGGATTGCCGAAAACTGACGACTGCCCTTTTAGTATGTTGATCACCGATTCTGCGCCCGTGTTCTTCGTCGGATAAAGCCATGTGAACTTTGAGAACGCGTCGATTACAACAAATAGGTAATTGTATTGCTTGTTTGTCGTTTCCATTGGCCCTAAGTGGTCTACATGATAAGTACCCAATGGTTGGTCCTCCTTATTGATCGGAGTCAGAAATCCCTCTTTTTTCCCCGCCTTCGCTTCCGAGACAATACATTCCATGCACGATCTAACAAACTTTGCTACCTTCTTTGACAACTGTGGCATGTAATACTTTTTCTCGATTGCTTCTTGAGTTTTTTTGTTAGAAAAATGTCCCTGGTTATGCGCGGTTCGTATAATTTCGTCCTCCATCTGAGATGGGATAACCACTAACGTCTTAACTGGATCTTTGAATAAAATGTCATTGTATAGGTAATAATCTTCGTAAGGACCTGTTTCTAGTACTTTCCTAACTGCCTTAATCCAATCATCGTCCATCTGAGCTAACTTCAACCGATGACTTAATGTATCCTCCAATAGCAAGCACGACATTCTACTGAGCGCGTCTACATGTCTCATTTTTGTTCCGCTACGGTGTTCGATTGTGTAATCAAAATCCTGCAAATACAAAGCCCAGCGTGAAACTCTTAACGGTACACCACGCTTTTTTAACGTCATCGTGAATGCATTGCAGTCGGTTACGATTTTAAATTTGATGCCTATCAGGTAAACCCTCCATTTTTTTAGTGCCTCAATTATTGCTAAAACTTCCAACTCATACGAGTGGAGTGTTTCCTCAAATGGTTTAGTTTTCCTGCTCATATATTGCACAGGATGAAATTCTCTATCGTCGACGTCTCTTTGCAATAAAACCGCGCCATAGCCGTACATACTTGCATCTGTGTGGACCTCAGTGACTGCTTTAGGGTTATATAAAGCTAAAACCGGGGCCGTAACCAAAGCTACTTTAAGTTGCTGGAATGCGGCTAGCTCCTCGTCTCCCATCTGAAACCTATTGTCTTGGCGGAGAAGCTCAGATAGCGGCTTTGCTATAATCGCGTAACCTTCAATAAACCTTCTGAAATACGACGTTAACCCTAAAAAGCGCTGAAGACTTTTCTTTGAAGTTGGTACCGGAAAACCCTCTACTGCCTTTGTCTTTGCTAAACATGGCTTAATTGTGCTATTTTCTATCACATAACCTAAGAATTCAACTTTTTTCTTCAAGAACTGACATTTTTCCCATTTTATCTTCAAACCACTTGCGGATGCAACTTCCAGAACGAGTTCCAAGCTCTTCATGCCTTCCATTTCGTCTTTCGCCGGAATAATCAAGTCATCCATGTATACGACTACCACGCCTGATTGTATTAGAGGGCGTAATACTGCCGTTATGTACCGTGAAAAGACTGCGGGTGAGTTGGAAATTCCGAATGGGACATAGAGGAACTCGTATTGACCACTATGGGTCACGAACGACGTATATTTTCTGGAATCTTTCTCTATAGGCACGTGGAAGAACCCATTTGACAGGTCGAGCGTCGTGAAGACTTTGGCGCCTTGAAGTCGTTCTAAAACGTCGTCAATTAACGGCATAGGGAAATTGTCTCTATAGATTTTTTCGTTTAACTGGCGGTAATCGCAACAAAGTCTTTTACTTCCGTCTTTTTTCGATACCAAAACCACAGGTGACGCATATTCCGAAGAGCTGGATTGGATGATGCCTTCTTCCAGCCACTTCGCAATTTCGGCGTCTACCCAACACCTATCTTCATATGAAAGTCTCCGTGGCCTTTGATATACTGGCTTTTCATCGGTTAAAATGATCTTCATTTCTACTGGAGACATTTTACTTCTCACGGGTACATAACTTTTAACTAAAGACCTAATTTTTGCCTCTTGGAGTGCATCTAAGTGCGCCAGATCTAACTCTTTCTCTCTTTCTTGGCTTTCCGCCGTGCATATATTTCCAAATTCATTAAAAAGTTCGAACGTCTCTTCTTTTCTACCAACAACTGACTTAGTGTCCGTAGCTAATTTGCTATCAACGGCTGACTGTCCACCAGCAACTGCACTACTTCTTTCTATTGTTATTGGCTCACAACTCGCGGACACAGTTCCCCGTTTTCTAAATTGCACTTCATCATTCTTTATTACTATGTCCACCCATTTCAAAACGTCATTGCCAATAATAACACCGAATCTGGAATCTCTCTCGCGAACAACATGAAAGTTAATAACAACTGCGGAGTCATCAAACTCTACTTCGGTCTTAAACCCACCTAAAGTTATCAAGGCACTATCGGCTATACCGAATAGTTGATGCTTTTCGTTGGTTAACTCGAATTCGCCTAATGATACCAACACGTCATATCTAATCAAGCATAAATCACATCCTGTATCTATGAGTGCTGAATGTACGAAGCTCCGAATTTTAATGTCTTTAAAAATAAGTCCGCCCCGTGATACGGTTCTGCTTTTTGTACTCATCATGGTTGCATTAAGCGATTCTGCCTTCAACTCCTTTTTGGGGTTTTTACAATTCGACGCTATATGACCCAGTTGACCGCATTTAAAACAAGTGACTGTAGCCTGGGGACAATTACGCAAAATGTGGTTTGTTTCACCGCACCGAAAACAGCGTTTATCTTGTTGGTGTTGCGCTTGTTTTGGTAACTTCCCAGATTGTTCGCTTGATTTAACTGCAGCTGCTCGGCTACCTCCCCGGATTTTCTCGTAAACTCTTATTTGTTCTTTTAACTCGTTTATGTTTCTTGCCAGGTAGAGATTTGCCTTGTTGGACCTCGTATCTGGCAAGCCATCTATAAAATATTCGATTATGCTAACATCATCTAAATCAATCATTTTCCCTATTTCCATGAGGTTGTACAAGTACTCTTTGTAATCTTCGTTATACTGTTTTCGCCTATTGCGCAACATACGATGCACTTCATTCGCAGATACCGCTGAACCAAATTCTTCTTTTAACGATTTTTTCAAAGAGTCCCAGTCTTTTATACCTTTTTGGCACTGAACAAACATCTTAGCACCACCTTTTAGCAATTGCTTTGCATAAATAAATTTTTGCAATTCATTCCACTGCACTGCTGCAGCATTCTCCTCAAAAATTTCTAACCACTTTTCTATTGATGCTTGGCCTGAACCTGAAAAACAAGACAAAGAATCTTCGATGTCACGAAGTGTGAAGGGTGTTCTAGTTGTTTCACGCACCCCAACGGCAACGGAGTGTACAGAGGAAGCATTCTCGAAGACTTCGTCTTCGTCATCGCTAAGCTCAATTCCATAATGCTCCATAAGTCTGTCTTGAAGGACTACCTTACGACCACTTGTGGAAAGCCCTAGTTCAGTGAGTTTGCTTTTCAAATTACTTACGGTCAACCCTAATATTTCATCTCTATCCATTGTGCCACGGTAAGCTTTATAACTTTTTTTTGGTATCTACCTTGTTATAATGTATTGAAATGGATATTCTTATTTTTTGCAAAAATTAGTACTAATAGCAATTCTACAATACAATCGAGTTAGTATATAAACTTATACTTATCGTTAGTTTGTCTCGACAGTGTTCAGCTTTCTCATTTGTAAGTGCGGCATCGGCTCGTATCAACAACTGCAACTTAGTAGGTGTAAAGTTTCTTCCATCAACTGCAACATAGGTTCGCCAAATATTATCAATCATCGGAATCGTAGATTTACTGCTGGGCTACTTCGACTTATTCGCCCATGTCAGTACAGTAACACATCAACGGTTGGGCTTTTACTTAGTCGCCCACAACAACAACATTTAAGTTTTACTGCTTGGCTACTCGACTTGTTCACCAACAACAGTACAGTAACACATCAACGGTGGGGCTTTTACTTAGTCGCCCACAACAACAACATTTAAGTTTTACTGCTTGGCTACTCAACTTGTTCGCCAGCACAGTATAGCAACACTTCAAGGTTCGTGTTCCGTTGTTCATTAAACGGACGCCGCAAAGCGACAAAATTTATTATTTCTTTTTCACGCAAAATATGAGCGATGAGCATAACGGCTTTTCAACGATAGGGTTTTGCATATAGGCACCCCAATGTATAACTGTTCTATCGTATGACTTCAATTAAACCCGATATGAATTTTTGGTACAGTTTTATGCAGATATTGCTGCATTTCTAGCACTGAATTTTTCACAACGATCTGTGACAAGCTTTTTTTTTTGTATGTACGTGTGTGGCTTAACGGCTTTAGCACAAATAATCGGACGGCGCATGAAATAAGTTTTTATTAAAAAAATTTCCGCACTTCTGACACCATTTGTGGGGTTCAAAAGGTATTAACACGCTCTTTTCTTTAAAATTACGTCAAATTGTTTGTATTTCATTTATTTCCGTTTTACAATTAACATTTCAAGTTCGTATTATTTTGCGTTGTACGCTACTATTATAGGTTACATAGACACGTTTAGTTCACATTTACACATGTTTTAGTTCAAATTTATTTATTTAGTTAAACATTTTTACTTTGCACTTATGCTTCGGCATATACAAAAAAGAAGTTATTTTTACTAGCCGTGGCGCGTCCGATTCACTACTCAACTTCATATGAACTGTCCTCAAGCGCAAACTATGACTTTGAAATTTGTCTATTCGCTATTTTTAAAAGTTCCGTTATCCCTTTGTTGCTTGTTTGCATTTTATCTTATTTATTCATGTTTCTGCTGTTAGTCCGTTGTCCGCCTGCAGTCGCTTTATGACATACAGTGTTGTAAAATGTCTTAATTACTTTAAGGCTCCCACATATATAATATGCAATACACTTTCATCTAAAAAACCCTTTGTATTACAAGTTGGACAATGTTGTGGTTCAAAAGATATTAACCCATTTCTGACCTGACCTTGAGCAACGTGCTTACATTTTCTTGCAGCAGGTACGTGTTACAATTGTATACAGCCAACGCCTGCCTGTGTATGCATGCATGGTCAACTTAACTACAACATACATATGTATATGTACTTGTAAATAAACCTACTAATCACTTAGCAGTTAGATAGTTTTACGAAATTATTATTTATGTCAGAATTAGTATAAGTAGATGTAAGATTGTAAATAGAAAACAGAATTAAATTTTATTTCCATGTAGAAACATCGTTCATTTCCTTATTCAGAAAGTTCTTCTTTTATTATTGCGAGTTTCAAATAAATATTGTTAGGAAAATGCCGAAAGTTAAATGTTTTAATCAATTTGATTTGTCTCCGCACCCAAACACCAAAAACTAGGGGACTCTTATTGACGCTGGATATTCAAAAAAAGCGATGGAACAACGAATTTGCAACAAATGCCGACTTAAGCTATCTAAAATCAACAAAGATAATGAGGTTTGTATATACTTGCACATATAATAATTGAATATACAAATTTAGAAACAATATATTCATCCCATTTGATTTTCAATAATATATGTAACTATATTTTAAAAATAACTAAAAAAAAAAATAGAAATTGTTTTTTTATTTGTATTCTATTGCCTATTGTACTACAATAATGATTTGGTAAAACACAAATACTAGCTACCTGCTAAGTGATTAGTAGGTTTGTTTACAAGTACATATACATATGTATGCTGTAGTTAAGTTGACCATGCATGCATACACAGACAGGCGTTGGCTTTATACAATTGTAGTACGTACCTGCTGCAAGTAAATGTAAGCAAGTTGCTCGGAGTCAGGTCAGAAATGAGTTAATATCTTTTGAACCACAAAATTCTCCAACTTGTAATAAAAAGGTTTTTTTTAGATGAAAGTGTATCGCATATTATATATATTTTTTCGAAAATATTTGTGGGGTAAAACAGTATGTAATAATTATTTAAAAAAATTCATTTTTTATTCATTATTTTGATTTTATAAAATTAAATATTTTTTAACGCAGTTCAAAAAGTAAATAAAATAAAAAAGGTAATAACCTTCAAAATAAAATTAAAATTAATAAGATACGACGAGTGGAACCAAAGATATAGCATTTTGAATGTGAGCTAGTTTTCTTACCCAATGAATCTGAGCACATGCAGATCTCTGAAAAGAAAATTGATCAAGGAAATCCCGATACAGGTATTTGCTTATTTCGTGCGAGCAACTTAAAAGAAGTTTGATCCGAATCAAAATTATGAAATCTCAAAAGTTGTTCGATTTGTAAAATAATGACCCATATATATATTTTATAGAGACGTGAGTAATGCTTATACAAAGTTTAACGATTCTTCATAAGAAAGTTATGACGATCAACCTGTTATCTGTAAAAATGTTTGTATGGAATGTATTTTATGTAGGTATGCTCCCGATCTGGGCGATTTTTTCAGAACACTGTGCATTCCTTCTAGGTAAACATCCAATGAAGTTTCAATTCTCTATCTGTTAAAATGAGGAAGAAATTTCGAAAGCCCTCTTTTTATATCGATGAGCTATGCTTTAAAATCAACGGCTATCTCCCTAGTCCGACCAGTTCTTTCACGTCGCGAAATCTGACTCTGTCACCGACCAAATCCTCGGCGACCTTACAACTTTACAACCTACCCAAAGCAAATGTCGACCATATTGGATATCCACGTCGATGGCATTACGCTACCGACTGTCTTAATCCAAAAACCCTTGATGTAACGTTCGATCAGGATCAACATTTTGGCAATCATGCAGCCGCAATTGTACCTAAAGTCCAGAGCCTCAAATCTCTTGCCGGCAGCAATTGTGCAAAGATAAATAAAGGCTTTATTAATCAGTTGGACGGCCGCTTGCATGCTACGCATACGGTCGTCGAGCCTAAAAGAAACACACTGGAGGAAACGTGCAGTACAAGTCGAACCCGATTTTGTATTCAGCTACACACTACTTGGGCATGAGCTTGTGCTTACTGAAGAATTGGATAAAGCAGCTGATTATTTTCATGCCGCCGTAGCGCGAGATCCACGACATTATAATGCATGGTTTGGCATAGGTACTATATATTCGAAACAGGAAAAATACGAATTAGCTGAATTATACTACATTAAGGCATTAAAGATAAATCCACAAAATTCGGTAATACTTGTACCTATTGGTGCTATGCAATATTTCAAGCAAAAGAAAGAACAAGCACTTCAAACTCTTAATACAGCAGCAATGCTTGATCAGAAAAATCCAGTAGCACGTTCTCATCGTGGTTCGATTTATTTTTCATTGGGTAAACATCAAGAGGCCTTGCGTGAACTTGAAGAACTAAAGGAGGTGGTACCAAAAGAATCTGTAGTATTTTATTTAATTGGAAAAATTCATAAAACATTAGGAAATGTAGACTCAGCGCTTATGCACTTTAGCTGGGCAACAGATCTTGATCCAAAGGGTGCAAATAATCAACTTAGAGATGCGTTCGACTCGGCTGTAGTACCAATGTTTAGTCCCAGCAGAAATGATCAGAGCGTAGAGGCAGATCAAGAGCCATTATCTGAACGTTCGGATGACTCAACGCAAGCACAGCAAGACATAAATTATGATAGCGATGCCTATTGAATTTGCTTTTGAAAAGTATAGCTTGTTATGCCAACTGCAACTAAATACAGATGTACATCGATGAGTGTTAAATGTAAAATAAGGGGCGCGTACTCAGTGAGCTCAATTGATTTACTATAAAGCTATTGTATATGTAATGGATGTACTTCTACTTAATTATTATCTATACATTGTTGTTCTACTAAACAACAAAAAACGACGTTGATTCAAGGGGTTGTGTAGCGCAATATATAGCTTCTCCAACCCAATTGTCAACCTCACCTTCGAGCGGCGAATCCCGTTTCACTAACAGACGAGGCTCTGGCGACCCCAATCTCCTCATGGAACTTGGGGGTGGGGAGGGATGGATGGCCTGAAGGTTTAATGTGGCCATATAAATCGTTCCCGAGATGGTCGGGCCAGCACCTTAATGGTGCTGTTACCGGAGCGTATCGGATCTGTATCCGACAAAGGACCATCACATCGATAACACTCCCCAAAGCCTTCGGGGAGTAACCTAATCGCTACAACAACAACAACAACAACGTTGATAAGCAGAGGGAACTAATATACCTAGGTACATACAATATTTCGAAATTGGATCCACGAAAAACATTAAACAACAACATAAACTTTGCTCGCTTCCCAAGGCAGTCGGTTCTATGTACCGGAGCGACTCGGGATTTTTCCCGACCAAGGACTGGCATTTCAGTGTCACTGCTACAACAACAATAACAACATAAACTTTGCTAAAAGCAGCTGAAAGCTTAGCTAAAGCGGACGCAAAGAGCACATAGTTAAGCGGGATAATCAGCGTATTAGGCTGATGTCATTATGGAAATTAATTAATTTTATTTATACATAAATATCAAACTATAAACTGGCATATTTTTCAAGTTAAAGTTATTTACGCTCTTCAATTAGTCTTTTGCAAGACCTAAAAATTATATAGGATATGGTGCGCTGTTCTGTAACTCGATTTAAAGCTGATTCTATTCGTACTTCCTTTTCACTTCAAATTTGTACAAGCATTATATAGTAGAAACTTCTCCAAAAATATGTAGCAAATTAGAAAGTAGATTTTGAAATTATAGAATAGAATTTTGAATTTGAAAGTATGTAGAATTTCAAATTTAAACTGAAACCTCGAACTTAAAAGTAGTATTTTAAATTCGAAAGTATTGCTAAATAACACTACGGACCCAATCAGTCTATGTCAGGTCCTGATGGACCGGCCAGTTCAACCTAACCTAACCTATTGCTAAATAAACAAAATATACGTATTGCTGCCAGTTTATTTGCGAAATGGGATACGAAATAGAGGCTCTTATACAGCACTAATATTTCAAGACTTCCGTATAATATAAATACTTACATATGTAGCAATTTGGCGACCCCAAGCTCCTGATGGAACTAGGGGGTGGGGAGGGAGGGCTGGCCTTGAGAGTTTAATGTGTTCATATAAATCGTTCCCGAGATGGTCGGGCTAGTACCTTAATGGTGCTTTGTTACCGGAACGTACCGGATCTATATCCGTCAAAGGGCCATCGGCATCGATAACACTCGCCAAAGCCTTCGGGGAGTGGTTTTTCAGCTTTACTGATCTATTAGGGTCAAGTGCAAATAAAATGCGATTTATTCCACCATTTCGCCTTCGGGGAGTGTCTTTATCGTTAATACAACAACAACAAAAACTTACATATGTACGTATTTTACTTATACATATTTTAATTTGTACGCAAACGTACCAAAAAGATAAGAGAAAGAGGACGAGTGACTGATTACAAAAAAAAAGAAAAGAAAAATTTAACTCGGAAATCTGCACCGAAGGCTTTTGCAGCCAGTATGCCAACAAATTTTGGATAATATTGTAATATGTATTTATTTATCCAACAAGTAATAATAATAAACAAAAAGTTTAATAAATGTTACAGGCGCGTAAGGATAATTTAGAGCTAATTGAATATCTTAACTATTGTGGCATATAAAATATTATTATGCAATATTAGTTTATTAAACTTGGTTTTCTTAAAGAAATTTGTAAATATTGCTAGATTACAATTTATACATACAAACTTACATTCATTTAAAAAGGATTGGTTTTTTCATGACTATTTAATTATTTTTGTTGTTTACGGCCTTTGAATTATAACTTTTTAAATATAAACGAGCTCTAGGCCAAATATTTGTATATTCTTAATAAACCACAATACGTGAATTTTTGATATACAATTATATTATTTAATTTGTCGATATTTCGACTTCTGTCTGAAGTCATCATCAGGACTAGGTACGAAAAGAACAAACATACATATTAAAATCATAAAAATACACATTTGCACAAGTACAGAACTTACATTTTTGAATGCAATATGTCGACTAGTGTAACAAAAATATAAGTTTACGAACAGTGCAAAGCAAATAACAATAAAATGTAAATAACACACAGCCGTTATCATAAACAAAAAATGAACATAAGCAGAAAGTTATCTAAATGTTGGTAAACAGTGGGAGATGCTCTTATCTATTATTGTTGTTGTTGTTGATCAGCTGCCTAAAGGCAGAGGCAATACCAATTGTATCAGATTTGAAGTTCATGCGTTTGTCGCTGGGTGTATTTATTATGTGCAGCATCTCTAATATGTAGCGTTTGTTGTAATTCCTTTCTTGCTGTAGAATTTCTACATTTTCTAAATTGGGAGAGTGTCCAGTTTCTCTGCAATGCTGTGTTAGCGCCGTTTTGCCATCATTAGGGTTGTTGCGATTTTTAATATTCGTTTTATGCCCGGAAATCCTCGTTTTTAGTTTCGATTTAGTAGTCCCCACATATACTTTGTTGCATACGTGGGACCCGTCACCATTACATTTAATTTTATATATCAAGTCCGATTTCTCATATTTATCTATTCTACTCTTGGTATTACTGAAAATTTGTCGCAACGTATTATTGTAGGTAAAAGCTAAATTACATTTCTCTTTGTCATAAATATTTGAATATTTTATTCTGTTAGACAGGCCTGACACATATGTAGTCGATTTATATATTTTATTATTTTCGGCATTTTTCCTCGCAGTGGGTTTCTTATAATAATCTCTTATAAAGTTTTTTATTATGCGTGTAGGAAATTCATTATTTTCTAGAACATTTATTATTATTTTAATGTTTTCTTTATGATAAACTTCATCGCTGATCGAGAGAACTCTGTTGTAGGGTTATATTTATATTCAACTTTAAATGTACCTACTTTAAATAAATTGAATTTTTTTGTTCTTGTTAATTTTTATTTTTCAATTGTAAAATATTGTCTTTCAAAAATTTTCATTCGGTTGAAATATTTAAAAACGTTTTGTAACATACTTTTAGGAGCGGTTAAATAAAAATATTTTATAAAAATAAATAGTGCTTATTATTAAATAGTGATTTATATATTAAAATACCACATTGGCGATCTAGCCAGCCAAACATAGAAACCGTCCTTCAAAAAACAACGAATCAAATTTTAATTCTTTTATATATTATGCGAGTGGAAACCATATTGACTTCCGAAAACGATACCATAGTTCTGTTCACTATATCCAACTTATTACGTTTTTATCAGCAAATTCTTAAACAAATTGTTAAAGGTGGTGCACTTGAACAAACTTTAATTGATTTACAAAAGACCAGCGAAGAGATTTATTTAAATTCACTTTCAAATAAAGTGCGTAACATCTTGCAACGTCCAGCTCTAACTCGCTAAAAGTTTTGTAATTCATACCTTTAAACTAGTGTGAAGTGTCCTCACTACTCGAAGAATTATCTGAAAAACAAGTTGAAAATATATATCAAATATATCGTGAACATCACAAGAGCCCTCTCTAACGCGTATTTGACGTAGACGTGGTGGTCCAAAAACTAGATTCACTTCTATAAAATTAGTTTATTTTCAACTGCACGACGTCGTCTTCGTCGTATTTTTGGATTGTCATTATTTCAGACGTTACCGCTGCATCATTAACATCAGCCTTTCAATCAAACATTGCAAGAGCAACAACAACAAAAGCTACAAATACAAAACAATTAAAGCCATTGCACAATACATTGTCTAATTTCATCAATCAATTTTAAAGCCATTGCACAATACATTGTCCAATTTCATCAACCAATTTTAAAGCCATTGCACAATACATTGTCTAAATTCATCAATCAATTTTAAAACCATTACGACAAATATTTGGTGAGCTGTATCTAGTATTAATATTATTTATATGTATCTGTATATGTATCAAAATAGATTAATAATTTGGGTTTTGTAAACGCTCCTTTCCGGACATTTTTATTTCTTCCTATAATATAATTTTTGTAGTTATTTCTATTAACAATGTTTCATTTACCATCAAATAATATACGTAAATCTACACCAAGAAATCAAGTAAACGATTCACTTATTGATTTGGATAATGAAAATTATCAAAATGATTTACCAAATCCATATGTGAATCAAAATAATGAAATTTTTGCTACATCGGTAAAACTTCCCCAATTTTGGACTAATTGCCCTGAAGCATGGTTCATCCATACTGAAATGCAATTTAGTCGAAAGAACATTACTCAGGAAGGGACAAAATATGAATATGTCATAACTGCACTTCCACAGGATGTAATTATGACAATTCTTGATTTTATTCAAAATCCTCCTGAAAATGACAAATTTTAATTGAACGGCACTCATTAAGTGAGAATGCTAAATTAGATCGAGTGTTATCCGATTCAGAAATGGGAGATCGTAAACCTTCTGAGTTTTATCGGTCTCTAGTGCTACTCTCTGGAAACAATTTTAGCAAAGAAATTCTTAAAAAGCTTTGGATAAGGAAGTTACCCAAAAATTTAAGTATTATTCTTACTAGTTCGAATTTGAATGAAATAAGTGAATTAGTTAAATTAGCCGATAATATTTGGGAAGTTTATAATAAAAATGAAATAGCCTCAGTTAGTAATTTTCCAAATTCTAAAAGCGAAAATGCAATTATTTCAAATTTGGTTCAAACAACTAACATGATGTGCAAAAATTTTGAAAAATTGTCATTAGAGATCAGTGAAATTAAAAATCAGATGAGTCAAAATTATTCAAGGTCCCGATCTTTTAGTAGGAATCGTTTTAGAAGTCCTTCTAGATATCGATCAAAGTCTCGTGACAACCCAAATTGGCTCTGTAGGTATCATTATAAGTTTGGTAATCAAGCTTTGAAGTGCGAACAACCATGCGCTTTTAAAAATAATAGTTCGTCAAACTAAAGTTATCCGTTGTTACGGCGACAAACAACGGACATTTAGACACCTTTACACGTCGCTTATTTATTTTTGATAAAACAAACAAACTTAATTTTTTAATAGATAGTGGAGCAGAAATTTCAGTGCTTCCGGTTTCAAAATCTTCAAGTTCGAAAAAGTCATCAGATATTATTTTAACTGCAGCTAACGGTACAACGATTTCGACATACGGTAAAAAACTTTTAAATATTAATTTAGGACTGCGTCGCGAATTTCCGTTCACGTTTTTAATAGCGGATATAGCTAAACCAATTATCGGTGCTGATTTTTTGTGTAAATATGGTCTCTCAGTTGATGTTAAACGCAAATGCTTAGTAGATCCGATAACAAGTCTTTCAGTTAACACAATTTCATGTGTTTGTAATGTTTCGCTACCAAAAGTTTTCGCTGTTGATAACAAATTTACAAAGTTACTAAAAGAATATCCTTCTTTATTTTCTGAACCAGATTATTCACAACCAGTTAGACATACACCAGTTCACAGATTAGTCACTGAAGGAAATTTGCCATTTTCTAAACCAAGACGTTTAGACCCCATTAAATTCAAAGTAGCTAAAACTGAATTCGATTTTTTAGTAAAGACAGGGATATGTAGACCTTCTAATTCAGCAGTAGCATCTCCTTTACATCTTGTACCCAAGAAGGAGTTAAATGACTGGCGTCCTTATGGAGATTTTAGAAGATTAAATGTCGTAACAGTTCCTGATCGTTATCCTTTGCCCCATGTTCATGACTTCAACATGAATCTAAGAAATAAGAAAATATTTTCAAAATTAGATTTGGTAAGAGCTTATCACCAAATTCCAATGGCAGAAGAGGATATCTTTAAAACTGCAATCACTACGCCTTTTGGCATGTTTGAATTTGTACGAATGCCTTTCGGGCTTAGGAACTCCGCGCAAACTTTTCAACGATTTATTAATGAAGTAGTTAATGATTTAGACTTTATTTTTACATATATTGATGATCTCTTAGTGGCAAGCGAAAATGAGGAACAACATTTCAAAGATCTTCGCGTACTATTTCAGCGTCTAACGGAGTACGGTTTAAATATAAAACCAAGTAAATGTACTTTTGGCTTTTTAGGACATAATATTTCTGAAACTTAGATTATGGAGGGAACACTTCTCTGCTCTCCTAAATGGAGGCAGCAATTCACCGCGCAGAGATGAAGAACCCGATACCGCAATCGATGATGATGGAATATATGTCCCCCGCCCGATTATGACGAAGTTAGAATAGCAATAACCAGATTGAAAAACAAGGCCGTGGGCGCTGATGGATTGCCTGCGGAGCTATTCAAGTTCGGCGGTGAGGAGTTGGTAAGGCGCATGCAGCAGCTTCTTAGCAAAATATGGGCGGACGAAAGCATGCCCGACGGTTGGAATCTAAGTGTTCTTTGCCCAGTCCACAAGAAGGGGGATACTGCAAAATGCACCAACTATCGTGGAATCAGCCTTCTTAATATCGCATATAAGGTCCTTTCAAGTGTATTGTGCGAAAGATTGAAGCCCACCGTGAACCGGCTGATTGGACCTTATCAGTGCGGCTTCAGACCTGGTAAATCTACCATCGACCAGATTTTCACAATAGGCCAAATCTTGGAAAAACCCGTGAAAAGAGAATCGACACACATCACCTCTTCGTCGACTTTAAAGCCGCCTTCGACAGCACGAAAAGGAGCTGCATATATGCCGCTATGTCTGAATTTGGTTTCCCCGCAAAACTTATACGGCTGTGCAAAATGACGTTGAGCAACACCATCAGCTCAGTCAGAATTGGGAAGGACCTCTCCGAGCCGTTCGAAACTAAACGAGGTTTCAGACAGGGTGACCCCCCATCGTGCGATTTCTTTAATTTGATGCTGGAGAAAATTATACTAGCTGCAGAACTTAACCGCACTGGAACAATATACTATAAAAGCGTGCAATTACTGGCATATGCTGATGACATTGATATCATCGGCCTAAACACCCGCGCTGTTAGTTCTGCTTACTCCAAACTGGAAAAAGAAGCGGTAAAGATGGGTTTGATGGTGAATGAGGACAAAACGAAGTACCTGCTGTCATCGAGCAAAGAGTCAGCGCATATGCGCCTTGGCAACCACGCTACTGTTGGCAGCCATAATTTCGAAATAGTAAAAGACTTCGTTTATTTGAGAACCAGCATCAACACTAGCAACAACATCAGCACTGAAATCCAGCGAAGAATCAATCTTGCCAATAAATGCTACTTTGGACTAGGTAGGCAATTGAAAAGTAAAGTCCTTTCTCGGCGAACGAAAATCGTACTCTACAAGTCACTTATCGTACCCGTCCTGCTATATGGGGCAGAAGCATGGACCATGACAACAGCAGATGAAGCGGCTTTGGGAGTGTTCGAGAGAAAAGTTCTTCGAAAGATTTATGGACCTCTACGCGTTGGCGATGGCGAGTACCGAAGAAGATTTAATGATGAGCTGTAGGAGCTATACGCAGACATCAACATAGTCCAGCGAATTAAAGCGCAGCGACTGCGCTGGCTAGGCCATGTTATGCGAATGAAAGATGATGCTCCGGCCAAGAAAGTGTTTCTATCGGAACCCGCCTATGGAAGCAGAGGTAGAGGGCGGTCCCCACTCCGTTGGAAGGACCAGGTGGAAAACGATTTAAACTCCCTTGGTGTGACCAATTGGCGCCGGTTGGCGGAGCGAAGGAGCGGCTGGCGCGCCTTGTTGGACGGCCATAACCGTTTAGACGGTTAAGCGCCAATTAAGTAAGTAATATTTCTGAAACGGGAATTAGACCTTCAGAAGAAAAAGTTTTAGCCATTCGAAATTTTGATCATCCAAAATCTATTAAGCAGGCACAAAAATTTATTGGTATGGTTAATTATTACCATCGATATATACCAAAATTAGCAGAGTTTACGACAGTTATCTATGATTTAATTAATAGAACAAATAAGAAGCGAGACAAGATTTTAATTTGGGACGATACATCTAATAAAGCTTTAGAATGCATTAAAGAAAAGTTTGAATCTGCGATATTGTTAAATCATTTTAACAAACTTATCTTGTTTGGTTGATTTTCCGACAGGGTGGATAAATGATGTATATTGGAACGATTTTCCGTCATCCCTTGTCAAATTTGGTTTTGAGACAAACCGGTTTCGGCGTTGTGCCATCATCAGTGTCGATTTTCGTTCTGATCTGTTGTTGTCATTTGTCCTGTATTTATAGTTCGTAGGTATATGAGCAGGTATTGTCAAATTGATGCTTGTGTATATTTAGTTATGTGTATGTGCTGTGTGTTCGTTCAGAACCGAGGGTGGTTTACTAATCGATTTGTGTGGCTGACTGGGGTAGGTAGAAATCTGTGATTTTAGTCGTTTGACCTTCTTTGTCGGTTTTTTGTTTTGGTGTGTTAATTGTTTTGTGTTTATTTGTTGATGTGCGTTTGTCTGTTGTACCTGTGTGATTAAGTTGTTTCCTGTAAACAAGTTTTAAAGGCTCGAATATTGTGTCAGAAATGGTGTTTATCTGTTCGTTTATTATTCTACCGTCGAATGTTTTCTGTTTGTAGATTTCCATGTTTTCGAGTACGTTGAGACGTCGGCCCTTTTCTTGCATGTGAAGAACCCTAACTGTTCCATCGATGTTTGCTGGGGAACATTCATTCTCGACCATGTGATTCGCGAAGTTAGACTCGGGTATAATGTTTGGATTCCGTATTTTTTTGTTGTAATCTCTAATATGTTCTCTGAACCTCGTTCTTATTTGCCGTCCTGTTTGTCCTATGTAACTATGCTGGCATCCGCAGGTAAGCTTGTATACGCCGTGGCTGCTAAACGGATCCTCTGAGTTAATGTTAGTTCTTAGTTTTCGCCCTAGATTGTTCGATGTTTTGAATGCTGTGTTAATGTTGTATTTTTTAAAGAAATTTGCCAATTTATATGTTGCTTTTCCAGTATATGTCATAGTCGTCCAGCTATTATTTTCTTTTTCATTATTTCTTTTTGGTTCTCCATTTGTCCTTCTGAGCTTATCTACTAGTGCTTTTTTATATCCGTTGTTTGCAGCGATATTATATATGACCCCAAGTTCTCTCTTATATGCCTCTTGTGTAAGAGGTGTTCTTTCAAGTCTATGTACCAAGTGCCTTAATGCTGCATTTTTATGATGTTGAGGGTGATTTGAGGTATTGTGTATTATTGTGTCGGTGGCCGTTGACTTTCTATATATGTCATAGTTAAATCTTTTGGCTTCTTTATCAATATTTATCGTGAGGTCTAGATAGTTGATTCCTCCGTCTTTTTCGGTTTCCATTGTAAAATTTTACAAGATGCAAAACTTTCTTTAAATGTAGATGCATCCAATACGGCAATAGGTGGTGTCATACATCAAACGTTTAATAATAAGTCAGAACCACTTGCATTCTTTTCAAAGAAATTGTCTCCATCCGAAATTAAATATAGTGCATTTGATAGGGAGCTATTAGCTATTTATTAAACATTTTCGTTACCTTCTAGAAGGACGTGAATTTACAGTTTTCACAGATCACAAGCCTCTTGTATTTGCTTTAAATTCAAAAACAGAACGCAGTCCAAGACAGACTAGACATATGGAATTCATTGCTCAGTTTACGAATGACATTAGGTATATTAAAGGACAAGAAAATGTTGTAGCTGATACATTATCTCGTGCGTTTGAAATAGAAGCGATTAATAATTCGGACATTAATTTAAAAATTTTACAAAGTGAACAACAACAAGACAGTGAATTAAGCAAACTTACCTCAGAGCAAACATTTTTAAATTTGAAACTAATAAAAATTCCTGTTCTTAACTTTAATATATGGTGCGAAGTGTCAGGAGAAAATCCTAGGCCTTTCATTCCAAACAATTTAAGAAAAATAATATTTGATATGTTACATGGGATTTCACATCCTGGTAGTAGAGCTACACGTCGTTTGATAGTTAAGAAATATTTTTAATATATTAATATAATTTTAATATATTAATTCTTGGTCTAAAGAATGTATAAGTTGTCAAAAATCGAAAGTACATCGTCATACAAAATCTCCAGTTATGAAAATTCCAATTCCAAAATCTAGATTTGAACACATTCACTTAGATATTGTTGAACCATTACCTGTTTCAAAAGGATATCGTTACATATTAACTATAATTGATAGATTTACACGTTGGCCAGAGGCATTCGGACTAAGAGATATTTCTGCAGTTACGGTTGTAAATAAATTTTTTAAAGAATATATTTCACGTTTTGGAGTTCCATTAGAAATAACAACAGATCAGGGATCTCAATTTACTTCAAACTTGTTTTCAGAATTAACGAAACTTCTTGGAAGTCATCAAATAACAACTTCTCCTTATCATCCCCAAGCTAATGGAATGATAGAACGTTTTCGTAGACAGCTTAAATCTTCAATAATGGCTAGGAATGGATCCAGAGATTGGTATGAAGAGTTACCAATAGTACTTATGGGTTTGCGATCGATTTTTAAAGAAGATATTTCAGCAACACCGGCTGAAATGGTTTATGGACAAAATTTAAGATTACCTGGTGAATTATTTGTTTCAACTACAGAGAATATTACTTCAACGGATGTTTTAAGTAGTTTGCGTGAACATTTAAAAAATTTTAAATCAAATTTGGAACATCATCAAAATTCTAGTGGTATTTTTGTTCCAAAAGATTTAAAAGATGTCATTTTGTTTTTGTACGTGTAATAAACAAATATTCCTTGCAACATCCGTATGAAGGTCCTTATAGAGTTATTGAAAAAGATATTAAAAACTTTAAAATTGAAATAAACAATGAAATTAAATCTATTCCTATTGATCGTTTAAAACCAGCAATGATTGATAAAATACAGATACCTAACACAAAAACAAAAAAGAAAGTTACTTTTAATTTATTTAACATTAAATCTCCGGAAGGGGGAGTATTGTAGGGTTATATTTATATTCAACTTTAAATGTACCTACTTTAAATAAATTGAATTTTTTTGTTCTTGTTAATTTTTATTTTTCAATTGTAAAATATTGTCTTTCAAAAATTTTCATTCGGTTGAAATATTTAAAAACGTTTTGTAACATACTTTTAGGAGCGGTTAAATAAAAATATTTTATAAAAATAAATAGTGCTTATTATTAAATAGTGATTTATATATTAAAATACCACATCTGTTGATAAAATTTCTGGCCGTATTGACTATTGTACATTTGTCTTGTTTAGAATTAAAGTTAATTAATCTACCTGACGCGGTAGGTTGTTTATACCAATCAAAACATAATTGGTTATTCTTTTTTATAACAAGAGTATCGAGAAACGGTAGTTTTCCGTCCTTCTCCACCTCAATTGTAAATTTAATACTCCTGTTGTATCCATTTAGAATATTTAGCAATTCTTCCACCGTATCAGTTTTCACAATTGCGAAAAGGTCATCGACGTATTTGGTAAGCAAACGTGGCTTATAAGGGGAGTCATCTTCAAATTTCTCCAGTAATTCTTCCATTACAATGTCTGCTATGACGGGGGATGCTGGGGAACCCATGGGCATACCGCAGCGTTGCTCATAAATTTTATTGTTTAATTTAAAATATCTATTATCTCTAATGCAGAAACGAACAACTTCTAGAAAAAGTTCTTTTGTGAGTGTGGTGTGGCTCTTTATCTGGTTCCACTTAGATGCTATAACTTCTAAGGCATGATCTACGGGAATGCTGGGAAAAAGTGAGATGACATCAAATGACACGAGACTCTCATCATCATATATGTATGTATCTTTTATTTTGTTTTAAAATTCAATTGAGTCTTTTACGTTATATTTGGATGATTTGGTTATGTTCGTGAGAATATTAACCACATACTTGCATAAATTGTACGAAGGGGAGTTGACAGACGAACAAATAGGTCTCAATGGGATATCTAAAACATATGTATGCTGTAGTTAAGTTGACCATGCATGCATACACAGACAGGCGTTGGCTTTATACAATTGTAGCACGTACCTGCTGCAAGAAAATGTAAGCAAGTTGCTCGGAGTCAGGTCAGAAATGAGTTAATATCTTTTGAACCACAAAATTCTCCAACTTGTAATAAAAGGTTTTAATAGATGAAAGTGTATCGCATATTATATATATTTTTTCGAAAATATTTGTGGGGTAAAACAGTATGTAATAATTATTTAAAAAAATTAATTTTTTATTCATTATTTTGATTTTATAAAATTAAATATTTTTTAACGCAGTTCAAAAAGTAAATAAAATAAAAAAGGTAATAACCTTCAAAATAAAATTAAAATTAATAAGATACGACGAGTGGAACCATAGATATAGCATTTTGAATGTGAGCAATTTTTTTTTACCCAATGAATCTGAGCAGATGCAGATCTCTGAAAAGAAAATTGGTCAAGGAAATCCCGATACAGGTATTTGCTTATTTCGTGCGAGCAACTTAAAAAAAGTTTGATCCGAATCAAAATTATGAAATCTCAAAAGTTGTTCGATTTGTAAAATAATTACCCATATATATATTTTATAGAGATGTGAGTAATGCTTATACAAAGTTTAACGATTCTGCATAAGGAAGTTATGACGATCAACCTGTTATCTGTAAAAATGTTTGTATGGAATGTATTTTATGTAGGTATGCTCCTGATCTGGGCGATTTTTTCAGAACACTGTGCATTCCTTCTAGGTAAACATCCAATGCAGTTTCAATTCTCTATCTGTTAAAATGAGGAAGAAATTTCGAAAGCCCTCTTTTTATATCGATGAGCTATGCTTTAAAATCAACAGCTATCTCCCTAGTCCGACCAGTTCTTTCACGTAGCGAAATCTGACTGTCACCGACCAAATCCTCGGCGACCTTACAACTTTACAACCTACCCAAAGAAATGTCGACCATATTGGATATCCACGTCGATGGCATTACGCTACCGACTGTCTTAATCCAAAAACCATTGGTGTAACGTTCGATCAGGATCAACATTTTGGCAATCATGCAGCCGCAATTGTACCTAAAGTCCAGAGCCTCAAATCTCTTGCCGGCAGCAATTGTGCAAAGATAAATAAAGGCTTTATTAATCAGTTGGACGGCCGCTTGCATGCTACGCATACGGTCGTCGAGCCTAAAAGAAACACACTGGAGGAAACTGCAGGCCTGCCTAAACACCGTGCTCAGAACTTCCACGGGATGTGTTCTATGCTTCAGAACATAATCTACACAGTGAGGCGATAATACTCTTTATAAAGGAGAGAGATACAATGCTTAACAGTTTCTTCTGAATACACAGCAACCTGGGCATTGAAGAGACCCCATCTGCCTGGAACTTAAAGGTCATTTCCGTTGGACTATGAAGAAATTCGGCACTTAAGAATTCAGCCGTATGAGGAAAAGGAGCACGAAACGCTCCTCAGAGACATCCACAATCAGGGATATCCCGGCGAACCCTGTTCTTAAAGACAAATACACGGAACTCACATTTGAGGAAAGCTACCTTTACTCGCATCAGTTAAATAACTCCAATATTCAATAATGCAAAATGGCCTTTATTAGACTGCTTTGAAAGTAATTTACATTAACACTTACACTTCGCAACCAATAGCGTGCTTAAATCAAACTGATCCTGCCTACTCAGCTTTCGCTCCTTTTATACTCTCTGCTGTCTCGTTCGCATACTTCTAGGCGTTTCTTCTGCTAGAATTTTCTACTTGGTTACCAGCTATACGCGTCGCGTGTGTATCTGTAGTTGATAGCCTCTCGCATAGCCATATGAGCGTGTATATGTGAGTAATGATGCTTGTATGTACATATGTGTGGACATAATGATTGATTTGTTTATGTACATACAAGTGACTGCTTAGTATCGGCTTAGAGATGATAGTATCCCTTAGTGTTGCTAGTATTCGTCACAATATATACTGCTGTGGCTCCATCCGGTCGGTTGAAAATAAACCCGCTAACCAATTTTCATAAAAATATATCTAAAATTGAGAGACTACATTGAGTGCGTTTATCTCTTCTCCTTTAAGGACTTAACATTTTCGACAATCGCACCAAACTTAATAAAAGATTTCATTTTCATTAAAGGTATAAAAATCGGGGCAACAAAATAAAAACAAACAGAGAATTCATGTTGGTTTCTAGCCGAGAGGAACCTCTATATTATATTACTTAATGTTTCTCTCTGAAAAAAATCCTTATAAAAAATTAAGAGTTTTAATAGAGCTTTATACTACCGAACTAGTCGACCTCAACATTGAATTTGAGCTAGAAGTTTAATTCTATACACTCTCCCTGATAAAGATGGAAATCATCGAAAGGCCTAGGAGTAAAAGAACACTTGATTCTAATAAGAATTGAGTGAAGCATATGATCTCCGAATGCCTGAGAAGCAAAAGGGAGCGCTGTCGCGTCATAACATAAATGGCGTGCTTGGCAATTTCAACGCCAAGGTGAGGAGATATTGGTTTGGTCTCACAATCGGAAATTACAGGATCCATGCCGAAACTTCCTTGTATAAATAAGTAAAACGTCTTTCTGGTTACCGATATTTATAGACTGCGTAGCTTATTGAGGGAATACTCTTCAACGGAGTTAGCGATGAAGCTTTCAAGAACGATGCTGGGCCCAATGCCATAATAGAAGACGTTGAAACTAATCCAAAAGCCCAAACCCTCTAAAGCATTCAGTCTTGACGCCATAGCCATATCGATGTTAAAACACCTTTCGACAAGGGAGTTATCTATCTACGCATATTTTCAACGAATCACTGATCCCGTTTGTCCTTCCCTAATCGAATGGATAATGGTGATATCGCTCCCATGGTTTGGTCAATCAAAGAAAATCATTTCCATCGATATCTCTTCAACCGCCGGTACCTTTTACTCAAATATTACACCCCCATTTTCGGTTCGCCAATCATCAGCATAAAAAGAAAGACTTGAAGCAGATTAATATTATGAGTACCTGCTTCGTAGACTCAATCTCACGGTGTCAAAACACGTCGCTGACGTAAACACTTCATAGCCGAATCATTAGTACCAAATTAGCTTGTAATCGGGTGTACAATCAAAAGGTCTTATCTTGGTAAGATATAGATCATAAATAATTCGCTATTCTAATGCTTTGGCTCATCAGATACATGATACAATTCCACAATTTTAATACAAGTATTAAGGGATGTAAACAACATTTTTTGAGCACCAGGATATCCTGCATCATAGTTAAGAGATGTGATTAAAACCTTGTCAGCACATTGAATTGGAATGTACGTTAGCTGTAGAATAACTATTTCGACGTCATCTGTTCAACTCCTCAGCCCCTTGACAAAACGATAAGATACAAGATACATCTTCATTAAGCATATCTACTAATCACATTAATCTTAATCATCGTTCACCATAGCCTAACGCAGTTTCAAAACCTTTCAAAAAGAGGAGTGAGCACTTACCCCACACTTTCAATTATGAATTGTTATCCACAGGCTCCATACCCAAACTTCCTTGTATAAATAAGAAAAACGTCTTTCTGGTTATAGACTGCTTAGCTTATACAGGGAATACTCTTCTACCTCTTCAACGGAGTCAGCAATGAAGCTTTCAAGAACGATAGTAACTAGAGTTTAACCCTGCTAGATCGGTCGCTTAAGCTCAGCTTAAACTTCAGCTAAAGTAGGCTGAAAAACTGCAGAACAAGTTTAAGCTTAGTTTAACTGACAAACTAAGTTGAAATTGTACTGAAAAACCGGGCCTTAATAAAATTTTTTCGATACTCATGATTTTGATATATGGAAGTCTGTATCTATCTCGATTCCTTTATACCTGTACAACCAACCGTTATGTTACCAGAGTTAATATACTCTGTGTGCAAAGAACGTTGAGTATAAAAATAATAACATTCGATTAATTCACGAATAAATGTTTCTCAAATTTAAAATGATCTTTATTGACTTTGTTGACTAACTTTTCCCAGTCCTATTATTGTTTTATGCAATAAAAAACTTATGTTTTAATGATGTAAGGAAGTATAACTTCTCACGCGCGTACATAAGTACACGCACCCTTTTTTTAAGTATGTCCACTACTAAGATTGTTACCGCAACTGCACTTCCAACTCCAAATCCACTAGAAATATACTTATTTAGTTGGAAAATTTTTACTTCTATTTTCGTAACCTAAATTTTTGAACTTATGACTTTTTAGCAAATATCTCGAGATTTTGAGGATGTATTGGCAAATCTGACATATAATTTGGAATGAGAGCCCGAAAGCATATAAGAACATGGGTTTAATCCCATGTACATGGCATTTTTTGTTTGTTTTTGTGCCAGTGTTGCCTTTTGATCGATGCAAATTTTTTTCCGCCTTCGAATTATTAATACTGTGGTCAAAACGGGTTTTTTGACACCCATCCGAAATTTTTGGACGTGTAATAGCAATGGTCCCCTGTTTTAAATTATTATCTAATTTTTTTCTAGAATTTCTAAAAATAAATTAAC
The DNA here is from genome assembly GCF_040869045.1 of Eurosta solidaginis. Classification (NCBI taxonomy): domain Eukaryota; kingdom Metazoa; phylum Arthropoda; class Insecta; order Diptera; family Tephritidae; genus Eurosta; species Eurosta solidaginis. The sequence goes on from NC_090323.1 coordinate 240,115,246, forward strand.
ACTTTGTACATAAGCCTTGTTCGTAGACTAAACAGAAATGAAGTTCTAGGCCAATATACTATTCTTCCTATGAAGATGAGGTTTTTTTGCGGTATTTTTGCGTAGAACACATTCTTGCATTAGCGGTGTTCGGCCCCGCTTAAATTACCCTGGTCGGTACACCAATGGTGTGGGATCAAAATTAAATTCGTGCAAATTCCCTTTGTACACAATTTTTCTCCCTGTCTACAACAAAATTACAACAACCACATGAAAATTGTCAAGTTCAACTCCGAATTGTTTCCGAGCTCAAGATGCGTCGTTTGTCACCCATCCCGATATTTTTGGACGCATATTAGCAGTCGACGCCTGTTGTAAACTATTACTATCACTGGCAAAAATTATCGAGAATACCATGAAAATAATTAAGTAAACGAAAACCCGCATACATTTCTAGAATAGTTCCTTAGATAAGGAATAGAAGGAGAAAAATAAAAATAAAGGAAGTTGAAGAGAGAAACAAGTAGAAGATTAAAAGTGAAATTAAAAGCAAAGTACAACTTGGAAGAGGAAGCAGAAGATGAATTAATAGGGCAAGGGAAGGATTGGGAGCGGATTAGGAGAAAGGGGGAAATTACTTATCGTTTTAAAAACTCAGGCACATTGTCATTAAATTTGTTTTATCACAATCTACTCCTCCCTTATATGAATGTTTGGAGAGGGAGCACTATTTGTATTGATTTATCTTTTACATATTGTGGCAAATTTTCACATCACTAAATAAATGCACAACAACAAAAACATTAAAGCAAGCTACATAAGCATATTAATCATCATTTACCCACATACATATAAGGCAACGAAGAGATACTCATAAACACATGTAATTATCAGCGGAAGTAGTACTCACATATACACACGCATATGGCTATGCGAGAGGCTATAAACTACAAATACACACGCATATAGCTGGTAACCAAGTAGAAGATTCTAGAAGGAGAAACGTCTAGACATTTGGAGGAATATGCAGACAAATGTGAAGTATAAGTGTTATTGTGAAGTACTTTCAAAGTAGTATAATAAAGACCATTTTGCATTATTGAATATGGCAGAAGGTGTAAAATAATCGGAGTTTCCTTAAATTCGTAACAATATTTATAGTTCGCAGTTTTGAAATGATGCGAAATTAAATCGCTCACTACATTATAACACAGTAAGCAGAAAACGAAACATTCAAATAAGGAGGAATAAAGAGTGCCCATAGAAGCTCGAGTTTAATTTCTGCATATCCACACTCCCTTTTCCTATCACCATAGCTTCCGACGCAGACGACCGCACAATAAAGGCAACAGACCCAGACTTTTATATAAATAAGCTGTTTGGCATAAGTCTTCTGACTAAAATACAAAAGATCCTGCAGAGTAAAACAGATCGGTAGACTCTGCCTAAGAAAATCGGTGGCGACTATCGATAAGAAAAATTTTCACCCGAAAAAATGTAAGTTTTTTGCAATAACTTTAGTTTAAACACCTACATTGAAATGCAATTTGACATACTTCTTTTTTCGAGCACTAGGAAGGCTTACTTAAAGTGGACCAAATAGGTATACATATAGCCACGCCCTCCTTTTATGCATGAAATATTATTGTTTTTAAATAAAATTTTGCGATATTTCAATATTTAATCGAGCTATTATATTACAATTTTTCAAGAGGTGTGTCTACGTAGATCTTACGAAATGTGCACGGAAATGAAAACAAAATTTACGAAATAGTCGAGAGATAGTCCCGAAATAGAACCCAAACTATCCCAAGAACATTGAAAAAATAGTTCCGAAATCTTTCTGAGATAATAACCAATAACCAAAAGTATAAATAAGTGGTCAGCAAAATATTCACAAAATATGATTTTAAAGAAGTTCCGTAATGATTCGAAGCAGGCAAGAGGAGATCCCAAAAAGTTCCGAAAAAAGTTCGCGGGATGGAAGAAATGCTAGCACTGCCCACTTTTTCACAATCCTCACAACTCAATATACACATATGACCTAGATTACATTCAGACTCAATTCTGAGAAAAATTGGATAGGGTTTAGTATCTAAAAGCAAATGTTTACTAGGTAGCTTGTTGAATTATCACTTAAAAAAAACGAACTTATCAGTTAAAAAACACTACTGGCCCGAATGAGTTTAACGGTCATGTATCGAAAAAGAGTTTCAATCAAACGGTAAATATGAATCCGTCAAATTATTCGTAAAAATAATAAAAAGTCATGGATCTTATAAGTACAATTAGTCACATGTTCACATATGTATGTCTTCAATCAGATTCACCGTTTTGGATTAAAATAGGGGGACTCATGTAACCGTATAAATGCCTTATAAAGTGTGTAAACGTATAAATTTATCTAGTTTACACAGGAGCTGTCAAATTTTGTATGAAAAATCATTTACACAATTTGTATAAATTTACGCGCACATTTCATTGTGTAAACGCGGTAAACTCAAAGGAATGCAACCTTGCAGACATTACAGACGGCATTTTCATCAAAAATCTCCAACATCAGCAAGTAAAGGCGTTTTAGTTTTGTTTTTTCACTTAATCTTGGTATTTTTTAATTTGTATAACAATCAAAAAAATTTTTTTGGAAATAATACAGCTGAAAAACAATCAAGTTTATCAAGAGTATTACTAGGTGCGTTCATATAACCGCGTGTGTAAATGGATATAATTTTACACCTTATAAGTTTATGTGCTATCATGAGTCCCCCTAATATATTAAACTAAACAAAGTATTGACAGTTCTCACTTTTCTGTAGAAGTTCTTGTGTGAATTAAAAAATTATTTGATCCTTTGATTTCAAGAACTTTTGAATTTTACATACATTTTTTTTGTTTAAAAAATTATGTTCAAATACACAGCGCTGAATTACGGGATACATATATGTACATTAGGGTGGGTCGATTTGTATGGACGAAAGTTAACCGATATCGCGCCATCGATTTTTCGATAGGATTTGGGCTCAGGAAAAAAAGTTCCACTACGCATACCCAAAAAATAATTTTGGAGCCTGCGAAATTACATTTTTTTACTTTTTTCGACTTTGACTTTTAAGGTTTTTTTCATGACCTACTAAAAAAATTTTCATATGTATATTTTTTTAAAAACTGTTATCGCCATCGTTTTTAGCGTACATTTTTGGGTCGTTCAGGGTATACATGAAAATTGTATTTATTTTATTTATTTATTTCTTACAGCTTATACTACGCCTAGCTTATACCTATATATAGTAATTAATATATAATCTAATTAAATTAATTTATATGTATCTATTGACTGCCCAAATGGAGTGAGAGATGGGTAGCAAACGAATGACACCAATGCAATGATTTTGCCAGTTGTATCTGACGCTGTTAACGTATTTAAAGTGCGAAGGCAACATCTGAACGGCGATGCACTTACTAGGATGAGTGATGTGTTACAGTATGAGCTCCTGCTACTTTTTGCGTACGTGGGAAAGCTTCCTAGTGCCAGCGTAGAGTAATCGGGATGTATGAAATGCTATAGTTACTAGATTTAACATCATTTGGTAATTCATTGTAGAGTTTTAATCCTTCATAGTACAAATTACATTTGTCTGCTTCTGTTCTATAAGCAGGTAGAGTAAAATCATTTCTTCTTCTTGTATTTACGGAATGAACATATCTTACATATTTTATGTTACTTTTCAAAAAATCAGGCAAGTGCCTTCTATTATGTTTCTAATGAAGTTTATGATAAAACAGTACCTGTTTAATGTTTAGCCAATTTAGAGTGGCGAGCATATCTCGCATAGCTCGGTTCTGTTGCTTTTGCAATTTGTAAATTTGGTTATCTCTCATAATGAAGGATAATGTTGGACAATATATGAAGTGAGGTTGGGTTATCGATCTGTAAACCATTACCTTGTACCGTCTACTTAAGTACTTGCAGGTCCTTTGCATGAAATATATCTTTTTGGCTATTTTCCCAACCGTGTAATCGATGTGCTCACTAAAGTTGAGTTTATCATCGATTTTGATTCCTAAGTACTTGATAGTACTGACTTTGTCAATAGCTTCGCTGTTTATATTTAGAAGTGGTAACTTATTGTTTTGAAAATTCCATCTTGATATAACCATAAATTTTGTTTTGCTTATATTGAGTCTCAATCTATTCGAGCATAACCAATGAAATGAAAATTTTTTTAGTAGGTCATGAAAAAAACCTTAAAAATCAAAGTCGAAAAAAAGTAAAAAAAATTAAATTTCGCAGGCTCGAAAATTATTTTTTTGTGTATTCGTAGTGGAACTTTTTTTCCTGAGCCCAAATCCTATCGAAAAATCGATTGCGCGATATCGGTTAATAAATCCACCCAGTCTAATGTACACGTGTGAAAAGAGCTGTGGTCTGGCGGTAAGCAACTCTTCGCATATTTGCGAAAAATATTTCAGTTCTAAAGATTTCATTTACATACTTCAAAGCGCAGACAAGTGCTTTTAAGAAGGCGCACCTGCACCTTGCCAGTCGAAAGTGTTTGAAGAGCCAACAGTATTTCTAGATGCACCATCCCTATACGTAAATAAACAGCAATCTGTATACAGATGCGCAGACGCGGACTGAGTATGTAAATTACTTAGGTCATCTTGTACTAACCTGTATGTACATATGTATGTAGCATGCGGACTCCGAAACCACTCCACCCATTCTGTTCAAATTTTAATTCGATACAAACAGCGAAGTCCAAGACAGATACACGGGATCGGTTGACTTAAATAGAACATCGAAATAAATCGCTAACCCAAAATGTCTCTCTGGATCCGCCCCTGTAAGTGCATGACCCACTTTTCGCTCTTTATCTAAACTTATTAGTGAATTTTATTCATTCATGTACCATTCAAGTGAATGCAGTTATAAACTCAACTCAACTCAATACTCAACTGATTTTGATTTCTATTCGGCTTACAGGGACTTAACTTTTCAATTACATCCACAGTTCTAATAAGCACTTCTTGTTCGTAAGAGGGTTATTACATGGGATTTCTAAGGGAAAATTACTTTGGCTATTATTGGCGAAGTCCTTTTTCCTTCCATAAAAAAATTTACTAAAATAACGGAATATGCTACAAATAATTGTTCTCTAAAAATTTGTGTCTATTTCAATCCCTTTTGAAGGATTTTGGGTACGTAATATGGTTTTTTAGTGAAATAATGGTTACTGCGCTTTTTTATAGTTTTTTGAAGTTAGAACTCATAAAAAAAACTTTACAGTTGTCAGTTCTACCTTGTTTAATTTGCCTTGGATGCGATGAAAGTGATAAACATTTCAATGAGTTTTCCAAAGAGAGAATTCAATTTCATCAACTCACAATTCATGAAAGAGAAATAATTATACTCAGCTGAGCAGAGCTCACAGAGTATATTAATTTTGTTCGCATAACGATATCCCGTAACGGCATAAACTAATCGAATAGATATAGACTTCTATATATCAAAATGATCTGCGCGAAAAAAAAACCATTTAGCCATTTCCGTCCGTCCGTCCGTCGGATGCGATGAAACCGGGTTGACCTTATGACGCAGAATAGAAAATTAGTAAAATTTTGGACAATGGGCGTGGCAGCGCCCACTTTTAATAGGAGGTAATTTACAAGTTTTGCAAGCTATAATTTGGCAATCGTTGAAGATATCATGATGAAATTTGGCATGATCGTTACTCCTATTACTATATGTGTTCTAAATAAAAATTAGCAAAATCGGATGACAAACACGCCCAATTTAAAAACAAATATGTAAAAGTCAAAGTTTAACAAAAAATGTAATATCTTTACAGTATATAAGTTAATTATGTCAACATTCAACTCCAGTAATGATATGGTGCAACAAAATACAAAAATAAAAGAAAATTTCAAAATGAGCGTGGCTCCGCCCTTTTTCATTTAATTTGTCTAGAATAATTTATTAAATTTTAATGAGCTCGAGGCAGTTTAAAAAATTTAAACACAGTTTAAATTTTTATTTTAAACACAGTTTAAATTTTTATATTTCAATTTTATTTGGTCGATATTTCGATCTCATTCTGAGATCATCCTCAGGAACTGTGGACAAAAACAACAATTAGTTAACATGTAAATAATTTTCAAACCCTAAACATAATACCACTTACACAATTGAATATGTTTTACCGACTAACAAGATGTACGAAAAAAGAAAGCGTAGAAGTCAAATAAATATGAAAATATAAACAATTTAAAACACCGTAAGTATAAACAAAAATCTACAAAAACAACAATACATAGGATGACGAACAAAAAGACATAATCATTTGCATTAACATACAAATGTACATATGTACATATATATTTGTCATCCCACTGCATTTGTTGTGTTGAGCTGCAATTCTAACTAGAACAGTGTTGTTGTCTTAAAACTAAGTCGCGGTAAACGCGCGCCAGCTGATCAGTGTCGATTTTATAATTCATTTTCGTGTCATTAGGGGTGTTCGTTATGTGCAGCATTTCTAAAGTATATCTTTTGCCGTAATTTTTCTCCTCGTGTAAAATGGATACATTATCGAAATCGGGATAATGCCCGGTATCTTTGCAATGTGATGACAATGCCGTCTTATTGTCCGAAAAACTGCTTCTTAATTTCACATTTGACCTGTGAGCGGAAATCCTTGTCTTGAGTTTCATTTTTGTTGTCCCCACATATACCTTTTTGCATAAGTGGGACCCGTCACCATTACACGGAATCCTGTAAACTACATCAGACTTCTCTTGTTTGGGAATTCTATCCTTTGTATTGCTGTAGTTTTCTTAGCGTGTGTTTATAAGTTGACGCGATCTGATATTTATCTCTGTCATAGAGCTTTGAAAATTTTATTCTTTCCGTTATTCCTGGAACATGAACTACTGATTTGTATATTTTTCCCTCTCCTTTGGCTATGTTGGTTCTCTCCTTATTTTCGGTAAAGTATGTTCGAAGTAATTGCTTTATGGTTGTCATAGGGAAGTCATTCTTTGTCAATTCTATACCAAATACGAAAAACGGGATGAAACATTGCTTCACCCCATCCAATAGGTGCGACCGATCACAAATTGTCATCAATATCCTCTAACGGGAGTCCAAGGAAACTTGCTGTTTCAACAGGGGAGGACCATAATGAGAGGGGTGTTAGAAGCGTTGGTTCCACATTACAATTAAAGAGATGGTTGGTGTCATGTGGGGACACATTGCAAGCAGGGCATACATTTTGTATGTCGGGGTTGATTCTGGATAGGTAAGAGTTTAACCTGTTACAGTATCCAGATCGAAGTTGAGGATACCGGATGCAGGAATACTGTTCGTGGTATTACATATATAAATAAATTAGCGGTACCCGACAGATGGTGTTCTGGTCCACCTTTTGGTCGATATCTTGAAAACGCCTTCACGCCACTTCCTTTTAAAACTCCCATTAATACCTTTAATTTGATACCCATATCGTACAAACGCATTCTAGATCACCCCTGGTCCACCTTTATGGCGATATCTCGAAAAAGCATCCTCCTATAGAACTAAGGCCCACTCCATTTTAAAATACTCTTTAATACCTTCCATTTGATGCCCATGTCATACAAACACATTGCAGGGTTACTCTAGGTTAATTTTCCTACATGGTGATTTTCCCTTATTTTGTCTTCTAAGCTCTCAGCTGAGTATGCAATGTTCCGTTACACCCGAACTTAGCCTTCCTTACTTGTGTTATCATGAGTTTTGCGGAATGTTTCTCAGCCCTTAATTTAATACATCCTCTTCGTATTATATTTAAAAATATATAGAAAAACTAGCAGATGCGGCAGATGTTCTGCCCCAACTTTGGTCTAGCTGCATAACTTTTTTAAGAATTTTTTACCTTTTACTCTCGCTCTTTTCCTTCCCATTTATGTAACCTTTCATTCACTCCTCCCTCTGCCTTCCTCTCTCTCTGAGTCTCTTTCTGCCTCTCCATCTTTTCCATCCCTTCTTTTCTCTCTAGCTCCCTCTCTTTCTCCCTCCATCTATCTCTCTATCTTCATCTAACTCTATTTCTTTCTCAGTATCTTTTTTCTCCTCTCTAGTTCTTCTTATTCTTCATCCCTTGTTCCCAGTCCCAGTGCCGGTCACAGTCCAAGTCCAGTTACAGCCCCAGCCCTAAGCTAAACAAAAAAATTAAGGTGTGCCCTACCCTTACCATTTAGGCGTATGAAAAAAGATAAGATCCAATTCTCAGACCTACTTAATATGCTATAAGATGAGAATCGGTTGAGCCGTTTCGAATGTGTTCAACCCCCAAACCCTGTTACACGTAAATTTTGGCCTTTTTTATTAAAAGTATATATGTATAAAGGTTCATACTTACATATATCTTCATAGTAAAAGGTTTAACAATTTTTTTCTATACACGGAATGTTTAAATGTAACATTTATTAATTATTCAGCTATTGAAAATTATTAAAATGATATTCATCCTTATTTTCACCTTGGCAGTTAATTGTATCCATCACCGGTTTAAAAGCATAAACTATTTTTTGCAATGTTCCAGAATCTAATTGCATTATCCTCTCAACTAATGCATACAAATATTCATATTGTATATTTAATACGAACGCCAAAGCTTGCAAATGTATAATTTGCATACGAAATATAATTGCATCCATTTTTAACACTTCCCGGATGTCCTCACATCCGAATATTTCACGTAAAGATTCGGTTAGCGAAATCGTTGAAGTAGATGAGTCAAAATCCAATGACTGAGTTAATTCTGGTGTTGGAAATTGACTATTTTGTTGCTGGATGTTTATATCTTTAGTTGCAGTAGGAAATACTTGTGCCAACGAGGTTTGATTAAATGAATTATTCGCCATGTTTTGATTAACAAAATGCATGGGATACATTTGTGGTAGAAGGGAATCGATACTCGATTTTAAATTCATGTTCGACATGTTGTTGTAACATTTAAAATCATTATTATCCATTATTTGAGTTTTTGTTTCCCCTTGAAGCAATGGATGCCTTAAAGGGTTTAAGTAGTGGTCGACGGATAAGATAGGCGCTTCAAATTCTTTGTCGTCAGTAACTAAGCGTCTTCTTTTGTTTTGTTGAGTGTTGGCCTTTACTTGGCTGGTGCTTTTGCTTCTCGCTCTTTTGATAGGCGGTCTGCATATTGAAAAATACATAAAACAATTATATATTAGTTTTAGCACAATTTGCTACAGTTTGAGCAGATAAATAGACAGAATTCGTCTTGTTAACTATGAGGTATAAGGTCCCGTACTATACCAGGACTAAGTTCGGAAGGGGCGACCCTGCAGGAGAAACCTTTTACAAAATATCTAGGAATCATTCTTGGCAGCAAGCTGTCGTGGATGTTTATGGAGGTGAGGGTAAAGAAAGCCTCGACAGCATTTTATGCATATAAAAGAATGCAGGGGTGTACGTGAGGTCTATCACCCTCTCTCTCTCTCCTTGTTTGGTGGCCGGCCACACAAAAAATTAGTGCCATTCTGCACATTGCACCTGTAGACTTGGTGGAAGAGAACATAGCGTTAACAACTGCAACGGGACTCAATGTCTTGGGCGCCGACCAAACGTCCAAAGTAGTATAGCATCATCAAATATAAGACCAACAGATTACCTAATTCCCAACCTGTGCAATCCCTGAAAAGAATGGTCATATGAAGAAATATACATTTATATCGGGTCCGTGGGCATATGAGAATATATGGAAATGAAAAAGCGAATGAGCTAGCTAAACAGAGCACATCCCTCGAAGATTGTTCGGTAGACGTCCCAATCAGATTGGGCGAGATTGAAAGAAACCGATAGCTGCAAATGATCGAACAAACAGGAAAGGCGTGGAACCAAGGGCGTGGTTGCAAAGTGGCGAACATCATGTGCAGGCCTTACAAACCTTAGACTACAAAGCTACACTTGTTATTGAAAAGTGCACTGTAGACTCATCATGGGTATTCTAACTGGGCGCTGCCTTCCGGAGTCACATTCTTTTAAATTAGGCCTTGTCAGTGGTAGCGGATGAAGAAAGTGCCGCTTGGAGGAGGAACGTTTTTTGCTTGTCCCCTGTCAAGACTCCAACTAATAGGAGTTGTACTGCTGTCAGGTATGCAAGCACCAAGTAGCGTAAGAAGTCCTAGAAAGCTTTTAGGTTAGGTTAGGATGGGGTTTTTCTGTTTGGCGGTTAGGTAAATTTCCGATAACACTATGGACTCATTCTTTTAATGTGTGTGTCCTTAATGTTGTATTAACGATAAAGACACTTCCAACAACATCAAATTTTCCCGAAGGTTTTGGGGAGTGTTATCTATGTTGATGGTCCTTTGTCGGATAAAGATCGGGTATGTTCCTGTAACAAGCACAATTATGGTATTACAGACCATCTCTGAAACGATTAATATGACCACATTAAACCTTCTAAGCCATCCCGCCCCACCCCTTGTTCCATGAGGAACTTCGGGTCGCCAGAGCCTCGCCTGTGCATGATACATTCATATTTGTAACAGGATTCCCCTCGCTTAGGTAGGGTTGACGATTGGGTGGCGGAAGCTCTATATAAAGCTAACTATAAAGCTTGCTATTGTGCTCATCAACCCCTTGAATCCCCGTATCAATTACTCTTAAATCTAAATTGCTACCTTAAACTTCATATCGATTACTCCTAAATATTAACGCGTGCGGTTAGCTAAAGGACTCACAACACAATTATGGAGTGTTCAACTTGTTAGAACTCACTCCTCTTGTATCCAACAAAACTAAGCTTTAAAATGAAATCAATAAAATGCAGCTTAAGAATGTACAAAAAGTTTGGGAAAATCAATAAGCTTTGATTCCCTTTATATTGTTGATTGGCCTCAGTCATAAAGATTTGATTTGCTTGGCGAGAGTTGTAAGAGCAACAAAATCGTCTAGGCAATATTAATTGTGGTACTACAATGAACAGTTTCTGTGACGAAGTAGCTCACTTTATCATATCCTTGGAATACATAAATATATTTACAGTTGAATAATTTAACTAGTCCCTCACCTTCCTCTTCGAACCGACTGTTTTAATTTTGAATTACTTGCTTTCACAGTATTATTGTTGTTATTACCCACTTTGATGTCTTTGTTGGCTTCATCAGCTTGGTTCTTAACATTGTTGCTTAATATACTATTTGTTGGCTGTTTGCTGGAATGTATAGCAGCCGCAGCAGATATTTGAGGCAAGTCAACTACATTTGTAGCACTTCCGTTATCTGCACTTCCTTTTTGTATTTCAATGTTGACTTCGGTATTTTGATTATCATAAAATAAAAATTTGCCTTCATAATTGAAATCTGCATATGTGACAGGTTTTCTAGTCAGACGTTGTGATCGGCGCATCCTTTTTTCAGATAGTTATTATAGAGTTTTAAATACAAAATATACATTTTCTACTTCCGTTATCCTATAGTATTACAAAAAAATATTTCCCATTGTAAATTTTACCAAGTAGCGCAACTAACAGCTGATCGGTGAAAATTCGCACATTCACACGCACAGTTCTCGACTCAGTTTCAAAACAAAACTTTAGATTATTTAATTCAAATTTTAAAGTGAGATAATCCTTACAAATTTATGTATACAGAATATATATGGCGTTTTTGTTGTTATTAAAACAATAGTTTTATTTATATTAAAGCTTTTATCATTTTTTTTTTTAACTTCGAAAAATCTCCGAACACCATTCCTTCATTATATGACATTCGACTGCCTAGTCCACTGCCTTCCACTCTATTCGCAACATAACCTCTACTTAAGCTGCCAAACTATATAGTAAACAATGATATTTCCCTTAGACGATGTTCACACGGAACCTCAAATTCTATGAACTACATGACGAGCTATGTTAAACTGATTTTTATGTAAAGGGCTAATTAAACTTCCTAAACCCTAACGCCATAGTCATAACTCTACCCATAACCATAACCATCTACCATAACCTAAAAATTGTGAAAATTTCATAAAAATGAAGAAAACGCAAAAAATTACAAACATATTCCACAAAAAATAAGTCTCTTAGTCATAACGTATCCAAAACAATTAATAAAATCTACAAAAAGTTATTAAATTCACCAACTCAAATATTTTAGCTTACGGATATGGCGAGAAACCAAATCCAATTGGTTGGCTATGGTATGGTTATGGTGTTAGCGCTATGGTATGGCACCATTAACCGATTACATTGATTTCCATAAGGTAGGTTCGATCAGCTGTTTTATCTGGTTATGGTTTTATGGTTATAAGTCACCATTAATTAGCCCTTAAGTCGTGAACTACGCTTTAAGGCTTCCTGCGATTTACAACGAGATTGACAGAATTTTTGTATGTGTGCGTGTCGGGTACTTGACGCTGTTACGGTAGCGTTTTCGTGCGAACACACCTAGTGACTAGTGATGGGACCAAAAAGTTGCGATGCAAAAGTATCGAAAACAAGAAAAAAAAGATCTGCGATCACTAGCGAAAAAATACCATGAGTTTCCGGCCACAAGTAAAACGAAGACGTGGAAAAATTTAGAAAAAAAGCAGCAAAAACGATAGCCACGTTTTTCCGGCCGGGAAAAAAAGCAAGAGTTTTGCCCAGTTAATCGGGAAAATTTTATAAAACAAAAAGGTTTAATGTAAAATTATTCATTTAAGGCGTTATACAAACGAGAAGATTTGTGATTTGCTTCAGCCTAATTTTTGGCGGCCCTGCGATTATACAAAAGGATCGTGTAACATCTATTGGCACAACATCTACAGCAAAGGCGTAAAGCACCGATACTGCTTCAGTAACTTTATGGCTCACATCAACTGCGCATCCCCAACTATACTCAACTAATCGCAAAACACCCTCGCCGGCTGTGCACGTATTCAAGTAAATGCCCAGAAACTAGGAAGAGTCGATAGCGCAAAGTCCATTCCGACAAACCTCTTTTCTACTCGTCTATTTTGGGTGGTAATAAACATTACAATGGTTGTGTTGTGTTGGCACAGAGTCAACGTATAAAATATCCAGTTGAAGTAGGTCGGCGTTTCACAGTCACACCTAGTGAGGAAAGTACTAGTGATTCCGATTCGGATTCAGACGGCACTAAACTAATTGTGATGAGAACCCTTGTTATCCGCAAATAAACCCCTTTCTCTACGTCTACGAAGTACACTACCACCTTTGGAACAGCGTCCGGCACCATCTCCGCCTCCAGGGCCAGAAGTACGCTGCAGCGTAATACAACGAACGCCCACTTAGCACCAAGTCATACAGGTCGTAAAAGTCAACACGAAGTTTTATTGCCACCAGGTTCACTCGATCACCTCGGACCAGAGCGCAACAACCACCAACAGTACCAACACAGCGCGCCCAAGACCGCGCAACACAACCAACAACAGCGTCAATTTCACCAGCAAAATCAACATCACCAGTAACCACGCCGGCAGAGGCCCACGGTACGTACTCTGGCGGCCATGTAAGTACCAGCCATGTATGAACTTCAAAATAATTACCCTACAAAAAATTTTGGTCATAAAACTTACCCACACCCATGCAAATGTGACTAGGAATATAACCTATGACTGTATAATAGCTAGTCAAATGACGTGGAATGACGAGAGCGTTTTTGCAGGGTAGTTAAAGAAACTTCAAAGTGGTACTTAGAGGGTTTTATACAGTCCGGTTGACTTATTTAACAAGGGTCGATTTTTTTGTCAAATTGTATTATTGAATACTCGAAATTGTTAGCTATACAACAAGGAGCATACATTTCATTTTTTTTCATTTTAATGATATTTTTTCTTGCTTCAAAATGATTGAAGTTAGCTCGATAAGTTGTTAGTCATAAGAAAAACGGTCTGTATCATTTGAAAAGTTTTAGCGTTCCATTTTTGGAGCTCAACCATAAATTTAAAGAAAAAAAATTGCGGCCGCAGCCACACACACTTACCTACATTTTCATAGCGTAATTAGCTATTCGTATTTCAACAATGCTGTAGCCCCGGTTAAGAAACCTGCATTATCTTATTTTTTTTGTTGCTTACATACGTTAATAGAAATGAATTATAAATAAATTAGTATTTAAAATGGGAATGCTGGCGTCGCCATTTATTTAGAAAGCACGTAGGGTCTACAGGTAAGGGGCCACCGAAAAATAGGTGCATCGGTGGCCATGGATTTGAGGGTGGGTATATGCACCGGGCGTCGCAACAACACGCGCGGTGCCCCTCTGTATATTCGGCCCTTTTATTTGTATCTTTATTTTTCAGCCGTTTTTTTTTTTGATTTTTGATTTTAGAGTAGTAACCGGTCATGTCCGGTTCGGAAATTTTTTTTCGCGGTTATTTCTTTTTGAATTTTAAATGTTTGAATGTCTAACGGTCTGTCCGTGGCATCCGGGTCGACGGATGTCGTTTTATTTTGAATTGATAAGCGTTTTGAGTCGGTCTCTGCGCTTCTGTCAGGTTTTTTTGATTTTGACAGCTGAGTTTTTTTAAGGCATGATAGGAACTTTTCTCTGATTATGGCGCAGGAACAGTAAGGTTGGCAAGGACCCGCCCCAGCCGACAAAGACTAGCCACTGTACACCACCACATCATGCCGACCGCCTTCCTTACTGCTTCCAACGTAGATGCGTATCCATAACAACGCTTGCCCCGCGACTATCAAATAAAAAGCCATCGACCAACATTTGCATTGAGAAACCGTAGCGTTTGGACGTGAATATGTCGTCATCGGATGATGATTTTTTTTTACTTGCAACTACAGCAGTTTTAATAAATAATAAAAAACTTATAAAAATTTCATTAAATAATAATAAAATCTTTACATTCCATAAAGCTGGTAAACATTGCTAATTTTCAATAAATTTTAATGTGAATTGCTGTTCTTCCGCGCACTTGTTCATTTTGAATGTCGACACAAACTAAATACAACACTGCTGTTTTGTCAATCACACCCCGCGACTATCAAATAAGCAAGCGTCAAATGAAAAAATCAAAAATTTTTGATTTTCATCAACGTGTAGCCGACAACAAATACGTGTGTCACGAAGCCACCCGACTGCACTAACACACACAAAATTCAGTCGATCTCGTTGTAAATCGCAGGAGGCCTTAAAGCTTCGAAGCCATAAAAACTTCCACACTTTCGGGATTTCAGAATAGCGACGATCCCGGGATTATCCCTTGGCTTCAAGTGTGTATTTCAAATTGAGTAACTTTTTACATCGGCCTCATTCGCATTTTGCTTGTTGTTGTTATTGTAGCAGTGCTGAGCCCAATTGTCATAAATGTTCTCTAACGGGAGTCCGAGGAAACTTGCAGCATTGTGAATGAAACTAAAGCCGTGTTTTTTATACACTCGTATACGTTTACGTTGGCGCGTGAAAAAAACGCCTATCCTCGCTTAGATAATGCTTAGGAGACCCATCTAGCGGCAGTGGTTAAATAACTAGCTACAGCCACAGGGTGTACCGAAAAGCGGATACATAACCCTCTGATGGCCATAGGGTATAACATATAGCTAAATCAGTTGCGATGAATTGTGGAAACACATAGAATACATTGAATTAGTGTATAGGGTGAAACAAAAACACATATTTCAGTTACATTTGAGTATAATTCGTATTGAAATTTAGTAGTACACATTTTATGCGCAACAATTTCAGAGGTGTATTTAAAGTTTGACGCTTAGCAGTCCATATAAAGTTTAGGCGTATAGATGTTTACGTGTAAAAAAAACACGGATTAAGTGTGATATCTTATCTGTCAACTGCCTGTCAGGATGCTCAATATGGCTACTTTTTAGCGTTTTGACAGGGTGTTCAATATGGCGGCGCCTATCTTCAGCGGGTGATAGAAAGAGATACAGAATGAGACAGCTATAGTGAATTACAAATCAGGTGATCCAATCACTTTGGAATTTTGACGTCTATGCAGAAGTTATCACACTTAGTTTCATTCACAATGACTTGTAGTTTCACCCGGGGTGGAGTAGAGAGAAAGGGGTGTTAGAGGCGTTGGCTTCACCGCAATTCACACACATAAGATTGTGCATTCACGTGTTCAAAATTTCTTCGTTTTGCGCATCTACGTCACACTTGACTTCTTCAGCGAATGCAAAGAGAGAAAAAAACAAGAGCTAAAGGAAAATGACGTAAAAATTGCCTTTGAAATCATGTTTACATGCGCAATGCGCCACCTTCTTGGGTCGATTAGCTATCAAATTTTCACGTTTCTCTTTTATTTCCTATTCTATTTATAGATGAAACTCAAGAGACGATTATTGGCCTATCAATATCTCCAAAACTTCTTTATAGTTACCGATTATCGAAGTGAAAATTTCTACGAGAAATCCAGATATTTAATTACCGATTAGGAGCTAAGTACGTAATCGAATATTACATTGTTATACGTCAAACTAGGTCTAATTTTATTACTAATGGTCATGGTATATCGTACCATGTCAGTGGTAGTTCAAACAAGGAATTTGTTCGGAAAATTATGATTTATTTGTCAGTAGAAGCATTTTTGAATTCCCTCAGTGGACGTGTCGACAGTGCATGACGAAGTACTGGTATCGTAAATAGAGAAACCAAGAACCTATTTAAAAGATTTCAAGTTTGAAAACTGGAAAAAAATTTTAATGGAAAATTGTTCATTTATTACATTTCTTGTGAGTTTCTTGGCGGGTCGGATTAAAACGATTACATCGGTATGGGAAATTACGACAGCGAATCAGTGGAAGTTAATTTTGAAGAGTTCTTCGAAATTGTCGGGGATTATGTGTTTGAAGAGAGCCGTGATATGGAACATGAAGCGAACGATGAAAACAATACAACAACTGAAGAAGACATTGAAAGAGAAATGGACGAAACCTCAGTTTTCTCGGAGACAATATTTGCTGCAAAATATGATATTGGCGGAAACGAAATCCTGTTCACTAAATATTTTGAAATTTTGCAAAAGGCACGTATGCACGTAAAAATTCTTTTTTTTTTTGGAGTTTAGGGGTTATTTATCTGAAGAGCGACTGTCGCTCGCCCTGAGGGAACAATTTATCACAGAAATAGGATTGACCCAATAAATTATTATATCCATTAAAAAAATAGTTCTGCCGAACTTGCTAATATTCCATCGTGCCATCGATTTAAAGGGACACATTCGCATGACAAAATTAATGAAATCATCATGAATATCCACACAAAATTCGGTCTAAATTGGAATAACGTCAGAGCAACGGTGACAGATAATGGGTCAAATTTTGTAAAAGCTTTTAAGGAATTTGGCATCCCAAACAGTTTGGATGATGAAATTTTGGAGTGCAGCGATTTTGTTAATTATCTTTATGAAAACTGTTTCCCTAAACACATTAAATGTGCTACGAATACTGTTACGGTCTGCTGTTATGGTCTACGGTTACGGTCCACTTGGGAGCGTTTTCGTGCGAACACACCTAGTGACTGGTGATGGGGCGAAAGTTGCGATACAAAAGTATCGAAAACAAGAAAAAGACAGATCTGCGATTACTAGCGAAAATTGCCACGAGTTTCCGGAAACTTGTGATTGGCTTCAGCTGAAATTTGTGGCGGCCCGGCGATCATAAAAAGGATCGTTTAACATCTGTTGGCACAACTTCAACAGCAAGGCGCCAACTGCTTCATTAACATTATTGCACATCCCCACTTATATTTAACTAATCGCAAAACACCCTAGCCGGCTGTGCACATATTCAAGCGAGTATTGTGGAAGAACCAAAAGACTGCAACGAGGAATTGCAGGCCGATTCCTTAGCCCAACTACTAGAAGAACAAACAGGTGGTAATACACCTTATCACGCTTGTGTCGTGTTGACACAAGCTCAACGTATATAATATCAAGTGAAGTAGGTCGGCGTTTCACAGTCACACTTAGTGCGGAAAGTTCTAGTGATTCCGATTCGGATGCAGACGACACTAAATTAAATGTTGATGAGAACCATTGCTATCCGAAGATAAACCCCATTCTCTACCCTTACGAAGTACACTACCGCCTTCGGAAAAGCGTTCGACACCAATTCCGCCTCCAGGGCCAGCAGTACGCCGCCGCGTAATACACTTAACGCCAAAATTACCAAGTCACCCAGATCGTAAAGGTCAGCACGAAGTTTTATCACCACCAGGTTCACTCGATTACCTCAGACCAGAGCGCAACAACCACCAACAGTACCAACACCAACCTGCAACGACAACGACAACGGCAGAGCCATCACCAAGGGCCTGCAACCTGACTTGGGTGAGTTCGTTCCGGCTACGGACAACCAATTTTTTTCGACCTTTAAATTTAATTACTTATGATAGATTGAGTAGGTAATACTATTTAAGATATACTTATAATTATGTATGTACATGAGCGGTAAAGGGGGGGATACAGTCAGTTATACCCAGTCAGCATTTTGGGAGTGTATCAGGAAGTTGATTGAAAACGCTCAGATGTAAAGTGTTCCGTGTATTCGAAAATCAATGTACCGTCGGGAGAAGGGTGTACCCTGGTTGGAAGTATTCCTGAATGTCCATTTGCAAGCCACATTTTCTTTTCCCCTTTATTCGTTTTATCATCATATTTTCTATGAGATTCCATTAGCTTTCACAATATTTTTTTTCGTATTTAACCACAATTATCAATTTTATGAAATGTGTTTTGGAATCATTTGGGAATATGCTTACGATTCATTTTTCCATCATATTTAGTGCGTAATCCAATATTATATTATAAACGTATTTCCTCAGCGGATGAAAGTGTCAGGAAGCTCGAAGGTGAACTAATTAAAACCTCAGGTAATTGCCGATAGTTAACTTGAACGAGGTTCACACACGACTACAACATCCAGCATTGTCTATGGTCATCCTCTTGAATAATGGTAGTGTGATGTTTTAACAAGCATAGCCCATGTGTGATGTTGAAGCCGGAGCATATCGAGCTTAAATTACCAGCGGTTCAACCCCATCGGAGCTTCCGTACCACGGTTTTATACACTGCAACCTTTTTCTTTTTTTTGACGACGTGTCGGCATAAATGCTGTCGGACATCGTAGTCTAGGAGCGGCATCCACATTTCTTTTAAACATATTTTTGTATAGCCATAATTATTATTATTTTTTTTTACTCATTTGTTGAGAAGTGTGAGCATAAGAAGGCAATCGGATTGTCCATGAATAGTTGGCTCCAATTGTTTAACTAGATCGATATTTAGCTGCAAGGAATAATCAAGGCGTATTGATACGGAAGTAAATTCGTCATCCAGATGCTGGGTGGGTATGAACTCCATTTAAGAATGTTCATGCATAAAAGTTAAAGGCGTGAACTGGGGTCATTACAAAAGCGTAATTAACTACGGCATAACCAATTTGAAATCTCGGATTATTCATTTTTAAACTAAGGTTAGCATAGTTAAAGAATTAATGTCAGCGGCTGAATCATGATAAGCCTATTAGTACGTAAATACCTACGAACTTTAAACGTAGACTAGGAATTAAAAGAGTACTTCAATGTTTTTGAGAAGAATAAGAAGCGTAAATAAGCTTAAAATCTGTAGCACTTGCGTTGTTCGCATATATAAGAATATGCACACATACCTGGAATTACATACATAAAAGTGCATATGTTCATAGACATGCAAAACTTATTATAACTAATAGTAAAAGTAGGCAATTTAAAGACAGTTTCTGAAACTGTCAAACACCGATACAAATAAATGTTACATTCTAAATAACTAGTCGTATATGTTCAGACACATTTTTCTTTGCGGATAGAATAAAATTAAAATACGGTTCAATGTTATTAAGCTAAATAGAAAAAAAAAAATATTGAAATAAATTATAATAAAATAAACTTTGATAAGATAATAAAGTTTAGAAATAATAACAATAAAAATAAAAGAAAAGAAGACCAAGTAAAATTAAACTAATTCTTCAAGAGAAAGCATAAACTATAATAAAATAAAATGAGATAAACTAAAATAAAATAAACAAAAATAAAATAAAGTAAACTAAAATAAAATAAACTATAATAAAATAAACTAAGATACAACAATTTTTTTTTGTTTTCTACTCTTCCGCCCCTTTATTAATTATTAATAACTGTACTTACCCATAAGCTTACAACTAAAATCTACAGCTAAAAGCGTACAATAAGAATTATTCTCTGTTTTGATAGTAGAATAGATGAAAAATCGAAATGAATTTTTGTAACCATTTTTTTTTTCCTTAATGTATCTTAAATAAATTGTACTATAAATGGGAATGCTGACTTCCATATTTATTTAGAAGGCATAGGGTAATACAGGTAAGGGGCCACCGAAAGATTAGGTGCGTCGGTGGCCATGGATTTGAGGATGGGACATAGCACCGGGCGTCGCAACAACACCCGCAGCGCCCCAAAGTTATATTCGGCCTTTTCTTCTTCTTTTTATTTTACTTTTCAGCTTTTTTTTAATTTCAGCAGTTAGTAACCGGTCGTTTCCGGTTCGGTTAGTTTTTTTGAACAGTTTTTTTTTAAATTTTTGGTTTTTTTTTGAATTTAGATTTTAAATGTTTAACGGTCCGTCCGTGGCATCCGGTTCTGCCGGATGTCATTTTCTTTGAATTTCAATCGTTTTGAGTCGGTCTCTGCGCTTCTGTCAGTTTTTTTTTTTGAATTTGACAGCTTTTAGTTTTGAAAGGCATGATAGGAACTTTTTTCTGTTTATGGCGCAGGAACAGTAAGGTTGGCAAGGACTCTTGTGAAGTTGACCATCCCACCAGTCCGAGGTGAGCAGCCGCAGGAGCAGCCACCTGCGTTGCGGTGGGATGGTTAGATGGATCAAGTTGTCCGTAGTGATCATCGTTGACAGTTGCTGAAGGAGCCATAACAGATGGCTCCCAACGTGGCACCTGAGGCGCTGGTCTCAGTGGTCAGTTCGGGCAACGTGTGAAGTTGACCATTCCACCAGTCCGAGGTGGGCAGCCACAGAAGCAGCCACCTGCGTTGTGGTGGAATGGTTGGCGGATCAGGTTGTCCGGACTGGTCATTAGGGGCAGTAGTCGAAGGCGTCACGAGACTTCACGTCAAGTTATCCAGACTTTGTATTCACCCGGTGAGGCAGTGCTGCACGCACTTTATTTTTTTGTAACCGGAAGTTGTCCGTTAGTCGGCTTTGGTACATATATGTCCGCTAACTGGGTTGTGAATTTTTTTTGCTTAAAGTTAATAGTTTTTTTTTTTGCCGAATTTGTGTTGTCTGGTGTCAGTGTGTGAGCGAATGGTAGGACCCCCAGCCACGTCTCAGGTGGTACCGCAGAATACCACCTGGATTGTGACGAGTTGAGCTGCGATTCAATTTTTTTTTTGGCCTTCTGTGGGGGCGATGACCACTAGCCTTTCGGAGTTTGGACGAGTTCTCCTTTATCAAAATGTCTACCCAAATTTTTTTTTGCCCTTCTGTGGAGGCGATGACCACTTTCGGAGTTTGGACGAGTTCTCCTTTATCAAAATGTCTACCCAAATTTTTTTTTTTGGCCTTCTGTGGGGGCGATAACCACTAGCCTGTCGGAGTTTGGACGAGTTTTCCATATCAAAATGTCTAGATCTTTTTTTTGTTTTGCCTTTCTGTTGGGGCGATAACCAGTAGAAATCATCTTTCGGAGTTTTGACGAGTTCTCCATAACAAATCTCTAATTGCCGCAAAGCCCTTTTAAACTAGGAAACAGAAATAATTCCCAACTTGACTTAACTTTTTTTTTGATGGACCCATGTTGCCCGGCTAGCTTCGTAGTAGGACTTTGAGACTCTTATCTCAGGGGCGAGTCGTGCCCCACGTTGATTGGCATCGGAGGCCCCTGGCAGTGGCTTCCCACAGCGGATCCGGTTTCCTGTTCGCTTCATCGTCAGGTCTTCAAAGCGAAGCAGGTTTGCTACGGTCTGCTGTTATGGTCTACGGTTACGGTCCACTTGGGAGCGTTTTCGTGCGAACACACCTAGTGACTGGTGATGGGGCGAAAGTTGCGATACAAAAGTATCGAAAAAGAGAAAAAGACAGATCTGCGATCACTAGCGAAAATTGCCACGAGTTTCCGGAAAATTGTGATTGGCTTCAGCTGAAATTTGTGGAGGCCCGGCGATTATAAAAAGGATCGTGTAACATCTGTTGGCACAACTTCAATAGCAAGGCGCCAACTGCTTCATTAACATTATTGCTACATTAACTACACATCCACACTTATATTCAGGTGAGTTTCCGGAAAAGTGTGATTGGCTTCAGCTGAAATTTGTGGCGGCCCGGGATTATAAAAAGGATCGTGTAACATCTGTTGGCACAACTTCAACAGCAAGGCGCCAACTGCTTCATTAACATTATTGCTACTTCAACTGCACATCCCCACTTATATTTAACTAATCGCAAAACACCCTAGCCGGCTGTGCACATATTCAAGCGAGAATTGTGGAAGAACCAAAAGACTGCAACGAGGAATTGCAGGCCGATTCCTTAGCCCAACTACTAGAAGAACAAACAGGTGGTAATACACCTTATCACGGTTGTGTCGTGTTGACACAAGCTCAACGTATAAAATATCCAGTGAAGTAGGTCGGCGTTTCACAGTCACACTTAGTGCGGAAAGTTCTAGTGATTGCGATTCGGATGCAGACGGCACTAAATTAAATGTTGATGAGAGCCATTGCTATCCGAAGATAAACCCCTTTCTCTACGCTTACGAAGTACACTACCACCTTCGGAAAAGCGTTCGACACCAATTCCGCCTCCAGGGCCAGCAGTACGCCGCCGCGTAATACACTTAACGCCAAAATTACCAAGTCAACCAGATCGTAAGGGTCAGCACGAAGTTTTATCACCACCAGGTTCACTCGATTACCTCGGACCAGAGCGCAACAACCACCAACAGTGCCAACACCAACCTGCAACGACAACAACAACGGCAGAGCCAACACCAAGGGCCTGCAACCTGACTTGGGTGAGTTCGTTCCGGCTACGGACAACCAATTTTTTTTCGACCTTTAAATTTAATTACTTATGATATATTGAGTAGGTAATACTATTTAAGATATACTTATAATTATGTATGTACATGAGCGGTAAAGGGGGGGATACAGTCAGTTATACCCAGTCAGCATTTTGGGAGTGTATCAGGAAGTTGATTGAAAACGCTCAGATGTAAAGTGTTCCGTGTATTCGAAAATCAATGTACCGTCGGGAGAAGGGTGTAACCTGGTTGGAAATATTCCTGAATTTCCATTTGCAAGCCACATTTTCTTTCCCCTTTATTCGTTTTATCATCATATTTGCTATGACATTCCATTAGCTTTCACAATATTTTTTTTCGTATTTAACCACAATTATCAATTTTATGAAATGTGTTTTGGAATCATTTGGGAATATGCTTACGATTAATTTTTCCATCATAGTGCGTAATCCAATATTATATTATAAACGTATTTCCTCAGCGGATGAAAGTGTCAGGAAGCTCGAAGGTGAGCTGATTAAAACCTCAGGTAATTGCCGATAGTTAACTTCAACGAGGTTCACACACGACTACAACATCCAACATTGTCTAATGTCATCCTCTTGAATAATGGCAGTGTGATGTTTTAACAAGCATAGCCCATGTGGGATGTTGAAGCCGGAGCATATCGAGCTTAAATTACCAGCGGTTCAACCCCATCGGAGCTTCCGTACCACGGTTTCATACACTGCAACCTTTTTCTTTTTTTTGACGACGTGTTGGCATAAATGCTGTCGGACGTCGTGGTCTAGTAGCGGCATCCACATTTCTTTTAAACATATTTTTGTATATCCATAATAATTATTATTTTTTTTACTCATTTATTGAGAAGTGTGAGCATAAGAAGGCAATCGGATTGTCCATGAATAGTTGGCTCTAATTGTTTAACTAGATCGATATTTAGCTGCAAGGAATAATCAAGGCGTATTGATACGGAAGTAAATTCGTCATCCAGATGCTGGGTGTGTATGAACTCCATTTAAGAATGTTCATGCATAAAAGTTAAAGGCGTGAACTGGGGTCATTACAAAAGCGTAATTAACTACGGCATAACCAATTTGAAATCTCGGATTATTCATTTTTAAACTAAGGTTAGCATAGTTAAAGAATTAATGTCAGCTGCTGAAGCATGATAAGCCTATTAGTACGTAAATACCTACGACCTTTAAACGTAGACTAGGAATTAAAAGAGTACTTAAATGTTTTTGAGAAGAATAAGAAGCGTAAATAAGCTTAAAATCTGTAGCACTTGCGTTGTTCGAATATATAAGAATATGCACACATACCTGGAATTACATACATAAAAGTGCATATGTTCATAGACATGCAAAACTTATTATAACTAATAGTAAAAGTAGGCAATTTAAAGACAGTTTCTGAAACGGTCAAACACCGATACAAATAAATGTTACATTCTAATTAACTAGTCGTATATGTTCAGACACATTTTTCTTTGCGGATAGAATAAAATTAAAATACGGTTCAATGTTATTAAGCTAAATAGAAAAAAAAATTATTGAAATAAATTATAATAAAATAAACTTTGATAAGATAATAAAGTTTAGAAATAATAACAATAAAAATAAAAGAAAAGAAGACCCAGTAAAATTAAACTAAAATAAAATAAACTATAATAAAATAAACTAAGATACAACAATTTTTTTTTTGTTTTCTACTCTTCCGCCCCTTTATTAATTATTAATAACTGTACTTACCCATAAGCTTACAACTAAAATCTACAGCTAAAAGCGTACAATAAGAATTATTCTCTGTTTTGCTAGTAGAATAGATGAAAAATCGAAATGAATTTTTGTAACCATTTTTTTTCCTTAATGTATCTTAAATAAATTGTACTATAAATGGGAATGCTGACTTCCATATTTATTTAGAAGGCATAGGGTAATACAGGTAAGGGGCCACCGAAAGATTAGGTGCGTCGGTGGCCATGGATTTGAGGGTGGGACATAGCACCGGGCGTCGCAACAACACCCGCGGCGCCCCAAAGTTATATTCGGCCCTTTTCTTTTTCTTTTTATTTTACTTTTCAGCTTTTTTTTAATTTCAGCAGTTAGTAACCGGTCGTTTCCGGTTCGGTTAGTTTTTTTCAACAGTTTTTTTTTTAATTTTTGGTTTTTTTTTTTGAATTTAAATTTTAAATGTTTAACGGTCCGTCCGTGGCATCCGGTTCTGCCGGATGTCGTTTTCTTTGAATTTCAATCGTTTTGAGTCGGTCTCTGCGCTTCTGTCAGTTTTTTTTTTTGAATTTGACAGCTTTTAGTTTTGAAAGGCATGATAGGAACTTTTTTCTGTTTATGGCGCTGGAACAGTAAGGTTGGCAAGGACCCTTGTGAAGTTGACCATCCCACCAGTCCGAGGTGAGCAGCCGCAGGAGCAGCCACCTGCGTTGCGGTGGGATGGTTAGATGGATCAAGTTGTCCGGAGTGATCATCGTTGACAGTTGCTGAATGAGCCATAACAGGTGGCGCCCAACGTGGCACCTGAGGCGCTGGTTGGTCAGTTCGGGCAACGTGTGAAGTTGGCCATTCCACCAGTCCGAGGTGGGCAGCCACAGAAGCAGCCACCTGCGTTGCGGTGGAATGGTTGGCGGATCAAGTTGTCCGGACTGGTCATTAGGGGCAGTAGTCGAAGGCGTCACGAGACTTCACGTCAAGTTATCCAGACTTTGTATTCACCCGGTGAGGCAGTGCTACACGCACTTTATTTTTTTGTAACCGGAAGTTGTCCGTTGGTCGGCTTTGGTACACATATGTCCGCTAACTGGGTTGTGAATTTTTTTTGCTTAAAGTTAATAGTTTTTTTTTTTAATTTTTTTTGCCGAATTTGTGCTGTCTGGTGTCAGTGTGTGAGCGAATGGTAGGACCCCCAGCCACGTCTCAGGTGGTACCGCAGAATACCACCTAGATTGTGACGAGTTGAGCTGCGATTCAATTTTTTTTTTTGGCCTTCTGTGGGGGCGATGACCACTAGCCTTTCGGAGTTTGGACGAGTTCTCCTTTATCAAAATGTCTACCCAAATTTTTTTTTGCCCTTCTGTGGGGGCGATGACCACTTTCGGAGTTTGGACGAGTTCTCCTTTATCAAAATGTCTACCCAAATTTTTTTTTTTGCCTTCTGTGGGGGCGATAACCACTAGCCTTTCGGAGTTTGGACGAGTTTTCCATATCAAAATGTCTACATCTTTTTTTTGTTTTGCCTTTCTGTTGGGGCGATAACCAGTAGAAATCATCTTTCGGAGTTTTGACGAGTTCTCCATAACAAATGTCTAATTGCCGCAAAGCCCTTTTAAACTAGGAAACAGAAATAATTCCCAACTTGACTTAACTTTATTTTTGATGGACCCATGTTGCCCGGCTAGCTTCGTAGTAGGACTTTGAGACTCTTATCTCAGGGGTGAGTCGTGCCCCACGTTGATTGGCATCGGAGGCCCCTGGCAGTGGCTTCCCACAGCGGATCCGGTTTCCTGTTCGCTTCATCGTCAGGTCTTCAAAGCGAAGCAGGTTTGTTACGGTCTGCTGTTATGGTCTACGGTTACGGTCCACTTGGGAGCGTTTTCGTGCGAACACACCTAGTGACTGGTGATGGGGCGAAAGTTGCGATACAAAAGTATCGAAAAAGAGAAAAAGACAGATCTGCGATCACTAGCGAAAATTGCCACGAGTTTCCGGAAAATTGTGATTGGCTTCAGCTGAAATTTGTGGAGGCCCGGCGATTATAAAAATGATCGTGTAACATCTGTTGGCACAACTTCAATAGCAAGGCGCCAACTGCTTCATTAACATTATTGCTACATTAACTACACATCCACACTTATATTCAGGTGAGTTTCCGGAAAAGTGTGATTGGCTTCAGCTGAAATTTGTGGCGGCCCGGCGATTATAAAAAAGGATCGTGTAACATCTGTTGGCACAACTTCAAGAGCAAGGCGCCAACTGCTTCATTAACATTATTGCTACATTAACTACACATCCCCACTTATATTCAGGCGAGTTTCCGGAAAAGTGTGATTGGCTTCAGCTGAAATTTGTGGCGGCCCGGGATTATAAAAAGGATCGTGTAACATCTGTTGGCACAACTTCAACAGCAAGGCGCCAACTGCTTCATTAACATTATTGCTACTTCAACTGCACATCCCCACTTATATTTAACTAATCGCAAAACACCCTAGCCGGCTGTGCACATATTCAAGCGAGTATTGTGGAAGAACCAAAAGACTGCAACGAGGAATTGCAGGCCGATTCCTTAGCCCAACTACTAGAAGAACAAACAGGTGGTAATACACCTTATCACGGTTGTGTCGTGTTGACACAAGCTCAACGTATAAAATATCCAGTGAAGTAGGCGGCGTTTCACATCACACTTAGTGCGGAAAGTTCTAGTGATTGCGATTCGGATGCAGACGGCACTAAATTAAATGTTGATGAGAACCATTGCTATCCGAAGATAAACCCCTTTCTCTACGCTTACGAAGTACACTACCACCTTCGGAAAAGCGTTCGACACCAATTCCGCCTCCAGGGCCAGCAGTACGCCGCCGCGTAATACACTTAACGCCAAAATTACCAAGTCAACCAGATCGTAAGGGTCAGCACGAAGTTTTATCACCACCAGGTTCACTCGATTACCTCGGACCAGAGCGCAACTACCACCAACAGTACCAACACCAACCTGCAACGACAACAACAACGGCAGAGCCAACACCAAGGGCCTGCAACCTGACTTGGGTGAGTTCGTTCCGGCTACGGACAACAAATTTTTTTTCGACCCTTAAATTTAATTACTTATGATAGATTGAGTAGGTAATACTATTTAAGATATACTTATAATTATGTATGTACATGAGCGGTAAAAGGGGGGGATACAGTCAGTTATACCCAGTCAGCATTTTGGGAGTGTATCAGGAAGTTGATTGAAAACGCTCAGATGTAAAGTGTTCCGTGTATTCAGGGTGTACCCTGGTTGGAAATATTCCTGAATGTCCATTTGCAAGCCACATTTTCTTTCCCCTTTATTCGTTTTATCATCATATTTGCTATGACATTCCATTAGCTTTCACAATATTTTTTTTCGTATTTAACCACAATTATCAATTTTATGAAATGTGTTTTGGAATCATTTGGGAATATGCTTACGATTAATTTTTCCATCATATTTAGTGCGTTATCCAATATTATATTATAAACGTATTTCCTCAGCGGATGAAAGTGTCAGGAAGCTCGAAGGTGAGCTGATTAAAACCTCAGGTGATTGCCGATAGTTAACTTGAACGAGGTTCACACACGACTACAACATCCAACATTGTCTATGGTCATCCTCTTGAATAATGGCAGTGTGATGTTTTAACAAGCATAGCCCATGTGGGATGTTGAAGCCAGAGCATATCGAGCTTAAATTACCAGCGGTTCAACCCCATCGGAGCTTCCGTACCACGGTTTCATACACTGCAACCTTTTTCTTTTTTTTGACGACGTGTTGGCATAAATGCTGTCGGACGTCGTAGTCTAGTAGCGGCATCCACATTTCTTTTAAACATATTTTTGTATATCCATAATAATTATTATTTTTTTTACTCATTTATTGAGAAGTGTGAGCATAAGAAGGCAATCGGATTGTCCATGAATAGTTGGCTCTAATTGTTTAACTAGATCGATATTTAGCTGCAAGGAATAATCAAGGCGTATTGATACGGAAGTAAATTCGTCATCCAGATGCTGGGTGTGTATGAACTCCATTTAAGAATGTTCATGCATAAAAGTTAAAGGCGTGAACTGGGGTCATTACAAAAGCGTAATTAACTACGGCATAACCAATTTGAAATCTCGGATTATTCATTTTTAAACTAAGGTTAGCATAGTTAAAGAATTAATGTCAGCTGCTGAAGCATGATAAGCCTATTAGTACGTAAATACCTACGACCTTTAAACGTAGACTAGGAATTAAAAGAGTACTTAAATGTTTTTGAGAAGAATAGGAAGCGTAAATAAGCTTAAAATCTGTAGCACTTGCGTTGTTCGAATATATAAGAATATGCACACATACCTGGAATTACATACATAAAAGTGCAGATGTTCATAGACATGCAAAACTTATTATAACTAATAGTAAAAGTAGGCAATTTAAAGACAGAGTCTGAAACGGTCAAACACCGATACAAATAAATGTTACATTCTAATTAACTAGTCGTATATGTTCAGACACATTTTTCTTTGCGGATAGAATAAAATTAAAATACGGTTCAATGTTATTAAGCTAAATAGAAAAAAAAAATAGTGAAATAAATTATAATAAAATAAACTTTGATAAGATAATAAAGTTTAGAAATAATAACAATAAAAATAAAAGAAAAGAAGACCCAGTAAAATTAAACTAATTCTTCAAGAGAAAGCATAAACTATAATAAAATAAAATGAGATAAACTAAAATAAAATAAACAAAAATAAAATAAAGTAAACTAAAATAAAATAAACTATAATAAAATAAACTAAGATACAACAATTTTTTTTTGTTTTCTACTCTTCCGCCCCTTTATTAATTATTAATAACTGTACTTACCCATAAGCGTACAACTAAAATCTACAGCTAAAAGCGTACAATAAGAATTATTCTCTGTTTTGCTAGTAGAATAGATGAAAAATCGAAATGAATTTTTGTAACCATTTTTTTTTTCCTTAATATATCTTAAATAAATTGTACTATAAATGGGAATGCTGACTTCCATATTTATTTAGAAGGCATAGGGTAATACAGGTAAGGGGCCACCGAAAGATTAGGTGCGTCGGTGGCCATGGATTTGAGGGTGGGACATAGCACCGGGCGTCGCAACAACACCCGCGGCGCCCCAAAGTTATATTCGGCCCTTTTCTTCTTCTTTTTATTTTACTTTTCAGCTTTTTTTTAATTTCAGCAGTTAGTAACCGGTCGTTTCCGGTTCGGTTAGTTTTTTTCAACAGTTTTTTTTTTAATTTTTGGTTTTTTTTTGAATTTAAATTTTAAATGTTTAGCGGTCCGTCCGTGGCATCCGGTTCTGCCGGATGTCCTTTTCTTTGAATTTCAATCGTTTTGAGTCGGTCTCTGCGCTTCTGTCAGTTTTTTTTTTTTTGAATTTGACAGCTTTTAGTTTTGAAAGGCATGATAGGAACTTTTTTCTGTTTATGGCGCAGGAACAGTAAGGTTGGCAAGGACCCTTGTGAAGTTGACCATCCCACCAGTCCGAGGTGAGCAGCCACAGGAGCAGCCACCTGCGTTGCGGTGGGATGGTTAGATGGATCAAGTTGTCCGGAGTGATCATCGTTGACAGTTGCTGAAGCAGCCATAACAGATGGCGCCCAACGTGGCACCTGAGGCGCTGGTTGGTCAGTTCGGGCAACGTGTGAAGTTGACCATTCCACCAGTCCAAGGTGGGCAGCCACAGAAGCAGCCACCTGCGTTGCGGTGGAATGGTTGGCGGATCAGGTTGTCCGGACTGGTCATTAGGGGCAGTAGTCGAAGGCGTCACGAGACTTCACGTCAAGTTATCCAGACTTTGTATTCACCCTGTGAGGCAGTGCTGCACGCACTTTATTTTTTTGTAACCGGAAGTTGTCCGTTAGTCGGCTTTGGTACACATATGTCCGCTAACTGGGTTGTGAATTTTTTTTGCTTAAAGTTAATATTTTTTTTTTTTAATTTTTTTTTTGCCGAATTTGTGTTGTCTGGTGTCAGTGTGTGAGCGAATGGTAGGACCCCCAGCCACGTCTAAGGTGGTACCGCAGAATACCACCTGGATTGTGACGAGTTGAGCTGCGATTCAATTTTTTTTTTTGGCCTTCTGTGGGGGCGATGACCACTAGCCTTTCGGAGTTTGGACGAGTTCTCCTTTATCAAAATGTCTACCCAAATTTTTTTTTGCCCTTCTGTGGGGGCGATGACCACTTTCGGAGTTTGGACGAGTTCTCCTTTATCAAAATGTCTACCCAATTTTTTTTTTGGCCTTCTGTGGGGGCGATAACCACTAGCCTTTCGGAGTTTGGACGAGTTTTCCATATCAAAATGTCTACATCTTTTTTTTTGTTTTGCCTTTCTGTTGGGGCGATAACCAGTAGAAATCATCTTTCGGAGTTTTGACGAGTTCTCCATAACAAATGTCTAATTGCCGCAAAGCCCTTTTAAACTAGGAAACAGAAATAATTCCCAACTTGACTTAACTTTTTTTTTGATCGACCCATGTTGCCCGGCTAGCATCGTAGTAGGACTTTGAGACTCTTATCTCAGGGGTGAGTCGTGCCCCACGTTGATTGGCATCGGAGGCCCCTGGCAGTGGCTTCCCACAGCGGATCCGGTTTCCTGTTCGCTTCATCGTCAGGTCTTCAAAGCGAAGCAGGTTTGTTACGGTCTGCTGTTATGGTCTACGGTTACGGTCCACTTGGGAGCGTTTTCGTGCGAACACACCTAGTGACTGGTGATGGGGCGAAAATTGCGATACAAAAGTATCGAAAAAGAGAAAAAGACAGATCTGCGATCACTAGAGAAAATTGCCACGAGTTTCCGGAAAATTGTGATTGGCTTCAGCTGAAATTTGTGGAGGCCCGGCGATTATAAAAAGGATCGTGTAACATCTGTTGGCACAACTTCAACAGCAAGGCGCCAACTGCTTCATTAACATTATTGCTACATTAACTACACATCCACACTTATATTCAGGTGAGTTTCCGGAAAAGTGTGATTGGCTTCAGCTGAAATTTGTGGCGGCCCGGCGATTATAAAAAAGGATCGTGTAACATCTGTTGGCACAACTTCAAGAGCAAGGCGCCAACTGCTTCATTAACATTATTGCTACATTAACTACACATCCCCACTTATATTCAAGCGAGTTTCCGGAAAAGTGTGATTGGCTTCAGCTGAAATTTGTGGCGGCCCGGGATTATAAAAAGGATCGTGTAACATCTGTTGGCACAACTTCAACAGCAAGGCGCCAACTGCTTCATTAACATTATTGCTACTTCAACTGCACATCCCCACTTATATTTAACTAATCGCAAAACACCCTAGCCGGCTGTGCACATATTCAAGCGAGTATTGTGGAAGAACCAAAAGACTGCAACGAGGAATTGCAGGCCGATTACTTAGCCCAACTACTAGAAGAACAAACAGGTGGTAATACACCTTATCACGGTTGTGTCGTGTTGACACAAGCTCAACGTATATAATATCCAGTGAAGTAGGTCGGCGTTTCACAGTCACACTTAGTGCGGAAAGTTCTAGTGATTGCGATTCGGATGCAGACGGCACTAAATTAAATGTTGATGAGAACCATTGCTATCCGAAGATAAACCCCTTTCTCTACACTTACGAAGTACACTACCACCTTCGGAAAAGCGTTCGACACCAATTCCGCCTCCAGGGCCAGCAGTACGCCGCCGCGTAATACACTTAACGCCAAAATTACCAAGTCAACCAGATCGTAAGGGTCAGCACGAAGTTTTATCACCACCAGGTTCACTCGATTACCTCGGACCGGAGCGCAACAACCACCAACAGTACCAACACCAACCTGCAACGACAACAACAACGGCAGAGCCAACACCAAGGGCCTGCAACCTGACTTGGGTGAGTTCGTTCCGGCTACGGACAACCAATTTTTTTTCGACCTTTAAATTTAATTACTTATGATAGATTGAGTAGGTAATACTATTTAAGATATACTTATAATTATGTATGTACATGAGCGGTAAAGGGGGGGGATACAGTCAGTTATACCCAGTCAGCATTTTGGGAGTGTATCAGGAAGTTGATTGAAAACGCTCAGATGTAAAGTGTTCCGTGTATTCGAAAATCAATGTACCGTCGGGAGAAGGGTGTACCCTGGTTGGAAATATTCCTGAATGTCCATTTGCAAGCCACATTTTCTTTCCCCTTTATTCGTTTTATCATCATATTTGCTATGACATTCCATTAGCTTTCACAATATTTTTTTTCGTATTTAACCACAATTATCAATTTTATGAAATGTGTTTTGGAATCATTTGGGAATATGCTTACGATTAATTTTTCCATCATATTTAGTGCGTAATCCAATATTATATTATAAACGTATTTCCTCAGCGGATGAAAGTGTCAGGAAGCTCGAAGGTGAGCTGATTAAAACCTCAGGTAATTGCCGATAGTTAACTTGAACGAGGTTCACACACGACTACAACATCCAACATTGTCTATGGTCATCCTCTTGAATAATGGCAGTGTGATGTTTTAACAAGCCTAGCCCATGTGGGATGTTGAAGCCGGAGCATATCGAGCTTAAATTACCAGCGGTTCAACCCCATCGGAGCTTCAGTACCACGGTTTCATACACTGCAACCTTTTTCTTTTTTTTGACGACGTGTCGGCATAAATGCTGTCGGACATCGTAGTCTAGTAGCGGCATCCACATTTCTTTTAAACATATTTTTGTATATCCATAATAATTATTATTTTTTTTATTCATTTATTGAGAAGTGTGAGCATAAGAAGGCAATCGGATTGTCCATGAATACTTGGCTCTAATTGTTTAACTAGATCGATATTTAGCTGCAAGGAATAATCAATGCGTATTGATACGGAAGTAAATTCGTCATCCAGATGCTGGGTGTGTATGAACTCCATTTAAGAATGTTCATGCATAGAAGTTAAAGGCGTGAACTGGGGTCATTACAAAAGCGTAATTAACTACGGCATAACTAATTTGAAATCTCGGATTATTCATTTTTAAACTAAGGTTAGCATAGTTAAAGAATTAATGTCAGCTGCTGAAGCATGATAAGCCTATTAGTACGTAAATACCTACGACCTTTAAACGTAGACTAGGAATTAAAAGAGTACTTAAATGTTTTTGAGAAGAATAAGAAGCGTAAATAAGCTTAAAATCTGTAGCACTTGCGTTGTTCGAATATATAAGAATATGCACACATACCTGGAATTACATACATAAAAGTGCATATGTTCATAGACATGCAAAACTTATTATAACTAATAGTAAAAGTAGGCAATTTAAAGACAGTTTCTGAAACGGTCAAACACCGATACAAATAAATGTTACATTCTAATTAACTAGTCGTATATGTTCAGACACATTTTTCTTTGCGGATAGAATAAAATTAAAATACGGTTCAATGTTATTAAGCTAAATAGAAAAAAAATGTTGAAATTAATTATAATAAAATAAACTTTGATAAGATAATAAAGTTTAGAAATAATAACAATAAAAATAAAAGAAAAGAAGACCCAGTAAAATTAAACTAATTCTTCAAGAGAAAGCATAAACTATAATAAAATAAAATGAGATAAACTAAAATAAAATAAACAAAAATAAAATAAAGTAAACTAAAATAAAATAAACTATAATAAAATAAAATAAACTAAGATACAACAATTTTTTTTTTGTTTTCTACTCTTCCGCCCCTTTATTAGTTATTAATAACTGTACTTACCACCCATAAGCTTACAACTAAAATCTACAGCTAAAAGCGTACAATAAGAATTATTCTCTGTTTTGCTAGTAGAATAGATGAAAAATCGAAGTGAATTTTTGTAACCATTTTTTTCCTTAATGTATCTTAAATAAATTGTACTATAAATGGGAATGCTGACTTCCATATTTATTTAGAAGGCATAGGGTAATACAGGTAAGGGGCCACCGAAAGATTAGGTGCGTCGGTGGCCATGGATTTGAGGGTGGGACATAGCACCGGGCGTCGCAGCAACACACGCGGCGCCCCAAAGTTATATTCGGCCCTTTTCTTCTTCTTTTTGTTTTTCACCTTTTTATTTTACTTTTCAGCTTTTTTTTAATTTCAGCAGTTAGTAACCGGTCGTTTCCAGTTCGGTTAGTTTTTTTTTAATTTTTAGTTTTTTTTGAATTTAAATTTTAAATTATGTTAATAATAATGAGCTTAAAGGCCGTGGTTAAAAAAAACACAATGTTTAAAATTTCATTTGTTTTTTTTTTTTTTTAATTTGTCAATATTTCGGCTTCAGTCTGAAGCCATCTTCAGGACTGTAAGTAAACACAAATGTATAAAAAGGGGGGATTCATTTCAGATACATGGTCATTACAATTTACGTTATGCAACTAGGTATACATATAAACGAGACACAACTTACACTTGTGGTTATTCTTTATCGACTGATCATATGTTCGGAAAACAAAAGTAAAATAAACATCAAAAATGTATACAATTTTAAAGTACAGTAAGTGTAAACTAAAATATGCACAAACAAATATATAGGGATACAAACAATAGATCAACGAATATGTCGTCATCCAACATTATGATTTGTTGATCCCAAGTATGCTGCTAGCGGAATAATTTCTGTACGCTGCTTTCTTTCATGTGCGCCGTGAGACTTGCATTTTGTGTTGTTGCTTAAGCAATAAATTGCGATATGCATATGCGCATTGGTCTGTGTCACTTTTAAAATTAATTCTCTTATCATTAGGCGTGTTCATAATGTGGAGCATTTCCATGGTGAAGCGCTTATTATATTGTTTCTCTATGTCCAATATAGTAACATTCTAGAAATCGGGATAGTGGCCCGTATCCTTACAGTGGGCCGTTAAGGCCGTTTTATTTTCCGAAGCGTTGGTTCTAAGTTTAATATTGGACTTATGGCCGGAAATCCTTGTCTTTAATTTTAATTTTGTTGTCCCCACATATACCTTCTCGCATAAGTGAGACCCGTCACCGTTGCATGGGATTCTGTATATTAGGTTGGATTTCTCATCCCTTGGAATTCTGTCCTTTGTATTACTGTAAATTTGTTTCAATATATTGTTGTATGTGAACGCTATTTTGACCTTTTCTTTGTCATATAAATCCGATCTCTTGATCCTCTCTGCTATTCTTGGGACATAGGTTATCGCTTTGTATATTTTGTTATTTGCTTCTTCAGGTTTACGTTCATTACGTGCTCTGGTATAGAAATTTCGGACCAGTTTATTGACCAAGCTACTTGGAAACTCATTACCCTCTAGAGTTTTTTTGATGATCGTGATATTCTTCTTGTGGTACATTCTGTCGCTTATTGTAAGTACCCGTCTTATGAAGCTTTTGGCAGTATTTATTATTGTACTTTTTTCGTGTTTTGAATAATAGTTAAATAGTCTTCCCGAAGCTGTGGGTTTTCTGTACCAGTCAATATATAATTTGCTGTTTCTCCTATTGATTAACGTGTCCAAGTACGGTAGTTGACCATCTTTCTCAACCTCTATTGTAAATTTAATGTTTCTGCTGTAGCTGTTGAGTTCAGTGAGAATGTTTCCAATTTGTTCAGTTTTTACAATGGCAAATAAGTCATCTACATACTTTGTAAGTAGGCGTGGTTTGCTAGTAGTTTCATTTTCGAATCTTGTTAGCAGCTCCTCCATGACAATGTCAGCTATGACTGGGGAGGCTGGTGAGCCCATGGGCATTCCTGTATGTTGTTCGTACATTTTTTCATTGTATTTAAAATATCGATTCTCTTTTATGCAAAATTTCACCATTGTGATAAATAGTTCCCTTGTTAAGGATGTATATTCTTTTATGTTTTCCCACTTTGCGGATATGATTTCAATGGCTAAATCAACCGGAATGCTTGGGAACAAGGAGACTACGTCCAAGGAAACAAGGCTTTCATCATCATAAATATATGTGCCATTGACCTTACTTTTAAATTCTGTTGAGTCATCGACATTATATTTAGAAGAACAAGTGATATTTTTGAGTATTCTCGCGACATATTTACAGAGGTTGTATGACGGGGAGTCGATAGATGAACAAATAGGTCGGAGTGGTATACCTTCTTTATGAATTTTTGGTAATCCATAGATTCTGGGAGTAATAGCATTTTTACACAGTAGCTTGTTCTTTTCTTGGATATCTATGGCACCGCTGTTGAACATCCTTTGAACAATCTCATTGTTTTTGTCTTGTAGCTTGTTCGTCGGATCGCGTTTTAAAACTCTGTAGGTAGAGATGTCGTTCACCAGTGTCTGAATCTTTGTATCGTATTCGTTTTTGTCTATCACCACTGTAGCGTTGGCCTTGTCGGCATTGAGTACAAGTAATTGTTTGTTGTGTTTGAGGAACCGTTTTCTCTCTTCCAGTATTTTGCGTGTGAATTTGTCTTGTGTGGAAATCGTATTGTTTTTTAGATGGTCGTGTATCAGTGTCGTGAAGTTGTTTCTTGCCACTTCTTGTGATTCCTTATCTTTCGCCGTTTGTATAATGTTTTCCCCGTCTGCTATAAACTTAAATAGAGGAAATTTCTTGTTTTCGGTCGAGAGGGCATATTTCGGGCCCAGCGATAACAGCCATTGTATATCATGTGGTATTTCAGTTTTTGTGGTATTTCGGAACCATTGTGGTACCACCCTAATATTGAGCTTCGCCTGCACTTGATTAATGAATGTGACAACTTTGTTTGTGTACTTACGTGGAATTCTGCAATTATTGGTGTTGTTTTTTATGATGTACATAATATCTTTTGTTGCATCTCTTAAAAAATTTGGTGTTATTCCACTTCGCTTGCATCTCTCCAAGAATTTCGTCGACTCTGATATTTTAATAATTTGTTGTGTTTTTTGCTGGTATCGTTTGATGTCCCTGTTTAGCCGTGTATTATATTTGTATTTTAACCACGGCCTTTAAGCTCATTATTATTAACATAACCGAAACGCATAAGGCTATAAAAATTACCAAAAATGTTAAATTTTAAATGTTTAATGGTCCGGTTCTGCCGGATGTCGTTTTCATTGAATTTCAAGCGTTTTGAGTCGGTCTCTGCGTTTCTGTTAGGTTTTTTGAATCTGACAGCTGAGTTTTTTTAAGGCATGATAGGAACTTTTTCTGTTTATGGCGCAGGAACAGTAAGGTTGGCAAGGACCCGCCCCAGCCGACAATGACTAGCCAATGTGCACCACCACATCATGCCAACCGCCTTCCTTACTGCTTCCATCGAAAATGCGAATACCATAACAATACGCTTAATTTGATTGCATCCAACGATTTTATTAAAATTTTGAAAAAGTATCCCTCAGCGTATGAGAAGCACACTTTTGTAAGTATTGAATATTCCATTAGCTAGATCCTTGCACCCTCATTTAAATAATACAACCTATAATATTATATTTCTAGTTTATTTTGAGGTGCTCGAGCTTATGGACTCGAGTAAATAGGCCTAAAAGCTCCGAAAGGATCAAAACAATTCTTTTAGCTCAGCTAAAGTATCCTGTTGTTACTAGGTGGATCTCCTTGTACGACTCCATATGTTCTTTGTGGTCTCATAAGGACAAACTTAATACGCTTTGAGAAATTTTTGAAATTGAAAAATTTTATGAAAATGATTTTGTTTATATGAAGGAGTATATTCATTTCCTACAACCATTAGCCGAAGCGGTATATTTTTTGCAGGGTGATAAAGAAATGCTATATGGTTACCTGTTGCCAACACTTGCCACCATTTGTACAGAGTACAACAACTTAATTACAACAGATAAACTAACATATTTTTGGCAAATTGTGTCACCCTTGATCGAGGCTATCAGAGAGCGCTTTAAAAACTTATTTGCACTTCAAGAAGACGCTGATGAAGCCATAACTGCATCAGCTTTATGCCCAGACGTAAAGCTCCAATTGGTACATGCACTGGATCCTATATATGGAGACGCAAAGGTTTCAGAATTGAGCGAGAGGGTCAGAAGTATTCTTTCGATGGAGTGCCGAAATGAAATTGTCGCAACTAGTTCCTTAAACAATAGACCCCAATTTTTCGATTTTGGAAACAGAAGGAATTAAAATTTTAGTTTAATCATATATCACATTATATATTTTAAGGTTTTCCAAAAATCATAGATGAAGCTGTTGCATCCGAAAGTTTGAGAATCAATAAAGCCGAAAATGAATATTCCAATTATATTGCAGATTCCAGCACTAGTAAAGGAATGCTTTATAAGTATCCAGAGCTGAAAAAGTGCTATATGAAATTTAATACTCCTTTGCCCTCATCAGCATCAGTAGAAAGATTGTTTTCAGCAGCAACTATATTGAACGCGCCGCGCCGTGGATCCCTTTCTGACGAAAATTTTGAAAAGCTTCCCTTAATGAAAGTTAATTCTTTTTAATATGGTTTTGCTGTTGATATATTCTAAACTTTGTTAAATTTGTATAAGCGTTATAACAACTTTAGTGTTATATACCCCTACATTTACCTCAAATTGCAATTACATTTGATTACCACATGAAATATTTGATGGCGTGTTTAAATGTCGGGCGATTTTCTCTTTTTTATCATAATTAAATGGTTTGCATTGTGATACCTCAATCAACATTTACAAAATTGAGTATCTGGTATACAAATACATATTTTTCTTAGTACAGGAACCATCGTCTCGCCACAATGGCACAGCGTACATGAACTGTCAAAAATACACGCATGTTCATGGAAACGAACATGATGGGACGCTAGACGGAACATACGCCGTTTCGATTAAAAAATTACATATTTGATCACATAGATTTATAACCTTTTAAACCTTTTTAACATCTCTGTATAGCTACTGAAGTATAAAAATATCAACTCTGATATAAGAAAATTAGTACTGAATGGTAAAAAAGTGTGCATTCATTTCAAGTTTACATTCAGTAAAGAGTGGGAATGGCTCCCATAGTACAGGTCTACAAGTAGGATATGTAGCAGCACGCACATACACAGCCACGCTCACCTGATACAACGCTTCTTCTTGTTCGTTTTTTTTGTGGATGTTATTTGGCACTGTTGTACTTCTTAGGTCCAAAAAAAGTGTAGCAGCTGCTAATGAAAACTGCGTAAAATGTTTATCGTAAAATTACAAAGAAATATCCTTATTTACTTTCAAAGAAGCACTTATTTACATCTCTCCTTAAAATCTATTTGTTTTGGACAATTTTAATTAACAAATTGTGATACTTTGTTACTGTGTACAATTGCTAAAACATGACCAAAACCGTTGGGGGAAGTATTAGTAGACGCGTTTTTGCCTCGCTTCCAATAATTCGAATACTTTTTCGCCTTTGTACTATTGATAACAGGACAAAACGCATGTTTTCATTTCTCATTCCACATTTTTAAACGGGTTATTACAGTCGACCTCGGTTTCAAACTGTTTTTAGCGGAAAACTTTTGAACGGGTAGAAAAACTTAGCACCCGTGTTGGTATTCTTAATACTGGAATAACTACGCGTCCTCAGATACCCCAATTCAAGACTTTTGTATACTTTTCTGGAGGACCCATATAGGTGCACTACATTTTCATACTAAATTCGTTCAAAAAATTTACCTTCACAGGAACCCATATCTGATATTCCGCTCCTTTTTTTGTTTCCCTGCTTCGCTTTCCACGACAGCAACCCCGGTAATTTTGACACTTCGTTCAGTGTCAAACGCATGTTCCTCGCAGGTTCCACTGAGTTCCACAATAGTTTGACACTGACCGAAGTGTCAAACCGCAGTGTGTTAGAAAGAGAAAGGAATTGTTTCCTTCTCATACATATCATACTTGTGAACCTGTACTATGATGGCTCCTACATTCACACTCTATATTGAATTATATTTTACCATTCAATAACACTCACACTTTAGATTTGAGTTAAAGTATATTAAGCCATTCAGGAATGGGAATTTATAATATGCAATCAAAAAATCACAAAGTTTTAAAAGAATGCTGACAGAATGCACACTCAATTGATTCAATCTTTTTACAGCTCTGTCTTATGCATGCCAGTAAAGCTGGAGTCATTGGTGCCGTAAGGGCGAATTAATGGTGACTTATAACCATAAAGCCATAACCAGATAAAACAGCTGATCGAACCTGCCTTAAGGAATTCAATGTAAGCGAGTTAGCGTTATGGTATGGCACCATTAATCGATTACATTGATTTCCATAAGGCAGGTTCGATCAGCTGTTTTATCTGGTTATGGCTTTATGGTTATAAGTCACCATTAATTCGCCCTGTATGTCGTATCGCTGTATCCGTATCCCTAACGTAATCAGCTGTTTATCGTTACGATGGTAAACCAAAACCCAATTGGTTGGCTACGATACGGTTACGACCTTAGCGGCACCAATAATCGATTGCATTGATTCTCATAAGGTTGGTCGAATCAGCTGTTAAAAGGTTACCGATACGATTACCGATAAAGCACCAATGTCTCCAGCTTAACATCGCTACAATCACGCAAGATGTTGCGTTTGCAAATATAAAATAAGGGTTGAATTTTATATAATGTACCACAATTTTCAAACTTTTGTTGGTTTTTAAGTGAGTCCTAAAATTCGCCAAAATGGAGTCCGTAGCTCTAGAAAACTCTTAATTTATGAAATATAAGCTTTTTATTTATTTATTTATCAGTCTACAAATTAAACAATTATACAGACCAGATACACCGACACTTAAATCTCAGATGTAATACACGATATAAACAACATAAGCAGTCATCAACCTTAAAGTAACATTTAAACAGTATTGAATTAAACGCTTGACTATTTCAATAAAAACTTAGAAGTAAGCAAAAGATAAAATGTTGTAAATGTGTTAAAATGTACTCATGAAGGAGCTAGTAAATAATAATTTATGAAATTGACAATAAAGCAAATTAATAGTAGATAAAATATATACAGAATAGAATTTATACAGAGTAAATTTGATTGCATACATATAAAAATAATGACCACACCGCAATTT
The DNA here is from genome assembly GCF_040869045.1 of Eurosta solidaginis. Taxonomy (NCBI): domain Eukaryota; kingdom Metazoa; phylum Arthropoda; class Insecta; order Diptera; family Tephritidae; genus Eurosta; species Eurosta solidaginis. Next base: position 240,157,034 of record NC_090323.1, read on the forward strand.
TGCTAACAAGTTTCAAGTAACTGGTACTTCAAATTTGAAACAGAGGGTTGAACAGTATATCACGGTTTAGCGTTCTTTGCTTCATTTCGAATTACAAATTTAATGTAGTTAAAAGGTATTTTATATCAAGAAACGAGTTGCAGACGTCTAAATTTTTACCGTGTTTATTAAAATCACGACATAAACAGTGAAGTGGTTCATGCATTCCACAATTCGGCCTGCATGTAGCTACAAAAATTGATTGAAAATGTCTAGATGGCCTAATAGGAATGTTAAACTTAATTTCACCAAGCAAAAATGGACTATTTATTGACCCTCTTATTAATTTAACAATAAATAAGACACCAAGCATCTCCCTGCGGCTCTGCAATGTGGGCAGCTGTATTAGTTTTAACCGGCTGCAATAGGGGGGAAGATTTTTAGAAGGATCCCATGGTAAGTGTTTTAAGCGAAAAGCAAAAATTGTTTCTGGACCGATTCCAGCTTTTCTGAATAAACCTGATAACGCGGATTCCAAATTATTGAAGCATATTCCAAAGTACGTCTGACCAATGATGTAAAAAAAGTTTTTGTAACGTATGGGTCATTAAATTCTTTAGACCAACGTTTAACGAAAGCCAAAGTACCTTTAGCGGTATTCACGCAAGATTCAATATGAAGTTTAAAATCGAGTTTTGGGTCCATTGTAACGCCTAAATCAATAAAATTATTGACTTGCTTGATTACCTAGTCACCAATAACATAATCATGGGATTGGAAGGACTTCCTTGTAAAACACATGAACTTACATTTAGGTAGGTTTAGTGACATGGCGTTTACATTACACCAGTCACCAAGACTATTCAGATCAGCCTGAAGACATGCCCTATCCACGGGTGAGCGCATAGGCATTACAAGTTTGACATCATCAGCGTACATCAACGGCTTGCAGCTCTTCAAAACACTAGGAAGGTCATTAATGAACAACAGGAACAAAACCGAACCAGGATAGCTGCCTTGAGGAACACCAGAAGTTACGTTTATGAACCGAGACCAACAATTATTAAATATAATTGTTTGTTTTCTTTCCTTCACATAAGAAGAAACCCAAGATAGAAGCAAAGGAGGAAACTTTATCAAATGCCTTACTAAAATCAGTATAAATAACATCAACTTCACAATTAGTCTTAAAACTGTTGGATACTAGTGTTGGGAACTATCGAATGAATTCAACTATCGAGTTAGTTAAGCGCCAAATACACGACACGAACATTTCCGCGAACATTCCGCAATCTTGTTCGCAGCTTTGGCCATACACCATACGAACTTTTGGCCGAACATTAGTTCTCTTTCAGACATAGTGTACCTATACCAAGTGTGTTCACTAAGCGATAAACGTCAAAACTACAAACAGCCTCGCTCACCTGATGGAAATCTCAGGTCTAGAGTCGCATTTTTGGTCTCAACGACAACATTTTTGACTACCAATCGTATCGATTTTTTCAATTTTTCAATCATTCGGCGCACTCGGTAATGGTATCCATTTTGAATTCGCTGTCATTCCGAATCCAGCGAGTGCCTGTCAGAATGCTTGACAGATAAGTCAACACACTTGTACTTGTACACTATGCTTTCAGACAGCGATGAATACGGACAACAATTGTGCTGCAGCAATATTGCTCGCTGTGGCAATTAAGCGTTATTCTTTTTAATTCTATTACAATAATCTTTGCTTTTTACTTGCCACAAGGATGGCAAAGATTTATACATTTCAATAAATTCACTCAGAAATTTTTTATTGTCCATTTTACTTTTCCGCGCACGTCTGTTCCGTTCAGAAATTACTACGATTATGAGCTATTTCGCCTTACATACACGAACAGCACGCAAATGTTCGCCAAAAATTTAAATATTTTGATTTTTGGCGAACATTTGCGCGAACTGGCACTTAACGGGAATGTTCGCGGAAATGTTCGTGTCGTGTATTTGGCGCTTTACTGAATGATTTTAACTATCGAACGAATTTTTTCATTCATTCATTTGATTTGTTCTTTAGCTTGCCAGAAGCCAAAAGAACAATTTCTGGATTGTTTTAGTTACCCCTCGGGGTAGCTAAAGAACAAACCTATATAAGACAAAAAACGTTGTGTTCTATCGAAACGTTATCCAGATACGGCTAGAGATTTAACATGCAAATGCGACAACAATGTGAACCATGTGGATCAAATTGTTGTTGCATTTGTATGTTAAATTTTTATCCGTATCTGGATCACGCTACATTGGAACGTAACAAAAACGTTAAATATGCCTAAAATAGTGTAAATTTTGCTTCAAGTAAATAATGAAAATATTCAATTTAAATGCCTTTGTTACATGTTATGCAAAGCGCATGAATGATATGCAAATGACCTTTGTTCGCAACCCACTGAGTTTTTTGGTCTCCCCCAAACCTTGCCTCTACAACAACAACAACGGGAAAGAAGGTTACGTAAAATGGATTTTTATCTGTATTATTCAAATCTGTTTCACAGGCATTATTGATTGCCTTAACTTATACATAAGCTACTGTTTTTTTTTTTTTCAAAATTCAGGTCACGTTTAATAAATATAAAAATTGCACATTAAATTTCACTTATAAAAGAAACATAAAACAAATATTTCAAGCACTTAAATACTAAAAGTCGCTATAGTTGTTCTAGCCAAAATCGGATAGTGCATGAGGGTCTATATTAAATTTTCGCCGCAGAGATGGCAACTGATTGTGTTATTAAACCCCTAAAAAAATTGATTGTAAAGTAAATAATACAAGTATATACACCGAGTTGACATAAAAATACCTTCAATGTTTAAATTGCTGTTCAAAAATATTATCATATCTAGTTTATCTCCTTTAAGTCGGTTTCTCCTGTCGTTAATTATTTGCCTTGCTTTCGAGAAAACTCGTTCTGACGTAACCGATGTTGCGGGTATACATAAATATTTTTTCGAAAGCATATATAGTTCCGGAAATGTTGACTGGCTACGATTCTAATAGTCTAGGGGATTATTTGAGCGATCAACAAAATTTTGCCTTAGATATTGCTCCAACTGAATATTTGCATTGACATTGGGCGCGTTTTGACAAATTGTTTTTGCTTCAGCAACTCTTTCATCGAGAAGGCCCCAGAGAGATATTTCGCTTTTATCGACCGATACTTCTCTTGGGGTGTTGGTAGAAACATTTGTGTTTTGTTGCCGTATTAGGGAAGTTACTTCTTCCACTAGCCATTTTGTTGTATTATTTGCATTAATTTCATTACCGAACGCAATTTTTTTAAACCTAGGATCTAGGAATGTTGATTTGGCGCACATTTTGTCAGACTCCAACTGCCCTAATCGTCTCCAAACTACCTCTAACAATCTGCTCTTCAAACTTTCTCCCGCTACAGTTTTCATTTTGCGATTTCGTACTGCGTATTAAAGACCTCTGACTAGGGGCACTACCAGTGACATCGTGGGATAATTTTCTCCTGACAATTCGGTTGTCATGGCCTCTAAGGGCTTGAAAAGATTAGTGTAGTCCAACAATGTTTCCCATTCTAATGAATTGAGGAAATCAGGAGCATTTGGTAAAGAAGTTATTATGGCAGAGAGTGGTTCTTTTACCAAGCATATGCGCTCCATCATTATAAGGATGGAATTTCACCGGGTAGGGACATCTTGTTTTAACCTCAGTTCAGTAACGCCCATTTGCTTTTGCATATTTTTTAATTTTTCCGTCGCTTGAGAACTATGGGTAAAGTAAGTGACTATGGCACGACACTTGATTATGAGCACAGTAACTTGTGGAACAGCTTTGATGGCATCAATTACACATAAATTTAATGTCTGCGCTACACATGGGTGGTGGTGCTTCTGTAGCATTTCAATTATAGCCTTTTTAATATTAGCCCCGTTATCACTTACTACAGTAACTATTTTGTCAAAAACGGACCACTCATCAAATATTAACTTCAATTCTGTAGCTATATTTTGGGAGGTACGATTTCCTAAGATTTCCTTTGTTGATAAAACTGCAGAAATCATTTTGTTATTCCGAACGAAATGACTAGTAACTGACAAAAAAGATTTTTGACTATCAGAAGTCCACATATAAGTTGTAACTGAAATATGTGTTACAATGTTGAGCAAGTCATGCAGTTTCTTTCTTACTTCATTGTATTTAAAAGGTAGCATTGTATTTGATAAAACTTTTCTGTTTGGCAAGGAATATAATGGCTGAAGCTTTTTTGTATATTCTACAAATCCTACATTGTCAACGATGGAAAGCGGCTGCAAGTCTTTTGTAATCATATTTAAAAGAGATTCATCAATATTATTTTTTTTCTTGCTCTGAGAGCTCAGAACGTGTGCTGGTAACAAATAATTTTGTTTGAACAGTCCTTCTCAAACATCCACTATTGGAAATGTCTTCGGTAGGTACTGTTAACGAACTGCGCGCTGCACTCCCTTCAGTAGTTGACGAAAGAGAAGTGGAACTACGTTCCTCTTCTGAAATTACTGGCGCTATTTCTCCTGAAGTTAGATTCCTATGTTCTGAGGAAGACGGATGCTTACGGCGTAGATGGTCATTTAAATTTGATGTGTTGCCAGAAAATTTAAAATTTTTTTTGCATATATGGCATTTAACTTCATTGCCATTTTTGGTAAAAAAACTCCCAAACGGAAGATCTCTTCCATAGTGTACAAGTACGAGTGTGTTGACTTCTTTCTGACAGGCACTCGCTTAAGTGAGCATAACGGGAAAATCTGGGTTGCCATTGTTGTTTCGGTTGAAAACGGTCATTTAGGGTTCTGTGCAGAGACGCAAAAGATTGAAACAGGGTTTATGTAGTCACAAAAGTGTTGCTCCTGTTCCACAGCACTTTAATTTTATATCATGGCGAAAAGTATTCAGTTCAGAGTTATTGATTTTCATTAAATGTTTAATTTATTACGGAGGGTTAAACCTTTAAGTGTAAAAGGCAGAGAAAACGTAGAGCTTTTCATTGTGAAAAACCTTTTAATTTGAATTTCTGTACCCAAGTTCATTATATTTGTGTAACACAAGAATCTGGAGGTCAATTCCTTAACTTTGATAAACTGAAAAATGTACACCTATTGAAAACTCATTTGCATTTACACTTTGAATTTAATTGTGCTTTTATGCACAAAATTTTGAAGCTAAAAATAAAATTTTCATTTGTCAGAAAAAATAAATAAAAAACGGCCTAATGTCAAAAAACCCTATCGAAATACAAACTGGCTTCTTTGTTTTTAATGAACTACGTTGTATTTTCTTGTATTTCGTTAGTTTTTTCAAATATAGTTCACACACTTACACCAGTACTGAAACCTTATTGGCTCACTCGACAAAAAATATTACAGAAAATACAAGAAAAATACATAGAAAATAAAGTAGTGTCATATAGGAGTTTGATTTGTTTACACTTGCAGCACCATTTTGTGTAAACAGCCTTAGAAGTGAAATTTTTCCATGTTACACGTGTGGCGCTTTATATTTTGACTCTAATTTAAATAAATTTTTCTTTCCATATGTTTCCGCATTGTTGCAGACTACAAATCTTTTAGTATTCTTATTTCCGCGGAAATATATGCAACTATTTCATCTGTAAATACTACAAAGTTTTATTAAACTAACAAATGCAACTCAGCTTGAAGTACTCTTACGTACCAAAAATGCAACTCTAGACCTGAGATTTGCATCAGATGAGCGAGGCTGTTTGTAGTTTTGACATTTATCGCTTAGTTGACACACTTGTATAGGTACACTATGATCTCTTCAATCAAGGCCGCAATATAAATATCTACATAAATTAAATCGTTAAAATCACATCCTCAGTTAAAAATATTTAATAATTACCACGCTTAAAACGTTTGTCGATTAGGTTGACGCATGCTAAATTTATTTTAATATCTTTTTAACACTGATATATGCACAGCAAAAATTTAAATAGAACGAACAATTCGAAGAAATAGTAATGAGCGAATCATTCATACCAAAAACTAGTAGTTCGATAAAATAGTAATGAACGAATCATTCATACATAAAACTAGTAACTCGAAAAAATAGTAGTGACGAATCATTCATGCCTAAAAATAGTAATTCGAAAAAATAGTAATGAACGAATTTCAAATGACTATCGAATGAATGAAAATTAGTGAACTATCGAATAACTCGATAGTTTTCATTCGATAGTTCCCAACACTATTGAATACAAAGGTTGTAAACTCGAGCAAGTTGGACACCGTTGATTTACCCTTGCAAAAGCCATGTTGTGAAAAGTCAATTAATGAATATACTCTAAAAGCAATCTGTTTTTTGATAATCAATTCAAATAGCTTAGGAATAGTGTTGAGTTTGGCTATTCCTCTATAATTTATAACACACGTTCTGCTTCCATTTTTATGCAGTGGTATAATGAATGATTCTTTCCACTTCTTGGGGAATACCCCTTCCTTCAGAGACGCATTAAACAAACAGGCAATTTTGCTAACAAGTTTCAAGTAACTGGTACTTCAAATTTGAAACAGAGGGTTGAACAGTATATCACGGTTTAGCGTTCTTTGCTTCATTTCGAATTACAAATTTAATGTAGTTAAAAGGTATTTTTTAATACCAAGAAACGAGTTGCAGACGTCTAAATTTTTACCGTGTTTATTAAAATCACGACATAAACAGTGAAGTGGTTCATGCATTCCACAATTCGGCCTGCATGTAGCTACAAAAATTGATTGAAAATGTCTAGATGGCCTAATAGGAATGTTAAACTTAATTTCACCAAGCAAAAATGGACTATTTATTGACCCTCTTATTAATTTAACAATAAATAAGACACCAAGCATCTCCCTGCGGCTCTGCAATGTGGGCAGCTGTATTAGTTTTAACCGGCTGCAATAGGGGGGAAGATTTTTAGAAGGATCCCATGGTAAGTGTTTTAAGCGAAAAGCAAAAATTGTTTCTGGACCGATTCCAGCTTTTCTGTTTATTCAGAACGCGGATTCCAAATTATTGAAGCATATTCCAAAGTACGTCTGACCAATGATGTAAAAAAAGTTTTTGTAACGTATGGGTCATTAAATTCTTTAGACCAACGTTTAACGAAAGCCAAAGTACCTTTAGCGGTATTCACGCAAGATTCAATATGAAGTTTAAAATCGAGTTTTGGGTCCATTGTAACGCCTAAATCAATAAAATTATTGACTTGCTTGATTACCTAGTCACCAATAACATAATCATGGGATTGGAAGGACTTCCTTGTAAAACACATGAACTTACATTTAGGTAGGTTTAGTGACATGGCGTTTACATTACACCAGTCACCAAGACTATTCAGATCAGCCTGAAGACATGCCCTATCCACGGGTGAGCGCATAGGCATTACAAGTTTGACATCATCAGCGTACATCAACGGCTTGCAGCTCTTCAAAACACTAGGAAGGTCATTAATGAACAACAGGAACAAAACCGAACCAGGATAGCTGCCTTGAGGAACACCAGAAGTTACGTTTATGAACCGAGACCAACAATTATTAAATATAATTGTTTGTTTTCTTTCCTTCACATAAGAAGAAACCCAAGATAGAAGCAAAGGAGGAAACTTTATCAAATGCCTTACTAAAATCAGTATAAATAACATCAACTTCACAATTAGTCTTAAAACTGTTGGATACTAGTGTTGGGAACTATCGAATGAATTCAACTATCGAGTTAGTTAAGCGCCAAATACACGACACGAACATTTCCGCGAACATTCCGCAATCTTGTTCGCAGCTTTGGCCATACACCATACGAACTTTTGGCCGAACATTAGTTCTCTTTCAGACATAGTGTACCTATACCAAGTGTGTTCACTAAGCGATAAACGTCAAAACTACAAACAGCCTCGCTCACCTGATGGAAATCTCAGGTCTAGAGTCGCATTTTTGGTCTCAACGACAACATTTTTGACTACCAATCGTATCGATTTTTTCAATTTTTCAATCATTCGGCGCACTCGGTAATGGTATCCATTTTGAATTCGCTGTCATTCCGAATCCAGCGAGTGCCTGTCAGAATGCTTGACAGATAAGTCAACACACTTGTACTTGTACACTATGCTTTCAGACAGCGATGAATACGGACAACAATTGTGCTGCAGCAATATTGCTCGCTGTGGCAATTAAGCGTTATTCTTTTTAATTCTATTACAATAATCTTTGCTTTTTACTTGCCACAAGGATGGCAAAGATTTATACATTTCAATAAATTCACTCAGAAATTTTTTATTGTCCATTTTACTTTTCCGCGCACGTCTGTTCCGTTCAGAAATTACTACGATTATGAGCTATTTCGCCTTACATACACGAACAGCACGCAAATGTTCGCCAAAAATTTAAATATTTTGATTTTTGGCGAACATTTGCGCGAACTGGCACATAACGGGAATGTTCGCGGAAATGTTCGTGTCGTGTATTTGGCGCTTTACTGAATGATTTTAACTATCGAACGAATTTTTTCATTCATTCATTTGATTTGTTCTTTAGCTTGCCAGAAGCCAAAAGAACAATTTCTGGATTGTTTTAGTTACCCCTCGGGGTAGCTAAAGAACAAACCTATATAAGACAAAAAACGTTGTGTTCTATCGAAACGTTATCCAGATACGGCTAGAGATTTAACATGCAAATGCGACAACAATGTGAACCATGTGGATCAAATTGTTGTTGCATTTGTATGTTAAATTTTTATCCGTATCTGGATCACGCTACATTGGAACGTAACAAAAACGTTAAATATGCCTAAAATAGTGTAAATTTTGCTTCAAGTAAATAATGAAAATATTCAATTTAAATGCCTTTGTTACATGTTATGCAAAGCGCATGAATGATATGCAAATGACCTTTGTTCGCAACCCACTGAGTTTTTTGGTCTCCCCCAAACCTTGCCTCTACAACAACAACAACGGGAAAGAAGGTTACGTAAAATGGATTTTTATCTGTATTATTCAAATCTGTTTCACAGGCATTATTGATTGCCTTAACTTATACATAAGCTACTGTTTTTTTTTTTTTCAAAATTCAGGTCACGTTTAATAAATATAAAAATTGCACATTAAATTTCACTTATAAAAGAAACATAAAACAAATATTTCAAGCACTTAAATACTAAAAGTCGCTATAGTTGTTCTAGCCAAAATCGGATAGTGCATGAGGGTCTATATTAAATTTTCGCCGCAGAGATGGCAACTGATTGTGTTATTAAACCCCTAAAAAAATTGATTGTAAAGTAAATAATACAAGTATATACACCGAGTTGACATAAAAATACCTTCAATGTTTAAATTGCTGTTCAAAAATATTATCATATCTAGTTTATCTCCTTTAAGTCGGTTTCTCCTGTCGTTAATTATTTGCCTTGCTTTCGAGAAAACTCGTTCTGACGTAACCGATGTTGCGGGTATACATAAATATTTTTTCGAAAGCATATATAGTTCCGGAAATGTTGACTGGCTACGATTCTAATAGTCTAGGGGATTATTTGAGCGATCAACAAAATTTTGCCTTAGATATTGCTCCAACTGAATATTTGCATTGACATTGGGCGCGTTTTGACAAATTGTTTTTGCTTCAGCAACTCTTTCATCGAGAAGGCCCCAGAGAGATATTTCGCTTTTATCGACCGATACTTCTCTTGGGGTGTTGGTAGAAACATTTGTGTTTTGTTGCCGTATTAGGGAAGTTACTTCTTCCACTAGCCATTTTGTTGTATTATTTGCATTAATTTCATTACCGAACGCAATTTTTTTAAACCTAGGATCTAGGAATGTTGATTTGGCGCACATTTTGTCAGACTCCAACTGCCCTAATCGTCTCCAAACTACCTCTAACAATCTGCTCTTCAAACTTTCTCCCGCTACAGTTTTCATTTTGCGATTTCGTACTGCGTATTAAAGACCTCTGACTAGGGGCACTACCAGTGACATCGTGGGATAATTTTCTCCTGACAATTCGGTTGTCATGGCCTCTAAGGGCTTGAAAAGATTAGTGTAGTCCAACAATGTTTCCCATTCTGATGAATTGAGGAAATCAGGAGCATTTGGTAAAGAAGTTATTATGGCAGAGAGTGGTTCTTTTACCAAGCATATGCGCTCCATCATTATAAGGATGGAATTTCACCGGGTAGGGACATCTTGTTTTAACCTCAGTTCAGTAACGCCCATTTGCTTTTGCATATTTTTTAATTTTTCCGTCGCTTGAGAACTATGGGTAAAGTAAGTGACTATGGCACGACACTTGGTTATGAGCACAGTAACTTGTGGAACAGCTTTGATGGCATCAATTACACATAAATTTAATGTCTGCGCTACACATGGGTGGTGGTGCTTCTGTAGCATTTCAATTATAGCCTTTTTAATATTAGCCCCGTTATCACTTACTACAGTAACTATTTTGTCAAAAACGGACCACTCATCAGATATTAACTTCAATTCTGTAGCTATATTTTGGGAGGTACGATTTCCTAAGATTTCCTTTGTTGATAAAACTGCAGAAATCATTTTGTTATTCCGAACGAAATGACTAGTAACTGACAAAAAAGATTTTTGACTATCAGAAGTCCACATATAAGTTGTAACTGAAATATGTGTTACAATGTTGAGCAAGTCATGCAGTTTCTTTCTTACTTCATTGTATTTAAAAGGTAGCATTGTATTTGATAAAACTTTTCTCTTTGGCAAGGAATATAATGGCTGAAGCTTTTTTGTATATTCTACAAATCCTACATTGTCAACGATGGAAAGCGGCTGCAAGTCTTTTGTAATCATATTTAAAAGAGATTCATCAATATTATTTTTTTCCTTGCTCTGAGAGCTCAGAACGTGTGCTGGTAACAAATAATTTTGTTTGAACAGTCCTTCTCAAACATCCACTATTGGAAATGTCTTCGGTAGGTACTGTTAACGAACTGCGCGCTGCACTCCCTTCAGTAGTTGACGAAAGAGAAGTGGAACTACGTTCCTCTTCTGAAATTACTGGCGCTATTTCTCCTGAAGTTAGATTCCTATGTTCTGAGGAAGACGGATGCTTACGGCGTAGATGGTCATTTAAATTTGATGTGTTGCCAGAAAATTTAAAATTTTTTTTGCATATATGGCATTTAACTTCATTGCCATTTTTGGTAAAAAAACTCCCAAACGGAAGATCTCTTCCATAGTGTACAAGTACGAGTGTGTTGACTTCTTTCTGACAGGCACTCGCTTAAGTGAGCATAACGGGAAAATCTGGGTTGCCATTGTTGTTTCGGTTGAAAACGGTCATTTAGGGTTCTGTGCAGAGACGCAAAAGATTGAAACAGGGTTTATGTAGTCACAAAAGTGTTGCTCCTGTTCCACAGCACTTTAATTTTATATCATGGCGAAAAGTATTCAGTTCAGAGTTATTGATTTTCATTAAATGTTTAATTTATTACGGAGGGTTAAACCTTTAAGTGTAAAAGGCAGAGAAAACGTAGAGCTTTTCATTGTGAAAAACCTTTTAATTTGAATTTCTGTACCCAAGTTCATTATATTTGTGTAACACAAGAATCTGGAGGTCAATTCCTTAACTTTGATAAACTGAAAAATGTACACCTATTGAAAACTCATTTGCATTTACACTTTGAATTTAATTGTGCTTTTATGCACAAAATTTTGAAGCTAAAAATAAAATTTTCATTTGTCAGAAAAAATAAATAAAAAACGGCCTAATGTCAAAAAACCCTATCGAAATACAAACTGGCTTCTTTGTTTTTAATGAACTACGTTGTATTTTCTTGTATTTCGTTAGTTTTTTCAAATATAGTTCACACACTTACACCAGTACTGAAACCTTATTGGCTCACTCGACAAAAAATATTACAGAAAATACAAGAAAAATACATAGAAAATAAAGTAGTGTCATATAGGAGTTTGATTTGTTTACACTTGCAGCACCATTTTGTGTAAACAGCCTTAGAAGTGAAATTTTTCCATGTTACACGTGTGGCGCTTTATATTTTGACTCTAATTTAAATAAATTTTTCTTTCCATATGTTTCCGCATTGTTGCAGACTACAAATCTTTTAGTATTCTTATTTCCGCGGAAATATATGCAACTATTTCATCTGTAAATACTACAAAGTTTTATTAAACTAACAAATGCAACTCAGCTTGAAGTACTCTTACGTACCAAAAATGCAACTCTAGACCTGAGATTTGCATCAGATGAGCGAGGCTGTTTGTAGTTTTGACATTTATCGCTTAGTTGACACACTTGTATAGGTACACTATGATCTCTTAAATCAAGGCCGCAATATAAATATCTACATAAATTAAATCGTTAAAATCACATCCTCAGTTAAAAATATTTAATAATTACCACGCTTAAAACGTTTGTCGATTAGGTTGACGCATGCTAAATTTATTTTAATATCTTTTTAACACTGATATATGCACAGCAAAAATTTAAATAGAACGAACAATTCGAAGAAATAGTAATGAGCGAATCATTCATACCAAAAACTAGTAGTTCGATAAAATAGTAATGAACGAATCATTCATACATAAAACTAGTAACTCGAAAAAGTAGTAGTGACGAATCATTCATGCCTAAAACTAGTAATTCGAAAAAATAGTAATGAACGAATTTCAAATGACTATCGAATGAATGAAAATTAGTGAACTATCGAATAACTCGATAGTTTTCATTCGATAGTTCCCAACACTATTGAATACAAAGGCTGTAAACTCGAGCAAGTTGGACACCGTTGATTTACCCTTGCAAAAGCCATGTTGTGAAAAGTCAATTAATGAATATACTCTAAAAGCAATCTGTTTTTTGATAATCAATTCAAATAGCTTAGGAATAGTGTTGAGTTTGGCTATTCCTCTATAATTTATAACACACGTTCTGCTTCCATTTTTATGCAGTGGTATAATGAATGATTCTTTCCACTTCTTGGGGAATACCCCTTCCTTCAGAGACGCATTAAACAAACAGGCTAGAGGTCGATATAAGTATCGAGCACAAGATTTCAGCACTACCGACGGAATTTGATCTGGACCACTAGAGTAAGAAATTTTTAGATTTTCCAGATGAGTTAAAACATCATCAGTACATATATATGGGACAGCCTGGGAATCCAGAGGAGACAATCTGAAAGGATAATTCGATGGCGGGTAATCATAGGTGTTTGAATAAGTAGATTCGAAGAAATCCGCAAACATGTTAGCAATTTCGAAGCTATCGTTGGAAATCTGATCATTTAACTTCATTGTAGAAGGAAACCCTTTTATCTTCCTTTTTGAATTAACAAAGCTGTAAAACGACTTAGGATTAACAAAAATTTGGCTTTTAATCCTACTGATATAGTTCCTATAACAAATTCTGTTCAATGTGTTATATTTGCGACTTCCTTGTTTTATAGTTCTCTTGATGCTTTGTTTGAAAGCTGTGTCCCCCTTCGTTATTCCACTACCACCACGGGTAAACCACCTTGGTTCTCAAAGCAACTATTAAGACTTGATAATATTAAATCTAGACTCTATAAGCGTTTCAAAAGATCTGGTAAAGCTATTGATTTATCTAAATATTTAGTGGCGCGCTCCAATTTTCATCGTCTTAACCAGCAGTGTTATAAAGGTTACTTATCATGTTGCAAATTCCAATTTACTAATAATCCGAAAAGTTTCTATAGATTTGTTAATTCCAAAAGGAAAATTTCTGGTTTCCCATCTACTTTTATTTATGGGTGCAAAAACGCAAATTCTGATCACGAAATCGCTGATTTATTTGCTGAATTCTTTAAATCAACCTATTCATCCCAATGTGTCCAGTCTAATCTTTACCCATATTGCTTGGAAAGTTCTAATAATATTTTAAACCCATTTATTGATAAAGATACTGTTCTTAATAAACTTCTTGCATTGAAACCGATATCTTCGCCGGGTCCGGATGGTGTTCCTAGTTGTGTACTTAAGTACTGTGCTGTCAGCTTATCAGAGCCTATCTTTAAATTATTTAAACTGTCTCTGGAATCCGCATCATTCCCATCTATTTGGAAACAATCGTTTATTATACCTTTGCATAAAAAAGGTAGTAGGTCTAATATTGAGAACTACAGAGGCATAGCTAAGCTCTCAGCTATCCCTAAAACTTTTGAGCAGATAATTACATACCAGCTTCAATACTTGTGTAGCTCTTTAATATCACCTTGTCAACATGGTTTTGTTCATCGGAGATCAACTACTACCAACTTGCTTGAATTTACGTCTTTTGTTATGAATGGTTTTTTAGTTTGCAAACTAACAGATGTAATTTACACCGACTTTAGTAAAGCATTTGACTCTGTTAATCACGAGCTCTTAGTTACCAAACTTGATCTTCTGGGTTTTCCAGCGCCTTTATTAAGTTGGATTTCAAGTTATCTTGAAAATAGGACTCAGCGAGTTTTCTTTAACAACAATCTTTCAAAGTCGTTTGATGTAACTTCTGGCGTGCCCCAGGGTAGCCATTTGGGTCCATTACTCTTTAACCTGTTCATTAACGACTTACCAAAGGTTATATTACATTCTAGAGTTTTTATGTATGCAGATGATGTAAAACTTTGTTACACATATCTGCCTTCGAACTTGTTCTGTTTTAATCAGCTTCAGGCCGATCTGGACTCATTTCAAAGCTGGCGTACTGCAAATTTACTTTTTTTGAATTACTCTAAATGTAAGCAAATGACTTTTCACCGTGTGAAGCCGGTCCTATCATCTTATACACTTAACGGCGACCCCTTGGAGCGGATATCTATTGTTACTGATCTAGGAGTTATTTTTGATCCGAAATTAAGTTTTACCACACATATTTCAACCGCTATAAACAAAGCAACTGGTGTATTAGGTTTTATCAAACGTTGGGCTAAAGAGTTTGATGACCCTTATTTCACAAAGATCCTTTATACCTCGCTGGTACGTCCTATTCTCGAGTACTGTTCATGTGTCTGGTCTCCGATCTATCAAATCCATGTTGATCGGATTGAGTCGGTCCAGAGACGGTTTTTAATTTTTGCATTACGAGGTCTCAACTGGGAATCAAGTACTCATCTTCCACCATACAGGAATAGACTTCTTCTAATTAATTTGCCATCTCTAGAGAATCGTAGAGTATTACTTGGCGTTATGTTCATTCACAAGCTCATCATTGGTGTGATTGACTCCCCTGACCTAATCAGTCAACTAAATTTTGCGGTTCCTGCTAGGGCGTCCAGGCATTTTGTGCCTTTTCATTTACCTCTATGCCGGCAAAATTTTGCTAGAAACAGTCCCCTGCGCCATTGGTGCTCGCGGTACAATGATTTGTATAACTGCATTGGCTTTGAATGTTCGTTTGCTGCTTTACATACTGCTATACTCTTATGTTTAGCCTGATATTTTAATTTTATTTTTTCTTATACAATGCGATGTCAAATGTTTATAACATACAAATTTTCTATGTACCTTTTTTGAATTTTTTTAATTTTAAGAATGGCTCTGTATTTTACATATATATCTGTCTATTACAATAATTAGTCGACCGCTTTGTGTTTGCGTCGACTTTAAATAAATAAATAAAAAATAAATAAAAAAAATAAATTTAAAAATTTTGTAACATTGCAACTTAAGTTCCGCACCTGAAATTCGGATGGCACATGTCGTGTACCAAAAGACGGGAACAACGAAAAAAGCGACAATAGTACCAACCGGTTTTTCGCGAATAACTTTAAAACAATTAAAAAAAATATAATTCCCGCTTATGGATACTAAATCTTTGACGAAAATTCGTGTCATTGGGTATCACTTTCGACAAGTTCGACGCTATTTTCGGGTGCAAAACTTATGTTGTAATATTACCAAATTTTGGAATTGAAAAGCTTTTTTTCATAAACGAGGAGTTTCCTAGACTTTCGGATGATAATTTTGTAATTTTTGTTGGAAAATCGTGGTACACTATTCAAAATATTCCCGTTTTTTTACTGAAAAAAATGTTAGAAATCCGTATGATAATTTTGTGATTTTTGTTGGAAAATCGTGGTACACTATTCAAAATATTCCCTTTTTTACTGTAAAAAATGTTAGAAAATGTGAAAGCACCCTAAGCCAAAGGAAATGTCGACGAATTCTTCTTCTTATGCTTTGCTAGTAACAAAAGTGGGAAGTTTCCTAGTTTTCATGGGGCCAGTGTTGCTCGATCTGCCATTATCCATAAAAGTACGCCCAATCCAATCACCGTGCATAACAAGCCAACCTAATATAAACGCACGCAAGTGATTTTCTGTCAAAAATTTCTCATGCACATACAACTTGTATGGGAGCAACCCAAATTGAATTTTCTGCGTGAAAACCTAACTCGATTTCCAAGTTTTGTTCTTCTGACATTTAGATTTGACGTTTACACACATGCTTTACATTGTCGCAACGCATGCTTATTTGGGTTAGGGCAAAAAACACCGGTTGTTTGCGTCATTGTGAATGATGACAAAGTGTGATCTCTTATCTGTCAACTGCCTGACAGGCTGTTCAATATGGCTACTTTTCAGCGTTTCGACAGGCTGTTCAATATGGCGGCGCCTATCTTCAGCGGGTGATAGAAAGAGATACAGAATGAGACAGCAATAGTCAAATACGAATCAGGTGATCCAATCACTTTGGAATTTTGACGTTTATGCAGAAGAGATCACACTTTGTCATCATTCACAATGGTTTGCGTGCGCTAAAAAAAAGCAGTGCGGTTTTATTAGGTTGGCTGGTAAGATTGCTTTAAACGCATCAAGATGAAAAACTGTTTGAGTGACGGGGCAATTAGGTGCGTATGGATAACCTTTATGTCGAATGTAAGTAAGCCTTAAGCGACATACATGGATATGGTAATCGATTAACTGTGAAATTGTTGATCTCTGGCCATATATTTATTACATCTCTACTTTTAAAGCAACCAAAAAAATTAATTATTGGACCGGCTTGTCACTATGGCTGAAAATGAGAATAAGCAAAACCCAAATTTAAAGATTATACGCGATCCTAACTTGGCAAAGAGTAGAATTTTCGTAGGAAATCTTCCTACGTGCACCCGCGAGGAATTGGAAAGTATATGTCTGCCCTATGGAAAAGTTTTGGGATCATTGGTGCAAAAAAATTTTGGCTTCGTGCAATTTGAGAATGAGGAAATTGCAAACAAAGTAGCTTCTGCACTTAATCGATCTATTTTTAAAGGGAATACAGTAACTGTAAGAAATGCCGCTTCGAAGCAAGCCAAGCAAAATAAACAGGATCAAGCTGGTGGCACAAATGTAAACAATACTCAATTTGGTGGAGATACTGGCGGATCCAATAATCCGAATCCAGATTATAATGATTGTGAAATTATAGTTATTGATCGCCGGAATACGTAAGTTTCTTAATGTTATCATTCCATGTAGATTCCTGATTATAATTGGCGTTGACTATTGTAAAACGTCCGTGTACCCGCATTGCTTCCTGTTAAAAATGGCTGTGATGCCTTAAGAGCCGTTTAAAAAGCGATATTAGAGGGTTGGGTATACATCAAGGGTCGATTTCGTTCCAATCGAAAACCAAAGAGCTTTGACCTTTGAAATTTTTCTTAAGGTTCTCAAGGAATTTCCCATTGAGAAATAATCCGTGATTTTTAGTTGGTATTAAAAATTTATTAGTATTTTGTTGTTTAAGTACTATGATATAACTATCACTTTTCATCTGCTCTTTCACAATTAATTTATATATAACTACACTCGGTACAAAAATCTCTCGATTTTTTATTCCAAATTTTGGCCAACAGCGCTTTTTCTTTTTTTTTATATAATTGCATTTATTTCACAAAGGTAAAAAAATCGGAGGTACAAAATTTTACCTGTAGCTTTTTTGAAAACTTCACTGTATTTTAGTACATTTTTTTAGTAAGTATAATATTAAGTTGTGGGAAAACTATAAGCCTCCAGTGGGTGGGGATGGTGGTTCACCACCCCAACCACTACCTTCTGGACCCTTATGTATAACCTACCCATTTTCTAATTCTGTGTTTGAGGAGCTATCAAAGTCAACTCCCTACGTTCTACCGCTCACATCAAATATTGAATGAAATCCGACGACCGAAGTTTAAAAACGCCAGTTGTACTTAGGAATATGAGAGGAAGAATGTATTGCAATCCTTTTAACTTGTATATAATTTTTTTATAGAAAATATGCTGAGTACATTGAACAGCGCCTAAAGGATATAAACCTTAGGGTGGATGTACTTTTCCCTAATGAGGATGTGCCACTTGGCAAAGTGCTAGTAAATATCTCTACACGCGGTTGTTTGTATGCTATATTAGTGACACCGCAACACGAAGAGCACAATAGCATAACTGTTAATATTTTATATGGTCAGCCCGCAGAGCATCGAAATATGCCGGTCGAGGATGCTATCAAATTGATTGCTACAGATTTTCGTCAAAAGTTAGCTTGCGATGCCGCTCAAAAAGCAGCATTTGTTCCAACTGTGCCAGTTGTTGTGCCCAAACCACTGCCAATAGCAAATGAAAATTTTCGTCATCCTCGTGCAATACAAACACTACTTAATTCGTTGGCTGATAATATGACCCTTACTGTACTTCAATATGATAGAATAATAAAATATCTACAAGAACGTCGCGAATTGCAGGTAAACATTGAACTGGGCGATGCCGCGGATATAGCAACAAAAGTACCCGATCCTGAAATTGAATTGCAAAAAAAAATACTTGACATTATGAATAAACCATCTATAGCCGAAACTCATTATAAGCTGATGTATCCTACTTTGGATGCGGTCAGAACTGACTATCGCGTAATGGAGCTCTTAAAAGATACACGCGTTCAGAAAGCTCTTGAGTCTTTAATGGATTCAAATTTGGTTGCTACTGTTGAGAACTATATGAAATTTTAATACCGTTTCAAACTATCAACATGGACATATTAATTACAAAAAAATATACAAATGATATGTATTCATATTAAAACGTAAAGACCCATATTATGGCCACGAACGTTTCTTTAATATGACCCTTACTGTACTTCAATATGATATTATAATTAAAAATCTACAATAACCTATATTATGGCCACGAACGTTTTGCTTCATGCCCTTCATATTTGCCACGATATTTAAGTCCGGTTACAAGTGTAGAACTTTTGGGAAAAGCAGTTTGTCCCTTGAACTTTGTATCTGTGTCTGGATGGTAACGCAAATAGTCATACTGTATATGCAAATTTTCAGGTAGATCCATGGTCTTCAGCGCATCATATGGCGTTGTAGTGTTGACGGGAGTTTCGTAAAATTGGACTACATCATCTAAGAATAAAGATGTTTTTAGGAAAATTTTGTGTTGATCATAATGATGATTGATGTGTGTACGTTACCAATACTTTGCATTTCGTGTACTTGAGAGTTTGGTACACTATGCTGAAAATTCTTGTAACATGCGTCCAAAATTCTGAACTTTTCTTCCAAATTTTTAAGTTTGTATCCAATGGACTTGGGTATCTTCAGATTGTCACAAATTGCATGTACTGCTTCCACAATATTAGACCCAGGACTATAAGATTTCTGCGATCGCAAAAATCTGGAGAAGTATGTTAGCTGATATAAATTTAATTTTGAACGTATCATATTATGGTTACCCTTTTGAAGCTATGGATTTTTCCATATTCTTCATGGTACCGCGAACTTGTAGTTGTGGTCCATTTGCTGCGGCAGTGGAATAAGTTGACGTAACAATCTGCCATGTTTTCTAATTCCATGTCAATTTATTGGGTTATAAATGTTCTCAAAGATTCAACAAGGATACTTACATGTTTTTGAATAAAAAATTTTATGTATTTACGTAAACTCATTTTGTAGCTTTCGATTAGTAGGGACTCGGTCCTAGGGATGCACAAAGCAATCGATAATTCTACGATACGATTTTGACATTTGTCCATCGAATTTACAAAAACAAAGTACATGGCATGGTTCAATTATATGGTTGGGTCATCTGTAAAGCAACAAAATATGTCTGTTCAAATTGTCAAAATCTGTGTATTGGTGTTGGTGCGAATTATATGGAATGGAAACATAAAACTTAGCAGTTTTTGTATGTGTAAGAAAATGTTACCAATGTTTTGGTTTCATTTTGAGTTCGCCATCTCCTTTTGACAATCCCTTCGGCCATGCAATGAAATCAATAAAATCAGCTGATGAGATGAGCCAACCATATAATTGAACCATGGTACATGGAAATTGTATTTATTTTGAAGGTATGTCACTATGCTGCCACCTTGTATCGTTCCGCCATGTATAAATCAAATAAAATATGTATAAAAAGGCGTGCACCTAAGCGACGCGACACGTAGCGACAACATATTCTTTGCATGTATTCTTATGGAATCATGTACATATACCCTGCAAAAATTGTTGGATTACGTGTTCCATTTTTTTCATGTTGGAGTACTCTAATAATACTCCTTTGCAATGCGTTTGCGGACCACCATCAGCCGATCATTGCTCGTTTTTTAGCGACTGTGATCACGACACGATGACGATCGAACAGAGTTGCCAAAAGTAAAATATTGCATACAAATAACTGATAATAAAATTTTACTATGGCAACTCTGATAAAATGCAACCGCGAACTGGTTTTATGTATACATACTATAGTATAGAGAAATATTAGTTTCTTTATTCACGCAAATGCTAAATAACATAAGAATATTCGTAGTAAAAAATATAAAAGTTGTATTGCTTTCTTCATTTACCTTCATTTTAAATTAAATTCACTCCGATATTTTTTCCGACACAATTCCTCTTTAGTACTTTGGCATATGATCCTCTGCGGGTGCTCCATGGAGTACTACAGTGAAAGTACTTTGGAAAGTACTCTCACGTATGTACTCTATGGAATACTCACAAACAAAGCGAGAGTGGGATCACCTACTACTCTCTTAGGACATCGCAATGTTAATTGGAGCCCATATTTTGTATGAATACAGATTAGTTTTGGAATACTCCTTTACTCCCAAAGGAGTATTCCTTACATTATTTATGGAGTAATCGCGTTTTTTGAAGGGTAGCGACAGTCGGACGACACGACACGACCAAGTTGACCAACTAGGCCAAAATGCCGCGAATATTTTGTGGAACGTGTCGCTTCTTGTTTCGTCGCTTAGTGTGCACACACTTTAATCAGCCGTCCCATGCTGCACCTTCTATCCACAATCACATACATAGATTGCGCATTCGCGATTTCAAAATTGCTTCGTCACTCGCAAAATTATCGCCGAGGCGTACACAAGAAGATTGCGCATTTATTTGTGTTCTAACCGTACTATCGATAGTTTGGAACAATTATGTCTGATTCACAATTAAGATTTTCATATTCAGTAGTTCATATCTTATTTCATGCAGCTACAGAACAAAATTGTTGAGCTATATAGAAAGGAATCTAGTGACGATGTCAAAAAAATTCAAATGCACAATTTTAATAAAAATATGCTTTTATTTAAACAAGTGCTAATTATTTAATAAAAACTGAAATTATATCAAAAACTAAGGGCACTTCGCCCTGCCTTAGAAAATATTACTTTGTTATTTAGTTAACGCCTTTTTGTTAAATAACATCTTCGAGATGATTTTCCATAGATTCATTTAGTTTTTGAGCTGATTTGCGTGGTATCTTATGCCTTTCCTCGACAAGAGTAGTTTTTAAATTGACAACAAATTTTCAATGACATTTAAAGCGAGAGATTGTGGAAGTGGATTCATGAGGTGTGGACAGTTCCATATTTCCCATGCCTGCACAATCCCAAATTTGTGTTAAGGGTCCTTGTCTTTGTTATTACGAAATGGATCACGTACACATAAATTAGGGGTACTTTGCAACAAATTGTCTTTTTGTAAGGTTAAATCCAAATTTTTGTGCATCGTTCCATCAAAGAAAGTTATTTTGCCAACACCAGAGGCAGAAAAGTAGGCCCAAAACCATCACACTTCCACCGCCATACCATACAGTTGCCTTCCATTTTTTGTTTTTTTTTTTTGTGGCTGAAAAACTTCACAAAAGCTATCACATTTTGTGTCCTATTCATTTGTTAAATTGCAGTTTTTAACTGTTAAATGTTAGAAAAGTGCCAACAAGTGGGACAAAAAATTTTACTAGCAAACATTTGAAAACAACCTTAGCCAAAGCAAGTGTTGATTTCTTATGTCTTGCTTTCAACAAAAGTTGGCTACTTTTCATGTCAAATACGTGCAAACTAATCATGTATGAGGTTGCGTTAGACCTGGTTATCTTCATATTCTTAATTAACTGCAAATCGTTAGTTATGTAACTAGACTTGCCATATAAATTTTTCTTCGATAATCGGTAATTATGAACAAGTTTTTTTCATAGAAAAGAACAAAGTCCAAAAACTTAACCAACTACTGAAAAAAACGGACTTTAGAATGAGTACGGGAAAGATCTTTCAATTGTATGAATCGGTTGTGATCTAGCCTCACCCTAAGGTGTTCATCGTTGTTAAGTCTTTCATCTCTAGTTTTGAAACTGTTGAACTTGACAACGAAAAAGCCAACCCGATATCTTTAGTGTGGTTAAACGAGACAAGCAGCACATAATTCAGCATCAAGATAAAACGTTTTATCCAATTTTTTTAAGTTACTTGTAGTGAACTTTAAAAATATATATAAATGGATGAACAAGTATGAAGTTGTGTTTGTAGCAGTGATTAAAATTAATAGGTTTGATACTAAATATAAAAAAAAACAGTATAAGTCAGAATGCTGTGTGAAATGGTTATACATACATTTACTAAATCATGGACCTATTTACATTATGCTAGAAAGAGACCAACTAGATTGTAATGGGAGAAAATCAATTCAAGAAATATCGTTCCAGACAGTAGCATGCAGTGTTGTATTTAGGGGATTGTGACAAAGTTTTATACTAGCCGTGTTTTTTAACACGCGTATATCCGTTTACGCTTAAACTTTATATTGACTGCTAAGAGACAAACTATAAATACACCTCTGAAATTGCTGCGCATAAATTTTGTCCTACCAAATTTCAATACGCATTATACTCAGATGTAACTGAAATATGTGTCTTTGTTTCACCCTGTACACTAATTCTATGTATTATATGTGTGTCCACAATTCATCGCAACTGATTCAGCTATATGTTATACCCTATGGCCATCAGAGCGTTGCGTCTCCGCTTTTCGCTACACCCTGTTGCTGTAGCTAGTTGTTTACCACAGCCGCTAGATGGGTCTCCTAAGCATTATCTAAGCGAAGATAGGCGTTTTTTAACACGCGCAAACGAAACGTATACGCGCGTGTTAAAAACACGGCTACTATTACCAACGTTTAGTGGATCCCAAATGCCCATGACTTCGTACTGTGAAAGATTTAAGGGCCAATTAATTTTCACTTATAACCATGATCAGATAAAACAGCTGATCGAACCTACCTTATGCAAATCAATGTAATCGATTAATGGTGCCATACCATAACGCTAACGCCATAACCATATCATAGCCAACCAATTGGTTTTTGGTTTCTCGCCATATCCATAACCTAAAAATATTTGAGTTGCTGAATTTAACTTTTTGTAGATTTTATTAATTGTTTTGAATACGTTATGACTAAGATACTTATTTTTTGTGGAATATGTTTGTAATTTATGGCGTTTTCTTCATTTTTATGAAATTTTCACGATTTTTAGGTTAAGGCACCACTAATCGATCACATTGGAGATATGGTTACGACTATGGCGTTAGGGTTAAGGAGGTTAAAGCTGGAGACATTGGTGCTTTATCGGTAACCGTATCGGTAACCTTTTAACAGCTGATTCGACCAACCTTATGAGAATCAATGCAATCGATTATTGGTGCCGCTAAAGT
Organism: Eurosta solidaginis; assembly: GCF_040869045.1. NCBI lineage: Eukaryota > Metazoa > Arthropoda > Insecta > Diptera > Tephritidae > Eurosta > Eurosta solidaginis. The sequence continues at coordinate 240,180,985 of NC_090323.1, forward strand.
CGTAACCGTATCGTAGCCAACCAATTGGGTTTTGGTTTACCGTCGTAACGATAAACAGCTGATTACGTTAGGGATACGGATACAGCGATACGACATACGGCACCAATGACTCCAGCTTTAATTAGCCCTTTACTCAGGAATTTTTGACGTTCCCTTTTCTTTTTTCTTTCTACAAGGGCTCCCCTGTACACTTTTTCCTCTAAAAAAATTAGTAGCAAGTAATAATAACAGTCACCAATCGCTAATACACGTCCACAAATGTCGGAATAGGACGTAATAAGACGCGTTTTGGCATGAGTTAAAGATGATTGAAATAATAAGGTTGATATTTATTTGTAATGTACCAACTTGGCGGGTATTAGAAAATTACTTTCTATACATTTTGAAGATGTTTTTTTTTTTGAGATTTGAGATTAATGGTTGGGTTCTATGACCACAGCGCCAGGTACAGAATCAAAATGGTCTTTCAATATTGTCGTTTCATTCCACATGTTCACCCGTTATTCAATATTTAAGTTCCGCTATTTCTCGGAATGTAAATGTTTTATGGGTTTTTAAAAGGCACCATGCCATGCACAAAATCAATAGTAATTAGGTTTTTAAATGGCACCACGCCAGGCACAAAATAAGTGATATGTATGTATTTCAAAAGTTATTTGTAACACTGATTCCTGTTAGGAGTGCAAAGACACCATCCAGACTCCTAACTCCGTCAAAACGCCAGAAGGAAGCACAAAGCCAACCTTGAGACCTTTCTAAATTTTCAGCTCAACTAAAAAAGCCCGTCAAATTGTAGTTGAGCCGAGGATGACGCTGCATGACCACTCCAACGAACTGACTAGAACAGAATGATTAAGATTATTATATTAATACATATTGTGATTGTTGGAAAGAGGATATAAAGGTAAACGTCTAGAACAGAGGTCGACCGCTAATACGCGTCCAACAATATCGAGAGATTTGTCAAAAAAGACGCGTATTGACTTCGACAACAATGAAAAATGACCCCGACCACTCCGATACCGGGATTATTGTTGTCGAAGTCAATACGCGTCTGGTTCTCCCGGTATTTTTGGACTCTTATTAGCAGTCGACCGCTGTTCCAAACTTCAACCAAAAAATGTTAACTCCATTCTGAATTCCTACAAGTGAAGAATCAGAGTACATATTAAATAGGCAGTTCACAAGGTCTGATATCCAGTGTGTGTCGTATGATTTTAAACCTGTCGTGTGTGCTTTGTTGTGCAAAGTTTTTTTTAAAAAATTAACTAATTTTTAAAATTTCAAAGAACTTTAGTAAAAAAAATGTAAAAAAAAACAACGAAAAAACAGTAAGTATCATCAAAAATGTAAGCGGTTACATAAATTAAGTTTTTTCAATGCCTTTTGCTGTTGCCTCTTACAGATGTATTTAGATACAACGTACAACTCATTGTAGTGTTCACAAGGGTAGTGATTAAAAATATACTCTATAATACAATAAAAGACCTTGTGAATTTCCTGAATACTCATTTTAAAAATCTAGTTATTAGTTAATCCGAAACGGAAAAAAGGGTTATGCGTCTATCAAAAGAAATTTACGAAAAACCAAACAGTGACCCCGGACCACTCCGTAACCGGGAGTGTGGTCAGTAGTATTTTTGTGCAGAATAATTTTCTGCATTGGCGGCTTTCGACTTATAAAAAATTACCCTAGCCGGTCCGCTAATGGGTCGCAATCAAAACTTAATCCACGCAAAATCACTTTGTACACATTATTTTTTTCCTGTGTACTTTAAAATTACAACAATTACATTAAAAGTTTTTTTAATTCGGTATCAAAAATGTTCGAAAAATACTACTGAAGAAATGATTTAAGTAATTGAACAACGATTTAACAGTTGATTGAGGCTGTTTACTACTGTGAACGTTTGTTTAAACTTTCGCCTCAGAGCAATCGAAATTTAATGCATAAAAAGCTAACTCGATTTCAAATATTTGCGTGACATTTCAGTTTGAAGCTTGCAAACATGTTTTATATTATCGCAACACATGCTCATTTCAGACCCCAGGGGCTTATGGGGCTTAGAATATACCCCGGCAGGTATGCCTGTCGTAAGAAGAGACTAAAATACCAAATTGATACAAAGGGTTGGGTAGCGCAATATATAGCTTGTCCAACCCAATTGTCAACCTCGCCTACCCGTGGCGAATCCTGTTTTGTTAACATCCGAGGCTCTGGCGACCCCGAACTCCTGAGGGATCTAGGGGGTAGGGGAACGGCATGGCTTAGAAGGTTCCCTGTGGCCTTATCAATCCTTCGCGAGATGGTCGGGCTAGTTCCCTATTGGTGCTTGTTACCGGAACGTACCGGATCTGCATCCGGAAAAGGACCTTCAACATCGATAACACTCCCCAGGGTCTTCGGTGAGTGTCCCTATCGCTACGACAACAACAGGTGAGGCTGTAACTCTTTCAAGGGGTGTTGTTCTTGTGTAGCAGAGGAATATTTGAATTTGTTGTAATTTTTGTGATTTTGTTGTACACACACACATCTAGGCAGAAAATTATTTTATTCGACTGACCAAACCAGTGTCATTTTATTTAAGCGCGGCCGAAGGTCGCCAGTTCAGAAAGCTGCTCTCCACGAGAAATGAATACTAACCCCGATTTTGGAGCGGCTCTGGTCATTTTTTTTGCGTTTTTGTGAGCATATATTGATAGAAGTTAAGAGGTCCAAGAGGCGTCTTTTGAATCCTCTACTGACATTTTTGAACGTACCTACATACATATATTAGCAGTCGACATCTGTTTATACATGTTTAATTCTGTCAAGAGATATTTGCAAAAAATATAAATTTTTCTTGTGGCTGTAATTTTGATCCCCAAATCAGTATTTTGAAGCCACCTCCGGTGTCAAAATAAGCGTAGCGGGTCGCCGTTCGGCCTCAACATCAAACTTGCTTTTTAGGGTAAAGTGCGGCATCCATCTACATTATAAGAAAACGCTTGCGAAATTTTTTTATTTTTATTTGTAAAGTTTGGCTTACAATAGGAAAAAAATCTTGGGATATGGGCCCGTATTACATTTTACGATCAGTGAATGAAAACCACTTTCACTCAAACGCACTATGGAACTGTTAAACTATTTCTAAAAATTATAATATGTCATGGATCAAACGAGTATTATTGGCGCTGGTTCAAATGTGTTATTAAACCGATCCACCATCTCAGAGCTATTGGATTTAAAAAATGAGTTTCGGACACTAATCGTAAAATGTAATACGGGCCCTGAATAGCACGCTTGATTGGCCCATAATGTCAAGAAATACAGGGAAAACCCACTTGACATATTTTGAAGTTAGGGCGGAACCGGGACCCGCTAGGGTAATTGCCGTCCAAGTGAACAATATCCGTGTGCGTAAAAAAACGCCTATCCTCGCTTAGATAATGCTTAGGAGACAACTTGCTACAGCACAGGGTGTACCGAAAAGCGGAGACCCAACCCTCGTTGTATGTCTGTGTATAACATATAGCTGAATCAGTTGCGATGAATAGTGGACACGCATAGAATACATATAATTAGTGTAGAGTGTGAATCACAGACACATATTTCAGTTACATCTGAGTATAATGCGTATGAAATTTATGCTGTGTTTTTTTCAAGTCTATATACGTTTACACTTAAACTTTATAGGGACTGCTAAGCGACAAACTTTAAATACACCTCTGAAATTGCTACGCATAAAATTAGTACTAAAAAATTTCAATACGCAGTATACTCAGCCGTAACTGAAATATGTGTCCATGTTTCACCCTCTGCACTAAAAAAAAAAGCGGAGACACAACCCGTCTGTGTATAACATATAGCTGAATAAGTTGCGATGAATAGTGGACACGCATAGAATACATAGAATTAGTGTAGAGTGTGAATCACAGACACATATTTCAGTTACATCTGAGTATAATGGGCATGAAATTTAAGCTGTGTTTTTTTTTCAAGTCTTTATACGTTTACACTTAAACTTTATATGGACTGCTAAGCGATAAACTTTAAATACACCTCTGAAATTGCTACGCATAAAATTAGTACTAAAAAATTTCAATACGCATTATACTCAGACGTAACTGAAATATGTGTCCATGTTTCACCCTCTGCACTAATTCGATGTATTCTATGCGCGTCTACTATTTATCACAACTGACTCAGCTATATGTTATACACAGAAATACAACAGAGGGTTGTGTCTCCGCTTTTCGGTACACCCTGTGCTGTAGCTAGTTGCCGCTAGATGGGTCTCCTAAGCGTTATCTAAGCGAGGATAGGCGTTTTTTTTTTAACGCGCAAACGTAAACGTATACGCGTGTAAAAAACGGCTTTAGTACCACTAATTTTATGCGCAGCAATTTCAGAGGTGTATTTAAAGTTTGTCGCTTAGCAGTCCATATCAAGTTTAAACGTGAACGTATATAGATGTAAAAAACAGTTAATATTTTATAAATTGGTAAACATTTCTTTAGTACTAGAAAATACAACACTGCACTTTACACGAATTATTTTTTCTTTTATAATCGCCATTTTCGATTCTACAGTCGCAAATGTCATATCGTGATTGCCGTCAGCAATATAATTTGAAATCGGTTGCTAGTGCTCAATTTATGTATATTTAATAAAAAAAATTTATACAAAAAAAAATGTGGATACAAATTATCTTGCTCAAAGCAAGTCGTGAGAATGCATTAGTTATCATAAACGTGTTTTAAGTATATAAAATTAGCTGCAAGGATAAACGGTTAAAAAACATCGATTGGTATTTAACCAAAAAAAGAAGAAAAAAGGAAGAGTGCGAATGGAAAGTGGAGCAAAAGTGTCCCATGAAATTGTGTGCATATTTGACTCGCTCGCATGCATGAAAGAGATTGTGTGTATAAGTAAATGCGTAAAGTGTGGATTACTCTTCATGATTTTCGAATGGTAGATGAATTTCAAAAAGAATTTACGTATAAAGCAAACGAATGGAAGAAGACATGAAGTACTTGGTTCGTTGTGTATAAAACTTGATATGGATTGATTTTCGTGTGGATATTGAATATTGTGTAGTTTTCTATTTGTGCTTATTTTTTATGCAGACTGTCTATGTATTAGGAGCACAATGGTGTATGCACGTAGGTATATGCATATAGGCAATAGTAAACTCATGTTTATGAATTTGCATACATACAAAATGCAATCGTTTTTGCACTTATTATTATGACCAACGCATTGCTTTTTTGGTTGTAATAAATGCAGTACAGCAAATTTTAGGGTCCAATGCATAGATGTAAAAACTACGAAAGTAGAAATAATGAAAGCAAAGCGAAATAATCCAGCTAGCAAAAACAACAAACACCAAAATCGGCTGCATATAAAAAAAATCCAAGAACAAAAAATTTGTCGTTGAAAGTAACGAGTACGTACCATGGTTGTGTGAGCGGCAGAGGTAGCTTCACAGAAAAGGTATCTATATAATTAAGCTGAGACAAAGAGAGCCCACAAATTTTCGCCAATCTACCATTTGTAGCCAAGTTTTCTATTGCACTCGTTACTGCAGTTGACGTAGCAGCAAAGAGGATAGCAGTACTCACATCTATCCCCACCGCCCCCGCGTTAAAGTAACAATTTGATCGTTTAGGCGTTGTGCAATTTCTTATATATGAAACACAATCGCAACCAACTAGATATTTCATCTATACTAGACTAGACATACATACATATAGTCGAATTAGAATTAACAATGCACCTTTTTGTGGTTCGAAGTAATATACTAAGGCTTGCGAAGTGCCCTCAACGTAAAAATTTTGCTCTGTTAGGAGAAATTTGTGCAGCGATTTAGTTTAGCAACCCCCGAGTACACGGGTGGCCCAGCGGGTAAGGGGGTTAGAATATACCCGCGGTAGGTATGCCTGTTGTAAGAGGCGACTAAAATACCAGATTCAAGAGGATGTGTAGCGGAATCTTTTCATGTTGCCAGCGCAATATATAGCTTTTCCAAACCCAATTGTCAACCTAACCTAACCGTGGCGAATTCATTTACAGCCGGGGCGCTGGCGACCCCAAACTCCTCATGGAACTTGAGGGTGGGGAGGGAGGGATGGCCTGAAGGTTTAATGTGGCCAGTCAAACAGTTCCCGAGATGGTCTGGCTAGTACCTTAGTGGTGCTGTGTTACCGGAGCGTACCGGATCTGTATTCGGCAAAGGACCATCACATCGATAACACTCCTCAAAGCCTTCGGGGAGCAACCTTATCACTACAGCAACAACAACGGCCGAACACAGGTATACTTGAAAATATTATGGCCTTGATCGCGGCCTCACTATCAATATATATTTTGATGCGACTGCAGCTGCTTTCTTAACGGCTACAATTTCCGCCTGAAAGACACTGTACTAATAAACTGGCCTGTAGGATCTAGGATCGAAACAGTAAGCAGCAAACCTTACCCCTTCTTTTAATTTAGAACCATCGGTATACCCCGAGGATTTAAACCTTGTTTTAAAAAAAAAGCCAAATAAAACCAGCGACTACCTCATAGAAAGCAATTGGCTACGAGTAGCAAGCTGCCGTCTCTATCTTTCTTAAAATATCACACAATGAGCTAAGGAATTATCAACGTTCAACAGAAGAGCTAAAAAGTTTCGTTACGTAGCTGTAGTAACCAAAGACAGGGAAACAGAAAATACAGATTCAGTTTGGCAGAAGCTCAAGAAAGCCTGGATTGGTATTTGGTCAAAACTTAAAGTTTGTTTGAACTATACCTACCACATAGAGAAGTGAAATGTGTATCAACGTACGTGCATATGGATAGATAACTGTTGCTAGATCAGAATCAAGATTTTCATATCAACACAGTCAACTTCAATGAGGGTGGTCATACTTATCTATAAGATTATGTTGCGAACTTTCAACATTGAGTTGTTGGAATTTAGATTCCGTGCTCCCCCTCCAAAGTGGTTGATTAGGTCGAATGTTGAATGTGTTGGTTTTCAGTATCATTTCAGAGCAGAAGAGACAAGAGGCATTAAAGTGTTGGCGGCGCTCTCAATTTCTCTTATATTTGGTAGTTGCTCATTAGTGTTGCCGGTAGGAAATTTTCAGGCGTTAAAATGGTCTAGCAAAAGTTTCTTAATTTTATTAATAATGATAAAAAAAACCACAAAAACTTTTAATACAAAATAAGGTTGCAAACATGGAAATAAAAAGGAAAAGGAGTTGCATTTCATTTACAAATTTTATTTTAAACTGAGCCTCACCAGTAATACATTCTTTCCAAAGATTCGAAAAGTAAAAAGTAACTTAAATTTGAACTTTGCACAAAAATTTATAAATTTGTATCAGAAATTTTAGGTTGTTTTGGAATCTGTTTGAATTTTAGTATGTACAATAATGTGTAAAACTGAATCTACTGAAAAATTGCTCTGATTTCTATTAGGTGCAATTGGTATGACTTAAAACGAAAAAATACTGAAAAGGAATACGGAGGGAAAAAAGTCCCCCGGGTTTGAACACTCCCAGCTGCAAACACAAAAATAGTAGTGAAAAATATTAACAAATTTTATCATTTATTCTCTTCTTTTATTTATTTTCTTTAATTCAATAAAAAAAAACTTTTACCAATACAAAAAATAAAATCGAAAAGATGGGAAACTTTGAACTGCATTCAAATTTTTAAGCTCTTGTTTTCAATCGATTATTGGTGCATTTCTTGCATTGATTGAAAATCGGCTCGCTGTTATTCGATTTCAACATAACATGCAATCGACTAAATGTCGTTATTCGAATATTGACGATTTAATGAATTCAATTCTTTGTCATTACAAAAATGTTAAAATTTGATAAATTCGGATTTTTGTCATTAAAGGAAAAAATATTTATTTTTTTTTTATGCTGTAAATTGAGTGTCCGGAAACATAGCTGGGTATGGGATTTCTTTTCTAGTAATTTCATTAAAATTGCAAAAAAAAATATTTGAAAGCAGACAAATATTCGTTTAGTTATATCCGACTATTTTACTAAACAACTTTTGCTAATTGCACTAAATTTTTGTAGGCTGTCTTTTAAAACGATTTTATTTAGCATGACTTCACAGGCTGGCTGCTGGCTGGCAAGATTTTTGTAATTGAAATTTAAGTAACTTCCCGATAAGCTACAAGCTTGAAACTTGAAATATAGTTCAGAACCCGATGACAATGCAATAATAAGAAAAAACTCCAATAGGTGGTGCATGGATCGAAATATTTCAAAAAACAGTACTTATGGTCCGATTTGGTTCATATTTGGAACACATGATACACACATGAATAGAAAGCAACCTATGAAAAAAGTCGCCTCTAGGTGGCGCAAGGATCGATATTTTTATTATTATTTTTTTTTTTATAATAATACCCAACGGATTAATGGCCTCCAAAGCCCGCCCAACCGACGCGAGGGGCGCATCCGCATGACGCGCGGATGTGTTTTTGCTTTTACGGAGTTGTTGATAGGCGGAGGTTTGTTAAGCGTTGAGATCTAAAACTGCTGAGCTACAGAATAAAAACCATCAGCTGAGTATTATAAATAACAGTTAGAAATTATGCATATACTACATTATTAAGTGAACTTTTTAGTACGTAAAATTTTAATTTTTTTGTTTATTTTTGTTAAGATAGGATAGGACAGTTTTCTTTATGATAAAAAGGGAATACGTTATTCAAATGAACTAGAATGAGTGTTGAAATCATGACACAAACACCGAAAAGGTTAATTTAATTCGAAATTAGTTCTACGCTGCCTCAAAAGAAGAGGTTTGTAATATCTTGACACTCGTGATGGGACGTTAAAGTTTACTTCGATTAAGAGAATTGGGCTAGAAATCTATCCCTTCAGTAGTTTAGCCATAAATATTACGCCTAGCAATTCTCTACGACTTGCAAGAGTTGGAAGATTAATAAGCTTCAACCGTCTAGTATAAGGGGGAAGATTATACGCAGAGTCCTACTGAAAATTTCTTAAAGAGAAAAGTAGAAACTGCTTTTGTATTGATTCAAGTCTATCTGCATGAACTCGATATTTAAAAGTTTCCCCCCAGCGGGTAAGGGGGTCAGAATATACCCGCGGTAGGTATGCCTGTCGTAAGAGGCGACTAAAATACCAGATTCAAGGGGTGTGTAGCGCAACCCTTCAGGTTGCCAGCGCAATATATAGCTTCTCCAAACCCAATTGTCAACCTCACCTATCCGCGGCGAATCCTGTTTCACTAACAGACGAGGCTCTGGCGACCCCAAGCTCCTCATGGAATTTGGGGGTGGGGAGGGAGGGGATGGCCTGAAGGTTTAATGTGGCCACATAAATCGTTCCCGAGATGGTCGGGCTAGCACCTTAATGGTGCTGTGGTACCGGAGCGTACCGGATCTGTATCCGGCAAAGGACCATCACCTCGATAACACTCCCCAAAGCCTTCGGGGAGCAACCTTATCGCTACAACAACAACAACAACAACCTAAAAAGTTTTACATCATCGGCATACATTGGAATATTTTATTGTGGTACATATATCATTATTAAATAGCAAGAACAGAATTGGACCTGCCCTGTCGGAGGCCAGAGGGAACATCAATGACATTAGAAAGAGTATTTTTAAAAATAACTTTTTGCGTTCGACCGCAGAGATACGACGAGATCCACTGGGTGGGACCAGGTTGGAAACCAAGCCGATTAAGCTTGTAGATAAGTAAGGAGTGTGATACTTTGTCAAATGCTTTACTGAAATCGGTATAAATAACATCAGTGTGGAGTTTTTCCCTAAATCGATTAGAAACATGAGTTGTGAATTCAAGTAGATTAGTAATGTTGTTGTTGTTGTTGTAGCGATAAAGTTGCTCCCCGAAGGCTTTGGGGAGTGTCATCGATGTGATGGTCCTTTGCCGGATGCAAATCCGGTACGCTCCGGTGCCATAGCACCATTAAGGTACTAGCCCGACCATCTCGGGAGCGATTTATGTGGCCACATTAAACCTTCAGGCCATTCCCTCCCTCCCTACCCCCAAGTTCCATGAGGAGCTTGGGGTCGCCAGAGCCTCGTCTGTTAGTGAAACAGGATTCGCCGCGGATAGGTGAGGTTGACAATTGGGTTTGGAGAAGCTATATATTGCGCTGGCAACCTGAAGGGTTGCGCTACACAGCCCCTTGAATCTGGTATTTTAGTCGCCTCTTACGACAGGCATACCTACCGCGGATATATTCTGATCCCCTAACCCGCTGGGGGGGTAGATTAGTAATGGTAGATTTGCCTTTACAGAACATTAGATAACATTAAATACCTCGGTGTAATAATAGACAATGGTCTTCAGTTTTCTCCTCACATGGAAAACGCGTGCAAAAAAATAGGAAAAAAACTTGGTTTCCTGAGAAGAATTAGAAAGAACTTATCTGTGCTAAATACAATAAAAATTTATAACACAATACTTAAACCACATTTTGAGTATTGTTCAACTATACTGTATTCGTGTTGTAATAACTCGCAAATTGATAGAATGCAAAAGCTACAAAATAGAGCTATGCGAATAATATTAAAATGTGGTAGATATACATCCGTACAGGTAGGTAGGTTGAACTGGCCGGTCCATGAGATACATCCGTACAGCTGATGATACACTGAAATGGTTGAATGTGCGGCAGAGACTAGAGCTGAATACAATTATGTTTGTATACCAGACTACTATCGGAAAAATGCCAGACTACATAGCAGAGAAGGTCCTCTATGTTGGAGAAGTGCAACCAAATGGGCTGAGAAACGTTAAAGACATAAGATTACAGAAGTATAGCAAAACATCATCGCAAAATAATATATTTTATAAAGGGTTTAAAATATTCAATACATTAAGCGAATACATCAAACAAGAGCAAAATATTAAATCATTTAAGAGAAAATGTATAGATTTTGTAAGAAAATAGCATATCCAAATTTTGTAAATAATATCAATGTAATTACTAGTAATCCTATTATTACTAAATTAATAAATCAATCAATCAATCATCGCTACAACAACGACACCCAATAGGAATCTAACTCAAATATCTGAAAGTTCATAGTTACGAGTACCTCCGAACTTCCCAACTCAATGCCTACCAATTTACTATCGATTTACTAATACCTCCACTAATGAGCGAAGAAAGGTAGTATAAAAAATAAAAGTTGCATTGGCGCATATAAGTAGGTTTTTTCGTGTTTTCTAGAAGTGAGTTTTTTGAGTTGATCTAGGTGCATTCAACAGGAAGCACAATCAAGCAAATTATGAGGGTGGTGTTTAGCATTTGTAACATAGTGAAAATTAAAGCAAAATACGAAATCGTGGCTAATTGTCTAAAAAGCACCAAATTTGAGAAAAGCTGGTCCTGACCAAATGGGGTTGGAAAGCACCATTTTTGATCCAAATGGACCAGAGTGGCAACTGTAGTATAATGTATATAATTGTTACTCGAATTCTCTTTCATATACGATTCGGTTCAATTCCACTCCGAAGTAGAAAATAGATGCAAAAGCAAAATGGGCAAAATTCATTGTGTATAGACGACGATTTTTTTTTTGACGCACTTGTATGTCGTTCATTCGTTGGTTAAAATTTTTTCAGGTTCGTTGTCTTGTCGTCGTTGTCGCTGCGGTCGGTCAATAATAATTTCAGTGAGAAAGAAATTTTTGATATGAAATAATTGCTAATGAATAATCAAAGGAAAATTTTAAAAATCTTAAAATTCCAATGAAAATTGTTGTTTATTATGTTAACAGAAGTGTTGAGTATAATTATTTTAAACACATCTAGTTTATGAACTGTCGAATTTGCTTTCCATTATATATATTGGCAAAAAAATACCTGTTTAAGTGCTACATGACTAGTACGTATTTAATAAAAAATTATTGTGTGCTTTTGTTATATGAAAAAGGTTCACGGCTCGGGCCAATGTGGGGAAATCTATACATACATACCTACATAAAAACACATATAGAGATTCCACGCTTATGTATGCATATTTGTACATCCGTTCGTATGCATATATTACGTGCATATACCTTAAAATTTGTAAAAATATACGGGGGATTAAGCTTAAACGCACATCTGTTCACGCAAGATGTATTAACAATCAGAAAAAATGGCACATATGACTGCATTGAGTGAAAGTAGGGAATAATGAAACGAATGAGTGTTAATGAAATATTTGAATAATCATTATTATTACATATTTATTAACACTCAGGTGCATATACATAATTAATTGATAGATATGCCTAAATACTTATTTACATGTGTATTTTAAAAAGAAAACAAAAACATCAAAACTCATCATAAATACATATGTATGCATAAAATAAGAAAATATTAAGTGAAATATACAAAATATTTGTGCTCAGTGTGGAAAAAATTTTTTAACTACATGCATATCATATCTGTTTGTAAGCATTATCTTCCTACTATTAAATATATGCATACATATATTTTGTCTACATCAACAACAACGATTAAGCGAAAAGTCAGCAACAAACGGCGAGCAAAGCAAAGTAAAGAAACCAGCAGACCACACAGTCTCATACACTCATCGCGAACTCACTCTCTCAGTCAAAGAAACAACAATCTGTCTGAGGCATTGGAGTATTAAGTAGTGTGTGACTGAGTGAGTGAGTGAATAAATGCCCTGTGAGGAGAATAGTGGTAGTAATTTTTTGTGCTGCTACCCTTCACCAGCAACAGTAGCTGCAGCAAACAAGTAAACACAGAAAACATTTATAAACATACGTATCTACATAGATGCGTATTAAACTTGTGTATTCATGCTCACATGCCTGCCGCTGTTAAAATTCTATCTATCGTAACGTCAGCGGTGCTCATTCTGTACACTAGCATCGTCGGGTTTTCGCTGTTTACTCGTTCGCTCGTTTATTTTAGTAGTTAATATAATCTCGTTTCGTTGTGCTGTTTATCGGTAGCTGAATGTGACATGACTTGCTAGTGTGTTAGCCGTGGTAGTGTTGGTGGTGTTGCGCTGTTATTGCATGAGTCGTCCTCAGCACCAAAAAAAAAAAATATGCAAAATCTTCAAAGAGCACAAATTTCATTGTCGTTGCTTTTTTTTCGCAGTATGCTGGTGTGAAATCGTACGGCGCCGTAGTCGATCGCTGTTGTCGGCAGAATTGTTAGTGTTTTCAATGTACTAACTACCAGCACAGGTATTAGTTAGGTTGACTTCGTTCGTAATTTCGAAATTGATTTACCTGACTCCGAATGTTAATTCGATTCGAAATACTTTAACATATCATTAAAAAAAAAATACAGCGAACAAAGCGCAGTCAAATGAAAAAGAAATGAATCAAGTGAAAAATTAAACGAGTGAAAACAAAAGCACATTTTTCAAAACAAGATAAATTATAAAATATATGTGTACATATGTAACTAAATCTTTTATATTTAAATTTTATAGTAAACACCCAAAATTCAAAAACTAATATGTTAGAAGGGAAATGTATGCAATAAAGAGCATAATAATAGCGTACAAGGGGTATTTTCCTAAATTTACCTGTGCGTCAGCTATTTAAACATGCTTATGTATGTGTGTGTAGAAATGTGTGCTTATTTATCAAAACGTTCGCATTGTATGCGATTCACGGCGTATGATCAAAGCAAAAATGAACGAATGCCATAAAACGGCAACACACAACTAACAACAACAACAACAACATTCTATGTAACTACAAATAACTAAACATATATGTATATATATATTCCATATGCATACACACAAATAAACGTCAGAAGCGGTCAATGACGTAGTCGCACAGTAGTAGCCGCAATAATAATAATAAAAATAAATAATCTTTAGTTAAAAAAAAAACCGAAGCTACAAAAATCTTTTGTCAAGCGTGGCTAATGCATTGATGAATGCATGTGGGTATGCTATTTGTAAGTGTTTTAATACAATGCAATGCAAATTTACTTGATATCAACGATAATTGTGAAAAATGTGGAGCTGTTGTGTTAAAAAAATAAATAAACTATGACGCATCAAAATCATCAGACAAACGGCGCTAGTTTGGAGGATTGCCACACAAACTTCTTTGCCCTGGTAAGTATTCATACCTGTGTCTCTAGCTCAATATGTATCTATGCAGATTTCAACATATGTACATATATGTATGTACATACCTACCTAATAATTTTTTAATCATAATTTGGTGTAACGGCATACTAAATACACTTTGCAGTTACTTAAGGCTCTTGCAAACTTGCCATATCGATATAAAACAGCTGATTCAACTAACCTTATGAAAAACAATGTAATTGGTCAATGGTGCCATACCATAACGCCGCAACCATAACCATAACATAGCCAACCAATTGGTTTTTGGTTTTTTTGACTCTAAAGATATGGTTGACTAAAAGCCCCGTCACATAAGCAGTTTTTCATACAGATGCGTTTAACTCTTGGAGAACGATAGACATGAAAAAGTAGCCAACTTGCAAATTTGGAGCAAGCAAGGCGTAAGAAGACGAATTTGACATTTGCTTTGGCTAAGGTGCTGGCACACTTTGCAAGTGAAATTATTTTTTCCACTCGTTGGTAACTTCTCTAACATTTATGTTAGCAAGTATTTTTGTTTTATAGGGAGTTGTTTCGTTTGTAACAGTGCTTCGCGAAATTTTGTATGTGAACGGCAAGGCGAATGGGCGAAGACTTCAACTGCCAAGTCTGAAGTTCCTTCATGTTTATAAACGCAACATCTTGGTTAATTGTGTTACTGGAATGCATAAGCTTGTGTCAAAAAACGCAACTACATATATGAAAAATTTCATTGTGCCGCAGCATTAAGGCACTTTGCCAGGGTCTTTAGATCAGTCATGCACAACGCCGCCAGAGCTTAGACTTTGTTTTTAGTTGTATGTGCCTCGCAAAAATCACTAGTACTTCATGCATGCATGTATGGTACTAGCTATGGACCAAGAGAGTGCTCCAAAATTAACCACAATTCATACAAAAAATATGGTCCAATTAACATTGCGATATCCTATGAATGGACCATATACTCCAGCTCAGCATTACATCAGAGTAATCCATGGAGTACTCCAGAATGACACAAGGGGCTGTGTAGTGCAACATATAGCTTCTCCAACCTAATTGTCAACCTCACCTTCGAGCGGCGAATCCCGTTTCACTAATAGACGAGGCTCTGGCGACCCCAAGCTCCTCATGGAACTTGGGGGTGGGGAGGGAGGGATGGCCTGAAGGTTCAATGTGGCCATATAAATCGTTCCCGAGATGGTCGGGTCAGCACCTTAATGGTGCTGTGTTACCGGAGCGTATCGGATCTGTATCCGACAAAGGACCATCACATCGATAACACTCCCCAAAGCCTTCGGGGAGTAACCTAATCGTTCCCGAGATGGTCGGGCCAGCACCTTAATGGTGCTGTGTTACCGGAGCGTATCGGATCTGTATCCGACAAAGGACCATCACATCGATAACACTCCCCAAAGCCTTAGGGGAGTAACCTAATCGCTACAACAACAACAGTAACCTAATCGCTACAACAACAACAACAACAACCACATGATCCAACGATTTTTGCAGGGTGTTTACATGGAGAATGTTTAAGCATAGAATTCACTTCTGAGATGTTCACTGCTTGAAGTGCAAACTAAAACTGATTGACTGCCGGTAAGTGGGGATCTTCTCACATAGACAGAATCGTCTTCAACGCCCAAACCAAAAAAGAAAATTCAATCAGAAACCAGGTCCTATGTTATAAACTGACTGTCTTCTTGGCTAATACTAGTCTCCAACCGCTTCTTCATACATATATCTGATCTCACTGACCAAGCTAAATTTAAACGCAGATCACGCCAGAAGGCTGTTTCCATTTAGAATACCCGCCAAGTTGTTGTTGTTCTTGCAGTACTTCGCCGCATCCAATAGGTGCGACCGATCACAAATTGTCAGCAACGGAAATCCAAGGATTCAACAGGGGTGGACCATAATGAGAGGGGTGTTAGAGGCGTACGTCCCACATTACAATTAAAGAGATGGTTGGTGTCATGTGGGACACATTGAAAGCGGGGCATACATTTTGTATGTCGTGGTTGATTCTAGATAGGTAAGAGTTTAACCTGTTACAGTATCCAGAACGAAGTTGAGCTCGATTGACTCGCGTTTCCCTGGGGAGTATGCGTTGCTCTTCCGCAAGTTTTAGGTACTGTTCTTTGAGTACTGGATTCACATAAAGGTGCGACGCCTGTTTGTGTGGTTCGCTGTCAAGTGTACCCGTCAAGTCTACAGCCCTCTTCGCCTCGACATAAAATTAAAATTTTGTGCATCAAAGCAACACTTTTCTGATGAAATAAACCCGGTTTAATTTTTTACATCTCTGTACAGAACCCTGATTGACTATTTTCAACCGAAACAACAATGACCACCTCGATTTTCCCGTTATGCCAACTTTGCATAGTGCCTGCCAGAATGCTTTTGAGATAAGTCAACATACTTGTCTTTGCCACAATGCTCGACACTTTCATTTGACCCCAGCGGGTCAGGGGGTTAGAATATACCCGCGGTAGGTATGCCTGTCGTAAGAGGCGACTAAAATACCAGATTCAAGGGGCTCTGTAGCGCAACCTTTCAGGTTGCCAGCGCAATATATAGTTTCTCCAAACCCAATTGCCAACCTCACCTATCCGCGGCGAATCCTGTTTCACTAACAGAGGAGGCTCTGGCGACCCCAAGCTCCTCATAAATCGTTCCCGAGATGGTCGGGCTATCACCTTAATGGTGGTGTGGTACCGGAGCGTACCGGATCTGTATCCGGCAAAGCACCATCACATCGATAACACTCCCCAAAGCGTTCGAGGAGCAACCTTATCGCTACAACAACAACAACACTTTCATTTCTGCAGATTTAGCCGTATTAAGAGATTTTAAACATATCCTTCGAAAATTGACGGTATATATCCTACATTGTGTTTAGTGTAGCCAAGTAGATGCATACATATATAGCTTAGACATTTACGTATATGCATACAAAGAATATTTAGCACAGCTTTGTGGATTGCAAAGCTTCGCAGTTTTTTTTTTTTACTTATATACATACATACATGAGGTATGTACATTAGACTGGGTCGAAAAAAAGTTGTTAATGTCCGCCCCTAAATTTAAAGATTATGTTGAGAGGGTTTCGGTAAATTTATTTTTATTTTTTTGATCCTTCGAAATATAGCGGAAAAGGTTTTTTCGTTGTAAATTGGTTATTTGACGTCCCATTTTTAAAATTGATATGTCATTATTTTGGACTTGAGAAGCTTCACATTTCTGTTTAATGTCCTTTTAAGCTATGAAGTCATTTTCACATGATTAGGTCAGCTAACTAAAGTATCCTTTTTTCCTTACCAAACGAAAGTACTAAAAAATTCAAGAAAATGTTGCTTTGAAACCATATTACTAAAATAATAAACAAAGAAGTGAGTGGAAGAAGCGTCCACGAAAAACAATAATAGCAGCGCTATTTCTTGATTTTAAAAGAGCATTTGAAACAATAGACAGAGGTATTCTAATACAAAAGCTGTATATATATGGAATAAGAGGAAAAGAGCTACTTTGGTTTAAGGACTACCTTACAAATAGTAGACAGCAAACAAAAATAAAATCCACAAAATCAAGTTTGTCATATGTGAATACAGGGGTGCCCCAAGGATCTCTTCTGGGAGCAATTCTGTTTATAATTTGCATAAATGATATAGAAAAAGTGATATCAAAATCCAAAGTGGTAATGTATGCAGACGATACATTGGTATATACAGAAGCAGAAACAGTGGAAGAATGTAAACGAAAGTTAGAATGTGATATAGATGAAATTATGAAATGGCTTAAAATGAATAGGCTCAAATTGAATGAACAGAAAACAAAAGTAATGGTGATGAATACAAATAGCGAAATAAATTTAGTGATAAATAATACTAGTATTGAGCAAGTAACCAATATGAAATACTTAGGTGTAATAATAGACAATGAGCTCAAATTTAACAATCACGTGGACTATTTGTGTAAAAAAGCTGCAAAAAAATTTACTTCTTTAGAAGAATACGAAATAAATTAGACACTTTAACAGCAATAAAAATATACAATACAATCATAAAGCCACATTTTGAATACTGTTCCACAATTCTGTACACATCTTGTAACCAATCACAAATAGGAAGAATACAGAAATTACAAAACAAATGTATGAGATCGATAATAAAATGCCAAAAATATACCCCAATAAGTCACATGCTTGAAACATTGAAATGGCTAAATATTGAGCAAAAACTAATGCTCAATACACTATTAATGATTTTTAAAATTAAACAGAACAGGGCGCCGATGTATTTAACAAGTTGCTTTCAGTATGTTAGAGATACACACCAATATGCTGTGCGGAATGCGAATGACTTTCGACTAGGATTACAGCGGACTACTGCAGCCCAAAACACATTATTATATAAGGGCCTTAACATATTTAACTCGTTACCTGATTATTTTTTTTTTTTTAGATAGATAGATAGATTGATATTTATTATTAATATGTTTACATATTTTTTGATTTCACAATAAATTTTAAATATCACAAATTCATTTTCAATTCACAGACGTGTATGATATATATATATATATTAAGTAATAAAAAGTAAAAAGTAATAAAAAATATTTTAGCCTCGAATAAGATCTATACATAGCCGTTTAAAATTCATAATATTATTCTCTCGTTTGATATAATCAGGTAACGAGTTAAATATGTTAAGGCCCTTATATAATAATGTTTTTTGGGCTGCAGTAGTCCGCTGTAATCCTAGTCGAAAGTCATTCGCATTCCGCACAGCATATTGGTGTGTATCTCTAACATACTGAATGCAACTTGTTAAATACATCGGCGCCCTGTTCTGTTTAATTTTAAAAATCATTAATAGTGTATTGAGCATCAGTTTTTGCTCAATATTTAGCCATTTCAATGTTTCAAGCATGTGACTTATTGGGGTGTATTTGTGGCATTTTATTATTGATCTCATACATTTGTTTTGTAATTTCTGTATCCTTCCTATTTGTGATTGGTTACACGATGTGTACAGAATTGTGGAACAGTATTCAAAATGTGGCTTTATGATTGTATTGTATATTTTTATTGCTGTTAAAGTGTCTAATTTATTTCGTATTCTTCTAAAGAAGTAAATAATAATATTATGAATTTTAAACGGCTATGCATAGATCTTATTCGAGGCTAAAATACTTTTTATTACTTTTTATTACTTAATATATACATATATATATATCATACACGTCTGTGAATTGAAAATGAATTAAGTTATAGCACTTTCAATATTTTTTGCAACTGTTATTTTACTTGATTCTTATTATACTTAGACCTGAAACACATGACATTTTTGGAGGAAAAATTAGTATTAGGGTTTGCATTGAAAAGTTAATAAAGATATGCCAAATATCATGAATAGGGGAAGTCAAAATAAATATGTAAGTGAGTCAAACCTGTTGTTTCGTATTTATAATAATAACACTATGCGAAAAAATCAACTTTTTTTCTGGGTATTGGACAAAACCCACTTTTTTGTAGAAATTGAGGCTTAAGTAAATAAAGTACCATCTCCGTTTTTTGAACTAAGCCTCCAAAAAATAGATATCGGCTTACGAAATTCGAAGTTCGAAATTCTAAATTTCGAAATTTTATTTTTTTTTGTTAACGCGTCTAAGTATAACATTGATTCAGTTGCAATAAATATTGAAAGCGCTATACCTTCTTTGTTTATTATTTTAGTAATATGGTATCAAAGTAACATTTTCTTGAATTTTTAAGTACTTTCGTTTGGTAAGGAAAAATGGATACTTTAGTTAGCTGACCTAATCATGTGAAAATGACTTCATAGCTTAAAAGGACATTAAACAGAAATGTGAAGCTTCTCAAGGTCAAAATAATGACATATAAATTTTAAAAATCGGACGTCAAATAACCAAGTTAAAACGACAAAACCTTTTCGGCTGTATTGCGAAGGATCAAAAAAATAAAAAAAAAAAATTTCCGAAACCCTCTCAACATAATCTTTAAATTTAGGGGCGGACATTAGCAACTTTTTTTTTGAATGGGGACCAACGCAGTCTAATGTACATACATATATCTATACATGTAAGCATTTAAATTTCCCATTGTACATATGTACGAGGAGTGGCTCACGGCTGATGATGGTTTGGTTCGCATGTTCCACATTCTTTTTGGTGTTTTGGTCATGTTTTCGTTTTCAATTGTATACTTCATTTTCAGTTTCAATTGTATACTTCATTTTCATTTCAAGGTATACATTATTTATTTAATTTTTTTCAATTTTCAATGTAATATCAACATAAGCATGACTATTAAAAAATTAAATTTTTTTTGTTTGATTCCTCAAATTGTAATACTGCTATCAAAGAAGCTAGATATTAACATATAAATATATGACCCCGAGGACTATTAAGCCATGGAATCCTGTAAGAGTGTAAAAAACATCCATTTGATTTTTCAAGGACCACCCTAATATGTAATGCAGTACAGCTCTATGCAATAATTACGAGAAGTTTTCATTGCAATTCTTACTTGAAAAATTGCTTATTACTTAAAAAGTGCATTAGAAAAACAGAGGGAGGTTGAGGGAAAGGAATTAAAGTGGGAGTACAATAGAGAAATCAAGAAAGTGAAAGGAAAATATACGATGGAGAGACAAGGATGAAACAGAAGGAAGGAGGGACAAGAAGTTACAATATGAAGTTTCACGTTTGTAGCTCAATTTCTTCCGTTCTGTACGATTTTTCTTAATAACTTGATCCGTGCGCCACCTAGCGAAACTTTTTGAAATGCATTTTATACTGTCATCGGCCTCTGAATTAAGTTTGAAATTACAAGTCTCTAACTCATTGAAAAGTTACTTAAAAGCCGGTTTCAAATTTCCAAATTCTCATCTAATTATTTCGATCCGTGCGCCACCTATTTTTCCCCCTTTTGTTGCATTGTCTCGGTGTCTTAAACCATGTGTGCAGTTTCACGTTTGTAGCTCAATGAGAAGTCACTTAAAAATCGATTGCAATATTTGTATTGAATATGCGGACAAACATTCAACCGACTTAATATAAAGGAATTAATAAAATTCACGCGGTTTTATATTTAAAACTTTCACCTGCAGCGATTTTTTTCGATTCACCAACTGAAATCAGCTGTTCTATCAATCAATTAAAACTTTCAGTTTGCGCTGCCATCTGGCGTATGAGAGCAACTGCCGGTAATACAGTGCAAATATTCACAATAGTGCTTTAGTACAAATATCTTTGTGTGCTCACAATCGTTTATTTTTAGCAAATTATTTTAATAAAATATAGCTAAACAAAAGCATTACAACCAAAATTACCCAAAGCTCGCTAATAGCCCGAATCTCCATCTTTACAACCAAAACTATATTTATTATAGATTTGGATTCCAAATAAGAGCGAAAAAGGGACCCGTACATAAACACAACACTTAGAAATAATATTGTAACGTATTTACTGAAATTCCTCTTATTTGCAACCTTCTACTAACGTTCGAATCACTAAACTGTTGAATAAATAACGCCACTATTCAATAATGCAAAATGGCCTTTTTTAACGCACTTCACAATAACACTTATACTTCGCAACTGATAGCTTGCTTAAATCAAACTGATTGTCGTGTCTCAACTGTTGCTGCTTTTTATACTGTTTGGTTTCCTCGTTGAAATATTTTTAGGCGCTTCTATTTCTAGAATTTACTAGTTAGTTATCAGCTATACATTTCTCAGCTATAAGTACAGATGCACGATTTTATAGCTTCTCTCATAGCCCATGCGCGTGTATATGTGAGTGATTCTTGCACAAATGATTGCATACTTTTGGGAGTATCTCAGATATATGCATGTGTTTGTGCGTTACTCTCCGCTGCTCGTATGGACATATGGGTAGACATAATGATTGATTTGTTTATGTAGATACAAGTCACTGCTTGCTTTATTATTGTTGTGGCTTCATTTGCTTAGCATCAAAGTAGTGATGTGAGTATCACTTAGTATCACTAAAATTCGTCACAATATATACGAGCCGGACCCGTGCGCAGCTTGCGCAACCAATCTAAAAATCTCTTATCAAATATAAACAGAAATCCGCTGTTGTATCAATCAATTAACACTTACAGCTTGCGCTGTCATCTAGCGTGTGATAGCAACTGCCGGTAATGCAGTGCAAATATTCACAATAGTGACATAGTACAAATAGATTTCTTTGTGTGCTCACAATCGTTTATTTTTATTAACAAATTATTTTAACAAAATATAGCTAAATAAAAGCACTACGACCAAAATTCCCCAAAGTACGCTAATAGCCCGAATCTCCATCCTTACAACCAAAACTTTATTTATAGATTTGGATTCCAAATAAGAGCGAAAAAGGGGCCCGTACATAAAAATAGCAATTAGAAATAATATATATGACGATTATCCTAAACACAATTTAAATTTTTCGTATTGGTACACGTTTTATAGCAAAAGAAAAGGAAAGAAGAGAAATAAGCGGCACTTTAAGTGAAAGCTATGGACTTGACCTATCACAATCTGATATTTCATTTATTGATAAGTCACATTAGCACAATGAGATCTACGATCTCTTATAGTACAAGAGAATATGGAATAGCAAAAATACAGATAATTCTTAAGTCTTGGTTTGGTCATAACACAAGAAGAAACTTACAATTCAAAGCAATACATATACATCTTGAACAGTAAGATACAGATATAGAAAAATAAAACATCAAGTCAGTAATCAACATGAGAGTATAAATATAGGAAATAGTTTAGCGGTAGTAAGCATATCAAACTGCGTTAAAGTTGCTTTTATCAACACTACTGCGAATGGACATTGTATCGAGTTCCAAGTACGAATTGCATTGACAAAGAATATCAGCGAGGTGGCAAGGTAATTGGCACAATCAGAGCATGAGTGCGAGATGACCTGGGAAAAATTAGCTTATCATAAAGATATCTAGGTTTCTAGGCCTTCAGATAGTCAGTTATTTCACACCCTAGTAAACACGTTTGTGTTCTCCAATTGGAAATATGGTCAAACCTTTCCAACCCGAACACATAGCGCGTAACGTGGTTGAAAGCTACATCGATCTTATGAGCATAATGCGAGCTCAGCTTGCTGTATACCAGTTAGGAGTAGCATATGACCGGCAAAATTAGCTGTATTGTATTGTTTTCACCTAACATGGGGAGAGTAAACGCCGCTGAAGTTCGAATATATTGTAAATTTTGCAGACAATAGAGTTTACGTGATCTTCGCATGTTAAGCTACTGTTGATGATAAAGCCAAGATTGGTCACATTTGGCACCAATAGATAAAGGAGGAGTATTTGGGAAAGCTATTGCCTTTTTTTTAGATATGGGGCGAATGTAAGACCTATCACTATTAAGGCACAAAGGAAGCTAAGTCATTATTGAACTTTTCACAAAGATGGCTTGTATCCTCATGCCTTTCAGATAGATATAACTGAATGTCATCAGCGTAAGCTTGCATATGGGCATGCTGACATACATATAGAGAAGATATCAATTATGAAGAGACTAAACCATAAAATACCTAGAGTAGATCCCTGCGGAACACCAGTCAGCAGTGGTTTAAGCCCAGACTATTGTGAACCAATTTTGACACGTTGAGTTCTACCCCCTAAATTGCTACGCATTATAGGCCAATCTTCATAAATTTTTTTCAGTCAGTTCCATACAAAAAAGCAAGACTTCCGTCTGCATTTCAGTTTATTATAAATCAGTTTTTTATTATCTTTTCGTTAGTTGCTGCTGGGTAGATATATACACAAATATGCTATTCTATTTGCCTATTTTTCCTTCAATTTTGTTGCTGCATTTTTTTTGTTTTTTGTTTTTATTCGTTCGTTATGCTATATGTGTATTATTGCTTGATTAATTTGTGCCATGTATCTTTTTCGTTTTCATTATGTTATCTAGTTTCTGTTTACCACTTTTCATCCCTCTTCAATTCCACCAATTCGTATACTTCAACTTCTCAGGTCTGTTGTTAATACAAAGTGGTAACTTCTTGCTTTTGCCGTTATACTCACGTCAATCAGTAAAGTGAAGTTAGTCGCTGATAATTTTATGTAAAGTTTCCATATTTCTCGCTCTTCTGGTGGCACAAATTCGTAGCTGGACTATGCTTAACTGTTTTTTAGTTTTGCTATTGTTTTCAATTTAGTTTTTATTTCCTTAACCAGCAGCGAAGTAAGATTTGGTAATATATACGTACATATGTACACATTCTCTTATGAGGCAATATAAATAAATATGGCTTACGATATTGGTTATACATATATTGCGATATCTACACTTGAATTAGCCACTGAACTTGGCCAATTTATTTGTATTTGTTATTTTTAACGTATTAAACTTACCTATAATTTCTGAAGTGGGTATGTCGTTCTTTAGAATAACTATTTATTTATTTATTAATAAATATGGGACAAAACAACAACAACGTGGGACAAAAGTGCTAGTTTAATCATATTAGATTTTCCAACAATTAAGGGCCAATTGAACTTCCTTAACCCTAACGCCATAGTCGTAAGCATACCCATATCCATAACCATCTCCAATGTGATCGATTAATGGTGCCTTAACCTAAAAATCGTGAAAATTTCATGAAAATGAAGAAAACGCAAGAAATTACAAACATATACCACAAAAAATAAGTATCTTAGTCAAAACGTATCCAAATCAATAAATAAAATCAACAAAAAGTTAATAAGTTCTCCAACTCAAATATTTTTAGGTTATGGATATGGCGAAAAACGAAAAACCAATTGGTTGGCTATGGTATGGTTATGGCGGTAGCGTTAAGGTATGGCACCATTAATAGATTACATTGATTTACATAAGGTTGGTTCGATCAGCTGTTATATCTGGTTATGGATAAGTCACCATTAATTGGCCATTTAGCTATTTAATGGTTCGGGCATCTAATAGCGGGTTGAGCGCCAACGCGAAGAGGGCGGATATGGTCTTGTTTCCTAGGAGGTATAAGGAGCCGAATTGAGCGCTCGGTGAACTCCGTTATCAATATACACTATCCTACCGTTGCAGAAGAAGAAATAGACTGCCAAGGGAGACATGAGTCACCCTGGACCAACTTCGTTCTGAATACTTCTACAGATTTAACTCTTACTTGTCCAGAATCAGCCCCGACATACGTAATGTATGCACATATGTCCAACATGCAATGTGTTCCCACATGACACCAACCATCTCTTCAATTGTATTATGTAACCTACGCCTCTAACAGCAACTTCCCTATGATCCACCCCTGTTGAAACTGCTAGTTTCCTTAGCTCCGGGTAGAGGACTTTGATGACAATGGGAGAAAGCATTGTTAACACAACAAAAACATAGATGGGAAAAAGTTGGCGCAAGGTAGCTCAAAGGGCAGACGAGGCGATACACGTATGTAATAACGATGGTTCCAAAGTAAAGGAAGAAGTAGGGTTTGCGGTATACTGCGCAGATCTGGAAATCAACAAATGCTACGAGCTGCCAAATCACAGTTGCGTTTTTCCGGTGGAAGTAGTAGCTGTGACCAAAGCATTAGAAACACTGGCTGGAAATGGCTCAAACTGCAGCCACGTAAATTTGTTCATTGACAACTATGCAGCAATAAAGACACACTCTCATAGCACACCATCTTGAAGTGTGTGAGCGTGTAAGCAATCCCTGGTAAGAATCAGGATAGCGAGAAATATATTGATTTCCTGAGCATACGGGAATAGATGGAAATGAAAAAGCGGGAAAGCTAGCTAAACAAACTTAGATCATGTGTAGGTCTTACAACATTGGATTAACAAAATTGCTCCTATCATTGCGAACATTCTGACTGGACACTGCTTTCTGGCGTCACATGTTTTTAAATTAAGCTTGGTCAGTGATAATAGAAGTAGGAAGTGCGCCTGGGAGGATACCTGCTCGTGACCTGTGCTTGTCAGGCTAAGACTCCAGCTATTAGGATTGATACAGCTGTCCGAATTAGAAGCAGCGAATGGCATAGGTCGTACAAAGCTTCTAGTATTTGCCAAGAGGACGGAGTTATCTTATAACATTGGTCCTGGGTTTTGATAAGGGTTTTTAGTTTGGTAGTTAAAAAACTTCTGGTAACGCTAAGGACGCATTCAGGTTATGTGAGGTCCACACGAACCGGCCAGCTCAAACCTAACAGAACCCTTAAAAAGGGCTTAACTTTTGGATATAAAATGGTAGAAATAAAAAAGGAATCCACGAAAGAAGCTATAGGTCAGATAGTATGTACATACATATATGACACAGAACAGTGGCCCTGCCGACTGGTCATACTAGTAGTGTTCGCATTATCTAAAGATATCGAAACGATATTTGAAAATGTATTCAGAATTTCAAAAATGTATTATTTGTACTGTTTTGGTTTGGGTGCATGATGAATCCTCGCACAATTGCAGATATTTAGCTACTTATAAATTTTTATTTACTATGTTCAATGGCCAATTCCTTTTTTTATAATTACAGACTGATTTATGCGGCATTAAATGGCGTAAGTTCGTTAATGGCGAACGGGTAAATGCGTCAAGTGATCCGTTGGATGATCCAATCCTGCGCTCCTATTCACGTTGTATGCAAGCTGACATTTTATGTGTCTGGCGACGCATACAATCTACTAGGCAGGAAAATTCGGATCCAAATGCCCTCTATGAGATTAGCTCGAAAGTACATCCGCCACTTTCATTGGCCGCCGCCAAAGAGTTATGGATATTTTGGTATGGAGAAGAACCCGATCTTACCGAGTTGGTAGATGCAGAATTATTAAAAGTTGCCGGTAAGTAAATACATATTTTATGAATTACTATGATTTAAAAACAGAATTTAAATTCTGTTTTTTTTACATTAAATATATCTATCCGGAAAAATAACGGCATCAAATTGTCGTGTACGAATGGCAAAATACTCGATATGATTATCAGCCATACCACAGCATACTCAAGTCATTTCACACAGCCGTAAAATTTTTTAGGAATATCCAAATTAAGGCTGCTGCTGAGTGGAATATCACCCTATCTCGGCTGTAGGCTTAAAACACCCTATTTCAGGAAACCTTCAAAAATGGCCCTATTCCAGAAATTGTTTCAAAAACTCACTATATGGATATAAATTCAGTAGATTTTGACGTTACATAGAGAGTTTTTGGAAACTGTCTATATTTTAAAATAGGCATTTTCGAACTGGCAACCGAGATAGGGTGACATTCCACTTAGCAGTTGATGTGTCAGAAATGAAATACCGTAGCATACCCGTTGTTTTTTGAAAGTATTTCTAGTACTAAGATCATTTAGCCAATTTTATTTTTTCCCAAACCAAAATATGCTAAAAGAAATATGTGGGTAATAAGCAACTTTAAATCAAAAAAAAAAAAAAATTACAACAAAACATAACAACATAATTTCTGTTGGTGCAGCGACGTTATCTATGTATATATGATGTAAACAAGACAAAACAACAATGCCTCTAAACACTTACTGTTTGCAAAAATATGAAGAAAAGATCAAAAATAAAATTTGAATAACTTAATAAATTTGTTGGTGAGAAAAATTAAAAAAGTTATATGGCCGAGATCTGCAATGAGTGTATGCAAGAGCTGCTCATAGAAAGAAAGTCAGTATGGGGCGGAGATTAAACTTAAGAGCAGGCCTGCATTCAAACATATGTATATCTGAGGGTACCAACAAAAGTTAACTTATTTGCTCAGAAAAACATTTTTAATTTTCCTTTTTCGCCAACGCCTTCATTATCTTGTAACTTGCATAACCGGCACTTCTGAAAACGCTCTTTAAGATATTACAATGACTGCATTAAACACATAGTATCTCCGCCTAGTTTATAAAAACTTTTCCCTCCAATATATTTAAGATTTTGTAATAACAAAGTGATAGGGCATGTGTTCTGATACCGTTATAACTGCAATTCCAACCAGTAGGATCCGAAATCTGAAGCAGAAAGCTAAATCATTCAAATCTAAATATGTAAAAAGGCATGTACGGCGTTAGATTTTGTTAATTTCAAAGAGCAATGATAAGTGTCATTATTTTTCGGACCACTCTAATGTACGTACATACAGTCAGTGCCAAAAGAAAGTTTACACACGTCGAAAATAATAATATTACCTCTAGTTTAGGCCTTTCTAGGTTACACAATGGAAATTTTTTTTGTAAATGATGTGTAACTGTCCAATTTAATATAAAAACAGGGACGCGACTGTCTTCGGCTGTGCCGAAGACTTCATACCTTTCATGAATGGAGCTGAACAATAATCTTATCCCACTCGTAATCTCCAAATAATCGGCTGTATAAGCGAAGAGATATATAGTGAAGATAAATAAAAAATAAAAAGTAGGTAGGTATTTTGTGTCGGTATGCAAAGTTTGATGTTTTTTGTGGTCTGTATGAAATAACTATGACCATGAATTACTTATCTCAACAATATATGACGTAAACGAAAGTATTTGATGAAATTTGAAACTTTTAGCCGTAAAAAAGGGGCAAAAATGACAGTTTGTATATGCCCCATACTAGAAGACCCGGCAGACGTTGTCCTGCCCTAAATGTGGCATATCTGCATACATTTTAATAAGCTTTTTCCGTTTGACAAATCGCGGGCCCCGTCAGAAACCCAGGGCCCCCTCTCGCTGGCCCTGGTGATGTGCTATATATATATTTGTATATATATATATATTATATGTATGTAAAGTTAAATAAGCACGTGCACAAACATATCCATACCAACTGAAAAGAGGTGCACCACTGCGTATACGTAATATTTTATTATTACGTATAAACAAATACAAAAAATTGCAATAAAATAATATTGCGACTATAAACTGAGATATAACCTATCCTATGTCTCAAGTTAGATCAAACTACACACGGGGTGAAAAACAAATTTAAAATCGGTTCAGTAGTTTAGGAGTCCATCACGGCCGAAAATGTTGTGACACGTGTTTTTTATATATTAAGATAATATATATACTACCGATCTCTATGATTTTTTCAGACAACAATATATGCTATATACGTAAGCATTTAGTGAAATTTGAACCATCTAGCTCTTAAAAAACATTGCATTTGAGCAAGTGCCCTATTTATTGTTCTCCATGTTTTTGCTGTTTTAATTTGCTTTCGTTGCTAAAAGTACTTTCCAAAAAAATATGTGTTACATGGTTTTTGTTTTAGCAATGTTAGGGTGAACTGGCCGGTCTATAAAGACCTTACATAGACTGAATGTGTCCATAGAGCTACCAGAAATTCTTTGACGACCAAACGGAAGAACTTCAGTTAGGTGTCAAGCGTTATGTTATAGAATAACTCCGTCGTCTTGGCAAATACTACAAGTTTTCTAGGACCAAGCATAGTTGCTTCCTTGAGATGTGGCAGCTCTGCCGCCCCTAATAGCTGATGCCTTGACCTGACGAGCGCAGGACGCGAACAAAGAACGTGCTCAACCGGTTCTTCCTGCAGCTGGCACTTCCTGCATGTGCTGTTACTTACGACGCCTAACTTATGCGATTCAATGTGTTGATAAGCGCAATGATAGCTTCCACAACTCCCCGTTGTCAACCACACCTACGCGAGGCCAATCCTGTTGAAAATATGTATGTATCATACACGTACACATTTTGCAGGGGAGGCTCTGGTGACCCAAAGTTCCTCATGTAGCTAGGGGGTTAGGGTGCTGTCCACGGCTTTCTTGTTTGATGGATCATATGCAACTCCTGTCTAATTTTGATTTTTCCCAAACTGGGATTAGCAATATTTAAGCGTTTTATTTTGTTTGGCTTGGATATCAGGACTCTTCGGTGGAATTGACCCATGTAGACCGTTTGCATATTATGCCAGACGAGTTTTCTGGCACTAACCGCATCCCTGATGGTTATATTATAGCACTTTTAAAGTATTCATTTATAAAAATTACTAACCCGGTTTTGAAGACGGCAAATTAATGTAATAATTAAAATACAACTTCGACAATTTTATAGCACTTCCCGAAAGATTTTTCATAACACTCCACATAACCGACCTTATTTCAGCACCACTTATTTTAAAATTTTCTTTACTGTTTTTATTTGTCAATAATTTTTTCGCAGTGCTGTGACTTCTATAATTTTAATATCTCCAATTTGGTGCAAGGTTTTCCCTACCTTATATTGCAAATATCTATAGATTTTTTTTTTCATTCCTCTATCAATATAACTAAAGACCGCAACTATCAAAATACCTTAAATACTTAAATCGCCTCCCATCCTTAGCCGGCGCCTGTATTAGGTATGTAACGGCTTATTTTCTTGCCAACTCATGGACGTATTTGTACACTTTCTTTAACACTAAACATATGAAGTATATCCGATTTTCATCTATAGCCTTTTTTTTTTAATCTGAAACAATTACATAGGTATCATTTTCAAAAAATATAAAATGTCCCATTGTGTCACCCGGAAAACCCTTAAGTAGAGCTAATATTAGACGTGCGTACATTTCCTTTTGACACTGACTGTATGTAAATATGTATTTCGAAACGCTTTGTTGTTTTCCAATTCTTGTGGACATTTTTTATACTCGGCTGTACTTGTACAGAGGGTATTATAACTTTGATTGGATAACGGTTGGTTGTACAGGTATAAAGGAATCGAGATAGATATAGAGCCTCCTGCGATTTACAACCAGATTGACTGAATTTTGTGCGTGTTAGTGCAGTTGGGTGGCTTCGTGTCACACGTATTTGTTGTCGGCTACACGTTGAAGAAAATCAAAAATTTTTGATTTTTTCATTTGACGCTTGCTTATTTGATAGTCGCGGGGTGTGATTGACAAAACAGCAGTGTTGTATTTAGTTTGTGTCGACATTCAAAATGAACAAGTGCGCGGAGGAACAGCAATTCATGTTAAAATTTATTGAAAATTATCAATGTTTACCAGCAAGTAAAAAAAAGTTATCATCCGATGACATATTCACGCCCGAACGCTACGGTTTCTCAATGCAAATTTTGATTGATGGCTTTTTATTTGATAGTCGCGGGGCAGGCGTCAAATACCCGACACGCACACATACAAAAATTCAGTCATTCTGGTTGTAAATCGCAGGAGGCTCATAGACTCCCTATATATCAAAATCATCAGTATCGAAAAAAAATTGAATTTAGCTATGTCCGTCCGTCCGTCTGTCCGTTAAAACAATATCTTGAGTAAATATTGAGATATCTTCGTCAAATTTGGTACACGAGCTTATCTGGACCCAGAATAGATTGGTATTGAAAATGAGCGAAATCGGATGATAACCACGTCCACTTTTTATATATATAACATTTTGGAAAACGCAAAAAACCTGATTACTTAGTAAATAATACACCTAGAATGTTGAAATTTGACGTGTGGACTGATATTGAGACTCTTGATAAAAATTTGAAAAATCTTTTTTAAATGAGCGTGGCACCGCCCACTTGTGATAAAATCAATTTTACAAATATTATTAATCATAAATCAAAAATCGTTAAACCTATCGTAACAAAATTCGGCAGAGAGGTTACCTTTACAATAAGGAATGCTTTGAAGAAAAATTAACGAAATCGGTTAAGGACCACGCCCACTTTTATATAAAAGATTTTTAAAAGAGTATTGAACGAATAAAATAAGCTATATCTTTGCAAAAAAGAGCTTTATATCAATGGTATTTCATTTCCTAAGTGGATTTATAACAATAGGAAAAACTTGAAATTAAAAAAATGGGCGTGGCACCGCCCCTTTTATGACTAAGCAATTTTCTATGTTTCGGGAGCCATAACTCGAAGAAAAATTAGCGGATCGTAATAAAATTGGGTACACAAATTTTGCCTATAGTAGGAAATATTTCCAGAAAAAATGGACGAGATCGGTTAAAGACCACGCCCACTTTTATATAAAAGATTCTTAAAAGGGTCGTAGACGAAAATAATAAGCTATATCTTAGCGAAAAAGAGCTTTGTTTCAATAGAATTTTACGTTTTAAATTGAATGTGTGGCACCGCCCCTTTTATGATTGAGCAATTTTCTATGTTTCGGGAGCGATAACTCGAAGAAAAATTAACATATCTTAATGAAATTGTGTACACATATTTTCCATATAGTAGAAAATATTTCTAAAAAAAATGGGCGAAGTCGGTTAAAAAACACGCCCACTTTTATATGAAAGGTGTTTAAAAGGGTTGTAGACTAGAATAATAAGCTATAACTTAGCAAAAAATAGTTTTGAATTAATGATATTTCACTTATCAAGTTTTATTGTAAGAGGAAATGGGGAGACATTTTTTTAAACGGACGGTGCCATGTGTTATCCAGAAAAGTAATTTATCTGAAATGAAATGTAAAATTAAATTTCACGCTAGTATATAATGTTCGGTTACATCCGAACTTAGACACCTTTACTTGTTTTTCCATTAAATCAGAAACAATTACCTACATACCATTTTAAAAAAATATAAAATGTTCCATTGTGTCACCCGGAAAACCCTTAAGTAGAGCTAATATTACACGTGCTTACATTTTCTTTTGACACTGACTATATGTAATAGGGCGGGTCGATTTGTGGGAGGCAAAAAAATCGCCCATTGCTCTGTGAAAATCATGTTCATACAAACATTTATGGTGAACCCCCAGGGGGGTTCCAGGGGGTGTGCCACTGGCATCGGTGGGTCGGGCCTCCAAAGTTAGTGGGGGTCGGTCATACATTTGGACTCGGTTGGAGCACTCTAAATGGGTCAAGGTGGGATTTTTCAAAATTTGCCCCTACCCAAAGGTTTGACCCAAATTGGGGGGTACATCAGAATTCGTTTTAGAGGTATGGTTCCTTCGGCAAAGTTTCTTATTTTGATCACTAGAATACGATTTTCATAGAGCAATGAGCGATTTTTAAATCGACCCGCCCTAATATGTAAATATGTATTGTATTTCGAAACGCTTTGTTGTTTTCCAATTCTTGTAAACATTTTTTGCATTATCAATTCCTCTGTTCCGTTAAACTTTTCCAACAAATACATTTGTTTTTCGCTGAATAGTTGACTATCGCTTTTCAAAATTTTGTGAAGTTGTTTGTTATTTGGAAAAATACAGTTATACAGTATTCTCAGTCAAATGCTGAACAAACGGCCTTGCGATTGATTTCACTAAACGTTAAGCCGCCAGCAATTCTTCGTCTCATCCAGCAAAGCACAAAGCAAACCCAACACAGCCGGTTATTTTGGAGAGGCAGCGGTATATCGATTCATTCATCCGCCCGCTCATTTCTCCAAATGAAAAGTGGCAACGGAGCAGCAAGTGCGTTTTTATACCAGTTGTTTGTATGAAAGACGTCACAATCTGATTTTTATACTAGCATAGGTATCAATATTGTTGGCGCAAAACAGCTGTACTATAAATGTTAATGTAGTGGTTATTGACTCGCTCGCTGCACATACTAACGTTAGCTACGTACATATGTTCCTAAAATAATATGTATGTATGTCAACAATTTTTATAATTTTTAGATTTTCTCATCATCGCACAATAATATATTACCCATGTACATTTGTGTGTATTGTTTACGTTAGCCTCGGGTGCTATTGTTGTTTCTTTGTGTCTCTTCGTCGTTAAGTGTTGAGTCAATATTTTTTTACAACGTACTCTACCTAAACTAATTTTTGCTCAATCGAAATGTACGCACCAGTGCTGCCGTGTTATCCAGTTAATGACTGAATGCTTGCCACCAGATTGCATTTTCCCACTAGACAATATTTAGGCCAACTCCTCTAAAGAATTTCAAGGTGCGCAGATCAATCATTTTGGGCTGACGAATTCTAATCATGATTCAATAACAAGAGGTTTTGGATGTAGCTTTTTTTAAATGTGACAGTCCACACTTATAGTTGTTTTTGGAAGGAGAAAAAAAAAACGGGGAAGATATTAATCCCGCTATTCAAAAAGGCACTAAAATTGCATAGCAGATAATATTTTATTTTAGAACCCTTTCTGTGAGATCATATCCATCCTGAGGCAGCAAGGTTCATAAATCGTAGACAAGTAGCAAGGGGAAATCAGTTTAGTGGTGCCTTGACAATTAAAAGGCAGAAAAGTTGATAGCGTAATAGGTATATCAAAATATACTATTCTTAGACATAAAAGAAGTTTCCGACAATAGATTAGACAATAGTGCTGCTCGATCGGCTGATCAAAGTTCAGCGTGAGCCGGCGGCTTTGTGATCATTGCAAGAGGAAACTACGAGGATACACTGTGTGATGCCATCCAAAGAACATTACAATTATCTAATGAATTGTTTCAAGGGGTTGATAAGCGCAATACAAAGCTTAATAGCTTCAGATCTTCCGCAACCGCATTGTCAACCTCACCTAGGCGAAGGGAATCCTGTTACAAATATGAATGTATCATACATATATTTGGAAGGCGACGCTCTGGTGACCCCAAGTTATGCCTATAGGCGGGATGGCCTAGATGGTTTAATGTGGTCATACTAACCGTTCCCGAGATGGTCGGGCTAGTACCTTAATTGTGCCTGTTACAGAACATACGGGATCTATAACCGGCAAAGGACCATCAACATCGATAACACTCCCCAAAACCTACGGGGACTGTCTTTATATTTAATACAAGTAAGGAAGGCTAAGTTCGGGTGTAACCGAACATTACATACTCAGCTGAGAGCTATGGAGACAAAATAAGGGAAAACCACCATGTAGGAAAATGAACCTAGGGTAACCCTGGAATGTGTTTGTATGACATGTGTATCAAATGGAAGGTATTAAATAGTATTTTAAGACGGAGTGGGCCATAGTTCTATAGGTGGACGCCATTTAGGGATATCGCCATAAAGGTGGACCAGGGCTGACTCTAGAATTTGCTTGTACGATATGGGTATCAAATGAAAGGTGTTAACGAGTATTTTAAAATGGAGTGGGCCTTAGTTTTATAGGTGGACGCCTTTTCGAGATATCGCCATAAAGATGGACCAGGGGTGTTTCTAGAATTTGTTTGTACAATATTGGTATCAAACGAAAGGTGTTAATGAGTGATTTAAAAGGGAGTGTTCCTTAGTTCTATGGGTGAACGCCTTTCGAGATATCGCCATAAAGGTGGACCAGGGGTGACTCTAGAATTTGTACGATATGGGTATCAAATGAAAGGAGTTAATGAGTATGTTAAAAGGGAGTGGACCTTAGTTCTATAGGTGGACGCCTTTTCGCGATATCGTTATAAAGGTGGACCAGGGTTGACTCTAGAATGCGTTTGTACAATATGGGTATCAAACGAAAGGTGATAATGAGTATTTTAAAAGGGAGTGGGCCTTAGTTCTATAGGTGGACGCCTTTTCCAGATATCGCCATAAAGGTGGACCAGGGGGTGACTCTAGAATTTGTTTGTACGATATGGGTATCAAATGAAAGGTGTTAATGAGTATTTTAAAAGGGAGTGGGCCTTAGTTCTATAGGGGACGCCTTTTGGCGATATCGTTAAAATAGGTGGACCAGGGTTGACTCTAGAATGCGTTTGTACAATATGGGTATCAAACGAAATGTGATAATGAGTTTTTTAAAAGGAAGTGGGCCTTAGTTCTATAGGTGGACGCCTTTTCCAGATATCGCCATAAAGGTGCACCAAGGGTGACTATAATGTGTTTGTACGATATGGGTATCAAATTAAAGGTATTAATGAGGGTTTTAAAAGGGAGTGGTGGTAGTTGTATATGTGAAGGCGTTTTCGAGATATGGGTGGACCAGGGTGACCCAGAACATCATCGTTAATTTATTTATATATGTAATACCACGAACAGTATTCCTGCCATGATTCCAAGGGCTTTTGATTTCGCCCTGCAGAACTTTTTCATTTTCTTCTACTTAATATGGTAGGCGTCACACCCATTTTACAAAGTTTTATTCTAAAGTTATATTTTGCATCAATAAACCAATCCAATTACCATGTTTCATCCCTTTTTTCGTATTTGGTATAGAATTATGGCATTTTTTTTAATTCTATAGTAATTTTCGAAATCGAAAAAGTGGGCGTGGTCATAGACGGATTTCGGCCATTTTTTACACCTACATATACAAAGTGAGTTCAGATAAGTACGTGAACTGAGTTTAGTGAAGATGTATCGATTTTTGCTCAAGTTATCGTGTTAACGGCCGAGCGGAAGGACAGACGGTCGACTGTGTATAAAAACTGGGCGTGGCTTCAACCGATTCCGCTCTTTTTCACAGTTATCGTCCTAGAATCTAAGCCCCTACCAAATTTCACAAGGATTGGTAAATTTTTGTTCGACTTATGGTATTAAAAGGATTCTAGACAAATTAAATGAAAAAGGGCGGAGCCACGCCCATTTTGAAGTTTTCTTTTATTTTTGTATTTTGTTGCACCATATCATTACTGGAGTTGAATGTTGACATAATTTACTTATATACTGTAAAGATTTTAAATTTTTTGTTAAAATTTGACTTTAAAAAAATTTTTTTTAAAGTGGGCGTGGTCGTTCTCCGATTTTACTAATTTTTATTAAGCATACATATAGTAATAGGAGTAACGTTCCTGCCAAATTTCATCATGATATCTTCAACGACTGCCAAATTATAGCTTGCAAAACTTTTAAATTACCTTCTTTTAAAAGTGGGCGGTGCCACGCCCATTGTCCAAAATTTTACTAATTTTCTATTTTGCGTCATAAGTTCAGCTCACCTACCAAGCTTCGTCGCTTTATCCGTTTTTGGTAATGAATTATCGCACTTTTTGTGTTTTTCGAAATTTTCGATATCGAAAAAGTGGGCGCGGTTATAGTCCGATTTCGTTCGTTTTAAATAGCGATCTGAGATGAGTGCCCAGGAACCTACATACCAAGTTTCATCAAGATACCTCAAAATTTACAAAAGTTATCGTGTTAACGGACGGACGGACGGGCGGACATGGCTCAATCAAATTTTTTTTCGATACTGATGATTTTGACATATGGAAGTCTATATCTATCTCGATTCCTTTATACCTGTACAACCAACCGTTATCCAATCAAAGTTATTATACTCTGTGAGCTCTGCTCAACTGAGTATATTAACTTTGATTTGATAACGGTTGGTTGTACAGATATAAAGGAATCGAGATAGATATAGACTCCCTATATATCAAAATCATCAGTATCGAAAAAAAAAAAATTTGATTGAGCCATGTCCGTCCGTCCGTCCGCCCGTCTGTATGTCCGTTAACACGATAACTTGAGTAAATATTGAGATATCTTCACCAAATTTGGTACACGAGCTTATCTGGACCCAGAATAGATTGGTATTGAAAATGAGCGAAATCGGATGATAACCACGCCCACTTTTGGAAAACAAAAAAATTGATTATTTAGTAAATAATACACCTAGAATGTTGAAATTTGACGTGTGGACTGATATTGAGACTCCTGAAAAAAATTTAAAAAAATGTTTAAAATGGGCATGGCACCACCCACTTGTAATAAAATCGTACCAAAATTCAGCAGAGAGGTTGCCTTTACTATACGGAATGGTTTGAAGAAAAATTAACGAAACCAGTTAAGGACCACGCCCACTTTTATATAAAACAAGTTTAAAAGGGTCGTAGACTAGAATAATAAGCTATAATTTACCAAAAAGTAGTTTTGAATCATTGATATTTCACTTATCAAGTTTTATTGTAAGAGGAAATGGGAAGACATTTTTTTTAAACGGGCGGTGCCACGTGTTATTCAGAAACGTAATTTATCTGAAATGAAATCTACAACTGAAGCTCATGCTGAGTATATAATGTTCGGTTACACCTGAACTTAGACACCTTTACTTGTTTTTTTCTTTATTTTTTTGTCGTCTTCCCTCCTAGTACGGTTTCAGTACTGGTGCAAGTGTGTAAATTATATTACAGTGCGAATTCAGTACCAGCTGTTGTAATCTTGATAATTTTCCGTACAAAACCCTTGTACAACAATAAGTCAGTTAATCGAAATCTATGAAAATTTTTCTTTTGACTTGACGGCTTCTTCACGGCGTATTGGTTGAATTCGTTTTGCCACCACCTGGTATAGATTCGTCTTGCGATATTCCAAAAAACTAACGAAAAACAAACGAGCAAGTTTGTATTTCGTTAGGGTTTTTCTTGACATTCGGATGTGGTTTCTTAATGTTTTTTCAGGCAAATAAAAATTCTGTTTTTAATTTGAAAATTTTGTTATTTGCATTGTTTTTATTGAAACTGCTAGTTTCCTTGGATTTCCGTTAGAGGACTGTGATGTCCATTGAATGGGGCGAAGCATTGTTAACACAACAACAGGAGCCACTTGGGTATCACAGTGCTACATTGGCAACCTTTAATTAAACCCATGATTAGAATTAAGAACTAAAACTTTCTTACATCTTGAATGTGAAATTCTTTCAGTTCGCTCAAACATGTCACAAACTCTTTTATAAACGTCTTCAGATATTCAAGGTCACGGGAATACCCGTTTCGCGAGACAGCCGTAAAATTATTAAGAAATTGTGTTAATAATCTTATATTTATTTTGGTTAATTCTAGAAACAATTTAAATTTATTCCACCAACCCAAATTAATCAATCCCATCCGAAAAACGTTTTCTAAAAATTTTGGAAACTCGAGAGGTGTTCAAAAATCTACTTAAATTTTTTTTTAATAATTTATTTATAATTTTCAAAATTGTATTGGTTTTGTCAGTAAATTTTAGTCTGACAATACGTCACTTACTTGGCGCACTTACTTGCTTATCTTAATGGTAAATGGCAGATAAAAGCAACGTATCAGTCGTCGCATCTGTCACACTTAGCCAATTCGAAAATAGTAAATGGAGCTTAATTTATTAAAATTGTGTACATTAAAACGTGCATTTAGAAGGGAATAAGTCAAGAATAATTTGCTTTAAAGCCGATAACACATATTTTTTTTTTATAAAATATATTTATGCTGGGGGCGGTATGTAAATGCCATTGATCTGAATTTGAAACATTTTTAGTAGCAATAATTAAAATTTTAAATATGGAACGAATTTTGGCCATTTTTAAATTAGAATCTGGCCACTATCATCACATTTCTAGCGGCAACAGTGGAAATCTTCGATATTCTCTCTTCGGTATGCGCAAAACAAGAAAATATGCGGTGTTTATTGTGGAAACAGAACCTGTTTTGGTAGTGAGTAGAGAATGTGTACGTCATGGGAAAGCCTCTATATGCACTCGAAACTTAATTAATACATACATACATACATACATATACAAACATATTGCAGTAGATTGCCGTACGAAAGATGGATTCATTTTTATTCTTCATTTACAATACCTACATATAAATAATTTTGGGTAGATAGTTTCGAATATGGAATTCCTGAAATTCTCCTCCGAGTGTTGAAATTAAAGAAATGTGAAAATGTCTGGTCATACAGGTGTTCTCGAAATATAGAGAGCCAACTATTTTTTGTGTATTAAATAGATTCGCTAATTTAAATTATTTTAGAACACACACATACATACATACGTGTATGAACTTTGTACATCTGAGGTCACCAGAAAGATGTCACGAAATATACATATACATATACACCTACTATGAGATTTTTATATATGTATGTACATATGAGCCCATTATTATGAAAGTGGTCGTCATTTCATGTCGTTTCAGTTCAGTGGCAATTTGTTTATCTCCTCTCCTCCTGTTTGTTGTTGTTTTAGCGATAAGGTTACTCCCTGAAGGCTTTGGGGAGTGTTATCGATGTGATGGTCCTTTGCCGGATACAGATCCGCTACGCTCCGCTAACAGCACCATTACGTACTAGCCCGACCATCTCGGGAACGATTTGTATGGCCACATTAAACCTTCAGGCCATCTCTCCCTCCCCACCCCCAAGTTCCATGAGGAGCTTGGGGTCGCCAGAGCCTCGGCTGTTAATGAAACAGGATTCGCCACGGATAGGTGAGGTTGACAATTGGGTTTGGAGAAGCTATATATTGCGCTGGCAACCTGAGAAGGTTGCGCTACACAAAATCTGAATCTGGTATTTTAGTCGCCTCTTACGACAGGCAAACCTACCGCGAGTATATTCTAACCCCTTTAACCAGTTTGTTAGAGTCCATTATTCAAAAGTTGCCATTCTTATTATTAGTTTAAAATTTTACCTCTTTCATAATAATGGGCACATACATACATATATACAAGAGCTTACGATTTCTCGAACATGTTCGAGAAGCGATTTCTCGCGAGTCTCGTCTTCTCGCGAGATTCTCGACTCTCGAACTACTCGTAAGGCTCGCGAGCTTCTCGACATTCAACTTAAGCGATTCATTGGCTGTTTTATATAGAGCTTACGATTTCTTCTGGAGCACAAGCCAAAATGTCCACAAAACCACAAGTAAAAAACCCGGAAATGTATAGAATATTGCCAATGCAGCGACTGAATCGAAAGTCGAGAAGATCGCGAGTACTTCGAGACACGATAATCTCGCGAGAAGTCGAGTTCTCGATTTTTGGGACTCGAAAATCTTGCTTGTGTTCGAGAAGAAACCGTAAGCTCTAATATATACACTTGCTATAAGCCCCGAGTAAAGTAACATCAAAAATTTAGAAACAAGTTTTTTCAATTATGTATGTATGTATTTTTTTTTTTTATGAGATTTATCACTTAATCTGTTAAACCGTTTATTAGTTCTCCTCCTGATGGTTCCAACGGAGTTGGTGCCGCCCTGTTCCTCTGCTTCTATAGACGGGTTTCGATAAAAATACAATCTTGACAGGAGCATCATGTTTCGCTCTTCTTCAATACTCGCCGTCGCCAACGCGTAGAGGTCCGTAAATCTTTCCAAGACCCTTTTTTCTAACACTCCCAGATCCGCCTCATCTGATGTTGTCATTTTCGTTTGACGAGAGAGGACTTTACTTTTCAATTGCCTACCTGGTCTAAAGTAGCATTTATTGGCAAGCTTGATTCTTCGCTGGATTTCAAATCTGTTATGCTCCGTGATCGAAACTCATTTTTTAATTTACAATAGCTTTGAAACGGTGGATCGGATTAATGGCGTATGCGAACTAGCGACAAATAGTACTCGTTAGATCCATAAATTATTATAATTTTTAGAAATAGTTTGACAGTTGCATAGTTATCGCTTGACTGAAAATGGGTTTCAGTCACTGATCGTAACACGTAATACGGGCCCTGATGTTGTTTGTGTTAATGCTGGTTGCCAAATAAACTGAAATCTTTTACTATTTCGAAATTATGACTACCAAAAATGGCGTGGTTGCCAAGGCGCTGACTCTTTGCTTTATATACAGCTGTAAGGAAGAAAATAGCAGTAAACAATTATTTATGTTGGTGTGTTCAATTTATATTTATTATTAAGAATTCATGGAGCCTAA
This sequence comes from Eurosta solidaginis, assembly GCF_040869045.1. Classification (NCBI taxonomy): domain Eukaryota; kingdom Metazoa; phylum Arthropoda; class Insecta; order Diptera; family Tephritidae; genus Eurosta; species Eurosta solidaginis. Next base: position 240,222,559 of record NC_090323.1, read on the forward strand.
CATCGGCTTATAATATAATATTATAATAATTATATAATATTATAATAATTGAATATTCAATTATTATGTTTTTCAAAGGAAACTGAAAAGAATGAAAAAACACTTACTGGCATATTGCGATGGTACAATTTCGAAAACCGCCAACGTAGTCATCAACAGGCAATTTCGTAATGTTATCAAAGGTTTCGAGAGATTCGAACCGCGGTACCATCGCAATATTTAAATTTTTCTTTCTTTTCAGTTTCTCTTAGAAAAACATATTAATTGAATATTCAATTATTATAAGCCGGTGTTAAGCTCATGAATTCTTAATAATAAGTAAACATTTATTCGCAAATAATATTTTTGAATAATTTTAGTTACACCTTTTTTACTGCCATTTTAGGTACTATTTATTACATATACATATGTATGTAAGTATATATCTCCATATGTGTGCCTTGAGATCTTTTAGTATAATCTTCGATTTAATCATCTATTCATTTATTACATTCGTAAATTTAATGAGTTTGAGACATATTTACAATACTTTCCTGAAACTGAAAGGAAGTAAACATACTGTCTGATATTATGTATAGCTATTTCTACGCTGCCAAAGATTTCCTTATGTGGTTTTACTTCAGTTTTACCATTTTATTTCAATTTTAATTTTTAATTTATTTTATTTATTAGCCTACAAATTTTACAATTAATCAGACTGTGATAGTGAGCAAAATTATATTATAAAATATATATGTATATTATTAAACATCAAAATTTTATAAATAAGGTTTTTCAATTAGAAGCAAATTTTTCTAAGCGGGGTCGCCCCTCGGCAGTGTTTGGCAAGCGCTCCGGGTGTATTTCTGCCATGAAAAGCTTTCAGTGTAGGGAAAATCAATAGGAGCACGACGCAAATTGGAAGAGAAGCTCCCCTTAGATCTCTTCGGAGGTTATCGCGCCTTACATTTATTTATTTTTATATTATTAAATCAGTTGTCGGGATGGACTGTGATGCCGAGCAACGGAATTGATTATTAGTGCTGTCGGAATGGACGTGATTTCGAGCAGCTGATATATATTTAGCACACAATGATTAGGGCTGCGATGTGTGGGAGGTTGGAAAGGACTTCAATCCAAGCCATCCGCCCAAAGTAACTATTGATTATTAGTGCTGTCGGAATGGACGTGATTTCGAGCAGGTGATGTATATTTAACACACAATGAGTAGGGCTGCGATGTGTGGGAGGTTGGAATGGACATGATTCCAAACCACCCGCCCAAAGTAATAGGAGTTGAACGTGATTTCGAGCAGCTGATGTATATTTAACGCACAATGAGTCGGGCTGCGATGTGTGGGAGGATGGAAAGGACTTGATTCCAAGCCACCCGCCCAAAGTAACTATTGATTATTAGTGCCGTCGGAATGGACGTGATTTCGAGCAGCTGATGTATATTTAACCCACAATGAGTAGGGCTGCGATGTGTGGGAAGTTGGAAAGGACATGATTCCAAGCCACCCGCCCAACGTAACTATTGATTATTAGTGCTGTCGGAATGGACGTGATTTCGAGCAGGTGATGTATATTTAACACACAATGAGTAGGGCTGCGATGTGTGGGAGGTTGGAATGGACGTGGTTCCAAACCACCCGCCCAAAGTAACAGGAGTTGGTAACAGATTTTGTTTAACATGTTAATTTTGAAGCAGTTATAAGTTCAAGGTAGTGAGTATATATTTTTATACTGTAAAGCGTGTCACAAGTATCAATATTATTGAAGTGATTATTGAAATCTTGACACAGACAACAAAGAGGTTCATGCATTTGAAAATTCGACCTACATGTAATTAAATAAAGCGGTTGGAAACACCGAGCGGGGCCTAAAAGGGACATTAAGCATCACCTCGCCAAGCAGAAATGGACTGCTTATCATCCCTCTTAATAGTTTTACCATGAATAAAACGCCAAGCATCTCCCCACGGCGCTGTAGTGAAGGCAGATGTAAAAGTTTTAACCGGAAGCTGTTAAAGTTTTAAGTTGTTTTTGTTATATTTATTTCATTTTATGTGCTTGATGCAATAGAGCTGACCAACAGAGTAGCCGTGTTTTTTTACACGCGTATACGTTTACGTTAGCGCGTAAAAAAAACGCTTATCCTCGCTTAGATAATGCTTAAGAGACCCATCTAGTGGCAGTGGTTAAATAACTAGCAACAGAACAGGGTGTACCTAAAATCGGAGACACAAACCTCTGGTGGCCATACTGTATCACATATAGCTAGCTGAATCAGTTGCGAAGAATTGTGGACACGCACCATTTTAAGAGGTGATACACAGAATTAGTGTAGAGGTGAAACATAGACACATATTTCAGTTGAATCTTAAGTTTAATGCGTATTGAAATTTAGTAGTACTAATTTTATACGCAGCAATTTCAGAGCTGTATGTAAAGTTTGACGCTAAGCAGTCTATATAAAGTTTAAGCGTAAACGTATATAGATGTAAATAAACACATCTAGTATCAGAATTAATCAGAACCTACCTAGCAAATGTTTTTCAGCTAATTTTATTTGTCAGTTTCCTGTCAACACTATCGATTAATATACTGTGGGGAACAAATTGTTGGTGTGTAATTTTCAAAAAACTTTGTTTTCTTTGTTATTATTGTTATGAATTCCTAACTAATTTTTGCGCAAACTTTCAATGTTGACGGTCTGAAAAGAGCGGCGCTCTTTTATGTATTTAACATAGCACTGAAAAATCTTATTCACTCTCTTTTATATTAAAAAAATTTCGAGCCTCTGTCTCTGTTTTTTTGTTTTGTTTCACCATTGTTTCTTCATTCCCAGAAAGCATCCACACCAGGCCCAACCGCCTTACCTAAGCAGGTCGCGCCGGTCTTCTACAATATATGTAAATACACATGTATATATGTACATACCTGACGATATACATATATATGTGTGTGTATGTATGTTTGGATGGATATATGCAGCAACACATTCTTTGCGTCCGTTCCAACGCCGCTAAGCAGTGCAATAACCCGTAAAATGAGACCAAAGCACAAGCACGACACTGAAATAAGAAACTTTTATACAAAAATAATATGGATGCGAACAAAAATGCCACCAAACAATTGTACGAATAGTAGACACCGTTAAAAGAAAGCAAAGCAAATCAACACAAAAGCAAAATTTGTTTTATCTCTAAGCAAAAATTGGTATACAACAAGTGTACGCTTACCTACCTACATATGGCGTCGGTCGGTATAGTCGTATATTCACATTGCTTTATAAACAACCAAGAATGGATCAACAAAAATTTGAGCAATACATATGTGCATATTTATTGCTTTTATTAGTTCTCTCAGAATTGAATTTACTGACCCCTGCATAAGATTTTATTCTAATTCCATCTGTTGATGTTGTAGCGATAAAGACACTCCCCGAAGGTTTTGTTGGGATCACGTTACGTTCCGGCAGCAAGCAGCATAAAGGTACTAGCCCGGCCATCTCGGGAACGATTCAATATGATCACATTGAATCTTCTAGACCGTCAATTAAATTATTATTTTTTTATTTTCGATAAAGCGCGGTGTTCAGATTATAAGAAAAAAACCAACAAAAAATTGGGCAATCTTTCATTTGCGTGAAATAGTAGTGGCCAAGAATGTTTGACATTTCCCTTAACTCTCTGTTCTCTATGAAGAGGGGTCACTTCCCTGCAAAACACAAAAATCAGACTTAGCAATGCATCAGAAAATTCCACATATGGGCGTTCCCATTGTTACGGTTGCAAAACTTGCGCATAAATTTTATAATTTTAAAGAAAAAAGCGCAAAAAATAACGCAAGAAGTAACAAATATTGTAATGAATATTACAAATAACAAGTAAAGGTACTCAGCGTGACCTTCAATTGCACATTTAATTTCAGATAAATTACTTTTCTACATAACACGTCGCACCGCCCGTTTAAAAAAAAAAATGTCTCCCCATTTCCCCTTACAATAAAACTTGATAAGTGAAATATCATTGATTCAAAACTATTTTTTGCTAAGTTATAGCTTATTATTCTAGTCTACGACCATTTTAAACTTATTTTATATCTAAGTTGCCGTGGTCTTTAACCGATCCCGTCCATTTTTACTATAAATAATTTCTACTATAGGGAAAATTCGTGTACCCAATTTTATTACGATCCGTAAATTTTTCTTCGAGTTATGGCTCCCGAAACAGAAAATTGCCTAGTGTTAAAAGGGGCAGTACCACTCCCATTTTTTTTAATTTCAGGTATTTCCTATTGTTATAAATCCACTTGGAAAAAAAAATACCATTGATATAAATCTCTTTTTTGCAAAGATATAGCTTATTTTATTCGTCCACGACCCTTACAAATTCTTTATATAAAAGTGGGCGTGGTCCTTAACCGATTTCGTTAATTTTTCTTCAAAGCATTCCTTATAGTAAAGGCAACGTCTCTGCCGAATTTTGTTACGATAGGTTTAACGATGTATATTGGAACGATTTTCCGTCATGCCTTGTCAAATTTGGTTTTGAGACGAACCGGTTTCGGCATTGTGCTATCATCAGTGTCGATTTTCGTTCTGATATGTTGTTGTCGTTTGTCCTGTACTTATAGTTCGTAGGTACATGACCAGGTATTGTCAAAATTGATGTTTGTGTATATTTAGTTTTGTGTATGTGTTGTGTGTTCATTCAGAACCGAGGGTGGTTTACTAATCGATTTATGTGGCTAACTGGGGTAGGTAAAAATCCGTAATTTTGGTCGTTTGATCTTCTTTGTGGGTTTGTTGTTTTGGTGTGTTAATTGTTTTGTGTTTATTTGCTGTTGTGTGTTTGTCTGTTGTACCTGTGTGATTACTTTGTTTCTTGTAAACAAGTTTTAAAGGCTCGAATATTGTGTCAGAAATTGTGTTTATCTGTTCGTTTATTATTCTACCGTCGAATGTTTTCTGTTTGTAGATTTCCATGTTTTCGAGTACGTTGAGACGTCAACCTTTTGCTTATATGTGAAGAACCCTAACTGTTTTATTGATGTTTGCTGGGGAACATTCATTCTCGACCATTTGATTCGCGAAGTTAGACTCGGGTATAATGTTTGGATTCCGTATTTTTTTGTTGTAATCTCAAATATGTTCTCTGAACTTCGTTCTTATTTGTCGTCCTGTTTCTCCATTTGTCCGTCTGAGCTTATCTACTAGTGCTTTTTTATATCCGTTGTTTGCAGCGATATTATATATGACCTCAAGTTCTCTCTTATATGCCTCTTGTGTAAGAGGTGTTCTTTCAAGTCTATGTACCAAGTGCCTTAATGCTGCATTTTTATGCTGTTGGGGTGATTTGAGGTATTATGTATTATTGTGTCGGTGGCCGTTGGCTTTCTATAAATGTCATAGTTAAATCTTTTGCCTTCTTAGAAAGCCAACGCCTCATACTTCTCATAAATATTTTTGTAATTTCTATGTGAGACATTTTTCGCTGATTTTTGTCCATTTATATAAAGGAAGTGCTTAAAATTTTTTTATTTTATTTTTATTTTTCGATTTAGCTTAAATAAATTTTGTAATCCAACTCATTAAGGTTTTTTTTTAAATTAGATGAATATAAGAAAGTAACTTTTAAAATTTGCATTTCGCTTTTTTATATACCATTCTTGAATTTTTTGGATCATGAGTAAACAGTTAAAGGGGCTAAAAGCGTTTTAAATATAGGCCAAGGAAGGTAAAGTAGAAAAAATTAAATAAGGGATACACAAAAGGGCGATCCAGTGAATGAGGCAAATGGACATACCATGCACACATATTTACAACCACCCTTACACATCATGGGAACGCAAATTGCGCTTCCTCAAAAATGTACTACATGAGAACGCGTACAATAAAAAATCTTTTTTAACCGACTACCAGTCAGATAAACATGAGGATTTAGAAAACCAAAAATAAAGCTTTAGGTATCTATCATACCGTTTAACCAAACATATTTACTATTTGTAACTGGCTACCCAACCCAGCATGTGTTATACATTGCACATGCTTATTTACATACATATATAGATAACTTGAGCGAAACCTCTTGCACAACGACTAACTATAAGATTCACATAACTACATATCCACATATTTGGTACGGTTGCGCTATTCAACTCAGACGTGCGATTACAAAAATAAAGGAACAAAAGTTGCAAATTCACCTTCAACAACAGCAACAACTATTAACCACCATTAAACAAAACCTTCTATACAACAGATCTCTTGATCCATACATATTTACAAGCGTACATGTTCATTATAAACATACTCATAGCTAGTAATTTTATTATGAGGAAGTCGAACAACAACAACAACACTAATGATGACAACTCTCTCAAGGATATTACACCCAAATCCCTATAAAAAAGTTCCCTACGTTCAAAGGCAAAATTATCTTTTTACTCTTTTTTTTTACATCATTTCTAGAAGACTCCAATTGAATGAAATTCACTTGTAGTGATAATAAAATGTCTAAAGAATTGAAAGTATCCCAGCGAAGCCCGTATTGCAAATACGTTATGCAATGTCCCCAATGCTCAGAATCCCACGGAATTTTGAGGTGTTCCTTATAGACAAAACTATTTGGGAAACACGGAATCCACAAACTGAACGTGATTCAGAGGTATGGTACACGGATGGATCAAAATTTGATGACGAAAAAACGGGATACCATTGTTTTAATATGTTTGCGGTGGAGAATTTCTACGAAGAGGCAGGCTTATCCTCGAGGAGGAAGAGGGCGACTGCCACTCCGCTGGAAGGACCAGGTGGAGAACGATTTTAATTCCCATGGTGTGACCAATTGGCGCCAGTTTTCAGAGCGAAGAAGCGACTGGCGCGCCTTGTTGGACGGCTATAAGCGTTTTAATCGTTAGGCACCAATTAAGGAAGTATCCTTAATACGTCAGACATCCAGGCAGCCTTACGTGCCTTGCAGTTTTACACAATAACTTCTCAGCTAGTGGAATGCGTCTTTGCGTGTTCTCTAATCAGAAACATTTTCCTTATTGTTCAGTATATGAACTCTCAAACTTTTACGCATTTCGATGTTGTGATGGCTTAGCCAAACTCCATAGCTCCCGACTATGTAAATAAAGAGTAAGAGAGCCCTTCCACAGTACCGTACAGCATTAAGAATTGTCTAGCGCTTGGAAGCAGTGTTCGACTCAACAGACCTGGAGAGAGAAAGCATGGCTAAGGCGGTAGAAGTATGTTGGAGGCAGCTCTAAGAGTTTTACTGCGAGAAACCTTCGCTACAGCAACCAGTATGGGGAGGAAGAAGCTTCGGACGGCAAAAGAAAACAAACATATGTAACTATCAAAATGGCACTACAATCGATCCTTTTGTGCGACTTCTGATGTTTCCAAGGAGAAACGACCAACTCATCCTGTACTTTGTCCACATTATGATCTGTTTGGGTCAATTACAGTTTCACCTGGACTTTAGGCGCTTCAACTAAGAGAATTAAAATTTGCGTTAAGGAGCCAAAGCAACAGGTAAAAGAGCTCCACTTTACCTGTAGTTTATACTGCACGGAAAATCCTGGACTTAGATAAATTAACTCAATTTGTAAATAAAAACAACATTAGCTTTATACACGTAGACATAAAAATATTAACTTAAAAGTATTTTTCCTAAAATATCATCTTAGTTTTACATGTACTAGCATAGCAGCTACAAATGTAGACTTTCGGCAGCCTACGTAAGTTTTATATCCTCGTTACTTACCTACTCAATTGGCGGTAAACAGATTAAAAGGTTTTGGTCGTCCAAGAAGGAGCGCTAGTCACTCCTTGGTTGGGTTAACTGGTGCCAATTAGTCAGACCAAGTTAAATTAAATCGTTTTCCACTTGGTCCGTCCAATGGAGAGGGGGCCGACCTCTTCATCTGCTTCCATAGGAGGGTTCCGATAAAAATACTTTCTTAGCGGAGCATCATCTATCTTCGCATAACATGGCGTAGCCAGCGTAACCGCTTTGTTTTAATTCGCTTGACTATGTTGTTGTCTGGGCAAAGCTCGTACTGCTCATCATTTAATTCGGTACTTGAAACACTCCCAAGACTCATAGTCCATGCTTCTGCACCATACAGCAGGACGGCTACGATAAATTACTTGTAGAGCATTGGTTTCGTACGCCGAGAGAAGACTTTAGTAATCAGTTGCCTACCTTGTCCAAAGTAGCATTTATTGGTAAGAGTGATTTTTCGCTGAATTTCATAGGTGATGTTGTTTGTGTTAATGCTGGTTCCCAAACAAACAAAGTTTTTTACTATTTCGTATTTAGGCTTCCAACTGTGGCGTGGTTGTCAAGGCACAAATGTGTTGACTTTTTGCTCGATGACAGCAGTTACTTCGTTTTGTCCTCATTCACCATCAAACGCATTTTCTTTTACCAGTTTAGAGTAACATACCTTAGGGCACGGGTGTTCACACCGATGATATCAATGCCATCCGCGTACGCCAGTAAGTGCACGCTTTCATAGAATATTGTTCCAGAGCATCAAATTAAAGAAATCACACGATAGGGTGTTCCCCTAACTGAAATCTCGTTTAGCTTAGCCTCGGAGAGGTCCTTCCCGATTCTGACAGAGCTGATGGTATTGCTCAACGTCATTTCGCTCAGTCGTATAAGTTTTACGGGAAACCAAGTTCAAATATAGAGGCAGATGGTGATGTGTGTCAATTCTATTTCGATTGAGCCAAGATTTGTGCAAAGTGAAGATCTGGTCGATGGTAGATTTATTGCATTTGCAATCCATCAGCGCCGGTTACATGAAGGTTCAATTGGAGTAGGCATGCAGAGCTTTGTACTAAAATAACCCACCTTTTACTCAGATAATCCCTTATTATGCGTGAGGCCGACTATCTTTTTAGGCGGTGAGTTCATCATGACATATATAAGACCTCGATCTGGCATAACTGAACAATATCCTATCCCATGATTTAATCACATGGTTCAACTATATGGTTGGCTCCATCTGTACAAAAACAAAATATGTATGTTAGTTCAGTTTGTCAAAATCTGCGTGTTGGTGTTATTCGAATGGAATGGAATGAAAACATAAAACATAGTTTTTGTATGTAGTAAGAAAATGTTGCCAATGTGCTGGTTTCATTTTGAGTTTGCCATCTTTTGGCAATCCCATCGACCATGCAATGACAAAAATAATATCAGCTGATGAGATGTGCCAACCATATAATTAAGCCATGATTCCATCACAAGAGGTTTGCTCGGCTGACAAATTTTTTGACAATTGCAGCCATTTTGCCCCCAAATCGAGTTGACATCCGTTAACTGTGTTGTTTCTTTGCGATTTTTCGAAAAATATTAGTAGTAGAAATAGGAAGCAATTAGTTTACAAATACCCGATAAGTACTAAGCTGCATAATTCCTTTGAAAAAATTTTTTTTTATTTTATGATGAATTTATTAACCATTTTATGAATAGTGAGGACACCAAGAAATCGTGCACTTTCGTCAACCTAGGAATATACGAAAGCTAAACCAATTTAAAATTCATCGTTCAACTAGTCAAAAACTCGACTACACCCAGAAAAATAACATTGGTTAAATCTAACAATTTCCGTGGTTAATTTTACTACAATGGAAATTTTTGTTGGAAAAATGCTCAGCTAACTGCAAACGTTGGTCAAATTAACAATTTTTTTTCGATTAGTGCATACTCTGTATAATTTGTTGTTGTAATTTAAACAATTTTATCTTGTTATATTAACAATTAGAAAAAGTTAAATTTTTCTTTATATTTTGTTGTTTTTTTCTTACCAATAAATATAGTAGAATTAACCAATTCAAAAATTGTTGCTTTCTTCGCTTACTATTTCGTCTGTAAAATTAACCGACGTAAATCGTATTTTTTTCTAATGTTATTTTGTTAGTGTGATTTAACTGATCTTATTTGGTTAATTTTACTATGAAATTGTTCATATCAAAAAATCGTTAAACCAACCATAAACCTTGGTTAACTATACCAGTACCAATCGGTTAAAATATTTCTTCCTGAAATTGTTGTTGAAGCCGACGCTCATTGCAATCAGTTCGTTGAAAACTTTGAGGAAGCCGGTCGTGCGTGAGTATTGTGTGCAAAATTACAAAAATGGAAAAGAATATTATAGAATATTCTGAAAAGGACGGACTAGAATCTTTATTAGAAACTTGGAAGGGCTAATTAATGGTGACTTATAACCATATCACCATAACCAGATAAAACAGCTGATCGAACCTACCTTATGGAAATCAATGTAATCGATTAATGGTGCCATACTATAACGCTAACGCCATAACCATACCATAGCCAATAGAGATATACGCCGCCGATAAAGGCCGCCACCGCCGCCGATTTTGGTCGTTTTGCGCACGTTCGGCGCGGCGGCGCGGCGTCCGGCGCGTTACTATATTTTCTACTCGCTTAAGACTGTTTAGGCCATTTATTTTTCATGTCGAAAATTGGTCGGATATGGTCCAAAGTGGTATCAACGGATGCGCATCACTGCCAGTTATAAGAAACTAATTGCGAAATTTAACTCTTTATAACTATTCAAAAGTTATTTAAAATAACAGGCGCTTTCGATGTCAGCTTAACACGGACTTTGCATCACCCAATTCAGCAAGTTATTAAAACAAAACACTAAAAGAAAAGTTATATAATAAATTTATATGCTCACTTTGCATTTTTGAAAAAATTAATAATGAACAATTAATTCAAATAAAATGACCCAAGGCCAACATGTTTTTAAATTGTCCTCTAAAATAAGCGAAATCAGTGATGCAAAATCCTTTAGTAGGTTCTAGGGGCATAAGTACTCCTTTGAAATTATTCTTACCTCATACTTAAGTTGAGGATATATGTACTTATGAGAACGGTTTGAAAAATCACTAAGTCTTGCACTCAAACATCTGTTGTTTATTTGCGAAACTATACAATAGCGTCTGAAATGTTAATTTTGATTTTCACACTTCATCCTTCAACACCCAAGTCTACCGGTTTGATATTTCCTAAAGTTGGCGGCCCTATCCAAAACTAGTCCCTTCGAGTGAATCACATTGATTATAGCCTATCAACCAAGTTTAAATATCACCTACACGTTACGGCTCCTTTTACAAATGTAAATACGTAGGCACGTATATCTACCAGGTGAGGCTTTGTCCTTCGCAAGAACACTCAAAGTGGTGAAGCAAAAGCTTTCCCAAGACAGAGGAACTAATGACCGTGTGTGATTCTACCCTAACGTAGTGGACATTCGAACTTGTCTGAAAACTGAAGCTACGCGGTCATCCATAATGAGCTCCTATATCGTAAAGCCGGAAAACAGGAGTTAACAACTTTCAACTTAAAATCCGCCGACTTTCATTCTAAATTTGATTTAACGAAGACTATTGAAATCAATGTTGTGAACACAAACGTCTGCAATCTTTGGTCTACATTTTAAAAATTTTATCCAGGTGTAAATTTTAATTATGTAGATGCGCTGAGGATTATACGATTTTCACCCATGACGCAATGACATCCACTTAGACTGCTTATGATTTCGAGGGTGGCATCCTTGGCCGAATAGTCACTCCCTAACGTTTCAAGGTGTTTCTCTTGTGTAGCTCGGCAGCATAGCGCGACAAAAGCATCCGTTGGAAAGTCTTCGGAGCTACACCTAGAGCTTCTAGGAAAGTGACATCGACGAAGGTAAGAGTTCGAAGTCGCAGACCTATAGCTTCTGTACTGGCATATGGTGTGAGGCTCAGGAGGCGTGGTAGCGACTGGTGGTAGGGATTCCTACTGTTCGCAGATCGGGAATTGTAGCTCTTAGAAACAGCTGAAAAAACTGGAGCCGCCCTGTGCCACGAGAGTCATGAGTATTAATAGACCATTAATAGCAACCCTAAGTCGCCTTTATGCGTGACCGCCAAGGAGCGACAAATGATTTAAAGAAATTGTGTTCGCGACGATTATTAGGAGTTAACCCTTGGTGAAACTACGCTTTGCACGAGATATACAAGCAAAAGTGTGACTATTTTATGTATCTCTATTTCTTTTCAGCAGACGTGGCAGTACCAATTCCAAAGACCGGGGTTAGGGTCGAAGCCTCTCTGGAGCAGGCGAACGAGGGACAATCCCTTTGCAAGGAGCTACTCCTGAAAATTTTTGAACGGTCTGCGAAATTTTGGTGCAAAAACTCCGGATCTTTCCGAAATGTCCAACACGTTGATTTCCTTAAATACATATAAACAAAACCTTTCCTAAATATTATTTTTTTAAATAGAAAAATCAAGCTTTTAAAGTAAGAATACCGGCGTACGCCGGCGCGCCGCCTACGCCGCCGCCGCCGATAAAGTGATCGGCGTAAACCTCTAATAGCCAACCAATTGGTTTTTGGTTTTTCGCCATATCCAGAACCTAAAAATATTTGATTTGGTGAATTTATTAACTGTTTGTATATTTTATTTATAGCTTTGGATACGTTTTGACTAAGAGATTTTATGTGGAATATGTTTGTAATTTTTTGCGTTTTCTTAATTTTTATGAAATTTTCACGATTTTTAGGTTAAGGCACCATTAATCGATTACATTGGAGATGGATATGGTTATGGATATTGTTACGACTATGGAGTTAGGGTTAAGTAAGTTTAATTAGCCCTTAACTCCCTCTTATGTCAAAATGCATTGAACTTATGCTCAGATATGGAGTTTTTGAAACAAATTTTGAGATAGCGTATACTTGAATAAAACTCTGACGTACGGCATCCTTCAAATAAATTCTGAAAGAATGACCAAACCAACAAAATTATATCAATTAAAAAAAAAAGAAAAGAGAAAATTAATTATTTACCCCAAAACCTGTTGGCATTTACACATTTATTATCACTACTAATATACTTATAAAAGTACTTTTCTACTAAAATTTTCGCTGAAGGGGATTGAATTATTCCCCTTTTTCCTAGCTTCGTAAAAGCAACCCATCCAGATTTTTAAACTTGGGAATGTCAAAGTTCTATCATCACTGGAGAACAAACCTGTATTAATTGAATCATGCACGCACGTGTACTTTGTGGTAAATATTACTCTGGTAGGTTGCTCAAATTAGCTCTATTAATAATGCATGTTTTGGTTTTTTATTTACAAACGAGCATACATACACATGTATGTATGTATGAATATGTGCATCTATTAAGTGGGCATCTAACTGTGTAAAACATTGGAAAGGCCAAACAATAACAGCATTACTGTGAATATGAATGTGTGCTGTGTGTGTGTGCTGCATACATAAGCATATTTTGAATTTTTATATTACACACCCCATCTTTGCGCATTTTCTTCTGTTACTTCTCAATAATGGCTTTTGAGTTGCAAAGAGGCTACAATTACAAAAGAAACTTATAAAAAGGAATACATCATTGGAAGTCGACAACGCCGGCATCAATAAACGACTGCTCGTTCCCTCTATTGTAGATATTATTTCGAAGAGAAATTACATATATGTATTGCCAATGTGCGCAGTTTTGCTCAAGTTGGCTCTCTCCTAAAACGACTTATGGGGGTAAATGTTGTCTGTGAGTCAGTAATAAACAAATAAAAACAAAAATGAATGTTAAATATGCGATTATTTATGTATATGTATGTATTTATATTTGCGCAAAACTACCTTTTGCACGATGATAACAAAATCATCTCTAGGTATTTTGACGGAATTCAATTTTAGAGTAGACGGATAAAACGTATGTCTTGCTAGAGGTCTAACATAAAATATGTATGTCCGTTTTACCACAGACAATTTTTGTTTTCTCTTTATGAGATGGACTCTTATAACATCGGAATTTCGATTACTCTTTTGCCGTTCTCATGTAGACCCATGATGCGTCAAAGAACTCTAAAATATCCTAATTACCATAAAATGTGTTTAAAGCACTCAGTGCTGATATGAAATTTTCAATTTTAATAGTGCCTTGCGGCTTGTAATTGACTGTCATACTGCCATAGAAAGATGTAAAAAGAATTGGACCTTAAATCAGAAAGAGCAATAAACGAATGCACAAACTGAAATTCCAAAGCAACGAGCGAGAATCAGAAAACATGAAGAATTTAGCGCTTTTGTTTGGATGTAGCTCAGCATGCTGGCACTGGTTGGCATTGTAAAGTGCACCGCACCAATTTGAGGCACACCATTAAACCTTACCGAGCATACAGGCGACGGCGATTACTGGAATCCGTGTGCTGTACTGTGCCTCAACTTTAGCTTGCAATATTTGAAGTATTATTATATGATACTTTTCTTAGGTATCTTTCTAAATTTTTCAAGGAGCCATTGTTAATGAATTTATTTTAGTTAATGCGATTAGAAAAATAATTCGAATAACACTGCAAAAAAACATGTTTCAACAAAGTTTATAAACAATGGGAGCAAGGGTAGAGAGTTGGAGTAGAGTTCAGACCGACTTTTTGAACTGAAATTAAAAAAAAAAAAACAAGTAAAGGTGTCTAAGTTCTGGTGTAACCGAACATTATATACTCAGCGTGAGCTTCAATTGTACATTTCATTTCAGATAAATTACTTTTCTACATAACACGTGGCACCCGCCCGTTTAAAAAAAAAAATCTCCCCATTTCCTCTTACAATAAAACTTGATAAGTGAAATATCATTGACTCAAAACTATTTTTTGCTAAGTTATAGCTTATTATTCTAGTCTACGACCCTTTTAAATTTGTTTTATATCTAAGTTGCCATGGTCTTTAACCGATTCCGTCCATTTTTACTAGAAATATTTTCTGCTATAGGGAAACATTGTGTACACCATTTCATTACGATCCGTTAATTTTTCTTCGAGTTATGGCTCCCGAAGCAGAAAATTGCCTAGTGTTAAAAGGGGCAGTGCCACGCCCATTTTTTATTAATTTCAGGTATTTCCTATTGTTATAAATCCACTTGGAAAATGAAATACCATTGATATAAAGCTCTTTTTTTGCAAAGATATAGCTTATTTTATTCGTCCACGACCCTTACAAATTCTTTATATAAAATTGGGCGTGGTCCTTAACCGATTTCGTAAATTTTTCTTCAAAGCATTCCTTATAGTAAAGGCAACGTCTCTGCCGAATTTTGTTACGATAGGTTTAACGATTTTTGGTTTATGATTAATAATATTTGTAAAATTGATTTTAACACAAGTGTGCGGTGCCACGCCCATTTTAAAAAAAATTTCAAAATTTTTATCAAGAGTCTCAATATCAGTCCACATTAGAGGTTTACGCCGAACACTTTATCGGCGGCGACGGCGTAGGCTCTATTATATACCGGCGGCGGCGGCATGGATAGCGCGCCGGCGTACGCCCGTGTTCTTACTTCAAAAAGCTTGATTTTTCTATTCAAAAAACTAATATTTAGGAAAGGTTTTGTTTGTATGTATTTAAGGAAATGAACGTTTTGCGTCCTTGCGGAGGGATTGTCCCTCGTTCATTTACTCCAGAGAGGCTTCGTACCTAACCCCGGTCTTTGAAATTGGTACTCCTGCGTCTGCTGAAAAGAAATAGAGATACATAAAATGGTCACACCTTTGTCTGTATATCTCGTGCAATGCGTAGTTTCACCTGGGGTTAACTCCTAATAATCGTCGCTGACACAATTTCTTTAAATCATTTGTGGCTCCTTGGCCACACACACAAAGGCGACTTATGGTTGATATAAATGGTCTATTAATACTCATGACTCTCGTGGCACAGGGCGCCTCTAGTTTTTTCGGCTGTTTTTAAGAGCTACAATTCCCGATGTGCAAACGTAGCAATCCTGACCACATCGACGTCACTTTCCTAGAAGCTCTGGGTGTAGCTCCGAAGACTTTCTAAAGGATATTTTTGTCGCGCTATGCTGCCGAGCTACACCAGAGTAACATCTTGAAACGTTTGGGAGCGACTATTCGGTCAAGGATGCCGCCCTCGAAATCATAAGCAGTCTAAGTGGATGTCATTGCGTAACTCATGGGTAAAAATCGTATAATCCTCGGCGCATCTACATAATTTAAATTTTACAAGGACCCTGGATAAAGTTTTTAAAATGTAGACCAAAGTTTGCAGACGTTTGTGTTCACAACATTGATTTCAATAGTCTTCGTGAAATCAAAACGATATTTTAGAATGAAAGTCGACCGATTTTAAGTTGAAAGGTGTTAACTGCTGTTTTCCGACTTTATGATATAAGAGCTCATTATGGATGACCGCGTAGCTTCAGTTTTCAGACTAGTTCGACTGTCCACTACGTTAGGGTAGTAGCACACACGGTCATTATTTCGATTGTCTTGGGAAAGCTTTTGCTTCACCACTTTGATGTTTCTTGCTAAGGACAAAGCCTCACCTGGTAAATATATGCGCCTACGTATTCACATTTGTAAAAGGAGCCGTAACGTGTAGGTGATATCTAAACTTCGTTGATAGGCTATAATCAATGTGATTCACTCCAAGGGACTAGTTTTGGATAGGGCCGCCAAATTTATGTCAAACCCCTTGGGTGTTGAAGGATGAAGTGTGAAAATTAAAATTAACAATTCAGACGCTATTGTATAGTTTCGCAAATAAACAACAGATTTTTGAATGTAAGCCCAAATGATTTTTCAAAACCTCATACGTACATATATCCTCAACTTAAGTATGAGGTAAGAATCATTTCAAAGGAGTGTTTATGCCACTAGAACCTACTAAAAGATTTTGCATCACTGATTTGGCTTATTCTTTCAGCCAATCGCAATATAAAATTTAAAAAAACAACTTGAGGACAATTTGAAAACAATTTGAAACGCCTTGTGTAATTTTATTTGAAATCATTGTTCATAATTTTTTTGGAAAAAATATGCAAAGTAAGCATATAAATTTATTATATAACTTTTCTTTTAGTGTTTTGTTTTAATAACTTGGTGAAATGGGTGATGAAAAGTCCGTATTAAGTTGACATAGAAAACGTCTGTTTTTTTTTTTAATAACTTTCGAACAGTTAGAAAGAGTTAAATTTCGCAATTAGTTTCTTATAACTGGCAGTGATGCGCATCCGTTGATACCACTTTCGACTATATCCGACCAATTTTCGACATGAATAATAAAAGGCCTAAACAGTATTTTTAAACGAGTAGAAAATATAGTAACACGCCGGACGCCGCCGCCGCCGCGCCGATATTTTTGACATTCGACGGCGCGTGCGAAAAACGACCCTAACGGTGGCGGCGGTGGGGTTTATCGGCGGCGTATATCTCTAGTCCACATGTCAAATTTCAATATTCTTATTATTAACTAAATTATCAGGTTTTTTGTGTTTACAAAAATTTTATTAACTAAATTATCAGATTTTTTTGTGTTTTCAAAAATTTTATATATATAAAAAATGTGCGTGGTTATCATCTGATTTCGCTCATTTTCAATACCAATCTATTCTGGGTCCAGATAAGCTCGTGTACAAATTTGGTGAAGATATCTCAATATTAACGGACGGACGGACGGACATGGCTCAATCACATTTTTTTCGACACTGATGATTTTGATATATGGAAGTCTATATCTATTCCGATTCCTTTATACCTGTACAACCAACCGTTATCCAATCAAAGTTAATATAATCTGTGTGCAAAGCACGCTGAGTATAAAAATAAATCAAGTAAAATGTCAAGATATCGATATTCACCGGCAATAACGGCAGATATTTCGTCGACCTACCTATGCGTTTGTGTGAGTAAATGGGTATCTGTGTAGGTGCGTGCAAAAATTGTACTGTCGCTACTGAAATCTGTATGTGCCATGTTCCGTAGTCGTCATTACTACATATGCATATATAAATATGTTACTATTATTTTCTTTAATCTCATTTCCTACCATTTGTTGTCATTTGTAAACATCGCAACAAAAGTGCTCTCTCTACTCAACTCCACTTCACATTCCACTCAACTACCTTATCCTCATCAACTTGTGCTTGTTTCATCTTCGTATCAAATATTTGAGTTTGAGTATTTCTCATTCACGTTTTATTTCTTGTTGAAAATCTTTGGTTGAATACGAGAATAAGGTGTATTGTTGTTTATATTGAGTTCGTCGCCATCGGCGTCGTGTACACATCGTGCTGTACTATTTACTCATGCGCTCGTATAATAGATCCCTGATGTTTTGTACCTTTTCGCGCCTTTAATACATACAAACATTCACACATGCATATATCGCTTTTCCACAATTTGTTATTGGTCTCTTTTTTTAGTGATTAGGGTGGTTTTGCAGCATTATTATTTATTATTATTTTATTCATTTCATTTCAATTGTTTCTTCGCCTATTCGTTTATCTTGTTGCTTTGTATCTGTGCAATTTCAATTTTTTATTGGGTTTAACATTTGAGCTGGTTTTTTAGCTTTGCTTATTCTTTCATTCATTAATATTTGTTTTTGTTTAACATTTTATATTTTGATAGTTCTTTTGTGTTTATTTTTAAAACCTGCTGTGAGGATTTTTGTTGAACGTTTTTGTTGTACTAGTTGTTATTGTAAATCTCATACCATCGCATTCGTATGGAAAACCAAAAAAAGTGTGGCAGTTAGATATTTATGTACGTAAGCCTATTGCCAAAGTAATAGAAGCACCTTGATTTTATTCTGGTTGTTGCTGTTCTAACTCCATAATCTATGTACTCTCTGGACATCGGTTACAATGTCCCGTTTTCGTTCTTACAGAAGTTTACCCCGGATTTAAAACTTTCCGTCTTACGAATTACTTATGTACTTGGTAAAATTTTCGGGCTTTATTCCTGTTGGCTAGAAGCTCTAGCATATCTGCCACACCTTCTTTATTCCTGTAGAGGCAAAGACTTTAATACAAAGATATTTCTTGCCCGAAGATGAGTATAAAGCCGCGGACCGTAACAAAAATCTAGTAGAGCACTTTCACCTCAAACTTTAACATAATGTAAAGGGCCCATTACTGATGCTTAGCATAGACTTGACTTGACTTGAGAACTGTCACTTACAGTTCTGTTAAATGAACATTGCATGTTACTGATTACTCAAAACTTAGCAACACTTAATTTGACTTAGAAGTCTGTTGAATTTTGATTTTTTTTTCAAGTTCTAAGTGACGTTTACATTTTGAGATGCCTTTTGTTTGTTTCCATTTCATTTTGTCATACAAATTGACGTTTATTTTTATTTTATTTATTAATTTTTACACTCACAAATTAATTGTAGTACTCAAAATTAAAAAAAAAAAAACTAACTAACTTTGTTTAAAAACCAACACTTTTGTGGGAAATATTTCACAATGAAATTACAGCAGAAAAACAGCTGATTATGATGCCAGATTGTATGCGCTAAGTGGAGCATAATCGTGGTTAAGTTGCCAAGTTTACGCCAAGCAGGCATGCTTAACGAACGAAACGATATCATTTCGTTACGATAATCAACGTTAATAAACGAAACGAAGTCATTTCGTTTCGTTTATTAACGTTAAGAACGCCAAATTAACGTTAATTTGACGATCTTAACGTTAATAAACGAAACGAAGTGACTTCGTGTCGTTTATTAACGTTGATTATCGTAACGAAATGATATCGTTTCGTTCGTTAAGCATGCCTGACGCCAAGTCAAGTAAAGTCTATACTAAGTATCAGTAATGGGCCCTTAAGCACAGAAAATACACTTATACAGTTTTGTGAAGCTTGCCTCACACTATTTTTTGTCTTATTGCGCTCGCTTTTAATGTAGCTTTGTAGGCGGCGCCTTTTCTTTCGGTTGCAACGCGGCATTCTTCACCGTACCAGTTTTTTTTCGTGTACTCAATTTTTTCCTCGGCGGCGGTACGAAGTGTTTTAGACATATGCTCCCACTGTTCCTGCATTCCGTCGGTTTAACTTGTCTCTCGCGGCGGGGGCAGCGCTTGTATGTGCGCTCTAAGCCTCCATCGTCCACAGGCGTCAACTTCAGTGCTTGACGACAAAGCCTCATATAAATTAATCCTCACTTCGCCACTGAATAAATTATTTCGCCATTTTTTTTTCTTCACCTGGCCCACATATGTAAATGCTGATATACAGGGGCAGAAGCTCGTCTCTTTTGTATGTGGGCCGTGTGGAGTACAGGGATATGTTGTGAAATGTTAAACTGCCAGATGCGGGCAAACATCCTAGTTGAGTTATCACCCAGATACCCAACAAACATTTAGGTTAGGAAACGATTAGAAGACGAATCAAATTCTAATGTATTTCTATAAGGTAGAAGGTTAGAGAACGATTTGCGAAACTGTCGCGAATTATAACATTCTCGACAAAAAGGGGACTTCGTTCCCGATATCGAGAAAAGGGTTAGAATTCTAATAGAATTCTAACGTCAATTGCTAATGGGTTTCTAATGAGAATTTTGAAGTGATGCGCAATTAAGTTCAGTTATTTAAAATCAGCGAAATTTCCATTGTTTCATTATATCAAATACTTTTATTTGGTTATAAGCTTATAAATTATAATAAAATTAAAATAATTCAAAATCCTATCGTATGTTTCACACTTTTCAGTACTAGTTATTGTGTTAAAATTTTCGCATTTCTTTTAGGTTAGGCATTGGTTTTAGGTACGGATGACGAAGCGTTTTCTTCATGCCATTCAAATAGCACTTCAATAATCTGATCGATTTCCCTTTTTAACTTTTTTTGATTCATTTTCACTTACTAGTTTTTATTATTATAAATAAAATAAACTTATTTCGCTGCTTATAATATATACACACAACTTTTCACTATTTTTATTTTGTTTGTATAACACTAAGGATGACCGATCATGTCGTGGAAATAATCGATAACTGTGACAATAATCATAACATCTCATTTCTGGTGTTATTCGAATCGTTTCACAGTTGAATTCTAACCTAATTCTCTAACCTAGTTTTCGATTCGAAATGCATTAGAGAACTACATTAGAATTCTAATGTGAAACTGCAATATTTCTCTAACGTTAGAAACTGTGTTTGCTGGGTAATGATAAAAAACATTCTTTGATTTCTAAGAAAAGTTTCGTATACCTATTATTTTGACCAACGAAATTTTTTCTATTTTGATACAGTTTTCTTTCAAACTAATGAATTATAATTACTTCTACATATTTAGTAAAAGTTAGTGAAATTATTAATATTACACACAAAATTTGTTTAATATTGTAATAATAGAGAACCAAAGCTGTGTACACTTATTATTTTGTCCATGATTGTATGGGAAAGTTTTTTTTTATCATTTAACACGAACGATCAAATAATCACGACGACAAAGCGCTTACTTTTTTGCCACCAGTGTACGTTACATTCTACATATATAGTGTTTGTTTTTTTCATATATTCATAACAAGGTTATTCTGCCAGCATTTAATAGCAAGGTAAATTAAATTATTTTTTTTGTCTCAACTTTAATTCATTTTATTATTTCGCTTATCTGAAAGGTAGTGTTGGGCTCGTTTAATATATTCCATATCGATGAGGTTTATTGTAATCTAAGTTAAAAGTAATATCAGCTCTCCGATTTTTTGAGCATGCTCTAAGAGAGATATTAAGAGCTAATGTATAGAGATTATACATATTATATTATTATGTAGGTATGTGGTATGCAGGGTTGCCACACCATTTTTTCATTTGGGACCAAAATTCATCAAAAAAAAAGACCAAATCTCAGAAAAAAGGACCAAATTTTTGTTCTATTTGATTGTGATACAAGCAATTCACAATTGTGTCGTAGTCGTTGTTAAATATAAAATTTCAGGATGTTTCCATGGTTACCTATACAAAATTATAATAAATTTAGCGACTTAATTCAAACTGCACAAACAAAAACACTACTTTTAGGTATTATATTTTCAAATTTCTAGATAAGTCTATACCTTCACTAACTACGTTGTGAACGTAGTTTTGCTGACAAAGATCTCAGTTCCAGCATTATGTTGTTAATTGGAAAGCAATAAAATGTATAGCGCAGTTAGGTTTTAGTAAGGTTTTGGTGTAGCCGAACTATGAGCAAACTCAGTAAATCATAAATGATGATTACTTTATCCCCTGAACGTTGAAATCAAACGTCTTAAAAGTTTCAACTGTACAATAACGGAACCTCATTACATTTAAGTATGTACTGAAAATTAGTTAACAACGTTGTTATTGAAGTTTATGGGGTTCTGTACCTACGAGAATAAACACAAAACACTTCTTTCGAAATCAAATATTTTTTACATTTGCTTCATAATCTGAATATAAAAGTAAATTTGTTCAATCGCGATTCGTTATTCATTTATAAAGTTACCGCTTTCAAGAAGTGTTCCTGCCTTACTTACAGTTCAAATATTTCTTATGCCAAGCTACTTAGTTTTCAAGTATTCGGCGTGCCTTAACACCTCAATACTCCTGGAACACCACAATACTCCTGCGAATTTTACATAGGATTTTTTTGTAAAAAATGTTGAAAGTGTACCAAAAATAAAGCCAATTAGTTTCATTATTATACTTAGTTTTCAATTCAAATTCATCCATTAGTGGAAAGCCCTGTCAAACCTCTTAGAGGCACACGTGCATTTGAGAAAAATTTTCTTACCTCAACTAGTGAAAAAAATCTATCACGAAAAGTGTTTGATAACCGATCGAAATACCTGGATACTAAAACAAGAATTTTTCTGATAAGTCCGTGTAGATAATGTGTTTGCCCTTAGATCCATGACTTTTCTTATTAATGCCTCGCCTAAAATATCTCCTATGAAATGTCATTGGTCTGTTACATTTTATTGACTGAGCAATTTTTGTGGTAAGATTTCCATACACATACGAAAATTGAAAATTATATGTGGGTTAATGAAAGTGTGCCAAATGTTGTGGGCAGAGTTGTGAATTTTAACCTCAGTGAAAAAGGAAGAAAAGTACCAAAATCGTGGCTACTGCCTAAAAAGGGCCAAAATTGAAAAAAAGGGACCAGCGGACCAAATGGGGTTGGAAGGGACCATTTTTGGTCCAAATGGGCTAAAAGTGGCAACCGTGGTAGTATGTACTCCTATTCCTTGTGCACTGTTTCGTATATTGTTTTGTTTTTTGCATATCTATTTTGTGTTTGAGAATTGCTTATTGCCAATGCTTACAAAATATTAAAATACATTTATATGTATGTAACTACTATATTTAAAAAAAAAAATTACTTATTTTGTTGTTGCTAACGTTCTTATTTCTAGTAAATTGTGGTTGGTTTTATAACCAACCCTTTAAAGACATAAAGGCAAAATTTTTATTTCCTTTTTGTTTTGAAAATGCTGTCTCGGTGCCTTTACAAATTCAAAGGGCCTATCATATGTATGTAATACACTGTGCTCTAAAGGTTTAAATGCTGTCTTAGCGCAAGGATCATGAACGTAGAAAAACTTGTATCGAGCATACCTGGTTTTTTTTAAGAAAATTGCTAATTTACGAGTCAATCGTCTTATTAGGTACATATTGGTCATTTCAAAGATCGGTTCTCCGTGCTGTACGCTGTTCCAATCTCAATCAGTGGAGAATCGTTGAGTGCGTAGTTATCTAGTTTTTAAGTAAAAATGGTTTATATTGAGTATGTGCGATATTCAACTGCTAATATTGATAGAACTATCAGTATACAAAACGAATGTATTCCCTAACGTGTTCCCTTAATGTATTCATAAATCGATGTGCCATACGAAAACTAACACTTTCAGCCTATGTCTGACGTAAAGTAGCAATTTATTTTATTTCCTGCTTACTTTTATATGGTCCAGAGTTGTAAAGGAACTTTGAATAATGAAAATATATTGCAACAGCTGTATCTGGCGATGCTAATAACATTGTTTTATTGTTATTTAAGGCCTCATCATTTATCATAATAATTTAGCGCTTAACCCTCCAGGCGATTTTGGCCTTACGTCGCCTGTTTCGCGATAACTGACGGCAACTGGGAAAATTCAAGGGAGATAAGGTCTTACATTACCTTTCCCAGCCATCTCAATGCTGTAAAATACGCACATAAGCAATATTTCTTTCTGGCCCCGATCGTCTTTATCCATTCACAAACCATCGTGTAGTCAAAGAAGCTTTGGGGCTGGCGTGATGTGGTGATACCATGCTCGCCTTACACATCCGTAAACTATATATATCGTCGGTCCCATGGGAGACTTAACACTTTTCTGTTCTTCACGTGAAAAACTAGTATAGTTCGTTATATGCGTGGAAGACTAGCACAGTTCATTATTCACGTGGAAGACCTGCACAGTTCGTTGTGCGCGTGGAACGAACAAATCAAACGTGCTAGTTTTCCATGCGAGCAACGAACTGTACTAGTCTTCACGCAAATAACGAACTCTGCTAGTTTTTCACTCACGCATGAACCGTGTTAGTCTTCTAAAGGAATTTGAAAAGTGTTAGTGTTTCATGGGACCGACGATATTACTATACAAAACCTATATTATTACCGAACACCCTGTGAAAAAAAGAAACACTGTTTAAATGTTAGTTTTCGTCAGTAACAAAGTGAAATTGCTGTTGTTGAATCCGAGGAAACTTGCAGTTTCAACAGGGTTGGATAGTGATAAAAGTGTTCTTGTTGCTGTTGTTGTTGTAGCGATAAGGACACTCCCCGAAGGCCTTGGGGAGTGTTATCGAGTTGATGGTCCTTTGCCGGATGCAGATCCGGTACGTTCCGGTACCAAGCCCGACCATCTCGGGAACGATTTGTTATGACTACATGCGACCTTCTACGCCATCCCGCGCTCCCACCTCTAGATCCCAGAGGACTTCGCGGTCGCCAGAGCCTCGGCTGTTAGAGGCGCTGGTTCCACATTGCAATTGTCATGTGAAGGCACATTACAAGCGGTACATACATACGTTGGTACGTCGGGGTTGATTCTGATTAAGTAAGGTTTAACCTATTACAGTATCCAGTTCGAAGTTGAGCTAAAGTTATGCGCGCCTCCCTGGGGAAGTTGCCTTCCTCAACTGCGTGTTTAGGGTATTTGTCATTGATTACGGGGCTCATCGGGCAATTGTTGGCATAATAGTTTGATGATTTTTGTGGATGTCTCTAAGGGGCTTTTTGTGTTCTTTTTCTTCATACGACTTACTTCTTGAGTGAGACATACAATTTGAATAGCTAGTTTTCGTCAGACACATAAATTCCAGTGCTAGTTTCCGTATGGAACGCTGATACATATGTATATATGTATGTTCTTACGTATTTAGTATAAACTAATAGCAAATACATATGTAATAATAAATGTTCGTACATAATTTATATCTTTACAGCAAATCAAATGCTATGGAACGGAACTTGGGAGCGAGGTTTAACTTACGAGTGCCGCTCACTTCTCTTCAAAGCTTTGCACAATTTAATGGAAAGGTAATTTATATAAATTACTAGCAGAACCGGCAGACGTTGTTCTGCCCTAAATTTGGTCTATCTGCATACATTTTAAGAAGCTTTTTCCGTCTAACTCTGCCCTCCCCCCTCTACACTTTTTCCTAATCCTTTTATTTACTCCTCCCTCCGTCTTTTTCGCTTCATCTATCTCCATTTTCGTCTCATTCTATCTCTTTCTCAGTCTCCTTCTCTTCTTTCGCTTCTCTCTTCTTTCAAGTTCTTATTCTTCTTCATCCCTTATTTCCAGTCCCAGAGGGTGGTATGTATTTTGTTCCAATCCCACTCCGAGTCTCAGTCCCAGTCCTAGTCCTAATCCCAGTCACAGTCCGTCTCTGGTCTACTTCCCGAAAAAAACGATCGTAAATACTAATATAGGCAAATTTATATACCAAACTAAAAATTTCATGGCAATTTTTCTATCCGTTCTCGAGTTATGGAGTGACAATCGAAATGTACACTTCTTTTTATTTTTTTTTTTCAAATTTTGAATTTTTTCTAAAAAAAAATTATAACTCAAGAATGGCTAAATCGATTTGGGATTTCAAAATCAACTAACCATCATCTCTCCTTCCTATATCTTTCCTAAAAATTGCATGGCAATCTTTCTATCCGTTATCGAGTTATGGAGTGACAATCAAAATGTACACTTCTTTTTATATATGGGGTATTCCATCCCATTTCGACCAATTTTTAACCCAACCCCTTTAGAATTGGCTGAAAGGTTTTCTTCTTTTTCTAGCTTACGAAAGACGTTTTTCAGAATTTTTTCAAATTTTTTCATCCAACTCAAAAAAAGTTATGAATTAAAAAAAAACACCGTTTTTGTTTTCAAAACGCTATAACTTTTTCAAAAATTTACCGTTTGGGATCTTTTTTTTTTAAATTTGTTTTTAAATGTACTTTTCGGAAAAAATACAAAAAAATTTTTAAAGTTTTTTTTTTTTAATTTTTCAGTTTTTCGAGATTTTTCGAATTTCGCTATTTTTTTTTTTTCTCATAAAAAACTTCAATCAATTCTGTAATCATCCCCACTAATCCCGGAGTGGGCCGATTTTTTTTTATATTTTTTTTTATTTAATTGAAAAAAAAATTTTCAAAACTAAAATTTTTTTTTATCAATTTTATTTATATAACAAAAAAATGTAAGAAAATGATTTTTAAGTATTCTTTTCTTTATATATTATGGTAATCTACGATTAAAATTACTCGCTTTCGCTGTCCAGCAATTCGAAATACGAAAAATCTCAAAAAACTGAAAAATTAAAAAAAAAAAACTTTAAAAATTTTTTTGTATTTTTTCCGAAAAGTACATTTAAAAACAAATTTAAAAAAAAAGATCCCAAACGGTCAATTTTTGAAAAAGTTATAGCATTTTGAAAACAAAAACGGTGTTTTTTTAAAAATTCATAACTTTTTTTGAGTTGGATGAAAAAATTTGAAAAATTCTGAAAAACGTCTTTCGTAAGCTAGAAAAAGAAGAAAAACTTTCAGCCAATTCTAAAGGGGTCGGGTTAAAAATTGGTCGAAATGGGATGGAATACCCCATATATAGATTGCTGCCCAACTTACATATTTAACACAAAAATAATTTAACTATATTTAATAGATTCGTGTTGACCAAAGATATTGTACGTTTTGGAAAATGGTTCGTTCAGCCGTGTACCTCTAATGATCGCCTCTTTGGAAGAAGGTAAGCATTACAACACATAGATACTTATGTATCTCTTAGTGATTGGATAATTAAAAAAAAGTATCTTACTGTTTTGCAATGTTTTCAAACAGAAAGCCTATTCAGTTATCCTAAAGTAAATTTAAAAAAACAAGTTCTCTGTGATTTAGTTAGAAGACACAACTAGAATCATCGTTCAACTTGTTACAAGTTCTGAATCCATACATTTTTTTTGAATGAAATATTTTATTGAACTACCCCTCAAAATTTTTTTTAAATGTGAGTCCAAGAGGAGTGGGGAAAATAAGTTTCAAAAATTATAAAAATATACAATCTTATACTATGTTCAAATTGAGTAGTGTGCATTCATACAACTCCATTTAGCTTACACAATAGTAATTTGATAGCTGGTTGGCTCATCTCTACAGCAACAACATACCTTTGTTCAGACTGTCAAAATGTGCGTGTTGGTATTAGGCGAATGGAATGGAATGAAAACATAAAACTTTGAAATTTTTGTGTGTTGTAAGAAAATTTGTTCAATGTTTTGGTTTCATTTTGAGTTTGCCATCTTCTTTTGACAATCCTTACTCCAGTGAAATGAAAATAATCCAATCAGCTGATGAGATGAGCCTACCATATAATTGAGCCATGCGTAACTGACGTTTAAATCTACTCAATAAACACACTTTAGAAGGTTGCATTTTCAGTTTGAAAGAATTTATTACGCAATTTTTTTTAAATTGCCAATTTATTACTACAATTTATTATATGATAAATTGCGTACTAAATTGCCCAAATGGTATAAATTGCCAATTTGGTGTGTGTTTGTAAATAGTATTAAAAGATTATGAGCCGATGTAAATACTTACGAGAAAAATTTAAAACATATTTGTTCCTGTTTTGCATTATTATTGGCATTTTTTCCTGATCATTATTGCTGCCGGTCTGGAATCATCTGTAATTGCATATTTGGTTATATTCCGAACGATCAACGGCAACCGTTTTTAGATTGCTTCTTTAGCGATAAAGACGGTACCTCTTTGTTATGGTCGGTGCGCGGAGAAATATATTCTTTTAGACAATCCTCCTTATATTTTTTCTTTGGAAATGTATCCAAAATCCGCCCTAAACCGGACAAATGAGTGTCATATTAGCTTCAAACAAGAGTAGTATATGGGGTCAATGAGGCACGTAAATGACGCCAGAAAGACTCTTCATGCAGTTATATAAGAGGCAAAATATGAGCTGTTTATGGGCCTATTACACAAAAAATATGTTGGTCTCTAACGCCCCGATTCTGAGCGTTACCGGTAAATTTTTTATCGGAGTATTATTTAACCGAGAATCGTTACCGGTTCATGTAAACTGCCTGCACGATTACACTTTCAAAGAACAAAGATGCGCAATCGAGAATAAAATGAAAATGTGAACTAAATTTTGTGTTTGAAAGTATTAATATTGTCTAGAAATTCGTGTACATTAACATGGATACACTTTCTTTGTTTATTCCATTCAAACAAATATTAACCAAACACCTGCAATTTTGCGTGGTAACGTTGTTCTCACAATCAGAATACGAAAAGTAACAATTAAGTGTAACCGAACATTACATACTCAGCTGAGAGCTTTGGAGACAAAATAAAAGAATCAGCATGTTTTATCCCTTTTTTCGTATTTGGTATGTAATTATGGAATTTTTTTCATTTTTCGAAATTTTCGATATCGAAAAAGTGGGCGTGGTCATAGTCGGATTTCGCCCATTTTTAGTACCAAGATGAAGTGAGTTGAGATAAGTACGTGAACTAAGTTTAGTAAATATATATCGATTTTTGGTCAAGTTATCGTGTTAACGGCCGAGTGGAAGGACAGACAGTCGACTGTGTATAAAAACTGGGCGTGGCTTCAACCGATTTCATCCATTTTCACAGAAAACAGTTAACGTCATGGAAGCTATGCCCTTACCAAATTTTACATGGATTGGTAAATTTTTGTTCGATTTATGGCATTAAAAGTATTCTAGACAAATTAAATGAAAAAGGGCGGAGCCACGCCCATTTTGAAATTTTCTTTTATATTTGTATTTTGTTGCACCATATCATTACTGGAGTTGAATGTTGACATAATTTACTTATATGTATACTGTAAAGATAAAATTTTTTGTTAAAATTTGACTTTAAAAAAAAAATTTTTAAAGTGGGCGTGTTCGCTATCCGATTTTGCTAATTTTTATTTAGCACACATATAGTAATAATAGGAGTAACGTTCCTGCCAAATTTCATCATGATATCTTCAACGACTGCCAAATTACAGCTTGCAAAACTTTTAAATTACCTTCTTTTAAAAGTGGCCGTGTCACTCCCATTGTCCAAGATTTTACTAATTTTCTATTCTGCGTCATAAAGTCAACCCATCTACCAAGTTTCATCGCTTTATCCGTCCTTGGTAATGAATTATCGCAGTTTTTCGGTTTTTCGAAATTTTCGGTATCGAAAAAGTGAGCGTGGCACATAGGTAGATTTTAGACATTTAGGCGGCCATAATTGAATTTCTGAAAGTTGCCACAATTACAAAAAAGGCACTCCCACAGCTTAAGAATAGACAGGGAAATAATAATTCTACCCCTTCCCATCCATCACATACCTGGCGTTAGCTGTCAAGTAATCGGAATTTAGCTATTTCTGAAACGCGTGTTATAGTTTTTTTCAACCTATGTGAAATCGCATGTTTTAACGTGAATATTTTAAGTTTTAAGATAATTGAATTGAGTATTTGTGATGGGTTCTGATATTTCAGGTAAATACTAACATTATTAATGGTGTTTGTGATTTTTAAAAGTTATAAATTGATAAAGAACCTATTTTATTTAGGATGTTAAAAATAATTTTATTTTCTTTGATTTTTGGTGTTCGAAACCAGTTTTGTTATGTTTCCAAGTCCGTACAAGTGAAAATTAGTTTTGAACATGGTACTTGGCACAATTAGCTTGCCAACTGCATTAAATTTAGCTGCAGATACTTGCTAATAGGGGGTTAGATAGAGGATTTGATACACCCTTGTTGCTGTACAACAAGAAAAATTGCCTCACTGCGCAGGTATTTTTTAGTGTTACACAGTGTATGTCTATTCTAATATAACCGATTAGTTACACAAATTATTATAATTTTTCATAAAACCAATTAAAAATTTACCCTAGATAAAGACAAAACTAAGTTATTACACTTCTTGCTGTACAACAAGAAAAATAGCCTCACTGCGCAGGTATTTTTTAGTGTTACACAGTGTAATTTTTTTTTTTTTATTATAACCGATTAATTACACAAATTATTATAACAATATAAACAGTTTTAAGAAGATATAGGCAATAAAATATTTTTGGCCGCCTAAAACTTGCAAATTTACCTATGTGCGTGGGTTATAGTCCGATTTCCTTCATTTTAAATAGCAACCTGAGATGAGTGCAGAGGAACGTACATACCAAATTTCATCAAGATACCTCAAAATTTATCAAGTTATCGTGTTTACGGACGGACGGACGGACATGGCTAAATTAATTTCTTTTTTCGCCCAGATCATTTTGATATTTAGAAGTCTATATCTATCGGGATTAGTTTATGCCGTTACACGGTACCATTATGCGAACAAAATTAATATACTCTATGAGCTCTGCTCAGCTGAGTATAAAAATAATGGTGTTAAGGGTGTAAATCACACTTTGTGGTGTTATTCTATATTAAAACCAAAGTAATACGATTTTCATCTACTATCACGCTACCACCGCACCACAGCGGCTTGTTGTTAACATCTGCCCTTACGCAATTCAACGGGCAACAACGTTGACTCTAAAATTAGTTTTGATATCACTCCGGGTTAGGGGGCTTAAAATATACCCGCGGCAGGTATGCTTGTCGTCGTAAGAGGCGACTAAAATACCAAATTATTTCATATATAGCTTCTACAACCCAAATGTCCACCTTACCTACCCGTGGCGAATCCTGTTTCTTTAGCAGCCGAGGCAACCCCAAGTTCCTCATGGATCTAGGAGGTTGGAGGGTCATACCAAATCGTTCCCGAGATGGTCGGGCTTATACCTTAATGGTGCTTGCTGCCGGAACGTGCCGGATCTGCATCCAAATTTATGAAATTGAACCCATATCGGTCGACCATCGCAAGTAGGGAAATGCATTATTTTCAGACCACTAAATGAACTCATAATGAGCGTTAGTGCTCCGACTTAGAACACCTTTCTGAACCTTTTATGAGTCGAATGCTTGGTGGGTATGGGAACTAAAATTCGAGAAATAAATGAAAATTCAATTTTTATTTTGGGGTTTTAGGAAACTAAAAATAAATAAATGTAAGGCGCGATAACCTCCGAAGAGATTTTAGGCCGAGCTTCTCTTCCAATTTGCGTCGTGCTCCTTTTTAAGTTTTCCTACAAATTTGCGTGACGGGACTTACTGGTTTTATGCCGACTCCGAACGAGGTCTGCAAGGCAGATGAGTTTCCACTGATAGCTTTTCATGACAGAAATACACTGGAGTGCTTACCAAACACTGCCGAGGGGCGACCCCGCTTAGAAAAATTTTCCTCTAATTTAAAAATCTTGTTTCTAAAATTTTGATGTTGCTTTGCCCGGGGTCCCAGGATCTTCGGTGTGGTAGGCGGAGGACGCTACCATCACACCACGGCGGCCGCGGAATGGAAATTACGATTAATTTTTATCCGGTGATGCCTAAAGCTAGCAGAGCCTCGAATACAAACGCAGAGTTTTCTTTAGGAGTATGTGTGTACAAAGAGAATGTTGTAGGTGAATGCCGAATACTTTTCTGAAGCTCTTTAAAGGCTCGTCTATATCGGTCTTAACTATTTTGAAGTTTCGAAATGGCCAAACATATTTTTTTTGAGGTGTGAATGGAGTAAAATTCAAACCACCCTTCGAAATTTTTTTTTTTTTTTAAAGGAGTTTTGAGAGACTTTGTTAGACTAAAATGGATTGGGTTACAAAACAACATAGTCGAAAGGCTTCTGAAAATTCACGTAGAATTTGGAAATTCATGAAGATACCGCATTTTTCGAAAACTTTTTTCGACATGGGCTTACATAGTTCTATTTATTAAATTAATGTGAATAAAAAAGAATTAGAAAATTAAGTAACTAATAAAATTTTCAAGTAATTTTTGCTGCTAATTTTTTACTCGCAAGTCTATGTGCATGTGTATGATTTCACATATTGTATGTATATCTAAAAAAAAAACTAATTTTAATTTACATTTTCAGTTCTCAGCATCTTTCATTCTCATTTACGTTCTTCGTGCACGGCGACACAGTATGTGCATCTATTGATTTACGAGAACACCCAGCGGTGCGTCCATTAACCAAGGAGCATTTAAAGGAAGCGGCTGCAGCTTTTGCTGCTGCCACCAACTCGCAATCTCATGAACAACATGGTAACACCACAAATTTGCCAGAAGATGTAGCAAGCTCACATAATCCAAACAATGGGGGCATACCTTCAAATTCTCCGAGTGCAACGCCATTGCCCAAGCCACGCAAAGTTATTTTGGCACCATTCGGTATGGCTGCAACACTCACTGGTAATAGCTTTAAAGCTACGGATCCAATGGCTGAAAAAATCTTGGAAGATTGGGCGTCATTCTTTCCGTTATGTAATAAGGAGAACTCCGATGTGCCACCGGTTGTTGAAGTTGTATCGGGTGAGGAAATCAATAAATGTTCATTTATAAAACTACTTACGTGTGTATGTATGCTATGTAAACTAATTTGTACGTTTCTTGTATTTTAGGCGGACATAAAATGTATCATCCCTCAATTTATGTACTAGTCACTGATTTGGATGACATGGAAGAAATGGAGGCAGCTGCATTGCAAAAAGATGCATTGGGTACAACATCGTCAGCAGAGGCTGCTGCATTGGCTGCAATTTCTTCAGCGAATTCAAATGAGCAAACTGGCGTCAGTCGAAAACTTCCAACGAATCACACAAATGTTGTGCAGCAGCAGCAGCAACACCAACAACAACAGCAACAAGTGCACGCAATAACTACTGTAAAAGCAACTGTTGCAACGTCGAGCAGTCCAGCTGGCGGCGGTGGTGGTGGTGGTAGTAACAGCAATGTTGGCTTTAACGGTAGTGGGGTAGGTAACAATAGCAGCATTGCAATGGTAGAACAACGTTTACACGAACTACAAGTAAGAACGCTACCCTACTATGATACGATGGCGAGCAGTTTTACTGGCAATACAACCAATACTCATGCCTCACTACAGGCAGCTACAGAAATGCCAGAACGCGTATGGCAAGATTGTATAACAAATACATTGCATGTGGCATATGCGGCCAGTGTTGCCACAAATTCGATAATGAGCACTGGTGTCTCAATAGGGCCAGCTACTGCTGGTAGTAACACATCTTCAACAACGATACCCACTAACACGGCTACAACCAGCACAGGAGTTTCAGGCATAACATCCGCAGCGTGTAGTGGTGGTGTCGGCGAGGATTGCCACTCCAATAGTGGTAATAATAATGGCGGCAATAGTGACAACAATAGCGGTAACGGCTGTACTGCAATGGACACGCATAATGCTAACACAAATACGACGAATGATGTCAAAGATATTAAAGACATAAATGGTATGGAGGCAAAATTGCGCATGCAGCAATTGCAATTTTGGGGATTCGTCGATCCAATGGAAAAAGCGCCTTGTACATGCACAAAGTAAGTTTTTAAATGATATGCATAAGCTACCATGTATGTTTACTTAAGATATTGAATTGTATATTGGAAAAAGTTGTGATTTAAAATAACGCAGCCTAAAAATAGAGAGAGGTTATTATGAAATAATTGCAGCGCTTAAATGAGGACAAATCTATTGCGGTTCAAATTAAAATATTGATTACATACAAATGTATATGATTTTCAAATCGAACCAAACACAAGCCTCACTGAATTCTTTTTATTTCTACTAATGTAAAGAAATGAATTGAAAAAAAAAAAAAAAACAAATCACACAATGCGTGTTCAGAACTTTATGTATTTGATGTTGGAAACGTTGCTACAGCATATATAAGCTACGGCTTTCATAAAGCATTGCACAGGATATAATTTGGTTAGCAAAATCACGATTGTAAACTTAAAACGGAAAATTATTTTTTGTAATTTTATATAGAAATATAACTACAGTAAATTCGCGTTAATTTGAACACCAACGAAATAAAAGGTAACGCATGTATACCACTAACTCAAATCCGCTGCTCGCGTGGTATTACATTTCAAAGCTTCACAACTTCAGACACATTTTCCATGTCCAAACACGGCAGCTCTGTGTTCTCTTATCGGGTAATTCTCTTTTGATGTCGCTAAAGAGCTCCTCATTCCTTCAAACACGACAACTCCTTGTTTTGTTCGTTTCGTTTCGTTCTAAAATTGCTGAACGTTATGAAATTTCAAGATTTAGTATTGAGTCTGAAGAAATATTTTTAATAAAAACAAAAATATTCAAGGTTCGAAACGAGGTCAAGGCCAGAACAATAATTTGTTGTTGTTGTTGTTGTTGTAGCAATGATTTTTTGTATTCTGGCTTTGAGCTCGTTTCGAACCTTGAAACACGTAGACAAGTTTTCTACTTACTATTCAAAAAACAAAATAAATTTTTTCAATTTAAGAAAAATTAAAAAACAATAATCATCACAAAAAATTATTGTTCTCGCCTTGAGCTCGTTTCGAACCTTGAATACTTTAACAATGGGCCGATAAAACAAAAACAATTGTTAAAAACCAAAAATAATAATTTCTTGCTCCAAATTATTGGAGACCATAAAACACGTAGAAAACTTTCCATTTTACTTTCAAAAGTTTTCTACACGGAAAAACAAAAACAAAAATGTGTGACAAATTGTCTACGGTTTCTATATATATATAGGATAGAAAATTTATACACGGGACAAGAATGTTAAAACTAAATATTTAATTATAAAAAAATCCTTCGTCTGGCAGTTTTGTAAACATTCTGAATGCATAACATACATATTAAAAAAATAAAATAAATGTAAGGCGCGATAACCTCCGAAGATATCTAAGGCCGAGCTTCTCTTCCAATTTGCGTCGTGCTCCTCTTGATTTTCACTACAAATTGGCCGGACGGGACCTATGTACATGTTTTATGCCGACCCCGAACAGCATCTGCAAGGCAGATGAGTTTTCACTGAGAGCTTTTCATGGCAGAAATACACCCGGAGCGCTTGCCAAACACTGCCGAGGGGCGACCCCGCTTAGAAAAATTTTCTTCTAATTGAAAAACCTTATTTCTAAAATTTTGATGTTGCTTTGCCCGGGTGGTGAACCCAGGGCATACGGTGTGGTAGGCGGAGCACGCTACCATCACACCACGGTGGCCGCCACCGACTATTGGCGCTCAATACAGTATCAGATCGAAAGGAATATTACTGAAATTGAAATTGGTGCGTTTTCTGAGAGTTATATATTTGGTCTGGAAAACATGGAATATTTTCGACGTTTACTACGCTTCCCCGACTGAGAGAATTTTGCCCCATTGTATTTTTTTTTTTTTAATTATTAAATTGTTAATTTATCATAAATAATCTGCATCCAATATAACCGTGTAGAGAAGAACGATATCCACGAAGCGCGTTGTCCAAGTACAGGCGACTCAACCCGACCCGTCCCCTTTCGTCGTCGCTCTCTCGCCCTCAAGCGGTCGAAAAACAACGTTTTGCCGTCAATTAGAATCCGTGATCGAATCAGTTATTATATATCTATAAATACAAGACAAACGACAACAACAGATCAGAACGAAAATCGACACTGATGATGGCACTACGCCGAAAGCGGTTTGTCTCGAAACCAAATTTGACAAGGGATGACGGAAAATCGTTCCAATATACATTATTATATATCGCTTTTAACTATATCTTGTGTACTTTAGATTTGAAATCGGGTTAGCGTGCTTAGATAATACCTGCGGCAGGTATGTCTCTCTAAAAGGAGGCTGTGTAGCCCAACCCTTTCAAGGGGATGCCGGTGCAATTTATAGCTTCTCCAACCCAATTGTCTGGCGGCCCCAAGCTCCTCATGGAACTGAAGGGTGCGAGCTGGATGGCCTAGAATGTGGAATCGTTTCCGAAATGGGCGGGCTTATACATTAATGGTGCTTGTTACTGGAACGTAGCGGATCTATATCCGTCAAAGGACCATCAACATCGATAACACTCCCCCCAAAGCCTTCTTGAAGTGTCTTTATTGCTACAACAACAACAAAAATGTTATTTAATTTTACGCTATTTCGTTTTGTAGATTCGAATCTATAGGCGGACAATATAGTTACAAAGGGTGATCACAGTTTGGTGGCTGCCCCAGCGGGTTAGGGGGTTAGAATATACGCGCTGTAGGTATGCCTGTCGTAAGAGGCGATTAAAATACCAAATAGATTCAAGGCGTTGTGTAAACAACGCTTTCAAGGTGTTGCCAGCGCAATATATAGCTTCTCCAACCCAATTGTCAACCTCACCTATCCGTGGCGAATCCTGTTTCATTAACAGCCGGGGATCTGGCGACCCCGAACTCCTCATGGATCTAGGGGGCGTGAGCGCGGAATGGCCTAGAAGGTCGCATGTGGTCATACGAAATCGTTCCCGAGATGGATGAGCATGGTAACGGTCTGCATCCGGCAAAGGACCATCAACATCGATAGCACTCCCCAGGGCCTTCGGGGAGTTTCTTTATCGCTACAATAACAACAGTTTGGTGGCAAGCTTAGCATTTGTCATCTTCCCTAGATCGATCTCTGAGCACCTTTGCATCTTAAAAAGCTGATTTGTGTATAAATTTACAAACATAAAGTGCGGACACCAGGAAAGGAAAAACTTTTAAATTGTTTGTGCCACAAAAATGTTTTGGGTTCGACAAAAAATTATTGTTTTTAATAATTTTTTATAAATATGGTAGAAGAATAAAGAAGTTTTTTTTCATTTCAAGATCTAGGACATAGATTATGATTTAAGTTTTGATGTGTTCAAATTAAGGAGACTACCGTATTTGAAGATAACATTTTGTCTTTTGATATTGTAACAGATAATGCCATCGAGAAGTTTTTTAAACACTGCGTTATCTATGTTAAGTTGTACTGATATGTTAAAACTATTATAAGATATTGGTGGAAATATTCATATTTTAGCGTAGAAAACCAAAAACATGGCTAAACAATTGCAGAACTCGAGCGCTTTCGTTTCTGCTCTTTTTATGAAAAATCTATTTTAAGTAGCAAAAAATACTGCATCTACTACTACTACTACTTTGTCAATGACATCCCTTTTATCTAGTACGGCATCGTCTTTGCGTTTATGTAGCAACAGCAACATGATGATGACATTAGGTTGTAAAATGCATACCGACACGACGGGATGCAGCAACACCAACCACCATAGCCACCACAATCAACAATTACAACAACACCATTATCAGTTTCAACAACAACAACAACATCAATACAATATAAAAATACCATTAACAATGTTGTCGCCTTCGTCGGCAGCTTTACCGTCATCATCATCATCATCGTTGGCATGCAGTATTGCAAGAGGGACTTCAACGTCTCGTACTTCAATGCATATTCCATTCCATCGGCGACAGCAATTTGACTTTTACTTTGATAGCAATAGCAATACAACTGGCGGCATACAAAATTTCACTACAAATACCAATAATAACAGCGGCGGGGGCAGTGGTGGCGTTTGCTACGGTGCCCTCATCATCGATAATGGTGGTGTAGCGGATACAGTAGACTTTCCTTCAGCTGCTGCTTCCAATAGCATCATCACCACTATGATGCATTATAAAACTTCAGGCACCATACCAAAGCAAAGGTTTGTGTTGTCACTCTCTTTCTCTTATACTATTTCCGCCTCATGCTCTTAATCGCTTTTGAAATATTCTCTTCTCAACTTAATTACATGCATACATATGTACACAACACACACTTCTGCTCTTTATCATTCTCTTATTCCATAATGCATTATTAACTCTTTCAATTGGAAAATGTAAACTCCTACACAAACATTTTGTCGGCAATATGGTAACTCATATTCATTAGAATATAACTATTTATTATTTCTAATTGCTGTTTTTATGTACGGGTCCCTTTTTCGCTCTTATTTGGAATCCAAATCCATAAATAAAGTTTTGGTTGTAAAGATGGAGATTCGGGCTATTAGCGAGCTTTGGGCAATTTTGTTCGTAGTGCTTTTGTTTAGCTATATTTTATTACAATAATTTGCTAAGAATAAGCGATTGTGAGCACACAAAGAAATCTATTTGTACTAAGGCACTTTATAACGACAGCCTAAGAGGAACTCACCACATCAACCAAACATCAGCTGATGTATGTACTAGATGACCGAACACGCTCGCACGGGCGAATGCAACCCGCCGCGTGAGTGGCTCGGCCATTATAATTTGGCAGCTGAAAAGTGAGATCGACTTACTTAAAAATACATTTTGTAAAACTTGGAAAATAAAAGATATTCAAACCAAATAAAACTATTTTAAATTAAATAATAAAACATAAAGTTTTATTTATACGTTATTAATTGTGCGCATAATTGAGCGCATCCACGCTTTATTGGAATCCATCCAAAGTTCTCTCAACGAACTCGTAAGTAGAGTTCACAACTTATTGTGAATATTTGCACTGCATTGCCGGCAGTTGCTATCATACGCTAGATGGCAGCGCAAACTGTAAGTTTTAGTTGATTTATAGAACAGCTGATTTTTGTTGATATTTGATAAGAGACTTTTATATTGGTTGCGCAAGATGCGCACGGGTCCGGCTCGTCTTGTGATATTTGTAAATAATCTTATGTTTAGCGCATAGTTGTAGGCAGGGAAAGAATCCCATGTGAGGTGAAGTCTGAGGACGTGCCGAACCTGCTACATAATCAAAACCATAATATACCGATATGGGATAGAAAGTTACTCCACATATATCAGTCGATCTTGTTGCACACAAAGCAAACGCAGTCTGTATGTCCCAAATGTTGGAGGGAGACACACAACCTACTTAGCAACGGTTTGCAGGGAGTTTTTCCCACTTATGAAGTCAGACTTTAAGAAGCACTACTCTCTTTAAAGGAGTATGAGGTTTTTGCCTTTACTTTTACAGCTCACACCTTTTAACAGCTCTATAAATATTTATCCTTTTAATATTCAGAGTTGGACAAAAATTTCCCATTAAAAATTTAAAATTTCTAAAACATCATTTCGATCGGTTTTTTCGCCTTTGCTCAACTGTAAAAGGACTTGTTTATTCGTATATAAGCAGGGGTCGGAGTATTGTCCGACCTTTGTCACATTATACGAATTTTAGTTTGCTGTGATGATGATAACTGGTTCCCCAATGCGCCTCCGTAGCAACATGTACATGTAGCCATCATGCCTATATATCTAGCAGGGAGCAATTGGCCCTGTTTTGGAAGATCATGTCAAGATTAATAACCTCGGATGTAAAAACATATGGGGCTAATTTTTTCTTGAAGAATTTCTTTTGAGATTTTTAACGGTCATAAGGATTAGTTTCAAGTCGTCTTTTCAAGCTTGCCAACGTATGATCAACATTATTTTAATGAACATCTCCTTGTTATTTTGCCTGAACACGGAAATCTCTGCACTACCCTATAATGCTCTGCGTTGGCGGTTAATTCGACTCCAGATGCCGAGGCATGTACATCCCGCAACCTCTGATTCATAAGAAAGCTGTTTATAAATACACATCTGCCGCTTATGATGACCGAAACGTCATCTGCATATGTCGTAAGTTTGACTAGCCTTCTGCCGAGCCGCCTAAGCAATTGATTGATGACCAGCGTCTACTGCATTGGTGATAATACCCCAACCTACGGTATTCCTCTGTTTACAGATTTTGTGGCCTCGCATAGACCCCATTGCGTCGTGATCATTCTGCAACTTAACAGGGAACCAATCTAATTTTTTAAGTTGACAGTTGAGAGTGTCGATCATTGCTCATTTCGAGACATACTTAAAATCTCCGGCAATGTCCAGTAAAACACCTAGGCGTATTCCTGGCAGTATCGACTGACTTGCATTTGGTGTAAACATGTTGTGGTGAATATAATAATGCTTCTTTCATATTTGATTTTATAAATACATATACTAATCTCTCTAATAGGGCTGTAGTCTTGGTGTTAAGAGCGCCAATCTCTGCGGTTGAGATTACCGAAATTCCATAATAGTTTCATATCACTTTACAAATCGACTTTCGATACTATCAAATGTACTCTAGAACAACTTAAATTTTTTCTTTCGACCAAAATAACTTTGGGTATACCACCATATTTGCCTTAAAATAATCTGTTGCAATCTGCAATAATTTCTATTTTTAGAGTGATATCCAAAAAAAATGAGAAAAATAGTATTACTTTTGAGTTAAGCGTTTTCGATTGAAAATAATAATTAAATTTGATTTTAATTATTTGGATCACAAATATTAATTCTCCTTAATCTTTAAAATTTTCATCACTTATAAAAACTAATTTTGATTTTAATTTACTCAAGAATAATTATTAGTTCTGATTTTTACTTATTTTTTAGCTATAACTATTATCTCCGATTTTTATTATTTTTATGAAGAATAATCATTACCTTATAATCATTATTTTTTAAATCAAGAATAACGATCAAAATCTGAATATTATTTTATTATTCATAATAAAACTCAAAACGTACATGACGTATTGCATCTCTTTTGGCCATTACGCATTATCTTTCCATCGTTCATGTTTGACATACCATTTGCTATTATAATCATATACCGTTTTCACACAGAAACTTAATCGAATAACAATTCTATTTAATGAAATAATTAAGTTTCCCTTTTCATACAGGGCCTTTTGCTCCATTCAGCCAAGATATGTCAGCAGCCCCAAAAAATATTTCGTTTTTACCAAAAATAGTTAAAATGTTCTTAATAATAAATACAATCAAAATAAAATGCATGTGCAACTACCCATAGATGTTGCACATAACCAAATATGTGCCTATTTTCGAAAAAGCCGTATTATCTTTTGCAGCAAATGCAGCGAAAATTAAATTTTGAATTTTTTCGTGTTTGTCATTTTTCGTAAATTATTGAAAATAATTTATTTTTGATTGTCATTTGTTACGTTGACAATAAATTTCGAAGCACCAAGCAAAACCGACTGCATTTTTCACTCGATTAGGCATTCAATAAAGCAATAATGAGATAATTAAGAATTTGTTTTTTGTATGGAAGATTGAGTTCAATTATGGCTTTAATTTAGAAAACTTGACTAATTATTTCATTAAGCCTCTGTAACTGGCAATACAACATTTTGGATGGAGTTGGTGGGGTTGTATGACTAACATTTTTAATATATGATTTGAAAATTAAAGCAAATTACATGTACATTTTCATACCTATTTTCCAGTACTAATAGTCAGGTTAGGAAAG
This sequence comes from Eurosta solidaginis, assembly GCF_040869045.1. Taxonomy (NCBI): domain Eukaryota; kingdom Metazoa; phylum Arthropoda; class Insecta; order Diptera; family Tephritidae; genus Eurosta; species Eurosta solidaginis. Next base: position 240,264,175 of record NC_090323.1, read on the forward strand.
TGACCGGTCCATGACTGAATGAGTCCGTAGACTGAATGAGTCCGTATTGTTACCAGTAGTCTGTTTAACGACCAAACTGAAAAAAAACCAGAGCCTACATATGTTTTAAAATAACTCCGTCCTCTTGGCAAATATTAGAAGCTTTATTATGCCACTTGCTGCTTCTACGTCTGGCAGCCGTCTCACTTCTAATAGCTGGAGTCTTAGCCTGGCAAGCGCAGGGGACGAGCACAAAACGTACCCGATCGTTTCCTCCTCCAACCCGCACTTCCTACACCTGCTATCACTAACAAAGCCTAATTTAAAGGCATGGTACGCCAGAAGGCAGTGACCAATCAGAATACCCGTCATGAGTTTGCAGTCCTCTCTTTCTAATGATACGAGTAACTTTGTTCGTCTAAGGTTGTATAACCTACACATGATCTTCGACAACTTGCAGCACTAATAGTAAAATTTTCAGTGACTTTTTTTGAGGAGCAGTAACTGCAGAGTCAGAGGAAAATTCGTTTAAAATTTTAAGTTGAAAGTCCTAACCGCACATGAGATATGACGTTTTGAGTTTTATTATAAATAATGAAATAAAAATCAGATTTTGAGTAAAAAATTAAAATCAAAATTAATGTTTACTAGTGAAAGCTTTAAAAATCAAGGAAAATATTTATTTCTGATCTAAATTATTAAATTCAAATTTAATTATTACTTTCAATCGAAAAAAAACTCAGTAAATAATAATTGCCTTAATCAAAATTATATAAACCGAATAATAACGATTTACTGATTTATATTTTTTAACTCATATTGAATACCGTCCCTGATAAATGCTATCCATATTGTAACGAATTTTGGGAAATTCCGCTTATTTGAAACCTTGTGCTAATAACGAATCGCTAAACTGTTGAATATATCACTCCAATATTCTGTAAAATGGTCTTTATTAGACTACTTTGGGAGTAGTACAATTATACTTCACAATTATTCTTCACTTCGCAACTGATAGCGTGTTTAAATTAAACTGTTTACTGATTGTTCATTATGCGCTGCTTTTATACTCTCCGTTGCTTCGTTCGCATATTTCTCCAAAGGTCTAGACGTTTCACCTTCTAGAACTCTTATATCTCCTGCTTGGTAATTAGTTATATGGGAACATGCATATTTGTAGTTTATAGCCATATGCGTGTATACTTCGGCTGGTGACCACATATGTGTGTGTGAGATAGCTCTTCGTCGCCTTCTACATAAGTGTAAGCTTTAATGTGTAAGAGTGGCTGCTTCATGTTTTTGTTGTTGTGTGATTATTTACTAACAGCTTAGTGATGCTAATATTCGTCACAATATTATAAATTTGGCGGCCACCGTGGTGTGGTAGGCAACATCAAAAATTAGAAATAAGGTTTTTAAATTAGAAGAAAATTTTTCTAAGCGTGGTCGCCCCTCGGCAGTGTTTGGCAAGCGCTCCGGGTGTATTTCTGCCATGAAAAGCTCTCAGTGAACACTCATCTGCTTTGCAGATGCCGTTCGGAGTCGGCATAAAACATGTAGGTCCCGTCCGGCCAATTTGTAGGGAAAATCAAGAGGAGCACGACGCAAATTGGAAGAGAAGCTCGGCCTTAGATCTCTTCGGAGGTTATCGCGCCTTACATTTATTTTTTTTTTTTATTATAAATTTGATTTTGCCGCAAGTACATTTGACACTTTCTGAAGTACATTTGATGTTTTCTAAATTACATGTAGTTTTTTCTAAACTACATTTGACTAATCTAAAGTACATTTCGCACTTTCTAAAACTGAATTGATTCTTTCTAAGGTCCATATGATATACTCTAAAATTTAACTGACGGTTTCTAAAATCGAATTTGTGCTTTCCAAAATAAAGTAATATTTTTTCAAGTAATATTGGCTTCACTTCAAACTCATACAAATTTATCGTCTCATTCTGTTTGGCGAACGAGGCGCTTAACGAATACTTGTGTTGGCGATATCATCTGGTAATGTTACTCTAAAGCTTTCGTTGCCGTTCATCATCTAGATTTACGTTATTCGTAAACTGCACGAAAGCAATTGTCAAATTTGTTTTCTTCCTTTCTTTTTGACGGTTTGTTTTCGCAGCTGTTCGTGATATAGAATTTCGAGTTAACGTTAGAGTCAACTGTTATCGTTTTGCCTATAGTATTGGTAATCGTGCTACAAATAAGATGAACGACCATAGTTTTAGACACGATAACGTCAAAGTAAATGAGGTTACTAATTCATTTTTGAAAATATCTTCTTTTACTTCTTTGCTCAAAATTCAAGCCACTGATGCTAACTGTCAGCTTGGATGAGCAGGGATGAACTCATTTTCTTTGGCAACTCGTCGTATCACTCATTTCTTCTCGTACCAAAACGAAATAAGAACTAGAGTGTTAAGTGTGTGAAAGTTAATACCATTGTTATTAGCATAGACTTAATAACATAACAAATAGACTTGATCACCTGATTTTTAAAGATACTATCGCGGTTCGATCTTGCGTCTCTTTCTATCACCCGTTGAAGATAGCCGGGATAAGCGCCGCAATATTGAACATCCTATTTGTTAGCATTGTAAAGGTCTACAAGTAGGATATGTAGCAGCACGCACATACACAGCCACGCTCACCTGATAAAATGGCTGTTCTTGTTCGTTTTTTTTTGTGGATGCTATTTGGCAGTGTTGTACTTCTTAGGTCCAAAAAAAGTGTAGTAGCTGCTAACGAAAACTGCGTCAAATTTTTATTGTTATATTACAAAGAAATATCCTTATTTACTTTCAGACGAGCACTTAAGTACATCTCTCTTTAAAATCCATATGTTTTGGACAATTTTAATTAACAAATTGTGATACTTCATTACCGGGGCCGATTGCTAAAGCACGACCAAAACCGTCGGGGGAGGTATTAATAGACGCGTTTTTGCCTCGCTTCCAATAATTCGAATACTTTTTTGCCTTTGGACTATTGATAACAGGACAAAACGCGTCTTTTCATTTCTCTTTCCACATTTTTGGACGGGTTATTGCAGTCGACCTCGGTTTCAAACTGTTTTTCCCGGAGAACTTTTGAACGGGTAGAAAAACTTAGCACCCGTGTTTGTATTCTTAATACTGGAATAACTACGCGTCCTCAGATACCCCAATTCAAGACTTTTGTATAATTTTCTGTAGGATCCATATACATATGTAAGTGCACTACATTTTCATACTAAATTCGTTCAAAAAAATTTACAATCACAGCAACCCATATCTGATATTCCGCTCCTTTTTTTGTTTCCCTGCGTCGCTTTCCACGGCAGCAACCCCGGTAATTTTGACACTTCGTTCAGTGTCCAAACGCATGTTCCACGCAGGTTCCACTGGGTTCCACGCTAGTTTGACACTGACCGAAGTGTCAAACTGCAGTGTGTTATAAAGAGAAAGGAATTGTTTCCTTCTCATACATATCATACTTGTAAACCTGTACTATATTCGTTAGTTCGAAGAATAAGATATCACGCATATTTTGTACACAAATGTTAATAGAAGGCAAAATTAACACGAAACTGTGATTACCACATATATATTTAATAAATTTTTATTTTATTAATGTTAAGTATTGTATTAAAATTGGTATGAATCGGGGATCATTTTAATAACAAGAATACACTTCTGATTACTTTTAAGCATTGTCTATCATTTATTACAGAATTTGGTATGCTATTTGATTAGTCTATAAACTCTACACCACATATAGTACATGTATCATATACATTGGGTCGGGTCGATTTGTATGGACGAAAGTTAACCGATATCGCGCCATCGATTTTTCGATAAAATTTGGGCTCTGGAAAAAAAGTTCCACTACGCATACCCAAAAAAAAAAAAATTTTCGAGCCTGCGAAAAAAAATGGCGAAAGGGTAGTTTTCGACCAAAACACTCCCCAAAACCCAAAAAATATATATATATATTTTTTTTTGATCGCGGGTTTGAATCGAGCTCAAGGCCTAACAATAATTTTTTATCATTATTATTGTTATGATAAATTTTTTCTTAATTGAAAAAATTTTTAAATTAGAATAGAAGAAAGAAAAAATTTTAGACAACTGCCAAAGCTCGTTGTATAGATCCATTTCGGGAACTGCTAAATTCCTTCATCGGCAACGTTTAGGCGCCGCTGCTATAACCATTCAGCCACCACAGCGGTTTTTTGTTTGTCTTCATTAATCCTACTTCTATTCTGGTTCGTGCCAATTGATATTCACACCACTGCGACATCTGTTGCAGAATAGCTGTGAAAATTGGACTTGTTTGTTGGCAATGCTGCCAAAGTGTCATATTTTATTGACACTTGTTTTTCCCCGTGCTCTGGGATGTATTAACAATTTTTGTTGTTATATCGGCCTACTGATTTTAAGATCGCGGGTTTGAATCGAGCTCAAGGCCTAACAATAATTTTTTTTTTTTTTTTTTTATCATTATTATTGTTATGATAAATTTTTTCTTAATTGAAAAAATTTTTAAATTAGAATAGAAGAAAGAAAAAATTTTAGACAACTGCCAAAGCTCGTTGTATAGATCCATTTCGGGAACTGCTAAATTCCTTCATCGGCAACGTTTAGGCGCCGCTGCTATAACCATTCAGCCACCACAGCGGTTTTTTGTTTGTCTTCATTAATCCTACTTCTATTCTGGTTCGTGCCAATTGATATTCACACCACTGCGACATCTGTTGCAGAATAGCTGTGAAAATTGGACTTGTTTGTTGGCAATGCTGCCAAAGTGTCATATTTTATTGACACTTGTTTTTCCCCGTGCTCTGGGATGTATTAACAATTTTTGTTGTTATATCGGCCTACTGATTTTAAGATCGCGGGTTTGAATCGAGCTCAAGGCCTAACAATAATTTTTTATCATTATTATTGTTATGATAAATTTTTTCTTAATTGAAAAAATTTTTAAATTAGAATAGAAGAAAGAAAAAATTTTAGACAACTGCCAAAGCTCGTTGTATAGATCCATTTCGGGAACTGCTAAATTCCTTCATCGGCAACGTTTAGGCGCCGCTGCTATAACCATTCAGCCACCACAGCGGTTTTTTGTTTGTCTTCATTAATCCTACTTCTATTCTGGTTCGTGCCAATTGATATTCACACCACTGCGACATCTGTTGCAGAATAGCTGTGAAAATTGGACTTGTTTGTTGGCAATGCTGCCAAAGTGTCATATTTTATTGACACTTGTTTTTCCCCGTGCTCTGGGATGTATTAACAATAAAACCCGCGATCTTAAAATCAGTAGGCCGATATAACAACAAAAATTGTTATATTTTTTTTTGAAAAAACTGTTTTTGGATATGCGTAGTGGAACTTTTTTTCCTGAGCCCAAATCCTATCGAAAAATCGATGACACGATATCGGTTAATAAATCGACCCAGTCTAATATACATACATACTATTCATTTGATTGATTATCATACCAACTTTTGGCACAGAATGTGTTTATTATAAGAGCTATATTTACTGATTAATATATATTGAAAACATTTATATGTATACAGCACACATAATATATATCTACACAAAAAAAAATGCAAAAATTAGAATTGGGTTGTTATGAATTTACATTTAATAAAATCGTACATACATTTTACAAAAATTAAATTAACTAAGTAGGAAAGTTTATAGGATAATAATAATATGGATAATAACGTATCAGTACTGTAACATACATATGTACATACATGCATAAATAATTTAAGCATATTTCATGATAAAAGGAAAAAATATGATATGAAATTCGCTAAATATTTTTCATTGTTTTTTTTTTGTTCATTATATGTTTAATTCTTTTAGAACTTTGAATCCTGCATCGATGACACCGCATGATACTCCTCATGGTGGCGCTTCAACATATTCACGTAATTCCGTAGGCGATTTAATGCCAATACCGTCAGTTGGTTCACCCGGCACGCCTGCACAGTCACCACATCCAAACTCCACACTTTCACAGCCTACCTCGGTACCACCGGCCGAACAAGTGAGTGCTTGAGGTTTAGACAGATTCCTACATTTTTTTTTTGCTTAATACTTATGTGCTTTATCGTTCCGTTTATTCGTTAACCACGTATCTACAATTTTGAAATTTTGAGGAAAGTGAAGAAAGCTAACTGAATATGAATAACTTGCGCATTGCATACACCAAAAAAGGCATATGAGTACCAAGTACTCGTGATATTCGATGTGTAACACATATTTGTACGTCTAGAAACTAATTTTTTCAAGTTAACTTAAGCTCGCCCAGGGGTTAAAGCTAACCCACAACAGCGTAACTTTACCACAAACAAATAGTGCCGGGCATTTTGAGAAGAGCTTCGGCGGCTTCTTATTGGTAACAACCCATTTATAATCCATAACGAATAATTAACGTCTACTTATCGGTTTGTAATCGGGTTGTTATTGCCGAATCATCGGCTTCTTATTGGTTCTTATCGGCTTATCATTGAAGGGTTACACATTTGTCATCGATTGTATAATGAAGTTTTATAGGTATTTGCATCATAACAAGCCGATGAGTCGTCGTTAACAAATAGATAACATGCCGGTAACAAACTGGTCACGTTCTGATAAGAAATCGATAGCTTATCGATAACAAATCGCGACTTTTTCGATAACGAAATCAATAACTTTCCAAAAACACGCCGTTAACAAATTGGTGGCACCCCGATAACGAATCTATACTTGTCCAAAACAAATTGATATCCTCTTTATAATATATCGATAGCTTTTGGGTAAGTAATCGATACATTTTTGATAAAAACTCGAATCGAAAACGAATCTATACTTGTCCTAAAACAAATTGATATCCTCTTTATAATATATCGATAGCTTTTGGGTAAGTAATCGATAAATTTTTGATAAAAACTCGATAACTTTTCGATAACACTACTATAAGAAATGGTAACAACCCGATAACATATCGATCGTTTTGCCATGATGAATCCAAAACTTTTCGATAACAAACGGATAACTTATCGATAAAAAATCGGTTTAACTTAATTTAATTTTATTTTGTTTCAGATTTTTATTTTATTTATTTTTTTTTCTTTATTTTATTTTAGTTTATTTTATTTTAATTATTTTATTTTTTTTTCCTAGTTTGCACTTTATTACTTGATATACATATGTACATAAATCTAACCAAATAATCTACAAAGATGTTACAAATTTCAAATCAAACTTGAACACCTAACGACTTATATGTATGTAGGTGACATGTTTGCCTTAAGTTTCTGTGTGATTTCGCTCATATCAGCTTGCTACGCTACAGTGTAGGGACTACACTTAAGCTTTCCATACAATACATGAGCCTATATTACATATTAGGTTTGTATTTACACTCTACGTGTATCCCCCATATAGAATAAAATAAATAAATGTAAGGCGCGATAACCTCCGAAGATATCTAAGGCCTAGTTTCTCTTCCAATTTGCGTCGTGCTCCTCTTGATTTTCATTACAAATTGGCCGGACGGGACCTACATGTTTTATGCCGACTCCGAACGGCATCTGCAAGGCAGATGAGTTTTCACTGAGAGCTTTTCATGGCAGAAATACACCCGGAGCGCTTGCCAAACACTTCCGAGGGGCGACTCCGCTTAGAAAAATTTTCTTCTAATTGAAAAACCTTATTTCTAAAATTTTGATGTTGCTTTTCCCGGGGTGTGAACCCAGGGCATACGGTGTGGTAGGCGGAGCACGCTACCATCACACCACAGTGGCCCCCATATAGAATACCTCTTACAAATACTACGCTTACACTGAGATGTTACGCTTACATTCAGGATTTCTCCATGCCGTGAGCAAAGATGTTTATACATTAAAAAGTAGATACGTGGTTGACAAAGAAGCTTAAAACCATAAAGGTAATTTATTGTGACAAACTGACTATCACCTCGCCTGCCTTATAACTATTTTTACGTGGTTAATGAATAAGCGTGACGATTTGTCGGATACATATGCACCAATTCTAGTATTTACATAGAAATGAAAACAAAAATTTCAATTTTTTTGCAGTTATTGACGATGAGCCCACGCGCACCGCCATCCGTTCCAAATTTACAACAACCATCAACACCAATTGATCATTTGTTGGATAAGAATACACCGGCGCCAACGCCCACCGATCAGCATGATAATAAGAGCATCACAACATCGCCATATGTGCGACCAATGCCAAGCGTTGAGCCGCCACCATCCGTTGAGGGTGGTAATGGCGGAGGTGTTATGAGCAATTTAGGACCGAATGGGCCAGGTAGTGTACAACAACCACCCAGTGTAGGCCGTTGTACGCCAACGAATACCAATCAACAACTGCAACAACAACAACCAGCACAATCACAAACGCAAATGTTAGCGAATGTGGCAGCAACACCGAATCCTCAATGTGGTACCATTACTATAAAGAAATTCGATTTACAACAGCCGCCTCTAACACCACTCAATGCCGAACAAATTAAAACTGAAGCAGAATATGTGGCTACCACATCTTTGGTAGGCACTTGCAGTCGTAATGGTTTCCCGATAGTGTCTGTGGCGTCTGGTATATCGGCGGCAGAAGCGATCGGTGATTATTGGAAGTCCTTTAAGACGCCGGAAATCAAAGTGAAGGATATAGATAGTTTTGCCAATGACGATTGCTCAAAATTTGATGTACTCTACGATTTTACGTTTCAGAATGCATGGTGAGTATTAGATGAAACACGCATAAATTTTGTGGCTACAAGCTATAACCACCGAAGTCGTCTTCAGAAATATCCAAAATACAATACTGTAACGAATTTAGAGAATTCCGGTTATTCGAAACCTTCGGCTAACGTTCGAATCGCTAAACCGTTGAATAAATAGCTCCAATATTCAATAATGCTAAATGGTCTTTATTAGTCTACTTTGAGAGTACTTCACAATAACACTTATACTTAACAACCAATAGCGTGCTTAAATCAAACTGCTTACTGATTACTCAGCTTTCGCTGCTTTTATACTCTCTGTTCGCTCGTTCATCCATTTCTCCTAAGGTCTAGTAACTTCGCGAACTTCATGCTTGGTCACCAGCCATATATATACACTAGCAGACCCGGCAGACGTTGTTCTGCCCTAAATTTGGTATATCTGCATACATTTTAATGAGCTTTTTCCGTATAACTCTGCCCTCGCCCCTCTACACTTTTTCCTCTTTCTCAGTCTCCTTCTCCCTTTTCTCTTCTCTCAAGTTTTTCTCATTCTTCTTCATATCTTATTGCCAGTCCCAGAGGGTGGTATGTATTTTGTTCCAGTCCCATTCAGAGTCTCAGTCCCAGTCCCACTCCGAGTCTCAGTCTCAGTCCCAGTCCTAATCCCAGTCCCAGTCCGTCCCTGGTCTACTTCCCGGAAAAAAGCAACGTAAATACTAATATAGGCAAATTTATATACCAAATTTCAGGCAAATCGAATAGGACGTATGTAAATAGGTATGGGGGTATTATTAATTCATGATGCGACTAAATCGAATATCCCAATGAAAATTACTTAAAAGCTCTCAGCAACAGCTTTCATTTGATATCCAAAATACACACACATTCTAGGGGTATCCGGGTCCATGTTTTGGCCTATATCTCGAGACCCTAGTCACCAATAGGTATGAAAACTACCCTGTAGTAAAGCACTCAACAGTTCATTTGATATCCATATTGTATAAACATTGTCTCGGGGTATCCGGGTCCACCGTTTGCCCTATATCTCAAGACCCAAGACACCCAGCGGTATAAAAAATTATCTGTAGTAAAGCACACATCAACAGCTTCAATTTGATACCTATAATGTAAAAACGCATCATAGTGTTACCCTGATCCACGTTTTGGCCTATATCTCGAGACCCTAGTCACCAATAGGTATGAAAACTACCCTGTATTAAATCACTCATCAACAGCTTTCATTTGATATCCATATTGTATAAACACATTCTAGGGGTGCCCGGATCCACGTTTTGGCCTATTCTCGAGACCCTAGTCACAATAGGTATGAAAACTACCCTGTACTAAAGCACTCATCAACAGTTTTCATTAGATATCCATATTGTATAAACACATTCTTGGCGTACCCGGGTCCACGTTTTGGCCTAGATATATCTCGAGACCCTAGTCACCAAAGGTATGAAAACTATCCTGTACTAAAGCACTCATCAATAGCTTTCATTTGATATCCATATTGTATAAACACATTCTAGGGGTTCGCGGGTCCACGTTTTGGCCTATATCTCGAGACCCTAGTCACCCAGGGATACGAAAAATACCCAGTGTCAAAGTACTTATAAACAGCTTCCATTTGATACCCATATTGTACAAACACTTCGTGGAGTTACCCTGGTCCGTGTTTTGGCCTATATCTTGAGACCCTAGTCACCCGGTATCAAAGTACTCATTATAAAAACCTTCCCCGTGGAAAAATACATACATATACCAATTTTCATAATAATCGGTCCAGTAGTTTTTGAGTTCATCGATGACATACATACAAACATTCATTTTTATATACATACGGCTAAACCGATTTGGGACTTCAAAATCAACTAGCCATCATCTCTCCTTCCTGTATCTTTCCTAAAAATTTCATGGCAATCTTTCTATCCGTTCTCGAGTTATGGAGTGAATCAAAATGTACACTTCTTTTTATATATATAGATGTATATTTATAGTTCATAGTCTCTCGCATAGCCATATGCGTGTGTATATGTGAGTACTACTTCGGCTGATGATTACATGTGTTTATGAGTATCTCTCCGTTGCCTTGTATGTATGTGTGTAGATGATGATTGATTTGTTTACGTACATACGAGTGGCTGCTTAGTATCAGCTTAGTGATGGTAGTATCGCTTAATGATACTAATATTCGTCACAATACTTTATGTGACAAATTTCATAACAAAGAGGTATGGGAACTTAAGTTAGAAACATTTTTAATAACTTATAGAACAAATTATATAAGCACTAAGAAGTGTGAAGTTTTGTGTATTAAAAAACAAATATTAGTCCTTGCGCTATGCACATTTCTTAAGTCGACTTACTATGTTATCGCTTGTGACCACAGAATTGAATAATAAACATTTTCAGAGTCCTTTAGGGGAAATTTCAGTTAAGCTAATGAAAATTTCTATCTTTTGGCTCTAAAAGTAAATGTATGAAAATCGTAAGCCTTGTTGGTGTAGTTGTAGTGAGATCTTACTACTGCATTAGTGACAAAGGCACAAACACACATTACAATTTTAGTTCATTAAAGTTGAGATGCAATTGAAACCTATGTCCCTATTATGGTTCACAACTTAACTTATTTGGATTGTAATTCAACAACTCAACTCCTGTTTGGTATTACAAATTACAACTTATTTCAGTTGAAGTTAAATTGATGCTACCAACCTAAAAAAGTGATGATTTTACAGATAAATGAACAGCTGATAAATTTTTAGCGGAAATTTCAGCATCTGCAAAATTGATTTTTTTATTAATAGCAAAATGGATATTAGCTTAGATTTATTTTATAACGACAAAAATGTTGCTTACAAAATTGACAAGTGATTGGAGTGATCACGCGAATTTTTTCATTTCATTATCGCTACAACAACAAAATGGACGTGTCGCGATAAGAGAAAAAAATCGCGTGATCACTCCAATCCCTTGGAACTACCAAGCACCAAGTAAGAAAACGTTTAAGTGACATATAATAAGCTTCTAATGAAGTTATTTCGCAGATTTGCCGTTTTGATGCCATAAAACTCGTCTGAGCCTACTGAGTACTACATGGATATGTTTTACAACCGGCTTAAGTTGTTTATAAAATCAAGGATGTTTGCCATCCCTATTTCCGCTAATCTTCCTAGATCTTCCAAAAAAGGGCTCCCGTATGATCTTAAACGGGTTCTAGCTAGAGCCGGCATTTACACAGAAAGTCCTCGACAGTCTCTCTTTCATCTATGTCCTTAACTTCTGCAGTGGTCATTGTGTGGAATACCCATCCTTTCCGCATGCGCGCCTAAAGCCCAGTGACCAGAGCAGACCGCTATAAGTCTATGGGTGTCGGCCCTGGATCTCTCCAGCAGATACCTTGTTTTCCTTTCGTTGTAGTCCGGCCAAATGGATTTTGAAATCGCACAACCCGCGGTGCTCTTCCATTTTTTGTTGGGCTTTGTTCACATAAAAACCTCGAATATCTCCCTCGGCCACCCCCAGGGCTATACCTACTTCGACTCTGGTTATTTTTTTTTTCAGGTTGAGTTGTAATCTGTTAAACTAAATTGCAAAATTTCAACTGAAAGTGAGTTGTGTTGTAAACCGTAATAGGGGAAACAAATCATATTTCTAAATATGTTAAAAATGTTAGTTTTGAAAAGAATCTAACGAAAAAAAGTAATGTTTGATATATGGAGGCAAAGCCCAATTTTCAAAAATATTACTCGAATTGCAATTAGGATAACATTAATGACACTATATGGTAAATTCAAAATATTTTCTCGGTTTTAGATCAAAATTATTTTTTTAAACAGATTGAGGCATAAGGAACTTAATTATGGACTTTCAATGTTGGACTTTTCGTAATTATATTGAAAATTAACGTATTGTAAAACAAATAAATACCTGGCGCTATTAGCATACCTTCAAAGACACTCAGACCGAGCTTCTCCTCCAATTTGTTTCGTGCTGCTCATTCTTAATTTTTCCTACAATCAAGCAAGACGGACCAACATTTTTTATGCAAACTCTGTACGGCCGGTGCAAGGCAAATGACTGTTCACTGAGAAGCTTTTCATGGCCACTGCAGAGAGGTGACACCGGCCACAAAATCTTTTTTAATTGAATAAAACTTCTCCAAACTTTTGTTGTTGTTGCTGGGGAAGGATCGCCTAGAAGGTTCAATCTGGTCACATTTAATTGTTCCCGAGATGGTCGGGACGTACCGGATCTATATCCCTCAAAGAACCATCAGCATCGATAACACTCCCAGGGATTCAAGGGGTTGTGTAGCGCAATATATAGCTTCTCCAACCCAATTGTCAACCTCACCTTCGAGCGGCGAATCCCGTTTCACTAACAGACGAGGCTCTGGCGACCCCAAGCTCCTCATGGAACTTGAGGGTGGGGAGGGAGGGATGGCCTGAAGGTTTAATGTGGCCATATAAATCGTTCCCGAGATGGTCGGGCCAGCACCTTAATGGTGCTGTGTTACCGGAGCGTATCGGATCTGTATCCGACAAAGGACCATCACATCGATAACACTCCCCAAAGCCTTCGGGGAGTAACTAATCGCTACAACAACAACAACAACATAACACTCCCAAAACCTTCGGGGAGTGACTTTATCGCTACAACAACAACATCCGTATAAAAGATGTGAATTTTTTCCTACCCATTAAAAACTAGAAAAGATCTAAATTTTAACAAGAATCACGAGGAGTCCAATCCTGCAATTGGAAAGCCCATAACTATGTTTTGGAGGTAAGAAAAAAGGGTGCCACCGCCCATTTTTCCAAAACTGGAAATGTCTTAGGTTTTGCACACTGACCAAATGCAGCAACTTCGAAAATTTCATAAATATAGTTTGAGAGCTTTGTATGCCCCTAGCCCTGCAAGGCTCTAAGGAATAAAACTTATCAAATTTATTAAATAACAAGTAAGGAAGGCTAAGTTCGGGTGTAACCATTATATACTCAGATAAACTACGTTTCTATATAACACGTGGCACCGCCCGTTTAAAAAAAATTCTCCCCATTTCCTCTTACAATAAAACTTGATAAGTGAAATATCATTGATCCAAAACAATTTTTTCTAAGTTCTAGCTTTCTATTCTTGTCTACGACCCTTTTAAACTTGTTTTTTATAAAAGTGGGCGTGGTCTTTAACCGATCTCGTCCATTTTTACTAGAAATATTTTCTGCTATAAGGAAAATATGGGTACCCAATTTTATTACGATCCGTTAATTTTTCTTCGAGTTATGGCTCCCGAAACATAAAAAATTAAAAAAAAAAAAAAAAAAAACATAAAAAATTGCTTAGTCATAAAAGGGGCGGTGTTACGCCCATTTTAAAAAAATTGAAGTTTTTCCTATTTTATTGTTATAAAACCACTTGGGAAATGAAATACCATTGATATAAAGCTCTTTTTTGCAAAGATATGGCTTATTTTGTTCGTCCACAACCCTTTTAAAAATCTTTTCTATAAAAGTGGGCGTGGTCCTTAACCGATTTCGTTAATTTTTTTCAAAGCATCCCTTACAGTAAAGGCAACCTCTCTGCCGAATTTTGTTACGATAGGTTTAACGATTTTTGATTTATGATTAATAATATTTGTAAAATTGATTTTATCACAAGTGGGCGGTGCCACGCCCATTTAAAACCAAATTTTCAAATTTTTATCAAGAGTCTCAATAACAGTCCACGTGTCAAATTTCAACATTCTAGGTATATTATTTACTATATAATCACGTTTTTTGTGTTTTCCAAAATGTCATATATATAAAAAGTGGGCGTGGTTATCATCCAATTTCGCTTGTTTTCAATACCAATCTATTCTGGGTCCAGATAAGTTCGTGTACCAAATTTGGTGAAGATATCTCGATATTTACTCAACTTATCGTGTTAACGGACGGACGGACGGACGGACATGGTTCAATCAAATTTTTTTTTTACACTGATGATTTTGATATATGGAAGTCCATATCTACCTCGATTCATTTATACCTGTACAACCAACCGTTATCCAATCAAATATATTTTTCTACATAATTTGGTGTATTTTCATTTTTATTTTATTAACTTTCTTGGTTTCATTCTATAGGGCGAATCATCCAATGAAGCGTTTCAAGCCAAACGAGGTCAGCAAGTCTTATCGTAGCATATGTACTAAAAACCTTTATGAAGGTCACACGCATTCTAAGCCGCTAATGCCATCACCAGGATCGTTATACGGCTCACATATACTGTCTATAGACGCATCCTTAAAACCACTCTGCGATCCAACTATGAATAGAGGCACCGCTATGGGTGGACATTCCAGCGGCGGATTGGTGGGTATAGCCGCACATGGTGGTGGCACTTTGACAAATGCAAACGATGGCAGTACTGTAGGCATCGACAGAAATAGTAATGCAAGTGGTTATTTTCAAAATCTTGATATACAAACAGACACGATGCAGGGAACATCTTCGCCATGCAAGGAGGGCAAAAGTAGCGCCAGCGGAAATCTCTATACAGCTGAAGGGTTGAATCCCTCAATGAACGATTTAGAGCAATTATTTGAGACATCAAATGATGATTGCGGCAGTGTGCAAATACATACACCGCCCGACTCGAACAACCCCTCTAGTGAAACTACATCAACAACCACCATTGATGATCTGAAAAGAAACTCTTCGGCTGTTGCAGCTGGCGCTGTAACGATTGCTGCCTTGCAAAATTGTAATAATTTAGCTAAATCTACCAATAATCCGTTGGTAAATAGCAATAACAACACCAATAATGGTAGTGGCGGTGGTGGTGGGCCTGGTATGATACAAGCAGAGGATCTCACAAAGATGTTTCCGACACCACCATCACATGAGCAACATCATCCGAATTCCAGTCCGTGCCAAATGGATATCCAAATGACGGATCTTAGTGTAATTACAGCATCTACAACAATGTCAACATGCTTGGAAACTACAAGCATAGGTGGAGGTATTATAAAAATCAAACAAGAATACTCAGTTGAACTTGGTAGTCCTGTTGAAGAGCCCATCGAAGATTGGTCTTATGTTTATCGACCGCCGAAGCGTGCCAAATTCGTTGGATCATCAAAATATGCACCACTCACTAATTTACCCAGTCAAACTATGCCACCTTTAACGCTGCCACACAATTACAAATATAAACCTTCTTGGACGACACAAAAATCACGTGCTGCAGTTGCTGCCCAAGCTGCCGCTGTTCAGCAACAACAGCAGTTGCAACAGCAACAACTACAACAACAACATCAACAACTACACGAACTATTATCCGCGCCACGAACGCCACTTCAACAACCACGTACACCTTTGGGTCCCATACCCTCACCAATGCACTCCAGTACTGTAGCAACGCCATTGAATAGTGGCGGCGGCGGCGCTGGTGCTGGAAGCAATAATCTTTTGCTAAATCAACTTAATTGTCCACAAGCTGCGCTAACAAATACCTCTGGCAGCGCAAGTATGCAACAGTTCATGCAACGTGCTGGCATGTCCCCAATATCACCAAACCCTGCTTCGGTGGTACCATTCCCCATGATGCAGCAACCACAACGTCATCCACCACCACCCTATGAGATGGCTGTTGCCAGTCCGGCCACCTCAACGTCTTCGTATTTAAATAAACAGTATCATTCACAAGAGCACCCACCTACGCCTCAAAGCGTAGGGATGCCCTCTACACATCTTCCTCGACCCCTAAGTGCTGCTGGCAATTTTATGACAGCTAGTGGTGGCGCAACAACAGGTACAGCTGTCGCACGTGAATTGCCTGAAGTGAGTTCACTGATTGTTAACATTTTGCTGTATGACACTGCATTGAACGTATTCCGTGATCACAACTTCGATAGCAGTACTGTATGTGTGTGTAATGCAGACGCACAGAAAGTCGATATACGAGGTGCAGACTCTGGCGTATATGTGCCGCTTCCGGGTGGAAGTTTTAATCCATTGCCGTCAACTCCGAATGTAAATAATATCAGCGGAGGCAGTGGTGGCGGTGTAAATATGCGCCTGATGAGTGCCTTTGGCGGCGGCGGGGGCGGTATTGGTAGTGCTCTAGATTCGCCAGCATCGCTGCCAGGAACATCGGCGCACACAGGGTCAGGTTCATCTTCTGCATCTGCTACACCTGCCAACAACAATCTACATATTAGCGGATATGTGGATGATGACCCTATCGACTGTACGTGCGGTTTCAGCGCAGTAGTTAATAGACGTTTAGCATTTCGTGCTGGTCTATTTTACGAGGATGAAATGGAAATTACGGGGGTAGCAGACGATCCTGGCCGTAATAAGAAACAGTCATTACCTGCACTTATAGCAAATTTAGCGACAGCACTAACGCCTCTAGACCCGTTGGGTTCTTTATCAGTTGGCGTAGCGCCTAATAAGGGTCGTCATTCTTTAGTACCTGCACATCAAATAGATAAAGGAGGAAGTAACAATGTGCAGCCTGATGCGCAAGCTTTAAAATGTGCGCATATGATATTTGATTTATTACTGGAACAATGCTCTATCATTCAGACATCGAGTAGTTCTATACATCGAGCCTTGCAGCGTCATCGGCATCGTTTAGCACGACAAAGTCGTAAGCCACAATCGATGGCTGCAATCGCGAATGTATTAGAGTTTGTAGATGCGAACGATGTTATGTGCCTGGCGCTAGAACAAGCGAGGCTGGCTTTCGAGAGTAATCGTATGGATATAAATGAATTTGCTGGTCAACATCAACTTTCACCTTTCCATTCGGCAGGAGCGGGGTCTGGAATCGCACGACGTCATCATCAGCATTTATTCAGCAGTCGTCTAAGCGTACACAAATGGCCATACATTCCAGTTGGCTTTTCTCGCAGTAACAAAGAGATTGTGCGTACAATGAATTTTGTGCAGCCAATGTTGCAAAATGCATTCCATTCTAAATCGCGTAGTGCGGCTGGTAGTAAAGATGCTACTTATACTGTAAGTGGGCCACTGACTTGGCGGCAATTTCATCGTTTGGCAGGACGTGCCTCTGGTCAGTGTGAACCACAACCTATACCATCGGTAATAGTTGGCCATGATAAAGATTGGGTTTCGGTAGCACCACTAGCTATACACTATTGGGATAAATTTCTATTGGAGCCTTATGCTTATGCCCGCGACATTGTCTATTTGGTTGTGTGTCCCGAAAATGATTTTGTGGTGAATAATACGAGAAAATATTTCCGAGAACTGAGCTCTACATATGAAATGTGTAAATTGGGTCATCATACGCCTATACGTGGCTGGGATGGATTGTTAACTGTAGGTCCGCGTACACCTACGGACAACAATACAACATCAACGAATACACCTTTAGATGATTGGCTACGCACCTTAGATGATTCCACATTGGCTGAAAAAATACGTTTGTACGCAAGTGCGTTTCATAATCAAATAGCGCCATATCTTAATCGGGTGCCAGGTGACAAAACTCTTTTAAATCCACCTGAAAATAGCTGTTGTCAACCTGGGGCAGGGCGTGAGCGTGGTACAACGAGTCCGATGGGTGGAAGTACTAGTACAATACTCGGCGGGGTGGGTGGTGTTGATGCAGAAAAAACACATAATTCGCCACAAAAAATGGAAGGTGTGGAACAACAACAACAGCAGCAGCAGCAGCAACAACAACAACAATCGATTGCAGAATCAGCTGATATAAAACCGGATATAAAAGCAGATATCAAACCACCAATTGTGTTAAGCGATCCCCTAGGAATGGCTGATACATTGGAAGATATAAATCCACCAGCGATAGTATTGTACGTAGTAGAACCTTTCACATTTGGTTCAGACTCACCCGAACTTGAGCGCTTGGCGTGTGTTGCACTGCTACGCTGTTACGCAGAATTATTAAAATCCATACCCGATTCAGTGCGAGCTAATATGCACATACAAATTATATCACTAGAATCGATAATTGAGTTAGGACGATCGCGATCACGTAAACGTTTCTCAGATGAAGTGAGATGTTTAGCGCTGAACATCTTTTCGCAATGTCGCCGACATTTAATGCATACGCAAGCCGTCAAAAGTTTGACTGGTTTTGGTACAGCTGCCAATATGGAAGCATTCCTAAAAAGTAAAGACGAAAAGAATCGTCAACCATATAAAATGTACACACCACCTTATGTGCTTGCACCTATGCATGAGAAGAATGATAAAAGCGATTTTTCACGCCAAACGGCTAGTATGCGTGCGTTGAATGAGCAAAAATACTCTGTGATGTATTGTAATTATTGTTTAAGTGAAGATCAAAGTTGGTTATTGGCCACTGTAACGGATGATCGCGGTGAAATGTTCGAAAAGATCATAATCAATATTGATGTGCCGAATCGCACGCGTAGACGAAAAGCGCCAGCACGACGTGTCGGGCTTAAGAAACTAATGGATTTCATTATGGGTTTAATATCGCAAACGACGCATCATTGGCGTTTAGTAGTCGGTCGTATTGGACGTATCGGTCATAGTGAGCTGAAGTCGTGGAGTTCGTTGTTGAGCAAACAGAATTTGCAAAAGGCGACAAAACAATTAAAAGACTGTTGCAAGCAATGCTCGTTGATGTACCCCCCTGGCATACTCAGCGCCTGTTTGGTCACTCTGGAACCGGATTCAAAGTTGCGTGTGATGCCTGATCAATTCACACCCGATGAACGTTTTTCACAAATATCTATGCAAAATCCACTTTCAACACCGCAAGATGTCACATGCACACATATTTTGGTTTTTCCAACAAGTGCCGTATGTTTGGTAAGTGTTGATAATTGTACAAAGAATAGTATTTTTTATATGACTATTAAAAGTTTGAAGTGATTATTTAAATAATATGCCTATTTTGGGAAAATTACGTGGTGAATCTCTTAGTGGAATCTATTAGTATTGTAACGAATTTTGGGAATTTCCGCTTATTCCAAACCTTCTGCTAACGTTCTAATCGCTAAGCTGTTAAATAAATAACTCCAATATTCAATAATGCAAAATAGTCTTTATTAGACAACTTTGAGAGTACTTGACAATAACACTTAATTTCACAACCAATAGCGTGCTTAAATCAAACCGATTACTGATTACTCGCTTGCGCTGCTTTTATACGCTCCGTTGCTTCAATCGCATATTTATACTAAAGTCTAGACGTTTCGCGTTCTAGAACTGCTGTATCTCCTGCTTGGTAGAGATATATGCGTGTGTATGTGTGAGCAACTAACTTCGGCTGATGACAACATGTGGGTGCGTGAGTTATTCTTCGTCACCTTTTATGTACGTGTGTAAATGGATTAAATTCATGTATTCATGTACATGAGAGTGGCAGCGCTTGCTTTATTGTTGTTGTGCCTTTATTTACTAACAGCTTAGTGATGCTAAAATTCGCCACAGTATAGTTCCTTCATACTAGAAAAATTGTTTTGAGCAGTCAAAATGCCACCAAACGAAAAATGTAAGAGCTTTTTCTTGCTGATTCAGATTAATTTTAATGAGACTTTAAAGGTTTTATAAAGTTATTGCTCGTGACAATCAGTGCAATTTGTTCCTTCGACAACACTGTAAATACACCTGCAAGTTAAGAACTAGCAGTAAAAATAACTTTTAAATTGTATGTTGATTTTTTTCTTTAGTTCAAATAAAGCACTTGAAGGAATTGTATGACGAAAACTATGATAACCAATGACGAAACCGTTTTCAAGGAAAACTCTCTCAATTTGCATATAGAATCTCAGTAACCTTTTAGGTATGCGTTTTGCGTTCCGATTCATTCTAGTCTTACAATTTCAAATTCTCATTGGTGTGGTTCCGAAGAGTGTTTTCGATTATCTTCCCTATAAAAAAACAATTGGAAATATTTTTAAATTTTCAAACTTATCGAATTCTTTTGTAATATAATTCGGGGTTTTCTTAATTAAGAAAATAATTGATAGAATTTGCAAGTCATTTGTGTTGCTATTTTTATACATATGTATGAAATTTATGCATGACTAGTTATTTTATTTAAATATTCTTCGTTTTTCCTATATTTACAGCCATTTACCCGTCAATTTCAAAATGAACCGCAAGTGGATTTAGAAAATGATTTTCTAAATTTTGATGAGGAAGATGAGAATGAAGGATTCACCGATGCCGATCTGGGTGATCTGCTTCTCTGGGATCGTAAGTATTCAAATTAATATACGCATAAGTGCTATCATAACCGCTAGGAAAATAAAAACATTATAAACATTGACGAAAACTGCACTAAAGGTTGCCAGCTCCGGTTCGATTCCATGCAAATAGCAAGTAAGGAAGGCTAAGTTCGGGTGTAACCGAACATTACATACTCAGCTGAGAGCTTTGGAGACAAAATAAGGGAAAATCATCATGTAGAAAATGAACTTAGGGTAACCCTGGAATGTGTTTGTATGACATGGGTATCAAATGGAAGGTATTCAAGAGTATTTTAGAAGGTAGTAAGCCTTAGTTCTATAGGTGGACGTCTTTTCGAGATATGGCTATAAAGGTGGACCAGGGGTCTATAATGTGTTTGTACGATATGGGTATCAAATGAAAGATGTTAATGAGTATTTTAAAAGGGAGTGGGCCTTAGTTCTATAGGTGGACGCCTTTTCAAGATATCGCCATAAAGGTGGATCAGGGATGACTCTAGAATGTGTTTGTACGATATGGGTATCAAATGAAAGGTGTTAATGAGTACTTTAAAAGGGAGTAGCCCTAAGTTGTATATGTGAAGGCGTTTTCGAGATATCGACCTAAATGTGGGCCAGGGTGACCCAGCACATCATCTGTCGGGTACCGCTAATTTATTTATATATGTAATACCACGAACAATATTCCTGCCATGATTCCAAGGGCTTTTGATTGCGCCCTGCAGAATTTTTTCATTTTCTTCCATTTTCTAAAGTCATATTTTGCGTCAAAAAACCAATCCAATCACAATTTTTCAGCAGTTTTTTCATATTTGGTATAAAATTATGGCATTTTTTAATTTTTCGAAATTTTCGATATCGAAAAAATGGGCGTGCTCATAGTCGGATTTTGCCATTTTTATTACCAAGATAAAGTGAGTTCAGATAAGTACGTGAACTAAGTTTAGTAAAGATATATCGATTTTTGCTCAAGTTGTGTTAACGGCCGAGCGGAAGGACAGACGGTCGACTGTGTATTAAAACTGGGCGTTGCTTCAACCGATTTCGCCCATTTTCACAGAAAACAGTTATCGTCATAGAAGCTATGCCCTTACCAAATTTTGTTCGACTTATAGCATTAAAAGTATTCTAGACAAATTAAATGAAAAAGGGCTGAGCCACGCCCATTTTGAATTTTTTTTTTTATTTTTGTATTTTGTTGCACCATATCATTACTGGAGTTGAATGTTGACATAATTTACTATACATTTTTTTTTTTAAATTTGACTTAAAACATTTTTTGTTTAAACAGTGGGTGTGTTCGTCATCCGATTTTGCTAATTTTTATTTAGCACACATAGTAATATGAGTAACGTTCCTGCCAAATTTCATCATGATATCTTCAACGACTGCCAAATGAAAGCTTGCAAAACTTTTAAATTACCTTCTTTTAAAAGTGGGCGGTGCCACGCCCATTGTCCAAAATTTTACTAATTTTCTATTCTGCGTCGTAGGTCAACCCACCTACCAAGTTTCATCGGTTTATGCGTCTTTGTTAATGAATTATCGCACTTTTACGGTTTTTCGAAATTTTCGATATCGGGCGTGGTTATAGCCCAATTTCGTTCATTTTAAATAGCGATCT
This sequence comes from Eurosta solidaginis, assembly GCF_040869045.1. Taxonomy (NCBI): domain Eukaryota; kingdom Metazoa; phylum Arthropoda; class Insecta; order Diptera; family Tephritidae; genus Eurosta; species Eurosta solidaginis. The sequence continues at coordinate 240,286,724 of NC_090323.1, forward strand.
GAGATGAGTGCCCAGGAACTTACATACGAAATCTCATTAATATACCTCAAAATTTACTCAAGTTATCGTGTTTACGGACAGACGGACGGACGGACATGGCTAAATTAATTTCTTTTTTCGCCCAGATCTATATCTATCTCGATTAGTTTATGCCGTTACGGGGTACCATTATGCGAACAAAGTTAATATACTCTGTGAGCTCTGTTCAGCTGAGTATAAAAATGTCTCGGGACTTATTTTTCTTTCTAACCCTCCAAGTGCATTGCTGCTACAAAAGCTTTGAGCAAATTTAGTCTGCCCCATCAAAAGCCGATGTGACAGGCATCTACGGGATATGAGTTCTGTATTTTCAGCTGGTGACCCTTCAGATACAAACAAGCTCGACTGTCGCACGAGGGATTTATTTTGAACAAAAAGCAACATCACATCAATGAAGTTGGACTTTATTTGGCCGATCGAAAACGTCCTTTATTTATAACGTTGTGCAGGCCTGGTTGCGGCTTCAAACTGCTTCGTTTAATGCTTACATGAACATTGTGGATAAGAAAAGTGCGATAGCTTAAGCGTTGTCATTAAAATAATAAATAGACGACAAGACCGCCTGATTTTTAAATAAATTATTGTGGTCTCAGTTCTCTTTCTGTCACCCGCGGAAGATGGCAGGCCGCAACCGCCGCCATATTGGAAATCCTGTCAGCCAGCAACTTAACGGCAACGCCAAAGTAAAGGGCCAGTTAATGGTGACTTAACCTTAACCAGATAAAACAGCTGCGGCCACCGTGGTGTGATGGTAGCGTGCTCCGCCTACCACACCGTATGCCCTGGGTTCGCACCCCGGGCAAAGCAACATCAAAATTTTAGAAATAAAGTTTTTAAATTAGAAGAAAATTTTTCTAAGCGGGGTCGCCCCTCGGCAGAGTTTGGCAAGCGCTCCGGGTGTATTTCTGCCATGAAAAGCTCTCAGTGAAAACTCATCTGCCTTGCAGATGCCGTTCGGAGTCGGCATAAAACATGTAGGTCCCGTCCGGCCAATATATAGGGAAAATCAAGAGGAGCACGACGCAAATTGGAAGAGAAGCTCGCCCTTAGATCTCTTCGGAGGTTATCGCGCCTTACATTTATTTATTTTTTTTTTTTTAGATAAAACAGCTGATCGAACGAACCTTATGGAAATCAATGTAATCGATTAATGGTGCCATACCATAGCGCTAAAGCCATAACCATAACATAGCCAACCAATTGGTTTTTGGTTTTTCGCCATATCCATAACCTAAAAATATTTGAGTTGGATAATTTATGTTATATATGTTTGTAATTTTTTGCGTTTTCTTAATTTTTATGAAAATTTCACGATTTTTAGGTTAAGACACCAATAACTGATGCCAATTGATAGGGATAAGTAAAAATATGGTTATGACTATGGCAAATTTAAACGGCCCTTAACGCATAAACTTACGTTCGCTGGCGTTATCATTCAGTTCTTGTATTTCTTGAAATTTATAAAAAACGTTTTATGCTGAAGATGACGCCACTGTCGCTGAGAGACAAATTCGCAACGCCGCACAGTGTCGTGATTCCATATAAGCGCGGCCAAAAGTGTTTATCGTGCTACAATTTCACTATGTTTTATTTTTTAAAAAATACTTTCCTCTTCCAATTTGCGCCAATTAAAAAGCATATTGCTTTTGATTTTGTGCCTGGCGTGGTGCCAATTAAAAACCAAAAAATTAACTTTTTTATGAGAAATAATGGAGTTTGAGTAAAATTGAACCGAGCTTTTGTGTATAACGGAGGAATGTTGACATTTAAGAACTGAGGTGCCAATGAAAAACCACACTGTTTTTTGGTTATATACATTACGGAATATAACGGGATAGTGAATAAAACGTGGCGACAAGCTACATATTCATACAACACATAATTAGATGAAAGAACATTCTCGAAATGAGAATTGCAAACTGGCGTGATGCCAATAAAAAACCAATATCGTTTCATATACATTTCGATCCCGTATTATCGGTTTAGTCGACGCCAATCACCCTCAACGTATGTTGAGTAAATCCCAAAAAAATTTTTTTTTCGAGATAATACTACGTTAGTATCAAACAGTTGTGGTAGAGTCACTTAGGAGTTTTTTTATTCTCTCATAAAGTTTCAACTTAGGATAAAAATTGACTTAATTTTTTTTTAAAAAGGGAACGGTTCTCATCACCTGTTACATAGATGCATAAAAAATTATGTAGAGTTGCCATGTATGGAAAACTTCCAAAAACAAAAAAAAACTCGTTTCGAGATATTTAAATTTGCTAACAAGCTCTGACTTTGAGTTTGTTTTAGTTACCTTTTTTGAGGCAAAATTATCAATTATCAAAATGCCTGGTTTGAGGAAGCTCTGATAAAAACTCCGAAGTATATTGTGAGGAATATTAGCATCACTAAGCTGATACTAAGTAAATAAAGGCACAACAACAATAAAGCAAGCTGCCACTCTAAACAAATCAATCATCATTTACACACATACATAGAAGGCAACGAAGAGATACTCACAAACACATGTAATCATCAGCCGTAGTAGTAATCACATATACATACGCACATGGCTACAAACTATAAATATACATGTAAATGGCTAATAGCTAAGCATGAAGTTCCCGAAATTACTAGACCTTAGGAGAAATGGGTGAACGAGAAAACCGAGAGTATAAAAGCAGCGCAAGCTGAGGTATGATAATCAGTTTTGATTTAAGCACGCTGTTGGTTGTGAAGTATAGGTATTATTGTGAAGTACTCTCAAAGTAGTCTAATAAAGACCATTTTGTATTATTAAATATTGGAGTTATTTATTCAACAGTTTAGCGATTCGAACGTTAGCAGGAGGTTTGGAATAAGCGGAATTCCTCGAAATTCGTTCAACTATTATAAAAACTATTGTGTGAAATGGTTAAACGGATGGATTTCCCAGCGTTTAGAAAAGTGACGCCAGTGACACCAATAGCACTGGAGACTTCAGTAATGCATGAGACTCAAAATTGTTTAGTAGATAGTTTTCACGTTTATTTTATTGTTAGTAGAGTTCCAGTTGTTGTTGTAACGATAAAGATACGTATAAATGTGTGAGATTAGAGCAGACAATTTGTAGAATTCGAAGTCTTATTCGTGAACTCGTGCGAAAACTGCTCGAATTAATTAACATTACTGTAAAAACGACATAACTTTTGAACGGCTAAAAAAGTTGGGATCCGACTTCGAACACAAATACGCGTGTTTGGGTACCCATGTGGCCATTTTGAATACATTTTCGGCTGGTTTCCTTGAACTAAGCATTGCTAAAGTGGTTCGAATAGTTTACAAATTTATTTAATCCTCTACATCAAGCCATTTACCGAGATTAAATTTGAAATGATTTTTTAAAATATTGTGACGAATATTAGTATCACTAAGCGATACTACCATCACTAAGCCGATACTAAGCAGTATGTACGTAAACAAATCAATCACCGTCTACACACGTACATACAAGGCAACGGAGAGATACTCATAAACAAATGTCATCATCAGCCGAAGTAGTACTCACATATACACACGCATTTGCCTATGCGAGAGACTATAAACTACAAATACACACGCATATCGCTGCTAACCAAGTAGAAGATTCTAGAGGGAGAAACGTCTAGAATTTTTTAGAAATATGCGGACAGGGCAACAGAGAGTATAAAAGCACAGCAAGCTGAGTAGTCAGTAATCATTTTGATTTAAACACACAATTAGTTATGAAGTAAGAGTTATTGTGAAGTACACTCAAAGTAGTCTAATAAAGACTATATTGCATTACTCAATATTGGAGTTATTTATTCGACAATTTAGCGATTCTAACGTTTGCAGAAGGTGTAAAATAAGCGGAGTTTCACTAAATTCATTACAATATCTAAATAAGAGTGGCTTTACTAAAAACGGCAAAAAAGTTATTGCTATGACATCGGCATTGGCGTCGGTATCAAAATTTTCGGCAGTTCCCAATCCTAAAGTGAATAAAATCTACTGCTTTTATGTCCTTTCTGGTGACGTTCAGCTTGTTTATGGAAAAATAGGAATATGTACTTGTGAAGGCCGGACATGTTGATGTTTATTAGTTTATGATGTTAGATGATACCCTTACTTGAAGAGTTATGTTTTCTTAAATTCGTTTAGTAAATATAAATTTTAAACTTTTCACCATTAGCTCAACCTGGCCGTATGTCGAATCACTGCAGTCCTGAACCTGATGAAAATCGCAGTTGGCAAAGCGCCGGTGGCAATAATTTCAACTCTGCACAGCAACAGGATGTTGAAGAGGTAATTTTAAACAATAAATATCTCTAATCTAGCTATAACGTTTCTTTTTACTTTTTCTGTTAAATAATAGGTCGGTTCTATCAATCAACAACCACTTGCTGTTGGTTATATGGTATCAACAGCGCCAACTGGTCGAATGCCTTCATGGTTTTGGTCGGCCTGTCCACATTTAGAAGATGTTTGTCCGGTATTTTTGAAAACCGCACTACATCTACACGTACCGAATATACAAACCACCGATGATATTCTCAATTCAACAAATGCGCATTCATCAGCAACAGATCATCCGCTAGATTCCTCACTAACTGCCGATGTATTACGTTTTGTATTAGAGGGTTATAATGCTTTATCATGGTTGGCATTGGATTCGAATACGCATGATCGTCTCTCATGTTTACCAATTAATGTGCAAATGCTTATGGATCTTTACTATCTGGCAGCAGCGATCATGTAAACAGCCTGCAAATTAAAACAAAAAAAAAAAAACAAAGTTTATATCTTTGTATATAGAAAAAGTGCGATGGCTATGTATTTATATATATGTATGCATTAAACATATTGTATGTATGTACAGAAGAGTTTTAGCAAAAGTATAGGACAAAAGATAATAGAGAATAAAGTGCAGTATTTTTATAAGATAATTATGTTAAATGAATGTCAATAGTGCAAATTCAATGTATGTTGAAATTTATTAGGTATTTTATAGTTTAAATGATCGGTATCACTATGTTGATGCAAGTTCCCCCTTTTATTGAAAGGTATAGTGTTTTTTATGGAATCTACTGTTTTGTGTTGTATTGTACATATGTATGTATATTTATTACAAAGTTTAAATGATTTGTGCTTTTGTGATATATATCGTATAGTTGAGGTTGAGAACCACAAGCAACAGGAAAATACAATTTTTTTGTTTTAATGTATGAGCAGAAAATTCCATGCGCAAATATTTAATGACATTTAAAACTAAAACACATATGTATATGTAGCACTTTAGACGCGTCCACTGTTCAAAACCAAAAGTAACACTACCGCTCACATGTGCTTCCGTTTGCCTAACTTCCAAAATTTTGAGTCTTTTAGTACTCGTAAAACATGCGCTGCAATATGTTATGAAGCACACAACTTCGTGTTTTTTTTAACTAAATTTGTTAAAAGAGAGTGCGGTGTGAAGTGAGTTGTTTTCTCTACTTGTTAACTAATTATAAATTGAATTATGTATGCAGGAAAACTAAGAACTTATCGAATACCTCATTTCTAAGTTTCATAGTTTTTTAACTATTACACTGTGCAGCACCCGGTTGTGTACTGAGAAAAAATTGAAACATTAGCAACGAAGTAATTCCTCTTAGAAAACTTAGGTATGAGCTTTCGAAGTTCGAAATCGGAATCTTCGTTATTTTTTTTATCGGTTTTAAAATAAGTCGAAATATTGATATTTCTTATTTGAATGCTATACAATTTTCAAGTTTATATGGACAGACACCTAAATATCCAAAAATACGTATAAAAGTTTTGATTTTTCGAAGATTCGACTTCGATCCCGCATAACACATCTTATATAAAAAGTTTTGGTAATACATTAATTTAAGAAAAACTTACGTGAAGGGAGAAATTTCAATAATTTTGAAAAAGGTTGTTTTCATCCGATCCTATACCCATAAAAATATGTGATTTGCCGTAAAGTGTCATCAAGGAAGTATTTTATGCCGCTGTTTACACACACACTATTTTGTTGCCGATTATCCGCTGGCCACTTGAGGTTTTCTTCTGCATAGATGGGCCTCGAGTCAGCTCAGCACCCATTGGGCGGACACCGCCTCTTGCAGGGTAGCAAGATCTTTTTGGCCGGAAGTGGATGGCAGGAGGTCTGCCGAAATATTTGGTGTCACTAAGGCTTAGCTATTAATTGTCATTGGGGTTTTGACAGGGTACTATCTAATGGGAATCCATGCGGTATGTCGCAATATACTGAAAACCCCGTCCTGCTATAGCTGTATGGAGGATGATGAGGAGGAATCAAGCTGTTGTTGTTGTAGCATCATCGAATCGCTTTATGCTTGGTTGCCCAGCTTTTTCCAGAAATGGGCGAAAGTACTACGGTCGCGACTCACTTGGATCCCCGGAGGATTTATCTAAGGTTAAGATCGGTCTCATTCGAAACCGTATCGTTGCTACGCAATGATTCTCTAAATAGCTATAGCTACGTGGCCGTTATTTTATTTTATGTGGTATCACAACGGATCTTCATGTTGTTCAAGTGAGCTTCCCCTACCAAGACAGCTACCACCTAACCTAACCTCATCGGCAACGTCTCTTTTGAAGTTGTGTATCATATTTACATACAGCCAATCTTTCTAAGCAACAATTTGACATTTAATTTCAATTCTTTCTAAACAATTTTGTCACTTATTGAAAATTTTGAAAATTATTATGAAATATTAGAAATATCATATAAACCTATTAAAAATGTGGGTTCAAAATCAACAAAAAGTTCCTCACTAAGAAAAAAATTACAAAATCCACAATTTGAAAACTGAAGAAAGACAGCACAAAGCAAGTCGCCGAGAACAAGAAAATCGGTGCCCGTCCGCTTCCCTCGTCATTCCCTCTCCGGCAAGTTACGAGTTCCAGCAACAAAAATATTGTGTGTAAACAGTGGCTAATGAAAAATTTTGCTACAAATATAAAAACACAAAGCGTATTAAAATAAATCTTTTTTAACATTTTACAAATAGCTTATTCAATGCCAAATAAGTCAATTTTTGTTTGCGCCATTTCCTTTTTGCATGAATTGTAGTGGAATTTTTTTTTTCTCGAAGGCAAAATTTTTACGAAGCAAAATTATTAAAATTGTTTTAAGGAGTTCTGTAACCCTCTACATGAAGTATTTTACCAAGGTTAAATTTGAAAGACAGCTTATGAAATAAAAAAAATCACACATTGTTAAAAAGTTCAATACTTGTTAGTTTGGTTAGCGGCATTACCAAAAAGAAAAAAACAAAGAAAATGAATTTCGCTTTACTTTTTTAAGATCTGTCTTAATTGGTTCTGTGGTCGAACTACAGAGTTCGTTTCATAAAATTTTAATATATATTTTTTTATGTTGAAATTTGAAAGATTAGTTAATAAAGAACAATTATTTATGTGACTGAAAAAAGATACTCAATAAAGTTACCTACATTGTTTTTTATTAATATATAGGTATAAATACACTTCTGAGTAAAAAAACAGCAAACATAATTTGAAAATTCTGTAAATTTTTTTTATTTTAAAAATTTTAAAAGAACCCATTTCGAAAAATATTATAAAATCGAAAAAATTGTAGAAGGCTATGAAAATTTCCACATTTGTTTTAAAGTTTAAGGAAACCTTTTTTTAGTACAATTCATTTAAGTGGAACAAAGTGCAAATTTGAATCCTCGCAAAATTCGCATGGTCTTATTTTTTTCTTCACAAAGTTTTAGATTTCCTTTCTTTTTGTGGAAAAAATCTCACTTTTTGTATATCTACGTTTTGATTTCTTATAAAAGGCATTTTATCTTATTAGGTGAAAAATATCAATTGAACCTACTTTTTATTTGATACAGTTAGTAGAGTCCGACCGATTAATCGGCATCGGCTTTAAAAATTGGTATCTGAGCCGGCATCGGCCTTTTATGGTCGATTCTTTCTCGTCAAATCTTACATCACCAATCATATATATTATTTCTAATTGCTGTTTTTATGTGCGAGTCCCTTTTTCGCTCTTATTTGGAATCCAAATCTATAAATAAAGGTTTGGTTGTAAAGATGGAGATTCGGGCGATTAGAGAGCTTTAGGCAATTTTGGTCGTAATGCTTTTGTTTAGCTATATTTAATTAAAATAATTTGCTAAAAATAAACGATTGTGAGCACACAAATAAATCTATTTGTACTATGGCACTATTGTGAATATTTGCACTGCATTACCGGCAGTTGCTCTCATACGCCAGATGGCAGCGCAAGCTGTAAGTTTTAATTGATTGATAGAACAGCTGATTTCTGTTGATATTTGATAAGAGACTTCTAGATTGGTTGCGCAAGATGCGCACGGGTACGGCTCGTGTTATTGTAAAACTTTTTATGAACAGATACATATGTACAAAATTATAAATAATATTTTTTTTTAAGTCTTAATTTCGAAAATTTTCTCTAGAGCTTGCAGAAAAATTTAAAATAAAATCACACAAACTTTTTAATTAAGAAAAATACTCACTTATGTTTGCTTGTTTAATGGTGTGTTCAATTTATACTTATTATCTAAGAACACCGGCTTATAATAATTGAATATTCAATTATTATTTTTTTACTAAGGGAAACTGAAAAGAAAGAAGAGAGATAAACTGAATTAAGCAAGGAAACAAATACAAGCAGGATAGCCTAGTGGTTAAGGCATCTGCATGGAATTCGAATCTCGGTGAAACCTTTGATAACATTATGAAATTGCCTGATGATGATTACGTGGTGGTTTTCGAAATGGTGCCATCGCAATATGCCAGTAAATGTTTCTTTTTTTTTTTCAGTTTCTCTTAGCTCATGAATTCCTAAATAATAAGAAAAATACTCACTTTATCCTTCTACTTTGTAGGACTAAAATTTACACTAAAAAAAATTGCAAGCTTAAGAAATTTGAGAAAATGCTAAGGAAACCAAATTTGTTCGACAGGTTTTTAACATCAATTTTTTTTTTTTTTTTTTGTAATTTTCTTATGTAAACAAGTCGATTAACTGTCATCGGTATCGGCCAACTCCCACTTTTTAGCCGATTGGCAAAAAGCCAGCATCGTTCGGGCTCAAATAGTTAGCAACATCAGAACCTAATAATTTTCATACACAATATATCATTATCCAATCGAATAGTTCCTTGCGAGAGTAACAGTGAAAAACAGCGTTCAAATCAGATAAAGTTGAAGTTTATAGCGAATCTTCAAAGGACGAACAACAATAGGAAGTATTAAATTGGCGATAGGTAACACAGGCCGACAGCATCTCAGACCCAGAAACCGGACTATATATTTTCGAAGAATTTTAATGCGATGAATCGAAATCTGGCCTCAAAATTGCTCCATCTGCTCTGGTTTTCGAGATATCCTAACCTAAAAGTGCAAAAAATACCGTTTTTGCGCATATTTGAGGTTATGTAGCCTTGCAGATGTTTTCTTTCACCAAAATTGAAGGATGGCATCTTTAAATACAAGTCTTCTTTTTGAAATGGCGTTGAGCTTGCTCAAATATAATTTTTTTCGCTGACATAACGCATTTTGAAATTTTCATGTTTCATGAATTGGATTCAGCGCATCATAAACCTTCCGAAATATATAGTCTGGTTTCTGCATCTGAATGTTGGTTACATTTTTGTCGGCCTGTGTAATTCACTGCAATACCTGCCTAAGGATTATCCAAAACGGCGCAGTGTTTTGGTTAAAATTTCACAAATAAATTGTGATTATTTAAAAAAAAAAGATGTCGATCGTTAAAATTTGCCGCACCCTGAATTAAATTTTCCCAGTGGTGAATTACATACCAACCATTAAATCACATACCAATTTCTCCACTATTCGTTCTGATGGTTCTTTACTCTTCTAATTTTTTTGATTCAAATTCAAATGGGTGCCGTGTTATGTCCACTTCAAAAAGTTAATATCATGATTGAAATTAGATTATCTGTACCGATTTGGGTATTTTTTGCCAGGATTTTATACACGCCAATTAATGTTCAAGTTATGGTTTACAAAGCGTTGTGAAAGGATTCAAATTTTGAACGAACCTTATAAAAATGTATACTGTCGTAAACCAATTTTTCTCACATGCATAGCAGGTTAATGTTGTGCCAAATTTCGTTACGATATCTTCTAAAAGTTTTTTTACTTATGCATTGTGAGGCCTTTATCTTCTCCTTTCGCTTAAGCTGTTACTAATAAATAAATAAATGTAAGGCGCGATAACCTCCGAAGAGATCTAAGGCCGAGCTTCTCTTCCAATTTGCGTCGTGCTCCTCTTGATTTGTCCCTACAAATTGGCCGGACGGGACCTACATGTTTTATGCCGACTCCGAACGGCATCTGCAAGGCAGATGAGTTTTCACTGAGAGCTTTTCATGGCAGAAATACAATCGGAGCCCTTGCCAGACACTGCCGAGGGACGACCCCGCTTAGAAAAATTTTCTTCTAATTGAAAAATCTTATTTCTAAAATTTTGATGTTGCTTTGCCCGGGAGTTGAACCCAGGGCATACGGGGTGATAGGCGGAGCACGCTACCATCACACCACGGTGGCCGTATTAAGTATTAAATACTCTGTGTTGTTGTTTCATTGTTAACACAATAACAACAACCAGTAGTAGCAGCTTAAGCGAAAGGAGTACACCAAGGTCTAGCAACGCAGTCATAACAAAAAAAAGAACCAAAAAAATACTCTGTGCTAAGCACAACTAGGTATACAAATTTGAAGATGGGACAGTAGATGACTGTTGTTGTTGTAGCGATAAGGACACTCCCCGAAGGCCTTGGGGAGTTTTATCGATGTTGATGGTCCTTTGCCGGATGCAGATCCGGTACGTTCCGGTACCCAGCCCGACCATCTACGGAACGATTTGTTATAACATCATGCTACCTTCTTGGCCATCCCGCCTTCCCACCCCCTAGATCCATGAGGAGTTTGGGGTCGCCAGAGCCTCGGCCGCTAATGAAACGGGATTCGCCACGGATAGGTGAGGTTGACTATTGGGTTTGGATAAGCTATATATTGCGCTGGCAACCTAAAAAGGTTGCGCTACACAACCCCTGGAATCTGGTATTTTAGACGCTTCTTACGGCAGGCATACCTACCGTGGGTATATTCTGACCCACTGACCCGCAGTAGATGATTTTGACTCGCTATTGCTCAAATGTTTAGTAATTTTTTTGAAACCACCCATTTGAAAAGTTTTTGCAATTGTATCACTAAACGCGGATATTTTTTTGTTAAGCGAAACTGATAAATTATAAATCTGTAATAACTATGCGCGAATCATATTTTCCAAAAAAGACGGATGAGACGACGAAATCACTCGCCTCTGTAAATCTACGATTTCACTTTCCAATTTCCGGCAAATTATAAAAATATTTTCAAAATCTGTACCTGCATCTTTTTCCAAAAAATATACAGCTATCTTTGAACACCCTTCACTTAGCAGCACTTATATTCGAGGGGTTGTGTAGCGCAACCCTTTCAAGGGGTTGCCAGCGCAATTTAAAGCTTCTCCATCCCAATTGGCAATTTCACCTACCCTTGGCAAATCCCATTTCTTTAGCAGTCAAGGTTCTGGCGACCCAGTTCTTCATGGAGCTAGGGGGCGGGATGACCAAGAAGGTTCACTGTGCTCACCAGAATTCGCTCCTGAAATGGTAGGGTTTGTACCTTAATGGTGCTTGTTACCGGAATCCGACCATCAACATCGATAAAACTTTCCAAAATCTTCGGGGAGTATCTTTATCGCTACAACAATAACAAAAACACCCTTCGTTTAGTCAATAATATCTTATTAAAACTGCATTCACACTTGCAAAATTTCGAAATTTCTCTTATTTTCGATTGAACGATCTATAAATCAAGTATTTGCAAATTGTAAAAGAGGATTAGAATATTAATAGGATTAATCAGCTTCCACCATTTTCCAGCAGTAAAACGCTCTCGATGTACTTAAAAATCTTCACTTCACACTCTTTCACTCCACTTGAGATTCTCATACTGATTTCTTTCGGCCACAACTTTTTTACAAGGTAAAAGAAATTGATCAAAATTCGAACAATATAAAATTAGAGTTATTTTTGTTATTGTGACAGCAACAACTCTCCGAGAACGCCATGGTGTCAGTCGTTTGTTGAAAAAATCACTCCGAGACTTGACATTCGAACATAACAGAAAACTTTATAAATACGTTTCCGAAAATTCGAGAAGTGTTCGAAGACCTGCATGAGAATTTTGTGCTAAAAATTTTGAAAATTTTATTAATAATGCAATTATGTAGCCTAATCAATTTTAGTCTAACAAAGTAAAAGTTATAATAGTCTCCGGAAATACGCATTCACTTTTGTGAATGTTTGTTTTCAGACTTATATTTTACATTTTCTTTCCAAAGGAAGAGCGTATGGCCTTGTTTTTTATAAATCTGAAATTGGGCTAAAACGTGCAAAGGCGAATCGATACAAGGTGATGACAAAGACAATTCAACCATATTCGCCGTGCAGAAGAATGTCAAGCCAAATGAAAATTAGCATTGATTTCGATTAACTGACCATCAAGCCGAATCCATACGGGGTGGTGGCAAAGCGAATTCGACCAATTTGCCGTGCAGAAGAATGCCAATTCAAAAGAAAATTTTAATTGATTTCGATTAACTGGCATATTAAAGTACAAGGCGCTGTATGGAAAATCAGCTGTTGGGATAACAAGACCTGGAACTGAATTCGCCTTGACTGATGCAATCAGCTGATGGGATAACTTCACCTGGTGCTGCATTCGCCTTGAAGTCTGCATGCTCAATTTCAGAAAATTCGAAACAACATATTCGAACTTTTTACTTTTTAGAATTCTTTCGAAAACGTTTTTGATATGGGTGTGCATTAGGGTGGGTGAAATTTATTGTTGAAAAGGCACATCCAGTTTCTGAATCTATGGGTCATACTGAGTAATATTGACCATGGGAACATAGGTCTGAAATGAATTTCGAGCCTCCCTAATTTTGTTAGAAAATGTTATATCCCAATCCGAATAGCGGCTCTCACAAATAAAATACATGAAAATAAATGTCAAATTCGGATTCGGATTGGGATATAAAATTTTCTAACAAAATTAAGGAGGCTCGAAATTCATTTCAGACCTATGGTCCCATGGACAATATTACTCAGTATGACGCATTGATTCGGAAACTGGATGTTAACCTGAAGTTTTTTCCCCATTACAATTTGACCCGCCCTAGTGTGCAGTTTTAGTTGACGATTTTATTGAAGGTTTTTCTAAAATAAAAAATTAATAAAAAATGAATAAAATTTTATTTTAATTTTTGCTGTTATTTTCGTGTTCGCCGCTAGCATGTACAGCTGTAAGGTTTGGTACTCTCTTCATTATTTAGTTCTTCAATCACTCATTTCACATGCAATCGGTACTCAATTGAATAAAATTGTTTCCATTCATTATAATTTAATTTTTAAATGCAAAAACATAAATTGCCTTATATTTCACACAAGATTGTAAATAAAAAATACTGATTAATAAGTAATCCATATAAAAGGAGCAAAGTGAAAAAGCAATGACACACCAGATTTCAATAATGAAAAAGCATTATTGGTATTTATATTAGAATAAAAGCAAAACCATTTAATATTTTTTGTAAATAATTTTAGACTTAAGCTAAAATGCAGGTAGACTTAAAGGAAAAAAAAAACAAACTAAAATGAATATGCTAGTATAATATGCATTAGACTGGGTCAAAAAAAAGTTGCTAATGTCCGCCCCTAAATTTAATGATTATGTTGAGGGTTTCGGAAACAATATTTTTTTTTTTATCCTTCGAAATACAGCCGAAAAGGTTTTTTCGTAATAACTTGGTTATTTGACGTTCGATTTTTAAAATTGATATGCCATTATTTTAGCCTTGAGTAGCTTCACTTTTCTTTCTAATGTCCTTTTAATCTATGAAGTCGTTTTCACATGATTAGGTCAGCTAACCTTTTCGGCTGTATTTGGAAGGATCAAAAAAAATTTTTTTTTCCGAAACCCTCTCAACATAATCTTTAAATTTAGGGGCGGACATTTGCAATTTTTTTTTGTATAGGGACCAACCCAGTCTAATATACATACATACATACATGCTTAACAAAAAAGAAAAAGCAAAAACTTAAGAACAAAACTACAAAAGCAAATGCGCAAAGCAAGGTAGGATTTTATTACAATGAGAGGCGGCTGGCCGCAGTGCCACAATATTTGAAAACGTCGCAAAAGCAAGACGTAACAACAAATGCTTAAACTAAGGCAGAAATACACAATAATGAGAAAAATCGAATTAAAAGCAAAGTAATGTGAAGGATATATACATATGTACATACGTATTTATATGTGTAAGCCGATTTCGTTTTAGTGTAGTTACAATCAAATTATAATTTTATACACACACATATATATGTATATATATAATATATAAGTATAGAAGTAATAAGTATAATATATTATGAGAATTTATAAGCAAAAAATGTTAAAGAAAAAAAAAACAAAAAATACTAACTACGAAAAAAGTTAAAAAACGAAATATAAAAAATACACAAAACTGTATGCATGTATGTAATTGATAATTAGGTTAAACTAATCAAGTAATAATAAAATGTATTTCTATTAATTAAAACGTATGCATAATTTATACATACACAATATAGAATTAAATTTAAATATGAAAGAGATCAATTGTCATTTATGAAAATAAGAAAGTTTGCTAATACAAAAACAAATTTAATACAAGCACTAGTACATACATATACATATATACATAACAAAATTTAGATAAGTAGTACGTGAAACAAATTTTCTGTGCATGTGTATGCGTATAGTTTAAGTTATACAATAAGGCAGGCATTGTGGCTAAGAAATAGAATATGAAACTAATTATTATTTAAGAAAAAAGAAACAAATTGAATAAATAGCTAAAAAAAATGAAATGTAAAAGGTTTAAATAAATTAGTTAACATGCAATTTATTTAGTAAATATGTATATATACATTTGTATAATATATTTATTGTAACATTACTCATATAATTATGTATGCCAAATGCACAAACTTACACATCAACAATGCACACTAACACAAATATAAGTTTTAATACTTTTTTTTATAAATTATTCAGCGAACAAAACGGTCCACTTTATTATGACTTTATGAGGCATTTCCTTTAGTTTCAAAATAAAAAAATTGTACTCTCAGAAATCCACATAGTCGAATTCGAAAATTTTTTTATTGTACCCGGTAGACTTTGATCTGCTCGAAAATTGATTTGCCTACATTTTAAAAGTGAGCCTCGTTTCCTCTCTTCTTTTTATAACATTCCCGTCTCCTTTATCCTCCATTTTTCTTCTTTTTCTTGTCCATTCTGTAAACGTGTGGCATCTCGAAGGCAAATAATAACAACCCTGATACAATCTTCAGCAACGCCATACATACAACCCTGCTACGAACTTGAGAAGAACAGTCAAATAGTTAGTTGGTTCCGAGAGATTAAACAAGCAAGCTGCACAACTTAATAACTACATATATTTTCCATTAAACTAATATTCTCACATCATTCATTAACTCTGTTAAATAATTAATCAATTTTATTAAATGTATTATAATTAAACACGGTTTCGTTAATTCATTTCAAAATACGGTATTCCTGACAGTTTCAGAAGCGGGCTCTGGATCGGTTCGGTTTTTTCTCTAATTGCAACGACGTAAAAGCAATAGGAAAAATAACGTGTATCATCGGCAGGATTGCGGAAGGAAAACGCGTTTCTCATAAACTTTGGTTGGTTTTGAGAAAAACGAGAAACGCGTACGTACATACATACATTTAATAAGCGCAACGCATAACGTGTTATAAATGAGTTAGAAGGTTAAAATTACAAAGCTCAAAGTGGAACAATTGAAGGGTATTTTGGCACAAAATAATTTGCCCACAAGGGGAACTAAAGCGGAACTCATTCAACGCTTAATTGAGTTTTTGGGTACGGACGAAATTATTGAAGTTGATGTGCCAATAAGCGAAAATAAGTCAGTGCAGGAACAGTTGGACCAACTACGATCTATGATGACTACAATTATGGATACTATTGCATCAGTACAGACGCCTGTTGCGCAGCAGCAGAGAACAGACATGCAAACACCAGTGCAAGAAACGCCACCGACGACGCAACAAGTAATAGCTTCTATTTCCCAATCAGAAGGTGAACGTTTGTACGAGTGAGAAAGAAAGCGAACGGCTTCGGTTAAGGAAATTGCAGAAACTCTGCCTGAATTCGATCCATATGCAGAAGATTCGGTTAGCGTTGAACAATTTATTAATCGTGTTGGTAATTCGTTAAATGCATATAACTGGGATGAAAAGTGTATAATGTTGGCAGTATACAGCAAAATGCGTGGTGTAGCAAAAATGTGGTTAGACTCATTACCAATGTTATGTTCTAATTGGAATAAATTTGCCAAATGCTTAAAAGAAGAATTCAGTCACGAAATGAATGAAGCAGACATAAATTTTAAAATGTGTAATGCCAGTAGGAAACATGACGAGAGTGTTACTGATTATTGTTTTCGTATTTGTATGTTAGGTCGACAATACAAGTTAATTGATGCTGCTATCGTTAAATATACGCGTGAAGAACTTAAACATCGTGAACTACAAATGGCTATTGCTCCGTTGAAATTCGATTCGGTTAAACATTTACGCGAAACTATTGAAAACTATGTGCTAAATTCAAAATCTCAAAATAATAAGGTTAATATGCAAAATTAGCTGAAGCAAAAGTTTGAATTGAAAAACAATAAGTCAAGTGCTAGCGATAAAGCAGATAAAAAACCGGTTGTGTGTTATAATTGCTCTGAGAAAGGTCATATCTCTAGTCAGTGTTCGAAACCACAACAAAAACAACGTTGTGTAGATTGCCGAGGTGAAGCTAGGAACTGTGGCAAGAAAAATGTAAATGTACAACGTGCAGAAATTAATGAATTTGAGAAAAACTTTATGAAATCCGTTATCGTGAATGGACAAAAATGTATTGCTTTTCTAGACACAGGTAGTCAGTGCCACATGGTTCGTAAATCGGTTGCAAATAAATTGCAAAACAATCGTGAAAGCTGTAAAATTTCAATTAATAGAATTTGTGGTGGTACGCAAATCGCAAATGAAAAAATTAAATTTAAAATACAAATTGATGAACTAGAGCGTGAAATAGTTGCATACGTGGTAGACGATGAATTAATAAATGCTGATTTATTTCTTGGTCAAGACATTTTCAAGAATACAAGTGTAAGTGCTTGCAACGGTAATTTCATATTTGGCAGAAATATTGAAAAACGATCGGTTTATAAAAATCTCTATGAAAAAAACGATATTAAATGTAGTAGTGATGATGAACAATTTCAAACGAGTTTGATCAATTTAGTCAGCGAATATCGTGACGTTTTTGCAAGTGACTTGAATGAAATTGGAAAAACAAATGCCATTGAAATGCATATCGAATTGGATACAGATGTTCCTGTAGCACAAACACCATATAGAATTCCGGAACCGAAAAAGGCAATCGTAAGTAAAATATTAGAAGATCTTTTTGAAAACGATATTATTGAAAGATCAGATTCAGTTTATGTTAGTCCAATAACGTTGGTGAAAAAGAAAGACGGTACAGACAGAATGTGTGTTGACTATCTTAAAATTAACGCCCATATGAAAAAAGAAAATTTTCCTATGCCTAACATTGAAGAAACATTACAAGAAATTTCCCATTTTAAATATTATACGACACTCGATTTAAATTCGGGCTATTATCATGTTCCAATAGCTCGGGAAAGTCAGGAATATACAGCGTTCATTACAACTGACGGTCTATATCAATTTAAGTGTATGCCATTCGGGCTTAAAAATGCGCCGGCTGTTTTTCAGAGGCTCATGGCGAAAATTAAAGACACAGTTAAATCATCAGATATGACAAACTACATGGATGATATTTTGGTAGGGAGTGATACGACTGATGAGATGATCGAGAAATTAAAGCGTATTTTTCAAGCGATGCGAGATCTAAATCTAACGCTAAATGTTAAGAAATGCGAATTTTTGTCAACAAAAGTAGAATTTTTGGGACATGGTCTTGGTTCTCGTGGTATTAAACCAGGGTCAAGGAAAACTACTGCAGTCGAACAATTTAAAACTCCATGTAATATTCATGAGGTACGTCAGTTTTTAGGCCTTAGTGGGTATTTCCGACGATTTGTCCCAGGATACGCTATTTTGTCCGAACCATTAAAAAAACTTCTAGAAAAGAACAAAAATTTCAATGGACAGAAGAACAACAGACAGCTTTTCAGGGACTTAAAGACGTATTGTCTTCACAACCTGTCATGGTTTCATACGACGCTAATGCTGAGCACGAAATTCAAACAGACGCCAGCTCAGTTGGTTTAGCCGCCGTACTTTTGCAACAAGAAGGTCATAGCTTCAAACCCGTACTCTATTACAGCAGATCAACAAACGACAATGAAAAAAAGTATCATAGCTACGAGTTGGAGACGCTTGAAATTGTAGAAGCTCTTGAACGTATGAGGTATTATGTTTACGGAAAGCGAGTAAAGGTAGTAACACACTGTAGTACAGTAATGCAAAAACGCGAACTTATACCACGAATTGCGAGATGGTAGTTAAAGGTACAAGACTATGACATCGTTATTGAACATCGATCTGGACGACGAATGGAACATGTAGATGCGCTTAGTCGTGCACCAGTTGAAGACGCGTGTGATGTTGATACCGCATCCTTACGTATATTGAAGACGGATATAACAACCGACGATTGGCTTTTCGCAATGCAATTGAACGATGAAGATATCAAACAAATAATAGAAAATGTCAACAGAAACGATTCTTCAGCGAAAGAGTATTGTGTCGAAAAAAATCGATTGTATCGTATTGTTCATGACAAGAAACTTTGGGTTGTTCCTAAATCACTTCGTTATCGTGTTGTACATGACTGTCATGACAAGGCTGGACATTTGAGCGTAGATAAGACTATCGACCGTATTCAAAACTTTCTTTGGTTTCCACGAATGCGAAATTTTGTTAAGGCGTATATAAAATCTTGCGTTGAATGTGCCTACAATAAAATACCTAGCGGAAAAAAGAGGGAGTATATAATTTTAATGAAATGGAATCGATACCATTTAAAACGATCCATTTAGATCATCTTGGTCCTTTTCCAAAAAGTTCACGTCGAAACGAACACATATTGGTTTTAGTTGACTCATTTACTAAGTTTACAATAGTTCGTGCTGTTAAGAGTACTGCAACTAAACATGTGATCGCGGTTCTCGATGAAGTCATCAGCTACATCGGAGTTCCTTATCGTTTTGTAACAGACCGCGGAACGTCATTCACTTCTAAAGAGTTTGCTAAATACTGCAACGATTACGATATTAAACATATTCAAAATGCAGTTCGTACACCTCGTGCGAATGGTCACGCTGAACGCGTTAACAGAACATTGCTTAGCATGTTACGTACTATTACTCAAACTGATAAGAAATGGGACGAAAAGCTACGCGATATTCAATGGGTTTTTAACACAACACGTAACCAGACAACAGGACAGACTCCATACAAGTTGGTGTATTTATTTAGACCTCGAGATATCCTTTAAAATAAGTTAACAACCTTTTTACATGACGACGAATCGCAAAGCACCGTCGACATCAATGATCTTCGACAATTAGTAGCAAACCGAGTTACACAACAACGGCAAAAGGCTAAGATACGTTTTGATCAAAAACATGCAACCCCAACAAAATATAATGTCAACGATTTGGTATTAGCCGAAAACGAACCTGTGCTCGCAGGTGAATCCCGGAAACTAGAACCCCGTTACAAAGGTCCTTTTATCATAAGTAAGGTCCTTGATCGAGATCGGTACGTTATCACTGATTCTTCGCGAAAGAAACGCCATTACAAATCGGTATATTCTTCAAATAAACTTTGACCGTGGTGTAATATTTCCGCTCTCGACGAACAAATGTGTGATATTGGCGACGATCCCGATAAAGAACTCGATAGCGAGGGCGCTGGTATAGTCAGGAGAGGCCGACTGTAAACGTGTGGCATCTCGAAGGCAAATAATAACAACCCTGATACAATCTACAGCAACGCCATACATACAACCCTGCTACGAACTTGAGAAGAACAGTCAAATAGTTGGTTCCGAGAGATTAAACAAGCAAGCTGCAAAACTTAATAACTACATATATTTTCCATTAAACTAATATTCTCACATCATTCATTAACTCTGTTAAATAATTAATCAATTTAATTAAATGTATTATAATTAAACACGGTTTCGTTAATTCATTTCAAAATACGGTATTCCTGACAATTCCTTCACTTCAACACTTACTCCCACTCAAATTCTAATTCCCACTCCCGATCATGCTCCCACGCAAAATCTTTACTTTTACTCCCACTGCATCCACACTCATATGGAATCTCTATAATAAATTTTGGATAAAATCAAATTGCTTAGAGCGAATTTAAATTTTTCCTTATAGGGAACGTGGCACCGCATGCTATTTTTATTATAAACCATCCGTGAACAATAACGAACGAAACAAAAAAAAAAATATAGAAATCGGTCAAGCAGTTTTGGAGTTTTGGCGAAATTAATGCACATCAATTAATTTTTATAGATTAATATATAAAGATAACGCTGTGATAGTAGTTACTTAAATTTAGTCGCTTTTGACGTGATTTAACTCAATTTAATGCCCCTATTACCGTTTACAACTCAACTTAGTTGGGTTGTAATTAAAACAACTCAACTTTAAGACAACTCAACTCCTGTTTGGTATTACGAATTACAACTTATTTCAGTTGAAATTGAATTGAGTTGCCAACTTCAGAAAGTGATGATTTGACAGATAAATAAACAGCTGATCAATTTGTGGCAGAAATTTAAGCATTTTCAAATGTGATTTTTTTATTAATATTATATGAAATCTATTTTATAATGACAAAAATGTTGGTGATTGACATTTCGCGAATACGGAAAACATTCACGTGATCATTCCAATCCCTTGGAACTACCAAGCACCAAGAAAATGTTTAAGTGACAAACAAATAATGAGTTTCATATGAAGTTATTTTGCAGATTTGAAAGGAAGCATTTTACTCAGTACTAAACAAAATTAAGGACCATTTCCGCATACGCGTTCGTATTTTAAAATTATGCGCCATACTCCGATTCCTTGCTGACGGCAGCTATCAAATATGATGTGGAAATGATTTTGGTGTTGGACTGGTTTTAGATATTATTGAGGAGAATATTTGTGCGAAGTAGATTAAAACCCAAACAGAAAAAACTGTATTTTACTCAAATACGATTCCCAGGAGTAGTGATAAGTATCAATGGGACTCGCATAATTATTTCACCTATTTTGGCTGCATCCGAACTGCGGCCAGCCTCGTCCAACTAAAGTCAAAAAGTTATTCAATGTAATTCGTTTAAACGTTGTTTTTTCTAGAAATGTGTACAAAATTGTTGATTATTGTTTGATTAAAAAAGGTTTAACTACCGGCTTTAAATGTTTTGCTTTTTTTTTGGTAACGTTTTATAAGCCCGTGCACCATCTAACTCTTATCAAAGGTGGTATCAAAAGACGGGTTTCCATCTCCGTTTTTAGGATTCGAGAGCGGAAATTCAAAATTTTATTTCTTTTGAAAGATATTTACAAAGACCCACAAAATGGCCCGAGAGGGTACGAAATATGAGGCCCGTTCCACAATTGTTTTTGCACAGAACACCTTTCTGCGTTGGCGGTCTTTGGCCGCGATTCGTAAAAATAACTCTGGTTGGGTCCAACACCTTTCTGCATAGCTGTGTACAAAAAATCTGGCAAAATACAACAACCACATGAAATTAGATTTTATTAGAAATAAAATTTTTAATTTTTGTGGTAATTCTTTACGACAGCATGACACTGCTAATACGTGTCCAAAAATATCGAGAGAGGTATTAAACGATGCGTCTTGGCATCAGTATTAATAATCCGAAGGCGGAAAATAAAAATTTTAACTCCTTCAAAAGATATTAAACAAAAACCGAAAAAGACAACAACATTACAACAACCACATGAAAATCGCCAACTTCAACTACAAATATCTCCGGACAAGAAATAAAATCTTTTTTTCCGCCTTCGGATTATTGTTCTCGAGATTAATACGCGTCTCGATATTTTTGGACGCGTATTAGCAGTGCCATGCTGTCGCAAAGAATTACAATTTTTGTTTTCGGATTCTTAAATCGGAGATCGAAACGTGTCTTTTGATATCAACTTTGAACATCTTTGTTAAAAATTAGGTGGTGAACCGTCTTCTAAAACGTAACATTTTTCAAAACAACTGCAAAATTGCATGAGACAACTGCTAGTAAGCAGTTGTAAGATTTTGACGTCTTTGACAACTACACCAACACAAGGTTGTAAACGGCAATGCCACAAAAAGTTGTAAGACTAGACAACTCAACCGAAATTTTTTTTGACAGGTTGAGTTGTAATCTGTAATACCAAATTACGAGTTGAGTTGTAAACGGTAATAGGGCATAAATCCTTTTTATGGGTTTGTAACGGGTTCCTGAAATGATTTTTCAATCATTTTTTAGGATAATATTTGAATAGTAATGCATTTAGCTAAAATTCTTAAATGTGCTGCTGAATACCAGAAACGTTAAACCACGTTTACACATGCAATAAACTATCATAAATTCTCAACAGATAATATACGCGTTTACATATGTTCCATCCCTAAGAACTAGATTATTATCTGCAAATTTGCCAACCTAAATTTTCCACCTTTCAATTTTTTCTAATATGCTTTTAATGCATGTTAGTATATGAGATTGAAAACGAAGCAAGAAAATACAGAAGACCTGTTTCTTTAGCAGGCGAGGCTCTGGCGACCCAAGTTCCTCTTGGAGGGTTAGCCTAGAAGGTTCAATGTGGTCATATTAAATCGTTTTCGAAATGGTCGGGCCTGTACCTTAAGGGTGCTTGTTACCAGCAACATCGAAACCACTCTCCAAAACCTCCGCATTTTTATACTCAGCGTGCTTTGCACACAGAGTATATTAACTTTGATTGGATAACGGTTGGTTGTACAGGTATAAAGGAATCGAGATAGATATAGACTTCCATATATCAAAATCATCAGTGTCGAAAAAAAATTTGATTGAGCCATGTCCGTCCGTCCGTCCGTTAACACGATAACTTGTGTAAATTTTGAGATATCTTCACCAAATTTGGTACACGAGCTTATCTGGACCCAGAATAGATTGGTATTGAAAATGAGCGAAATCGGATGATAACCACGCCCACTTTATATATATATAAAATTTTGGAAAACAAAAAACCTGATTATTTAGTAAATAATACACCTAGAATGTTGAAAAGGCGTGATAACCTCCGAAGAGATCTAAGGCCGAGCTTCTCTTCCAATTTGCGTCGTGCTCCTCTTGCTTTTCCCTACAAATTGGCCGGACGGGACCTACATGTTTTATGCCGACTCCGAACGGCATCTGCAAGACAGATGAGTTTTCACTGAGAGCTTTTCATGGCAGAAATACACCCGGAGCGCTTGCCAAACACTGCCGAGGGGCGACCCCGCTTAGAAAAATTTTCTTCTAATTGAAAAACCTTATTTCTAAAATTTTGATGTTGCTTTGCCCGGGGTGTGAACCCAGGGCATACGGTGTGGTAGGCGGAGCACGCTACCATCACACCACGGTGGCCGCCAAAAAAAATCAATTTTACAAATATTATTAATCATAAATCAAAAATCGTTAAACCTATCGTAACAAATTCGGCAGAGAGGTAGCCTTTACTATAAGGAATGCTTTGAAGGAAAATTAACGAAATCGGTTAAGGACCACGCCCACTTTTATATAAAATATTTTAAAAAGGGTCGTGGATGGATAAATTAAGCTAAATCTTTGCAAAAAAAAAGCTTTATATCAATGTTATTTCATTTCCCAAGTGGATTTATAACAATAAATAGGAAAAAAATTTAAAAAATGGGCGTGGCACCGCCCCTTTTATGACTAAGCAATTTTCTATGTTTCGGGAGCCATAACTCGAAGAAAAATTAACGGATCGTAATAAAATTGGGTACACGAATTTTCCCTATAGTAGAAAATATTTCTAGTAAGAATGGACGGGATCGGTTAAAGACCACGGCAACTTAGATATAAAACAAGTTTAAAATGATCGTAGACTAGAATAATAAGCTATAACTTAGCAAAAAATAGTTTTGAATCAATGATATTTCACTTATCAAGTTTTATTGTAAGAGGAAATGGGGAGACATTTTTATTTTTAAACGGGCGGTGCCACGTGTTATGAAGAAAAGTAATTTATCTGAAATGAAATGTGCAATTCAAGCTCACGCTGAGTATATAATGTTCGGTTACACCCGAACTTAGACACCTTTACTTGTTTATATTTTAAATATATTGGGATAGGTCCAATTTCGAACTTACAAAGCCAATATTCATGTTTTTAAGACTTGATTCGAAAAGTATAGTATTGTTTATGGTTGGATGACATCAAAAATATTGAGCTGGGCCAATACCCATCCAAAGGTTGTACAGTTCTCTATCATCGGTTGACTATCTACTGAGATTTATCCTTTGACACTCGTAGTTGGTGGATAGTATTTAAAGCTAACAATTCGATGAATGTAATTAAAATCCATCCTGATAGCTCTGAAAATAATTTGTTCTGCGAATTTTTTTCGAAGTCAACCTTTGTTTTCTGGGATCCTTACCCCAAAAGTTTAGTTTATATTTTTTAAATAAATTGAATGAACAAGTTCTTTTTTTATAAAGTACATAATCATTGTGAATTCATATACATAAGTGGAGAAAAAACGTTTACAATAGTAAACATCTTCAACCACCTGTTATATCGATGTTCGATTACTTAAATCATTTGCTTAATAGTGTTTTTCAAACATTTTTGAAAACGATGGGTTTATTGCCATTATTAACATATTTTCAAATGTTTGCTTAACTGGCTGCTCATATTTTCTCTATTAACTAGATTTTAAAAATGAACATTTAAATATAGTCTGATTTTCTATAGACACTTCTAAAATGAAAGTTGGTTGGAAACACAAATGGGCAATTCATGACAATTAAATTTATTTACCGCGAGCAAACAAATAAACATTTCCTCACTTCTGTGACCATTCGTGACAGTCATTCTCCCTGTCAGCTTATTTGATTGGTAAATATTGCAATGGAAGAATATAAAGACTTCACATGTAGGAATTCACAATGTACATAATCTACGAAAAATTAAGACGCCATATTCTCGAAAATTGTTTTTGATGTCTTTTTTTCATAGACAGAAATAGTTTCTCATACAAAATTAAGTAGAAGTTATACATATATCGGCGGCTAAATACGAGGTCACCCTATTTTGGCTGGCATTCAAAAACGCCTCATTTCGAAATAATATTCCAGATCCCCTCTATCAGGTTTTGATTGAAGAGCGGCCTGTCAATACATTTTCAGTTGCGACATGTTATTTTTGAATCAAAACCTTTTTTTTTTTGTTTTAACTGCAGCGGTTATAAGTTTCGCCGTCGATATTTATTTACCTTTATAGATAAAACTTAATATATCTATTTACTAATATACATATATTTTGAAACCCCATTGTTTTCTTATCGTAAAACTCGAGATCGGGTGGTTGTACGTTTTATATGGATATTCCCTCAGAGTAAGTAAAAGTGCTAAAATTGTTGTAAGTTTTAAGAAATATACAGCAAAACAAGGACTTTGGTGTAGAATCAGTAACTGTGAAAAAATTGTTTAAAATATGAACTTTAATTTGTATGAAAGCATAATGTACATTTCAAAACTCACACTTACTGAATACAGCCCCTGGAAAGCTTGAAACTTGCTTGCATAGCATGGATATCAGATGAAGGATAGTAAAGATAACACAGGCCGACAGCATCTCAGACCTAGAAACTGGACTATATATTTTCGAAGGATTTTGATGCGATGAATCGAAATCTAGCCTCAAAATTGCTCTATCAGCTCTGGTTTTCGAGATATCCTAACCTAAAAGTTCAAAAAACACCGTTTTTGCCTATATTTGAGGTTATGTAGTTTTGCAGATGTTTTCTTTCACCAAAATTAAAGGATAACATCTTTAAATACAAGTCTTCTTTCAAATGGCGTTGAGTTGCTCAAATATCATTTTTTTTTGCTGAGATATCGCATTTTGAAATTTTCATGTTTGTGGTGGTTTCTAGGGGATACGGGTGTTGATGGGTTAACAGTTAAGTTGGTTAGCCCGCTTGTGGTGTGAGATATCTAGATAAATAAGACTTATTTTAAGAAAAATATGTGAGTAAACGCTGTCCCCAGGGTTAAGTGGGTTAGCCTGCTTGCGGTATGATAGGGTTGGTTTCTAGGGGATAGGGCTGTGTGTGAATTGGTATCCGAGGGTTAAGGACCCATTACTGATACTTAGCATAGACTTGACTTGACTTGGCGTAAACTTGGGAACTTAGCCACGATTATACTCCACTTAGTAATCGACTATACAAGTATCAGGTCTATGTTATCTAATCGATTTTCAGGTGTAGGAAAATTTAGAAACATGAAAATTTCAAAATGCGATATCTCAGCGAAAAACATATATGTAATAGTTCTATAGGAGTATTACATATATGGCGAATAAAAAACAATATTTGAGGAAACTCGACGCCATTTGAAAGAAGAAGACTTGTAGTTAAAGCTG
This sequence comes from Eurosta solidaginis, assembly GCF_040869045.1. Taxonomy (NCBI): domain Eukaryota; kingdom Metazoa; phylum Arthropoda; class Insecta; order Diptera; family Tephritidae; genus Eurosta; species Eurosta solidaginis. Next base: position 240,313,639 of record NC_090323.1, read on the forward strand.
CCATCCCTTAATTTTGGTGAAAAAAAAAACATCTGCAAGACTGCATAACCCCAAATATGGGCAAAAACTGTGGTTTTTGCACTTTTAGGTTAGGATATCTCGAAAACCAGAGCTGATAGAGCATCTCTGAGGCCAGATTTGGATTCAGCGCATAATAAACCTTATATATAAATATATAGTCTGGTTTCTGGGTCTGAATGTTGTTTAAATTTAATTAAACTCGTGGTACAGGAAAGCTACCTCACCATGAAAACGCACGTCACTCCAGCTCAACTTCGATCTGGATACAACAGGTTAAACTCTTACCTAGCCGGAGACAACACCGAAGAACATAATGCGAAGGTTCCATGTGGCCATACTTAAACGTTCCCGTGTTGTTCGGGCTCTTACCTTAATGGCGTTTGTTACTGAAACGTACCGGATGTATATCCGGCAAAGGACCATCAACATGGATAACACTTCCCACAACCTTCGGGGAGTGTCATTGTCGCTACAACAACAACAACATACATAATGTATGTCCTGGTTGTAACTTATCTTATCTTTTCAATTGCCACGTGGAACCAAAGCCTCTTAACACCTTTCTCTTTGGTAATATCCGTAGACAGTTTGCTGTAAAGCGCTCTACCGTGAAAAAATCCTCACTATGTTATGGGGTAGACGTAGAGAGCGGAGTGAAAGGGCAGGTTTAAAGCTGTATAACCGAGGGATCCCAATGGCGAAAAGCTGCAAGTCGTAAAGGGTGAAATGGCATTAAGAGTTCTCAATCATTCCCAACGCAGAGCTTCCCTTTAACATTATGCTGGCCTACATAGTGACGAGATCGCATCAGTACCGAGGTAGTCATAAAATCTGAAACCAGTAGTGAGCGTTTGTTTCCTTTTCTCTTTGCAAAAGGCAAGCACGGATGTGGAAGCGGGCGATACGCTTCCCAAGGCAGTCGGTTCTATGTACCGGAGCGACTTGGGGTTTTCCCGACCAAGGACTGTCATTTCAGTGTAACCCCATTTAATTTGTTGCGTCCCTCCCACAAATTGTCATCCTCCCAGCAGCTCCTTGCAGCGGGACTGTTCCATATTCTCTTGCTCCGGGAAGGTATCGAATCCAATCCGGGTCCGTCTCCTAACCCCGGCCCTGCCGGAAAAGAGTCTTTTTAGGATGCAAGGGATGGTTGCATCGGACAGGTTGTTCTGGGCTAGATCCAAAAATCTGACGTCCAAGTAACTTTTATAAATCTTTTGTAGCTCCTTGCTGTTCACGCCCAAGGGGGTCCCGTAGTGTACGCCTTAGCGCCCCCCCCCCCCCTCCACTACCTTCCAGCAGCCCTGCTGCTCAGCAAGCCACAACAAGTACCCACTATTGCTCGCGCACCACGGCACCACCAACTCTTTTCCGGCAGCAATCGTGTAGGTTAGGGAAACAGACTCTTAGTCCCTACCTCCTTTTGCACCGTTTGTCAGCACAGACGTCCCCGCACGGATGGTAGGAAGCTGTCACAGTTCGCCGGTTATATCAATCGTGAGCGCAGGACTCTTAAACTGTGTCAACTGGCAGCCGATGGTAACATTGGCACCCGACCACCTGCCTATACTTATTTCGGTCGAGCGTACCGCCGACTTCATCATCACAGAAAAACGCACTTTCATTAACTTTAAAAAAGGAAATTGGGATGAATACAAATCCTTTAGAGACAACCGCTTTGCTGCCCTCCCTATCCCGACTGATGCTCGCCAAGGGGAGCGTGCTTTCCGCAAGGTCATTGAATCCGCCTCGGCTCGCTTCATTCCCGCCGGTAGAATTCCCGAAATTCGGCCACACTTTCCGGCGGAGGCCGCAAATTTAGCGGGATAACGTGACCTTATAAGATAGCTCGATCCCGGCGACCCCCAAATAAGGGATATAAACCAACGCATAAGATTGCTTGTGGATGAACACAAGCGGGCGAAATGGGAGGAGCACCTAAACGGTTGTAACCTCTCTGCCGGTGTATGTAAGCTTTGGTCCACCGTAAAGTCCCTATCGAATCCGTCTAAGCACAATGACTTTGGCGATAAAGTGCTTTCGGCTGCGGCAAAATGCGCGACCGCTTTCTGCAAACAATATATAATGCATTCTACGGTCGACAAAGATAGACGGAGGGCCAACAGACACGCACATAAACAAATTCAGCACGTCTCCAATTACCATCACCGCCAAAGAGGTTGAGGATGCCATCGGTCATGCTAAACCATCCAAAGCAGTGGACCCAGACGGCATAGCCATGCCGATGCTTAAAAGACTAGGGAAAGAGGGTTTCAAATATTTAGCGTATGTCTTCAACCCGGTCCGGAAAATGGCCAAGGTGGTCCCGCTACTAAAGCCTGGGAAACCAGCTAACATAGGAGAGTCATATCGCCCGATATCTCTCCTATCGCCAGTAGCCAAGACGCTTGAAACCATTTTGCTCCCCAACTTCAAAGCAAATTTGCACATAGCCTGTCATCAGCATGGCTTCAGAAAACTCCATAGCACTACCACGCGCTAAATGCCATTAGCACCCAGATAAATTGCGGTTTAAATCAATACCCTCACCATAGAACAGTACTCGTTACGCTAGATCTATCAAAAGCTTTTGAAAACTCCATAGCACTACCACGCGCTAAATGCCATTGGCACCCAGATAAATTGCGGTTTAAATCAATACCCTCACCATAGAACAGTACTCGTTGCGCTAGATCTATCAAAAGCTTTTGATACAGTGGCACGTTACTGCAAGACGTGGAAGGGTCTACCCTTCCCCAATGTCTTAAAAGGTGGACCGCAAATTATCTAGGTGGTCGGCTTGCATCAGTGCAATTTACAAACGAAACATCAAAACCAAGAAGAGTTAAACAAAAGGTGCCACAGAGTGGTGTTCTATCCCCACTTTTGTTTAACTTCTACATATCAAAGCTACCTTCGCCACCAGAAGGAGTTACTATCGTTTCCTACGCCGATGACTGCACAATAATGGCCAAAGGCCAAGGCCCACAGATCGATGAGCTTTGCAACAGAATAAACGGCTAACTCCTTGATCTTTCCAGTTTTTTCGCTTCGCGAAACCTGGCATTATCACAGACTAAATCCTCCGTCACCTTATTTACAACATGGACGTCCCAAATGTCGACCGTTTTGAACATCCACGTCGATGGCACTTCGCTGCCGACTGTCCTACACCCCAAAATCTTGGGTGTGACGTTTGATCAGGATCTAAATTTTGGTGAGCATGCAGCCGTAATTGTACCGAAAATCCAGAGCCGTAATAAAATCCTCAAATCTCTTGCTGGCAGTACTTGGGGAAAAGGCAAAGAAACGCTCATTACCACTTACAAAGAAATTGGCCAGCCGATTGCATGCTACGCGTCCCCTATATGGTCGCCAAGCCTAAAAACTACTCACTGGAAGAAGCTACAGGCCTGCCAAAATACTGCTCTCAGAGGGAAATGAGATGCTAACCAAACAGTTACTGTTGAATCCCCAGAAACCTGGGCATCCCAACAGACATCTGATTGATGAGCCAACACCGCCCAGGGGTTTAAGGAGTCATCTCCGTAAGCATTATGAGGAAATACGGCACCTGAGAACTCAGCCGTATGAAGCAAAAAAACATAAGCAGGTCCTCAGTGAACTCCACAAACAGGCGTCGAACCTTTATGCCAGGAATTGCCCGGTGAATCCAGTACTCAAAGAACAGTATCCAAAACTTGCAGAAGAGGAACGCACACTCCCTAGGGAAACGCGAGTCACTCTAGCTCGACTTCGATCTGGATACTGTAACAGGTTAAACTCTTACCTATCCAGAATCAACCCCGAAATTCAAAATATATGCCCTGCTTGCAATGTGTCCCCACATGACACCAACCATCTCTTTAATTGTAATGTGGAACCAACGCCTTTAACACCCCTCACGTGTGTGTTGCGGACGACTATACCTACGCTAGGAATGTGTAGTGTACAATAGCAGGATTGATGACCTCAATTAAAATTGAATAGTGGGGCGGTAAAAACCTTCTCGAAGATTGCATGTTACTGATTACTTAAAACTTAACTTGACTTAGAAGTCTGTTGAATTTTGATTTTCTATGTAAGTTCTAAGTGACGTTTACATTTTGAGATGCCATTTGTTTGTTTCCATTTCATTTTGACATTTTGTCATACAAATTGACATTTATTGAAAAATAAATTTCAACGCTGATTATGATGCCAGATTTTATGCGCCAAGTGGAGTATAATCGTGGCTAAGTTGCCAAGTTTATGCCAAGTCAAGTCAAGTCTATGCTAAGTCTCAGTAATGGGGGCTTAACCCTAACGACATAGTCGTAACCATACCCATACCCATAACCATCTCCAATGTCATCGATTAATGGTGCCTTAACCTAAAAATCGTCAAAATTTCATAAAAATGAAGAAAACGTAAAAAATTACAAACATATTCCACAAAAAAGAAGTCTCTTAGTCATAACGTATCCAAAACAATGAATAAAATATACAAAAAGTTATTAAATTCACCAACTCAAATATTTTTAGGTTATGGATATGGTATGGTTATTAAGCTGGGTTGATTTGCATGGACGAAAGTTAGTTAACCCATATCGCGCCATCGATTTTCCATAGGTTTTGGGCTCAGGAAAAAGAGTTCCACTGAGCATACCCAAAAAAATATTTTTCGAGCCTGCAAAATTTGAGTTTTTTGACTTATTTTTCCTTGATTTTTAAGGTTTTTTTCATGCCCTACTGAAAAAATTTTCATTTGATTTTAAAATTGTCATGTATACTCTGTCCGACTCAAAATTGTCCGCTAAAAACTTTGGCGATAACAGTTTTCGAAAAAAAAAAAACAATATTTTTCGGGGGTTGAGGAGTGTTTTGGTGAAAAAATTTATTTTTTCGCCATTTTTTAAGGGTTTTTTCAGAAACGTGCAAAAGTGTTGCCGATGAAAACGAATTTGTCTCATAGTTCCTATCCCACTTAAAATTATGCGATAAAAACGTTGGCATTAACAGTTTAAAAAAAAAATTTTTTTTGTTTTTTGGGACTTGTTTTGGTCGAAAGCGATTTTTTTCATTTTCAAGGCTCCAAATAATTTTTTATGTATATTTTTCCGTTAGACCAACCAATAAATATACCAAAATGATCAGGGGACGAGCTCAGTTGATTTAGCCATGCCCGTCTGTCCGTCCGTTCGTCCGTCTGTCCGTCCGTCTTTTTTCCTGAGCCCAAAACCTATCGAAAAATCGATGGCGCGATATAGGTTAATAAATCGACCCAGCATAAAGTCGGAGTCATTGGTGCCGTATGTCGTATCGCTGTATCCGTATCCCTAACGTAATCAGCTGTTTATCGTTACGACGGTAAACCAAAACCCAATTGGTTGGCTACGATACGGTTACGACCTTAGCGGCACCAATAATCGATTGCATTGATTCTCATAAGATTGGTCGAATCAGATGTTAAAAGGTTACCGATACGGTTACAGATAAAGCACCAATGTCTGCAGCTTTAGGGCGAATTAATGGTGACTTATAACCATAAAGCCATAACCAGATAAAACAGCTGATCGAACCTGCCTTATGGAAATCAATGTAATCGATTAATGGTGCCATACCATAACGCTAACTCGCTTACATTGATTTCCTTAAGGCAGGTTCGATCAGCTGTTTTATCTGGTTATGGCTTTATGGTTATAAGTCACCATTAAGCTGGAGACATTGGTGCTTTATCGGTAACCGTATCGGTAACCTTATAACAGCTGATTCTACCAATCTTATGAGAATCAATGCAATCGATTATTGGTGCCGCTAAGGTCGTAACCGTATCGTAGCCAACCAATTGGGTTTTGGTTTACCGTCGTAACGATAAACAGCTGATTACGTTAGGGATACGACTACAGCGATACGACAAACGGCACCAATGACTCCAGCTTTAATTCGCCCTTTAATGGTATGGCGTTGCGTTATGGTATGACACTATTAATCGATTCCATTGATTTTTATAAGGTAGGTTCGATCAGCTGTTTTATCTGGTTATGGCTTTATGGTTATATGTCACCATTAATTCGGCCTTAAGGCCGGATAGCCGGGATTTACCTTGATGAGTTCAACGTATGGCCGCAACTATGGCGCTACGTAAATCGAAGTAACGCCACATTTTGTTCTATATGTCCCCCCCTTAATGCTACTTAAAAATGGCATTAGTGAATTTCTTTATTCGATCACATTCTTCACACTATCGATGAAAATAGTCGATACAAATTAATTCTGCACGTGGATGATTTGTTTACAAATTGAACCTAAAGTCCAGCTGATTCCAGCAATGCAAATCCTCATGTAGTTATGAGTAAAAGTGAAACGACGGAGGAAGTTGGTACAATAAAGCGACGGACGTTTGTTGGCCCTTGGAAGGACGTGTAAGTTAACATGTTGAACTTATAGAGAGTAAAATACGATATTAATAGGTTTTTGCAGCAAGGAGTTCGCCAGGGTCTACAAATATTTATATGGCGATGGAACTGATATAAAACAACAAAAACTTGGCTTAATTCGAGTGAATGTGTGGACCTTGCGTCGTAGTACACTATGTCCAGCAGGCGTGCTTGCAACGCAAACCCTGCTAGAAGTGCAACACAAAGACTTAGAAACGGAAGGAGGTGGGAGCGCACTAACTGAAAATATTTTACAAACCTTGTATGCTAGTGCTTTTACACGTTTCTTCAATTTCATGTCTTCCACTATGCAAGTACATAATATGCGTACAATGTATGATACCGCACGTCTGTTGGAGTTGCCGTCATTTGTGGTCGATTTGCGACATATTTGTGCACATGGGCAAGTATTGCCACCACTTGACGTACTACGAAGTACCGTATCTAGTTGCTTAACATGGCTGCGCGATTATTATTGGCTTCCCCAGCTTAATACGATGTGTGATGTGGAAGCGAGTAAAATTCGTCATAAGGATAAAACGCAATTTGAAGAGAATGTTACAAAGTTATTTATCATTTACGATGCTGCATTGGAATGTTATTGTAAAGGAGCGCATAATATGAAAAGTGGAAAGAGGCATGTTAGTGGAAAGCGATTAGCACAATTAAGAGCTTATTATGCAGAACAAAAGCTAGAAACACTGAAGGATACTTTAGAATTAGTGGTGCAAGATCTAATATCATTGGTGAAACGAGAAATAGCAATCAAAGATATGTCTGAGATATTAATTGTCGCTTTATTGAATATGAAATATTTCTTTAGTATTGGAGGTAAGTATTATACACTTGTATAAAATACATTTCTGAATCTTATCTTATTATAATTTTATTTTTTTTTGCTTTGAAGAATCACACTCTTCTGGTGAACCGCTTGAATTTATAATTGCTGCGACGCAAAGTTTCTTTCGTATGTTAGCTGTTTATGGCTTCATAGAAGATTTATTCTACAGTTTAATAGCAGTTGCGGAAAATGAATTATTAACTGAAAACCGTCGTGCTGGCGCTAGCTTTTGGGCAACTAGAATAGCTGCAGGTTTTGTGGCCTTTCGTAAATGCAAACAAATTTATAAATCAGAACTGGATAAGGTAAGTATAAGAAGTTTTAAGGGTTAATAATTATAACCATATTTTGACGCGGTCAAAAGGATAAAAGCTCGACAAATTTGTGGTGTGCTGCTTTTCACTTTCTCTAAAAGCTAATAATAAACCCAACAGATTACCTACCATATTCCGCCCAAACGGCACGAGCGGCGCACACGGATGACGGATGACTCCGTAATCTGTAACTTTTATTAAGGCCAGCACACTACCTCTATATTGTTGTTGGTGTTGTTGTTGTTGTAGCGATAAGGTTACTCCCCGAAGGCTTTGGGGAGTGCTATCGATGTGATGGTCCTTTGCAGGATACAGATATGGTACGCTCCGGTAACACAGCTCCATGAAGGTGCTAGCCCGACCATCTCGGGAACGATTTATATGGCCACATTAAACCTTCAGGCCATCTCTCCCTCCCCACCCTGAAGTTCCATGAGGAGCTTGGGGTCGCCAGAGCCTCGTCTGTTAGTGAAACGGAATTCGCCGCTAGAAGGTGAGGTTGACAATTGGGTTCGGAGAAGCTATATATTGCGCTGGCAACCTGAAAAGGTTGCCCTACACAACCCCTTGAATCTGGTATTTTAGTCGCCTCTTACGACAGGCATACCTACCGCATGTATATTCTAACCCCCTAACCCTCTGGGGGTACCTATATATTAATATGCACTAATGCTCGTAAGCTTTCAGTGAAGTGGAACTCGATGGTTAAGATTCACGTATGTATATGCCACTTTTATTTAGCCTCTAACAATTTCCGCTGCTCTGCCTGTAGTTACATAAATACAGAAGACATGTATGTTTCCCCAGCGGGTTAGGGGGTCAAAATATTCCCGCCGTAGGTATGCCTGTCGTAAGAGGCGACTAAAATACCAGATTCAAGGGGCTGTGTAGCCCAACCCTTCAGGTTACCAGCGCAATATATAGCTTCTCCAAACCCAATTGTCAACCTCGCCTATCCGTGGCGAATCCTGTTTCACTAACAGACGAGGCTCTGGGGACCCCAAGCTCCTCAAGGAACTTGGTGGGGAGGGAGGGGATGGCCTGAAGGTTTAATGTGGCCACATAAATCGTTCCCGAGATGGTCGGGCTAGCACCTTAATGGTGCTGTTACCGGAGCGTACCGGATCTGTATCCGGCAAAGGACCATTACATCGATAACACTCCCCAAAGCCTTCGGGGAGCAACCTTATCGCTACAACAACAACAACATATGTATTTTTCTTTTAGAAATTGCTTTGCAAAAATATTTTCGATCAAGATAATTGATTCTAAAAGGTCTTATGTATTATTATATATCATTATTTGCAGAATCCTAATACAACTGATTTGGATTTTACTTCTTTGAATCAAGACAACATATCAAAAACAATGAAAAGATATTTAATTTACGCTGGAGTTGATCTTAAATGTACGCCAATATTTGGAGACTCTATGCGTCGACCGTGGGTTTGGGTAGTTGATAGAAATTTTGTCACACAAAAAATAAATTGTATTAATCAATATACAGCGCCTATAGTTAAGAGGTAATTACATTCACTTTTATACAAACAACAACTTTTAAAATGTTCATATAATTATGTTCCAGTTTATTGCCGCTTGTAGAACCACCCCTCACTACTGCAGAAATAAGAGGCATTACACAACTCGTTGATGCATTTTTTGGCAAGAAAGTTACTGTGAAAAAACAATTACAAAGTGCGGTGAAAAATGCTGACACCATACACACAGCTCAAGAGTTATTAGAAGCACTTAAAGAGCAGAATAAACTAGAAGAAATGATGGATTGTGATGATAGCCCTGCAGTGAGTAAAACTAAACAACAATTTGGTTGTTGGACACTTGAAAATGGTATCATCTACAACAATAATCAAAATACGACGTCCTAAAAAATGTATTCTTAAAATTCTTGCAGATGATGAAATCTGTAACTGGTCAATGGCACCGTTAGGACGTTTTCCGTGGGAATAGAATGTTTTGAAGCAGCAGCATTGTTTATTACGTTTAACGGTTTTTTAGAACTTAAAATTTTATAGAATATTAATTTTTGTTATTTTGCATATTTAAAGTGTGTTGTAATACACCATAAAATAGTTTTTTCTTATAATTCAAATCATTAGGCAAATAAATTCAGATGGCTGCAAATTTTTTATACATAGCTGTGCACAATGTATATTTATTTATTCATCTCAATGTATATTATTTTTCATTTCATTGTAAACAAATTGGGATTAAGATAGACTTTCATATTGAATTTTTGTAATGTATATTCCTTGGAACTCATCTCTCAATGCTATTAAGTATGAGCGAGATCGACCGATAACCAAGCCACGCCCATTTTATATATTTTGTTGGCTTAGAGTCTATATCTGTCAGTTTGGATGAACAGGACGTACAACATCAATCACGCAAACCAGAAAAATTATATAATAGTGATTATTAACAAAATAAACCAACTTTTTGTGTAGTATAATTTCAATGATTGGAAATTCCAATGTTGTTGTTGTGGTTGTTGAGAATTCCAATGTTGTTGTTGTGGTTGTTGTAGCAATGCTCGCCCCACCTAATAGCCGCGACCGATCACAAATTGTCATCAATATCCTCTAACGGGAGTTCAAGGAAACTTGCCGTTTCAACAGGGGTGGACCATAAGGAAAGGGGTGTTAGAGGCGTTGGTTCCACATTACAATTAAAGAGATGGTTGGTGTCATGTGGGGACACATTGCAAGCGGGGCACACATTTTGTATGTCGGGGTTGATTCTGGATAGGTAAGAGTTTAACCTGTTACAGTATCCAGAACGAAGTTAAGCAAGAGTGACACGCGTTTCCCTGGGGAGTATGCGTTCCTCTTCCGCGAGTTCTGGATATTTTTCTTCAAGTACTGGATTCACCGAGCAATTCCCGACATAAAGGTCCGACGCCTGTCTATGGAGTTCACCAAGGACCTGCTTGTGTTTTTTCGCTTCATACGGCTGGGTTCTCAGGTGCCGTATTTCCTCAAAATGCTTACGGAGATGACTCCTTAGACCCCTAGGCGGTGCTGGTTCGTCAATCAGATGTCTGTTGGGATGCCCAGGTTTCTGGGTATTCAACAGAAACTGTTTGGTCAGCATCTCATTTCTCTCCCTGATGGGGAGTATTCTCGCCTCATTATGCAGATGGTGTTCTGGGGCGATTCTGAGAGCAGTATTTTGGCAGGCCTGTAGTTTCTTCCAGTGGGTAGTTTTTAGGCTTGGCGACCATATGGGTGACGCGTAGCACGTAATCGTTGCTCGTGCATTGTGCTTTGTATGTGGTCATGAGCGTTTCTTTATCTTTTCCCCAGGTACTGCCAGCAAGGGATTTGAGGATTTTATTACGGCTCTGAATTCTCGGAACAATTGCGGTTGCGTGCGCACCAAAATGTAGATCCTGATCAAACGTCACACCCAAGATTTTGGGGTGTAGGACAGTCGGTAGCGTAGTGCCATCGACGTGGATGTTCAATATGGTCGACATTTGCGGCGTCCATGTTGTAAATAAGGTCGCGGAAGATTTAGTCGGTGACAATGCCAGGTTTCGCGAGGCGAAACAACTGGAGAGATCAGGGAGATAGCCGTTTATTTTATTGCATAGCTCATCGATCTCTGGGCCTGGGGCTGTGGCCATTATTGTGCAGTCATCGGCGTAGGAAACGATTGTGACTCCTTCCGGTGGTGAAGGTAGCTTGGATATGTAGAAATTAAACAAAAGTGGGGATAGGACACCACCCTGTGGCACCCCTTGTTTAATTCTCCTTGGTTTTGATGTTTCGTTTCTGAATTGCACCGAAGCCTGCCGACCACCCAGATAATTTGCGGTCCACCTTTTAAGACATGGGGGAAGGGTAGACCCTTCCAGGTCTTGCAGTAACGAGCCATGGTTGACCGTATCAAAGGCTTTTTATAGGTCTAGCGCTACGAGTACTGTTCTATGGTGGGGGTATTGATTCAAACCGCAATTTATCTGGGTGCCAATGACATTTAGCGCGGAGGTAGTGCTATGGAGTTTTCTGAAGCCATGCTGATGAGGGGCTAGCTGCAAATGTGCTTGGAAATAAGGGAGCAAAATGGTTTCAAGCGTCTTTGCCACTGGCGATAGGAGAGATATCGGACGATATGACTCACCTATGTTAGCTGGTTTCCCAGGCTTTAGTAGCGGGACCACCTTGGCCATTTTCCATTTCTCGGGTATGACAAAGGTGGAAAGAGACAGGTTGAAGACATGCGCTAAATATTTGAAACCCTCTTTCCCTAGGTTTTTAAGCATCGGCATGGCTATGCCGTCTGGGCCCACTGCTTTGGATGGTTTAGCGCGACCAATGGCGTCCTCAACCTCTCTAGCGGTGATGGTGATTGGTGACGCGCTGAATTTGTGTTTATGTGCGTGTCTATTGGCTCTCCGTCTATCTTTGTCAACCGTAGGATGCATTATATATTGTCGGCAGAAAGCGCTCGAGCGTTTTTTCGCATCCGACAGCACCTTATCGCCAAAGGCGATGGAAACTTTGTCTTTGTGCTTAGTCGGATTCGATAGGGACTTTTCGGTGGACCAAAGTTTACCTACACCGGTAGAGAGGTTACAACCTCTTAGGTGCTCTTCCCATTTCGCCCGCTTGTGTTAGCCCACAAGCAATCTGATGCGTTGGTTTATATCCCTTATTTGGGGGTCGCCTGGATCAAGCTGTTTTATAAGGTCGCGTTCCCTCGCTAAGCTCGCGGCCTCCGCCGGGAAGTGGGGCCGGATTTCGGGAATTCTCCCGGCGGGAATGAAATGTGCCGAGGCGGATTCAATGACCTTACGGAAGGCACGCTCCCCTTGGCGGGCATCAGTCGGGATAGGGAGGGCAGCAAAGCTGCTGTCTGTTGCAGATTTATATTCTTCCCACTTTCCTTTTTTGAAGTTTATGAAAGTGCGTTTTTCGGTGATGATGAAGTCGGCGGTACGCTCGAACGAAATAAGTATGGGCAGGTGGTCGATTGCCAATGTTACCATCGGCTGCCAGTTGACGCAGTTTAAGAGTCCTGCGCTCACGATTGATATAACCGGCGAACTGTGACAGCTTCCAACCATCCGTGCGGGGGCGTCTCCGTTTATTGTGCAGTACGTCGTTTCTTCTATTTGATCCGCCAACATCTCACCCCTACTGTCCGCCCGCAAGTTTGAATGCCATAGGTCGTGATGGGCATTGAAATCGCCTAAAATAATGCGATTGTTGCCAGTGAGTAAGGCCTCGATATTAGGGCGGTATCCACTGGGGCGACAGGTGACAGGAGGGATGTAGATGTTGATGATTTCTAGATTTGCATCGCCTGACCGAACAGATAGGCCTTGACGTTCTAAGACATTGTCCCTGCGGTCGATGCCAGGATCAAATATATAATATTGCACAGAGTGGTGTATAATAAACGCGAGGCCGCCTCCATTTCCGCTCTCGCGGTCTTTCCTGTGGACATTATACCCAGAGCAGGTCTGCAATGCAGATCTTGCTGTGAGTTTAGTCTCTTGAATCGCAGCAATGCGGATGTTGTGCCGCTTCATGAAATCGACTATCTCCGTAATCTTCCCAGTTAGTCCATTACAGTTTAACTGCAGAATTCTGAAGTGCATGAGGGGTGACGCCGCCACTCTAGGGGTAAGTGACGGGTGACTACGCCTAGGTTGTGGAAGGCCAGGACGCAATTGCTGTTGTGGCCTTGGGACTGGGCGCCCTTGGGCAAGCATTGGGGTACCCGGATGATTTGGGTTTGCGACCTGGCAACATGGCGCGATGAAACCCGTCGAGGGGTTGCCATCGCGGAGACCAGAACATCTAGGAAAGTGGCACCACCCAAGGCAGGAGCTGCATTGAGCGGATGTCGCAAACCTATATATTCTGTGCTGGCAGACGGTGCAAACGGAGGTAGGGACGAAAAGAGTCTGTTTCCCTGACCTGCACGATTGCTGCCAGAAAAGAGGGGGGGAGAAGAAGACGGGGGCAGGGGCTGATGCTCAGCATTGCTTAGATTTATAAAAGTTACGTGGACGTCGGGTTTTGGGATCAAGCCCAGAACAACCTGTCCGATGCAACCATCCCTTGCACGAGACACACTGAACAGAGTATGACCGTCCTAAAAAGATTCTTTTCTGGCAAATGCAGCAAAACCATTTATCAGGACCGGGGTCAGGAGACGGACCCGGATTGGGTTCGATACGTTCCCGGAGTAAGAGAATATGTAGCAGTCCTGCTGCAAGGAGCTGCTGGGAGGATGACAATTTGTGGGAGGGACGAAACAAATTAAATGGGGTCACACTGAGATGACAGTCCTTGGTCGGGAAAAATCCCGAGTCGCTCCAGTACATAGAACCGACTGCCTTGGGAAGCGAGAATTCCAATGGAGACTGATAACTAAAAACTTTGGAAATTTTTAGATGACGGGGGGCGTAGCACGGCCCACTTGTGATAACAAAAAATATTTACAACTTTTGAAAGAGCGCCCTTTCCTTCCCAAGCAATTTCCAGTATCAGTATCAGTCGATTCTCACTGTTCGGGATTTTAATCGTTATCGATCTTGAAACCAAAACCTTGGATCGCTGTACATTTAAATCTGTTAATTTTTTTTGCTTTTTTCGAATAACTCGAAAACAGGTTTTGAAAAAAGTTAAATAAACGACCACCCTTGTTTTTGTTGTTGTTGCAGCGATAAGATTTCTCGCCGATGGTTTTGGGGAGTGTTATCGATGTGATGGTCTTTTGCCGGATACAGATCCGGTACGCTCCGGTAACACAGCGCCATTAAGGTGCTAGCCCATCTCGGGAACGATTTATATGGTCACATTAAACCTTCGGGGGTCGTCAGAGCCCCGTCTGTTAGTGAAACAGGATTCGAGGCGGATAGGTGAGGTTGACACTTGGGTTTGGAGAAGTTATATATTGCGCTGGCAACCTGAAAGGGTTGCACTACACAGCCCCTTTAATCTGGTATTTTAGTCGCCTTTTACGACAGGCATACCTACCGCGGGTATATTCTGACCCCCTAACCTGCTGGGGGTAAACGACCACCCTAGTTATGTATGGCTTTCGACCATGAGCTCGTTGGAATAACTTGTGTGAAAATTCGTTGCAGCTCAACCATATACAATTAAGTCAGACCTTCTGGTATGGGCGGCTTTGAATCGGCGAAGAGGTGCTGTATGTTAATTCTCTTTTCGTAGGTTTTTTCCAAGATTTGGCGCATAATGACAATCTGATCGATGGTAGATTTACCAGGTCTGAAGCCACACTGATAAGGTCCGATCAGTCGATTCACGGTGGGCTTCAACCTTTTGCACAATACACTTGACGGCACCTTATATGTTATACTAAGAAAGCTGATTCCGCTATAGTTGGCATATTTTGCAGGATCCCCCTTCTTGTGGACCGGGTAAAGGACACCTAGATTCCAATCGTCGGGCATGCACTCGTTGGACCTTATTAAGCAGAGACTTTCACCGCTCTCTCCATTTAGGAGATGGGTTATTAGCTCGCCGTTTTCGTTTTTAGAAGAGTTGTCCCTTCTGCTTTTTTTTGGTAAAATTTGCGGGCGTTATCCCTGGTGGCTAGCAGCTCAAGATCCTCGCACTCACGCCTTTCTGCCTCTGCTTGTATTCTTCCTGTAAAGCCGTCTCGCTTTGCTTTTCAACTCGCGGTAGCGTTAACACACTCTTCTTGTTGCTCTCGTCTCTACCGTAGCCCTGTAGGCAGCGTCTTGTCTTTTGGTTGCAACGCGGAATTCTTAATCGTTCGAGTTGTTTTCCCGTGGTCGCTGTAACCAAGTTTCTCCGTTTTCGGCGTAGAGGCGGGCGCTTATTTTGGCACTGAGATAGTGATAGTGATTCTATCTATCTGATCGTTACCGGTTTCGTTACATGTATTTCGATCAGCCGTGTAGGTTGATGTGTATCTTTATGCTGGAACCTAGTGCTGCCTATGACCTTGTTTCTAGTCCCCCAGCGGGTTAGGGGGTCAAAATATACCCGCGGTAGGTATGCATGTCGTAAGAGGCGACTAAAATACCGGATGCAAGGGGCTGTGTAGCATCGGCGAAATCGATAAGCCACAGGCCATTAGTGGAGGTTTCGTTGCGGAGGCTGAACTTTCCGACCGTGGGGCCAAATACAATTTCTTTGCCAACCCTTGCGTTAAAGAGTCCAAGCATGACTTTTATATCATGGCGTGACCAGCGCTCGTATTTGCGTTCCAGACGCTCGTAGAATGCATCCTTCACCTCATGTTGCTTGTTTTTGTAGCGATAAAGACACTCCCCGAAAGGTTTGGGGTGTGTTATCGACGTTGATGGTCCTTTGCCGGATATATGTTGATCCGGTACGTTCCAGTAACAAGCACCATTAAGGTACCAGCCCGACCACCTCGGGAACGATTTAACACGGATAGTGGCGATACGTTCGTCCACAGGCGTGGAAGTCTATTTGCATGGCCATCGCATTTTTTGGATGGCGCTGATGTCAGCTTTTATATTCACGAGGACATCAACCAGCGGTGCAAAGGATATTCCAGCAAGAGGATAAATATAATAAGAGCCGTCACTCGTTATTTTTTAGGCATTTACTCGATGTAAACTGTGAGGTTTTATGAGGGACATTTTTGAATTGCCTTCCATTTATCCATGCGGTGTTGTCACTTTATGCAAACGTGTTTTTTGGAAAGAGACTTAAATAATTAATTAAATACAATCGGAAAAATAAACACAAATACCCTATGAAAATGTATAGAAGACATATATAAACATCTCACCCAAAAAAAAAGTAGCGACTACCTCATAGTTTACATCGAGTAAATGCCTAAAAAATAACGAGTGACGGCTCTTATTATATTTATCCTCTTTGATTCCAGGTGCATGTTCTTAAATCGTAAGCGTTTTCCAAGGCTTTGTTAGGATGTCCATTGGAATCTGATTTTACGTAGCAGATTTAAAGCTCAGCGCACAACCTGCCCATTTATGAACGCTAAATTCGCATATTTTCATTTAACAGGAAATCAATATTTAGGGAAATTTGCCGTATATAAGGGAAATTTTTTTCAAAGAGGGAAATAGTGTTAACAAGTTAAGCAGCACTGACAGAAATTGCCCTAATTCACAATCAAACACGTGAAGAGGTATACAACGATGCAAATGTACATATTAGGGCATTCAACCCCGAAGTATACCAGCAGTTCGGTGATTTCGGGATACAAAAATGTATAGCCACGTGATAACTGCGGTTAAGCGCGGTATCCAGATCATATAAATTCCATTAGCTTTAGCTAAGATATGTGGGCTAGATTTTGATTACCTAACAAACATGGAAAAACAATTCTGAAGTGACATCCAACATCATTATTTAATTTTTCTTAAACGAGATAGTTCTCGAGTTGATATCCAACTTCATTCTCCAATCACTATACAACCTTTGAGAAATTTTGTAAAATTAAAAGTTTTCGATTTGATATTATAGATCATTAATATTTTCCAATTATTATCCTAATTTCGAGAGATTTTGAGAAATGTACAGTTCTCAAATGAATATTAAACACATTTCTCCAGTTGATATCCTACATTGCATATCGAGTTGAGATGGAGTTGAAAAAAATTTCCAAGGTGGCACCACCAAAACCATCAGATGTTTATTGTGAGAAATATACACGAGGTTGATAGTAGTAATGAAGCGTAATTTATCTAAAATAAATTATATAGGCGGCCACCGTGGTGTGATGGTAGCGTGCTCTTCCTACCTTACCAAAGATAACGGGTTGACGCCGGTTTTTCAATTAGTAGAAACTTTTTTTAAGCGAGATCGCTCCTCGACAGTGTTTGGCAAGCAGTCCGAGTGCTTCATTGCCATGAAAAGCTATCAGTGAAAACTCATCTGCCTTGCAGATGCCGTGGAGTCGGAATAAAACAAGTAGGTCCGTCCCGCCAAATTGTAGGAAAAATTAAAAGGAGCACGACCCAAATTGGATGAGAAGCTCGGCCAAATCTCTTCGGAGGTTATCGCGTCTCACATTTATTTATTTTTTAAATTATATAACTTCGTTTTATTTTCATGAAAATACTGTAGTATGGAAACTTACATTTGAGTTCAGTTAGAGAACCATAAGTTGTTAATTACAATTTTTCAACTTTAGTAATAGCATTTTTTACTTATAAAAATTCCCTCTATTGCTGAGTATGCTCAGATTCTCAAGTTGAGCCACTGGTTCGAAAGAACTCTTGAGATTTTAGAAGTATGCCTAGTTATCAACATGAGCTCTAATGGTTGTAGAGCCCAAATGCTTGTTGGGTATATGCGACGCCATTTCGAACGAACGCAAATAAATGATAGGTTAACTAGAGTTGAACCCTGCTAGATCGGCCACTTAAGCTCAGCTTAAACTTCAGTTAAAGTAGACTGAAAAACAGCGGAATAAATTTAAGCGTAGTTTAACTGACAAACTGGGTTGAACTTATACTGAAAAACCCGGCCTTAGTCATAAAAGGGCCGGTGCCACGCCCATTTTTTTAAATTTGAAAATTTTCCTATTTATTGTTATAAATCCACTTTGGAAATGAAACACCATTGATATAAGGCTCTTTTTTGCAAAGATATAGCTTATTTTATTCGTCCACGACCCTTTTAAAAATCTTTTATATGAAAGTGGGCGTGGTCCTTAACCGATTTCGTTAATATTTCTTCAAAGCATTCCTTATAGTAATGGCAACCTCTCTGCCGAATTTTGTTACGATAGGTTTAATGATTTTTGATTTATGATTAATAATATTTGTTAAATTGCTTTTATCACAAGTGGGCGGTACCACGCCCATTTTAAAATATTTTTTTAAATTTCAACATTCTAGTGTATTATTTACCAACAAATCAGGTTTTTGTGTTTTCCAAATTTTATATATATAAAGTGGGCGTGGTTATCATCCGATTTCGCTCATTTTCAATACCAATCTATTCTTGGTACAGATAAGCTCGTGTACCAAATTTGGTGAAGAAATCTCAATATTTACTCAAGTTATCGTGTTAACGGACAGACGGGCAGACGGACGGACATGGCTCAATCACATTTTTTTTCGATACTGATGATTTTGATATATGAAAGTCTATGCAAATCTCAGGTCTAGAGCTGCATTTCTGGTACGTAAGACTACTTTAAGCTGAGTTGCATTTAATCAATCAATTAATTAATCAATTTTTTTAGTATTTACAAATAATAATAATAGTTGCATATATTTCCACGGAAATATAAATAGATTTTTGGCCTCCGACAATGCGAAGACATACGGAAACTAAAATTGATTTGAATTAGAGTCACAAAATTCAAGAAAAATTAACAAACTATGAAGCGCCCCACGTGTAACAAGTTTTCCTCTTGTATAAATTTCACTTCAATGGCTGTTTACACAAATGCATACGGGCTAATTTATATAAAAGTTTGGTCGCTTCAAAGCAAAGATAATGACAAGGGGTTTCATTGTTTTTCGAAAGCCGTTGTTAAAACGTAGGCACGCAAAGCGTTTATGTAAATCTGCCTTTTGTTGCGAAGCTTCGGCCGACAGATGAGTTCAATTTATGGCCGCTCCTATATCTTGCTACGCAAAATTTGTTCAATGTTAACGAATTCAAAAAGTTGTCAAAGGAGGCTTTACAACTATTTCATCGCTTCAAAGCGAAGAAAATGTTAAGGAGTCTCATTGTATTATTAAAAGTATGAATGAATGAAAATTTGACTATTAGATACGTTTTTGTGCAATATCATTATTGTTTTTTCATTTATAAATGCTGTTGCCAGATTCTTGTATTACACAAATATACTGAAATTGGATACAGAAATCCTAGAAAATATTTTACCGATATACTTTGTTGTTGAGTTTAAAAAGTTTTTCACAATAAGTTGAAAAACGCTACGCTTTCTGTGCTTTTTACAGTTAGAGAAGTAACCTCATGTAATAAATTAAATTTTTAATGAAAATCAATAACCCTGAACTGAACAATTTACCATGATATAAAACTAAATATTGTGGAACAGGATCAACACTTTTGTGACTACATAAACCCTGTTTCCACCTTTTGCAGGGACGTGAACCCTAATTGACCGTTTTCAACCGAAACTACAATCGCAACACAGATTTTCCCGTTATGTTAACTTAAGCGAGTGCCTGTCAGAAAGAAGTCAACCATTGTTTATTATATAGTTTGGCAGCTTAAATTGAGGTTATGTTGCGAATATAGTGGAAGGAAGTGAAATAGGCAGTCGAATGACATATAATGAAGGAATGGTGTTAGGAGTTTTTTCAAAGTTAAAAAAAAAATGATAAAAGCTTTAATATAAAAAAAATAATGTTTTAATAACAACAAAAACGCTTTAAAATTTGAGCTAAATAATCTAAATTTTTTTGAAACTGAGTCGAGAACTGTGCGTGTGAATGTGCGAATTTTCACCGATCAGCTGTTAGTCGCGCTACTTGGTAAGATTTACAATGAAGTCAACACACTTGTCCACAATGCCCCGGCCAGTGCGACCACGGTTGCCACTTTGCGTCCTTTTGGACCAAAAATGGTCCCTTCCAACCCCAATTGGTCCACTGGTCCATTTTCTTCAATTTTGGTCCTTTTTAGGCAGTTGCCACGATTTTGGTACTTTTATTTCTTTTTCACTCAGGTAAAAATGCACAATATTGCCCAAAAAATTTGCAGCACATTCGTTAACCCACATATAATTTTGAATTTGATTGAATGGATTTCTCACCACAAAAAATTGCTCAGTCAATAAAAATGTACGAGAACAGTGACATTTCACCTAGGAAATAATTTAGGCGAGGCATAAAGCACACTGTCGTTAATTGTTGATGAAACAGACGACTTATGAAAAAACTCTTGTTTAATATTCATAATAATAATGACTAGATATTTCCATCGGTTATTAAACACTTAGTGAAAGATTTTTGTCACTAGTAGAGCTAAAAGTATGTATTTCAAATGCACTTGCGCCTCTAAGAAATTTGACAAGGCTTGCAACTGATGAAGCGTGGAGTTTAATGAATGAAAAACTAAGTAAAAGAATGAAACTAATTTATTTTGTATTAAGTGTACTTGCCACTTACTTAATTCAAGCTTACCGAGAGATATTGAGAGTTTGTGAAGGCACGTCGATATTTAAATACTTTTCACCCAGCACAAGAAATATTTTAACTGAAAGGCAGAAATACTTATTGAAGGCGATAACTTTATAAATGTACAACGAATGCGATTAAAAAATTTTATTTTTATATATTTAGCTTTTGAAGCAAATGCAAACAGATTTGATTTTGGAAGAAATATTTTGTGTAAAATTATCCCCTAAGGTGCTAATATTAACCCCTGATGCCAGGTATCAAAACTCACACTTGCTGAATCTAGGCTATTATATCAAGTTGAAACGTTAAGAGAAAAAGTAAGCATCAAGTGTGATATCTTCTGCATAGACGTCAAAATTCCAAAATGATTGGATCACCTGATTTGTAATTGACTATCGCTATCTCATTCTACATATCTTTCTATCACCCGCTGAAGATATGCGCCGCCATATTGAACACCCTGTCAAAACGCTAAAAAGTAGCCATATTGAACATCCTGTCAGGCAGTTGACAGATAAGATATCACACTTAGTTATCATTCATAATGAACCATAGCTCGATCGTTTTTTGTGTTTCGCCTACCATCGCGAAATTAAAAACTTGTATACATTTTCTCAATGTGGAAATAAATCTATATATTTATTTAAATAAAAAAAAAACCAAATCTCGTGCTCCTCATTTTAAGCGGTGGATAGTGCTAAATTAGATATGGTCCTTTTGTGCTAAAAAGGCAAGCAGCGGACAACTTGTAACTAATTTTCGGCTATAACGTGTACACAAATCATATTGTTTTGTGACAAACGATTTGGAAAACGTTAAATGATATAATAATCTGCAATAAACGACTGATTCTATATTTGTTTGTGACATTCTTAGTTCTTTTGATGCTGTTGCAGATTTCCCGCTTCTTGTAGAATTGGCATTCAAAAAAAATCTGTGTCCAGGATTTCGGGGTTCAGCATTATTTCGGGATTGAATGATTTAGTCAAAATGAATATTTCTAAAAATAACTACAAAGTAAGAAGAAGAATATTCAACTAAACATAGTAGGGTTACTGAAGTAGGTAATTTATTCAAACGCTTTTGACTGGAAGGTTGGCATCTTCTGTAATCACGCTTCTGTGAGGTCGGATTGTGGAATGACCTGAGGCCGGGAGTCCTGAGTGGTGGGCCAGTTCATGTTGACGGAACGTCCGCACTAAGCCTGCCATCAATATGGGTGTCATTGAGGAGTCTTTGACATTCAGGTTGGCTAAGGAGGGATGAACCGGGCCAGGGGTGAAAACCAGCAGCCAAGAGTTCCCGTGGTAGGCAGTAGTGGGATAGCGTACCGGAGTGAAATGCCACTAACAGCCCAGTCAATATGGTTAGACCGCAATCTTTTTGCAATTTATATTTTCTCAGTACTAATATTTTTAGACGGATTTGGACCTAAAAGATATGCTTAATTTATACAAAATAAACAATAAGTTTACTCAAATACATTAGCGAGTATTTCGAAGGTGATTTGTTGCTGCCAAAATGTAGAAATCTCAGAAGAAATCGAATTGGTTTTCATTTTGTCGTTGCCAAGAGATTACGGAGGAAAATTATTAAGCTTTTTTTTTGTTTTTAAATAGGGTGATTTGGGACAGTTAGACATACTACTTTTAAGTCACATACTTATTGATAGTAGATAAGTAAACAATTTCAAGGAAAAAAGGTGTCGATGACTGTTTTGAAACACAGTATCCCCACAAGTGCGTGTCACGGACAGGGTTACGAGATTGGTACACGTAGTACTTCCACGCCAACTAGCAATTGGAAAAACATATGATTGCAAATCAGCTGGCTGCACTTTTTCCAACTAAACTATACATTTTTTAAAACTGAAAAATTTGAAAGGCCGATTATGACCGATTTAAAAAGCAAATAAGTCCGCAAATGTAACAGTTAATTTTATTTATTTCATTTTAATGATTTAATAATAACTTAACAAAAGTACCTACAAACGAAAGCATTAAAGCGAACAGCTGTTTTTACTGGTCGCTAACAAATGCTAGCCAATTTCTGTTCGTTTGACACCTGTATAAATTGTGATGGTGGATAATTCGTGCCGGTGTTTTTTGCCCAACACACCTAATTTATCGGCTACTGTATCCTTCAACTCTGACATTTTACCACAAATTTTGATTTTAATTAAATTTTATTTTTATCGACCGTAGACATCTTTGTCTATACTTTTTTTCAGAAAAGCTGTTGTGGCTTTATTCTTTGGTATTCGGTTTTTTTAAAACGTCGAATCGTCGAACTCCCTAGTTATATATATATATCTACATATGGATAGAGATGGGGAAGGGGTAAATACCCGGTAGATTGGTTATATATGGTAAAAATGTGTAAATACTAAAATAAAAGGAAAATAAGGGAAACAAACACACAAATTCAATCCAAATGTACACGACTTGTGCTATCGGTTGAATTAGTTTTAATCTATAATCCACCGTTTATAATAAATCTTTACCCGATTATGCATACCGTTGCGTACCGTTAGCTAACCCAGCACGCATTTTAAGTCAAAAAAGAGTCAGAAAAAATATTTAAATTGGAGCGTTTACAGTCGCTATGAACCCATTTGGGAGGCCGAAGCCAATGTATTTCCATTCTTGCAATGGTCGTCCTATATGAGCCTATTAACGCATATGATTTGAACCTAAATTAGAGTCCGACATGAGTCTTAAAACGCTTTTAAACAGCTCATTTTATACTCTACCGAAACTATTTCTGGCGTCATTTTTAACTCTAATAAACTATGATTATATGACACATATGGCGTATTTATTAGGCATCGTCAAAGCTTATTGGGGGCATATATAGTTCGAAAAACCAGGACAGAGCGCGGCAGCTTTGCGGTCACATTAAAACTGTCGAAAAGCGTCAATGACCTGAAAAAGCGTCGATGCTTATAACAAAAAAGAATGACAAGGGTAACAATAATGTACAAATGTAATTCATTTTGTATTAAAATCAATATTTGTTCCAAACTCCCTTTGACAAACATAAATATTTGAAAAATGAGAATTTTTGCATGTTAAATAAAAGGCAAACATAAAATTTTCTTTAACCCTCCTACGCGGTTCGACGCTTTTCTGATTCCTACATTGCACTTATTTTGGACTCGTTTCGGATTCTTAAATTATAAGCGTCGTGAGAATCTTTGAGGGGTAGCTTTGTTTGCTTAAATATGTGTACCCTATAAACATTCTCGAAGCGCTTACATTTCTGAAGTTCAAAATGTCAGCCTCAAAAATGTTATCACCTAAGAGTCTTTTATGACTCCAACTTGAAGAAATTGTGAACAAACGAAAAATATTAAAATTAGTAAATTATGCAGCTCCGGAATAAACTTAGACATTTTACTGCGACAATGTATTCTAAATAAAAATTTAATTCAACTAATACTAATTTCAATTCTATCTTATGCTCAAGGGAGTTCTATCACAACAATATTTTCCGCTTCGGATAGGTCTCAAAAATTCATCACAAGGGCCAGGAAGTAGTGTCATTAAAGAACTCAAAATTAGCAGTATATGAGGCCAATAAGGCTCATAAATGATATCGGAAGGAGGCCTGAATAAGACTTATGTTAGAGGCAAAATATGAGCTAGAAGTCGTATAGTATTCACTTCAGGCTCCTAAATGAGTTCATAACGGGTGCAAACGATCCAATTCTTTCAGACTAATTGTTCACTCCGAGTGTTTGCTGGTTTGTTTGTATAAAATTAAAACGAAATTTTTTTAAATTTCAAATGACGTATAAATTTAATTGCTGAATTGTAATTCTAAGCAGCCTCGATTCAAATGATTTTTAAATATCCAAAAAAAGATACATAAAAGAAATATTCCGGGTATTTTCTTGGTATTTACCCATAAAAATGTTAAATACCCGGTACAATCCCATCTCTACATGTGTATGATTTTTTCCGGACGCAAGTTCAAATCCCATCAAGAGTGTGATGTCATGACTTTTGAAGAAGTTCTTATTTTTTAAAATTTATTATATTATACTGATTATAATTACATGGCAATTATGTTTGCTTAAAGTAGCATACAGCATTTCAAAATAATTTTCAGATGTTATTTTGTTTCTACATCGGTTCATCAGATGTACATACATACATATGTATCTGTACATAAGTACACACAATTGCAATTGTGCTCCATTTGCGATGGCTGTAAAACTCAGTGCTCAGTGATTCTTTTGAAATAAAATGAAAAATGATTATAGTTTTTTTAAAGAAAATAACTTACTTTAATGATTCTATATTTATGTTCCTGAAACTTGAAGAGTATTATAGGTATATTTCAACTTGTATGTATATTTTACGAAAGGGAAATATTGTTAACAGAGGAAGCAGCACTGAAAGAAATACGCTTCAATTCACAATAAAACGTCATGTGTATGGGAGTATATATGTACTTTATAGGGCATTCAACCCCGAATTAAGCCACCAATTCGGTAATTTCGGTATAGTGCCGAGAGCGTTTTGGTTCCCTTAAAGTGGATAGATTTAAAGGGACTGGCAAACTTGCCACATTCATCATTGTGGATAAGACAAGTTTTCATTTTCATTTTCATTTCATTTTATTAAGAGACGTCAAAATTACAAATATAATGGATCACCTGATTTTTTATTGACTATCGCATTCTCATTCTGTATCTCTTTCTATCGCCCGCTGAAGATAGCCGGCCCTATGCGCCGCCATATTGAACACCCTGTCAAAACGCTTAAAAGGAGCCATATTGTACATCCTGTCAGGCAGTTGACGGATAAGATATAACACTTGTTTTATTCACAATGATATTCATATTCATATGAAACAGCTGATCCAACCAACCGAATGGAAATCAATGTCATTGATCCCTGCAAAAATTGTTGGATTACATGTTCCATTTTTTTCATGTTGGAGTACTCTAACAATACTCCTTTCCAATGCGTTTGCGGACCACCATCAGCCGATCATTGCTCTTTTTAACGACCTTGATCACGACACGATGACGATCGAACAGAGCTGCCAAAAGTAAAATATTGCATACAAATAACTGATAATAAAATTTTACTATGGCAACTCTGATAAAATGCAACCGCACACTGGTTTTATGTATACATACTATAGTATTGAGAAATATTAGTTTCTTTATTCACGCAAATGCTAAATAACATAAGAATATTCGTAGTAAAAAATATAAAAGTTGTATTGTCCCTCTTCATTTACTTTCATTTTAAATTAAATTCACTCCGATAATTCTTTCCGACACAATTCCTCTTTAGTACTTTGGCATATTATCCTCTGTGGGTGCTCCATGGAGTACTACAGTGAAAGTACTTTGGAAAGTACTCTCACGAATGTACTCTATGGAATACTGACAAACACAGCGAGAGTGGGATCACCTACTCCTCTCCTAGGACATCGCCATGTTAATTGGAGCACATTTTTTGTATGAATACAGATTAGTTTTGGAACACTCCTATACTCCCAAAGGAGTATTCCTTACATTATTTATGGAGTACTCGCGTTTTTTGAAGGGATGCCATAACGCCCCAGCCATCAGCATATCATAACCAACCAATTGGTTTTTGGTATTTCGCCATATCCATAACCTATAAATATTTGAGCTGGTGATTCATTAACTGTTCGGATATTTAATTTTTTGTTTTGAATACGTGACTTATTAATTGAGCAAATAATTTTGATGCATTTTCTTCTCTATATGAAAGCAACACATTTTCAAGGTTAAGACACCAATAATGATCCAACAGATATGGATGAGTAAAATATGGTTATTTTGAGGCATTACGACCACGGTTGCTACCAAAAATTGTCCTTTCCAATAGTCCCTCTTTGTCAGTTTTGGTCCTTTTGAGCAAAGGGTCACAGTTTTGGTATTTTTCGTTCTTCTTCTCTGCGGTAAAAGTGCAGAACGCGACTCCAAAATTTGCTTGGTTGAGCATCCTGTTAATTACAAGACTAGCACGTTTAAATTTTCCATGGAACACTAACATGATTGATGATAACCGCTCATTCTTATTTTTGTAAATTTTGAGTAAAGAGTTGAGATATTATTCATTAGTTAAAAAATATGGAATAACAATAAAATTTAAATTTTTATTCAGTGATTCAAAAATAAAAAAATATATCCTCGGGGATGCCCTAAAAATATACCCATATGCGTAACAAGTCCACGTGTAGTTCTGAAGCTTCTTAGGGTAATATTGAGAAGATTTTGGGGCGTAGTCGCGGGGTTTTTTGGGGGTTATTTCGGGATGGTTTTTGAGACTCCGAGATGTTTTTGGGCACTCCCTCGGGTCATTTGGGGGTCATTCCGGGATGGTTTTGGGGATTCCCTCGGGGTCACTTGGGGGTTTTGGGGACTTCTTTGGGGATCGGGGTCATGTTGGGATCGTTCCGGGATGTTTCATGAGTATTTGAAGGTCTTTTCGGTACTCCCTCGGGATCCTCCCGGGGTCTTTTGGGGTCGTTCCGGGTCATTTTTGAGGACTCCCTCGGGGTCCTCCCGGAGTAATTTGGCGGTTGGTCCGGCATGTTTTTGGGGACTCCCCCGAGGATATTTGAGGATCGTTCCGAGATGTTTGTCGGACTCCCTCGGGGTCTTCCCGGGGTCATTTGGGGGTTTTTAAGGGATTTTTTTGGATACTACCTCAGGATTATTTGGGGGTCTTTCCGGGATGCTTTTAGAGACTCCTTCGGAGTTATTTGGGGGTCATTTCGGGACGGTTTTGGGGACTCCCTCGGAGACCTCCCGTGATCTTCTGGGGGTCATTCCGCGATGTTTTTTTGGACTACCTCGGAGTAATTTTGGGGTCATTCCGGGATGGTTTTAGGGACTCCCTCGGAGTTATTTAGGGGTCATTCCGGGATGTTTTTAGTTAGTCCCTCGGTGTCAATTCGTGATGACTCTAAGCACTCCCCCATGATCATTTTGGGATAATTTCGGGATCAGTTCGGAACTCTTCCGGGATTCTGGAATCCACGCAAAATAACTATGGACCCTTTAGGACATCGACAAGACGCATATTTGGACAATTTATATCTAGTATAAAAGCTTATAACCCATTAAAAGTGTTTGATATAATAAAACAATGAAAATTGAATTGATTTTAAGGGGTTACACCAGATTTAAGTTTTTGTAAAATCGTTTTTTTCCCGAAATTCTACTTCATAATCTTAAGAATACACAAAGTATTTTTTTCGGTTTTGGGAATCGAGTCTTCCAATTCCAATTTTTGGCAAGAGGACTCAGTTGTCTCTAGTTAAAGCGCCTGGTTAACAAACGTATCAGGGTAATATACTTGCAACATTTAGAAGTGCCTAAGCAGCTAACACATGTCACAAAGTAAAAACCCGTGGGACAAAATTTTCCTTTTTGCCATTTGTATGGCAGATCATATGTACGTATGTATGCACGTTAGACTGGGTCGATTTATTAACCGATATCACGCCATAGATTTTTCGATAGGATTTGAGCTCAGGAAAAAATTTCCACTACGCATACCCAAAAAAATAATTTCCGAGCCTGCGAAAAAAAAAATGGCGAAAGGGTAAATTTTTCGACCAAAACACTCCCCAAAACCCAAAAAATATTTTTTTTTCCAAAAATTGTTATCGCCAACGTTTTTACAACAGTTTTTTGAAAAAAAAAAAGAATTTATATATTTTTTGGGTTTTGGGGAGTGTTTTGGGCAAAAATTGACCCTTTCGTCATTTTTATTGGAGGCTCGATAATTATTTTTTTGTGTGTTGCTTAGTGGAACTTTTTTTCCTGGGCCCAAATCTTATCGAAAAATCGATGGCGCGATATCGGTTAACTGCCGTCCATACAAATCGACCCAGGTTAATGCACGTATACGATGTGTTAGTATGACATGAACGCAAATTATAAAATGATTCAAAATGAAGTTATTTGATGTAAGATTTGGAAAGTTGATTGATGGTCTCAAAAGCGAGCGGCTTACAAATAAAATTAATGCAGTTTAATAAAAGAAAACAAAAATTCCAGACACATAAAATACAATATAGGTACATGAATGATCTTATATGACAATATGATAGAATTATGAATATGTACAGAAAAAATAAAGTATACATTACTACAAAAACAATAGTTCCAGACAATTTTTAGTATTTACATATATACATAAATTTATTTGAAAACAAATAAAATTAAAGTAAACATACGAATTATATATATTTTTTTAATTTTCCTTTTTTTGAAAACCTCATTTCTCTTATTTATTTTTAGTAAATTATTTTGTATTCATTTTTCTTTTTAAATCCATAAATCAAAAAAAAAAAAAAATTAACAAAAGTAAACAAATTACTTTCAAACAATGATGAATGTTTACATAAATGAATATATAATATCCATTTATTTATAAAATAAAAATAGATATAACAAATATATACTAATTATATATTTTGTAAATATGGCCCTTTATCAAAACACTTGTACATACATTTTTTATTTTTTCTTTAAACTTTCTTTTTATTATTTATATTTTTTAAATCTCTTGTAAATTGTTTTTATGTCTTATATATTTTAAATATCTGATTGTTTTGTAAATTTTATATATATACTAGCAGACCCGCCAGACGTTGTTCTGCCCTAAATTTGGTCTATCTGCATACATTTTAATAAGCTTTTTCGGTCTAACTCTGCCCTCGCCCCTCTACATTTTTTCCTAATCTTTGTATTCACTCCTCCCGTCGTATTTTTCGCTTCATCTATCTCCATCTTCCCCTCATTCTATTTCTATCTCATTCTCCTTCTCCTTCTCTCTTTTCTTTACTCTCAAGTTTTTCTCATTCTTCTTCATATCTTATTGCCAGTCCCAGAGGGTGGTATGTATTTTGTTCCAGCCCCATTCCGAGCCTCAGTCCCAGTAACTCCGAGTCTCAGTCTCAGTCTCAGTCCCAGTCCTAGTCCTAATCCCAGTCCGTCTCTGGTCTACTTCCCCGAAAAAAGCATCGTAAATACTAATATAGGCAAATTTATATACCAAATTTCAGGCAAATCGAATAGGATGTATGTAAATAGGTATTTGAGTATTATTTACTCATGTCTTTATTTCGGCTTCGCATGCATATTTATCAGTTTTGCCAGGTTGATGCGACTAAATCGAATATCACAATGAACTTTAAAGCTCTCAGCAACAGCTTTCATATATCCATAATACACACACATTCTAGGGGTATCCGGGTCCATGTTTTGGCCTATATCTCGACACCCTAGTCACCTAGCGGTGTAAAACATACTCTGCACACATCAACAGCTTCAATTTGATACCCATAATGTAAAAACACATTCTAGGTGTTTCCGGGTCCACGTTTTGGCCTATATATCGAGACCCTAGTCACCCAGCGGCATAAAACTTACTCTGTACTAAAGCACACATCAACAGCTTTAATTTGATATCCATACTTTAAAAACACATCCTGTTGTTACCCTGATCTACGTTTTGGCCTATATCTCGAGACCCTAGTCATGCAGAGGTATGAAAATTACCCTCTACTAAAGCACTTATCAACAGCTTTCATTTGATATCCATATTGTATAAACACATTCTAGGGGTGCCCGGGTCCACGTTTTGGCCTATATCTCGAGACCCTAGTCACCAATAGGTATGAAAACTACCCTGTACTAAAGCACTCATCAACAACTTTCATTTGATATCCATATTGTAGAAACACATTCTAGGGGTGCCCGGGTCCACGTTTTGGCCTATATCTCGAGACTCTGGTCACCCAGGGGTACGAAAAATACCCAGTATCAAAGTACTCATAAACAGCTGCCATTTGATGCCCATATTGTACAAACACTTCCTGGAGTTACCCGGGTCCATGTTTTGGCCTATATCTCGAGACCCTAGTCACCCGGTATCAAAGTACTCATTACACAACCCTTCCCCGTGGAAAAATACATATATATACCAATTTTCATAATAATCGGTCCATGACATACATACAAACATTCATTTTTATATACATATTTTGAATTTTTTCTAAAAAAAAATCATAACTCAAGAATGGCTAAATCGATTTGGGATTTCAAAATCAACTAACCATCATCTCTCTTTCCTGTATCTTTCCTAAAAATTTCATGGCAATCTTTCTATCCGTTCTCGAGTTATGGAGTGACAATCAAAATGTACACTTCTTTTTATATATATATAGATTTTTTTTAATTTTCCTTTTTTTTGTGAAAACCTTTCTCTTATTTTTTTTAGTATTAATTTTTCTTTTTTAAACTCTTACAATTTAACAAAAAAACAAAAGAAAACAAATTGAAAATCCAACCAATGACGAATGTTTACATAAATGAATATATAATATAAATTTATTTGAAATCATATAGAATTGAATAAAAATAGATATAACAAATATATACTAATTATAGATGTTTTAAATTTGACCCTTTATAAAAATACTTGTACATGCATTTTTATTTTTTTTATTTAAACTTTCTGTTTATTGTTCATATTTTTTAAATTTCTTGTAAATTGTTTTTATGTCTTATTTATTTTAAATACCTGGTTGTTTTGTAAATTTTATATATATACATATTTTTTTAACTTAACTTTTTTTCTAGTTTTCATAGTACATAATAAGTATAACAAGCGCCTCATAGTACCTTGTCTAATTTTGTTTGATGTAAAAGGGAGAACAGCTCATTGTAGTTATCCAAATTCCTCATATTAAATAATTGAAATAATATAAAAAAATTAGTTCAATGGAAAATTAGGTGTTCAGAAGTTTCTTTAGTATTGCAGAAAAACTGTATTTACTATCATTTTCAATCGTCCCTATATATTGCGTACTAGAGTCTTTAACAGTTTTTTCGGTATTGCACCTCATAGGGTACTTATACCTTATAGCGCCAATTTAGTCAGTTCCATTGTAATATTTTTGTTGCTAATAATAATTCCAAAACCATTATATGTGTCCACTGTCCATGTCATTTTCCACGTTTTTATCCCCGATAGTTTGAGTTTGTTGTATTTTAGGTATTGCACTTTTTAATATAATTGTTCCTTGAAGCGGTATTTTAATTTGTTCTATCCTTTTTTTTTTTTTTTTTGATAGTAATTATTTTTGCATTACCGTTAGCTATGTCACTGTCCACGTGTTTTTTTTTTTTTTTTTTTTTTAATTTCTGTCTTAAGTAGTTATAGCGGGTGTAAGGAGGCGGGTTGGAAGAGAAAACTATGTGTGCTCATGTCATGCTTTTGCCAGGCTAAGACGACAGCTATTAGGAGTGATACAGCTGTCAGATCTATAAGCAGCAAGTGACATAGGTCCCAGATAGCTTCTGGTATTTGCCGAAAGGACGGAGTTATTTTATAACATAGGTCTTGGGTTCTGATAAGGTTTTTAAGCTTGGTTATTAAACCAACTTTTGGTTACACCATGGATGCATTCAGTCTCTGTGTGACTGGGCTATTCGATATCCAATTTTTAAAACAGATATCTTATTATTTTGCTTTGAGACGCTCAATTAATTCTTCTTATGAAGGCATAGCTCAAAGATCATGTCCACATTTTCATAATTTGCAAACCGAAAAGCATACTTCAAGCGGCTACAACAAGTTCAGCGATCAAAACTGTATAAAAATATCTTCAGAGCTTATAGAGACATTATAAGGAAATAAAGGGCTCATTAAGATGAATATTTCATAGCTTTATATTCAGAGGCGTTATTATGCAAATTTCTTATTTCGCTTACAGACCAAGCCAGCCTAATGGATATATGATAGAGTAGAATAATGTGTTGTATACTAGCAGAGGCTAGTTTGTTGCACAAGTTGGAGCACCTCAAAGTATGTCTCACGTTTTGCCTAACTATGAACAAACGAAAAGGAAAAAAGGACATTTGAAATAACCCTTCATAAAAAGAGTTCAGCTTTTCTTGACCAGAATATATTGTAACGAATTTTGGGAAATTCCGCTTATTTGAAACCTTCTGCTAACGTTCGAATCGCTAAACTGTTGCATAAATCAGTCCAATATTCTGTATTGCAAAATGGTCTTTATTAGAATACTTTGGGAGTACTTGGGCGACCGAGCTTTGCTCGGCAATCTTCGAGTATGCCGCATAACTTACTTTGTTCCACATGTCATCATTAATCAAACTCTATTTTTTTATATGCACATATATTATATATTTTTACTTACCAATATTAGATTTCTTTAAAAATAGATTTCAAAAACATATCAAACACTAACCGCAAAATGAACTGGAATGAAAAATTTGAAATGGGTAATCCCAACCCTAAATGGCAACCCTACTCAAAAATGTCCCTATTGTAATGCGGAGTGAAATACCTTTCGTTTGGTACACATATCGACATATCTCATGCAATTCTTTTTTAATTTTGAATAGTTGGCAACCTTGTGAAACATTCTGAGTGGCAACACCTAGGTAGAAAGTCTTAGAAGGTGTTACATTATCTCTGTGCAAAATTTCATTTAAATCGGTTGAGCCGTTCCCGAGATCGTTCGGCTATACAAAAAAACAAGAATTGCTCGTTTAAAGTTATAAGATTAGTGCAATTATACTTCTCAATTATACTACATCTGTGTGAGTTATCTCTTCGTTGACTTTTATATATGTGTGTAAATGATGATTGATATGTTCATGTATATACGAGTGGCTGCTTCATGTTTTTCTACTGTTGCGTGATTATTTATTTAGTATCAGCTTAGTGATGCTATAATATTCGTCACAATATGATATATCTGGTCTATTAATTGAAAAAAATAAATATTTTGAAAATAAAACGTGAAATATCTAAGTAAGGTTGAGGAGACGTGCAATAGTGTCAATAGAACTAACGTCAATTGAGATTAATGCGCCTTTGAAAGAAAATTAATGTCAATGACACTAATTCGAAACCCGAAAGGGAACTAATTTCCATTGACTTTAGTACACTTTGGGACTATTTAACCCCGTCCACGCAAAAAGGAGCTGGCAGTAATAAGACTATGACTTGCGTTGCGGTTTTTAGTCCAAATCTGGCAATGAGTTGGCCAAATTCAAATTTTTTTATTTGCGTTAATCCCCCTAATATCTGTAAAGCGTCGCAGGCGAACATTTGTAAAAAAATCTGGGGATTCTTAAATTTAAGCTCTCTATTCTCATTCGAAAAATGTATTAATATCGTACCGTAATATTAAATGAAAATTTGGAATTAAAAATCGTGCGATTTTTATTCTAAATTTCCGGCTGCGGCGCTTTTAATTTTTTCATTAATTAATGTAAAAAAAAAGTTTAATCTTATTGTAATAGACAACAAATATTTGCAATTAAAATTTGTGCATATTTTGTCGTCTTGTTTTTAGTTTTAAACACTGCACACGTTTTTTTGGGCCCAGAACCATACACCTATGCTTCACTAATTAGTCACTAATACTTGCGCCAAAACTTATATTTTTCACAAATATAAAATTAGTTATAAACAAATAGACTATTATATTTTTAATTAAGAGAATAATAGCCGCTTCACTTGAGAAAAATAGACTAGAATTATGCCCACTACACTGGGTAATGGTTGTTTTTCACCTGTTGGAGTGACTTCGATGTTATTTTGTCCAGGAGTTGAACCCAGGACCACCACACCACCAATTGGAAATTAACGTTATAGTTCTATTAGAACTTTAACCCTTTTCTGTATATCGAGAACAAAGTTGCCTTTTTGTCGAGAATGATATAATTCTCAACAGTTTCGCAAACTTTCTTCAAACTTTCGGCGGGAATGACAGTAAACACATTATTGAGCATCATCGAAAGACCACCCAATGGGATTGCGTTAACACAATGCGCTGATCCTTACTAGGGTGCTGGTATGAGCGCACGAAATTTGTTAGCAGTACCCACCCTTCTTCGCACGTGTTAAACAAAATATGCCACTAAAATACACAATAGGAATATATAAATTTTAAATACAAGCAGCAATAACTGACGTGGCTTTAGTTTTCATTAAGAACAAAAACTCAAGGTTATTTAGGGCGTTCCACGCGATCAAATCTGTAAACAATCAGCTTGAAATATAAATATATGAAACAATGCATATTATTCATTTTTTCTTATACTTTTGGAATTTAATAATAATTTTTTTGTCATTAATAAAAAAAAAATAACTGGGTAACTATTAAAAAAATTACCTTCCCACCACCACCAATCGATCGACTACAAATTTTCTCGAAGTGTGAGAACGAAAAATCTTAAAAAATCTTAAATCGCACATCAGTGCCAAACTGGTCAGAAAATACGAACGTTGTGCTTGAAAAAACTATTCTCAAAACAAGCCCATCGGTCACGAGTTAAGAAAAAAATGTACTTAACAGACTTTTGTCAACGAATGTTCTTAATTTTGAACTTGTTGCGTTCGTTTTAGAACGATTTTTTCTCTGAGTGTATGACATTGAAAATATATTCTTTGCGAGACATACCTCAAGTTGAAGGTCTAGGCGAGTAAAAAAATCTGCATACCTGGAATTTCGAATACGCTGTCAAAGTACGGTATCAGGGGCCAAAACCCCATTTTCATAAGCGGAGACATATACTGATATATAACTTTCCCTCTGTTTATTCTTCGATATATTTTTAGGTAATTCAATAGAGTACGTTCTCGTGCTTCTAACGATGTACAAATGGTAGTTTTATAGAAGAAATAGAACAAAAGTACAAAATAATCTATAAATTCTAAAGGGGCCATATATAATTTTGCGTTCAAAAACTTACGAATATAATAAATCCATTGAAATTTGGATAAGATATTCCCATTTAACCATTTCTAGTCGACAAATATATATATATTAGGGTGGGACGATTTATTAACCGATATCGCGCCATCGACTTTTCGATAGGATCTAGGCTCAGGAAAAAAAGTTCCACTACGCATACCCAAAAAAATAATTTTCGAGCCTGCAAAATTTCATTTTTTTGATTTTTTTCGACTTTGATTTTTAAGGTTTTTTTCATGAATACAACAATAAAACCTACATTAATCTTCAAAATTCATACCTTGTTGAAATCAGAACTGATTTTAGATTGTCTTCAGATAATTGTTTGTATATATATATATATATAAATTAAAATAGAAATACAACAATTTAAATTTTCGTCATATTTTGAAAGATTTCTCCAACAGCTCCAAGCATCAATTAACAGTTTCTGACAACATATAAGTTTTGTTCGTTGGCTAAACAGAAATAAAGTTATAGGCCAATATACGGATCAACTAATGGAAGATAGGTAATGGACTTGTCAGATTTTAGACACCAATAAAAATGTTACCCGAACTTTCCGGAAAAATTTTAGTAAACAGACCAATTTATTATCTGAAAGCTTTTTTAATTTGAAGGCAGGATCAATTTATAAAACCTCCGTTTTCCAAAGTTTTTTTAATGCTAAATAAAAGTTTAGACTAAATTTTATTAAAAACCAAAATATAGATTTGTGCTTAACAGCGCAACAAAATAAAGAAGGGGCGTTAAAATGTCTTAGTAAAACATCCAAATTCGCAAAACCGATGAAGCAATTCTTTGAAATCATGTTTTTCTGTCCAGGATGAGGGGAAAGAAAAAACTACATACTTGACCTTTTATCCCAAGTGATGGAAATAAAGTCTGACCACTTTTGATTTTCGGTTCGTGATGGACCTTATTTGGGAGTTGCCCACATATAAATAAACAATTGCAAGAAACTATTCTTTTGAAAAAATATAGCATAGTTTTGTCAAAGCGGTGCTCATTTTTGGAACAACGAACAACACATTTAAATTTGATGGAGCTAAATCTGTTTGTTCAGCTGATTAAAAAAAAAAAAACAAATCCAAATAAGGGTGTAACCGAATATTATACACCCAGCGTGAGTTTAAATTGTGCAGTTTATTTCAGATAAATTACTTTTTCGAATTTTGATATGAGATATTTGTTTTTTTTGAGGCTTTAGAAATGTTTTGTAGCGCTCGATCGGAATAGGGGTGTGGTACCGCCTTTTAAACAAAATGTCTCTCAATTTTTATTGTTAAGTGAAATATCATTGATACAAAACTATTTTTCACTAAGATATAGCTTATTATTCTCGTCTTCGGCCCTTTTAAACATCATTTATATAAAAGTGGGCGTGGTCTTTAACTGATTCCGTCCATTTTTACTGGAAATATTTCCTGCTATAAGGAAAATATATGTACCCAATGTTATTAATTTTTCTTTTAGTTATGGCTCCCGAAACATAGACAATTTTTTGGTCATAGAGAGGGGTGGTGCCATAAAATTTTTTTTTATGTGAATGTGGGCGTGGTCGTTCATCGATTTCGTGAATTTTTCTTCGAAGCATTCTTTATAGTAAAGGCAACCTCTCTGCCCATTGTTGTTATGATAGGTTTAACGGTTTTTGATTTATGATTGATTTTGTCGCAAGTGGGCGGTGCCACACGCATTTAATATTTTTATACTCAGTTGAGCAGAGCTCACAGAGTATATTAAGTTTGATTGGATAACGGTTGGTTGTACATATATAAAGGAATCGAGATAGATATAGACTTCCATATATCAAAATAATCAGGATCGAAAAAAAATTTGATTTAGCCATGTCCGTCCGTCCGTTAACACGATAACTTGAGTAAATTTTGAGGTATCTTGAAAAATCGAAAAAGTGCGGTAATTCATTACCAAAGATGGATAAAGCGATGAAACTTGGTAGGTGGGTTGATCTTATGACGCAGAATAGAAAATAAGTAAAATTTTGGACAATGGGCTTGGAAACGCCCACTTTAAAAAGAAGGTAATTTAGAAGTTTTGCAAGCTGTAATTTGGCAGTCGTTGAGGATATCATGATGAAATTTGGCAGGAACGTTACTTGTATTACTATACGTATGCTTAATAAAAATTAGCAAAATCCGAGAACGACCACGTCCACTTAAAAAAAAAAAATTTGTTTAAAGTGAAATTTTTATAAAAAATTTAATATCTTTACAGTATATAAGTAAATTATGTCAACATTCAACTCCAGTAATGATATGGTGCAACAAAATACAAAAACAAAAGAAAATTTCAAAATGGCAGTGGCTCCGCCCTTTTTCATTTGATTTGTCTAGGATACATTTAATGCCATAAGTCGAACAAGTATTTACCAATCCTTGTGAAATTTGGTAGGCGCTTA
This sequence comes from Eurosta solidaginis, assembly GCF_040869045.1. Taxonomy (NCBI): domain Eukaryota; kingdom Metazoa; phylum Arthropoda; class Insecta; order Diptera; family Tephritidae; genus Eurosta; species Eurosta solidaginis. Next base: position 240,351,593 of record NC_090323.1, read on the forward strand.
GATTCTAGGACGATAACTGTTTTCTGAGAAAAAGGGCGAAATCGGTTGAGGCCACGCCCAGTTTTTATACACAATAGGTCGTCTGTCCTTCCGCTCGGCCGTTAACACGATAACTTGAGCAACAATCGATATATCATTACTAAACTCAATTCACATAATTATCTGAATACACTTTGTATTGGTATAAAAAATGACCGAAATCCGACTATGACCACGCCCACTTTTTCGATTTCGAAAATTACGAAAAATGAAAAAAATGCCATAATTCTATACCAAATGCGAAAAAAAGGATGAAACATGGTAATTGCATTGGTTTACTGACGCAAAATATAACTTTAGAAAAAAACTTTGTAAAATGGGTGTGACACCCACCATATTAAGTAGAAGAATATGAAAAAGTTCTGCAGGGCGAAATCGAAAGCCCTTGGCATCATGGCAGGAATACTGTTCGTGGTATTACATAAATAAATAAATTAGCTGTACCCGACAGATGATGTTCTGGGTCACCCTGGTCCACATTTTGGTCGAAATCTCGAAAACGCCTTCACATATACAACTACCACAACTCCCTTTTAAAATTAATACCTTTAATTTGACACCCATATTGTACAAACACATTATAGAGGCACCCCTGGTCAACCTTTATGGCGATATATCGAAAAGGCGTCCACCTATAGAACTAAGGCCCACTCGCTTTTAAAATACTCATTATCACCTTTCGTTTGATACTCATAATGTACAAACGCATTCTAGAGTCAACCCTGGTCCACCTTTATAACGATATCCCGAAAAGGCGCCCACCTATAGAACTAAGGCCCACTCCCTTTTAAAATACTTATTAACACCTTTCATTTGATACCCATATCGTAAACAAATTCTAAAGTCACCCCTGGTCCACCTTTATGGCGATATCTCGAAAAGGCGTCCACCTATAAAACTAAGGCCCACTCCCTTTTAAAATACTCATTAACACCTTTCATTTGATACCCATATCGTACAAACAAATTCTAGAGTCACCCCTGGTCCACCTATATATCGATATTTCGAAAAGGCGTCCACCCATAGAACTAAGGCCCACTCCCTTTTAAAATACTCATTAACACCTTTTTTTGATACCCATATGGTATAAACGCATTCTAGAGTCATCCCTGGTTCACCTTTATGGCGATCTCTCGAAAAGGCGTCCACCTATAAAACTAAGGCCCACTGCCTTTTAAAATAGTCATTAACACCTTTCATTTGATACCCATATCGTACAAACAAATTCTAGAGTCACCCCTGGTCCACCTTTATATCGATATTTCGAAAAGGCGTCCACCCATAGAACTAAGGCCCACTCCCTTTTAAAATACTCATTAACACCTTTCATTTGATACCCATATCGTAAACAAATTCTAAAGTCACCCCTGGTCCACCTTTATGGCGATATCTCGAAAAGGCGTCCACCTATAAAACTAAGGCCCACTCCCTTTTAAAATACTCATTAACACCTTTCATTTGATACCCATATCGTACAAACAAATTCTAGAGTCACCCCTGGTCCACCTATATATCGATATTTCGAAAAGGCGTCCACCCATAGAACTAAGGCCCACTCCCTTTTAAAATACTCATTAACACCTTTCATTTGATACCCATATCGTAAACAAATTCTAAAGTCACCCCTGGTCCACCTTTATGGCGATATCTCGAAAAGGCGTCCACCTATAAAACTAAGGCCCACTCCCTTTTAAAATACTCATTAACACCTTTCATTTGATACCCATATCGTACAAACAAATTCTAGAGTCACCCCTGGTCCACCTATATATCGATATTTCGAAAAGGCGTCCACCCATAGAACTAAGGCCCACTCCCTTTTAAAATACTCATTAACACCTTTCATTTGATACCCATATCGTAAACAAATTCTAAAGTCACCCCTGGTCCACCTTTATGGCGATATCTCGAAAAGGCGTCCACCTATAAAACTAAGGCCCACTCCCTTTTAAAATACTCATTAACACCTTTCATTTGATACCCATATCGTAAACAAATTCTAAAGTCACCCCTGGTCCACCTTTATGGCGATATCTCGAAAAGGCGTCCACCTATAAAACTAAGGCCCACTGCCTTTTAAAATAGTCATTAACACCTTTCATTTGATACCCATATCGTACAAACGCATTCTAGAGTCACCCCTGGTCCACCTTTATAACGATATCCCGAAAAGGCGTCCACCTATAGAGCTAAGGCCCACTCCCTTTTAAAATACTCATTAGCACCTTTCATTTGATACCCATATCGTACAAACAAATTCTAGAGTCACCCCTGGTCCACCTTTATGGCGATATCTCGAAAAGGCGTCCACCTATAGAACTGAGGCCAACGCCCTTTTAAAAAACTCATTAACACCTTTCTTTTGATACCCATATCGTACAAACAAATTCTAGAGTCACCCCTGGTCCACCTTTACGGCGATATCTCGAAAAGGCGTCCACCTATAGAACTAAGGCCCACGCCCTTTTAAAATATTCATTAACACCTTTCATTTGATACCCATATCGTACAAACAACACATTCCAGGGTTACCCTAGTTTCATTTTCCTACATGGTGATTTTCCTTATTTTGTCTCCACAGCTATCAACTGAGTATGTAATGTTCGGTTACACCCGAACTTAGCCTTCCTTACTTGTTTTTTTTTTTTAATTTTTATCAAGGGTGTTAATATCAGTCCACACATAAAATTTCAACATTCTAGAACAACTATTTGCTAAATAATCAGGTTTTATGTGTTTTCCAAAATTTTATATATATAAAAAGTGGACGTGGTTCCCATCCAATTTCCCTCATTTTTAATAGCGATGGGAGATAAGCGTCAAGGAACCCATATACCAAATTTCAATATTTTATTCTCAATATTTACTCAAGTTATCGAGTGCACCGACTGACGGACGCACAGATGGACGGACGGACATGGCTAAATCAACTCCTTTTTTCATACTTAGGATTTTGATATATGGAAGTCTATATTTATCGGGATTCGTTTATGCCGTTACGATCAACCGTTATGCTACCAAAATTAATATACTTTGTGTGCAAATCACGCTGAGTATAACAAGACTGACCTCGTATAGCTTTAACTTAAATTTAGATGTACTTATGTTATATCAAATTCCTGAAATCGGTTAAAGACCGCTGTTTGTTTATTTTTTAATCACATGACTCAATTAGGTATAAATAGCGTCCACAAAATTAATCTCGGTGTAGTTAATACTTAAAAAGTGGTAGAAAATAGTTCTAAACTAAAATGTATTATTTCGCGCTGCTATTTGTCCTGCTTAGCGGCTTTTTGTACTATACGAATGCGCAATTTCGCATTATAAGTGGCCGAGATATAGTAATAGAGGAAAGCCGACATTCGGTGGCAATATTCCGTGTAGCCAAATATATTTGCGTTGGTGCCTTAGTTAATATAAACAGTGTGGTTACAGCTGCACATTGCTTAAAAGATGAAGAAAAGGATCAACTCGTCCTTGTAGCTGGTATTACCTATTTACATGAAAGAGCAAGAGGGCAAACTCGCGATGTGCAGGATATATTTTATGATCCTGCTTATGATCAAAGAACAAAATTAATGGATATAGCAGTGGTTAAAGTGGAGAGACCCTTTAGAGAGGATACTACCGTAAAATCAATACCACTTTGCGATGATCGATTACTACCGGAGATGACGATCCAAGTTAGTGGATGGGGTCGGATATCTGAGTTATCTAGTAAGGTTTATCCTAATCATCTCAAAAATAGGCATGTGTATATAGTAGACACGCGAGAATGTAAGACTACATATGCGGAGATCTGTTTAGCAAATTTAGCAGAAACAATTATTTGCGCTGAATGTAGTGTGTATTATGGAGATTCTGGAGCAGGAGGCGTTCGGAATGGACAACTTTGTGCAGTGGTACAAGGTGGTTGTGACATCCAAGATGTGCCGGATAAATATACAGATGTTTCAAATGCAAGAGTTCGAGGCTTTATAACAAGCAAGATGAATTTATAACAAGCAAGATGTTTTGTAATAAATTGACTGTTGAGTGGAATATCACCCTAATTCGACTGAACGCAGAATTTCGGAACATTTTGAGATCGGGCGTTTTCGAAACAGTAGTTGAGATATGGTGATATTCCGCTCAGCAGTCGAAATGGTGATATTGTTTTTTGTATCTTGTACAAATAAATTATTATGATTGTGAGTAAATAAATGCTTTTTATTGTATGTAATGAATGTGTGAAACATGTAAATGACTTAAGTTGTGAGACCAAACTTTTATCCCTCGTGTATGAAGATATCATGAGATAAAACAAGCAAAGGTGTCTAAGTTCTGGTGTAACCGAACATTATATACTCAGCGTGAGCTTCAATTGTACATTTCATTTCAGATAAATTACTTTTCTACATAACACGTGGCACCACCCGTTTAAAAGAAAAATTTCTCCCCATTTCCTCTTACAATAAAACTTGATAAGTGAAATATCATTGATCCAAAACTATTTTTTGCTAAGCTCTAGCTTATTATTCTTGTCTACGACCATTTTAAACTTGTTTATTATCGAAGTTGCCGTGGTCTTTAACCGATCCCGTCCATTTTTGTTTAGAAATATTTTCTGCTATAAGGAAAATATGTGTACATAATTTCATTACGATATGTTAATCTTTCTTCCAGCTATGGCTCTCCAATAATAGAAAATTGCTTAGTCATAAAGGGGCGGTGCCACACCCATTTTCAAAAATTTTAGCACCTTCCAATTTAATGTTATAATTCAATTTAAAAAGTAAAATTCTATTGATACAAAGATCTTTTTCGCTAAGATATAGCTTATTATTTTCGTCTACGACCCTTTTAAAAATCTTTTATATAAAGGTGGGCGTGGTCTTTAACCGATCTCGTCCATTTTTCCTAGAAATATTTCCTGCTATAGGAAACATTTGTGTACCCAATTTTATTACGATCCGTTAATTTTTCTTCGAGTTATGGCTCCCGAAACATAGAAAATTGCTTAGTCATAAAAGGGGCGCTGCCACGCCCATTTTTTAAAGTTTGAAGTTCTTCCTATTTGTTGTTATTTAGGAAATAAAATACCATTGATGTAAAGCTCCTTTTTGCAAAGATATAGCTTATTTTATTCGTACACGACCCTTTTAAACATCATTTATATAAAAGTGGGCGTGGTCCTTAACAAATTTTGTGAATTTTTCTTCAAAGCATTCCTTATAGGCGGCCACCGTGGTGTGATGGTAGCGTGTTCCGCCTACCACACCGTATGCCCTGGGTTCACACCCCGGGCAAAGCAACATCAAAATTTTAGAAATAAGGTTTTTCAAGTAGAAGAACATTTTTCTAAGCGGGGTCGCCCCTCGGTAGTGTTTGGCAAGCGCTCCGGGTGTATTTCTGCCATGACAAGCTCTCAGTGAAAACTCATCTGCCTTGCAGATGCCGTTCGGAGTCGGCATAAAACATGTAGGTACGATCAGGCCAATTTGTAGGGAAAATCAAGAGGAGAACGGCGCAAATTGGAAGAGAAGCTCGGCCTTAGATCTCTTCGGAGGTTATCGCGCCTTACATTTATTTTTTATTTATTTATTCCTTATAGTAAAGGCAACGTCTCTGTCGAATTTTGTGACGATAGGTTTAACCATTTTTTATTTATGATTAATAATATTTGTGAAATTGATTTTATCACAAGTGGGCGGCGCCACGCCCATTTAAAAAAAATTTTCCAAATTTTTATCAAGAGTCTCAATATCAGTCCACGCGTCAAATTTCAACATTTTTGGTGTATTATTTACTAAATAATCAGGTTTTTTTTGTGTTTTACAAAATGTATTATTTTCCAAATGTATTTTTTTTTTTTCAAAAAACTGTTATCGCTAACGTTTTTACAGCAGTTTTTTGCAAAAAATATATTTTTTGGGTTTTGCGGAGTATTTTGATCGAAAAATTGACACTTTCGCCATTTTTTTTTCGCAGGCTCGAAAATAAATTTTTTTGGGTATTGTATTTGTTGGCGACCTTATTCATCAAATAACTATCTTATTAAGCTGGCTCGAGGTCTGTGTTTTAAAATAAAACACCGTTGATGATTTTTTCTTTTTTCTCAACCAATATATTTCGACTGCTCTGCGGCAATCGGTGTTTTATTTTAAAACACAGACCTCGAGCCAGCTTAATAAGATAGTTATTTTTTGGGTATGCGTAGTGAAAATTTTTTCTGAGCCCAAATCCTATAGAAAAATCAATGGCGCGATATCGGTTAACTTTCGTTCATACAAATCGACCCAGGTTATTATATAGTATATAACTCATACAACCGATTGTTCAGATAAGAAACTTTTCGTAATTTCTGCTCCTTACGTATATAGCATATATTGTTGTCTGCAAAAATCATAGAGATCGGTGGTATATATAGTGTATATAGTGTATACCCCATATAAACTGTCATTTCTGCCCCCTTTTTTACGGCTGGAAGCATCAAATTTCATCAAATAATTACGCTTACAATTTATTTAATAATTTGGGAAAAATTTAAACAATATGACATCAGGACGGACAAGGCGACAGCTGTTTCGGCTATACCTTGTAAATCTTTTCAAAGCCTTTTCTCACGCATTCAGCCGCGGCATGCCTTAGTTGTTGTAAACTTTATCCCAATTGCTTTTATTGCACAGTACTTGTTCTTTTTGCACAGAACATACTTTGTATCTAATGATGTATTAAAGTTATGCTTGTTGGTAAGGCGGTTTCATAGAAACTGGTATTGTTGCTTTTGTTCTATTTATAGAATTACAAAGAACTCACCAATGTTGTATATTTGTATGAATTAAGCGGGAGTTGCCTTATTGCTTTTAAATGTATGGAAACATTTATTTGAAGCAATTTTTAATTTTTTATAATTTATTTAATAATTTGGGAAAACTTAAACAAAAAGCCTCAAGATGTAGATGATGTTCCGGGGTCTTAAGAAGACATCCCGTGGCAGTTCTGAGTAAAGTATTTTGGCAGGCCTGCAGTCTTTTCCAGTGCGTGTTTTTAAGGTCAGGCGAGCAAACTGGTTACGCGTAGCATGTGAGCTTGCGCCCTCACCAGTTGAGCCACTTTAATGACTTCAGTAATGGCCCAGTGGGCGAAGCTCCTCTAGATTGCCTTTCTGTAGTACCTTTTCTTTGCAAAGACTTATCGTTCTGAGCCTATGCTAGCGGGAGAGTGTTGTGAACTGCTAAAATGCCTTTTTATGTTATTTTGAACTGGATCCAATTCTCCTTTTAATATATATTTCATTTTTTCATTTCATTTCATATGTTTATTAAGTCAAATGGTAACAACCTTGCTGACTAGATTACAGGTTAACTTAGTATTAGTTTAACAATTTTAAAGTAAGATTTACTGAGATAAGTAATAGGGCTCAATGCGTGCATGGCAAAATCCAGGTCAAGGCTTCTGGATAGGCGATTAAATTCGGCGCTTATTCTTGGTAACTAACTGTTATTGAAAAGAAAAAGTAATCAAACCAAGCCGTTCTCATCTGATCTTTTTAACGTACTCGTGTCCAATCAGACCCGATTTAAACACATAGCAAGTTCAGATTTGATAGTGAAATATGCCCTCAATCGGTATATAGGTTAACATTAGTACAACGAAGCCATCTCTTCACTCAGCAAATGGAAATCTTACTGGAAGACAATGAGTTTGGCATTTTTGAAGCTAAAAAACAATGCGAATGTACACTGGTCGGTCTTATATGGAGTTGGTGGCCAAAAATACTTCCAGGAGAGATATCAACGTGAAACTTTGTTCACGGCTTTACAAATATGTGAGAATTATTTTTTCATAAAATTGGTGGGAGCGATACCTTCATACCGACCCACAACCATCCATTTTCACCGCATGCATATATGTACATGCGCGATAGTTCGCACTGGTAAGATGTGGTTATCGCAAATACAATGTTTAATAGGATTAAATAAAGAAATTAAGGTTATTAAAAGATCTTGCATACATAACAATAACAAAACAACAAACAATACATTTGCATATCGCCGACTGGATAAAATAATGTAGTATGTTACTTGTGAGCACATATAACATACGACAATAATTTATCAGTGTGACGCTACACCTCTCATTTGATTCCCATATCGTATAAACAAATTCTAGAGTCACCCCTGGTCCACCTTTATGGCGATATCTCGAAATGACGTCCATCTATAGAACTATGACCCACTCCCTCTTAAAATACAATTTAATACCTTCCATTTGATACACATGTCATACAAACACATTCCAGGGTTACCCTAGGTTCATTTTACTCCGAGGTTGTTTTCCTTTATTTTGTCTCCATATTTCTCAACTGAGTATGTAATGTTCGGTTACACCCGAACTTAGCCTTCCTTACTTGTTACAATACAAAAATATTTTATGTATTTTTAAATGGCTTAAACTTGCACTTTATTTTTAACTTGCTCAGACTGCAAAAACCAACTAATACCATAACCTCACTTTTGAAGCTATTCTTAAAGAGTACAGCAGTGCACGGACTTTACCACTTTATTGGTAGAACTACCAACTTTTTGACCCATTTTCATTTTCTACCACTTCTACCACCAAATCCCAAAAATCTACCAACATTTCAATATATTCGCATTGAAACCAAATATGTACTGCGATCATTAGGTAAACGTATTTAATTGCCGAGCACACCCAAATAACATTAAGAGGTGACACTAACCAAACTAACCAATTTTGAAAAATTTGTGCACAAATTCAGACAAGAAATAAATTTGTTTATGAAATCAGTTTTTGCTAGCTGGCTTGAGGTCCGAATTGAAATAAAAACACAAGGGTTTTTTTTTTATATTACCAATATATTTCGATTTCACACGGTAATCGTCTTCAGGGTGAAAACTACAAAATATAAAAACAACAAAATAAATAACAAATTTTCTAACATACAAATTTTAAAAAATTAAATCACATACATTTTTTACACGTGTATATCACTTGACGTGGAGTTTATCACTGATCGTTTCATTGTAAATTTTACCAAGTAGCGCAACTAACAGCTGATCGGTGAAAATTCGCACATTCACACGCACAGTTCTCGACTCAATTTCAAACAAAAACTTTGGATTATTTAACTCAAATTTTAAAGTGAGATAATCCTTACGAATTTATGTATATAGAATATGTAAGGCGTTTTTGTTGTTATTAAAACAATAGTTTTATTTTTATTAAAGCTTTTATCATCTTTTTTAACTTTGAAAAAACTCCGAACACCATTCCTTCATTATATGACATTCGACTGCCTAGTCCACTGCCTTCCACTCTATTCGCAACATAACCTCTAATTAAGCTGCCAAACTATATAGTAAACAATGGATCGTTTGTTTGTCAACAAATATCTATAGAAGCTAGCGGAGTTATCTACGTCCGTTTTGTAGTTCATTCGTTTGCTGGTTGGTGTGTTAATAATGTGAAGCATTTCCAGAGTAAATCGTTTTCTGTAATGTTGTTCTTGTTGAAGAATAGTAGCTTTGTCAAAGTTTGGTGAGTGGGAGTTTTCAGTACAGTGGGTCATAAGTGCAGTTTTTTGGTTTGCAGTATGGTGGCAATATTTGTAATCCGATTTGTGTTGCGCTAGTCGAGTTTTAAGTTTGCCTTTTGTTGTTCCAAAATATACGCTGTGGCATGGTTCATTGTTTTTTCCATTGCAAGGGATTTCGTACACTATATTGCTTTTTTCTGTATGTGGAATTTTGGATTTTGTTTGATTATATATGTTTTTTAAAGTATTTAACGGCTTATGGGCTATTTTTACTTCATCTTTGTTGTAGCAGTCTGATTTGGCCAATCGTTCCGACAATTTTGGCACATAAGCTACTGACTTAAATATTTTCTGCGGTTTTTCTTTTTCTTTTTCCCTTTCTTGATTCTTTTCTTCTTGATATTTATTTAACAGGGTTTTAATTATGTTTTCAGGAAAATCACTTCTTCTTAATAATAGTTTTATTTCATTTTTAATTTCCTCGTGGTAAGTGTCGTCCGTAATTTCTAACATTCTTCTTATACAGCCCATTGCTGTATTCATTATCATCGTCTTTGGATGCTTTGAATAAAAGTTGATGATTCGTCCTGTTGATGTTGATTTCTTATACCACTTTAACTTCAATTCATTTTTGCTTCTAATAACAACTGAGTCAAGATATGGTAGTTTTCCGTCTTCTTCAAGTTCCGTTGTAAAATTTATATACTTGTTGAAAGAGTTTAGTGTATCCAGCGTACTTTGTACATCATCTTCGTGTATTATAGCAAAAAGATCGTCGACATATTTTGTGAGTAATCTGGGTACTCTTCTTAATTTTGTTGTTGTGTTCTCTAATAGTTTTTCCATCACTATATCGGTAATTACTGGTGATGTTGGGATCCCATCGGCAATCCTTTTAGCTGTGTATACAATATATCATTGAATTTGAAATACCTATTTTCTTCGATGCAAAACGTAAGTATTTCCATAAACAGTTTTTTTGATATATTTGTGTGTTGTTCTATTTTCATCCAATTGTCTATTATGATCTCAAGGGCTAATTGTGTGGGAATGCTGGGAAACAGGGAAATTACGTCGAAAGATATTAGCTTTTCATTGTCAGAAATGTAGGTGTTGTTTAGTTTTGTTTTAAACTCAAGTGTATTTTTGATGTTGTATGCCGAGTTTGCTGTTGCGTTTTTTAATATATCTGCTATATATTTGCATAGGCTGTGTGCTGGCGATCCATTGGTCGAACAGATTGGCCTGAGCGGTGTTCATTCCTTATGTAGTTTTGGTAGTCCATATATTCTCGGAGGTAAAGCTGTTGTTGTAGATAATTTATTTTTCCCCATTTTCGAAATTAAATCCAATTTATAAAGTTTTCGACCAGACTGTTATTTTTGCTTTGTAGTCTCGATGTAGGGTCCTGTCTTTGAACCCTATACATTGTCAAGTCGTTTAATATATCGCCCATTTTCTTATTGTAGTCACTTATATCCATTGCTACCGTTTTATTGCCTTTGTCAGATGTTAATATACGAATGTTTTTATTTTTACTAAGAATTAGACGTAATTTCCTTGTTTCCCAGCATTCCCACACAATTAGCCCTTGAGATCATAAGAGATAATTGGATGAAAATAGAACAACACTCAAATATACCAATAAAACTGTTTATGGAAATACTTACGTTTTGCATCGAAGAAAATAGGTATTTCAAATTCAATGATATATTGTATACACAGCTAAAAGGATTGCCGATGGGATCCCCAACATCACCAGTAATTGCCGATATAGTGATGGAAAAACTATTAGAGAACACAACAAAAAAATTAGCAAGAATACCCAGATTACTCACAAAATATATCGACGATCTATTTGCTATAATACACGAAGATGATGTACAAAGTACGCTGGACACACTAAACTCTTTCAACAAATATATAAATTTTACAACGGAACTTGAAGAAGACGGAAAACTACCATATCTTGACTATTGTTATTAGAAGCAAAAATGAATTGAAGTTAAAGTGGTATAAGAAATCAACATCAACAGGACGAATCATCAACTTTTATTCAAAGCATCCAAAGACGATGATAATGAATACAGCAATGGGCTGCATAAGAAGAATGTTAGAAATTACGGACGACATTTACCACGAGGAAATTAAAAATGAAATAAAACTATTATTAAGAAGAAGTGATTTTCCTGAAAACATAATTAAAACCCTGTTAAATAAATATCGAGAAGAAAAGAATCAAGAAAGGGAAAAAGAAAAAGAAAAACCGCAGAAAATATTTAAGTCAGTAGCTTATGTGCCAAAATTGTCGGAACGATTGGCCAAATCAGACTGCTACAACAAAGATGAAGTAAAAATAGCCCATAAGCCGTTAAATACTTTAAAAACATATATAGTCAAACAAAATCAAAAATTCCACATACAGAAAAAAGCAATATAGTGTACGAAATCCCTTGCAATGGAAAAAACAACGAACCATGCCACAGCGTATATGTTGGAACAACAAAAGGCAAACTTAAAACTCGACTAGCGCAACACAAATCGGATTACAAATATTGCCACCATACTGCAAACCAAAAAACTGCACTTATGACCCACTGTACTGAAAACTCCCACTCACCAAACTTTGACAAAGCTACTATTCTTCAACAAGAACAACTTTACAGAAAACGATTTACTCTGGAAATGCTTCACATTATTAACACACCAACCAGCAAACGAATGAACTACAAAACGGACGTAGATAACTCCGCTAGCTTCTATAGATATTTGTTGACAAACAAACGATCAGTGATAAACTCCACGTCAAGCGATACACACGTGTAAAAAATGTATGTGATTAATTTTTTAAAAATTTGTATGTTACAAAATTTGATATTTATTTATTTATTTTGTTGTTTTTATGTTTTGTAGTTTTCACCCTGAAGACGATTACCGTGTGTAATCGAAATATATTGGTAATATATAAACAAAAACCCTTGTGTTTTTATTTCAATTCGGACCTCAAACCAGCTAGCAAAAACTGATTAGTTAATAAAAAGGTCGCCAAAATCAAAATTTGTTTTTGAAATAAATGTAGTAAATGAGCACGCAAATATTTTCCTGCGCTATTTTCATCAGTTTTTTGTGAACGAAATGATTTTGAACGAAAATAAAAAAAATTTTAAGTAAACGATAACATACAAAAACATACAAAGTCGGTTATTTTGTGGCAGTATTTTTGGTACATTGGAAAATTGTTGTGGTAATTAGACGTAAATTTTCGTCAGTATTTGAAGCTCGAAATACAGGAAGCAAGCAAGTATCATATAGGCATAAGCTATGTATATATATAAATATATATATATATATATATATATATTGTAACGAAATTGCTTGCAAATCCTCTTATTTGCAACCCTCTGCTAAGTTCGTATCGCTAAACTATTGAATAAATAACTCCAATATTGAATAATTGAAAAATGGTCTTTATTACAGTACTTCACAATAACACTTATACTTTGCAACGAATAGCAAGCTTAATAACCAAACTGATTGATAGCTCAAATGAAACTCTACTATTCAAAATAATTCTGCTATAGCTCGCTAGATAGCGCTTAATCGAAATCTCAAATCAAACTGAATTCCTTCTTACTCGCTTGCCCCGCTTTTATAGTTTACGCTGCATACTTCTAGGCTCTTCGATTTCCAGAACTTACTAGTTGTTTCGGCTACAAAATCGCCAGCCACAACTACGTGCACATATTATTGCCCTTTCTTGTGACCACTGAGATAAGATATATGCATGTGTTTGTGCATTGCCGCTCCGCTGCTCGTATACGTACATATGTGTAGACGCAATTATTTATTCGTTTATGTAGATACATAAAGATTGAATTATTGATGTGAATGTTTGTAGTTTACAGTCTCTCGCGCGCACATAGGCGTATAAGTAAATGCATCTGTGTGTGACATCTCTCTGGGCTGCCTTATATATGTGTATACTTGATTTGATTATTAACGTAAATACTGCTTGGCATGGCCTTAGCATCGCCTTAGTGATGGGATAACTTAGTGATGGTAATATCCGTGACACTGCCCTCCACCTAAGTCTGATCGTCCCGATCAGACAAATCTCTCGATCTAAACGTTGCCAGCCTTTCCAAATGGACCACTTTCATTTTGGTTCGTGGTTTACCGATGGTTTGTATGCGGTACACTACATCGTTGATCCGTTTTACAACTTTGTATGGGCCTTCCCAATTACACTGCAATTTCGGGGACAAACCTTTTTTACGTTGTGGGTTGTAGAACAGCACCAAATCTCCTTCCTGAAAACCTTCTGAATTAAGTGCTTTATCGTATCTGGCTTTCATCTTGTCACTCATAATCTTTGTTCTTTGCCTTATCAGATCATGTATTTCTCTTAGCTCTTCTTCCAAATCACTAGTGGATTTCCTGACATTTCTCTCCGCATTGGCATCTATCCCAAACTTCAAATCAGCTGGCAGTCTAAGGTCATTGCCAAAAATTACTTTTGCAGGGGTTTGGCCCGTTGTCTCATGCACTGCTGATCGGTAAGCCATCAAGAATAATGGTATGCGGGTATCCCATTCTTTTTGGTACTTGTCTACTACTTTCCTTAAGTGCTCCTCCAATGTCCAATGGAATCGTTCTACCATACCATCGGATTGAGGATGCAATGCAGTTGTCCGTGTTTTTCGAATGCCCAATGACTTACACATTTCCTGGAACACAGCTGATTCGAAATTCCTGCCTTGGTCAGAATGTAACTCCATTGGTACACCATACCTTGCAACCCATTCGTTTTTAACCACTTCTGCTACTGTTTCTGCTTCTTGGTTTGGGATTGGGTATACCTCTGGCCATTTACTGAAATAATCCATAACCACCAGTACGTATTTGTTTCCGCGGTTACTAGTAGGAAATGGACCTGCGACATCCATGGCGATCCTTTCAAATGGCGCACCTGAGTTATATTGCTTCATCTGGCCATGACTTCGTGTTCTGGGCCCTTTCGCTCTGCTGCAAACCTCGCAGTTCGCAATCCACTCAGTGACCGACTGACGGCAACCAACCCAATCGAATCTCTGTTTAATCTTCTCGAGCGTCTTCGTGATTCCAAGATGACCTCCGCTTGGACCATTATGCAGCTCGCTGAGCACGCCAGGAATCCTCTTTCTGGGAACAACTATCAGTTTATTCTTGTATTTACCATCTTCACTCTCCCATAGTCGATGAAGGCAACCGGATATCAATTCTAAACTGTTCCACTGTGCCCAATATGACTTCGCAATGGGACTCTCTGCTGACATCTCTTCTCTGTTTGGTCTTTCATTTCGTTCGAGCCCTTGCATAACACGTGACAGATCTGCATCTTCTAGCTGGCACTTTCTTAGCTGTTCCTTGTCCCATTCATCTGTACATGTTATATTCATTAGCCGGACATCTATAATGTCTTCTTTAGCCTCGGCTTTTGAACAGTGCTTGCATTCCAAACTACATGGTCTTCGTGACATTGCATCAGCATTTCCATGGGTACTACCTTTTCGATGCTCAATGGAAAAGTCGTAGCTTTGTAGTCGCTCGATCCACCGTGCCAATTGTCCTTCCGGATTACGGAACTGCAGAAGCCATTTCAACGCTGCGTGATCTGTCCTGACACGGAATCGCTGGCCGTAGAGGTATTTGTGAAAATGTTTAATGCAGTCTACCAATGCCAACAGCTCCCTCCGCGTAACACAGTAGTTCCTCTCTGGTTTTCCAATCGAACGGCTGTAATATGCAACTACCTTCTCCTGTCCATCGACCAGTTGTGATAAAATGCCTCCTATAGCATATCCACTCGCATCTGTATCCAGAATAAATGTTGCTCCTGGAATCGGATATGCTAACATTGGGGCAGTGCACAAACGCTCCTTCAATGTTTGGAAAGCCACTTCTTGCTCCTTCTTCCATTCAAAAGCTTTGTTTTTTTCTTGTAAGCTCATGGAGGCTATGGGCTACGCTGGAAAAATTTGGTACAAATCGGCGGTAATATGTGCACAGCCCAAGAAAACTTCTCAATTCATGTAGGTTCTGTGGTCTTGGCCAATCCTTTACAGCCTCTATTTTTTCGTTCGCAGTGCAGATGCCCTCTGTCGTTACCTTGTGACCCAAATAATTGATTTCCTTTTTAAACAGCGCACACTTTTTGGGAATTAACTTCAGACCAGCGCCAGCTATTCTCTGGAAAACTTCCTCCAAGTTCTTAAGATGTTCATCAAAGTTCTTGCCCAATACGATGATGTCGTCCAGGTACACCAAGCATGTTTTCCAATGTAGTCCTTTCAGTACCTGGTCCATGAGTCTCTCAAAAGTAGCTGGTGCATTACAAAGTCCAAAAGGCATCACTGTAAATTGCCAAAGACCATCACCGACGCTGAAGGCTGTTTTATCTTTATCTTCCTCCTTCACCTCCACTTGCCAGTAGCCGCTTTTCAAGTCCAGCGTGGAAAACCATTTCGTACCAGATAGCGAGTCCAGAGTGTCGTCAATTCTTGGCAATGGGTAGCTATCCTTTTTCGTTACGCCATTCAACTTCCGGTAGTCCACGCAAAACCTCATTTTTCCATCCTTCTTTTTTACAAGTACTACCGGTGAGCTCCATGGACTAGCTGATGGTTCGATGACGCCGCTGTCGCTCATTTCTTGAATGATTTGACTCACAACTTCCCGCTTCGCCAGTGGAACACTACGTGGAGCTTGACGGATCGGCCTCGCATCTCCAGTGTCAATTTGGTGTTTCACAACGTTGGTGCGGCCTGGTTTAGAATCATCCTGGTCAAATAAATTCGCGTACTTTAGGAGCAGTTGTTTTGCCTTACTCTGATAGGGGTCCTCTAGCCCATGCGTCCATGCCGTGATATCATTTGAAAGATCAGTATTACTAGATGAAACGTATTCCTGGAGCTGTTCACAGTTAATAACTACTTCGGCCTCTTGGCATCTTCCCAAAATAGCTCCTTTGGTCAAATTGAATGGTGACTTGAACTCATTGAGTACTCTTACCGGAATACGTCCATCTTGTTTTGTCATAGCCAGGGTTTTTCCTACAAGTATTTTCAGTGCTGATTTATTTGCTGCTTCGACAACCCACAATTTGGTTGTCCCACAATCTCCATCTACCTTTGCCCAGATGACTGCTTCTGATTTTGGTGGTATTTGCTGACTCCCTTCCACCAGCACTCGTTTACTGCTGTAGCCTCTCTCGTAGCCGAAATTAAGTGGCACATCCATGTTCTTATATCGCATCGTCTTGCTTTGCATATCGATCTTGATGCCTTGGTTGATTAAGAAGTCCACTCCAATTATGATTTCATCAACAATACCTGCCACTATAAAATTGTGAAGTACCGTGACGTTCCCAATTGCTACTTCACATTCTACTTCTCCAATTACCTGGGTGTCCTCTCCTGTGGCTGTACGTAATCTTGCTCCAAGCAATGGTCTTATCTTCTTGTTGACTAAATTCGCTCGAATGATGGAATGAGATGCACCCGTATCTACAGTCAGTAACCGTTCCCTTCCGTCCAAATGTCCTCCAACAGTAAGATTGCTTGACCTTCTTCCAATTTGCGAGATAGAGATTATGGGGCATTCAATTGAGGGAGCCAGCTGTCGCCCCTTGCGGCGGACTCGCTTTAGTTTAACGATTGAGTGGATTTGGAGATTTGCTCGTCTCCTTTAGCTCTGCGTTTACGGCCACCCACATTGTTGGAACTATTGGAATTGCTACTGCAATGACGTGCAATGTGACCTGGGTTACCGCACTTGAAACATTTCATAACTCCGGCATTTTTCTGTTGTGATCCCTTCAGAGCTTCCAAAATTGTATCTACCCACTCCGGCCTTTCTACTTCCACACGATGAGCTTTGTATGCTGGTTTACTCAATAATGACGCCGTTTCCTGGGTCAATGCATGGGATACCGTTTCAGAAAATGTTTGCTTTGGGTTCGCGTATGTGGCTCGCTTCGTTTCGACGTCCCGTATGCCATTTATAAAGCTCTGAATCTTCACTCTTTCCGTGTATTCCACGGGTGCATCCGCATTTGCAAGATGAGCCAAGCTTTCAATGTCCGAAGCAAACTCCTGCAAAGTCTCGTTAGCTTTTTGGTAGCGGTTTTGCAATTCTATTTGAAATATCTGTTGCCTGTGTTCGCTTCCGTATCGCCGTTCTACAGCAGCCATCAATGCGTCATAACTGTTCCGTTCGTACTCTGGAATAGTCTGTAAGATTTCGGCAGCTGGTCCTTTCAATGATACGAAGAGTGCGGCAACTTTATCTTCCACATTCCAGTTGTTCACTGCTGCGGTCTTCTCAAACTGTAGCTTAAAGACCTGGAAAGGAACAGAACCGTCAAAGGATGGTGTTTTTACCTTTGGATTACTCGCTGAAACTTCTGGACGATTTAATTGTAACTGCTGAATCCGATCTTTCAAAGCATCCATCTCAGCTTCCATTTTATCTTGTCGTTCACTAAAACCCTCCAACTGCGATGATATGCGATCCTCTTGCGCTTTTAACTGCTGAGCCAACTGAGATATCATATATGTCCTCTGTTCTTCCAGTTGCGATGCCATATATGTCTTCTGTTCTTCCAGTTGAGATGACATTTGCGACGACATTTCTGCCATACGCGTTTCTTGTGCTTCAATCTTCGATGTAATTCGTGTCTCTTGGGATTCCATCTGTGATGACATTGTCGATGTTTGAGCAGATATTGCAGCCAAAATCATGTTCAAGTCTGTGCTCGTAACTGTCTGCGATGTTTCGTTTTTCTCTTCAATTTTTGTTACTTCCTCGCCATCAAGATGAAAGTCATACTCTTCCACATCAATTCCTTCCGCTTCCATTGCCCCTCGTAGCCGTGCCTGAAGTTCAAGTTTAACGCCGCTTGTATTCAATCCACGGCTCTCCAACTCCTTCTTTAGTTGCTAGATCTTCAATTCACTGAACTTTGTCATGTCCTTATTGTCCTCTGGAATTTATTCAACAATTTCTCTTCTGACACCAATTGTAAAGAAATTGTTTGCAAATCCTCTTATTTGCAAGCCTCTGCTAAGTTCGTATCGCTAAACTGTTGAATAAATAACTCCAATACTGAATAATTGAAAAATGGTCTTTATTACAGTACTTCACAATAACACTTATACTTTGCAACGAATAGCAAGCTTAATAACCAAACTGATTGATAGCTCAAATGAGACTCTACTAATCAAAATAATTCTGCTATAGCTCGCTAGATAGCGCTTAATCAAAATCTCAAATCAAACTGAATTCCTTCTTACTCGCTTGCCCCGCTTTTATAGTTTACGCTGCATACTTCTAGGCTCTTCGATTTCCAGAACTTACTAGTTGTTTCGGCTACAAAATCGCCAGCCACAACTACGTGCACATATTATTGCCCTTTCTTGTGACCACTGAGATAAGATATATGCATGTGTTTGTGCATTGCCGCTCCGCTGCTCGTATACGTACATATGTGTAGACGCAATTATTTATTCGTTTATGTAGATACATAAAGATTGAATTATTGATGTGAATGTTTGTAGTTTACAGTCTCTCGCGCGCACATAGGCGTATAAGTAAATGCATCTGTGTGTGACATCTCTCTGGGCTGCCTTATATATGTGTATACTTGATTTGATTATTAACGTAAATACTGCTTGGCATGGCCTTAGCATCGCCTTAGTGATGGGATAACTTAGTGATGGTAATATCCGTGACAATATATAGAAATTTGCATGTATTTTTTTGTTTTCTTTACATCTTTTTTTAAAAGTGTCATTTCCGTGAAATGTGCTTTATTTGTTTTACAATAAATTATGAATTGTTTTGTACAAATATAAACTGTAGCTATTGTTTTCTTGGAAAAAAAATCTACCATCTTCTACCACTATTTTCATTTTTCGTCTGGCAACATTCTCTTTTTAAAAGTCCGCGCAGTGGAGCACAGTTCGAATACAATAAAAACAAATATACTGTAACGAATATTAGCAGCACTAAGGGATATTATCATCTCTAAGCCGATACGTATGAACATCAATAATTCAATCATTATGTCTACACATATGTACTTACACGCAGCGGAGAAGCAACGCACAACCACATCTGAGATATTTCCGAAGGTATGCAGTAGTTTTGCAAGTGTCGCTCACACATACAAACACATGCAGATATCTTATCTGAGATGCTCCCAAAAGTATGCAATCATAATTGTGTTCACACATACACGCGCATATGAGAAGCTATAAACGTAATAATTTTATAGCTGATAACCAACTAGTTAATTCTAGAAATGGAAGCGCCTAGAAGATGCGAACGAGAAATCACAGAGTATAAAAGGCAGCAACAGTAGAGGCACGACCGTCAGTTTCATTTAAGCAAGCTATTGGTTGTGAAGTATCAGTGTTATTGTGAAGTACTTTAATAAAGGCCATTTCGCATTATTGAATAGTGGAGTTATTTATTCAACAGTTTAGCGATACGAACGTTAGTAGAAGGTTGAAAATAAGAGGAATTGCAGTAAATTCGTTACAATTGGTGTCGGAGGAGGAATTGTTGAATAGATTCCGAAGATTGCGAATACAACTTGGACATGGAAAAGTGGAGTGAACTGAAGATTCAGCAACTGAAGAAGGAGTTGGAGAGCCGTGGATTGAATACATCCGGCAATAAACTCGAACTTCAGGCACGACTACGGGAGGCAATGGAAGCAGAAGGAATTAACGTGGAAAAGTATGTCTTTCATCTTGATGGCGACGAGACAACAACAAAAATTGAAGAGAAAAACGAAACATCGCAGACGGTTACGAGCATAGACTTGAACACGATTTTGGCTGCAATATCTGCTCAAACATCGACAGTGCCATCTCAACTGGAAGAACAAAAGACATATATAGCATCCCAACTAGAATCACAGGAGGCACCTATTTCCGAAATTATGTCGCAAGTGTCATCTCAACTGGAAGACCAAAAGACATATATGGTATCTCAGTTGGAAGCGCAAGAGGCACGTATATCTGAAAAAATTTTGGAACAGGTATCACCAAATTGGAAGCGCAGGATGCAAAAATGACTCAATTTCAGACAGAAGTCGATGATTTCAGCGAGTAATCCAAAGGTAAAAACACCATCCTTTGTTGTTCCAGGTCTTTAAGCTACAGTTTGAGAAGACAGTAGCAGTGAACAACTGGAATGCGGACGATAAAGTTGCTGCACTGTTCGTGGCATTGAAAGGGCCTGCAGCGGAAATCTTACATACTATTCCAGAGTACGAACGGAACAGTTATGAAACATTGATGGCCGCTGTCGAGAGACGTTACGGAAGTGAGCATAAGAAACAGATCTACCAAATAGAATTGAAAACCGCTACCAAAAATCTAACGAGACTTTGCAAGAGTTTGCTTCATACATTGAAAGATTGGCTCATCTTGCAAATGCGGACGCTTCTGTGGAATACACTGAAAGGGTAAAGATTCAGAGTTTTATAAATGGCATATGGGACGTCGAAACAAAGCGAGCTACATACGCAAGCCCAAAGCAAACATTTGCTGAAACAGTATCCCATGCACTAACTCAGGAAACTGCCTCACTTTTGAATAAGCCAGCATACAAAGCTCATCGTGTGGAAGTAGAGTGGGTAGACGCAATATTGGAGGCGCTGAAAGGATCGAAAAAGCGGAGTGAAAGAGTTATCAAATGCTTCAAATGCGGGAAGCCCGGTCACATTGCACGTCATTGCGATCTTGATCCTAGTGGTTTCAACAGCATGGGCGGTCTTATATAACAAAGCTGGAGGGGATGAGCAAGAGAGAGTAAGATGTAGAGATCGAGAGCTAGCTCCAGCTATTGAATGTCCTGTGATATCTGTGTCGCAAATTGGTAGAAAATCGAGCAGCCTTACCGTCAGAGGGAATGTGGATGGCAAAGAACGTGTACTGACTGTAGATACTGGCGCATCTCATTCCTTAATTCGATCTGACGGGGTCAACTGGAGAGTAAAAGCGTTACCTGAAGCAAGGTTTCGTACCCTCACTGGCGAGTATAACCAAGTCCAGGGAGAAGTGGTTCACATACCACTTGATTGGAAAGGTCACAGTTCTACACAAATTCGTTGTGGCGGAGATCGTCGATGAAGTCATATTGGGAGTGGACTTCTTGGTTGACCATGATATCAAGACCGATATGCAGAAAAGGGTGATGCATTATAAGAACCAGGATATACCACTTAACTTCAGTTTGCAGAAAGGATTCAGTAGTAATCGAGTACTGGTGGAGAAGACTCGATAAAAACCTCGGAAGTCAAAGGCAAAGGTTGATAGATCGAATGGGCCAAATAAAGCAGAATCAAAAGTACCTGCGAGAGAAACACTGGCATTGACAAAATCTAACGGACGCACGAAAACGAAGCAACGAATTTCCGAGAAAGAATGCGAGGGTAGTTTCAAGCCGGAGCGCACTACTGTTGTGAAACGTGGGAACGATATAAATTATGCGAAGCCAATCCGTCAAGCGCAAACTCTACGAAGTAGTTCATTGGCCAAACAACAGAGTAATGAGTAGTAAGATCAGACACTGCCATGACAAGAACTTTAATTCGGAAAGTTTCTTGGAGGGAGATTTGGTACGGCTATACGACCCTCACCGGCGGAAAGGTGTTCCATCCAAATATCGGTGCAGAGTTGTGAAGACGATCAGTGATGTCATCTACCGCATACAAGCAATTGGGAAACCACGAAATAGAAGAGTGGTACATTTGGCGATGCTAGCAGCGTTTAGATCGAGAGATTTGTCTGATCGGGACGATCAGACTTAGGTGGAGGGCAGTGTGACGAATATAAGTGACACTAAGTGATACACATATCCCTAGTCTGATGCTAAGTAAATGAAGTCACAACAACAATAAAGCAAACAGTCACTTGTATCTACATAAACGAATAAATCATTATGTCTACACATATGTATGTACGTACACGCAGCAGACAAGAGATGCACAAACACATGCAGATATCTTATCTGAGATGCTCCCAAAATTATGCAATTGTAATTGTGGATGTGTCGCTCACAAATACAAGCATATGAGAAGCTATATACGTGCATCTGTAGTTATAATTATATGGCGGTAACTAAGTAAATTGTGGAAGCGCCTAGAAGATGCTACGAGGAAATCACAGAGTATAAAAGCACCAGCGGTAGAGGCGCTACAAGCAGTTTCGATTAATACGCTATCTAGCGAGCAATGGCAGTATTATTTGAAAATAGAACAGTTCTTTATTGTGAAGTACTTTAATAAAGGCCATTTTGCATAATTAAATATTGCAGTTATTTATTCAACAATTTAGTGATCGAACTTAGCAAAAGGGCAAATAAGAGGATTTGCAGTAAATTTGTTACAGTATCTTTACAGTCTTACACAACCTCTTTCAAGCTAGTGAATTAATGCATTGGAGTGTTTGGCGATCTGGGTGCCAAAAACAAGGTTTTGTAGTATGGGCTCCCTTGAATCATGAACAGAGCACACTCCAAGGAAACCATAAGTAATTTCGAAACAAAGCACTTCCGACAACACTGGATTGAATATGCCGGCAAACTCAGGCCAAATTCTAAGTATAGAGGATCTATGAACTCTCAGTGGGTATTATAAGGGACTCTGTAGTAACGATATCACCTAAATAAGTTAAGTATTTTGCTTTTGTGAGCTGGCAGATCAAACGTCGCTCCACATTCTTTGAGTGTGCATCGCTCTCGCAAAGCTGTCACTCACCTATCTACATGGCGAGCTTCGTCGACTTCTTATCCGTAACAAACGATACCGACAAATTAAATTTTATTATCGGCTTATTACCGATATCGAATTATTATCGTTGAGTAATCAGCTTCTCATTGGTTTCTTATAGAATTGCTATCGCTGTTACAGATGTCTTACCGATATTATTTTGAAATTTTTATTGAAAGCTTCTTCATAACCAAACCATGAGTGGTCCTAACATCCGACAATAACTTGGTAAAGCTCAATAATGTTCTTTGCCACCAGGTCTACAGGTGGTATGTGCAGAATGGCTAGCAGTGCAGCCGTCGAGGTTGCTTGCAGGGCTCTAATAATGCTAAGCATCATACCTCTTTAATTTTCAGAGGAAGGTTCTTTTTTGTGTGGCTGTCGACCTAACAAGGACTATATAGTATATGATAGGCTTTTCAATCGCTGTAAATATACCCAATAGGAAAAAGAAGGCGATAAACCCTCCTAACTAAGACATGGTCCTGGGATTTGTATCTCTTAGTGAACAATACCAGAATTTGGTAACAAACCGTTAAGTTTTCGATGAGACGCCGATAATGAATTAGTGGAATTTCGATAATAAATCGAAAAAATTTCGATAACACATCGATAAATTTGTGATAAAAAATCAATATGTTTTCGATAATTAGCAGAAAACTTATCGATAACAGCCGTTAACAATTTCGATTCCGACCACGTTTTTAAGTTGGGTTTTGCTTAATTATCTTTCCTTTCCTCTCCCCCTTCGTTTTATACCCTGCTGTACTTGTACATTGTAACTTTGATTGGACAACGGTTGGTTGTACAGGTATAAAGGAATCGGGATAGATATAGACTTCCATATATCAAAATCATCAGTATTGAAAAAAAATTTGATTGAGCCATGTCCGTCCGTCCGTCCGTCTGCCCGTTAACACGATAACTTGAGTAAATATTGAGATATCTTCACTAAATTTGATACAAAAGCTTATATGGACCCAGAATAGATTGGTATTGAAAATGAGCGGAATCGGGTGATAACCACGCCCACTTTTTTCATATATAACATTTTGGAAAACACAATAAACCTGATTAATTAGTAAATAATACACCTAGAATGTTGAAATTTGACGTGTGGACTGATATTAAGACTCTTGATACAAATTTGAAAAAAATTTTAATATTGGCGTGGCACCGCCCACTTGTGATAAAATCAATTTTACAAATATTATTAATCATAAATCAAAAATCGTTAAACCTATCGTAACAAAATTCGGCAGAGAGTTTGCCTTTACTATAAGGAATGCTTTGAAGAAAAAAATGAACGAAATCGGTTAAGGACCACGCCCACTTTTATATAAGAGATTTTTAAAAGGGTCGTGGACGAATAAAATAAGTTATATATTTCCAAAGAAGAGCTTTATATCAATGGAATTTCATTTCCCAAGTGGATTTATAACAATAAATAGGTAAAACTTCAAATTTTAAAAAATGGGCGTGGCACTGTCCCTTTTATGGCTAAGCAATTTTCTATGTTACGGAAGCCATAACTCTACGAAAAATTAGTTCAGAATCGAACCACATGTATATGTATTATTGCGCAGCCTTGTAACACTTTTAACCACACAAAACAAACAAAAAAAGCTTTCAAGTGTACAGCGGGGTATGTAATGTTCGGTTTCACCCGAACTAAGACTTCCTTACTTGTTTTTCTTTTCTTGCCCTTCCTTTTCTTGATTTTCCGTGACGGCCGCCGTAGTGTGTTGGTAGCGTGCTCTGCCTACCACACCGACGATCCTGGCGGCAATTGGCAAACACTCCGAGTTATTTCTATTTCGGTGTCGGCGTAAAAAACATGTAGGCCCCGTCCCAGTAATTTGTACGAAAAAATTAAAAGGAGCACGACGTAAATTGGAAGAGAAGCTCGACCTAAATTCTCTTCGAATTTTTGTATATCGCGGCTTGGATTTTTATTTATTTTTTCCGTCATTCCTCCACAACACAGCATGCGTACACCAAAGGCAAGTCGGTAGACACCGCATTGCATAGGGTGGTAATAAGCATAGAGAAATCCCTGGAATATAAGCAGTATGCTCTAGGAGTCTTCTTGGACATTGCCGGGGCTTTCAATAATGTTGCAAAATGGGCGATTATGGATGGTCTTAATTACATTAAAGTACATCCTGCCTTAATCAGATGGATCGGCTGCATGTTAAATTGCAGAAAGATTACATCACAATGGGAATTGTACGAGGCCACGAAATCAGTGGACAGGGGCACGCCGCAGGGAGGGGTGCTATCACCTCTGCTGTGGACACTGGTCATCAACCAACTGCTCAGGCAATTCGACCGTAGGGACCCGTAAAACTTACGGCTTACGCAGATGACGTTGCAATTGTCATAAGTGGAAAATGCCTGCCAACGATTAGTTCTTTGATGGATCGGGCGCTTCGGGATATTCATACCTGGGCATCTAATGTCGGGCTGAAAGTCAATGCGGAGAAGACGGATATGGTCTTGTTTACAAAGAGGTACAAGGTCCCAAATTGGACCAGGCCTAAGTTAGGAGCGGTGACCTTACAGGAGAAACCTTGCACAAAATATCTAGGAATCATCCTAGACAGTAAGCTGTCATGGAAGCTCAACTTGTAGGAGAGGGTCAAGAAGGTCTCAACGGCACTCTATGCATGTAAAAGAATGCTGGGGTGTACGTGGGGCCTATCGCCCTCTCTTTCTCATTGGGTTTTTACAGCGATTGTAAGCCCTATTCTATACTATGGAGTTCTTGTTTGGTGGAAAGCCACACAAAAAACAACCTACCTCAAAAAATTAGAGGGGGTATGCAGACTATCGATGCTTTGCATTACGGGAGCCCTGAAAACAACCCCGGCGGCTGCACTGTATGCCATTCTGCACATTCCACCTGTAGACCTGGTAGCAAAGAACAAAGCGTTAACGACCGCAACCAGGCTCGATGCTTCGGGGCAGCTTGAGCGCCGACCATATGGCCATAGTAGTATAGCGTCCTCAGTCACAAGACGAACAGACTACATGATTCCCTACCTGCACTTTGAGGGAGATATTAAGGCCACAATAGAGGTGGACGGTTGGCGCAAGGGTGCGCAAATGGCGGACGAGGCGATACATGTGTACACCGATGGTTCCAAAATAGTGGAAGGAGTAGGGTCTGCGGTATACTGCGCTGATCCGGAATTAAGCAGATCCTACAGGCTGCCGGATTACTGTAGCGTTTTCCAAGCGGAAATATTAGCCGTAACCAAAGCAGTAGAAACCCTGGAAGAGAATAGCTTAAGTTGCAACCGTGTTAACTTTTATATTGACAGTCAAGCAGCAATTAAGGCAATAATCTCGCATAGCACAGCATCTAAATGCGTGTTAGAGTGTAAGCAGTCTCTGGAGAGAATCGGGACAGGGAGAAGCATACATATATATTGGGTCCCAGGGCATATGGGAATAGATGGGAATGAAAAAGCGGACGAATTAGCTAAAAAGGGCGCATCCCTTGAAGCTTGCTCCGTAGACGTCCCAATTAGATTGGGCGAGATTAAGCGAATGCGAGAGGTGCACATGGTCGACCAAGCAAAAAAGGCGTGGGTTCAAGCGCGGGGCTGTAAAGTGTCGAAGATTATGTGTAGGTCTTACAACCTTAGACTAACACAGTTGCTTCTATCATTAAAAAGAGAGGACTGTAGACTCATGACGGGTATTCTGACTGGACACTGCCTTCTGGCGTCACATGCCTTTAAATTAGGCTTGGTCAGTGATAGCAGGTGTAGGAAGTGCGGGTTGGAGGAGGAAACGATCGAGCACGTTCTGTGCCCGTGCCCTGCACTTGCCAGGCTAAGACTCCAGCTATTAGGAGTGATACAGCTGTCAGATCTAGAAGCAGCAAGTGGCTTAAGTCCTAGGAAGCTTCTAGTATTTGCCAAGAGGACGGAGTTATTTTATAACATAGGTCCTGGTTTTTGATAGGGTTTTTCAGTTTGGTCGTTAAAACAAACTTCTGGTAACACTACGGACTCAATCAGTCTATGTGAGGTCCTCATGGACCGGCCAGTTCAACCTACCTACCTCCGTCATTCCGGCATAACGCATAAACCGGTTTGTCTGCAAATCAAGTTTGACAAGGGATGACGTAAAATCTTTTCAATATACATACATTAATATTCTACACTGCCGGAAAATCTACAAAACGAAGTTTGCTTTGTGTTGTGACTATACTTCCGCTTACAGTATACCACCACCACATACTACGCCTACACTTACACTAACATTGCGCTTACGTTCTTGATTCCCTCGTGAGAAGAAGGGTTCAAATATCACAACAACTTTTCCTTTGAGCCCAGGACCATCGGCGTGGTAAGCGAGTTCGATGCGCTAATGAAAATAACGGTACCATTGTTTTATAGTTAAGCCGGAAAGTATATACCATAGATTTATATATAGCAAGGATATGTTAATGGTAAACAATTTATGAACCGTGAAGAAAACAATTTTTTTTTAATTTCGGCTTTAATTTGTTTTTATTTAGTTCAGTTAATTTTTTCTGTTTTTTTTTTTTTAATTTCTTAGCATAGTTTTTTTAGCTTTCTCTTTTTGTTTTGTTTTGAATATATTCACATTTTCATCCATGGTTCAACTATGTAGTTGGCTCATCTCAACAGCAATAACATACTTTTTTCAGATTGTCAAAATCTGCGTATTGGTGTTAGGCGAATGGAATGGAGAGAAAACATAAAACTTTGCTGAGTTTATTTATAAGAGCTTTTTTGGTCGTTCAATTTAAAGCAAAAACTTTAGTTTTTCTTTTTTTCTCCGACGCGTTTCGACACGTTATTGTGTCTTCTTCAGGGAGACTATGTATTTATTTTGACAAGAAACATAATTTGAAAAACTTTGCAATTCTTGTGTGCAGTGGAAAAATAATGCGCCAAATTAGATGCATTTACTAAAAACATAACTTAAAGTGATGTGAAACTATTTTTTTGTTTTTTTTTTAAATTGATCACCTCAACAGTTAATAATTATCAATGTATTGGTTACATTTTGCGTTTGCAATCTCCTTTTGACAATCTCTATGCCAGTGAAATTAAAAAAATAAAATCAGCTGATGAGATGACTCAACCATATAATTGAGCCACGGTTTTCATCATAATTGAATAGTTTTTAACATTATTATTTTATTAACTTAATTCTATGTATTTTGTTGCATGTGGCTTACAAGGACAGTAATATTTTACAAACTATTACATACAATTAAAAGTTTTGATGCTTTGCTTTTTTTTTTTTTTTGTTTTTTAATTACCACGAATTTAATGCGAATTACAGTTGAACGAGTTTTGTCTTAAATTTATTAGCCCTAATGAAACATAAGCGATAATTAACTACATTCTAAATTCATTTACATACATATTAGCAGCCCTATTACAATTGTCGATTGTCGAGCTCTGCGAAGATTAGTTAAACGAGTAATATATCACAATGCTTGAATCGCCTTTCGTGAAAGCGACAGCTGATAGTCGAAATAATGAAGGAAAGTTCAATAGAGGTTGGCAGTCAATTTGCTCAACAATCGATAATTGTAATAGTGGTAAGTGTAATTTATGTGTTTTTAAGTGTTTATGAATTGGTTTACAAATTTTGTGTGTTACTTGCGTGTGAATAATGTAGTATGTGATAAAAATAGTTTGCTAATTTCATTATAAAATAAAAAATATTTTTATTTTTTAAAAATTATAAAATTTATATTAATTGCATATCAAAACCTTAATCTGCTTTTGTTCGTAGCGTATGTATGTGCTCTATGTACATATGATATTTTTTTATGCACTGTGTTATAATAATTGGAATGTTATTATTGTATGTATGCGAATATAAGTTTTTTAAATAAAATAGCATTGTTTTGCATCTGCAAACGAAATCACATATTTAGTTGTATGTATGTACAAGGATGTGGGATTTTTGAAAATAAATATATAAATATGTACAAATGGCATTAAAATCAAGTCATATCTGTACCTAAACTAGAGACCGCATCAAACAATTACACCGGCACACAAGAAAAGAATTGATCCGTATACGGGACTGCTGTTTACCGTTTCTCTTCTGAAAAAAGTAAATCCAGCAGGCTTTCAGATCACCGCAGTGTCTTTCAGTTTCAATTGTAGCCGTGAAGAAATCAGCAGAAATTCTTCACGAAGCTTGCTTTAGCCGCAGTCGCATCAATATAGGTTTATATCGATAGTTATGCGGCGATCAAGATAATAAACTTACACAGTACTTCATCAAGAAGTGTCCTGGAATGCAAAGAAGCATTGGAAGGACTTCGTGGGGCTGCAATACTTCTAAGATTATGTGCAAATTCTATGACGTTATATTTCTATATGGACCAATTTCTGATATTTGTGTTTGCTGGGTTGAGCACATATGGTCAAAAATGATATGTACAACCTTCTTCCATGTCATTCCGCCGAGAGATTAATGGGGAAGAGGCCTCATCTGTGACAGGGGACCAGTTAACTTGTTCATGGATGGATCGAGGCTGTACGGAAGGATTGGTGTGTGGGGGGGGGTCTTTAATAAAGAGCTAAATCTAAGCCACAAGTTCAAGTTGGCCAATCACTGCACCGTCTTCAAAGCATCAAGGCCTTGAGTTCAAATATTGTGCGATCGAGGTTGGTCGGGGACTGCTTGACCTCGCTTGCGATTGCATTGCACTATTTTATGATTAAGATTATCTAGCTCTCGGGCAATCATAAAGCGGATCTCTTAGCCGGCATCGGTACAATTGAACTGGATCAAGATAGCTGTACCGATTTCGAGATTCCGCTAGCCACCTGTGGTCTGCTCCAGCATAGATCTCTCTTTAGAAAAAAAATAAAGCCCGCGGCCGTTATTTCCTTTTATGGTGGGAGTTGTTTCCTTCTCTTAAGAGAAATAACGCCCTCAGCCGTTATTGCGAATTTCTGATGGGCGTTATTTCTTAAAAAAAAAAAAACGCCCACGCGCGTTATGGCACTGCACCATTAAAGAGCATAATTAAATTTTTTTTCAGCTCAAGGTACAATAAACCGACCAATTTGGAAAGTAATTCACTATACTGCTTGGACCAGTGATCCGTAAAAACCACCTAATTTACCATTGATAGATAGGCTTTGGTGGACCCCATGAAAGAGGGACTTATTATCTATGAATTTTTTTTAGGATTTGAAAGAAAAATATAAGCTTTCGCATGCCAATCCCTTTCAAATCGAGTAACAAAACAAGGGAGATTTTGCTACCATATTAGTGCTACTGTCCACCCTGCATTTACTTAGCTGACTCGAGGCCCTTCTTTAGGGGAGCAGACTACAGGGGTACTTCGTACTTCTAAAAGCCATCTACATTCGTTTCAGTGCTTCCCATGTACGCGCTAGGAGGTCCGCGTGACAGTTGCCATGTCTATTTCTATGTCCCAGATAATATTAAAAAGTTCGACACAATCGCAAGTAAGGTCACGCATTCCTATACCATCCACCAATGCATCACAGTTGAACTGAGAGCTTTTATAGCCGCTTGGTTATTGAAGTAGATATTTATTGCTCTAACCGTAATATTACTAGACAGCATTTCACCAACTGTAGCCTTCATTGCACAATCTATTTAAGGTAGACGCTGCAGTAATAAGGCAATTTCAACTTGTGTCTTGATGATGAAGTCAAGATTGGTAATAACGCTGCAATGAACAAGATAGGAAATCTCATAGCATATGACATGAAGTGTGCTAAGTGACCGAGCCGCAGCCGGCTTACCCGCAACATCCCCTAGATTATTTGCAGCATCTCATTAAATGCCAAGGTAGGTGTTGTTTTTAGAACGCCGCTGACACTAACTAGCGCTATACGTTATACCGACACGGACATTTGGTAATACTCGCCGTGTAAAGTGCGTCGCATTATACCACTATCCCATAGAGCAAGACTGCCATTTCATAAAGCCTGTGTACTAACTTTGACGAGAGTTCGCAGCTCTTACCAGGGCCGCCTAGCAGCAGTACAAGGCAACCGAAGCGTTTCTAGCCCTATCCTCCACACTTGCTCTGCTTGGACAGTGTTATGTTTAACAAAATCCCCAGGAATTTAATCCTATCAGAAAGTGCCAACAGATAGCCCTGCAAAATATAGCGCAAAGTGTCTAGAAATTTACCTATGACAATGATTACCAGGTCATCCGCATAGCACAATCGGTGACCATTGCCTTCTAGCTCCACCAGAAGCTCGTTTATTATCAGAATTAAGTGTAGAGGATATAGCGCAGAGAGTGACATCCCCCAGTTAAATCGATAATTGTTAATATTTTGTCGTACAAATCGCAAAAATCTACTGTGAATTCACGAAAACTAACAAAATGCACTTAACTGACAGAGAAGGGCCCATTACTCATACTTAGCATTGACTTCACTTGACTTGAGAACTGTCACTTACAGTTCTGTTAAATGATCATTGCATGTTACTGATTACTCAAAACTTGGTAACACTTAAAGCGGGAGTCATTGGTGCCGTATGTCGTATCACTGTAGTCGTATCCCTAACGTAATCAGCTGTTTATCGTTGCGACGGTAAACCAAAAACCAATTGGTTGGCTACGATACGGTTACGACCTTAGCGGCACCAATAATCGATTGCATTGATTCCCATAAGGTTGGTCGAATCAGCCGTTATAAGGTTACCGATAAAGCGCCAATGTCTGCAGCTTAACTTGACTTAGAAGTCTGTTGACATTTTGAGATGCCATTTATTTGTTTCCATTTTATTTTGGCATTTTGTCATACAAATTGACATTTATTTAAAAATAAATTTCAAACCTGATTATGATGCCAGATTGTATGCGCAAAGTGGAGTATAATCGTGACTAAGTTGCCAAGTTTACGCCAAGTCAAGTCAAGTCTATGCTAAGTATCAGTAATGGGCCCTAAAATGTCGATAACTTATAGGTACGTGACTAACTGAACATGATGAAAGCGGCCCTCAGAGGGTTAAGCGTCAATTAAGTAATAGCTTCGACATATAAGCAGATTCTCATATAGATGAGTTTAACACAAGCTTATGCAGTATGAGTAGATTGCACGTATTTTTATGGAGAACGGTAGAATGAGCGACACTGGCGCCATCTGATATTGAAAAGTAGCCATCTCCCAAATTTTGTTCCAAGCAAATCATAAGAAGAAGAATGCTACATTTGCTTGGCTAAGGGTGTTGGCACACTTTGCAAGTGAATTTATTTTTCCCACTGGTTGGTACATTTTCTAACATTTTTCGCAATTAAAAACTGCAATATAACAATCGATTAAGACACAAAATATGTTAGCAAGTATTTTTGTTGTATGGGGAGAATATTTATAACAGTGCTTCTCGAAATTTTGTCTGTGAAAGGGCAAGGCGTAATAAACTTAAATTGCCAAGTCTGAGTTTCCTTCATATTTACAAACGCAACATCTTGGTTGATTGTGGCGATGCTATTGTAATTCATAAGCTTGTGTTAAACGCATCTATATGAAAAATGTCATTGTGCTGCGGCCTTAAGTAAGAGTGCGTGTTTGTGTATATGCATGTATATGTATATGTATATGTACATATGTGGATGTTTTAAAGTATTATATTGCATATAGATTTTTTTTTTGACACACAGTTTTTAAGGTAACAATTTTTGTTTTGCTTTTTAATTTCTATTCGTTCAATTCATTGATATGTTTCTAAGAGGCTATGTAATGCATGCTTACAATGGCTTTTAACTGTACATCAATTCATTTTTCAATTTTATGTATGTACATATATGTATACGGGGTATTCCATCCCATTTCGACCAATTTTGAACCTAACCCCTTTAGAATTGGCTGAAAGTTTTTCTTCTTTTTCTAGCTTACGAAAGACGTTTTTCAGAAGTTTTTCAAATTTTTTCATCCAACTCAAAAAAAGTTATGAATTTAAAAAAAAAACCCCGTTTTTGTTTTCAAAATGCTATAACTTTTTCAAAAATTGACCGTTTGGGATCTTTTTTTCTAAAAATTTGTTTTTAAATGTACTTTTCGGAAAAAATTAAAAAAAATTTTTATAGTTTGTTTTTTTGTACATTTTTAGTTTTTCTAGATTTTTCGAATTTCGGCCTTTTTTTCTCATAAAAAAAAATTAAAATTTTTTTTGTATTTTTTCCGAAAAGTACATTTCCTTTTTTCAAAATATTTAAAACTTATTTTGAGTTGGAAAACGGTGTTTTTTTCAAAATGCTAAAACTTTTTCAAAAATTGACCGTTTGGGATCATTTTTTTTTTTAATATGTTTTTAAATTAACTTTTCGGAAAAAAATACAAAAAAAAATTTAAAGTTTTTTTTTCAATTAAATAAAAAAAAAAATTCTCGGCCCACTCCGGGATTAGTGGGGATGATTGCAGAATTGATTGAAGTTTTTTATGAGAAAAAAAGGGCGAAATTCGAAAAATCTAGAAAAACTGAAAAATTACAAAAAAGAACTTTAACAATTTTTTTGAATTTTTTCCGAAAAGTACATTTAAAAACAAATATTTAAAAAAAAAAGAACCCAAACGGTCAATTTGTGAAAAAGTTATAGTATTTTGAAAACAAAAACGGTATTTTTTTAAAAATTCATAACTTTTTTTGAGTTGGATGAAAAAATTTCAAAAACTTCTGAAAAACGTCTTTCGTAAGCTAGAAAAAGAAGAAAAACTTTCAGCCAATTCTAAAGGGGTCGGGTTCAAAATTGGACGAAATGGGATGAAATACCCCATATATTTCCGTAATCGCTTTGAACAATTTTATATTGCAAATTCATGAACTTTTTACATTAAAGTCTTAAGAATTAATTGTTTATTGTGTAAGTGAATGGTGTGTTTTTGTATTTTTTTATACATAAATTAATTTAGAAAAATGTTGTGTTATTGTATTTGTGTAATGTTTTTTTTCTGTTTCTTATGTTAATTTCCATAGTTTCGTTTTTATTCTTGAATTAAATTTTATTGGACAAATATTTCTTTAAGTAATAAATGCGTTTAATTTGTATTAAATTTTATGTCTGTTTGTCTGTCAGTTTGCTATTTTTATTCCTCAGTTGTAATTTCTGTTTTTAAATTTATTTTCTAAGCTTTTTTTCGCTTGCCTGATTGCAATTGTTTGTAAGCAAAAACAAGAAATGCGTTGCGCCTTTTTTTATTTAGAATACGTACGTACTTTTGTAAATTTTGCCTATGTATATATTTATATATATATATTTTTTTGTAAATAAGCTTACAAATTGGTAAATATTTTTTTCTGCATAAATATTTTTTTTTTTTTTTATAATATTCTTTGAATTTTATTTTGTTTTATTAAGATTTATGCATGAAGTTGTAAAAATATGAAATGTGCTAGCATTTTTATTTGTTTATTTACTTTAATATATGCAGGTAAGCTTTAACGTTTTTTTTTGTTTGTATTCATGCTTGCAAGGTACTGTTTGTGTACTTCAGTGTTCTTCAAAATGTATAAATTAAAAAGTAAAAACTAAAAATTTAATTAATAAATGATCGATTTAATAAAAATTAAAACAGTAATTATTTAGCATATTGCAAAAATTTATTAGACCACAAATCTGTTGTTTTGGTGTAAAAATGATGAAGTTAAATCATACCGTGCGGGCAATCCATAAAACGGAAATTATAAAGAGTTATTCAAAAAGTTCTGTTTTAATTTTGCATTTGCTCCCTTAATAAGGGAGTTCAGGGAATTGTGCAAATGGTCTGGCATTATTGCATTGCAAACTTGTGTAGCATATTTTCACCACACATACACAAACAAAATACACGGTTCTGCATTTGCTACGTCATGGCAAATACGCAACATAAAAAACCGCAGTTTATTTTTCAATTTTGAATAGCAAATCAACAACTTGCAAAACAAAACAAAATATGCAAGGAAAAATTGGTTTTGAAAAAAGTTGTTCACGGTCCTTGCTTTCCTTTGCTATAGCAACGTTTCCAAAATGAAATACACAAAATTCTAAACTCCCTTATTATTTTGTTGAAAATTTAACGCAGTTGCGTAGGCTAGTGAGAAAACTTTAGAAAGAATAATTTTTGAAATTATTTCTAAACATTTGTTTTTAACATCGTTCTCTCTAATAAAGTGCTTGATGCAAAAAAGAAAATAAGTAAGGATATTTTATATCCTACCAAATTAGTTTTTCTTTCTGTGTATAGCATTCACATCAAAATATATAGACATTTTAAGAAGCATATAACCAATCAAGTCGAAGATCTCAAAAACTAATGTAAGATGTACACGTGGCGTGGCTTCATAGACGCATACAAAATACGTCCCAAGATTTGTCTACTTTCAAGCATTGCCGGAAAGATATTAAATTCAATTTATTACACACTTAGGCCCGGTTTTTCAGTACAAGTTCAATTCAGTTTGTCAGTTAAATTACAGTAAAAATTTATTCTGCAGTTTTTCAGTCTATTTTAACTGAAGTTTAAGCTGAGCCTAAGCGGCCGATCTGGCAGGGTTAAACTCTAGCTAACCCATCGGTGATTTGCTTTCGTTCGAAATGGCGTCGAATATACCCAACAAGCATTTGGGCTTGAGTACCATTAGAGATCATGTTGATAACTAGCATATCTCAGTCTTCAATCTCAATCCCTTTAATCTCAAGAGTTGTTACGAAACAGTGGATCAACTTGAGAAACATAGTGCACTCGGCAAAAGAGGGAATTTTTTATAAAGCGAAAAATGCTATTAATTAAGTTGACTGGACTCAAGTGTAAGATTCCTACACTACAGTATTTCCTTGAAAATAAAATAAAATATATATGACTTATTTTTCATAAATAACGCTTCATTACTGCTATCAATCAGGTGTTTGCTTTGGTGGTACCACCCTGGAGATTTTTTTCAACTTCACCTCAACTCGATATCCAATGTAGGGTATAAACTGGAGAAACGTGTTGAATATTCATTTGAGAACTGTGCATTTCTAAAAATTTCTCAAAGGTTGAATAATAATTTGATAATGCTAATGACGTTGTAGATCAACTCGAGAACTATAAATATTACAAAATTTCTCAAAGGTTCAATATCAACTTGAGGACTATATGGTCTAAGAATAATGATGTTGGATATCACCTCCGGAACTAGTACAAAAAAGCCTACCCCAAAGGCGGCCTTAAACTGTGACTGAAAAAGTTCTCAGTAGTTTAACTGGAGTTTAAATTTGATTAGAGTTTAAGCAAACTTAGTTTGAGCTTAGCTTAACCAACTACTGCGAAACCGGGCCTTAAGCCTTTTAATCGCATCAACAATGTCTAACCAAGCTTTTTTGGTGTTAAATGCTCTTTCTCACTTATAAAGTATACACATCACGCACTTTTATGATCTAATATTAGCATTTTCTAACTAAATAAATGTGTCGATATCAAAGCGTACAGATCTATTATGCTTTATTCAATACGCGTCTATGAAGCTACGTCTCGTGTGCATCTTCTCTAAAGCTGATTTCACAATTTAAATCAGCACTACCATAAAATACACAGCCCTACAGTTTTTTGCGGCCTAAAATGTTAAAATCCTTTTCGACAGGATATTCCGCGTCGGGTTCGAATCTGATTTTCAAAATTTTTGCTTCGCTCTAGTTTTCGCGTTATTTGGGCTAAAAGATGCGTAAAAGCGCTTATTCGGGCAATTTTGAATTCATGTGTAGCAATAAGTTTTTGAACTTATTAAGAAAACAATCAAAAATGAGCGGGGGTTAGTCCTAATACTATCCCGAAATAGTGCCAAAAAAATAATGCCAAATATATTTTGAAATAGCCTCGAAAGAATATAGTTCTAAATAATCCAAAGAAAGTCGTAAAATTATCTGGAGATAGTCATGAAATGATTCTGTAATAGATACAGAAACTACCGCCTTTCTCAAAATTGTTTAGATGGTAATCTATATGAAGCCTGAACAAAATATAGTTAATGTAAAATTTTGAATATCGGGATGTATGGATGTTTGCTTTTGTGACTCAATTTAAATATGTCATATATCAAATATCGAAGCAATTCCTCTGATATGATTCAAAAACAGGCTAGAAATTACTCCAAAATTAATTTAGAAACGGTTCGAAATAGTCCTGATATAGATAGTCTCGAAAACAGTCCTGGCCATATACGTGAATAATACCGAAATGGTGTGCGATAGTCTGAAATAGTCGCGATATTATTACGAGCGCAGTCCCAAAATGGCCACAGATAGTCAGGAATTTATACCGAAAATGACCACGAAATAATTGCGATATAGTTACAATATGAAAACTATGCCGCAATGATTCAAAAATTACTCGCAGGAATCCATAAAATCCCCATAACGACCCCGAAACAACCCGGAGAAAGTTGTTGTTGCAGCCATTAAGTTGTGAAGTGATTCGCAGACACTTTGGAAATGGTCCCGGAATAATTCCGAAATTATCCTCTAACTCTCCAGAAAACTGGAAAGTTACTAAAAACAATTTAAACGAAAATATATATGTATGAACCATGATAAATGTGAAAGTTAGGATTTTGGAAATCTGAATGTTTCGATGTTGGGCTGACCATACACCTTTGTAACTCAATCACCCCAGAA
This sequence comes from Eurosta solidaginis, assembly GCF_040869045.1. Classification (NCBI taxonomy): domain Eukaryota; kingdom Metazoa; phylum Arthropoda; class Insecta; order Diptera; family Tephritidae; genus Eurosta; species Eurosta solidaginis. The sequence goes on from NC_090323.1 coordinate 240,389,632, forward strand.
CGGCTGAACTTAATTCGATGGAACTTGGCCATTATGATCTGGAGATAATGAAAATCTTCTTGAAATAGTCCTAAATGTATACAGAACACATTAGTAAAATCCAATATACTTAGTCATAATGGCTAAAAATAATTAAAAAGTTACTGTTGGAAGGGGGCGATAAAAACCAGAAATAAGATAAGATTAAGATGTTACTCATACGCACTGTTATACCATTGTAAAATCAATAGCATTACAGTGGCCATCTCTTATATTTTTTTTAATACCTTTCATGAAAATGACTATTATATTAAGTTTGGTAAAAATCTTAAATGAGAAGAGATAGACCCACCAATAAGTATACCGAAATGATCAGGATGACGATACGAGCGATTTAGTAATGTCCGTCTGTTGTTTGAACGCAAACTATGTCGTTCCTCAATTTTTGACATATCTTGATGAAATTTGGTGAGCGGGTACACTTTCGTGTTCAATAAGACAACTTTCGGAACCTACCTGTTCGGACCACTATAGCATATATCCCCCATACAGCCGATTTTTCAGAAAATAAGTTTTTTTTGTCATATTTCAATTAATCAGATGAAAGCGCCAAATTTCACCAGATGCTTTCGAATATGACATTGTTCAGTTAATTAACTCATCGTCAAAGCTATTTCATGTAGACAACAAGAAACGTGAAACTTTGTGTGAAGATTACCGACTTATTATTTATTTGATATTTTTCGAAAATGTCGCGTATGTATATCTATTTTATTAATGCGCAGCTCTTTTAATGAATAGTATGATCGGGCCCGTTTTTACTTGTTTGTAGCTTAGGTTAGGTTAGGTTGAACTGGCCGGTCCATGAGGACCACACATAGACTGAATAAGTAGTGTTACCAGAAGTTTGTTTTAACGAACAAACTGAAAAACCCTATCAAAAACCAGGACCTATGTTATAAAACTAAAGCCTATGTTACATTTTTTTATATTTTTGATAATGCTTTGCCCAAGATTCGGACGCAAGACCTTCGCTGTGGTAGACGGAGCGCGCTACCACCACACCATGGCTTAGGGTTTGGTCAATGGCTATTTGGAAATAGGAAGTACTCAAGAAAGCTCCGAACGTAGGTTACCAGATGGCTCGTGCTGAATTTTACCCGACTATGAAGCCACCTCGTCCTCCGGTGTATTATCTAGTAGTATTTTTGGGCATTATTCATATCAGCAAATATTTGATGTTGCTCGCTCTCATACCCTCCGTCTGAAAGTGCGTCAGGTTGCCCTTTTTTCTAAAGTGGGGCGAGTTACTAACTTGCTTGGTTATATCGTTGGATTGACCATTGCTCTCAGAGAGCAGTTGCGACAAACACCTACTTCGTGAACATTTCTAGATTAGGACTAGAATTATTTCGGGATGATTCATTTGGGTATTATTATCGTTATAGTTTCGGGGCTATTTCGAGATCAATTAGGAATTATCTCTGGTTTATTCTGAGTCGTTTGCGTTACCATTATGCACCTACCAACCCATGTGAATGTCACAACATTTAAGCCCACAGAGAGTGCGCGCATCCAGAATGCTGGTGCCATAGTGAAGCTCGTTATCAATTAGTTTCCGATTTCTAGCATTCGCTCCTGTTACATGAGTTATCTACTTTTTTACTGCCCATATGTTCTACACATCTTTTTATGGTTCAGCTTATATGTTTGCTTTTTTCGACAAAAATTTTTGTACTGCTTTTTACTGCATTTCGCATGAAATTAATTAAACATTTTAAAACTTAATTAAAATTATTCGACAAAGTATTTTGAAGCCTTTTCTATACTGCGATTTAGTTCGGAGTGTTCTTAGTTTTATTTTAATGGGTTTGTTATATCATTGAGATTGTTTTGCGTTAGTATTTATTCCCTTGAATTTTGCTTTTGCTACTTTTAGTTGTTTATATGAAATATGAGTATGTATTTTGGACTGTTTGATTTGTATGCATGCTAAGTAATTTCGAAGGTCGGTCGAAGTGATTGATTTTAAAAAATAATAGTTTTAATGCGCTGTCCAATGGAGCTTTTTAGCCAAATATAATGTAATGTAGTAGAAATGTGCTGTATTGTAGTATATGATAAATGCAAAAAAAACGATTCTTATTACTGTGAAGCTATTGTATAAATGTACATATAAAAATTACATACAAACTTGAAACTTTCAATGGTGTTTATCTGTTGAGTTAATGCAAATAATAAATTTATATGAAAAATTTAATACCAATTGTCATTGATGCGCTTGTTATTTTTTAAAATATTTTATACCTATTAATGCACCTTCATCTATGTTTATATAAATACAACATTTTGTTGGCGCCTTCTTCCTTAGCAGCGTTGCCGAAAGTCGTCGTACACCGCAGATTGAACTACAATCATTTAATTTTATTTATGATGTATCATAACATACATATCTACGTTTGTTTGTTTGAGGAAAGGGTGTAGTTTTGATCAATATTTTAAATAAATATTTTTAAATGTTCAAAATAATACTATGGAGAAGTTTTAAGCTGGTACTTGAGCTGAGCCGATTTAAAATTACTTAAAACAAAAAAAAAAAAAACTAATTGGAATGATTATACAGTCTTGAAAGCGATGCACGCATTGCACAAAATTCATGGTTTGCACGGATTGTAAAGATACAACAATAAAAAACACTCAAAAATGTATATGGGGTATTCCATCCCATTTCGACCAATTTTGATGTGATATAATTCATTCTTTGACTTCAGTGAGTGAAAGTAAACCTGATTTCCTTTGTGGTATATGTGATTGTTAAGTACGTTTTTTGTTAACTCGTGACCGATGGGCTTGTTTTAAGAACAGTTTTTCCAAGCATACCGCTCGTATTTTATGACCAGTTTGGTATTGATGTGTGAACGTTCTGTGTGAATATTGTTCTCATTAATAGATCATTTGCTCATATTTTAAGACTAGCCGTTCTCTTTTCAAGAAAATGGTGTCAGTTCAAGCACAAGTTTGTTGTTTTAAGGACTGGTCATTCATTTTTCAAGAACAAAAATGTAAGAACATGAAAAGCTTGAATTGAGTCCGGTGGTGATGGATTTTAAAACGAGTGTACAGATCGTGAGCAACTTTTTTCATTTTAAATTTTTTCTTTGCACTTTTTGTTTTGGCAGTTGATGATTTGCAATATTGAAAAAATAAATTACGGTTTTTGATGTGCCGTTTTTGCAATGACGTAACAAAAACACAGAAACATGACTCGTTGCCTTATACATAATTTACCCCTTAACATATATTCTTGTGCAACGAATTGTAGGAAATTAAAATTAAAAAGTAAAGGTATTTCTATAAACCCGAAATCTTACAAACCATTCTAGAGGAAGAACGAAACAGTTATGAAACATTGATAGTCGCTGACGAACGACGTTACGAAAGCGAACACAAAAAACAGATATAGCAAATCGAGATGCAAAACCGCTACAAAAGGCTGTTGAGACTTTGCAGGAGTTTGCGTCAGATGTAGAAAGCTAGCTCATCTGCCGTATACGGTGGAATACACTGAGATGGAAACAATTTAGAGCTTTATAAATGGAATACGGAATGTCGAAACAAAGTAAGCTGCATACGCAAACCTAAAACCAGCATTGAAATTCTCTTACCTTGTAATTTTAAAAATTTGAAATAAACATTTGCAAAATAAATTGTGCTATTTTAAAGGAAATTTGGAACTTAAAATTTAATTTTATGAATTTAAAATTAACGTACTGAATATCAATTCAAAAAAGGGCTAAAAAGGTGCGAAAACTATGATGTCTGGCAACGTCAGGCGCAGTGAACAGCACACTTCAGGAAGGTTTGAACTTACTTTTTCCATTGATGCTTATACGAGAGATCGTGCAGGGTTTGCGCGCTACAACTAAGACAATTCAACATGTGGAAATCAACCAAATGCGGGAAAGCGACGATATGGGACGACACGCCAAGGGGAACGAGTAAACGAAATTACAAGTTACGGCACCGACCACGTCACGGCGGTCTTAGACTTCCAGGTGAAGTGTTCTTCAGATGAAGATATCCTTCAAGGGAGGAATGGGAGGAAGGCCTAAACAGTGGTAGGGCCATTAAAAATGGAAAAGCGAACTGCAGTTGGAATATACTCAAAGCGTATACAGGTAAATCAACCGTACCGACTTCCTGACTCATGCAGTGTCTTTCAGGCGGAGGTCTGTGCCATAAAGAGATGGGAGACTAGTATTAGACTCCAACATAGTAAAGCCGCATATCGTGCGAAGGTGTCAAGCCCCGCTAGCGTAGATAAGGTATCTCAATGTCTCTCTTTGCTGGATCCCAGGGCACGGCAATATTGAAGGGAATGAATTTGTAGATGAGATGGCCACGAAAGGTTCCGAATGACCATCGCTAGGTTATTTCCTGAGCAAATATGTGGAGTATGAGGTTAGGACAACGCACTCGCCGCCGACCAGTTGCGAGTTCTCAAGGTCCTTATGGCCATGTTTGAACAGGAAGAGAACTAGCATCATTCGCAACCTAACAAATCTGCAGTAAGAGTACTTACAGGTGCCATCACAGGTCATTGCGCTACTGTACCAATGCTTCGACGGTCACCAACAAGCTTTCTATCCAGAAGCTGTCAGGATAAGGGGGATGAGAAGTCGATTCATCACTTTCTCTGCCGAGTCGTTCAGGTTTATGGGCGCACCGGTTTCCAACAATCTTGCAGAGTTCGGGAAGGTTTATCTTTCTCTGCTACTTAAGTTTATCGGCGGAAGCAAGTTTTTCGTTGAGGAACACTAGGAAGTAATTTGGTTGGCTGAATGTGCCGCCAATTGGCACTCACTTAGGGCACTCACAATGGATAGAAATGTCTGCGAGTGAAAGTGTGAGATATCACCACACCCGCCCTTTAAATCTAACCTTTGTGAATACGAATTGTTATATATTTTAAAATTCTTACATTGAATTGTTATGTATATTGGAACGATTTTCCGTCATCCCTTGTAAAATTTGGTTTTGAAACAAACCAGTTTCGGCGTTGTGCCATCATCAGTGTCGATTTTGGTTCTCTTGTTATCTTCCAAACTAAGATTCCATATATCTACTTTTTTCTGTGTGATATTGTCACCTATGTATATTGTCATCGATTTTACCGATCAAAAAATTTGTTTTTAATGTTTTGAGTATCCATAGGCAAAACTTAGTTTTGAACACTGTGGGACACCCTATCTCCCATGAAGATCAACATTTTTATTTTTTTTGAGGTCGGAATGAGAGTTTGACAAATCGTTTATTTGATATATAAGGGCCACCCTATTATATTTATACAGAGATAATACGATTTTACTAGGTTTGTCATTCTGTAATACCATATCTCGGTTGGCGAATGGAAAATTTCCAGCAAACTTTAAAGGAAGCATTTATTGTCTTTAAATATATTTCAAAAGCGTCATATACTATGAGAAAGACCAATATATATCCAATATATTCTCAGCTGAGAAAGAGTGTTTCTGATACAAATTGTGAGACAATTTCTAATTTAAACATTTTACTTGTGAAGATTTAGTTAGATAGTCATCAAAGCTCTATTTCTGAACTACAAATTTCAGTCACTCTTTATTTCCTGCAGGGTGGCTTATATAACTTAAGCTGCTTCGCATGATTATTTTTAGTAAGTAGCACGAAATTTAATTACATATCACAGCTCCCGTTCATTATAAGGGTTTTAAATAATTTACGCACAAATCTTCTTCATTGGGCTGATCCTGTAAGGCAACATGAGAAATAATAACAAAGGTCAAACTGACATTTAAGAACCGTCAAAATAATTCGACAATCCGGCAACGCTGTTAAATTGTTCCATATCTATTGCTAGTAATATGCATTTAAATAAATAGTTTTATCTTTTAAATCTATTTACTATGTAATATTAGATTTCATTGCTTTTCTTTTCACATGCCGTTTAGTAGATTTCTCTTAAATATGTATGTATGGGTGTAAGTTTTTGTTTGTATATAAATGTTTTTGTCTTGTTGTTTTTTTTAACTATGAGTAATATAAAATGTAATGACTTTGTTGTTAAATTTAAATTAGTTTTAGCATATTTACTCGCTGGTTGCTAAGCGTTATGTTTTATTCACTATCACTGTCACTGTCGGAGGGAGCGGAGAGTAGGCGTTATTATTCGCTCTTTGGCTTTTTGAGTAATTGCTACGTGGTCCCGGTATTACCGTTAGCACCATTATCTCTGTCATATTGTTCATCGGAATTGCCACGTTGTAGCAGCGAACGATTTTCATCACTAGAACCACCCGCATCACCATTGCTTGCCGCTCCACTATCTCCTGTATCGCTGTTGCGTATATTCACATTCGATGTGAAGGTGGTCTCCGAATCTGAGAGAAATAGAATTAGAGTTGTTTATGTTAGGAATTTTTCAATAAAGTTTTCGAATAACTGCATTGATTAACATGCAAATGTGATTGGCTACGTGAAGGATCACACTTTTTGGCTGCCTGTTTGAAAGTGTTTTTTGGAACAAGTTCGTGTATAGGGTGTTCTTAAAACAATCTGGTTTGAAATCGGGAGCCGGTTAGGTCGATCTTTCACACAGCTGTCAACATGTCTGTATGTACATTTAAGCGCTGGTGAAGAACATAAAAAACAAGTTACTATAGGTGTGAAGGTGAAAATGAAATTTTTTGAACAACGGCTACGAAAATTGAATTTGCATTTTGGAACTTAAAAATTTGCATTGCCTTAATTCAGTAGGTTGGGATAGCTTTCAACAAAAAAAAAAAAAAATTTGTATAATACTTGCAAAGCCAGAACAACGGAGGCAGTAGCTTTTCATACAAACTAGCAGTAGCGGGGCCAAAGGCTGAATCCGGACAATCATCAATAAGCAAGATTCTGCCTAGAATAAGCAAGATTCTGTAAAAAGAACGCTACAACAACTACTTTATTCTAACGAAATTCTGGTTTTTGTACCCAAATGCCTGGGATTATAGCCGATAGATTTGTAAAATGGCTATCAGGGGGACACCTCAGGGCGGCTTGATAGCACCGATAGTTAATGAATTTCTAGAAATCTTAAGGGCAGAAGGAATGAGGGTAGTCGCATACGTTGACGTCTTTTTGATTCTGATTACAGATGAATTATTGCCAACGATAAGCGGACTCATGCATACTGTAGTATCGCGTGGAATTCACCCCATTTCAAACACGCTTAACATTACAAACGCTCGTTCATTGACCCAGGTAACTACCATATGTTCATTCGCTTTCACTAAGTCACCTAATGCATTAATGCGTCATACCCAAATTGCTCAAGTAGGAATCATATTGACAATATGTAGGTCAATATAATAATTCGCTGATAAAGCATTTTTTACTATTGAATCATGCACCTCTTGTATGTAATTATTAATGTAAGAATGTATATATGTATAGGTTAAGAACTTTTGTATAAAATAGAAAGTATTCACGAATAAAGGGAATTCTGATGTTTGCGCTGAGCATTAGCGCTAATGAACTTATACTTTTGTTTAACTTTACTATCAACACACTACAATACAGGTATTTGCGGTATTTCGATACTGGCAGGGCCTGGGGTTGAATTTAACAAAACGGTGTTCACAATAAATCTCTCTTTTGAAGTCAAATATTTTGTTACGATACTGGACTCCAAATTAAGCTGGAGAAGGAATCTTGAGGTGTGATCAATGAAACCTCCGGCAACATACCTCACCTGCAAAAGGGTTTCCGGAACTGAGGACTGCCAGTAAACATAATCTATGACATGTACAATACAGTCATTCGACCGATACTAAAATATAGTCCTTATCTGGTGTAAGGCTCTAAAAAAAAGAGCAATCAACATAAGGTTGGGAAGGTGAAAATGCTAGCATGTCTGGGTATTTCAAGCGCAGTGAACAGCTGACCTCGGGAATAGTTTAACGTTATTTTTCACTTGATGCCACTACAAGCGTTCGTGCAGGGATTGGCAGCGAAAAGGGGTTCTACGAATAAGTGGCTAAATTCAGCCTGTGGAAATCAACCGAATATGGGTACGCAATGATATTAAACGACATGACAAGAATACTATTCAACTGAATCACAATCGACCTAACGACCAATACCGCCCATATCGCAGTGGTTTTTGACTTCCACGTGCAGAACATAAGACATCCTTGAAGGGGGAATGAGAAGAAGGCCTAGAGAGTGGTAGGGCGTAACAACCTACACAGGCGGCCCCAAAAAGAAAAGGGAACTGGAGCTGGAATGTGCTCAAAGCATCTGTAGTTAAATCCACCTTTATCCCATGTGAAGGTCTATGGCATAGAGAGAGCAGCCAGAGGGCTCCTGGATAGTACAGCCCCAGGCAACTTAGTCGACAGCCGGGGCGACAGAATGTGAATGTGAAGTCACTATGGCCATTTGTGTGGATTGGAATGCAACTAGCTTCCTTTTGAACCTAAAACAATCAGATACCCGATCGAGGGCCATCGTTTTACTGATAACTAAGTTATTTCAGTTATATTTCATTCGCATGTATTGAGGTAACGACAGGGTAAAATATTGTTTCAACAACTATCATAAAAAATACATTGGATTGGGTACGAAGAAACTATTTTCAGTCGGTATAAGCCTTCAGACTGCCAACGGTACTACACAGATAATCGCTAGTGTATATATGATTCGAAATTAACCACTATTCTCCATATTAATCATTTGCCGTGTCGTCCGCCACTTGCGATGCTGCACACACTGCTTGACCCAGTGGTTCAAGGGCTGGAAAGGGTCATGAATGAGTGTGTTACTCTGACTCACATTCTACAAAGCTGGATAATAATCAAAGTCATCTCCGTATCCAAAGCTGAAAAATTAACACACCACGAGGCCTTGCATCTCATATACCTCAAAATATATGCTATTTAAAAGCCCTTAGATATCCAGATTAGAACAATTACGACAGACTCCAACCTATCAAGAACGTGGCATTCGGTGAACTCAATGGCATTGTAGAAAACTCTTTATAACATAAACAAGAGAGAGATCAGTAAATATATTGTACACGAAGAACGGTTCTAGCATTGAATTTGTACTCATAGAGTGCACATTCAACCATTATCGCTAAAGGTCAGAAGTGAAAACCCCATAGCTGAGGTGGTGAAAGGAATTATACGAAAATACATTGGTTCGGTGAGAGCAACTTGCCGAGTGCAATTTAAGCATATATATACCTCAGGGAGAAGTTTTCAATTCTTTGGGCCTCTGCCCTGGCCGAGATACTGCTCGAGCTCAATTAATAGGCTATATGCTGGTGAGGTTTTCTTTTCCTTCTGAGCTGTGTGCCGAAGTAACAAAAAGGAGACCTAAAGAAACCAGAACAGGAATCGGTACTTTTTAGTAAATACAAAGTTTAATAAGATGTACAAAATTTAAATAAGAACAGGGAAGGTTGACATTGCCTACTAATTATGTAAAAGAGGCCTTATGACCAAAGAGTTTGATACTGGTATACTCAGCTGTCATAAGCCGCATATTGGTGTACGAGATGTACCCGTGGCTGCAATTAGTTCCCAGATACATCTCACAGAATCTTTATATTTCGAATGAGAGGCAGTAAAGCCAACAGGCTTTCCGATGTGGAAGCGACATCCGATTGCTTTTGGTAATCATAAATTTTTCTAAAGGGGCCGAGATGTGGAAGAGTATGCGCTGAGCGGGCAATCTCACTATATTTTGAGGTATTTCTTCAGCCTGCCGTCGTCGACCGCATCTTCTCCGCAAAAGTGCCATGAATACGGATTTCGTTAAAAACGTAAGAGATACCAATTTCTATTACCGATATTCTTGTGTCGGTTTAGAGGGTCTCCATTGACTTTTAAGGATGGAAATTCATCGTAAGTCCCTTAGGTACGCCTAACGCTGCTCTTTTTTTAACACGCTTTTATTAGCTTGGCCTGTATGTAACGGAATCTTTGAGCTTAATTTTCACCGGTTTCTAGAAGTCTGATTAATTTGAAACTTTGCATACGTATCAAGGACCGATGACAATGCATTAATGTGGTGGTGTGGTGGCATAAGGTCAACGGCCATAAGGTCAATTGGCCTTATTATCCCTTTGAATGGCCATAAGTTTGATTGCAACTTTGCACACGTATCAAGGCTCGATGGCAATGCATTAATGTGAGGGTGCGGTGACATAAGGTCAACGGCCATAAGGTCAATTGTCCTTATTACCACTTTGAATGGCCATACGTTTGATTGAAACTTTGCACACGTATCAAGGCTCGATGAGAATGCATTAATGTGATGACGTGGTGCCATAAGGTCAATTGGCCTTATTATCACTTTGAATGGCCATAAGTTTGATTGAAACTTTGCACACGTATCAAGGCTCGATGACAATGCATTAATATGATGGTGTGGTGACATAAGGTCAACGGCCATAAGGTCAATTGACCTTATTACCACTTTGAATGGCCATAAGTTTGATTGAAACTTTGCACACGTATCAAGGCTCGATGACAATGCATTAATGTGATGGAGTGGTGACATAAGGTTAACGGCCATAAGGTCAATTGACCTTATTACTACTTTGAATGGCCATAAGTTTGATTGAAACTTTGTACACGTATCAAGGCTCAATGGCAATGCAATAATGTGATGGTGGGGTGACATAAGGTTAACGGACATAAGGTCAATTGAACTTATGATCACCCCAAATGACCATAGATTTGAAACCTTGCACATAATGCGAAGAACGCATACTGGAGCCCCATTTTAACACGCTTTTATTAGCTTGGCCTGTATCTATCTATGTATCCATGTATGTTGCACCTTTTGAAGCATTTTAAGATAGGTACTTTTAGCTAGTGCAGGCCACCAGACTAAGGCACCATAAAGAAGAATCGGGCGCACAATGGCTGTGTAAATCCAGTAGGTCACCTTAGGGGATAATCCCCAGGAGATGCCAATTGCCCTCTTGCAGGTGAACAGCTCTGCTGCTGCCTTCTTGGATCGCTCCACTATATGGTTACTCCATAATAACTTCCTATCTAGAATGACTCCCAAATACTTGACTTGATCGCTAAATGCTAAGAACGTACCTCCAATTCTTGGCGGTGTAAGATTTGGTACTTTGTACCTCCTCGTGAAGAGGACAAGCTCGGTTTTATCCGGGTTGACTTCCAAATCTGTGGCGGGTTGTACTCCTGGAGCAGCTCCAGGATGTCAGATGGGTCCGTTGGCGTCACTGGAACCCTTGGTCGTGAGGGGATATCACGCGCCTCCACTACCTTGAGGCGCGCGCCCGGATATACCACCCCTATCAGCGTGACGGCGGCCCTATAAAGGTTTACCGACTTGGCGTCGTCACAGGAAATTGAAATTGCCCTGGAACCATCCTGCATCGGTGTAAGATGGCGGTGGACCAGGGTTGTCTTTATTAATCTTAACGGCCACCGTAGAGAGTGCGGCCTCGATCCACTTCCACTGTTGTTTGGGGATCTTGCCATCTTCGCTGCTCTCGTCTATAATGCCAATGATCTGCCGACCCTTGGCAATTTCGGCGAAAGACCGCGTCCAGCCCCCCTGCGTCTTGGCCATTTTCGGTACCGTGGGGTTGGATTCATCCATGGACCGCTGGCGTTTCGAGGGTTGATCACTCTCGACTAAAACTTTTAAAATTACTTGAACTAAAAAATAAAAAATAAATAATAGTTTAAAAAAACTAAAAAAACACGCTTTTATATCTAACTCAACTAAAAAATAGAAAATAATTTTCAATTAAAAAGGGTTTATATAACAGTAGTAGAAGGTCAAACAATCATTTATAGTTAATTACCTCAAAATAAAATTATAATAAAATTTAAGTTATTAACAGAATAATCTAATTCACAGTAAAAAGCGTGGGGTGCTTGATATTAAATGTTACAATCATTCTGTTGGCAACTATCTGAGAGGAAAGATATGAAATGTAGTCAAATGCACTCCACGCTTTTTACTGTGAATTAAATTATTCTATTAATAACTTAAATTTTATTATAGTTTTATTTTGAGGTGATTAACTATAAATGATTGTTTGACTTTCTACTACTGTTATATAAACCCTTTTTAATTGAAAATTATTTTCTATTTTTTAGTTCGGTTAGCTATAAAAGCGTGTTTTTTTAGTTTTTTTAAAATTATTATTTATTTAGTTCATCGTCTTTCTCAATGGGGAAATCTGGTTTTTTGCGTTCTTCATTATGTCAAAACTTTGCAAAAATAATTCAAGAAAACCAATACATACAAGTGCAGTTATCCATTAAGCTGAGTTCCTTTCTGAAACTCGTGTTATTAAAGCTCTTTGAGTGCAAACTTTATTTAAAAATTTCAGTGCAAATTTGGAATTCAAAAGCGAACGAAAAAATTTGCTTTTGTTTTCACGATTTAGCTTTAAGCGCTCCCGTGACAGCATTAAGCGTTTTTTATTTGTTTTAGCATACCAAGAGACAATTTCAGAACGAATACGAGAGACAATGAAGACATGCGGTGATCCCTTTCGTGCATCATTAGAATGCAGCATCAAACATGACTAGTTAATGATAATAAAATTTTAAACACATAAATTTCATTCGAAAATGGCAATAGACTGTAATTCTCAGATGGCTTATACTTATAATAAAATATAATTACCTAGACTACTGTCTCTGTTCGTTGAATCATATCGACTATCACCAGACATGTGCGATGCTGCCGAAGTACGCGCCAGCATCGGCTTTACTTGACGTAACGCCTGCTCTTCGGGATAACGCGGCGTTTGGAATTTTGTTGGACGCAATTGCAACATCGGTGGTCCGGAGCGTTGTTGTATCAACATTCTATGGCGCAGTGGTGGTGGGGATATCGACTTGGCTAATATTGCATGAGGTAATTTATTCGGTGAGTAATCACTGCCTGATTCGCCCTGTAAGCAAAACTGAAATTTTATTAAAAATTAGTAACAAATCGGCAATGTTTCTCCATTAGTTGAAGTACCATAACAGTGCCATTATCAGACACGCCCGAACCAGACATATTGTCGGCTAGCAGACGCTCGCTCTCCGGATCTGCGAGCACTCTCGAAATATCCGATTTATTTTTAAGTATCGATTTCGAACGTCGATTATGTTCGAGATTTGGCGAAGCATCAATAGAGTCTATCGAAGAGGAATGTTTGCTTTCGAATTTTGCTATAGTAGGAATAAAATGGATTAAATATGTAAGTAAAAAAGTTTGATATATTCACGCTACCTTTTTGTCCGACATTTTGAATACCGAACAGATGCTGATTGATCAGCTTGGTGGCAGTGGCTAAGCTCTTGCTAGGTATAAATGACGAACGTTTCTTTTTGCTCCCACTGCCCGCTGGACTACTTTCGTGGCTACTACTTATGCTATCTGGAATTACTTTTACTTCCTCGAAGCGCGCTCGCGGTTTGCTAGGCGCGGCCCCACCTGAACCTGTTGGCATTGATGTGAAGCTCTGGAAACGTGTTTTTCGATGTTTTGGCACTGTATTATCATTGAGACTAACACGACTGCCACGATCTTGTACTTCGAAATTTTGGTAGATCTCGTCCATAGGACTAATACCACCACCACCAATGGCCAAATTGCGCAATGCTGTATCGCCAGATGCACTTTTCTTTACCTGCGAACGCGCTATACCCATAGCCGCATAACCGCTGCCACCCGTCGGTGGCAATCCAACTATGTAGCCCGTTGTGACTGGTCCACTTGTTAATGCCGTCCCCGTCCCCGTCGTCGCCGTTGAGTCTTTTTCTAATGGATTTATGTACAAATTATCCATATCGATATCCAGCGCATATGCTTCGTCCGCCAAGTCGGCAGTGAGATCACCTTGTGAATGGAATGGATGAGTTTGACAGCTCGCATAAGTATCCGAACTATCGACACTAGCCAAATCTGCATTATTATTGTTGTTGATATTTACATTGAAATTATTATTGTAATTACTATTCAATGCTACCGCAGCATTGCCAGCCGCCATTGACATCCCCGAACACGCACCCACCGATGTCGTATTGAGGTTGTTATTATAGTTATAGTTGAAATTGTTATTGCTGTAACTAGTAATGAAAGGTGGGTAACGAAATGGTGTATCGAGTGGCAACGCTATCGTGGTGGACGTGGTAGTGCCATACGACGATGAGGTGGACGAAGATTGCGATGCAATTGGCGCAAGTCCAGTGGCAGTGTGATGTGGCAGATGGTGTGGAGTGTGCAATACGCCACCAGCACCTCCGCCACCGATTGAGAATATGACTTCTGCATTCGCATCGGCAGTTGTTGCTGCAATAGCACCGATCAGTTGCGGCTGTGTTGTGGCTTGCAGTTGTGTTGGTGGTGGCCCCAGCAAACCAAATTGATTCGCACGCAAATGCCGGTTCGCTTGATTGGCAGCCATACGCATCTCTAGACAGACGGGCTTGTGGAAGTCCGACGTTGGAAGCGAAATAACACCTTCAGCATCGGTGAACTCCTTGAAGTCCTGCAAAGGTAAACAAAAATTGGCAAAGATAGAATTATTTTCATAAATTGCAAATGCTGGGACTATGGAAAAAGGGATGGGATAGCTATTGTAGTTTTTAGATAAATTTGGGGTGTGGTTAGTTTTGTGATTATGCATGAGGATCTCGAATCTACGAAGCTGGATATGTGAATCTTTTTTCCTAGCAATATAATTATGTATGTAGGTATGTGTGTATAAAATGTCATTACCTGCTAAAAGCAAAATTATGTTAATGTATTTTAGTACTCTTAGAACAGAAAATAGATCCTTGCAGCAGAGGTCAGCTCCGGTTCAATGACATATTTTTCTTGTTGAGCTTGTTATTACAGACAGCTGAAGCTCAGGTACAGCTGTTGGCAATAAGATGCAAAACGCTAAAAGACCTTCCAACATGGATGCTGAATTTCCTTTACTTCACATACCCTGGGAATGCGCTGATGGAAAATACCTTTGGTTGCGTCGACTCGTGTGACACATTTACCAATCCCGGGAAAGAATTGCTCGAAGAGCTTGAGATTCATTTAGTAAAATCCACTTGCAAAGAGAAAGTATAACGAGATTCAGATTAGAATTTTCTATTTTGATGGTGGACATGACAACACTTTTAACTACTGTGATTCGATGGCATGTAACTGGAATTTGCTGACATTTTAGAATATAGGTACCAATTCTCGGCTTGTTGGTGTCCACGTTAATTCAACGGTAAACATAAGCGTCGTACTGACAATCCAAATGCAAGTCATGAAAACAATCGGACCTTGCGAAGTCTACCAGAGTGGCACTAAGGTTCGTTTTTGTAGTGGAAGAGAGACTTCGCCGCCAAGTACTGTCGCTTTGAACAAACGCCTCGCTGCGATCCGCATCAAGGCAAGATTCTTCAACATTTTGCTTCACTGTGCCTACGCGGCAACAAATGGATAAGGACTCCTTTCTTAAGATAAAATAGGGAAGCCATACGATCGCAGCGTACTTACTTACTTAATTGGTTTCCTCATTGCGATACCTGTCGCCAATTGGAAACCTCAATGTACTCAAATCATATTCCACCTGGTCCCTTTGCATAACATAATCCATAAAGCGTAGCAAAGTATCTTTAGTCATACTGTTGGAAAACTCAACCCCAACGATATAATTTTCCCCAATCAGCTGCCGTTGTTCCACTTCACCGTTACTCAAAATAGTAGTACCAGATTACAACATTTAGCTGCTCTCAGATCAAAGATCACGATAAATTTGATCACATCGTGATGTCGACGGCAGGCATAGCAGAAGTGATAGTCAAGACATGCATATGCCTCTCGGTAGTGACAAAAGTGAAAGCAGTACTACAAGGAATGATGGTGATCTAGACGTAGCCCAAGAAATACTTAGATCTCACACCTCCGTACTGACAGCAAAAATGGACCTGCCGATAAAACTGGGAAATGCAAGCACATTTCTCACACCCTAAATGCCACCGATGCTGATGTAATAGAGTTTCAGTGAGCCCTGAACTGTACGATGGGTAATGGCGCGCGGCCTTAGACGGGCTTTTTGGTTATTATCGCATTACGGTCTTATCTAGTGTACTGTGCGAAAGACTTAACACCAAAGCTAACAAACTTATTGAAACTTTTGAAAGCGCAAAAGCAAGCTGTCTGTATGTTGCTACCTCTGAATATAGGTTTCATGGGACGCTTCTACGGATTTGTCAAGTAATGTTGAGAAACACCATTAGCTCCTTGAGGACTGGGAGGGACCTCTGCGAGGTATCATCCAATTTATTTACTTGATGCTAAGAAAGAGAAATGGAGCAGCTGATCTGAATCGTGATGATACAATGAATGTTATCTGAGTGCAATTGCTGGCGTTTGCTGCCAATATTGGCCTTAACAAAAGCGCCGTAAGTTTGGACTTCTCTGGCAGGAGAAATTGTGGAACAACGCAAGGACGAGTCATTGGAGAAAGAATCGCCACATTCGCTGTTCTTTCTGAGTGATACCAATTTGGGGCAATGAAGAACTATGTTCATGTAGTAGTGTTGAGCGAAAGGGTGATTTTACAATCGCTGTGAAATGTCCCAGTGTGAAATAACAGTGATTCATACCAGTAATTTGATTTATTGTTTCAGAACTTCATAGATGTGTTTATGCATGTCACCCCTGATTATATAGTAGCACTGGTGCCACGCCATAATAATTTCGAAGTAGTGTTAGACTTCGTTTAATTGGAAACCAGGATAACCGCAAGTAACAATATCAGCTTTAAAAGACAGTGATCGCCAGATAGCGATTTTCGCTTAACACTAGTGGTAACCAGAATTACCAACGAAAAAATGTCAGCCTGGAAGTCCAACGAAGAATCAATCTTGCCAAGAAGTGCCCCTTTAGACAGAGTTGGTAGTGGAAAAGTAAAGAACCCTCTCGCTGATCAAAACTTGCACTCTACATGTCTGTCATTACAGCTGTCCTGATGTACATCTGGAGGTTATGGACAGTGTCGAAGGAAGAGGGAAGGGCAGCATATCGGAAACATTATATGATGAGCTATACGAGCAAAACCTCAAGGGATTCGCAGGCAAGAAAATGAAAGCTTAAGAAGGAAAATGATGGCCGGGTAGTCACATGTAGGTATTAGGACAACTTATAAGGTAAGGAGGAAATGTCGATAGATAAGATGAGACTTCTACAATGTAAGTCGCGAATAATATGGATATTTGTTCGAAACTCCCAAATGTGTGAACTCTCGCATTGCCCGACTATAAAAGGCGGCGTAATCAAAGAAATAAACAGTTTGCAATATTTCTAGCTGCGTTCGAATACTGAGTAATATTTTCCATGTGTTATACTTACCACACCAGGGAAATATTTTGTTTTATATTGTGACGAATACTAGCAACACAAAGGGATAATGTCATCTCTAAGCCGATACTGAGCAGTGACTTGTATGCACATAACCAAATTAATCATTATGTCTACACATATGTCCATACAAGTAGCGGAGAGCAACGCACCAACACATGCATATATCGGAGATACTGCCAAAAGTAGGCAATAATTTGTGCAAGTATCACTCACATATACACGCGCATATGAGAAGCTATACACGTGCATCTGTAGTTATAATTTTATAGCTGGTAACTAACTTCCTTACAATATGTATGTATGTATAAAGTTTAATATGTGAAGTACGGTTTGGTGATATGAAGTGTATCCACACAAAAAAGAGGCATTTGATTTCGCCGTATGTTTGCAATGTATTTTCAATTTTGTAAACATAAAACTATTTTAACTACTTTTCATACAACTATATTGAATTTAATGCAAGAAACTGGTGCTACATTTTTCGAAATAAGAACTAAGTTAGGGGGTGCAGACATACTAAAATACTTTGTAAAAAAAACGTACGAAATCTTTTAGAAGTATGCAAAAATCATAAAAAAGAGAAAAGATATAAATTTGCATAAAACCAAAATCAATTAAAAAAACCATGCTAAATTTCTTTGGTGCTTATTTTGTAAAGGCAATATTTTTTGTTTTTATTAAATAGTAAAGTGACAAAAAATATACATATACATATTTATATAATTTCTGCTAACTTAAATTAATATACATATATTTATTTATTCGGTATCTATAATATTCGTATGCATTTCACAATTTCAATTATATACTAATTAATTCAATTATAATTAAATTAATCAAATAAAATTGCAATCACTTGAAAAGTATATTTAAAGCGTGTGTAGAGCGATTTAGTTTTTTTAAGTTTTTTATTAGCACTCGATTCTTGTGATGCTTATTGTCATAAAACTATATAACATACGTACATTCGTATATGTACAGCATTGAGCAAAATTAAAGTACTCTTAGGGTAAATTGATGTTTTCAAAAGTGCCAAATTGATTGAAATAAAGTTATAAGCGCATTAATAGCTGTGTTTATTTTTACATATATACACATATGCACTTAAACGTTATATGGACTGCCAAGTGCATAACTTTATCTACACTTCTGAAATTGCTGCGTAGAAAATTAATACTCCTAAATTTCAATACGCATTATACTCAGATGCAACTGAAATGTGTGTCTATGTTTTACCTCTACAAATGGTGTGTGTGCACTATTCATCGCAATCGATTCTGCTATAGGTTATACACTATGCCTAACAGAGGTGCGTGTTTCCGTTATTCGGTACAACCCGTTCTGCAGCTAGTTATTTAACCACTACCGCTAGATGGGTCTCCTAAACCTTAACTAAGTGATGATAACCGTTTTTTTTACCCGCAAATGTTGATGTATATACATGTAAAAAAGCACGGATAATATATACAAATTTCGTCAATTAAATTCTTCTTTTTATTATTTTTGATATTTTTTGAAAGAACTTAAAAAATTTTGTAACTGTGGAAAGCAATCTCAACTCGTTTTCGAAAATGTTTGAAATTTCGAGAAAATTTTACAAATACTTCGATTTTTTTTGGAGTTATCCGCATTGTTTTGTAGCTTTAGGTCTCTCAAAATTCGTATTTAGGATAGGATAGGTTAGGTGGTAGCTTCCCTGATAAGGATAGCTCACTTGGACAACACGAAGGTCCGTTGTGATACCACATACACCAAAAATAACGGTGACCTAGATCCAGCTACTTAGAGAATCGTTGGGTAGCAACGATAAAGCTCTGAATGATACCGATCTCAACTTTGGATATATCCTCGGGAGATCCAAGTGAGTCGCGACCGAAGTACTTTCGCCTAATTCTGGCAAAAGCTGGACAATCAAGCATAAAGTGATTTGGTGATTCCACCTCATCATCCTCCATACAGCTGCAGCAGGATGGAGTTTCCAGTATATTGAGACGTACCGCATGGATACCCATGGGACAGTGCCCTGTCAAAACCCCAATGACCATTGATAGGTGAGCCTTAGTGAACCCAATTATTTCAGCAGACCTCCTGCCATCCACTTTCGGCCAGAAAGATCTTGCTACCCTGCAAGACGTGGTATCCGCCCAACGTTTGCTGAGCTGATTCGAGGCCCAGCTATGGAGGAGCAATCCACAGGTGGCCAGCGGGATCCCGAAGTCCCTACAGCCATCTTCATCCGGTTCAGTTGTACCGATGCGGGCTAAGAGATCCGCTTGACAGTTACCCGGGATATCACTATGGCCCGGGACCCAGATAATCTTAATTGTAAAATAATTCGATGCAATCGCAAGCGAGGTCAGGCACTCCCAGACCACCCTCGATCGCACTGTAGTTGAGCTCAAGGCCTTGATAGCCGATTGGCTATCAGAGTAGATGTTAAATTCCCTAACCGTGGTAGCACTGGATAGCATTCCATCCACCGCATCCTTAATCGCAGCAATTTCCGCTTGGAATACACTGCAGTGATCAGCCAACTTAAACTTGCGGCTTAAATTTAGCTCTTGACAAAAGACCCCCCCACCAACCTTTCCATCCAGCTTTGACCCATCCGTGAACAAGTTAACCGGTCCCATGCCCCAGATAATTCCTCTTCCCCAATCCTCTCTCTCTGGAATAACTGGGGTGAAGGTTGTATAGGGAGCTGTTATCGGCATACAGTAGTCCGTTCTGTCCGGGATGAAGTCGAAACTGGTAAGAAGGCTAGAGTGTCCGCGGTCAGAAAGTCTATATCCCATATCACGAAGCCTGACCAACGACCTTGCCGCGGCCGCCTTTCCCGCAATATCTACTGGGTATATGTTCAGCATGACGTTCAGTGCCAAGGTAGGCGTTGTTCTGAGAGCGCCACTGATACCGATCAGCGCCGTCCGTTGCACTGACACTAACATTTTGGAGGTGCTCGCCGTGTCCAGTGCTTTCCACCAGACCAGCACCCCATATAGCAGAATCGGTTTGACCACCATCTCATAAAGCCAGTGTACTATTCTTGGCGAGAGTCCCCATCTCTTTCCGATAGCTCCTCTGCAGCAGTACAAGGCAATGGCGGCCTTCCTGGAAAATTCGTATTTGCTTTTCAAATGTTTTTTTTGGAAGGTATTAAAGGACTTCTTCCGTATAGAAAAAATTTAAAACTTTGTATGGAGGAAAATCTAAAGCAACCTTCGGAAAAAAAATGTTAAAAACTAATGAGAATTTTAAGATACTTAGACTTGTACTTAGTTAGACCAGAATTGATTGTTCTACAAAACTGTACACTCAAAACAAACCCAAATATAAAGTTCGAAATTTGCTCGAATTTTTGAATTTTTTCGAAAACGTTTTTGAGATGGATTTGCATAGTGTCAATTAACAAAATAAAAAATAAGAGACTATGCAATAAATGGCACTGCTATTATTATTTTCGCTGCTGTAGATACTTACGACACTTGCGAGTAAAAATCAATAAACCAATAAGGACTTTACATAGACTGAATGTGTCCATAGTGTTACCAGATTTTTTTGACGACCAAACGGAAGAACGCCAATCAGGTTTCCGGACTTATATTATAGAGTAACTTCTTCCTCTTGGCAAATACTAGACGTTTTCTAGGACCTAGCTTTATTGCTGCCTAGACATTTGGCATCTCTGCCGTCCCTAATAGTTCAGAATCAATAAGCTCAGAATAAGATGAGCCGATCTTTAAATTTTGTATGGAAGTTGACGTAGTTCACCATTGAAGTTCAAACTCGAAACTGCCTAATAACCTAGCAAATTAAACGATTTTACACGGCTTACGAGCTTTGCGAGGGATTTTCGAGCTTTCATGATTTGGCGTTTTATAAAACCGTTGGATTATGGTAATTCTAGTAAAGTCTATGCATAATTTTTCCAGAGGAATTTTGAATTGCCTTTTTAAACAACTACGAAAGTCGCCTAAATGGTTAAGCGCCAATTAATAAAGGTGATTTCTTTTAAGAATTTCCAAATGATTGATTTTTTCCGAAAGCCAATTTATGAGTGGAATGCAATATCCTTTTTGAAGAATTTTTTATATGGGAACTGAAAATTTCAAAATATAGATAATCTTAGGATAGAATTTGGAGGGAATTGTCAGAGTAAAATTTATAAAAATTCAGGAGACGTTATTTGACTTGAATAGAAAGTACTTGTACGAGGCATCAGGCCAACCTAATAAAAACGCATTGCAAGATTTTTCTGTCTCATTCACATACAAGTCGTATGAGAACAGCGGAAATGAATTTACGGTGTGAAAAGCGAACGCCATTTCTAATTTTTGTTCTGCGCGACATTTCGGTTTGACGTTTGCATACATGTTTTACATGCATCACCATAATCACGCAAGATGTTGCGTTTGTAAATAAAAGCTGTGTTTTTTACATATATAGACGTTTACGCTTAAACTTTATATGGACTGCTAAGCGTCAAACTTTAAATACACCTCTGAAATAGCTGCGCATAAAATTTGTGCTACTAAATTTCAATACGCATTATAATCAGATGTAACCGAAATATGTTTCCATGTTTCACCTCTACACTAATTCTATGTATCACCTCTTAAAATGGTGCGTGTCCACTATTCATCGCAACTGATTCAGCTATATGTTATACATTATGGCCATCAGAGGTTTGTGTCTCCGATTTTAGGTACACCCTGTTCTGTAGCTAGTTATTTAACCACTGCCGCTAGATGGGTACCCTAAACATTATCTAAGCGAGTATAAGCGTTTTTTACGCGCAAACGTAAACGTATAAGTTTGAAAAAAAAAAAAAACACGGCCAATACCTATTAAGGAACTTTAATCTTAACAATTGAAACTTATTTCGCCTTGGCCATTTACATACAAAATTTCGGGAAGCACTGTTATAAACATTCTCACTTTACCAGAAAAATACTTGCTTATATATGTATTTTATATCCTGTTATTTTGTTAAATTTACGTTTTTAATTTTGAAAAGCGTCTGAAAAGTACCAATGAGTGGGAAAAATAGTTTCACTTGCAAAGTGCGAAAGCATTCTTAGTAAATCAAATGTCGAATTTTACTTCTTGTACTTTACATGTAGCAAAATTTGAAGATTTGCAATGTAGATTGTATGTCAGATGGCGCAAGTGTCGCTCGATTTGCGGTTCTCCATAAAAATACGTGAAATCTAATCATCATACGTATGATTGCGTCGAAAGCATCTATTTGAAAAAGTAGATTGTGACGCGGCTATTATTTCGGTTAGGGCAAAAAAGTCGTTTATGCTCGTGCGTTAAGCAGAGCATTAGGTTGGCC
Source organism: Eurosta solidaginis (assembly GCF_040869045.1). Taxonomy (NCBI): domain Eukaryota; kingdom Metazoa; phylum Arthropoda; class Insecta; order Diptera; family Tephritidae; genus Eurosta; species Eurosta solidaginis. Next base: position 240,412,379 of record NC_090323.1, read on the forward strand.
TGTAATAGACTACGAAAAATACTTGGTACTTGGGCAAAGTACTCGAGCATGTACTCGTAGTTACTCGTATTACAAGTTGTAATTTACAACACTATGCTTGACTTTTAGGCATGCTGGAGGAGATTCTATGGCAGTGCCTATCAAAATTTTAGTGTAATTATCTAATAATGAGCACTCTATCAATCTTAAGCAGTGTGTAAAAGTAGCCCACCACAAATAGATGTAGAAGCTCAGGTTAAACTCGCCAAAGTGTGTCCTTTATTTGTCTTCTATATTAATTTGTAAGAAAAGAAAAAACAAAGTATAGTATACTTTAAAATGCCAGTAAAAGGACTAACGCGAAAAAATTAAGTAACTGCTCCATATTTGCCCAATACTGTACATGGACATTTGTTTTCCTTACTATTTAAGTGAATATAAATAAATTTAATACAAAAATAAATGATTTAGTTTTATTTAACTAAAACTACTTATATGTTTGGGTAAATTTCTTTAACACTTTTCGTTCGCTAATAATAATTTTTTTATGTATGTATGTATTTATTAAATAAAAATTAAAAATTTTCAATAAAACACATGCTTAATATTCTCTATGTCTTTTGGATAGCATTCATATATGTATGTATATCGTGATACGTCTTCAATTTCACATCAATTATATTGTTTTATGGTTTAAATTAAACATAATATAAAAAATATTCTTTTAATTACATTTAAAAAAAAAAAAAAACCAAAATAGCATGTAAAAATTCAATTCGAAATTAAATCTTTAAATCCATTATTTGTTTTAATATTTTCTGAGTGCTAATGGGTATAATGTGTATATATAATTTGGATTGCTAACTCGGTTTATATGAATAATTTTGTTCTGTTTTGTGAAAAAATTAAACGCTATTCGCACGTAATGGATTACATTCGCCTTGACATCGTGGATAGCCCTTTAAATAAATAAAAAAAAAAACAAAAATTAAAATTAAAATAACTATTGAAATAATGTGGAAAATTATAACAACTACTTAGACTACATTTAAAACATTCAATTATTTACTTTCAAAGCAAACTAAAATATAAATTACTTTTTTTAAATGAAATGGGCAAAAATTTGTGTGGTTAAAAACATTGATGAATAAATAAATTTGTTTGATAAATTGTTTTGAAATTGAGAAGCATTTATATGTCAAATACGTGCATAGTATGCATATTTAACGGTTTGTATGTATATACATTCCAGCAAATTTTAACCGTAATCATAATACTTAGGAATGCAGCACTGACGAGTTTTCAGTCACTCTCTTTCCATTTGGGATGTGCTACTTTAATTTCTGCTTTAGAATTAAAAGGAACTGCAGTTTTGCTATGCAGACGAGTATGAAGTCGGACATTCTAAAGTGGGCAAGATACCTTTACCTACTTAAAGCTACGAAAAACAGGGTGCTCTGATATTCTTACAACACAGTTTCATCAAGAAAGCTAATTCAGCAAAAACAGTTTCTAACTATAGAGAAATATTGTGATTTTACATAAGAGTTCTTAAGTAGTTCCCTAATGCATCTTTAGTCGAAAAGTAGACGAAAGAACTGGGTTAGAATTCGGTTAGAGAACGTTTTGAGAAACACTACAATCCTATACTAAGTTTTGGTAGTATTGCTCGATTTTTGTTCTATTTATGGTATTAGTTGATAGTATTATAGAGAAGTTACATAATAAGGGATGGGTCCACACCGGATTTTTCAAAACTTTTAACTACATGTATACCGTAAATATATAAATTTTTTTTTTGCCATTCGATTTTGAAAGAGAAATTTTTTTAAAGTGGGCAAATTTTAACATAAAACTTTCAAAGGCTTTTGATTTATCCCTGCCAGCATTTTCTATCGCGCAAGTCACTCAACCCTATTACGGTTGTCAACGTGAACCATCACTTCGTATCGTCGTCGACATCACGTCGTATCAACACCAATGTCACGTCAATGCATAATTAGTATTTACTAAGGCAATGTATTGATGTCGACGTGATATCGATAAAAATACGATCCCTATATTTTTGAGAGTTGATTATTTACAATTTGTATTGAGTTAATTTTTTGTCTAGTGGACAATTTATGGATCTAAATAACTGCTGAAATCTGTTAGTGCACAATTAAGCACATTGTTTACTATATAGTTTGGCAGCTTAAATTGAGGTTATGTTGCGAATAGAGTGTAAGGCACTCGAATTCAGTGAAAGAGGACACTCGAATGGAGTGGAATGAAGAACAGCAGGAAGAGCAGAGTTGCATTGGATCAATATACCTTCAATAATTGTATCAATATTAAAGATAAATTTAGAAAAAATAATTAAATACTTGAGTATAAGCAAAAATTTTCTTTCAATTACTGCAATTAAGGTGTCCTAGATGCTATATATTCCAAAATTATAATATTTTATGTCTGTTTAAAAATTTAACTTGAATTTCTCTAAAGATTTCCGTAATATGGCCATTAGTGATGTTTGTGTGTGTGTGCTAATTTTGAGCGATCAGCTGTTAGTTGCGCTACTTTGTAAAGTTTACAATGATTAAGCATTCCGGGCAAAATACACACAAGGAATTTGTCTACGAACTTTATTGAATATATTGTAGATGATTGGATTTCTCTTTAATACACCATTAGCAACTTCCTACCTCCCAGAGCGTGGTGCACTAATGGAAAACTTAATCGAATTCGGGAGGGGTATCAAAATACCCGAATTGACCTCGGTATTAATAATCTGAAGGCGGAAATAAAAAATCCTTGAAATTTCACAAAAACCTTTTAATAAACAACTTGAAAGCTTGCAACTGTTTTTTTTTTGCAAATATTTCCTAACGCAAGTAAAATGTTTATATTCCGCCTTCGGATTATTAAAATCGAGGTCAATACGTGTCTTTTGGTACCTCTCCTGAGTTTTTTGGACGTGTTTTAGCAGTCGACCGCTGCCCTAGAACATTACCACAATTCTACTAAACTGACTTTTGTTGGTTATTTTGACTATTTTCTGAAATTGAATAAAAAATTAATAAATAAGAAGCATAAAAATCATAAAAAAAGCTTATTTTTTGAATTTTTAATAGCTGAATTCTGTATTGCCGCGCTTGCCACCAAAAACTGTGTCAACAAATTTTGTGTCGCCTCACGTCAACACAACTTCAACATTGTTTTAGCAAATACCAAAAAAGCGTCAACACTCGTCAATAGAAATCGACGTTGACAACGCCGATACCAATTCATGAGCGTCGACACTAATTTTCTCACTATTGACAACCGTAATTGGGGTGACTGAATCTGAATATTTGAAGAAATGATCGCCGGAGATATCGCCGTTGTTGCGAATTCTTATCAGCCTTCGGGAAGAACTGTACCCCAAACTAGAAACGACATTTAGGTACAAAAGCAACACAGCATTTAGAAACTATTTCGATAGGAATGGAAGTCACTAAAGCGATAAGATACGAGTATATGGTATGTTTAAACGTGGTCTTATCCGACCAAAGGTATAATACCCTTGCTAATTTATAGCGTTTTCTTTTCTGGCTAAAGTGTTACGCTTTTTGTACGCCGCGCAAGGGTTGTTGTTCTATTCTAAAAAACAGGCAACGCCTTTACGGGGTATTTCGTTCTTTTGTGAAAATTGTTGCCAGCTCGCAACGCAAAAGCGTTACACTTTTACCCTGTATAAAATGGCGGTGTGCCAGTGCAACTCTGTGAAACTCTTAATTCGCTCCGAAGTTCCACATATACTATGTTAATATGAGTGAATATGGTGAGTTGAAATGTTCTTTGTATGCACTATAAATGTAAAAAATTTTCAGGAGTAGGAGTAACTCTCTTAAGGCTTTAACATTTACTTAGACAACAATTTATTTCAGAAAAGAAAGCTTGTGACCAGGAACCCGTTTGTGGTGAGTTTATGGGGAGCGCTATAGTTTGGGTAGTTTGTGGAGAATTTAGTATTTATTTCATTACTTTGTGATCATCTTGCGTACAAAATTGATTAAAACCAAATCTTGCAATAATACAAGAATGGATTTTTTCAGGTAGTGAAGACAGAGTAATGCAATACTTCTTCGTTAACCCGCCAAAATTAAAAAAAAAATTTAGTCGTTATTCTTTTTTGCTTTCTCGAATAACTATTCCTTTTATATTCCTCTTTACTTTTATTCCATGAATTTTATTCATTGGACTGCAATACTCGGAGGAATGCATTCCGCAGTCTATTGCATTCCTTAGGCTTTCCAATATTATTATTCACTTGCGGAATGGTTTTGAATTTTATTATTTCATATGAAGAAAGCAAAAAGGGATCATTAATCGGGCTAAAAAAGGGAATAATGATTAAAAAAATATTTATAAAGGCTGCAATCTAAAGGAATACATTCGGGGTTCATTGCAATCTCTAACAACTCTGACATGGGCCGATTATCAACGCAATGTGTGACATCATTTGCACTGGGGGCCTTTTTCATCATCTCTAGTTAAGTTAACAATCTTACATATGGGGTATTCCATCCCATTTCGACCAATTTTAAACCCAACCCCTTTAGAATTGGATGAAAGTTTTTCTTCTTTTTCTAGCTTACGAAAGACGTTTTTCAGAAGTTTTTCAAATTTTTTCATCCAACTCAAAAAAAGTTATGAATTTAAAAAAAAACACCGTTTTTGTTTTCAAAATGCTATAACTTTTTCAAAAATTGACCGTTTGGGATCTTTTTTTTTAAAAAAATTTTTTTTTTTAAATGTACTTTTCGGAAAAATTCAAAAAAATTTTTAAAGTTTTTTTTTGCAATTTTTCAGTTTCTCAAAATTTTTCGAATTTCGCCCTTTTTTTTCTTATAAAAAACTTCAATCAATTCTGCAATCATCCCCACTAATCCCGGAGTGGGCCGAGAATTTTTTTTTTATTTAATTGAAAAAAAAAAACTTTAAAATTTTTTTGTATTTTTTCCGAAAAGTACATTTAAAAACATATTAAAAAAAAAAAAATGATCCCAAACGGTCAATTTTTGAAAAAGTTATAGCATTTTGAAAAAAAACACCGTTTTTTTTCAAAATATTTAAAACTTATTTTGAGTTGGATGAAAAAATTTGAAAAACTTCTGAAAAACGTCTTTCTTAAGCTAGAAAAAGAAGAAAACTTTCAGCCAATTCTAAAGGGGTCGGGTTCAAAATTGGTCGAAATGGGATGGAATACCCCATATACTTTCATGACATATTCGTTTTCACCAACCAACAGGGTGATCCACCCCCAATTGTGAACAATCTAATTATAGAACAAATGGCAAAAATCTATTATAAATACACGAAAACCAGCAAAACAGCTGACTTTTGTTTACACTTTTTCATTGCACTTGGATGGCATGGAGAAAATATGGATAAGCATGGAAAAAGCGAAGAAATTGTCACCGTTCTTTTTTTTTTATTTAATCGTGAATTTCTGCAAATTATAAATCATAAAATAAATACAAATTCCTTTTGCAGTATTGCAAACCAAAGTCTTTAGTATAACTTGCAGTAATGAATGAGAGGTGCTCTTAAAGCGACGCCACAAATTAAGAGTCGAACTTATCTTGGCTATCACTAATATTAGCTTTAATTGTGGGAAAATTCCGGGGTATTTCGTCATTTATTGTGTGTAATTTTGGAACGATTTGGGAATTTTGAAACTGAGTTTTTGTATAATTTATAGAATTCGAAACGGCAACGCTGCCAATATGGCAAACCCAGGAATCGAACACATTATACTTATATATTGAACCGTCTGTTCTTGCAACACGCATATCCTTAACCCCATTAGATCCGATAAAGTAAAGTAAAAGCCGTTATTAACAAAATCGCGTTGATTAGGTATTTACGTTCCCGATGTTACAAGTTTTAAATAAGAGTTCGAGGGGATACGGTCTTACTTGTCAAATGGAGTTAAATTCCGGTATACGTAATTGTTAAGCAAAGTTTTGTTTACTTGAAGAAGGATTTTAACGATATCGCAGATACTACATTTAGCAATAATTACATTTACATATGTGGATGTTTTTTACTCTATTTATTTTCTACATCGATATACTTCTTTAGTAATATTTTCGAGCGAATTTATTTATTTTTGTAGTAATTAATATAAGTTTACCCTGCCTTTGGACTAAATATAGTAGAGATTGACTTCGCCTGTTTCAATCATACGCTTTAGTGCATACAAATTTTTAGGTGAAGGCGGTGGTCTCGCTAATCTCTGCATGGTGTACTCGCGGCCATGGAAAACGCAAACACGGTTCTGGAAGTTAATCAAATATTTATCAAATACACTGCAATTAATTAATGGTAAGTTGGATTTGGTATAGAAATATTTATTTAACAAAATAGCTTTAGTGGAATTATGTATACAAACTAGAATTATCTAACTTAAAAACTTTCCTGACAATAATTCAGTATGAAAATGATCAATTTCGCTTGCTAGCGATTCGAAAATTGTTTAAAAAAAATTATATATAGCATCTGAGGTACGAACTAAAGTCCTGGTTTATTATGTATGTAGACGAAAAAATTATACAAAAAAAAAAAAAAAAATTTCCATTAAAATGCATAAAAGCTTCAGTAAAATATTGCAAAAACGAGTTCTTTAATCTAAAGAGTAAAGTAACGATTACATGCAAATACATCAAGGTGTCCGAAATTTGCCAATTTGTTGTGTTTCTCTGTTTAATTTCTTGCCATAAAAGTTATAGCAATAACCATCGTTATACTGTCTTCACACAGAAACTTAATGATCTCATTTCACTTTCTAATGAAATCGTAAATTTTTTGCGTTCACACAGAAGTAACTGCTCGAATAGTATGAAGGATGAAATGTCAAGCGAATGAAATGACAATGCTATATGACAGACAATCATGGCGGAGCGATACAAGGTGGCAGCATGGTGACATACCTACATACATAAATAAGAATTCCATGTACTTTGTTTTCCTAAATTCGATGGACAAATGTCAAAATCGTACTGCGCCGGAAGTTGATGTATCAAATCAAATAAAAAAAGGTTATAATCAGCTGTTCGATGCGGCCACCTTGTATCGTTCCGCCATGCAGACAATGACAATTACTTTGACAAATGACATTTTTAAGCACTGAACACACCAAAAACTAACGCTCCCAACAGAGTTGCATTGTGCTTTTGGCTTCATTAGGCATTCGATTAGCTACTAATGACATAATTATAGATTGGAATTTTGTAGGGAAGACTGAGCTCAAAAGCGTCTTAATGTAGAAAACTGCATTTATTATTCAATAAGCCGTCAGTGTGAAAACAGTATTACTCAAAGAAATAAGGATCGGACTGCCGAAGACCTCATTCCTTTCATGAATGGAGCTGAACAATAATGAGTTGTAGTTTGAAAAATTCATAAAATCTGAAAAATCGGTTTTATGGGATATATACTACATATCAGACCGATCTCTACGATTTTTTCACACAACAATATATACTAAAAGCCTAATCGTTAGCTGAAATTTGAAGCTTATAGTTGTTCAAATGGTGTAGAACTTGCGAAATGTGTCTTATCTGAACAATCGATTGTATGGGACATATGCTATATATACGACCGATCTCTACGATTTTTTCAGACAACAATATGTGCCTTAAACAAAAACATTAGGTGGAATTTAAAGGTCTTAACTGATAAATTGAGTTTAGATATTACAACAAAACCTCTTTTTCTCAAAAATAGGTTGTGTGAGGTATATATGCTCTAGTGGTCCTATCCGGTCGATTCCGACAAATGTCTAATCCGACACCAAAACCCGCTTGACAAAATTTCATCAAGATATCTCAAAAAATGAGTGACTAATTTGCGTTTAAATGGACAGACGGACATGGCTAAATCAACTCAGATCGTCATCCTGATCAATTTGGTATACTTATCTCTTCTCCTTTAAGGACTTACAATTTTAAGATTTGTGACTAAAATATAAATAATAAGAGGAGGAGGAAGTCAGTAGTCTTTCCAGTTTTTTCGCCTCGCGTAACGTGGTACGATCAAGGATTAAATTTTCGGCGACCTTATCCAAGTAATAGACGAGGCAAATATCAGAAATATTGGACATCCACGTCGATGGCATTACGCTACCGACTAAGTGTGGCATTCGATACTGCCGCAATTGTACCTAAAGTTTAGAGACGTGACAAACTCCTCAATGCCATTGCTGGCAGAACTTAAGTAAAAGACAATGAGACTCTCATAGCTAATTATAAAGCCAGCGGCTTTAGCGCTTCGGGTCTACGAGCTGCAGGCCTGTCAAAATTCCGCACTCAGAACTACCACAGGATGTCTTCTTATGTTGAAAGAACATCATATACAGTGAGGCAGGAGTAATATCTATAATGGAAGGAAATGCTGAACAAACCGTTTCTTTAATATATGCAGAAACCTGGTAAAAGTTATCTCCACAAACACTATGAAGAAATCCGGCGCGTAAGACCTCAGCTGTTTGAACCATTATGAGTTGGCAAAATCTTATGTCGTTAAATACTCGGCGAACGCCCTTCTAAGAGTCGAATACCCGAAAATCGCAGTTGAGGAAAACAGACTCTCGGATACTGTAATATATTAAACTCAAACTTATCGCGTATCAACCCCGAAATACGTAATGTAGTTCTTGCATGGAATGTGTCTCCATACGCCAACCATCTTTTATAATACAATGTAAAATCAACGCTCATAATACCCATCTCTCTTAAAGCCAACTTTATTGAAACTGTTAGTTTTGGAAGTACTGGAGTATTGGAAATATATCAAGGTGGTGTGGTGTGGTGGTAGCGTGCTCCGCCTAACACACCAAAGATCCTGGGTTCACGCGCCGGGCAAAGCAAAATCAAGATTTTAAAAACAAGTTTTTTCAATTAGATAAAGATTTTCTAAACGGGGTCGCCCCTTGGCAGTGATTTGGCAAACACTCCGAGTGTATTTCTAGCATGAATAGCTTCTCAGTGAAAAATTCTCTGCAGATGCCGTTCGGAGTCGGCATAAAACATGTAGGTCCAGTCCTGCCAATTGGTAGGAAAAATTTAAATGGAGCACGTCATAAATTGGAAAAGAAGCTCAGCCTAAAATCTCTTCGTAGGTTATCGCACCTTACATTTATTTATTTATTTACACATGCATATATCTGAGATGCTTCTGAAGGTATGCAGTAGTTGTGCAAGTGTTACTCACATATACACGCGCATGGGCTATAAGAGAAGCTATAAAAAACCGTGCATCTGTAGTTATAGCTGAGGGATTTATAGTGATAACTAACTAGTAAGTTCTGGAAATAGAGGCGCCTAGAGCTGTGACGGCGAGGAGACCGGACAGTATAAAAGTGGCAACAGTAGAGGCACAACAATCAGTTTGATTTAAGACGCTATCTGGCGAGCAGTGGTGGTGTTATTGTGAAGTACTTTGATAGAGGACATTTTGCATTATTGAAAAGTGGAGTTAATTGTTCAACAGTTTAGTGGTTCGAACGTTGGCGGAAGGTTGAAAATAGGAGAAATTGCACTAAATTCGTTACAATATATTAGGCAAAAATAACTGACACCGTATGTTTATTTATGTGAAAAACAAATTTTATTAATAAATTGAAAACAAGCATGCGCCTTCTAAAAATTTGTTAGTAAATATTCATAGTAGTACATACATATATATATAAATGTCGTGCTTAATATTGTAAAGAGTGATACATACATTTTCTTAGTAGTTTTGTTTAAATGCACAGTTACAAATATAAAGAGCAAAAGTAAAATCAACATTCAAAAAATACCTTCGTTGTGCAAAAGCAGCATTCAAACTCCACAGGCACATCCTGTTCGAAATTATCCATTCTCTGGTTTTGTAAATTCTCGAGTGCCACCTGACGTCGCAGCTCGGCCACTTCCTACAAAATTATGAACAGTGATTTGTTTTTGTTTTTCTTTTGATTTGTACTCTTCATTTAAATAATTTATGTTGTCTGTTTATTATTTTGTTTACGTACTGGACTCAATTACAAGTTGAAGGAATAGATTTTGTTAGTCTCATTGGACAAAGGAGAAGAATGTTGAAGGGTTTAGGATATGATAGGGACTAGGGGATTAGAGTGGAAAATTACGAATCTCAAGTGAGTTAAGCGAAAGAGGAAAATAAATATTGGCATGCCAAGCTAGATTACATAAAACTATTGTACGAAAACTTATTTGAAAGTATTTGAAGCGGTGCACAAAGAAAAATGAAGCATTTAATTGAAGTGTTGGCTAGAAAGTGGCTGAGAAGTGAACAAAGAAAGCGGTCATAGCATTTGCGACAAACAAATATTCAATTAAAATTCTATAAAACTACGTTGTGCTGGAAAACGTGCGTTGATTTGTAAAGTAATTGTGATATAAGTATAAATAATTATATGTAATTTTGTGAAGGATAATTTTTTGCAATGATTACAAGTAAAGTTATGCAAATTTTTTTTAAATATATATATATATATATATATTTATATATATGTAGATATTGCAGTAAAATGTTGATTCAGTAAACTGGTATTTTAGTTATGTATAATTGTAGTAAAAACTGATAAATGTTATGCATATTAAATATGTTGTTTTTGGATTATATAAATGGCCAAATGATTGTGTAAATTTGTATTCTTGAGTTAAGAGTACACGATTAAATTTTGCGGCTAAATTTTAAACCATTTATCGCATTAGGCCGGTTTTTCAGTACAAGTTCAACTCAGTTTGTTAATTAAACTACGCTTAAATTTATTTTGCAGTTTTTCAGTATATTTTAACTGAAGTTTAAGCTAAGCTTAGGCGGCCGATCTGGCAGGGTTAAAGGCTAGTTAACCTATCGGTAATTGGCGTTCGTTCGAAATGGCGTTGATTATACCCAACAAGCATTTGGGCTTGAGTACCATTAGAGCTCATGTTAATAACTGGCATACCTCTATCCTCAATCTCAATACCTCTAATCTCAAGATTTGTTCGAAAGAGTGGCTCAACTTGAGAATCATAGTGTACTCGGCAAAAGAGAGAATTTTTTATAAAGCGAAAAATGCTATTATTTAAGTTGAAAAATGGTAGTTCCCAACTTGTGCTTCTTTGACTAGACTCAAGTGTAAGATTCCAATACTACAGTATTTTCAAGAAAATAAAATATATATAAATTATTATTGATTAATTACGCATCATTACTGTTATCAATCAAGTGTTTATTTCTCACGATAAATAGCTGTTGGCTTTAGTGGTACCACCTTGGAGATTTTTTTTTAACTTCACCTCAACTAGATATCCAATGTAGGATATTGAATAATCATTTGGGAACTGTACATTTCTCAAAATCTCTCAAAGGTTGGATAATAATTGAAAATGCCAATGGCGTGGGAGATCAACTCGAGAACTATAAATCTTACAAAATTTCTCAAAGGGTGGATAGTTAGTGGAGAATGAAGCTGGATATCAATTTGAGAACAATCTAGTTTAAGAGTAACTAGATAATTATTGTTGGATATCACCTCCTGAACTATATATATATATCGCTGGAGAAATATCTTTTAAATGTTTTTTGGGTAAACAAAATCCATCTGTTGTCGTATCCACAAGTTATATAGATAATAAAAAAACCAATGTTGCCGTACAAAAAAGCCTACCTCAAAGGCGACCTTAAACTGTGACTAAAAAACTGCTCAGTAGTTTAACTGGATTTTAAATTTGACTAGAGTTTAAGCAAATTTAGATTAAGCAACTACTGAAAACCCGGGCCATAGGCAATGTTTCAAACTATTTTGTACTAAACTGGAAAATACCCATTTTCCTACTGAATTATTTAAATGTATTCGTTTTAATTTTAAATTTAAACAAAATCCTTAAATAATCTGCAAATGGAAGCCTTTGGAAACTTCTGGTTTTAAAAGAAAACCAAAACGTTTGAGTTTACTACATAAAATTCCATAATAATAAATTTTATTCATGGAAACTACAGCAAGTTCTTTTGTTATATATTAAAGGCCTGCTAAATCAGTTATAATCAAAGAAGTCTGTTATAATAAAAATACAAATTATCCAGGAAGCTCTGCTTTGCGTACCATTTGGCGCCCCAGTGAGTAGCGCCCGGGGCAAGATGCGCCCTTGCCTCCCCACCCCCGCTCACTTCCCCACTGTTTAAGATAGAAAACTTATAAACATATCCGAAAAAGTGCGGTAAAAAATAAAACGGCAGTAAAAGCAGGACTTATAATATTCCCATAAATCATGGACTTAACGTTTTTTTTCCATAGGAAGCAGACATACCGGATAATTCAATTCGAAGCAATCAGATCACTTCGTGATTATTTTAAGCATCATTTTTGGAAAGCTTCAAAACTATTTCGATACTATTTCGCTACAATTATGGGGCGATTGAAGCAACCCCTCGGAAACACCTCGGTATTTTTTTAGGTTTTACTTCTGAACAGCTTCAGGATTATTTCAAGACTATTCGTAACCATTTCGTGACAGTTGCAGGATCACTTCAGATTCATTTCGATACTGTTTCGGGACCAATTGGAAATATTTTCAAGATAATTTTGGGATTATTTTATAATCATGTAACGGTTCAGAAATTGTTCCGGATAAGTTCCAAAAAAATTGCGAAACGATTACAAAAATAGTCCCGAACTTTATTCTAAAGGATGCTTAAACTGCCCCAAAATTACCCCTAAACAATCTTTAAATGGTTTTGAAGCTTTACCGATCATTTCGGTAAACAGCCCGAAGTGATCTTGAAAAAACGGCAAGTCCATCTTTACTGCCGTTTTATTTTTTTACCGCACTCTTACGGATATATTTACAAGTTTCGCTTTTATTTACACTTTTTGTCGTCGGCCTTTTATTTATAGATGTTATAGTTCAGTAGATGAAGCGATCCTATCTTCTCATGAACACGTTGACTAGAAACAAGAGCTGATTATACCCGGCTACAAGTTTACCAGGGTATTCGGCTACCCAGGTGTTTTTGCAGTAAATCAAATTCCGAATGCATATTGGTAGCCTCAAGCGGAAAAATCGGTGAACTCAATGAAAAAAAAAATATTTTGTTTAGCATTATCATCAATCCCTCCGTCGTCCTATCTGTCGTCCTCTCATGCATTCTTCAAAAAATTTCATTTAAATAAAGGCATCGTAATGAAATGTAGCAAATTACTTCTTCTGACCACGTATAATGTTCACGGTAAAAAGGGGCGTATAAAGCTTATAACCACGCCCACTTTTTAAGTTTCAAATATTTTCCTTAAATGTAATTCTTGAATTATTCAATAAAAATAGAGCTATTTTCTTCACATTTGATACATCAATAACCTGTGTAGACCTAATTCGATCTGCAAAAAAAAGGTCTGGTATTATTGCAGTAGCAATATTTAAAAAAGGTTAAAGATATAGTTTTGAAATTTTATTTTTATGTTTCTATCAGAGATCAGCTCTGAGTAGTAATAAAATTAGTGCACTTAGTCATGAGCCAAAAAATTGTGTCTAAATGTGTACTTACATAGTCAAGAACAGAAAAATACTATGAGTGACTAGCACATAAAATATGGGACATATGTGTTGCGGGGCACTCGTATGTATTTTCTATTTTATGTGCTAGTCATTCATAGTAGTTTTCTGTACTTGACTAAGTACACATTTAGACACAATTTTTTGGCTCATGACTAAGTGCACTAATTTTATTGGGACTCAAAGCAGATCTTTGGTTGCTAGCGTCAGAAGACTGATATGACTATATTCATTTTATTGCACTGTTAGTCTTACTTATTCCAATTAGTGTTTTCGTATAACAAAGTTGACTTTCTTGCTTAATAAGACAGTTGAGTACTGAACTGCTTCGTGGCTTATGAGCGGTTATTCATTTTACGAAGCATGACTATGTAAATGTGTTTTAGTGGATATAAGTGCTTGATATTCTTTGTTTGTGTACGCACTAATACTCATTTTTTGGTTAGTCCACTAATAACCTTAAAAGATAAATAATTGCAGCTCACTGGTTTTTATATAAGAATATAAAATCACGTTTCTTAGACTCATATAATGTGATATCTCCTTAGCTTATAAAGCTCAAATACTAGAATTTTAACCATCTCTTTGGGGCGATTTAAACTATTTACTTAACAAATTTAAAGACGGGGGTGGCAACGCTACCTAGATAGATCAGACCTTTCAAACAAGTTTGTGCCGACTTTCGGTAAACATATCTCGAGAGCGCTAAAGATATAGTGGTGAAATACGCATAGGGGATACATATGTGTATGTGAACCGAGCACTATTCGAGTTCGGGTGCTTTTTTTAGATCCGAGTTCATTTTGGAACCTGTTATTTTTTTAGCACCTGGTCCGTATTGTGTAGCCGGGGGCTTTTACGATCTGAGTTCTTTATCATAAACGACTACTTGAAGCTGGTACATTTTCGGATCAGCACACTTTACAGAAGTGGGTACTTTTTCTTGAATCACGTACTCTTCAGGAAACGTATACTCTTTTGGAACCAATCACCTTTTTGGAACCGCATTCTTTTTTGAGACCGGGTACTTTTTAGAATCGGATATTCTTTGGGAACCAAATAAGTTTTAGAGATCGCGTACGTTTTCAGAACGGCATGGAAGTAAAATCAACTTTACGTCATACTTCAAATTTGACAACAAATATAAGTAAAAGCCACAAATTTGCATGAAATTTGGTGATAACAACGCTTCGACGCCAAAGCAAAATTAAAATTTGCACATAACTTAAGAATCACTTGTAGGAGAGTGGCCTTATGACCATTTACAATGTTTACAATGTCAACGATGTTGGAAATATTACTCTACTATTCGGCTATTCTGAAATGGTCATAAAGTCAACTTATATTTTCTCAAGGTTCAAACATTTTATTTCGTAACTCCTCGTTTTAAAATATTAACCACTGGTGAATTAAGAGTTATGTATTATTATTTTTACTATATACTCTTTTAAAAGATAAAATAATTGAGTTTTAGCGTCACTATTATACTAAATGCAATTATGCTTTTTCTAGGGCTGCATTGCAGTTAGTAATCGTATTTAAAACTGGTGTGATAGGGTTGTCTCTAAAAAAAATACATACTTTAAAAGACGTCCAATCTACCCTGACCCGAAATAGTCATACAGTGAAAGAGTATCTCCCGAAGGGCATAAAGTAAATTGGCCCAAAATCCACTTTAAGAGGAGAAATTTCTGAATATAGTAGTAAAAGAAAATTAAATATGTATTTAATGTTTAGAATCGCTTAAAATATAAACTGCCCAAAGTTTACAAAAAAATTCGCGTAAAATCTAACCACCTAAGAAATTGTATAAATATATTTATGTTTGCTCTACACAATTAGCATAACAATTAACAATAAAAATTTAACTGCACAAAAACGCTTCTCTTCAAGATGATAAGTGGACTACCTGTGTGTTGTACCTGTCTTCATAGGTTATGCCGCCATGCATGTAAAGTAGGGGAGACTGGGGTAGATCCGCCAAGTTACTTCCATGCTGTACATATATGTATCTCAGCACGCCAAATCTAAGGGCAGCTCTACGGAAACAGGTCTTAATTTGTTTTATAAACTGATATAAGGGTCCCTCGAAAGCAAAGAATCCATGCTGGGTGCCATTGTTGGTTCAGCGAAAGATAAGAAGAACAAGTAAGGAAGGTTAAGTTCGGGTGTAACCGAACATTACATACTCAGTTGAGAGCTATGGTGACAACATAAGGGAAAATAACCATGTAGGAAAATCAACCGAGGGAAATCCTGGAATGTGTATCAAATGAAAGGCATTAAAGAGTATTTTATGAAGGAGTGGGCCATAGTTCTATATGTGGACGCCATTTAGGGATATAGCCATAAAGGTGGATCAGGGTTGACTATAGAATGCGTTTGTACGATATGGGTATCAAATGAAAGGTGTTAATGAGTATTTTAAAAGGGAGTAATCCTTAGTTCCATAGGTGGACGCCGTTTCGAGATATCGCCACAAAGGTGGACCAGGGGTGACCCTAGAATTTGTTTGTACAATATGGGCATCAAACGAATGGTGTTAATGAGTATTTTAAAAGGGAGTGGGCCTTAGTTCTATAGGTGGATGCCGTTTCGAAATATCGCCATAAAGGTGGACCAGGGGTGACTCTAGAATGTGTTTGTACGATATGGGTATCAAATTAAAGGTATTAATGAGGGTTTTAAAAGGGAGTGGTGGTTGTTGTATAGGTGGTCGCCTTTTCGAGATATCGCCATAGAGATGGACCAGGGGTGACTCTAGAACGCGTTTGTACGATATGGGTATCAAATGAAAGGTGTTAATGAGTATTTTAAAAGGGAGTAATCCTTAGTTCCATAGGTGGACGCCGTTTCGAGATATCGCCATAAAGGTGGACCAGGGGTGACCCTAAAATTTGTTTGTACAATATGGGTATCAAAAGAAAGGTGTTAATGAGTATTTTAAAAGGGAGTAATCCTTAGTTCCATAGGTGGACGCCGTTTCGAGATATCGCCATAAAGGTGGGCCAGGGGTGACTCTAGAATTCGTTTGTGCAATATGGGTATCAAACGAAAGGAGTTAATGAGTATTTTAAAAGGGAGTGGGCCTTAGTTCTATAGGTGGACGCCGTTTCGAAATATCGCCATAAAGGGGACCAGGGGTGACTCTAGAATATGTTTGTACGATATGGGTATCAAATTAAAGGTATTAATGAGGGTTTTAAAAGGGAGTGGTGGTTGTTGTATAGGTGGTCGCATTTTCGAGATATCGCCATAAAGGTGGACCAGGGGTGACCCTAGAATTTGCTTGTACAATATGGGTATCAAAAGAAAGGTGTTAATGAGTATTTTAAAAGGGAGTAATCCTTAGTTCCATAGGTGGACGCCGTTTCGAGATATCGCCATAAAGGTGGAGCAGGGGTGACCCTAGAATTTGTTTGTACAATATGGGTATCAAAAGAAAGGTATTAATGAGTATTTTAAAAGGGAGTAATCCTTAGTTCCATTGGTGGACGCCGTTTCGAGATATCGCCATAAAAGTGGGCCAGGGGTGACTCTAGAATTCGTTTGTGCAATATGGGTATCAAACGAAAGGAGTTAATGAGTATTTTAAAAGGGAATGGGCCTTAGTTCTATAGGTGGACGCCTTTTCGAGGTATCGCAATAAAGGTGGACCAGGGGTGACTCTAGACTTTGTTTGTACGATATGGGTTTCAAATGAAAGGTGTTAATGAGTATTTTTAAAAGGGAGTGCGCCTTCGTTCTATAGGTGTTCGCCTTTCGAGATATCGCCATAAAGGTGGACCAGGGATGACTTTAGAATAGGTTTGTACGATATGGGTATCAAATAAAAGGTGTTAATGAGTATTTTAAAAGGACGTGGAGCTTAGTTCTATAGGTGGACGCCTTTTCGAGATATCGCCATAAAGGTGGAGCAGGGGTGACCCTAGAATTTGTTTGTACAATATGGGTATCAAAAGAAAGGTGTTAATGAGTATTTTAAAAGGGAGTAATCCTTAGTTCCATTGGTGGACGCCGTTTCGAGATATCGCCATAAAGGTGGGCCAGGGGTGACTCTAGAATTCGTTTGTACGATATGGGTATCAAATTAAAGGTATTAATGAGAGTTTTAAAAGGGAGTGGTGTGAAAGCGTTTTCCAGATATCGACCAAAATGTGAACCAGGGTGCCCCGAACATCATCTGTTGGATACCGCTAATTTATTTATATATGTAATACCTGCCAAGATTTTAAGGGTTTTTTATTTCGCCCTGCAGAACTTTTTCATTTTCTTCTACTTAATTTGGTAGGTGTCACAACCATTTTATAAAGTTTTTTCTAAAGTTATATTTCGCGTCAATAAAACAATCCAATTACCTTACCATGTTTCATTCTTTTTTTTGTATTTGGTATAGAATTATGGCATTTTTTCATTTTTCGTAATTTTCGATATCGAAAAAGTGGGCGTGGTCATAGTCGGATTTCGTTCATTTTTCATAGCAAGATAAAGTGAGTTCAGGTAAGCACGTGAACTAAGGTCATTAAAGATATGTCGATTTTTGCTCAAGTTATCGTGTTAACGGCCATGCGGAAGGACAGACGGACGACTGTGTATAAAAACTGGGCGCGGCATCAACCGATTTCGCCCATTTTTACAAAAAAACAGTTAACGTCATAAAATCTATACCCCAACCAAATTTCAAAAGGATTGGTTAATTTTTGTTCGACTTATGGCGTTAAAAGTATCCCAGACAAATTAAATGAAAAAGGGCGGAGCCACGCCCATTTTGAAAATTTCTTTTATTTTTGTATTTTGTTGCAACATATCATTACTGGAGTTGTATGTTGACATAATTTACTTATATACTGTGAAGATATTAAATTTTTTGTTAAAATTTTACTTTAAAACAACTTTTTTTTTAAAAGTGGGCGTGGTCCTTCTTCGATTTTGCTAATTTTTATTAAGCGTACATATAGTAATAGGAGTAACGTTCCTGCCAAATTTCATCATGATATCTTCAACGACTGCCAAATTACAGCTTGCAAAATTTTAAATTACCTTTTTTTAAACGTGGGCGGTGCTACGCCCATTGTCCAAAATTTTACTAATTTTCTATTCTGCGTCATAAGTTCAACTCATCTTCCAAGTTTCGTCGCTTTAGCTGTCTTTTGTAATGAATTATCGCACTTTTTCGGTTTTTCGAAATTTTCGATATCGAAAAAGTGGGCGTGGTTATAGTCCGATATCGTTCATTTTAAATAGCGATCTGAGATGAGTGCTCAGGAACCTACATACCAAATTTCATCAAGATATCTCAAAATTTACTCAAGTTATCGTGTTAACGGACGGACGGACGGGCATGGCTCAATCAAATTTTTTTCGATCCTGATTATTTTGATATATGGAGGTCTATATCTATCTTGATTCCTTTATATATGTACAACCAACCGTTATCCAATCAAACTTAATATACTCTGTGAGCTCTGCTCAACTGAGTATAAAAACGCCACAGGAAGATCTTCTTCCTACCCGGCATTGAGTCATGGCAGTAAATGATCTTGAGGATAGGATCTGCTAAATGGCGGCTTATGTCGATGACTTGGAAATTATGGTTCAGGGACAAATTTCTAAATACACTGAGGGACGTTTTACAGGGCTACCTGGGTGTTGTAACTATCATGCGATCATAACCACCAAGTTCAACTTCATCCCTGGCAGGAAATACTACTGTGCGCCGGCTATTTTTTTGTCACATTCAACACTCATATTCCTTCAAGGAAAGAATGGAGTGGGGAGTTAATATGTGACGTGAGCCTAGCGAAACTATTCTCGCATGTATCGCGGCTTAATGGAGGGTTGGAGGTGGAGTAATCTGCCATGGGATCTGTGTTAGCCAGAAATTTATGCTTCCCGATCACTGCAGCGTCTTCATGACGGAGATCGTCGCTATAAAAAATAAACAATACATCTACTCAGATAGTCAGGCGACTATCATAGCGCGAAGCTCTGCCGCTATGAGGTCGGGGACTGCGGGGGATTGCTTGACTTTATTTACAGTGGCATCTAACTACTGTTTGATACAGATTATCTTAGCTCCAGGGCATTAGAATATCCCTGGAAACTGTCAGGCTGATATCTTGGCCCATGCAGGCACTGCCAGTGTATGCTTTGGATTTATCCGAGCCTCTGTTAACTGAAAGCGTTCGGCGGAGCTATTAGGGTTTACAAAATCTCATTTATCCATGGTTATTGAAGTTTTAACCGGGTACTTAAAAGTAGGGGTTCATGTGGTATGCTTTAATACACTCAAAAACGCCATCTGTGTTGGCTGCATGGAGGACGACGAAGTGAACATATATAGTTACTTTATCGTCAGCTGTCCAGCCTTTGCAAGAACGATGCGTAAATATCTCGGTCGAGGTGTATTCGGATCTTAGGAGGGTATTTCCAAGATCGTTGTATGCCTTATTCGTAACTTTATCGTTGCCACCCAGCAAACCAGTTTTTAGAGTATGTGGTAGAACAACAGACCAACACAAAAGTGTTCAAGTGAGCTGTTCTTTAATTGTACAGATGCTACTCAACTTGTACTACCTTAACCTAACCTAAGGTTGTTTTTCCGATGCGGCTCAATTACTTTTAATGAAGTTCGGTATGTACACAGTTAATTAAAATCAAAAACTTTTTATCTAAGCTTTGTCACTTAGCTGCCTTTATAATGTTGCCACCAATTTAAAATTTTTCAATGAAAAAACCTTAGAACCAATGGCCACGCAACCCCATTTTACCCTACATTTTTCATAGATTCTCCCAGCAACTATATAATCTGGCCAGAGAAGAAAAAACTGATATTAGCACCGTTTTCATGGCAGAAAATTAGCGCTCTAAAAAGTCACTGTAAATATCGTGAATGTGAAGATCACAAAAACTTTTTTTCCACAAATAACTGTTCCACTTTCTATGACTTTCAAAATCATCGTTAATTGGCGCTTAACCACTTAAGCGATTTTGGCCATTTCGTACCAAGTCACGTCAGCTATCCCTGTTTCGCAATAACTGGCTCCAATATGGAGCACCAAGGGAGGGCAAGTCTTCCTCCGGAGCGTCTTCGTTCATTCGAGTAACATGACCTAGCCAGCGAAGCTTTTGAGTTTTCTTCGCTGCACTATAGTCATATCTGCGTAAAGCTCATTCAGCTCATCATTATATCTCCTTCGATAATCGCATTCGGCCCCACGGACAGGACAATAAATCTTCCGGAGATCTTCTATTTCGATACGGTCCATGATTCCTACACCACATGTATGATGAGCGACTTGTTGAGCGGTATTTTTGTTCGTCGTGAGAGGACTAAAAAATAATTGCCTACTCAGTCCAAAGTAGAACTTGCTGGCAAGAGTTATTCTCTGTTTGATTTCTAAGCTGACATTGTTTTTGCTGTTAATTATGTCTCTCTAGTAGACAAAATCGTTCACAGTCTCGAATTTAGGAACGAATGCGCCGACTATTTCTTGAATGACAGCAAGTACTTCGTCCTGCCCTCATTTACCGCAAGACCCACTTCTTCTGCTTCTTCATCTAATCCTGAGAAGACAGAACGCACAGCACGTTTGTTCGGGTCATTAATATCAACATCATTAGCATAAGCCAGTAATTGCACGACCTTATAAAAGATAATACTATCATGGTTTAGTTCTGCGGCTAGCATTATCTTCTCCAGTATTTTATTATAGAACTCGCACGAAAGGGAGTCGCCTTGTCTGTAGCCTTGTTTGTTTTCGAAAGACTCGGAAAGGTCCTTCCCAATCCTTATAGAGCTGGTGGTGTTGCTCAACGTCATTTGGCATATCCTTATTAACTTTGCAGGTAACTTAAAGCTAAACATAGCAGATTCATTTGGTGCTGTCAAATGCTGCTTTGAAGTCGTCGAAAAGATGGTGAGTGTCAACTTTTTTATCGTGAGTCATCTCCAGGACAATACTAATACGAATCCGCCAAGGATGGGGTGCGGAAGAAGAGCGCTTTTGATGGAAATCCGTCAAATCAATCTTCAGCACTCTAAGGCGGCTTCCGCAAATTTGTTGCTCTGCCTTGAAAAAGGCGGAGTGGATATAGTCCTTGTCCAGGAGCCGTGGCTGAGTAGTAACGGCAGTGAGATTTCTGGATTAAGGACTGGAAAATTCAACACCTTGGTGCATGGGGAGGCAAGTAGGCCTAGATCCTGTGTGCTTGTTAAAAAAGGGATTAAAGCTTTTATTCTCTCTAATTTCAGCAATGCTGACGTAACCACGGTCTGCCTCGAGCGAGGAAGTAATGAAATGTGGGTGGTCTCAGCGTACATGCCCCACGGGGACGTAGTGGGACCACCACCTGCGATACTGGGTGAAATCACCGCTGAAGCAAGGCGGAGAGGTGTTGGCGTGATCATCGGTGCCGATGCAAATGCCCATCATAGCATTTGGGGAAGCTCGGATACCAACACTAGAGGTGAGTCTTTATTTACTTTTATTGTAGATGAGGGACTTTGTATATGTAATAGGGGGAATGACCCGACTTTTATTACTGCGTTAAGGGAGGAGGTCCTGGACCTCACCCTGGTTAGTAGAGAACTGGAAGGTCGGATATCTGGATGGAGGGTTCTCAACGAGCACTCCTTCTCTGATCACCGATATATTCAGTTCTCAGTGAACGAAGAACGTCCCGGTAAAATATCTTTTAGGAACCCTAAAAGTACTAACTGGGACTTGTATTGTAGGAAGCTGGGAGAGCTACTGCCTGCGGTGCCTATCATTAGTTCGGGCCTGTCCGAATCTGAGATAGACGTTCTGGTGGAAAACTTCACCTCGGCAAGCAATAGCGCCTTTCAGCTGTCCTGCCCATTGAAAACTTACAGGGGGAAGGGCAAGCCGCCCTGGTGGTTGGATTCTCTTGACGACCTAAGAGCGTCCAGTCGGCGGCTCTTCAACAGAGCCAGGAGGAGTAAATTACCCTCGGACTGGGAGCTCTATAAGGTGAGTCTGGGGATTTATAAATATGAAATAAGGATAGCCAAGCGAGATGCATGGCGAAGCTTCTGCGAAAACGTAGAAGGCTGCAATGAATCCGCGAGATTTAGAAAAATACTCTCTAGGAACCCCGCTCCTCTGGGGTATCTGAGAGATGATGGTGGGGACTGGTCGATGAGTAGCGAGGAGTCCCTAAGGCTTTTACTGGACAATCATTTTCCCGATGTCCCAGTTGCGCAGGGATCTTCGCCTGCATGGTCGGCGGTCGTTGGCCATGCAGAAGTGCCTGCCATTCCAATACGGGAAAGTCAGATAACCTGGGCTATAGGGTCGTTCAAGCCCTATAAGTCTCCGGGCCCGGATGGAATCATTCCTGCGCAGCTTCAAATGTCTTTGGGGATTTCCTGCCGCTGGTTGGCCATCATATATACTAACTGCCTCAGGCTTAACTATATCCCGAAGTCTTGGCACACGGTTAGGGTTATTTTCATTCCGAAGGCCGGCAGAAGCTCTCATGTATCACCTAAGGATTTCAGGCCAATCAGTCTCTCGTCGTTTCTTCTTAAGACGTTTGAGCGGTTGATTGACCTGTACCTACGGGAAAGGATACCTCGGGGGTTACTGTCGGCTTCACAACATGCGTACTGCAAGGGCAGATCGACGGAAACGGCTCTCCATTCGATTGTAAAGCAAATAGAGGGGTCCCTAGAACACAAAGAGTATGCTCTGGGTGCCTTTCTAGACATCGAGGGAGCTTTTAACAATGTCTTACCGGGGTCAATCGAAAGAGCTCTGGTGGGTTTAGGAGTCGAGGCGGCTCTGGTTGAATTTATTAGCAAACTTCTATGCGGCAGAATTGTCGCAGCGGAGTGGGGAGGGGCCATAATTAAGAGGAAGGTGTGCAGGGGCACGCCACAGGGGGGTGTCCTATCTCCTCTCCTCTGGGTTGTGGTAGTCAACGAGCTTCTTGTGGAGCTGGAAGCCAATGGTTGTCGGGTGGTTGCCTATGCAGATGACCTCGCTATCCTAGTCAGAGGCAAATTTCTGGGCGCCCTGCGCGATGTTCTTCAGGGCTACCTGGATACTGTGGCTAGGTGGGCTGAATCATGTGGATTGGCGGTCAACCCGGGAAAAACGGAATTGGTCCTTTTCACAAGAAGATATAAGGTGCCCGATTTCAGAACTCCCTCGATTGGAGGGGTACCGTTGGTACCTTCTGATAGGGTTAAATATTTGGGGATTGTTTTGGACAAGAAACTGTCCTGGAGACCCAATGTGGAAGATCGGGCCAGGAAGGCCGCCATTGCCTTGTACTGCTGCAGAGGAGCTATCGGAAAGAGATGGGGACTCTCGCCAAGAATAGTACACTGGCTTTATGAGATGGTGGTCAAACCGATTCTGCTATATGGGGTGCTGGTCTGGTGGAAAGCACTGGACACGGCGAGCACCTCCAAAATGTTAGTGTCAGTGCAACGGACGGCGCTGATCGGTATCAGTGGCGCTCTCAGAACAACGCCTACCTTGGCACTGAACGTCATGCTGAACATATACCCAGTAGATATTGCGGGAAAGGCGGCCGCGGCAAGGTCGTTGGTCAGGCTTCGTGATATGGGATATAGACTTTCTGACCGCGGACACTCTAGCCTTCTTACCAGTTTCGACTTCATCCCGGACAGAACGGACTACTGTATGCCGATAACAGCTCCCTATACAACCTTCACCCCAGTTATTCCAGAGAGAGAGGATTGGGGAAGAGGAATTATCTGGGGCATGGGACCGGTTAACTTGTTCACGGATGGGTCAAAGCTGGATGGAAAGGTTGGTGGGGGGGTCTTTTGTCAAGAGCTAAATTTAAGCCGCAAGTTTAAGTTGGCTGATCACTGCAGTGTATTCCAAGCGGAAATTGCTGCGATTAAGGATGCGGTGGATGGAATGCTATCCAGTGCTACCACGGTTAGGGAATTTAACATTTACTCTGATAGCCAATCGGCTATCAAGGCCTTGAGCTCAACTACAGTGCGATCGAGGGTGGTCTCGGAGTGCCTGACCTCGCTTGCGATTGCATCGAATTATTTTACAATTAAGATTATCTGGGTCCCGGGCCATAGTGATATCCCGGGTAACTGTCAAGCGGATCTCTTAGCCCGCATCGGTACAACTGAACCGGATGAAGATGGCTGTAGGGACTTCGGGATCCCGCTGGCCACCTGTGGATTGCTCCTCCATAGCTGGGCCTCGAATCAGCTCAGCAAACGTTGGGCGGATACCACGTCTTGCAGGGTAGCAAGATCTTTCTGGCCGAAAGTGGATGGCAGGAGGTCTGCTGAAATAATTGGGTTCACTAAGGCTCACCTATCAATGGTCATTGGGGTTTTGACAGGGCACTGTCCCATGGGTATCCATGCGGTACGTCTCAATATACTGGAAACTCCATCCTGCTGCAGCTGTATGGAGGATGATGAGGTGGAATCACCAAATCACTTTATGCTTGATTGTCCAGCTTTTGCCAGAATTAGGCGAAAGTACTTCGGTCGCGACTCACTTGGATCTCCCGAGGATATATCCAAAGTTGAGATCGGTATCATTCGGAGCTTTATCGTTGCTACCCAACGATTCTCTAAGTAGCTGGATCTAGGTCACCGTTATTTTTGGTGTATGTGGTATCACAACGGACCTTCGTGTTGTCCAAGTGAGCTATCCTTATCAGGGCAGCTACCACCTAACCTATCCTATCCTATCCATCTCCAGGATCTGGCACATCGTGAAGTTCTGGTCGATAGTAGATTTACAAGGTCTAAAATCACCCTGATAAGGCCCAATCAGTTTGTTAACTACGGGCTTCAGTCGCAGAGTACGGTAGATAGAACCTCATACGAGATATTTAGCAGGCTGATCGGTGATTGCAGCGGTTTCTATGGCTTTATCGTATTTTGTGTTGACTCTGAAATTCCAACTCTAAGCTTTGCAAGAAATATTCTTTACTGTGGTCAGTCTTTTTTGCTTTGTTGTTATTTGATGCGCTATGGTGGCCATGAACTAAGTACCTCCCTTTCAACAGCACTATCTGAATTACAGTAGACCGTTCTGTTCAACTGAAGCCCAGTGCACTATCCAGCCATATTCAACTGTCCCTTTTATTCAATCTGAATCAAAATTTCTTATTTCATTTCAAGTTCACTTTGCAACCAGTTAATTCATTCACTGGGTAGCGCATGCACTTGTGTTCGAACGAAGATTTTTATGTTCGCTAAAATCCGCGTCTACATGAATGAGCAACAAAAAAGCTCGAGGCACAGCATCCGCAATTGATACACTTGTTTTGTAGCTCGCTTTGTAAGTGGGTAAAGTGCATTTATATAAATGTACCTGTACATATATATCTATCTACGTACTTATATGTATATTTCATATTATGTACATATATATCTAGACATTTTACACGTTTGCATTCATTTAAGAGTAATTTTCACACGCTTTTACTTACGATTCAACTTTCCATTTCACATTGATTCTTGCAGCGGAAGTGAGTCTGTGTTTGTAATATATTGCCGGAAACGCAGATTATTCCCTTAAACTTCCGTTCGTGCCCTTGAGTTCCCTTAGCACTTAGCAGCATTGCAACAACTTGTTGCACTTCGGTTGAATCACAAATCGACGGACAAATGCATGCAGCATTAACTACCTAATAGGGTTAGGTTAGGTTGAGCTGGCCGGTCCATGAGGACTTCACATAGACTGACTCAGTTTGAAAGAAGTTTGTTTAACCAAATAGAAAACCCTATCAAAACCAGGACCTATCCTAAAAAATAAGTTCGTTCTCTTGGCGAATACTATGTAGACACTTCCTAGGACCTTTGCTACTTGCCGCTTCTATATGTAATAGCTGCATTACTTCTAATAGCTGAAGTCTTAGTCTAGCGAGCGCAGATCAGGAGCACAAAACGGTCAATCGTTGTCCTCACCAACCCGCACTTCCTACATCTGCTACATATCACTGACTAGGCATAATTTGAAAGCATGTCACGTCAGAAGGCAGTGTCTAGTCAGAATAGCCATCATAAACCTACAGTTAAGGTTATAAGATCTGCACATGATTTTCGACACTTTATAATCCCGCGCTTGGGTCCAGCCTTTCCTGCTTAGTCGATCATGTGGCTAGTTCATCCGCTTTTTCATTCCTATCTCCTCGAATTTGTTCTGGGACCCAATATATGTAGATGTATGCTTCGCCATATCCCTATTCTTTCCGGGCATTGGATACACTCTGACTCTCGTTTAGATGTTGGGCTATGCGAGATTATTGCCTTAATTGGGGATTGGCTGCCGCGGCTGCGGCATAAACTATTTTCTTCCAGTGTTTCCACTGCTTTGTTAACGGCTACTTCCCCCTGAAAAATGCTACAGTGATCCAGCAGTGCTGTCGAGACCTTCTTCGCGCCCTCCTTGTTGAGCATCCACGACCACTTACTGTCTAGAATGATTTCTAGATATTTTGTACGTGGTTCCTCTTGCAGGGTCAACCCTCCAAGCTTGGGCCTTGTCGGACTTGGGACCTAATAGATTTTAGTTAATAAGACTATATCCGTGTTGTCCGTTGGTGGCCAACACCACATTAGATGCCCAGGTATGTATACCCTAAAGCGCCCGATCCATCAATGGCTAATTGTTGAAAGGCATTTTCCACTTATGACATCTGCGTACAGCGAAAGTTTGACGGTTCCCTTGTCGAGCCGCTTGTGATAATACCCCGCCCTGCGACAAGCCCCCGTCCACTGATTTCGTGGCCTAATACAACCCCTAGTTATTTATTTATTTAAAGAAAACGACTCCTAAGGCACACTTCTTATATACCAAGGCTTTATCTATGCTTATAACCCCCTATGTAGTGCTACATGATCCAAGCGTAAGTACATTCTGCTGGATTTTCTTCATCATATCCCGGTGGGAAATGTATCTCTTCACTAATACGTGACCATTCTCCGTCCTCTTTATTTATTAATCCTTCTTATATTTATTCGTCTTTCCTAAATAGCTCTGTTTCGCTGGAGCCCTAGATATTCACGCAGTCATTTTCCCATAACTCTATCTTAACCCTGGATATGTCACGCTTGTTGAGGGTCTAACATTTCTCAACACTCGTCCCTGCACGCTTCGTTTTCCACAACCTTTGCAAGCTAACATATTTCTTTCAACGCTTTTATATGAAGACTCAGCCCATTCCTCCACCATGGAAACTTTTATTTTCTTCTGAATCTCTTTAGTTATTCGCAGTCATAAGCGTCCTTGATGGAAAGTCATTAGATTCCTCTAGTCCTTTATATTGGCAATCTCTTTGGGTTGTTCCAGTTTTGTTCCTACATATTTTTAGAACTTGGACCAGTTCGTTGACTTAAGATTTCTAAAGATTCCTCCCTTCTCTATCCTATTTAGGGGGATGTTGAAGCTGATATAAGCGTGGATGGCCTATCAAGCACTCTCCAATCGTACCTTGATATATCAGGTTCGGACCCAAATATGGTATCAAGAACTTTGCTGGAAGTTGGACCAGTATATTTAGGGACACTACTCTTGCTATCTATCTGCACATTTTTAATAAAATAAGTAAAAAAAAAATTTAAGTTAAACGGTTTTATTGAAAACAATAGTTAAATGAAGTAATAATAATACTAAAAGCTAGAATAAAATTAGGTAGGTCCTAGGTACTAGTCATCACACTCCTCATCAATCTTTTCCCTTGATCAGACAATTAAATAAAAGCGTTAGACGCGTGAAATTTCTAAAAATATGAGGCGAAGCATAACCTTATTAAGGTTCAGTTGGTCTTATATATGACTATCAATAGGAATTTGACGCGTCCAACGCTTTTATTTAATTGTCTGATCAACGCCCTAATTTAATTGCCTATTATTTCTCATTCTATTTAGTTCATTTAGTGATTCATTATTACAAGAACTCTTTCCTGATAATTTGTTACAAACTAAGTCCTCAATACATAATCCTTCCAAAGGCTTTACTCGACTCTGCGCCACGTATGCTTGTCCCTCCTCGAACTCCAGAATATTTTGATGTCACTTCTACCGGACTGTATGCAATATTTGTTCCAAATATGGACCAAATCGGACCACAAATACGATTTTTTGAATATCTCGATCCTTGCGCCACCTAGCGTTGATTTTTTTCATATGTCGCTTTCCATTCTTGTATGTATTATGTGTTCCAAATATGGACTAAATCGGACCACAATTACGATTTTTTGAATATCTCGATCCTTGCGCCACCTAGCGGTGATTTTTTTATAGGTCGCTTTCCATTATTGTATGTATTATGTGTTCCAAATATGAACAAAAGTGGACCACAAATACGATTTTTTTGAATATCTCGATCCTTGCGCCAACTATCGAGGTTTTTTTTCCTTATTATTGCATTGTCAACGGGTTCTGAACTATATTCCAAGTTTCAAGCTTGTAGCTTATAGGGAAGTAACTTATATTTCAATTACAAAATTCGTGCCGGCCGTCCACCCTGTCAAGTCTATTTAGATAATACCCTTTAACAAAATAGAGACCCGCCTCTTGCGCATTTGCATCCGCGCCTATGACCAACCCCCTTTGTGCCCTTCCCCTTCAACTAGTCCCTTGCACTCCCCCGTGGTTCCTCGGCAGTATGAGCCTTAGAGCAGAATGCCAGTATAAATGACTGCTTATTCTTCTGATCGAGGTTCTGCCTATTTGAGTGTAGCTATTTTTTAACCATTATTGCAGTTCGAACTCTCCCATCCGATTTGGCGTAGAAAACGCCAAATCCGCTCGCGCTGAGCCCAGAAACCTTTCCTCCAAATGAGAGCCATGGTTCCTCGATCAGTGCCACGTTAAATGAAAACTTACAAAGTTTTTTATGGTTCTAGATATAGAGAATACCCTACTTCAAAATTCAAATTTCCATTTTACTCTTGTTATTCGTATTTATAAAAAAATGCGAAACTTTGTCATTGAATTTTTGAGACAAATTAGAAATTGCACGTCACATTTGTTTATTTATTGTTTTTCTAACCAGATCAGTTTTGAAATTTGCATTCGTAATACGAGTGAAAACAAAAGCATAAAGAACCCTAAATGTCATTTCAATGCAACTGAGGCGCTGCATATGGATTGGTAAGATGAATTTTGGTTTCAGTTTGTTCAAATTATTTATACCAAAACACACTTTTGTGTATATTATATGTTATTGCAATTGTTGCAGTACTTTTGGTGGTGATTTTGCATATTTCAAGTACAATTCCAATACCGTTTCGAAGTGACGAATATTATTATTTGGATCCCGATATGGAGGATGATATGGATTATATGCAGACTGCCGATTTTGCTGATGCAGATTATAGACCAAACGATGCTGAAGCTGACTCTGATTATGTAATTTTACCTCGTTCTGCTGAAACGACAACAGAGTGTGGTGCGAGAAAATGCTATATCTATGTTTGGTCAAAGCTTTCAAATCATGCAGGTTTTTATTTAATTTTTAGAGACGGAACCGCCAAATCATACAGAAGCTCACTCTGCACATAGTTCGCTTGGTTCAGGACCCACTACATGCATAGCCATTATACCGGGTAGGCCTATGCAACCAGGCAATCCGGCACAGCCAATACCTCCACAACAACCCGGTCAACCATCGCCGCCTACACAGCCGCCTCAACCAGCACAACCACAACAACCACAGCAACCACAGCAGCCACAGCCCCAGCCACAGCAACAGCAGCAGCCACAGCCCCAGCCGCAACCGCCCCCACAATCACAAATACCTCCACCGCTGCGACCACCGCCACCAACAACATCACCTGTGCCTCAGACAACTACAAAGCAAGGTAAAACCACAACATCGAAAACTACTACCACGACAGAAGAGGAGACAACTTGTGTAGACGAAGAGCCCACAACCACAAGCACAACATCTAAACCGACGTCATTACCATATCCGTATTCGCGCCCAATTGAAGCTACCACTTGTACCGCTGTAAAAAATGGTGCGGGTGGTAAGAGTAATGCTAGCTTAGACGATATTTATTTGTCAACGAATGCTGTTTATCCTGGAATCTCAGAGCAGGAAGGTAAGACGCGCGCCTTACACTCACTTGTACAACACTTGTATGTGGCACAAGCGCGCGTACAACTGGAAGCAATCGAAATTAAGAAAGCACAAGCCGTTGCTAATTCTGCGCAACAACAGCTCGAAGAGGCCGCAAATCATGTGCGTAGTGTGACGGCGGCATTACAAAATGCCCAACAAGAAGTCGCCTCGGCGGCGATACGTGCACAAACAGCGCAATTGCAATTAGCGGCACATGATCAGTTGTTGTTTGCAGCGCGTCAAGATGTCGATGCGTTGTCATCACAAATGGTCGGACTGCAGGCGGCCGAAGGTATTGCGGTGCCCACGGTGAAATTTGATATTGGCAATTTGCTGGACAAGCTGAAACAGCCATTACCAGCAGCTGAGCTTCCGACTGCTGTGCCGCCAGTGATTTCGAAGGAGGCAGCTCCACCCGATCGGGCGACGGTGTACGATGACTATGATTACGATTAAGCTTGAAATATGCACTTTATTCCCACCATCTAATATATATTTTTTCGTCATTGAATATGTACTATGTATATTTTTTGAAACTGTATTTCTGTAACTCAATTTGTACTGTTATGTGCGCTTCACTTCATAAAGGAAGAGTGTTTATTGTATTTTCGATTATTTTATTTTCTTGTATAAACTTATCAATAACCACAATAAATGTCAATTAATAATATACGATTAAGTGTCTCGAATTCGCTTATTTATCTGGTAAGCTGCTACCCGACACCCTGCGAAAGTATACTAGAGTTCCGACAAAAGCTTGACTATATCGAGAACTCGGCCCGAGAAATGGACGAAGCAGTAATCATAGCAGGAGATTCAAAATCCATTGAGTGGAGAAGGATGACGAAGATGAGTACTGGACCAGGCTGCGAAGAAACAATAGCGGATATCACGAAGGCATCTGGAAGTATATCGGGAGCCATACGACAGTGCTTAAGGACTTTAGACGAGCATGTTAAACCTACAAATAAGCCTATGCCAATGCCAGCAAATTAGCGTTAGAAATAGAAAAGATAAGGCGAAACGTCCAACCCTTAAGGCGAGTGTATACAAGGGCAGGACGCTTGGGACAAGGTACTGTCGAATTAAAGTTGTACAAGAAAGGAAAAAGCAACTAAAGACCGCTATTACTAAGGCAAGGAGATTCGAGTAGATGTCAATAAAACTCTTGTGGCCTGCACTACAAAATAGTACTTAATAGAATATGAGCCAGAAACTCGGCACCGAAGATAGATACGGTTGTAACGGAAAATATAAAAAGCACCTACACTCGAAATAACGGAGGTTAGTGACGTCGACATAAGCACACTTGAAGAACCTCTGCCAATTACTTGAGCAGCGTAACAACTTGCAGCAAGAAGCTTGAAAACCCTAAGGCCCCTGAGCCAGATGATATACTGACAGCAGCCATTAAATAAATTGCAAACATGAGTCCAGAGGTCATGCTGGATATTTACTAAGCATGCCTTAAGGACGAATTGTTCCCAGACTCTTGAAAAAAGCAGCTGCTTGTGTTGGTTGGCAAAGGCAAAGAGGACCTAAATTTACCACCATACATGCTCGACACGGCTGGTAAATTGGACACACGTTGGGGGCTGTCATCCTTGTAACATGCCTTGAGAACAGCAAAATGCCTTTCCACGCGTTATACGGGATAGCGGGGTAATGCTGAGCTGTCCTCATTGCAGCCCTAGATGTCAAAAAAGCTTTCAACAGCGCGAGTTGGAAAGACATGCTGGTCTTCTTAGAGTAGCAAATCCCAACCCCTTGCTACTAACAGCACGTCATTAGAAGCTATCCCAGTCAGTTAAAAAAGCATTTTCCACTGGAAGTTGGCCTTGAAACCTTCTCTGGAAATATAAAATTAAGGAAGCAAGTCCACTATTTAGGAGTAAGGTTAGACCCTCGACTATCAGACTATACGCCAAGTCAACATACGACCGAGAAAGCATCTAAGAAGGTTTATGGCAAACATCGAGAGACCAACAGAAGGCAAAAGGAGAATGCTGATGGACATAACCCTATCCACGTTTCAGTACGGCACCAAACTGTGGGCAAAAAACACTTCAGAAAAGAATCGCTGTAAGGTTCTAACATCTGTACAGCCAACAGCACCTATGAGAGAAGTCTTCGCATCGCATCAGGACCAGCCGTACAAGTGGACAGGGTAGATCCTGATGAGTATGCAATCGCAATTGTACCTGCAATCCAGAGTAGTAATAAAATCTTCAAATCTCTTGCCGGCAGCATTTCGGGTAAAGATAGAGAGACAGTCATTACCACTTACAAAGCAATTGGCCGGCCGCTAGTATGCTACGCGTCCCCGATATGGTCGTCGAGCCTAATGGATACTCATTGAAAGAAACAACGCTCTCAGAATTGCTACGGATTGTCTTCTTATGTCCTCAAAACACCTTTACACATTGAGACGGGAGTACTCGCCATAGGGGTGAGAAATGGAATACTGAACAAACAGTTGCTGCTGAATACCCAGAAGCATGGGCATCCCAACAGGCATCTTACTGAAGAGGCCCCGCATCCCAGGGACTTAAGAAATCATGTTCGCAAGTATAATGAGGAAATACAGCACCTCAAAACTCAGCCGTATGATGGAAAAGACCACTAAAAACAAAAACGCATCGGAGCTCTATGCTAGGCATTGCACAAAATGTGTGTCCTTCTTGTAACGTGTCCCCACACTACTCCAACCATCTTTTCAATTGTAATGTGGAACCATCGCATTTAATACCCCTCTCATTCTGGTCCAGCCCTGTTGAAACTGCAAGTTTCCTCGGCCTTTCGTTAGAGGATATTGATGACAATTTATGAGTGGTCGCAACTAATGGATGGGGCAAAGTACTGCCAAAACACCAACAATTAGAATTACAATTACATTTACGCGTTCATATACTGATTCTGAAATAAATTTACATTTTTATACTCACCTGCGCAGAGCTCACAGAGTATATTAATTTTGTTCGTACACCGGTACCTGGTAACATCATAAACTAATTGGGATAGATATAGACTTCTGTATGTCAAAATAATCTGGGCGAAAAAAGAAATTCACTTAGCCATGTCCGTCCGTCCGCCTGTCTGTCCGTGAACACGATAACTTGAGTAAATTTTGAGGTATCTTAATGAAATTTGGTATGCAAGTTCCTGGGCACTCATCTCAGATCGCTATTTAAAATGAACGAAATGGGACTATAACCACGCCCACTTTTTCGATATCGAAAATTTCGAAAAACTGAAAAAGTGCGATAATTCATTACCAAAGACGGATAAAGCGATGCAACTTGGTAAGTGAGTTGACCTTATGACGCAGAAATGAAAATGTGTAAAATTTTGGACAATGGGCCTGGTATCGCCCACTTTTAAAAGAAGGTAATTTAAAAGTTTTGCAAGGTGTATTTTGGCAGCCGAGTATGTAATGTTCGGTTACATTCGAACTTAGCCTTCCTAACTTGTTTATTATATGTTAGTGGCATGTCAATTCCATAGCCAATTCGCAAATGCAAGTATGATTAAAGCTGAATAAATTAAAAAAAAAAAAACAGTATTTTTTTAAGAGGATTTAAACTGTTATGTGAAAATTAAAGTAAAAACTTTACTATGAATTAATAAATAGCTTGCTATGCTCCAAAATGCATATTGGATGCGAGCCAACTTAGGTAAAAAGAAATATTTCAAAAAACGAAGTTGCTTTACAAGTAAACATTCTCATTAATTTTCTTTTCAAAATGCACAGAAATTCTGCTTAAAAAATAGATCAGCCTCTAAAAATGCAAGACAAATGTGCAAGACCGTTTAGCTATATTTATGAATTATTAAAATTAGTTTGGCAAAAAAGTAAATGAAGAGTTTGACATATTTGTATACCTCGCTACTCTTTCCCCGTAAGGTCT
This sequence comes from Eurosta solidaginis, assembly GCF_040869045.1. Taxonomy (NCBI): domain Eukaryota; kingdom Metazoa; phylum Arthropoda; class Insecta; order Diptera; family Tephritidae; genus Eurosta; species Eurosta solidaginis. The sequence continues at coordinate 240,446,942 of NC_090323.1, forward strand.
GGTATGGGGTTAAAAAATGTTTGTTATGTAATAGATTTGTTGAAGTGGTTGAAATTGTAGTTTTATTTGTAGATTTTGGTGCGATTTCTCCTTTACAATGTAAATTATGCGAGAATTTGTGATAAGACAAAAACAAGTTGATAACGTAAAAGCCTAGGTTTAAGTGAAAGAAAAAAAAAATGACTAAACTGCTTGGAGTTGGAGAAATCGGCCCTTAGCATTGTTGGGATTATTCTCTTATTAAGGGAATTCAGGATTGTGTGTAAATGTTGTAGCATCATTGCATTGCATATTTTTTACAGTGCACTAGCAAAATACCCGGTTATGCCTTTACTACGTCGTTGCAAATATGCAACACCAAAAGCCGTAGCTAAGTTTGTCGATACTGAATAGCGAATCATCAGCTGTCAGAACAAAACAAAAAATGCAAAGAAATGCGATCCGTAGCTTATATTTGCTATAGCAACGTTTCCAACGTCAAATACACAAAATTCTGAACTCCCTTAATGTGATATTTTCTTTTTTAGTTTGTGTATATGTATGCGGATGTCTTATTTTAAAATGTGCTACAAAATAAAATAATTTTTTTAGCATCTCAAGTTCATAGTTGGACACAGTGCAATAAATTTTTAAGTGCCGTGAACATTTTAATACCAAGAAAGATTTGAGAGGAAGTGCAAACATAGTGGACGATATTTTTTTTTACTAATAAATATTTAGTTTTAGTGAAAATTTAATTCAAAAGCACAGTGCCCAACTATGATGAAAATGAAAATAACTATATAAGAAAATTACATACATACATCTCTAACAAGTTTTGCTGTCAAACAAAATTAACCCAATGCTGTTTTGTCAAATAAATTGAGAGTTAGAGAGCTGCCTTAAACCAGAAAAAAATTGACAAAATATTCAGGACTTATCATGGCCATGGTATGGTGGAATCACCAGGTGAAGTAAATAAAAAAAGACGGAAGATGTACGCTATCTGAAACGGTAGTGATGTATTTTCGACGGGCAGAAGAGGGTAAAATTTTTACCCGCTTTGAAGAAATAGGAGTAGAAAAATAAATACCTTGCTACGAAAGCCATTACAGAAATTGCTGTTTTCAGCATATCAGTGCCACCTAACGCCAATGCAAAATGGAATACAAAGGACCAGTGCGAGTTAACATTACTCTTAGGATCGAATAAAAATAAAAAATTCAATTTGGCCACTTTAACTGACCTCAATTTCAACTGTAGTTGAAATTTTCATTGCAAAACTGGACATAAAAGAAACATGTGTTATTCATAGAAAGTACATACATATGTACGTCAGTTATTTAGTTGTACTTTTCTGCCTGTGTTGGAACTTAAATGGGTTTCGGGTTCGATGAAAAGTTTTACAGTCACACTTGGAAGTGATCGTGATAGTCTTAAATGTGCTTCCTCCCTTAAAATTCATTGACATATTCATCTGCTTTATTGATTTCTCGTTGAGAGTCGGAATTAAAAAAGATGCTCTTCTAATATATAACAACAAACTTAATCAGAAGATCCCCCAAAAATTCTTAACAGTTGAATTCATGATGTATTATTAATGTTACCAAGTTATTATATTATTTATTATGGCGGACACCGTGGTGTGATGGTAGCGTGCTCCGCCTATCACACCGTATGCCCTGGGTTCAACTCCCGGGCAAAGCAACATCAAAATTTTAGAAATAAGATTTTTCAATTAGAAGAAAATTTTTCTAAGCGGGGTCGCCCCTCGGCAGTGTTTGGCAAGCACTCCGGGTGTATTTCTGCCATGAAAAGCTCTCAGTGAAAACTCATCTGCCTTGCAGATGCCGTTCGGAGTCGGCATAAAACATGTAGGTTCCGTCCGGCCGATTTGTAGGGAAAATCAAGAGGAGCACGACGCAAATTGGAAGAGAAGCTCGGCCTTAGATCTCTTCGGAGGTTATCGCGCCTTACATTTATTTATTTTTTTATTATTTAAGTTATTATTTACCAAAATATGTCAGGGGAAAGACTAGCCCAGCGGTAGTCGGCGTAGAACGATAAGATGCTGATCCGAAACGAGCTGGATTCATATTTTCTAAATAACAATCGTTAAGTGTAACATTCCTCTAATCTTACTGTTCTTATTTTTTGGGCTAAACAGCAACAGTGAGTTACAATTTTTTGTATATTTAGCATACCACTGTTTAGCCGAAGTTTTTTTTCAAAATAAGGTATAATACGATAATTTTGTGGTTCTTGTAGGAATAAGCAAAACATTCTTCGAAAGTCTTTACTAGTACTGTACAGGGGAAAATCCTTGGTTGAATATGACGTGAATGTAAATAATTTGCCCTTTTCAATTTTTTTTGGGAACAAATTAAACAAAAGTATATAATGATATCAAAAATATGGAAGTATTAGTTTAGCACGGCTTTACTTGTGGAAGAGAACACCAAAGATACTCTAACTGATGAATTTCTGTAATTAAATCCAGTAAAGGTCCATCGATATTCATCTCATAGTTTATGTGAAAAAAGTACTAAAAGTGGCATATTTTACTCCTGAAAAATGCAAAAAGCAACACTTTTCTGGGACAACATTGGTGAAAAATTTTTAGATAGTCGAATGACAGAACAAAGAAGAATTTAGAGCGAGACAATTGACGGCTTAGTTCGCCTGGTTATTCCACCATGATCATGGCTCAATTATATGGTTGGCTCATATCATCAGCTGATTTTATTTTTTTTTATTTCATTGGTATAGGGACTGTCAAAATGAGATGGTAAACGTAAAATTGTCAATAATTTACTGCCGTGGTGATCAATTTTTTGTAAAAAAATAGTTTCACAACGCTTTCAGCTATTTTTCCAGTAAATGGATCTAATTTAGCGCATTATTTTCCAACAACACACAAGAATTGCAAAGTTTTATGTTTTCTCGCCATTCCATTCGCCTCACACCAACACGCAGATTTGGACCATCTGAACAAAGGTATGTTGTTGCTGTAGAGAAGAGCCAACCATATAATTGAACCATGGGACTTATGAAGTTGTTCACGGGATTTGTTATGTAACTCGACTCGAAAGAAATTTATAGCATGATACAAAAAATGGAGGTAGTTCCATTTAGCGTGACGTTAGCCTCTTGAATTTTGCGGGGACGATGACAATTTCACCAAAAACAAGCTATCAGATTGAAAAATGTTACGAATTTTTCTAATTTTGATGAATTTCATATTAAAGAATACGACTAAATTACTTTCATAGTTATTTGAACTAAAAAAGACAAAAAATGAGCCCCATGTCTTGGAAATATTTTAATACGAAATATCAGCCTAGAAAAGAACGTTTTTAATAAGTTTTTCGAGCTCCCGAAAATTTTTTTGGTGGAAAAAACATGGATCGAAGTATGCAAAACAAGGGAAGATAGCCTTCTTAAGTGTCCGTACGTTTGCACAGAACATTTTGACAAAACATACACGTTTGTCAATTGCTTGCTCAAAGGAGGTCCTTATAAACCGACGCCGCAATTTCTTGCTATATTGGCTACAAGTCCACCTTTTTTTATTTTTTTATATATTTATTGTATAATTCAAGCGTTGCGCTTTAGGAGGGAAATGTTAGACCATTTTTTAGGGAGAACATTACCCTGTAGCTCTGCAGGTTAGCCACTAGTTATGAGAGTGTTTTTGCCCGTTGTACCATGGGTCACCTTGGGGCAGCCCCGCCTATACACATTCTGTGCCCTTTTAGCATTGACATGGATGTGCAGACTTTGGAGGTACACTTTTTCTCAGCATGCCTTTAGAAATATCCACTGTAGCGGCATGATAATAGGGCCATGCTAGAACAACAGGATTTTTCATGTATTTTTTTTCTGTCTAGGGGTCAAGCTGCCATAAAGATATGAGTCATTAACCAATGTATGACCCATTACCCACGATTTTTCAATAAAATTGCATGTTTTACTGTATTCTCAAAAGATATATATGCACATAAATCGGGCTAAAGCATATTATTATTGTCTCAGATGACCATAACGTTTTCATCCTAAAGGAAATTTTCCATCTCGAAAAACCACAATTTCGTCTTAAAGAGTAACGGTATGGCAACGCTTCTGGCAAAACGACAAACAGTATGAAACTTCAAAATCCCCAAATACGTCAAAAAATTTTGAGTGGAACTACCTTCTTTTTTGTATCATGGATAGTATGTAACTTGACAGCTTTAGAAAAGCATTTCCATTCGAATCGAGCAACAGAATAAGGCCTCAGGTCCTATCGTTTTTCACAAAAGAAGTCATATAAATTTTGACACTAAATCATACGATTTCCAATTCATCTACTTGCTAACTTCTCTTTCTTTCAAAACTTAACGAATAAGCAAAATTTTTAGAGCGGTATTTATACGGGTTTGAAAGAGGAAGAATCTTTAGAATTTAAACAAATCTCAAAATTAGGTGGCGTACAAAAGGACTTATCCAATCACGAAGGGAAAGTAGACTTTTCCTTCATGTAATAGAAATTTTTGCGCCTTAAGCTCGAAAATCGGCAAAAGTTTTTTTTAACTGTCAATGAAGTATTGTTTTTCAGGAGTATAGGACCTCCATTAGAGAAGATAAGAAACGGTATGCACATCGAAAGACAAAGCACGCTAAGCAAATATGGATCAGGACTGGCAGCTTAGATCCTCGACACCCGTATGTATGCAAACTTCCGCGACCCCAGAGAGGCTACTAAATGAAAGATCCGATACATCAGGAAACTCTAGGCTTTTTAATGAACAAAATATGAGCAGAAGAAACATATACCGGGTCTATTAATAGCTGCTAAACATACAAACGCCCATGATGCTGTAGAAGACACAAAAATATTATTGGGAAAGGAACTAAAAGAAATTTGTCCTACATGTGTACCTTACCACAAGTTCCAAAAAAAAAAGCTCGTCCACATGGAAGCACACCATGGTGGCTCTCATTCCAAAGTCGAGCAGGAGTGTAAATGAGTTGGTCAAAGATTTCAGGTCAACGAATTTCATATCCCTTGTTTCCGAAACATTGGATGGATTACAAAACAGGTATATACTGTAACAAATCAATGAGATCCCCATTTCCACGGTCTCAGCATGCGGACCTGAGCGGTAAGAAATTATGTTTCCGCGAAATGGGGTGTTCTAGTATTAGGTTTTAAGCAAAAATGAGGAGCCATCGCTGAAGAAGGAATACTCCTCTCTCTCTCTCTGCTGCGCATGACGCTGATATCCTCAACAAAAGTTGTGTAAATATTGTAGCGTACGCTAGCGATCTTGATTTCGAGAGCTTTTCCTTCTTCTTTCGGCGGGCACAGTTATTTCCAAAATTTGTTATTATACTTGCAAAATAAAGGTTGAGGGCAGCATTAATACTACCTGTCCGAGTAACAATGACATGATCGCAGCCCCATGCTACGTAGCTCTGAGCTTAAAGGCGCATGAAGGAAACTGTTTGCTTCTTTATCTGAATATCCATTATCTGGGCTGCGGATCAAAGAGGAATCTAGTAAAACGCATGTGGCAGACGACCTTGCATTTGGAGATATGCAGAGGGATATGAGAGAATGGGAAAAGGAAATAGGGATTGAAGGGGCTGTGTAGCATTCTAAGCCAATGCCAGCGCAGCTACTAGTTTCTCCAGCGTGATTGTCAGTTTCAACTACATGAGGCTAATCCTGTTAGAAATATTAATGTGTCATACACATATTTAGGAGGCGTGGTTCTCAAAGCCTCAAGGTTTTTACCATAAAATTATTCTCGAAATGATAAGTCCAGTATCTTGATAGTGCTATTAATCGGAGCATATAGGATCAATATCCGGCAAAGGACCATCAATATAGATAATACATCCTTAGGTGTAGCCAAGAGGGAAATTCGAAATTTGTGTGGGAACGCAGCACAGCGAAATGGAAGATTACCAAGATATTTGTGATATCAAGAGCAACATGGCTAGATTACAATATCAGAAACTGTAAATACGTAACTACCAGAGGGATGATCTTTTTCTGTGTGATATTGCTGTCCGGTTTTGGAAAATCTGTGAAGATTGTCGGACATATGTATAACAAATATTCTTGAGATTATTAAAAATTCTGGGCTGCCTGTGGATTATGTCCAATCTAACATTCGATTGGTTTTATGACATCAAAACAACTTAAAATAACAACAAAGGGACCTAAGATCCAGTCTATCTAATGGTTTAGAAAGTCTTAATAAGCGCTTTTCGGTTTCACCGACATTGTGTACAATGTGTAATTTAATAGCGTTTTCCTAAATGCTCTCATTTTAAACTAAACATGTGTGCATGTGATTAAATTTTTGCAACAAGTATTTTGAACGATTTAACAAAACGAGAAACTTAATTAAAATGCAATTAAAATATTACAAAATTACAATGGTAGCTGTCACGAAGACGACTTTGCGTGCCAACTTTGTAGTCACGTGACGTATAAAGAGATACAATAAAAGAGTAAATTTCACAACAAAGAACCTTCAGCTTCATTGAGCTTTCGAGAATGTATTTATACATAAGACTGTTCCGAAAAGAAGGTGCACACTCTATTTTACTTCTTATTCGACGAGTTTGGTTTTCCTTCAATTCTCTTCTAATAGAAATAAGCATATTTGATTTAAGGCAGGAAGTAAAAGAATATAATCAAGCCTCATGGCTGTCCCCTGGTCGACGTTAGGTTAGGTTGAACTGGCCAGTCAATGAGGACCTCACATAGACTGATTGAGTCCGTAGTGTTACCAAAAGTTTGTTTTAACGGCCAAACTGAAAAACCCTATCAAAAACCAGGACCTATGTTATAAAATAACTCCGTCCTTTTGGCAAATACTAGAAGCTTCCTAGGACTTAAACCACTTGCTGCTTCTAGATCTGACAGCTGTATCACTCCTAATAGTTGGAGTCTTAGCCTGCAAGTCCAGGGCACGATCACAGAACGTTTCCTCCTCCAACCCGCACTTCCTACATCTGCTATCACTGACCAAGCCTAATTTAAAGGCATGTGACGCCAGAAGGCAGTGTCCAGTCAGAATACCCGCCATGAGTCTACAGTCCTCTCTTTTTAATGATAGAAACAACTTCGTTAGTCTAAGGTTGTAAGACCTACACATAATCTTCAACACTTTACAGCCCTGCGCTTGAACCCACGCCTTTCCCGCTTGGTCGATCATGTGCACCTCTCGCTTTCGCTTAATCTCGCCAAGTATAGCTAGCCCTTTTTAGCTAGTTCGTTCGCTTTTTCATTCCCATCTATTCCCATATACCCTGGGACCTAATATAGATGTATGCTTCTCCCTGTCCCGATTCTCTCCAGAGACTGCTTACACTCTAACACGCATTTAGATGCTGTGCTTTGCGAGATTATTGCCTTAATTGCTGCTTGACTGTCAATATAAAAGTTAACACGGTTGCAGCTTAAGCTATTATCTTCCAGGGTTTCTACTGCATTGGTTACGGCTAATATTTCCGCTTGAAAACGCCACAGTAATCCGGCAGCCTGTAGGATCCGCTTATTTCCGGATTAGCACAGTATACCGCAGAGCCTACTTCTTCCACTACTTTGGAACCATCTGTGTGCAAATGTCGTCCGACATTTGCGCACCCTTGCGCCAACCCGCCACCTCTATTGTGGCCTTAATATCCCCCTCGAAGCGCAGATAGGGAATCAGGTAGTCTGTTCGTCTTGTGATTGATGACGGTATACTACTATGGCCATATGGTCGGCGCTCAAGCTGCCCCGAGGCAGTCGACGTACATGCAATCAAATCGACCACGTAGTGTTAGCCGGACGGCATGCCTCCAGTGTTTTAGATGTACACACGATTCGAGGACCTAACATTGACTCGGATAACTATCTCGTTGCAGCCAAAATATGCGTCCGCCTCTGCTCGGCTAAAAGAAAGGAACAAACAAAACACAAGGAAAGTCAGACGTCCAAAAGGTTGCAATCGCAACAGGCTGCCAATGATTTCGCCACTCAATCCTAACACCTGGAATGCATGAGCAGAGGGAGCATACCCTTAAAGATCTTCATAATGCTGCCGAGGAAGAAATTGTTTACCGGCAAACAAGAAAAAACAACTCGCACCATGAAAAATGACGGCTTGCAAGTGAAAGGAGAAAAAAAAACGCTGCCAAAAGGGCTACACTCAAAACGAATGCAACAAAAAGAGTGTTGATTGCTACCGCGAATTGAAAAGGGCAGCGAGACGCCTTTGCAGGTAGAAAAAAGCTGAGGAAGAAGACGTTAGTGCTAGGAGCTTGAGCTAGTAGCCAACAGGAAAATGCCGGCAAATTTCACCAAGATAATCGTAGACAAACAGAAGGTTTTAAGCCCAGTGAAAATTCAAATTCCTGTAGAAACAAAAGCCGTGACCTGGTGGGAAAATCCCCAACAAGGAGCTGCCTATATACTGCTACGTCTGAATTTGGTTTGCCCGCGAAAGTCATACGTCTATGCAAGGAAAAGAGCTAGCCGAGTCGTTCGGAACTAATCGTGGTTTCATACAGGTTGGCCCATATCGCGCGATTCCTTTAATTTGATGCTGAACTAAATTATTCTAGAACAATATTCTATAACAGCGTCAACTGAATGAGGATAAAACGAAGTACCTGTTTCCATTAAGCATTTGTACTTTGGCAACCACCTCACTGTTGGCAGCCATAATTTCGAAATAGTATAATACTATTTTCACACACACGGCTTATTGAATAATAAAGGCAATTTTCTACATTAAGACGCTTATTGAGCTCAATCTTCCATACAAGTTTCGAATCTATAATTATTTCATTAGTAACTAATCGAATGCCTAATGAAGTCAAAAGCACAATGCAACTCTGTTGGCAGCGTTCAGTTTCTTAGTTTTCGGTGTGTTCAGTGCTCAAAAATGTCATTTGTCAAATTGTCTGTCATATAGCATTGTCATTTTATTCGCTTGACATTTCATCCTTCATACTAATCGAGCAGCTACTTATGTGTGAAAGCAAAAAATTTACGATTTCATTAGAAAGTGAAATGAGATCATTAAGTTCCTGTGTGAAAACAGTATAAGACTTCGTTTATTTGGGAACCAGCATTAACACAAACAACCGCATCAGTTTAGAAATACAGCGAACAATCACTCTTACCAACTAATACAACCAAGATGGCAACTGAAAAGTCAAGTCCTGTCTCGGAAAACGAACATCATGCTCCAAAAGTCACTTATAAATTCCTTCCTTCTAAATGTTGCAGAAGCATGGACCATGGCAACATCTTGAAAGGCTTTTAGGCCTCTACGAGTCGGCGACGTAGGGGAAGCTGACTGCAAAAGACCACCTTTAAGTGGTGGAACTTAAGTATATTCCATCACGCCCAAGCGTTTAAGTAAGATTTCAAGTGAAGCTAACATACCAAATAAAAATCTTCAAATATGCTCCGGATTTTTAACCTCAGCCTATTGACGAATCATTGGGAGATTGCAAGAAAAGTTAAAGGTGAACTATACGAGATTTTGGCAAACACCAAAGGCCGTCATACCTTGTCAAATTTGGTTTCGAGACAAGCCGGTTTTGGCGTTGTGCCATCATCAGTGTTAATTTTCGGGCTAAACGAATCATTTCTATTCATGTAGGTCCCTTCTTCTTTCGCGCTTTTTAATCCCGAAACATTTGGTTTCCTGTTTTTGAAAAAAAACTTTCACTTACAGGACTTCCAGAAAATCATTTTTTTATAAGTTTGGGCAATTTTAGCGTTTACTAGACCTAAATATACCACTTTCTTTGACATTGCTTTGCGTATAATGTGAGAGGACACCCACACACTTCGAGAAATAATTTATTCAAAGTATGCACATTATTTTCGGAACAGTCCCTATACAGATGTACACCGCTGCGATGTTTTTCATTACCACAAAAACGCTTTTAAATATTGTTACCTAAACACTTCAAAACCACTAATTGTTGCATGTGAAAAGTGTTGAATATCCAATAATGATGGATGTGCAACGATTGTAATGACTGTATGCTAAACTTTCATTGTATACGGTAGGTTTTTTAGTTGAGGATATAAAAAGCCCCGTCACATAAGCAGTTTTTCACATGGATGCCTTTAACACAATCTTATGCATTATGAGTTGATTGCATTTATTTTTATGGAGAACGGCAGATTGAGCGACACTGCCACCATCTGATTGTTGCAAGCAAAGCATAAGAAGAAGAATTCGACATTTGCTTTGGCTAAAGGTGCTTTCACACTTTGCAGGTGAAATTATTTTTCCCACTTGTCGCTGATTTTCTATTGGACACAAAATATGTTAGAAAGTGTTTTTCTTGTATAGTGAGAATAGGGGGACTCATGATAGCATATAAACTTATAAGGTGTAAAATTATATCCATTTACACACGCTGTTATATGAACGCACCTAGTAATACTCTTGATAAACTTGATTGTTTATCAGCTGTATTATTGCCGAACAACACTTTTTGATTGTTATACAAATTAAAAAATGCCAAGACTAACTGAAAAATCAAAACTAAAACGCCTTTACTTGCTGATGTTGGAGATTTTTGATGAAAATGCCTGCTGTAATGTCTGCAAGGTTGCATTCCTTTGAGTTTAACGCGTTTACACAATGAAATGTGCGCGTAAATTTATACAAATTGTGTAAATGATTTTCCATACAAAATTTGACAGCTCGTGCGTAAACTAGATAAATTTATACGTTTACACACTTTATAAGGCATTTATACGGTTACATGAGTCCCCCTAATGTTTATAACAGTGTTTCGCAAAATTTTGTATGTGGACGGGCAAAGCGAAATAAATTTCAAATGACAAGTCTGAAGTCATGGCGATGCTACTAGAATGCATAAGATTACGTTGAATGCATCTACATGAAAAACTTCATTGCGGCTCGGCCAATAATTAGGGCCTCTCTAACCAAATAATAAGAAATGGTAGTAAATAAGCACATCTAAACGCTGTAACAAGAAAATATACAGAAACAACGACTTACTAATTACGGTATAGCTTTCAACAATATAAACAACATAAATAAAACAGTGAATGGGTATGTGAAATAGATTAATTAATACAACTGCTAAACGTATACGACTATTAAAACGATCATAAAATATCAATGGAAGGATTTGAGTTATGTGTCAAAGTTTGAAAAGGCTTTTAACTCGATTTATATATGCACTAAAGTTCTAGTTATAATTATAATTACTTACTTAAGCATATGTACAAATTTTTATGTTCTCAATATGTAAATTCTGCAAAAAAAAAAAATGCTGTTATTGCGAATATCAGTATACTAGGAGTGTTTTTGCAAAATCACCGCCGGGAGGCAAGCCCGCTTAGAAAAACTTTTTACTAAATGAAAAAAACTTGTTTCTAAATTTTTGATGTTGATTTGGCCGGGATGTTGTTGAAGATCCTGGATCTTGGTTGTAGTAAGCGGAGCACGCTACCACCATATCACGTCGGCTTAATAATTACTTGTATCCACTATTTCACGTAATATCTCAATCAATCACGTTTTCAGTACTATTGCGATGTAAAAAATTTAATACGATAAATTTGACACGATACCGACCTTGCTATGATTGAGAATCATCAACAAAAATAAAGGCCAAAAATGTTGTTTCTCAAGTTGAGAAAAAGATAGTTTGCAACTTGTACTCAAATGTGTTTATCTAATTGGACTCAAATTTAAGATTCCAATACTACAGTGCTTTCACGAAAATAAAATATGTATAAATAATTTGTATTGTATAAATCGTTTACTTCCGCAAAATTTTGCACAACTGTTGGCTTTGGTGATGCCACCTTGAAGAACATATTTTTAAATTAAATATCTTATATATTATTTCAAATAGCTGGTTTTATGTGCAGGTCCCTCTTATTTTCGTTTTTATTTGGAATCCAAATCTATTAATAAAGTTTTGGTTGTAAAGATGGAGATTTGTGCTAATAATCGAGCTTTGGGCATTATTTGTCGTAGTGCTTTTGTTTAGCTATATTTTATTAAAATAATTTAATAAAAATAAATGATTGTGAGCACACAAAGAAATCTAATTGTACTATGGCACTATTGTGAATATTTCATTAGAACTAACACTGCATTACCGGCAGTTGCTAATACTCGCCAGATGGCAGCGCAAGCGCATGTAAGTTTTTATTGATAGAACAGCAGATTTCTGTTGATATTTGATATGAGACTTTTGTATTTGGTGCGCAAGATGCGCACTGGTCCGGGTAGTATTATATATATTCTTCGTTTTCCCGGATTTTTCATCCGTGAAGGTATACTGTCGGTTAGCACTTATGCCTACTTTCATGGAAATATGTACAGCAGTGAATACGTAAATAGCACTAACAATTTTTGTCGAACTTCGCCAACTAAATTCTTGTTTTAACTATCGATAATTGAAGAAACGACTTTTATAAATTTCATAACTTAAACTGAAAGTGCAAACCAATCTTAAAAATATTAAAACAAGTTGAAAATTCGGGAAATTTTTACGAAAATGTCGAGCTTTCTACCTAGAATGTTCCTCGTACTTGCACTTTGTGGGACAAAAATTTATTGCGGTCCAAAACTGCATAACTTTAAGTAAATAGTTCGTCACTTCGTAAAATTGTCGCCAGTTTTCGAATTTTTTCTGAAACATTTTTGGATTGGTTAACATAGCTCCAATTACAAATATCATGGACGGTTTTTTAGACCTAGTTTACCCATAACGGAATTATCTTCATTTTCGTGCTTAACTCCTGATCGTTAATGAAACAACTAGATTTGCCATATAAATTTTTTTTTCGATAATCGGTAATTATGAACAATTTCAGAGATGCGAATTTTTTTCTATAGAAAAAAATACCACCTCTAGAGTGTAATCGCTTATTTATTATAACTTAAAAAAATCGATACAAAACGCTAAGAAATTGAACTAATGTAAAACGAAGTTAGGGTGCAGATTCGAAGAAGACTCATGGCATGATTATCGTATTGTGACGAATTTCAGTAGTTATCGATTATTTCTTGCCTCCCGTTAGCGTTCGAGTCACGGAACTCTCGAATAAAGAAACACAAATATAAATTTACAGCACTACTATTACAGTAGTGTAATACTGTTTTCACCCAGACGGCTTATTGAATAATAAAGGCAGTTTTCTACATTAAAACGCTTATTGAGCTCAATCTTCCCTACAAAATTCGAATCTATAATTATTTCATTAGTAGCTAATCGAATACCTAATGAAGTCAAAAGCACAATGCAACTCTGTTGGCAGCGTTCCGCTTCCGTTTCCGCTTCTTAGTTTTTGGCTTAAAAATGTCATTTGTCAAAGTAAATGTCATTGTCTACATGGCAGAACGATACAAGGTGGTCGCATCGAACAGCTGATTATATCTTTTTTATTTGATTTGATACGTCAACTACCGGCGCAGTACGATTTTGACATTTGTCCATCGAACTTACAAGTACATGGAATTTTTTTATGTTTGTAGGTATGTCACCATGCTGCCACCTTGTATCGTTCCGCCATGATTGTCTGTCATTGTCATTTTATTCGCTTGACATTTATCCTTCATACTAATCGAGCAGTTACTTCTGTGTGAAAGCAAAAAATTTACGATTTCATTAGAAGGTGAAATGAGATCATTAAGTATCTGTGTGAAAACAGTATAACTTCATAATTTAATGTATTCACGGAATTCACTTAAAACAAGTTAAAACCAAAACTAAAAAACCCTCACTTGGACTGCACCGCTTTTATAGAACTCAGTTGCCTAATGCGCCTATTTCTCCCATGACCTGGTCTTTTCGCCGAACAGCCTTCTTAATTAGTTTCTTATTTACTTCTCTCATTTCTCTGCATCTCATAAACGGTCTTGCCGTCTTTGGATATGCGTGAAATTAATATAATGCTATATACGCTCTTTGTTGCTGTATATATATGTAAGTAATATTGTCCGTGCTCTTTGCTACTGCGTACATGTGTGCGTAGCTGTGATAGCGGCTCAGTGATGTGTCTATATTGCTAATATGCACCACAGACTTTTTTTATCGAAAAGGTCTGAGCTTGCCAAGGTTTTTAAGAAATTCTCTCAAACCAGTAACCATGATTGCCTTAGGGAGTGTTATCGATCGGATATACAATAGATGATTTGATAAGACCACGGCGAGCATTCTATGTCCCCCTCCATCACGTAAAAAACCAGATTGACAATGGGATCGAAAAAGCTCAGTAGCAATAATGCTTTACATTTGGCTCAAACAATGCCTTGAAACACAGCAACTTCTTTGAAGAATTTAGCTCAGTATAAGAAGCCAAGAAACTTGATTCTTTGCGCACAATTACTTTACATTTCAATTTCGTCAACCGGTTTTGTGCAATTTTCGAGTTAAGAACCTTTTCCAAATACCTAATTGAAATGTATGTGTGTGCTTCTTTGCATGTGAACGTATGGGTGTAAGTTTTTGTATATATACTAAATGTGTGAGAGGTAAACAAGATTATTATAAATTTCACTTACCCCAGGTGCTATCATCATTTGTATTGGCCGCGGGCCGGATGGCACCAATGATGCACTATCGCCTGCTTGCGAAGAATTGGCAGCAGTACCGTCTGCGCCTGGCGCTGACGCTACCGCTGCCGCAGAGGTGGAGCTTGGACCGCCACCAACATTACTAACACTAACTGCACCAATGCATGTTGTACCACCAGCGCTGCCATTTGCAGCAGCAATTGTGTTGGCATTGAACGCTGTAGATGTGGTTGTTGTCGTAGTTAATGCTATGGTGCTTATCACAGGTGGAGCAGTGTTTGTTGATGTTGTTAGTAGTGTATCCGTTTGCTGTTGTTGCGCCAACTGTTCCAGTTTTTCACGCTGCTCATGTAATAATTGCTGATGTAGTTGACGCTGTTGCTGTTCACGTTTATAGCTCTCCATGGCCGTCATGGACGTTAGGTGGGCATTCGGAGTATCAACATAACTATATGGAGGAACTGATTCCTGATCAGGTACAGATGGACGAAACTGTAATTTTGTTGTTTTGTTGTGAAAATAAAAATAAAAGCATTATTAGTATCACATATTGTTGTTGTGGTCATTGTTGTTGTTGTATGACAGAATGTTAAAATAATGTAGTTCAATTAAAATTCGATATTCGAAAAAGCGATTGTTAGTAAGGCCAAGTAAAAGATATATGTAGAAAATATTAGTTCAATTACACGCACACTATATTTACTTACTAGATGACGCTGTGCACCATGTATACCTACATACATATTGTGACGAATATTAGCAACACTAAGGCATACTATCATCCCTAAGCCGTTACTGAGCAGTGACTTGTATGCACATAAACAAATCAAACATTATGTCTACACATATTCCATACAAGCAGCGGAGAGAAACGCACAAACACATGCATATATCTGAGATACTCCCAAAAGTAGGCAATCATCGGGGGAAGTATCACTCACATATACACGCGCATGTGGCCATGCGAGAAGCTATAATCGTGCATCTGTAGTTATAGCTGGTGAGATTATAGCTGGTAAACAAGTAGGTAATTCTAGAAACGCCTAGAAGTATGCCGAAGAGGAAACCGAAGAGTATAAAAGCAACACCAGCTGAGGCATAGGCAACCAGTTTGATTTAAGCAAGCTATTGGTTGTGAAGTATCAGTGTTATTGTGAAGTACTTTAATAAAAGCCATTTTGCATTATTGAATATTGGAGTTATTTATTTAACAGTTTAGCGATGCGAACGTTAGTAGGAGGTGTAAAATAAGCGGAGTTTCACTAAGTTCGTTACAATATATACATACAAACATATATGTTTATGTAGTAGTAACGAATGTCAAACTTACATGATGCGTCATGTTTGAATTCCTCATATTGGCCATATGATCGTAATTGCGGTAACATCCGGCGCCAGTGGTTGCGGGATTTCGACCACCACCACTGATGGACTCCTCATCTTCAGTGCTATTGCCATCGGTCTGCGAGAGATTGTGCCCTGTGAAGGACCGTTGTAGCGCGTGTGTTAAGCGATGCCAATTTTTAATTGATCTACTTTCACGCTTTTCTAATTTGCATACGTATTTGTATTTTAGGTTTTTCATTATGCAAAATCATGATGATGATGAAACGTGATGATGTGGTGGTGGCATAAGTAAATGACAGTGCGTGTGTATGGGTGTGCAATTTATATGTTTCGTTCAATGTATGGAAATTGGTTTGCCACGTGTATACAGATTTTTAAATATTTTTTGTTGTTTTTATATTTTTTTTTTAAATTTGCATTGAGTGCAATTAAACAAGCGCGCATGAAGTTGAATGACGGTGCGTAGCAAATGATTTGTAGTTGTGATATAATGCAGCGATGAATTTGCATTGATTGTTGTTGGTTGGTTATTTGCAGATTTTATAGCAATGGTATTGATGATTGGATGTAATTTTTGGTTGTATAATTGTATTTTAAAATATAATTTTTTTCGTTTTTTGTTATAAATTGCATTGTTGTTGTTTATAAAACGCATTCACCCATGAGCGTCATTCCGAAAAATCACGATTGCATTTGTCAAATTAAATTAAAAAAATATGCACATTTGTTTCACCGTTTTGCAATAATCAATATGTAAGTGTAAGTGTATTTAATTCGCATATTCAGCAAATTTTAATTTTCGCAGTTGTTGTTGTTTGCATTTACACATCATTAGTTTGTTTTAGTTGAGCGGAAAAGAAAAGAAAGGATTTGAAAAATAAAATAAATCTAGTTGTTGTTTTTTCTTGTTTTATATAAATTGATGATCTCTAGCTTAAAGCCAGTGCAACAACTTACAACATTAATTGAGTGTTGATGAGACGACATTAAGGATTATTATTTGTTTTTATTTTTTACATACATACATACATATATACATACATTCATTGTGAAAGTAGCACAACAGTGGTACGACTAGTAATATTTTTAGACACAAATTCATATACTTACATAATACATACACTGTGTGATAATGAAATTACAATTTTTGTGAGATATACCTTAAGTTGTAGGCGTAGTCAGAAAAGAATAACTCTATATCTACTAAGATTTTCGAATACACCCGCAAAATATAGAGTTCGTGGCCAATTTGCATCTAAATTTTACTGTTTTGTTGCCATTTCCGTTATACACACTTTGGTGCTTTTATAATGTTTGTTTTTAAACCCAAATTGTGCAGTATATTTTTCGGCGTGTTCGATAGAACTTTTTAGGTCCCATTGGACTTACTGCAATACGTTACTTTTTCATAATAGGCTGAGCATATCTTTTCCATAATTTTACTTCTGTTTGCTTTATGACAATTGATTTATTACAACAATTAATTAAAAAACATTTTAAAAACGAAAAACTATTTAAAAGCTGTTATTTTTATTCAATAAATTTTTCATAAATATCTTCAATGTACTATATGTAGAAATAAAAAATGTATGCTGCTTAATCTGGTTGAATCACTAAGTGGTCTTAAGATCTGTCAGATAAAAAGTATATGATAAACGAAAACTTGTACCCATACTGGCAATTTTTTAATTGAGTTTTGAAATATTGTTTGATTATCCAGACAGGCTCCCTGCCTTATGTAATTTTTATTTTTTTAATTTATAGTAGAGAAAAGTTTGCAGTTCCAAAGACAACGATGATTACTAGGACATGTATCTGAATTTCACTTCTCCGTCAGCTAGCATTGTAAACTTTATCAAGTAGCGCAACTAACAGCTGACCCAGCCAGCATTTTTTCAAATTTTTGTTCATAAAATATTCAAACATCATATCCCAAGATGATTAAAAACGTTCAAATTTAAAGGTATTTTCTATTCGAAAATAAATGTATTGTCGGGAGAAAAATGTACCATAAATGTGATTATTCTTGAATAATCATTTTTGATGCATGTTTCGAAACACTTTTTATTCATATTTGACATCATTGTAAATTTGAACTTTAATTGTTTTAGAGTAATATTTGACTGCTTTTCACGGTCATTTTCTGATCATATTCGTGAACATATTTCAATTGTTTTGGTTGAGATTTTTGAATCATTTTTGAATATGATTATCATGATTTATTCTTCATATCTCATACAAAATAAGATACTACATGATAATCATATTTCATCAAGGGGAAGAAGGCATGCGGATTGAGCTATTTGAACCAAAGGTAATTCGCAAATAAACTTGACTGATATACACCTGCGACTACAACATCCAGCATCAGTTATGATCGTCAATATCTTACAAAACGATAAGGTACGGGATGTTGAAGCTGTATTCAGGTATGTCAAGAGAGTTTCACTTACCTGGGGTTCAAAAAGCTCACAAACTTTGTATTGTCCAACCATTATGTATTTTCTTGGAAGCCGAAGGTGGAGAAATGATTGGGGGACATTTTCGGTTACGAGCAGCATTTACAATATCTTTTGTATAAATAAAAAAAAAAAATTTATATATTTTTTCTAACTTCATGATTGAAAACTACGTGAAAAATATGAAAATGAAAAGTAAACTTTTAACAAGTATAAAATTTATTGTTCAGTCAACAAAGATAGTCGGAAAAGATTCAGAAAGCTGATTGAAAAATGATTAAAAATTTTTGATCACCTAAAGTAAACACATTCGATTCAAATATGATTCCAAAATGTGATTGAAAAACAATATTCAGTTTTTGATCATCAAAAGTATTCATATTTGATTATTCTTTTTGTTGATTTTTATGAAATATTAAAATCTAATCATCAAGGGACTTCAGAAATGATTCCAAAAAGTGATCGAAAATGATTTTCAGGTTTTGATCATCAAAAGTACTCATATTTGATTATTTCTTTTGTTCACTTGTATGATAACTCATTATTTAGTCAGAAAGGTAATCAAATTGTACTGATATGTAGGGAAATTCAAAATTGAATCACTTAAATGCTGAGTGGGGATGTATCAAAATTTGCACACACAGACAAACATCACTAATGGCCATATTACGGAAATCTTAGGGAAATTGAAGTTAAATTTTTAAACAGACATAAAATATTATAATTTTGGAATATATACCATCTAAGACACCTTAATTGCAGTAATTGAAAGAAAATGTTTGCTTATTTTCAAGTATTTAATTATTTATTCAAAATTTATCTTTAATATTGATGCAATAATTGAAGTTATATTAATCCAATGCAACTCTGCTCTTCCTACTGTTCTTCATTCCACTCCATTCGAGTGTCTCTTTCACTGAATTCGAGTGCCTTCCACTCTATTCGCAACATAACCTCAATTTAAGCTGCCAAACTATATAGTAAACAATGTCAGCTAGCTTTTCGGGAGCAGAGCTTTGAACTCGAGTACACCTGAACTCATACTGCTTTTAAGGCAGATGCCTCTAACCTAACCACGCAACCTTTTGAATTTCCCCCGTCTTGCTTTGTAATTTGTCTCTCACGTTGGATACTATTTTTTGTTATTCGTTTTCTGCACACTTCTGACATTTTGTTGCTATTCCTTTCAATCACATTATGATGCATATACACTTTTTTTACATCAAAATTGTGTGGAATATTTTTCGGCATGCTCAGCAGAACTTGATGAGTGGTATATTGGATTTATAGCCATGCGTTGTTAGTAGTACTTCTGTTGTTCACGATTATATAAATATTATTTATATGTATGTATTTGGCTAGCGAGAGAGGCTCTTGCTTTATAACAGACGTCGGTAAAATGAAAATGTGTTAGCGAGAGCGCGATAATCGCGCACATCATTTGATGCATCGTTTTGCGTTGTACATTCGCTTATTAGAAAGAAACAAGACAAAATCGTTTGTTATTATTTTTTTCAATTTTGCCAATTCTACTCAGTAAAATAATGGTTTATCCTAATATACATTTGCTTTATACATATGTTTGTTTACAAAATATGTACTTCTAATATATGTACATATGGACAACATTCGTCAACATTGCGATCGACGTACAAAATCGATGTTACTGCGCCAAATGCTCAGCCAGTACCAAACTAAAGAGAATAAGATTACGTGTGAATTGAGTGTGCACAATTGTTCCACTATTTGCCGACGTCTGTCTTAAAGACATTTAGTATATATTTATTATAACGCGTATGAAAGGAATATCATCATAATGTCAAAATCTAGAAACAAATTACAAAACGAGCAGCGGGGAATTTTGCCTTAACACGTGTAGTCGAGTTTAACCAGAGACAATTTTAAGATAGATATATTGCAGACGCGAACTTCAGTAGAAAGCAGCGGAGCTTCACATAATTCTAGTAGGTCACTTTAACCACACCACAAACTTTAACAACTTTAATTTAAGCACATAACATACACTGATTGCAGTTAAAATAATTGTTAAATAATAAATACAGACAGTGGTGATTAATGAATTCAAATTCTGTGAGTGGTGAATGTGACCTACTAGAGTTTTGTGAAGGTTGCTTCACACTATTTTTCGTTCCTGCAATATCTCTATCTTAAATTGTATCTGGTTTAACGCTCAACTGCCGAAAAGCACTGAAATTCAGAAACATTTCTTAGTAACCGTAGGCGTGTGCATAGTTTTGAAATACTATTATGTTTATTACAATACTAGGGCGTATTCAGAAGGCTACAGGGGCCGTTACTCTCTATTGAAAGTTCTGAAGGTGTAATCGAAGTTCTATGTATTTAGATTTTGTTAAAATTGAAAACGAGCAGATTTTAAATGGCTTACATATTTCTTAATAATTGACGTTTTCAAACTTAAGTTTTTCTCATAAGTAGTTAATTAATGTACCAAGTTTGGTTCTAAGAAAATTTGACGGACAACATTCTTGAGCATTTTTTATCTGACATTTTATTTTTCTTGGAAGGTAATTAGTAAACTTAACTTGAATGTGCCTGCAAAATACATTAACCTTAAAGCAAGCGTATTCAAAAATATTATTTATACACAAAAGTTTTATAGTGTTTCAAAAGTAAAGTTGAAAGCGTGAATCTGATTTTTCAAATATTCTTATATTTTTCTTATATTTGATGAAAACGATAGCGCCATCTATAATTTACATAGACGCAACTTTTTTGTCGTACTTAATTTTAAGCACATACAAGGAGAATGTTTGAGAAAAGAATTAACGCATGAGATATTTCCTACTTGAAGTATGTACAAGTGAAAATTGATACTGCTTGCTTTGCTAAATGTAGAAATGTCTGATAAGAAATGGCATTGTGTTTTATATATAAGTGGAAATACTCACGCTAAATACTACAGAGTTATATAGAACAACACTGAAACTACTCACCCCACACTGGCTCAGCACCTACTCCATCCAAAAGTGTTCTGAAGTGTAAGCAAGCATTACAGAAAATTTGCTAAGGCCGGGGTGTAAAACGACAGTTGGTTCCCGGTAATTAGAGTATAGAACATAATTAAAAGGTCTATGAGTTGACAAAGGAGGTTGCTGTTAACCGTAGACTTGTCAATCTGTTTAGGAATTTATTAAAAAGAGGCACTTGTGGCATATGATCAATCAAGCAGGAAAAGCATGGATAAAAGCTTTATGCTACAAACTCTCTAAGATCATGTCCAAGTATGAAATAATGAGGTTGGTACTATCGTTTGAGGGGAAATTTTAAGGCACATGGTGGGCATACTAACGGGACACTATCAAAAACGGTTGGGCACGAAATTTTTGGAAAATAAGAAGTGACACCTTCCAACTGCAAAGTATATAGTCTAAGAGCCCGTCACGGCAAACAAAATTTCAAAAGTTCTTTTTAAAGACTTTGTATTCGAGTTTCAGTATAAAATTGCTTCGATGTTCTTTGAAGTTTAGAAGGATTAAAAGTGTCTGGCTAATTAAAGCCACTATGGAAAGTGTCTGGCAATGGGGATAGTGGCTTCTTATATCGTGACGAAGACCATATATGAAAATCAGCCTTATAAAATGACGAAAGAAAGGTCTATTTTTTTGCAAAATTTTTGCACGATATCTGTTAAA
The DNA here is from genome assembly GCF_040869045.1 of Eurosta solidaginis. Lineage (NCBI taxonomy): Eukaryota > Metazoa > Arthropoda > Insecta > Diptera > Tephritidae > Eurosta > Eurosta solidaginis. The sequence continues at coordinate 240,468,977 of NC_090323.1, forward strand.
GCCACTATGACTCAAATTTTATAATAGATCAACGATCCTGCTTCAGTTGGAAGTATGCACTGACGAAATTTCAACTTTTATAAAATGAAGAAGGTCTGGCAGTCACGGGCTCTTGCTCTAATAGTTTTCATATCTGTAATACTTCATTGGATATGTGGCGGAGTACTACCCCCGCCATGTTATGAATAAAATATGGTAATTGAAGAGAAATGAAAAACATATTTTTATAAGCCGATTTCGAAGAGACGCTATGCTTAAAATCAAATATGTATCAGCTCATCAACATTTTTTTTTATAATTTTTGAACCATGAATCAATTTTTGAAACACTAAAATACATTTTTACTTAGCACTCCTTTTTCTGTGTGCGTATTTCTAATAAACACACTTAATAAATATTTACTTTAATATGCTTAGTTTATTTATCTGAATATTTAACGCTGTAATAAGGGATGTTAGTAACGACTTTACTTTTAGTTAGTGGAAATAACAAAAATTTTAAATACTGATTAGTCTCTGTAAATATAAATATAAATATCTATACATTTATATTCTTTAAAACATCGATTAGGTAACCAAACAAATTAAAAATTAGTATCATCTACTTAAGTACAGGATATTATAATAAGATTAGTTAGATTTAACTCATATTTTAAAATTTTTTTAGCTACACATTAAACTATATTGATATAAAAAACTAATTTACGTTTATTTTGTTAGTTTAATGGAAAATTTAATAGCTACATAACTCTCTCTTCCTATAATTTTACCAAATGTCATCCGATATTAGTCCCGAGAAACCCACAATTGGACATCGACTGTATTACCTATGGCGGAACTATACAAGGTGGCAGCACGGTGACAGCTGATTTGTACTTTTTTAATATGATTTGATACATCAACTTCCGGCGCAGTGCGATTTTGACATTAGTCCATCAATTTACAAAAACAAAGTACATGGAAGTTTTATTTATGTGTGTGGCTGCCCCCTTGTATGGTTTCGCGTTTCGCCATGATATTACCGTAACTGCGATTTTAGCGTAACCAACAAAAATTAGATTTTACGGCCGATTTGTTTTAAACCATCTCTTGAGAAAGTAAGTTTTCATCAAAATTGAACGAGGTTGACTAAAAAAAAAGCTTATTGCATATTCGGCAATGCAGCGTAAATATTGCTGTGTGCGGTTACAACATTTTTCGCTGTCATGGGGACTAACTTTGCGAAGATAATGAGTATGAAAAAGTGACTACATTGTGTATGGAGAGTGAAGATAGGAAAGTATATTCCGTCATGATTTCATATATAATACGCTCTTTTGTATTGTAAGTAGTTAGCTTTTTTTGGCAAAGCGGTACGAAGAAGAACTGGTCAAACTTACAGCGTACGCAGATAACATTGCCGTTGTCATAAATGGAAAGTGCCTTCCAACAATTAGCTCTTTAATGGATCGAGCGATTCGGCATATACATGCCTGGGCATATATTATAGACTTGACCGCCAACGCGAAGAAGACGGATGTGGTCTTGTTTACTAAAAGTACAAGATCACAAATTAGACAAGGCCTAAGCTAGAAGGGGTTACCCTGCTGGAGAAAACTTGCACAAAATATCTAAGAATCATTCTAGACAATAAGTTGTCGTGGAAGCTGAACGTGAAGGAGAGAGTAAATTATGTTGTGTTGTAATTGCTTTTGATTAACCAACTTAATTGGAATCCTATCTTTTTTGTAAGATGTTTTGCAGAACAGCTTCGTTTAATAATTGAAATCGGTTATTTCGTTGGTTACACCAATATCGCGATTTGAAAACCCAAATATTTGAAAATTGCTGCGAGCGGTTATTGATCTGCAATTTTGTTTGATGAAGTTTGCATTTAGAAGGGCTGATACTATAAAAAATAATTTCATTAACTATTATGGAACGCATTTAAAAAATTAAATATAATATATTGAAAAAATCCAAAAACTCTTTACGGCTAATACAATTCTTTTCTTTTCATATTTTTGGTGAATTATTTTCTGCGAACGTATAAGTAGTCCTAAATATACTAGTCGTATAGTAATAAATACCTTCAATGAACTCTTATCTTACAAACAAACCGGCAAAACAAACGTCTTATAATAACTAATTCGTAAAGCACTCTTTTTAAGAAAAACAAATCATAAGTACTATCTCTAGCTTCATGGTAAATAGCGAAACAACAAACTAATTGAGAGGCGCACATATCGAGAGCTTACTTTCTGAAAACAATCTCAGAGTGAATAAAATGTATGTAGGTTGCATAGTCATGTAATAATATCACCGTCTTAAGTTTCTTTCTTGTAAAATGACTGGTGAAATGGATATAAAATCGACAGGAGAGTCGACTCTTACTTTACGAGGTTATCGGTGCAAAAATGTGTTGTATCATCCAACATGGTTTTATATAGAGCTTTTATAAGAAACAATTCTGAAAAAGTTGGTCCTCATTTATGCCACAAGATAGGCAGCTTTTAATTGATTTCTGAAGCAATACATAAGAAATATGCTATTTGCGTTTAACCCAGGTTCTATAGGAAGTACCTTCGGAACCTTTCAAGTTTATTTCACCTTTTTTATCCAAACTGGCCTAAAAATAATCTGGACCTGTTTTGAGCTACATTCTTATATGCCGGAATTGAAAGAGAGTAGAGCTTACGATTTCTTCTCGAACACAAAAGAAAATTTCAAGACCCGATAAATCGAGAGCTCGGTCGTAAGCTCTATATAAAACTGCCAGTGCAGCTATCAAATTGAATGCCGAGAATCTCGCGAGCTTTAGGAGTATTTCGAGATTCGAGAAACTCGTGTGAAGCCGAGACTCGCTTCAAATTTTGTTTTCTAGAACAAACTTGAGAATTCGTAAGCTTTAAAAGAGAGTCCTTCATATCATATTCCTTCCTCTTAGTGAAATAGTAGTTGGCAAGTAACTAGAATCACCACCACCATCCCCAACATTAATAGCCTATGCGATCTTGACTGTGCGAAAAGTACATCCGTTTTTCCTTCTTAAAGAAAACTGACGCCTGTTAAGGGCATCAAATTAGATCAAGTTTTTATACCTCTGTATTTTCTTATTTAGTGAAGGTCTTTATAAGTTGGCAAATTCATGTGTGGAAAGGCATACTTTCTGGGGCGATCTATCGTTATTCATTAGTATTACATAGTAGGTAAATTCCTTTGCTGGGCTATGTGCAGTAATACCGGTTTTCAGATGCATATACATTTCGTAGAAGAGGAAATCTATTCTTTTCTCCGCTGGTATCTCTATAAGGATTATAAATCTTTTAGAGAGCAGAGAGCGTGAATTTCGTTTGTTAAGAGAGTTCTCTCTTTGACTGTTTCGATTTCATGGAATCATTTCGTGATCCTTTAGAAATTGTTTTCGGGATCATTTCGGAATCATTTCACGATACTTTAAGAAACTGTCATCGGGTCATTTTGAAATTGTTTGCCCGAATACTTCGTGATTCTTTTCGAAAATTTCGAATCGCATAGGCACTATTCTGGATAATTGCGGAAATATTCTTTGACTGCTTCGAGACTATCTGCAAATAGTTTCGGGACTTTGTTTATGAGATTATTTCGGAAACATTCAGTGGTAGTTTTTTTTTTCATATCGCGCCAGTTTCGATATTTTTTTTCGCACCGGTACCCGTTTTTTGAGCTTGCACGGATATGATTGCGTGTAATTGGTTAGTTATATAAAACAACGTGCAGTACTATTTTTTATATCATTGAAGGTAAGCTCTCGATATGTTCAGAGAAAAGAAATTCCTTTAATTGATGAAAGCGAATTGATAGATGGGAATGTTCGAACAGGTAAAAATCATGATTCAGTCACAATAGGTTTGCTCGGATTGCAGCCATTTTGCTCCTAAATCGAGTTGACATCCGTTAACTGTGTTGTGTCTTTGCGATTTTTGGAAAAATATTAGTAGTAGAAATAGGAAGCAATCAGTTTACAAATACCCGATAAGTACTGAACTGCTACTTCCTTAGAAAAATTTTTTTAATTTTATGATGAAGTTATAACTATGTCATTAGCTGACCCAACATAGGTAAATTTATGAAAAGTACGTCCGGAGGAATCGTACACTTTAGTAAACTTATGAACATACGAAACCTAAACCGATTCGAAATTCATCGTTCAACGTCAAAAACACGACTAGTTAATCGATTCACGTAAAAATGTCATTAGTAAATAATGGAGATACCATAACGAAATGTACTCATTGAGCATGTCAACTTATTCATTCCGTAAGAATTTGTGTAATCGGTAAATATTTGAAATATTATGTATATACTTATCTTCAATATTCGGACCTCGTGCGGTAGTATCAAACGAACGTGTTCCGAATATTCTAAACTAACGGTTTATCCGGAACATTTCCAAGAATACTTAACAGAAAAGAGCTTTCCGAAATTTAATAATAGAAAGGTGAACACTCCTTGTGTAGCAGGACCTCACAAAAGCTTAACCCTTCTGTCAAAGTCAAGGCCGGAATATAAAGTTCTAAGACAATACGCCATTTTCTTTTATTTTTTGTCAGTTCAATACGGCTGCTGAGAAGAGTATCACCCCTGTTGACTGCCATTTCAAATGTTTTTCAATAATTTGCCATTCCAGGATTTGTCACAAAAACAACCGTTATCAGAACGCCTTACCTCAGAATGCTTTTCATAAATTCCCTCTTATGTCAAAATGCATTAAATTTATTCTCAGATAGGGATTTTTTGAAAGAAAATTTAAGATAGTGTATTTTTGAATAAAATTCTGACGTACGACATTTTTCAAACAAATTCTGAAAGAATGACCAAACCAACATAATACTATGTTCAAATAGAAAAATAAATTACGGCAACCTTAATTTAAATTGAGTGGTGTTCATACAACTCAATTTAGCTTACACAATAGTAATTTGATAGCTGGTTGGCTCATCTCTATAGCAACAACATACCTTTGTTCAGAATGTCAAAATGTGCGTGTTGGAATTAGGCGAATGAAATGGAATGAAAACACAAAACTTTGAAATTTTTGTGCGTTGTAAGAAAATGTGTTCAATGTTTTGGTTTCATTTTGAGTTTGCCATCCTCTTTTGACAATCCCCACTCCAGTGAAATGAAAAAAATAGTATCAGCTGATGAGATGAGCCAACCATATAGTTGAGCCATGCACAACTGACGTTTAAATCTACTCAATAAACACACTTTACAAGGTTGTATTTGCATGGTTTGAAACAATTTATTACGCAATTTTTTTTACATTGGCAATTTGTTATTACAATTTATTATATGATAAATTGCGTAATAAATTGCCTAAATGGAATAAATTGCCAATGTGGTGTGTGTTTGTACCTAGTATAACTCTTTGTCAATTCGCGAAATATTTAATAGAAAATTAACTATTTCTACCAAAACCTGTTGGCATTTACAAATTTATTATCACTACTAATATACTATTTAAGGTTCTTTTCTACTACAATTTTCGCTGAAGGGGATATAATTATACCCTGTTTTCCTTACTTCGTAAAAGCAACCCGTCCAAATTTTTAAATTCGGGAGTGTCAAAGCTCTGCCATAATTGGAGAACAAACCTCTAGTAATTGAATCATGGGTTAAAATTACATGTAAACGATATGAGTACGAGTAAAGGTCTACACTATGAACTAAGTAATTAAATATATGAAATAGATAAAATTATAACAATTTGAATATTTTTTGAAATTCTATAAAATTTAACTCGTTTGATTTTAAAAAAACGAATAGCGGTTATTGATTTTATTTAGTTTAGATATGAAATTTGTAATTTTTTTTTTTAATATGACATTAAATTTTAGAAAAAGATAATAATAAATGAAGATATTTGACATTGATATTTTTTGTTTGTTTTAATGTGAAAATTGTGAAGCTTTTTTATTTAATTAAGATTTTAGAAAATTTTAAAATAATAGTAATATAAAGACAGGCGCGTACACATAGGCAATGATATGAGCATGAATGTCCTTATGATAAATTTATAGGAGTAAAGAGCGCTCTACACAAACAATACATACATGTATAATTATATGTGACCCGGTCTATGAAAAGGTGGCTTATGATAAAAAAAAATGTTTCCACTTTTTTTCTGGTTTCGATGGTTTTCGAGACGCTCTTTCACGTGGTGAAAACTATAAAGTCCTAACTTGCTTAGAAGTGTACTAAAAATGTAGAGAAAGAAGAGCACAATTAAAAGAAGATGAAGCTTTTGGTTCCTTCGATGCCACTTTGGTGGCTGGTGAAGCATCCTCAGTTTTTTGTGATAGCCTTTTTTTTCGATGGCAATGGAGCCAAAATATTGGTCAGAAACTGGTTGGTGCTTTGCCAATTGGGCATGACTGATCATAATGCAAAAGAAAAACTACTAAGAAACTGAAGAAATGCATTGTTTATATTTAACAGCTGTTTCTCGCAATTTCTTTTTTGAGCCATAAGCCACCTTTTCATAGACCGGGTCACATATAGCAACTAAAAGCAATCATACAAAATATTTTAAGCATATCGAATTTTGATAATTTAAAATTAATGCATAATTAGTTCACAACATATCGTAGGACAGGAATACATTTATTAGCTTCCTAACGTAAATATTTATATTTTATTATTTTTATAGTATTAAACAAGTACATACATTAATTGTGAAGACAAGTAACATACAGAATAATTCATTAGTTATACAGTGAAGCTATCGCTAGTTAGGCAGAAAGTTATTTAGTTTTGTTTAATTAACATACAGTTTTATGGAATTAAGTTTTTTTATGTAATGAAGTTAATTTTGCGATTTCGCCTGTGCATGCAATTATTTTTATGGATTTTAAAGGTTTACATTCAGATTATAAAAAACCGTGTACATTAATTTGCATATTTATTAGTTATAAATTTTAATAAATTAAAAACAGATTACATGAAATTAAGAACAGACATAACTTAATGCAGTTAGAATTATAATGTAATTATAAAAATTAAAAAAAGAATACAGAAATCGAATTGCAGCGAAATTTCAAGTTAAATGCGTACATCTATATCATAAAATATTTGATTATGCTCTTATTTAAATTAAATTAAATTTTTTATAATATCAAATTATATAAAGTCTAAGAGCCTATTCGGCGGTACTTAATAGGTGCTCCGTTGTTCGCGAGGTGTGCTATCATTCGCCATTTCTTTGGCAGTAGAAAGTAAGCAAATTAAGTTTTTAGAGATGCAATGTCATTTTTGGCCTTGCATGATTCATACACTTTTTACCTAATAATATTATTAAATGATATTTTTGTTAAACAATTTCCTTTTGTTAATAGGAGCAACAACAACAAACTGTGATAGTTGATTGTTATTGCACGGCGGGTACTGCCCATTCTGAGTCGTTTAAATTTTTCATTTTTCTTTCCTTTAATAAAATAAAATTTGAAAAATCACAAATAAATGCTAACGCTAAAACTCCATCAAGATTTTCACCGTAGTCAATTATTGGTTGCTTTGTCGATTGAGAGATTCAGTAATTTGGTTTGACCAACTCTCGTTAAGTATCTATTCCATTTTGAGAAAAAGTGGCATCGCTGGTAATGGAATGTCATAATTAACGAAAAGGTCAAAGAGGAACTCAGTAAACACAACTTATCATTTGTTCGCGATACAAATTTTGTGCAGGATTCAGCAAAGTTAGGTATTTTTGATAATATTTGAGTATTACTGCCTTTTATTTATATTTTTATTCAGATTGGTGTCCAACAACAAGGCAGCAGAAAAGTCCACCACACTTGGACTATTTGCAGTTGCGTTGCCCGAAAAGTTGTGCACTACAAAGTCAAATGTCATTTTATTGAAAAAAAAAAATCATAATTCAATCACAAGAGGTTTTCTCGACAGACAAATTCTTTGACAATTGCAGCCATTTCGCTCCCAAAACGAATTGACATCCGTTAACTGTGTTGTTTCTTTGCGATTTTTCGAAAAATATTAGTAGTAGAAATAGGAAGCAATTAGTTTACAAATACCCGATAAGTACTGAACTGCATAATTCCCTATTTTTATAATTTTTTTTTTAAATTTTATGATGAATTTATTAACTATGCCATGATCTATTAGTGTGGTAATTTTATGAAAAGTACGTACACCAAGGAATCGTGCACTTTCGTAAACCTATGAACATACGAAACCTAAACCCATTTAAAACTCATCGTCCAACATCAAAAACTCTACTAGTAAATCGATTTACGTAAAAAAATGGAGATGCCATAACGAAATGAACTCATTGAGCATGTTAACTTATGCATTCTATATGTTCGGAACATTCGTCTCCATTTAAGAATTTGTGGAATCGTTTTACATTTGGAATATTATGTACATATATACTTTTATTTATTTTTATTATTATTGTTCGGACCTCGTGAGGTAGTATCAAACGAACGTGTTCCAAATATTTTAAATTAACAGTTTATCCGGAATACTTCCATGAATACTTAAACGAAAAAGAGAAGTTTCAGAATAAAAAGGTAAATATTCCATTTGTAGCAGGACCACAAAAAAGTTTAACTCTTCTTCAAAGTCAATACTGGAATATAAAGTTCTAAAACAATAAGCCATTTTCTTTTATTTTATTTTTTGTCAGACCATGTAGGCTGCCTTTTCAATATCGTCCAAAATATTTTTCAAAAACTTCCCATTTCATGATTTTTCAGGGAGTATATTAGAATTAGATTGAAGAACGCCTCAGTATTCTTTTCATTAACTCCCTCTTATGTCAAAATGCATTGAACTTATGCTCATATAAGGAGTTTTTGCAACAAATTTTGATATAGTGTATTTTTGAATAAAATTCTAAACCAACATAGCTCTTTATCAATTCACGAAATATTTAGTAGAAAATGAATTATTTCTTCCAAAACCTGTTGGCATTTACAAATTTACTATCACTACTAATATACTACTAAAGTTACGTTTCAACTACAATTTTCGCTAAAGAGGATTGAATTATTACCCGTTTTCCTTACTTCATAAAAGCAACCCGCCCAGATTTTTCAATTTGAGAGTGTCAAAGCTCTGCCGTCATTGAAGAACAAACCTCTAGTAATTGAATCATGAGAAGAAATCACATATTAAACTTCAGAATAATAATAATTTCGATATTCAAATCCGTAAATAAATTTTACCAATTTTCCCGACACTTTAACCACATCAACAAAAACCATGATTACCAATTGTCAAATCGACAACGATACAGTTGGATTGACAAAAGCTAATAAATAGCAGGAGTGTTAAAATTATTGTTAATCTAGATTACCTTTGTAAAATAATGTTAAAAAAGTGAACGCATAGCGCTACAGAGCTTGAAAAACCCTCGAGCACTATCGGCAAATTTATTCAATAACGAGTTTGTCTTTCACAATTTATAACGAATAAAGCCGTATACGCCGATAAAATTAAAACATAGTAGGTAAAATTATATTTTACTGCCAACTAGTGCTGCACTTCTGTAACTTTTTCAACGACATTTGCCATCGCTTTATAACTAGTCGACAAATATAATGACTTAGATTTTCAATAACAATCTTTTAACGATATTCGCTAACTTATGATCAGCTATCGACGCCAAATAATAGAAGAATATTTAAATAGTATCGATATATGTATATATTTTGTTTCTTTAAATATCAAATATCCAAAACTGTGGATGGTGTGAATACCGATAATTTACCATCTCTACAGAAGTGATAACGGCCAAGGTCGTGTTAGTTCCAGAGTGAGTTCTGCCTCGTATTCTGCTATCCTTACTTAGTTTCGCGATAAAAACACTACAACGCGGAACCCTACAAAATATTTTCGAAGTATTTTGGCTATGAAAAAAGTTTTGAATTTTGTACAATACATTTTTACGTTGAAATATTTTCTTTTCATTTTTTGGCAATTAAATTTTAGTTTTTAAAATGCTCAAAACCATAAAAAAATGATGTTCGATCATTAGAGAGAAGGGTTACGCCTTGTTTTGCTCGAACAACAAAGACTTTATGAAGAAGAAACAAAACAACGAAAGTCAGATTTCCGCTTGCCTCAATTCGTAATAAGAGCCTAACAGAATGTTAGTTGCGAAAAATAGCTTAAGTTGCTTATGACCTTACTGGCATCATCTCTGAATGGAAATGAAATACGTTCTGGAAGTACACTGCCATTATTACATCTGCTAACTTACTTCACATAGTGAGTGAATTTTATATGACTACGTCGAAGATTGTTCTCAGTGAGTAGGAAGGAGCGAGATCCGATTGGAGAGTTTGTAAAATGTATATTTCTTGTTAACTTTCTCCGGAGCAAATCTTCGTTGCGATGCTGTGTGCACTTTTTGGGGTGCATATATGGACCCGAATATCTTGGCTGCCAAAAAATAGTACGTTGTGTACTTATCACGATGTATTCGATTAAGCTCGTGCTTTTTGAGCAAAATAAACTCAGGTAGCTTGGTTGATTGTTTGAAGCTGGATTACGTTATTTTGAGTAACGAAGTTAATCAACCAATAGAGGGAACAGCGGTGGCATATCTTCTTTTCTATTTTATAATAGAAGGATTCCTGCCATCGCAAGAGTCGGTCAATCAAGAGATGTATGCAAATATATTTTTTGCTAGACGTCGTCATACCAAATTCTAAAAGTAAAACTTGGAAGGCATAAATCAGTTAAACAACACGAACTACCTTAGCCAGTATATATATCTTAAGACGTCGCTTAAAGAAATTATAAAAGCCCAACCTTTTATTAAATATGTGTATATAAACACAAAACTATAATTAATAAGAAAATTGCTAGAAAAACATGTATAACACAGGTCAAAAAAAAATTTTTTTTTTTTTGTACATGGGTTTTGCCCTATATATTCGGATTCTATGTTCGATTCTATAAAAAAATGCAATTACGAATAAAAAATATTTGGTTTTTTAGAAGTTATAGCTATTTGAAAATTTTGAATTTTTGCACCAGGCTAATGTAGGTCCTTTCGCGCTATTTCGGTCGATTGAGGGCGGCGGGTAGCTACCTGATGCAGCGATGCATCGAAAAAAGATATACTTAAAGCAGAACATACTCGTCTTAAAAAAAAAACCAAAAAAATGTGGCTGAGAAACAGTAAAAAGGACATAAAAGGTCCCAGATACACATGATTTTAGGTAGATTTGGCAATTCGTTAAGTACATATTAAGAAACTCATCGAAACTTTTACTGACGGATTGGCAGGCCTAGCAATAGAGCATGCCTGCTACCTGATAGCGTTTTTGTAAGTAAAATTTTTTTTAAGAAGCTGTAGTTTCTTGGGTCACTCGTTGTGGGCGACACTATGTTTTTGCATATCACAGAGGAATGATGTCTTCGAGAAGTTGTAAACGAGCGGCTAATTCGTTTTGCTATATATGTGGCGAATGTATTAAAAGAAGACAAAAAAGGTTTGATTTAACTAAAAACACAAGTATTTGCGAGACCTACCTAGCCTACTTCGGTCTACCTGTTAAAAACCAGGACAAAAAATGTGCTCCACATGTTTCATGTAACTCTTGCAGAAGCATTCTGGAGCGTAAGTTTATTTTCTCTTTTTTATTGTACCAACTGTTTCATATATATCTACATATATATAATTGCATAATAACTGAAATTGTTGTGAAATACTTTACGTTTTATTATAGTTTGGTACCAGGGTAAGAAAAGAGCCATGAAGTTCGCAGTGCCGAGGATTTGGAAGGAACTGAGCAATCATGACACTGATTGCAATTTTTGTGTCGTGAAACCATTGACTTAATATGAAGCAATTATCGATCCTAAAAATATATTGATGCCACCATTGCATATTAAATTGGGTCATATTAAACAATTTGTGAAGGCTCTTAATATTGAGTCTAAAGCTTTCAAATATTTGAATACTTTTTTCCAAAGCTGTCAGAGGCGAAAATTAAAGCTGGAGTCTTTGTTGGCCCTCAAATAAAAAAAATTATGAACTGCGATATTTTCCCGGACCTACTTAGCAATGAGGAGCTACTAGCGTGGAACAGTTTTAAGGCAGTAGTTCATGGCTTTCTTGGAAATCATAGGGATGAAAGTTATGATGTGCTGATAACTGGCATGATTACGAATTTTTCCGCCATCGGATGTAGAATGTCGCTAAAGATGCACATGTTACATTCACATCTGGATAAATTCAAAGATAATATGGGAGCTTTTTCAGAAGAACACGGGGAGCGATTCCATCAAGATATAATGGAGTTTGAGAAACGCTACCAAGGCCAGTATACGGACTTTATTTGGAAAATGTTACCGAATATGGCAGGAAAAGCAGGAAAAAGCATTTTTAAACATTTAAACTGTATTCTTAAACTAAATTTATAAGAATAAATCTTAAATTGATTTTTAATATACTAGAATAAATCAAATCTATGTCAAATTTTGATGAATTTTCATGTTTTTTGTTTTTCTCATTTTTTTCGAACAAAACCAAATCAAAAACTTGTTTATGTTCATATTCTTATTTCTGGGTGCAAAAGCAATAAAAAGAATATACGCACGACCCATGTACAAAAATGTTGTTGACCAGTGTAATTTAGACATGTTTTTTATTTAAATTTAATTTTTACAATGAAACTTCATGATGATAGAAACTTGCAAAAAGGGATTTATATAGCTCATATTTAAGTTTTGCTAAAAGTAACAAATATTTTGAGATACAAATTAATGAAAAAGTACTAAGTATATTAAAGGCAAACAGCCATTCTTCTGAAAAATTTATTTCTTGACCAGACCGGCGAATAAGGACAGCGCACAGCATTAAATCCAATCGGCCACATTTTATCAAACTCTCTAAATTATATTCTACTTTTTCGATAATTAAAACAAACAACTTGTATATATATCTATGAAAACCAATCTCAAAAATGGCTCCGAAAGAATTAAAAAATTTGAGAAAATTTTATCTAAATTTTTTAAACACAATAATTTTAGTCCAACAAAGCACAATTTATATGTATCTTAAATTTGTATTGTTTTATGACAATTTTTCCGAAGGGTAACTCAGATTTTTTAGCATGGGCCCTTTGTATGGATGGAAATAAAAAACGCTCTTCAGAAAAATACTTTCAAAAATCAATACAAATTTGGAGCGACCTACGGGGTAAAGTATATCAACCGTTCCACTTAAAAAGCTTCATCGCTTCGATTTGAATGAAATTTGGTAAAATTGCTGTGCTATATAGTAGTGTTAATTTCACATAAGTTCGCTCCTAAATTTTGGATGGTTACGGAGATATAAGCGTCTGAATTCTCAATTTTTTTTTGTGGAAGCCTTTTTTCTATAAATCACAAGTCGTGTAATTGGCTTTCTAAGAAGAAATGAATAACCCGGTTTCTAAAGTATTTTTTCCATTCTTTTTGAATATAAATATAAACAAATTTTTTAGAAAAATTTTAGTAAAATTTTTATTAAAAAAATTTTTTTAAAATTTTTTCAAAGAGGAACATTTTTCATATTTTTATTTTTAAATAAAAGCTTGATATTTTTTTTTCCTTTAAAATGATACCTATTTTATTTTGGCACGCGATAATTTCTTTAATACATTTTTATTTTAAACATATAGAGTTCCAGCTAAAATTCACCCATAAATTTTATAATTTTTTTTTTTTCAAGTTTGAACATTTTATGTATTTTTATTTATATTTTTATATAAAAACTTAATATTTTTCCTTTAAAATGATACCTACCTTGTTATGCTGCCCGCAAATTTCGTTGATACATTTTTTTTAACATAGAGGTACAGATAAAAATTCCCCCACATAATGCCATTATACTAATTTAGAATCACTTGAACATTTGTATATTATTCTGTGTATAAAACCATTTTATTTATTTCATTCTACACGTTGTACTTACAGAACTGTTGCTAGTTTAGTGAATAAATTTAATCTAAAATGGTACATACTGTCATTAAAATCTATTCAGCTCAAAGTTAATATAGTAGAGTTGTACATACAAATGTTTGTTTTTTTTTTGTTTTTGGGAAATTCTTGGCTGCTAGTATGAAGGGAAAATCTTTTTACTTCAAGCTGTGTTGTAGAAGCAGGAATAAATGAATGAAATTTTTGTGCTCCAGGTATTGGTTCAGCTGAATGAAAACGATCTTTTAATTCGTTGTCTGTTTTTGCATGACTCTCCTTAGAACTGAACAAAATCTATGTTTGATGTAAGTTTCCTTTGGCCCACTGATAAAAATAATCGGAATTAAGAATGTGACTATCCGGTGAAGCTTGTAAACTGGCACGCCGTGCAAGTCTTTTCAAGTTTCCACCAACTCCATCACATGCGCCTTTGCCATGTGCACTAGCATGGAAATGCCATTCTGCTGGAATACCGAAATCTTCCTCGTGATGTACAAGATTTTGAAAGTTATACTTGTTTTTAAAATGTTGTGCTGCCCCGTCAGTAAAGTATATAATTCTGGTAACTTTGAAGTTGTTAGTTAAATACTTTATCAGTAGTTGTTGGAAAGCATATACAGCTACTGTGTCATGTTTCAGACTATCTGATAAAATTGCCATACTTTTATGTGAAACAGTATTTCCTTCCTTATAATAAAAAACGACAGTGAATATCGTCATCTGGTCATTATTCCAGTGAAAAGATTGTGCAGAATTATCCCTAAACAATGTAAGGTCTCAATACGCATGAGTTTTAAACCCTTGAATTTCTTTCGGTAAAGGTGAATACTCATTTTACGGAAGTAAAAAATTAGGTATTCCTGCTTTTTATGTTCTTACACTTTTTTCATTGTGGTATTATATTTTGTTTGATACTTAGTGAAATTGTGAGTTATAGTTATTTATTTGTACTAAACTTTATTTTTATTGCAATTTATTACTATTTTGTACAATGAAATAATGAGAAAGCTTCCTTTTGAAAATAAAAAAAAAACTAGTTAAAGCGCGCATAAAAAAATTGATACATTTATCTGTACCTCTATGTTAAAAAAAGATGTATCAAAGAAATTTTCGGGCAGCATAACAAGATAGGTATCATTTTAAAGGCAAAATATCAAGCTTTTATTTAAAAATAAAATGTTCAAACTTGAAAAATAAAATAAAAATAAAAATTATAAAATTTATGGGTGAATTTTAGCTGGAACTCTATATGTTTAAAATAAAAATGTATTAAAGAAATTTTCGCGTGCCAAAATAAACTGGGTATCGTTGTAAAGGAGAAATATCAAGCTTTTATCTAAAAATAAAAATATGAAAAATGCCCCTCTTTGAAAAGTTTTTACTAAAATTTTTCTAAAAATTTTTGTATATTTATATTCGAAAAGAATGAAAAAAATACTTTAGAAACCGTTTTATTCATTTCTTCTTAGAAAGCCAATTACACGACTTATGATTTATAGAAAAAAGGCTTCCACAAAAAAAATTGAGAATTCAGACGCTTATATCTCCGTAACCATCCAAAATTTAGGAGCGAACTTAAGTGAAATTAACACTACTACATAGCACAGCAATTTCACCAAATTTCCTTCAAATTGAAGCGATGAAGCTTTTTAAGTGGAACGGTTGATATACTTTACCCCCTATAGGTTTTATTTTGTTCGACAAAAATTGATTGGGCTACAATACTATATTCTAAAAAATTCAGAAAACTCAAAACAAAAAATTGGAACATTGTTCGCTGATGTGCGTAGTTTCAATTACAAAATTTAGAGAAGCATTTTTTTCAAATTTTCGAAAATAAAACAGGAAATTACGAAATAACTTAAAATGGTTAACATATGAAAACTTTGAATGAGGTATACATATATCTGAAATTCACAATACATATAAAGCGTATTCACATAAAAAAATGCCTATGATTCTCATAAGAAAACAATTTATTCTCATTCGTTTCAAACAAATCAAGTATATATTTTCATATTTTGGGAAAGTTTAGCACACTACAACGCTTGCATACAAATACACTGAACATTCTTATATGCTAAACATTTAATGCTTTTTTACATATATGTATAATCTATTGTTATTTTTTTTAAATATTAAATTTTATGCAGTTTGTGTTTTTTTCGAACCTACCGTCATTTATATTTAAAACAAAAGAAGTCTTATATGCTAAAAGGTATAATAACAACATTCGTTCAGCGTTCTACATACATATACTTATAAATAAATATGCCAGTTTCGTTTATACATATGTACATATTTAATAACGGCGATTTTCAAATAAAAGCGTATATCATAATTGCCCTACAAACACATATGCGTAGTACTAAAAAACCTATTTACGATTTCTAAATTCGTTTCATCGTAAGAACTGTTTGTTTGTATTTAATGCGCATCGAGTTTTATTCTAAATACTATATATTTTTTATAAAGTCCGTCTCATAGATGTAGCACACATTTTTCCTTAGATAACTAACTGCTGGGTAATTTTTGGGAAACGCAATAGAAACAAATTAAAAGTACAGCTGTTTATCCTCTTTCATTTGAGCAACTGATTTTTCGTATAACTTCCTTCCATTAATGTTAAGGTCAAAGAAAAGCAAAAAAGTGCCATTATTTTTTTGTCTACAATTTTTTTTTGTCTAAAATTCGAGTTTTTTCATTGATATCTTCAATTTATAAGATTTCCATTTTGTTGAATACATTTAAAAATTCTATTATCCATCGAATATACTAAATTTGAAAGTAAATTATCCTCCAGTGCCTCTCATTTATCCACAATGCACAGTGGTCGGTCTTATAAGGAGTTGGTGGCCAAAAATACTTCTAGTAGAGATATCAACGTGAAACTTTGGTCACGGCTTTACAAATATGTCAGAATTATTTCTTCATAAAATTGGTGCGAGCGATACCTTCATACCGACCCACAACCACCCACTTTCACCGCATGCATACAAAAAGTAAGTAAATGTGGGGGAAAATAGTTAAGCTGTGTCTGTCGCAAATACAATGTTTAATAGGATTAAATAAAGAAATTAAAGTTATTAAAAGATCTTGCATACATAACAATAACAAAACAACAAAGACACACAGAAGTTTACATTTTCATGTCGTCGACTGGGGGTAAAATAATGTCGTAGTTACATGTGAACACATATAACATACGACAATACTTTATCAGGGTGACGCTATCAGAAAACTGTCGCAAAACATAGTTAGTGGCAGAATGTGGCAGCTGATATCAGGACCACCGAGAGAAAATCTGGGCCCGGGGGCAAAAAAAAAAAAAAAAATACGGGCCCCCATACTAAAATGAACGAATTCTCAAAATCAAAATTACCATCTTTTACATATTTATATGCATTTGTATATACAAAGTATATTTAAGCGTATACAATGTATACTATACATGCATACGTATTAGGCTGGGTCCATGGTGGAATCACCAGGTGAAGTAAATAAAAAGAGATAGAAGATGTACGCTATCTGAAACGGTAGGAATGTATTTTCGACGGTTGAAGAGGGTAAAATTTTTACCCCCTTTGAAAAAATAGGTGTAGAATAATAAATACCTTGCTACGAAAGCCATTACAGAAACTGCTTTTTTCATCATATCAGTGCCACCTACCGCAAATGTAAAATTGAATACAAAGGACCAGTGCGAGTTTACATTTCTTTTAGGATCGAATAAAAATAAAGAAATTTAATTTGGCCACTTTAGCTGTTATGAGCAGTAAAATTCGATGAATGCCGCAAAAGTAAACTGTCATATATTGCAGGTATAATGTGTTAAATGTGTTTCCATCCTATAAAATTCATTGACATGTTCAACTGCTTTGTTGATTTGTCGTTGAGAGTCGGGGGTAAAACATATGCTCTTCCAAATAAAAAAAGCAAATTTAATCAGAAGATGCCCCAAAATTTCTTGACAGTTGAATTCATGATGTATTACTTAAGTTACCAAGTAATTATTTACCAAAATATATAAGGGTCCCCGAAGGTTTTGGGGAGTGTTATCGATGTCGATGGTCCTTTGTCGGATATAGATCCAGCACGTTCCCGTAACAAAGCACGATTAAGGTACTAACTAGCTCGACCATCTCGGGAACGATTAATATGACCAACTTTCTAGGCCATCCCACCTCCCCACCGACCATAAGGAACCTGGAGTCGCCATGGCCTCGCATGCTAAATATGTGTATGATACATTCATATTGTCTCGCGTAGGTGAGGTTGACAAATGGGTTGCGGAAGCTTTGTAGCTATAAAACTTTGTATTGCGCTTATCAACCTTTTGAAACCCAGGATCAGAAGATGCTGATCCGAAGCGAGCTGGATTCATATATTCTAAATTACAATCCTTAAGTGTAACATTCCTCTCATCTTATTGGTCTTAGGGCAAACCAGCAACATTGAGTTAAAATTTTTTGTATATTTAGAATAATACTGTTTTAGCGAAGCATTTTCAAAATAAGGTATAATACGTGGTTCTTGTAGTGGTGGTGTTCTTGTAGGAACGAGAAAAACATTATTTGAAAGTCTTCACTGGCACTGTACAGAGGAAGCTCATTGGTTGAATACGACGTGAATGCAAATAGTTTGTTTCAACAAAGACCTGTTTCAATTTTTTTTTGGAACAAATTAAACATATATAATGAAAACATCAAAAATATGGATATATTAGTTTAGCACGGCCTTACTAATGGAAGCCAGCACCAAATGAAGCATCTCTGTAATTAAATCCAGTAAAGGTCCATCGATGTTCACCTAATAGTTTATGTGAAAAAAGTACTAAAAGTGGCATATTTTACTCCTGAAAAATGCAAAACGCAATACTTTTTCGGGGACAACATTGGTGAAAAATTCTCAGATAGCCGAATGACATAACAAAGAAGAATTTAGAGCGAGACAATTGACGGCTACTTCACCTGGTTATTTCACCATGGGCTGGGCCGATTTATTAACCGATATCGCGCCATCGATTTTTCGATAGGATTTGGGCTTAGGAAGAAAAAGTTCCTCTACGCATACCCAAAAAAATAATTTTCGAGCTTGCGGAAAAAAATAGCGAAAGGGTAAATTTTTTAACCAAAACACTCCCCAAAACCCAAAAGATATCTGTTTTTTTTTTTTTCAAAAAACTGTTATCGCCAACGTTTTTACATACATACATACATGTATATCGCTGTATAAGAATTTTCATCATACCGAATTTTTCTGCTGGAACAGAAAACGAATTCAACTTTATGCTACAAAGTAAACGCAAAAAACCAACAACACCTTATGCGGGGTGCAGACACGTTAAAAGACTTATAAAATTTGTTGAAATTTAAAATGATTGCTATCTACGAAATGTGATTAAAGGTGTGGTTTTTTTATTTTCTGTAAGCAAAAAGCTTGGATAGCATTTTGAGATTCCAGGCCCCTCCAAAGCCCGGGCCCGGGGGTAATGCAGCTCTGGTACGACGTTGCCTGTAAATAATTCCCAAACTATCAACGACCCACCTTCAAAATTTCTCTTTGAAAAAATTTGTGACTCCTTCTACAAATCTCTCCAATATCCTCTATTTCTGCCCCGGCCATCTAAGTTCCATTTTTTTCAGCTGAAAATATAACCTGCAACAAAAGGCGAGACATAAATATGGGTTTAAAAAAGCAATTAAACTTCCCTAATTGAGACTAGACCATTTTCATATGTTTCTTGGCGAACTCATTGCGCGCATTTTAATATCGCTCTATTAAAAAGGAGCAATCTTGAATTTTGGCAGCAAATATTTGGAGCTTCTTGCAAAACCCTTCATATTGTTGATTTGCTTACGCTTGTCCTAACCAGTGTATCTAATTTTGTACAGCTCAGCGAGGAGTTACTGGCGTTTGTAAATATTTTCGCCTTTCGCGATCCGACAGATTTCGTTTTGTACCCCCAAATGTTTTCTTATCTTATTCCGCTGTATTTAATAAAAAGTTTGTAAGGTCATAGTCAAATCTGGCATCACAGTGGTAACTCTATATAAATCCATCTCTGCATAGAATGGATTTGTTGTCTATATATTACTGATTGCTCTCTTTAATCTTTTTAATGTACTAATGTGTTTAAAAAGAATTTCTATCTGATATGATAATTTGAATGAAAATGAATAAATAGTCTTCATCTAACAGCCATCCTTACAAGTTACTAACAACTCTGCGACTCTCATTAATTTTTATTTAAAACTAGCAGACCCGGCAGACGTTGTTCTGCCCTAAATTTGGCCTATATGCATACATTTTAATAAGCTTTTTCCATCTAACTCTATACTACACTATATCACAATGAAAATTACTTTGGAACTCTCAGCAACGGCTTTAATTTGATATCCTTTTACCCACACATTCTAGGCGTACCCGGGTCCATTTTTTGGCATACATCTTTAGACCCTGTACGTCGATCGCATCAAAAGCTATGTAATAATCACCGCGTGAGGTATACGCAACTTGTGTGAAAGCTTGAACAAAATCGCATCTCTTCAAACACCGGCGACCAACTAACACACATTTTAGCCTTTCTTTTTATATATATAGATTTTTATTTTTTACACTTCACTTATAATATTAAAACGAAATGCATATATTCGTTGCTTTTGAAATTCGGCTTAAGAATTGCACATGGAACAACTAAAGACTCTCTTGAATTACAAAAAAATTTCTTAGTACCTTTAAGCCGCGGACCCCCACAGAAGCCCCGGGCCCGGGGGTAATCCCCATTCCCCTCCCCCGCGTCTCGACGGGCCTGGTGATGTGCTATACTTGATATCATTCGCTATAATATTTTTTATTGATAAGCACGCTGTTTAATTAAACACCAACCAATTACACGGAAGTACCACTTGAAAATATTAGTGCCGGTGCGTTTACGTAACATTTCATTAATAAATATAAACATTTAAAAAAATTGCAATAAAATAATATTGCGACTATAAACTGAGCTATAACCTATCCTATATTTAAAGTTAGATCAAACTACACACGGGATGCAAAACAAATTCAAAATCGGTGCAGTAGTTTAGGAATCCATCGCGGACAAACATAGTGACACGTGATTTTTATATATAAAGATTTCACCCATTTTTTTATATTTTGTTCCTTCAAAGCCATAATTGTTCCTCTTTCGGTTCCAGTTAACTTTGTTTAACTTAACATTTTTTATCACCGTTAGCTTAGATTTACACGTACAAAAAAGAAGAAGCTTGTTAAGTAGCTAATTTTCGCACGTTATGAAACGATTTTAAATATAAGCACAATCTAGGAAGTAGTTTGCTTTTTATTACGGTCAATTCAATGCTGCTGAGAGGATTAATAACTGCACTTTTCTATATTTTTATTTTTCTTTCTAAGGGCATCAAAAAAGCTACTCACCAGTTAGTTCTCAAGAAAAATGTATCCTATAGTTATGAGACGCAGTATATAATATCTACCGCGTATTACTTTTTTTTATAAAACTTTATTTTTTATTTTATGTATGTAATTTAAATTTATTTTAATGATTATCGCTTTCAGCTCTCGGTTAATAAAAAATATCAAAAAATTGCATTGGCTTAAATTAATCTCAATAAATAAGGCATTTGTTTGAGTACATGTATATATTTATATACTTATACAAATATACGTGTTTTCGTGAATATATATATTTTTGTGTTCGCAATTTATAACGTAATAGACTTCGCTTTTTTTACTAAAAGTTATTTTTTCAAGCTAAACTAATTCAAAGCTTTGCCCATTTGATTTTTAAGGCGCATAAATCAGTATTATTTTTAACTTACAGAATAGAAGCAGTTTAAATTCGGCACAGAAAAAAATATATGTGACTTAAATTACCTGTCGGATATATTCATTGCCTGCCAAAAAGCTTTATTAAAAGTTTACTGTTTTAGACTTCCCATACACATTTTGACTTCGAAAACACAGGCAGATAAAATTAAAAAAAGGCCAGACTCGTTACTTTTCTAAAAATCTTTGCTATGCGGTATTCCATAGGGACGGGTGGAATATTTTAAATTGATTTTGACTCAAACTTTAAGTACTTTCTTTTTAACTAGCAATTATAAAAGTTTTGAAATTTTATCACTCAAGGGCGAATACTCATTTGATACAAAGCTCTTGAAATATTAGGTTAAGGTGTGTAATTTACACAAACAAATTACCAACTCCAGCGGGTTGGGGGGTTGGAATATACCCGCGGTAGGTATGCCTGTCATAAGAGGCGACTAAAATACCAAATAGGTTCAAGGGGTTGTGTAGCTAACCCAATTGTCAACCTCACCTATCCGTGGCGAATCCTGTTTCTGCATCCGGCGAAGAACCATCAACATCGATAACACTACCCAAGGCCTTCGGGGAGTGTCCTTTCCAAGAGTGCCGGGTGGGACAAAGAAATCATGAGCCCATATAATTTAAAAAAATTTGAAACAGCTTCAGAGCCTAAAATGAGCTACTACTTTTCGAAAAGTCTTCGGTTCGCTTAATATGCATATTGATTAAGAATTTTTATTTTCGTTCTTGTCTTCGAATGCTTCTACCAAATTATACTAATAATAAGAATTGTATCGTTTGGCTATTGTACTCTAACAAATAGCAGGTGAGGAGAGATGCAAACAAATTACCATTGAACATGAACGACACGAAATGACTTAGGCTACTTTTATAATATTGTGGCGAATATTAGCATTTGTAATATCACTATGCTGTTAGTAAATAAACACAACGACAGTAAATCATTTACACACATACATAGAAGGAAACGAAGAATATTTCACATATGTCGGCAGCAGATAAGAGTGAAGAAGAAAGAGAAATAATCACATATTTCGTTATCATCAGCTAAGAGCAGAATATCTTACTCTCACATACACACGCATATTGCTAAATAACCAAGTATGAAACACAACTGTTCGTGAAGGAGAAATATGCGAACGAGGCAACAGAGAGTATAAAAGCAGCGAAAGCTGAGCAGTATTTCATCAGTTTGATTTTAACACGCCTTAGCGAAGTACGCGTGTATTGTAATTGTACTACTACCAAAGTAGTCTTATTACAGGAAATATTGCTATACTGAATATGTCAGTTATTTATTCGTCAGTTCAGAGATTCAAACGTTAACAGGACCTGCAATATAATCAGAAATTTCCCAAAATTCGTTATAATATAGAGCACATATATGTTTCATCGTTTGCCGACGAAAGTAATGTGCTTAGCATACCAATGCGAAATCTAATCTGAAGGTAATCTCGTTATATGCAAACTAGGACTTACACTTCAAATCGAAAATGATTCTTCATGCAAGACTGCGACAATATGAAAACCAGAGAAAAATAACTTTTTAACAGTAGCACTCAAAATTTTAAAAATTGAGTCCAATGTCTTGATGTTTATGGCCTAATGTCCCGGGTTTCTAAGGAGTTATACGAACCTTATTCTAGATTTTAAATATAGAGTAAAAAAAATTGTATTTAAATATTAAACTCAATCTACGAATAAAACATTATCGCACAAATTCAATGGCATCACAAAAATATGGGAAATTATGTTTATTGTGGAAGTAAAAAGTAACATACATTATTTAACCACGAGAAAGTAGAATACAAGATCCCCAAGAAAGGGCAACACACTTTGCACGGTTAAAAGTTTGCGCCTATTTATGAAATTTTGTGTACTACATATCTGACCAAACCAAAGGTTTCAAATACAGATTACAACGGCGTCTCTTAAAATAAGAGAACAGAACTGTGTTTCAATTTGAAAGTGGGGAGGTCTACACTTATATAAAAAAGAAAAATCTAGTTGGCGGTAACCTGGTTTCTTTTTTCTCGGACGTTGTGGCAGTGCACTGCCCTCAAGTGTCCCGACGAAATCAGGCTAATCCTGTTTATTTTTGTTTTCACTACATAATTTTTAAATACATTGACTTTTCTGTGCCTTATTGGATTGTTAGGTAATTAAAGGTGTTTCGGGATTCTTATTTAACTGGAGTATTTCGAAGTCTGCACAACAACAACATGTATATATATGTATAAAAAATTATATTTTTTTCGTTGAGCGCCATACAAACCAATACAATTTACCTTATATTCTTTTCTATGTATCTACAACTAAGTGTAACTCTTATCCGATTTATTTTTTTTATTTCATAAAAACTACTTTCTATAAATCTATACAATCGTATGCAAAATTTTGTTAGCTACAATATATTTTTAAATCTATATATAACAAGTATTTTATACTTGCAGCCTAATTTTTAGTGTAAAAAATATTTCAAAGCCTTTTTTATATTGGTAAATGGAATGACATTTATGTTTCGATCATAGCTGGGGAATAATGATTAGTAATCCTAATGATTAGTAATCGGATTAGAATCTTTAACTTTGTAGAATAATTGATTAATTACGATTAGTTGGCTATACTAATCGATTACTTATCGATTAGATTAGAACTAACCAAAAATCTAGTCGCGATTAGTGACGATTAGCATATCTAATCAAAACCAATCAAAAGTAATCAAAAAAAAATTCGATTAGATTTCTCGATTAGTTTTGATTATATTTGATTAGATCAACTATTTTGAAATATTTTTGTAAAAAAAAATTTATTTATTTTTGTATATACTCTCGTTATTTTTTGTTAAATATTCAGAATAGAACATTTTTGGTTATAATTGTTGTTCGCGCCCCCTCTATATAATATATCATCCCTACCGTTGCCTACACAAAATTTTTCGTCTTCGCAATATGCATTTTATCAAAAGTAATAAGCACTTTCTTCCAAAATGATTCCACATGTTTTGAAACGGGCGTGCCTCAGTTGGACTATGAAATCTCTTTTTATGATTTCAATGATGAAGGTAATTTCATCTATATTATATGATTTTTCAAACTAAATATTATTTTGGTTCCAGAACATGATGAGGAGGCGTTAATTCCCAGAACGCCAATTTCAGCAAACGAGTCAAACGGTTTCAAAGAAGTGGTTAGCAATCAGCTATATGCGTATTTGAATGACCCGACACCAGGTCCTGAAATTTGGAATAAATATGGTGCACTGAAGGAAGCACGTCTAGCGTTCAATACCCCGCTTACGTCATCAGCGCCCTTCGAAAGGCTGTTTTCATTTGCTGGAATAGTCAATACCCCAAGACGGAATTCATTGTCTGAATTTTCTTTTGAAAAGTTGGTAGTAATGAAGTCGAATATAAACTTTTTGTGATACATATGTAATATAAATCAGCATACATTTAAAGCGTCGAGAATCTCATGTTTTTTTTTCAGAACGTGCCTTTAATTTTTATACTACAACTAGTATGAGAAAAAGTGGAGATAGACCCACCAATAAGTGTACCGAAATGACCAGGGCTATGGGCCGAAGACAACCCCGTCCTTACTTGTTTAATAATATTTATGTTTACAGTGACAATTTTAATAAAAGTTCTTTTAAGTGTTTTACTTTATGAATTAAACGAAAAAAACAACAAAAATATTTCAAAATAGTTGGTCTAATCAAATCTAATCAAAATTAATCGAGAAATCTAATCGAATTTTTTTTTGATTAGTTTTGATTAGATATGCTAATCGTCGCTAATCGCCATTAGATTTTTGATTAGTTCTAATCTAATCAATTAGTAATCTAAAATATTAAAAAATCAAAAAAAATAATCATTAGATTATTTTTTTTCTAATCGTAATGATTACTAATACTAATCGAAGTTCCCCAGCTTTGGTTTCGATTGTGTGACTGGCAAAAAAAAATCACATCGAAAATTGTAGCAATTTTATAATTTTTTGCTCAGAATTTAGTGGTAAGCATTTTTTCCATTGGAAGAGCAAACATTTATAAGGAAGGTATCGTATGAACTGTGTTTATAAAAAGATATTAATATATAACTATACACACATACATATCTAACGCATATGGAGCATTTAATTGTAATTACGAGTACAAAAGTGATAAACTTCACTGGTTTACAGCCAAAATGCACCAGAGACGCCATTATGAAATTCCTATGTAAAATCACCCCCTGCTTTCGAAAATCAAGGTTGTTTTTAATTCTATGGTAACATTTTTGAGATATTTACGAATAACGGGTTTTCAAAAAAAAAAAAAAAAAAACAAAAAAAAAAAAAATTGGGTCAACTTAATCATATATATCTCAAGAACGAATTGAGCAATTCTAAAACGGTTTGAAACTTTTAAAGGCAATACAATTTTCTATAAACTGTGCATACAACACTTTTTGCTAGACCCTGCAGATTCAAAAATAACGAACAATCATTACGGATTTTTTCCATTTTTTTTGTAAAAATATAAAAAAAATTGTATTTTGCGAGGAAGGATCTCGAAAACTTTTTAGTTTTTTGCAGATTTGTTGTTTTCTCCCTAAACTCTGTTTTATTACAAAAAAAAAAAAAGCTTACATTCAACAAAATCGATGGACTAATACAAAAGTTATAAGCATTCAAGTAATTATACCCATTTAATACTTAAGTACCCTGGTACATATGTGTTAGTATTCGTATATCAGTTAGTTAGTTTTTGCAGATGTTTTTGTTTTCTCTCTGAGCTCTGTTTTATTACAAAAAAAATAAGCTTTCATTCAACAAAATCGATGGACTAATACAAAAGTTATAAGCATTCAAGTAAATATATCCATTTAATACTTAAGTACCCTACTGGGTACATATGTGTTAATATTCACTAACTAACTGATGTACGAATACTAACACATATGTACCAGTAGGGTACTTAAGTATTAAATGGGAATATTTACATGAATGCTTATAACTTTTATAAAACAGAGCTTAGAGAGAAAAGAAAAAATCTGCAAAAACTAACTAACTGATATACGAATACTAACACATATGTACCAGTAGTGTACTTAAGTATTAAATGGGAATATTTACATGAATGCTTATAACTTTTGTATTAGTCCATCGTTTTTGTTGAGTGAAAGCTTATTTTTTTGTAATAAAACAGAGCTTAGAGAGAAAAAAACAAATCTGCAAAAAAATAAAAAGTTTTCGAGATCCTTCCTCGCAAAATACAAACGTTTTTATATGTTCACAAAAAAAAATGGAAAAAATCCGTAATGATTGCTCTTTATCTTTGAATCTGCAGGGCCTAGCCAAAAGTATTGTACGCACAGTTTATAGCAAATTTTATTACTTTTTAAAAGCTTCAAACCGTTTTGGAATTACTCAATTTGTTCTTGAGATATATATGATTAAGTGGACCCAATTTTTTTTTTTGGAAAAAACCCGTTATTCGTAAATATCTCAAAAACGTTACCATAGAATGAAAAATAACCTTGAAATCAGGGGGTGGTTTTACATAGGAATATCATAATGGCGTCTGTGGTGCAGAAAAAAAATGGAATTTGTGATCCAGTGCTTTTAACGGTTTAGCCAAAATGCTGTTTCATAGGTAGTTTTTAGAGCTTTGCCCTTTCAAAGCTCTTTTAGTTTGTGTTAAATTATTTTGGCAGCTTTGTAGATAGCATATGTTTTTTTTGAATAGCATGAACATTTGGGTATACAGCGATGATGAACTTATAAATATCGTACAGTTATACATGCATATGCTTACTTATACAGTCGGCTTTGTTATATTAGGAAACTCTACGGATCAAGTTGAACTTGCGTGGCTTATAGTTTTTTTGTACATATTATGTAGTAGTTTTTGTTTATATGTATAGCGAAGTTCATAAAAATAATCCACTCAGAATTGAAATGTTTAAAGCATTTGTAAATTTTGTTTTAGATAAAGCAGCAACCACATGCATATCAGCGAGCAGAAAAATGGCAGTGTAATTGCTTTCAAAATTTCGCAAATTAAATTCTTTTTTTATTATCGATATTTTATAAAACAAGTAAAATATTGTTACTGCGTCTATGCGAACCAATCTCGAAAACATTTTCGAAAATACTAGAAAATTAGAGAAAATTGCACGAACATTTTGAATTTTTTTTAACATTCCCTGAACTTTTTGAGCAAGTAGTTTTGTCGCCAAACAAATTTCAGCCACACCAAGTATAAGTTATATGCCACTCGAAAGTCGAATTGATTTAAAAATTTTTTTATAGAAGGGTGTTTTAGATCTTCTTCCATATAAAAATATAAATGTTTCACATTTTGTGTGGAGGAAAGTCTAAAAACACCTTTGGAGAAAAAAATTTCAAAAATCAATGCAAATTTCGAGAGGCATATAACTTGAACTTTGTTGAGCTCAAATTGAGAGATCTCTAAATATAAAAAATTAGCAATTTTGGCACAATTTTCTCGAATTTTTTCTAAAACGTGTTTGACATTCATAGAATATTTTTCTTAGGCTTAAATTGATTGGGCTTAAATTGATTAGACTATAGAATACTCCAAAAAAATTTAGAGAACTCCAAATAAAAATTTGGCAATTTTCGCAAAATTTTCTCGAGTTTTTACGAAAACGCTTTGGTCATTGGTTAGAATTGCTTCAGTTACAAAGTTTATAGAAATTTTTCTTAAAACAGCTAAAATAAAAAAAAAATAAAAAATTCATTAACAAAATTTGATGAAAATGTTGCTGCAATTTTTCCGTAAGCTGCTGTAAAAAAAATTTACGTTTTTAAAACTTCAAAAATTTGATTGTAAAATTTTTTTATATCACGGTGGAATCACCAGGCGAAGTAAATAAAAAGAGATAGAAGATGTACGCTATCTGAAACGGTAGGGATGTATTTCCAACGGTCAGAATAGGGTAAAATGTTTACCCGCTTTGGAAAAGTAGGAGTAGAAAAATAAATGCCTTGCTGCGAAGGCCATTCCCATAGTGAATTCATACAAGTAGCGAATGTTTGATAAAAACGTTCACAATATTAAACAGCCTCGATCACCTGTTTAAGCGCTGTTCGATTACTTAAATCATTTACTCAATAATATTTTTCAAACATTTTTGTAGGCGACTGGTACATTGCAATATTTACATATTTTAAAATGTTCGCTTAAGTAGCTGCTCACATTTAATCTATTAACTAGATTTTAGAAATAAATAATAATATGTAGTTTGATTTTCAGTAGACAAATTTATAGAAAAGCGATAATAACCGCGAACAAAAAACAAACCTTTCTTCCATTCTCTGGCCACTCGCGACAGCCGTTCTCCCTGTCAGCAATTATTTGACAGTTAGGTATGGCAATGGAGGAATAGAAAGATTTTTTACTTGTATGAATTCACAATGGCCATTACAGACTGTGTTTTTCAGCATATCAGTGCAACCTAATGCCAATACAAAAGGGATACGCAGGACCAGTGCGAGCTTATTTACTTTAGGCATCGAATAAAATTAAAAACTTATACTAATTTCACACAGACGGCTTATTGAATAATAAAGGAAATTTTCTACATTAAGACGCTTATTGAGCTCAATCTTCCCTACAAAATTCGAATTTATTATTATTTCATTAGTAGCTAATCGAATGCCTAATGAAGTCAAAAGCACAATGCAACTCTGTTGGCAGCGTTCCGCTTCCGTTTCCATTTCTAAGTTTTCAAAGCAAATGTCATTGTCTGCATGGCGGAACGATACAAGGTGGCCGCATCGAACAGCTGATTATAACCTTTTTTATTTGATTTGATAGATCAACTACCGGCGCAGTACGATTTTGACATTTGTCCATCGAATTTACAAGTACATGGAATTTTTTTTGTTTGTAGGTATGTCACCATGCTCCCACCTTGTATCGTTCCGCCATGATTGTCTGTCTCATCCTTCATACTAATCGAGCAGTTACTTCTGTGTGAAAGCAAAAAATTTACGATTTCATTAGCAGGTGAAATGAGATCATTAAGTTTCTGTGTGAAAACAGTATTAAACTGCGATGAGTAGTAAAATTCAATAATGCGTCTAAAGTAAACTGACCTCAACTTCAACTGCAGTTGAAGCTTTTATCGAAAAACCGGACATTATATAGTTGAACTGTAGGAACTTTGCGCACTTAAATGGGTTTCGGGTTTAATGAAAAGTTTTACAGTCACACTTGGAAGTGATCGTAATACTTTTAAATGTGTTTCGATCTTTAAAAATCCATTGTTCTTTCCATCTGCTCTGTTGATTTGACATTGAGAGTCGGAATTAAAACATATGACCTTCTAATATATCATACAAACTTGATCAGAAGATCTCCCATAAGATCTTGACAGTTAATTCATGCTGTATTACTAATGTTCCCAAGTTATTATTTACTAAAATACGTCAGGGGATATAATAGGAGTCGGTCTAGAACCAGAAGGTGCTAATCCGATCGAGCCGGATTCATATATTCTAAATTAAAATCTATAACTTTAACATTCCTCTTACCTTAGTGGTCTAATTTTTAGGCCAAAACAACAATAGTGAGTAACAATTTTTTGTAACTGTATTTAGAAATCCATTGTTTTAGCGAAGTGTTTACATAAATAAGGTTTCTCGAAAGTCTTAGGTAGCGCTGCACAGGCGAAAATCCTTGTTGGATATGACGCCAATTCAAATAGTTTGTTTTAACAAAGACCTGTTTCAGTTTTTTTTGGAACAAATTAAAAATACTTATATAATAGAAACATCAATAATATGAACGCAATAGTTAAGCACGACCTTACTTATGCAAGCCCACACCAAAGATACCCAAATATGAATGTAATTAAATCCGGTAAAGGTCCATCGATATTCACCTACTGGTTTAGGTGAAAAAAAGTACTAAAACTACCATATTTTACTCCTGAAAAATGCAAAAAAACAACACTTTTTCGGGGACAACATTGGTGAAAAATTTTCAGATAGCCGAATGATAGAACAAAGAAGAATTTAGAGCGAGACAATTGACTGCTTACTTCACCTGGTTATTCCACCATGGTTTAAATCTTTCATATAAATTTTGCAGAAGTATGAACTAAGTTCACAAAGCAAGTTAATAATGCACTTAATTTTTATTTCTGTAAATAA
Source organism: Eurosta solidaginis (assembly GCF_040869045.1). Taxonomy (NCBI): domain Eukaryota; kingdom Metazoa; phylum Arthropoda; class Insecta; order Diptera; family Tephritidae; genus Eurosta; species Eurosta solidaginis. Next base: position 240,499,950 of record NC_090323.1, read on the forward strand.
AGATGAAATATTTCAATTCTGACTGTGTTATTGATATGACCAACGCCTTATGTTTTAATACCCTTTAGAGAAATTACTTTAAAAAATGCACCAACAACATTTTCAAATTATTTTCAAAAAAGTCTGAGTTCATTCTTTAAAAAGTTGCACACTCTTCATACAAATTCAATCATCTTTTACAAAAGTGATGCCGATCCTTGACATAAAGATTTTGGTCTTAAAATTAAGATGTATTGAATTTATTGAAAGAATGGAAGAAATAAGTCGAAACTCCCCTGTGATATATTCATAAGTGTAAACACCTTAGATTTGAGCATTTAACAAAATCAAACTTAAATTCACATACCCATTTCATTTCAAGTGAGGTCCTCACGGATCGGCTAGTTCAACCTAACTTTTACATTTCATGAAATTGTTCCACCGTGGCACAACCATTTGGAAGTGCAGTGACTCTAATTCAGGATGAAACTAAAAGATTTCTTATAACATGCTACTGCTTAGAGAATGGTTAAATATGAAAACTAATTTCCATTACAATTCTTTTTGTTGAGTTATAACTCTGTGGAGGAGAAAGCGAAGAAGAACTCGACGGCACTTTATGTATGTAAAATAATGTTTGGATGTAAGTTGGACTTATCGTCCTCTTTTTCAGTGTCTATTTACAACGATTGTCAAACTTATCCCATACTATGAAGTGACTGTTTAATGGAAGACTACATAAAAAAAATCTACCTCAAAAAATTGGCAACTGAAACGAGACTTATAAATTTCTGTCTCTTTTCCGTATTAGCAACTAGTATTTCAACACGGCGGTGTGCTGTCACTGTATACACTAGAATATTCAGTATACATACATATGCATCAGGGTTCATACACACTTGCCATCTCCTGTGCCAGCATTATACCAGATGGCATACTAGTAATTATATACACCAATATCATATACCAAGCAACATACCAGTTAGTTTATGCAACAGCATATTGATATAGCGTTCAGCCGCCGCGACGAACTGAATGTGAATTAGGTTTAGGGCCTCCTTATGTTTATCTTTATCAACCGGCTAAGTTGGCAAGTGCCGTATCTCACCGTCGTGCTTACGGTGATACTTCCTTTTCCTTCTGGTAGGTGGCGCTAGATCAAGCAGTTGTCCCGCTTTGTACAGGTCAGCTGTTTGTTCGGAATTTAATTATGCCCCTTTAAGTAAAACGCCTTTGCCTCACTGTGTAGGTGGAGTTCTGGGGTCCTAGGAAGACATCCGGTGGAAGGTCTGAGTGCAATATTTTGGCGGGCCTGCAACTTTTTCTAGTGTGTGCTTTTAAAGTCGGCCAACTAAACAAGCGATGAGTAGTGCATGAGCGGTCGATCAACTGCTTTGTAAGTTAAGCTGCGGCAAGCGACTTGAAGATTTTTTGTGCTTTGTACTTTAGGTACAATTTCAGAGAAATATACCGTAAAGGTAAAAGTGCTGCCGAGCGTTACACCTAAGATCTTTAGATGACTGCCAGTTGATAGCATAACACCATGGACGTGAATGCCCAATATTTGCGTCATCTTCCTTGCACGCCCTTGACAGAGTGCCCGTGAACTTGGCCTGATCGGCCAGGGGAAAAAGAAAGATGGGGAAGATAACTATTTATTTTGTCAAGAGCCTGTTGCCACTATCACGCAGTCGTCGGCATATAAAATGTTGGCTCATACTGGTGGGTCGTGGAGAGGACACCACTCAGCACCACCCCTGTTTAACTTTCCTAGTTTGCGTTCCATATTTTAAGACAAGGGAGAAGGGGTAAATTTCTCTTGTGTTGGAGTAATGCGCGGTGGTTTGAGCGTTCGAGTTCAACAGACAAAATTCCAGTCAATGAACTAAAAGGTTTGCTAAGTAGTTTAGTTTCAGACTGCGACCATGTGCAGGTTTTGCTACCTTAGACTAGAAAAGTTGATCTAGTCATTAAAAAGAAAGGACTGCTGGCTAATGACAGATGTAGGAAGTGCGGGTTGGAGGATGAAACGATCGAACACGTGGGATACAAACATCAAATATAGAACAATTGTCATATATCATAGAAAACGTTTAGTATTTCCCAAGAGGACAGAGTTATTTTATAACATAGGACCTGGAGTTTGATTGAAACTTCTGGTAACACTATGGATTGAAACTTCTGGTAACACTATGTGAAGTTCTCAAGTTCAACCTTACCTAATCCAGGAGATACACATTGGAAGTGCTCAACTTATTTATCCAATGCACATGTCATGAAGAACAGATATTTTTCCAACATGAAAACAACCATAAACGCCCTCTTAGCTCATAATGTTACATATCCCCAATGAGGAACAACATCGGAAGTTGGGGATCGAGTTTTCTCTCATGTTGCTGTTGTTGTTGTTGTTGTAGCGCTGTTGATGGTCCTTTACCGGTTGCAGATCGGGTACGTTGCGGTTACAAGCACCATTAGGGCACCAGCCCGACCATCTCGGGAACGATTTGGTATGACAACATGAAGCCTCCCACCCCCTATGCCATCAGGAACTTGGGGTCGCCAGAGCCGCGGCTGTTAACGTAACAGAATTCGCCACGGGTAGGTGAGGTTGACAATTGGGTTGACGAAGCTATATTTTGCGCTGGCAACACCTTAAAAGGGTTGCGCTACACAACCCCTTAAATGATTAAATTTGGTACTTTAGTCGCCTCTTACGACAAGCATACCTGCCGTGGGTATATTCTAAGCCCCCAAACCCGCTGGGGCGAGTTTGCTCTCGCCTTAACCTGGAGCATAAAGTGTTTCGTAAATATGATATTTCATGCTTAATTGGAATCATTCTGAATTAAAGACTATCAAACGTTTCATAACTATGCTCTATTCAATGTTTGCCCATTTGATAATTTTTTAAAATTTTTTGTCTGTCACTATTGGTTTAATGGGCATAATATAATAATAATTCCATTATGAATATGGGCATGTACGTGTATGTGTGTGTGCGTGTATGTATGTAAGCATGTATCATTTCACATATATTTTCATATTTCCGCAAAACAGCTTAAATTCTACTTCTAAATTGTCTTAATTATATTTCTCCCTTTTTATCGTAGCAGCCATGGAAGTTGTTGTAGCAGTAGCAATAGAGTACGACGCGTAATACTCAACAGCAACCGTTTTCCTTTACGTTGCATTAAAAATTATCTACTATCCTCATTATCACTTGAACTATTCTGATTTTGTGCATCACGTTCTTCCAAGAGACTGCGATTTAACTCCTGGATGCGCGCTGATAGCGCCCGTCGACGTGGTGTACTGAACGTAGGCGGTGGTGGTTGTTCGATTAATGTATTCTTTTCTCCTGTTTTTAGTTTTTTTTTTTTTGTAATCAGTAGGCAGTGCAATAAAGTGGTTTCCGGTACAACGTGACCATCAGCGGGCGGCAAATTTATGTGGCAGGTGTCTCAAGTGAAAGTGGTTTGCACAGTTTTAGGCGTCAATATTGAGGTGGACAATTTTTTGTTTTGTGTTAAATTTATACATATTTGTTTAACATTATTTGTATTTGTTGTAACACATTTTTTTGTGATTGGTGAAGCGCCAATTGATGAGTTTGAAAATTTACAATTTTTTTTTGTTTTTGTGAAAAGTATTACGTTATTATGTAGAGTGGGTAGTTGATAGTGGTAGTGGTGTAGGTCGTGAAGGTAGAGCAGTGAGTGAAATATTTTAGGTGGTAGCGTTGTAAATGTAAGTTTGTGTTCCGACGAATTGCGATATTTTTTTGTTGATAAAAATGATGATGATATTTAAAATCGAAGTAGGCAATTATGAACGAGAAAGAAAGAGAGAGAGAGAGAGGGTGGAAAGAGAAAAGAAAGAAGATTTTACAATATGTTTGCGTGAAATATTAACATTCCTTAACACATACATACATACACTTAATAATTTTTCTTATGTAAATGTAAAATATGTATAGTTTGATATTCAACTAAGTAAGTACTTATATTTATAAGAACAAAATCTAATTTAAACTAAAGTTTTGTACTAATGGCCCATATTTTTATTACAAAAAAAGCTACTCCAAGCGGAGTGCTGGTGTAATGTATTGTGTGAAGCGTTTAAGCACTAGTACTCATAATTTTATGTAATATAAAAACATTTATTTTTATGTAAAAAATTCCTAGTTACCTAAAAGTATTAAATTTAATTTAGAGGAAAAACTAATTAATTATAAAATATATGAAAATATAAAATTTAAAATCTATGAAAAATTACTAAACTCTTTTTAACTCTTCTTCAAACTTGAAACCGTCTATCATTCATGCATTTTGGACGAAATGAGAATAGAAGGAGTAAAATGTAAACAAAAAGCTTGTCCATACCCGACCTGTAAGTTCTCTGAAAATTCAAAATAACACCTCTATTATCAACTCATACGATACACGATAAACGTATACCGTATTATCGCTTACCGTGGTATTGCCATACGCTAACTATTAGAGATATACGCCGCCGATAAACGCCGCCGCCGCCGCCGTTTGTGGGGGTTTTTCGCACGCCGCCGCCGAATGTCAAAAATATCGGCGCGGCGGCGGCGGCGTCCGGCGCATTACTATATTTTAAGACTATAGAGACCATTTATTGTTCATGTGGAAAATTGGACGGATATGGTCGAAAGTGGTATCAACGGATGCGCATCACTGCCAGTCATAAGAAACTAATTGCGAAATTTCGATGTCAGCTTAACACGGACTTAGCATCACCCAATTCACCAAGTTATTAAGGCAAAACATTAAAAAAAAGTTATATAATGAATTTATATGTTCACTTTGCGTATTTTTTTCAAAAAAATAATAATGAACAATGACTTCAAATAAGATGACCCAAGGCGAATATGTTTTCAAATTGTCCTCAAGTTGGTAAAAAAGCAAATTACCCAAAAAATGTGCCGATTTTAAAAATTTTATATTGCGATTGGCTGAAAGAATAAGCGAAATCAGTGATGCAAAATCCTCTAGTAGGTTCTAGGGGCATAAACACTCCTTTTAATGATTCTTACCTCATACTTAAGTTCGGCTTACATTCAATCATCTTTGGTTTATTTGCGAAACTATAAAATAGCGTCTGAAATGTTAATTTTGATTTTCACACTTCATCTTTCACCACCCAGGTCTCCCGATTTGACATAAAGTTGACGTCCCTATCCATAACTAATCCCGAGGAGTAAATCATATTGATTATAGCCTATCAACCAAGCTTAAATATCACCTACACGTTACGGCTCCTTTTACAAATGTGCATACGTAGGCACGTATATACCAGGTGAGGCGTTGTCCTTCGCAAGAACACTCAAAGTGGTGAAGCAAAAGCTTTCCCAAGACAGTCGAACTAATGACCGTGTGTGCTACTATCCTAACGTAGTGGACAGTCGAACTAGTCTGAAAACTTAAGTTACGCGGTCATCCAGAATGAGCTTTTATATCATTAGGCCGGAAACAGCAGTTAACATCTTTCAACTTAAAATCGGTCGACTTTCATTCTAAAATATCGTTTTGATTTAACTAAGACTATTAAAATCAATGATGTGAACACAAACGTCTGCAAACTTTGGTCTACATTTTAAAAATTTTATCCAGGGTCCTTGTAAAATTTTAAATATGTAGGTGCGCCGAGGATTATACGATTTTCACCCATTACGCAATGACTTCCACTTGGATTGCTTGTGATTTCGAAGGCGGCATCCTTGGCCGAATAGTCACTCCGTAACGTTTCAAGGTGTTTCTCTGGTAGTGCTCGACATTACAGCGCAACAAAAGCATCCCTTGGAAAGTCTTCGGAGCTACACCTAGAGCTTCTAGGAAAATGACGTAGACGAAGGTAGGAGTTTGAATTCACCAGTCCTATAGCTTCTCTGCTGGCATATGTTGTGAGGGTCAAGAGGCGTGTTAGCGATTGGTGGTTGGGATTGCTACTGTTCGCACATCGCACTGGAGGCGCTGTGCCACGAGGGTCATGAGTATTAATATACCATTAATAGCAACCGTAAGTCGCCTTTGTGCGTGACCGCCAAAGAGCCACAAATGATTTAAAGAAATTGTGTTCGCGATGATTATTAGGAGTAAACGGTAGGTGAAACTACGCTTTGCACGAGATATGCAGACAAAAGTGTGGCTATCTATCTCAATTTCTTTTCAGCAGACGCAGCAGTACCAATTCCAAAGATCGGGGTTAGTTTCGAAGCCTCTCCGCAAGGAGCTACTCCTGAAACATTTTGAACGGTCTGCGAGATCTTGAGGCAAAAACCCCGGATCTTACCGAAATGGCCAACACGTTGATTTCCTTAAATATATACAAACAAAACCTTTCCTAAATACTATTTTTTTAAACAGAAAAAACAAGCTTTTTAAAGTAGGAAAAACGGCGTATGCCGGCGCGCCGCGCACGCCACCACCGGCGGTATATAATAGAACGTACGCCGCCGCCGCCGATAAAGTGATCGGCGTAAACCTCTACTAACTATGGCATCAGCTGTTCAATTTTCCACGCTTGCTATCATTGATAAATTTTTGCACGATACGTTGGGAGCTATTTAAATAAAAGTAAATATAAAATTATTACAAAATCCATAAGAATTCCACTAAAGCCCCATTCCCAACACTCTGTTGCAACACCCTGGGCAAGAAACCTTAAAGTGGCACAAACCTGCAAAATATTTGGAATGGATGACCTATTTTTACGGGCGCGCAAACTGCCTTCTACTTCTGTTAAGACATACTCTATGCGAGTTTCGTCAACTTGTTCATTTCAGTTTATATAAAAGGCAACAGAGGTTGCAGAAAACATTTTATTATTACAGCTTTTAAAAACTTTTGCCACTTTTACGTACAAGACAATTGAATTGTTAGTACCTACGTTTTGTTTTGCTACCTGTTTCGTATAGATTCACAAAAATTTGTAAACAAAACTCCACTGTCATTCATTCATTCAAACATCTATCGGGCGTGTGGAAATCGTAATATGAAATCTGATTTTCTACGATACGCTAGCAAGGCGTTTATCGTCTATCGTATCACAATAGGGGTGTAAGTCTTATATAAAAATTAAGTACGTTGCGTCAGAAGTAGTAGAAGGTGGTGTTTGTTTTTTAAAAATTAAAGGATCTTTTATAGGATAAACAAGTAAGGACGGGATTTTCTTCGGCTATGCCGAAGACTTCATACCTTTAATAAATGGGGCTGAACAATAATCTTTTCCCATTCGTAATACCAAATAATCAGCTGTATAAGCTATGAAATATACAGTGAACAGATGTACATACCTAACCGATTTTTAAGATAAGTGAATAAGAGAAAAATTGGAGGGTACTTTGAGTGAGGATGCTAAGTTTCATGTTTTTCGTGGTCTGCATGAAATAGCTGTGACCATGAATCATTTATCTCAACAATATATGACGTAAACGCACGTATTTGATGAAATCTGAAGCTTCTAGCCGTTAAAAAGGGGCAGAAATGATAGTTTATAAGGAGTATATATATACGACCGATCTCTATGATTTCAGACAATAAAATATGTTATATACGTAAGAATTTGGTAAAATTAGATGTGTAGCTGTTAAAATGGGGCAGAGATTACGAAAAGTTTCTTATCTGAACAATCCGTTGTATGGGATACATAACATATATACGACCGATATCTATAATTTTTTCAGACAACAATATATGCTATATACGTAAGCATTTGGTGAAATTTAATGGTTATAGCTGTTAAAATGGGGCAGAAATTGCGAAAACTTTCTTATCTGTATAATCGGTTGTAAAGGATATATGCTACACATATATACGATCGATCTCTGTGATTTTTTCAGAAAACAATACATGCTCTATACGTAAGCATTCGGTGAAATTTAAAGCCTCTAGCTGTTAAAATGGGGCAGTAATAACGAATAGCTTCTTATCTGAACAATCGGTTGTGGGGGATATATGCCACACATATATACCACAGATCTCGTTCATTTTTTCAGACAACAACATGTGCAGTATACGAAAGCATATGGTGAAGTTTGAAATTTCAATATGATAAATTGAGGAAGATTTGACAAAAAACCTCTTTTCTGAAAAATCAGGGGATATATGCTATAGTGTCCCGCTCCATACGGTTCCGACAAATGTCTACTCGGACACCTTAATATACCCGCTCACTAAATTGTGTTAAGATATCTCAAAAATCGAGGGATTGGTTTGCATACAAACAGCCAGACGGACATGGCTAAATCAACTCAGCTCTTCATCCTGATTATTTCGGTTTATTTATTGGTGGGTCTATCTATTTCTCTTTAAGGACTAACAATTTTGAGATTCGTGACAAATTTAATATACCATTTCATTTTCATGTAAGTTATTAAAAGCTTGATTTTCCTCAAAGGAAAAATTTAGTCCAACCATACAATTATGTACAAATTTACAGGAACATGAAATATGTATGGTATGCCGCAAGTAACCGAATTGTTTGTTAAGTGTGATCCCGTATATCCTGAAAATAATAATAATAATAATATTTTTTCGCGATATATAACCAGTGAAATTAAGCCCGCTTCTCTTGCAATATGTTACGTTTTAGTTTTGGGAACACCACTTTTGCTGATTGATTAGAATGCTGTTTTTCAATATTCCCATTAATTTGTCATCCAACATGTTTTCTGCCGATTCCGGACCATCTACTAAGACAGGTGACTTTTTTCTGAGTAACTTTTCATGGCAAAAATACAATCAAAGGGTTTGCGAAGCCACCAAACCAATTTGATGTAAGTTGTGCGCCCGCTTTTCAAAAAAGAATAACAAATATACTTCGCAAATTTAACAGTAACTTCCGGGTAGTCGTTACCTCAGCTAACAATTTTAAGTACTCCAAACACTGGTAGCGAGATATAGGAGAAATATGTAAAATTGAAAAATTTGATTACAAATACAATAATTCCGGAATACGTGATCTGTTCTCATTTGTTTATGGAGTGATATCCCAAACAGCAGTCGATATATATGGGGTATTCCATCCCATTTCGACCAATTTTGAATCCGACCCCTTTAGAATTGGCTGAAAGTTTTTCTTCTTTTTCTAGCTTACGAAAGACGAGAATTTTTTCAAATTTTTTCATCCAACTCAAAAAAAATTATGAATTAAAAAAAAAAAACACCGTTTTTGTTTTCAAAATGCTATAACTTTTTCAAAAATTGACCGTTCGGGATCTTTTTTTTTTTTTTAAATTAGTTTTTAAATGTACTTTTCGGAAAAAATTCAAAAAAATTTTTTAAGTTTGTTTTTTTGTAATTTTTCAATTTTTCGAGATTTTTCGAATTTCGCCCTTTTTTTCTCATATAAAACTTCAATCAATTCTGCAATCATCCCCACTAATCCCGGAGTAGGCCGAGAATTTTTTTTTATTTAATTGAAAAAAAACCTTAAAATTTTGTTTGTATTTTTTCAGAAAAGTACATTTAAAAACATTTAAAAAAAAAAAAAATGATCCCAAACGGTCAATTTTTGAAAAAGTTATAGCATTTTGAAAACAAAAACGGTGTTTTTTTTTAATTCATAATTTTTTTTGAGTTGGATGAAAAAATTTGAAAAAATTCTGAAAAACGTCTTTCGTAAGCTAGAAAAAGAAGAAAAACTTTCAGCCAATTCTAAAGGGGTCGTGTTTAACATTGGTCGAAATGGGATGGAATACCCCATATGTAAGTATGTAAATACAACAATTTTGCATAGCTCACAACAGTCATTATAAAATTAGCTGCTGTTTTAACAATTTTCTACTCAATAAACCCAACACTTAAAATCGCACAGTGTTTCCCACTTCTCTCCAAGTTAAGGATAAATACGTTTTGAGTTGTATATTTTGTACGCAGTTAAATAACAATAATTTGTTAACTTTAGTAAATCGTAAAAAGTTCACGAATTTTTCTACCTAATTCCTCTAAAAATCTAGTAGAATAAGACTGAAAAACTTACGAAAAGCATTCAAAACTAATTTAAGTTTATGGGGTGAATCTGCGAAAGCAAACAATAAATACAGATTGGCAACATAAGCTTAAATGAAAATTTTGAAAAAAATGTTCAAGCAAATTTTAAGCAAACAATGGCCAATATAGAATTTTAATTGCAAAATTACAATGCCTCTTAATAGTAAAATATAAAATTAAGTAGTATTTAACATTTTATGTAATTAACTGTGTGCCACTGCCAGAGAGAGGCAGGCATGAAGTATGCCAATAATGAAAGTAATAGAGTTTCACAGTAGGGCTCTTAAAACTATTCGAATATTTCGTTTAATCAAGTACTCGAATATTCAATTCAAGGTATTTCTGTTATTCGATTTTTGTGTTTTTGAAGTGTTATTCGTCCAAAAATATTACGTATATGCCAAGCATGTACTACAAGTCGTCGGCTTAGAGATAAAACCTACTAAGTAGCACTTTTTTCAAAAAAGACTTTAAACTATAAATGCAGGACAAACGACAACAACAGATCAGAACGAAAATCGACACTGATGATGGCCCAACGCCGATACCGGTTTGTCTCAAAACCAAATTTGACAATGGATGACGGAAAATCGTTCCAATATACATCACTCTTTGATGGAGTTTGGTAGAGCAGGTGCTACACTGCATGAACCAGGCATAGATGTAAAATCAATTATTGGACACACACACAAAGAAAATCAACTTTATGATGAGTTCACTTCCAGCATGTTTGTCCTCTAATTCGATGTTATATCGCTTGTCTTATTGTGAAAAGATGTAATTCAAAATTGAAACTTGTTGTGAAAACGCAAAGAAAGTTTAATTTTTTCATACAACTTTATTACAAAAATTAATTTCAAAGACCTTTCATCTTTGCCGCTAAGAGTATCCTTTTTGGCGACTAAAATCATAAAATCTGGAATAACTAAAATTTTGGATTACATTTGTTTACAATTAAACATGCGTTGCCTTTTTTGTTGAGCCTTCGTTAATTTGAACGCTTACAAAGCTAGGCTTGGTTTCCTCCAAGAGCGGTGCCGCTATGTTACGACCGAAAAAGAGCGGCTGGTATACTCATCGTTTTCAGTGGCACCGCTTTGTTGGAAATTACGCACAGTTACGGTAGACGATGCGCAAAATTTAATTTTACATTATTGCGTGTTCTTTTTGATTTTTTATTATTATTTTTTTTAAATAAGCGTGCAAGAAAAAAATTTTATTCCAAAGTGTAGTTTTTTTTTATAAATAGTTTCAAATATTTAACAAAATGTTCACCGCTTTGACAATAGCGGTGGGAAAAAACGGTGAGGAACGAGTTTCTACCGCCATAACGGCCGCTATATTACGTTACGGTGAACTTCACCGTCTTCTTAGTTTTCATATAATTACTTTTACATTGCATCATTTTTGACAACGCAACTACTGTACCGCTACGTAGCGGCCGCAATATACCGGCACCGCTTTCGAGAAGCCAAGCCTTTAGGCCCCCTTGCTGTACGACAAGTTAACTTTTTAACTCAGAGCTAACCTAGCATGAAGGGTTAAACTCATCCATTAAATTTTTTTTTTTTTAAATTAACTATGAGCTTAAAAAATAACTTGCCGTTAAGCAAGTGGGCCTTATAATAGTAAATTTTCCTTGAATAGAAATTCTTTATGCTTTCCGATTCTTGTAAGAGTCAGCATACAAAAATTTCGAAAAAATCAATGTTTTTGTAACAATGTCAAAAAATGGTCAATATCATTTAGTTTAAAATTTTTGGGAACCGTTTGGTGGTCATCGTGAATATCTTTAGCCTAAGAAGAGGAGAAGAAAGGGGGAAATTCATACTTTTCAAAGATGCTGAGATGTGATGAGTGACAATCATTTGACATTAGAGCCTTGAGCATCGATTTCTTGAAAAAGTTGTGTGGAATTCAGGAATATTATAAAAAAATTTTCGTTCGCCTCGGTTTCACCAATTGCGTGCGAATTTTTCAGAAGCAATTTATTGATCACCCTATATAGTTTCAACAAGACAAAATCCATGGTTCAACTATATGGTTGGCTCATCTGTACAATAACAAAATATGTCTGTTCAAATTGTCAAAATCTGTGTATTGCTATTGGTGCGAATGGTATGGAATGGAAACATAAAACTTAGCAGTTTTTGTATGTGTAAGAAAATGTTGCCATTGTGTTGGTTACATTTTGAGTTTGCCATCTCCTTTTGACAATGCCATCGATCATGCAATGAAATAAATAAAATCAGCTGATGAGATGAGCCAACCATATAATTGAGCCATGACAAAATCTGGGAAAAAATCGAAATGTGAAAAACTTGCTTTTTACTCTTCTATTATTACACAAAATGTGTCTAAATTGTATGTTGTCGGGACTTATTGTCTCGATATTGATTGGTCAAAATTGGGTTATGTCTGCATTTTAACTTATTTTGTTAGAATCTGTGAAAACTATCGGAGTCATGAATGTCTTGTTGGGATTATGAGGTGCATCCGTTTGAGATTATAGCTAATTATTATCAAAATTATAGCTAATTATTAACAAAATTCTACATTGCTGAAAGTGTCTTTGTCACTAAATCTGTGTACATAGAAATCGTTAGCTAGAGCTATAATTGTTCATAAAAGTATAAAAATAGGTTAATTATTTGCAGCGACATCTGTATCCCATGTATAAGTTTCTATGTCCTTTTCAATGATGCTTCAACTAAATTTTATTAAATAGGTACATATTACTTTTTATAGAGCTACATATTTACACCACTACTAGTTATCTGCGAAATTCAAGTCGCATTATAAACCAATTATCGTCGGTGCATCTGCAACTTTGTTGACTCTATATATGCCAGTCAAGCTACTCAAGCATTATCCATACTCCATGTATCTAAGATCAAATACTAATATGTATGCAATTTGCATTGAACGAAATTACTCTGCCAGAAAAAAATGGCCGACGACCCAATACAAACGTTAAGCATGACTGCACTGCTTTGTCCACGCCGTAAACAAACAAACTTCCACGTTTAAAATTATTTATCGGTTTTCATTCAACTATTTACACCAGATATCGAGAGAATATATCGCGCGCTCTCTTTTTTGCAGTTACACCGAAGATATACTCATATATTTGGCAGATATATCTCTAAAATTTATATTTGGTGGTGAAGTTACCGCATTAACTAATCTTATTTATAATCTGGTAATATATATCTTCAAGGCCGGAATATTTAACGATATCAATGATTGATTGTCATACAAATTTTGAATTTATGCCAAAAAGACTCGATTTTGGCCAATATGCATCGACCGAACTGTAAAATTCGAGAATTTTTCGATGGCATATTGTAGTTACGCTGTGCAGGTTGTATGCAAAAGTTATACCATAGCTCGGGCAAAATAATGAAACTAATTAATAAATAAATAAATGGAAGTCGTGACAGCCCTCGAAGAAATTTTAGGCTGAGCTTATCTTCCAATTTTCGTCGTGCCCCTTTTTAATTTTTCCTACAAATTGGAGGGACGGGACCTACTTGTTTTATACCGACCCCTAACGGCTACTGCAAGCCAGATGTGTTTTCACTGAGATGCTTTTTATGGCAGAAATACACTCGGCTGCTTGCCAAGCACTGTCGAGGGCCAACTCCGCTTAGAAACATTATCTTCTAATTGAAAAAACTTGTTTCTAAAAGTGTGATGTTGCTTTGCCCGGGGCGTGAACACAGGATCTTCGGTGCCGCCAATGGAACTACATAGGTGTTTTATTATTGAAGTTGCGAGACGATTTCTGGAACACGTAGAGATTATCACTTTACAACTTTGTAAATATTTCGTAGATATTTCAAAAGATTTTCGAACTTAAATATGGGTATCAGTTGGGGATCTTTATAGGATAGCTCACAATGTTTGGGGATTAGTTTGAGGTCTTTTTTGCATAGATTTTCTTAATATCCTGTAACACATTCCGTAGCGTTTCATAATGATGTATGTACCGCTTCGGGGTTAGTTCGGATATCTGAAAAGTTATTTTAGGTATAATTCCGGATGTATTTGGGACCCTATCGGGTCCATGTTGCGCTGATTTTTGAGCTGTAATATAATATATAATATATATATAATTTCGAAACTAATTGAGAAACACTTCTTTGGGTTGTTATACTTATGTAAATAATAACCAATTTTGATGAGTTTTCGGTTTGTTATCGTCTTTTTATCCAAGTGTTACCGGTATGTAATCGAAAAATTTTATTACCGACGCGATAACGGCTTGTTATTGGCAGGTTAACGGATTGTTATCATTACCAACGGTTATCGACTTGTTAACAGTTTTCCAAAGAAACACGATAATTCGTCGACAGCATTTCGGTAAGAAATCGACAACAAGCCGATAGCTCGTCTATAACAAATCGACAAAACGCTGATAGACCGTCGATAAAAATCAATAATTTGTCGAGTACAGCTGTTATCGTTGACAAATTAGTCAACAACAAATCATTAAAATGGCGATAACGAATCGATAACAAGTCGATAGCTCGATCGATAATAATGTAGGTTCAGATAATTAGAGAACGAAGTTTTCTCAACTCTTTCTCCCGGAAATAAACCGAAATTACCTCAAAATCTTGCTCAGGCTAATCCGCTTCATAGGGTCGAATGGAAGTTTGTCCCAATGAAGTTCGAACCATGAGAATGAGGCACAGAATGGATTAGGAAAAAGGCATTGGCAATAAAAGATTATAAAACAGAGAAAGGGAGAGAGAAAGGGACAGGAGATGATAAAAAGGAGTCTGGGAGGAAATAGAAGAGAGTGGTAAGGAGATAAGGCGTAAAGTACGGGGCGGGGACAGCGAAGGAAATAGCTAGAGACAGGCTGAGCATGGAAGATAATTAGAGAACTTTGTTTGATGATGGGGAGAGGTTGAGATATAAAGGCAAAAAGGAAAATTTTTAGCTGAAGAGCAAAGAGATGGGTAAATGAACGAAGATTAATATAGGTTGGGAAGCTAAAAGGTGATTGGCAAGTTCGAAGTTGTATGTAATTTGAATATTGGTATCGTGCCAAGCCCCGTCCATTTGTCAATAGCGAAAGCCTCAAAAATTTATTGGCGGGCCATACTTTTTAAACTTTTTCAAAACTTTTTTAAATCTGCTCCGAAAATTAACCATTATTTACAAATACCACTATATTTAGAAGAAGGAACTTCAATAGCACTGGCTCACTAAATAGTCATTACATTTGCTATATCTTTATTATATTCATTTCTTTTAAAAGTTAAAATATATAAAAAAACAAGTAAGGAAAGCTAAGTTCGGGTGTAACCGAACATTACATACTCAGCTGAGAGCTTTGGAGACAAAATAAGGGAAAACCACCATGTAGGAAAATGAACCCAGGGTAACCCTGGAATGTGTTTGTATGTCATGGGTATCAAATGAAAGGTGTTAATGATTATTTAAAAAGGTGTGGGCCTTAGTTCTATAGGTGGTCGCCTTTTAGAGATATCGCCATAAAGGTGGACCAGGGGTAACTCTAGAATGTGTTTGTACGATATGGGTATCAAATGAAAGGTGTTGGTGATTATTTGAAAAGGGAGTGGGCCTTAGTTCTATAGGTGGACGCCTTTTCGGGATATCGCCAAAGAGGTGGACCAGAGGTGACTCTAGAATGTGCTTGTACGATATGGGTATCAAATGAAAGGTTTTAAAAAAAATGAAATAAATGTAAGGCGCGATAACCTCCGAAGAGATCTAAGGCCGAGCTTCTCTTCCAATTTGCGTCGTGCTCCTCTTGATTTTCCCTACATATTGGCCGGACGGGACCTACATGATTTTATGCGGACTCCGAACGGCATCTGCAAGGCAGATGAGTTTTCACTGAGAGCTTTTCATGGCAGAAATACACCCGGAGCGCTTGCCAAACACTGCCGAGGGGCGACCCCGCTTAGAAAAATTGTCTTCTAATTGAAAAACCTTATTTCTAAAATTTTTGATGTTGCTTTGCCCGGGGTTTGAACCCAGGGCATCCGGTGTGGTAGGCGGAGCACGCTACCATCACACCACGGTGGCCGAAAGGTTTTAATGAGTATCTTAAAAGGGAGTGGGCCTTAGTTCTATAGGTGGACGCCTTTTCGGGATGTCGCCATAAAGGTGGACTAGGGGTGATTAGAATTTGTTTGTACGATTTGGGTATCAGATGAAAGGTGTCAATGAGTATTTTAAAAGAGTTCTATAGGTGGACGCCTTTTCGAGATATCGCCATAAAGGTGGACCAGGGGTGACTTGGGTATCAAATTAAAGGTATTAATGAGGGTTTTAAAAGGGAGTGGTGGTAGTTGTATATGTGAACGCGTTTTCAAGATATCGACCAAAATGTGGACCAGGGTGACCCAGAACATCATCTGTTGGATACCGCTAATTTATTTATATATGTAATACCACGAAAAGTATTCCTGCCAAGATTTCAAGGGTTTTTTATTTCGCCCTGCAGAACTTTTTCATTTTCTTCAACTTAATATGGTAGGTGTCACACCCATTTTACAAAGTTTTTTTCTAAAGTTATATTTTGCGTCAATAAAGCAATCCATTTACCATCTTTCGTCCCTTGTTTCGTATTTGGTATAGATTTATGGAATTTTTTTCATTTTTCGTAATTTTCGATATCGAAAAAGTGGACGTGGTCATAGTCGGATTTCGTGGCTTCAACCTATTTCGCCCATTTTCACGGAAAATAGTTATCGTCGTAGAATCTATGCCTCTACCAAATTTCACAAGGTTTGGTACATTTTTGTTCGACTTATGGCATTAAAGGTATTCTAGACAAATTAAATGAAAAATGGCGAAACTACGCCCATTTTGAAATTTTTTTTTTTTTTTTTTGTATTTGGTTGCACCATATCATTACTGGAGTTGAATGTTGTCATAATTTACTTATATACTCTAAAGGTATTAAATTTTTTGTTATAATTTGACTTAAATTTTTTTTTTTTAAAGTGGGCGCGTTCTTCATCCGATTTTGCAAATTTTTATTTAGCACATATATAGTAACAGGAGTAATGTTCCAGCCAAATTTCATCATGATACCTTCAACGACTGCCAAATTACAGCTTGCAAAACTTTTAAATTACATTCTTTTAAAAGTGTGCGGTGCCACGACCATTGTCAAAAATTTTACTAGTTTGCTGTTCAGCGCCATAATGTCAACCTACCTACCAAGTTTCATCGCTTTAGCCGTCTTTGGTAATGAATTATCGCACTTTTTCGGGTTTTCGAAATTTTCGATATCGAAAAAGTGGGCGTGGTTATAGTCCGATATCGTCCATTTTAAATAGCGATCTGAGATGAGTGCCCAGGAACCTACGTGCCAAATTTCATCAAGATACCTCAAAATTTACTCAAGTTATCGTGTTAACGGACAGACGGACGGACATGGCTCAATCTAATTTTTTTCGATACTGATGATTTTGATATATGGAAGTCTATATCTATTTCGATCCCTTTATACCTGTACAACCAACCGTTACCCAATCAAAGTTAATATACTCTCTGTGCAAGCTGCGTATAATTAGAGGCGCCCGCCAATCTTTAACTATTTTACCTGAATAATTTAAATCTAGCCCTGAAAATACATTTGTATGTACGATTATTTACAAATGCTAATAAACTTATAACTAATTGCATTTTAATTGTCCAACTAAGTACGTGATTGTATCGGCGAGAGTGGGTACTAAGCCAAATATTTACATTTTATTACTTCCAAAGCTTGAAACTAAGCAAGAAGGTGAGAGAAGAATTAACAAATACGCTTGTTTGTTTGTATTCACCTGCGATTATTACGCCCAATGGCTCTTTTCCTATATTTGGTGCTTTATGATTTTTACCTTTCGGATGTACGACATTTGTTTGTTTGCCTACAAGATACACACACACATATACACATAAGTATGTAGCGTTATAAGCTGACTTTTACATATTGTACAAAGGCTTAACTATACATATGCAAGTAGTAGTAGTGGTAGTAGGTAGATACATATGGAGGTACTATAAAAAAATACTTAAGTAGCTTGGGGGCGCACTTAATTGCGCTGAGTGATGTCATTTGCACTTTAACTAAGTTCCTTTCGGTTGGAATAGTGGAAAAAAATATAAAGAAAAAACTAGAAGAGAAGCATTTTACACTTGAAAGTTAGATAATCAACTGAAACGCTGCTTAAAGCCATTTTGTTTTTGCTAAGCTACTTTGTGTTAGCATTATTTTTTGTACATAGCACGCTTTGATATTTTGCTACTTTCTATTTTACACGTTTTCGTATTGAAGTTGTTGTTTGTGTGCTTAAACTACGACTATGTGCGCCAAGTTTTTGTTGTAATTTTTTTGTTTTCTGTAAGTTGTTTTATTGTTTTTATTGTTGTTAAATTTTTTGTATAGTTTTTTGTTGTTGTTAAATTTTTTTGTGGTACGGTCTATTATTAAATATGTGTCTGTTGGTGTTGTTGCCTATTGGTGCAGCGCTTAAGATTGGCTTATGGTCACAAAACACAGACTTAATGCTATGCTAATACGATACTTAAAGTACGGAGGTGTTTTGCTTAATTAATCTACTTAAAGTGATTTGGCAATTAGGCAGGAACAATTAAATTTGTGTAATAGTACATGGTGACAAAACAATTAATTGTGTAAAAAGACGATTATAAATCCGTTATTAATATTTCTGATCCCTGCTTAGCTGTAAAATTACTAATGCACGTTGAAGTTTTACGCATCACGCATCAAAAATTTAAGGACCTCACGGAGTTATATTAGCAGCAACGCACTGCCGAGCTTATCAAGCCATAGATAGGGGTTATTATATAAGCTGTCTAAGGGCAAAATAACCTACCAGCATTATGCACGGAAGTTAAGACAGCTTCTATACTAAAGGCAAGGAAAGCCTTTGACTCAAAGCCGAACTTTCTTTTCTTCTTAAAATTTAAGAGAGACTCCTGGAAGAATTCATCAAAAGATCGATTGACTCCGAAACTGCTCTTCACACCTTGATTTCTGTCATTGATAGGTCGCTCGACCTCGAAGAGTACACACTGGTGCCGTTCTTGGATAAATAATGTCTCTATAATAGTGTTTTTTCCGGAGGTTATCACTTCGGCCCTAACGAAATTGCAAATTAAGGCATGCAATCTTAAGGCGGCGGTATTATCAGCGCTGAATCTTATACCACCGAAGGCTGATGATAGAAGCCCTGCTTTCAACGATAAAGTTAGGTATTTGGGACTCGTTTTGGATAGGAAAATACTATGACTGAGCTAAAATAGCAAATTGTATCTCGTGGGGCTTTTTCCCAAAGTATTCCATTGGATCTACACTACATTATATTGTATGGTGTTCCGGTGTGGTGGACGGTCACGGGCCACGAACCTCGACCGTTTACAAAGAGTCCAGAGAAGTTAAGAGCTCTGCACTAACAACGCTGTTATCTCCACTCAAATGAAGGCGCTGAACACTATTATGCACCTACCAACACTGGATTTGGTAGTGGAAATAGAAAATAGCTGTTATCCCGAATTGAACAAAGTGGCATTTGGAAGAATGCAGGAAGTGGTCATTCTGCGATTTCTGGCACCAAAACTTCAAATGCAATACCAGTATTCACTGATCATTGCACACCTAATAATTTTTCTCCAGGAATTACACAGCGCGCATTCTATCAGGACAACAATGGGCAAAAAGATAACGAGCTCTTCAGGGTGGCATATTTTCACTTGACCTGGAAGTAGAGATCTCCTTTCGCCTTTTCGACCATTGTAGCGTGTATCAAGCTTATATGTTAGCATTCCGCGGCGCTGTAAATCAGTTAATGCCTGTGCTTGGAGAACAGAAAAGGGTGCAAAATATTGTCGGAGAGCCAGGTTGCGCTTAGAGCCTTATATTCATGTGCCGACAAGATAAAGTCGACCACTGAATACCGCAGGTCTCTAAATGAGATGGTCCAGTACTTAAATATCACCCTAGTATGAGTACTTGGATACAGGGAAACTGAAGTCAACTATAGAGCTAAAATCAGGGCAAATATACGCTGGTCAGCACTGCGAGTCATTAAAGCTGGTTTAGACTTTATATAATAAAGGACGCATTAACAGCGTTTGAGTCGGTATGAGTCAGGCCAATTGACCATGAAAAAGGTTGTCACTGGTCACTGTTTGATGGGTACTTAAGCACCCCGCCAGGTGGGGCAATGAATATTACGAGATCCTCTTTCTCTTTTTTTTAATTTTTCCCAAAAGTTGGCGGGTCCCATGTAGTTTCCTTATCTATGCCGTCTCCGAACGGCAGCTCCAGGTCAAATGAATTTTAACTGAGTAGCTTTTTATGACAGAAATATATTCGTAGTGTTTGCCAAATCACTGCCGAGTGGCGACCACTTCGAAAAGTAACACACTAAAAATATCCCCCTTTCTATACCTTGTTTTGAATAATAAAAATCCCTAAGAAAGCTAATTGAAAGCACTGCTTGAAAAACAAATTAAGGCAAATAAATGCCTTTGCGATCACCACTATATAGATTTTCATAGTCCAGAAAATTTATTTGTTCTTTCTAAATAAAACTCAGTTTAAGTGACTCGCCTTTCAATGCTTTTTAAACTGGGAAGTTGTTTTTTACAAATGCTCAATTGTCCGTTCCCACCACAGTCGAGTTTATGCCATAGACTGTCTCAAAAACAAACACAGCAGCTGCTGTATGTTTATGTTATTACAACAACAATCATATATATTATTTCTAATTGCTGTTTTTATATACGGGTCCCTTTTTCGCTCTTATTTGGAATTCAAATCTATATTAAAGTTTTCGTTGTAAAAATGGAGATTTGGGCTATTAGCGAGCTTTGGGCAATTTTGATCGTAGAGCTTTTGTTTAGCTATATTTTATTAAAATAATCTGTTAAAAATAAACAATTGTGAGCACACAAAGAAATCTATTTGTACTATGGCACTATTGTGAATATTTGCACTGCATTACTGGCAGTTACTATCATACGCTAGATGACAGCGTAAGCTGTAAATTTTAGTTGATTGATAGAACGGCTGAAATATATGGCAATATCAAAACCTAAACTAAATACGCGAAAAATTTAAGCACTAACAATGCTATCAGATTTCATATTGGCAGGGAGATGACAACGTGGTGTTATTTTGTACAGTGGTGGCTACTTAAATAGTATGCTTTTTTACACAGTATTCATAACTGGTGAAAGAGCTAAAAAAAAACTGCTGCGTTTCCGAAAAAGCTATAACATTTTCTAATAAATAGTTGAAATTTTGATGTAAATTTTTTGAAAGTAAAAGATGAATGCGGGATCTTATCAAAATCTTTTAGAAATTGTTGTAGGACCACTCCCAATGCTTTCATATATTATTCTGGGAATGGATCTTAATATGATCGGCCAGCATAATCTCAAGTTTTTTTAGTTTCATGTGAGCTTTTGCAATGGCTTACCATAACCGAAATAAACATAGCAACTCATTTTTTGAGAACAATGGTCAATAAATCCGTTTTTTTTTTGGAATTCTAAAGTTTTTTGCAATCGTATATTTCTCATAATGGAATGCTACATTTTCTTTGGGAAGGTACATTTTTTGTACCTGGCCTCTTTTTGGAATGCTTAGATGTTTGAAATCCGATCATTTAGTATAACTTTCATTAACACGTTTCCTTTGGAAAATGAATTTTTGAAGTTCTTTCTTGTATTGTTACCACTTAGTATTTAAATAACGGCAAATGGTTTGAAAACGGCAACGTTTTTTTTAGGCGGTTACTTTTTTGTAACTACTTATGTACTGCATGGAACTGCTTAGTTTCTTGTGTATGGAGTAATCATCAAAAAGTTCCTAGAATCCTGGAATCATTCCTAAAAGAGTCCGAAGACTTCCGAATAATTTCAATAAATTATTTTGAAGTTAATTAGAAATAGCCCTTGTATATCTAAAATAGTGTAGTACCTAGAATTTTAGTTGCATTTATGATTTTGAAGAAATAAAAAATAAAACGCTGCATAGCGGAATTGTTGGGCAGCACTAAAGGGTGCTTCGAAAAAAAAATTCTAAAAAGTGATTTCCTTTTTTTTAAGTGATATTTATTTATGCTTATCTTAATTTATTAAAAAAGTTTAAAATTTATAGTTAAATTAAAATTTATTCTTTTTAAGCATAAATAGTATATTTACAATTTACACATTTATCGAATTACTGTCAAAAAAAAAATTGTGATTACTACTTAAACTACTTAACAAATTCATTAGTCAAACAGCTAAATAGAAATATTGACATTATTTAATTTTTGAAAATTTCTATCATCAGAGATTTGGATTTTTTATTTATTTACATAATTAATTTGTTTTTTGAAATTTGGCGGCAATTTAATTTCAGATACAAAAAAGAGAATTTCGAAAATATAATTAATTACTCAATTAAAAAAGATAGTAAAAAACATGCAAAAGATAAAAAAAAAAATGTAAAGGGAAGAACTAAGTTAAAGACTTATTCAAGTGATCTGCAGATAAAAAAAAACTTTATTAAATAATTTCAAATAGTTAGTAAAAGTGGAAAAAACTTAGTAAATAAAATAGCAAACTAACACAAGCCGTACTTTTCGAAAATATTTACAAGTACAAATTTTTATTTTATATAAGCTGTAGCATACTAAAGTTACGCATTGTAGAAATATCAGTAGTTTTTGATTAAAAAATAAAGTCTTAA
Organism: Eurosta solidaginis; assembly: GCF_040869045.1. Lineage (NCBI taxonomy): Eukaryota > Metazoa > Arthropoda > Insecta > Diptera > Tephritidae > Eurosta > Eurosta solidaginis. Next base: position 240,522,693 of record NC_090323.1, read on the forward strand.
GTGAAAGATCGCTGCACGTTTATCGGCCTTATTACAGAGCTGGATTGATGAACATCCTGCTTTATATTCAAAAACGCCCTAACTCAGCTAAATACGTTTTGTATTCAGGCCAATCAGTGCTTTTGAAAATTTATTTTTAGATAGGATAGTTTTTGCAACAACTTTTAAGACCGCTTTCATTCTTCATTGATTGAGATAGAGCACTAGCCCAACTGAAGCGATCCCTTACTCAGTCTTCGATATATATTACTGTGGGAAGATTGAGTTTATTATGTTTACATAATATATTAGCCGTGCTTTTTTTACACGCGTATACGTTTCGTTTGCGCGTGAAAAAAAACGCCTATCCTCGCTTAGATAATCCTTAGGAGACCCATCTAGCGGCAGTGGTTAAACAACTAGCTACAGCTACAGGGTGTACCGTAAAGCGGAAACACAACCCTCTGTTGTATTTCTGTGTATAACATATAGCTGAATCAGTTGTGATAGATAGTGGACGCGCATAGAATTCATGGAATTAGTAGTACTAATTTTATGCGTGGCAATTTCAGAGGTGTATTTAAAGTTTGTCGCTTAGCAGTCCAAATAAAGTTTAAGCGTAAACGCGTATAGACGTGAAAAAATACACAGCTATTATATTGTGTTTATTGATTGTGTTAATTTTTGTTATGCATGTAGAAAATTCATAAAATGTTAGTAAATCAATACCTTAAATCTGCGTTTATGTAATTTTAAATAAAATGTTTGTTTAAATGTTTTTTGTTTTTTCGTGAAGATATACTCATGAGCAAACGTTGTATGTGTACTATGAAGTTAAAAGGTGATATAAACGCACATACATAGAAATGTGTTGATAATATGCAAATATACGTATATAAATGTTCAAAAATAGTTATATTTAAATAGCATTTAATTTTTTTTATAAGCAATAATTTTTTTCATATTTAAATTTCTAATTAAATTTTTTACGCACCTGTATCCACAATGACATCTATGAGATCCATCGATTTGGCAAAGGCATCTTTCAAATTGATATGATGAAATGATACGATGCTACCTTCACGTTTAGCACGATCGAGCGCCTCACGTCGTTTGAGCGCCTTCTCGCGACGCATCTGATTCTTATAAAATTCAGCAAAATTGTTAACGATGATGGGAATAGGCAAAGCGATTACCAGAACACCGCATATGCAACACACAGTACCAATAACCTTTCCCAGTGCAGTAGTGGGATAGATGTCCCCGTAGCCAACAGTTGTCATTGTAATACCCGCCCACCAAAATGTTTCCGGTATTGAAACGAATTTTGTATCCTTTTCATCCTTTTCGGCAAAATATGCCAGCGAAGAAAATATGAGAACGCCCATGGCCAAAAACAGCATTAGTAGACCGAGTTCCTTATATGAATTACGTAATGTAAAGCCTAACGACTGCAGGCCCGTTGAATGACGGGCCAGCTTAAGGATTCGCAGGATGCGCATGATGCGAAATACTTGCACCACCCGGCGCACATCCTGGAACTGGTCCGTTGCATTTTTATTTGTCTCCAATAAAAATAGGGAAACAAAATATGGGAGTATTGCCAATAAATCGATTATATTTAAGCCGCCCTTAAAAAATTTCCATTTATCCGGTGATGCACTAAACCTAAGTATATATTCTAAGGTGAACCACGATATGCAAACGGCTTCAACCATAGCCAATTGCGGATTATCAGATGGTGTACCATTCTCACTGTGTTGTAGTTGTGGTAGGGTGTTCAACGTCAGGGCTATGGTAGACAGGACTATAAATAGTATGGATATCACTGCGATAACCTGTTGAGAAGAATTTTCAATTCAATTTCAATTCAGACGTTTTCATGTTTTGTTTGTTTGTTTGTTCGTTATGCAACAAACAATTTTTTGTTAACTTCTTATCTTATTTTTGAGGCTATACACTTATGGTATTTAGAATTTATATCATATTTTTGTAAATATTTGAATTTTTGTCCCAAACACTATATGTTTCTAGATATTTTATTTATATTGCGCTAGTCTAGTAAACAAGTTCCTAAATAAATATTAACCTTAAATCCTAGCATAAGACCTAAGGGCGTTTGAACTAAACAATTTTTAAAAATAAAAAGCTGATTTGAAAAAGATAATAGTGTTGGCAAGTTTTTCGCATTGTTTTGCAGGGTTAGGCTTTTATAAGCTTTTAAGCACACTTCACCTTTTTTGTTTCTGTAAGGCTGTCGTGCTTATGTTTCGAGAAAAGAATTTCATGCAGTCAAGGCGCTGGAATTGTTGTTGGTTACTTTGCGTCAAGTCACACAAATCGTTCGTAGGCTACTTAAGATTATTTGCAATACATCAAACCAGTTCCAAAGTATATGATTTTCCAACTAATATATATTGAGAGATATTTGCAGAGGCTGGATTTGCATGTTGGGTGGGAAGTGAGCTTTTGTATGATTTCGAGATTTGTGTTGCAAGAGGGAAGTGATTTTGAAGAGAGTAGTGATTATCAACTTTTATAGTGACTTGTACTTGGACGTGATGTTTCGAGGTGAGACAATTTGAAGTATTCAATACTAAAAAATTTATACTATTATTTTTTTTTTAGATTAAAAAATTTCTAAATTTTGCACTAAAAGATGTTTTATGCCTTGACTGTTGTAGGAATTTTACTGTGCAAACACAAAGGTTGACAGTTAACAAAGGGATTAACTTGACTGAGGGGAGGGCACACGACATGTGAATTACACATACAAATTCAGTGAGCGGACTGTATCACAAATACTTAAAAAATAAACATAATATGTATAAACTTACAATAATTCAAATTATTTAAATGTAATTTTACTTAAAAAATAAATACCAAATAAAACTAAAAATACATACAAATTTACACAACATAAAAAAACACAAAAATATATAAATTTTTTTAATTTTTAATATAATAACGAATATATACATATATACTTTGACATTATATATTTGTGTTTGTACAAAATTATTAAAGTGATTTAACTAAAAAAAAGAAAAAAAAATTATTTCAAATATAAATTTCTTTTTATTTGTATTTATTATTAAAATAAAAATTGTATAAGCTACATACATAAAAAATCATATAAAGTACACATGAAAACTCGTTAAGCTTATCTAAATTTACTGCTGCAGCCAGTTGCTTTTTTTTTTATCAATGAGTAGCTACTCATGGTATAGTTTAAGGGGCTCTAAGAAAACTGTTTGTCATACATAGCACCTTTTTGCTAAATTTGTAGCAGCTACTTGAATAAGATGGTGACGTTTAAGGCGCATGTGACAGCTAAACTACTTGAATTTATGAACTTTATGAAGGAGAACGAAATAGCTACATTAACTAATAACAAGTTGGCTCTTAGCCCATTATCACAACAAAAAAATATTTTATGTTATTTAGATTTGGTTTGTTAGTTCTTAATAAGTAAAGCATTTGGTCTGGAATTTTGTAGTTTCGAAATAAGTAATACAAAAAAAGTACTGTTGATATGATCCGAAATATTTTAAAAGCGATTCATAAATTCTCCCGTAACACCGAAATGATTCTGCAAACGTTGCCGAGGTGGCTAGTCCCGACAAGAGCCTGGAAACAATTCTGAATTTACCCTGCAATGCAGGAATTGTTCCGAAATAATCCCGAAATATATCCGAAATCATACGAAAACAACTATAAATGAACGAATATATTCCGCAAATGATTGCGCAAATTATTCAGATATAGTTCAGAAATCATCTCGGAAAAGTTTTCAAATTAACCTGAAATGATATGTAAGTTATCCCAAAAAAATTACTGGAGCTATTTCGAACATAGTCCGGCAACGGTCTACAAGTAGATCCCTAGTTATCTCCAAATACTTCCTACATAATTCTTGAAAGTATCCCTAATTGGTGAAAAAATGTTCTATGAAACAGTTCCACATTTTCCACAATTCTCCCCTTATGGCTTAAATTTAGATCTTCACTAATCTCCAAACACTTTCCATATGATTCTAAAATATTCCCGAAATGTTCCGGAAAATTATCTAACATTTTTTGGAATGCTCTGGAAAATAACCCCAAATTTTGTAAGAAAAATTTTAAATTATCCTGTGGAATATACGAAATTATCTTGAGATGGTTCCAAAATGACCGCAAAAAAAATTCTGAATTTGTCCCGAAAGTGTCTTTAACACAGTTCTGAAGCGGTCCTGAAATAGGTCCGAATTATTCTCTAAAACTCTCCATTTCAATATTAAAAGAATCCCGAAAAGATAGCAAAATGTTCAGAAAAATAGTCACCAAGTTTCAGTAAATGTTTGCCAAACTCTATTGATATGAAAAATTTTCAAGTTATACCTTAGTAGTTCCGAAATTAAGCCGAACGTTCCATAAGTGATTCCAAAAAGAATCCTGAAATTGCACGAAAACATCTCTAGCACAGTATTGAAACTTTCTTGAATTAGAAATTATCTCCTGAAACCATACCGAATGATGAAGTAATGTTCAGGAAATCAGCACCAAATTTTAAATAAACGCTTGCCGAACGGTATCGAAATAAATATCAAATGATATCCATAAAATAAAGCCGAAATATTTCTCTCGAATATTCTCGAATTATCTGGAACACAATCCTTAAATTCGTAAGCGAACTTTCAAATAATGAAACAACCACCATGATTTGAAACATTGAAAGTTTGTGAAAGTGAGGTTATGTTTCGCTGAATTTTTCTATATGAAATTTTTCAAACAAATTATTTCTCTCCCTCTAACTGTCATAACTTGAAAGACACAAAGCTTAGACTAAAACTACTGTCAACTCAAAACTTTTCAAACAAAAAATGCTTAAATTCGTAGGTTAGCAAAGAGTACATAATAAAACTAGCAATCGGGTCTGCAGTCGATTTTTAAAAAATTCAAAACAAAATTAATCGTAGTTCTTTCATGAAGGCGGGAACCTCAAGGATATTTGAATATCCCATATAATTGGCGGTTATTCATGTTTCAAATATTAGCTCAATATCTAAATTAATTTCTTGTTTGTACTGTTTTTGTTCTGTATTGTTTGTTCAAAGAAAGAAAAGCAACGAAAAAAATAACATAAATATAAATCGAACAAAGTTCTCTAAGTTCGAATAAGTTTGAATAAAGAAGTAGCAAAAAATATGCGAAAACAAGTATCTAGTAATTGGCAAAGAAAATTTTGTGTTTTTTCGAAAAAAAAAGTAACTTAGACAATCGATATTCGTAAAAATATAACTAAGCATGTTTCTTACTAGTCAAAATAATAACAACTACAAACAATGCAAGAAAATTCGTTTATGTTTGTTAATTGTATAAAAAACGGTAAATATTTATGAACATTTGGAACCATGAAACGAAGCATTTTTAAACATAAAAAATTACATGGAATATTGAACTGCCAATATTTAGATACATAAAAAAATTGAGATACACTTAGTTTGAGCACTTCATTTTTAAATAGTTTCATATCTACAATAACAACAACCTCAAAACCTTATAACAACTGTATTGTGTTGGTACTGTAACTGGTCGGGTGGGGGTACTGAAATATTGTAATACGAGCATGCACAATTGCGGTAAAATGCTTTGGGATTCTTTACTCCCCTTTTCTGGCATTTTCGCATTGTGCATTTAACTACAGATTTTCATAAGTATGCTCCTTTGTAGGTTCATATGTACACACATTTCATGTACTATATAACATTATTAATATTTGATTCATTCACTTTCACATTTCACTTATCAAATTGCAATTGCTTAGATGTATTTCAAAAATGTATCTGCATCCATTTTCTACATCAATTTTACATATTTTTTCGTTGCAGCAATGTTGACATTTAAATATGCGAAAGTCTCGTAAATCTCTATTTTAATTAAGTTAATTAGTTTTGGGCATGATTGGCCCCAATTCAGGCATTAAATATATATCAATTTTGGCTAATTATTCTTATGTGAGTTTGTAGTATATGTAGGTATGTATTTATTTTTAAGTAATTTGTTTTTGTATGTTAAGTATGTGAATATGTCCACATCTACCATGGCGAACACTGTACGCAACAACGCATTAATAATCTTCATCAATTGAATTGAATGTGATAGTTGATTTTGATACAAAAGCAAAATTATCAAAACTTATTAATAGTGAAACTTGCAAGGAAATTACTGGTAAGGGTCTACAAAAAACATGACTTGCATATTTACGTAAAAGAGAAAATTTTAAAAAATTGATCTAAATATATTTTTAAACAAGTATGGAGGCTAAGTTCGGGTGTAACCGAACATTACATACTCAGTTGAGAGCTGTGGAGACAAAATAAGGGAAAATCACCATGTAGGAAAAAGAACCGAAGGTAACCCTGGAATGTGTTTGTATGACATGTGTATCAAATGAAAGGTGTTAATGAGCATTTAAAAAGGGAGTGGGCCTTAGTTCTATAGGTGGACGCCTTTTCGGAATATCGTTATAAAGGTGGACCAGTAGTGGAATTCACTAACTTTTTTAACGACATTTGCCGTCGCTTGATTTGCGAATCGATAACTATAACGATTTCGCTATTCAGTAAATATTTTGTATCGATATTTGCTTATCGACAATCAGCTGTGTTGTTAAATAAACGGCAAGTAAATTTGCTGCGTTAAAAATAACGAATTTAATATTTCTGACAATTTTTGTTAAAAAAAGAAGGTAATAGTCTAGCTGAGGGGTCGACTGCTAATACGCTACCAGAAATATCGAGAGAGCTGTCAAACGACGCGTCTTGACATCAGCATTAATAATCCGAAGGCGGAAAATAAAAATTTTAACGCGTTCAAAAGATATTAACGAAAAACCGAAAAAAGAACCGCGGGTACCTCCGAAACCGGGGGTCGGATCAATAGTATTTTTGCGCAAAACACCTTTCTGCGTTGGCGCCTTCGGCCGCGCTTATAAAAAATAACCCTGGGCTACGCCATGCCAAGTCCGGGTGTGTGGTATAACCGTGGCTACCGCCACGGTGATGCACAATTTTTTTTGTGGGTACACCCACAACAACAACCACATGGAAATCGCCAACTTCAACTGCAAATATCTCCGGACAGAGATACAATTTTTCTTTTCCGCCTTCGGATTATTATTCTCGAGATTAATACGCGTGTTTTGACACCTCACTCGATATTTTTGGTAGTGTATTAGCAGTCGACCCCTCAAGTATACTATTACCAAAAAGAAAATCGAATCTTTAATTAAATACTTTCAAACACGAAAAGCTGCTTTATTTATAAATCAAATGGCATTTGAGTATTTGGCGTACATTTTATCACAAGATGAAGAATTACTAAGTCCATCGCCAGTGGACAGACACGTTCTTAGAGAAGTAGATAACCCATTCCAATTGAATGCAACGGAGTTTCGAAGGCTGTACCGACTAACCCCATATTTGGCTGATGATATTTTTTCTCAACTTGATGGGGTACAAGAATATACCGCATTTACTTACTTTTTGTTAAAATAGGTAAAAACTTCACAATAAACAATAATGACTTAAAAGCAGTTAGTATATGGAATTTATTTATTTTTGGCATTCCTTTTGTGCTTTTCGCATTTTTTAGGTTTCGTTAAACTGTGCTGCCACCTTTCTACTATTAAAACGAAATTTAAATGTCATTTATTTCGAGTCGTTAAAAGTAAGTTAGTGAATAGTACAATCGATAAGGCAAGCGACAAAATCGTTAAATGAAATACCGAGAAATCGTATCGTTGAAAATTAGTGAATTCCACTACAGGGGTGACTCTAGAATGCGCTTGTACAATATGGGTTTCAAATGAATGGTGTTAATGAGTATTTTAAAAGGACGTGGGCCTTAGTTCTATAGGTGGACGCCTTTTCGAGATATAGGCTTAAAGGTGGGCCAGGGGTGACTCTAGAATTTTTTGTACGATATGGGTATCAAATGAAAGGTGTTAATGAGTATTTTAAAATAGAGTGGGCCTTAGTTCTATAAGTGGACGCCGTTTCGAAATATCGCCATAAAAGTGGACCAGGGGTGACTCTAGAATGTGTTTGTACGATATGGGTATCAAATTAAAGGTATTAATGAGGGTTTTAAAAGGGAATGGTGGTAGTTGTATATGTGAAGTCGTTTTCCAGATATCGACCAATATGTGGACCAGGGTGACCCAGAACATCATCTGTTGGATACCGCTAATTTATTTATATATGTAATACCTGCCAAGATTTCAAGGGTGTTTTATTTCGCCCTGCAGAACTTTTTCATTTTCTTGTACTTAATATAGTAGGTGTCACACCCATTTTACAAAGTTTTTTTCTAACGTTATATTTTGCGTCAATAGACCAATACAATTACCATGTTTCATCCCTTTTTTCGTATTCGGTATATAATTATGGCATTTTTTTCATTTTTCGTAATTCTCGATAATGAAAAGGTGGGCGTGGTCATAGTCGGATTTCGGCCATTTTTTACACCAATACAAAGTGAGTTCAGATAAGTACGTGAACTGAGTTTAGTAAAGATATATCGATTTTTGCTCAAGTTATCGTGTTAACGGCCGAGCGGAAGGACAGACGGTCGACTGTGTATAAAAACTGGGCGTGGCTTCCACCGATTTCGCACTTTTTCACAGAAAACAGTTATCGTCCTAGAATCTAAGCCTCTACCAAATTTCACAAGGATTGGTAAATTTTTGTTCGACTTATGGCATTAAAAGTATCCTTGACAAATTAAATGAAAAAGGGCGGAGCCACGCCGGTTTTGAAATTTTCTTTTATTTTTGTATTTTGTTGCATCATATCATTACTGGAGTTAAATGGTGACATAACTTACTTATATACTGTAAAGATATTAACTTTTCTTTTAAAATTTGACTTAAAAAATTTTTTTTTTTAAAAAGTGGGCGTGGTCGTTGTCCGATTTCGCTAATTTTTATTAAGCATACATATAGTAATAAGGGTAACGTTCCTGCCAAATTTCATCATGATATCTTCAACGACTGCCAAATTACAGCTTGCAAAACTCCGAAATTACCTTCTTTTAAATGTGGGCGGTGCCACGCCCATTGTCCAAAATTTTACCAGTTTTCTATTCTGCGTCATAAGTTCAACTCACCTACCAAGTTTCATCGCTTTATCCGTATTTGGTAATGAATTATCGCACTTTTTCGATTTTTCGAAATTTTCGATATCGAAAAAGTGGGCGTGGTTATGGTCCGATATCGTTCATTTTAAATTGCGATCTGAGATGAGTGCCCAGGAACTTACATACCAAATTTTATTAAGATACCTCAAAATTTACTCAAGATATCGTGTTAACGGACAGACGGGCAGACGGACGAACGGACATGGCTCAATCGATTTTTTTTTCGATACTGATGATTTTGATATATGGAAGTCTATATCTATCTCGATTCCTTTATACCTGTACAACCAACCGTTATCCAATCAAAGTTAATATACTCTGTGAACTCTGCTCAACTGAGTATAAAAATTTGAATGAAGGAAATGTAATAAATATGGTAAGCATAAAAGTATTCATGGGTTAATAAGGCTTAAGTCATTCAATGCGCTATCACATCAGTAGCGGGAAAATTCTTGATTTCAAATTTACAGTAATTATAAAGTGCCACGAGATAATGCTATTAAGTTATTAATAATTTTACGAGGCACTAACATATTTCAAAATAGTAGTAAAAAGGACAACTTTACCAAGAGCAAAAGTTTTGGAAAGTATGTAAAATAAAATGGTTTCAATAGTTTACTGTTTGGAAAGCAGTTTATAAGAAAATGTGCTGTAAGCTCTAATCGCAATTTTGGTGTAACCAACAGTACCAACGACTTTGGTGGTTTTCCAGTGAAACGTTAAACAAAATATGTCTCAAAACAAAACAGCTATTTACCTTTAGACTACCAGATTCCCTACCAACAGATTACCAGATCCTCTATCTGAAATTCGAGTGGGCTCTTAAAGCCACACTAGAGGTTGATGGCATAGCACAGCGTCTAAAATTGTGTTAGAGTGTAAGCACTCCCTGGAGAGAGTCGGGACAGGGAACTTAATACATTTATATTGGGTCCCAGGGCATATATGAAAAAGCGTATGAACTTGCTAAAAGGGTTGCATCCCTTGCAGCTTGCTCCGTAGACGACCCAATTAGATTGGGCGAGAATATGAGAAGGCGAGAGGTGCACACGATCGACCAAGCTGGAAAGCCGTGGGTCCAAGTGCAGAGCTGTAAAGTGTCGAAGTGTAGGTATTACAACCTTAGACTAAAAAAGCTATTTCTATCATTAAAAAGATACTCATGACGGGTATACTGACTGGACACAGCTTTCTAGCGTCGCATGCCTCTAAATTAGGCTTGGTCAGTGATAGCAGATGTAGGAAGTGCGGGTTGGAGGAGGAAACGATCGAGAACGTTTTGTGCTCGTGCGCTGCACTTGCCTGGCTAAGAATCGAACTATTAGGAGTGATACAGCTGTCAGATCTAGAATCAGAAATTGGCATAAGTCCTAGGAAGCTTCTAGTATTTGCCAAGAGGACGGAGTTATTTTACAATATAGCTCCTGGTTTTGGATAGGGTTTTTCAGTTTGGTCGTAAAATAAACTTTTAGTAAGACTACGGACTCATTCAGTTCAATTTAAGCTAACTTATATAACAAAACCCATTTCGAGTTTCGATACAATGTTTTGGTTTGTTCGAAATTGCCCGCTGAGCACTTAGGCCTGTTCAGTAAGAATTGACTCAAGTGTAAGTTGCTGTCATTGTATAAATGCTTTTTGTTGGATCAATCACGAAATATATACATTAACCTGGGTCCATTGAGCCTGCAAAAAAAAAAAATCGATTTTTCTACCAATTTCTTCTAAATCTCCATAAAAGAATTTTTTTTTTTTGAAAAACTGCATTTACCAATTTTGCATTTGCCAATTGACACGAAAAAAATACATAAAAAATGATTTGGAGCCTTGAAAATGAAAAAATGCATAAAAAATCGTTGAATTTTTGCAGGCTTAGTTTTTTGAGTATGCGTAGTGGAACTTTTGAACCCAAATTCTATCAAAAAATCGATGGCGCGATATAAGTTAATAAATCGACCCAGTCCAATATACATACTTTAGAGTTTACGTAAGGGAAAGTTGTCGATTTTTGAACTAGAGAAAATATAGTTACTATCGAACTAGTTCTTATTTGGTAATTTTGGTTTAAATATCTTGAAAAGTATCACTAGTTACTGAGTTCCCCACAAGGAAGTTATGGAAGTTTTCTTTTACTCCATGGAAACTAAAGCGCCGACTGTCAGTTAAGTACAAAGAACAAGTGTAAACAAAAGTCAGCTGTTTTGATATTTTTTCGTGCATTCACAAGCGATTTGTTCTACAAAGTATTTACAATTAACGATAAAACTGGAGGTAGGTTCCCGTGTTTGTTGAGAGGAAGGTGAATGCGGCCTTAGTCCTTGTGTGGTTGACCACCATAAATAATTTTATCTTTGAGTTCCCACACGATCGATGGTACTGTTGTTACGATGAATTTACATCTTTTAATAAAAAAAACTCGAAAGCTAACTGCAGTTAGTGTATGAAGAGCTTTGTCATATTTAACAATTTGAAAAAGAGTAATTTTCTTAATCTGATTTCCGAAATGAAAATCCTACATAATCTAATCCTTCTCTACTCCCTTCACATAGATGAAAGCACTGAAAAGGCATTTGTTTAAACCAGCATATCTTTTTGAAAAGTTTCAATGCACAGATGCAGAATAAATAATACAAAAAAGAAAAAATACTAAGTTATTTTTGGTTTTCATCAGGCAAAGTTACTGAGATCAAAAACTGCGCGCAGTTGACCTGCTGATTGGTTGTTGCCAAGGCGTTTTCATTATGTTACATTACTGACTCGAAGTCACCACTTTGCGCTGATAACTTCATATTTAATCATACGACTAAGCGATCTCATTATATAAAATCAATTGAAGCCAGTTACATCAATTCATATTCACCTAAACAGAATCTAGTGATATATGACAAGGTGTACAGATTCGACAGTATTTAGCAGAATAATAAAAAAAAAAAAAATTACAATTGAGAAGCCTTGAGTGAAAATTAGTATATCAATTGAATAGTTATATTCGAGAATTAGATAGTACCGAGTGAGAGTTCGTAGGTCATCTCTGCTTAGCTTAATGCGTTTGACTGATATTCTCTATAGAAGTATAAACAATTTGACCTGACCTCTGCCAGTGTTGTCTGAGCTGTTCTTTTTTTCCAGTTACTTATTTCTCTAGTGTGTTCCTTTATGACATTCCCCACCGCAAATTTCTATTGCATGAATTTCTGCCCGAAAATAGTGGGATAGCATCCAATTGATACGACCTTATTGAAATTCGGCTAATAAACACCAGCTTCCATTTTTCCGTCATCAAATTGATCAATCCGTAATCCAGATCTCTGTGTCAAGCTCAGTATATGCTTAACACACTAAAAATAAGGGGTTTCCTGTCAGTTTTCTTAATATCTTCATATGCCCTTTTAGATTTCCGCTCCTTAGCTCAGAGATATTTTGAAGCCTTGAAGTTAGCCTCATACCGTGACTTAGTTTGTGTAGTTTTTGGATGTACTATCCTTGGCAGCTCCAATGAGTTAATTAGTGTTAACGATTCGGGACCCCTTTGTTAGAGCTGTGTACTTTTTTATTATATTTTCTACAGAAAATTATTATTTTTCCTTCTTTATTTTTTTATTTCATTAGTATATTATTTGTTGTTACTTGCTGTTCTGAAGCCAAATTCTTTTGACTTCCTAATCTGCGGCGATATTACTGCCAGTTTTTGTATCATTTTGAATTATTTGTCAGCAAAGGCTTTTTTGTGATCTTGTCCATTTTAAGCGATTATAAATCCAGTTCTGTATCTATAATGATATGTTGCGTGTCCTTTTTAGTATTATACCACTTCATGTTAGGTTTTAGTTTCAGTTCAGTAGCAGCTTCTGTCAAATTTTCTATCCAAGAGCTCATCTATCTAAGAGATCCAAAACTTGTAAATGAGTGCTAAGCAATATCGAATTCATGTTTTCCATTTCTGAGCGCAAGTTCCTTATTGTACACCGAGTGCGATCCCTCATCGCTTTCCCTTTAATCTTTGTGAACAGTTTGGAATAACATATCCCCAAGGCACACCTTCTTAAACCAAATGTTTGCTTTAGTGTTGTGTATTTTGTTTGGTCGTCGCTAGCATTTAATAAGTAATGCATCTATCTTCTAATTGTGTTTGGGCCACCAGCCTAAATATTGCGGGCCATCCTAACGTGCACTTATTATGTTTCATCATTTGTCACCGGTAATGGTCCATAACCTGCCGCGCTTTAACTTAGAAGGGGAAAAACTCAACGAAAGTAAGCTATCGACAGGTATCGCGAACTCTTTCCTTGCTACACACTTTCACTTCTTTTTCGAACGTTCGTGAGCGACCAGCAGCTATCCCAAGGTAAGTTACCATCAACACATATCTTATGATATAACACAGCGGTATTTTCCTTTTTAATTAATTTAACTATTTTTCAATTGAACTTAGGCTGGGTGCGAGTTTGCCTAAATTTAAGGTACCTAAACTTATATTCCACTGGAACTTTCCAGCACTGCAATAATTTAGGTAAAAAGCTGTCAGAACTGTGCGGGTTGAATTGACAATCTAAATTATATTTTATGCTAGGAAAATGATCAGAAAATTTAACATTTTTCCCGTTTTCAATATTTATGCATGCACAGAGAAAGGAGCACTACGATCCATGACAGGTAAATAACCTCTAGAGGAGGTTCTGCGGTTCCGGGGAAGTTGGCCACATTTTTATCAGCTGGTTGAGAGGAACGTCCACCATGATATTAATTACACTCGGCATGTGAACCATATCTCACTAACACTTTAGGTCCACATGGCTGGTCATTGTGAGAAGATTGTGATGCGCGCTTGATCCTCCTTTTGCAGTCTTCTAAATCCAGCATCCACCAGAAACCATATGGAGACTCCGCCAACACCACCATACTATATTGGAAACCCAGTCGCCACACCAACTATAGTACCAGCCATCGTCCACTGAACAATACGGTACATGCCATGGTACATGCATAATCGCATATCGACAAAATCAATTTCTATTTTTTTGTTCAAGTTTGACATTTTAATTTAGGTTGAAAAGTATGTTCAAAAAAATTCTAAATTTTTTCTTTTGCACTGCCTTGCCGACAGTTTCCAGTGATTTAGGTTTTTTGTGTATTTAGGTAGCAATTTAGGCATACTTGCACACAGCCTTAAGTTCATAAATTTCCAATTGTACTCAAGTTAATTAATTTCAACATTACATGCACTCATAAAAGATAAAAGAAAATTAATAACGACTGACAATGGTTTTTATTGGAAGCATAAAACATTAATTGGTGGCAGATGTAATTAAATGCGGAAATTAATTAACTTAAGTACAATTGAAAAATAGTTAAATTAATTACAAGGGAAAATACCACTGTGTAATATTTTAAGAAGTGTGTTGATGGTAACTTACCTTGGATATTTATTTATATAACAAGCTGCTGGTCGATCACGAGCACTCGAAAAAGAAGTGAAAGTGTGTAGCAAGAAAAAAGTCCGCGACACCCTTCGATAGCTTACTTTCGTCAAGTTTTTCCCCTTCTAGGTTAGCGCCCGGCAGTTTATGGACCGTTACCAGTGATAAGTGATGAACAATAATAAGTGCACGTTGGGGTGGTCCGCAATATTTAGGCTGGTGGCCTAAACAAATTGTATCATTAAATTTTCTTTATTTTCCAGGAAAAACAAAATAGCTATAATTTCAAATAGCCCTAATATCGAAAAATGATATAAGATGAATTAAATTTTTTTTTTTTTAACCAAAAATGGGTCATTCCACGGAGAAAGCAAGATCGTCGAAAAATTGTAGGTACACTTGAGAAGTTTTGTCTCACTTTGTAGTTATATCGACATGTCATACCAAATGTAACACATTCTAAATATTTTATATGTGATTAAATGTTCTTCTCAGAGAAATATTGCAGATTTTTTCTACACTGAAAGCTTCGTTAAAGGTTATGTAAGTTCTAAATTTTTAAAGCCGCCTAGTCAAAACTCAGTTTTTTAAGTTGGTAACAGTTCAGTTCAAAATTTTGTCTAAGTGCTATTTTTGTTTTATTACTGAACAATCAAAACTACTACTAAAGTTATGCAATACGCTACTTGTCTGTATTGTGGTAAGAGTGTGGCATTCCAACATGCTGCAGAGTTCAAATTAAGCATAACCAATTTCATGTAAACTAAGTAATTATATATAAAGATATTTATTTAAATAACGTGCAAGTTGCATAATATAAGTTAATATACATAAATATAATGTATGCGCTATCATAATTACGCAAGCATAACTTACTAATTTACATAACTTGGAATACATGCATATGTATCTATATAAAGAAATTAAGCGAAAACCCATTACTACTCATTTATATACATTTGTATATGTACATAAATAATTAAATTACATAAATATTTACGGTTATATAAATATGTATTTACAAACTCATGTATACGTACATATAAACGCAGGATTCTATAACCAAATAATATAAGATTATGAAACTAACTAAATAATGATTTGTATTTGCAAATTTAAAATAAAGTTTGTATAACAAATTTACAAAACTATAAGATAAAAAAAATTTTTTTAAATAATTTTAAACATATAAATAAAAACTTAAGCTGCATATATTTTCGAAATATAGTATTTGAACAGAATTTGAACAACCTAATTGCGATATGTATACATACATACAGCTAGACATTGAGATTTTCTTTGTACAAAGATATTTGGGAAGCAAACTGAAATCTTAAGAAAAAAATACAGAGATGGCAAATAACAGTTTCCAAAACCTATATTTTCAATTAAAACAGTTATTAAATAATCATTATTTAAAAAAATGTTGAATTCCGGTATTGCTGGATTCGGTTTCTCACAAGGAACAACCGTTTTGGATGCAAAATAAAGGGAATAATCAGTGAACAAAAACGGCCGATTACAGATAAAATATAAATCACGTTCTGGTAAGACCTACGTAAATATATGTACATATGCTAGCTTACAGAGTTGCTGTAATCGTGATGCATGAAGAATAGAAAATTAAAGGGAAAGACAATAATGGAAAAGGAAGAAATGGAAAGAAAACGAAAGTTAAGAAAAGGGGAAGAAAAGACGCAAAGCAAGAGAGCAAGCGATATCGATGACTTAACTGTTTATTCTCGAAAAGCTATCAAAAAAATATCGATTTATTATAAAAAAATTCTGATTCGTTATTGAAAAAATTTCGATTTTTTATCAAAAAATATCGATCTCTTTCGAAAATTATCGAAAGAATATCGATTTGTTATTGAAATAATTTCTATTTTTTATCGAAAAGTTAACGATATTTTTCGATAGCAAATCTATGCCTTTTCGAAACAAATCGATATTGTTTCGAATACATATCGGTATGTCCCCGATAACAAACCAATAACTTTCGATAACAAACCGACAACATGCCGATAATTTACCAATAATATACTACAATATGTTATCGATAACAAGCTGATAAGACGTCGATAACAAGCAAATAATATACCGATAACAATCCGATAATAATAACAGCCCGATAAATTTTCGTATTCATAAATGAAATGACACTATGGCATCAGTGCCATAAAAACAAGTCCAATTTTCACATCGTTTCTGCAACAGATGTCGCAGCGCTGTGAAAATCAAATGGCAAGAAACAGGATAGAACTATGAATAATGAAAACAGATAAACATCCGCTGTGATAGCTGAATGGTTATAGCAGTGGCGCCTAAACGTTGTCGACGAAAGAATTAAGTAGTTCCCGAAATGGATCTATGCAACGAGCTCTGGCAGTTGTCTAAATTTTTTCTTCCTTCTATTCTAATTTAAACAATATTTTCATTTAAGAATAAATGAATTTTCCAAATGGCGCCGGAATTATTCCAAGATGATTCCAGAGTGATCTTCAAATAGCCCCGATATAATTCCGAAATTTTTTCAAAAAAGTCGTGCAAATGATCTCGAAACTGTTCACTTACACCTTCGGAAAATGATTTCTAAATTGTACCTTCAACAGTATCGACCAAATCCAAAACGATCCCGAATGATCTTAAAATAAACCCGTGATGATCAAAACATTACTTCAAAAAAGTATCGAAACTATCGCAAAATGACCCCTGATTTCAAAATAATACTGAAAATAGGTCCTGGCAAAAATTCTGTGGTTTAATGATTATTTGTAGACCATAATAATGCCATAAAGTTAAGTTGTAATGATGTTCATTCCAACTTAGCGCACGAAATACTTACCATTCTCGAATGCTATTTCGGTCGCAAAATAACAGTTTTAAAAAAACCTTAGTAAAAAAATTACACTAAACGATCTCAGTGGTAATGAGAAATAATTTGAAAATAAAATTGAATCTCTGTTAAAGAAAAAATTCAAAAATAAACATATTTCACTGAGAAAGCCCCTTTTTGTTCATGGATATCGATTGTTAACCGTGATAAACCGAATGGCGTTTTCTGGTTAACCGTTAAATGCAATCTCTGGAAAAAAAGGATTAGTGGGGTAGGGTAAAAAAAACACCATTCCATTGCAGAACAAAAAATAGTACAAAGGCACGCACATTTGTCTCGAATAGTACTTATCTTTTCGTTTTAATTTCGCTTCTAGATATGTAACTTGTATATATGTACTTTGTATATATGTTTTTATGCAAGTATCGAGCAATTTGGTGTTACAAGTAGATAATTGATAAAATTTATTATTTGCATTGATGTTAATACTAAATAGTAGATATTTATTTATTTATTTAGCAAACGAGAAACTGGAGTACTTTTGGGGTTGTGGAGTGCATGTGGTTCACATTATTTTCTTGGCTTTACCAAAGAAAACAAACAAAATTCGAAACAAACAACGGAATGGCATGGAATTTGTAATTTTTTTTTTTGTTATTGCTTTTTGGGGCAAAACAAATACGTTTTTAATGTATGTCGATAATGAAGCACCATTATCATTTGGTGGGAGATTATTATTACAACAATACTACAACAAAGGAGAAAACGCCGTGGAAACACCGAGAGACTTTTGTGAACAAAAACAAATGATAACAAATAAAATAGCCAATTATAAAAATTACAACAATTAAATATTATAAAAATTTCAATTTTGATTTGTAACAACTATTAGCTAATAGTATACTACAATTATTTATTTAATTACAACAAAAAAATAAATAAATAATAACAATATAAATAAAAGTCGAATATGTCTACAAATTTCCTCTTACATTTTAGAGTTTCGTTGCTTGAGCTACAAGCTTTCGCAAAAGCTATTAACTACAATATTACCATAAACGTAATACAAAAGATGTGGTGTTTTTAGCGACTGTTTTTCATAGAACATCGACATGTAGATTAGATCACAAACATACTATTGTTTAAAAAGAAATAGACTAAATATTACGAATACTTTTTTAGTGTTACGCCACCAATTACACAAAAAACATAAAAAAAATATTCCGGAAGTATACATTTTCAAAACCGAAAATATGTCACATGAATAACGGCAAAAAGTGAATGTGTTTCTTTACAAAATAGTTACAATAAATATGTATTTGTTTGTATATATGTTTAGTTAAGATATTATTTAGTTAGAAGAAACGCACAACAACGAGAGGACTTTCAAGGTTTTTACGTACACATATCCAACAGAGGACAAAAATAGATTTTTTGGTTTGGTTTTTGTTTGTGGGAGTTTTTGTTTTTTTGTTATTAAGTATTTATTATTGTACGAGTACGTATACAAGTGAATATGCCTGATATAAGAGTTACATTTTTTTAGAATTTTAAACGAATTTCATGTTTTATGATTCATGTTTTTTTAATTAAAAATTAATTCTTCAGATAATCTCACAAATTATTCTATTTGCATGTCATTATACACTCTAAATACTACTAATTAATTGTGTTGCTTTTGTTCTTGTTTTTTTTTTTTTTTTGTTTTATTAATAACTTGGATTACTGTATAGTTTAAGGGGATACTAACATGTAAATGAAGCATAAAAAGTAATAAAAAAAATTTGTTGGTTCTCATATTATTCTTTTAAAATTTTCGTTTTAAAAAGGATGTGGTTCCGGGCGGTATATTAGAGAAAAATTAAAATATATATTCAAATATCGTTTTATGGTTATTTTATTTTTAGAAAGTGAATAATTTCGAAAAATTAGCACAACTGACAAAGAACTCTGGAAATTTTTCCGTAGAATTAGCTATAAACTGAAAAATAAAAAAAAATTAAAAATATATAAGAGGTGACTGAAGTTGAGAAGCAAGAATTTGTTAGAAAATAAATTTTTTTTAGTTGGTATATTATTGTTTATTGTAGTAGATCCTATAGATTTTTGGAAATATTAAATGAAAATTACTCTTAACTTCTTTAAAAAAAATATTTAGCACGCAACTCAAATATCTACTTCGTAGACATTTTGTTGCAGTTACCCGAAATAAGCTCATTGAGAGTATGTTAGTCCTTCTTTTTTGGCGCTAAAGATTGCTAATGGTACTCTGAAGCTTGCGTTTTCGTTTATCGCCTGTCCTTACGATATTTGTTAACTGCACGAAAGCAGTAGTCGAGTTTGCCGAAGTGACGCAAGAGTCTGCTGTTATCGTTTTGACTTTCGTTCCGGGTTATTTCGAAAGCTGCTAGTGGGTGCGAAATCTAACATTAAACGATAGAATGAATCACGGACTTACGGGTTATTCTTCTGTAAAACCCTGCTGTAATATCGGACTTGTATTGTATTGCTCCCTGCGGGGAGCCCCCTATTAGAATATACCTACGGCTAATATGCCTGTCGTAAGAGGTCGGCTAAAATACCAAATTGATTCAAGGGGTTGTGTAGCGCAACCCGTTCAAGGGGTTACCAGCGCAATATATGGCTTATCCAACCCAATTGTCAACCTCACCTACCCGTGGCGAATCCTGTTTCCTTAACAGTCGAGGCTCTCGTGACCCCTAGTTCCTCATGGATCTAGGGGTTGGGAGGGCGGTATGGCCTTGAGGGTTTCATGTGATCATACTAAATCGTTCCCGAGATGGTAGGGCTGATACTTTAATCTTGCTTGTTACCGGAACGTACCGGATCTGTATCCGGCAAAGGACCATCAACATCGATAACACTCCCCAAGGCCTCCGGCCTTATAGCTACAACAATAACCACTGTGATTATTGGTAATAATTTTTGAACTGCGAGTTTATTAAATTGTGATCTTTCATAACCGTCCATCACCAATTACGGATAAAAATCACAAATTGCGACCGACTTCTCTCTGGGTCTATTTGGCAAAATTCTTTATCTGGTCCCAGACTATTACGACAGAATGATGTGAAAAGGATCCTTCAATGGTGTACTGCTTTAATAAGAAAGCGACGTGCGAGTAATACATCGAGCTCTAGGTGACTGAACAAACTACGGAGTTATTGATTGTTCGGCTATGAGGATTTATCCTTTATAACTGATAAATCCCAATAATGTATAAAAATCACTGCGACTGAGAAGCGACAGTCACATATCATATTGTTTCTCGAAAATGGAAGGATCTGCCAACTGTACAGAGAAGTGATACTCGAGTTTTGCTGTACTAATTGAGAACAATGCTCTGGAACAAGGCTGGTTCTTATGGTGCATTCCACGATATCTTTGAAGAATGTATAGATAAAGCTCATGAATTAAGCAAATGGGTGCTACGCAACCAATGAGAGAAACATTCAAAGCTAATTGCTCAAAACTATTCACATATTTTTCAGAGAGCTAAATGATAACATCGAAATGTACTAAGTTTGTTCCAACATAACAATAATTGTTTGATCGATTGATCTCAAAAAGTGGATACCACGGTTTTCAGCTCTGCTACAGAACAGCGGCTATACACAATAAAATGCATAATTTAGGATAGTTTTATTTTTTACTTCTAATAAGATCTATTTCAAAACAATTACCATTTATTTGAAATAATATAATAGACAATTGTTATTGAAATATAAAAAAACACATACTAAAACATATACATATAAACACATATTGATTAAATAGGTCAAACTAAACAAATATTAGAAAATAAATGATTATGAAAGCTTATGGAAAATTGTAAGAGATGTCCCCACATATGTTGTAATTATTTCCGTTTTCCGCAAAATTAAAAAAATAACGAAGTAAACCTAAGGCTAAGCGCTGGATAAAATTTATTGTAAAGCGTGAGACAGTTATTTACAGACAGAATTTGCAGAGTCTAAATCATACAACCTATCAGACCGTTCACAAACTGTTGTGATTTGGCATTATCTGTGCGGCTCAAGTAAAGCAGGACGATATTGCTTTTTTTTGGGTTAATTAGCTAAAAAATATATGAAAGCGGAAATGTATTACAACACGCATATGGCCACTTCTCCCCAGAGTTCTTGTGTGTAAAAATATTATTCGAGGATTTCTACAGCACACCTGCCGCCTGGTCATATCGCTTATTGCCCATTCCCAAACATGGTTATTGGATAGATATTTTTAAAATTTTGTTTGTGGTTTTGTTTTTGCAAAGCATCAACACTTGAACGTTTATCGCACGTGCTGTTTATATGTAATTAGACAATTAGAAAATAATTAGTAAAAATAAATATATATAATTTACAAGTTCTAGCTATTAGTTAAACAGTTGACAATTTCCGCTTTGTATCTGCTTTTGGATGACTATTTAAAAAAATTCAAATATATAGAATTGGAATTATTTTTTAAACGCTGGTTTGTTTTGTTAAAAAAAAGAAAAAAAAACAAACTAACCTGATTTTTTAAACATTAACAGAAAAAGAGGATAAACAAAAGGGAATCAACAAAAATTATCTGACATTAATACAAAAAACTATTACCTAAAAAAAAAAAACATAAAAATATTAAGGGAAAGTAATATGCTACAGTGACTCTGAATTTCAAATATTATGATGATGAAAAGTAAAATAGAAATGTATATTTTGAATTAACGGTGTTGTTAATATTGAAGCAGGGGTTTCCAGGCTTGTTATTTGTTGAACCATGAACAATTAATTTGTGTTAGCTGAACTTTTGCGTTTATTATATTTTCAGCTGCAGTTTGCAAAAGTTCCGAAATGCATTTTCAAACTAAGCACTTCGTTGTAAAAAATTCCAAACTTTGAGTTGCATATGTGTAGGTAGAAAATATGAATATATTTCATAAATTTGTGTTAGACCACTTGAAGCACATTAATGCGAGCGAGCGCGAAAACGTTTCAACGTTATACTTCTTATAAAATAAGAACGATTACACAATCAAAACACGACACTCAAACAATACATATGCATTTGAGTATATATTGCAACATTTCGAGGATCCCATTTTTTTTACAAATCCGTAGTTAAATTAAACAGAAATGAAGTCTACAACAACGCGCCTAGAAAACGTGTTTAAGGATATACAAGTCAAAATTGCTTGCTATGAAAATATCAACGCATAAATTACAAAAAAATTGTTTAATATTATACGATTTTTTTTAATTTTCTCAAACCTCAATTACTTCGGAAACATTTAACGTTAGAAATGTAGAAAATAAAGCTGCCATTACTATTTAGTTGCATGTTGTATACGTATATTAATAACGGTAAATAGTTTATCTATCATATATATTACATAACTAATAACGGGCATTTTATTTACAGCGAGAGCGCTTTTTTTTATTTTGCCAAACCTGCGAACAAATTTCATTCTGTTAAAAAATATGTTAAAATTGAATTTGGATTTTTGCATTTTCTTCTGGGCATATTTGTTGTTACAATATGTAACAATATAACAATTCTCAAAACTGTTTGCCATATTTATATTGCACAAGAAACACAACAAAGCCAAGAAACATCAAGTTAACATGTATTTAAATTATTTTATATAGATTATGTCCAATTAATTTTTAGTACATGTATATATGTAATATAGATAGTTAGCGTGTTTGTTAAGCTGATTATTGTAAATAATAGATTATGTAAAAATAATAATAAAATACAAATATTTTGTGTGTGTAAAACTATTCGACTGTGATGACTGAGGCAAAATTTACAGCTTAAATTGTAATGGGTATTTGTTCTACTTAATGCAATTGATTTTGTATATTTTACACCGATTTCTTGACAGATATTTCATAAAATAATCATGGTTGTGTTAAGTACTAACAATAGTAACTAACTAATTTGGAATTGACTTGAGAATTTAATTTCAATTTCGACAAAGCAAACGAGGCATTAATGCAAAATGGTTTGGCCAGCGCCAAGGAATCGCTTTCCTTTGTACCAATTGATGATATGAGTGGTGCTCCCGTATGGCCTTTCGCAAAAGAGCAGAAACAGATCAAGCTCCGCGGACTACCTGCTCGCCGAAGAAAGAGCTTTAAAGTCTTTGGTCAGACTTTCGTAGCCGAAGCTACTACTGGTTGAGTATCTACTTACTTCGAACTGGTGATCTAGACTGCACAAGTACGATTCAATGTACTTAGTAAACGAATGAAAATTAACATGTTTACACAAAGTGGTCTGAACTAAACCAGGCATAGATGATGTATTGTTACTCTTCACTTTTCGGTTCTACATGAAAGGAACTGGTCAAAAGCTTAATAGAACAGTCGGGAAATCAGAAAATATGATTAGGTTTTTTCAAGAGTAAAGTATGATCTTCTTAGAAAATTTAAAACGCACAGAAAAGTTAATACACCATTGTCAAATTGTATCCTTCTGTCGTCAAGTATTTTTAACAAAAACGTAGACCAGCTATGCTTTGGCCTAAAACCAGACTGAAAGCGTTTTAACATATTATTGGTTTGAATAAATTCTGAAATTCGTGTTGAAGCAGAGGAAGGGAGCGGCCCCCACTCCGTTGGAAGGAAAACAATTGCTTTGGTGTGACCGCTTGTTGCCAGACTTGATACCCATGATACTCTTCAAAACTTCTGCCCCAGTTAGGGTGTTAAGGTCATATTTTGCTGTTACAGCAAATTACTAGTTGGAAGACTTGTGCTGTTTGGATTTGTGTTGTTTTGACTGGCATTAATAAATTAATAATTTGTGGTATTCGGATTAATTTCACATTTGGACATATGCTTTCCATGGACCTTAACTCCCACGGTTCCATGGTAATAAATTGCTTAAGATTTTTTTAGATTTAGCTATAACTATTTTAATGGTAGAGATGTATTCATCATGAACCCAAAATGCAGCTGTTTTGCATGTTTTGTAAATGCGCAAGCTTTATTTCTCAAAGTTTTGTATTCTGACTGATTGTAGAACGGACTTCACAACTATACCAATGGTATGAACTGTTTAACGAAAAAATAGTGCGAATGGAACATCATCATTCAAAATTTTAGTCAAGCTTTTATTAATAATATGTAGTCTTTCATCTACACGTTCAACATACCAACAATCATTCCAGCTAACATTAGACATACTACGAACAAGCTATCAACATTTACCGTCTTGAAGTCCATAAATGCATAAATGTAATGGTATTGTGACCAATATTATGATCACTAAGGTTATTAAATAAAGGCACAACAACATTTTAACACGCTACATAAACACATTAACCATCATGTACACACATACATACAAGCAGCAGAGAGATACTCAAAAACGCATGTCATCATCAGCGAAGTAGTACTCACATATACACACGCATATGGTTATACACTACAAATTCACGCGCGTATGGCTGGTGGCCAAGTAGAGGATTCTAGAAGAAGAAACGTCTAGACGGGATGTGAAAACAAGCGAGCTACATACGCAAACTCAAAGCCAACATTTGCAGAAACGGTATCACATGCATTGACTCAGGAAACTGCCTCACTATTGAGTAAACAATTTCACTAAATTCGTTACAGTATCCACATGATGATTCTAGACAACATCTAGTTACCAAAAATTAGATCATGGTCAGTTATGAAACTGACTTGTTCCCGTGTTTACTCAAATTCAGAGAGCCCAAATCTCTAGGATCTGATGAAGAACGATAATAGGAAAGGCCTTGTAATTGTGAAGAGAACCCATGAAAGAAATAAGGTAGATTACTAGATTACTTAAGCAGTTGACTAAAAGCCGCTCAAATGGCTTTGGCACTTCAACAAATTACGCTAGTCTGATTTTTGTTACGATAACGGACGGCTGTTGATAACAATAAGGGAGCTTAGGTCGTTGCGCAAGTGAGGACTCTCTCTTCCTCTGCTTCCATGTGTAGGTTTCGATAAGAATATCTCTTGGGCCGGATCATGTTTTTCAATTCGCAATTCATGGCTTAGCTACGGTAGGCGCTGTGCTTTAATCCTTCGGTACTCGCCTTCACGTAAACCTATCGAAGAACTTTTCTCCCAACATTTTTTTTAAACTAAACCTTCATCTAGTACGAACTGAACACTAGGTTTAAAATTTTATTCATTAAGGCTTTATATTGTTTTAACGCTAGCACAACCACAAATTCGCTTATTTAAATTGTTTCCTAAATAAAGATTTGTCATTTTTGGTGTATTTCTGGTGTAAAAGTAACTAAATTTTTCCTTAAGTGACTTAAATACTTACGAAAAACTATGCATATGTGGGTGAATAAGTGTAAGATAAACAATTAGATGCAATGCTTTTAAAGTTATGTGAAACTTAAAATATTAATAAATAAATTTATATAAAAGAGAAATAAGTCGAAAACTCAACGTTTTGAACAAAAAAAATAATAATAACAACTAAGTTAATATAAAATAAAAAATAGCAGTAATTTAAAATACAAATAAACGAAAGGAGAGCATTTTACTGACGACAACAAAAACATATTCTTTTCGCTTCAAAAAGGGCTCACTAAATATATACATAATTAAGTATATAGAATAATTATTGAGTTCATTATTAGTTCAGAAGTTCATTGAAATTTCATAAAAAGTTTCTGCACTGTTACCAGAGCATTTTAACTCACCCTCGCGGCAAAGCTGGTATTTGGCTTCTCGAGTAACTCCCATAAGTACTTTTGGTATTCAGCGCATTTGCCCTCACCAAATTCCTCCTCATCACGTTGACGCAACGATTCTGCCTCTTTGCGCATTTCCTCGTGTACATTCTCTTTGCGCTGATGATATTTGTGCTGACAACAAGACTCCAGATACAGCTCATCTACACCCCAGTATTCGAGATCATCACTAAATGCCAGCACGCACATCTCGTCGACGATGTGCAACTTTCCAGTGCGATAGAAATTTAATATGGAACTAAAACTTTTCGGATGACGGTCGAAGAAGTATTCGTTATCGACGATCGAATAATCATCACATAATTCAATGATAGATTCGTGTGTGGTGCATTCGCGTAGACGACCCAGACGTGTATGCGGCAGTCGTTCAAGTGTGCGCCACAATACTTCGTGCTTAACACCGCCTACATTGATTGAGACGCGACTATTCATTTGTTTCGATTGCGCTATCATAAAGGGTTCGGGTGGTGGTATGGAGGACATTGATCTGGAATGTGCGCGCTGCAATGCGCCAGTACCCATGCTGCCGTACAGATGAGAAGTCGTTGGATTTGAGTGCGTCGGTGATGGTATTGGGAATGGAGCATATCGTACTTCTTTGCCAGCAGCACCGGTACTTCCAGCACCGGTGCTGGTACCACCAGTGTTTTGACTATCAGCCGTCGTATTACCACCACCCATGCCACCGCCGACGCTGGTACCACCATTGCCCATATTGCCTTGACCTTGACCGCCAGCAGTGTGTGTGGTAGCTGCTGATGCGCCAGTAATGCTACCAGCATCAGCGTAGTCCAAATTTCCAATGCTGCACCCGCCGATACCACCAGCGCCACTTCCGCCACCACCAATATTGTTGAGATTGCGTTGACTAGCAGTAGAGCCGGCAGCAGATGCAGCAGCTGCGTCAGTATTATAACCATGATTGCTACTCGCTGGTACAGATGCAGTGCCGCAACCAAATGAACTAGCTCCACCTGTTCCCATTGCTCTGCCCCAATCGACATTACCGGTTGTATCGTAGTAGGATTGATTATCGTTGTTGTCGGCGTGATCGTTACCGTAACTATGAGCGATGTGACTAATGCTGCCGCGTGCTCCGATCGATGCGGTAGCCGGGCTTCGGTTAAGCGTTTCGTTTTCAATCCAATTACTGGTTTGCTGTTGCTGCTGTTGCAATTGCAAATGTTGCTGCTGTTGTAATTGTAGATCGCGTTGTGATTGTTGCTGTTTTTGCTGTTGGCTAGCAGCCTGTCCACCATGCAATTGTCCGACCATTTGCGTACCTCCATTATTGAATTGGGGCGGTGTTGCATCACCCGTTTCCCAGCGTACCGTTTCACGGTCTCTATCGCGTTCGCCGACCATAAGTCCGCCACTGTGGATAAATAAAAGGGAAAGTTAAAATTTTTGGTATTCCCCTAATTCTTTTAATAAAAAAAAACTTAAATACACTACACATTTGCTTCGATATTCAAAAAAAGTTGTTCAAAGTAAAATGTGACCTGGAATCATGATGTTTAGCTTGACTCTGTGAAGCGGCTGGCCGTTGTGAACGAATTTTGTAATTAAAATTTAAATAACTTCCCGATAAGCTACAAGCTTGAAACTGGGGATATAGTTCAGAACCCGAAGACAATGGAATAATAAAAAAAAGCTCTGATAGGTGGCGCATGGATCGAAATATTTCAAAAAATCGTATTTGTGGTCCGATTTGGCTTTAAATGCGGTTTGTGAAAAAAACTAAGAAAGATAGAAAACTGCGGTTTGTTCCATTGGAAAGAACGTTAAATTACCTATAAGAATCACTCAGAAAGTGAAGAAAGGTATTTTCGCACAATAGGGTCGTTCCATGGTTCCAGATCACATATGTTGAATGTAACATTTATTTGGGTAAAGTGCTTAGTTTTCTGACTTGGTCTAACTAGCTTGTACGGAGCATGCAAATCTGTCGACTCCACACACTCGTCACTAAATTGCTTAGGAATGGATGTGATGGGAACAAGAAAAAACGGAACAAAGTAGATTAGTGAGATGTACGAGATGTTTATGGGAGAATCTCTACATGCGTCAAATACCGTGGCTATATCAAGTTCCAATCCTGCGGTAGGTGGGTACTGTACTTCAGCATCGGCATTGAACGAACAAAATTTGAAAAAGCATTTACTACCTTCAAGGAGTTCAAGGTTCTTGGCGCAGGTCCCAGACATTGAATCGCCTAGGACCAACCGTAGTGATGAGATGTCACATCGTGTAGCGTTTATGGGTAGTGGCGGATCTAGAAAAGATAACTCGATAAAACCCCAAGTCCGGAGCGATTGTGCCAAGCTCATGGTTGTGAGGACACTTCATAATGGATATTATTTTGTCCCGTTTTGTCACTAACCACGGAACTTCACTTTTAGAGAAAGTCTGGAATACTCCTAAGTCCAAAAGTTTTGAATAAGCCAGGAAATTAAGGCCGGTAATACAAAAGAAACTCATAAGGCATGAGCAGATTGTTGTTCCGTGAAAAAAGACTACCGTCATGAACTTAAGCTGCTTCATTTACCCCTAACTCTTTTTATTGAGTCTACTTATAAGTATATAAGGGTGGTACTTGGCCCTACTTACCAGTCGAGATTTAGCGAGCTACAACAGCGCCCAAGTCTTACCTGCAGGAATTTCTTCTTATAAAGCAGAAAGGTTAACAGCTATTAAAGGCTTATGTTTTTCATGCAGAAGACACTGACCTGGATAACAGGGCATACTCTATGAAAAGAGCGCCACGCGTGTTCGATAAACAAGTCAAACGAGTCTGCTTACAGGAAGTCAAAGGTACCATAGAAAGGTCGGTTCACCACAAGCAGAACACTTTCACAGGTATAGAAGGGCCTTCAGTAATATGTATATAAATCGGAGCGAATGTGAAATCCCTTCAAAAGGCCCTTCGCTCCTCATTATTGTGGGTTGTCGTACTGAACGATGTACTATCCGAACTGAATAAACATTGCGGTAAGGTAGTAGCAATTATATAAGCTTTTGGACCGTTCTCCAGCACGTAAAGTTAAATCCTAGAGGAGATGCGTCGGTGGCCTATAGCCTAAAAATGGACTCAATGTCAATCGGATAAAATCAATAAATAACAAGAAATAAAATTTTTAATAGCTGAAGAAGAATAAAGGGCAGCGTGAACAGGGGAGCACTTAGGTTTCAAGCTCCTAACAAAATATTAGACAAATGACCGCTGGACTTTCACGTGAGTGCTGCAAGGAGAAGCGCTATGGGAACAGTGATATCTTAAACCTGCTTCCGTATGAGGACACAACATCAGGCTATGTACGGCTCCCCTAAAATTTGACTCGCATTTTGAGATGCATTCCCCTCGATAAGATTATGGGCAGGTGATAGGGTTTGTAAAGAAGAGGTAATT
This sequence comes from Eurosta solidaginis, assembly GCF_040869045.1. Taxonomy (NCBI): domain Eukaryota; kingdom Metazoa; phylum Arthropoda; class Insecta; order Diptera; family Tephritidae; genus Eurosta; species Eurosta solidaginis. The sequence continues at coordinate 240,552,274 of NC_090323.1, forward strand.
CTCCCTCATCCATCGCATTCTCTGAAGTTATCGGCGATTGTAAGAGGATAATATAGTCATCAGAAAATTTTCCAGCTAGCACACTTGCGCCAGTTTCTGGGCTTAGGAATAAGGTAGTCTCGATAGACCGCCAACCTACAGAAAATAAAAGTGGCAAAAATAGCAAGTACAAGACGATTGCAATGAGCTGTTGGCACTCAACAGATAGATAGCTGTAAGATTACCAAAAAACATATACCGACTGCAATAGAAGTAGAATTGAAAGCTTGCAAAGCATTGAATTTCCCTTCAGAAATGAATGCTGGAGTTATGGCCGTGAAGAATGCAAACAAGAGGTAATCCGATTCTCTTGCAAGTCTTCTGTTCAAGCTAATATGAGGCACAAAATCTTAGGCGGATTTATATTTTCACATCTGAAAGAAGTGTAAAAAGATCCATACATGGTTCAAGGGCAACTGCATCAAAATGGCGCCTCGTGTGTAACAGTCGACCGGTCTCTCAATATGAACTTCTTTAAGTCAACACAGTATGGTTCCACTATCCTTGCAGGAAAAGTGGAAGACAGTAACGCAAAGCGACAGTTTCAGACTGCAATGTTTTTCGACAATCTGGCAGAAGTTAGGGACGTGGATATTTTACTCGCCCTTATGTTCATAAGAGAAAACAAGCCGTTCGTTGTGGCTTATTAGGAAGTCACTTGGTTAAACGAATATTCCGGCACTTACTGAGGGCATTCACAATGGCCAAACATATTTTCCCGAGTATAAGTGTCGGCAGTCTCTGTGTACGCCCTGCTAACCTAACCTAGAACATTCTACGACTGAAATAGTTAAGAACGTGTTATTAAGTTATGCAAAGGAGAATTTCGCAGTTCTTCGCAATGTTAAAAGTAACATTTGAAGGCGCTGCGATGCGATAGAATAAGAACTAGTACCGTCTCTTAGCGCGACAGTTCTGCGCTAGTTCGGTACTAGTGCCACTCGCTGCTTCTGTGGTATGTGATGTACGATGACGCTAGCTAAGACGTATCTCAAAGCCGACCCATTGATTATTTATTTCATATTCCAAACTTTAGTTTACAGCTAAATTTAGGTTCATAAACAAAAACTTTTCATATGATAAGTAAACTTACCGCTACATTGCATCAATTCTGTTATTACAGTCACTCTGCGCGATTAAGCAAATATTTGTATTGTGTTGATATCGTCCAGACTTAGCCAAATTGATTTCAGAAATATTTTTCGCCTCTGGAATATTATCACAGAGTTATTCTAAGTTAACCAGCTTGTAAAATTTCGTTTTATTTATATCTGAAACTTTATAATCTTCGCAGTTGTATAGTTTGGTTATGTAGCCGCTCATCCTCATGTCTTTTTTTTTAAGTATTTAAATCACAGCTTATTGAATTCATTCAGCAAGCATAGGCTTTTCCGATCAGCTTCACTTCGCTTCAACTTAATTCACAAATTAGTATTTATCACAACAGAGCTTATAATTTTTGGCAGCTTATCATGGGGTTTAGGGCTAATAGGATCGGCATGCTGTTTTATGTATCTGGAAAAATCAAAGAAATTATTTATTAGTGCTTGGTATTATAAAATGAAATTATAATAATAAAAAATCTTAATTATATATAACACTCTTTTTAGTTGAATTTTTATCTAACTTTATCTATCACGATTTAATTGGATAATTTATATATAAATAGATAAGTTAAAACCTTGACATCCGTTTTACGGCCAAACTATAATTTCAAGGTATAAACAATTATATCCCACTCCTGGATCACAGCAGCGATCAACTCAAAATATTGCAAAGTTTAGAAAACGCGAAACCCAGAGTGCCTTCCCCAAAGCATTTTCTCGCTGATAAGTGAAGGTATTAACAAATTGGGGTTTAGGTCAAAATTCTGCTTTTTTGGAAATTCTGCATTCATAATTCCGGAAGTCAAAATTCTGCTTTTTTGGAAATTCTGCATTCATAATTCCGGAAGTCGAAACACTGGAAATCAATATTATGGAAGTCAATATTCTGAAAAAATCCGTTCCAACACCGGCTGCGCCATGCACAGTAATTCTGCGTAGAACACCTTTCTGCATAGGCGGCCTTCGGCCGCGCTTATAACAAAATAACCCTGGGCTACGCCATTCCAAGTCTGGGTGTGTGGTATAACGGTGGCGGTAGCGTGATGTCCTTCTGCGTAGTACATCCTTCTGCGTAGGCGGCCTTAGCCGATCCAACACCGGCTACGCCATGCCATGATTCCGAAATTTTGGCTTCCAGAATTTTGTCGACCCAGAATTTTGATTCCGGAATTTTGACTTCAGAATTTTGATTTTAGAATTTTGACCGTTTCCCAACAAATTAAGTATACAATTTGCCCGGTGGTACTCATACCTTCGAAATTACAGAGCATCTAATGTCGGGTTGACAGCCAACTTAGAGAAGACGTACACTGAAAGAAAAAGAACCGAAATATCTGTCAATTTTTATCCATCGTAACAAGATGTTGAATCAACTGCGCACAAATCGTTGATTCGTAATTGACCGTTTTAGTGGTCAAATGAACAAAAAAAGTTGTTGCGACAGTTTTGTACGAAAGTACCTATATTGCGGCATTTGCAAAGCAAATGAGTTTTCACTGAGATCTTTTCATGGCAGAAATACACTCGGAGTGCTTAGCGAACAGTGCCGAGGGGCGACCCCGCTTAGAAAGATTTTCTTCTAATTGAAAAACCTTATTTCAAAAATTTGTATGTTGTTTTGCTCGGGGTGTGAACCCAGGGTCTTCGGTGTGGTAGGCGGAGCACGCTACCATCACACCACGGCGGCCGCCATATATATACGTAAATATGTGCATACATATAGTACACAGCATACATAAGTACAAAGTAGAGAGCGCAGTGAGCGTAAAATTCTCTTTGAAATTTGCTCATATATTGACAGTTGATCGCTGTTGAAATGACCAGTGAGATCAGTTGTGTTAACAAAAAAATCAGTTAGATTGATTAGGAATCTGTCAATTTTACAGAATTTTGTTAACTTAAGAGCGACAATTTCTCTTCTGTTGAAATGACTAAACTAATTTGTTCGCTTGACAAAGAACTCGGTCAAATTAACCATAATTCGATCAATTTCACCGAATCTCCGTTAAGTCAAGAACAATAGAACCGATTTGTTGATTTTACTAGCACCATTTCTTTCAGTGTATATGGTCTTGTTTTTACTAATAGGTACAATGTCCCAAATTGGGACAGGCCTAAGTTAAGAAGGGTGACCCTACAGGAGAAACCCTGCACAAAATATCTAGGAATCATCCTAGACAGTAAGCTGTGGAAGCTCAACGTGGAGGATAGGGTGAAGAAGGCTTCCACGGCACTTTATGCATGTAAAAGAATGCAGGGATGTACGTGGGGTTTATCGCCCTCACTTTCTCATTGGGCATTAACAGCGATTGCAAACCCTATTCTATACTATTGAGTTCTTGTTTTTTGGAAAAGCCCACATAAAAGAACCTATCTGAAAAAGGTTAGAGGGGGTATGCAGGCTATCAGGGCTTAGTATTATGGGAGCCCTGAAAACAACCCCGACGTCTGCACTGTATGCCTTTCTGCACATTCCACCTGTAGGCCTGGTAGCAAAGAACACAGCGTTAACAACTGCAACGAGGTTGATTGCCTCGGGGCGGCTTGAGCGCAGACCATACGGCCATAATATTATACTGTCATCAATTACAGGACGAACAGACTACCTGATTCCCTATCTGCGCTTCGAGGGGGCTCTCAAGACCAAAATAGAGGTGGATGGTTGGCGCACGGGTGCTCAATTGGTGGACGAGTATTAGCCGTAACCAAAGCAGTAGAAACACTGGAAGAGAATAGCTTAAACTTCAGCTGTGTTAACTTTTATATTGAAAGCCAAGCAGCAACTAAGGCAATAATTTCGCATAGCTCAGCGTCTGAAATTGTGTTAGAGTGGCCCTAGAAAGAATCGATACGGGCAATAGAATACATCTATATTAAGTCCCAGGGCATACGGGAATAGATGAGAATGAAAAGGCGGATGAACTAGCTAAAAAGGGCGCATCCCTTGAAGCTTCCTCCGTAGATGTCCCAATTAGATTGGGCGAGATAATAAGAAGGCGAGAGGTGCAAATGATCTATTAAGCGGAAAAGGCGAGGCTGAAAAGTGTCGAAGATCATGTATGGGTCTTACAACCCTAGACTAAATAAGTTGCTTCTATCATTAAAAACAGATGACTATAGACCCATGACGGGTATTCTGACCGGTTACTGCCTTCTGGCTTCACATGCCTTTAAATTATGTTTAGTCAGATAGTGCGTGTTTGAGGAGAAAACGATCGAGCCCGCTTTGTGCTCGTGCCCTGCGCTTGCCTGGCTAAGACTTCAGTTATAAGGAGTGATACAGCTAGCAGATCTAGAAACAGCAAGTGCCATAAGCCCTAAAAAGCTTCTAGTATTTGCCAAGAGTATAGAGTTATTTCATAACATAGGTCCTGTTTTTGATAGGGTTTTTCATTAAATAAATTTGTGGTAACACTACGTACTCATTCAGTCTATATGAGGTCCTCATGGAACGGCCAGTTCAACCTAACCTAACCTTTTGTTGGTTATAAGACTACTGAGATGATTTATATGAAAATATAACTTCAAAAATAAAAGAAAATAGCTAATATAATAGATATATAACCCAAAATCATCTTAAAAAAAATAAAATTAAGCTAAATACAATAAAATTTAATTTAATTAAATAAAGTGAAATAAAAAATGTAAACAAATAAAAAAAAAATAGAGAAAATAAAATAAAATGAAATAAAATAAAGAAAAGCAAGGGAAGTATGTGCTGAGATAGGAAAGGAATGGAAAGGAAACAAAATGAGGAAAAAGAAAGCGAAGGCCAGGAAAGGAAAGTAAAGGAAAGGAAAGAAAAGAGAAAAAGAGGGGAGAGGAAAGGCAAAGTGTAAAGTCAAAATGAAGCCGGAAACGAAAAAGGACGGCGTGCTATCAATTGGTTATCGAAGTGTTGACGGCTTGTTATTGATTAGCTATCGATTTGTTGTTTGCTATCTGTGAGATATCGACTAGTAATAGATTTGTTGTCGACTTTCACGAGTTTCTGATTTTTTTATCGACGAGTTTAAACATTGTATCTACCGAAAATCTATGACTGTGTTATGAAAAAGTTATGGGAAAGTTATGGATTTGTAATCAAAAAATTATGGATAATTTATTGCCTTACTATCAAAAGTATCGATTTGTTATCAAAAAATTATGGATTGTTTATGAAGAAGTTATCGACATGTTATCAAAAATTGCCGAAAACTTGTCGATTTGTTACCCAAAGGTTTTCGAATTATTATCAAAAAATTATCGGTTTGCTATCGAAAATGTTTTGTTATCAAAGGTTGTCGATATATTATCGGAATGTTATCGAGTTACGATCGGCGAGTTACTTATTTGTTATCGGATTGTTATCGAATTATAGTCGACGACTAATCGGATTGTTATGAAACAGATACCAATAAATACATAATTAAATACTAGGCGCGATAACCTCCGCAGAGATCTTCCAATTTGCGTGGTGCTTCTTTAAAAATTTCCACAAATTAGTGGACGGGACCTACATGTTTCGCGCCGTTGAGTTTTCACTGAGAAGCTTTTTAAAGCAGCAAGACATTCGGAGTGCTTACCAAATCGCTGCCAAAGCGCGACCCCACTTGAAAAATATAAAAAAAATTGTTTCTAAATTTATATTGTTACTTTGCCCGGTGACAAGGACCTTCGGAGTGGTAGGTGGGTTACGCTACCACCACACTATGGCAGCTACCCGATAATGTACTATCAAATCGATGGCACATTTGCAACCCGGCTATTATAAGCCTATAAGAAGCCAATAAAAGCCGATGAAAAGCAAAAACAAGCCGATAACAAGCCGATAACTCGACCTTATAATAATTCGCTGTCGAAAGTATGCCGATAATAAAACAATTACTTGACGGTATCGATTGTTACTGAAAGAATCCGACGAAGCTCTTCCCAAAGAGCACGAAATTGTTTCCGCGAAAATAACATCTATTGTGTTTTAACTTCAATCTCTGGGCGAGCTCTTTATGTTCTTTATCTTTAATTTAAAAACAAATTTTCTGACATGCTGTATGTGTGTATGTGTTCACATCGAACTTTACGAGTACTTAGTACTTACACCTTTTTTCATGCCTAGTATCCTGCGTTGACGTGGATATCAACCCCTTAAATAGTTCTTATGAATGACCACAGCTGACAGATGTTCGCTTGAAGCCGCATTTTTTGATGAACCGATTCTTCAGTAAAAAGCCACAAACTGTGTATGCCGGTGTGGCCCCATTGAAAATCGCTCTCTTTCTGAAGTGAATACGGGCAGCTGTACTTATACCACATCGAATTATATTACAAATAACGAGAGCCTGTGGGACACACTGTAGGTGGATGTCATTGTGGGATTGCATTACCAAAACCACTTTAAGATAATAGTTAAATATTTGTCCGCTAAACGTCTTTATGTCTGCACAGGTACTCAAATATCTTAAGAACCAATGATGTAATATGCTCAATTAAATATGCAAATGCCTTTAGGGTATTTACGTAGAAATGAAGGCGATTGCTTGTCAGAAAATATGATAAGCCAGGGGAGAGCAAGGTCGAAGCAAAATAAAAATTTAAATCATCTAGCCAAATTGTATTAAGTAATGCAGGTATTCAAACCAAATGCAAGGCATATGCAAATACGATGTACATATTAGATATAATTCTACATTGAATATTTTACAAATCGAGGTATGAATGTAAGTACAATACTCATTCACATATGTAAACGATTAAGTAGGCTCTGAGGTGCGATTTGGGCTGGTCGGCAGTAAAATTTTGTGTAGTTACATTGGCAGTTAAGTAATAACAACGATTTGCTGATTCCCGGTGCCTGGCGGTGCACAAAGTGAACGGAAACATGTCGACGTTACCAATTGGGCGTTCCACTTCCGATGTAAATTTAAGCAAATTTCATTCTTATTTTCATCTACTCATATATAAATTTACAAGGCTAACATAACTGAAAATATGATTTATGAGAAAGCCCACACAATTTTGATTAATTTTAAATAAGGCCGAAACTATTTACCGAGTTACAAGCAACTAAAATCAGTTTGAATGTACTTTGGTATCGACTTTTTATACGTTGGTTTCATGGAGGATATGATGAGCAGGGCGTGCAAAGAAATAAAATAAAACAATTCATTATGTACTGTTTTTGACACAAACGCAAACACAATTACAGTTAATATGACGTAACTCGAATAAGTAGTGATTTTGTTTTGTAATTGTGCGCATATAGTGCACATCGTTTAGTGTACAATGAAATGTGATGACCAGGCTAATGTAGTACATTTCGGAAACATTCTGATGGCATTGTGTATAGTCATTGTGTATGTAGCCAGGGCAAGAACTGAAGTTTAGTTTGTGTGAAAGTTGTAGAACTATTTGAGATTATTTGCCAGAAAAATTCTGAGAAATTACGAAACCATTATATATTTTAGGAATTTCTAAATATTTTGCAACTATTTTGCAAAAGATTTCGGAATTATTTTTGAGTCTTCTATGGAATTCGTTGAAGATTTTTTTACAATGGATGATTAAGAGATAGGTTAAAGAGCTTTTCGTAGAGGGTAGAAATAATATCGAAAGAGATTGCTTACGATCTAGAAAGAAGCATTTAACAATCCTGAATAGTTTTTAATTGGTTTCAAAATGAACCTGAAATAATCTTTAATTAGGCCCGAAATAATACCGAAATGACCCCGATATAATTCCAAAATAGTTTAAAAATATTCTCTTAACAATTAGTTGAGAATCCCCAAAAAAATCCACAATGTATCCGGAATGAACCTGAATTGGATCCAAGATCCAACAGATGACCCAGATTCATACCAATATCATTCAATAGGATCCCAAAGTCGTCACAAGCCAGTATGAAATCGTTCCGAAATATACCCAACTAATATCTTGAGGATCCCAAAAAGAAGAAGAAGAAAATTCATAAATAATGCCGAAAACAGTTTTTTGCCGGGAATGTTCCATAAGGTTGAATGAATGAGTACTTGGTGCGATTTACCTCCGAAGAGACTTAGGCCAAGCTTCTTTTCCGATTTGTGTCGCGATCCTAAACTTTCGATTTCTAAACTACATACATGTTTTATGCCGATTCCGAGCGGCACTTTCAAGGTAGATAAATTTTCACTGAGAAGCTTTTCATGGCAGATATATAATAGGAGTGTTTGTTAAATAACTGCCTGCCAATGGGTTTGGCTCAAAAAATTCTTCTAATGTGAAAAACATTTTTATAAATTACCAGTGTTGTTTTGCCCGGGACTTGAACCCAGGAACTTCGGTGTGGTAGGCGGATCACGCTACCAAAAAACCACGGCGACCGCCGAAGTATTATACACAAGCATTTTTGGTGTTAGGCGATGACATATCATGAAAACTGGAATCTTAGTGTTAAGTATTTTTCAATTTATAGGAGAATCTATAGTTTGGAAAATTGGTATAAAAATCAAGAGTAAGATGAAACATAAGCCCATATTTTAACACAAAAAAAAAAAAAAAAAAAAAATACAGATTTAATTATGTCAATCGTAGGTCCCCTACCTCGGCTCACTGCTTGACCACGTCTTATCTCGGCGAGTTTTTGAAAAATGCTCTTTATCAGTAATTTTTTGAAGCAGCACCTTCTCGAAACTTGGAGCTCTTTCTAAATTTTTCATTATGTTTCAAAAGTACCTTTACTCGATATAAATTCCATACATTTGAAATGGCTGCCGATATAAAGTGATCAATACCAAACGATAAACGGCCTAACATTTTCTAACATGTAAGGTATTTCGTTGTGAAAAGGAAACGGAAAAATATCCGAGGATATTAATATGCGAATTTAACATGGCGATGTACTTGGTAGTGGAAATTGCCCCCATTGAAGCATATGGAAAGATGGTATACTCGTGATAGAGCTCCTGAAAGGTAGTACCATCCTTTTTTTTCAAATATATCGACGTATGCTTATAGAAAAGTCGTAACATAAAAGTTTTGTTAATAAGGACGTAACTCAGCAAAGTCGTTAATAAAGGTCCTATATCAGAGCCCGTTTAAAAAAGTTGTAATTGAAATAAACAATTTTTAGCCGAATAGACATGAACTAAATTTATTTGAATTTCTTTTCACAATTCGTTAGCTATTTGAAATGCTTTACTATGTTATAGAAGACAAATGAAGCTTTATTCTAGCTTAACAATTTATGTCTGTTGTGCATTGTAAAAAGCCAATAAATTAAGTTAAATTAAAAGCTTTTTTGACAACAAAATACATTTTTCATTTACAACTTTTTTAAACGGTCTCCTGAGGTACGACTTTATTAACGACTTCGCTCAGATACGGCCTTATTAACAAAACTTTTAAGTTACTATGTTTCTATTAAGATAGGTTGATATTTTGAATATGAAACATAAAAACCCATACTCTCAATTTTTGATCTAAAAAGAATCTAGTTACTATTCAACTAGTACTTACTTGGTACCTTAGGTCTAGTTCTGAACCAGAAATTTTTATCACTAGCTACTGACTTCCCTACAGGGTGTATGTCCGCCTGAGCACATTATACTCTTGATAAATTTTCCAGCCAAGTGTATGTCAATATTTTTATTTTCACTGCCATAATGATGCTTCGAACTAACCACTTTTCTCTTTTATTGCCCATTTTTGTTATGCTACAATTTTCAAGCACTACTAAACAGTGATTTTTACAATTTAAGCAAATTATAGCAACGATTAACTGCAGGCGACCTACACTCATGTTGCAAGTCAATGTAAAGTATTACATAAATTTTTTCATACAATAATTTGGATGGTCTTCAAAGAAGCCCTAGAAAGTGCATAGTGAAATATATTTATGTACAACGCCTACATTAATAAATAACATACAGTACGTAACACGTGCCAGACAAGGGCATAGTGCAATAATCTGTGAGTGCACTGGATTTTTCCATCCATGATGTTTACAGATGTTTAATACATTCTTGTCTGCGTGGTTTCCAATCAAGATGGATTTTAAGTAACTACTCACCTAAGTTCGGTGATTGCGCTCTACCGAACAGAGCTGAATAACTATCGATGGTGGCACATTCCCATATTTTCGATAGTTTGAAAACTGCTATCGATAGTTTTCGGTAGTGTAGTATACCATCGCAATGTAAGTCATACAAGAGGACGGTTTTTTAAATCAACTTAATATGGCAAAACAAGGACCAAAAATATCATATGTAAAATTGGTGCCGGTTTGAAAAAAAATTCAACTAACTAATTTAGTCTGAAACCTCAATATAACCGTTTGAAGGCTGAGACTAAACAACAGTTTATTTGATTTGTAACATCTCAACTAAATAAATAAATGTAAGGCGCGATAACCTCCGACGAGATCTAAGGCCGAGCTTCTCTTCTCAACTCCTCTAAATAATACCGGAAAAACAAAGTTAGGACCTAGAAGTTTTGGGAGGTCAAAGGAATCGCTGTGGTTACGATGCAAACATTTGGCACGGGTCACCAAATCCAATAAAAAATTAGAAAAAAATATGCTTCGAGAAAAGAAAAGTGATATGTTTACTTGAGGACATTTTACTGAAAAGGTTACTATCTGCAGAAAAAAACTGATGGTTTTTACAAAAATAAAACTATCGCTGGTGCCTTGGTATTTGGTTTGATGCAAATTTAAACTGGCGAGAACACATAAAAACGCTGAAAATGAGATGAATACTACTGAATTTCTCGATATAAAGGAATCGAAAATTAATTCCAAAAAGACAACTCTTTGTTCATGTCATATATTAACTATTTGATTCCAATATGTAAGGTTTGCCCAGAGCAACTTATACACAAAATAAAATAATTTAAAACATTTAAAATTCATCGCGGAGGACATCAAGTGAGCTGTTATATTGTAATAGACTAGATATTCGCAAATATTGCAACCCTCAGATAATAATAAAATATAATAAAATATAATTTAAACATAATTTGAACATACAAGAAGAACAAACCCCAAAATATGACCTTAGAACTCGACCAAATATTAAACCACGTCTTTTTCGAACAGAAAGATGTGCAAAATCAATAAAGTACTATGGTGTAAAATTAGCCAACAAACTTCCAGATGAAGTGAAAAATGCAAGAAAACTGAAAAGCTTTAAAACTTAAGTCAAACGCCTAATTCTTGCAAACCATAACTTTAATATTCGGCTGTAAAATGTAATTGTTACTTTTTGTTTTACTTTTATTGATATACGGAAATGGTATTTAAGTCCTACATTACTTATAATACGTTATTTCGCAGCTAAAAGTATTTCTTTTCTTTTTAATTTATTTTTAATTTATTTCCCTTACTGCTGCATTCTTTATGTATCCTCATAAATATTGATGGCAAATAGTTTTACATAAGAAATAAGCTATCTTCTCGCGCAAAAACATTGTTTTTTGTTTGGGAAAATTGTTGTAAATCAAAATCAAATTTTGTTGTCAATAAATAAAAAAAAAAAAAATTTTAGCAGCTCAACTACTGAACTTTGGTGAAAAATGTAGAATATGTGGAATTCTCTAAATTGATTTTCTAAATATCTCGATCCTTGACCAATCTAGAAAATTTTAGTATCCTGAGTAGTAAAGGTTATAGGGCCCCGAGATATGTGCAAAGTTTTAGGTTCATAAGTTATCGGGAAGTCGACTAAAACCGCTCTTAAGTTATTTTCCTAGGCCAAGAAACCAGAGTACAAGATATGCTGCAGAAATATAGAGAAACCCCAGCGGAGTAAAGCAGGGACATATCCAGAAAATGTTCGTTTTCATAATGCCGATTTTGTAAGAGAGTTAAATCTATATAAGAAAATGAGGAAACATATTAAAATTAAAATTTCTTACTTATCAGAACCAACATAGAAATACCAGCAGATCAGGCAAACGTTGTTCTGCTATTGTCTAGCTGCACAACTTATAATGAGTTTTTTCCTCTTATTCTCTTTCCCTGTCGCCGCCTTTTTTATCCTTTTATTCACTGCTTTCTCTTTGTCTCTTTTTACTTCTCAGTTTTTTTCGTCCTTTCTTTCCTCTCTTACTCCCTCTTCTTCTCCCTCCCCCGCTCCCTCTATCCCTATCAACCTATCTTCCTCTTAATCTATCTCTTTCTCAGTCTCTTTATGCTTCCCTTTTTTTTAACAGTAGTTCTTTTTATTCTTCCCCATCCCTTATTCAAACTCCCAGTCCCGTTTCCGGTCCCAGTTCCAGTCCCAGTCCAGTTGACTGATAAAGTATTTGTTCTCTGAACGGCGAGTGGAACCAACTGCCAAATGAAATAATTATCCTGAAACTTAAAAAATGGGCTGCTTGAATTATTTTTCAAATTTCACTTTAATATCAAGAGGGAAAATTTTTATTCCTAACCAACACTTTAAAAGATCAAATAACTGTCAGATAGTTCAGAAAATTATCATTCAACGATTTTGTTAGCTGAAAGCGCTCATTATGAAGACCTACACGTTGAGAAAGCTTAAAAAAACGTTCACAATAGAAAACAGCTAAGATCACTTCTTCAACTCTGGTTTTGGGAATATGTAATTGAACCAATCTAATGCACGCATTTTCAGTACAATTTCAACTCAGTTTGTGAGTTAACCTACGCTTAAACTTATTCTGCTGTTTTTCAGTCTACTTTAACTGAAGTTTAAGATGAGCTTAAGTGACCAATCTGGCAGGGTTAAACTCTAGTTAACCCATCGGTGATTTGCGTTCGTTCGAAATGGTATCGTATATATCCAACAAGCATTTGGGCTTGAGTACCATTAGAGCTCATGTTGATAACAAGAATACCCCTAAAATCTGAAGAGTTGTTACGAAACAGTGCCTCAACTTGAGAATCATAGTGTACTCAGCGAAGGAGGGAATTTTTTATAAAGCGAAGAATGATATTACTTAAGTTGAAAAAATTATAGTTCCCAGCTTGTGGTACCTTAATTGGACTCAAGTGTAAGATTCCAATACTACAGTATTTTTGCGAAAATAAAAAAACATATATATGTTTTTTTTTGATAAATTACGCTTCATTACTGCTATCAATCAGGTGTTTATTTCTCACAATAAAAAGCTGTTGGCTTTGGTGGTACTACGTTGGAGATTTTTTTTCAACTTCACCTCAAATCGATATCCAATGTAGGATATCAACTGGATAAACGTGTTGAATATTCATTTGGGAACTGTACATTTCGCAGAATCTACCAAAGGTTGGATAATAATTTGGAAATGCTAATAACGATGGAGATCAACTCGAGAACTCTAAATTTACAAAATTCAAAGGTTCATAGTTGGATATCAACTTGAGAACTATCCGGTTTAACAATAACTAGATAATGATGCTGGATATCACCTCCGGAACTAGATGTATATTTCGCTGGATAAATATCTTTTAAATATTTGTTGGATAAGCAAAATCCAACTGTTGTCGTACAAAACAGCCTACCCCAAAGACGGCCTTAAACTATGACTGAAGACCTGCTCAGTAGTTTAACTGGAGTTTAAATTTGACTAAATTTTAAACAAACTTAGTTTAAGCTTAGCTTAATCAACTACTGAAATTCGGGCCTAAGTGTAGCATGTTGATGTTGTTATTGTAGCTATAAAGACACTGCCGAAGGTTAGGTTGAAAATTTGGTGGGATATTCTGTGGAGTCATGTTTTCCGCTTAAGAATTTAGCGGAAAATGCTGCATCATTGTACATAAATCAAATTCTAAATATATAAGACATGCGTATTACATATGTACATATATATTAAATACTTGCAGTATTCTACTTTACCTAAAAAAAAAAAATACAATTGTCTAAAAGTTCATAGATTTGTACCAAACTGAAATCATTTTGTTGGCTAAAAATGTGTGCGAGTCTTTTATGCAAATCCATTTATACTAATTTATGTACAACTGCAATTTGTGCGGTTTAGAAAATACTTGATGGCTCTGGTTTCTGTTTCATTATGCAAATTAGCAGAAATTGTTGTTTAGTTTGGTTTTATGGTAGCTGTTTGTGGCAATAAAAGACAATTTTAAGTGTTTCATGGTTTTTATACAAGGCTATAATAATCCCAATAAATTTGGTTGGTATGCAAAATACTTTTTCTTCATAAAGCACTGTTTCAGTTAAATAGGTAAAGCACCTTCGATTAGTTATTAGAATGCGTTTTATAAAATGTCTGTGTTAGATAACTAGTGGCCTTATACTAGCCATACCCACAATTAGTACATAGAGTCTTCAACACTTCTATGAAAAATTACTTTGAGCTCGTCGATATTAATTTTATGTTTAACGAACGCCGAGCTACATGCCTTCCCCCCAATCAAAATACATACAACCAGTCCACCTCGTTGTGATAGATGGCCAGCATGCCCCAGTGTTTTTGATTCTATTCGATTTTAGACTCGGGTCACTATCTTATCGCAGCCAAAATAGGCACCCGCATCTGATCGACTATAAGCAAGAAACAAAAAACACAAGAAAAGTAAGACGTTGGTGAGCTGCAAACAGAACAGACTGCCAACGATTTCGCAACTCGTCTCTCACAAATGCTTTATGAGAGCGCAAGTCCACCCGAAGGAATTCAGCGGCAGTTGGAGCTATATCTAAAGCACTTCGTACTGCCGTCTAAAAAGAAAATGGTTACAGGCAACCACGGAAAAATAACTGGTACGACGAAGATTGTCATGATGCAACCGAAAAAATGAACGGGTCAAGAAGAATGTGTTAGCGCTATAGCGAGTTGAAAAGGGACGCGAGGAAAGATTTTATGTCCGGGGAAAACTTTTGTAAGCACAAAAACGGAAACCTGGTAACTGTTGTTCAGAGAGTACTTAGATTATGGATGGAACACATATCTGTAGTTCTGAATGCAGAAAGCGATATGCCGCCCAGGAATGATGAACCCAAGCCGGCATATCGATGCTGGCTGTGATTAATTGCCAGTAAAGATATTTATATACGGCGGAGAGGAGTCAATAAGGCGCATGTACCAACCTCTTTGCAAAATATGGTTGAACGAGTGCATTTCTGACGATTGGAATCTAAATTCCTTTGTGCGCTCCAAAAGTAAGATGAGATTGCAAACTGCGCCAAATCTCACGGAATCAGCTTTGCGAGTATCGCATATAAGGTCCTGTCGAGTGTATTGTGCAAAAGTATGAAGCCCGCCGTGAATTGGCTGATTGCACCTTATCAGTGCGACTTTAGAACTGGTAAATCTAGCATCGACCAGATTTTGAAGCCGCCTTCGTCAGAACGAAAAGGAGCTGTCTATATGGCGCTTAGTGTGAATTTTGTTTCCCTGAATAACTTACAAGGCTGTGAAAAATGACGTTGAGCAACACCATCTGCTCAGACAAAATTGGTATGATCCTTTCCGAGCTTTTCAAAACTAAACTCGGTTTCAGGCAAGATGACCACCTATCGTAAAGTTCGGGTGTAACCGAATATTATATACTCAGCCTGAGCTTCAATTGTACATTTCATTTCAGATAAATTACTTTTCTACATAATACGTGGCGCCGCCCGTTAAAAAAAATGTGTCCTCATTTCCTCTTACAATAAAACTTGATAAGTGAAATATCATTCATTAAAAACTTAAGTTCTAGCTTATTATTCTAGTCTACGACCCTTTTAAACTTGATTTATATTTAAGTTGCCGTGGTCTTTAATCGATTCCGTAAATTTTTCTAGAAATATTTCCTTCCATAGCGTGTACCAAATTTTATTACGATCCGTTAATTTATCTTCGAGTTATGGCCCCCGAAACATAGAAAATTGCTTAGTCATAAAAGGGGCAGTGCCAAGCCCATTTATTAAAATTTGAAGTTTTTCCTATTTATTGTTATAAATCCACTTGGGAAATGAAATACCATTGATATAAAGCTCTTTTTTTGCAAAGATATAGCTTATTTTATTCGTCCACGGCCCTTTTAAAAATCTTTTATATAAAAGTGGGCGTGGTCCTTAACCGATTTCGTTAATTTTTCGTCAAAGCATTCCCTATAGTAAACGCAACCTCTCTGCTGAATTTTGTTACGATAGGTTCAATGATTTTCGATTTATGATTAATTATATTTGTATCAGTCCACACGTCAAATTTCAACATTCTAGGTGTATTATTTACTAAATACAGGTTTTTTGTGTTTTCCTAAATGTGATATATATAACAAGTAAGGAAGGCGAAGTTCGGGTGTAACCGAACATTACATACTCCGTTAAGAGCTTTGGAGACAAAATAAGGAAAAATCACCAGGTAGGAAAATGAACTTAGGGTAACCCTGGAATGTGTTTGTATGACATGGGTATCAAATGGAAGGTATTAAAGAGTATTTTAAAAGGGAGTGGACCGTAGTTCTATAGGTGAACGCCATTTCCAGATATCGCCATAAAGGTGGACCAGGGGTGACTCTATAATGTGTTTGTACGATATGGGTATCAAATTAAAGGTATTAGTGGGAGTTTTAAAAGCGAGTGGACCTTAGTTGTATATTTGAAGATTTTTTTCGAGATATCGACCAAAATATGGACAAGGGTGACCCAGAATATCATCTGTCGGGTACCGCTAATTTATCTATATATGTAATATCACGAACAATATTCCTGCCAAGATTCTAAGATCTTTTGATTTCGCCCTGCAGAACTTTTTTTCTAAAGTTATAATTTTCGATATCGGAAAAGTGGGCGTGGTCATAGTCGGATTTCGGCCATATTTTATACCAAGATAAAGTGACTTCAGATAAGTACGTGAACTAAGTTTAGTTAAGATACATCGTTTTTTGCGCAAGTTATCGTGTTAAGGGCCGAGCGGAAGGACAGACGGTCGACTGTGTATAAAAACTGGGCGTGGCTTCAACCGATTTCACCCATATTCACAGAAAACAGTTATCGTAATAGAATCTATGCCGCTACCAAATTTCACAACGATTGGTAAATTTTTGTTCGACTTATGGCATTAAAAGTATTCTAGACAAATTAAATGAAAAAGGGTGGAGCCATGCCCATTTTGAAATTTTCTTTTATTTTTGTATTTTGTTGCACCATATCATTACTGGAGTTGAATGTTGACATAATTTACTTATATACTGTAAAGATATTCAATTTTTTGTTAAAATTTGACTTAAAAAAAATTTTTTTTAAAGTGAGCGTGTTCGTACACCGATTTTGCTAATTTTTATTTAGTACACATACAGTAATAGTAGTAACGTTCCTGCCAAATTTCATCATGATATCTTCACCGGCTGCCAAATTACAGCTTGCAAACCTTTTAAATTACCTTCTTTTAAAAGTGGGCGGTGCCACCCCCATTGTACAAAAATTTACTAATTTTCTGTTATGCGTCATAAGGTCAACGCACCTACCAAGTTTCATCGCTTTACCCGTCTTTGGTAATGAATTATCGCACCTTTTCGGTTTTTCGAAATTTTCGATATCGAAAAATTGGGCGCGTTATAGTCCGCTATCGTTCATTTTAAATGCCGATCTGAGATGAGTTCCAAGAACCTACATACCAAATTTCATCAAGATACCTCAAAATTTACTCAAGTTGTCGTGTTAACGGACAGACGGACGGACGGACGGACCGACATGGCTCAATCAAATTTTTTCCGATCCTGATAATTTTGATATTTGGAAGTCTATATCTATCTCGATTCCTTTACACCTGTACAACCAACCGTTATCCAATCAAAGTTATAATACCCCGTGTACAAGTACAGCTGGGTATAATATCAACAGATGAGACGGGTCTGGGAGTATTTATGAGAAAAGTTCTTCGAAAGACATGCGGACACCTACGCGTTGGTGACGGTAAGTACCTAAGAAGATTTAATGATGCGCTGTGTGAGCTTTCCGTAGCCCAGCGAATTAAAATGCAGCGGCTACGCTGGTTAGGCCATGTTATACGAATGAAAGATGACGGTCCGGCTTAAAAAACTATTTTTGACGGAACTCGCCTACGGAAGCAGAGCGAGAGGTCTGCGAAGAAATAAAAAACAAAATCCGGAAATGTTTAAATTGAGTGTTTTTTTATCGACGTGTCATACGAAAACGATCACTAAAATTTTAATGTTTGATGAAAACTAATGCAATTTTCCTTTCTGGAAAGAATTTTACACCGGTGTTACCCTCACTCTAGAATTGTGTTATTTGGCATTTTGAAAAATGGGTGAATTCGTTATTTATTCAGAGAAAAATATTTTGTGGAATAAAACACACAAACTTCTGAATGCGCTGAGAAAGGGTGATATAATTTTTGTTTTACATGGAGTGTGATAGACTGCAGGTTGTTCATAACATTGGATACCGAATTTGGATATTCTATAGATATTAATTCAATTTATTTAAACTTTTTAAATACACAGTTTTAGATGATATGGATTCTTAAATAAACCCTTACAACTATAGTATTATAAGTGAATTTAAAATATATCGATTGATAAAAATTAAAGTTGATATAAGGAAAAAAATTTAGGAGACTTAGCATTTAGCTTAGAAAAAAAACCTTGGTAAGTATCTTTTGCATTAAGGTTAATACTAGCTATAAGTACTATTCATAAATATAGTACGCAGTTCAATTATATGATAAACTAGGAGTTATTTAGATTGTAAATTATTGGATTTGTAGATATATCACAGAGGCGTTAAAATTTTTTCAGTTATTTTTTCAGTACAGTCCGAAACGAGACTGATTTTGTTTTGTGTGTGCAAATTTATAGTTGAACAAGTAAGGAAGGTTAAGTTCGGGTGTAACCGAACATTACATACTCAGTTGAGAGCTATGGTGACAACATAAGGGAAAATAACCATGTAGGAAAATGAACCGAGGGAAACCCTGGAATGTGTTTGTATGACATGTGTATCAAATGAAAGGCATTAAAGAGTATTTTATGAGGGAGTGCGCCATAGTTCTATAGGTGGACGCCATTTAGGGATATAGCCATAAAGGTGGATCAGGGTTGACTCTGGAATGCGTTTGTACGATATGGGTATCAAATGAAAGGTATTAATGAGTATTTTAAAAGGGCGTGGACCTAAGTTCTATAGATGGACGCCTTTTCGAGATATCGCCGTAAAGATGGACCAGGGGTGACTCTAGAATGCGTTTGCACAATATGGGCATCAAACGAAAGGTGTTAATGAGTATTTTAAAAGGGAGTGGGCCTTAGTTCTATAGGTGGACGCCGTTTCGAGATATCGTCATAAAGGTGGACCAGGGGTGACTCTAGAATGCGTTTGTACGATATGGGTATCAAATGAAAGGTGTTAATGAGTATTTTAAAAGGGAGTAATCCTTAGTTCCATAGGTGGACGCCGTTTCGAGATATCGCCATAAAGGTGGACCAGGGGTGACCCTAGAATTTGTTTGTACAATATGGGCATCAAACGAATGGTGTTAATGAGTATTTTAAAAGGGAGTGGGCCTTAGTTCTATAGGTGGATGCCGTTCCGAAATATCGCCATAAAAGTGGACCAGGGGTGACTCTAGAATGTGTTTGTACGATATGGATATCAAATTAAAGGTATTAATGAGGATTTTAAAAGGGAGTGGTGGTTGTTGTATATGTGGTCGCCTTTTAGAAATATCGCCATAAAGGTGGACCAGGGGTGACTCTAGAATGCGTTTGTACGATATGGATATCAAATTAAAGGTACTAATGAGTATTTTAAAAGGGAGTAATCCTTAGTTCCATAGGTGGACGCCGTTTCGAGATATCGCCATAAAGGTGGACCAGGGGTGACCCTAGAATTTGTTTGTACAATATGGGTATCAAAAGAAAGGTGTTAGTGAGTATTTTAAAAGGGAGTAATCCTTAGTTCCATAGGTGGACGCCGTTTCGAGATATCGCCATAAAGGTGGACCAGGGGTGACTCTAGAATGTGTTTGTACGATATGGGTATCAAATTAAAGGTATTAATGAGAGTTTTAAAAGGGAGTAAGCCTTAGTTCCATAGGTGGACGCCGTTTCGAGATATCGCCATAAAGGTGGACCAGGGGTGACCCTAGAATTTGTTTGTACAATATGGGTATCAAAAGAAAGGTGTTAATGAGTATTTTAAAAGGGTGTGGGGCTTAGTTCTATAGGTGGACACCTTTTCGGAATATCGCCACAAAGGTGGACCAGGGGTGACTCTAGAATGTGTTTGTACGATATGGATATCAAATTAAAGGTATTAATGAGTATTTTAAAAGGCAGTGGGCCTTAGTTCTATAGGTGGATGCCTTTTCGAGATATCGACATAAAGGTGGACCAGGGGTGACTCTGTAATGTGTTTGCACGATATGGGTACCAAATTAAAGGTATTAATGAGGATTTTAAAAGAGAGTGGCCCTTAGTTGTATATGTGAAGGCGTTTTCCAGATATCGACCAAAATGTGGACTAGGGTGACCCAGAACATTATCGGTTGGATACCGCTAATTTATTTATATATGTAATACCTGGCAAGATTTTAAGGGTGTTTTATTTCGCCCTGCAGAACTTTTTCATTTTATTCTACTTAATATGGTAGGTGTCACAACCATTTTATAAAGTTTTTTCTAAAGTTATATTTCGCGTCAATAAAACAATCCAATTACCTTGCCATGTTTCATCCCTTTTTTCGTATTTGGTATAGAATTATGGCATTTTTTTCATTTTTCGCAATTTTCGATATCGAAAAAGTGGGCGTGGTCATAGTCGGATTTCGTTCATTTTTCATACCAAGGTAAAGTGGGTTCAGATAAGTACGTGAACTGAGTTTAGTAAAGATATATCGATTTTTGCTCAAGTTATCGTGTTAACGGCCATGCGGAAGGACAGACGGACGACTGTGTATAAAAACTGGGCGTGGCATCAACCGATTTCGCCCATTTTCACAGAAAACAGTTAACGCCATAAAATCTATGCCCCTACCAAATTTCAAAAGGATTGGTTAATTTTTGTTCGATTTATGGCATTAAAAGTATCCTAGACAAATTAAATGAAAAAGGGCGGAGCCACGCCCATTTTTAAATTTTCTTTTATTTTTGTATTTTGTTGCACCATATCATTACTGGAGTTGAATCTTGACATAATTTACTTATATACTGTAAAGATGTTAAATTTTTTGTTAAAATTTTACTTTTGTTGTTTACGGCCTTTGAATTATAACTTTTTAAATATAAACGAGCTCTAGGCCAAATATTTGTATATTCTTAATAAAACACAATACGTGAATTTTTGATATACAATTATATTATTTAATTTGTCGATATTTCGACTTCAGTCTGAAGTCATCATCAGGAATTTTTGAATGCAATAGTCGACATATTGCATTCAAAAATTCCTGATGGTGACTTCAGACTGAAGTCGAAATATCGACAAATTAAATAATACAATTGTATATCAAAAATTCACGTATTGTGTTTTATTAAGAATATACAAATATTTGGCCTAGAGCTCGTTTATATTTAAAAAGTTAAAATTTTACTTAAAAAAAATTTTTTTTTTAAAAGTGGGCGTGGTCCTTCTCCGATTTTGCTAATTTTTATTAAGCGTACATACAGTAATAAAAGTAACGTTCCTGCCAAATTTCATCATGATATCTTCAACGACTGCCAAATTACAGCTTGCAAAATTTTTAAATTACCTTCTTTAAAAAGTGGGCGGTGCCACGCCCATTGTCCAAAATTTTACTAATTTTATATTTTGCGTCATAAGTTCAACTCATCTACCAAGTTTCGTCGCTTTATCTGTCTTTTGTAATGAATTATCGGACTTTTTCGATTTTTCGAAATTTTCGATATCGAAAAAGTGGGCGTGGTTATAGTCCGATATCGTTCATTTTAAATAGCCATCTGACATGAGTGCTCAGGAACATACATGCCAAATTTCATCAAGATACCTCAAAATTTACTCAAGTTATCGTGTTAACGGACGGACGGACGGACGGACGGACATAGCTCAATCAAATTTTTTTTCGATCCTGATTATTTTGATATATGGAAGTCTATATCTATCTCGATTCCTTTATATATCTACAACCAACCGTTATCCAATCAAACTTAATATACTCTGTGAGATCTGCTCAACTGAGTATAAAAATGCCACGGCAAATCAAACATCATTTTCAACAACTTATTTTGTTTAACTTGTATTTTTTCAATGTGCGTTTGGCACATTTACCCCAAACTGGGCACCCATATAAAATTATAGATTTAAAAATAACTTTAGCAATTGTGGCCTTATTTTCATTACTGAGCTTAGATTTTCGGTCACTATAAATTATAGATTATTAAATATGTTCAATAAAACCATGTATTCTTAACTGAAGCATTTCACAATATACGCCATTGATATCCTGGAATAGCTTAGCATAAATTACGTGAACAGAACGAGGTCATTGAAGCGCTGTATGAGCTGATGTTGTATCTGGGAAACCAGCACTGACAGCGAAAACAATTATCTTGTTAGAAATAAAACGGATAGTAACTCAGGCCAGCAAATGCTACTTTGGACTTAGTAGACAATTGAAAAGTAAAGTTCTTCGTCGTCGAACCAATTTCGCGACCTATAAATCGCTCACCATACATGTACTAACGTAAGGCTCGGAATCACAGAGTGTTTCGAAAGAAGATGAGATGGCTCCGGGTGTGTTAGAAAGAAAAGTTCTCCTAAAGATGCATGATTCTCTTTGAGACGCCGACGCACAGTGGCATTTTTGCTTGGTTTAGACGCGAAAAAGTTAAAATTTTGAAGGAATTTTTTTTCCAAATTTGAATGCAGTTTGTTTTTAAAATGCCACAATATATAACGGTATTTATTATTTCTTATAATTATTGTTCTTCATTGCATAATCTGCTGTAAAACTGTGAGTTGTTGATGACGCGATAAGTAGTGCAATTTACAGAAGTGAAATAACGCGTGGTTTAAAATTAAGTAAAACTTTGTGATGAAACAAAGGCGAAATTATGAGTTTTTAATTATCTATAGTATTACTCTAAAATACGGCGCTTAGCTGGGCTAAACTACAATACGTACATAAATGAAATATATATCAAATGAAAGCTTTTCATGAGCGTGTTTGCACAAAGTTATAAACATTTAAATTGGTTAACTTGTTCATGAGATATTAGCGTTTACAGTTTGCTTATCTACCCCTGCATTGTTTTTGTAGAGTCAATTTCTAACTAGCACAAAATTATATGTACTTACATATATACATATTTACATATTTATTTTATAATGGCCGATTCACATAAACGCTTTGGTAGTTTCGTTGTTACCCGATTATCGGGGGTTACATACGAGTGTGTATTATTTTTGTGCTGAAAATATATAATACCGTGAAAAGAAAAGCCTGCCAAAAGTTCGAACCACGCTGAACCACAATAATTTTGTTATTTCTGCAATAATTCAATATCATTACATATAACTCAAATGATTCTTCATCCGCGTACTTCCCCATTTTGATATAATGACGATAACAGTACGTGGCCAAAAGCAAAAGGATAAAGCCGTTTTCGACAACGTATGTACTGTTTTAGGGAGAGTAAACAGAGACGAGGGACTGTATGATGAATGCTGCAGTAAAGCTCGATTTTTTTTATCAAAGCTTCGTATGAGATTGATTCAAGTGAATTACACCAAAGTTAATTGTTTTGGAAAGTTTGCTTCATGGCTTGAAGGGGGCAGGGGGGGGGGGGGTGGTAAGGCATACAAACATATACACTTGGTTTGAATTAAATATATACATTTTTCAGTGAGTAATAAATTTTTCGCGCCTAAATCATGCAAAAATGCCACTGTGCGACGGCGAGTATTGAAAGAGGTAACATGATGATACACAGCAGTATTTGAAAACAGAGGCATGGGCACTAAGTTGGGAGATGCAGGTGGCGAAATACTTGATCTTTAATGATTGACGTGAATTTTAAAACTATTTACTTATTACTAATACTACTTAGAATTTCAAAATATCTTGATCGAAATATAAACTTTTCCTGGAATTTTTCTGTTTTTATTTTATTTGCGTTACAAAGTCTTAAAAACCAAGTAAGGAATGGAATACTTTCAGCCGTGCCGAAGACTTTATACCTCTTATGAATATAGTTGAACAATAATCTGATCAAAGTTAAAAAATTCTAACAATTTCTTGCCAGACCAAGTCAGCTCGTCACACCTTTCCTTTAACCTGAAGGCAACCTTTATTTTCCACTTGCATTTCTTTCAGTACATGGACATGAGCTCTATATATATCCTGCAATAAGTTGATCGGCATAAGATGCGTCATAAAAGTAATACTCAACAGTTATTCAATGAAGTGGTCTTTTCAACCTGCAAAAGTATGACGTCATTGAGCTCATTTGTATGCTCTGAATAAGACAAAACCTGCATTCTGATGGTCAATAAAGAATAGTTTTTAACACAAAACACAAAAAAAAAGAATAAAAATGAAAACTTGACCTTCGACCGATATGTGGTAGCTGCACCTACAGTTGCACTTAAGTTGATTTCCATATTCATGTTAACTTTTATGAGAAACGGAAACACTCTCAATTGTTTATATTTTCTGCATATATAAGTTACTCGTGTAGAGGCTCTATGAAACAAACTAAGTGCAGTGTTGTTGAAATGTATTGTCTTGCACACCGCAAACTTATTTCTTAAGTACTTTCTGAGACAATGCAAATGCTATTATTTACGAAAGGTATTCTCTAATAAAAAGTGGTGAAAAATGATTATGGCAAAGAAATTTCACGTTCAAGTGGCAGTGCTACTCAAATAAAGGTAAGTCGATATGTATGTATGTATGTGTGGACAAACCTTTTTGAGTGCTGTGTATGAGGCTACCTGTTGAGTTGAGAAGTTGTTGGTTGTGCATTGCATTTGATATATACTTTCTAAGTAAAAGCAAAAGTCCACTTAACAGTATACTACATACATGACGACATACTTAATTACATATTAGATATGCACAGTATATATATATTCTCTAAATGCTTTGTTGACCTCGCTCCATTTTCTTTGGTAACAATATACACACAAAAACAACTTCACTTGCACTTAGGGGCGCGTGTTCACTTGGCATTTAAAAATGGTGAATGCATTTATTGTAAAAGAAAACCATATATAATGTTGCTTAAAGAACTTTTAAGTAAACTTGAATCTATGTATAACATATTCAGATACATTAGGGCGTATCTTAATTGTTACGTCTTACGAAGTAGGTCTGAATCTATGGTAATGCTGAATTTGTACTCTCTAAAAACAGTAATATTGGAAAATGCTAGAAATTTTCTGGGGCTAGCTTTATTGATGCCTCCAAATTTGGCAACTCTGCAGCCCCTTATAGCTTGAGCCTTGACGTGGCGAGCGCAGAACGCGCTCAATCGTTTCTTCCTGCAGCTCGCACTTCCTACACCTGTTGTTATTGACGAGGCCTAACTTATAAGTATGTGATGCCGGAAAGCAATGTCCAGTTAGTATGCTAATCGTGAGCCTTAAATCTTCTCTCTTTAGAGATATGACCCAGTTTGTGAGTCTTATATCGTAGGCTTTGCACATGATCTCAGAAATTTTGGAGCCCCGTGGTTTTTCCACGCCTTTCCTCATTGATCATATGCAATTTCTACTTCCTTTTGATTTCTCCCAAATGGATTGGGACGACTATTTTTGTTTCAGCGAGTGTTGCACCCTCCTTTGCCAACTCATCGGCATTTTCGTTACATTCTATTCCTTTATGACCGGGAACCCAGTATAGATGTACGGTTTGGCCTGAGCGAAATTTTTCCAATGCTTCTTTACATTCCAGAACACTTGCTGTTGAAGTACTGTGTGAGATTATTGCCTTAATCGCCGCTATAATGTCCGTCGAAAAGACGCTGCAGTAATCTGGATCTACTTACTTCTGGATAACTTCGAATATAAACCCAACAATTTTTTTTTAGTTGTATCTTTATAGAAGGAGAATGGTGAAGGAAAGTTTGACCATATTATTAACGTATGTGATTTTTACTGCTTACTCTGCTGCATCTCAATCGCTTGGTGGGTAAAGACCAAATAGTTGTCCGGAGTCCTGCGAAGCGCTTGGGAGCACCTCTTATAAAGTTGTAATGTATTCTATAGCAATTTCTTCGAAGTTAAGGAATTTGTTTAAGCTAGAACTCTAAGTGCCATAGTCTCTTAGTTATTGTATATAACAAAGGGCTCATGTCGTATAGATTAATATAGAGCTAAATCAAAATTCCGAAATTTCGAAGTTATGGGTACCTTTGGGTCTCCTAATTCAACATCTTCTGAACAGTATACTCGATTTATTTATACCTCCACTAATAAGCGAGAAAAGCGTTTGTAAAAATAACAAATACATTGCTGCAGTCAGTCAGAGTTAACTGAACATAGCGCTTTTTTGGGTTGATCTCTCTTTCGATCTAGATGTACCGTATATTAGCTTAAGGGCAAGACTTTGGTGTGATAAAAATATTATTTCCGATCAATCCTGGCATTCTAGCAACGAGTACTTGACAGAGATGTACACGAAATTCCTTGATATCAGATATATTGAGTAATATATACCGGTACGGTTTATAGTTTCCTGCTCGCAGGGCCATGTTATACGAATTAAAGTTGTACTCCAATTAAGAAAGTATTTTTATCGGAACCAGCTTCCGCAACCTGTGGAGGAAGGTGGCTTCTACTCTGCTGAAAGGACCAGATAGAAAAGGACTTTAATACCATTGGTTTTACCAATTGGCGCCAGTTAGCCCAACAAAGAAGCAAGTTACGCAACTTTTTGGACGACCAAAACTATTCGACCGGTTAAGAGCGAAATAAAGTAAAGTAGAAAAATTTTATGCAAATCGAGGCCTTAAATTTGTTAGCCTTAATTTATGTGAACTTCTTCCAGTCATATCAAGATTCAAGGATGGTCTTACAAAGTATAAATCTTGACGACACGAGTTTCCTTTATGTGATTAAAAAAATATTTTGGCAAAGCATATTTTTAAGAGCAAAATTTCTAGTTAAAGTCTTGCTTCGGCGAAAAATTTTTTAAAATAAGGCTTACCTCAATGTACATACATACATATTTATTTAGATTAGTACAAGCATGTGTAAGCCACAAATGTGTAAACAGTGCATATGTATGTATGTAGTGTGGCAGTGAAAGTGATTGAGTAAAGAGCGACAGCAAGCAAAAGTAAATTGAAAAATTCAATAAAGTGTCAAACAACTTACAACGAAAATCATTTCAAAGAACTTTGCTAACTAACAAAAAAGCCTCTTTAAAGGAAATACAAAAAGAAAAATAATATGAACGAACAGAACATTAACAAAATATTTGCAAACAACTATCTACAGTGAGAGTCACACAAAAATGTCCACTATAATGTGCATCTAATCTCCCCGAAATTCTTAAATAGTCATATCTGAAATTGTTGTAATTGAAAAAAATATTTCTTTTCTTTTTATAACTCGCAAAGCATTTAATATAGTTTGATGTCACCTTTATAAAACAGTTTACCGCTTCAAGCCATTTACGAGTTGAGAAAAGTAATTAAATTTAAGTCTACTGAAAAGATGGGTACCAGTGCGTATGAGTAACATTCATATGGTATAATATAGGCAAAAACTGTTATTATACTCAGCTGAACAGAGCTCACAGAGTATATTAACTTTGTTCGCATAACGGTAATCCGTAACGGCATAAACTAATCGAGATAGATATAGACTTCTATATATCAAAATGATCTGGGCGAAAGAAGAAATTCATTTAGCCATGTCCGTCCGTCCGTAAACACGATAACTTGAGTAAATTTTGAGGTATCTTGATAAAATTTGGTATGTAGGTTCCTGGGTACCCATCTCCTATCGCTATTTAAAATGAACGAAATCGGACCATAACCACGCCCACTTTTTCGATATCGAAAATTTCGAAAAACCGAAAAAGTGCGATAATTCATTAACCAAAGACGCCTAAAGCGGTGAAACTTGGTAGGTGGGTTGAACTTATGACGCAGAATAGAAAATTAGTAAAATTTTGGACAATGGGCGTGGCACCGCCCACTTTTAAAATAAGGTAATTTCAAAGTTTTGCAAGCTGCAATTCGGCAGGAACGTTATTACTTTACTCTATATGTGCTAAGTAAAAACTAGCAAAATCGGATTACGAACACGCCCAATTTTAAAAAAAGGGCTACTCCATTTTAAAAATCTCATTAATACTTTTAATTTGCTACACATATCGTACAAACACATTCTAGAGTCACCCTTGGTCCACCCTTATTGCGATATCTCGAAAAGGCGTCCACGTATAGAACTAAGGCCCACAACGTTTTAAATAGTTATTAACACCTTTCTTTGATACACATGTCATACAAAAAATTGTGATTTTCCCTTATTTTGTCTCCAAAGCTCTCAGCTGTGTATGTAATGTTCGGTTACACCCGAACTTAGCCTTCCTTACTTATTAGTTAGAACCTTTTTAACCGTCCTCGTGAGATACGACTTTATTACTATTTCGCTCATATACGACCTTGCTAAGAGAATGTCTGAGGTATGTATGTAAGTATTTTCAGTAATCATATTACATTATTTAATAGCACCCTGTCCTATTTTCAATGGTATTCACTGTTCCTAAGAGCATATACATGTATGGGCCAATCCAGACTAAGATCGACAATAATACCTTTTTAAGTAGATTTTTCGACACATACAAAGCTTACAAAGAATTTTTTTATACTGGCTTGTAGTAGGCCGCACGCAAAAATCTTTAAGTATTTTTCCATTTATTCTCTGTTTGCGTCTGACAGTAGCACTTTGATTGCATGTATTTATAGACGTGGGTGTATGTTCTTAAAAATCACATATCGATACATTTTCGATAAATAATCGATAATTTTTGATAAAAAATTTAGATTTTATCGATAACGCATTGGTGAAAAATTCTCACACTCGCTAAAAAATCGACTGATTTTCGACAAAGAATCTCTAGCTTTTCGATCACAAATTGCTAATTATGTGATAAAAGATAGTTAATCGAAAATTATTTCATAAAAAATTGATAATTTTTCGATAACGAATTGATGGCACTCGATAACAAGTCAATAATTTTTCGACATTAAGTCGATAAATTGTCGATACAAAATCTAAAATTTTTTATAGTAAATCGATAATTTTTTGAATTGGTGACAATCGATAACAAATCAGTAACTTTTCGACATTAAACGGAAAAATTGCCAGTAACGAATGGTTAGTTTCTTGATAAAAAATCTATAACTTGTCGGTAACAAATTGATAAAAAATCGATAACTTTTTGATAAATTTCGGTAATTACTCGATATTTTTTCGATAATAATTGATTTACTAACTGATTGAGCTAATATCAACATTACCACGTACTTGCTTTCTATGTTATGCTACAGCGTGGTGACTAAAATTTAGCTTCGATTCTGTGTTCCCCCATACATCATACCACTTCCATCAAAAATACAAATATAATAAATATGAGCCTTCTACTCCATTTCTAATTTAAAATTTCGATAACTTGTGCTATTGTAGCGCCTGTTGCCCAAGACTTCCCCATATGCATGTTTGTATGAAATTTAAATTGGTGCGAAAATAACGAAGCGAAACAAAATGTTTCAAAAGAATTTTATACTAGGGCACGTACCAACGCGTTTGCAACAATAATTACAAAAACAAAAATTATAAAAAAATTTTAGTGGCACATGCACTTGAGCGTAAAGTCATAGCTTTGAATAAATGCATTTTCACGTACCTACATACATGTGTAAATACGTAAATATGTATGTATCTATGCAGTTATGTACATAGCCATGTATTCATTTGGGGTTATGCATTGTGGCTTTCAAACATATTGCACCACCCTCACCAATATGGCTTCTATACGACACACATTACCTACACATTTACATACATTTTTTTTATTTATCAACACTTGTAGCAAAATCATTATCAACAGCATTGTCTCCGCGACGACCAATACATAACAGCATGTCAACACTTGTGTTTCCAGCTTTGTCCTATGTAGCAATAAATGGCCACCAGCATGACGACACTGACAATGCCCATGCTTCCAACATTAGCAAATGTGACATGAAAATGGCACCTCTGGTGTATCCCTTCAGCGATCGTGTGATAAAAAGTTGTTAAGAGTAATTGTATTTGCAGCTCCTCCTTCCTATTAGAGCAGCTGCGGTTATGTTAAATAATGGGTGTTGCATTCAGTTATGTACATATGTGCAATCAGGTTATAAAGAAACGGAATTTTTCGCATTTAATTATAGTGGTATAGTATATGTACATATTTAGCTACTTTTTGCGATGCTTTTATGTACATCACCCTGTTGTTGTTGTTGCAGCGATAAGGATACTCCCCGAAGTCCTTGGGGAGTGTTATCTGTTGATGGTCCTTTTCCGGATGCAGAGCCGGTACGTTCCGGAAACAAGCATCATAAAGGTACTAGCCCGACCATCTCGGGAACGAATTGGTATGACCACATTAAACGCTCTAGGCCAGACCGCTCTCCAACCCCTTAGATCAATAAGGATTTCGGGGTCGCCAGAGCCTCGGCTGTTAATGAAACAGGATTCGCCACGGGTAGGTGAGGTTGACAATTGGGTTGCAAAAGCTATATATTGCGCTGGCAACCACTTGAGAGGGTTGCGCTACACAATCCCTTGAATCAATGGGGCATTTTAGTCGCCTCTTACGATAGGCATACCTACCGCGGGTATATTCTAAGCCCTCAAACCAGCTAGTAAACTGTACATTTAGCTTAACTCTCTGTAGCGAGCGTTGTTTACAAATTATGTAATACAAATTTAAGTAACTTCTCGATAAGCTACAAGCTTGAAACATAGTATATAGTTCAGAAACCGATTCGAATGTAATAAAAATAAAATAAAAACTCCGTTAGCTAGCGCATGGACCGATATATTTCAAAACATAGTATTTTTGGTCCAATTTGACTCATATTTTGCACAAATATTACATACAGTCCGGTAGAGGTGACATCATAATTCTTTGGAGCACATAAGTTCAAATTTTGTAAGCGAAACTAAATACTTGAAAATTAAATAATTAAAAAAAATTTCCAGTTGAACGGTTTTCTTGAAAGCAATACTTACATTAAGCAATAATAATAATAAAAGCCCTTCGGCAGTGGCTTGACAAACAATCCGAAATCATTTTTGCCATGAAAAGCTCAGCGACGCTTTAAGAAAAAATGGGGATGAGTGTCACACGGGGCGAGATATTTAGAAACTTGGTACCAAACGGAAGAATTTTGCGATCAAGTTTTAAGGAACTTCCGTGTTAGCTGCATACTTCTGACCTCACAAATAGTTCACAGAGCCGAGACAATGCGACAAAAGGGGTGAAGTATTCTTAATAAACGTATAATCAATGTTGTCACTTCTAAAATCTATTTAGTGGTAGATTTTCAAAAAAAGGGTGGTAAATCTCCTAAAAATAGTGGTAGAATTTTCAAAAACATTAAAACCAATTTTTTATACCTTTCATGAAAATGAAATGGTATATTAATTTCGTCACGACCCCAAAAATTGTAAGTCCTTAAAGGAAAATGGATAGACCCACCATTAAGTATACCGAAATAATCAGGATGAAGAACTGAGTTGATTTAGCCATGTCCGTCTGTCTGTTTGTATGCAAGCTAGTCCCTCAATTTTTGAGATATCTTGATAAAATTTGGTGAGCGGGTGTACTTGGGTGTCCGATTAGACATTTGTTATAACCGGCCCATAGCACATATCCTCCATACAACCGATTTTTCAGAAAAAGAGAATTTTTGTCATATCTTCCTCAATTTAACAGCTAGAAGCTTCAAATTTCACCAAATGCTTACGTATATAGCATATATTGTTGTTTGAAAAAATCGTAGAGATCGGTGGTATATATATTATATACATCATATAAAATGTAATTTTTGCCCCTTTTTTACGGCTAGAAGCTTCAAAATTCATCAAATTTCATCAAATAGTTACGTTTACGTCATATATTGTTGAAATACGTGATTCGTAGTCATATTTTTATTCGCAGACCACAAGAAACCTGAAACTTTGCATCATCACACAAAGTACCTACCTATTTTTTATTTTATATTTATCTTAAAAATCGTTTAGGTATGTACATCTGTTCACTATATATTTCTTATCTTATACATCCGATTATTTGGAGATTACGAACGGGATAAGATTATTGTTCAGCCCCATTCATGAAAGGCATAAAGTCTTTGGCACAGCCGAAGACAGTCCCGTCCTTACTTGTTTCAAATTGTTATTATTCAACCATGAAAACGAACATAACAACTTCAAGTGCATTAACAACATACATATAAACATGTGTATAGGCTTTAGACCTTATCAAATAAAAAAATATAATTAAATAATAATGGGACTCTCACCTAGTTTTTAATTCTGAAGTTAGTAGTCGGTAGGTTTTAGCCGTTTTTTTTAATAAACTATTTGAATAAGTATCAAACACCTAGTCTTAAAAGTTTGAAAATTTGTTTACTACAAAAACCTTAGCAGCTGAAATTGATAATCAAATGCGAACTACCGACCAAGAACATTAACAACCGATGTGTGGATACGACTGAAGTTAATTTACAGTCTCCAAATATTTCATTTTTCATAATACACAGTTCAAACATATAATAACACTACTAAGAAACCTTAAAATATCCAATTACTTCAATGGTATCCAACGAATAGCTCGAATCTAATGAAATAGACTTGTGCATTAAAACAATTTATTTTTTAAATCTTACAACTTACATCCGTTACATCGAAGGTATCCATCGGATACTGCTATCGACGGCTGCCAGTTCGAGAACGCCCTATCTGAGAATGTTTTTCAAAAACACCATATTTCAGTTTTTCTTTTGAAAACGACTTATCTCAGAACTCGATTGAAGAAGCCCAAAATGTTTTTCATAAACTTCGCAGCTTATATCACAAATTTAAGCTGAGATCGAGCGTTTTTGAAACAAGTTCTGAAATAGGGCGTTATTCCAAAATTTTCTGGGATAGGGCGTTTTCGAAACGGCGGCAGAGATACGGCGATATTCTACTCAGCAGTCGAAATATCAGATTATTGCAAAGTTTTTGGCACGAATTTCCCATTAATAAAGTTAAATTTTACATAAAATTGTATAAGTTCTTTCGAAGGTACGTAAGTATTATAAAAATCACACATTTCTTTGGTGAAAATTTGAAAAACTTATACAGGGTGTGCTTTACGTTTCATTTTCAACATACTTAAAAACCTTAATTTTAGGTCAGTGTGAGCAACTTAAAGAATATAGTCAAATGCAGGCAAATAAAAAAGTGGTAGATTTTTAAAAAAAGTGTTAGGAGTGGTAGATCCGGATTTTAGCCTAAATAGTGGTAGATCTACCATTATAGTGGTAGAGTGACAACAGTGCGTATAATATCTTTTTAACTGCAAAGAGCTGAAGAGTTAGGCATTTTTTTAGTCTCCTTATTTTTCCTATGCAATATTTAAGCTTACTACACCCCTGCTGCAAATCTTGACTTAAAATGAAGCTGCCAAAATCAAAGTGGTTTTTTTCAAGTAAATTTTAACCTGTAAAAGGGACACATGTATAAACTATTATAAGTGGAGGTGAGAGAAAACATCACGAGTATTGAGAGAGCGTTCTCTTTTTGCGTAGATGATTATATTTTGCCCGACCTTCTGACAAAATTATCCAAGTCTGCTTTATTGCTCCTAACCAAGGTTATGGCCAAACGTGTCAGTTTTGAAATTAGTCAATTAACTCATACTCTTCTTACTGTGTGAATCGCTCTATAAGAATACATGCAAAGAATAATTTACGTCGTAGTTTAGAGCAGCTCAATGTGTCCTTAGCTTTACTGTACAAGAAAGTCCACTTTTATGAATTTACATTTTTATATAATACAGACTTATTTATTTTTGGTTTTGACACTTCGGTTAAAGTGACATGCAACCAGTTGTTTGATTCTCACTTAAACAGTATTTAAATATTTAATTGGCTAATTATTCTACAAGCGCGATTTGAAAAAAACATCCTTTTTGCTTTATACATAAAATATGCAAATAATTACATTGGAAATTCGTGCTGCAGTTCCGTTATTAATTAAAGGGTAATAAACTTGTTCTTTCGTGAAGCTTTTGTGTTTTCTAAAATAAAAGTTTAAATCGAAATTAAATGTGCAATTAGTGTAACAGGAAAATTTTTCAGATTCGAATGAAAGAAAAAATTTTCGTGACAGTTGCAATTAAGCGAAATATATTTTGTGACCTTCCATGTTCATAGGCTTCACACCCCAAGTTTTTTAATATTTCCATGCTTCGTGCACATTGGTTTGAGAGAGTCGTTTGACTTGTTGCAGAGACGGAAAATAATGCTTATTGTTACACTCAGCGTGCTTTGCACACAGAGAATATTAACTTGATTTTACAGCGGTTGAATGTACAGGTATAAAGGAATCGAGATAAATACAGACTTCCATATATCAAAATCATCAGTATCGAAAAAAATTTGATTGAGCCACGTCCATCCGTCCGTCTGTCCGTTAACGCGATAACTTGAGTAAATATTGAGATATCGTCACCAAATTTGGTGCACGAGCTTATCTGTACCCAGAATAGATTGGTATTGAAAATGAGCGAAATCGGATGATAACCACGCCCACTTTTTATATATATAACATTATGGAAAACACAAAAAAACCTGATTATATAGTAAATAATACACCTATAATGTTGAAATTTGACGTGTGGACTGATATTGAGGCTCTTGATAAAAATTGGGAAAAAATTTTAAAAATGGGCGTGGCACCGCCCGCTTGTGATAAAATCAATTTTACAATTATTATTAATCATGAATCAAAAATCGTTAAACCTATCGTAAAAAAATCGGCAGAGAGTTTGCCTTTACTATAAGGAATGCTTTGAAGAAAAATTAAAAAAAACGGTTAAGGGCCACGCCCACTTTTATAGAAAAGATTTTTAAAAGGGTCGTGGACGAATAAAATAAGCTATATCTTTGCAAAAAAGAGCTTTATATCAATGGTATTTCATTTCCCTAGTGGGTTTATAACAATATATAAGAAAAAATTCAAATTAAGAAAATGGGCGTGGTACTGCCCATTTTATGAAGAAGGAAAATTAACATATCGTATGAAATTGTATACTGATTGGGATTTTTTTTCGGACTTATAAAATAAAAGACCGGATT
This sequence comes from Eurosta solidaginis, assembly GCF_040869045.1. NCBI lineage: Eukaryota > Metazoa > Arthropoda > Insecta > Diptera > Tephritidae > Eurosta > Eurosta solidaginis. The sequence goes on from NC_090323.1 coordinate 240,587,656, forward strand.
GTAGTTTTAGTTGTGATTTAAATGAAAAGGATTTTTAATTCGTCATGAAAATGCTATGGGTATCCCCGGGATCCCATACAATTTTATATAGGACAATTCTTTGATCTGGACTTATTCGTCTCAAAAAAAAAGGAAACAATTATTAAAATTAGTCCCTGAAATAAACATTATAACAACCGAAATTCAATTTTGGAACGCTCGACTATAGTAACAAAATATTTTTATACATTTCATAAAAATGAAATGGTATACTAAGTTTTTCAGGAATCTCAAAATTGTAAGTCCATAAGGGAGAGGTTTAGACCCAACACTAAATATAACGAATTGATCAGGTTGACAAACTGGTTTGATTAAGCCATGTCCTTCTGTCCTTCTGTTTGAACGCAAACCTATTCCTAAATTCTTGAGATATCTTAATGCAATTTTGGCAGCGGATATATTAAGAAACGCGAAATTGTGTATCCTCACACAAATTGTCTACCTATTTTTTATTTCATATTCTTCGGTAATATCGTTTAAGTATGTACAACTGCTCACTGTGTGTGACCTGGAATCATGAAACGACCCTATTTTGCGAAAATACGGGTTTTCACTTTTTGAGTAATTCTTATAGGAAATTTAACGCTCTTTTCAGTGGAACAAACCACAGGTTTTTGTCTTTCTTTCACAAATCGCATTTAAAGCCAAATCGGACCACAAATATGATTTTTTGAAATATTTCGATCCATGCGCCACATATCGGAGTTTTTTTTTCTTATTATTGCATGTCATCAGGTTCTGAACTATATTCCAAGTTTCAAGCTTGTAGCATATCGGAAAGTTACTTAAATTTTAATTACAAAATTCGTTCACAATGGCCGGCCGCTACACGGAGTCAAGCTAAACAAAAACTTTAAACGCGTTTTTGTCGAAAACTGGTTTTCGCTCAATAGGTTCGTTTCATGATTCCAGGTCACATATATATATTACATATCTTGCAAATGGGATTCGATTATTACCCAGCTCCATTTATGAAAGTTATGAAGTCTTCTTCACAGCCGAAAACACACCCATCCTTACTTGTTTGGTTATAAATAAGCATTTGAATTACCAACAGTTTTTTTTTTTTGGTTATAGTAACCAAAATTGAAAATTTTGATTTTTTTTTATTATTAGTAAGAAAACAATCTATGTACATGATTTAGCGGAGTTAGATTTGATACCTAGCAGGAAGGATAGTATAAGGAGAAGTCCATTGGCTTGAAGATACTCCATTGACGACAATTTTGGGGTGGATTGTGCCGGACAAAACCTGGATATCTTATATCTTTAAAAGAGTTATTCTTGTATACTTTTGTATGCGCTACTGTTCCGGAATTCGCTTAAACGTATGTGATTGATTGACTGATGTTTTAAGAAGGTGTCCAATTAATTTAAATACAAAAAGAGTATTTTCCTGGCAGCGTATTTTCCTGAAATGTCAAATTCGCTGAGATGATTACCTGTGAATTGCAAAGGCTGACATCGTGACCTATACATCTATAGCCTCGGCTAGGCGCAAAGCCCCTTGTCCAGAAGCAGAGAATAAGCGCTTGATCTAATCAAGATATGCGAGTGAAAGTTGCCAGGAATATCCCTTTGTCTTGCCAAGTAACGAAAGAAAATATTTTGGTTACCAAAATGGTTTTTTATTGCCACAACAGAATTTAGGTTGTTATAATGGTTGTTTGTAAATAAACTAAGTATAAAAAACTAAATGCCCCCAATGTTTACAAATCCCCACAGCGTAAACTAAAATAAGTGATTGGTATTGACGTGACGCGCTATACCTCAAGAGAGATTTAGGTCGAGCTTCATGCCAATTTGTGAGGTGCTGCATTAAAGTTTGCTACTATAAATTGGAGATATTTACATGTTTTATGACGACTCCGAAGTTAAGAAATTTCGTGTGTTTGTCAAGCATCTGCCGAGGCACGATCCCATCTTGAACAAATTTTTAAGTATTTTGGTATGCCTTTTTCACAGAATTGCCTGGATGTAACTGCATGTTAGGCTTGTGTAGCAATTCTACTTCTACGACTATCACATTTTAAAGCTATAAACATTGATGATATTACAAAACAAAAAATTCCAATTTCGAGCTCCAATACTTACGTCATCCCAAACGGATATGAGCTATTTCAACAGTTTTCGATCTTTTATAGATTACTTGCTTAATCTTATTGGCGCTCGTTATTTGTACAAGGATAATGCAATTTTTTTTTTATTTTAAGCACTTGAATTAAGGAAGACATTACGTATTCATTCAAATTTGAAAGCTTTCAAATGAATCTGAATCTATAAAATAAATACAAGGGAGTGTGTACTTGCATGTAGAAGTGTTAGTGCGAACCTCGTGCGTATTAGCTGAATTTATTGTTAACATATACAGATATACACGCATGTATGAAAGGAAAGATGGGTGTGAGGAAAGGAGTATAGGGCTCATGTATCAGTTGCTTAAGTCACTCATACGCCGTGGAGCACTCCTTCAAAGGCTACAACGTACATTAGGGGTAGCCATAACACAATGTACACTTTAATCTTTGTAAAAATTTGTTTTAATCCTATCAAATATCTAATAAGAATGTATTCAGAACTTTTATTAGAAATGGTAGATGTACATTAGGGTGGCCCTGAGTCTTATGGAAAAAAAGTGTTTGGATTTTAGATCCCACCCTCTAGAAATATGCGAACATCGAAAAAACGTATATACATACAAAGTATTATGCAAATTTAAAAGTATTAAAGGCTACGCATGGAACTTGAAAAAGGACGAGTTTTAACCAATTTAAGTGCTTATGTTCCGGGTGAAGCGAGGGTCACTTTTTTAGGTAGGCAAACCGATTTTGGGTTAGAACAAAGTCTCCGGGTACACTGGTTATATATGTACATGCGTTTTGACACAAAAATAGCTCCCTCTATACAAAAATGCAATACTTTAGCTTAGGCCCACTTGCAAAACGACAAACTATCTATTTAACTCAGTGTTAAATTGACATGAAGGGTATATCTCATATATATTTGACAAATATTTTAAATTAACTCTGAGCAACTGAGCCTTAAAGAACTTGAAACCCCTAAAGAGATCTCTTGTAGACCCAAGAAGAGATTGGGTTCCCGTGTGACCCAAACTGTGAATATAAAGCAATTTTGGATATAGTGTTTTACTGAAAATTTTTCATGATATTTAATTAGCATCATCAAAAATTTACAAACAAGTTTTTTGAATTGGAAATAAAGTCTTTCTATGCGGGGTCACCGCTCGGCAACGATTTAGCAAGCACTCCGAATTTATTTCTGCCATGAAAAGCTTCTCAGTGAAAACGCATCTGCCTTGAAAGTGCTGTTCGGAGTCGGCTTAAAATATGTAGGTCCCGTCCCGCCAATTTGAAGGAAAAATTAAAAGAAGCACGACGCACATTGCAAGTGAAGCTGGGCTTAAAATTTATTCCAAGGCTATCGCGCCTTGTATTTATTATTTAAACGCGCACTGGAAAACATGACGGAAATGTCAAAGCGAAAAAATGTCACAAAAGTGTTTAATTATAAACAATAAAAGTATACTTAAAAGCTTAAATAATTATATAATAAAGTATAAAGCGTAACGCAGACCCGCTGACGTTGTTTTCACATAACGTTGATTGAAAGTAGTTTACAAAAGCTGTTATCTCTTATTGCTCTTCCTGCCTTTCTTCGTTTTTCTTTTTATTCTCATCTGCATCTCTCTGTTCCACTTCCTCTTCTCCTCTTTTTCCCTGTTGTCTTCCACTTTATTTTCCCTATCTCTTCATCATCATCCTCCTTTTCCTACAGCTTCCTCTCTTACTCTCTTATGTTTATAGAAAGCGATTATTCAAAAAATCCGAAACCCTGCTATTAAGCAAACAAAATTTTCTCCCGCCCTAATGTTCATGTATACTATTATGTGGTGTCCAATTTCTCTTAAAGTTACTCATGTTTGCGTTGCCTGTCCTCTGCCCATTCTCAGTCACTCACGTTGTCATTCTAGACTGCACGACTTTATTGCTTAACCTAAATATCAGAGTTTCTAATATTGTTTTGCCAAACATTGCATACATTGCATACATACATACATATGTACATTGAGTATGTAATAGCAGTGCAGTTGTACAAATGATATATAAGTAAGCTTGTACGTAAGTGCATATGCCTACGCAAAAACAAGACCGACGTAAACGCTTACACAATATTCGTGTTGCGTATATTTGACCTGGCGCACTTCAGTCCTTGAATACAATTCACACGCTTTTGGCTATTTGGTTAGTTCGAAATGTTAGGCGACGTACGGCAGACATTTGTAATCAAAGTTTTGGTGTGCGCGCGATTGATGGGCTAAATGTTACTCACAAATCTTGCCGTTCACCCAATGTTCGTGTGTGAGTTTTTCATTCGTACAAAATTCGTAGGTTTATTGGACTTTGGCACGCTAATTTTGGGCCAATGTCGTTGGCGTTGCTCGTTGACAGTTGGCCTTGGTCAAGATTGAAACTTTATTTTTTTGTTCGCGGTAATGATGGGTATTTGTAACCGAAAATATAATTAAGTTTAATGATAAAATGGGCTTGTTATCGCAAGCGCAAGTAAAGTACCACAAACTGATAACTCATGGACAACTGGAAAAGTCCTTTCGTTATTTGATGGATATCGTTTCTGACATTTCACCAGGTTAAACTCATTTTCGCCTAATAATAAAATAGTACCTAAACCCTTTTAGTACCATACAAAATCCTTAAAGAAGAACAAATTACTTACTTACTTAATTGGCGCTTAATCGTCTAAACGGTTATGGCCGTCCAACAAGGCGCGCCAGTCGCTCCTTCGCTCCGCCAACCGGCGCCAATTGGTCACACCAAGGGAGTTTAAATCGTTTTCCACCTGGTCTTTCCAACGGAGTGGGGGTCGCCCTCTACCTCTGCTTCCATAGGCGGGTTCCGATAGAAACGCTTTCTTGGCCGGAGCATCATCTTTCATTCGCATAACATGGCCTAGCCAGCGCAGCCGCTGCGTTTTAATTCGCTGGACTATGTTGATGTCTGCGTATAGCTCGTACAGCTCATCATTAAATCTTCTTCGGTACTCGCCATCGCCAACACGTAGAGGTCCATAAATCTTTCGAAGAACTTTTCTCTCGAACACTCCCAAAGCCGCTTCATCTGCTGTTGTCATGGTCCATGCTTCTGCCCCATATAGCAGGACGGGTACGATACGTGACTTGTAGAGCATGATTTTCGTTCGCCGAGAGAGGACTTTACTTTTCAATTGCCTACCTAGTCCAAAGTAGCGTTTATTGGCAAGATTGATTCTTCGCTGGATTTCGGTGCTGATGTTGTTGCTAGTGTTGATGCTGGTTCCCAAATAAACGAAGTCTTTTACTATTTCGAAATTATGGCTGCCAACAGTAGCGTGGTTGCCAAGGCGCATATGCGCTGACTCTTTGCTCGATGACAGCAGGTACTTCGTTTTGTCCTCATTCACCATCAAACCCATCTTTACCGCTTCTTTTTCCAGCTTGGAGTAAGCAGAACTAACAGCGCGGGTGTTCAGGCCGATGATATCAATGTCATCAGCATATGCCAGTAATTGCACGCTTTTATAGTATATTGTTCCAGTGCGGTTAAGTTCTGCAGCTAGTATAATTTTCTCCAGCATCAAATTAAAGAAATCGCACGATAGGGGGTCACCCTGTCTGAAACCTCGTTTAGTTTCGATCGGCTCGGAGAGGTCCTTCCCAATTCTGACTGAGCTGATGGTGTTGCTCAACGTCATTTTGCACAGCCGTATAAGTTTTGCGGGGAAACCAAATTTAGACAAAGCGGCGTATAGGCAGCTCCTTTTCGTGCTGTGGAAGGCGGCTTTAAAGTCGACGAAGAGGTTATATGTGTCGATTCTCTTTTCGCGGGTTTTTTCCAAGATTTGGCGCATTGTGAAAATCTGGTCGATGGTAGATTTACCAGGTCTGAAGCCGCACTGATAAGGTCCAATCAGCCGGTTCACGGTGGGTTTCAATCTTTCGCACAATACACTTGAAAGGATCTTATATGCGATATTAAGAAGGCTGATTCCACGATAGTTGGTGCATTTTGCAGTATCCCCCTTCTTGTGGACTGGGCAAAGAACACAGATTCCAACCGTCGGGCATGCTTTCGTCCGCCCATATTTTGCTAAGAAGCTGCTGCATGTGCCCTACCAACTCCTCGCCGCCGAACTTGAAAAGCTCCGCAGGCAATCCATCAGTGCCCACGGCCTTGTTGTTTTTCAATCTGGTTATTGCTATTCTAACTTCATCATAATCGGGCGGGGGACATATATTTCATCATCATCGATTGTGGGATCGGGTTCTTCATCTCTGCGCGGTGAATTGCTGCCTCCATTTAGGAGAGCAGAGAAGTATTCCCTCCATAATCTAAGCACTCTCTGGACATCAGTTACAAGGTCGCCGTTTTCATTCCTACAGGAGTATATATATACTAAAAATTGCAAAAATCATTTTCCGAAGTATTTTGAATGATTTTTATTAATGAAGAAGTTTATCAAAATATTTTTTACTGGGATGCATGATTTCGATAGTAGTGAAATGGTTAAATAATCATGTATTTTATTTTATTTAATGCTTGGGAAAAAATTAAAACAATTCGACATCAGAAAGGACAAGGCTACAGCTATTACGATATTAGCCGGTTAATCTCATCAAAGCCTTTTCTATCGGGAGTAGGCTTTGAATCCGCATTCCTGCGGCCTGGCCAACTTAATATTTGTAGTTGTCGTTATATCGTTATATACCCTTTGAAGGTTTTGGCGAGTGTTATCAGTGCTGAAGGTTTTTCCCAAGGTTTGGCGTGAACAAATCTGTCCGATGACCGCGCTAGTGCTTTAATGATGCTACTCAATTTCCGGCAAATGGCTATGTTCAGCGATAATACTACCCAATTAGCGATTACTCGCTAAGTGAAAGAATTCCCCTTAAGTTATCCAAGTTACAAATTGGACAAAAGGACATGCAACTTGATTTTCAGTATTTTGATGTACTAAAGCTTAAAGTAATATGACAGTAAATTTATGTATGTCGTAAATTATATAGCATCGAATAACTAATTGCCACATACATATTTACCCAGTCAGTAGTGTTATGTCTAAGGTATTGAGTTAATAATATTTCTAATAGTTTATTGCGTTATAATAGCTGTAACTTCTGGCCCACTTCAATTAAAATAATTAACTAAATAGTGACAGGAAAAACCAATTAAAAGCGGGAAAACCAATTAACCTCGATGTGAATGAACAAAAAAGAGCCTGTCGGAATAAAAATGTTAAAAAAAAATTTATTGTGACGAATATTAGTGACACCAAGTGATACTCACATCACTGATCTGATACTAAGTAAATAAAGCCACAACAACAATAAAGCAAGCTGCCACACTTGTATGCACATAAACAAATCAATCATTATGTCTATGCAATATCCATACAAGCAGCGGAGAGAAACGCACAAACACACGCATATATCTGTGATACTCCCAAAAGTAGGCAATCATCGGTGGAAGTATCACTCACATATACACGCGCATATGGCTATGCGAGAAGCTATAATAGTGGATCTGTAATTATACCTGGTGAGTTAATAGCTGGTAAACAAATAATAAATTCTAGAAACGCCTAGAAATATGCAAACGAGGAAACCGAAGAGTATAAAAGCAACACCAGCTGAGGCATAACAATCAGTTTGATTTAAGCAAGCTATTGGTTGTGAAGTATCAGTGTTATTGTGAAGTACTTTAATAAAAGCCATTTTGCATTATTGAACATGAGAGTTATTTATTCAAGAGTTTAGCGATACGAGCGTTAGTAGAAGGTTCCAAATAAGCGGAATTGCACTAAATTTGTTACAATTGGTATCAGAAGAGGAATTGTTGAATAAATTCCGAAGATTGGGAATACAACTTGGACATGGCAAAGTTGAGTGAATTGACGATCCAGCAACTGAAGGAGGAGTTGGAAGCCCGTGGATTGGCTACTACTGGCAATACATTCCAGCTACAAAGGCGACTAAGTGTAGCTATGGTATTTGAAGGAATCAATGCTGAGGAGTATGTCTTTCATTCTTATAGCGACAAAACAACCCAAAAATGGAAGGAAAAAACGAAACACCGCAGACAGTGACGAGCACAATATCTGCACAAACATCGACAACGGAATCTAAGCTGGAGTCACAGGAGGCACGCATTTCAGAAATGGCATCGCAAATGTCATCTCAATTGGAAGAACAGAAGACATATATGCCATCTGAAATGGAAGCGCAAGAGGCACGTATATCTGGAATGTCGACACAAATTTCGGAATAGGTATCATCGCAGCTCTTTGCGAAGATGGAAGAGCAGGATGCAAACATTTTACAACTCGAGGACAAAATTGATGCCCAGATAGAAGCATTGAAAGGTCTTATGCAATAGTTACAACTAAATCGCCCAGCTGTTCCAGCGACCAATCCGAAGGTAAAAACTGCATCTTTTGACGGTTCTGTTCCTTTCCAGGTATTGGAGCTTCAGTTTGAGAAGACGTCAGCAGTGAACAACTGGAATGCGGAAAATAAGGTTGCTGTACTGTTCGCGGCATTGAAAGGTCCTGCAGCTGAAATCTTACAGACTATTCCAGAGTACGAATGGAACAGTTATGAAGTATTGATGGCCGCTGTCGAGAGATGTTATGGAAGCGAGCATAGAAAACAGGTCTACCAAATTGAGTTGCAAAACCGTTACCAAAAAGCGAATGAGACTGTGCAGGAGTTTGCGTCGAAAGTTGAAAGATTGGCTCATCTCGCAAATGCAGTTACACCCGTGGAATACACCGAGAGGGTTAAAATTCATTATAAATGGAATACGAGATGTCGAAACGAAACGAGCTACATATGCGAACCCAAAGCCAACATTTGCTGAAACGGTACCCCATGCACTGACTCAGAAAGCAGTGTCGTAACTTCAGTTTTGAGCAAGGGTTCAGCACTAAGCGAGCGCTGGTGAAAGAGTTTCGACAAAAGCCACAAAAGTGAAAGGCATCAGATCGGGCAAGGGTTGATGGAACTAATGGACGCACTAAAACGACTGAAAGAATTTTCCAGAAAGAATGCAAGGGTGGTTTCAAGGAGCGGAGAGAAACGTACAAACACATACATATATCTGAGATACTCCCAAAAGTAGGCAATCAGCGGTGGAAGTATCACTCACATACACACGAGCATATGGCTATCGAGAAGCTATAATAGTGCATCTGTAGTTATACCTGGTGAATTAATACCTGGTAAACAAATAGTAAATTCTAGAAACGCCTAGGAATATGCAAACGAGGAAACCGAAGAGTATAAAAGCAACACCATTTGAGGCATGGCAATCAGTTTGATTTAAGCAAGCTATTGGTTGTGAAGTATCAGTTGTTATTGTGAAGTACTTTAATAAAAGCCATTTTGAATTATTGAATATGAGAGTTATTTATTCAACAGTTTAGCGATACGAGCGTTAGTAGAAGGTTCCAAATAAGCGGAATTGCACTAAATTCGTTACAGTATCAATTTAGCAACGTGTGGACTTCTTTGGGTTGGGGGCTTAGAACATAACCACGGTAGGTATGAGGTGAAAGGTAGCTGAAATTCACATTCGTTCCCTGGCTGTGTGCTAAGCTTGGGACCTATCAAGTTAAAGCGCCATTTGATAATGAGCACGACAATTCGGAGCCAACGTATTGGTTTTGTGAAAGGAAAGAAGTACAAAATACTGTGTTTCGTGGCCGTGAATGAGCGCCTCGACACGATCCGCAATAAGGTGGTATACGTATATATGCCATTACACACCAACTGGTGATGCGGACGACAAGAGTTAAGACTCCTTTTATGAGAGACTAAAAAACTAATCACAGACGGACTATTACCTTCAAGTAGCCAAATACATCAGCAAAGAAGGTGCGCGTAGTAAAACAGGGAAAGTTTGCCGTCATAAAGCTGCTTACGAAACAGACAGCTAATTATTACTTCACTCGACTTTGGCTTGCTTTCATCCAACGTTGTACCAGAGCAAAGGAAACATATTGTTTCATATAACATACTGCCGTTGCCTACAATGTAAATTAACAGCGAGTCCGCTAAATCAACTGGTACGATAAGAAAAGTCGCCCTGCATCGACAAAATGGATGTTGCCTATATGGCTGGTTGCTTATGGCCGCTTTAATGTGAGATAAATTGCATCGAAAAAAAAAAACAGAGAGATACCTATTTAGAATAAATAACGTGAGGCAGTGCGGCGTGAGTGTGAAAAATTTCAGATAATGGCTGATAGGAATATAGCCAAAAATCGTACCAAAGAATCCGCATCAAGTATGATAATTACGATCTAATAACGAAGGTACAGAGTATGTCTAAGCTGTAGAGAGGGCTGCGAGATAGCCAGGCGGAAGGCGAACCCGATACCCCAATCTGATAATGGAATATACGTTCCGTCACAGGAACAGCATTACGCGGACTAAAAGACTAATAACGTGCCAGGTAATGACGGACTACCTACTGAGCTGTTCAAACACGGTGGCGAAGAGTAAGTAAAGAGCACGAATTGAACTCCTATACCAAATATGGTCGGACGGGCGCATGTCTACAGATTGGATATTAAGTGTGATCCTTATAATCTCTAATCAAGGCGATACCGCAAACCGCGCTAATTATCGCGATGCCAGCCCACATAATAAGTTTTTATTTAGCTTATACGGTCCTTTCTTGCATATTGTGCGAAAGATTAAAGCACAAAGTAAGCGAACTGATTGGACCTTGTCCGTGTTGTTTCAGAACTGGCATATCTGCTTTCGACCAGATCTCCACGATTCGCCAGGTCCTGGAGAAGACTTACGATAAAAAAATTTACAAGGATTACCCTTGAATCTACTTCAAAGAAGCTGTTGAGATTGCGATAAGAAGTTCCTTATAGAAATGAAGAAAAACTCTTGCAAATATTTACTACTTCAGACGCAGTATTCAACTGAAAACTAAAGGACAAGAGAAGATGAGAGGGCCCGTGTAAAAGATAAGATCATTCCAGAGAGTCTGTGATGCCGGCGGGGAGTTTCAAATATGGTAAGTTTGATTTATAGGAGTTTCACGGATATACTTGCAGACCCGGCAAACGTTGTTCTACCCAAACCTTGGTCTATCTGAATGACTTTTAAGAAGTTAAGTTTAAGTTTTTACTTCTTACTATCCCTCTCCCCCTCTCCCCTTTTATCTACCATATTAATCACTCCTCTCTCTGAATCTCTTTCTCCCTCTCCGTATTTTCCATCCCTTCTTTTCTCTCTATCTCTCTTTCTTTCGCCCGATCTATCTATATCTGCCCCTCTATCTTCGTCTAACTCTAACTCTGTTTCTTTCTTAGTCTGCTTCTCCTTCCCTGCTTTTTCTTCTCTGCAGTTTTTTATTCACATACATCGCTTATTTCCAGTTTTTCGACGGAATTCAAGCACAAGCACTGTTACACGAGAACTTTATATATAAGATGAAGATAGTAAAACAAGGCTTCGCTGGCTGGGTCATGTTATGGGAATGGACGAAGGCGCTCCGGCCAAAACAGTATTTCTATCGAAAACCGTATTTGGAAGCAGAGAGACGTGAGTAAGAAAATACTTGATCCTCCTTGGTGCGTGACTTGTAACGAAACGGCCAAAGCACAAATTAATGATGGTGACGCTGTCTTTGACACATAAAGGTGGTCTAAAGCCGTAAAAAATTTGGCCGTATATGCCTCCAGAAGTATCGTACCATTATCACCTAAGATGCTCATAAACGCTTGAAACCCGAACTGCGTACATTGTGGGGATCTTGAAGACATCTGCCGCGCATGCTTTGATTGCGGTTACTTTGCTGAAATACAAAGCAGGGTTAAAGATGAATGCAATTGAATTCCTATCCCCGGACAGTGTCATTAAAAAACTATCCACAAATTATGTGACCCGGATTTTGCTTATTTTCGACCCCATCGGTCTGTTAAAGGGGGGGGGGGGGGGGTGGTGGTGATATCTTATATCGTTTCAATACTAGTATGTAACCACCGATAATCGGGTGTGTTTTTTTAGCAAAAAATTATTTCTCTCACCTTGATAGATAAAAGCTGATGATGATTTAATTTTATAAAAAATAGTTTATTTATATCTATGTATTAGGGCGGGTCGATTTGTGGGGAGGCAAAAAAATCGTCCATTGCACTGTGAAAATCATATTCTAGGGATCAAAATAAGAAACTTTGCCGAAGGAACCATACCTCTAAAACGAATTTTGATGTCCCCCCCCCTCCCCCCGTAGGGGTAAATTTTGAAAAATCCCACTTTGACCAATTTAGAGTGCTCCAATCGAGTCCAAATGTATGACCGACCCCACTAACTTTGGAGGCCCGACCCACCGATGCCAGTAGCACACCCCCTGGAACCCCCTGGGGGTTCACCATACAAACATTTCAAAAAATCGCTGGTTACCCCCAGGGGGGTTCCAGGGGGTATGCCGCTGGCATCGGAGGGTCGGGCCTCCAAAGTTAGTGGGGGTCGGTCATACATTTGGACTCGATTGGAGCACTCTAAATGGACCAAAGTGGGATTTTTCAAAATTTACCCCTTCCTGGAGGGGGGTGTAGGGTTCTTATATTCAATTTGTTTATTGTTTATACTAAGTTATAATTATTCTACTTTAATATTTATTACTTAAAAATTTTGTTATTGTAAATGTAAAAAAAATATTGAATTTTCAGTTTTGATTTTGCTGTTTTTTCAAAAATTTTCTGGTTTGAAAATTATTCTATTTTTATGGTGTTAGAAATCATACGTTAGTTTTGGTAATAAAATAATTTAAAATAAAACCAACTTCTATCTTACTTAACTGGATAACTACAATTGGCGATCTCTGCCAACATATACGAGATTGACGAGCAGTAAGACCATCAGAATTGCACATAATCAAGCTAAATGAAGAGGTCACTAATGGACAACATAGAAGTCGCGTAAATAAACTAAATGGCAAAATAAGAATAAACTATCATCAGAATCGAATTTAAAAAAAAACAAGAGAAAGTGTGCAGTTCTGTTTGCAGTTTCAAATAAATTGTGTCTTACAACTTACGCCATCACCATCAACACACTTATTGCTAAGGGTTGGTTATATTAAAACAGACAGGACAACAACTACACCAATAGCGGAACTAAAGGCAACTATCTATCCCAGGGAGATCTGATCTATCTCAACAATCAACTTTGTTAACGATTCATTATCCTCGAAATTTAAATAATAACGTCAATACTAAAGTCTATGAATAAGTGTCTACCCGTAAATACAACAACACTTATTTGAATGCTTCATACGAACTGTGACAATTTATAAAGAATTACCAGTGTATAGAAGGATAACCGAAAATGTTGGGTAATATACAAATACTGGTGACGAAAAAGTGAGTGATTAATATTAATAAATTTGATTACACGTGGAGAATTCATTCATTATAAACCAAATGTATTGGTATATATATTGATGGTTTTATAACTTATTTATATCTATATATGTCATAAAGACATTTTATTTTATTGCATATACAGTGATGTGCAAATCAACATAACATGCGTTCTTTTTCGTTTTATATTTCCGTGGACGTCACACATAAATAGTGTATTTTGTTCATTAGCATTAGTTTGGTGATTTGATAATCCAATAGAAGGCAGGGTTGTTCTATTCGTATTTAAATAATCAGTGGTGGACATTTAAATATGGTTTAAATTCAGTCGTCTGAAAATTAAGTGAATTTTCGGAGATAATTGTCAATCTATATATAATTAGATCATTTGAAAATGTGCCTTAGATACTTTGTCTTGCGTAAATAGGAAAGTTCAATTTGCATATCATTGAAATTTTTGATACAATTTTATTTATTTATTTTTGTTTTGTTCTTTCTTTTAACCCAGTTAATTTGTAGGGCTAAACATTTAAATTGTAAACTCCCTCTTTGACTAATTCAATATACATATACATATATAAAATGTTTCGTTCACCACAACAGAATACACAAGCACCTACACTTTCTAATAATTCAAATGATTCATTAATAAATATACCAAATAACACTTCTCAACAAAGTAATACAAATCCCTATGATAATTACAATCAAAACGAAATTTCAGCAACATCAGTCAAACTTCCACAATTTTGGACTAGTTGTCCAGAAGCGTGGTTTATACATGCTGAAACACAATTTAGCACTAAAAATATAACGCAAGAAAACACAAAATATGAACATATTATTACCGCACTTCCACAGGAAGTAATTTTAACGGTGTTAGATTTTATTCAAAATCCCCCCCAAGTTAATAAGTTTTCTGAACTTAAGAAAATTTTAATAGAAAGGCATTCATTAAGTGAAAGTTCAAAGCTAGATAAAATTTTTAGTGATTCTGAGATGGGAGATCGTAAACTCTCAGAATTTTATAGATCATTGATTTTACTTGCCGGTTCAAATTTCAGTGAAAATATTCTTAAAAAGATTTGGATAAGAAAACTTCCCAAAAATTTAAGTGCGATTTTAGCTAGTTCCAATTCAACTAATATAAATGAATTGACAAAACTCGCTGATAATATTTGGGAAGTCATAAATAAAAATGAAGTATATTCGGTTAACGCGGTTTCGAATTCAGTAGCGCAAAATTCTGTGGTTGAAAATTTGGTAAAAACTACTTCTTTGATGTTTGAAAATTTTCAAAAACTTTCTTTAGAATTATCTGAAATAAAAACTCAAGTTTATCAAAATCAATCTAGATCACGGTCGAATTCCAGAAATTATTTTAGAAATTCATTTAGACGTCGTTCCAATTCGCGTAATAATCCAAATTGGCTGTGTAGATTTCACTACAAGTTTGGAAGTAATGCCCGAAATTGTGAACAACCGTGTTCTTATAATAAAAATAAAGATTCAACAAACTAAATTCAACCGTTGTTGCAGCGACGAACAACGGTAATTTGGAATTTTTAACTCGTCGCTTGTTCATTTTTGATAAAGATAATAAACTACATTTTTTGATCGATAGTGGAGCAGAAATTTCAGTGTTACCATTGTGTAAATTTCCACATACGAAACGTACAGATATAATTCTTACAGCAGCTAATGGTTCAACAATTTCCACATATCGGAAAAGGCTTTTAAACGTAAATTTAGGTTTAAGACGTGAATTTCCCTTTACATTTTTGATAGCGGATATAGCTAAGCCAATAATTGGAGCAGACTTTCTTTGTAAATATGGTCTCCTTAATGATATGAAACATAAGCGATTAGTGGATCCCTTAACAAATCTTTCGGTCAATACCATTTCTTCTTTTTGTGACATTCCTTTACCAAAGTTATTTGCGGTTGATAATAAATTTACGAAATTATTAAGAGAGTTTCCGTCACTTTTTGTAGAACCAGATTATACGAAACCTGTTAAACATACAACAGTACATCGACTTGTAACAGAAGGTAGTCTTCCATTTTCTAAGCCCAGACGCTTAGATCCGATAAAATACAAAGTCGCTAAAACGGAATTTGATTTTTTAGTTAAAACAGGCATTTGTCGACCTTCAAATTCTTCAGTAGCATCTCCACTTCACTTAGTACCTAAAAAAGAGTTGAATGACTGGCGTCCTTGCGGTGATTTTAGGAGATTAAATATTGTAACTGTGCCGGATCGTTATCCTTTACCACACATACAAGATTTTAATATGAATCTTCGTAATAAAAATATATTTTCGAAATTAGACTTAGTTAGAGCATATCACCAAATTCCTATGGCTGAAGAAGACATTTATAAAACTGCGATTACAACTCCTTTCGGTATGTTTGAATTCATGCGAATGCCCTTCGGACTTAGAAATTCTGCACAAACTTTCCAAAGATTCATTAACGAAACAGACTTAGATTTTGTATATTCTTATATCGACGAGTTACTTATTGCAAGTAAAGACGAAGAACAACATTTAAAACATTTGCGTATACTTTTTCAATGCCTTTCAGAGTACGGTTTAAACATTAAACCAAGTAAATGTACTTTTGGCGTATCAAATATAGACTTTTTAGGACATAATATTTCTGGTACAGGTATTCGACCTTCTGACGAAAAAGTAGCAGCTATTCGCAATTTCGAACGTCCGAAATCAGTTAAGCAAGCCCAAAAATTTATAGGCATGGTAAACTATTACCATAGATATATTCCAAAATTAGCGGAATTTACGAACAAAATTTATGATCTAATTAACAGAACAAGTAAGAAACGTGATAAAACTTTAATATGGGACGATATATCGAGTGAAGCTTTTGAATGCATTAAGGATAAATTTGCATCTACGATATTGTTAAATCATTTTAACAAAGATGCCAAATTATCTTTAACAGTAGATGCATCTAATACGGCTATTGGTGGTGTTATACAACAAACATATAATAACAAAATTGAACCTCTTGCATTCTTTTCTAAAAAACTTTCTCCAACCGAAATTAAGTACAGCGCATTTGATAGGGAATTATTGGCAATTTATTTAAATATAAAACATTTTCGATATCTTTTGGAAGGACGACAATTTACAGTTTTTACGGACCACAAACCTTTAACTACAGCTTTAAATTCAAAAACAGAACGGAGTCCCAGACAAACGAGACATTTGGAGTTTATAGCACAATTTACTGATGACATACAATACATTAAAGGAGAATCCAATGTTGTAGCAGATACGCTATCTAGAGCTTTCGAGGTTAATGCAATACACAATACAGAGCTGAATTTCAAAATTTTACAAAACGAACAACAAAATGACCAGTGATTTAAATGAACTAATATCTAAAACACAATTTTTAAATTTGAAGTTAATTAATATACCTATATTAAATTTCAATATTTGGTGTGAAGTTTCTGGAGATACACCTAGACCATTTGTACCGAGTAAATTACGGAAGACGGTATTTGACATGCTGCATGGAATTGCACATCCTCGTACAAGAGCTACACGACGGCTCATAGTTAAAAAATATTATTGGCCTAATATGAATAAGGATATTAATATTTGGTCAAAAGAGTGTCTTAATTGTCAGAAGTCTAAAGTTTATCGTCATACAAAATCCCCTGTTGTCAAAATTCAAATTCCCAAAAATAGATTTGAGCACATCCATTTAGATATAGTTGGACCATTACCTATTTCAAAAGGACATCGCTATATTTTAACGATTATTGAAAGATTTACTCGTTGGCCTGAGGCATATGCATTAAAAGATATTTCAGCATCTACAATTGCAAATAAGTTTTTTAGAGAATATATTTCTCGGTTTGGAGTTCCGTTACAGATAACAACTGATCAGGGTAGCCAATTTACATCGAAATTATTTTCAGAGTTAACTAAATTACTTGGTAGTCATCAAATAACAACATCCGCATATCACCCACAAGGAAATGGTATGGTTGAAAGGTTCCATAGGCAATTAAAAGCTTCTATAACGGCTAGAGAAGACACAAATAATTGGTATGACGAGTTACCTGTCATATTACTTGGTTTGCGATCTATTTACAAAGAAGATATTTCGGCTACACCGGCGGAAATGGTTTTTGGCCAGAGTTTACGTTTACCCGGGGAACTTGTTGTTCCATCAGCTGAGAATAGTTCATCAACTGAAATTTTGAGTAGTTTACGTGACCATTTTCGGAATATTAAATCTAATTTAAATCATCATAAAAATGTTGATACCGGAATTTACGTTCCTAAAGATCTACAAACTTGTAAATTTGTATTTGTTCGCGTTTTAAATAAACATTCGTTGCAACAACCATATGAAGGACCTTTCAGAGTTGTTGAAAAGGATAAGAAATATTTTAAACTTGAAATTAATGAAAAAATTAAAACTATTCCTATAGATAGGTTAAAACCAGCGATTATTGAAACAACGTACACAAACAATACCACTAATAATACACATAAAAAGAGAGTAACATTTAATTTGTTTGATATTAATTTTTCGTGAAGGGGGAGTACTGTAGGGTTCTTATATTCAATTTGTTTATTGTTTATACTAAGTTATAATTATTCTACTTTAATATTTATTACTTAAAAATTTTGTTATTGTAAATGTAAAAAAAATATTGAATTTTCAGTTTTGATTTTGCTGTTTTTTCAAAAATTTTCTGGTTTGAAAATTATTCTATTTTTATGGTGTTAGAAATCATACGTTAGTTTTGGTAATAAAATAATTTAAAATAAAACCAACTTCTATCTTACTTAACTGGATAACTACAGGGGGTGCACATCAGAATTCGTTTTAGAGGTATGGTTCCTTCGGCAAAGTTTCTTATTTTGATCCCTAGAATACGATTTTCACAGAGCAATGAGCGATCTATAAATCGACCCGCCCTACTATGTATATATGCATAAATACATATCGTCGACCCGGCGGTAAAAGCTGCTAAGTCCACTTTTCACTCAAAACGACTTTTATATATAGATAGAAAAGAGGCTGATTTATGCACAGGACGGTAAAATAAAAGTTTATGCTCAGTGTTCAGAAGTCATAAAAATTACTGAAAGTAAAACCCGAATCTATGTACATCAAGAAAGCTAATGTTGCGGTTCGAATATGGACTCGTCGGAATGTTTGGCATGGCTTCAGTACCATTTCGGTTACAGTTTTTAGTTTAAATTTCGATTCTGATTTTGTTTCCGTTTTCGACCCCACCTTAGGTTTTATTTCGGTTTTATTTTCGGTTCGGATTTTACTTTCAGTGCATTTGCTTTTGGTTCTGTCTTCGGTTTCTGATACCATTTTGGTTACGGTTTCGAAGTCGGAATCGAAAATAAAACTAAAATCAAAATCAACATCGAAATCGGACTCAAAATTAAAAATTTAAACCGAAGCCGATTTCGATAATCGACATATGTATGTATCTTGCCCATAAACAACTTAGGTACAGTCAGCAAAGATCTTTATACATCAAAAATACTTAGCGTAAATAAAATGAAGCAGAAACTTTGAGCCTGTTTTTTTCAGTGTGACAAAACCGACATCTGCATCCCTTTACATATACCTGTTCTCTTCTACCACTTAAAGAAGTAAGCCCTCTGCGAACTCTTCTTGGTCGTCCTCTAGGCATTATTATATTTTAAAATATGCATGTACCCTGCTTTTCTTAAAACTTATAATTCAATCATTCTAATTTTCACTGTTCACGTTGTTTTGAGTGAATTGTCAATTCCAATTCAATTGTCATTTCATACCAATCCATCCCACCAAAATTTTGAAAGAAATTCGCAGCAGCTTAAATTAAAGGAATAAGGGAGTCAAAACAAAACAAGTAAGGAAGGTTAAGTTCGGGTGTAACCGAACATTACATACTCAGTTAAGAGCTATGGAGACAAAATAAGGGAAAATAACCATGTAGGAAAGTGAACCGAGGGTAACCCTGGAATGTGTTTGTATGATATGTGTATCAAATGAAAGGTATTAAAGAGTACCTTAAGAGGGAGTGGGCCATAGTTCTATAGGTGGACGCCATTTAGGGATATAGCCACAAAGGTGGACCAGGGTTGACTCTAGAATTTGTTTGTACGATATGGGTATCAAATGAAAGATTTTAACGCGAATTTTAAAAGACGTGGGCTTAGTTCTAAAGTTGGACGCTTTTTAGAGATATCGCCATTAAGTTGGATTAACTCTAGAATTTGTTTGTACAATATGGGTATCAAATGAAAGGTGCTAATGAGTATTTTAAAAGGGAGTGGGCCTTAGTTCTATAGGTGGTTGCCTTTTCGAGATATCGCCATAAAGGTGGACCAGGGGTGATTCTAGAATATGTTTGTATGATAAGGGTATCAAATGAAAGGTGTTAATGAGTATTTTGAAAGGGCGTGGGGCTTAGTTCTATAGGTGGACGCCTTTTCGAGATATCACCATAAAGGTGGACCAGGGGTGACTCTAGAATGTGTTTGTACGATATGGGTATCAAATTAAAGGTATTAATTAAGGGTTTAAAAGGGAGTGGTGGTAGTTGTATATGTAAAGGCGTCTTCCAGATGTCGACCGAAATGTGGACCAGGGTGACCCAGAACATCATCTGTTGGATACCGCTAATTTACTTTTATATGTAACACCACGAACAGTATTCCTGCCAAAATTTGAAGGGTTTTGTATTTCGCCCTGCAGAGCATTTTACAAAGTTTTTTTCTAAGGTTATATTTTCCGCCAATAAACCAATCCAATTACCATGTTTCATCCCTTTTTTCGTATTTGGTATAGAATTATGGCATTTTTTCATTTTTCGGAATTTCCGATATCGAAAAAGTGGGCGTGGTCATAGTCGGATTTCGGCCATTTTTTATACCAATACAAAGTGAGTTCAGATAATTACGCGAACTGAGTGTAGTAAGGATATATCGATTTTTGCTCAAGTTATCGTGTTACCGACCGAGCGGAAGGGCAGACGGTCGACTGTGTATAAAAACAGGGCGTGGCTTCAACCGATTTCGCCCTTTTTCACAGAAATAAGTTACCGTCCTACAATCCAAGCCCCTACCAAATTTCATAAGGATTGGTAAATTTTTGTTCGACTTATAGCATTAATAGTATTGTAGAAAAATTAAATGGAAAAGGGCGGAGCCACGCCCATTTTTAAATTTTCTTTTATTTTTGTATTTCGTTGCACCATATCATTACTGGAGTTGAATGTTGACATAATTTACTTATATACTGTAAAGATATTCAATTTTTTGTTAAAATTTGACTTAAAAGTTTTTTTTTTTATAACTGGGCGTGGTCGTTCGCCGATTTTGCTAATTTTTATTTAGTACACATACAGTAATAGGACTAACGTTCCTGCCAAATTTCTTTTTGATATCTTCAACGACTGCCAAATTACAGCTTGCAAAACTTTGCAATTACCTTCTTTTAAAAGTGGGCGGTGCCACGCCCATTGTCCAAAATTTTGATAATTTTCTATTCTGCGTCATAAATTCAACCCACCTACCAAGGTTCGTCGCTTTATCCGTCTTTGGTAATGAATTATCGCACTTTTTCGGTTTTTCGAAATTTTCGATATCGAAAAAGCGGGCGTGGTTATAGTCCGATATCGCTCATTTTAAATAGAGATCTGAGATGAATGCTCAGGAACCTACATACCAAACTTCATCAAGATACCTCAAAATTTACTCAAGTTATCGTTTTAACGGACGGACGGACGGATGGGCGGACGGACATGGCTCAATCAAATTTTTTTTCGATCCCGATGATTTTGATATATGGAGGTCTATATCTATCTCGATTCCTTTATACCTGTACAACCAACCGTTATCCAATCAAAGTTAATATACTCTGTGAGCTCTGCTCAACTGAGTATAAACAAGCTTTTGATGAGCATATTTGCAGAAAATCATAAAAATTTAAATTGGTTAAGGAAGCCTTTGTCTTTTGATAAAGCAGTATATGAACAAATGACTGGAATATCACCTTACTTGGGCTGCCGTTTCAAAACTGCCTTGCTTCAAAATTTATTTCTACTCTTTGTTTCTCAGAATTGATATCACTATCACTCATACAGCTCATCCATTGAAAGAGGTATCAATACTCGCTATCGGAATCATGGACAGGACCATACATCTTCCGGAACCTTTTTCTACCGAGCACTCCAAGAGCAATCTTATCTTCTCTTCACATCGTCTATTATTTCAAGCCATACATAAGGACAAAGGCCTTATCATGTAACTGTTGTAAATGTGAGTTGACAGCTTTCAAATCGCATTTTCTTTCGAATTGAGTTTAAGAATTAACCCCAGGTATGATGACCGAATTGTAGAGCGCGAATTTTATTCATCACAAGGGAATTCAACATTTAGTTTGCCTTTTCTTGGCTACGCTGATATTGTTTTCGCTGTTAATGCTGGTTCCCAGAGAGTCCTTTAGTTAGTTGACTTTATATTGATCAACAGTGACTTGGCTTCCAAGGTGTAAGTGTGCCGATTATGTTTTGGATGACAGCAAGTACTTTGTCTAGACTTTATTTAGGGCAAGATCCATTTTTTGACCTTTTCATTCAATCAGAGAAGCACAACTTACACCGCGCTTTTTAAGGCCAATGATATCAATATCATCAGTATACACCAGCTGTTGCTAGAGTTATCATCTCCAAAACTGGGTTAAAGAAATTGCACGAAAGATTGTCGCCTTGTCTGAAGTAACTTTTTTTCGATGAGGTTCTTGTCAGTTCTGGTGTTGTTGCTCAAAGTCATTGGCAAATTGATGATTATTAGAACGGTTTTTCGTCATCCCTTGCCAAATTTGGTTTTGAGACAAACAGGTTTCGGCGTTGTGCCGACCAAATTTGATAAGGGATGACGGAAAATCGTTCCAATATACATCACTTATCCACCCTGTTGGAAAATCAACAAAACAAGAAAAGTAATTGGCAAAGTCTTATTAGCTTTACATGAACTTAAATTGAGACTTAACAGTCGCCCTTCTTTGGGCCACTCAGCTCTATGACTTTGGAGTTCAGCCGTTCACACCGTAAGTGCGATATTTATCGTGCTGAATCCACAGTAATTAGCGTACTTTGTTGTTCGCCTTTCTTATGGATTGGGTAGAGCACTATTATATTCCCATTGGAAGATATGTGCTCGTCTGACCACATTTTGCATAGGAGTAGATGCCTGCTCTTCATCAACTCTGCGCTTCCGTGTTTGCACAGTTGGGCGGGTAGTCCATCGTTACCCGGCGCCTTGTTTTACCCTGGGTTTTGTCACTGTAAATTTTTTCTTCATTTTAGTCGGGAGCCGGAACGTCCGTTATTAGCAATTAGTGTATTGGGTTCATCTGCTCTCTTGCTAGCTAGCAATGCGCAGACAAACTTCCTTCAAAACTGAAGCCATACTCTGTAAATCAGTTCATTATACTTATTTCTGCAAGAGTCAGCCCAGCTCTTGAAAGAAAGCTTCCTCTATCCGCCGAATCTTTTGAAAGGATTTCCAGGCGTTATCCCCATCAGCCAGTATCTGGAGCTCTTCGCACTCAAGCGATGCCTCAGGTTTTTTTTTTTATTCTTTTCCAAACAGGTGGCTCTCCAAGTCGCCATTTTTATTGCTGCAAGAATTCGCCACGCTCTTGAAATCTTCCTAAACCTTATAAATACACGTCTCTATTCCTTCTTCAAGTGACCTTGCTTTCTGACTTTCCAACGGGTTGGACATTTGATTTGGGGACAAAGCGGTTTCTGTGTTATGCCATTCTCAGTGCCATTTTTCAGTATCATATCTTATAACTAAGTTAACAACTCTGTTGGCAGTCTGTGTATTGCAGGAAATCACAAAAGAAAAAGATTTTTATAGATTTATCGCACATCCCTAATATGTTTTTGTATATACTATATAGAATGAAGACCAATTATATATTTATGTATATCTGTGGCATTGTTTAGTCTGCACCTTCACCTACGTATGTATATATGAATGTGATGGTCCGATTATCTCATCTAAATCGAAAGTTATAAAATGAGGGAATGCACTGAAAGAAACAGTGTTGCTAGCTGGCATCAATTGTAATAAAACTATTAATAGGTATATTTCATACAAATAAATTAATAGATACTTCAACTGTGAACATTTTTCTTTCGTTTGATCAATTAACCAGAGCAATGTTTGTAGCTCACAACTAGTTAGTAAAATATTCTAAAGGCATGGTTTAAAATTTGCATCTCTAATCATTCATAGCAGAATGAGGTGGCTCGAAACCCAGCTAAAACTTCGTCTTCTAAAATAACAAACGATCCGAATCACCAAAACTTAGATATTAATATAAATACAAACGGGACAAAAGTCCACGAAGGCGACATCGTTTGTCTCTTACCTGCGGCTGTCGTAAGAACCATCTTTGGTGTAGCAGTCGATAGGGGCTCTGATTCAGAGACGATAAGCTAGATTACCATATACATTAAGTCCTTCATACACATTCCGTAAATATGAAATTGTAAATTTAATTGTGTTGTTGTGATTCCATAGTGGTGTGGTTGGTCTTTTGTAACTTTATTAACAGCTTTAAAGCCGCTAAAATAAGATACGCGCTGCTAGGTATGGGGTTTTCCAGGCATAATTGATGGTACTCAGGCTTTCCGGTAGCTTTTCGCTAGTGTGCAAAGTTAATGTTCCTGTTAGGCCCCAAGCTGACAGATGATGGCTTGGTTCGGTAACAGTGTTTCGAACCCTCCCCAGGCCGAAGCTCCCGTATTAATACCAGTGCACACACCACTTTTACAAAGAAACGTTCATTACCACATACAAAGCAATTGGCTAGCCGATTGAATGCTACGCTATATGGTCACCAAGCATAAAAGCTACTCACTGGAAGAAGCTACAGGCTTGCCAAAATACTGCTCTCAGAACCGCCATGGGCTGTCTTCTTATGTCCCCATAACACCATCTACATAATGAGGCGAGAATACTCCCCTTCAGGGAGAGAAATGAGATGCTAACCAAACGGTTCCTGTTGAATACCCAGGCACCTGAGCATCCCAACAGACATCTGATTGATGAGCCAACACCGCCTATCGGCTTAAGGAGTCATCTTCGTAAGCATTATGGGGAAATACTGCACCTGAGAACTCAGCCGTATGAAGAAAAAAAACACAAGCTTGTCCTCAGTGAACTCCACAAACAGGCGTCGGACTTTTATGCCAGGAATTGCCCGGTGAATCCAGCACTCAAAGAACTGTCCGCAATTTATCTGTGTGTTAATGGCGTTAAGCGCGGTGGTAGTGCTATGTAATTTTCGGAGGCCATGCTGATGATTGGAAAGACGCAAATTTGCCTAGGTCTTAAGCATCGGCATGGCTATGCAGTCTGGGCCTATTGCGCTAGATGGGATAGCATCTTCAACCTCTTTGGCGATGATGCTAATTGGAGACGCGCTGTATTTATGCTTGTGTATGCATCTGTTGGCCCGCCGTCTGACTTTGTCAACTGTAGAATGCATTACATATTTTCGGCAAAAGCGCTAGCAAATTTTTTCGCATCAGACAGCACTTTTTCGCCAAAGGCGATGGGGATTTTTTAATTGTGCTTAGTCAGGTTCGATAGGGACTTTACGGCGGACCAAAGCTTACCTACACCGGCAGAAAGCTTACAATTCTTTAAGTGCTCCTCCCATTTTGTCCGCATGTGTTGTTGTAAGTGTTGTTACTCGAAATTTAGTGCACTGCTCCCAACTCTGGTTTTCTAGTAGTGTAGGATGGAATATTACCACCTCGAAAACACATAAAACTAATTAATAAAACTTATATGTACTTTTAATTAAAAATACGTTCTTTGTACACATGTCAACTTATTAACACACTTAGCAAATACTTATGGGCAAGTCCCTTGTTACGGACACGACATTCGCACTCATTTCAACCTGCATAAAAGGAACACGAGCAGTGGACTGAGAGGACATTACAATATTTAAAGCAACAATTGTGGGTACCTCAAAAATATAAGTACATATATATGACCATATATGAGGAGGTTCGGAATAGTTTTATGTTTTATTTTCCTCGTGCGGACTGGCGCGCGGGTATTGGCGAATATGTGAAGGATGAACAGACGTTTAAATCCATAGCAAATTAACGTCTCATTAATACTTAAGGCAAGATCTTGATTATATCAGCCCACTTAAGTTGTAAATGTTGTTACTCAAAAGTTAGTGCATTGCTCCCAAATATGGTATTGTAGTAGTGTACGATGGAATATTACCAACTTGAAAACAGATAGAGCTAATTAATAAAACTTATATGTACTTTTAATTAAAAATACGTTCTTTGTACACATGTCAACTTATTAACACACTTAGCAAATACTTATGGGCAAGTCCCTTGTTACGGACACGACATTCGCACTCATTTCAACCTGCATAAAAGGAACACGAGCAGTGGACTGAGAGGACATTACAATATTTAAAGCAACAATTGTGGGTACCTCAAAAATATAAGTACATATATATGACCATATATGAGGAGGTTCGGAATAGTTTTATGTTTTATTTTCCTCGTGCGGACTAGCGCGCGTGTATTGGCGAATATGTGAAAGATGAACAGACGTTTAAATCCATAACAATTTAACGTCTCATTAATACTTAAGGCAAGATCTTGATTATGTCAGCCCACTTAAGTTGTAAATGTTGTTACTCAAAATTTAGTGCACTGCTCCCAAATATGGTATTGTAGTAGTGTACGATGGAATATTACCAACTTGAAAACAGATAGAGCTAATTAATAAAACTAAAATGTACTTTTAATTAAAAACGTTCATTGTTCACATGTCAAATTAATAACACACTTAGCAAATACTTATGGGCAAGTCCTTGGTAACGGGCGCGGCATTCGCACTCATTTGTAAATGTGAGTACATATATATGACCATGGTCGTTGGCTAAGCAGATATAAAGTTATAGGCCAATATATGGATCAACTAATGGAAGAGAGGTAATGGACTTGACAATTTTAGACACCAATAAAAATGTTACCCAAACTTTCCGAAAAAATGTTAGTAAACAGGCCTATTTAACATCTGAAAGCATTTTTAATTTCAAGTCGACGTTTGCATGCTTGGAAAATAATAAGGATTAGGGCAGGATCAATTCATAAAACCTCAGTTTTCCAAAGGTTTTTTAATGCTAAATAAAAGTCTAGACACAATTTTATTAAAAGTAAAAATATAGGTCTTAGATCTGTGTTTAACAGCGCAACAATATAAAGAAATGACGACATGTTTTATTAGTAAAACATCCAAATTTGCCAAACCGATGAAGCCTTTCTTTGAAATCATGTTTCTCTTTTCAGGATGAGGGGAAAGAATAAAATATTTGATTTCCTTTAATCCGAAGTGATAGAAATAAAGTCTGACCACTTTTGATTTTCGGTTCGTGATGGATCTTATTTGGGAATCGCCCACATATAAATAAACAAATAATTGCAAAGAAATTTTGTTTTGAAAAAGTATAGCAAAATGCGTCATTTCATTTCGCTAGAATATGTATAAATTTATTTGTTAATTTGTTTGTTCATTTGTTCAGCTAATTAAAACTAACTAGCGTCTAAGTTTGGGTGTAGCCAAATATTATATGCTCAGCGTGAATTTGAATTCTACAGTCCATTTCGGATAAATTATTTTTTCAAACTTTGTTACGAAACTTGATAAGTGAAATATCATTGATACAAAACTATTTTTCGCTAAGATATGTCTTATTATTATATTCTACGACTCTTTTAAACACGTTTTATATAAAAGGGGGCGTGGTTTTTAACCGATCCCGTTCATTTTTCCCCCTGCCATAAGAAAAATATGTGTACCCCATCTTACTACGATCCTTTAATTTTTCTTCGCGTTATGGCTCCCGAAACAGAACAGGTCATAAAAGGGGCGGTACCACGCCCATTTCCAAAAATTAAAATTGATTCCTTTTTCTGGTTATAATTTCACTTGGAAAATGAAACACCATTGCTATAAAACTTTTTGCAGTGATATAGCTTATTTTGTTCGTCCGCGACCCCTTTTAAAATCATTTATATAAAATTGGGCGTGGTCCTCTCACAGATCTCGAAGCATTCTTTCTTCGGAGCATTCTTTATAGTAAAAGCAATCTCTCTGTCGAATTTTGTTATGATAGGTGTAACAGTTTTTCGTTTTACGATTAATAATATTTGTCAAATTGATTTTATGACAAATAGGCGGTGCCACGCCCATTTAAAAAAAAAATCAACAGCCCTAATATCGGTCCACACATCAACTTAACATTCTAGAGAAATTATTTGCTAAATAATTAGGTTTTATGTGGTTTCCAAAATGTTGTACATGTAAAAAGTGGGCGTGGTTACCACCCGATTTCCTTCATTTTTAACAGCGATGGGAGATGAGCGCCAAGAAACCCATAAACCAAATTGCAATATTTTATTCTCAATATTTACTCAAGTTATCGTGTGCACCGACAGATGAACGGACATGGCTAAATCAATTCCTTTTGTCATCCTCAGCATTTTGATATATGGAGGTCTATATTTATCTCGATTCGTTTATGCCCTTTATGTTACCAAAGTTAATACACTCTGTGTGCAAAGTACGCAGAGTATAAAAAGTTTGACCTTGAGTAGCTTTAACTTAAATTTATATGTTTTTTTGTTATTTCAAATTCCTGAAAACTTATTTTTTATTTACACAACCCAATTGGGTATAAATAGCGCCCACAAAATGAATCTCGGTGTACTTGATACTTTAAAAGTGGTAGAAAAGGTTTTCAACTAAGTAAAATGAATCTACGAAAGAATTTCACATTGATGTTTGTCCTGCTTAGTTGCATTTTAAGCTTTACGGATGCGCAATTTGTCAGTGTACCTCGCCAATCTATAGATATACGGCAAAGTCCACATTCAGTGGCAATATTTATTAACGAAGAATATAAATGTGTTGGTTCCATAATCAATATTATATTGGTGCTTACTATTGCGAATTGCGTAAAAGATGTAACTTGTGTTGAACTCTCCGTTCTAGCTGGCGTAAACAATATATACAGAGAAGAAGGGCAACGACACGGTGTGGTGGATGTACATACAAATCTTGAAATGAATTTAGCTGTGCTTAAAGTGCAAAGATGCTTTGAACTGACTAATAACGTAAAAATAATACCTATTTCCAATACGGCTATATCAACGGGCACATGGTTGGCTGTTAGTAGATGGTTTTTGGACAATGAACGTTCTTCTTTTCTAATAAAGAAGCAAGTGGAAGCACAAATGTGGGATGAAGAATGGGTTCATGGAGAACAAATGATCATATATACTACATGTGATGATGATGATGTGGGTTTTGAAGATTCTGGGGCAGGAGGCGTCAGATATGTTACTTGTGATCAGGATGATTTGGGTGCTGAAGATTCCGGAGCAGGAGGCTTTCATAAGCCAGAACTTGCTGTGGTGGCTGACGGAAACTGTTATAAACAGGATAATGATTATATTTGTGCATTTATAAATTTAACAAATAGATGGGTTCGATCATTTATAGATGATTATGTGAGACAGTAGAGTGTTGTTATGGATTAACTATTGATTGGAATATCACCCTAACTCCACTGAGCGCCCAACTCCGAAAAATTTTAAGATAGGGCATTTTCGAAACAGCAGTTGAGATATGGTGATATTCCGCTCTGCAGTTGAAATTATTATATATATATATTTTTTTTGCTTGTGTTATGTACAAATAAATTGTTATTGTGAGTTAATAAATATTTTTTTATTTTATGCAATGAAAGTGTGACGTATATAAATGAATTAAGTTGTGAGGCCAAACTTTGATAACAACTTCAAAGTTTCCTTGTGATAGAATTATGGCCCACTCACTTTAAAAATACTCTTTAATACCTTCCATTTGATACCCAGGTCATACAAATACATTCCAGGGTTACCCTAGGTTAACTTTCCTACATGGTGATTTTCCCTTTTTTGTCTCCGTAGCTCTCAACTGAGTATGTAATGTTCGGTTACACCCAAACTTAGCCTTCCTTACTTGTTTTGATGTATATTTCATTTCTGTACGTATTGTAGTTTAGCCTAGCTAAGCGTCGTGTTTTAGAATAATACTATAGATACTTGTTGCTCCCAGAGTGTTTACGACTATGTTTATGTATGTGTGTAGATTAATTCAAGGTGTGGTTAACAGAATTTTATAACACAAGTATACACGGTTTTGGATCTGGGCAACTAAAAATGGTTTTTAAGTCAATTTATGACGTTGAATCCGAATCTGCATTCCGTTTTTTAAGATTAATTCTAGTTTTTAATATAGTCAATAAATTCATTTTTTAAGATTTTTGTCAAATAATATTCATTTTATTAACTTAAAAGTAACAAATCAGAAATGAAGATTGGTGGAACTTTGCCTTTTGTATTGTTTAGTATCTGTTTCGCGTATTAGAGTCCAACAATAGTCGCTCATCATGCCTTCATCCCAAAATCCTTAGTATCGTCTTTCAATGTTGGCTAGATCTTGGTGTAACCGCTCTCCCTGTTCGTCGCTCGTATCACCCAAGTTTTCGGGAAAAAAAATCGAGATGGGAATGCAGAAAATGCATCTTTAGAGACATCTGAGCTCCAATATTGCGATAGTTTTCCAACATATCGCCAATAATTTCCTCAAAATTAGGGGATTTGTGATTACCAAGAAAGTGGTGAACGATATTTTGAAAAGATGCCCACGCGGCTGCTTCATCGGGCGTTAAACATTTTGTAAATTCTTTATCAGCCATTAGTTTTCTAATATCAGGTCCGACAAATATTCCTTCTTTGATTTTTGCATATGACAATTTAGGAAACAACTTGACTAAGTACTGAAAAGCCGGTCTTTCACGGTTTAATGCTTTGACGAACTTCTTTATAAGACCAAGTTTAATGTGAAGAGGTAGCAGGAAAATGTCTTGTGGATTTACAAGCTGTTCAGCGGAGACGTTTTGCTGTCCAGGCTCATATTGAGTACGACTTTGCCATTCTTTCCTCACATAATGATGTTCAGTTGCGCGGCTATCCCACAAGCATAAGAAACAACAAAATTTGGTGAATCCAGATTGCATCCCAGTTAAGATGCCAATAACCTGTTGAAATAATATAAAAAATAAGTGTTTTCGATTTAATTGGAATTAATGTTTATACCTTTAGATCACCACATATTTTCCATTTATGATCATTGTATTTGATGAAGCACAGGATCTTCCGCATTGTTTCGTAGCATTCCTTCGTTTGTACTGCATGAGCAATCGGAATAGATGATTGGTTATTCCCGTTGTGGAGAAGAGCAGCTTTTAGGCTGTATTTGGAACCATCAATGAATAAACGCCATTCGTTTCGATCGTAGGGTGCATTCATTTCATTAAATAAACCATTAATATCGTTACAGAAACTTATGTTGTCTTCTTTTTTGAAGAACGGTCGAAGTGCCTCATTTCTGTTTCTGTATACAGTAACTTTTGTTCGAGAGTCTAGATTTTTCCATTGCTGCAGCCGTGATCCTAGCAACTCTGCTTTTTGTTTGGACAAATTCAAATCACGAATCAAATCGCTTAGTTCATCTTGCAAAATTAAATGTGGCCCTTCCATGACAAAGTCGCTTTCACTGCTCGGGGGTGATGGAGTTAAAGTTTCCAGGACGTTTGCACTTATACTTCGATAAACTGGCAATGGATCATTAGCAGTACGTGGAACTGGCTTGGATACTGATGATACATCAGGATAATTATATTTGGCTAATTTTTTTGCATTTATACCCGTAACTTTCATCAAACAAAAGTAGCAATCATCTTTATGGTTTTTAGGTTCTCTCCAGAGCGCTGGCATTGAAAAGGAAAAGTACTCACGTTCTCCCGATGACAACTTATACAGCTTTGCTTTGCATGCGTTACAAATAAAGTTCGGTCTCCATGACTTACGAGTGTCTGCTACGCTGAAACCAAAGTAGTGCAGATACGCATCTTTGAGCGCATTTGTTATTATTTTGCCACTTCTTTTAATCATATAACCACCACAAACGTAACAAAAACACTTTGGATCAACTTTGCAACACTGTCTCTGCATTTTTATTTTTATATAATGGCGTTGATGGTTTAGAATATATTTTAATTCAGAGTCTTAAACTATTTTACATTTGCTTATATACTAAATCTTAAAACTATGTTCCTAAACGTAACTATATTTGTAAGTGCGTTTGTGTATCTAATGTTAGACAAAGGACTAATTTTAATGTCTTCTTAATTTATTCTATTGTTTGCTTCTATTGTTCTATTGATTCTATTGTTTGCTTGTTCAAGGACTTTGCTTGAATATTAAGAAACCATCTGTTTTGTATGAGGGTTGTTTATACTTATCTTTCCTCAAGTGGACTGTATGTGTGTACATGTGTGTGTGTATATGTGATAGGTTTAGGTACCTTATCCTGTTTGTTTTGTAAGCATGTATGTATGACAATATTATCTTAAATTCAAGTGGACTGTATAAATTTACTTATTTTAGAGCGGCGTAGTTATATGTTCATACTTTTATGAACATTCTGCCATTTTTACTTACTTATCAAGCAGTGCCACGATTTAAAAGCTGCTATAACAGCACAATGGTGCTATCATGCGAGATCTCGGAAACTAGAATCAATATTGAAAAACTGAATGCAGATTCGAATTCAGCATATCAAATATAGTTAAGAATCGCTCTTATCTGGTCAGATCCAAAAGTTGACCTGAATTTGTAAACTTGTGTAATTAAGAGGGAAAGTTGCAAACCATTTTGTCACTTTATTGGAATAGAAGTTAAAAATAAAATGTGGTTATAATAGGCGAATATGTACGTCAGCAAACCCGACTAAACGTTTCTTCTTAAAATATTATCGCCGATAAGCAGAACATAGTACTGGCTAAATCAACAATATAATATGTACTTCAGAGATCTGCTTTCAGTACTAATAGAATTAGTGCACTTAGTCATGAGCCAAAAAATTGTGTCTAAATGTGTACTTAGTCAAGCACAGACAAATACTATGAGTGATTAGCACATAAAATAGAAAATACATACGTGTGCCCCGTAACACATATGTCTCATACATATATGACATTGTTGGGTATAAACTGATGTCATAGTCGCTTTAACTCAGTAGCACTTTTATTTCGTGTGTAATACACTGTATACTTCGTTTATCATCGGTTTTGCTTTGGCGCTGTCTTCAGTTTAGTTTCGTGTGCATCGCTGTGCTGCTAGCGCCAGAAGACAGACATTACTTTATTCATTTTATTGCAATATTATTCTTACTTATTCCAATTAGTGTTTCGTATAACACAGTTGACTTTTTTGCTCTCTGCATGACTATGTAAATGGGTGTTAGTGGATATAAGTGCTTGATATTCTTTTTTTGCATACGCACTAATACAAATTTTTTTGTTTAGTCCACTAATAACCTTAAAAGATGAATAATTGCAGCTCACTGATGTACTTATGTACTTACGGTAAAAGTAATAATAAGAATTCACTTATATTGCATTCTTATGATTTTTATTGTGCTATTGACATGCAGCCGATTTGAGAGTGCAATCATCCATCGATTTTCAATTATTGCTCATTTAGTGCATATTAAGTTTTGTGACCTAAAAATGTATAGAATAGAAACAAGACATTGCCTTGAACAGCGATTTGTTATGGTTCAGTTTGGTTTATGCTTAGTATACGTTTAGATTAGGGATGTTTGAGCAATCGAACATACCGATCAATCAATATCGTATTTGTCATCATCATCATCATTTCCTTGATTATCGTTTAACAGCCTTAGTGGTTTTGGTCGTTTTGTAACAAATCACGCCAGCTATCCTGTTTCGCTGGTCTCCTGTGGCGTCAATAAGGAGGTCAAGTCGGCTTTTCCCAACGCCGGAACGTTTTTGACCATTCGTATAACATGGCGGCCACCGTGGTGTGATGGTAGCGTGCTCCGCCTACCACACGGAAGCCCTGGGTTCACACCCCGGGTAAAGCAACATCAAAGTTTTAGAAATAAGGTTTTTCAATTAGAAGAAAATTTTTCTAAGCGGGGTCGCCCCTCGGCAGTGTTTGGCAAGCGCTCCGGGTATATTTCTGCCATGAAAAGCTCTCAGTGAAAACTCATCTGCCTTGCAGATGCCGTTCGGAGTCGGCATAAAACATGTAGGTCCCGTCCGGCCAATTTGCACGACGCAAATTGGAAGAGAAGCTCGGCCTTATCGCGCCTTACACTTATTTATTTTTTTTTTATAACATGAGATAGCTAGATAAACCTTGGGATTTGTATTCACTGCACTTTCTTATCATATCTGCATAAAACTCATACAGCTCATCCATTGAAAGAGGTATCAATACTCGCTATCGGAGTCATGGACAGGACCATACATCTTCCGGAACCTTTTTCTACCGAGCTTCAAATCGCATTTTCTTTCGAATTGAGTTTAAGAATTAACCCCAGGTATGATGACCGACTTGTAGAGCGCGAATTTTATTCGTCACAACATCAACATTTAGTTTGCCTTTTCTTGGCTACACTGATATTGTTTTCGCTGTTAATGCTGGTTCCCAGAGAGTCCTTTAGTTAGTTGACTTTATATTGATCAACAGTGACTTGGCTTCCAAGGTGTAAGTGTGCCGATTATGTTTTGGATGACAGCAAGTACTCTGTCTAGACTTTATTTAGGGCAAGATCCATTTTTTGACCTTTTCATTCAATCAGAGAAGCACAACTTACACCGCGCTTTTTAAGGCCAATGATATCAATATCATCAGTATACACCAGCTGTTGCTAGAGTTATCATCTCCAAAACTGGGTTAAAGAAATTGCACGAAAGATTGTCGCCTTGTCCGAAGTAACTTTTTTTCGATGAGGTTCTTGCCAGTTCTTATGGAGCTGGTGTTGTTGCTCAAAGTCATTGGCAAAGTGATGATTATTAAAACGGTTTTTCGTCATCCCTTGCCAAATTTGGTTTTGAGACAAACAGGTTTCGGCGTTGTGCCGACCAAATTTGACAAGGGATGACGGAAAATCGTTCCAATATACATCACTTATCCACCCTGTTGGAAAATCAACAAAACAAGATAAGTAATTGGCAAAGTCTTATTAGCTTTACATGAACTTAAATTGAGACTTAACAGTCGCCCTTCTTTGGGCCACTCAGCTCGATGACTTTGGACTTCAGCCTTTCACACCGTAAGTGCGATATTTATCGTGCTGAATCCACAGTAATTAGCGTACTTTGTGGTTTCGCCTTTCTTATGGATTGGGTAGAGCACTATTATATTCCCATTGGAAGATATGTGCTCGTCAGACCACATTTTGCATAGGAGTAGATGCCTGCTCTTCATCAACTCTGCGCTTCCGCGTTTGTCACTGTCAATTTTTTCTTCATTTTAGTCGGGAGCCGGAACGTCAGTTATCAGCAATTAGTGTATCGGGTTCATCTGCTCTCTTGCTAGCTAGCAATGCGCAGACAAACTTCCTTCAAAACTGAAGCCATACTCTGTACATCAGTTCATAATTCTTATTTCTGCAAGAGTCAGCCCAGCTCTTGAAAGAAAGCTTCCTCTATCCGCCGAATCTTTTGAAAGGATTTCCAGGCGTTATTCCCATCAGCCAGTATCTGGAGCTCTTAGCACTCACGCGTTGCCTCAGGTTTTTTGTTTTTTTATTCTTTTCCAAAGAGGTGGCCCTCCAAGTCGCCATTTTTATTGCTGCAAGAATTCGCCACGCTATTGAAATCTTCCTAAACCTTATAAATACACGTCTCTATTCCTTCTTCAAGTGACCTTGCTTTCTGACTTTCCAACGGGTTGGACATTTCGTTTGGGGACAAAGCGGTTTCTGTGTTATATCATTTTCAGTGCAATTTTTCAGTCTCATATCTTATAACTAAGTTAACAACTCTGTTGGCAGTCTGTGTATTGCAGGTAATCACAAAAAAAAAAAAAATTTTTATAGATTTATCGCGCATCCCTAATATGTTTTTGTATATACTATATAAAATGAAGACCAATTATATATTTATGTATATCTGTGGCCACCGTGGTGTGATGGTAGCGTGCTCCGCCTATCACACCGTATGCCCTGGGTTCAACTCCCGGGCAAAGCAACATCAAAATTTTAGAAATAAGATTTTTCAATTAAAAGAAAATTTTTCTAAGCGGGGTCGCCCTTCGGCAGTGTCTGGCAAGCGCTCCGATTGTATTTCTGCCATGAAAAGCTCTCAGTGAAAACTCATCTGCCTTGCAGATGCCGTTCGGAGTCGGCATAAAACATGTAGGTCCCGTCCGGCCAATTTGTAGGGAAAAATCAAGAGGAGCACGACGCAAATTGGAAGAGAAGCTCGGCCTTAGAACTCTTCGGAGGTTATCGCGCCTTACATTTATTTTATTTATTTTATATCTGTGGCATTGTTTAGTCTGCACTTTCACCTACGTATGTATATATGAATGTGATGGTCCGATTATCTCATCTAAATCGAAAGTTATAAAATGAGGGAATGCACTGAAAGAAACAGTGTTGCTAGCTGGCATCAATTGTAATAAAACTATTAATAGGTATATTTCATACAAATAAATAAATAGATACTTCAACTGTGAACATTTTTCTTTCGTTTGATTAATTAACCAGAGCAATGTTTGTAGCACACAACTAGTTAGTAAAATATTCTAAAGGCATGGTTTAAAATTTGCATCTCTAATCTTTCATAGCAGAATGAGGTGGTTCGAAACCACCACTCGAAACTTCGTCTTCTAAAATAACAAACGATCCGAATCACCAAAGCTTGGATATTAATATAAATACAAACGGGACAAAAGTCCACGAAGGCGACATCGTTTGTGTCTTACCTGCGGCTTTCGTAAGAACCATCTTTGGTGTAGCAGTCGATAGGGGCTCTGATTCAGAGACGATTTACAAACTATTCAAATCTACTGCGTTTCGTTAAAGCGAAAAATAACTTATCAAAATTATTTCATTTCGTTTAAGAACTAAATTACGGAAACGAAATTCAATCGTTAACGTTGAAAACAAAATTATTCAAGGAAATTAGTCTCTGTGTTTGTTGCTATCATAGCAGCCGAGTCGCATTCGTTTTGTGGCGAATGTTCGCAATGTCGATGTGTCACTGCGCTGCTAGTAAATAAATGCTACACAACAAGTAAGTTATCTACACACACATAGAAGGCAACGAGGAGTACACACATAATAAGCCGCTTGAAATGAAGATACTATTTTGCACACATAACCAGCAGCTAAAAGCGACGAGAATATTTCACACACATGCAGACGGTAATAACCCTGCGAAATTCGTGGGATCATGTAGTCCACTGGAGTACATACCATTATACTCCACTGTAATGCAGCATTGGACCAACTCATGTTTCTACACGAA
This sequence comes from Eurosta solidaginis, assembly GCF_040869045.1. Taxonomy (NCBI): domain Eukaryota; kingdom Metazoa; phylum Arthropoda; class Insecta; order Diptera; family Tephritidae; genus Eurosta; species Eurosta solidaginis. The sequence continues at coordinate 240,624,670 of NC_090323.1, forward strand.
CAAATTGTAAGCCGGTCATTGCTCGTTTTTAACGATTCTAATCACTACACGATGTTTAATGGACTGTGGGTACTCCATGGATTACTCTGATGTAATGCGGAGCTGGAGTATATGGCCCAGTCCTAGGACATCGCAATGTTAATTGGACCATATTTTTTGTATGAATTGTGGTTAATTTTGGAGCACTCGGGTGGTCCATAGCGAGGACTCCATACATGCATGCATGGAGTACTCGCGATTTTTGCAGGGCGGTTGGTCCATAGCGATTTTTGCAGGGAAAGTGCGCATATGGCCTTACATAGACTACAGATACACATGTATGTAGCCAAAGCCAATAAGAGGTACACAAACGAGAAATAAATAACCAACTATTCGAGACGGCATTAGAAGCATAAATATTTTTAAGCAATAACAGAACCATTTGCATTTATTTGTTGGTTGATCTATTAAAAATCAATTTGGCACTTGTATCATGTAAATATTGTACATAAATAAACAAAGCAGAAAGAAATATGCTTATTGTTAGGCCACTTAATGTTGCGGAAAACCCGTTCAGGTTAATTTGATATGGGGTTCCCAATTAAATGGTCGAATTCTAACAAATTTTACTCCAACTCTTACCAAAACAATGCCTAACTAAACAAGGGATTTTTTGTGTGCTTGTGTGTGGTTGCACACCGAAAATGCGAAACTTATATAAGGCTTATTTCATACGGACTAAAGTCTTATGGTATCAAGCCTTAGTTCTATATGGAATATTAGTTGTATGGCGTGGTCCTTATAATACTCCTTATTTTTCTGTACTTATGATATCAGGCATAATGATTATCTGAAAGATAACGTAATATATAAAGCTTATAAATAAAATAAATAAAAGACTTACATAAGGAATTATTATAAGCTATTAGGAAGAATATAATACGTAAGATCATAATTGCAACCATGTCAACTAATTAATAGAATAAGCAAAAATACATCACTGTAAAGGAAGAAAAGAGAAGATGGTGGACTTCCGGTTCATTATTGGATTGAGCACTGAAAAATAAAGTACTGAAATAATTAAACCCCACATTTCTCGTGTTTAAATAACCATCCAAGATAAAAGTTACGTGTCAGGTGTGTTAACGAACCTCGCGCACTATTATAAACAACTATTTTGTAAAATGGATGCTCGAGAAAACATTATCAAAGTTTTAACTGAAAATAATGTGGATTTCCCTCCTACTGCCAACATTATACAATTACGCAGATTACTGCAAAATAAAGTCAGCGTGGGAGATAATAGCTCCGCAAATACGATGAATACCACTCCGAACACAAATATATTGGAGAACATTCCGGACGAAATGATTGAGACAAACGCTGCCGTTTCTATTGATTTCTCGGCCGCCACTGCCGTTACCGCCGTTCATACTGCCGCCACTGCCGTTCCAACTGCCTCTACTACCAATGTTTTGGTTGAATTCAAATCAACACCTGCCGTTCACGATGTTTTTTCTGCCACCCCATCAAACTCTGCCCCAATTGACGTAAGAGCCACGACCATAAATGTGGATGACGAACTGGTGGCGCTACGAAAACGTATGGAGATGTACTGATGATGAAGGCTTAGCACGTTTCGAAATGGATCTATCTGCGCAGCTATGGCAGGTTGTCTGAAAAATTTTCTACTTACTATTCCAAAAACAAAATGCAATTTTTCAAATTTAGAAAAATTAAAAAATAACAATAATTATCATTAGAAAAAAATTATTGTTCTGGCCTTGAGCTCGAATCGAACTTTGTATTAAGATAATTAATCCGAACTTTTCTGCTGTTTTATTAACCATCGAAGGTAGACATTGCAAATAAATAACATTTTTAGAAGGCTTATGGAACAAATCAAATAGGACCTACCATCTGCCCTATTATAAAGTTACTACAAGGTCCTTTTATATAGGCTTATGGCCCATTAAAAATCAGTCTTTAATGAGTCGTTATTATAAGATAGTACATACATCGAGTATAATAACTCGATTTTAAGGTTTAGGAATCAGGTAGCATGGAGTGTGCCATAAGAAAAATGAAAAGAAAATCCGTGTTTTTTAAAAATATTATAAAAATTTATCGACTAGAGCTGAGTTCTATTTTTCATGTATCCTTAAAGTTTGGGCAACATTTATTTTTAATTATTTGGCTAACCTTCAGGATAAGTTTTATTTGTTATGGAAATAAGCCTAAAATAAGGCATTAATATAAGGCGAATGATGTACTTTTTTCTACGTTATTCTAAGGTTTATCTGTCAGAAGTGAAACCAGCATTCCTTATTGCTTACAATCGCTTATTCCGTGTTTTTGCTGGGTGTTCACGGTTGAATGGTTGCTCAAAACAGATGTGCGTGCTCATTTGGCTGAGTTGGGCTAATAAAGGCAATTCTTAGAGCGCCATCATTTCGCTGTTCCTACACAAAAGTGGTCAACAGAAACTTATTGGTTTCACTTTTTGATTTTAATTTTTAACCTACCAATCTCGCAACATAATTGTTATTGATATTTTTACAAAGAAATTGGATTATGTCATGAAAAACCTTTTATCATTTGTTCTTATGTATTTTTAATGTTCTCGATAGCGAAGTTGTAGAATATTAACAAAACTATCTAAGGACAACATAATAAACCAAACACAATAAACCAAATACGGGCACGCTGATAGTAGATGGCATGACAAGGGACGACTAAAAAGAATCACAACTGACCAAGCACCAGACACCGACCACGTCGCGGCGGGTTTTTCACTTTCAGGTGCAGAACATAAGATATCATTCAAGGAGGTAATACCTGTCTTCCATACTGAAGTCTATGACAGAGAGAGAGAGTAGCCAGATTTCTCAAACATAGTTCGCCTTAAGCGTTTATAGCGCACCTAAATGTCTCCCTTTCAAGGTTCCTGGGCACAGCGATATTGAAGGGAATGAATTTGCAGATGAGATAGCCAGGAGAGGTTCCGAAATGGACATAAGCGAGGGGGACAGCGCCGTTCAACGACCGCGGGGTTATCTTTTGGGGAAAATTGAGGAATATGAGATTAGGGCAACGGACTTGCTGTGAACCAACAAAAAAAAAAAAAAAAAATAACGAAAATATGAAAACCCGTCGAGAGAAATCGATAACTCATTAATAACCTTTGTTATTGCCTTGCCTGATTCAACGCCCAGGCAGAATATGCGCCACGAGTCTACAGTCCTCTCCTTTTAATGATATGAGTAACTTTGTTAGTCTAATGTTGTAAGACCTTCACATGATCTTCGACAATTTACACCCCCGCGCTTGGGTCCACGCCTTTCCCGCTTGGTCCATCATGTGCAACTCTCGCCATCTCCTAACCCTGCCCAATTTAATTGGGACGTCGGCGGCGGAGCTAGCTTCGAGGGATGCGCCCTTTTTAGCTAGGCCATCCGCTTTTTCATTCCCATATGCCGTGGAGCCGAATATATAATTATGTATGCTTCAGCCTATCCCGGTTCTTTCGAGGGATTGCTCACACCATAACACTTGCTGTGCTATGCCTTATTGCTAATACTGCCGCCGGAAGAACGCTACAGTGATTTGGCAGCTTATAGGATCTCTTTATTTCCGGATTAGCATAGTATATATACCGCAGATCCTATTTCTTACACTACCTTTGTACCATCGATGTACACGTGTATCGCCTCCTCCGCCATTTCAGCACCCTTCCGCCATCCCACCTCTATTGTGGTTCCAAAAACTCCTTCCAAGCCCATACATATGTGAAATCAAGTAGTCTGTTCATCCTGTAATTGATAACGCTATACTACTGTGACCGTATGGGGTGCGCTCAAGGCGACCCGAGGCACTGTGCGCCGTTGGAGTTGTTAACGCTAAGTTCTTTTCCACCAGGTCTACAGGTGGAATGTGGAGAATGGCATACAGTGCCGCCATCGGGGTTGTTTTCAGAAATGGTTTTGTAAAAGGTTTACATTTTATTTGTGAAATATTCACAACATTGCTAAGATTTAGCATATGCAATAAAAACTTACAGTGATATAAACTTTCATTTAAACGTAGTTTAGACACGGGAAAGCCTTGTGTGCGACTGAAAGAAACAAATATTTGTATTTATTTGGTCTTCTTAAATTAAATTGCGAAATCTTTCATTAAAACTCAGTTCAGGCACACCGTGAGTATGTGATGTAAACAATATTTCGTGAATGGGCGTATTGGATTGCGTGCGTGTCTAAAACTTATAAATATGGCATTTTAATTGTAAATACTGAAGTACCAACGTCAGCAGAAGTTAAGTGAATCGGATAACTAAACAACAAAGAGTAAAATAAGCAAACTTGATGAGAAAGTGTGTGACCGGAAACTCTTTTTGTTTGAAAACTGCAAGCACGTGCGCTTTGTTTTTATTTTGAAATAAGCTTTTTATTTTTATCTTACACATTTTTTCTGTTCAATATTTCAAGGGCTTTTTTCTATATATATCAAAATGAATGTTTGTATGTATGTCATCGATTAACTCAAAAACTACTTGACCGATTATTATGAAAATTGGTATATATATGTATTTTTCCACGGGCAAGGTTTGTATAATGAGTACTTTGATACCGGGTGACTAGGGTCTCGAGATATAGGCCAAAACTTGGAACCCGGGTAACTCCAGGAAGTGTTTGTACAATATATATTATATATTTATTTATTTATTACGACTCTAAGAGCCTAGTTCAAAACATAAAAATATGATTGCATTAATTAATATGTGTACTTAATCTAAATTTTTAAATTCAAGAAAAAATTTTAATTATGACACATGTATCACTAATGCATTTAAATCTCAACGAATATATCATTTAATCGGCCTAGATTTGGTGTAGTCATACAACCGGCTGCTAAGTAAGTTTCTATCACAATTTTTTATATATTCAGGTAGTTCGTTGAAGTATTTCAACCCTTTGTAAAAAAGACTATTTTGTTCCGATTCTGTTTTATAATTTGGCAATTTAAAATTTATATCTCTGCCTTGTATTTATATCATGGAGTTCGTAATTAAATAAAAATGGAAGCAGGTCTTCAATAGAAAACTACAGGGGCATAGCAAAGTTATCCGCTATCCCAAAGTTATTTGAGGCTATTGTTACCCACCACCTAACATTCTCTATTTCCCCCATAATTGCAAGCTCGCAGCATGGGTTCTGTAAGGGCAAATCACTTATCACCAATTTACTAGAATTTACCACCCACGTATCTAATGGATTTAGAAAAGGCCTACACACTGATGTAATTTATACCGATTTCAGTAAAGCTTTCGACACAGTATCACACCCATTACTTATTCATAAGCTCAATCAACTCGGTTTTCAACCCCGCCTTATATGTTGGATTTCTTCGTATCTTGGTTATCGTACGCAAAAAGTAATATTTAAAAATACACTTTCTGGGGTCATCAATGTTTCTTCTGGTGTTCCTCAGGGCAGCCATCTTGGTCCGATTCTGTTCTTGTTGTTCATAAACGATATATCTGGTACAATTAAATACTCAAAAATCTTGATGTACGCAGACGATGTAAAACTTTTCAAATCATGTGCCTCGGTTGAGGAACATTCCTTGCTTCAAATGGATTTAAATCACTTGGTTACCTGGTGCAATGTAAATTATATGCCGCTCAATCTCAAAAAATGTAAATTCATGTGTTTTTCTCGGAGAGTTTCGCCACCAGTTTCATATACAATTAACAACTATAGTCTAGAAACTGCAAATAATTTTATTGACTTGGGAGTCATGATGGATTCCAAACTTAGTTTCAATCTTCATATTAATGATACAGTGAATAAAGGCAAAGGTGTTTTTGCATTTGTTAAACGGTGGTCAAAAGAATTTAACGACCCTTACATAACTAAAGCACTTTTTACAACATTAGTTAGACCAATATTAGAATACGGCTCGATAATTTGGAATCCGCGTTATCAAGTCCATGCAGACAGTCTCGAATCAATACAAAAACAATTTTTACTATTTGCCTTAAGAAATTTCCAATGGGACTCTTTAACTAATCTTCCACCTTATACTAATCGATTAAAGCTTATCAATCTTCCAACTCTTGCTAGTCGAAGGGAAATGCTTGGTGTAATATTTATGACAAAACTTTTAAATGGATCAAAAAAAAAAAAAAATGTAATACCTGTTCTGAGATACTCTGGCAAAATTCCGTGCTTTATATTATAAATAAATTTCATTGTGTTAAAGAATATTTGTTGTTTAATGCTCATCAAATTTAAACTTAGAAGCATGTCTTTTATAGGAGTATCATAAAGTTTGCTTAAAATAAAGCGCATTGCTTTATTTTGCATTTTTTGCAACTTATCAATTTGCGAATCTTTCATAATAAAAAATATTGTTGAGCAATAAATAAAGTAAGGCTCAACTATGGATCTATAAACCTTTACTTTGTAATAATTATTTAAGTTTTTACAAGTTTTTTGAATAAACCATAATTTTTTTGCTATTTTATTTACTGAATAGTCAACATGGGCATAAAATTTTAATTTGCAATCAATCTGAACACCCAAATATTTAATCGTATTTACTTTTTCTATTTCAATATTATTTATAGTAATAGTTTCAAAATTAGCAATGTTTTTTCTTGAAATAAGCATGTATTTAGTTTTTTCTATATTAATTTTAAGTCTGTTTGTACACAGCCAGATATAAAGTGCGTTTAAGTCACTTTGTAACTTGATTCTTATATCATTTTCATTTTTGCCATTTATAGAAATTAGAGCACAATCAGCGAAAAGTTTTATGGAGTTGAATTTTAAAACAGACTTTATATCATTAATATAAATGTTGAATAAAATTGGTGCATGAACAGAGCCTTGGGGTAGGCCAATCTTAACATCCACTTCGTCTGATATTATCGAACCAATTACTGTTCTTTGTTTGCGATTTGTTAAGAAATCTTTAAACCAATCCAGTTCAACATCCCTAATACCAATTTCTTCCAATTTTCCTAATAATATTTTTTTATCTATAGTTTCGAAGGCTCTTTTAATATCAATGAAAACTGCTATTATCGCCTTTTTATTATAAGTTCTTCTTCCCATTCAGCTAAAACCATATTCAAAGCTGTTTCACAGGAATGTTTTTTTCTAAATCCTGATTGTTGAGGTATGAGTATATTTTTTTTTCCAAGTATTGAACCAACTGGTTTTTTACCACAAGTTCTAAAATCTTTTCATCACTGGCCAGTTTATTTATCGGACGTAACTGCTCTGCTTTTATTGTGTTATTAACTTTTTCGATTGGCACAATGGTAGAAGTTTTCCAAATACCCGGAACTATGCCACTACTTAAACTTTTATTTATGATTTGCGCATAGAAGTATCCCAGATATGATATCATGTCTTTAAGAACACCATCTGATAACAGCTTTTTACCACCTCGCTTAGATTTAAACGTCATGACAATTTTGATGACGTCGTCTGTACTAACTTTTACAAATTTGAAAATCCCATTTAACTGAATAGGAAAATTTACTTGTGTACAAAATTCTTCTATATTATTACAAATATCCTCAATGCTATCAACAAAATATTTATTTAGATTGTTAGCAATTTCAGATTCATTCATATATGCTGTACCTCTTATCAAAATTTTCTTGAAAGCAGAGTCTTCATTAACCCTACTTATTGCGAATTTCAAATATTTCCACATCGTTTTACTATCTTTACTATTCATCTGTATCTTATGCTCCATATGCTTATTTTTTTTAATTTTTACCAGCTTCTTATATTCTTTTTTTATGTTTCTATTACTCATCCCATTCTCCGGATATTTGAGCTAGTTTATAAAGTTCTAATTTATATTTATTCATGTTGGCTAACTCATTGTCATACCATTTATTAATTAACTTTAAGTGTACTACCTTTTCATACGTTAAGCTCCGCATGGCATTTAAAACATTGCTATTAACCAGCCCTACTTTGGACTCTAAATCAATTCTCTTAAAGTTGCTAAAATCGCACAAGCGCAATTGAGTAATCAGTGCTTCCGTATTATAATACTCCCAAGAAGTAATTTTTTTAAGCCTTCTCATTTTTGACCTAGGACTGCTTTTAATTTTAAATTGGATGGTTTCATGATCTGATATTTGGTGTTCATCTAACTTTTCACATACTATATCGTCAGTATTCGAAATGAGTAAATCAATTTTAGTTTTAGATGTCTCAGTTATACGGGTATCATATGATTTAAATAGATCAATTAGTTGAATGCTATAAGTTGAGCTATTATTCAAATTGATATTAAAATCACCTACAAGAATATTGCTATCTGACAGTTCGCAAGTACTACCTAGGACGTTGCGCAAATAGTTAATAAAATCGGCATCACTTGTACTAGGAGAGTGATAAATCACTCCAATTTGCCATTTTGGGTTGAAGTGTTTCAATTTAATAAAAATACACCAAAAATTTGTATCTATTGCTTTGTTGAATTTAATGTTATATTCAATTGAATTATGTTCGTAAATCAGCACACCGCCAGTATGTCTACTATGTGAATCGCATCGCACTAGTTTGTAAGTATGTACATTTAACTCTGAATTTGAAATTTCATTAGTGGTAAATGTCTCAGCACATAATATTATAGCTGTATTTTTTATTTCAATAAGTCTTTCGAGTTCCTCCTTATTGCCTAAAATACTATTAATATTAAGATAAAGGCAAATAGGATATTGATTTCTTGATTGCTACTTTCTAGTTCTAGATTTACTTTCAATATATCTTTTATATGCGGGGCATTCCTGACTAAAGGTAGTATGGTGTATATCCGCTTCTTATAGTTTTTTATGTACAAGCTCACAACAATTTACACACTTAAAAATACTTGATGAGCAATCTTTTAAATCATGATTTCCTGCACAGTTACTACATGCTTTTTTGTTAATGCATTCAACAGCCTTATGATTAATTAATTAATAAACAAATTTGATTAATATCAAATTTTTTGATAGCATCGTATGCCATCGGCGACTTGGCGACATCTTATAAATTCATCATCACACGTTCCTGTTTAATTATCACGTCGTTCCTGTTTAATTATGCCTCCAAAGCGACGAGCAATTGGCCGATCTACACCTCAAGCACGAAACAGAAGAGCACTACGTGCCTCAGAATCAGTCGAGCAACGAGCATCAAGGCTGGAAAGTCTTCGAGTACACGCCGCTGGGACCCGTTCGTCTGAATTGTCTGAACAACGAGCATCAAGGCTGCAAAATCTTCGTGTACACGCCGCTGGGACCCATTCATCTGAATCGTCTGAACAACGAGCATCAAGGCTGCAAAATATTCGAATAAGCACTGCCCCATCAAGACGAACACTGTCCACTGATTTGGATCGTAGTACATTCCATTATGACAGTAATAATTATTACAGTCTTCATCCAAATTTCGTCATTGGAAAAATGGATAAAATTTACATGTATTGTAGTGCACTCAAATTTAAAAATGAAACGCCTGGAATATGCTGCGCCAGTTGAAAAGCTAAGCTACCAGAACCATTCACCACCCGAACCATTGTCAACGTTTCTATCTGGGGTTACACCTGTATCGAAGCATTTCTTGGAAAACATCCGCAAGAACAATTCATGTTTCCAAATGACTTCATTCAGTGCAACGAACATCGTGCGCGAAAATTGCATGCCAACATCAAAAGCTTTTTCGACCAACACAATGAATTAATTCGGTTGTTTAAAACCGCCATTCAACGAATGCCAGCCGATGACTACAGAGTTGTGATTCGAGCAGACAAACGAGAGACAACACGAGAGACAATTCAATGCACCAACAATCGATGAAGTGGCGATCGTAATAGTTGGCGAACATTTTGAATCACGGGACATAATTCTCCATTGCAGAAGTGGTGACATTCAGCGAGTCTCCGAAACTCATCGCTCATACGACGGATTGCAGTATCCGATTCTGTTTTGGCGAGAAGATGATGGATATCATTTTAACATCAAAATGAGAAATCCACGAACAGATGAGGAAACGAATAAGAAAATCAGTGCCATGAATTATTATTCGTATCGACTGAAGATTCATCAAAATGCTGAAAACCACATTCTGAAATGTAGACAATTGTTCCATCAATATATCGCCGACATGTACGCGAAGATTGAAAGTGAACGGCTCCTATATATTCGATTGAATCAAACTGAGTTGCGTTCTGAAGAGTACATCCATTTACGTGACGAAATCGTTAATGATGGTAACGTCAATGCAAACGAATTAGGAAGAATGGTCAATTTACCGTCTACATTCACGGGGAGTCCAAAGAACTTCTATTAGTTGGGCAATCATCTTCGGACCGCCATGACATTACCGCACGCGTATTTAAACAAAAATTGAAATGTTTGATGGATTTTATTATCAAGCATAATGTTTTTGGAGAGACACGCTGCTGGATGTATTCCATTGAATGGCAGACAAGAGGATTGCCATATGCACATATTTTGGTTTGGTTGATCAACAAAATTATGCCTGATCAAATTGATCATATCATCTCAGTAAAATACCAGATAAACACATTGATCCAGGCTTATTCGACGTCGTCACCAAAACTATGATCCATGCCCCATGTGGCGCATTTAACAACAATTCACCATGCAAGTCTGATGGGAAATGTACGAAACGATACCCAAGAAAATTGGTTTCTGATACCATCACTGGCAATGACGGATATCCACTTTATCGTCGACGATCAGTTGAGGAAGGTGGCAGATCTGCCGTTGTGAAAGTACGAAACATTGATACTGAAGTAGATATTCGTTGGATTGTGCCATATTTACCATTGCTTTCAAAAACCTTCAAAGCACACATTAATGTTGAGTATTGCAATTCAGTGAAGTCGATCAAATACATTTGCAAATATGTCAACAAAGGAAGCGACATGGCAGTCTTCGGAGTAGGGAATGTAGCTGCACCGCTCGATGAAATCAACCAATACGAACTTGGACGCTACATAAGCAGCAATGAAGTAGTATGGCGCATCTTATCATTTCCAATCCATGAACGATATCCAACAGTAGTACACTTGGCGGTGCATCTCGAGAATGGACAGCGCGTGTACTTTACAGCAGATAATGTACGTGCAAGGGCATTGGTTCCACAGGCAACAACTTTAACTGCGTTTTACTCATTGTGCCAGGATGATCTTTTTGCTAAGACTTTGCTTTATTCTGAGGTACCGAAATTCTACACGTGGAATTCATCGGCTAAAAAATTTCAATGTCGCAAACAAGGTAAAGCAATTGAAGGACATCCCAATTTATATTCCAGTGATGCCTTGGGTCGTCTGTACATTGTTCATCCGAACAATACAGAATGTTTCTATCTAAGAATGCTGTTGATCAATACACGTGGACCAATATCCTTCCAATATTTAAGAACAGTCAACGGTCAGCTTTGCGCCTCTTATAGCCAAGCTTGCCAGGAACTAAATCTTATTGAGAATGATGCATATTGGGACACTGCACTAGCTGATGCATCGCATACTTCCCATCTAAATCAAAAGGTCTTTGGGAAAAATACAAGGACAACATTAGTGATGATATTCTACATCGTTTGCGCGCTGCGAATCTAAATCCGGACATTCAATTCACACAAAACGTGTATAATGAGGCATTGATTTTGATTGAAGACACATGTTTGATAATCGCTAAAAAGGCACTGGTGCAACTGGGAATGCCTGCTTCAAACCGACCCGCAAACAACCTTTTCGATCGTGATTTGCAACGAGAAACACGCTATGATTTTGACGAACTGGATATTGGAAATGGGCGAATGGAAATTGATGCATCTACTCAATGTATCACCCTGCCAGCAAACTTCTGTAAGATTACAGAAAGCATCGACGAATTGGTGCAAAAAGTTTTCCCAAACATTGCAAAAAACTACAAAAACCATCAGTGGCTCAGTAGGCGTGCTATATTAGCAGCCAAAAACATCAATGTCAATACCATCAACTTCACCATTCAGCATCGAATACCCAGTGAACCGACAACATATAAGTATTTCAATACTGTGGTGAATCAAGATGAGGTTGTCAACTTTCCAACTGAATTCTTGAATTCGCTTGATTCGCCAGGCATGCCACCGCACGTTCTTATATTGAAAATTGGTGTACCCATCATTCTTCTTCGAAACATAAATCCACCGCGACTTTGCAATGGTACCAGACTCTCAGTCAAGAAAATGATGAACAATGTTATCGAGGCAACAATTTTGACTGGAAAATTCAAAGACTATCGCCAGTGTAATTTTTCTTTAGTGCGAGACAGTACACTGATGATGGTGCAACGCCGAAACCCGTTTGTCTCTAAACCAAATATGACAAGGGATGACCGAAAATCGTTCCAATATTTATCAATTATCCACCCTGCCGAAAAATCAACACAGCCAAACGAATAGACGAGTAGGCATCATTAAGAAAAGGTAGAGCAAAGCTCCTGGAAGGATATAATAAGCGACTAGAAACGTAACAAGTGTCATTTTATTTTTATTTTTTGACAAGAATTAGAGGAAACAAATGCAAATAGTTAGACACATTTTTAAAAGGCTATAACTCCGGGTTAATTTAGGAAGTTTCTTGATGATAGTTGTCACGCCATTTACAGCACTTTTTCTTTACATCACATCGGCCGCTTTAGCTTATGTATGTTTGGCTTTATTATACGACTTTATTCATAGCCTCGTACTGTTTATATCTGCGTTAATGATCTCGTCTGCTAATCCTCAAGTTTTTGTTTATGTTGTTGTTGTTGTTGTATTAACGATAAAGACACTCCCCCGATATTGAAGGTCCTTTTCCGGATGTAGATCCGGTACAATCCGGTAACACCATTAAGGTACTAGCTCGACCATCTCGGGAACGATTTGCATGCCCATATTAAACGTTCTATGCCATACCGCCCTCCCCACCCCCTAGTTCCATGAGGAACTCGGGGTAGCCAAAGCCTCGGCTGTTAATGAAACAGGATTCGCCACGGATAGGTGAGGTTGAAAGTTGGGTTGGAGAAGCTATCTATTGCGCTGGCAGCCCCTTGAGAGGGCTAATCCCCCTAACCCGCTGGGGGTGTCGTTCATCGTCTAGCTTTACGTAATTATTCATCTGCAAGAAAGCAATTGTCAAATTTTTTCCATCTTCTGTTCCTGGCAAATCGGTTTCGCTCTCACAGCAGCTGTTCGTGATAGAGAATGCCGAGATAACGTAAGGGTCGGCTGTTATCGGTTTGCTGTAGTATTGCCTCTGTCGGCTTATTTTTCATGTTGATTGCGCTCAAACGGAAAACTCCCAATGAACAACCAGAACTTGTATTTAAGACCAAGGCTACCCTCTTGAAAAATATAAGAAGTATTTAAGGGCGCAGTTTTTTGTAGCGAGCAGTTATCGGCATACAATAGTCCGTGTGTCCGGGATAAAGTCGAAACTGGTTAGAAGGAAGATAGCTGTATAGAGAACAGGTTGTTTTTCCCTAACCGAAAGGTAAGGTTATCGTGATCTTAGCTCTATGCCTTCTAAAATGAATATCACAGTAAGCAATCGAAGTTTGTTTTACTATTAAAAAACGCTACGTTAACAAAATTATGTTACCACCTCTACAATAGCAGCATGCGTTGCTTCATTTCTTGTAAACAATTCTTCGACAACTTAAACTGTCAAGAATGTCTTTTCATAACCCTGCCATTGGAGCAGTGGCAATGAAAAGATTTTCTCATACACTGTTAATGACGTCACATGTCATAGATGTAAACATATAAATACATTGATCGAGGCTAGCAATTACCGCTGATTTCCTGCACATCAGTGTCAGTGTATAAAATGATTTACGAGCACAGAAATATGTTTTGTTTTTTGTATATAGAAACATACATACATATAAGGAACATATAAAAGTGTGTTTTGTTTATGGTCGTGTTCACATTCATCTAATATCTAATATCTAATCTAATATATCTAATATATATTATAAATGGGAAAGTTTGGATGTTAAGATGTTTGGATGTTTGGATGTTTAGATGTTTGGATGTTTGGATGTTTGGATGTTTGGATGTTTGGATGTTTGTCCAGACGTTTGTCTTTGTGACTCAATAACGCAAGAACGGCTGGACCGATTTGGATGAAATTTTGCACACATATAGCCAATAGTCTAGAAGGATCTACTAGCTATATATTTTTCAAAATGGGCGTGGTCCCCGCCCCCTAGGAACAGTTATAATTTAATTATTATATTTTTTCGTCTTTGCGTCTGAATCACGCCAGAATGGCTACACGGATTTTGATGAAATTTGGGACACAGACAGTAGTCTACTAGCGAAATTTTTTTCGAACATGGAAAGAGGGGCGGGGGTCCCACGACCCTTCGAGAAATTATTTTTCATAATTTTTACACATTATAACTTTACGTATACTGGCCTTCACCAATATCACAGACTCAAGGGGTCAAATAAGTCGAGGGCTTACAAAGTAAGCAGTGATACCTTCCGCCCGCCTCCCCCCCTTTATCTCCCCCTCTGGTGTAAAATCTATAAATTGTTATAACTCAATATAAATTTTCTCCTAAATCAATAGTTTTTGGTATCTGGTACATACAGAACGAGATCTAGATAATTTTAGAGGAACGATCAGTGGTCCTCTCCTCTACTCCCGCCATCCGCCCTCCATCAATTGTTTTTATTAGCACGCTTTTATTAGCTTTACCTGTATGTTTCTATGTAACTTTTTATTCGCTCCAATGCGCCTGCTGCCTTATTAACATGGTTTTATAATTAGCTTCACCTTATTTGTAATCCCGTAAGGGTCATATCGAGGCCCTTCCGGGATCATTTCTGGATGGTTTTCGGGATCGGTCCGGGATCCCGCCGGGGTAATTTCGGGACTTTTTCGGGATCATTTTGGGACCCTTCCGGGATCATTTCTGTATAGTTTTCGGGATCCGTCCGGGATCCCGTCGGGGTTATTTTGAGACATTTTCAGGACTATTCCGGAATCATTTCGGGACTATTTCGCGATCATTTGGGGACCCTTCCGGCATCATTTCTGAATGGTTTTCGGGATCCGTGCGGGATCTCGTCGGGGTCATATGGGGACTTTTTCGGGATCATTTGAGGGCTCTTCCGGCATCATTTCTGGATGGTTTTCGGGATCCGTCCGGGATATCGTCGGGGTCATTTGGGGACTTTTTCGGGATCATTTGGGGGCTCTTCCGGCATCATTTCTGGATGGTTTTCGGGATCATTTTGGGGCTCATCCGGCATCATTTCTGGATGGTTTTCGGGATCCGTCCGGGATCTCGTCGGGGTCATATGGGGACTTTTTCGGGATCATTTGAGGGCTCTTCCGGCATCATTTCTGGATGGTTTTCGGGATCCGTCCGGGATATCGTCGGGGTCATTTGGGGACTTTTTCGGGATCATTTGGGGGCTCTTCCGGCATCATTTCTGGATGGTTTTCGGGAGCATTTTGAGGCTCATCCGGCATCATTTCTGGATGGTTTTCGGGATCCGTCCGGGATCCCGTCGGGGTCATTTCGGGACTTTTTCGCGACTAATACGGGATCATTTGGGAACCCTTTCGGCATAATTTCTGGATAGTTGTCGGGATCCGTTCGGGATCCCGTCACGGTCATTTCGGAACTATTAGGGGATCATTTGAGGACCTTTCCGGCATCATTTCTGGATAGTTTTTGGAATCCTTTCGGGATCCCGTCAGGGTCATTTCGGGGCTTTTTCGGGATCATTTAAGGATGGCTTTCAGGATTCGTCCGGGAACCCGTCAGGGTAATTTCTGGACTTTTCCGAGACTATTTTGGGATCATTTTGGGACCTTCCCAAGATCATTTCTGGATGGATTTCGGGATTTGTCCGGGATGCCCTCAGGGTCATTTTGGGACTATTAGGTGAGCATTTGAGGACCGTTCCGGCATCACTTCTGGATGGCTTTCGGTATCCGTTCAGATTCCCGTCGGAATAATTCCGGGACTTTTTCGGGATCATTGGGGTCCCTTCCAAAATCATTTCTGGATGGTTTTTGGGATTCGTCCGGCATCCCGTCGGTTTCATTTCGGGACTTTTTCTCGACTAATACGGGATCATTTGCGGGCCCTTTCGGTATCATTTCTGGATAGTTGTCGGGATCCGTTCGGGATCCCGTCAGGGTCTTTTCGGAACTATTGGGAGATCATTTGAGGACCTTTCCGGCATCATTTCTGGTTAGTTTTCGGGATCCTTTCCGGGTCCCATCAGGGTCATTTCGGGACTTTTTCGGCATCATTTAAGATTGGTTTTCAGGATTCGTCCGGTATCCGTCAGGGTAATTTCTGGACTTTTCCCAGACTATTTCGGGATAATTTTGGGACCCTCCCAAGATAATTTCTGTATGGTTTTCGCGATCCATCGTGGATCCCCTCGGAGCCATTTCGGAACTTTTTCTGGAGTTAGTCGGGATAATTTAGGGACCCTTCCTGGACCTTTTCTGGATGGTTTCTGAGATTCGTCCGGGAGCCCGTCAGGGTAATTACGGAACTTTTTCGGGACTATTTCGGGATCAATTTGGTACCCTTCAGGCATCATTTCTGTGTGGTTATCTGGATAAGTCTAGAATCGTGTCGTTGTCATTTCGGGTTTTTTTGGGACTACTTCGGGAACTTTTGGAAACACTTCCGGGGCGTTTCTGGATGGTTTTCGGGATCCGTCCGCGATATGGTCGGGGTCATTTCGTGGCTTTTTCTGGATAATTTCGTTATCATTTTGGGATCCTATAAGGTTATCAGCTCATAAAGCTCTTTTTTTTACTCAATTACAAAAATAAAATGCATTAGACAGAAAAAAAATTTTAAACAGATAACTTTATAAGCAGGCTAACGTGAATAGCCCACATATTTCATTTCCTCCTTGCGGACGGGGCCGCGGGTAAAGGCTAGTGTATATTATAAATGGCAAATATTATATGGATGTTTGGATGTTTGTTCAGACGTTTGTCTTTGTGACTCAATCACGCAAGAACGGCTGGACCGATTTGGATGAAATTTTGCACACATATAGCCAATAGTCTAGAAGGATCTACTAGCTATATATTTTTCAAAAGGGGGGAGGTCTCCGCCCCCAACGAACAGTTATAATTAAATTATTATATTTTTTAGTCTTTGTGACTGAATCACGCCACAACGGCTAAACGGATTTTGATGAAATTTGGGACACAGACAGTAGTCTCCTAGCGAAATTTTTTTCGAACATGGAAAAGGGGTGGGGGTCCCACGACCCCTTCGAGCAATTACTTTTTAATAATTTTTACACATTATAACTTTACGTGTACTTGCCTTCACCAATATCACAGACCCAATGGGTCAAATAAGTCGAGGGCTTACAAAGTGAGCAGTGACACCCTCCGCTCCGGGGTAATTTCGGGACTTTTTCGGTACTATTTCGGGATCATTTTGGGACCCTTCCGGGATCATTTCTGTATAGTTTTCGGGATCCGTCCGGGATCCCGTCAGGGTAATTATTGGGATATTTTCGGTATTATTCCGGGATCATTTCGGGACTATTTCGCGATCATTTAGGGACCTTTCCGGCAACATTTTTGGATGGGTTTCGGGATCCGTTCGGCATCCAGTCGGGGTATTTTCGGAATCATTTGCGTACCTTTGAGAGATAAATCCTTGATGGTTTCCGGGATCATTACGGGACATTTTCGGGGTTATTTTGGGTCCCTTTAGGCATCATTTCTGGATGGTCTTCGGGATTCGTCCGGCATCCCGTCGGGGTCATTTCGGGACTTTTTCGCGACTAATACGGGAGCATTTAGGAACCCTTTCGGCATCATTTCTGGATGGTTTTCGGTATCCGTCCGGGATCTCGTCGGGGTCATTTGGGGACTTTTTCGGGATCATTTGGGGGCTCTTCCGGCATCATTTCTGGATGGTTTTCGGGATCCGTCCGGGATCTCGTCGGGGTCATTTCGGGACTTTTTCGGAATCATTTGGGGGCTCTTTCGGCATCATTTCTGGATGGTTTTCGGGATCCGTCCGGGATCTCGTCGGGGTCATTTGGGGACTTTTTCGTTATCATTTGGGGGCTCTTCCGGCATCATTTCTCGATGGTTTTCGGGATCCGTCCGGGATCTCGGCGGGGTCATTTGGGGACTTTTTCGGGATCATTTGGGGGCTCTTCCGGCATCATTTCTGGATGGTTTTCGGGATTCGTCCGGCATCCCGTCGGGGTCATTTCGGGACTTTTTCGCGGCTAATACGGGAGCATTTGGGAACCCTTTCGGCATCATTTCTGGATGGTTTTCGGGATCCGTCCGGGATCTCGTCGGGGTCATTTGGGGACTTTTTCGGGATCATTTGGGGGCTCTTCCGGCATCATTTCTGGATGGTTTTCGGGATCCGTCCGGGATCTCGTCGGGGTCATTTCGGGACTTTTTCGGAATCATTTGGGGGCTCTTCCGGCATCATTTCTGGATGGTCTTCGGGATCCGTCCGGGATCTCGTCGGGGTCATTTGGGGACTTTTTCGGGATCATTTGGGGGCTCTTCCGGCATTATTTCTGGATGGTTTTCGGGATCCGTCCGGGATCTCGTCGGGGTCATTTGGGGACTTTTTCGGGATCATTTGGGGGCTCTTCCGGCATCATTTCTGGATGGTTTTCGGGATCCGTTCGAGATCCCGTCACGGTCATTTCGGGATTATTAGGGGATCATTTGAGGACCTTTCCGGAATCATTTCTGGATAGTTTTCGGAATCTTTTCGGGATCCCGTCAGGGTCATTTCCGGACTTTTCGGGATCATTTAAAGATGGCTTTCAGGATTCGTCCGGGAACCCATCAGGGTAATTTCTGGACTTTTCCGAGACTATTTCGGGATCATTTTGGGACCTTCCCAAGATCATTTCTAGATGGATTTCGGGATCTGTCCGGGATGCCGTCAGGGTCATTTCGGGACTATTAGGTGATCATTTGAGGACCTTTCCGGTATCACTTCTGGATGATTTACGGTATCCGTTTGGGATCCCGTCGGAATCATTGCGGAACTCTTTCGGAATCATTTGGGATCCCTTCCGGCATCATTTCTGGATGGTTTTCGAGATTCGTCCGGTATCCCGTCGGGGTCATTTCAGGACTTTTTCGCCACTAATACGGGATCGTTTGGGGGCCGTTTCGCCATCATTTCTGGATGGTTTTCGGGATCGCTCCGGGATCCCGTCATGGTCATTCCGGCACTATTTGGGGATCATTTGGGAACCTTTCCGGCATCATTTCTGGATAGTTTCCGGGATCCGTCGGGGATCCCTTCAGGGTAATTTCGGGACTATTAAGGGATCATTTGAGGACCTTTCCGGCATCATTTCTGGATTGTTTTCGGTATACGTTCGGGATCCCGTCGGGGTCATTTGGCGAGTTTTTCGGGATCATTTGGGTTCCCTTTCGGCATCATTTCTGGATGATTTTCGAAATTCGTCCGGGATCCCGTGGGGGTAATTTCAGGACATTTTCGCCACTAATACGGGATCATTTGGGGGCCCTTTCGCCATCATATCTGGATGGTTTTCGGGATCCGTCCGGGATCTCGTCATGGTCATTTCGGCACTATTTGGGGATCATTTGGGAACCTTTCCGGCATAATTTCTGGATAGTTTCCGGGATCCGTCGGGGATCCCTTCAGGGTCATTTCGGGACTATTAAGAGATCATTTAAGGAACTTTCAGGCATCATTTCTGGATAGCTTTCGGGATCAGTCCGGGATCCCGTCGGGGTCATTCCGGGACTTTTTCTCGACCAATACGGGATCATTTGAGGACCTTTGCGGCATCATTTCTAGATGGTTTTGGGATCCGTCCGAGAGATCCCGTCGGGGTCATTTCGGGACTTTTTCTCGACTAATACGGGATGATTTGGGGACTTTTCGGCATCATTTCTGGATGGTTTTCGGGATCCGTCCGGGATGCAGTCAGAGTCATTTCGAGACAATTAGGTGATCATTTAGGACTTTTCCGGAATCATTTCTGGATGGTTTTCGGTATCCGTCAGGGATCCCGTCGGGGTCATTTCGAGACTTTTTCGGTATCATTTGGGTTCCCTTCCGGCATCATTTCTGGATGGTTTTCGGGATTTGTCCGGGATCCCGTCGGATTTATTTCAGGACTTTTTCGGGATCATTTGGGGAACCTTCCGGCATCATTTCTAGATGGTTTTCTGTACCAGTCCGGGATCCCGTCGAGGTCATTTCGAGACTTTTTCGCCACTAATACGGGATCATTTGGGGATCCTTTCGCCTTCATTTCTGGATGGTTTTCGGGATCCGTCCGGGATCCCGTCAGGGTCATTTCGGCACTATTTGGGGATCATTTGGTGAACCTTTCGGCATCATTTCTGGATGGTTTTCGGGATCAGTGAGGGACCACGTCGGGGTCATTTCGGGACTTTTTCTCGACTAATACGGGATCATTTGAGGACCTTTCCGGCATCAGTTCTGAATAGTTTCCGGGATCCCGACGGGGTCATTTCGGAATTATTTCGGGATCATTTGGGGTACCTACCGACATCATTTCTGGATGGTTTTCGGGATCCGTACGGGATGCAGTCAGAGTCATTTCGAGACAATTAGGTGATCATTTAGGACTTTTCCGGAATCATTTCTGGATGGTTTTCGGTATCCGTTAGGGATCCCGTCGGGGTCATTTCGAGACTTTTTCGGTATCATTTGGGTTCCCTTCCGGCATCATTTCTGGATGGTTTTCGGGATTCGTCCGGGATCCCGTCGGATTTATTTCAGGACTTTTTCGGGATCATTTGGGGAACCTTCCGGCATCATTTCTAGATGGTTTTCTGTACCAGTCCGGGATCCCGTCGAGGTCATTTCGAGACTTTTTCGCCACTAATACGGGATCATTTGGGGATCCTTTCGCCTTCATTTCTGGATGGTTTTCGGGATCCGTCCGGGATCCCGTCAGGGTCATTTCGGCACTATTTGGGGATCATTTGGGAACCTTTCCGGCGTCATTTCTGGATAGTTTCCCGGATCCGTCGGGGATCCCCTCAGGGTGATTTCGGGACTATTAAGGGATCATTTGAGGACCTTTCCGGCATCATTTCTGGATAATTTTCGGGATCAGTTCGGGATCCCGTCGGGGTCATTTCGGGACTATTTCGGGATCATTTGGTGAACCTTTCGGCATCATTTCTGGATGGTTTTCGGGATCAGTGAGGGACCACGTCGGGGTCATTTCGGGACTTTTTCTCGACTAATACGGGATCATTTGAGGACCTTTCCGGCATCAGTTCTGAATAGTTTCCGGGATCCCGACGGGGTCATTTCGGAATTATTTCGGGATCATTTGGGGTACCTACCGACATCATTTCTGGATGGTTTTCGGGATCCGTACGGGATCTCGTCAGGGTCATTTCAGGACTCTTTCGGGATCACTTGGGTCCCTTCCGGCATCATTTCTGCATGGTTTTCGGGATCCGTAAGGGATCCCGTCGGGATCATTTGGTGTACCTTTCGGCATCATTTCTGGATGGTTTTCGGGATCCGTCCGGAATCCGGTCGGGGTTATTTCAGGACTTTTTCGGAATCATTTTGGGTACCTTCCTTCATCATATCTAGATAGTTTTTGGGATCCGTCCAAGATCACGTCGGGTTTATTTCGGGACTTTTTCGGGATCATTTAAGCATGGTTTTCAGGATTCGTCCGGGATCCCGTCAGGGTAATTTGTGGACTTTTCCGAAACTATTTCGGAATCATTTTGGGCTAAAGTGATTCCTGGATGGATTTCGGGATCTGTCTGGGATCCCGGCGGGGTCAGTTAGGGGGCCGTTTGAGATCCCGTCAGGGACATTTCGGGACTTCTTCGGGACTATTTCGGGATCATTTCTGGATGGTTTTCGGGATCCGTCCGGAATTCCGTCGGGGTTATTTCACGACTTTTTCGGAATCATTTTGGGTACCTTCCTTCATCATTTCTAGATAGTTTTGGGGATCCGTCCGGGATCCCGTCGGGGTCATTTAGGGACTTTTTCGGGACAATACGGGATCATTTTTGGACCCTTCCGGCATCACTTCTGGATGGATTTCGGGACTTTTTCGGGACTATTTCGGGATTATTTGGGTACCATTTACGGGTCATTCCATGAATTTCTCTGTATTATTTCGGGATCATTTGAGGACCCTTCCGGCATCAATACTTGATCCTTTGCCGGATCCATCAGGGTCATTTCGGGACCATGTTGGGATCATTTCTGGATCCGTCCAGGATGCCGTAAGATTCATGTTGTGATTTTTTTTGTTACTTTTTCGGGATAGTTTTGAAACCCTTCCGGGATCACATTTGGATGCGTGCGGGATTCCATCGGGGTAATTTTCGGCCTATTTCGGAATCATTTTGGGACCCTTCCGGAATCATTTCTTTATTGTTTTCGCTATCCGTTGTGGATCCCTCGGGGTCATTTCGGAACTTTTTCGGAGCTTTTTCTAGACTATGTCGGGATAATTTGGGAACCCTTCATGGATGGTTTTTGAGATCCGTCCCGGAGCTCGTCAGGGTAATTTCGGAACTTTTTCGGGACTATTTCGGGATCAATTTAGTACCCTTCTGGGATCATTTCTGTGTGGTTCTCTGGATAAGTCTAGAATCGTGTCGTTTTCATTTTGGGTTTTTTTGGGACTACTTCGGGAACTTTTGGAGACACTTCCGGGGCGTTTCTGGATGGTTTTCGGGATCCGTTCGCGATAGCGTCGGGGTCATTTCGTGGCTTTTTCTGGATAATTTCGTTATCATTTTGGGATCCTATCAGGTTATCAGCTGATAAAGTTATTTTTTTACTCAATTACAAAAATAAAATGCATTAGACAGAAAAAAAATTTAAACAGATAACTTTATAAGCAGGCTAACGTGAATAGCCCACATATTTCATTTTCTCCTTGCGGACGGGGCCGCGGGTAAAGGCTAGTATACTTATAAATGTAAGTATGAGTAGTGATAGAACTTTTAGAAAAAGTATCTATAACGGGACTCATATAAAATACTCTGATCAAAGTATCGATGCTAGTACTCATACTCAGTAAAATGTATCGATCCAAGTGAGTACTTAAGAATTTTCATCAAAAGTGAAGAAACTTTCCTAAAATGAGATTGTACGTTTTGAATTTAGTACAAAAAAAGTAAGGATTTTTAAGATTAGACAAAACCGGGCATTATATATCCATTTGTGAGCTCTACATGTATTTTAAGGATACATTTAAAGAGAAACATTACGAATATTAAATTATTTAAAAGATTTTTGATCGACTTGCGGCATTTTAAAGAAAACAGTATCTTCACTTACAGCAAAGATTTTATAAAAAGGGTCGCCCCTCAGAAGTATTTTCGCAAGCGCTCCGAGTGTATTTCTTCCATGTAAAGCTTGCTACAGAAAGTTCACCGGCTTTGTAGATGCCATTCAGATTCGACATAAAATACTTAAAAATAACACGACGCAATTTGGAAGGGAAGCTTGGTCTAAATCTTCTCGGAGGTAAATCGCGTCAAGTATTTTTTATAGCATTAAACATTTTGTGGAGAGATGAACTAAAAAGAAGGGGATCAGAACGATGTTCCGTTTTTAAACTTTTGTACTTTGCACTACCATATACCTACTGGTAGTATTGTTACGTACCATATACGTATATATTGGGCATTGTGGAAACTTTAAAGCTCTTTTTTGAAAATAGGCGTAGTCCATATCCGCTTTTGATCGGATGTATATATAATACCAAGTACCATATTTCCGCCAAATTGCAAAGTGCAATCAACGGTTTTTCAACTTTTAAATTTTACGGCTTGCAAAACTTATTATTAAGAATTCATGAGCTTAACAACGGCTTATAATAATTGAATGTTCAATTATTATGTTTTTCGAAGAGAAACTGAAAAGAAAGAAAGACACATTTACTGGCATATTACGATGGTACCATTTCACAAACCGCCACGAATTCATCATCAGGCAATTTATTAATGTTATCAAAGGTTTCACCGAGATTCGAACCGCGAATCGCACGGTGAAACTTGCAGTTGCCTTAACCACTAAGCTATCATGCTGGCATTTGTTGCCTTGCTTAATTAAGTTTATCTCATTTTTGCACAAAATCAAAACATTAAAATTTTCTTCTGCGTAATGCTGACGGCACCACACCCATTTTACAAAATGTTAATAATGTACATCGTAAGCATTTATTTATCTATTCAAGTTTTACCACTTCATCAGTATTTGTTAGAGCATCGTTTCTTTTTTCCATTTTTGAAAGTGGGCGTGGATATCATCTGATTTCGACCTTTTTCAATACCAATATATCGTCGACGATGCTGTAAAAGCTGCTAACTCCATCCACCAAAACATCACAGTAGATCGAAGAAGATCTATTGCATGGCAGATAGCAGCTTTTTATAATTTTTTTCGGAGTTACTGAACCTGGACAATAAACGCATACTTTTATTTTACCAACATATGCGAAATTGTCTCCTATTCCACCATTATCAAAAAGTCGGTTTAAGTTAAATGTCAAGATTTTATCGTATCGTCGACGATAGCAGTTTATACTCAAGTTATGGTTTGTTATTTTTGATCTTAAACACGTAGACCATCGGCACTTGCTAAAGTGTCGGAGAAAAGTATCGAGCACGAAATACTCGAGTATTTTTTGGAAAATTACTCACTCACTCAGTACTCGTATCGTTCTATCACTAAGCATGAGCATACTGACTTTTTCATATTTTAGTTTGAATGTTTTGCTTTTATTTCGTCCTGCTTTGCACTTCTCTAATACACTCTTTAAAAAATTTCACATTTATCGAATATTTCATTTATAATAATTTATTTTTCCGCTTTTGGAAAACAGCCAAAGTGTTTAAGTATGTTCTGTGTGTATGTTATGTATACTAAACAGTAAAGATAGGTTTTTGGTAACAAAAATCCATGAAGTGTGCGATTTGAATATAACAATTATTTTACACGTGTAGTTTATATAAACATACAGTGACGGACAAAAGTCTAAAAGCACCCCACACTTTAGCACACTAGTTTTAACCTTTTTTATAATCATTTTACCTAAAACAAATCCGTCCTTGAACATAAAACAACCAAACTATGACAAAAAAACTCAATATTAGAGTTGAAAAATGAAAAAAGTGTGCATACATTCTAAGGGAACGTACCCAAACTACGTGACCCATTTTCTAAAAATTTTTATCCCACTCCCCCTCCTCGGTGACCACCGGTAGTATATTTAAAGATCCCCCCCCCCCCCCTCCTTAGTTTTCACGTAGTAGTTCATAAGTATGATTTTAAATTATTTTACTTAAACTTAAACTTAAAAAAATTTTATTTCATTTATATTTGTTTTTATTAATTCGGCACCCGCCATGTTACGCGAAGCGTGCGTGAATACATATAATTATAAGTTAAAAATATTAAGATGAAAAAATGTTTTTAAAAACATATTCGAACAACAGCTTCCAGCATCAAGACACTGGGATACATCGTAGATTATGGGAGCAGTCGCATCAGGAGCTTCCCTACACGTGATTATTTTTTCCTCGTCGACAGCCTCGATGCCTATCCACTAAGCGCTTTGCTCCACGATACATACGATCTCTTTTCCTCTCCTGGAGAGGACCTGCAGAGGTCGCACGCGAGACACGTAGTCCACTGTATTACCGTGCACGTTTTTCTGATGATTTTTCATGGACATTTTTGACGCGAAATAAATTCCACAAAAACATTGCAAGATTTTCTAGAGATTATTGACTACGTGACAAAGTCTCAATCGCTCCCCTACCCCCTATACTAACTATAAAATATTGTCTATCTAGTATAATCCATCCAAAAAGACTTTAAACTCCATCCGAAGAATTTTGTATAGACTGTACAACGACTACTATGAATGTGTTATGATATGGTTGAGCTATTACGGCATCTGGTGTTGGAAGAACTACATTTATTGAAGGTAATATGGATCGCTTTAGAGGCAAGTCCTTATTGGAACATAACTTGAAACCATCGCAAAATGGCAGGATAACGACCCAAAGCACATTGTGCATATCGTTAAGGATTGGCTGCCTTATTATGCTCCAACACAACTAAATGCACCACCCAAAAGCCTAGGTTCAATTACAGTTCAGCATATCTGGGAAATTATAGAAAGGAAAATTAGAAAAAATCTGGCTTCTAGCGCTGTTGTATTCAAAGCATGCATTATAGAAGCTTTTAACAGTATAAGAACTGCAGAGCGAACAAATTTAGTAGCCTCAATGCCACGACGCCTTCAAGCTGTTATGATGCTAATGGTGGACTGACTAAGTACTAGGAAATAATTTTATTTAGTGTTACGTAAAATTGTTCATACTAAAACAAATTATTTTTGTACTGTATGTAGACTTTCGTCAACGTTGTTTTAATGTTTATCTCTTTTTCTTTTTATACATTTCATGAAAATGAAATGGTATATTAATTTCGTCACGAAAACCAAAATTGTAAGTCCTTAAACGAAAATAGATAGGCACACCATTAAGTATACCGAAATAATCAGGATGAAGAGCTGAGTTGATTTAGCCATGTCCGTCTGTCCGTCTGTCTGTTTGTATGCAAACTAGTCCCTCACTTTTTGAGATATCTTGATAAAATTTGGAGAGCGGGTGTATTTGGGTGTCCGATTAGACATTTGTTGGAACCGGCCGGATCGGACCACTATAGCATATATCCTCCATACAACCGATTTTTCAGAAAAAGAGGATTTTTGTCATATCTCCCGCAA
This sequence comes from Eurosta solidaginis, assembly GCF_040869045.1. Taxonomy (NCBI): domain Eukaryota; kingdom Metazoa; phylum Arthropoda; class Insecta; order Diptera; family Tephritidae; genus Eurosta; species Eurosta solidaginis. Next base: position 240,651,516 of record NC_090323.1, read on the forward strand.
TTTAACAGATTGAAGCTTCAAACTTCACCATATACTTTCGTATATTGCACATATTGTTGCCTGAAAAAATTGCTGAGATCGGTCGTATATATAGTATATATCCCCCACAACCGATTGTTCAGATAAGAAACTTTTCGTAATTGCTGCCCTATTTTAAGAGCTAGAGGCTTCAAATTTCAACAAATGCTTACGTAAATAGCATATATTGTTGTCTGAAAATATCATAGAGATCGGTGGTATATATATTATATACTTCATATAAACTGTAATTTTTGCCCCTTTTTTACGGCTAGAAGCTTCAAAATTCATCAAATTTCATCATATAGTTACGTTTACGTCATATACTTATTGTTGAAATACGTGATTCATAGTCATAGTTTTTACACGCAGACCACAAAAAACCTGAAACTTTGCATCCTCACACAAAGTACCTACCTATTTTTTATTTTATATTTATCTTAAAAATCGTTTAGGTATGTACATATGTTCACTATATATTTCTTATCTTATACATAAGACTCTCTGGAGATTACGAACGGGATAAGATTATTGTTCAGCCCCATTCATGAAAGGTATGAAGGTCCTTACTTGTTTTAAGTTGATTTAAGGATTTATTTAATGTTGTATGCCTTCGTAAAATATACATTTTGTATCAATGATCATATGTTTGTAAAAATATGCTTTTCTGAATTTTGTCTGCACGTATGTATATAATTTGGGAATTTTTTAATATCTTGAAAAATTTATTTGTATTTGCGAAATGCATGTACAATCCTTTTATTCGAAAAGAACTCCAGCATATGAATAACGGATGAGAGCTTGGGAAACTTGGAGCAATAATCTTGGAATACGTCGAAGATTGATGACGACCGTGGATCGTTGGGAGCTCGACCAAACTGGCAAGAATTGTACGTGTAAATGGTCCATATAATCCAAGTTGAATTCTACAAATTGCGCTATCTCTCATCATATCAATGTTATTGTTATTATAATACCATATGGACAATAAATTCCTATTGGTCGATGTAGGGATAGTGTTTTCGTATGTATGAAACATACGTTTGGACGCATGCGTGTTATTCTAATGCTTTTGTATGCATTCGGCATTAGTACAACCATATGCAATGCATATGATATTGCATATTATGCATACAGAAGTAGTACATAGGACGTAATATAGTATGCATGCTGTCTGAGAAACTACACGCGATAAAGAGAAATATACATGCATTTATACTGACATGCATACATAGCTCCAATTCATGTCTCAAATATCGATGATTTAGGCATACATTTGCAACTGGGCTGTTAAATTTATTACACAGTGACAAAGATGAAGAAATAATTTTTGAGAACCAATTATAAAAACAAGTTTGGCAAAATAATAAAGCTAAATTGCTCCGCATGCATGAATATATCTCGCTTTTTGCAAGATTTTCTAAATCTAAGCTTTAAGTCAACCATGCGCAAAATGAATTTAACTCATACATACACGCACATTTCTATGCTTTCAGAAGTACAACAACAGCCAGTAATGGAAGAAGAAGTCGTAAAATTACAATTACAAAAACATCATGTGAAGCAGCAAGCAGTCACAAAAAGGATATGCCCATTCACGTGCACGCCAAGTGTGTCGTTAAAACAGCATGAAAGAAAGATATTCTCAGCGATTGCATTGTTGCGCAAAAAGTAGAAGAAGAAGTACATAACTCTAAACCAAAGTCGTATGAATTGCAGAAATAAATAAGTTGAAGAGTTTATAAGCTAGCGTAAAATATTGCTTCGACAATGACTTAGCTGACATGGACAAATGAGTAGTAATTAGAAAAAAAAGAAGACAATTGTAATGCGACGACTCAAGCTTGTAAAATTAAAGAAGTTAGTATCGACCGCGGTCGAAAATTCGACAAACTCAATATCAAAACTAAAGCTTTTCTGGATATTTCTATACATTGCACATACAATTTTCTCCTTATTTGAGATGTGCCACAGTCGCTTTCTCAAAGTTTGTACTCCTCCGTACAACAGTACTTGATATTTGAGGTTATTCTATTACATGGTTAATGCTCTATCAAACTGCATCAAAAAGTGTTTTTATACCTTTCATGAATATGAAATGGTATATTAACTTTGGTACGATGTTTGTAACGTTGAGAAATATAGAAGATAGACTCACCATTAAGTATACCGAATTGATCAGGGCGACGAACTGAGTTGATATAGCATGTCTGTCTGTCCGTCCGTCCATCTGCCCGTCCGTCTGTCTGTTTGAACGCAAACTAGTCCCTCAAATTTTGAGATATCTCAATGAAATTTGGCACAAGGATGTATTTTTGCATTATATTAGAAATTTGTCGGGTCCGGTAGGATCGGACCACTATAACATATATATCCCATACAACCGATCGTTCAGATAAGACGATTTTGGTCATTCCTGCCGCAATTTAGAAAGTATAAACGTGAAACTCGGTGATATATATTCTAATATATCATAGAATATATCCTGAAAAAATCATTTGATCGGAGCTATATATAGCATATATCCTATACAACCGATCTTTCAGATAGAAAGATTTTTGGCAATTTTTCCCTTAATTTCCAATATAAAAACGTTAAACTTGCTGATATTTATTCTAATGTATTATAGAAGATTTCATGAAAAAATCAGTTCGATCGGAGCTATATATAATATATATCCCATACAACCGATCGTTCAGATAAGGGGGTTTTTTGCCATTTTTTATATTTATCTTAAATTCGTTTAGGTATGTACATCTATTCACTATATATTTCTTATCTTATAGAGCGCATTATTTAGAGATTACGAATGGGATAAGATTATTGTTCAGCCCCATTCATGAAAGGTATGAAGTCTTCGGCACAGCCGAAGACAGTCCCGTCCCATCCCGACATTTAGCAGGTTTACATTCCAAGAGAGTTCCATGAGTGCACACCTTCTTTTGCCAGTCTTACCACATTAACAATATCCAGCGAGTATCCGTTATGCAGATTTCGTGGTTACGGATATACTCTTATGGAAATTTGACCCTCCATAGTAGGTGCACACCCCTCTTCTCAATTTACCACAATTTTTGTTAAAAATTTAACATTTTTGTTATTGACATATTATTATATGATCTTTCAGGAATATAAAATAAATGCTACAGGAGATATGCGATATGGTATTCAAAATAGTATAGAATGTGTCACACTGCCTTTTAAAATTCCTTTACTGTTCTGTTAATACTATCATTAGAGATATTTAACTTTTCATCTATTGCATTAGACATCAGATGCCACTCCACTACATGCCAAAATTACCCCCTGTGCACTGAAGAACTATAAATGATAAATAAATGTAATGCGCGATAACCTCCGAAGAGATTTTAGGCCGAGATTCTCTTCCAATTTGAGTCGTGCTCCTTTTTAGTTTTTCCTACAAATTGTCGGGACGGGACCTACTTGTTTTATGCCAACCACGAAAGGCATCTGCGAGGCAGATGAGTTTTCACAGAGAGCTTTTCATAGCAGAAATAAGCTCGGAGTGCTTGCCAAACACTTCCGAGGGGCGAACCCGCTTAGAAAAATGTTCTTCTAATTGAAAAACCTTATTTCTAAAATTTTTGATGTTGCTTTGCCAGGGGTGTGAACCCCACAAAGATCCATATCGCTCAACATACTTAGCCCAGCCAGCCTGACTTACTTTTTATTTGCGAAGGTTCTTTGATAAAGCCATAGAAAATCTGGAAGAGTTATTACCTTGGTACCCTAGAAATAATCATTACCTACACAAAGCTTAAAATTTTAAACGAATACTTTATCTTTCGATTATTCCTTCATAAAGAGCTCTCTTGCGCTAGAAGTGAAAATTCCAAGTAAACCTTTAAGAAGACATTGCAACAACACATAGCAACTCCTGGAAAAATATGGAAAGTGGTGGAATGTCCAAGTGTTAGTATGAATTGTTACTTATTTTATAATTAGAAATATTCCTTAGAAAACAAAGCTTAAAGTCATCACAGGCCCGTGGATGGTGGATGGATAGCTTGTGAACAATTTAACACATTAAGGTCCACTAACATGATAGAATCACGAGGTGAAGTAAATATAAAAGTATGCAAAATTTTCGTTATCTGAAATGGCACGGGTGCATTTTCGAAGGTCAGAAGAGGGTAACCCGCTTTGAAAATTTAGGAGTTCAAAAATAAATTATTTTTTACCGAAGCCATTGAATGTTTAGAAAGTCAAGAGAATAACCATTCATCCTTTTGCTACTTTTGTGTAACTTTTTTTAAATGCAATCGTCTCCATTTTCTTTATTTCCCTTGTTTTCAGCATATTTTCAATCGGTAAAGTTATTTGGTACACTTTACTAGAGTTTTTTCACATTTCTTTAAAATAATTAATTATACACAAATTAAACCAAAACATTGCATATACAGTTCACTAACAAAATACTCTCTGATTATTTTCCGATTAACGAATGAAGTTCTAAATCCTTGAATTTGCTTTGAAAAATCGGCATAAAGAGTCGAAACGGTCGCACTTTTAGTAAAACTGACTCAAAACATCGCCTGCAAAGCAAAGTCAAATCAAGCAGTTTTGTTATTTTAAGAACGCCGAGCTATTTAGATGGATCCCGTTTTTTCACAACTGCGGCGTCATGCAGGAACTTAAATATATTGTGGTGAATATTAGCATCACTATGCTGTTAGTAAATAATCACAACAATAAAAACAGCAAGCAGCCACTCTTATGTACATGTACACATTAAAGCTAGCAACACTTACGTACATATGTAGAAGGCGACGAAGAATATCTCACATACACATATGCAGTCATCAGCTAACAGAAAAAAGTTGTTACTCACACATACATGTATAATAAAAAAATTATGAAAATCCTATTACCTGAACAAACGGGATTTTTATTATAAATATGTCCGATCTTGACGATTTTTTCAGACAACCATCTATTCCCCAATACGTAAGCTTGTGGTAAAATTTGATGTTGCTAGCTGTTAAAATGAGGCAAAAATGGCGAAAACCCTCTTATTGAACAATCGATTGTAAGGGAGGTATATGCTATAGTGGTCCTATCCGGTCGATTCCGACAAATGTCAAATTCCCCATTAAAATGTGCCCGCTTACTAAATTTCATTAAGATATCTCAAAAATTGAGGGCTAGTTTGCGTTCAAATAAACGAACAGACGGACATGGCTAAATCAACTTAGCTCGTCCCCTGATCATTTTGGTATACTTATTGGTTGGTGTAACGGAAATATATATGTACATAAAAAAATGATTTGAAGCCTTGAAAATAAAAAAAATTGATTTCGACCAAAACAAGTCCCAAAAACAAAAAAAAAAAAAAATTTTTTTCAAAAAACTGTTGATGCCAACGTTTTTATCGCATAATTTTAGGTGGAATAGAAACTATGAGACAAATTCGTTTTCATTGGCAACACTTTTGCACGTTTCTGAAGAACCCTTAAAAAAAATGGCGAAAAAATAAATTTTTTCACCAAAACACTCCTCAAAACCCAAAAAACATTTTTTTTTTCAAAAAATTGTTATCGCCAAAGTTTTTAGCGGACAATTTTGAGTCGAACAGGGTATACATGAAAATTTTAAAATCAAATAAAATTTGTTTAAGTAGGTCATGAAAAAACCTTAAAAATCAAAGAAAAAAAGTCAAAAAACTCAAATTTTGCAGGCTCGAAAATAATTTTTTTGGGCATGCTTAGTGGAAATTTTTTTCCTGAGCCCTAAACCTATCGAAAACTCCATGGCGCGATATGGGTTAACTTTCGTCCATGCAAATCAGCCCAGCTTAATGTATGTACTACATATGTATGTACATACAATGTAGCTATATAACCAGGTATGAGATAAAACTCTTCTAGAAGATGAAACGTTTAGACCCCAGGAGAAATATGCTAACGAGGCAACAGAGAGTGTAAAATCAGCGCAAGCTAAGGAATCACTAAACAGTTTGATTTAAACACGCTCTTAGTTGTGAACAATAATTGTGACGTACTACTCCCAAAGTAGTCTATATAAAGACCATTTTTCAATACTGAATATTGGAGTTATTTATTCGAAAGTTCAGCGATTCGACCATTAGCAGAAGGTATATAATTATCAGAAATCCCCAAAATTCGTTACAATATATATCTAGTTTTAAAGAGAGTTGGCCCATATTTAGAACACACAGTACTAGACCAGTTTTCTATCTTAGCCTGACTGGACAGGCAATTTAAGGCTTGCTTCATGAAATATATTTTCTGCCATACAATGCAAAGGATGGCTGTAAAAAAAATCTACAAATACAGTTTTTTAGTGACTGACAGTGGTTATAAAATATTTCTAAAATTTTCTATAATTTTAATTGTTTCAATAAGAACGAATGTTTAAAACTTCCTGTTTCGCTCAAATATTTATAATAATCTACCGCTACCTTTGACAGTTTGCCATTATATCTGTTTGTTAAATGTGTTATAACATTACAGAGACGTTTATTTATTTTATACTTAAAAAAGGACATTCTAAGTAAGTTCACTTCAACCCAATGACGTAAAGCCAAAGATGTCAAGAAACATACATACATTCATATGTAATGTCATGTAAAAAAATCCGATATTTTCAGGATTTGCATTTCTTCTTTAGGAATTGACAAATAACATCTAGAAAATCTCCTTTGGTTACATACGATGAAAGAAATAAAATCAAGTTTTGTTTTTCTTGTATTTATTTGCATTTATATTTGTTACATATGTACGTACATTCATGCGAACGTCAATGCACTTACCGAAACAAATCGCATAAAAAGGGCTTTATGTGGAAACTCAGTGGGAAGCTGTCATTACGAAATTTGCAACATCAGTTGGTTAGCGGCTTTTCTTATGAAAGCTAAAAATAGATTTTTAGACTTACAATTACACTCAAACTAAAAAGATTTATTTGTTTGTATTTGACTGTTCATAAAATGGCTTTACAGCGGATATTTTTGTATTGGCATCCATCAGACGTTTATTCTGGAGACATATGTAACTCGAAGTAAGAGTTGGATATGACGTCAATTTACTAAAGATGTACAAGAGTGAGTTAAAATATTGAGGGAATGAAATGAGCATGTAAATGATATGGAAAGTAGCGCATAAGAACCTTAACCATTTTTGGGTAAAATGTTTGGGGTTTACATGAAAAAAAAAAAATAATTTTCCTCAGGCTTGTTTTCCTCGAAAGCAGTAGAGCATGTTGTCAAAAATGTTGCAGTGTAAAAGTAATTATGTGGAAACCAAGAAAACGGGGAAGTTCACCGTTATGTAATATAGCGGCAGGGTATAAAATATTAGGGCCCTCATGACGGTAGAAACTCGTTCATCACCGTTTTTTGCTACCGCTATTGTCGAAATGGTGAACATTTTGTCAAATAATTGAAATTATTTATAAAAAAATTATAAAAAAACAAATGCAGAATTAAATTTTGCAAATCGTCTGCCGTAACTATTCGTAGTTACCAACAAAACGGTGCCGCTGAAAACGGTGAGTATACCGACCACCCTTTAGCGGTAGTAACATAACGGCACCGCTTTTGGAGGAAACCAAACCTTTACTGAACTTGAAAACTTTAAATTGAAGCATTTAGTGGGAAAGCTAAGCTATTGACTACTGTAACGAATTCTGGGGATTTCTGATAGTTATACACCTTCTGCTAACGTTCGAATCTTTGAATTGTCGAATAAATAGCTCCAATACAGTATTGCAAAATCGTCCGTATTTGGACTACTTTGGGAGTAGTACGACTATACTTCAATATCACATACTTCACAAAAGCGTGTTTAAATCAAACTGTTTAACTGATTAACTGATTCCGCAGCTTGCGCTGTTTTTATACTCTCGGTTTTCTCGTTCGCCCATTGCAACTAAGGTCTTGTCGTTTCGCGAACAGTTGTATCACATTCCTCATTAGCCAGCTATATACATATTTGTAGTTTATGTTTTTCTTCCAGCCATATGGGTGTGTGTGTGTGAGTAACTACTTCTTCTTTTAGCTGATGAGTACATATGTGTATGTGAGATATTCTTCGTCGCCTTCTATGGATGTGCGTAAATGATGATTGATGTGTTCATGTACACAAGTGTGGCTTGCTTTAATGTTTTTGTTGTTGTGATTATTTACTAACATAGTGCATAGTATAGTGATGCTAATATTCGCCACACTACTAAGTTTAACAAATGTTGGAAAAACAAAAAAATTTAATTTTTATAATCTAGTAAACGGACCCATAAAATCGACCCACCGTTTTGCAATCTAAAATAATAAATTGACAGATGCTATTCTGCATAATTGGGTATAGTTTTTCTATTTTTTATATTTTGTGCATTGACAATAAGAAACGCTAGGGTTGAAAAATTTGTTGCTTCCTTGCGACGAATAAAAGTATGGTTAAAACATATGTTTCGGGGGGATTTCCTCTTGTGATGTTTTCAAAAGGCGCTAACAGCCTATTGTTGCGTATATGCTACTGCACCACGTGGCGTAACGGGAATAAAAAGTGACTTGTTGAGTCAGATTTTCGTTTGCGCCGAGATCGTTTTACTTTCCGAATGTCCACTTTGCCTAAAGTAGCATTTGTTGCCAAGGGGTTTTTCCAGTTCTGACTGACCTAGTGGCGTTTCTCAACGTCATATTGCGAAGCCAAAAATTTTTTGTGTGGAAAATACGTTCGAATAAAGAAAGCAAATTTTCATGCTATCTCAGCTGGACCTTAAATGGCCGACGTGGTGTTATATGCCACTGTTTTGTTGATCTTCTGACAAAAGGAAAAGCTGTTCGTAGCAGATTTGTCCAGGTCTGGTCTGATTCCTCGCAGTTGACGTACTTTGTCCCCATAGTTAAATATTTCCGTAGGCAATACCTTCTCTCCTCAATACAATACCTTCTCTCTCCAATAATTGCAAGGCATATAAGATTTCACTGAGAAGCTTTTCATAGCAGAAACACACTCGGAATGTTTGCCAAATCACTGCCGAGGGTTGACGCCAAATAAAAAATATTTTTCTGGTTGAAAAATATTGTTTCTAAATTGTTGATGTTCTTTGCCCGGGATTTCAAGATCTTCGGTATGGTAGGCGGAGCACGCTTTTACCACACCACGTCAGCCGCAGAGGCGAGTTTTAAAGCATACTAAGTTTTAAAATAAAATTAAAAAATCGGAAGGTTTTTAGTGAGGCACCCCCATTATATACATATGTGAAAGGCATAATCCGCATTTAGTTTCTGGGTTTGGCCATCATTAGCCATTAAAATGTCACTGACAAAAAGTAATGCTATGAATCCGTTTCACGCTTCAGTCAAAGATAGCAAAAAAGCACACCATGAAGAGGACTGCTTGGATGGCGTATCGGGGCTATCTATGTATGAATTGAAGCCCATAAATGATGACACAGTCTCATTGGAGACAGCAATGCATGTTTATCAAAATGCATAGAGTATACAGTCACTCTTTATTACAAAGGGTCATGACAAAATGACATGAGCAGATTTAAAAGAGAAAAAATAAATCGTACAATTTGGAAAAAGACATAAGGGAGCGCACAAATAATATGACAAATGTACACGAAGATAGGATAAAAAGGATACCAAACGAAAACTTCTAACTGATGATTTAGACGGGGTGGCATTGACATTAAGCAAAAGCAATAAAAAAGAAAAAGATACACTCTTATTGCGCAAAACAACAATAAATTGAAAGAAATGAAAATATTAGAGAAATTAATAGGAACAAAAATGTGATAAAAACTGATAAAATGCAAGAAATGCTAGGCGCTTAATTATGTATATGTGGCACGCCTTCACACTCAAATCTTCAGCAAAAACACGTGTCCAGAAAAAATGCCACAAATATTTGAATTCCATAAACGCAAACACTAGGCATGTGTATGGGATATGTACGTAGATATGTACGAATAAATCATCATAAGTATTGTCGTGAAGTTTCGCCTGGTATACGCTCCTGCGGACTGTTTGAATTTGTATTTGTGGTAAAAAAAAAAAATAATAAATAAACATTTGCTCCGAAATTCCCAACAATTTTATTTTTATTAGCCGCTCATTGACATTTTTGTCATATTTTTGTTAGTGTTATGGTTGTCTTGCGCATGCGTTAAATATCTCAGACAGGTGCAAAATGTGCGGGAGAAGAATGCTCATTTTTTGGAGCACACAAAATTGGCAAGGTTAGGGTTGTTGGAAGTTAAAAGGCCTAAAACGAGTACAAATATTGTAGGGCGGGAAATGAACAATTTTCCAATGAAACAAGAAATTTATGTCAAGTCTAGTCAGCAACATGCTTTTATATGTTTCTAAGCGCTATATAGTAGGTACGTAAAGGTTTCTAACTGTTATACCCAAATTAATTTGTGTTGATGCAGTTATTTTAATTATATTCTTGCAATTGTTGGTTTAAGGCGTTAGTTCAAGCGTGTGAGTAATATTCCTCCTCTGTCGCTCTCCTTCCTCTCCTCTTCTCTTTATCTTCTTCCTATACCTATCCTCATTTTCCCCTTTCTCCCTTAAGGAGACTTCTCGGCGATGTCGGGTGTTACATGCAAGTTGATGGTCCTTTGCTGGATCCGGTGCGCTCCGGAGAATAGCACCATTAGGCTACTATTCAGAATTTCGGGAAAGATTTATTAGGTGCACATTGAGCTTTATAGGCAATCCACCTTATAACGTAAGGAGCTGGAGCTCGCCAGATCCTTCTCCGTCGCTAAACAAAAAGTCTCGCAAATTAAAATAAAAAAATAAATGAATAAATATTAGGCGCGATAACCTCCATAAAGATTTTAGGTCGAGCTTCTCTTCCAATTTGCGTCGTGCTTTTCTTTATTTTTTTTCCTACAAATTGGCAGAATGAGACCTGTTTGTTTTATGCCGACTCCGAACGGCACCTGCAAGGCAGATGAGTTTTCACTGAGAGCTTTTCATGGCAGAAATACACTGGGAATGCTTGCCAAACACTGCCGAGGGGCGACCCCGCTTAGAAAAATTTTCTTCTAATTGAAAAAACTTGTTTCTAAAACTTTGATGTTGCTTTGCCCGGTGCGTGAACCCAAGATCTTCGGTATGGATGGCGGAGCACGCTATCATCACACCACGGCTATCGCCGTGCCAAATTTCGCGCGAACCGCATAAGATTTTTTGGAACATTTTAAAATAAACCACAACAAAGGGCCATTTTTCTGACATAAAGGTTATTTGAATAATATACTAGGCAATGCTGCTCACAAGCAGACCTCACAATAAACGATACTTTAAAGGCCGGCCCCTTGTGCACTTGCTGGAAGGAAAGGGTTCCAAAAATTAAGTTAGTCAGAGAGGAACCCTTGTAAAAAATCGCACTATAAAAATAATTGTATCGAATCCCGGAATTAAAATATTTTCAAATATTAAATTAGAGCACCTATACCGAGCGAATTGCACCATAAATAGTTTTTTTTTAGAAACAGTAGGTCTTTATGCACTTGCTGAAAATAATGGATCCCAAAACAGCCTAATTGCCAATTTTAACCATTCTCAAATTTCATTGAAAACAAACAAAAAATAATAAGATTAAGTTGAACAAGTCGTGGGTACCGCATGAGTCCATAGTGCCACCAGATGTTTGCTCAACAACGTGCTTGATCGTTTCCTCCTTCAACCCGCGCCTACACCTATTCCTGTCATCAGGAAGTTTTTACAGACAGAAATTAAGAAAGATCAGTAGACTAACTACGCGCAGATTCGGAAATATAATTTTATACTTGAAACCATCAAACGTAAATAAACATATCATTTGATGTTCTTGAAAATTATGCACAGCTTACACTTGAATAACTTCTTCTTCTCTTAAATATAGAATTTGTAAAAAAATATCTCTTAACGCTAAACGTTTCTTTATGCCATTTATCTTATTGGGAGAGCTAAAGCAAATCCCGTGAAAAGGCAATCAAATTTAGTTATAAAATATGAAACATTTCAAGAGCATTGTTTATAAGGTTCAAAACGCAAAAAAAAAGAACAACAAAGCTATGCGCACGTTGATGGAAGTGCAGCTACACACACATTTATATTTGTTTGGTCACATATACACATTTAAAAAAAATTTATATGCGAGAGCGTTCATATACAAACTTAGTTATACGTAGATAATACGCAAGCAATGAAATACACAATGCTCTGGTTTTACGTTGCGAATGAGTATAGAAATATGGAAAGCACAACCAATGACGTCATAACATTTCGCAGAACGATGACGCTATGAATTTGGGGCCGACCTATTTTTGAAAAGCTTTGAGCACTTGGGGCATTTTTTTGTCGAATATGAAATATTGAGTGGCAAAGAGAGAGAGAGAGAGAAAGCACGAGCGGAAGAGAAATTATTCATAGCTGATTATACTACTTGCCTCTCCACATTTGTGTACAAATATGTATGTACATACTTATGCATTGCATGAAAATAAATTTGTTTGAGTTACAGATAAACAATAATAAGATTTATGACTAAGTCAGTGGTACTAAAAATTAAAAGGAAAACCAAAATTGGTATAAATGAAGAAAAAAACTCGTGGAAACAACAAATAAAATTTTTATAAACATGAATCATTTGAAATGATTTTTTTCGGAATTCGTAAATTTTTTGTGTACATATCGCTCATTTACTTGAATAGTGTCGTAACTCAAAAAACATGACTTTTGAGTTAAAAACATATAAACGTACCCAATATCATAATCTATGTTGTATAAAAAAATCTTTGTGATCAGTTAAAAATTTACCACGTGCTATAAAAATGAAAATGTGCCTTTATGTGCGCATCATATGGCAGTTAATATCTTTGAATAGCTCTCCTGGAAAATTGTGTTTTTTGAGTTATGACACTATTGAAGTAAATGAGCGATATGTATACACGCTTATATAACACAAATTGGGAACATTTAGGGAATTGTCACGTATACGCCATGTTCATTGTATTGAGCAGTTACACATGCATATGTACATACGTAATTATTTGACTTTGTTAACGATTTGTTTTTGTTTCATAAAAATGCTTAATGTCATTTTAGAGAAAGGGAACTATCTAAACAATTCTGCAACCCATTTTGTTTTAATAAACCCGTTCCATTGCTTCGATCTATTCGAAGGTTGATACACGCTTTAATTGAGGTTTTGTAAAAAAAAAAAATATGTAGCTTATTCTGACATGGTTTTCATTGGGGGAGGGGTCGTGACATCATATTCGTGGCCATTAAGAGAACTGCCCTCTTGACCCCTTCAAGGAGTCATAAGATCAATTGGCTTTATGACTGCTTCAAATGGCTTTATGACATTTTTAAATTTGATTTAATGCCCATGTAGTAAACTTTTCGTTGGACCTAGTGATCGTTTCAGGAAGAAGGCGTTAACCATATCGTTATTGAATTGAGACTAGGACAAAACCAAGTGTATTTATCAGATGATAATTGAAATTGTTCTTACTTCAAACAAATCCTCGAATCAGATTTCTGATCGGAATGAAATCAGAATTTAGGGAAGGTAGCTCCAAAAGCGAAAAGAATTTAAACATAACTGTAAAACCATCAGCTAACGTTTGCAGGGATGATACAACGTAATTAACCTTATGGGGTTTGAGAAAATATGAGTAGAACATGAATGAACATATCAGAAAAGATTCAAGATTCGTTTCGAGCTCAAGGCCAGAACAATAATTTTTTTCTAATGATAATTATTGTTATTTTTTAATTTTTCTAAATTTGAAAATCATTTATCAATAACCCGATAAAAACAAAAACAATTGTTAATGAATCATATCAGAAAAGGTCATCGGCCGAACGACCAGTTGTCGTTATGACCACTTTCAATGGCCATAAGTTCCACCGTCGTCATTACCACTTGAAATAGCCATACGGTTTAATCACTTTAGGATCTTTCTTAATTCGACTTTATGGAAACTTCAGTTTGATATTTCGGGGAAAAGACCAAAGCCATATTAAACATATTTAAGATCAGAACAAACACAAAACGACTTCAGCAGGATGGGTTAGATGTTTAGTTGAATATATTCTTCTTATTATCTTATTATATTATTAAACAATCTGATTCGCCGCAGGCGAATATTTGCAAGGTAAAACGAATCCAAATTTTCAATAACGTTCATTTAAAGAAGTTATTCTTATTTTAAAGAAATCCATGTTGCATTGATCCGACTAGAATATAGAGAAAGAAGCGCCGATGGCGAAAGTTGTCTCTCCACTTTTAGCTGAATAAGTTGTTCATATCTGAGAGCGGACATCACTGGGCCAGTGCTTTATACGATTTTTCACGTGAATGGAAACAAAATATAGGATAAAGAGTGGCGTATCCGAAAATTTGAATTGAAAAAAATATATAATTTTTCGACTGAACCAAAAATAAAGCGATATAAAACATAATTGTAATGCAACATTTGTTAAATTTGTTATTTGTAGAGGTGCGAAATAAAATAATTGATCTTGTGGCCACTTGAGAAAAAAAGTTGACCTTGTGACCATTCCGGACATTGTTACCATTTCGTTAATGTTGTGGCCATTTTATATAGGCATAACTTCAATTAACTTTGTTGCTGTCACCTATACTAATTTCAAAATCGTTGAAATTGTAACCGTTTGACATTTGACATTGTGACAATTTCTATATTTTTCATTCCGACTCTAAACGACATCTGCAGAAGATTAATTTTCGTGGCAGAAATACAGTCGGTGTTTGCGAAACCACTGCCGTGGGTTAGATTAGGTCGAACTGGCCGATCAATAAAGTCGTCTCATAGACTGAATGTGTCCATAGTGTTGCTAGCATATGTTTGATGACCAAACGGAAGAACCCCCATCAGGTGCCAGTACATATTGTAACGAATTTACTGCAATTCCTCTTATTTGCAACCTTCTACTAACGTTCGTGTCGCTAAACTGTTGAATAAATAACTACAATATTTAATAATGCAAAATGGCATTTGTTAAAGTACTTCACAATAACACTGATACTTCACAACCAATAGCTTGCTTAAATGAAACTGATTGTCGTGCCTCTACTGTTGCTGCCTTTTATACTCTGTGATTTCTCATTCGCATCTTCTAAGCGCTTCCATTTCTAGATTTAACTAGTTGGTTATCAGCTATAAAATTACTACGTTTATAGCTTCTCATATGCGCGTGTATGTGTGAACACAATTATAATTGCATACTTTTGGGTGTATCTCAGATAAGATATCTGCATGTGTTTGTATGTGTGAGCAACACTTGCACAACCATTGCATACTTTCGGGATTATCTCACATTTATGCATATGGTTGTGCGCTGCTTCTCCGCTGCGTGTAAGTACATATGTGTAGTCATAATTATTGAATTATAGATGTGCATAAAAGTCGCTGCTTAGAATCGGCTTAGAGATGACAGTATCCCTTATTGCTGCTAATATACGGATAATAACTCCATCCTCTTGGCAAATACTTGCAGTTTTCTAGGTCCCAGCTTAACTGCTGCCTCAAGATCTGACAACTCTGCCGCCCCTAATAGCTGGAGACTTGACCTGGCGAGCGCAGGATACGCACACAGAACGTACTCAACCCTTTTTTCTTGCACCTCACACTTCCTACACTTGCTGTTACTGACTAGGCCTAACTTATAAGTATGTTACGCCAGAAGGCAGTGTCCAGTCAGTATGCCCATCGTGAGCCTTAAGTCTTCTCTATTCAGAGATATGAGCCACTTTGTGACTTTAGTATCGAAGGCTTTGAATATGATCTTAGAAATTTTGCAGCCCCGCGCTTTTTTCCACGCTTTTCCCGCTTGATGGATCATATGCAACTTCTGTCTGCTTCTGATTACTTCCAAACGGGTTGGGACGTCTATCGTCGACTCAGCGAGTGTTGCACATTCCATTGCCAACTCATTGGCCTTTTCGTTACCTTCTATCCCTTTATGACCGGGAACCCAGTAAAGATGTATGGTCCGGCCTGACCGAAGGTATTCCAATGCTTCTTTGCATTCCAGAACACTTTTTGATGAAGTACTGTGTGAGATTATTGCCTTAATCGCAGCCTGACTATCAATATATAAATTGACGCGACTGCAGCCTAAGCACGCTTCCTCCAGAATTTCTGTTGCGTTCTTCACTACTATAATTTCCGCTTGAAAAGTGCTGCTGTAATCTGACAGCCTGTAGGTTCTACTTATTTCTGGGTCGATGCTGTAAACAGCAAACTCAACCCCTTCCATTCATTTGGAACCATCCTTATACATGTATATAGCATGTTCTGCCATTTCTTCACCCCGGCACCAAACCTCCGGCTCAACTGTCACCCCAATATATTTTTCGAAGCTCATGCACGGGACCATATATTCCGATATTAGACGGCGCTATGCTGCTGTGGCCATAAGGCCTGCACTCAAGCTGACCCGACGCCACAAGCCTTTTTGCCGTTGCTAACGCGACGTATTTGGCCATTAGGTCGCCAGGCGGGATGTTTAGAATGGCATGCAATGCTGCTGTCGGGGTAGTTTTTAAGGCTCTCGCTAATCATTGATACTCAGCATAGCCTCTCACGTTTTTTGGTATACGTACATTTTTGTGTGGCTGCCCACCAAATAAGAACCCCGTGGGGATAACCTGCGTTTTCTTCTTATTTAAAACAAAAATTTTTGTGTTGCATTTCTCGGGTGGTAAGCAGAGAACGCTACGGCCACACCACGGCGGCCACAATTTTAATTCATGGTAAAATCTAATTAATGTAATATATTTTTATATCAAAATATTAAGCCGTATTTAGTAGAATAATTGATCTTCCAGCTATGATATCAGGGATTGTATAAAGTCCTAACTATTAGCAATTCTACTATCCAAAGTATCTAGTCCAGTAGTTTTAGGAATAACGGCAAACCACGAATTTGCGACAAGCTGGAAATTTGTATATGCATTTTTTTACATTCTGATATTGGCAAGCCTGCTCGAAGTCAATGTTGCGTATACGCCATGTCAAACCAAAACTTTCTTTTTATTGCATGCAGATCAAGTTTTGATGTTTAAAGTTTTCGAAAAATCCATATATTTACTTACACACTTTATCTATGTTTCGGCTGTAAAAAAGCATTAGCATAACACCGCACGTTAGTTATGCCTCCACTAAAATCGAACAAAAGTGAAAAATTTTTTATATTTTGAAAAGTTCATTGCACAGTTTTTGCACATCCATCGATGTTTGTGTTCGAAAAACGTGTGTTTATATACATATATGTTTTAATCCAAACAATTATTTTAAAGTACACAAATTAGTTGTCAGATGATTGTCATGGCTAAACATTGAACATATTTCTAAATTGCTAAACGCCAACGCAAACACATTTGCCTACCCAGACAGTAATTATAGCACGCTGCGTGTGAAAATTGTGGTCGGTCTATGAATTTTGAACAAAAACTTTAGCAAAAAGGAAATAAATCAGGAGGGAAACTCACGTTGACGTGTGAAGTTGTAAAGTGAATTTGAATTCTCATATATTTGAAAAAATTGTGTATGGAATGTTTTTATATTAAATCACTTCACAAACACTGCCCCCTAAAACAAGGCACCAACAACGTACAAAGCCACTTCGTTTGGTATCTTTTCATGGTTATAAAACTGATGGAATGGAAATTCTAGCTTACTGACACAATTTCGTGCAGTTATGAGGCAAATCTTATAACTTTAAACGAGCAATTCTTGTTTGTTTGTTTAGCCGAACGATCTCGGGATCGGCTCAACCAATTTAAATGAAATTTGGCACAGAGATAATGTATCACCTTCTAAGACTTTCTGCCTAGGTGTTGCCACTCAGAATGTTTCACAAGGTTGCCACCTATTCGAAATAATATGCATGAGATATGCCGATATGGGTATAAAACGAAAGGTATTTCACTCCGCATTACAATAGGGACATTTTTGAGTAGGGTTGCCATTTAGGGTTGCCACCTATTCGAAATTAAAAAAAAAATTCATGGGATATGCCGATATCGGTATCAAACGAAAGGTATTTCACTCCGGGTTGCCGTTTGGGGTTGCCACGTATTCGAAATTTAAAAAAATTCCATAAGATATGCCGATATGGGTATCAAACGAAAGGTTTTTCACTCCGCATTAGAATAGTGACATTTTTGAGTGGGGTTGTCATTTAAGGTTGCCACCTATTCGAAATTAAAAAAAATTCCATAAGATACGCCGAAGTGGATATCAAACGAAATGTATTTCACTCCGTACTACAATAGGGCATTTTTGAGTAGGGTTGCCGTTTAGGGTTGCCACCTATTCGAAATGAAAAACATGCATGAGATATGCCTATATGGGTATCAAACGAAAGGTATTTGACTCCGCATTATAATAGGGTAATTTTTGAGCAGTGTTGCCATTTAGGGTTGCCACCTATACGAAATTAAAAAAAAATGCACTTGCAAAAAATTAAAAGGGATTTTGAAAGATATGAACATATGAACCCATTAACACCATGGGCATGGCAAGAGTTGACCATTTTGGACATGTTGATGGCATTACGCTTCCGACTGTCTAACATTCAAAAATATTGCGTGTGATATTCGATCATGATCTAAATTTTGGGCGAGCATATAGCCGCAATTGTACCCAAAGTGCACAACCGTTACAAAATCCTCAAGTCTCTTGCATGCATCACTTGGGGCATAGATAAAGAAATGCTGCTAACCACTTATAAAGCCATTGGCCGGCCTCTCAGAACTGCCACGGTAAGTCTCCTTATGTATCCAGAGCTTCATCTACACAGTGGAGCGAGAATACTCCCCATAAAGGAGAGTAATGAAATGTTGAACAAAAAAGCGCCGGTCTGCTATGTCAGGGATTGTTCGGTGAACCTCGTTCTTAAAGATAATATCCTAAACTTGCAGTTGAGCGAAACAACTTTCCAGGGAGACGCACATTACTCAAGCCCAACTTCAATCTGCACACTGTAGAAGGTTAAACTCTTACTTATTCAGAATCAACCCTGTAATACTCAAAGTATGTCCCGCTTGTAATGTCTTCCCATATGACAACAACCATTTTTTAAATTGCAATGCGAAACAAACCCTTCTTACACCCTTATCTCTCTGGTCCAACTCTGTTGAAACTGCAAAGTTTCCTCGGACTGTCGTTAGAGTTTATTGTTGAAAGTTATTGAGTGGGTTGTACTTACTGGATGAGTCGAAGCACTGCTACAATAACAACAACAACACAAACAACAACAACAAGAATCACTTTCATTTGTGAATGATATTTCGTGCTTAATAGGTTATTGTGGAGCTACTTTTAAATTGAATAATAAAAAAATTACAAAGTAGAAGCTAATATTTTTTACAATGGTAATATGTTTAGTGAATATATATTTTCGCAAACGTTTTAATATTTATCAGTTTTGGAATATGATCGCGGCTTTTGTTCTTCACATGAAATAGAAAGCTTTAGAAATTTAACCCAATCGCCCTAAACTAATCGCACAAGCATATGGAGGTAGGGAAGATAGTTTTTACATACACACCTATATACATTATTTTCACTAGCTGTTAAAAATTCTACTGAAAATTTAGAAAACGTCAATGTTTGGTAAAAAAAATTGTGCAGCAGCTAAAATCATGCTTCGGCGCTTTTACACTAACATAAGCGTCTCGTATAATTGGAAGCAGGCTGGCTGGGTGGCTGACTTGTTCAGTATACCAAACTAGGCACATTGTGTCGTGGTGTATGTGTATGTGAGTGAGTTGAGCGCTATATGCATATTTTCTACGCTGCAACGCTTTGACGCTTTCTCGAAACACTGACTAAAGGCGTCGTCCCTGAAGAGGCATAGCGCTTTTGTATTGGTGGTTAGGTGTGTCTAACTTTCAATAAACATATGTATGCAA
Source organism: Eurosta solidaginis (assembly GCF_040869045.1). Taxonomy (NCBI): domain Eukaryota; kingdom Metazoa; phylum Arthropoda; class Insecta; order Diptera; family Tephritidae; genus Eurosta; species Eurosta solidaginis. The sequence goes on from NC_090323.1 coordinate 240,671,474, forward strand.
GTATGTGTTTTTAAACCACTGATGACATATTTTTGTTGTTTCAAAGTGTTGCAAGGCTTGCTACCAGCAATTTTTTATTATTTTATAAAGTAATATGCGTTGGGAAGCAGCTGCGTGGAAAATTGAATTTTACAGGTCTCCCAATGACATAAGCCATTCTTAGAATATGTACATGTGTACCAATTAATAGTATTCATGTGCGCGTTGTATGTAAGCATATAATGCATATTTGTATATTTTAATGCCATAAACAAATTGCAGTCACTTCAGCTTCTTGCTAAGCATGCATGTTAAATATTTTTAGAATACTGGGAAGCAATTTTAGCTGAAAAAGTTGAACTTTTTTGAGTTGTTGCTGGTATATAGAGTTTATTTGATAAACGTGAAGTATAAAACTTCATTCGAAGAAATGGATGATTCTATCCTTGAGAGCGTTGAAAAGCTAAATCAACTAGGAGCACACAACGAACTACTGTTGGCCTGGGTTCCTGAGCAGGCGGACAGCCTGGTCAGAGAGGCAGCAACGACACGACCCATCGGTGCCGAGCCGTTCCTGCCAGTTGGCCCGCAGGAATTTAGTGGGCATTTATTAGTAGAAGAGAGGGGAAAGAGGGAAGAACAATGGCGCAATATGCCAAGCGTGAGACAGTCTAAGTTACCGTTATGGGGTTACAGCGTGATATAGGGCATTAAAAGGCCTTTCGAACTATAACCTAAGAATCCTAAAAGCTATTCTTACAGGGCATTGTAGACTGAACTGTCACATGCAGAAGCTGAGCATACTATGGAACAACACATGTCGATTTAGTGATCGATCAGCGGAGACAGCCGATCAAGTCCTCCTGGAATGTGGCACAATATCAAGACGCAGGGCTAAGTTTATGGGGGCTCACCATGGCCAGAGCTTTCTCACATTAAATCGCTCAAGCCGGGTGAACTGCTAGGGTTCGTCAGAGATGTCGGCTTGGATGAGGTGCTGTGAAGAAGATGAGGGCACAATAGTTCAAAGTTCGCATTCAATTAATTATCTATCTATCTATTTGTATCAGCAAATGAAGCACTCCACGTTTTGGGCAAATCGTACGCATTTTTTCAGGCTTCAACCTTAGCTAAATATCTTTATATATAAAAATCACGTGTCACTATGTTTGTCCGCGATGGACTCCTAAACTAGTGAACCCCGTGTTTAGTTTGATCTAACTTGAAATATAGGATAGGTTATATCTCAGTTTATATTCGCAATATTTTTTTATTGGAATTTTTTTTAAATGTTTTTACGTAATAATAAAATGTTACGTATACGCAGCGGTACTCATATTTTCAGGTGGTGCGGATATACTTCCGTATAATTGCTTGGTGTTTAATTAAACAACCTGCTTATCAGTAAAAAATATTATAGAGAATGATATCAAGTGTAGCATATCACCAGGCCCGCCGAATTTCAAAAGCAATTAATATCTGCATTTCGTTTTAATATTGTAACGAATTTACTGCAATTCCTCTTACTTGCAATCTTCTGCTAACGTTCGAATCACTAAAGTGTTGAATAAATAATCCCAATATTAAATAATGGAAAAATGGCCTTTATTAAAGTACTTCACAATAAACAATACTGCTATTGCTCGCCAGATAGCGTCTTAATCAAAACTGCTTGTAGCGCCTCTATTGTTGAGGCCTTTTATACTCTTTGATTTCCTCGTTGCATCTTCTAGGCGCTTCTGTTCTAGAATCTACTAGTTGGTTATCTGTTATAATTATAACTACAGATGTACGTGTATAGCTCTCATATGCGCATGTGTTTGTGAGCGACACTTCCAAAATTATAATTGCATATCTCAGATAAGATATCTGCATGTGTTTGTGTGTTGCTGCGTGTGCGTAAATATGTGTAGGCATAATGATTGAATTATTGATGTGCATTGACGTCACTGCTAAGCACCGGCTTAGAGATGGCAGTACCCCTTAGTGTAGCTAATATTCGTAACAATATTATAGTGAAGTGTGAAAAATAAAATATCTATATATATAAAAGGAAAGGCCAAAATGTGTCTTTGTTGGTCGCCGGTGTTTGAAGAGATGCGTCAGTCAGTTTTGTTCCAAGGTGGACCAGGGTACCCCTAGAATGTGTTTGTAGAGTAAGGACAACACAAGGACATACCCCTGGGTGACTAGGGTCTCGAGATATAGGACAAAACATGGACCCGATACCCCTAGAATATGAGGGTAATAAGGATATCAAATGAAAGCTGTTGCTGAGAGCTCTAAAGTAATTTTCATTGTGATATTCGATTTAGTCGCATCAACCTGGCAAAACTGATAAATGTGCATGCGAAGCCGAAATAGAGACATGAATTAATAATACCTACATACCTATTTACATACGTCTTTTCGATTTGCCTGAAATTTGGTATATAAATTTGCCTATGTTAGTGTTTATGATCCTTTTTTCCGACCAGAGACGGACAGGGACTGGGATTAGGACTAGGACTGGGACTGAGACTCGGAGTGGGACTGGGCTTGGAACAAAAGAGATAGACTGAGAGAGAGAGATAGAATGAGACGAAGATGGAGATAGATGAAGTGAAAAAGACGGAGGGAGGAGTGAATAAAATTATTAGGAAGAAGTGAAGAGGGGGAGGACAGAGTTAGACGGAGAAAACTTTTTAAAATATATGCAGGTAGGCCAAACAAAAGGGTCTGCTAGTAAACTATAACTTTTTCTCACAAAGTATTTAGTGGTGCAATAATATTGGGTGATACATAACTTAATTGAAATTGAAACCTGCTTATGAAATGTTTTTATGTGTATGTGAAATATCAAAAATAAGAAAACTAGGGTTGGTGCTCATTTGATTTACCAATGTTTTTGTCTTCTAGCAAATTATTATTTTTTTAAGCTTTGATTTCGATTGACTTACATTTTGCTGTGCCAAGGTGTTGCCTGAAAATTATTAAGAAGCAGCAATCACCTTATGAGATAACACCAACTCGTACTCAATTCGCCATTGTTGAGGTTTAATATATTTAAAATATATTGACATTGAAAATTAATAATGAAAGCAATTCCAAAATCGGCGAAAATCTAAAATTTTCCACGGAATGCTTGTTTTCCCTTAAAAATTCTCGGAGTGCTCATAATTTAGGAGTCCGGTATGAGTCCAAAATATGTGAAAAATATGATCCTCAGAAATATGATACCACAGGAGATCTTTATGACTCCAATTTGATAAAATTATGAGCAAAGGAAAGTTGTTAAAATTATTAAGCTAGGCAGCTTTGGAATAGAAATCCAAATGTTTTTTTTTCATTTCAAATATTTCGTTTTAAATTAAATTTCAATGATAATGGACGCCTTTCAACCGCATTGAATTAGCTTATTGCTTTTGCTTTAAACTTCTTTGCTGTTCCTTTTGTATTTGGGATAACCGCTTTTTATTATCGCTGGATATCTCTGCATAGTACCAGTGTAAGTATTTTTGTATATTTTCTGATCGTTAGATCACCGTCATTTTATGCTTGGCCTGTCGAATACCCCATGGCTCCAACTAGTGCTGGCTGCACTAACATCGGCATTTTCTACTTTTGGAAAAAGCACCCGTACTCCGTTCTTATTCTATTTATAAGAAGGTTTTCCTCCCACCTATAATTTTTCAAACTGTTTTCAGAATTCTTATGTATTCCAATGCCGAAAATGTGTCAGTTATGCACCAAAATCAGCCATGAATAAGGGTCATAAATTACTCGTCACAAAACACTCTTTTTGGAGTCAAAATGCGCTATTTAGGACTCCAATTGGTGCCATATATGACTCCCATTTACCCTCATTCCATTTAGGTTGTAGAATTTTATTCAAAAATACCTTATTTCAGACTTTGGCTAAGAAGCGCCTAATCTCCGAATTTATTTCAAAAATATATCAGCATTAACGTTTGAACGTTTTTGAAACTAAATTCGCCATGGAGCGTTCTTTCATGAAATCTTGAGATTTGGAGGTTTTGAAAAGAGTTGTGGCGTGGGTTTTTCTTCGAAAAAAACTGAGATAAGTCACTTTCGAACTGGCAACAAGATAGGAAAAGGCATTTCATTAAAATATGTTCTTTTGTCCAGAAGCCCAGAGCAACATGAATTTTAACTTGGACGTGGCATCAAAAAAGAAAAACTTTTTGAATGAGCTGAGTTGGGGACGCGGAGTAGCGTCAAAGTTAATTGATCGACTAAGTTAACACATTTTCAGTGCTCATAAAGCTTACAGTTCTTTATTATTCTTTAAAGAGGTTACGCGATTATATTTCTCGAGACTCTAATACATTCAACAATATCGAAAATATAGAGTGGCACCAATTAGCGATTCTATTCACCCTATAGAGATTTATTGAAAGGCATTTTTTCTTTTTTCAGTTTAATTCATTATTGCTTTGAGTTAACTTCTCCATCACTCCAGCGCGAGTGCTCCAGCTCAATTTGGCTAATACTGTAAATATGATATAAATTCTTGTTATTGTTTAGCTATTTTATTTTAGATGGCGTACATCAGACAAAAAAAAAAAACAATAGCAAATATCATAAATAATAAATTTTTCGCTTCCATAGCTCGTGCCTTGCATTATTTATGGTTTGATAAATGTCTTTGTTTCGATACAACAGATATTCTTTCTCTTTCTCCCATATTGCTAACTATATTGCAGTATATATAAATATATACCATTACTATACCCAGCGGCATGCAACAAGCAAAGGACTATAAATATTTCTTTATAACGAGGGGACTGATTGATGTCGTAGATTTAGCGTACTATCTTCAATATATCGACCACTGAGTGGAATATCACACTATCTTAGCTGCCATTGAGGAAAATACCGTATTTAAGAAAACTTTTAAAAACCGTCCTTTCTTCGAATGTTTTTTCTTTTTATATAATTTGAGATAGGGTGACAATGAAACAAATTCTGAGAATGGACGTTTTTTGAACAAATCCTTATTTTAAAGTATTCGCTGATAGAGCGTTTTCGATTTTTCAGCCTTCCAAAAAGAGTTATGCATACATTGAAAGAAAAAGACTGGTAAAATCAACCGAAATTTCTGTAAATTTTTATCCATCGCAACAAGATGTTGAATCAACTGCGCACAAATCGTTGATTCGTAATTGACCGTTTTAGTAGTCAAATGAACAAAAAAAGTTGTTGCGACAGCTTTGTACGAAAGTACCTATGTTGCGGCATTTGCAAGGCAGATGAGTTTTCACTGAGATCTTTTCATGGCAGACATACACTCGGAGCGCTTGCCGAACAGTGCCGAGTGGTGACCCCGCTTAGGAAAATTTTCTTCTAATTGAAAACACTTATTTCTTAAATTTTTATGTTGTTTTGCCTGGGGTGTGAACCCAGGGTCTTCGGTGTGGTAGGCCGAGCACGCTACCATCACACCACGGCGGCCGCCATATACATACGAAAATATGTGCATACATATAGTACACAGCATACATAAAAACAAAGTAGAGAGCGCAGTGAGCGTAAAATTCTCTTTGAAATTTGTTCATGTACTGATTGTTGATCGGTGTTGAAATGACCAGTGAGATCAGGTGTGTTAACAAAGAAATCAGTTAGATTGATTAGGAATCTGTAGTTTTACAGAATTTTGTTAACTTAAGTGTGACAATTTCTCTTCTGTTGAAATGACTAAACTAATTTGTTCGCTTGACAAAGAACTTGGTCGAATTAACCATAATTCAATCAATTTCACTGAATATACGTTAAGTTAAGAACAACAGAACCGATTTATTGATTTTACTAGCACCATTTCTTTCAGTGTATATTTATTACGAAATCATTCAGAGATTTCCAACCTAGCTTTGCCGTATTAATGTCGTTCACTTCTGTAATATCACATTTACATTGTACCTAATGCGTCATTTTGGGTGAATAATTCTAAATGCTACGCATTTCCTCATACAAATCGCATTTCCGAAATTACTCATTTGAGAGCGTTTCACCGCATTCGGCCTGGAAACGTAATCCACACAACCGACCCACACACGCTTTTGACATTTTTTTACTAAAAGAAATCCAGCATGAACGCGAATGGTTAAACGACGTTTCATGATCTTAGTGCTGTACCAGAGTTAAAAATAGCAGTTTTCACTAGTTTTTTTTAAAGCAAACTGACAACTCTACCAGACATTGCATTGTATTTGTGATACTTTCTCTTTTTTTATGTACTGATGACGAGTCTTGCAGTGAAAGTTAAGTGAGATGCGAATGAAGCCAACGTAAACGCTTTCAAATGACTTACTTGGAAGTACGCATTTGAGACCCGTGTAAATGTAATATAAATGTAATGTTCTGAGAAATTAGAGCCCAGTTATCTACAGATTGCCATTCAGGGAGTGGAATTTCGATTTGTCTGCTTGTGCAGTGAGAAGTCAATAGTATCTGCCGTTATACAGAGAAAGTTGCCAGTCCTGAATGTAGTCCTTAATTTTCTCTACAAAGAATTTATACACAGCTACCTTCGTATAGGGGGTAGAGAACTTTCCTCCCATGTTAAGACAATGCTTTGGCAAAGTTAGTTGCGGCCAGTTAGGAAATCTGGATATTGATATTAAGAGATGTTCATAGATAGTCCCACGTCAGCAGTCTTTTGCTGCTATTAATGATAAAACGCAGCACACCAGAATTTAAAAGATGTTTTGGGCAAGGCTTATACGGCCATTGGCTACTTTGGACGACCGTCTAACTACAATACAGATAAAGAACAAATGTCTGAGCATATGGCGGCTTAAAACTCAGAACGCGGACCCGCTCCTTTACAAGACAAATTTAGCATTCAAGACAAACAAATTTGATCTCAGGAGCAGGTGACTCCGTGCGTTTCATTTAAATTCGATTTAAAGACTAAGTAGCTCTTAAAAGGTTGGATGCTTTGGCGACGGTAACCACCTATGTATTATCAAGAAATTAAGGAAGGGTAATGGAGACATTGTGGAGGTGGCAAGTTCATCGAATAATATGTGCCATGGAGGTTGGTGGACGGCTTGGTAGCGGCAATGCCGATAAAGGTAACACTGACAAAAACACTACAACACATTAGCTTTACGTCTCTAATGTGGTAACGAACTCAAAAGACACGTATTGCTAGAAGTCGCAGGCAGAAAGAGTTAAACATTTAGAACTGCCACCGCGCTAAATGCTTCTTATATTCAATTAAATTTCTCAGTGAATTGAAAACCCATCATAGCACAGTATTACATCGCTAGATTTGTTCACGACGCATTTTTGCAAGACTTGGAAATTTCTACCCTTCCACATGGTCTCAAAAGATGGATAGACAATTATTTACTTGGTCGGTATACATTGATCCAATTCCGTAATGTTAAGACGTGGGCGTGGGAAATGTCGGCAATATTTGATATCCACGTCTCGTCCAGCTACCGACTTCTCTACATTCAGAAAAATTGGGTGTGACGTTCTGTCATGACCTGCATTTCAGCGAGCATGCAGCCGCGATTGCATCTAAAGTGCTGAGCGCTATAAAACCTTCGAGTCCGTCGCTGAAAATTGCTGCAAAGCAAGAGAACGCTCATAGTTACTTAAAAAGTAATTGGCTAGCCGTTTTTGTGCTACAAGGCACCAATATGGTCGCCGAGCTTAGAAGAAATATGCTGCAGGAAGCTGTAGGCCTGTAAAAACAGCGCGTTCAAAACTGCCTCTGAAAATTTCTAAACTGAGCAAATAGTTTTTATCAATACTCAGAAAACAATCTGTCTACTAATTGATCAAGCCCCGCTTTCCAGGGATATAAGTGGACATCTCTGCAAACACAAGGAAGAGATTCGGCGCACAAGAATTCAGCCGATAAATGCCTGACGGACCCCGTACCTGTACCTCGCAGGAGAGGAAAGGTGGCTTCATAAGGAGGTGGGTGATACTCCGGCCCAACTTAGAACTGGAAACTGTGGTACGCTAAACTTTTGTTAATTCTAAAATGCAACTCTCCTTAAACTTCTGTTACAAGAGATATATGACAACTTGTGAGTAATCGAACCGATTGAATGAAAGGAAGCACTGCTATAAAAAAAAAAAAAAGATTAAGGACTGCTACTAGGTTTAGGCTTATCATGTGTGAAAAGTTACAAAGAGCCTGTAAGAATCTGTCAGGGCTCAGGACAACTACATAAGAAGAACGTTGCACCTTTAGAGGTACTCTATTCCTATTGAGCGGACCCCTAGGGATATTTCAAAAATTGTAAGGAATTTTATAGAACACACCATCAGATCATACAATTATTATTGTGATTACATAAGTAAAATTAGTTGTTGTAGTGCAGTTTAAATTTACGAAAAATTGCGCTGTAAAATTAGGACGTGTTTACGAGAACTTACATACCTGCTTTGTACTGTGATCCAAAAATTAGTACACAGAACATAAATCTTTGCTATGACTTAAAGGAACATTAACGTTATTTATGACGTTTTTTCTCTCTCGCGTTAAACTTTAATGTGTTTGTTGAATTGCACTTTGTTGTTGAGCACTCTTTCACGCTCCAATGGGCGCAGTTGTTGCATGCGCCATCATTTTCGCACGCCTTCAATGCCGTTACCTGCTTTTCAATGGAAACCACGGATTATTAGGAAAACAAGCATCCATAAATAAGCACATAGTTTTTCCGCCAAAAAAAAAAAGATGCCCTGGCAGCTGTTTTTATTTTCCTCTATTTGTTTTGTTGTTGGCCCAAACTTTATGCACTAATAAAGTAATTAAATCTTGAAATATTTATAGCTCGGCAGTACGAGCGTAATGTTCTTTTGGTGTTTTATCTTAAAAATTATTTATTACCTACGATTCGTTAAGTTTTTCAAATAATTTTGAAATTCTACACTTACCGCAAAATTATCTGTTTATTATTTTTATATATGTAAATATGTTTGTATGTATGTTTATATTTTGTCACACTGCATAAGCTCTCCTCACCCACGCCAATTTTCTTAGCCACTATATTTCTAAGCAAAACTATTTATACCACCCTGCTAAAAATCGTGCGATTAATCCCCAAAGAGATTGGTCTCCAATTGATCTCTTTTGGCTTATTTTGTTTTGTTAATTTTCCAACAGGGTGGATAAACGATGTACATTGGAACGATTTTCCGTCATCCCTTGTCAAATTTGGGTTTGAGGCAAACCGGTTTCGGCTTTGGTTTGTTGTTTTGGTGCGTTAAATGTTTTGTGTTTATTTGTTGTTGTGTGTTTGTCTATTGTACCCGTGTGTTTACTTTATTTCTTGTAAACAAATTTTAAAGGCTCGAATATTATGTCAGATATTGTGTTTATCTGTTCGAATGTTTTCTGTTTGTAGATTTCCATGTTTTTGAGTGCGTTGAGACGTCGGACTTTTGCTTGCTTGTGAAGAACCCTAACTGTTTTATTAATGTTTGCTGGGAACATTCATTATCGACCATGTGATACGCGAAGTTAGAATCGCGTATAATATTTGGATTCCGTATTTTTTTGTTCTAATTTCTAATATGTTCTCTGAATCTCGTTCTTATTTGCCGTCCTGTTTGTCCTATGTAACTATGTTGGCATCCGCAGGTAAGCTTGTATACGCCGTGGCTGCTAAACGGATCCTCTGAGTTAATGTTAGTTCTTAGTTTTTGCCCTAGATTGTTCGTTGTTTTGAATGCTGTGTTAATGTTGTATTTTTTAAAAAAGTTTTCCAATTTATATGTTGCTTTTCCAGTATATGTCATAGTCGTCCAGCTATTATTATTTACCATTTCATTATTTCCTTTTTTTCTCCATTTGTCCTTCTGAGCTTACCTACTAGTGCTTTTTTATATCCGTTGTTAGCAGAGATGTTATATATGACCTCAAGTTATCTCTTATATGCCTCTTGTGTAAGAGGTGTTCCTTCAAATTTATGTACCAAATGCCTTAATGCTACATTTTTTGTATGCTGTTGGGGGTGATTTGGGATATTATGTATTATTGTGTCGGTGGCCGTTGGCTTTCTATATATGTCATAGTTAAATCTTTTGGCTTCTTTATCAATATTTATCGTGAGGTCTAGATAGTTGATTCCTCCGTCTTTTTCGGTTTCCATTGTAAATTTTATATTTCCGTGCTGCTTGTTCAGGTACTCCAGTACAAGCTCTTCGTTATTAGTAGCTAAAACGCGTATTATGTCATCCACGAATCTAGCATAAAATGACACGCCTAATTTAGACTTCAGCTCCTGTATGTACTTTTCTTCCAGATTTTGAATGAAAACTTCCATAAGAATTTCTGATGTGGGGCTTCCCATTCCAAAACCATTTGTTTGTCTACATGTTTTATTGTTGAATTGAAATAGTTTTTGCGTAAAGTGGGTTTTAGCGTATTTGTGATTTGCATACTTTTCACTTTGTTTTTTTGTATTATGAACTATTGTTGAGCTAACTATGTCCAAAGTCTGCGATAGTGGCATTGATGGGTATAATCTTTTATGTCAAAAGATACCAATTTGCTATTCTTTGTGAGCTCTACCGTCTCAAGTTTCTCTATTAGTTCTGTTGTGTTAGCTATTGCATATTCGTTTCTTAGCTCCAGAGTATCTTTCAATATCGGGTTTAAATATTTGGACAGTTTGTAACATATTGTCGATTTAAAATTAAAGATGGGCCTCACTGGTGTGTCCGGCTTGTGGATTTTTGGTAGCGCAATCAGTGGAGGAGCCGAAGGGTTCAGTTGGACCAATCTATATGCCATGTTAGAATCTAATATATTTGTTGCATTTTTTATAGCAACTTTGATTTGTTTTTGGTATTCATCTGTGACATCCTCTCTTATTCTACGACATTTCATTTCCTCTATGAGATCATCGGTTTTTGATATATATTTCTCTTTTTCGATTAGCACAGTGGTGTTTCCTTTGTCCGCTTTCGTTGTGACAATATTGTTTTTCCTTAGTTCATGCCGTGTATTCTTTATTGTTTTCTCCTCTGCATTAGATTTTTAACTTCCTGTGCTTTCACCTCCTTTTTTATTATTTCCCTGCACATGTGTCTTGCGTGCTCCTGTTCTTCCTGTGGTATCAATTATATTGAGATCTCCGCATCTACAATCGCCTGCTCCGTTTTTCTTGCTGTGTTTTGGTCCATGATATTGTGCTTCAGGCCCTTTTCGAGAAATTGTGCCTCTTCCTTGGTAATGGCCACTGCTGTGAGGTTAACGAACTTGTCTGTTTTTTCTACATTTGGGTATAATTTATACCTTTTAGTCCCTTTCGGGTACAGTTGAGATTAGTCAGTTTGAAATCTATGTAGCCCATTTTAAGAAATATAAAAAGAAGCGGCAACGGAGGGAGTAAATAAAAAAGATTACAGGTGATTGAATCGAATTATCTAAGGAAAATGCGGAGTGCTATACCGAACCTATATTACTAGGACTTAACGACTACGCCGGAGTTAGGGTTGAATTTTCGAATAATAATTGTATTCCTTTTTGAAAATCGAGAGAACTTACATCAAATAGATTTGGTGGCTTTCCAAACCCTGCGACAATGTTTCTGTCATTAAAAATCCGTCTGGGCCCTATTTGAGTCCGTATAGAACCCAAAGGGGACTAGTCTTTTTATATTCCCATATGGGCACAAAGAGGATTGATCCTATCGATCCCTTTCGGGCATAAATGGGTACACTATGTCTCTTCATAGGACATGCTCAAACAAAAGGGGACAGTTCAGCTCATACAATTGATCAAAACTGGCATTGGTCGAATAATCCTCTGCGACTCATCCCCGGTTCATGCTAGACTAATCGCATTTTTTGCAAGGTATTCATAACCATATTCACATACACATGTACATACATATCATTTCTCAACAGTTTACTCATCCAAAAGATGACATAATAAACGGAAATAAAATTTTGAATCAAATAGCTTTGTAAACGCAATGTTTTACGAAAGAAATATTTAACAACATCAAATGCGAATGCAAATATGAAGAGGCAGCAGCATGCATTTTTTGATTTGCTTACCAACCATTGCTGCAGCATTCGCCCCACCCACGCATTATGAGTATGCACAACTTAAAATACACTTTTCAAAAATACAATGACCTTCTTAATGAAATATGCCTGCATTGCCAGAATAAATATGGACTTGCATGTGTACCAATCCGCATCAATTTTAAAAAAACTAAAAAAAATTGTGTACCGGTTATGTAAAACAGCGGGCTATTTGAGTATTAAATTTATATGTTTCGTGATAGAGTGTTTTCGAAATAAACTATAGAGTGTAGTGCCCTGCCAACAAAATTTTCGGTATTTCATACCTTGACTGGCCTCAAGCCCCGATAAGAAGAGCACTCACCACAAACACCAATATCTATCTCTGCGCCCTCTGTTATCGTCCGAATCACTGTTATGTCGAATAAATACACTTAAATGTTCTGTATATAAAATACTCTTTACTTACAGCACTAATATGGTAGTGGAAAATCTCAATGTACTCACTCCACTTATAGTGTGTTGAAATCAAACTAAATCGCTATCATTTGGACTACACCGCTTTTATACCCGTTCGCCTACTTCTCCCATGGTATAGATCAGGGCTCTCCATTCCAGAGCACAATTGTGCAGATTCGATTCACACACATAATATTTTATTTTAATCCTTTGGTACTCTCATCTAATGAAATCACATTTTCATAGAAAATTTACTAAATATTTGTTAAATGTTAGCAAAAAATGCGTCACTCATCTCGCAACATTACTCTGTGATCCACCGCTACCACTCTGGCCATAATACACTTACTAACACCGTCACACTTTCAGTTTTGCAGAGCCCTGGTCTAGACCTTTAGCGAAGAGCGTTCTCTATTAGTTGTTTATTTACTTCTCTCATCTGCTGCATGTCATATTCGCTGTTGTCTTCAGTGTAAATATGTGAGTACAGACATCTGCGTTATTTTGCTGGGAGCATGCGTGTGTACTGTCGTCTACGTCCTAAGCTGCTCTGAAAATATGTGCGTTGCTATTCGTTGTCTCATCCCAGTCAAAAATCGTGCGATAAATCCCTAAAGATAAGTGGTCTTGGAATGAGCTCTTTTGTCTAAATTGGGGTATATTTGATCCCCTTTAGTCCCTTTTGAGAAGACTTGGGATTATACGGTTTGAAATTTATGTTGCCAGTTTCAAAAAACAACTATTTAAAGAAAACGCGGAGCCCTATAAAAAACTTAAAACACAGGTCTCTGTACCTTCAATTATCGTTGTATTTATTTTTATTAAAATTTTTTAAGAACACCAATATGGTAAAAATTTTAAAATATTGTATGAGTTAAAAAAAATTATGAAATCGTTTCCCGTCGGAATAGAAAGAGGACTTGCCCGACAGTATCCAAGGGCAGACAAAGAAGACTTTTCCGATAGCGATACAAAGAGAACCCACCTGACAATATCCGTAAGGGTAAAAAGAGGGTGAGTCGAGTAGTACCCGTAAGAGTATAAAGAAGAGTAGAAAAAGGATCTGTCCGACATCACCCGTAGAAGTATAAAGAGGACCCGTTTGACACTATCCGTTCAACTGATCTCTTCACGGGACATAAAAAATGAATAACTCTAACCAATATAAGGAGATCAAAACTGACTATAGTCGCATATTTCTTTGCTGCTCATCCTGGATTCATCATAGACTAATCGCATTTTTTGCTAAGAAGAGGTGGAAGAAGAAGATTAGTAAATAACAATGTCAATAATATTGTGGATAATAGTAACAACGTCGCGGCCTCCGTGGTGTGATGGTAGCGTGCTCCGCCTACCACACCTAAGATCCTGTGTTCACGCTGTCAATGAAAACTCATCTGCCTTGCAGAGGAGTCGGCACAAAACAAGTATGCCCCATCCCGCCAATTTGTAGGAAAACATAAGACGAGCACGACGCAAATTGGAAGAGAAGCTCGGCCTTAAATCTTTTCGGAGGTTATCGGGCCTTACAGTTTTTATGTTTTTTAATAGTAAAAATGCACTGCAAGGGAAGGAAAGTAAAAAAAAGGGATAAATAAAAGTAGGAGAGAAGTAAGATACCGATTATTTATCATTTTATTATAGGTAGATACAAGTTATATATTCGTTAGTGTATCGTTATACATTTGCAATCTATGACAAACATTTTCCATGAGTGACTGATTTTTGTCAACATACTATCGGTTTCTTATCGACTTTTTATAAGTATTTATCGAAAAGTTATCGATATGTTACCAAGAAGCTGTCGATAGGTTATCGATTTGTTGTTAAGAAGTTGTCGACATCTTGTCGAAAAGTAATCAATTAAATATCTAGCAAGTACGGTTTTTTTAACGAAAATTTTTAGGAGTGTAGGTTATGGACGTATTATCGACAATTTATGAAAATATCGATTTGTTTTCAAAAAGCTATTGATTCTTTATCAGTGCATTATCGACTTACTAACAACAACTCATGAGTTTGCTATGAAACAGATACAGATATAATTTCCCTATAAAATCTATGACACATCTGTAACACGGCCATTACAAGCTAATAACAAACCGATATCTTTGCGGCAATAATTCGCTGCCATTAATAATTGGGTAGCCAAGATTATCTGTTTTTATTAAAGTTGCCTCTGTCGTGGTTTAACTTCAACTCCTGAGCGAGCTCTTGTTAACTGAAAAACATTAGTTTCTAGACGTACACCTAACTACATGTTTACACATCGGTCTTTATGAGTTTTAGATAGCCATAAAAAAATAACATGTTAAAATTGATTTTTAAAAGTTTCACGACCACAGCGCTATCTGTTGGGTCTTTTTCATAAAATATACATAAATAGCCAAACATTTTCCAAATTGCTGCATTTCCGTGTACCGCTGATCGATCTAATTCTTATTATGAGATCTCAAACTGGAACCTAACATGCGAGTAATTTTTTTAAGTGTTGTTATATAAATAATGCAATAAATTAAGAAGGATTCTTCTGTCAAATAGCAATACATACATATCAATACTTGTCCTTGATTAATTAATCATAGCGTTCTATTAACTAATCTATTAACTAATCCCATAATTAAATAATGCCATTAAATGGCTATCTAAAATGAATGCAAGAATATAGAAAAACAAATTTATGAGTTTAGTGTTATCAAAAATATTAAAACTAAAAGAGAAAATTAAGTTAAAAGTACTAAGCAAAACACCAACAAATCGATGGTCAATAAATTTGTTTGTACAAGCTTCTATGAACATGTTTATGAACCACACACACACATGGGAACATTTGTTTCTTGGTGGCTAACAGCATTGTAGCACGTTCGCAATATTTCCCTTAATTGAAAAATATTGTTTTGAAAATATTATTTTTCATAGTTATATATGTACAACGTAAACCCATTCAGCTTTTCCAAGGCGAAATCGAGATTTTATTGCAATCACCTTAACGAATAAAATTGTTGATGCACGACAGGCTAGAACGAAATTAACTACATTAAAAGGATTAAACTTGAGAATAAATATGATTATTATTATAATAGTTATTATTAATATTAGGCCTCGATGCACTGTGGCCTTTATTTAGAATTATTTTGCTTGACTTTTCAGCCTGTTTATGTACCTAAGTAACTATTTAGGCTACATATTACGAGGGTATTAAGAGTCACGCTACATAGATGCCTTGCCAGAAGTCGTTTCATACTTCAAGTTATAAAATCGCCATATTTGCATTTCGGATAGCTTTGTTATAATTAAGCGATATCGTAGACTCTTATTGTTCTGCTTAGCACCCAGCATAACTCCGTCTGTAAAAAAAAAATAAACAGTTTAGAGTGTCTTTGCTCTGCGCATTCAAATTACTAGTGATGTCAAAACTGTTTTGTTCTCCAGCTACTTATGATTTCCTGAGTATGCACTGGGCTATAGCTCTGGCTCTGCTAGGTAGGCTATCTGCTCATTCATCACTAACTTCGAAATATTCGTGTAAGAGTGCAAGTCACGCAAGGCTGTCTCGTTGTTTGACATAATAAGAATACTCCCCAAGGATTTGCTTCTTAGTAGAAATTCTGTACCGCAAACTACTATAGCATTGATTTCTTCGTGGAAAATGGTGGTATCAATTTCTCGAAGTTAGCCAACTCTCATTTTTTCATCATCAAATTTTGACCAGGAAAGAGACTTTCTATTTCCCAAGAAGCTCTGTCTACAGTAGACATCTCGAAATTCCGTGCAATATATGACTTTCTATTAAAATGGTTATTACCTTCATATACTTTGTAATGTTTGCGATCTGTAGCTCAGAAATATTTTAAAGTTTTAGTGCAGTTGTTGCCTCTTTCTCTATTATAAAAGGAAATGGAGGTTTTCTCACTAATGCTCTAGCATTTTTGTAGTTTACTGAATTTAATTCTCATAAAGTGTAGGTGTTAGGCAGTTTTAAAGAAGGTATACTTATTCTTTCATGTGTATGAAAATAAATTTTTTTAACAGCTTTACATAACGAAATATTCTGAACGATTTTAAGACTATTTTGAAATTTATGTAAAACTGTTTTGTTTTTTTAACACGTTTATATTAGCTTCACTTGTACTCGTATGTATGTTCGTATGTACATTTATACTGCTACCCGCCGTTACAGCTCTAGTTGTTGTTATAGCGATAAACAAACACCAGGTGGTCCAGATAAGTTTGTGTGCAAATGCTTGGTTCTTTAATAAATAGTTTAAAATTAACCAAGTAAGAAAGACCGTGATGTAATTTAGTAGAATATCAGTCAAATGTAGTTAAATACCATAGAGATATTGCAAACTGTGTTAAGGTTAGACTGTGCCAGGAAAAGTAAGCGCGGCCTTTCAACGATTTTGATTATATTCACTCAGTCTATATAATTTGACAAGGGTAGTATCTCTGGCAAATTTCAACGTAATATCTTTAACGGCGTTTGATTTACGGCTTGTTAAGCTTCCAAATTTTCTTTTTCCAAATCTGTGTGGTGGCACGCCCATATTCCGCAATACTTTGGAATTTATGTTTTGCGTCATAAAACCAACCCACCTACAAATTTCTTAAGTTTAGCGGTATTCGTTTTTGAATTATATCATTTTTTCCATTTTTCAAATTTTTCGATATCGAAAAAGTTGGCGTGGTTATCGTCCGATTCCGCTCATTTTCAATACCAATCTCTTCTCGGTCCATATAAGCCCGTTTTCAAAATGCTATAACTTTTTCAAAAATTGACCGTTTGGGATCTTTTTTTTTTAAATTTGTTTTTAAATGTACTTTTCGGAAAAAATACAAAAAAATTTTTAAAGTTTTTTTTTTCAATTAAATAAAAAAAAAAAATCGGCCCACTCCGGGATTAGTGGGGATGATTGCAGAATGGATTGAAGTTTTTAATGAAAAAAAAAAAAAAAAATGGCGAAATTCGAAAAATCTCGAAAAACTGAAAAATTACAAAAAAAAAAAAAATTGTTTGTATTTTTTCCGAAAAGTACATTTAAAAACAAATTAAAAAAAAAAAAAGATCCCAAACGGTCAATTTTTGAAAAAGTTATAGCATTTTGAAAACAAAAACGTTTTTTAAAAATTCATAACTTTTTTTGAGTTGGATGAAAAAATTTGAAAAAATTCTGAAAAACGTCATTCGTAAGCTAGAAAAAGAAGAAAAACTTTCAGCCAATTCTAAAGGGGTCGGGTTCAAAATTGCTAGAAATGGGATGAAATACCCCATATACAAACGCATTAAGGAAAGGTAAAACAAAGTTCGTTTGCTGCTAAATACTTTCAAATACATAAGTATGTACGCATATAGTATGTATATCTTAACATTGGCTATATGGTTTACAGCATATATTTACAAAATGTCCAGAGCTAATACAAATACCCCCAGCGGGTTAGGGGGTTAGAATGTACCCGCGGTAATTATGCCTGTCGTAAGAGGCGACTAAAATGCCAGATTCAAGGGGTTGTGTAGCGCAAACTTTTAGGTTGCCAGCGCAATTTATAGCTTCTCCAAACCCAACTGTCAACCTCACCTTCGAGCGGCGAATCCCGTTTCACTAACAGACGAGCCTCCCAAGCTCATCATGGAACTTGGGGCTGGGGAGGTAGGGATAGCCTGAAGGCTTAACGTGGCCATATAAATCGTTCCCGAGATGGTCGGGCTGGCACCTTAATGGACCATCACATCGATAACACTCCTCAAAGCCTTCGGGGAGTAACCTTATCGCTACAATAACAACAAAGCTAATACAAAAACAAATTTACTATACAACTGTTGAATAATACAATAGCAACAACAAACATCTAAGCTTAATATGAACGACGTGAACATCGAATTTGTGGGAAAACAAAAGCATAGAAATAATAATAACACGTTCTAAATATAATGATATAAGTAAATGTGTAATTCGCCAATGGTGGCAAGACCAGCATGTGCAACATCTAAATTTAGCACGGCAATATTTTGTACAAAAACCACCTGATTAGTAGCGCCATCATAAGTGTTTTTATACTCAGAGTGCTTTGCACACCTAAAAGGTTGAAATTTGACGTGTCGGCTCATGTCGAGACTCTTGATAAAAATATGAAAAACATTTTTAAAATGGGCGTGGTACCACCCACTTGTGATAAAATTAATTTTACAAATATTATTAATCATAAATCGAATTTTTATCAGCAAATGTACGGCATGCCCATGGGCAATCCCCTATCGCCAACCATAGCTGACATAGTTCTTGACAAAATACTTGACGACAGCATAGTTGAACTTAAAACCAATGACATATATATCAGATACATAAAAAAGTATGTAGATGATATATTCGCAATTATAAAGAAAAAGGACGCGGAAGACATCTTGAAAATATTGAACGCACAGCATACTAAAATAAAATTCACAATGGAAATAGAACAAGAAAATGAAATAGCCTTCCTAGACCTAAAAGTAATCCATAAAAATAGAAAATGTACAACGAAATGGTACACGAAAACCATTGCATCGGGGAGAATAATTAATTACCATTCGAACCATCCGTGGAAACAAAAGTTAAACACAGCGAAGAACCTAATTAGAAAATCAATATTACTCACTGACCACGAGTTTATGCCAGAAAACAAACAAAAGATTAAAAAAATTTTGTACAACAACAGCTATCCACACAAGCTTATTGACAAATTAATAGAAAATGTAACAAATAAAATTCGCGAAGATAAAAAGGAAACACAAAAATCCGATGAAATTCACCAAAAATACATCGGAGTAACATTTATCCCGGGTTTAACGGACAACCAAAATCTGCATAAAATAAAGTAAATTAAAAATGTGAACTATGCACACAAGCCAAACTTCACTCTAAGAAATATTTTTACAAAAACAAAGGATCCGGTGGAAAAAGAGCAACAGAACAATGTAGTATATCAAATAAAATGTAGTGGCAAAGTGGGTGAAAAATGTGATCAATACTATATAGGCACAACAAAACGACAACTGGGTATACGGCTAAATGAACACAGAACAGATGCGAAAAATAAGAAAATGACAACGGCTCTCGCACAGCACCTTACAAAGAGTAACCATACAGCGGATTTTGACCATGCACAAATATTAGACATAGAAAAAAGAGAAAAAACACGTCTAACTTTGGAGAGCTTAAGAATACAACAAAAAATACACCAGGTTATGAATTTCAAAGAGGACGCTAACAATATAAGCAACATCTATACCGCAGTTGTACAAAGAGCAAAGAAACAAGCGCAAATCAGTGCTACTTGATAATATGTAAATATGTATGTGTGTTTTTAAACTGTGATATTACAATTAGTTAATCAATGTAAGTAACAATTGTCAAGATAAAATTTTCATGTTTATTGTTGGATAAAGTAGTTAATGTTTATATATTTGATATATTTTCAAATAAAAACAGCTTTCTGATGATGACGCAGTAAGCGTCGAAACGCGTCAAAGAATACAAAAAAGCTGTCGATAGGTTATCGATTTGTTGTGAAGAAGTTGTCGACATCTTGTGGAAAAGTAATCAATTAAATATCTAGCAAGTACGGTTTTTTTAACGAAAGTACACTTATTAAAACGACCATAAAAGCTCTACCCAGCAAAACAAAAATCGTTAAACCTATCGTAACAAAATCGGCAGAGAAATTGTCTTACTATAAGGAATGCTCTGAAGAAAAATTTACGAAATCGGTTAAGGGCCACGCCCACTTTTATATAAAAGATTTTTAAAAGGTTCGTAGACGAAAATCATAAGCTATATTTTAGCGATAAAGAGCTTTGTATCAATGGAATTTTACTTTCTAAATTGAATTATAACATTAAATTGGAAAAAACTAACATTTTTGAAAATGGGCGTGGCACCGCCCCTTTTATGACTAAGAAATTTTCTATGTTTCGTGAGCCATAACTCGAAGAAAAATTAACATATCCTAATGAAATTGTGTACACATATTTTCCTTATAGCAGAAAATATTTCTAGAAAAAATGGACGAGATCGGTTAAAGACCACGGCAACTTAGATATGAAACAAGTTTAAAAGGGTCGTAGACTAGAATAATAAGCTATAACTTAGCAAAAAATAGTTTTGAATCCATGATATTTCACTTATCAAGATTTATTGCAAGAGGAAAGGGGGGGACACTTTTTCAAATGGGCGGTGCCACGTGTCATGTAGAAAAGTAATTTATAATTTATAAATGAAATGTACAATTGAAGCTCACGCTGAGTATATAATGTTCGGTTACACCCGAATTTAGATACCTTTACTTGTTTTTTTTTTTTTTAATAAAGGCGTGAGCAGAGCGACGCACCACGCATCGTAATGAGCTATTGAATGCGTTGAGAATGTGAATTGTTGGTTTGACTTATGCGTATAATACGAAAATTTTCGCCCAAGCCTAGACGAAAATTAAGATCGCACTTTGCTCATTCGTGCCACTTCAAAACAAAATGTTCATGGTTTGGTCGTCAAAGCTATGTCTCTAAAATATGGATATGTCTGGATATGAAAGAAGTATTGTTCTCAACCAATTCCTTAGACGTCAAAAGTAAAATTAACGTCGTATGCAGATGACGTTTCAGCCCTCATAAGCGGCAGATGTCTTCCAACCGTCATTACATTAGTTCTAAGCTTGGAGTGTAACCCTAAAATATAGCATAAAATATCAAATAATTATACTAGTATTTAATAAGTAGTCGTAGAAATTCCGTGTGGAAGAGAGATCTCAGAAAGCCCCCGCGCCAATGTACGCACGCACAAGGATGCTAGGATACACGTGGAGCCTGTAGTTCAAACTCTCTCATTGGGTAATTACCGCATTTTTCAAGCCAATATTTTACTAAAAGGTCCTAGCTTGGTGGACAGCCACAATAAAAAACAAATAATGCAAGGAGTTGGGTCTGCTGTTTACTATGTCGATCCAGAAATAAGTAAACACTACAGTCTGCCCGATCCCTGCAGTTTCTTTTAGCGGAAATTGTAGCTGTGAAGAAAGCGGCAGAAATTCTGGAGGAAACGTGCTGAAGCTGCAATAGTGTCAATACATGTATATACTGATATTCATGCGGCGATAAAGGCAGCAATATCACACAATACTTCTTCAGAAAGTGTCCTGGAACGCAAAGGAGCATTGTAGAGACTTCTGTCAGACCGGACCATAAATGTACGCTGCGTGATGAGCATCCTAACTAGACACTTTCTCCTGACGTCACCTTGTTATAAGTTAGACCTCGTCAGTAACAGCAAATGTAAGAAGTGCGATCTGCAGGAAGAAACGGTTGAGCACGTTCTGTGTTCTGCTCGTAAGGTCAAGGTTGTAGCTACAAGGGGCGGAAAGTTGCCAGATCTCGAGGCAGCACTTAAACTAAGTCCTAAAAATCTTCTGTATTTGCCAAGAGGATGGAGTTATTTTATAATGGTGCCTAATTGGGGGTTTTCCGTTCTGTGTTCCTGTTCTGAGATCGCGTGGTCAAGGTGATAGCTACAAGAGGCGGAAAGTTGCCAGATGTCGAGGCAGCAATTAAGCTAAGTCCTAAAAATCTTCTGTATTTGCCAAGAGGATGGAGTTATTTTATAATGGTGCCTAATTGGGGGTTTTTCGTTCTGTGTTCATGTTTTGTGCCCGCGAGATCACGGTTGCAGCTACAAGGGGCGGAAAGTTGCCAGATCTCGAGGCAGCAATTAAGTTAAATCCTAAAAAGCGTCTGTATTTGCAAAGAGGACGGAGTTATTCCATAATGGTGCCTAAGTGGGGTTCTTCCGTTTCGTCGTCAAACAAATTCTGGCAGCGTTTTAGACACAAGCAGTCTATGTGAGATCTTTATTGATTGGCCAGTTCAAGGTTACCTAATAGGCCTGTAGTCTTTCAGGTGAAGAAGGCTGGTTCTTTCCACTTTTGATACGAAGATTACTAAAGCCATTCTCCATGACTGCGGGACTTGGTGCAGTTGTGTGCAATCCTCAAAGATTGTTCAGCCATTCTACGGTCGTTCCACCTGCCGTCTGCAATATATCAGCGAATATCCCATCTGGATCCGACAATTTGAACTTGGCAAACATTTTTATCGCTCATAACATTTCGGCATTTCTTACCAATCCTGGTACAGCTCACCCCATATGTGGAGGTCAAGACGTTGCCACACATTTCTTACTAACAAGAAAAGTAACATCGAAATACTTTGGAACAACTTTTTATCTTAAAGATATATAAATATTTCCGGATGAAATTTGCCGTATATATAGAAATGCGCATTCAGCCCCCTTTGTTTATAGTCTGCTTCCTTCTTGCACAAATTATTACATTTTAATGAAAATAAACAGCTCATAAAATGAATTCCTTCCTGTTTTGTTTAATTTGATTTGTTGTATTTTTATTAGATATCTTATTTTGTAAATATTATTATTATTTTTTAATTTGTATATAAATGTGAAACCATGCATCCGTCTCATTGACTAGAAGAAGCTTGAAGAGGCCTGCCAGCTTGTTTGTTTTTTATTTGCTATTACGGTATAAACAATATTATGATAGTTTTTTAAATATTTACTTTATGTTTATATATGTACAAATGTACACTGTACAGACGAAATCACTTCCAGCGTCCACACATAATCGTTATTTATATTTATACACAGCTGTGCATAACGTTCGGGCCAATAAATACATAAAAAATTGTATTCGCTTAGTTTTAGATCGAAAAGGCATAACGGGACCGAGTTAAATATAGACCAGTGCACGGACTTTACCACTTTATTGGTAGACGTACCAACTTTTTGACCCATTTTCATTTTCAACCACTTCTACCACCAAAGCCCAAAAATCTACCCACATTTCGATATATTCGCATTGAAACCAAATACTGCGATCATTAGGTAAACGTATTTAATTGCCAAGCACACCCAAATAACATTAAGGGGTGATACTAAACAACATCTACATCCCTCCTGTCACCTGTTGCCCCAGTGGATACCGCCCTATTATCGAGGCCTTACACACTGGCAACAATCGCATTATCTTAGGCGATTTCAATGCCCATCACGACCTATGACATTCAAACTTGCGGGCGGACAGTAGGGGTGAGATGTTGGCGGATCAAATAGACGAAACGACGTTCTGCACAATTAACGGAGACGCCCCCACACGTATGGTAGGAAGCTGTCATAGCTCGCCAGATATCTCAATCGTGAGCGCAGAACTCGTAAACTGCGTCAACTGGCAGCCGATGGTAACATTGGCATCCGACCACCTGCCTATACTTATTTCGTTCGAGCGTACCGCCGACTTCATCGTCACCGAAAAACGCACTTTCATAAACTTCAAAAAAGGAAAGTGGGAAGAATATAAATCTGCAACAGACAGCAGCTTTGCTGCCCTCCCTATCCCGGCTGATGCCCGCCAAGGGGAGCGTGCCTTCCGTAAGGTCATTGAATCCGCCTCGGCACATTTCATTCCCGCCGGGAGAATTCCCGAAATCCGGCCCCACTTCCCGGCGGAGGCCGCGAGCTTAGCGAGGGAACGCGACCTTATAAAACAGCTTGATCCAGGCGACCCCCAAATAAGGGATATAAACCAACGCATCAGATTGCTTGTGGGCTAACACAAGCGGGCGAAATGGGAAGAGCACCTAAGAGGTTGTAACCTCTCTACCGGTGTAGGTAAACTTTGGTCCACCGTAAAGTCCCTATAGAATCCGACTAAGCACAAATACAAAGTTTCCATCGCCTTTGGCGATAAGGTGCTGTCGGATGCGAAAAAATGCGCGAGCGCTTTCTGCCGACAATATATAATGCATCCTACGGTCGACAAAGATAGACGGAGAGCCAATAGACGTGCACATAAACACAAACTCAGCGCGTCACCAATTACCATCACCGCTAGAGAGGTTGAGGACGCCATTGGTCGCGCTAAACCATCCAAAGCAGTGGGCCAAGACGGCATAGCCATGCCGATGCTTAAAAACCTAGGGAAAGAGGGTTTCAAATATTTAGCGCATGTCTTCAACCTGTCACTTTCCACCTTTGTCATACCCGAGAAATGGAAAATGGCCAAGGTGGTCCCGCTACTAAAGCCTGGGAAACCAGCTAACGTAGGTGAGTCATATCGTCCGATATCTCTCCTATCGCCAGTGGCAAAGACGCTTGAAGCCATTTTGCTCCCTCATTTCCAAGCACATTTGCAGCTAGCCCCTCATCAGCATGGCTTCAGAAAACTCCATAGCACTACCTCCGCGCTAAATGTCATTAGCACCCAGATAAATTGCGGTTTGAATCAATATCCCCAACATAGAACAGTACTCGTAGCGTTAGATCTATCAAAAGCTTTTGATACGGTCAACCATGGCTCGTTACTGGAAGACCTGGAAGGGTCTACCCTTCCCCCATGTCTTAAAAGGTGGACCGCAAATTATCTGGGTGGTCGGCAGGCATCGGTGCAATTCAGAAATGAAACATCAAAACAAAGGAGAATTAAACAAGGGGTGCCACAGGGTGGTGTCCTATCCCCGCTTTTGTTTAATTTCTACATATCTAAGCTACCTTCACCACCGGAAGGAGTCACAATCGTTTCCTACGCCGATGACTGCACAATAATGGCCACAGGCCCAGGCCCAAAGATCGATGAGCTATGCAATAAAATAAACGGCTATCTCCCTGATCTCTCCAGTTTTTTCGCCTCGCGAAACCTGTCATTGTCACCGACTAAATCTTCCGCGAACTTATTTACAACATGGACGCCCCAAATGTCGACCATATTGAACATCCACGTCGATGGCACTACGCTACCGACTGTCCTACACCCCAAAATCTTGGGTGTGACGTTTGATCAGGATCTACATTTTGGTGCGCACGCAACCGCAATTGTTCCAAGAATTCAGAGCCGTAATAAAATCCTCAAATCCCTTGCTGGCAGTACCTGGGGAAAAGATAAAGAAACGCTCTTGACCACATACAAAGCAATTAGCCAGCCGATTACGTGCTACGCGTCACCCATATGGTCGCCAAGCCTAAAAACCACCCACTGGAAGAAACTATAGGCCTGCCAAAATACTGCTCTCAGAATCGCCACGGGCTGTCTTCTTATGTCCCCAGAACACCATCTGCATAATGAGGCGAGAATACTCCCCATCAGGGAGAGAAATGAGATGCTGACCAAACAGTTTCTGTTGAATACCCAGAAACCTGGGCATCCCAACAGACATCTGATTGACGAACCAGCACCGCCTAGGGGCCTAAGGAGTCATCTCCGTAAGCATTTTGAGGAAATACGGCACCTGAGAACCCAGCCGTATGAAGCGGAAAAACACAAGCAGGTCCTTGGTGAACTCCATAGACAGGCGTCGGACCTTTATGTCGGGAATTGCCCGGTGAATCCAGTACTTGAAGAAAAATATCCAGAACTCGCAGAAGAGGAACGCATACTCCCCAGGGAAACGCGTGTCACTCTTGCTCAACTTCGTTCTGGATACTGTAACAGGTTAAACTCTTACCTATCCAGAATCAACCCCGACATACAAAATGTATGCCCTGCTTGCAATGTGTCCCCACATGACACCAACCATCTCTTTAATTGTAATGTGGAGCCAACGCCTCTAACACCCCTTTCCTTATGGTCCACCCCTGTTGAAACGGCAAGTTTCCTTGGACTCCCGCTAGAGGATATTGATGACAATTTGTGATCGGTCGCGGCTATTAGGTGGGGCGAGCATTGCTACAACAACAACAACAACTAAACAATTTTGAAAAATTTGTGCACAAATTCAAACAAGAAATAAATTTGTTTATGAAATAAATGTGGTAAATGAGCACGCAAATATTTTCCTGTGCTATATTCATCGGTTTTTTGTGAATGACTTTGAACGAAAATAAAAAAAATTTTGAGTAAACGATAACATGCCCAAGGCGGTTATTTTGTGACAGTATTTTTTGTACATTGAAAAATTTTTGTTGTAATTAGATTTTTCTGTAAATTTTCGTCGGTATTTCAAGCTCGAAATTGAGGAAAACAGCAAGTATCATATTGGCATAAGCTATGTACATATATACAAATTTACATGCATTTTTTTGTTTTGTTTACATGTTCTTTTTTTAAGTGTTATTTCCGTGAAATGTGCTTTATTTGTTGTACATTAAATTATGAATTGTTTTCTACAAATATAAACTATAGCTATATTTAAGAATTCATGAACCGGCTTATAATAATTGAATTTCAATTATTATGTTTTCTAAGAGAAACTGAAAAGAATGAAATATTTACTGGCATATTGCTATGTAACCATTTCGAAAACCGCCAACGTAATCATCATCAGGCAATTTTGTAATGTTGTCAAATGTTTCACCGGGATTCGAACCGTGAATCACATGGTGAAACTGCAGTAGCCTTTAACCACTAGGCCATCCTGCTGGTATTTGTTTTCATGCTTAATTCAGTTTTTCTCATTTCTACACTAACAACACAATTGAGACATTTTGTCTCTATATTAATTTGTGTGCCATGTAGATTTGTTTTTGTAAAGTTCTTCTTCGTTGCGAATGAGAAGCTTTGTAAACTCAGGCTCAGTTGTACATATTTATATATGTTTGTTTTAATGGTGTGTTCAGTTTATACTTATATTTAAATTCAATTATTATAAGCCGGTGTTAAGCTCATGAATTCTTAAATATAAGTATAAACTGAACACACCATTGAAACAAACATACATAAACTATAGATATTGTTAACTTCTACCACTATTTTCATTTTTCGTCTACCATCATTCTCTTTGAAAGTCCGCGCACTGATATAGACGTAAGCGATTCAAAATGTTCAGCATGAAAAAGGGGATGATGAAATGTGGTATACGGTTTGCTTGATAACTACAATAACCGTCTTAAAAACTTGTTTAAGTGAGCGTGATTGCGCCCATGTTAAACTAGTCTTATAAACTGCTTTTATTGCTAAAGCTAACAGCTGGGTATATTATGTTCGGATATACTCTTCCTTACTTGACGAAAATAAAAACCAAATAATCAGTTTAAAATGCTTAAAAACACATTTTTTTGTAACTTAGATAATAAATATTTTTTTTTACCAATCACATTTTTATTACCAATGTTATAAATGAATGGACGATTAAATCAAAGATCAGTCACATTTTTGTTTGAGGTTAGCTGTATAACTATTTTGGACCACTTTTTTTTACATTATTAGTACGCCTCGCTGTACTTTTAATGTATGAAACCGTTTTCCCAAAGCAAATTTTTAATTTTAATTTATTTAATAACACTGGTTTACAGCCAAAATGTACCAGAGACGCCATTATGAAATTCCTATGTAAACTCACCCCCTGATTCCGAAAATCTGGGTTATTTTGAATTCTATGGTAATGGTTTTAAGATATTTACGAATAACCGTTTTTTTCAAAAAAAAAAAAAAAAAAAAAAAAATTGGGTCCACTTAATCAAATATATCTGAAGAACGAATTGAGTAATTCCAAAAGATTTGCTATAAACTGTGCATACAACACGTTTTGCTAGGCCCTGCTTATTCAAAGATAACGAACAATCATTACGGATTTTTTCAATTTTTTTTGTAAACATATAAAAAAAATTTTATTTTGCGAGGAAGGATCTCGAAATTTTTATTTTTTTGCAGATTTTTTTCTTTCTCTCTAAGCTTTGTTTTATTACAAAAAAAGATAAGCTTTCACTCAACAAAATCGATGAACTAATAAAAAAGTTATAAGCATTCAAGTAAATATACCCATTTTATACTTAAGTACCTTACTGGTACATATGTGTTAATATTCGCTAACTAACTGATATACGAATACTAACACATATGTACCAGGAGGGTACTTAAGTAGTAAATGGATATATTTACATGAATGCTTATAACTTTTGTATCAGTCCATCGATTTGGTTGAATGAAAGCTTATTTTTTTTGTTGTAATAAAACATATTTACTTAATAAAACAGAGCTTAGAGAGAAAGAAAAAAATCTGCAAAGAAATAAAAAGTTTTCGAGATGCTTCCTCGCAAAATAAAATTTTTTTTATATGTTTACAAAAAAAATTGAAAAAATCCGTAATGATTGTTCGTTATCTTTGAATCAGCAGGGCCGAGCAAAAAATGTTGTATGCACAGTTTATAGCAAATTTTATTACCTTTTAAAAATTACCATAGAATTAAAAATAAGCTTGATTTTCGAATCAGGGGGTGATTTTACATAGGAATTTCATAATGGCGTCTCTGGTGCAGAACAAAAGTTGGAATTTGTGATCCAGTGTAATTTGGGAAAAATTTAAACAGCCCCCTTTGTTTATGATCTGCTTCCTTCTTTCACAAATTATTACATTTTAATGAAAATAAACATCACATAAAATGAATTCCTTCCTGTTGTGTTTAACTTGATTTGTTGTATTTTTATTAGATATCTCATTTTGTAAATATTATTATTATTTTTTAATTTGTATATAAATGTGAAACCATGCATCCGTCTCATTGACTAGAAGACACCTGGAGAGGCCTGCCAGCTTGTTTGTTTTTTATTTTCTCTCAGGGTATAAGCAATATTATGATATTTTTTTAAATATTTACTTTATGTTTATATATGTACAAATGTACACTCTCCAGACGAAGTCACTTCAAGCGTCCACACATAATTGTTATTTTTATTTATACACAGCGGTATCAGGGGGTGATTTTATATAGGAATTTCATAATGGCGTCTCTGGTGCAGAACAAAAGCTGGAATTTGTGATCCAGTGTAATTTGGGAAAAATTTAAACAACATTATATAAGAAGAGACAAAGCGACAGCTTTTTCGATTTAACCTTGTTAAACTCTTCAAACCTTTTTCTCCAGGGATTTGAATTTGACCACGCACCCCAGAACTGATTGAACTTTTGTCAAATACGTTCAGCTAAAGACATGTTGTGATGCAACATCTCTTATAAGTTGTATAAAACATTCAGTTGTAAGAAGTTAGGTAAAATAAAATTGGTGTTGTATTAACGAAATTTGTTCTCGACGAGTAATCAGGTTTTAATCAGCATGTATCAAATGGTTCCCGAATCATAGGTTTGTTATTAAACCGATGCGAAAACATTTTATCAAGTTAATAATATACGTATGTATTGAGAATCCCTCGAGGATGTGCCAATGAGAAACCAATAGCTACCCGATGTCGACATGGACATAAAAATTACATATTTCAAGCTTATTTTTATCATATACTAGCTTATGCCCTTGGGCTTCACCCCACGTTTCTATAAAAATATGCAAAATAAATAACACAAATTCTAAACTTATTTTAAGGTTGTGTATTTGCAAATTTAGGTATAGCTGAAAACCATAGAATATACAATATTTTTTGTAATATTATTTGAAGTATAAATAAAAATATTTTCCGATGAGCCAACTCTGGAGCAGGCTACGTATAATTGGCCATGGGTGAAACATGAGTTGACTCCTACTACAGCTAATGACTGTTCCTGAGCTTTATTGATAGACATTGCGAAAGCCAATCTAATAGAAATTTTGAGGCGATTAAAATTGAAAGGTATATCTGTCGGTATTAATGGAATCCTTGGTATGAAAACTTTGTTGTTTTCGAAATTTTGGAATTTTATATAAATATAGAATATGCAGATAGCTCGAAGTTGACAAAAAATTTTAACGGCGGCAGATTACTAAACGTCCAAAAGGAGTAACAGCCAAACTCATTTCTGTAGTCAAACTTTAGCTGCTGAAATACCTAAGTTTGCACGGCAGCCATAGTTCTGAAAAATTCCATTTGCAGGGAAGGTGCCACGCCCCCTTTTTCCCAATTCCACATTATACTGGAGCTGTTAGGACTTAACGTCATATAGCTCTTTACCAATTTTCACTATCCTACCATTACTACATCCAGAGATATGCAGTATGATATATTCCAATTGTATGCGAGGTGCCACGCCCCCTTCTCCCTCACACCACATTTTCTTGGAGGTTTTTGGGACTGACATCTTATAACTCATTACTGAATTTCAATGTTCTAGCATGAATACCTTCAGAGTTATGCATTGTCAAAGATTTCATTTGTGTGGCAGGTGCCACGCCCTTTTTATATATCGAAATTATTTTTAGCATATGATCATCCCTGGAAGGTTTCTAGTGGGTTTTATAAATTTGGCTGTGATCGGTCGATCCCTTTAGGACGCAACCCGATCTATACCTACACACATACAAACATACATACATAATTTGAGTTTTATCTTAATATATAAAAAACACGTGTCACAACATTTTTGGCCGCGATGGATTCCTAAACTAATGAACCGATTTTGAATTTGTTTTGCACCCCGTATGTAGTTTGATCTAACTTGAGAGATAGAAATGGTTGTATCTCAGTTTATAGTCGCAATATTATTTTATTGCAAATTTTTTATTTGTTTATACGTAATAATAAAATGTTACGTATACGCAGTGTCACTCATATTTTCAGGTGGTGCGGATATACTTCCGTGTAATTGCTTGGTGTTTAATTAAACAACCTGCTTATCAATAAAAAATATTATAGCGAATGATATCAAGTATAGCACATCACCAGGCCCGCCGAGAGGGTGGGGGGAGTGGGGTTTCTGAGAGGGCCTGCGATTTAGAGGTATTATGACCTGGTTTTTTTAATTCAGGAGAGTCTAGGCTAATGCCTAATGTTTATACAATATGGATCTCATATGAAACTGTTGATGAGTGCTTTAGTACAGAGTAATATATTATCCAGAGACGGACTGGGACTGGGATTAGGACTAGGACTGGGACTGAGACTCGGAGTGGGACTGGGACTGGAATAAAATACATACCACCCTCTGGGACAGGCAATAAGGGATGCAGAAGAATGAGAAGAAATTGAGAGGAGAGAAAAGAGAGAAGGAGATTGAGAAAGAGATAGAATGAGACGAAGATGGAGATAGATGAAGCGAAAAAGACGGAGGGAGGAATGAATAAAAGGATTAGGAAAAAGTGAAGAGGCGGCGAGGGTAGAGTCAGACGGAAAAAGCTTATTAAAATGTATGCAGATAGGCCAAATTTAGGGCAGGACAACGTCTGCCGGGTCTTCTATATAGATTTCGAATATATTTTACATAATCAACTCGAATAGAAATTCAAGTTCTGATAATATAACACAAAAAAAGCTTTAATATTCTTGAACATTGTAAGCTCGCCCGCAACGTTTATACAATTTTATCAATTTATTTTTTCATTGTCCTTTTCACATTTTCATGAGCACTTTTCATTTAACAGCCATGTTTTTTATTCATCTAAATTGAGTTCGTGTTGCATTGACTAAATAGATTGTAAAAAAAATGCTTTAATCAACCCTCAATCAATATGACTGAACTGAACGTCCATCATGTCCTACGTTGAATTCGTTTTTATTTTGAATTTGAAAGTTTTGCATTTTTATTAAAACAATCCAACATTCAGTGTAAGTGCAGCTCCTTTGATATTGCGTTAAATTAAATTTTTTCTATGCTTTTCTCTTTTGCTGCAGCTGAAATTTACGATTTCTTTCATTTCAGGTATTATTTATTTAATGGTTTCTAAATGCAGTTATAAATACACAATACCTTCCAGCTTTAAACTTCGTTAGCGAATTGCACTCCGTTAAAAATTGCTAAATTGCAGTATCAACGCAGGTGCCATCAGCCGGCAAAATTTCTACATCTTTACCACGCTCGATTCTTACAGGAAAGATCAGGCTCAAGGAGCGATTTCAGAATAGAGTTCTTAATATTTCTCTACATATGACTTATGATTCACAGATGTCGCTGTTGTGTTTTATTTCACGCATAAGGAGCTTATTATGCTAAATAGCATCCCGCTTTGCAAAGGAGCCAATCTTAACCCTCAGATTTTTTGTTAAACAAACTAAATTTTAGACCGGAAAAAGGAGTAATTTCACCACGCTCCCATGATTTGAATCTTAGTCACTAAGTAGCGGTACCTATTTTCAAATAAGTGGGTTTATCAAAGGTGATGTCTTCAAACAAAAGATAAGAAACTAAAAAAATAACCTTGCTCACAAATTGAATCGTCCTGCTTCCTTATATCATTGCATATCTGCAGGTTGCCAAGCATCAGCATGGATTTCGAAAATTACAAAGCACCTCCTTATATCTAAAAGGCATTAATACTCAAATAAATTACGGATTGAACCAAGAAACCACCCATAGAAAAGTATTCTTTCCGCTAGACCTGCCAAAAGCTTTCGAAACAGTCAACCACTACAACTCACTGCAAGACTTGTAAGGGCCTACCCTTCCCACTAGTCCCCAACTGTGGACGATAAGCTATCTGCGTGGTCGGCAAGCATCGGTCCAGTTTAGGAATGCAACATGCAAGCCAAAAAAAAAATGTAACAAAGGGTAAAACAGCGTGGTGTTCTTTCTTTTGTAAATTTTTATATCTTAAAGCTCCCTTCCCCACCAGAGGGAGTGCCGAGCGTAAAAGAAACACACTGGAGGAAACTGTCAAAATACCACGCCCAGAACTGCCATGGTATGTCTTCTTATATCGCCGGAACAATATCTACATAGTGGGGCGGAAATACTCCCTATAAAGGGCAGAAACTATTTCACCGAACAAACAGGTTTTTTAAATACTCAGAAACTTGGACACCCTAACAGACATCTGAAATGGCACGCCTCATAGGAGCATAAGGAGTCATCTCCGTAAGTACTATGAAGAAATTGGAACCACAAGAAAGTATTCGTTTGAACCAATAGAGCATAAAAAGGCCCTTAGACTCATTCACAAAGAGTCAGAAAAATCATATGCGAGCACAGTTATTAATATCAAATGCCCGAAATTCGCAATTTAGGAAAGCCGCCACTCAGGGAGACGAGCGTCACTCTGGTCCATCTTTGAACTTGATACTGTATTAGAAAGATTCGCGACATACGCAATGTGCAAATATCCCGCATGTAATGGGTCTCCAACGATCTTTTCAATTGTAATGTGGAACCAACGCCTGTAACACCTTCTCATAGGTTACCTCAGTTGAAGCGGCAAGTTTCCTTGGAGTTCCTTTTTTTAATTAATTAATTAATAGCGTGTCAGCTTACGAACCAAAATTAATTTGTTCATATTCACTATGGTAGCATGAAATATCATCATGTCATCTAAAGTCAAACGTTTAAGATGGCTGCCAACATCAAAGAGTAAATTTACCTCGTATTTTTATACCATGGTTCAAATCGTTGTTGTTGTATTTACATACAAAATTGATTATTCAAAAAAGCCTGTCAAATATAAAAATTGAACGATAAGCCTTAAACATGCATCTAAAAGAGATCTTCCAGGGATTACGAGTAGATAACTTTTACTAAGCAGAAAACTATAGTTTAGGATATAGAGACGCTCAAATTTGATAAATGTTAATATTGGCAAAAATGTATGTCTTTTCGGTCTATTTAAAATGGCTTCGTCTGCGTATAAAATGGTTTTATGCTTTCTTGTATCGCAACCAAGGATTTTTAAATTTTAGGTGTAAAAAAGTTTAAGTCCCTTTTTTGGTTTTTCATTAAACTCGGCCGATCTTACGAAAGGTCTATTTATAGGCTCTTTTTCTCAAACTATGATGGAAAATAAAGAGAAGTCAAAAAAACATCGCCGTAGTTATTTGGTAAATATCCAGTTATCTGAGTACATTAAATCTCTGCGTCGAGCTGCTATTTCACTTTTTACAACAAATAAATTTATGCCACCTTGGGTATAAATGCGCGCTTGAGCAGATATAAATAAGAAGGAGGCGAATCTTGCACGGTTGCTTTTTGTATTTCACGAGTTGCCTACTATATCTTAAAATTATTTCCATAATTTAAATACATACAGCTACGTATAATCATCATCACCATTAACTGGCGCTAAACCTCCCAACGGATTTTGGCCGTTTCGAAACAAGTCCCGCCAGCTATCCCTGTTTCGCCACGTTAAGTACGTTTAATACAATGCTCAAAATCATCAATATCATCAACATATCTGTCATCGGTTCGGGCGCGGATCTACGAGGGGTGGGGGGTGGGCAAATAGGGGACACATTTTTGTTTAAATTTTCTTTGTGAATTTAAGCTGCAGTTAAATATATATATTAGAATAAGTCGATTTATTAACCGATATCGCGCCATCGATTTTTCGATAGATTTGGGGTCAGGAAAAAAAGTTTCACTACGCATACCCAAACAAATAATTTTCGAGCCTGCGAAATTTCATTTTTTTGTTTAGGTAATTTTTTTGACTTTGATTTTTAAGGGTTTTTTCATGACCTACTAAAAAAAATTTCATACGTCCGACCCAAAAGCGTCCGCTAAAAACGTTGGTATACATGGAAATTATTCAATCAAATGAAAATTTTATAGTGTTCATAGTGTTTAATGTGACAAAGTATACCACAAATCGATGGTACCGATTTTTTATGTAATTAATGGTGTAATTTTTGTAAATTTTATTTAGTTTTCATTTGTAATTTTGTCAACCGCCACATCTAAAAATATTACGACCCTGATGATGCCATGGAAATTTTGCGAAACGTTGGGCCATAAGGTGGAATAAACTTTGTTTTTATTCGCACTACAACGAAATAGATTGGAATAGTTTAAAGGAAACTTAATCTCCGAAAATTTTTTTAGTAGGTCATGAAAAAACCCTTAAAAATCAAAGTAAAAAAAAGTAAAAAAAAAAAAATGAAATTTCGCAGGCTCGAAAATTATTTGTTTGGGTATGCGTAGTGAAACTTTCTTTCCTACCCCAAATCCTATCGAAAAATCGATGGCGCGATATCGGTTAACAAATCGACCCATTCTAATATATATATTCTAAGTATTACATTTAAATACAATATACAACGAAAAATAATGGAATAAAAACAAATATATATGTTTTCAAAGGCCGAAACGAGTGAAGTGCAATAAAACTACGCCATAGAGTAGAAAAAATCCCTTTTTACCGTTATATTTTTCAGCATAGTTAAAAAAGATCTCTCCACAGTCCACATGCTCTACTATATAGTTGGTAAAAGTAATGTTTCTCTCAATATCTTGCTATCGTTCTATGTTGTTTGGTAAGACGTTGGTCAAAGAGAAAAGCATAATACAGAGAATTCAACCGATGTGTTAGTTGGTGTCAGACAGTGAATAGGAAATACGCTTACATCATGCTCCTTCTCTTTGTTCTCTACGTTGCTTTATTCCTACGTTGTTAACGAAGTATATGTAGAAGAAGAATGTGCTTTATATATAAGAGGAGTAGATACAAGTAAAAAATATAGGTGCTTATTTTAAGTGGGTGGTTAAACTGTAGTATATAAGTTGCCTAGCGTATAACCCTGCTACTTTATCTATTAAAAATTGAAATGATCAAAAGGCAAGGCTAAACTAAGCCGACCTTAACTGCAGCTTAAATTCACAAAGAAAATTTAAACAAAAAATTTGCCTTCAATGTGGCTAATTAGAAATAGTTGTCTTAAAGAAAAATTTGATAAATACTTAGCGTTATAAAGTACGATATAAATATATTGACAATTACTTTAGTAGTATGGTTTCATTTGACTTGAAAAAAGTTTCATTTGAAATGGAAAAGGTTTCATTTAAAATGAAAAAAGTTTCATTTAAAATGGTAAGAGGTTCATTTGAAATGAAAAAAGTTTCATTTGACTTGAAAAAAGTTTCATTTGACCTGAAAATGCTATAACTGATCACAATGATCTTTTCATAATTGCCTGTACCATGTGTTTTATTGATAAATTAAGATCAAACTTATATTTTAACCTAGTTTTCTATTTTACAAAGAACAAAAAAAGCTCATTTTAGCTTATGACGGGTGGGACAGTTTACATTGGAGGAATATAATATGTAAATAAATTTCACATATCTGCACTGTATATAGATGTTTTTTCTTTGATAAAACTAATAAGACTTAATAAAGTAAAATTCTTGATAGATTTGTTTAACTGCTTTACGTTTTTCATGCACTAAAAGTCCATTTGCAGATCCGTGGTGTATTTTCTAGCTGAATGACCCATACATAAACCATTTGAAATATGAAGGTACGAAATTATTAATTAATAAAATTTTAACATATTCTCATGTTTATTTACCTTTAGTATTAAAATATGCATTATCGAAATAACGAAATGATTTGTTTACCTGAAAGGAAAGAAAACTATATATATTAGTTGGAAGTTTTATTTTAATTAGATGGATATAAAGGAAACAAAAGGTTATAGTTAGTTTTCTAAAAAACAAAACCGGATTTTGTGTTTTTTTTATATAGGAAAACCGAAATAGTAACGAAGAAATGTTATTCCAAAAGTTTTGCTTAAATTACAGCAGCTTCGGCAGGGACTTGAACCCAGGAAGTTTGATGTGATAGGCGGATTACGCTACCACCACAGCGGCCTGTTGTTCACATATTCTATTACTCAACACAACGAGCAACAGCGTTGACCCCCAAAATTAGTTTTAATATTACTCCAAAAATTATAACACTATACATTTACACCAAACTTTGCAAACATTGTACTATTTTGGTGCCAAGTTTGAAAGTCCACTTAAATACTCCCTCTTAACAAAAACAACTTTGCACCAAGTCTTTAATTACTTTTGAAATGAGTCCTGAGGTTTCTTGAGAACACCAGTCAGCCATTTGGTACATTTGAACGGTCGTCGGTAAAAAGGGAATTTATGAATGAAAAGAAGCGAAATTTATAAACAAATCCTTAAAAGTGCGGTAAAGGAAAAAAGGCGCAATAAAACCAGAACTTATCGTCTCAAAATTATCCGAAAGCTGTCCCAAAATTTTACCTAAAATCATACCAAAGTGATCACAAAATTTTTACAAAATGGTCCAAAAATAATTACCAATTCAGGAGTGATCCTGAAATTGTCACGAAATTGCACCGAAATAGTTTCAAAAGAATCAGTTAAATAACCATGAAAACATTCTGAAATTTTCCCGAAATAGTCCAAAATGCTTCAAGATTAAACCCTATTCCCTTTAAAATAAAATTAAAGTCCGTCCATTCACTACCTACGGAGAAAGGTGGTACTTACATATTTCGTATGCGCACGCATCTCGTTCCCTACTGAATGTCATGATGTGCCCAAATTTGATTCGTTGAATTAGTATGCCCTCTTCAAATGGAAAATACAACAATTCCCTGTCTTATTGTATGAATCGAAGTGTTCTAGTTTAAATAAAAGTAAAGCGATAAGCCCCATTGTTACTAGCTTTTTTTCCTTTACGCGCTTTTATGGATATGTTTATAAGTTTCGTTTTTTTTCACTCTTAATGTGAATACCCCTTTTACTGCCGATCATCAATTTGTCACCAAAATCCACATGAATTTCGAAAAACTTTTCGCTGGTAAAACGACTCTTTAAGGGGCTATAACCCACTTTGCTGACCTTATCATGTGTGAGAACAACTTTATAGTTTAAAAGGTCATTAAAAGCAAATATGCGGATTTCATAAACCAAAATAATTACGCATCAATTTACAATGCCAAATGACCAAGTTACAATAAAGAAACAATTTTGTTTGTATTTCGAGGGATCAAAAAAACGTTTCCGAAACCCTCTCAACATAAGCTTCATATTTAGTGGCGGACTTTTACAGCTGTTTTTGTGACCCAGTCTATGGTATGCTGCACATGAGAACTCATTACGTGTTTTATGCTGAAATTCGCGAATTTTTCCTTTAGTCGAATATTCATATACCACAAAATAATGGACATAAGAAAACTTATTCGATTCGTTGATATTAATTGATTAGCAACCAATCACTTACTTAGTCATTGCTTCGTCGACACAGATTTAAAACGATTTTCCACACCATCACAATGAACTTAATTAAAACATTAATTAACGTGCATGACAAAGACCTATTTCCGATTTCTTTGCTTTGTATGTGTGTGTGCGTGAGTTCATGCATTGCGTAAGCACGTGTGGTTGTAGTTAAACGAAACCAAATCGAATTTTTATATGATCGCAATAATAAGATGAAAGCATTAAATGTATAGAAAAGTTTCAAATCAATTGCCATTCACAGTACATTGCAAAGCAAACCACACCATGCGCATAAATATTTCCTCATCTTACACACCGCACCCACACCTCATGCACATTTCATACAATTAATGAAATGGCAACACTAACTTTTCACATCAAAGTGCAATTACCAGCTGCTCTTCAATAACCTTCGTCAAAGCATTATCAACGCCATCAACATAACTAGCACAAACACTCCCACACGCACACAAAAAGGATATATCTGTGTGACTGCCCAGCAAAAATTGCCATAAGGAATTATAAGCAATAATAAATACTGGTTTCACTCCTGACAAATAAACTTTAGAATAATGTAATGTGCCTTAGTTTAGGCTTATTTTAGCTACAAATAAGCATTATCCCTAGGTTAAAACATGAAATAAAAAATAAATGTCGATAAATTTTCGCAATAGTTTTAAAGAAACTGGATTTTCTTTTTTTATTTGAAAAAGTAGATTTACTAAGTAAATATACTTTTTGTCCTCTCAAAGAACCCGTAAAAGATGTAAATTCTATATTCCTCGCTATCTGAGGTCTATTTCAAGTTTTTGGTATGCAGCTTTGTACCAAGACATTAGCGGGAACTACGTGTTTCACGCCAACTGCAATTGAGATCTGGGAAATGATATGTGGAAAATGAATTTTTGAAGAAAACATTTCCATGGCCACTTTCTGGGCTCACTGAGCCACTGCAGAGGACTGACCCTGTTCAAAAAAACTTTCAAATATTTTTATTGTTACTTGTCTTGTAACTTAAGCTAAGGAAATGTAAAGTTAATTAAGTTTTGAAGTAGGTGATAACAAAGACGAATAAAAGAATTATAGTCATATGGTGTCTTAGTGTAAGTCCTATGTAAGCCTAATTTTATATGTGTAATAAGATTTTATAATTAAGTTAAAACATGACATACTAATACTTTTTTTACATGGTTAATGAGCCTTATAATCATATTATTGTAATCGATCTAATATTTTATAATAAAACTTTATGAAAAAGTGATTTTAAGTGGGTTGTAAGCATAATACAGAAGGTTCTAACACAGCAAACAGTATCTTATAATAAGACCTTATGTAAGTCTTATCTCATTTGCTCCATAAGCCGAGAAATAAGGTTGTTATATTCTTTATAATTTCTTATAATAATTCCTAATGTAAATCTTATTTTATGTAGACTATAAGGCTTAGACAAACCTTAAGCCGTCAATAAGGTTGTTATATTCTTCATAATGATGTCTTATAATAATTCCTTATGAAAGTCTTATTTTATTAGACTATAAGCCTTAGAAAAAACTTATACCCGATGACATAAGTACAGAAAAATAAGGAGTATTATGAGGAATATAACTTATATTCTTTATAAAATTAAGTCCTAATGTCATACGCCTTTTAGCCATATCAAATAAGCCTTATATAAGGTGCAAATTTTTTGATAGGTATATTCTTGGAAGTGCGTACTAGGTGAGTTATATCTAGGTACATAAGTATGTACATATGTTGTTTGTAAT
Source organism: Eurosta solidaginis (assembly GCF_040869045.1). Lineage (NCBI taxonomy): Eukaryota > Metazoa > Arthropoda > Insecta > Diptera > Tephritidae > Eurosta > Eurosta solidaginis. The sequence continues at coordinate 240,711,533 of NC_090323.1, forward strand.
GTTTACCGTTAGTGTCACTTAGAATACTATGAAATCAATAAAAAACGAGTCGCTTCTCACATCGACGCAGTGGCTAATGATGTAAATAATAACGAATGGGGGAAGGACAACTCACTTTTTTCATATATTGAGGGAACAAATTGACATGCTCACGTAATGTTCATATACATACATATGTATGCAAGTAGGCGTACCAGGCGGTAATTTGTGTTCCATTACTCTTGAGGGGTGGAGTGGGTTTACGGTTTAAATCAAAATGTGCCATGGAAAAAGAAAAGAAGTAACTACACGTGCGTATAAAAAGTGTCATTAAAATGGCTAACTTGAAACAAGCAAAGAAGTTTAAGGTTGGATGTGAAGGAACACATTTCACACAGTTTAAACGATATTGCTTTTGTAGTTTGATAGAGGCACTTCTTTAGCGCTATTATAAAAAGTGGATGTGGTTATTAAAAGATCTAGTAATTTTTTTATCAGAAATATTTATCGTTGCAGCATGATGCAACAAAACTAGATAGGTGAAGTCAATTCTAAGAAATGAAGTCGCATTTGGCAATAATCAACCTCATAACTTAAAGTGCTGCTTCTTAACGTGCTGCAATGTTGATATTTTTAAACTGTTGACTTGACAGGCTGGTTGGGCAGCATGAATTTTGTAATTGAAATTTAAGTAACTTCCCAATAAGTTACAAGCTTAAATTTTGGATAGAGTTCAGAATCCGATGACAATGAAATAATACGACAAAAACTCCGATAGGTGGCGTATGGATCGAAATATTTCAAAAAATCGTATTTGTGGTCCTATTCAAAAAAATCGTATTTTTCGTCCGATTTGGTCCACATTTGGAACACAAAATACTGTTACGAATATTAGCAAAACTAAGGAGTGCTGCCATCTCTAAGCCGATGCTAAGCAGTGACGTGAATTCACATCCATAGATCAATCATTATATATCTACATAAACGAAACAATAATTGCCTCTACACATACATATGTACCATGTACGTATACGAGCAGCGGAGAGTCAATGCACAAACACATGCATATATCTGAGATACTTCTACAAGTATGCAATGAGAAAAGCTATAAAATTGTGCAATTGTGGTTACAGCTGAGAAGTTTGAGAGCTGCTGGACTAGTAGATTCTGGAAGGGCCTAGAAGATGCGAAGGTTGAAATCAAAGAGTATAAAAGCGGCAATTGTAGAGGCGCTGGAATTAAGTTTGATTTGAGATTTCGATTAAGACGCTATCTAGCGAGCAAGTATTATTTTGAACAGTAGAGTTTCATTTGAGCTATCAATCAGTTTGGTTATTAAGCAAGCTATTCGTTGCAAAGTTTGAGTGTTATTGTGAAGTACTTTAATAAAGGCCATTTTGCATTATTAAATATTGGAGTTATTTATTCAACAGTTTAGTGATTCGAACTCAGCAGAAGATTGCAAATAAGAGGATTTGCAAGTAAATTCGTTACAATACATACACAATACATACAAGCGATCTATGATGTCCGATTTGGCTCTTATTTGGAATAAATATTACTTACAGTCCAGTAGAAGTGACATCAAAATATTTTGCAGTTCGAGGAGGGGCAAGCATACGTGGCGCAGAATCGAGCAAAGTCTTTGGAAGGATTATGTATTGAGCACTTAGATTGTAACAAATTGTCAGAAAAGAGTGCTTGTAATAATGAGTCACTAAATAAACTAAATAGAATGACAAATAATAAGCAATTAAATTAAGAATAAAAACTTGAAAATAAAATAATTTAAAAAAATTCTTAAGTTAAGCGGTAATAATAATACAGCAAGCTAGAAAATAATTAGGTGTGTCCTAGGTATTAGTCACCACACTTCTCATTAATCTAGGGCGTTGATCAGATAGTTAAATAAAAGCGTTGGACGCGTCAAATCTCTATTAATAGTCATATATAAGACCAACTGAACCTAAATAAAGTTATGCTACGCCTCACATTTTTAGAAATTTCACACGCCCAACGCTTTTATTTAATTGTCTGATCAACGCCTTAGATAGATGAGGAGCGTAATGACTAGTACCTAGGACCCACCTAATTATTTTCTAGCTTTTATTTTTATTATTGCTTCATTTAAATATTGTTTTCAATAAAACCGTTTAACTAAAAATTTTTTTTTTATTATTTTATTTCACTATCATAACAAATACTACATTCATGCCATTCTGAAAAATGAAATAACGTATTTCCCTTGTTGTTGTTATTGTAGCGATAAAAAGACTCCCCGATATAGATCCGGCACGTTCTGGTAACAACCACCATTAGGCCATCCCAGTGCCTCGGCTGCTAAAGAAATAGGATTCGCCACGGGTTGGTGAGGTTGATAATCGGGTTAGAGGAGCTATAAATCGCGCTCACAGCCCCTTGAATCATATGGGTATTTTATTAGCCTCCTATGACAGATATAGCTACCGCGGCAATATTCTAAACCCTAACTCGCTGGGAGGGTTTCCCTTCTTAGACGGACGTTATTTATTTTTTTATATATGAAATAAGGCCAGTGGGCCGTTCTTCCGTTTCTTCGTTGTCAACCCTGCGGACATTATTTCAATGCACCAAAATTGTGGAGTTTCTGAGAGTTAATGACAACGCTTTAGTCAACGGAATCGAAATGCTGGAACTTCAGAGTATCACATTGTTCACAACTAAGGATTATGGGCACAGACCGTGAACAAAATTCGGAATTTTTACGTCCATAGAGCTCTGCAAAATTGTATAGCACCACGGGCTGTGCAATTTCAAGAGCTGGCTATGTACATCCACTAATAAAGGAAGTCGAGAAATGTACTGAGTAGATCTATGGCCGAAACCCATAAACGTAAAGCGGTCTGCACCAGTCATTGGTCTTTAGGCGCGCAAACGGAAAAGATGTATATTCCGCATAATGAGCTCTGCAGAAGTTATAAAGACGAAGGTTGAATTGGCCGATCCATGAGGACCTCACATAGACTGAATCAGTTCGTAGTGTAAAGACGTAATTGCAAAAGAAAGTAGTGAACATTTTCTGTGTAAATGCCCTGCTCTGTCTGGAACACGTTTAAGCCTAGACCACGGAAGCATCCTTTTGAAATATCTTGGTAGGTTATCGGAAACAGGGACTCCAAATGTTCTTTTTTGGTAAAAAATTTACTTGCGCTTTTTGTATTTTTGAAGAAATAAGTGAGAACTTTTGAATTCGAAAAATTGCTTGCTCATAATAAGATCAAATAATTGCACTATACAAACAAATTTATTTCTAATGAGTTATTACACAGCCAATGTTTGTTTGATTTAGCCGAGAATTGTTGTTTAAGTAATCATGTCAATAAATTCCAATTAGTTGCATTAATTAGCATGTTCTTACTCTATGAAACAAATGTGCATACCTCACTAAAACTATTTATCTTTACATATGTATGTGTGTATATTGTTTCTCATTTATTTGCCTAAATGTTGAATATTCAAAGGAAATATTTATTTGTTTGCAAATGATTAATAGGCGGCCGCCGTGATGTGATGGCACACACTCCGAGCAATGGGTTCACACTCCGAGCAAAGCAACATAAAAATTTAAGAAGCAAGTTTTTTCAATTAGAAGAAAATTTTTCTAAGCGGGGTCGCCCCTCGGCAATGTTTGGCTACACTACGAATGTATTTCTGTCATGAAAAGTTCTCAGTGAAAACTTTTCTGCCTTGCAGATGCCGTTCGGAGTCGGCATAAAACAATTAGGTCCCTTCCCGGAAATTTGTAGGAAAAATTAAAAGGAACACGACGCAAAGTGGGAGAGAAGCTCGGCCTTAAATCTATTCGGAGGTTATCGCGCCTTTCATTTATTAATTTAATTTGCTTGAAAGAACTCAAACGTCTGATATATAATTCTCATTGCTTAAATTTAGAAAATATATATCCTTAATTTCTGCGTGACGTAGTAAAAAAAAGAAACAAAACAAGTAAGGAAGGCTAAGTTCGGGTGTAACTGAACATTACATACTCAGCTGAGAGCTTTGGAGACAAAATAATGGAAAATAAAGGTGGACGCCTTTTCGAGATATCGCCATAAAGGTGGACCAGGGGTGACTCCAGAAAGGTTTTAATGAGTATTTTAAAAGGGAGTGGGCCTTAGTTCTATACGTGGACGCCTTTTCGAGATATCGCCATAAAGGTGGACCAGGGGAGACTCTAGAATTTGTTTGTACGATATGGGTATGAAATAAAAGGTGTTAATGAGTGTTTTAAAAGAGAGTTGGCCTTGGTTCTATAGGTGGACGCCTTTTAGAGACATCGCCATAAATGTGGACCAGTGGTGACTCTAGAATGTGTTTGTACGATGTGGGTATCAAATGAAAGGTGTTAATGAGTATTTTAAAGGGAAGTGGGCCTTAGTTCTATAGGTGGACGCCTTTTCGAGATATCACCATAGAGGTGGACCTGGGGTGACTCTAGAATGCGTTTGTACGATATGGTATCAAATTAAAGGTATAAATAAGGGTTTTAAAAGGGAATAGCCCTTAGTTGCATTTGTGAAGGCGTTTTCGAGATATCGACCAAACTGTGGACCAGGGTGACCCAGAACATCATCTGTCGGGTACCGCTAATTTATTTATATGTATATGGAATACCACCAACAGTATTCCTGCCAAGATTCCAAGGACTATTAATTTCGCCCTGCAGAACTTTTACATTTTCTTCTACTTAATGTGGTAGGTGTCACACCCATTTTACAAAGTTTTTTCTAAAGTTATATTTTGCGTCAATACACCAATCCAATTACAATGTTTCATCCCTCTTTTCATATTTGGTCTAAAATTACGGCATTTTTTTCATTTTTCGTAATTTTCGATATCGAAAAAGTGGGCGTGGTCATAGTAGGATTTCGGCCATTTTTTAAACCAAGATAAAGTGAGTTCAGGTAAATACGTGAACTAAGTTTAGTTAAGACATATCAATTTTTGCTCAAGTTATCGTGTTAAGGGTCGAGCGGAAGGACAGACGGTCGACTGTGTATAAAAACTGGGCGTGGCTTCAACCGATTTCGTCCATTTTCACAGAAAACAGTTATCGTCATAGAATCTATGCCCCTATTTGTTCGAATTATGGCATTAAAAGTATTCTATACAAATTAAATTAAAAAGGGCGGAGCCACGCCCATTTTGAAATTTTCTGTTATTTTTGTATTTTGCTGCACCATATCATTACCTTAGTTGAATGTTGACATAATTTACTTATATACTGTAAAGATATTAAATTTTTTGTTATAATTTGACTTAAAATTTTTTCTTTTTAAAAAGTGGGCGTATTCGTCATCCGATTTTGCTAATTCTTATTCAGCACACATATAGGGATAGGAGTAACGCTCTTGCCAAATTTCATCATGATATCTTCAACGACTGCCAAATTACGGCTAGCAAAAGTTTCAAATTACCTTCATTCAAAAGTGGGCGGTGCCACGCCCGTTATCCAAAATTTTACTAATATTCTATTCTGCGTCATAAGGTCAACCCAATTACCAAGTTTCATCGCTTTATCCGTCTTTGGTAATGAATTATGTATATCACTTTTTGGGTTTTTCGAAATTTTCGATATCGAAAAAGTGGGCGTGGTTATAGTCCGATTTTGTTGATTTTAAATGGGGGTCTGAGATGAGTGCCCAGGAACCTACATACCAAATTTCATCAAGATACCTTAAAATTTACTCAAGTTATCGTGTTTACGGGCGGACGGACGGACGGACCTGGCTAAATAAATTTCTATTTTCGCCCATATCATTTTGATATATAGAAGTCTATATCTATCTCGATTAGTTTATGCCGTTATGGATTACCGTTATGCGAACAAAGTTAATATACTCTGTGAGCTCTGCTCAGCTGAGTATAGAAATCAATAACGTAAAAGGCAACAGAAATATCTAAATAAATTATGTATGTATGTACATTGAAACGGAAAAATATTTCCTTGTAGCAGCTTCCAGCTCTTTACTAATCAATTAATTTATTACGAATCTGCAAAAATTTCATCTTAAGGCGAGCACTTTAGGTTGAATCCTATTTGTTTAAGTGATTCATGACGTATGAGTAATAAATAAGTGCGTAGTTCTAGTGAACAATAAATTTGCTAATTTAACAACGCTGCTCATTATTTATGATGATTTTGCAAAATTATTACAAATACAAATAATAGTTTATTCGACATATTTCGACCTTTTTAATGAAATTAGTATTTTGAAAAGGAAATGGCTGTCCAGTGTGTGTGAATGACATTCAAACCGCCTAAATTTGTCGGTTTTGTAAGCAATATTATTTTAGCCTTCAAATGCATATGATTCGTGTACTCTAATGGCGTTTTCTTTTCTGAAAATAATGTCGCCCCATTGGTTTTTCTCAGCTATCTCGTTAGTTGTGTGTTGCTTTCACAGAATATTTCCCACTGAATAAGAAAAGGTGCAAAATTGCCTACAAACTCAACGAATTTGCAGAGGGCCAGATAACCTAGATCATAAGGGAAAGTTTAAAAGTGCAATATGAGGGTAAAATTTTTTCCTTAAAAGAGAACGCCAGAAAACACATTTTTTTGTGTTTTTTTTTTTTAATTCAATCCGGAGGTTGAGGAGTAGCAAAGTTGAAAAATTAAACTTTATTAACTTGATAACCAACAGTTTTAGTAGAATATTATTCTGTCTACTAGGTTAAGAAATTTGTGTGAGAAGCGGTCCAGTGGAAGCTACTTACTTGTATCACATCATCATAAATTCATTTTTAACTACTCCCACCTGGTGCCTCGGGGCACCTTGAGTGCCGACCATATGGCCATAGTAGTATGTGTATACTGTGCTGATCTGGAAATAAACAGATCCTACAGGCTGTCGGATTACTGTAGCGTTTTCCAAGCGTAAATATTAGCCGTAACCAAAGATGTAGAAGCCCTGGCAGAGAATAGCTTAAGCTGCAACCGTGTTAACTTTTATATTGACAGTCAAGCAGCAATTAAGGCAACAATCTCGCATAGCACAGCATCTAAATGCGGGTTAGATTGTAAGCAGTCCCTGGAGAGAATTGGGACAGGGAGAAGCATACATCTATATTGGATCCCATGGCATATGGCAATAGATGGGAATGAAAAAGCGAATGAACTCGCTAAAAAGGGTACATCCCTTGAGGCTTGCTCCGTAGGCGTCCCAATTAGACTGGGCAAGATTAAGCGAAGGCGAGAGGTGCACATGATCGACCAAACAGGAAAGGCCTGGGTTCAAGCGCGGGGCTGTAAAGTGCCGTAGATTATGTACAACCTTAGACTAACAAAGTTGCTTCTATTATTAAAAAGAGAAGACTGTAGACTCATGATGGGTATTCTGACTGGACACTGCCTTCTGGCGTCACATGCCTTTAAATTAGGCTTGGTCAGTGATAGCAGATGTAGGAAATGCGGGTTGGAGGAGGAAAAGATCGAGCACGTTCAGATCTAGAAGCACCAAGTGGCTTAAGTCCTGGGAAGCTTCTAGTATTTGCCAAGAGGACGGAGTTATTTTACAACATTGGTCCTGGTTTTTGATAGGGTGCTCCAAATTGATCGTTAAAACAAACTTCTGGCAACCTTATGGGCTCATTCAGTCTATGTGAGGTCCTCATGGACCGGCCAGTTCAACCTACCCTAACCTAACTCCCACCTGTCTCTTCCAACTCAGTGAAAGTCTCGCTTTCCCCTACAGAAAATATTTGCGTCGATAGGAATATTTTCTTGGACAGAACATCTACACCCACACTTATTCGCATACCATGACGTACGCAGCAAAGACTCCGGGCTCTTTCTCGTTGTAATGCTATAGCTTCTATGACACATCCTAAAAACTACAAGTCGCCTCTGCCTAATACATCTTTTACACTAAGTGTCGATGTTATGGTAAATTTTTTTAGGTTGATCCAAAACAAGGGAGCAGTTAAGGGTTAAAAGGTAAAAAAAGCGACTCGTACAATAGACACATACATATAGTCATAATAACTTTGACACAGTATTTAAGCAATGCTTCTCTTCTATTTTGTGCTAGCACATTATCTCCATACTATTGAGACCGCCAAAACATACATGAACATGGCTAGAAATATTTTTTTAGCGAACTTTCTTATTATTATTAAGGGCATTCACGTCTACAATACTGCAACGAATTCTGGGGATTTGTGATAATTATGCACCTTCTGCTAACTTTCGAGTCGCTGAACTGTCGAGTAAATAACTCCAACGTTCAGTATTGCAAAATGGTTTTATTTAGACTACTTTTCGAATAGTACAATTATACTCAATATAACGTACTTCAGAAAAGCGTGTTTTAATCAAACTGATTAGTTATTCTTCAGCCTGCGCTGCTTTTATACTCTCTGTTACCTCGTTCGCATATTTCTATTAAGGTGTAGACGTTTCACGTTCTAGAACAGCTGTATCTCCTGCTTGATTATTTATTTATATACGTATGTATGCGTGAGTAGTGCTTCTACTCTTAGCTGATGACTACATGCGTGTATGTGAGATAATTCCTTTGCTTTAAGCTGCTGATTATGTGTGTGAAATATTATTCGCCGCCTTCTATGTATGAGTGTAAATGGCTTACTTTGATGTGTTCATGTACACAAGTGTAGCTGCTTGCTTTATTGTTGTTGTGCATTTATTTACCAACAGCATTGTGATGCTAACATTCGCGCCACTATGTTTTGTTTAAATTTTGTTCAAAAACTTTAAACTTTACAGCTGGTTCTCTCCAAATATCAATTTTATTTGCAGTTCAGTCATATGAGCATTCAGGCTCTGAATTTAGCAATTAAAATCAAAAATGCATGTGAGTACGTGAAAATATATGCTTCCTATAAATCCTTACAAATTCCTTAAGTTTTGTCTGTGATATTTTCTGAGTTACATCTCGTCAAGCGCGAACAGTCGGTCAAACTTTCATAGTCTTAGATAAATAACAAATACAGCGAATTAGCTCATATTTAGTGTTTGAACTAAGATTAGAGTGTGGGCCACTCTCTTCTTCTGCTTCCATAGGCGGGTTCCGATAAATACACTATCGTATCTGGAGCATCCCTTTTCAGCGTAGCTGCTTCATTTTAACTCGCTGGACTATGTGGACGTCGCCAACGCGTAGAGGTCCGCAAATCTTTCAAAAAACTTTATCCCAGAGACGCTTTATATAATGTTGTCATAGACCATGCTTCTGTACCCTATAGCAGGACGGGTACGATAAGTGACTTTCAGAGCATGATCTTCGTATGTAGAGAGAGGACACAATTTTTCAATTGTCTACTCAGTGCAAACCCTAAAACAACCTCGGAGCGCTCATAATTTAGGAATCCAATATGAGTTCGAAGTTTGTGAAAAATATGAGCCTCAGAAATATGATCTTATGGAGTTTTTTTATTAATCCGATATGATGAAAAATTTGAGCCTTTCCACAAAAGTGTTCAGCAAACAAAGCAACTTAAAAACAGGAATTCATATTATATTTTGGAAAAGTTTTCATTCAAATTAAATTTGAATATAATCCCAACGTTTCTTTACTCGCGGTTGGTGTATCATACTTTCCAATAAGGCTTTGAAATATGCTACCACATTTTTAATGATCGGGCCATCCTAATCATTGAATTCATACAATTGACTCAGAAAAGAGTCATATAAGAAGTAAATTGTGAGCGCATCAAGAGAAATACGTTCATTTTGGACTCCAAAATGAGCTCATAAAGAGTGTAAGCGCTCCAATTTAGGATAACTTTCTGACTCTTTTAAGCCTTTGAATGTTTGCTCGGAAGAGGGTCATATATTTATTCGAGAATATGCAATGAAGTATTTAGTAAAAATGTTGGCGGAATAGTTATTTTAGCATTCATGCTAGTGGTGAAGGACTTCGCAGGTACTAAGTTTGGCTGCACGATTATCGAGGTCCTATGTATGTCGGTATACATTGCATTTGCACAAACACATATACGAATGTATGTTTTTTTCCTGTAATTAATTATTTTATTACCTTCCCATATATTGAGCTGATTAATGGCTGCATACGCATAAATATACATTAATCTAAAGGTTGTTCATATCCTTGGCCAATGGCCATGCTTATAAAATTCCTTAGGAAGTATGTGCGCATGTATGTATGTGTGTAAAATATCCTGCCGTTCCTGAATTTGAATACTGGTGTTTGCTTTCGTTACCTTAATAACTGGTTTGGTGTAAATGTAAAATGTGTATGTTTTTAATTTAATATTAACTCGTATATTGCAATATTATCTGTTGTAAAGGGTGACAACAAAATTCTAAGGCAATACAAATTATTCAAGGTTATATATTTACATACGCTTGAGTAAACAAATTTACTAAATTAATTTGTATAGAACGTAAAAATAAAAAATAATAATAAATTGTTAAGCAATCTGACTTGCTAGCGAAAATTGTCTTTCAAGAAGTGGTGCCGGAATCCTTGGGAATCAACCTTGTAATCAAAAGAGTGCCTATTTCATTACATACATACAGACATGCATACATACGTACATCCAATTATTAAGTGAATTAAACGACACTGGAGCCGCATATTTAAATTGGAAGCAGAGTGGTAAAATAAACATATCTATGAAAGGTCGCCGCGAAAACGTTGTAAGCGCCAATCGAACCACCGTTCCGCCACGGATTTATTCCGAATCGTTCCACAATCACTTACATGACAGAATTAACGGAATATTATTTAAAGAAATTCGTAGCGGGGATCCAACTCGATTGCATATATGTAGGCAGCGGAGAATGAAACTGCTTCACAGATTGACAAAATCATATTTTTCTAATATATTATGCGTGGTGAATGTTACGTTAATTTACAACCATTTGCGGCTTGGTATGGAGTTCCGCCAGGCAGAATTCTAAATCCATTGCTATTTGTAATATTCATAAATGATATAAGATTGAGCACGTTTTTTCCTTGTGCCCTGCATTTGACAGGCTAAGACTCCAGCTGTTAGGAGTGATACGTCTGCCACATCTGGAAGCAGCAAGTGGTATAAGTCCTAGATAGCTTCTAGTATTTGCCAAGAGGCCTAGCATATCCTAGTTATACTCAGTTGAGCAGAGCTCACACTTTGATTGGATAACGGTTGGTTGTATAGGTGTAAAGGAATCGATTTAGATATAGACTTCCATATATCAAATCATCAGTATCGAAAAAAAATTTGATTGAGCCATGTCCGTCCGTCCGTTAACACGCAGGTTCCTGGGAACTCATCTCAGATCTCTATTTAAAATGAACGATATCGGACTATAACCACGCCCACTTTTTCGATATCGAATATTTCGAAAATTCGAAAAAGTGCGATAATTCTTTACCAAAGACGGATAAAGCGATGCAACTTGGTAGTTGAGTTTAACTTATGAGGCAGAATAAAAAATTATTAAAATTTTGGACAATGGGGGTGGCACCGCCAAAGCTGTAATTTGGCAGTCGTTGAAGATATCATGATGAAATTTGGCAGGAACGTTACTCCTGTTACTATATGTATGCTTAATAAAAATTACCAAATCGGAGAACGACCGCGCCCATTTAAAAAAGAAAAATTTTTTTTAAAGTCAAATTAAAAAAAAAAGTTAATATCTTTACAGTATACAAGTAAGTTATGTCAACATTCAACTCCAGTAATGATATGGTGCAACAAAATACAAAAATAAAAGAAAATTTCAAAATGGGCGTGGCTCCGCCCTTTTTCATATAATTTTTCTAGGATACTTTTAATGCCATAAGTGGAATAAAAATTTACCACTCCTTGTGAAATTTGGTAGGGGCTTGGATTCTAGGACAATAACTGTTTTTTGTGAAAAAAGGGCGAAAGCGGTTGAAGCCACGCCCAGTTTTTATACACAGTCGACCGTCTGTCCTTCCGCTCGGCCTTTAATACGATAACTTGAGCAAAGATCGATATGTATTTACTAATCTCAGGTCACGTACTTACCTGAAATCACTTTGTATTGGTATAAAAAATGGCCGAAATCCGACTATGACCACGGTCACTTTTTCGATATCGAAAATTACGAAAAATGAAAAAATTGCATAATTCTGTACCAAATACGAAAAAAGGGATGAAACATGGTAATTGGATTGGTTTATTGACGCAAAATATAACTTAAAAAAAAAAATTTGTAAAATGGGTGTGACACCTACCATCTTAAGTAGAAGAAAATGAAAAAGTATTGTGGGCCGAAATCAAAAGCCCTTGGAATCTTGGCAGGAATACTGTTCGTGGTATTACATATATAAATAAATTAGCGGTACCCGACAGATGATGTTCTGGGTCACCCTGGTCCACATTTTGGTCGATATCTCGAAAACGCCTTCACATATACAACTATGGGCCACCCCTTTTAAATCCCTCATTAATACCTTTCATTTGATACCCGTATCGTACAAACAGATTCCAGAGTCAGCCCTGGTCCACCTTTATGGCGATATCCCTAAATGGCGTACACCTAAAGAACTATGGCCAACTCCCCCTTAAAATATTCTTTAATACCTTCCATTTAATGCACATGTCATACAAACACATTCTAGAGTTACCCTAGGCTCATTTTCCTACATGGTTATTTTCCCTTATTTTGTCACCACAGCTCTCCGCTGAGTATGTAATGTTCGGTTACACCCGAACTTAGCCTTCCCTACTTGTTTTTGTTATGATTTGGTCGTAAAACAATTTTCTGGTAACACTACATACTCTTTCAGTCTATGTGATGTGACAAGACAAGCTCATGGACAAGACATTTCAATCTAGCCTAGCATAACAGCCGAGGTCTAGCGACCCTAAGTTCCATGGCACAAAGGGGTGGGGCGGGATGGTCTAGAAGGTTCAATGTTGTCACATTAAATCGTTCCCGAGATGGTGGGGCTTGTATCTTAATGGTGTTTCTTACCGGCACGTACCGGATCTATATTCGGCAAATGACCATCAATATCGATAACACTCCCCAAAACCTTCGGGAAGTGTCTTTATTGCTACAATAACAATAACCGCAAATAAGCTTGTTTTATTTCTGAATACGAAGTAGCTGTGAAAATGAATGAACTATTAGTTCAGGATTGTAACCTTACAAATTATTATGTATGATTTGTCCCACAAACAATAAACATAAAACCTTAAATTTTCATGCATTTCTTATAACTGAAGGATTATCCATCAATTTGCTACACATTCGCTTATCGCTTTTGACCTCCTGTGGTCATAGCTTCTGCATTTCGTACTTGTAAACTGACTTTGTCGCGTTCTTCCATTGCACAGTTATTCGCATACAACAAATAATTAATTATACTCGTAACAGTAATAACACATTTCACTGTTACTTGACCTCGGTGTTCCGCTGTTGATATACTGTTGCGTCATTTTTCCCTTAATGCCACTCCATACTTTTCTACTTCCGCTAGCTAGTAATGCAGGTTTCATTTTATCATTCATTCATTATTTAAAATATGGGAGTGTCTACGTGCTTGCGCATGTTTCAATGCAAAATAGTTAACATTAATGTAGTTTGTGAAACGAACTAAAGAAAGTATAGTCTTATGGAGATATGTATAAGTGACTCCTGAACGTATGCGTAAGGTGTAACCGTAAGCGTTAATGTAAGCCTACTTTTTGTAAGTTGTATTATATATATGGGTTACATCTAGAATGTAAGTGTAGGTGTAATGTGGGGTATTGGTATATAATATGGAGTAACAGAGAAGGTAAGCGTAAGTATAGTGACTGCACTGTAGCGTTATATTTGAACAAGGTAAGTGGAAGAGTTGATATTAGCAAAATCATATAAAAACTCAATTAAATTATTTGAGCATAAACACGATTTTTGTGTGAGCATAAACACGTTGTTTTGTTGGAAATAAAGAGCAAAAAGTGTTTACAAAAGCAAAGCACAGGTATCTAAGTTGAAGTTGGAATTTTTTTTTTTTTCGGGTTTTTGTTGGTAGTAACATCGTAATCATGCTTAAGTAAGATTTACAGGAAATAATAAAGTGCAAACAAAGAAAAAATCAGAATTACAATGAAATAAAAGAAAATAAAATGAAGTAAACCCAAATAAAATAAGACCAAATAAGATGAAGAAAAAAAAAAAATAAATAAAAGAAAAAATAAAAAAAAATAAAAAAAAATAAATAAAAAATAAATAAATAAAATAAAGTAAAATAAAATTAAACTAAATTAAATTAAATTAAATTAAATTAATTTAAATTAAATTAAATTAAATTAAATTAAGTTAAATTAAATTAAATTAAATTAAATTAAATTAAACTAAATTAAATTAAATTAAATCAAGTAAAGCAATTCAAGTTCAATACTCTGCTCCCGAGAAGCTAGCTGATGAATAAGTGAAATTCAGAAACATGTCCAAGTAACCACCGCCATTTGAAAGCTTTGCAATTTTTCTCTAATACCAATAACAAAAACAATTGTATAAAGCAATATGAGCAAGTCTCGCTAATTAGATACAGATGATAAAATAAAATAACATTAAATAAAATACAATTTAATTCAAGGTTCGAAACGAGCTCAAAGCCAGAATAATAAGTTTTTTTTACCTTTATATTAAGTCGCTTTCATTTTTGTCCCCTCATTTCCATAAAAAATTTTGACCCACGGAAAAGTCTTTTTCGGTAACTTCCCAGTGAGCTAGACACTTGATAATTAGTACATAGTACAGATATGAGAGACATTACAATGCAAGTGAAAAAAATCCGATAGGTGGCGCACGGATCGAGATATACAGAAAATTTATTTTAAAATGGGAATTTTGCGACCGACTATTAACTAACTTCTCGGTGATCCAGAGACTTGAAACTTAGCACATAGTTTACGTGTCGATGGCACTACAATTCGTGGAAAGCAAAATGCCGCCAGGTGGCAGACAAATCGAGATAAAGGAAAATCCCTGAAAAAACACAGAGAATCTTGTGATCGATTTTTAAGTAACTTGCATATGAGCTAGAGACTTGAAACTTGGCCATGGGTCAGAACCCGGTGACAGTGCAATATTTTATCAAGAAAGGTCGGTTAGGTGGCGCATGGATCCAGATATTAGGAAAATTAATTTTAATTTGGGAATTTTTCAATCCATTTTTAACTAACTTCCCGGTTACCTAGAGACCTATAACTTAGCTCATAGTTCGAGACCCGGTAACAATACAATTTATAGAAAACAAAGTTCCGCTAGGTGGCGTGCTAATTGAGATAACTAAAAAACCCTGAAAAACGAGGGGAATCTTGCGATCGATTTTTGAGTAACGTGCAGATGAGCTAGAGACTTGAAACTTGGCCATGGGTCAGAACCCGGTGACATTGAAATATTTTATCAAAATATTCCGCTAGGTGGCGCACGGATCGAGATATTAGGAAAATTAATTTTAATTTAGAAATCTTTCAATCCATTTTTAACTAACTTCCGGGTTACCTAGAGACTTGTAACTCAGCACACAGTTCGAGACCCGGTGGCAATACAATTTATAGAAAACAAAGTTCCGCTACGTGGCATGCTAATTGAGATAACTACAAATCCCTGAAAAACGAGGGGAATCTTGCGATCGATTTTTGAGTAATTTGCCGGTTAGCTAGAGACACGAAACTTAGGCCGTAAGTCAGAACCCGGTGACAATGCAACATTTGATCAAAAAAATTCGCTAGGTGGCACGCGGATCGAGATAGTAAGAAAACAAATTTTAATTTGGGAATATTTCAACCTATTTTTAACTAACTTCCCGGTTACCTAGAGACTTGAAACTTGGCACTTAGTTAGAGGCCTGGTGGCAATACAACTTATATGAAACAAAGTTCCGCTAGGTGGCGCGCTAGTCAAGATAACTGCAAATACTTTAAAAACGGGGGAATCTTGCGATTGATTTTCGAGTAACTTCCCGATGAGCTAGAGACATGAAACTTGGCCGTAAGTCAGAACCCGGTGACAATGCAATATTTTATCAAAAAAATTCCGCTAGACGGCGCATGGATCGAGATATTGAGAAAACTAGTTTTAAATTTTGAATCTTGCAATCGACTTTTAACTAACTTCCAGGATATCTAGAGACTTGAAACCTGAAATATAGTTTAAAACTCGGTGACAGTGCAATGATGATCAAAAATTTGAGCTACGTAACGCACAAGTCGAACTATTTAGAAGAGTAGGCCATATCTTCATGGCTAGCCTCCTGAGTGTCGCAGGCGTTGTAGAATTCCCCCTCGTTGAAGGCACAACTCAATGTATGTCCTTGCATACCTTTAGGCGTACGCGAATTTCACCACGATTTTCAGCTGTGCAAATTAAGTAGCTGACAAACGAGGTGGAATACTCTTGTTATGATGCCAGGTGGAATTCTGTTGTTTTCGCCAGTGTTGCCAGGAAATTTTTCACTAATTCTATTAAATCTTGCTATTTTGAACAAATAAATAAAGATAAGAATTTTCACTTAGGAATTACTTAAATTACTAAACAAAATTGCGTTTTTGTAGGCAGTACTAAAAAAATTGAAAATAAAATGATAAAAAAAATTTAAGGACTACCTTTATATAAATGGACCAAAAAATAGAAGGCAATTTTTCCTTTAATACCGACATAGTCTTGTTGAATTCTGACTAAAAAGCTTTAACAATAGCTCTTGTAAAATAGTTTTGGGATTTAGATTTAGCAGATAGCTCCATTTCGAAGGGTGCTAAGCCTTCATCATCAGTACGCTTAGGCACGCTGCGCTAACCATTTAGCTATACAGCGGTGGTTTGTTTGACTGACAAATTGCTACTTCTATTCCTTCTTACCAACTATATTTATTCAGCGTTGCGCCATCTGTTGCAAGACACTGACACTGTTGGATTTGCTTATTGTCAATTACTTTGTTTGACATTTCCCAAGTGCTCATGTCAGTCAAACAAACCTCCGCTGTATAGCTAAAGGGTTACCGCAGCGTGCCTAAAGCGTACTAATGATGAAGATCCGTAATTTTTAGTATGATTTACTTTCTATTCAGTTGCAAATTAAATTCTACGCTTTGCCGTGAAAATAAGTGACAGGTAGCTCAAGATAAGCCCAGTGGCAAGGGTACCCAATTGCAAAAACAAGTAGCTAAAATTCTTTGACATTACATCACATAACTTAGCTTAAGCAGCGTAGTCTCTTGAGTACTTTTACTTAGGTAGCACTAGCTAAGACACATAGAAGTGGAAATGATTGTGGAAAAAATAGTGAAACAATCAAATGAGGTGTAGTAATGAAAAGAAAAAAGGGTGGAAAGATGATGATGATAACTACCGACAAGTACTTAGAGGAGGGTGAGTAAATTAGACGGTTTGAAAAAATTTATTTTGTCGTGTAAAAAAACGTACATCCGCTATGGAGAAAGTTTAATAATATAATGTAAGCCGCGATAACCTCCGAAAAAATGTTAGGCCGGGATTCTCTATGGAGAATGTTAATCCTAGTATATCGAAAACAAAAGTACTATTGTACTTGGACATGTAAACATACAGGCGAACGTCAGAAAACTAATGTTTTTAAGTTAACTACAACTCGCCCAGTGGTTGAAGATAAACCACAAAAGAAGTAAGTTTAATAAATTATTTCGGGTTCTTTGAGAAGAACTTCGTCGGATTATGATCTGTTACAATCGATATCATCAAGTAATGTTTTATTGTTGATATCGATAGCGCATTATTATCGCCGAGTTATTGCTTTGATGATAAATAAATAAATGTAAGGCGCGATAACCTCCGAAGAAATCTAAGGCCGAGCTTCTCTTCCAATTGCGTTGTACTCCTTTTGATTTTCCCTACAAATTGGCCGGACGGGACCTACATGATTTTATGCCGACTCCGATCTAAAATTTTTGATGTTGCTTTGCCCGGGGTTTGAACCCAGGACATCCGGTGTGGTAGGCTGAGCACGCTACCATCACACCACGGTGGCCGCTTTGATACCACCTTATTATTGGTTTCTATCCAGCTCAATATAGCCACGTTAGAGATGTGCCATCGATTTTATAGTGAAGTTGAATCGGTTACAGTTTTATAGCAAATCGATAAGTTGTCGGTGATAAATTGGTAAATCTGTAAATTTTCGATAACAGAGCGATGATTTTTTCCTTTCCTTTGCTTTGTTTTGCTTTACGTTGCTTTCCTTTCATTTCCTTTCCTTTCCTTTCCTTTCCTTTCCTTTTCTTTCCTTTCCTTTCCTTTCCTTTCCTTTCCTTTCCTTTCCTTTCCTTTCCCTTCCTTTCCTTTCCTTTCCTTTCTTTCCTTTCGTTTCCTTTACTTTCCTTTCCTTTCTTTTCCTTTCTTTTCCTGTCCTTTCCTTTTCCTTTCTTTCGTTTTCTTTTATTTCTTTTGTTTATTTGTTAGCTCATACTTAGTTAGCTGCTTTTCCTGCTGGGATGCTACTACCAGCATTCATCATGTTTTGTTTCTTCTTTCGAATGAGTATTTTAAAATTATGCCTTTTCATTGTTAAGTATCTACCTTGTGTCACTTCATTTATTATTATGTGTTGGATATTTCTTTGTTTTCACATTTTCTACTAATTTCAAAGCGAAACCAGGCTGTTAATGATGGTAGACATATAGCGCTACAGGAGGATTTCATACACACGAGTAGGTCTAACACAATTGTGGCCGAATAATAAATTTTTGTTTTTTCCTTCAATGAATGCGTCCAACAAGCATTCTTTGCACACGGAGTATATTAACTTTAGTAACATAACGGTTGGTACATAAACAAATCGATATAAATATAGACTTCCATATATCAGAATGCTCAGCATGAAAAAAATAATTGATTTGCCCATGTCTATCCGTTCGTCCATCTGCCAGTGATCACAATGACTTGAGTAAATATTGAGATATCTTATTAAAATTTGGTATATTGGTTCGTTAGCAGTCAATTCTCATCGCTGTTTAAAGTGAGCGAAATCGGATGATAACCACGCCCACTTGTTATATTCATATATAACATTTTGAAAAAAAAAAAAAAAAAAACGGATTAAATATACAATATTTAATAAACCTAGAATAATGAAATTTGTTGCGTGGATTGATTTGATAAAAATTAAAAAAAAAAAAAATGTTTAAAAGTGGGCGTGGCACCACCCACTTGTGATAAAATCAATTTTACAAATATATTAATCATAAATCAAAAATATTTAAACATATCGTAACAAAATTTGGCAGAAGTAAGGAATGCTTAGAAAAAATTTAAGAAGAAAATTAACGAAATCGGTTAAGGATCACGCCCACTTTTATATAAACGATTTCTAAAAGGGTCGTAGACGAATAAAATAAGCATTATCTTTGCAAAAAAGAGCTTTATGTCAATGGTATTTCTTTTCCCAAGTGGAATTATAACAATAAATAAGAAAAAAATTCAAATTTTGAAAATGGGCATGCACCGTCCCTCTTATGACTAAGCAAGTTTTTATGTTTCGGGAGCCATAACTGGAAGAAAATTGACATATCGTTATAAAATTAGGGGTACATACTTTCTTTATAGCAGGAAATATTTTTAGAAAAAATGGACGGGATCAGTTAAGGACAAAGCCCACTTTTATATAAAGGATATTTAAAAGGGTCGTAGACTAGAATAATGAAGTATATATTAGCGAAGAATAGTTACATCCGAACTTAGACTCCCTTACATTTATGGGAATAGTTTGTGTTTAAAATATGCTTCAAAAGGATCAGAAAAGTAATTTATCTGAAATGAACTGTACAATCTCACGCTGAGTATATAATTTTCGGTTTCATCCGAAATTAAACACCCTTACTTGTTTCACTTAAGTATGTAAACGGAATATTTATCTCTTTAACAGGCTTCTGACATTATTAATTCTCGGTTTAAGTGGCTGCAATTAATTATGCATTTTGTGCTTTATTTACATTCAAATTGAAAACAAAAACAAGTAAAGGTGTTTAAGTTCGGGTGCAACCGAACATTATATACTCAGCGTGAGCTTCAATTGCACATTTCATTTCAGATAAATTACTTTTCTACATAACACGTGGAACCGCCCGTTTAAAAAAATGTCTCCCCATTTCCTCTTACAATAAAACTTGATAAGTGAAATATCATTAATTCAAAACTATTTTGTGCTAAGTTATAGCTTATTATTCTAGTCTACGACCCTTTTAAACTTGTCTTTTATCTAAGTTGACGTGGTCTTTAATCGATCCCGTTCATTTCTACTGGACATATTTTCTACTATAGGGAAAATGTGTGTACCCAATTTTATTACGATCCGTTCATTTTTCTTCGAGTTATGGCTCCCGAAAGATAGAAAATTGCTCAGTCATAAAAGGGGCGGTGCCACGCCGATTTTTTAAAATTTGAAGGTTTTCCTATTTGTTGTCATAAAACCACTTGAAAAATAAAATACCATTGATATAAAGCTCTTTTTTGCAAATATATAGCTTATTTTATTCGTCCAAGACTCTTTTAAAAATCTTTTATAAAAGTAGGCGTGGCCCTTAACTGATTTCGTTAATTTTTCTTCAAAACATTCCTTATAATAAGGGCAACCTCCCTGCCGAATTTTGTTACGATAGGTTTAACGGTTTTTAATTTATGAATAGTAATATTTGTAAAATTGATTTTATAACAAGTGGGCGGTCCCAGTCCCATTTTAAAAAAATTTCTCAAATTTTTATCAAGAGTCTCAATATCAGTCCACACGTCAAATTTCAACATTCTAGGTGTATTATTTACTAAATAATCAGGTTTTTTGTGTTTTCCAAAATGTTATATATATAAAAAGTGGGCGTGGTAATCATCCGATTTCGCTCATTTTCAATACCAACCTATTTTGGGTCCAGGTAGGCTCGCGTACCAAATTTGGTGAAGATATCTCAATATTTTAATCAAGTTATCGTGTTAATGGCAGGCGGACGGCCGGACGGACGGGCGAACATGCCTCAATTAAATTTTTTTTCGACACTGATGATTTTGATATATCTATCTATATCTATCTGGATGCCTTTATACCTGTACAACCAACCAATCAAAGTTAATATAATCTGTGTGCAAAGCACGCTGAGTATAAAAATACTTACTTTACATAAATAGAGAAAAAGACAGCGGAAAATATGTACTTGTATTTCGGGAAATGACATCGAATGCAAAGTATCATATCAAGTGTCGCTCTACATGTGTCGGGTACACGATAGTATCCGACAAAATAGCAAAGCTTCAATACTGAGCCGAAAAAAAAAGTGAAGTTTGTGTGTGTGTAAAAAGGTTTGGTAGGGGGAGGAGAAAACGAAAGATTAGAAACCAAACTCGATGTGCTATCGGTTCGTTAAGCTATGTTATCGAAGATATAGACGAGCTATCGATTGATTGAATTGTTATAAATTTGCTATCGACAGCAAAGGTTATCAATGAGTTAATGATTTGTTATCGCCCAGTTATCAGATTCTAACCGGTTATTTATTCAAGAATTATCGACAACTTATCGATTTTTTTTTATCAAAAAGTTATCGATTTTCAATTGTTTTTGTTTTATCGGCTAAATGAAAAAACGGTGATAATTATTGTTTTTTTTTTAGTGTTTGTATAATTGAAATATTATTTTTTAATTTGAAATAGGACACAGAAAACCTTTTAGACGCCTGCCATAGCTGCACAGATAAATCCATTTCGAAGGGTTTAGAAAATTTAACTATTATTTATCGAAAAATTATCGATTTTTTAGCAAAAATGTATCGAGTTTTTATCGAAAAGTTATCGACTTTAATCAGATTTTTACCAATCGGCTTGCCATTGGTTAATTATGAAACAGATACCGATAAAACTTCAATTTAAAATCGATGAATAATCTGAAATCCATCTGTAGTAAGCCGATAAAAATGCAATAAAAACCGATAGCTTGGCGATAATAGATCGATTACTCGACGATAGTAATTCGTTATCGACAATAAGCTGATAATAAATGAATTACTTGTCGGTATAGGTTTTTACAGAAAAGAAATCTACGAAGCTCTTCTTAAAGGGCCCGAAATTATCTGTTTCTGGTTACTTCTGCTGTAGTTTAAATTCGACTTCTCGGCTAGCTCTAGTGAGCTTCATAACATAATTTTCTTAGACGTTCACCTGTATGTTATGACACATCGATCTTCACGAGTATTTGCTGTAACTATTTGTTGAAGAAAATTGTTACAAAATTACTAGATTTTCGCATTTGCATAGTTGGGACTTAACCCCATATTTTCCCCCTGCGAGATATAACCCCTTATATCCTCCCTCCCTCTGTAACCACAATTGCATATAGCTTACTATACTTATACAACCTCATTCGTGCCAAATAAAATTTTATTTTGTTAGTAGCCAAAACATAGAAGAGTACTAAAGAAAATTAAGCCATTAATCTACAAACTTTTGTGGTTGTCATCAATTTTAGGAGAGAAAAACGATCTGATGATGAGCTATTTGTACATCACACTAAATTAGGATGTACAAACCTAAACATGACTAAGTTCATCAGTTATCTCCCTTTTTGTAGTTGCATTGGATCTTGATATTCTTGTGCTTTGTTTCCAATTTAATGATGAATGAGTTGGCATGCGATAGAAGTGAGTAACGTTTTGATTGTTTTTGGGTGATGAGTGACAGCGCACCCGACCAGCCTGGCGGTCGATGATGGATATTTACTTTGTTGAACCACAATACTAAACAGACAACAGGCGTAAATTGGTTAAGTGTTGTTTTTGTTGTACAATTATGTTTTTGATATTTATTGTACTTGGATGTTACCTTTTGTTATTTAATAGTTGGTGTACATATAAAGTTGCTGATGCAATCGTAGTCGCACATTTTGGAAAGGATGATTATCTTATAAAGGTTCGTAATAGTTGTAATCGTTTGCAACTGAATAGTTTAAGTGAACGGAAATTATTTGCATTTAACTGAGGACCGATCAAAATTTGGTAATTGGAGTATATCAAAAATGTCTTACATTGAAAAAACTTTAGATAAGCAATATTTTCGGTTGAGGTAAAATCTGAATTCACCGTTATCGAGGAAACACGAAGAAAGGGCAGGGCAGGAGAAGAAAATGGCCATGTTGTGTATACCACTGTGACAACTAAGATGGAAACCGAGTATTTCGTCATTACGAGGTTCTTAAATGTAACATTTATCTGCGTCGTATGACACAATAGTAATTCTTTCTGATGGAAAAGCAAGTTCCCTTTGTATGTATGTAAAAGTCAAACAAAAGTGTAAAAAGTAACACCCCTTCTTTAATTCTTCTGGGTTTAGATGTTACATTCCTGAACTACACCTATGACTGCCAGCCACAGCCTCCTGGGAGGAAGGGTGGTCCGTTCCAAATCTTGCTGTAAAGTGCTGTGATTAACTGTATCAAACGGTTTTGATAAGTCCGGCGATACGAGTACTGTTCTATGGTGGGGTCTTTGATTCAGTTAGCTGTTTATCTGTGTGTTTATGGCGTAGAGAGCTGATGACCGCCAAGCCACACTTTTGCGGTGAAGTAAGAAAGAAAACCGGTTTCAAGAGTCTTTTCTACTGGTGGTAGAAGAGATGTTGGCCTATAGGAGCCTCCTACGTTAGCTTTTAGCCCAGCCTTTAGTGAAGGTACCACCCACGCCGTTTTTCAGGGATGAGGAAAGTGAACAGAAACAACTGCTAAATATTTTAATTTCTCATATCCAAGATTTGTAAGCATCGGCATGCAAATTCTGTCCGGGCCACTACCTAATTGGTGTAGCAGGTTTGATGGCTTCTCCGAACTCTTTGGCGGTTATGGTAATAGGATCATCTAGATTTGTCAACCAAGGAATGCATTACATTTTGCCGGCGGAAAGCCGATAGCACCATATCGCTCAAGGAGATTTTGCCATGGTGCTGAGTCGGGGTTGAAAGAGACTTTACGGTAGACCAAAGTTTGTCTACACCGGCAAAAAGGATACAGTTCTTTGGGTTTTCCTCTCATTTCCCCGCTTGTGTTTTTCTAGGAGCTATTTGATTCGCAAGTTTATGTTCAAGATTTGAGGGTCGAAAGGGTCTTATAAATAAATAAATGTAAGGCGCGATAACCTCCGATGAGATTTTAGGCCGAGCTTCTCTTCCAATTTGCGTCGAGCTCCTTTTTAATTTTTCCTACAAATTGGCGGGACGGGACTTACTTCTTTTATGCCGACTCCGAACGGCATCTGCAAGGCAGATGACTTTTCACTGAGAGCTTTTCATGGCAGAAATACACTCGGAGTGCTTGCCAAACACTGCCGAGGGGCGACCCCGCATAGAAAAATGTTCTTCTAATTGAAAAACCCTATTTCTAAAATTTTGATGTTGCTTTTGCCCGGGGTGTGAAGCCAGGGCATTCGGTGTGGTAGGCGGAGCATGCTATGATCACGCCACGGCGGCCGCCTTTGGTCTTTAGTCCTACAATCGAAAAATTCAGAATCCAACATGTAACATTTCCCTATGAGATGAGGTTGGTAAACCTCGCTGCAGCTCGATATATGATCACCAGCGGTATCCGCTTTCATCATAAAAACCTGCATTAGATACCTGGCTGTCTAATGAAAATGAACCTTAATTTGTTAAGTCAGCCCCCACGATATGCAAGCTTACGCGATGCGAAAATTGGATCTTAAGCGAAGCAATGGCACAAAACGCTTTTAGAGATCTTACACTCTGTTTCAAACTTTTACTAATGGGCATTGCATGGGACACAAGCTCACGTTTTCTCTTATTTTGAACAAATTTTCGATAAGCCAAGGAGTATCTTTGTTATTGCAAATTGCTTTCATCGTACAAGTTTGACACCAATATTCTGTTGATATCTACATTAAGCAGATCTACCAGTTGCAAACGAATGAATTGCCTATAACAAGAACAAATTTTAAAATTTTAGCTATCTCTGACGTAACCTTATCAGAATTTTGCTGCCGTGTTGGTCAGACTTAAGCATTTGGCGTGTGCCTTTTGAATATGACCTTTGACAAATTTAAGTTTCACAAGTAAATGCAATTATATTAATGTTTAATGCTGTTTGATGTTTATCGTGTCAAAAATATTTTTGCCAAAATATGCTAATTACTTAACACTCCACCCTACATATATAACTTGAAGCTAACTCAAAAGGAGGTTAAATAACAAGCAAACAAAGTACTTGAACAACGTTAATGAGATTTTGTTTTTCTCGCCTCTTTTTTGTATCACATGACAAATTTACTCAACTTGTAGTTTTAACAAAGAATAACTTATTAAAATACGACGAGTAATTGTGATATTACGTGTTGGTGTGTGCCACCACCCGCAATTTAAGTTAACGATTCTTTCAAAAGTTTGGTATAGGATTAACATAGGGGCCAAATTTGAGTTACCCTGATGGAAATATTGAATTACATGCGAGAAAGTGGTAAACAGAAAAGTGTACGGTGGCTCAACTTTTAAGCTTCTATGATTTACTATGTATGTTTCCTTCTAATCCCTAAATGAACGTGACACCGGTAAGAAACATGATAATTGACATTTCGAAACCATTTAAAAACAGTTACAAGAGCACTTCGAACCTATAATAATCCCAAAATAGATTTAAAATAGTATCAAAAGGAGTTATCCCGATATTTTAGCTAAAATTTTCCTAAAGTTTTCCTAAAATATTTCCAAAGTGTTCCCGAAAGTGTCTCCACATCATCTGGAAAATAGTCCCGAAGTGATTATATAATGGTCTTGAAATTATACAAATGATGCTCAAATAATCCTGAAGCTGTCCTGAAATGATTCCACATTGGCCCCGAATTAGTCTCGAGATGATCTTGAAAATAATCCAGAAGTGATCATGAAAATGCCTTAAAAATGCGTAGAAATAGTTACGAAAAGATTTAAAAAAATGATGATGAAATGGTTCTGCAGTCATCTCGAAGGTATACTACACAATTCTATCCCCCTCAAATTATTATTTATGTCTGTCAATCCGTTACGCCTTGACAAAGGTGTCAATAAATCTATATTAATTAATATACGTGTACATCCCTCTCTTTTACCGAAGAACATAATAATTTAAAAATTATAAATGAAATAATCTCAAAATAATCCCAAAGTGATGCCAAACCAGTCCTAAAATTGGTTCGAAATGGCTTAGAAATGATCAAGAAGTTTTGCTGAAATGATAACTAAAATTATCCTAAAGTGATCCTAAATCATTCTGAAAATAATCCGGAAGTTATCATACTCATATAAAAGTCCTTAATTGGTGGATTTTTAATATAATCAGGAAGCTATCCAGAAAATGCCCGAATTACATTTCGAAATTATTTTTAAAATAGCTCCGAAGTGTTCCTGAAGTCATCCCGAAACAATCACAAAGTAGTCCCTCCCCGTTTATCAAATATCATGATTGATAGATGAATGATCTACTATGTTTTATTTTTATGGCAAAAAACGACGCAGCCTCATCTTTTTGCGATTTGTACTACAAACTGTTTGCAATCCTCGATTTAACTGGTCATTAGACACCCTGTGCTGGTGAAACCGAAAATGTCAAATGAAGCTACCTGAAAGATTGCTAAACTGAAAGAGGTCAAACTAAAGCCTAAAAGAAACACACTGGTGGAAACTGCAGACTTGTTAGAAAATCGCGCATAGACCACGCACGAAATGTCTTCTTATGTCCGCAGAACATTATCAACACAGGCGAGAATACCTCGTTTGAAGGAGAGAAATGAAATGCCTCTCAAACAGTTTCAGCTGAATACCCAGAAATCTGGTCATCCCAACAGACATCTTATTGAAGAGGTCCCTCCTACCAGGAACTTAGAACCCCATATCCGTAAACATTGTTAGGAAACCCGGCATTCAAGAAGTCAGCCGTATAAAAAAGAAGCACAAAAAGGCACTCACAGACATAGACAAAAAGTCATCAGATTACTATGCCGGTGAACCCTGTTCTGAAAGAAAAGTACCCTGAACTCGCAGTTGAAAGAAACGTCCCCAAGGAGACGCGCATCACTCTATCTAAACTTCGATAGGTACACTGTAGTAGATTAAACTCTTACTTATCCAGAACCAACCACGACATACATAATATGTGGCCTGCTTGTAGCGTGTGCCTACATGATACCAACCATCTTTTCAATTTCAATGTTGAACCAATACTGTTAAATGCATGTTTCCCGAACTCCCGTTAGAGGATACTCAGAAAAATTTTTGAGTAATCTCACGTATTTGGGCGAAGCACTTATACAATTGTAGCAACCATAATAACAACATTGCTGAACTTAAGTTAAATTTTAATTTAGCCAATGATGGTGAGGGGTGAACTCTGTATGAATATGTATGTGCTTATGACATATTTGCTTTCATAAGAAAGGTGCATGCTTTATTTTTTATTTGCCAGAAATTCTCAAATACCCTGCGCAAAAAAAAATTGTCGAATATCAATGCGAATTTTGAAAGACTTATGCGGCAGTTACTCACGAACGTACGTACCAAAAACGTGCGTAGCTGACCCGACCTAACTTATGAGTGTGCAATGTAAACGAAAACTCACCGACGTGCACCGCCCGTACGTACGTAGCCCGGAACGTAGAAATCAAAACGATTTTGATTTTTTCCGTAAGAATGTGTCAGCTGATCGCTCTCTCACTCGACAGAGTTGCCTAGTAAACTTTTGTGCGCTAATTTTTGACCGTTTGCAGTTTTATGCAGAAACACCTAATTAAAGTTTGAAAAATTGTGAAAATAATTCGAAATAATTATGTAAAAGTGCAGATTATAAATATGTAATCTATTTATATTTATTTAATAATAATTCCAGCCTTTTACAACATCAAAAATTAAATTGGAAAAAGTTGATGTTTTCATAAGCATGCATGCAAAATGGTCATGGCAACAGTGCTTATCTGTAAACAATACACACACAAATATGTTATGTACATGTACACAGATGCACACATTGATTCCTGCGGGCTTG
Source organism: Eurosta solidaginis (assembly GCF_040869045.1). NCBI lineage: Eukaryota > Metazoa > Arthropoda > Insecta > Diptera > Tephritidae > Eurosta > Eurosta solidaginis. The sequence goes on from NC_090323.1 coordinate 240,739,512, forward strand.
AGGGTTCGGTCAAACGTGTTTCGTACGACGTCCGTACGTACGGCACACGTCGGTGGGTAATTGCCGCTTTATACCTTGTGCTTTGAAATTTCGTAACATTTTCTCGAATTTTTCCGAAAGCACTTTTGAGATTGGTTTTCACAGTTGCAGCCATGATTCAATTACTAGAGGTTTGTTCTCCAATGAAGACAGATCTTCGACACTCCCAAGTTGAAAAATCTGGTGGGGTTGCTTTTAGAAGTAAGGAAAACAGGGAATAATTCACTACACTTTAGTGAAAATTGTAGTAGAAAAGTATCTTTGGTAGTATATTAGTAGTGATAATAAATTTGTAAATACCAAAAGTTTTTGGGGAAATAGTTCATTTTCTACTAAATATTTCGTCAATTGATAAAGTTATGTTGGTTTGGACATTCATTTAGAAATAGTTTGAAGAATGCCGTACGTTAGAATTTTATTCAAAAATGCTCTGAAAGTTTGTTTCAAAAACTCCCTATATGAGCATAAGTTCAATGCATTTTGTCATAAGAGGGAGTTAACGAAAAGCATTCTGAGATGAAGCGCTCTTCAATCTAGCTTTAGTATGGGGCGGTTTCATGACAAATCTTGAATTGGGAAATTTTTGAAAAATATTTTGAGATAGCACGATTTTGAACAGGCATCCGACATGTGGTGTTACGCTACTCAGCAACCGCAATGAACTGACAAAAACAAAAAGAAAAGAAAAGGGCTTATTGTCTTAGAACTTTATAGTCCTACCTTGACTTTGACAAAAGAGTTAAGCTTTTGTGCGGCCCTGCTACACAGGGAGTATTCACCTTTTTATTCTGAAATTTCGGAAAGCTCTTTTCCGTTAAGTATTCATGGAAGCGTTCCGGATAAACCGTTAATTTAGAATATTCGGAATACGTTCATTTGATACTACCTCACGAGATTCGAATATATCAAATAAGTATATTCAAAATATTCCAAATATAAACCGATTCCCCAAATTCTTAAATGGAGACGAATGTTCCGAACATACGGAATTAATAGAACGCGCCCAAAAATATCGAGAGAAGTGTCAATAAAAGACGCGTATTGACCTCGATAATAATAATTCGAAGGCGGAAATAAAAATTTTAGTTCGTTCAAAAGATATTGACGAAAACCTGAAAAATTACCCCGGGTAGCGTTGGCGACCTTCAGTCGAGCTTATAAAAAATTAAATGCGTGCAAAATCCCTTTCTACACAAAATCTTTTTCAGTGCACAAAAATATTACAACAATCACATCCGCCTTCGGATTATTGTTGTCGAGGTCACCTCCCTCGATATTTTTGGACGCGTATTAGCAATAGACTCCTGTTCTTGACTTTTACCAGAATAAGTTAACATGCCCAATGAGTACATTTCGTTATGGCATCTCAATTATTTACTAATGACATTTTTACGTGAATCGATTTAAGAGTCGAGGTTTTGACGTTGAACGATGAATTTTGAATTTGTTTAGGTTTCGTATATTCATAGGTTTACGAAAGTGCACGTTTTCTTGATGTCCTCACTTTTCATAAAATTACCTATGTTCAATGTTCAGCCATACTAATGGATCGAGGCATATTTAATAAATTCACTATCAAATTTATCCGGTATTTGTGAACTGATTGCTTCCTATTTCTACTACTAATATTTTTCGAAAATTCGCAAATAAACAACATTGTTAACGGATGACAAATCGATTTGGGAGCAAAATGGCCACAATTGCCAAAAAACTTGTCTGTCGAGCAAACCTCTTATGATTGAATCATGAGTTCCAGCTACAAAACTTATAGAAATTTATTCTTAAAATATAGGAGAAACAAGTAAGGAAGGCTAAGTTCGGGTGTAACCGAACATTACATACTCAGTTGAGAGCTGTGGAGACAAAGTAAGGGAAATCACCATGTTGTAAAAGGAACCTAGGGTAACCCTGGAATTTGTTTGTATGACATGTGTATCAAATGGAAGGTATTAAAGATTTTTTTAAGAGAAAGTGGGCCATAGATCTATAGATGGACGCCATTTAGGGATATCGCCATAAAGGTGGACCAGGCCTGACTCGAGAATTTGTTTGTACGATATGGGTATCAAATGAAAGGTGTTAATGAGTATTTTAAAAAGGAGTGAGCCTTAGTTCTATATGTGGACGCCTTTTCGAGATATCGCCATAAAGGTGGGCCAGGGGTGACTCTAGAATTTTTTTGTACGATATGGGTATCAAATGAAAGGTGTTAATGAGTATTTTAAAAAGGAGTGGGCCTTAGTTCTATATGTGGACGCCTTTTCGAGATATCGCCATAAACGTGGACCAGGGGTGACTCTAGAATGTGTTTGTACGATATGGGTATCAAATTAAAGGTATTAATGAGGGTTTTAAAAGGGAGTGACCCTTAGTTGTATATGTGAAGGCGTTTTCGAGATATCTACCAAAATGTGGACCAGGGTGATCCAGAACATCATCTGTCCGGTACCGCTAATTTATTTATATATGTAATACCACGTACAGTATTCCTTCCAAGATTCCAAGGGCTTTTGATTTCGCCCTGCAAAACTTTTTCATTTTCTTCTACTTAATATGGTAGGTGTCACACCCATTTTACCAAGTTTTTTTCTAAAGTTATATTTTGCGTCAATAGACCAATACAATTACCATGTTTCATCCCTTTTTTCATATTTGGTATATAATTATGGCATTTTTTTCATTTTTCGTAATTTTTGATATCGAAAAAGTGGGCGTGGTCATAGTCGGATTTCGGCCATTTTTAACACCAATATAAAGTGAGTTCAGATAAGTACCTGAACTGAGTTTAGTAAAGATATATCGATTTTTGCTCAAGTTATCGTGTTAACGGCCGAGCGGAAGGACAGACGGTCGACTATGTATAAAAACTGGGCGTGGCTTCAACCGATTTCGCCCTTTTTCACAGAAAACAGTTACCGTCCTAGAAGCTAAGCCTCTACCAAATTTCAGAAGGATTGGTTAATTTTTGTTCGACTTATGGCATTAAAATCATCCTAGACAAATTAAATGAAAAAGGGCGGAGCCACGCCCATTTTTAAATTTTCTTTTATTTTTGTATTTTGTTGCACCATATCATTACTGGAGTTGAATGTTGGCATTTTTTACTTATATGCTGTAAAGATATTAACTTTTCTTTTAAAATTTGAATTAAAAAAAAAAATTTTTTTTAAAGTGGGCGTGGTCGTTTTCCGATTTTGCTAATTTTTATTAAGCAGACATAAAGTAATAATAGTAACGTTCCTGCCAAATTTCATCATGATATCTTCAACGACTGCCAAATTACAGCTTGCAAAACTTCTAAATTACCTTCATTTAAAAGTGGGCGGTGCCACGCCCATTGTCCAAAATTTTACTAGTTTTCTATTCTGCGTCATAAGCTCAACTCACCCACCAAGTTTCATCGCTTAATGCGTATTTGGTAATGAATTATCGCACTTTTTCGATTTTTCGAAATTTTCGATATCGAAAAAGTGGGCGTGGTTATTGTCCGATATCGTTCATTTTAAATAGCGATCTGAGATGAGTGCCCAGGAAACTACATACCAAATTTCATCAAGATACCTCAAAATTTACTCAAGTTATCGTGTTAACGGACGGACAGACGGACGGACGGACATGGCTCAATCGAATTTTTTTTCGATACTGATGATTATGATATATGGAAGTCTATATCTATCTCTATTCCTTTATACCTGTACAACCAACCGTTATGCAATCAAAGTAAATATACTCTGTGAGCTCTGCTCAACTGAGTATAAAAATAAAACAGAAGAATATTTCTGGCGAAATCAGAAAAAATTGTCCTATAAGGTACGCGTATTAGAGTTGCTATTTGAAATAACCAACTGTTTTTTTTTTTTTTTTTTTTCAAAAACACATGCCAAAAAATAAGCAGTCCATGATGGAGGCAGTGTAATGCTCAATGATTATTGCTTCAACTTCATATATTTGTATTTATGTATATGTGTTAATTCATCACATTTTCCTTGCATGTAAACTAAAAATTTACTTCTGATCCGCTAAAAAATATTCACGAACAAAAGGAACATTTTCTCAAACTTTTGCGACGATAACAACAACACGATTGGTTGCTACTTTGGCAGGGTAAATAAATTCCAAAATCAGTTCACATAATACAACCAACAACTTTTGTGGAAAACAACGCCAAAAAAGTTTATGTGAAAACAGTGTCAAGACTAGAAAGGAAATGAAACGAATCGAGCTTATATATTTGTTAAAAGATACGCATGGGAACAAAGCAAATGTGCATTGTCAATATACCATATATGGATGTGCATCAGACTTTAATGTTGCGTTCCAGTATAGCGGGATCCAGCTATTCTTGTTGCATTTGCATGTTACATCTCTATTAGTATCTGGATCACGCTTCATTGGAACACAAGGTAAGTTTGCTCTAAGGTTAGGTTAGGTGGTAGCTGTCCTGATAAGGGAAGGTCACTCGGACAACATGAAGGTCCGTTGTGATACCACATACAATAAAATAACGGTGAAGTGGATATAGCTACTTAGAGAATCGTTGGGTAGCAACGAAAAAGTTCCGAATGAGACCGATCAATCCTCGGGAGGTCCAAGTGAGTCGCTACCGAAGTACTTTCGCCTAGTTCTGGAAAAAGCTGTGCAATTATGCATAAAGTGATTTGGTGATTCCAGCTCATCATCCTCCATATAGCTGCAAGAGGATGGAGTTTCCATTATATTGAGACGTACCTCATGGATACCCATGGGCTAGTGGCCTATCAAAACCCCAACGACCATTGATAGGTGAACCTTATTGCACCCAATTATTTCGGCAGACCTCCTGCCATCCACTTTCGGCCAGAAATATCTTGCTACCCTGCAACGTTTGCTGAGCTGACTCGAGGCCTAGCTATGGAGGAGCAAACCACAGGTGGCGAGCGGAATCCCAATATCCCTACAGCCATCTTCATACGGTTCAGTTGTACCGATGCGGGCTGAAAGATCCGCTTGACAGTTACCCGGAATATCACTATGGCACGGGACTCAGATAATCTTAATTGTGAAATATTTCGATGCAATCGCAAGCGAGGTCAGGCACTCCCAGACCACCCTCGATCGCACTGTAGTTGAACTCAAAGCCTTGATAGCCGTTAGGCTATCAGAGTAGATGTTAAATTCCCTAACCGTAGTAGCACTGGATAGCATTTCATCCACCGCATGCTTAATCGCAGCAACTTCTGCTTGGAATACATTGCAGTGATCAACCAACTTAAACTTGCGGCTTACATTTAAAAAAAAAAAAATAAATGTAAGGCGCGATAACCTCCAAAGAGATCTAAGGCCGAGCTTCTCTTCCAATTTGCGTCGTGCTCCTATTGATTTTTCCTAAAAATCGGCCGGACGGGACCTACATGTTTTATGCCGACTCCGAACGGCATCTGCAAGGCAGATGAGTTTTCACTGAGAGCTTTTCATGGCAGAAATACCCCCGGAGCGCTTGCCAAACACTTTCGAGGGGCGACCCGCTTAGAAAAATTTTCTTCTAATTGAAAAACCTTATTTCTAAAATTTTGATGTTGCTTTGCCCGGGGTGTGATTCCAGGGCATACGGTGTGGTAGGCGGAGCACGCTACCATCACACCACGGTGGCCGCCCGCCGGCTTACATTTAGCTCTTGACAAAATGCCTTAAAGTTGCATAAGTATTCCTTTCATAACGAATCGATGCTAACAAATCGATAACACGCCTGTACAATCTGGTACTCTCAACGACCAAATCCTTGGCGCAAAAAGCAAATGCCGACCATTTTGGAAGTCAACGTCGATGTCACTCCGCTGCAACTGTGCTACACCAAAAAATATTGATTGTGACGTTCGGTCAGTACCTACATTTTTGCAAGAATGCAACCTCAATTGTACCTTAAGTCCAAAGGCGTTACAATATACTCAAGTCTCTTGCCAGCAGCACTTGGCCGGCAACATGTATTTTATGCGTCCCGAATATGGTCTCCAAACTTTATAGAAACACACTGGAGGAAACCTCAGGTCTGCGAAAACAGAACGCTGAGAACTGCCACGCTTTGGTTTCTTATTTCTCCAAAACGTCATCTACACAATGAGGCGAGATTACTCATAAGAACTTTGTAGAAATCCGGCACTTAAAAACTCAGCCGTATGAAGAGAAGGGGCATAAAAATGCAGTCAGAGACATCCACAATAAGTCATCGGAATACTATTCTCAAAGTTAAAATAACCGGGACTCGCAGTTAAAATAACCTCCCCAGGGAGACGTGCCTCTAGTTCAACTTCGATCTGGATACTGTAATAGGTTAAACTTTTACTTATCCAGAATCAGCACTAGCATACCCAATATATTTCCTGCCTGTAACGTGTCCTCACATGACAGTAACTATATTTTCAGTTAAAATGTGGAAGCAACGCCTCTTAGCCCATTATCTCTTTGGTTCAACCTTGTTGAAGCAGCAAATTTGTACGCACACCCGTTAGAGGATATTGATGAGAGTTGTGAGTGATCGGATTAGGCGAAGCACTGCAACAGCAACAACATCAACATTGCCGTTAAAAAGTGGTAATAGTCCGATAATACATCGATAGATTTTCCATTTCAAATCGAAGACCAACTTTTCGATAACAAAAATAGTAAATCGATAACTACCTCTATAAAATCGTAGACACGCCTTTAACAATTTGGTAACACTCCCTTGACAAATTTTGAGCTTTGTGAATATTACGATAACAAAAATAATTTTTTTTTGTTAAAATACCGATAACTTTTTGGTGTCTACACATCAAAAAAATATGTGTTAACCCTCAGAAAAAACTGTGTTCTCTTCGTTCTCAACGAGTATACGTGGATAAACCCTTAAACTACAAGTAATGTAAAATTTGAGGAACGATTTCAACTGGGAAAAGTGATGTTAAAATATTGCAAATGATTTGCATATTTTCCGTGGGCGGTTGCTTTTGCACTCACCCCATCCTAAAGTTCAATCAGCTCATATTAAACTTCATTCAACCCATTGAACGCATGGATATGACCGTAAAGCTTCCGAATAATTTACTTGTCCTCCAAAGAACATCCTCCTTTTTTGGACATCATCTATGATTGCCTGTCAATCATCAGAGACTTATAGAGTATCGTTTACTTCATTCAGAGAGGTGTTCATTTTGCAAGTATTTACACAGTCCAAAGCGACACTTATTGGCAAGAGTGACTCACCGCTGGATTTTTTGTAGAGACAATATTTTTGCTATTAATGCTGGCCCCTATGGGTACGAATATCAACACCCTCTAGAATTTTTATCCCTTAGCAGTTCCATCCCAAAGCCAATTATTCCTTTGATGATAGACTACTTCGCCTTGTCCTCCTTCAAAGTAGAAACAAATTTTGCAGTCTTATTATATAGTCCAGAAAAAGCAAAACTTAATTACGATTAAAAAAAGACTTTCCGAAGATTTGGGGGAGCTAATCGAAGTTGATTGTCACAGTCAAAGCCATCCAAAATAATTTGTTTAATTACGTATAACCGTGTTTAGCTTTAAGGATGGCTTTTAACCAATTACATAACATAGTGGCGAAAAGTCCCAGTTCAGCAAGTAAACCTTACAATTACTTAGACAAAAACTAAAAAAAAATCGAATAAGAACTTATAACCGAACCGTGCGTTTTGTACTCAATTTAAAAAAATAAAAAATAAATGTAAGGCGCCATAACCTCCGAAGAGATCTAAGGCCGAGCTTCTCTTCCAATTTGCGTCGCGCTCCTTTTTAATTTTTCCTACAAATTGGCGGGACGGGACTTACTTCTTTTATGCCGACTCTGAACGGCATCTGCAAGGCAAATGAGTTTTCACTGAGAGCTTTTCATGGCAGAAATACACCCGGAGCGCTTGCCAAACACTGCCGAGGGGCGACCCCGCTTAGAAAAATTTTCTTCTAATTGAAAAACCTTATTTCTAAAATTTTTGATGTTGCTTTGCCCGGGGTTTGAACCCATGGCATCCGGTGTGGTAGGCGGAGCACGGTACCATCACACCACGGTGGCCGCCAATTTACATATTCATTATTTAAATCATCCACATAGATGCTGAAGAACGTGAGCGGAAACCGCTGGCGCAGCCACACTTGGCTGCAACCCTAAGAGTCAAACGGCATTGAACTAGGTAAAATCTGGACAAGCATATACAAAATTGCCATTTTACTATCAGCCATCGGGAACTAGGGAATGTTCATATCAAAAGCGAACTATCCTGAATCTGTAACTATGAAAAGCAAGGTAAACAAACAGAAGTGCACAGCTTTCGTTACAGAACTAAAACAAGATATTCAAATCAGGTCCTGTTTATTGACAAGAAACTTTTTTATTTGTTTTTCCGTCACCACCAAGAATGGTATATAAAGTAGAACACAGATCCGTTCAATTACTCTCCGCTGCACGTGGTCCAAACATCCATTTAGTTGTCAAGATATCAGCATCTGAAATGGATTTAATCGGCATTGCGGGGGAGCCAAAAAAACCACCTTAGCGATAAAGTTTTTGTATGCGTAACGTTCCATACCCATCAAGTTCGCTGTAGCCGATGTTTCAAATGGTCAGATGTAAGTACTGCGTTTAACACTCTATTCCAAAATGCTGAACCCAAAGAAGACTATCGAAAAGAAGACTGGGGAAAAATTAAAGCCTATATGATGGACGCATAACAATTTCACAGCCAAATTGGCGAAATGCTTTGGAGCAATGGATGCAATACTTAGAGCAACTGGGGGATGAAACAAAGGAAGCTAGAGGAGACTGCACTAAAGCGGCCCATGGAGATACTCTCTCACTCGTCGGTACATAATATGCAGCTGTATTGCCATTTTATGTTGTATTTATTAAAAACAGACGGAGTACCCCCCGGGCTGTTCAAACAGAGGCAAAGACTTGGCAACGAGCATGCATTAACTTCTATGCAAAATATGTTCGGATGAGCGCATGCTCCATACTGGAACTTAACTCTGGAAAATTAGAATAACTATACAATACTTCGCGTACTAAAAATGTTGAATTATTTAGCAATATAATATATGTATAATTTTAAACTGTTTTGTATAATACTCAGCTGATGACTTTTATTCTGCAGCGGAGCAGTTTTAGATCTCGATGCTTAACAACAACTCGGCAAAAACAAGCAAAACATGTAAGGAAGGTTCGGGTGCAACTGAACATTACATACTCAGCTGCCAAATTACAGCTTGCAAAACTTCTAAATTACCTTCTTTGTGGTGCCACGCCCATTGTCAAAAATTTTACTAACTTTCTATTCTGCGTCATAGGGTCAACCCAGCTACAAAGTTTCATCGCTTTATCCGTCTTTGGTAATGAATTATCGCACTTTTTCGGTTTTTCGAAATTTTCGATATCGAAAAAGTGGGCCAGTCGCCCAGATCATTTTGATATATAGAAGTCTATATCTATTTTATCTATTTATTTATCAATTTTTTTTTTTTTTTTTTTTATATCTATCTCGATTAGTTTATGCCGTTACGGGGTGCCGTTACGCGAACAAACTTAATATACTCTGTGAGCTCTGTTCAGCTGAGTACAAAAATCCGTGCGTCATGCGGATGCGCTCCTCGTTCTGTTTGTTTTCATTTTTCCTCATCCTACAACTGGGTATATAATATTCGACTACACTCAGACTTATATTTCTAACCCGTTGTTGATATTTAGCCTTATAATCAGTGAATTTGTTATTTGCTTGTCCGCTAGTTCTTGAATTGCTTTTAAGTTAGTTTAGATACTTAGCAGTGAAGCAAATAAGTTGTCAGTGAAAAATAACTAGTTTACAACTCTCCCTTCGTGGGTTTTAAGCTAAATAAGTAATTCACTACGCCAGCGGGGCACAGCGAATACAAGTTCAAAATTTGTTGTAGAAGTATGTGTGTACAAGAAGAATGGCAAAAAATTTGTGGCACATAGAATTCACGCCTCAGATGTTTCTACATGAAGAATTGTGCACAAATAAATTGTGATGTCTTATTCATAAACTGTCTGACAGGATGTTCAAATGGCTACTTTTTCAATACTGTTGTTACTGTTCAATATGGCGGCGCATACGGTCAGCTATCTTCAGCGAATGATAGAAAAAGGCGCAGGATAAGACCATAGTATCATAAAAAGCCAAGTGATGGTGTCAACTTGTTATTTGGATGCCCTCGCTTAATATATCACACTTGTGTTATCCACAATGACTTGATGTACAAGCGAGTACTGTTTCACCACTTGCTTTGTAGAATCTCAGTTGCTGCGATCCCACGAAACTCCAGAATACACATCTAGGCTAAAGCGATAAAGACTAAACTTTTGCCCAACGTTAATTGAAAAACGGTTGGATAATACTGGGTTTCTCATAGGTTGAAAAAACTAAGATGGCATTTCATGTTATTCAGCCGCTCCGATGTGAGCCGTTGTTGTTGTTGTTGTTGTTGTAGCGATAAGGTTGCTCCACGAAGGCTTTGGGGAGTGTTATCGATATGATGGTCCTTTGCCGGATACAGATCCGTTACGCTCCGGTACCACAGCACCATTAAGGTGCTAGCTCGACCATCTCGGGAACGATTTATGTGGCCACATTAAACCTTCAGGCAATCCCCTCCCTCCCCACCCCCAAGTTCCATGAGGAGCTTGGGGTCACCAGAGCCTCGTCTGTTGGTGAAACAGGATTCGCCGCGGATGGGTGAGGTTGACAATTGGGTTTGGAGAAGCTATATATTGCGTTGGCAACCTGAAAGGTTGCGCTACACACCCCTTGAATCTGGTATTTTAGTCGCCTTTTACGACAGGCATACCTACCGCGGATATATTCTGACCCCCTTACCCGCTGGGGGCAAATGTGAGCCGTACTTATCCGCTATGTCGCGGATTAAAGGATTTTCATGTACCATGGTTGAGGAAATTTATTTCTAAAATATATTGCAGTAGTGCATATAATAAATACATATGCAGTGAAATTACTCTATTTCAATTTTAGGTTGTCTTGTATGTTGGAACGAGACAGTTGACCAACAAGTTCTAGGTTAGGTTAGGTTGAACTGGCCGGTCAATGAGGGCCTCACATAGACTGATTGAGTCCGTAGCGTTACCAGAAGTTTTATTTAACGCCAGAACGCAGTGTCCAGTCAGAATACCCGTCATGAGTCTACAATCCTCTCTTTTTAATGATAGAAGCAACTTTGTTAGTCTAATGTTGTAAGTCCTGCACATAATCTTCAACACTTTACAGCCCCGCGACCCACGCCTTTCCCGCTTGGTCGATCATGTGCACCTCTCGCCTTCGCTTATTCTCGCCCAGTCTAATTGGGACGTCTGCGAAGCAAGCTTCAAGGGATGCGCCCTTTTTAGCTAGTTCATCCGCTTTTTCATTCCCACCTATTCCCAAGTTCTAAGTTCGCTTACGCGTAGTGGCTTTGATTGCTGGGTACTTTCAAAGATTTTAATGTGTGCTCAGTCAAGGAAAATGCATTCGGCGTTTTGCCAATTATTGATCCTACATATAGTTGAAGTGAATAGATATTATTTAGCTGTCACCATATCTTACTTGAAACCAATTCTTTAAATCGTTTATATTGCACTTCGTGTTATTAAGGTAGGTTTTGGCGTCAACAAAAATGGTAAGCATTACTGTCTTTGATGGCGTTGTCTTCATTGCTTTGACATCTTTTTATTTTGGTGCCGAACTTGTTTTTGCCATATTTGTTGATTAACTTTAAAAGTTTAATACAAAAAGACATTTTAAGCGCCAATCGTTGATCGCACCCTAATGGAGCAACACATAAATGATATAAATAAATATTATTGAGAACAAAAACGTGTTATGTATCAGCAGGTTAGTGCTAATTATGAAATTAACTGTTATTACTTCGCCCCAATTAATTAAAGTAATTCCTGCAATATTGGCGAGTAAAGAAATTAACATTTCTTTGAAAGTAAGTTGTTTTGATGGGAGATACATACATATATGTATGTGTTACAGGTTTTCCACTGTAGCTATATATATCCAACGTTCATAGAACATTTATTGCCAGCATAAAGACATATTTAAATTATTAATTAATTAAAAACATATAAAGGTGTCTAAGTTCGGGTGTAACCGAACATTATATACTCCGCGTGAGCTTCAATTGTACATTTCATTTCAGATAAATTAGTATTCTACAAAACCCGTGGCACCGCCCGCTTAAAAAAATTTTCTCCACATTTCCTTTTATAATAAAACTTGATAAGTGAAATTTCATTGATTCAAAACTATTTTTTGCTAAGTTATAGCTTATTACTCTAGTCTACGACCCTTTTAAATTTCTTTTATATAAAAGTGGGCGTGGTCTTTAACCGATCCCGTCCATTTTTACTAAAAATATTTTCTGCTATAGCGAAAATTTGTGTACACAATTTCATTATGATCCGTTAATTTTTCTTAGAGTTATGGCTCCCGAAACACAGAAAATTGCTTAGTCGTAAAAGGGGCGGTGCCACACCCATTTTAGTATTTTCCAATTTAATGTTATAATTCAATTTAGAAAGTAAAATTCTATCGATACAAAACTCTTTTTCGCTAAGATATAGCTTATTATTTTCGTCTACGACCCTTTTAAAAATCTTTTGTATAAAAGTGGGCGTGGTCTTTAGCCGATCTCGTCCATTTTTTCTAGAAATATTTCCTGCTATAGGGAAAATTTGTGTATCCAATTTTATTATGCTCCGTTAATTTTTCTTAGAGTTATGGCTCCCGAAACACAGAAAATTGCTTAGTCGTAAAAGGGGCGGTGCCACGCCCATTTTTTTAAATTTGTAGTTTTTCCTATTTATTGTTATAAATCCACTTGGGAAATGAAATACCATTTATACAAAGCTCTTTTTGCAAAGGTATAGCTTATCTTGTTCGTCCACGGCCCTTTTAAAAATGGGCGTGGTCCTTAACCGATTTCGTTAATTTTTCTTTTTCTTCAAAGCATTCCTTATAGTAAAGGCAACCTCTCTGCCGAAGTTTGTTACGATAGGATTAACGGTTTTTGATTTATGAATAATAATATTTGTAAAATTGATTTTATCACAAGTGGGCGGTGCCACGCCCATTTAAAAAATTGTTTCCAAACTTTTATCAAGAGTCTCAATATCAATCCACATGTCAAATTTGAACATTTTAGGTGTATTATTTACTAAATTATCAGGTTTCTTGTGTTTCCAAATTTTTATATATATAAAAAGTGGGCGTGGTTAACATCCGATTTCGCTCATTTTCCATACCAATCTATTCTGGGTCCAGGTAAGCTAGTGTGACGAATTTGGTGAAGATATCTCAATATTTACTCAAGTTATCGTGTTAACGGACGGACGGACATGGCTCAATCAATTTTTTTTCCATATTGATAATTTTGATATATGGAAGTCTATATCTATATCGATTCCTTTATACCTGTACAACCAACCGTTATCCAATCAAAGTTAATATACCCTGTGTGCAAAGCACGCTGAGTATAATTACATATTGTAATATTCCATTATACATCTCACACACTTATGCACTCCGTCGGAATTTATAAGCTTTCAAAGAAATTGCTATTTAGAAAATAAGTGAAATGGCATATGTAATCCCCTGGTTGCCAAGTACTTAGAAAATACTTAAAAATAAAACAAACATCCGACAGTGTACACATCCACATTTAGTCGCCACTACTTCGGATACGCATTTCTCTGCGCTCCCTTTCAGCATGCATCAATTTCGCCTTTACTATAAAGGCCATATTGCTCACAGCAGTCCAACAAACTATTTGTCCGCACATTCGGAGAGCTGTATTCCTAATGGAAGGCTTCTCTCCAAAAACTCTGTGTACAAAGAAGCTTCCGCCGTGACAACGAGGACACTGAAATATTACATTTTATGCGCTTTCCAGTTCGCCTCCTCTATCCCACGCTTATGTGGATATTCCTTGAAGGCGCCGTGCACGCTCAATATCTGTGTGAGGTGGTAATTTAGTTCGCCATACCTTTTCTCGATTCTTCCCACCGTTCTTGCCACCCAACTATTGTTCGTGACTTCGCGCTTTTCTTAGCATCTTCAGATGGTCGGCTGATTCCAATGCCATACAGATCGGCAATTTCACCTGAGAATATCTATTGAGATTTGCCTGGATGAAACACTTAAGCACATGCTATTCGTATAGCAGTAATACGGTAGGCTGCTAGTATATCTTTGTGGTGGACCATTTTAGATCCGTGCCATACTGGTGCTGCATATAATATTATAGAGCTGGTTACGTTGGATAATAACTGACTAACTCACTAACTCTAGACTAAGGCCTGGCACCTAGTTGGGGTTTTCCATATGATAGTAAAGCCAATCCATGTAACATTATGGATATATTCAATATATGTGAGGGTATTTATTGCGCAGAGATCGAAATCTAAGCTCGGAAAATAGTAATTATCTTTGATTTTCTAATTTCGGTTGAAAAATAACTGTTAGTTATTATAACTAATTGAAAATATATAAATGTAAGAATCCGAAGAGATCTTAGGGCGAAATTCTATTCCACTTTGCGTCGTGCTCCTTTTAATTTTCCTAAAAATTGGCGGGACAGGTCCAGCTTGTTTTATGCCGACTCTGAACGGCATCTGCAACGCATATGAGTTTTCACTGAGAGCTTTTCATGGCAGAAATACACTTGGAGTGCTTGCCAAACACTGCCGAGAGGAGACCCCGCTTAGAAAAATTTTCTTCTTATTGAAAAACTTGTTTCTAAAATTTTGATGTTGCTTTTAACGGCCACAAGTGTTATTATAACAGCTCAGACTAAATTTGGAGCGACCTCTCCGAGCCGTTCGAAAACAAACGAAGTCCCAGATAGGGTGACCCCTTATCGTGCGATTACTGCAGAGCATAACCACTCAGGAGTATTATTATTTAATTTCTGCTTATTCTAAACTGGAAAAGTAAGCGGAAAAGATGAGTTTGTTGCCGAATGAAGACTAAACGAAATACCTGCTGTTATCTAGCAAAGAGTCACCGCATTTGCGCGTTCAGCAATCACCTCACAATTTTTAAATAGGAAAGTACTTCGTTTATTTGGAAACCGGCGTTATCACAAACGACAAGATCAGCTTTAAAATCCAGCGAAGGATCACTTTTGCCGATAAATTTTTGGCATAGACCATGGCAACTTCAGATGAGATGGCTCTGGTGCTACTCTACAGAAAAGTTCTTCGAAACATAGCGACGGCGACTACCGAAGCGAATTAAAACACAGAGGCAAAGAAAGTATTGTTATCCGAACCCGCCTGGGGAGCAGAGGAAAAGGGCGCCCCCCCCCCTACGCTGGAAGGACCAAGTCTAATACTATTTTAATTCCCTTGGTGTGCCCAATTGGCAACAGTTAACACAAAAAGATTGTGCGCAAACGTATTTTGCAAACAGATCCTCACAATGCCATGAAAAATTATTGACACACATTACCTCTCCTCTCCTTCTGCCAACTAGCGCCGTCAAATATTCCTCGATATAACTTAAATTTCCAAAATCTCGATCCATGCTGCACCTAGCAGAATTTTCGCAAAAGTAGTTCCTTGCAGGCACTAAAGAGTACTATTAGAGACTGACTGGGAATAAGTTTAAAATTGCATGTCGTTCGCTCTTGCCATTGGAATACGGTTATCATTCTGCTTAGGTTTTTTAAGGACCTGCAGCGGATCGCGCTGGTTCCAAACTGGCGCATCTCTAACTGATTAAGAATTGTGGTGTGCTACGTAATGGTAATTGTCCCCCATCGCAGAGGTTTTGGGATAGTCGCAGTCCTTGATTAGTTCATTTAAATACATGTACCTCAGACTTAAGCGCTGTTTGTGCAAGTGTGGTTTCCAACTGTTCCGCCTTGCATCCGATTATCACCAGTTCGAAGGAATAAGCTGCATTATACATATGGACAATTGACTGACTATAAACTAATCACGTCGATAAAATACGTAAAGAATGATAAATAACGGCTATGGTTTATGTTTACTTTCCTTATTAATGCCATACATTTAATTGAGCTTGCTTGCCGGGTATAGAACGTGGTATTAACTGTGCACAACTTCAAAAACTTTCCGATAGTGGTGAAGCGAAATTGAATGAGAAGATAACGAAATAATATATTTTCTACGCAAAGGTCAATGATATTCGATAAAGTCACTTACTTGAGCCTTTAGACATCTAGTTTTCACTTCTAAGGGGAATTATTTAATATTGTAACGGATTTACTGCAAATCCTCTTATTTGCAATCTTCTGCTGAGTTCGAATCACTAAACTGTAAAATAAATAACTCCAATATTGAATAATGGAAAAATGGCCTTTATTAAAATACTTCACAACACACTCAAACTGTGCAACGAATAGCTTAATAACCAAACTGACAGCTTAAATGAAACTGACTTTCAAAATAATACTGCTATTGCTCGGTAGATATCGTCTTAGTCGTAACTGCTTGACAACTCAAATCAAACTGAATTCCAGCGCCTCTACATCTGCGGCCTCTTATGCTCTCTGGTTTCCTCGTTCGCATCTTCTAGAATCTACTAACATTGTCCATGAGCTCTCAAACTTCTCAGCTATAACTAAAATTGCACGATTTTATAGCTTCTCTCATACCCCATGCTTGTATGTGTGAGCGATACTTCCACAATTATAATTGCCTACATTTCGTAGCATCTCAAATAAGATGTATGCATATGGTTGTGCTTTGCTTCTCAGCTGCGTGTACCTACATATGTGTAGACATAATGATTGATTCGTTTATGTAGATACAAGTGACTGTCTGTTTTATTGTTGCTGTGACTTTATTTACTTAGCATCAGACTAGGGATGTGAGTATAACTTAGTGTCACTCATAGTCGTCACACTGCCCTCCACCTAAGTATGATCGTCCCGATCAGACAAATCTCCCGATCTAAACGCTGCTAGCATCTCCAATTGAACCACTCTTCTACATCGAGGTTTCCCAATGATTTGTATGCGGTAGATGGTGTCACTGATTTTCTTCACAACTTTGTACGGACCTTCCCAACTGCACCGAAATTTGGATGGAACACCTTTCTGTCGGTGGTGGTTGTATAGCAATACTAAATCTCCTTCTCGGAAACCTTCTGAATTATTTTCCTTGTCGTACCTGCATTTCATCTTACTACTCATTATCCCGGATCGTTCCCTCGCATTCTGCTGCTGAACCAATGAACTACTTCGTAGAGCTTGCGCTTGACGGATTGTTTTCGCATATTCAGCATCATTCCCACGTTTCCCAACAGTAGTGCGCTCTGGCTTGAAACTACCCTCGCATTTTTTCTGGGAAATTCGTTGCTTCGGTTTTGTGCGTCCATTAGGTTTTGTCAATGCCGGTCTTTTTCTCGAAGGTACTTTTAATTTCGCTTCATTTGGCCCATTCGATCCATCAACATTTACCTTTGACTTTCGTGGCCTTTGTCGCCTTTTCTCCACCAGTACTCGATTATTGCTGAAACCTTTTTCCAAACTGAAGTTAAGTGGCACATCCTGGTTCTTATAGCGCATAATTTTTCTCCGCATATCGATCCTGATGTCGTGGTCAACCAAGAAGTCCACTCCCAATATGACTTCATCAACGATCTCCGCCACAACGAATTTGTGTAAAACCATGACCTTCCCAACTAGGACTTCACATATCACTTCTCCCTGGACTTGGTTATACTCGCCTGTGACCAGGTAATGACTTTACTCTCCTGTGGACCAAATCAGATCGAATCAAGGAATGAGATGCGCCTGTATCTACAGTCAGTACATGTTCTTTGCCATCCACATTCCCTCTGACGGTAAGACTGCTCGATTTTCTACCAATTTGCAACACAGATATCACAGGGCATTCAATAGCTGGATCTAGCTCTTGATCTCTACCTCATACTCGCTCTTGCTCATTTCCTCCAGCTTTGCGTTTACGGCCACCCACATTGTTGGAACTACTAGGATCAAGATCGCAATGACGGGCAATGTGACCGGACTTCCCGCATTTGAAACATTTGATAACTTTTTCACTCCGCTTTTGCGATCTTTTCAGCGCCTCCAATATTGCGTCTACGCACTCTGGCTTTTCTACTTCCACACGGCGTGCTTTGAAAACTGGCTTACACAGAAGTGACGCTGTTTGCTGAATCAGAGCTTGTGACAACGTTTCTGCGAATGTTGGCTTTGGGTTTGCGTATGTAGCCCGCTTTGTTTCGACGTCCCGTATGCCATTTATAAGGCTCTGAGTCTTTACCCTTTCAGTGTATTCCACGGGTGCGTCCGCATTCGCTAAATGTGCTAGCCTTTCAATATCCGACGCAAACTCTTGCAATGTTTTACCAGGACTCTGGAATCGCTTCAGCAACTCCATTTGATATATCTGTTTCCTATGCTCGCTTCCATAACGTCTATCGACAGCGGCCATCAATGCTTCATGGTTGTTCCGCTCTCCTTCGGGAATCGTCTGTAGGATTTCGGCTGCTGGCCCTTTCAATGCCACGAACAGAGCTGCAACTTTATCTTCAGCATTCCAGTTGTTCGGTGCCGACGTCTTCTCAAATTGGAGCTTAAATACCTGGAATGGAACAGAACCATCAAACGTTGGGGATTTTACCTTCAGAGTAGACGTTGAAGTGATTGGACGGTTCAATTGTAACTCCTGAATCCGATCTTTCAAAGCATCTATCTCGGCCTCCATTCTATCTTGATGACCACTGAACCCTTCCTGAACTGCCTAGTTTCTCTTCCATACGCGATTTTAGTTGTGCAGAGGTCTGCGATGATACCTGTGCTGAAATTTGTGTCGACATTTCTGATATACGTGCCTCTTGTGCTTCAATTTTAGATATTATTTCTGACGACATTTCTGAAATACGTGTCTCTTGTGATTCAATCTTCGCTGTTACACGGTTCTCCTGTGATTCTAGTTGTTTTTCCATCTTAAATGTTATGCGTGTCTCCTGCGATTCCAGTTGAGATGTTATATCTGTCTTTTGCCCTTCGAGCTGTGTTGACATATCGGTTGATATTTGTGACGACATTTGCTTCAGCACTGCTAGTATCGCGTTAGTGTCTACACTCGCCAATGGATTCGGAGTCTCTATCTTCTATTCCAATTTAGTCGTTGGTTCTTCCACATCGGGATAAAAGACATACTCGTCCACATCAATTCCTTCCAACTCTATTACCTCTAGTAGCCGTGCTTGAAGTTCTATCTTATTGCCGGTTGTATTCAATCCACGGCTCTCCAACTCCTTCTTCAGTTGCTGGATTTTCAATTCACTGAACTTTGCCATGTCCTTGTAGTCCTCTGGAATTTATTCAACAATTCACTTCTGACACCAATTGTAACGAATTTACTGCAAATCCTCTTATTTGCAATCTTCTGCTGAGTTCGAATCCCTAAACTGTTGAATAAATAACTCCAATATTGAATAATGGAAAAATGGCCTTTACTAAAATACTTCACAATACACTCAAACTGTGCAACGAATAGCTTAATAACCAAACTGATAGCTTAAATGAAACTGACTTTCGAAATAATACTGCTATTGCTCGCTAGATATCGTCTTAGTCGTAACTGCTTGACAACTCAAATCAAACTGAATTCCAGCGCCTCTACATCTGCGGCCTTTTATACTCTCTGGTTTCTTCGTTCGCATCTTCTAGAATCTACTAACATTGTCCATGAGCTCTCAAACTTCTCAGCTATAACTAAAATTGCACGATTTTATAGCTTCCCTCATACCCCATGCTTGTATGTGTGAGCGACACTTCCACAATTATAATTGCCTACATTTAGGAGCATCTCAAATAAGATGTCTGCATATGGTTGTGCTTTGCTTCTCAGCTGCGTGTACCTACATATGTGTAGACATAATGATTGATTCGTTTATGTAGATACAAATGACTGTCTGTTTTATTGTTGTTGTGACTTTATTTACTTAAGCGCCAAATACACGACACGAACATTTCCGCGAACATTCCCGTTATGTAATGTTTCTGCGACCTTTTCTGTCGTGTATGGTGGTGTTTGCCAGTTCGCGCAAATGTTCGCCAAAAATCAAAATATTTAAAGTTTTGGTGAACATTTGCGCGAACTGTTCGTGCGTGTATGGCGAAATGGCTCATAATCGTAGTAATTTCTGAACGGAACAGACGTGCGCGGAAAATTAAAATGGACAATAAACAATTTCTGAGAGAATTTATTGAAATATATAAATCTTCTCTCTTTTTTTACGCTTAATTGCCACAGCGAGCAATATTGCTGCAGCACAATTGTTGTCCGTATTCATCGCTGTCTGAAAGAGAACTAATGTTCGGCCAAAAGTTCGTATGGTGTATGGCCAAAAGCTGCGAAAAAGATTACGGAATGTTCGCGAAAATGTTCGTGTCTTGTATTTGGCGCTTTAGCATCAGACTAGGGATGTGAGTATCACTTAGTGTCACTCATAGTCGTCACAATATGTCTCTTTGCTATCAGACTCTTAAATAATTAAATCGAGTTGCAGTTTCAGAAAAATTTCATTAAAGCGCAAATGTAATGACGTGTTCAAACCAGGAAAGGCTCCAACGTATGGATGGGGATTAGAAAATGCAAAATATTGAATCATAAATTGCAATGCCAGGGGATTGAAAAACTAGGGTTAAGACAACTATCCTCACATTAACTTAATGAGTTTATAATTTTATCCAAAATTTTCTGAAATTACAAACTGAAAAGCTCTACCGAAAATCAAGACCTATGTTGTAAAATTACTCCAACCTCTTTTCAAATACTAGAACCTTTCTTGGACCTATGCTAGTTGCTGTTTCTTGATATGCAATTTGTGTCACTTCAATAGTTTTAGCATGAGGAGAGCAAGGCACACTACGTGCTCCACCGGGTTCTACTGCAGCCCTTACATCTTGCATCTGCTACCACTGGCAAGGCCTAATTTTAATATCTGAACTTGATCTTCAATACATTGCAGCCGCGAACTTGGTTCCATGCCCTTCATGCCTGGTCGATCATGTGCACTTCTTCCATCCTTTTTATCGTGTCCAATCTGGCTGGAACATCCAAGGAAGAAGCTTCGAGGGATGTGATTCTTTAAGCTAGCTCATCCGCTTTTTCATTTATATCTATTTCAAATGCCGGAAACACAATATAGATTTAAATTCACCATATCCTAATTCTGCCTACACTCTGACATACTTTTATTTGATGTGTTATCCGAGATTATTGCCATAGTTGCTGCTAGGTTTAATATGAAAGAGGTCACGGCTGTATTGAACGATTTTTTTCCTTAGTGTTTCTACCACCTTGGATACGGCTACTATATCCGCATGAAAAGCGCAACATTTATCTGGCAGCCAGCAGAATCTGTATATTTCCGGATCAGCGATTTATACATAATACTGCTTTTATGAGATTGGAACCATTCCCCACGTTGAGCGGGCATGAAGTCTTACTGTCTGCAATGATCTCTGGAAATACTATTCATGGTTTCTCTTGCATGGTTCCCTTTCTCGCTAAAGCATAGTCCAATTCACGACCTTATACTTCCTATTAAACTACAACATTCGATAAACCCATCCATCAAAGAGCTAATTATTTGAATGCATTTTTTTCTGATGATAAGTGCAATATCATCTACGTACGCCGTAACACTGACGGGTCCCTCGACAAACTGCCTGAGAAGTTGATTGATAACAACCGTTCACAACAGAGGTTATAGTACTCCATCATGCAATGAGGTCCTGTCCGCCGATTTCGCGGCCTGTTACTGCAAAGTAATCTTCCCGTAATTAAGCATGCAGCCGACCTTTGTTAAGAGTGGATGTACTTCAATGTAAGACCATCTGATCGCACATTAGGGGACATTTCCGAAAACCGCGGTAATATCTACCGACTTGCCTTTGGTGGACGCATGTTGTGTTGAGGAGAACAGGTTTTCATCGATCGTGAACTTTATACAAAAAATAAGTGCTTGGCTCTCATGGAATTAAGAAGTCATCTCCGCAAGCATTATTAGAAGACATAGAAATTGAGAACTCAGTGAGCCCAACCCCGTTCTTAAAGCTTAAAACCCCGTTCTTAAAGCTTAAAACCCTGAACTTGCAGTAAAAGAAATTAATCTCATCAGAAAGACGCGTGGCACTCCAGCTCAAATTCGATCGAGATACTGTAACAGGTTAAACTCTTACCCATCCAGAACCAACCCCTCCTTGAAACGTCTCTACTCAAGACACCAACGATCTTTTCAAATGCAGTGTGGAACCAACGCCTCTTAAACCCCTTTCTCTCTGGTCCACCTCTGTTCAAACAGCAAGTTTCCTTGGATTCGTGTTAGAGGATATTGATGACAATTTAAGAGCACTTCTCGGATGGAGCTACAACAACAACAACGGAACTTACATGTTTACGCCGTCTCGAGGCGGCAGCTCCATGGCGAATAAATTTAAACTGAGAAGCTTTTCAAGGCAGAAGTACATTCGGGGTGCTTTTTAAACTAGTGCCTATGGATGACCCGCTTAGAAAAACGTTTTTCTAAATAAAAAACGTTTTTCTAATTATATTTAAGAATTCATGAGCTTAACACCGGCTTATAATAATTGAATTTCAATTATTATGTTTTTCTAAGAGAAACTGAAAAGAAAGAAACATTTACTGGCATATTGCGATGGAACCATTTCGAAAACCGCCAACGTAATCATTATCAGGCAATTTTGTAATGTTATCAAAGGTTTCACCGGGATTCGAACCGTGAATCAAATGGTGAAACTGCAGTACCCTTTAACCACTAGGCCATCCTGCTGGCATTTGTTTTCATTCTTAATTCAGTTTTTCTCATTTCTACACTAACAGCACAATTGAGACATTTTGTTTTTATATTAATTTGTGTGCCATGTAGATATGTTTTTGTAAGTTTTTGATTGCCTTCGGTGCGATAGGCGCTTACGCTAACACCGAAATGCGGCGGTGGCCACAGCAAATTGCCGCTCGAACGTTTTGAGAAGGAAAGATGTTCAGCTTATGGGATTGTAGTCCTTGCGGTAGACATGGCTGATCTTCCCCGCCTTTGGCAGAAAAATTACACGAGCGGTGCTTAAAGAGTGTGGTACATGATTCAAATTTATGCACTCGTTGAATATTATTCTAAGCCATTCAACGATCACTCAATAATTCTACAACGATAGATATCATCAGAGCGAATATGGGGCACTCACGCAAAGCGAAAGTTTAGCACTACTAGTTTAATGACCTCAGAACCGATTCTAATCGGATGCACAGCGAGAAAATTTGGCTGCCACTCTTCAACCAAGCTGCTGGTTAAGTCGGAGCTACAGAAAATTAGATTACTTAATTAAAGGCTGCGACTATTTCAGAACAATCCACAACTGAACCAGTTAAGAAGACTTTCAAACAATCTGCAAAGGGGTGCAATCGCTATTTCGCAGGGCATCACAATATTAAAGGTGTCAGTTAACAAGTAAGGAAGGCTAAGTTCGGGTGTAACCGAACATTACATACTCAGTTGAGAGCTGTGGAGACAAAGTAAGGGAAAATCACCATGTTGTAAAAAGAACCTAGGGTAACCCTGGAATGTGTTTGTATGACATGTGTATCAAATGGAAGGTATTAAAGAGTATTTTAAGAGGAAGTGGGCCATAGTTCTATAGATGAACGCCATTTAGGGATATCGCCATAAAGGTGAACCAGGCCTGATTCTAGAATTTGTTTGTAGGATATGGGTATCAAATGAAAGGTGTTAATGAGTATTTTAAAAGGGCGTGGGCCTTAGTTCTATAGGTGGACGCCTTTTCGAGATATTGCCATAAAGGTGGACCAGGGGTGACTCTAGAATTTGTTTGTACGATATGGGTATCAAATGAAAGATGTTAATGAGTATTTTAAAAGGGATTGGGCCTTAGTTCTATAGGTGGACGCCTTTTCGAGATATCGCCATAAAGATGGACCAGGCGTGACTCTAGAATTTGTTTGTATGATATGAGTATCAAATGAAAGGTGTTAATGAGTATTTTAAAAGGGCGTGGGCCTTAGTTCTATAGGTGGACGACTTTTGGAGATATCGCCATAAAGGTGGACCAGGGGTGACTCTAGAATTTGTTTGTACAATATGGGTATCAAATGAAAGATGTTAATGAGTATTTTAAAAGGGCGTGGGCCTTAGTTCTATAGGTGGACGCCTTTTCGAGATATCACCATAAAGATGGACCAGGGGTGACTCTAGAATTTGTTTGTACAATATGGGTATCAAACGAAAGGTGCTAATAAGTGTTTTAAAAGGGAGTGGGCCTTAGTTCTATGGGTGGACGCCTTTTCGAGATATCGCCATAAACGTGGAGCAGAGGTGACTCTAGAATGCGTTTGTACAATACGGGTATCAAATGAAAGGTGTTAATGAGTATTTTAAAGGGGCGTGGGCCTTAGTTCTATAGGTGGACGCCATTTTCGAGATATCGCCATAAAGGTGGACCAGGGGTGACTCTAGAATTTGTTTGTACGATATGGGTATCAAATTAAAGGTATTAATGAGAGTTTTAAAAGGGAGTGGTGGTAGTTGTATATGTGAAGGCGTTTTCGAGATATCGACCAAAATGTGGACCAGGGTGATCCAGAACATCATCTGTTGGGTACCGCTAATTTATTTATATATGTAATACCACGAACAGTATTCCTTCCAAGATTCCAGGGGTTTTTGGCTTCGCCCTGCAAAACTTTTTCATTTTCTTCTACTTAATATGGTAGGTGTCACACCCATTTTACCAAGTTTTTTTCTAAAGTTATATTTTGCGTCAATAGGCCAACACAATTACCATGTTTCATCCCTTTTTTCGTATTTGGCATATAATTATGGCATTTTTTCATTTTTCGTAATTTTCGATATCCAAAAAGTGAGCGTGGTCATAGTCGGATTTCGGCCATTTTTTACACCAATACAAAATGAGTTCAGATAAGTACGGGAACTGAGTTTAGTAAAGATATATCGATTTTTGCTCAAGTTATCGTGTTAACGGCAGAGCGGAAGGACAGACGGTCGACTGTGTATAAAAACAGGGCGTGGCTTCAACCGATTTCCCCCTTTTTCACGGAAAACAGTTACCGTCCGTTGGTAAATTTTTGTTCGACTTATGGCATTAAAAGTATCCTAGACAAATTAAATGAAAAAGGGCGGAGCCACGCCCGTTTTGAAATTTTCTTTTATTTTTGTGTTTTGTTGCACCATATCATTACTGGAGTTGAATGTTGACATAATTTACTTATATACTATAAAGATATTAACTTTTCTTTTAAAATTTGATTTAAAAAAATTTTTTGTTTTAAAAAGTCGGCGTGTTCGTTCTCCGATTTTGCTAATATTTATTAAGCAGACATATAGTAATAAGAGTAACGTTCCTGCCAAATTTCATCATGATATCTTCAACGACTGCCAAATTACAGCTTGCAAAACTTCTAAATTACCTTCTTTTAAAAGTGGGCGGTGCCAGGCCCATTGTCCAGAATTTTACTAGTTTTCTATTCTGTGTCATAAGTTCAACTCACCTACCGAGTTTCATCGCTTAATCCGTATTTGGTAATGAATTATCGCGCTTTCTCGATTTTTCGAAATTTTCGAAATCTAAAAAGTGGGCGTGGTTATTGTCCGATATCGTTCCTTTTAAATAGCGATCTGAGATGAGTGCCCAGGAACGAACATACCAAATTTTATCAAGATACCTCAAAATTTACTCAAGTTATCGTGTTAACGGACAGACGGACGGACGGACGGACGGACGGACATGGCTCAATCGAATTTTTTTTCGATAGTGATGATTTTGATATATGGAAGTCTATATCTATCTCGATTCCTCTATACCTGTACAGCCAACCGTTATCCAATCAAAGTTAATATACTCTGTGAGCTCTGCTCAACTGAGTATAAAAATACGTCGCGAATACTAAATAAGAACTAATACCACCTATTAGTGCCATAGTTCTATGCTAGGTCGAACTATAGTGATTCGATGCAGGGCTAGTACAAAATTATGAAAATTCACTATGAATATGCAGCCACTTAGATATTTTTAATACAAGAAAGGAAACTGCACTGAAATGTCTAGGAAGGATGGGAGTAAAGACAAGTTTAAGAATACCAGTTTTGCCTATACTTGGTAGAAGATTATCTACCTCCGAAACTGCCACAAGCTGACCATGTGACAACTAGTGCTCAAACCATCTCGAAGCAGTGTACTTCACTGTACGTAGTTGTAGAGAACTGGCAAGATAACCAATTCGACAAGCGCTTTCTCATGGCCATATACCATGCCCATTATCAAATCCCTTCGGTGGATATTTCCCAAGGCCTTTAGTTTACTACGTGTGACAGGATGCCGCCTCCCATGACATGCCAATATTAACAAGGGATGTAGTGTGTACGGGGGTAGACATTGGTCTTTTGAGAGAGGGCATTTATAACTGATAAAATTAAATCCAGCGACGAAACCCTGCATCGCTTCTCTAACAAACCTAAAACATGTTTTTCATTTTCGCCTAACCTTTCCTTACTCCACCTTAGAGTGGATTGAAGAAAGCACAAATCAACGTAATAAATTTTAATTTTTTATTGCCAAGTTTTAGCAAGTATTTGCATGAAATGAGAACAAAATCCATACCAATTATATGGACTTAAATACAAATGTAGGAGGGTAAGCTCTGAATGAAAGTTATTGGCTTACAACAAAGAACTATATAAATGGCATGAATTCGTATCTGTTTTAAAGAAAGCGACAACAAAACAAAATCATAATAAAACTTTTTCCATTTGGTGACTATTGTGTACGTTATTTCCTTTCCACTGTTTGAGCAGGTCCTTTGTTAGTTTGGCTTAACATATACATACATGTACAGTCGTGTCAATACAAACTAATAAATTTTTACTACACATACACAAGTTTAGATCCATATTTTGTTAGTTCGTTTATTGCTCTTCTTATTTTCAATTTCGTTTCAATTTGTTTTTGTTTTCGCTTTTACTGACGTTGCTACGGCAATCAGTAATCATTTATTGATGTTATTGGGTTGTTTGAACTCAAAAGCCAACCCTCGGCAAACAGCTCACGTTGCTCCAGTTGTAAACAAAACAATTTGCTTGTAGCACATTTACTTATCATTATAGCACATTTTTGCAAATCACAATCAACTCAGCGCAGAGTTATAAGGATGTGGGGGAAAAATTGTTTTTGCAGTGCAGCTCTCTTATTATTTATTCTTCTGCAATGGTTTTGTGGTTTTTATCTTTTTAAACTCTTCTAGTTACTTTAAATGTCTTCACAAGATGTTGTAGATTCAGTGTTATCCGAACACCGGATAACATGCTTGTAAGTTCAAAAAAATTTTCGGTTAAGTAAGGACATGTCTGTCTCCTACTTTATCTATATACCTACACGGGACACTGCGGTCTACGATATCACCTAAGTAGATTAAATCTATCTGATACCCAAATTGGTCGTTTCTGTGAGCTGGATGATGAAACGCAGGCTCACATTCTCTGCGAATGCGTTGCTATAGTTAGGCAGAGGCTGTTACATCTAGGTGGTGGATGGATTCTTAATCCCTATGTGATATGGAGTAAAAAACCTGAAGAGGTACATAGATACATCAAACGCCTCCAGATACAAAATTAAGCTGAAAGGTCTTGCACAATAGATCTGAACAAAGGTCGCAGTGCTTCCAGACCTATCAATAATAATAATAATCTATATATCTACTTCTGGCTCTGATATACAACCAACATTTTAAAACAAACGTTTCATTTCCGACATGAGCTTTAGCAAAGTTTAAAAGATATTCCAGAGATTCTAGAGCTTAATGAAACTTGTAACCTTAGCGTAGCGAATCTATATCCAGCAAAGGACCATTAGTATCGATAGCACCCTCCAAACCCTTCAAAAAGTATTTTTGCTGCTACAAAAACAACAAAAAATTATTGTTTTATAATCAGTCTACAGTTAGAAAATTATTATAGCTATGTTATCGGTTTATTGTCGTGCAGTTATCTGCTTCTTATCGACTGAAGTTTTGTTGGAATGTGTTTCATAACAAACCGATGAGTCGCTGATAATAAGTCGATAATACGCCGATAACAAATTGCTAAAAATTCGTCAAAAACCTATAAATTTTCGATACAAAATCGATTACCATTTCAAAAAATACTTTATAGCGCTTCGATTATAAACAAATTGTTAATTCTTTGATAACAAAAAGTAACTTTCTGTGAAAACCCGACTTTTGAAGAGAAAGAGAGAGTCAATATATATAGGTAAGTATTCGAAAACTAGTTAATGTATCTTGAGACAACTCGGAACAAACGATTTTGCAGAAAATAGCAGACATCGGATAAGGACCGCACAAGAGGTAGAATGGGACCGTTTACGAATATAATAGGCTATATATTAGCGAAAAATAACTTGATATCAATACCATTTAATTCTACAGAGTATGTGGAACAAGGAAATAAATATTAAAAAAAAAAAATTATCGCGACTCCATCCCTTTTTAAAAAAAGCATTTTTCCACGTTTCGGGCGCAATAATTGGCAGACCAGTTGATTTATCTTAATAAGCATCAGTACACATATTTGAATCGTAACTAGTGACAGAACGATATGAGTACTGAGTGAGTAGTATCGATTCTTTTCCAAAAAGTAATCGAGTATTTCGTTCTCGATGTTTTTTACAAAGTACTTAGTAAAATATCAACACTGTGGCGAATATCAGCATCACTATGCTGTTAGTAAATAATCACAACAACAAATACAGTAAGCAGCCAAACTTATGTACATGCACACACACACCAGCAGCTCGAAGTGAAGAGATATCTCACATACACATATCTAGTGAAACGTCTTGACCTTAGTTAAAATATATGGACGAGGAAACAGCGAGTATAAAAGCAGCGCAAGCTGAGGAATGACTTATCAGTTTGATTTAAACACGCTATTAGCTGTGCAGTGAAGTATAATTGTGAAGTACTACCCAAGTAATTTAAATAATGACCAGTTTGCAATACTGAATATTGGAGTTATTTATTTGACAATTAAGCGATTCGAACGTTAGCAGAAGGTGCATAATAACCAGGATTTGCCTAGATTCGTTACAATACTTTACCTAGATACTTTGCCCCGATACTTTACCAAGTGCCGATGATTTACAGGTTTAAGGTCAACAAAGTACAGTCCATTAACACAATAACCTGAGCAAAAGCTGAGATATATTCACCAAATCTGGTACACGAAATAATCTGTACCCATGATATCGTCGACGATGCGGTAAAAGCTCCACTTGGTGGTAATGGTGGAATCGGAGACGATTTATGCATATGGTGGTGGAAGAAAAGTATGTGTGTATGTGTTAATTGTCCAGAATCAATTACTCTAACAAAATTATGAAAATCTACTAGCTCTATAAATTTTCAATGCACTTCAAATTATGTTATTAAGCTTTTCCATTCTACTGTGAAATATTTTGTGAGATTTGTGGATCTTTTACTGCATCCTCAACGATATATATGTAGGTATTGAAAATCAGATAACAGCCACGCCCACACTAAAAAATTTCTAAAAATTATACTTAACGAGTGTACTAACTTTATAATAAAAAATACAATTTTTTTCTTTAATTTTGTAAAATGGAAGTGGCAGCGCTCACATTTAGTAGAAGAAAATTCAAAAGTTTTGCATGCCGTTGATATCATTTTGCAATTTGACAGAATAATGGGCCTTTTCAAAAGAAAAGTTGCTTAAAATTTTAATCTTAACAAATTTTGCAATATATGTTTGTTACGTAAAAGCGCTACCAGTAGAGACATGGTAGTAAAAAGTATGAAAATTTGAAAAAAAAAAAAAAAATTGTTAATCGCACTCATCCACTTATTTTCAGTTATTCTCTCCACAAAACGTTTTATGCCGTAAAAAAATACTTGACGCGATTTCCTCCGAAAAGATTAAGGTGGAGCCTCTCTTCCAATTTGCGTCGTGCTACTTTTAATTATCCCTAAACATTTACGTGACGGGACCAACTAATTTATCTTATACCGGCCTCAAACGGAATCTGCAAGACAGATGAATTTTCACTGAGACACTTTTCATATTAGAAATATTATTGCCAAACCAATGCCAGGTTGCGACCCCTCCTCGAAAATTTTTTTTCTAATAAAACAACAAAACTTATTTCTAAATTTTTAATATTGTTTTTGTCCTGAACTTGCGCCCAGCTACTTCGAAGTTTTTTCGTATTTAGTTACAAAATAGTTAATCTAGGAATATTTAGTAACTATAAATAAAAGAGCTACCATTATTATAACTGGCGAATTGAGAGTAAATTTTCGACTTTAATGTCTCCTAATATTTGTTGTGTTGTATCTGGGATGGGATATAACGTTATCTAATAAAAATAATTTGATAAAAATAATATTTCACACCTACCTTTTGAACGCGGCTCTCAAACAGGATATCTCCATAAAAAGCTTGTATATATTAACTGTTATATTTTATTAACTTATTTTTATTTTTATTGTTTACGTTTTAATTTTGCATCAGGTAAGCAGCAAAGTTAGCAAGCACAATATTTGCGATTAATTTACATATCTCTTTTTATAATTTATATTCACTAATCTTTACACGTTTTCAACACCTTCATAATTTTTTTAATGCACTTTTCATTTAATATCAATATGCAGATTAACAACGAGAAAAAATTTTCAATTATGTAAATGTTTCTTCATTAAGACTGACTTAATCGAGCCTTTCACGTAGCCACATTTCCAGCACATTTGTTTTGCGATTACTAAAAGAAATACAAGAAAATATTCATAAATTAATATAACTTAAAATACGGCACGCCATTGTAGTTTAAATGCATCTTTAAAGTTTTAATCCCAAGAAAAAGACAAAGAATGGAAAAGAACGAATTAAATGCATACTTAGTATACTTAATATATGCACTTTTGCCGCAAATGGCAACCACAACGAGAACTAAATGAATTGAGAACGTTGCACGAATGGGATTAAAGGACAAAAGAATAAGAGAACGGAAGAATATGAGTATTTTAATTTAAACAAAAATGTAGATGGTATGCGAATGTTAAATTTTATCTTAAAGGGGTTCGGTTGAAGAACAAAGAATTACGCAGAAATGGTTGAAACTGCCCTGCAGAAAAAATTATTAATTGCTAAAAAAGGCTAACTAATACTTGTTTATTTTACAAGTTTTCGGAAAGTTACTCACCTTTAGTCAACTAAAAAAAGCTAGATATTCACTAGTTGGAAGGTTATAAAAACTTTTCATTGCAATCACTGCAGCTGTTAAATAGAAAGGTTAAACTGGTATATAAAAATAAAATTGTTCTGGACAACTAGATCCATGTACCTATACGTGCTTCGAATTTTTAGTCATATTTGCTAATACAGCCTCAAAATCTCGTTATAGATAAGTGAAAAAACGACGATTATGTAAGTAAAATTAAAAATTTTCCAGTTATAATAAGTATATTAAGTATATTTTTTTATACCTTTCATGAACATGAAATGGTATATTAACTTTGGTCCGATGTTTGTAACGTTGAGAAATATAGAAGACAGACTCACCATTAAGTACACCGAATTGATCAGGGCGACGAACTGAGTTGATATAGCCTGTCCGTCCGTCCGTCCGTATGTCTGTTTCAACGCAAACTAGTCCCTCAAATTTTGAGATATCTCAATGAAATTTGGCACAAGGATGTATTTTTGTATTAAATTAGACATTTGTCGGATCCGGTAGGATAGGACCACTATAACATATATCTCCCATACAACCGATCGTACAGATAAGACGATTTTGGTCATTCCTGCCGCAATTTAGAAAGTATAAACGTGAAACTAGGTGATATATATTTTAATATATCTTAGAAGGTTTTCTGAAAAAATCCCTTTGATCGGAGCTATATATAGTATATATCCCATACAACCGATCGTTCAGACATAAATATTTTTGGTCATTTCTCCCTTAGTTTCCAATATAAAAACGTGAAACTTGGTGGCATATATTCTAATATATCATAGATTTCCTGTAAAAATCATATCGATAGGAACTATATATAATATATATATCATACAACCAATCGTTCAGATAAGGGGGTTTTTTGCCATTTTTTATTTGATATTTATCTTAAAAATCGCTTAGGTATGTACATCTGTTCACTATATATTTCTTATCTTATACATCCGATTATTTGGAGATTACGAACGGGATAAGATTACTGTTCAGCCCCATTCATGAAAGGTATGAAGTCTTCGGCACAGCCGAAGACAGTCCCGTCCTTACTTGTTTTTTTTATTTCGATGTTCGGAATAGGTATTCAGAAACTGTATATGTACTCAAACTAGGATTATATAAGAATGAAATGGGAAGGGACCATTACTGATAATATTTTTGGCTTCACCTCACAGTAGTCCAATATCAGAAAAAGTTAAGATGGGACTGTCTTCGATAGTGTCGAAAACTCCATACTTTTCATCATGAATGGGGCCGAACAATAGTCTTATCTCGTTCGTAATCTCCAAATAATCGGATGTATAAGATAAGAAATATATAGTGAACAGATGTACATACCTAAGCGATTTTTAAGATAAATATCAAATAAAAAATGGCAAAAAACCCCCTTATCTGAACGATTGGTTGTATGATATATATATTATATATAGTTCCTATCGATATGATTTTTACAGGAAATCTATGATATATTAGAATATATGCCACCAAGTTTCACGTTTTTATTTTGGAAACTAAGGGAGAAATGACCAAAAATATTTATATCTGAACGATCGGTTGTATGGGATATAACTATATATAGATCTGATCAAAGTAATTTTTTCAGGATATCTTCTATGATATATTAGAATATATATCACAGAGTTTGACGTTTATACTTTCTAAATTGCGGCAGGAATAGTGGTCCGATCCTACCGGATCCGGCAAATGTCTAATATAATACAAAAGTACATCCTTGTGCCAAATTTCATTGAGATATCTCAAAATTTGAGGGACTACAGATAAGACGGACGGACAGACGGACATGGTTATATCAACTCAGATCGTCGCCCTGATCAATTCAGTATACTTCAGTGGTGAGTCTATCTTCTATATTTCTCAACGTTACAAACATCGGACCAAAGTTAATATACCATGTCGTGTTCATGAAAGGTATAAAAATAGGAAGGTAGTTTGTGTGAGGATGCAAAGTTTAAAGTTTTTTATGGTCTGCATGTAGAAACTATGACCACGAATCACTTATTTCAACAATATGTAACGTAAACGTAAGCATTTGGTGAAATTTGAAGGTTCCAGTTGTCAAAATGGTGCAGAAATTACGAAGAGTTTCTTATCTGAAGAATCGGTTGTGAGATACATACGCTATATATACGGCCGATCTCATCCCTTTTTTCAGAAAACAATATGTCTACTATGCGAAAGCATATGGTGAAATTTGAAGCTTCAATCTAATAAATTGAGGAAGATATGACAAAAATCATCTTTTCTGAAAAATCGGTTGTATGGGGGATATATGCTATAGTGTTCCGATCCGGCCGGATCATTTCGGTATACTTATTGGTGGGTCTATCTATTTTCCTTTAAGGATTTACAATTTTGAGATTCGTGACGAAGTTAATATACCATTTCATTTTCATGAAAGGTAATAAGGAGTTCATGACGCGCATTTTGTATCATTTTTTCTTTTCAATGAAAGCTTTTGAGAATAAAATTGCAAAGTTCAGGTTGTTGTTTGAATTTTTGGACATTATGAAAGTTGTTATTGCTGTGTTAAAAGCTCCATTCAATGGGTGCGACAACTCACAAATTGCCATCAAAGGGCAGACCACAGGGAGATTGGTGTTAGAGCCGTGTATTCCTTTTTTACAATTGAAAAGATGATTGGTGTCATGTGCGGACACATCGCATGCGGGACATACATAGCATATGTCGGGTTTGATTCTGGACAAGTAAGAGGTTAACTTTTACAGTATCCGGAACCAAGTTGGACTAGGGTAACTCGTGTCTTTCTTGCTAGTATGCTTTCTTCCTCCACAAGAAAAGTATAGTATATATTGATAACAGGATTCACCGGGCCTGTCCTGGAAAAAAGATTTACCGATTTGGTGCGAATTTTGCACAGGGCCTCCTTATGATTGTCTGGATGAAAAGGCTGTGTTGGCAGGTGCCGGATGTCGTCATAGTGCTTATAGAGATGTTACCTTAACCCTCTTAGATGCGGATCTAGATCAAGCAGTTGGTTGCTAGGGTGTCCCGGTTTGTGGCAATTTAGCAAAAGCTGTTTGTTCAGTATTTCGTTATGTTCTTTAATGTTGAGCTCTATGTGAGGGATGTTCAGTGGTCACAAGGAAACATCCCGTGGCAGTTCTGATTGCAGCTTATTATAGGCCTGTAGGTTTTTCAGCATATGTTTTTTAAACCTGGCGACCAAGCTGATGACTCGTAGCATATGAGCAGCCGGTGAATTGATTTGTACGTGGGATTTTGTGGCGGGGTTTTACTTTAGATATAATTTCGTCGACATGCGCCTCGAATCGAACGATACGCCAAGATCTTTGGGTAACTGACAGTCGGTAGCGTAACACCATTGACGTGAACATCCAATATTTGCGTCATCTGTTCCTTCCACGTCGCAAACATAGTGGCAGTGGATTTTGTCGGTAATAATTCCAGGTTTCGCGAGTTGAAGAAACTAGAAAGACTAGGCAGACAGCTGTTTATTACAGAAACTAATACATCTATTGAAGTGCCATGTACCGTTCCCATTATTATGCAGCCGTCGGCATAGGCAATGATTTTTACTCCTTCTGGTGGGGAAGGGAGCTTTGCTGTGTAGAAGTTAAACAGAAGCGGGGATAGGACACCACCCTGCGGTACACCTGTTTAATTCCCCAAAGCTTTGAGGTTTCTATGGGGTACGGGGCGAAGTATTATCGAAGTTTTATAAATTATCGACCAGTAATTGGAATTTACAATCTCTTTTAATGATATTCGCCCTCGATATAACAAGAAACGATAAGTATGATGATTTTGATATCCAGTAACCATTTTTGTATTTAGTCATTAGTCTATAGTCGAACATTTTCGCTAAACATAAGAAGATCGAAATAATATTGTTAACAGGGTATCTAGAAGCCACTTTTCTTCTTTTTGAACTTAATAATTGCCATATCGTTATCGTTGTTAAAACCAAATTAGTGAATTATCGAAAATCTAGCGAAAAGTTATCAATGTGTAATCGGAAATAATGGATTTTATACCAATTTATTATCGATGAGTAATCGATTTGTTATCGAAAAGTTATCAATACGTTATCAATAAGTTATCAATTTTTTTTTGAAAAAATTATCAGTTTCTTATCAAAAAGTAACTGATTTAATATGGAAAAGTTATCTATGTGTTATCAGAAATCACCAATTTGATATTGAAAAGTTATCGCTTGATTATCGAAGTGTCATCAATTGGCGCCTTCAACGTACACTATTTTTGTTGATACCCTGCAAACATGTTTCCGTTAGTTGAGTGATAGAAACTTTGTTCTCTGAACTGTAAGTTGAGCCAACTGCCAAATGAAATAAAAACCCATAAATTAAAAAAAAGACTTGAAAAGAAAAGAAAGAATTGTATCATAACAAGCACTTTAAAATATCAAATAACTGTTTGATAGCCGAATAAACACGTTGTAGTAAAAAAATTATCGATTCCAAAAGTTATCGATGTGTTATCGATAGATCAGCAGCCTGTAATCGATTTACTATCGATTTTTATCGAAAAGTTTTAAATTTCTTATCGAATAGCTATTGATTTGTTAATGGAGTGTTGGTAATTTGTAATCGACGTTCCTTTTCTTGTGCAAGAAATGCAACAGATAAAATTGTGTTACCCCGAAATGACAGTTCTTGGTCAGGAAAGATAGAAGAAGTTAACTCCTTACTTATCTCTGTTTTTAGTTTACACATCCCGATCCTTCCACTTATTTACGAAAAGATGTCTTATTTATGCTACATAATGTCAATTGGCTTAAAAAAAAAACCGATTTATTGTAATAGTCTTTGATGAGTGTCTAAAATATCTTTAGGGAATTAATATTGCAATTTCTTTTGTTTCGAGGAGATTGTGTGGGAGTTTAGCTCAATTTGCAAATTTTTTTTGAGGCGCCTTTACTAGGAACTAGTTAAGGAACTTTAAAGTTTAACTTTTTGACTTAGACTCCTTTGAATTTAGGCGTGTGACATGTTTGTTTCAGTTTTAAGGGTTTGTCATCATTTATGATTTTAAAACAAATAGGATTTTTTTTACTTTGAATACGAGTCAAATATCTATTTATTTGTATACATATGCAAGTTCATGTCTTGTGTCAATACATGTACAAGCTTCCACTGTTTTGTCTATTGCCTCAGCTTGGATACCTCGTGCTTTTTTGGTTGGCTCCATTCAGTGTACACGCCTTATTTTGTGGCGACAGCGAAGACATTAGCATTGCCACTTTGGCTTCCTTAAGGGATTTGTATGCATGAGCTACATTAACGAGTTCTTTAAAAAAATATGATTTTCTTTAGAGTAAAAAAGGAAAAAACACAATAGATTGTATTGGATCGAAATTGAAATAGAATTATGATGGAAAATGCGAGGAAGGTCAGCAGCACCAAATTCCAGAAGCAGAGCAAGTATCTATCTACATACAGATGTATATGTGTACATAGGTATATACTGTATGTACGTGTATCCTGCTGCAAATTCTGGAAAGTAAATTTGTACTCCCCCACGCGAAGTTCGAGTAAATGGCTCTCCTGCGCAGCAAAGCATTGGGGGAAACTGGCTGGATGGCTTCAGTTTTGAAGGATTTTACGCTGCTCAACCTCGAGGTTATATCAATTGTTTTGCCATTCAATGTTCAATTCTCACTTGATTTTACAAAGTTTTTTCTAAAACAAAAATCACTTTCCCTTTTTCACCATAATACAATTTAGCGCATAGCTGGTTATTTCAGTAACTATTTTTTGTTCTTTTAAAACAATTTTTTATATATTTTTTTGTTCTTTCAAAACGTTTATATTCAACACAGCCCACTACCAAACTTCACTGACAAACTGCAACCGACGTACTGACGTGTTCCTGCTAACTGACCATTGTTTCAGCCAAAAACATTATTTCCAAGCAGTGCTTACACCGAATGAAAACGAGGCAATAACTGAGTGCAGCAGCTGTTAGGTGAGAGTGCTACATAAAATTTCGGTTGAAAGAGAGAGCGCTTCATTTACAACGAGTCCTTGCGCTCACTCAACTCAATTTACGACTAGAAATATTTTATTTGACTAAGTTCCTTACAAAACTAAACAAAACGCAAAATTATTTAAGTACTCTCGCAGCTCTCGTAAATTTTTCGCGCTCCCTCATTTGAGTGTACACTACCAACAACTCCATATAAGAATAAATCGTTCACACATCTTTGTTGTATTCATCTATGGCTTCGTGTCTTCCAACGACTTCAACTAAACTTGATTTAAATGTGCTTCAACCGGGCATTTTTATACTCAGCGTGCTTTGCACACAGAGTATATTAACCTTGATTGGATAGCGGTTGGTTGTACAGGTATAAAGGAATCGAGATAGATATAGACTTCCATATATCAAAATTATCAATATGGAAAAAAATTCGATTGAGCCATGTCCGTCCGTCCGTCCGTTAACACGATAACTTGAGTACGTATTGAGATATCTTCACCAAATTTGGTACACGAGCTTATCTGGCCCCAGAATAGATTGGTATTGAAAATGGGCGAAATCGGGTGATAACCACGCCCACTTTTTATATATATAACGTTTTGGAAAACACAAAAAACCTGATTATTTAGTAAATAATACACCTAGAATGTTGAAATTTGACGTGTAGACTGATATTGAGACTCTTGATATAAATTTGAAAAAAAATTTTTATATTATTAATCATAAATAAAAAATCGTTAAACCTATGGTAACAAAATTCGGCAGAGATGTTGCCTTTACTAAAAGGAATACTTTGAAGAAAAATTAGCGAAATCGGTTAAGGACCACGCCCACTTTTATACAATAGATATTTAAAAGGGTCGTGGACGAATAAAATAAGTTATATCTTTGCAAAAAAGAGCTTTATATCAATGGTATTTCATTTCCCAAGTGGATTTATAACAATAAATAGGAAAAACTTTTAATGTTTGAAACATGGGCGTGGCACCGCCCCTTTTATGATTAAGCAATTTTCTATGTTTCGGGAACACGAAGAAAAATTAACATATCGTAAAGAAATTGTGTACACATATTTTCCTTATATCAGAAAATATTTCTAGTAAAAATGGACGGGATCGGTTAAACACCACGGCGACTTAGATATAAAACAAATTTAAAAGGGTTGTAGACTAGAATAATAAGCTATAACTTAGCAAAAAATAGTTTGGAATCAATGATATTTCACTTATCAAGTTTTATTGTAAGAGAAAATGGGGAGAAATTTTTTTTTGAAACTGGTGTTTTCACGTGTTATGTACAAAAGTAATTTATCTGAAATGAAATTTACAATTGAAGCTCACGCTGAGTATATAATATTCGGTTACACCCGAATTTAGACACCTTTACTTCTTTCCATTGTTTTGTTTTTATTGCGTGTTACACGCACATCACACAAATATACTTGGCGTGTTGTTGCCTCTTATTTACTTTTCCTTTTTCATTCAAGCAAACTTTTCCAGCCACTTTCTTCTTTGTTGGACTGCTTCCTTTGAGTGCGCTTACGCTGCGCACGAATTGTTCGAATTTCATTTGAAGGATTTGGCATTCAATTGCAGCATATTTTACCAGCACGTTTGCGTGTTTGAGTGTGTGTTCCTCGTACGTCGTTTTAAATTTGTGTTTTTTTCAGCATCGATGTGCACATATATACATACTTAAGCACGAATTTTACCTTCTTTCAAATTATATCAATTTTTACAAAAATGTCAAATTTAATGTAATCATTTTGTACGCGTGTTGAGCATGAATTAGGCCATTTAATCCTGAATTGTTATAGAGGGATATGAAAAAATTTGAACTTGAAATTGAAAGATATGTCGAGAGTCGGTGTGCACTAGACTGGGTCAAAAAAAAGTTGTTAATGTCCGCCCCTAAATTTAAAGATTATGTTGAGAGGGTTTCGGAAAGATTTTTTTTATTTTTTTTTTTGATCCTTCGAAATACAGCCGAAAAGGTTTATTTCGTTGTAATTTGGTTATTTGACGTCCGATTTTTAAAATTGATATGTCATTATTTTGGTCTTGAGAAGCTTCACATTTCCATTTAATGTCCTTGTCGTTTTCACCTGATTAGGTCAGCTAACAAAATTTTACCCCATAAATGAAAAGTTAATAAAGATATGCCAAATATCATGAATAGGGGAAGTCAAAGTAAATACGTGAGTCAAACCTGTTGTCTCGTATTTGTAATAATAACAGTATGCGACAAAATGAACTTTTTTTCTGGGCATTGAACCAAACCCACTTTTTCGTAGAGATTGAGGCTTAAGTAAACAAAGTACTATCTCCGTTTTTCAAACTTAGCCTCCAAAAAATAGATATCGGCTTACGAAGTTCGAAATTCTACATTTCGAAATTTTATTTAGTTTTTTTGTTAACGCGTTCAGCAAATTGAAAAAGTAAAAATGTGGGCGTAGTCCGCTCTTTTCCCTTGTTTGAAGGGCTGAATTCTTTTTTTGAGAAATTTAGTATAACAGCTGTTATTCGAGGTGAAAAGTCAGAAGTCAGAGTCTGACAGTATTCAGAAATTTCTTCCAAAAATATCATGAGTTTCAGGTCTAAGTATACGGCTGTATTTCGAAGGATCAAAAAAAATTTAAAAAAA
Organism: Eurosta solidaginis; assembly: GCF_040869045.1. NCBI lineage: Eukaryota > Metazoa > Arthropoda > Insecta > Diptera > Tephritidae > Eurosta > Eurosta solidaginis. The sequence goes on from NC_090323.1 coordinate 240,779,538, forward strand.
TTTTTCCGAAACCCTCTCAACATAATCTTTAAATTTAGAGGCCGACATTAGCAACTTTTTTTTTTTTTGTATGGGGACCAACCCAGTCTAGTGCGCACTGAGTGCATAAGATAAAATAATATAATAATTCTTCTAATGAATGTACTTAGCGTCACCTTAATTCCAATTTGCATGCAGACTTAGTGAGGGTAACGCTTTGTACATTAATTGAAGAGCAAAGAATATGGCAGCCTTAGTTATTAAAATGCCTTAAAGAGGTATGACGGGGCGTATGAGTAACTTATTCACATGTAAATTCCCAGAACACCAGTGAATACTTATTCAGCCTAATTCTAAATATTCCCTCAGAATTTTGTTCTCGCGGATTTTTTTATTACCGCGGAAAAATTCCTCCGATTCTTTTCTCCTAGGGAGAGCAATAATTGCGGAACAGGAATTTCGAATTTTCGAAGTCAGCTGTTTTGTCAATTGAAATTTCGTTGCGCATTTCATATTTTGTTTAAAAAATCTAAAGTTTAATTATTGTTGTGAATTTGTTCGAAGTCAAGAAATAAAATATAAACAATGCACAGTATTGCATCTCATAAGGTATTCACTGAAATGAGTAATGAACTGGTGACACAGCAACATCAACAGAGGAGCATAAGAACAAGACGACGGGATAACACAAATCCGCTGGAGTTGCCTGCTTCCATTCAGCAAAGCAATTTTCTGGCGGCCAAGTGGAGTTGAATTCGTCTTTCGTCATATGCCAAAATCTATTTAAGCCTTCTTAAGAAATCCTTGCGCAATTTCTAGATGACTGCACAAATATACCAAGAGCTCTTCCGTTGCTTATGGTATACCTTTCGACTTAAAATAAAGAATATTGTGGTAGAAATACATATTTTAGCACAAATTTGTACAAATAAGGGTTCTTTCTTAAAAGAACCAATTTACTTTAACTATTTTGATGCATTTCCTTTAATTTAACTGGTGAAGAAACTCCTAAGAAATGGCAGAGAAATCTCCCCCTCACTCACATTCATAATACCTAACCGGTTTCCACTTTTTCCTACATTGTTCAGAATAAGAGGAAAGGGAGAAGTGAAAAAACTCACAAGGAATTTTTATTTAGAATACGAGGAATGGGCGAAGACAAAAAACTAGCGAGGAATTTTTGTTTAGAATTGGGCTAATTGTCTTTTGTTGTTATGGCAGTGCCTCGCCGCATCCAATAAGTGCGATCACTTACAAATTGTCATCAATATCCTCTAACGGGAGTCCCAGGAAACTTGTTGTTTTAAAAGGGTTGAGCTAAGCGATTAAGGCTATTAGAGGTATCGGTTCTACACTGCATTTGTAAGGATTCTTGGTGGCTTGTGGGGACACATTACAAGCGGGACATACATTTGTATGTCGGGGTTTGGTCTAGATATATATAAGGGTTGAAACTATTGCAGTATCTAGATCGAAGTTTTGCGAGAGTGGCGCAAATCTCTCTGGGGAGATTGCTTTCCTCAACTGCGGGCTTCAGGTTTTTATCATTGAAGACATTGTTCGCCGGGTATTTTAATTGTATGAGTTTTTGTGGATGAGCCTGAGGACCTTTTTATGGTTTTTTGGTTGAACCGGCTGAACTTTTTGTGGAGAGTTTCTTTATTGTGCTTATGTCCCTGGAAGGCGGGTCCCCTTCAATCAGTTGTCTGTTGGGTTGCGCGGATTTCTGGGTACTCAACAGAAACCGTTTGTTCAGAATTTCGTTTCTTACCTTTATTGGCCTAATTCTTGTTGCCCTGTGTTTACTAGTGACGTAAGAAGACATCCCGTAGCAGTTCTTAGTGTGGTGTTCTGAAGGACCCGCAGCTTCTTCCAGTGTATTTCTTTTAAGCTCCGAGATCATATCGGGAGCGTTTAGCATACAAGCAGCTGACTAATTGCTTTAATGATAGCTTGTGCTGCCAGCGAGAGACTTTTTTACCACTCTGGACTTTAAGTACTAACAGTTTTGGGTATATGACAGTGAGTAGCGTAATTCCATCGACGTTCATGTCCAATATGATCAACCATTGCCATGTCTGCGTCGTAAATATGGTGGCAGAGGATTTGGTGTGATAATGCAAAAATTTTGTGAAGTGAAAAACTTGGAAATACTATGGATATAGTTGTTGCTTTTACAGCAGAGCTCACTAATGAGAGGGCCACGGCCACTTACCATTATTGGGCAATCATCGGCGAAATGAACAAGGGTAATCCAGCCTGATGAGTAAGGAGCCTCGTTTTGTAAAAGTTAAACCAGGCGATAGGATCACCTTGCATCAGCCCTTGTTGAGTTCTTCTGGGTGTTGAAACAAAGTGCCTTATGCCTGGCAACCACAAAATTAATTTGCGGTTCACCTTTTGAGGCTGCTAGGAAGGGTTGACGTTTCCAAGTCTTGCAATAACGAAACTTTTGCAAGCCCAGCGCTACGAGTACTATTCTGTGATGGGTTTCGGTTCAATACGCAATTTGTTTGTGTGTTAATGACGTTTAGCGCAGACGATATGAGCCTCCAACGTCAGCTCGTTTCACAAGATATAGGTGGCACCACCCTCGCCATTTTCAGCTTTACAGAGACGACTACACTAGACAACAGTGAATACTTATTTTGATTGCTGTTGAAAATTGTACTCACAAGATTTGAGAATATTGAAAAATAATTGGTGTTTTCCTAAGGCATGAATATTTTCTAGCATACTTTAACACGATGTTGTATTAAGCTCTATATTGGTAATGCCGAGACTGCTATTTTTTGACTATTCCACTAACTTTAAGAACTGTCTTCGGGATCATTCTATTCCCGGATAGTTTTCAGGTTCATTTTGTTATTAATTTCGTATAATTTGTAGACAATTCCGGTATTGTGTTCGGAACAATTTAGAGTTGCTGCCAACTGCTTCTCGTCGAAATCATTTTGTGGCAGTTTCGCAAATATTTTCCGAAACATTTTGCAACTAGTTTAGTATCGTTTGGAGTTAACCTCGGCTTTGACGTCGATCTTACTAAAGGATGATGTTGACGATGATTTGGCGACTTTTTGAGAATCATTTCGGGTGTGATTTTCGTAACATTTCACGAACATTTGCACACATATTCAGTTTTATCGCGAAATCAAAGTGAGATTTAAAATTTTAAATAAATACTACTCTTGAAAGAACAAGCATCACTACGTTTACGCCGCTTAAATAGATTCAATATTGGCTTCTCTTTATTGATGGTTTAGCTGTATATACTCCCTTTGAATTTATCGATTTTTCTCTCCTCCATTTTTCTTCATTCCTTCCCTTATCCTGCTTCCGCTCTTTTCTATTCTCCCCACGCACTTCCCTGAATATTTTAGTGTTATTGGGGTTTGGTGGTCCTTTGCGGGATATAGATCCGTTACGTTCTCTAGAAACAAAAACCATTAAGATACAGGTCCGACCATCCGATTTAATATGGCCATATTGAACTTTCTGGGTTATCCCGCCCCACTTCCTAGTTCCATATAGAACTTGGGTTCGCCAAAGTCTCGGCTTCTAAAGAAGCAGTACTCGCCAGAGGTGGGTGAGCTTGACAATGGGCTTGGAGAGGCTATAAACTGCGCTGGCCACCTCTTGAAAGGATTACGCTAGCCAACCATTTGAATCATCCCTCACCCGCTCTGAGTTTTCTTTCTCCCTCATCTTCTTAACCATTGCCCCTTGTTAAAATCCTCTATAAAAAGTCCAGTTTGTTACCCATATTGTAAAAACACAATAGAATCCTGGTCCATATTTTAGTCTATATCTAAGCAATATACGTATATAAGACTAACCTACGATATTCCAAAGGCTGCCTAAATATTGATATTCAAACAAATCGCAAGAAAACTGCTCGTGTATTGGTCCTCTTGCTAGAAAAAAGAGCACACAGATATTAAACTTGTCGAAGAAGAACTCCTTTACTAAAGTTTTGGCAAATCGCACAATTAATAAGAGTATATCGAAAGGGTCGATCTCTGGTCTAATTTCCGCAAATAAAAATGTCCTAAATAGCAAACTAATTAAGAAGTACGCCTGTACCATCTTTCAACGAAATCACATCATACCCTATTTTATTTAGAATAGGTCGGCTCCAAGTCAACTTTCCTACATTTGTTGTGAAAAAAAATGCCTAATGCTGTTCTGAGGGCAAAATATAGAACCGTGTATATTTGGGCGTTATTCGGTGGTGTGGTTTAGGCATTGAGCTTGACATTTATACACAGAGACTTTCCAGGTAGTTTTAGCTTTCTAGCTTTGCTTAAGATTTTATGTATAGATGACGCAGATGACGTTGCAATTCTCATAAGTGGAAAGTGCCTTCCAACGATTAGCTCTTTGATGGATAGGACGCTTCGGGATATTCATAGCTGGGCATCAAATGTCGGGTTGAAAGTCAACGCGGATAAGATGGATATGGTCTTGTTTACAAAGAGGTATAAGGTCCCAAATTGGATCAGGCCTAAGTTAGGAGGGGTCACCCTACAGGAGAAACCTTGCTCAAAGTAATAAGGAATAATCCTAGACAGTAAGCTGTCATGGAGGCTCAACGTGGAGAAGAGGGTGAAGAAGGCTTCACCGGCACTTTATGCATGTAAAAGAATGCTGGGGTGTACGTGGAGCTTATCGCCCTCTCTTTCTCATTGGGTTTTTACAGCGATTGTAAGCCCTATCCTATACTATGGAGTTCTTGTTTGGTGGAAAGCCACACAAAAAGCAACCTACCTCAAAAATTAGAGGGGGTATGCAGACTATTAATGCTTAGCTTTACGGGACCACTGAAAACAACCCCGACAGCTGCATTGTATGCCATTCTGCACATTTCACCTGTAGACCTGGTAGCAAATAACATAGCGTTAACAACTGCAAACAGGCTCGGTGCATCGGGGCAGCTTGAGCGCCGACCATACGGCCATAGTAGTATAGCGTCATCAATTACAAGACGAACAAACTATCTGATGCTCTATCTCCGCTTCGAGGGCGATCTTAAGGCCACAATAGAGGTGGACGGTGCGCAAATGGCGGACGAGGCGATACATGTCTACACAGATGGTTCCAAATTAGTGGAAGGAGTAGGGGCTGCCGGATTACTGTAGCGTTTTCCAAGCGGAAATAGTAGCCGTAAGCAAAGCAGTAGAAACCCTGGAAGAAAATAGCCCAAGCTGCAATCGTGTTAACTTTTATATTGACAGTAAAACAGCAATTAAGGCAATAATCTCGCATACCACAGCATCTAAATGCGTGTTAGAGTGTAAGCAGTCCCTGGAGAGAATCGGGACAAGGAGAAGCATACATCTATATTGGGCCCCAGGGCATATGGAGTAGATGGGAATGAAAAAGCGGATGAATTAGCTAAAAAGAGCGCATCCCTTGAAGCTTGCTTCGTAGACGTCCCAATTAGACTGAGAGAAATTAAGCGAAGTCGAGAGGTGCACATGATCGACCAAGCAGGAGAGGCGTGAGTTCAAGCGCGGGGCTGTAATGTGTCGAAGATTATGTGCAGGTCTTATAACATTAGAGTAACAAAGTTGCTTCTATCATTCAAAAGCGAGAACTGTAGACTCATGACGGGTATTCTGACTGGACACTGCCTTCTGGCGTCACATGCCTTTAAATTAGGCTTGGCCAGTGATAGCAGATGTAGGAAGTGCGGGTTGGAGGAGGAAACGATTGAGCACGTTCTGTGCTCTTGCCCTGCGCTTTCTAGGCTAAGACACCAGCTATTAGGAGTGATACAGCTGTCAGATCTAGAAGCAGCAAGTGGCTTAAATCCTAGGAAGCTTCTAGTATTTGCCAAGAGGGCGGAGTTATTTTTTTACATAGGTCCTGGTTTTTGATAGGGGTTTTCAGTTTGGTCGTTAAAACAAACTTCTGGTAAAACTAGGGACTTAATCAATCTATGTGAGGTCCTCATGGACCGGCCAGTTCAACCTAACATAACCTTCGTACCTTCTTTATTTATCGAACTTTATTGATATGGGTGCTGAGTGCGAGTTTGCCTAAATTTTAGGTACCTAAACAAATATTGCACTGGAACTTTCCAGCACTGCAATAATTTAGGTGAAAAGTTGTTAGAACTGTGCGAGTTGTTTTTACAATCTAAATTGTTGTTTATGCTGATATATCATACAAATAACACCAAAAACCACATTATAGCGTTATATATGTATGTGTGTAGATGCGCATTTTATATGCATTAAAAATTGAAAAACAAAATTGTAGTGAAATCAAAAATTTTGTTTATTTTTAAAACTTAACTTTTCAATTTAGGTTGAAAAGTATGCTCATAAAAATTCTTGAGCCATCTTCTTCGTTGGCGGGGCACGCAACCACCACACCACGGCGGCCGCCTCTCTCGATATTACTTAGCCATTATATTTAAGTAAGAATTTTAGAAAGAAAGTTCTATTATAATTAAGCTCTGCTATAAAAACTCATTTGGCTATTTTTCAAATACTTTATGAAGCATTAGAAACATTTTGTTCCTGACTTTATATTCCAAACTACGCAGATATTTATACGGGGTTGCTAACAAAAGTTCGCTTAACTAAGAAGTAACTCTTTAAATTTATGCCTAAAATGATGCTTTCGACATTGTAAAAGATCGATGAACAGGTTGCAAGAAATTTCAACGTCAAAATAAAGGCAAGCTTCAAACTTACTTAATATTAAACGATAGCACCATGTCCACGGCCTATATGGAAACCTTCTAAAAAATCCAAAATCCAGTGGGGAAAGTTGTATCTAGAAAATGTATCTATTAGATATAGGTTTGGGATACGCAAAGAAATCGTTTCATCACATTCCAGAATCCTATTTATTTACTACTAGTAACTAGACCCATTAATCGACAATTTTTTCGAGGTGCCTCAAAGTTATGAGAAAATTTTTATTTTTTAATACTTCGTAATGACTTTTAGATCTTACGTGTAATGTTGGAGGTGTTTAAGCTAAATTGACCTTATATTCAGATTGCACAATATTTTCCAAATATTCTAGTTAATATAAGCATTGGACCAATTTGTGTAGAACTTGATAATATAAATAAGTAAACAAAGAACTTTAGGTGAAGTAAGTTTATTATCCAAAGGAAATCTATATAAAGAAACAAGGTGAACTTTTGTTAGTCCCCAATCAATTTAGCTGAATTGATTATAGCTAAACTAAATGTCACGAACAAATTTTCGAAACACATAAAAACATATTTATTTCTGTTTGTATTTTCTGCTAATATATGTCACACATGTAAATTCAAGAACGTTTGTATATAAATTTGTACACAAATCAAATCATTTATTGCAATAAAATTTGACATTTTGTGCAACTTCCCCAAGAAAAATATTTACCTACATTACAAAGCGTAAAATAATTTTATTAATAGGCAGCTTGTTCAAACACTTATACTACGCGTCATTTTGGGTGTGTATGTGTGTGTCAGAGTGAACAATATAAGAAATAAAAGCAAAAAGCTATTAGCGAGACAACTTATGATCGTCAAGTGTGTGAAAGACTAACTAACATAAATAAAATAAGTATACTCGACTAAATAGGATTGGCCCAAAATGTCTGTTTTGTATCGAATTTTTCTGCAAAAAATAATTTTAAGTGTTCAAACCTAAAGTGAACTGGGTACCAAACAAAACTTTGGTAACACTCTAGGAAATAAACAAAATATTCACAAAAACCCAAAAAATGACCGAGCCTAAACTGGTCATCCACTGTTCTAAATAAAATACCAAGAAAACTGGCGGCAGTTGGTTACACAACAGGAGCATAGATCTTTTTCCATCTGGTTTTCCAATTTAGTTAGGGTTGCCCTCTTCTCTCAAATACTCCAAGATCCGCGATAAGTGACTTGTATGGTCTGATCTTCGGTTACTGAAGTGCAACGGGGAGGACGACGTCACCCTAGGGGTAAGGGAAGGGTGAGTGCGCCTAGGTTGTACAAGGCTAGGTCGTGTGGGGGTTGAGGCAATAGGACGGGGCGTCCTTGGGAGATTGCCGGGGAACCCGGTGTTATTGGGTATGCACGGTGCTATAAAAGTACCCGTTGGCGCATTACCCCAAACTTTTTCAGAGCTTGCTCAATAACTCTCTGCAGCTTTCAGAATATTATTTAGAAATTTCCTACAAATAAGGGCGTGGAGACCAAATGAATTAAAATATAATATACTGTGGCGAATATTAACATCACTTTGCTGTTAGTAAATAATCACAACAACAAAAACAGCAAGCAGCCACACTTATGTACATGTACACTTTAAAGCAAGCAGCCACACTTGTGTGCAAGACAACGAATAATATTCCATTCACATACATATGTATATATAGCCGGCAGCTAAGAGCAGAATTTATTACTCACAAAAGCATAAACTACCGATATACACGCTATTAGTCAGGTATAAGTAAGTGTAATTGTAAAGTACTACTCCCAAAGTGGTCTAAATAAAGACCATTTAGCAATACAGAATATTGGAGTAATTTATTAAACAGTTCAGCGATTCGAACGCTAGCAAAAGATGCAAAATTACCAGGAATTTCCCAAAATTTATTATAACGTATATAAAAATAAATTTTAAAAAACACCTTTCTTTGCTACTTCAAAAGTTCTGCTATATCTAAAAATATAAAAGAAAGCGCATCATAACCGTGGCATCATAAACTGAAAAATGTTTAAAAATAAAAGCAAAATTAATAACAAAAAATAAAGTACAAAAAAAAACTATAAAACTGCTTATGTTGATATGTGTGTAAAAATGTATCAATGTTTATGCTAAATATAACAAAATTCTATTTGTGAGCAATAATAATCCTACAAGAGCAAGTCTCATTATCAAGTTCAGAATGTTGTCAACGAATGTGTGAAATAAAGCTCTTAAAATGTTCGTACATACATCTCCCGCCTTCCAAATTATTGCGTGCAACACTTTCGGCATATTCGCTTTATGCGTTTGCTGACCTCGCACAAAAAAGTTCCTCCTAGCAAGTACGTGGAGAAGAGCAACAAAACGCTGATTAATGTTTGTGGGAGAAATAAAAATGGGACTTTCGTATCTATCAGACCTGTAAAATGCTGCGAATATATGTAAGTATAAGTACATCTTAATATATATATTTCTTTTGTATTTACAGTGGCGTTACAATAGGGTGACAGGGCTGGCAAAAATGCCACGGGTCCCCGACCTAAGAGCGCACGGGCCAAGAAGCCGCGAGCTCAAAAATGTTTTTTACATTGTACCTGAGTATTTTATTTTATTTTATTTTATTTGAAAAGAGTATTTGTATAGGTTCTGCTTAAAACCCAAAATGGGACAACTAAAGGCTATAATACAATCTCAAGTTAATCGTTAACCAAACTAAGCAAAAAGATGTTGATTCTATTTTAGAGATGTACTTACTTTCTTAATTGGCGGTTAGCCGTTTAAACGGTTATGGCGGTGCAACAAGGCGCGCCAGTCGCGTCTTCTCTCTGCCAACCGGCGTCAACTGGTCACACCAAGGGAATTTAAAAATCGTTTTCCACCTGGTCCTTCCAAAGGAGTGGGGCCGTCCTCTACCTCTGCTTCCATAGGCGGGTTCCGGTGGAAACACTTTTATGGCCAGAGCGTCATCTTTCGTTCGCATAACATGGCCTAGCCAGCGCAGCCGCTGCGTTGGATAACGCCTCGGGCAAAGCAATATAACAATTTAGTTAAACTACGCTTAAACTTTTTCTGCAGTTTTTCACCTACTTTCACTGAAGTTTAAGCTGAGCTTAAGCGGCCAATCTGGCAGTGTTAAACTCTACTTAACCCATCGGTGATTTGCGTTCATTCGAAATGGTGTCGAATATACCCAACAAGCATTTGGGCTTGAGTACCATTAGAGCTCATGTTGATAACTAGGTATACTTCTAAAATCTCAAGAGTTGTTTCGAAACATTGGCTCAACTCGAGAATCATAGCGTACTCAGCAAAAGAGGAAGTTTAAAAAAAAATTTATTTAACAAACTCGTGGTTTCACGAAAATAAAATATATATAATTTGCTTTTGATTAATTACACTTCATTAATGCTATCAACAAGGTGTTTATTTCTAACAATAAGCACCTGTTGGTTTTGGTGGTACCACCTTGGAGATTTTTTTCCAACACCACCTAAACTCGATATCCAAGGTAGGATATCAACTGGAGATATCTGCTGAAGATTTATTTTAGAACAGTACATTTCTCAAAATCTCTCGAAAATTGGATAATAAATGGAAAGTATTAATGACGTTGGAGATCAACTCGAAAACTCAAAATTTCTCAAAGGTTGGTAGTGATTGGAGGATGAAGTTGGATATTAACTCGAAAACTATCCGTTTTAAAATAATTAAATAATGATGTTGGATATCACCTCCGGAACTAGATGTATATTTCGCTGGAGAAAGCTTTTTTCACCTTTGTTGGGTAAAAATAATCCATCTGTTGCGGTATCTACAAATAATCTAGATAATAAAGAAAACCAATGTTGCCGCAGAAAAAAAGCCAACCCCTAAAGCGGCCTTAAACCATGACTGAAAAACTGCTGAGTAGTTTAACTGGTGTTTAAATTTGAGTAGAGTTTAAGCAAACTTAGTTTAAGCGTAGCTTAACCAACTACTGAAAAACCGGGCCTAAGTTATTTTATTAAAGTTAAAATACCCTGCGTGGGTAAAATTACACTGAATGTGACAACAAAAACTCAAAGTTTTCTGAAATATTTGAAGTCCACAATTGGAAATATCTCATATGCTCTTTCTGTTACCAGCATCCGAACACATGACAACTCATTATATATGAAAGACGATTGAGTTAAGACTTATGTATTTAATCCAAACTTTTCTTTGCTTACTTTGGCCTAGTTTGAGACTGCTATTTATGATAAAATTCTGTCAGTTGTCCTCTATTAAAACATCGGCTCGGCTTGATAAAATGCCAGTTTGTAAGATCACACTACTTTTATGTATCAAGAGAGGCTATGGCGTATGAGTAATAAATTTGAATAGAGTGATGCTTGACTCGCCATATACGATGGATTGCAAAGATGTACATACGTAGGTATGTATGCATGTACATTAGGGCGGGTCAAATTATATGAGGAAAAATGGGGAAAAAAACTTCAGGTGCACATCCAGTTTCTGAATCTATGGGTCATACTGAGTAATATTGTATGTCGAGCCTCCCTAATTGTGTTAGAAAATTTTATATCCCCATCCGAAAAGCGGCTTTCACAAATAAAATACATGAAAATAAATGTCAAATTCGGATTCGGATTGGGATATAAAATTTTCTAACACAATTAGGGAGGCTCGAAATTCATTTCAGACCTATGGTCAGATGGACAATATTACTCAGTGTAACCCATAGATTCAGAAACTGGATGTGTCTTTTCAACAATAAATTTGACCCGCTCTAATGTACATACGTATGTACATATGTAAGTTGAATTACTAGCTAAATTGGCTTAAGTATAAGTATATCGACAAATTTAAGTGCCTTCTGTTAGTAAAAGCAAACTCCTTTTACTTATATACTTATGTATATATGTACATACGCACGTATGCATAATTAAAGCAAAAACAAATAAGTAGTATTTGGTATGAATATGCTGTGAACAATTTCATCATAAACCTTGTGATTTCCATTTCTTTCAGTTTTCCATTTCATGCTCTATTAGTTAGTTTTGTTGTTGTTATTTTAGGTTGTGATTTTGTTGGTGTCTTGCAGCGATATTGGAAAGCTATTGGAAATTATTAATTTGTTTTTATTGATTGATCGTTCGTGCGCTGCTCCTTTACGTTTGTTGGACATTTGGAAGCAAAAATAAAATTAAATATATTGAAATATTTTACTTTACACTTCAAATTTTTTGCGTATAATAGTTTTAATAAATGTTCTCTTAAACGCAAGAAATTTTGTGAGACTTAAATTTTATTTTTGAAGATTTTTAGATTTTGCTCTTTCTATTAATAAAATTTTTTTTTTTTTAATTTTTATTACAAAGCAGTAATAAGAAAGAATTTAAACTATTTACCATAGTCAGTTTTTATTGTTTTTTAATTTTTTCGTTTACTTTTTTTTGTTGTTTTACAACGAATACGTTTCATTCCTTTTGAATTTTTATAGAATAAACACGTTGAGCAGGGACAATATTGCACGCACATTGTCGCTTACACACAGAAACGCATAAACACAATTTATTCTACAATTTTTCAATCTGTAGCAAAAACGGAATTTGTCTTGCAAAAAAAAGCGTTTTACGAGTATTAAAAGAAAATGAACGAAAAAAACATTTAAACATATTTTAATGCGTGGGTATATCTATATATTTGTATATATATATATGTATTTATATATTTATACTTGTGTGTTCTATACATTTGCTAAATTCGCCCTTTTCTTGTCAGACTTAACTTTAAATTTTTTTCTTTGCCAGTGCCAATAGCAAAATAGGCCTTCACACTGTGCACTCAGTTAAAAACATATATGTATACGTAAGCACATTATATATAAAAATCCGCACCAAAATATATATATTTTGTTGACTTATTTTCACCTTTTTAGTAAATCCGTTTACACGCCTCCAATTCGCAAAATAAAAGTTTACTTGAAATTGGTTTTTATTCACTCATAAATATTTATTAAATACCATAAATCATATTTTCACTTCCCTTAGTATACATGTAATATACATTTTTTCACACACACTTGCACATACACTTTCCTTTACATATTTTCTTCGTGCTATTAACTTTTTTTCCTTGTTTAGCTCCAATTTTCAAGGCAAACCCATTTTTTTTCTTATATTTTTCCTTTATTCTGAGAAAATTTATCTATATTTGCTTAATTTTTTTGGTAATCTTTTCCTTAATTTTTGTTTTCTTTATTTTTTGGGAGCACCCCAACACGTTCAATCGTAGCTAAGCTCTACCGACGTCCGATTGCAGCTGTGGCCGTTACTCCACTGAAAGTTGCTGTCGCTCGGTCATTCGCAAGTTTTCTTTTCCAATGTTTACGCACACTTTGGTATTGGAAACTTTTGCCGAATTGAGAATGAACGGCGAACATACGAATGTAAGCACAAGAGGCCAAAGCGTTCTCTGACTAACCTTCGTACAAATCTAATTTTCCTAAATGATTCTCATATCCGCTAAGTTTTTCCGTATTCTCACAGTTTTTGGAAAACTCCTTGTTGGTTCTCTCGTTTCAATCACATTTTTTATAAGCTCTTCTCTCTTTTGCATTTGCATTTAACTCTCACCAAGCTTTTGCCATTTTTCTGCATTTTCATTGTCACTTTTGTTCATTGTTATGTTGTTCATAATTGTTGTAATTGTAATTTGTATTTTTTCATAGCTTTTGGTTGTTTATCTACCTCGTTTTACTTATGAGTTTGCCTTCTAATTTGTGTGTTTCCTGCTTTGTTTGTTGTGATAGCTGGGCGGGCAAGTGAGGCGCCTAAATAAAAACAACATTCTCCATTCTCTTTTTACGCCGTTTTTCCACTCGGTTCGCTCGTTTGTAAATAAAAGCTTTGTTCTTATTTCTTTGTGTTTTACCGCCAGTTAAATGATGCTCAGGTAGTCTTTATCGAAAATTGTTTGCGGTGTTTTAGCCTTTGCTAATAGATTCGCTGTTCAATCATCATCCACAACGCGTACGCTAGGCTTAATTGGTTTAGAGTAGCACCGCGAATGTGCAAGGCATTTCGACGTCGTTATATGCTGCCATTGTTTAGGCAGTCTGTGCATGTGCTTAGATTATTTTAGGTAAAATATCTCCTTAAGTCGTCGGTTTCTTATCTTCGAAATATCGGCTACATATTGGTTTCCCGTCGGTTTGTTATCGATTCTTTGTGTCGATGTGTCATTGATTCTATGCTCAACTTTTATCGGGATCTGTTTCATAACAAGGTAATGATTCGTCGTTAACAAATCGATAACACACCGATAACAAATCGCTAAGAGTCCAGTAAGATAATTTTTTAATAAAAAATCGGTATATATAATAAATCGATTGCTTTAGATAGCTTTCTGATAACTTATCGATAACTTTTTGATAGAAAACCGATTACTTTTTGAGAGTTAATTGATAAGTTTTCAATATCAAATCGACACTCTTTGATGGCATATGGATTGATTTGCTATAACTTTTTGATAATAACTCGACAAAACGCCGAAAACGAAATCGATAACTTTTCAATAGCTTGATGGCTTTTTGATAGCATACCGATAACTTCTCCATAAATAATTGATGATTTTTTCGAAGTCAATTAATTACATTTCGACGAGAAACGAATTCCTTCGATTTGGATTTGTAAGCTGTCATTGCTTCCGCTGTTAATGCTGGTCCTCATGTAGACGACGTCCTTCGAAGTTTCAAGCTTATATCTGTCAACTATGCTGTTCCAGTCTAAGTGCGAATGCACAGATTCTTTCGTTGCCGTCATGCACCGCAAGACCCGCTCTCCTTGCACTTTTATCAAGGCCTAAAAAGGCTGAACTTACAATATTATCAGCATCGGCCAGCAGTTTCATCTGCAGCTTACCGAATTTTGCATTGAAGTGCCACTGCAGTTGGCCGTTTGTTTTAGCTTAAAACCTACGCAAAAACAGAAGAGGAAGCCAACTTGGTATACTGAACGACTTGGTCCCCAGCACCAACTTAAAGTTTGGCGACTTCAACGCCCGAGTGAGCAATGAAGATATCATTTATACAGTCTTCAAATGCATCCATTATGTAGTATCTTCCAACGTTTTGAGGTTGAAAATCTTTATCTCAGCTAGAAATATTAATTCCAAAATTCTGCTTTTCTGGAGTACGTAGATGATATTGTAATATTTGCCTTCTATGGAATCGGTGAAGGGGCTTACCTCCTAAATATAACAAAGTTGCAGACCTAATCGAAAATCTATATTATTTGCAGTTGATATTTTGAAGTCAGTAGGGAGTCCAAAATTCATTCTTCCCAAAGCAAAATAAAGCTCTATAAGTTTCTAGTCATCCTGAACTGTATGACACGGAATCTTTGACGATGCCGAAAGAGACAGAGTAGCCGTAAGAATACTTGAGTAAAAATGTATGGTCTTACTGGTGGTGTCAACGGCGCTCTTAGTGATTAGCTACACCGATTTTACATAGGCAAGGAAATGGGTGACAAAGCTTTGGTCAAGGAAGCATTCTCAACGAAAGAGGAAAGGATCTACCTTGAGTTGGGAAAAAGAGGCCAAGTTTCATCTACCTGATTTAGTTCATTTCTTATAGCGATAGTAAACACTTGTCGAATGTTATGGGGAGTGTTATCTTTGTTGGTGATATTGTGTTGGTGGTATTTTGTTGGTGATACTTTGTTGGATATTGATCCAATACTTTCCGTAAACTGACACCATTACTAGCCCGACTAACTCGGGAACGAGTTCATACTACCCCTTCGAGTCTTATAAGCATCTCTTCGTCGAACCGTCTAAGCAGATGGTTGATAATATAATAATACCTACCCTGGCCTGCGGCTGTTATCGGATTATGAGTCACCCAAAAATTCTCCATTCCGCAGTGATTTCCTTGAAGCTTGATTTACAGAAGAGGCTTGGCTGAGCAAATTTGTATTACTTCCCCGAAATAGCAGGTGCTTTTAATTACATCTGTTCCAAATTTCATCTCATAATTTTAAGTCCTTCAAGATTTGGATTTCCTGTCTTCGTAAAAAATTTCAAAACAATTTGACTTTCAGCCCTTCTATACGCCGAAAGAATTTTTTTTAAAGAAAGGCTTCTTTCATTGACAAAAACACGTGTTTTTAAACGGTTTTATTTAGTTTGACTTGACAGGCTGGCTGGCTGGCCGACACGAATTTTGTAATTGAAATTTAAGTAACTTTCCGATAAGCTACAAGCTTGAAACTTGGAATATAGTTCAGAACCCGATGACAATGCAATAATAAGAAAAAACTCCAATAGATGGCGCATGAATCGAAATATTTCAAAAAATCGTATTTGTAGTCCGATTTGGTCCATATTTGGAACACATAACACATACAAGAATAGAAAGAGACCTATGAAAAAATCGCCGCTAGATGGCGCAAGGATCGAGATATTTGGAACACATAATACATACATGAATAGAAAGCGATCTATGGATCTATGATGTCCGATTTGGTGTTGATTATATACTGAGGACTTAGATTGTAACAAATTGTCAGGAAAGAGTCCTTGTAATAATGAGTCACTAAAGGAATTAAATAGAATGAGAGATAATAGGCAATTAAATAAAGGCTAAAAGCTTGAAAATAAAATAATTAAAAAAAATAATTCTAAGTTAAACGGTTTTATTGAAAACAATACTTACATGAAGTAATAATAATACTAAGAGCGAGAAAATAATTAGGTAGGTCCTAGGTACTAGCCATCACACTCCTCATCAATCTAGGGCGTTGATCAGACAATTAAATAAAAGCGTTGGACTCGTCAAATTTCTATTGATAGTCATAAGTAAGACCAACTGAACCTTAATCAGGTTATGCTACGCCTCACATTTTTAGAAATTTCACGCTTTTATTTAATTGTTTGATCAACGTCCTAGATTGATGAGGAATGTGATGACGAGTACCTTGGACCTACCTAATTATTTTCTAGCTTTTAGTATTATTATTACTTCATGTAAGTATTGTTTTCAATAAAACCGTTTAACTTAAACATTTTTTTAATTATTTTATTTTTATAGCTATGTACGATGTCATCACTTGTTGCACAGAATCTTGAGTTGACTTAGTTTTTATCGCCACTAATGTACATATTTTGTTTCCATGCTTCTTTTCGAATTACAACACAACTTAGCGAATACACAAACCTTTCATTTTTAATACTAGCTTACACTAGCGTCTATGTTAAGTTTCCGCGTGCAGAAGTTGCAAGAGGTTAACCATGCCATTTTGTATGATAACATACAATTTAGTTGCAGATCTCAGTTAAATTTTAATAATTTTTAACTGTAGTTTAAGCTCGCACTGAAAACCCGGGCACAAGTTTGATTTACTTGCAATTCCGATAGCAAACTTTAAACCATTAATGTTGTAATAAATAAATGCCAATTAACAATAAACTAGCACTTCCAGTGAAGATACTTTTTCTTGAGCATGTATTTTTACCTTGGTTAAGCTTTACAAATTTCAATTGCTTTATAGAGCCACTGTACTATATTACTTTAAAATCTTCGTAGGCTATTTGCTTTATTTATTTTTCCCCTACCATGAGCTTCATTGTTTCCTAATCACCATCCTACCCTCTACATATGTACATCCCTAATCTCACTAGCTCTAACTCTCGCATACAAGTCAAATCTACACTCTTTAGAGAACTTATGTAGAAATTTATCAAAAATTATAGCCTTAACCACAGCATTGATGCCCCAGCATGTTACCAACTCAGAAGCCAAATTGAAAAAATCGAATATCGTGCGGAGGCGTCGAAGCTAGCTGGCGTCCATATGTCCATTCGGCATCTCAATTCCTTCCTATGCTGGGTATCAGGATACCGCAATATTGAAAGGACTGAATTTGTTGATGACATTTCCAGGTTCCGAAATGGATAAAAATCAGCGGAAAGCTCCAAATAATCTTCACTTACACGCATTCTATGCAGAATCTTTCAGGATAACAATGATTCACGGAATTTTTGTTCCAACTTATGTTCATAAGGAGAAGAAAAT
Organism: Eurosta solidaginis; assembly: GCF_040869045.1. NCBI lineage: Eukaryota > Metazoa > Arthropoda > Insecta > Diptera > Tephritidae > Eurosta > Eurosta solidaginis. The sequence goes on from NC_090323.1 coordinate 240,797,262, forward strand.
GGTTGTTTGAGGAGTGATAAGATAGTTCATTTTTTGGACGTATGTGCCCCATTCGGATTACACCTAATATATATTTTCACATTGGATAAAATGTCTCCGAGTAGAATTATGGGAAATTTCCATGAGCGTAGGGCCGAACGGAACCCGCTAGACCAAATGTGATAGTGGATTGATTGCAGTTTTTGTTTTTGTGTTTTTAATAATTTCTTTAAAGTACCAAAATATTGGAACGAATTTACTTGCAAATTCTCTTATTTGCAATCCTCTGCTAAGTTCAAATCACTAAACTGTTGAATAAATAACTCCAATTTGTAATAATGCAAAACGGCATTTATTAAAGTACTTCACAATAACACTCAAACTGTGCAACGAATAGATTGCTTAATAACCAAACTGATTGATAGCTCAAATGAAATTCTACTATTCAAAATAATACTTCTCTTGCTCGCTAGATAGCGTCTTAGTCGAAACTGCTTGACAACTCAAATCAAACTGAATTCCAGCGCCTCTACAATTGCCGCCTTTTATACTCTTTGATTTCAACCTTCGCATCTTCTAGGCGCTTCCAGAATCTACTAGTCCAGCAACTCTCAAACTTCTCATCTGTAACTACAATTGCACAATTTTATAGTTTTTCTCATTGCATACTTATAGGAGTATCTCAGATATATGCATGTGTTTGTGCATTGACTCTCTGCTGCTCGTATACGTACATGGTACATATGTGTAGACGCAATTATTGTTTCGTTTATGTAGATACATAATGATTGATCTATGGATGTGAATTCACGTCACTGCTTAGCATCGGCTTAAAGACGATAGCATCGCTCAGTGCTGCTAACATTCGTTACAATATGTTCGAAACTGCTACCACCTTTCTTATATTTTGGATAAATCAAAGAGTACTTTAATGTCAAACAAGTAAGGATGGAACTGTCTTCGGTACTTCCTAACAATGCTGCGGGCTTTTTATGTTCATCAGCGTTCCCGTTGCTTTAGATATTGCTATGAGTGTGATAGTCACGTAGCTGCCTGTTACCTGCATCAATTTACTACCGTTACCAACGCCTAAGGGGACCTAAGTGGAGAGCTCCATGTCTTGCTTACTGCAGGCCGACAAAAGATGTCATTTAGAAGGTGAGTTTGGATGATGGATGAAAAGTGCGACCTTTTGTTATTGAGAGAAGCCTCGTAGTTCGAACGGATAACCACTATAGACTCGGAGTTTAGAGCGCAATTAAACATTACTTAAATATTATCAACCTATGTGGGTCCATTCCCGATTTTTGATTGTAAAATCCTTGCTCGCGGTATGGTGGAATTCAGAACGTTAACGTTGTCTTTATAAGGGGTATGCCATATGTGGGAATACATGAAGGAAAGTAATGTGGGAAGAATGTACGTTTTAGAGTTGATATGAGATAGGAAATTAAAAGAAATGAAAGGGAAAGACAGGAAAGTAAAGGAAAGAAAAGGAAACGAAACGAAGTAAAATGAAACAAAACGAAAGGAAAGGAAAGGAAAGGAAAGGAAAGGAAAGGAAAGGAAAGAAAAGGAAAAGAATGGAAACAAAAAGAAAAAAAGGAAAGGAAAGGAAAGAAAAGAAAAGAAAAGAAAGGAAAGGAAAGGAAAGGAAATGAAAGGAAAGGTAATGAAAAGAAAGGGAAAGGCAAAGAAAGGAAAGAAAAGGAAAGGGAAAAAAGGAAAAAGGGGAGGAAAAAAGGAAGATTAGAAATCAAAACCCAAAGCAGTATCTAAAACCTAACAGCGTAATATCAATTTATTATCGAAATGCTAACGGTTTATATTGACGGCGTTGTAAAATTACCTCTGTTCCGTTTTCACTTCTACACCTGGCCGAGTTTCAGTAAACTAAAAAATATTATTTTTTTTTAAACTTAAAAATATCAGTTTTTATACCGTTTTCACACAACTTAATCGAATAACAATCCAATGTAATGAATTAATTAAGTTTCCCTGTTCAAGGGCCTTTTGCTTCATTAAGCGAACATCTGTCAGCAGCTCCAAAAAAATATTTCGTTTTTACAAAAAATAGTTAAAATTGAAAGCGGCCATTTCCTTCTTAACTATAAATACAATCAAAATAAAATACATGTCCAACTACCCATAGATGTTGCACCTAACCAAATATATGCCTATTTTCGAAAAAGCCATATTATCTTTTGCAGCAAATGCAGCGAAAATTAAATTTTGAAATTTTTCGTGTTTTTTTATTTTTCCTAAATTATCGAAAATAATTTATTTTTGATTGTCATTTGTTACATTGACAATAAAATTCGAAGCACCAATCAAAACTGACTGGATTATTCACTCGATTAGGCATTCAATAAAGCAATAGCGAGATAATTAAGAATTTGTATTTTGTATGGTAGATTGAGTTCAATTAGGGCTTTAATGTAGAAAACTTGACTAATTATTTTATTAAGCCTCTGTGTGAAATTGGCATTACACCTGTGTGGCTATACATCGAAATTCTCGAGTACTTCAGAAACAAAAGTTTACCTATAAATCGAGATCCAACTCCAATCATTAGAAAAAAATTCGCATATTCACAGACATACTTGAGTAGGTAGTGAAACGGCATATATGTCAAAAAGTGAGCGAATTCGTGACATGTTCTACTTATTTGAATTTATGCTTACATATTAATTTATTTACAAGCAATTAAAACTGTGTCAGATTTCAAGTGTCGACACGGAACTGTTTACCATTAGCGTGTCAATTAGGGTTATTTATTGTGTTAAAACATAAATAAAATTCCATATCAAGAAATGACTAACAAACGTTCGTTTTGATGCGTGCCTGAAAAACAAGGGCAGTTTGTATAAAAAAATTTGTACAGTCGCACCGTACTCTGTGTGATATAAAAATAATTTCTATTTTGTGGTGGTTGCGCTCGAATGGGTTGAGTCATATGTCTGCTAAGTAACTGCAGTTGGATCTGTCTAAGTACATGGCGCCTATATAACCACACGGTTGAAACTTGTTAACCAAATTTATTTTGGTTTTAAATGCAGATCTTGCAAAGTTTAAAAAAAATGAGCTCATACGACTGGTTTTGAATTGAAAAATTTTGGTTTAAATTTGAGTGAAGAATTTCCAAGAAACACTAATATTAAAACATTTCGGTTTAGATTAAAAACTTAGTTGTTGGAATTAGGAACTACAGTAGACGCTCACAAATTAGAACCACTTTGTTTTTGGGGTGATTAAAATTTCTGAAAATTCTAGTTCCTGGACGTTTTTTTATTTGTATAAAATCTTAAAAATTAAGTCAATTTGCATTAAAAAACTACAATGAAATTTTTTCTTAAACAATTTTATACATAAAAACGAGAAAACATAAGGTAATAATCCAGTACAATCCATACCACATCGTTAGCTCAATGTGAAAATGTGCTAAGTCAACTTTTTTGAAAAAAATGAATTTTAATGGAGTTTTAAAACTGAATTCAAAATACATCGATCACAAAAAAAAAAAAAAAAAAAAAAAAATATTTAAATTTTTAATTTTTACGTCCTGTGGGCAATGATGTGTAAATATGCTAAGTGGTCAGCTGTTAAAAAAATGTGCTAAGTCAACCTGTCAATAATATCAATCTGAATTACTTGTCATTTCTTTGTGCGCGCATTTTATTTATTTATTTAATTCATTCAGTCTAAAAGTACATGCTTTGTTGTTGTTGTTGTATTAACGATAAAGACACTCCCCGAAGGCTTTGGGGAGGGTTACCGATGTTGATGGCCCTTTTCCGGATATAGATCCGGTACGTTCCGGTAGCAAAGCACTATTAAGGTATTACTAGCTCGACCATCTCGGGAACGATTTATATGATCACATTAAACTTTCTAGGCCATCCCGCCCTCCTCACCCCCTTGTTATATGAGGAACTTGGGGTCGCCAGAGCCTCGGCTGTCAATGAAACAGGATTCGCCATGGTTAGGTGAGTTGACAATTGGGTTGGAGAAGCTATATATTGTGCTGGCAACCCCTTGAAATTGGATTTACCAAATTGAGACATGCCTTTGGTGTTTGCGCTGACTATAATATACTTCAATTCGTACATGTCGATAACTAAATGCTTTCTTACAGACTAGTTAAAAATAGAAAACAATTTAAGCTTAAACTTTATATAAGCTGTTATTAAAATTTATAACACTACTGAATCCATTTGCTAGATGTATAGTCCTAGTTATAGGTTCATTAAATAATCTATTATGTCGAAGATCACGCAGTGGAATATATGGAATGAACAAAGTAGATAAATCAGAGCGATTTATGCTAAAGTTTATTACATTATAGGCAGGCATGAGTGAGATAAAATTTCTTCTGTCATGCAAAGCCTGAAGACCAAACAATTTGTGACTGCTGGTATATGATGGGAGGCCGCCTAGCCAGTGAAGGATACGTAAAGTAATTTTGTAAAAATTTTTGGAACTTTCTCAATTTTATAGGAGTTGTATTCATAGAAAGGATTCCATATTATTGAGCAATATTCAAGACGACTTCTGACCAAGGATATATAAAGGGCCTTCAACGTCATAGGGTCCTTATAGTCACTGGTGTTACGTCTACTGAACCCAACCAACTAGAAAAGTAGAGTTTGGAGTTAAAAATTACACTCAAGTCTTTACTCTCTTGACAACGATTAAGAGATTTAGTATTTAGATTGTAGATAAACTATGTGGCAGTTGTCTTTTTGGAATAAGACACAACATAGCATTTGTTTGAATATAAATATAAATTATTGTCTGCACACCATCCGGAAAAAGAGTTCAGATCGGAGCCGTTAGAAATAGTCTAACAAATAAATAGTATTTTTTGTGAAATATATAGTTTTAACGTTTTATTTCAATCATTAAAGGTGAGGAGTGATGGGAAAACATATTGAGTAAAAAGTGCTAAGTCAGGAGAAAAAATTTGTTATGAGTGCGGAAATTGTGCTAAGTCATAAAATAGCTGCTGGGTTGGCATACACGATTTTTGTTTATCTTTTTCAAAGCTTCCACACTCAAAAGCATTGCAATTAAAGTATCCTCATTCACAGTTTTGAAAAAAGAAGATTATTTCAAAAGTTATCCATTTTTTTCGTCTCCTGTAAAATTCGTAAAAGTTAACTTAGCACATTTTCATATTAAGCTAACGATATGTATTTAAACGCTAAATCAAATAAAGGTCCAAAAAACAAAAACCGCTAACCGCTTTCCTTGAACACCTTTGCCAAGCTTTTCAAGATCTGAACGTTGGTTTCCAAGTACAAAGTATCTTGCTTACGTTTATCTGCCTTTCAGCGAATTGCTTTTACTTTTAAACAAACAATGCCAAAACACGTACACGCGTATCGAATTTCACACAAAAACTGTACAGAACCGCGGCGAAGATCCAACGACTACCGAGCGTAATATGAATAATTAGGGATTCCCCTATATTTATATTTTTTTGCAGCAAAAAAACAAAATACGCTCAGAAATTAAAATTTTCGATTCTAATTTCTGAGCGCGTAATGTATTGAAAAAGTTGATTATAATTACTGAAGGTTCTAATTTGTGAGACTACTCTAGTATGTATCCATTTATAAGAGTTTAATTAATAACGGGAATATGGGAAACCTTTTTTGTTTTTAATTTTAAAAGTTTAAGCCGAAAAATACTAAAAATTAGTCCCGACCTAGTTTAGAATATAAGAGTTTTAGGTTTCAAATTAAAACCATATTTTTTTTTTTTTTCAAATTTCTGAACTAAAATTTAAACCCAAAAATATTTGAAATTAGATTAAACCTCTAATAGTTTATAATATAGACCAGAAAAGTTTAAATGCGCTGTACTGTTAAAACTTTCTGGTTTTAATTTTAAACTTTTCACCGAAAATGATATATTGAAGAGGGTGGACTAAAATTGAAACTAAAATTTCTTACAAAATGTTTAAAACTATTAAGTGGTTTGAAGAATATTATAAACAAGTATAAGATAACAAAAACTTTGGTAGGTTTAAAAAATAAACTCAAATTTTTTACCGTGCGATGAATGGTAGTGCACCGATTTTTCCGTTTGACAATGAAAATCGGGGAGCTGTGGCGTACCAAGATTTTGGTTTTGAGAAGAAAAACTATAGAAATCGAAGTGAAATACATTGATATATGTGATGTTAAAGCCTAATCGCTTTACCTCTAATGCAGAGCCGGCCACACAAATACTAAAACAATTGCATAAGTGTATGTAAAAATTGAGTGACAACTCCCCACAGTGCGCTAAAAGAAAATGTGGACTGTGAAGTTTGAAATTAAAAAGGACTTTGGTTATTTGATTTCAAGCTAATCCTGACTATATTTACTTATATTCGTATAACTAAGAACGCGGAGTTCGAGCTAGTCAGATGAAACTTTTTTTATAAAAGAAGGTATCGTGTTTATTTAATGCAAAATTTACTTAAAAAATTCACTTTTTCATTAAGAAAGAACTATAAAACAAAGTAAATGTGAAGATAGAAATATAGTTTCAAAACACAAAGTTATTCAATAAAAAAAAATTTTGGAAAATTAATAAAACTAAGTAGAACGTATAAAAATATATTTATATTAAATTGTCAATATATATTAATAATTAATTAATTATTATTAATTATTAATAACTAATATTTAAATTGTCAATATTAATTATTTCAAAATTTATTAATTATGTTCAAAGGAACTTAATAATACTAACTAAAATGTATTAAAAGCCACTTTAACATTGCAGCATGTTGTTTTTATTATGTGCCCAAAAAGTAGCATGGACTTTTCCTTTTGCATTAACTGTTGATTTTAGTGAGTGACAAGCGAAAGCAAACGATCGTGATCACATCTCGTTAGTGTCAGTGTGAAAATACGAACTCAAATGCACAATGTGGAACTTTTGGCCGGCTTTGTATTATAAGGTTGTTATTTAATACTCGGCACAGTCGAACTAAGCTCTTTTGTTTAAACTAAACTTTAGAATGGATACGAGTTTGCACTCATTAATCGTCAAAAAAATGTGTGCGTGAGTTGCCTAAAAATAGCGAGAGACAAGCGGCTAAAGACTAAACTTTAATCAAGTCTGTTCTGACCAAAAGCAGAGCAAAAATAGGAAAAATATTATTGCTTTTAAATATAACTCGTTAATGTGACATGACAACCAGTTGAAATAACCAAAAAAAATAGTGGATGTAAAAATAATGTGGTGAATATTAGCAGTTAGCAGTTTAGATACGTCACTAATGCTGGACAAAAACAACAGCAAGGCGAACAGATGAAATGGAAAACAGCCACACATTCATATACACAGCAATAAAGAGCGCAAAGAATATGATATGCAGAGGTGTGTGAGAAATAAATAAGCAGCTAAACGAAAAGGTTGTCCGCGACAATTCTATACCAGAAATTGTGACTGTGTTAGTAAGAGCGTTTGTGTGCAAATATCGAAATGCGGAAATAAACAATAATGTTTTTGTTGTTGTTGAAGCGATACGGATTCTCCCCGAAGGCTCTGCGGAGTGTTATCGATGTTGAGGGTCCTTTACTGAATGCGGATCGGGTAAGTTCCGGTAACAATTAACTTTAAGGTACTAGCCCGACCATCTCGCGAACGATTTGGTATGACCACATGAGTTCTAGGCCATAACGGCCTCACACGCTACGCCGCTTGTTCAGCGACGACTTACACATTCAATAAACAAAAAAACGAAGCAATCCGTTTGAAACGAACCTGCACAATTGTGCTTTGAAATGAGACAACTGGGAGCAAAGAAGCAGACTGTTAAAAAAAAAAGAATCAGTATGATTTCAACACGCGAGTAATTTAATTGTGAAGTTATACTACGGTAGTAGTAACGTTAACACAGAGCATTTTATTTAGAGAACATTTGCGTTTATTTATGCTACAGTTCACTGATTGGAACGATAACAGGAGGCGCATAATTTTTTGAAATTCGCTTCAGTAATATTTCAGGGGTAAAACATGCTTGAAGTAAGAGGCTACTAAAATATACAGATCAGAATGTGCGAGGGTTCAAATAAATTTTCCACACAGCAGTCGGGCTAGTACTACATGGTGCGTGCCGGATTTTATCCGGCAAAATACTGATCAAATCCGCAACACTTCCTTCAACCTACCCTTGGCAAGGTAAATATTATTTAATTCAACGACTAGTTACAAGATTTATAAGCTAAATATTAGTTGATTAGTTTCGTAAAAAAACGCAATAAGTTCGTTTAGCATATTTTCGGGCTTTTTATGTTTGTTGTTATATATACATATTCTCATTTATAAAATCTACATACTAAAAAAAGATGTAAGGATGTTAGGTGTAGCCTACTTAAAAGTCCTATTAAAAATTAGTTTCGTACAAAGGCATTCTATTCTTATACTCAGTTGAGCAGAGCTCACAGAGTATATTAAGTTTGATTTGATAACGGTTGGTTGTACAGGTATAAAGGAATCGAGATATATATAGACTTCCATATATCAAAATCATCAGGATCGAAAAAAATTCGATTGAACCATGTCCGTCCGTCCGTCCGTTAACACGATAACTTGAGTAAATTTTGAGGTATCTTGATGAAATTTGGTATATAGGTTTCTGAGCATTCATCTCAGATCGCTATTTAAAATGAACGATATCGGACTATAACCACGCCCACTTTCTCGATATCGAAAATTTCGAAAACTGAAAAAGTGCAATAATTCATTACCAAAGACAGATAAAGCGATGAAATTTGGTAGGTGAGTTGAACTTATGACGCAGAATAGAAAATTAGTAAAATTTTAGACAATGGGCGTGGCATCGCCCACTTTTAAAAGAAGGTAATTTAAAGTTTTGCAAGCTGTAATTTGGCAGTCGTTGAAGATATCATAATGAAATTTGGCAGCAACGTTACTCCTATTACTATATGTACGCTTAATAAAAATTAGCAAAATCGGAGAAGGGCCACGCCCACTTTAAAAACAATTTTTTTTTAAAGTAAAATTTTAACAAAAAATTTAATATCTTTACAGTATATAAGTAAATTATGTCAACATTCAACTCCAGTATTGATATGGTGCAACAAAATACATAAATAAAATAAAATTTCAAAATGGGCGTGGCTCCGCCCTTTTTCATTTAATTTGTCTAGGATACTTTTAATGCCATAAGTCGAACAAAAATTTCCCAATCCTTTTGAAATTTGGTAGGAGCATAGATTTTATGACGCTAACTGTTCTCTGTGAAAATGGGCGAAATCGGTTGAAGACACGCCCACTTTTTATATACGGTCGTCCCTCTGTCCTTCCGCATAGCCGTTAACACGATAACTAGAGCAAAAATCGACACATCTTTACTGAACTTAGTTCACGTACTTATCTGAACGCACTTTATCTTGGTATAAAAAATGAACGAAATCCAACTATAACCATGCCCACTTTTCGATATCGAAAAATACGAAAAATTAAAAAAAATCTATAATTCTATACCAAATACGAAAAGAGGGATGAAACATGGTAATTGGATTGGTTTATTGACGCGAAATATAACTTTAGAAACAACTTTGTAAAATGGTTGTGACACCTACCATATTAAGTAGAAGAAAATGAAAAGGTTCTGCAGGGCGAAATAAAAAACCCTTGAAGTCTTGGCAAGTATTACATATATAAATAAATTAGCGGTATCCAACAGATGATGTTCTGGGTCACCCTGGTCCACATTTTGGTCGATATCTGGAAAACGCCTTCACATATACAACTACCACAACTCCCTTTTAAAACTCTCATTAATACCTTTAATTTGATACCCATATCGTACAAACAAATTCTAGGGTCACCCCTGGTCCACCTTTATGGCGATATCTCGAAACGGCGTCCACCTATGGAACTAAGGCCCACTCCCTTTTAAAATACTCATTAACACCTTTCTTTTGATACCCATATTGTACAAACAAATTCTAGAGTCAACCCTGATCCACCTATATGGCGATATCCCTAAATGGCGTCCACCTATAGAACTATGGCCCACTCCCTCATAAAATACTCTTTAATGCCTTTTATTTGATCCACATGTCATACAAACACATTCTAGAGTCACCCCTGGTCCACCTTTATGGCGATATTTCGAAACGGCGTCCACCTATAGAACTAAGGTCCACTCCCTTTTAAAATACTCATTAACACCTTTCTTTTGATACCCATATTGTACAAACGCATTCTAGAGTCACCCCTGGTCCACCTTTATGGCGATATCTCGAAACGGCGTCCACCTATACAGCTACCACCACTCCCTTTTAAAACCCTCATTAATACCTTTAATTTGATACCCATATCGTACAAACACATTCTAGAGTCACCCCTGGTCCACCTTTATGGCGATATTTCGAAGCGGCGTCCACCTGTAGAACTAAGGTCCACTCCCTTTTAAAACACTCATTAACACCTTTCATTTGATACACATATTGTACAAACGCATTCTAGAGTCACCCCTGGTCCACCTTTATGGCGATATCTCGAAAAGGCGACCACCTATACAACTACCACCACTCCCTTTTAAAACCCTCATGAATACCTTTAATTTGATACCTATATCGTACAAACAAATTCTAGGGTCACCCCTGGTCCACCTTTATGGCAATATCTCGAAACGGCGTCCACCTATGGAGCTAAGGATCACTCCCTTTTAAAATACTCATTAAAACCTTTCGTTTGATACCCATATCGTACAAACAAAGTGTAGAGTCACCCCTGTCCAACCTTTATTGCGATACCTCGAAATGGCGTCCACCTATAGAACTATGGCCCACTCCCTCATAAAATACTATTTAATGCCTTTCATTTGATACAAATGTTATACAAACACATTCCAGGATTTCCCTCGGTTCATTTTCCTACATGGTTATTTTCCCTTATGCTGTCACCATAGCTCGCAACTGAGTATGTAATGTTCGGTTACATCCGAACTTAACCTTCCTTACTTGTTGATTATTAGTTTTCAAATTTCTAGAAACTGTTCAATGTATTTATTTAGGTCCTCTTTCTGTCGCTGAATTTTTTGGTCAGATTTGCGGGCGTTATTCCTGGTGGCTAGCAGCTCAAGCTCCTCATACTTTGCCTCTGCTTTTTCTCCTGCAAAGGCGTCTCGCTTCCCTTTTCGAATCGCGGTAGCGCTCACACACTCCTCTTGTTGCGCTCGATTTTCACATAATCCTGTTAGCAGCTTCTTTGCTTTGGTTACAACGCAGCATGCTTCATCGTACCAGTTGTTTTTCCGTGGTCGCCGGCAACCAATTTAATTCCTGGGAGGTGTAACGAAGTGCTTAAAAGATATGCTCCCACAGTTCCTGCATTTGGCTATGGTACGTTTAACACTCTTTTATATAAAAGTGGCGTGGTCCCTTAACGATTTCGTTCATTTTTTCCAGACTCATTCCTCAATAGTATAAGAAAAAGTTATTTTGTCAGAAAGGGGTGGCGCTCTTTTTAGAATTTTCGAAAATGTAACATAAAAAGTGGGCGTGGTTATCTTGAACAAGAGAGATCAGTGCCACGGAACTCACATACCAAATCCCAATAAGATAACTCTAATTAACTCAAGTCAAGATTTTTTTTGATATGTGGAAGTTTTTATTTATCCCTATTAGTTTACGCCGCTTCAAGCTATTGCTATGTTAACGAAGTGAATATACACTTTGAGCTTTGTGCTAAGCAAAGTATAAAAATGTGCTGGAACTCCGATTACTGCTAGCAGCGTAAGTACAACTGTTTAAGCTGTAGTATAAGGAAATTAGCATAGAAATTACATATCGAGATATTTTAAGATTTTGATAAAATAATGTGTTAATTATTTGGTGGGTACTTGCATAGATGCCATCCATATGCCTGTAAATACAAAAAAAAAAATATTAACACCAACGATTGGCACACGTTGCTACCGGCTCATCTTCAGCTCAATGACATTAGTAGTCGAGTTTTCGACGTTGGCGAGTGACATGAGAAGCCGGTTGGGCAACGACATTATCCATCTGGGCGTCTATGCATATTCATGAGATATTTCGCTTCTACTCTTAAATTTGGAACTGATCGGCATTATCGCGTGCAAGCACCTGCCAAAAAAGCTAAAAGAACAACATAGATAATACCAACATGAAAAAAACTGAATTATTAATACTTAAATATGTAGATAATACACGCGCCTACAACACCAACGAATTAAACGAAAAGTTGAAACCAGTTCATAGCCACCAACGCGTCGAAACCAAACAAGAAACACATTTGTACTTGCATATAATAACAAAAACTAAAATTTTTTTTGTTACGAAAAACAGTCTTTTTAGTTATGCAGTCATATATGTACATTTGTTTTTATGTACATATGTACAAAATAGTAGATGTAGTAAATAACAAAACAGCTGACAGCCCAAAAAATATCCATACACACATAAATAGGTATGTAACACTCAATCAAAGCCATAAAGTCTGTGTTCGTATAGACATATGTTTATATGCAATCAAACGGTTTTTTCTTAACGGTTTTTTATCCATACTTGGAAATTTACAAACACCCTGCAGTCAAACAAACTAGTTTTATACTAAAACAACACTGGTTTGCCAAAAATCCCAACTAGTTCGAGTTCTGTCTTTTCTCTATATTAGCAACTGGTATTTTCAACACGCCGATGTCCAACGAAATACCAATTGCCAGTCTCTGCATGAACATCATACCTGTTGACAAACAAGTCCTTTTATACACCAAAATCGTACCCGATGCCATACTAGTCAGTATATGCATAAGGGTCATACCAATTAACACACTCGTTAGCGTCGGCGCCAGCATTTTACTACATGGCATACCATTCGACATAGTTTTTGTAACATTATATTAACAACAGCATTCACCGGACGCGACCTAAGGCATTAGTGTGGATTGGGTTTGGGGCCTCTTTATATTTATCTAGATAAACCGGCTGAGTTGGTACAGGCCGTATCTTTTCGTAGTGCTTACGGGAACGGCCCCTTATCCTACTAAGAGGCTTGGCTAGATCAAGTGATCTTTTGCTGAGATGCCCCAGGGTTTCATTATGCTCCTTTAAGTTGAGCTCTTTTGGCCGACTTAGTAGGTGGTGCTCAGGGCTCCTAAGTAAAGACCCCGACCCGACGGCGCCTAGTACATGAGCGACCGACCAATTGATTTGCAAGCTGTGCTGCTGCCAAGCGACTAGGAGATTTTCTTGCGGTTTGGGCTTTACACCTAAGATCTTTGGGTGACTGACAGTTGAAAGCGTAACGTCATCGACGTGGATCTCCAAACTTTGCATCATTTGTTCCTTACACGTCTTAAACAGAGTTGAATGGAGATTGGTCGGATAGACCGAGGTGAAAAAACAGAAAGGCTGTGTAGATAACTATTTATTTTGAAAAGTTATTCGCCTATTAAGGTGGCTGGGCCTCTTGTACCCATCGTGCAGTCGTCGAAATAGGAAATATTGGTAGCTTGTTCTAAGGGTGAAGGGAGTTTTATTATGTATAAGTTAAACAGAATTGCGGATAGGACAGATTCTTGCGCCACCCATCTTTTAGATAAGGATGAAGAGGTGAACTTTCTATGACTGGCAGTAGTGCGCGGTGGCTGACTGTGTCAAATGATTTTTACAAATCCAGTGCCATGAACACCGTCATATGATCGAGCCTTGGGTGCTTCAGTCCGCAATTTATTTGGGTGTTAACGGCGTTCAACACGACTTACCGAATATTTGCGTTTAAATAAGGGAAGCAGAAAGGTTTTTAGCGGTTCTCTGCTGGCTAAAGGAATGATATCGGTATATACGACTCACCATTTGTTAGTGCAAATTGCCGGCAGATGGCTTTCGCCGATTTCATCGAGTCCGACAGAAAAACTTTGGCCTATGAACTATTCAAAAACTAACTGGTATGAATGACCCCACAAAATTCTAGTCAATGAATAAGAATGTTTGCTGGCTGCTTTTACTTTTGATTGCAGGGCAATGATAAATTTGTGCGCATGGCGCTGAGAAACCGCGGAGGCGTACAATGTACGGTTTTGAAGAGTTGGCCAAGAAAATAATACAGGTCAACAAATCTTAGACCCAGATATGAGCAAAATTTTGCCAAAGGCCTTAGGTACGTTCAATCTGAGCCCATTGAGAGAATTTTAAAATTGGTTTTGATTTTCGAGATATGTGTACACGAAAGTGCTAAAAACACGTATTTCTGCTAAGTCACTATGCTCTTTTCGTAACGAAAACGTTTTGTATATTCAAAATAACTTATTAAGTTTACAAAAGGCAACTATTTTCCTTGAAAATATGGCTTTAATTTTAAGAAGGTTCCCTTTACGAATTCGGACATTTTTCTTTAATTAAATAAGCCTTGCGGCGTTTTTTCCATACACATTTTTTTCACAAATTTCAAGTCTACTTTCAGGCATGTTCGTCATTTAACGGGTGGGCGGGTTCAGCAAATCATGCATGTTCGAAATAAAACTACATTAAGCATCCGGACCTATCATTGACCCACAAAACCCAAACAAGGCAACGGAAGCCTGCCAACCTGGTTCCAAAAGCAGGCAAATAAGACCATCACTTCATGGGAAATCTATACTCAACTCAACTTAAGGACAAATGGCTGAAAAATCCGTTATGTTGGGCATAAACGGGTATAAGAAAGTTGCAACCCGTGACCGCAACGACCGCAAGTAGTGCCTCTACCTTCAAGTAATCACTCAAAAATTAAGGCGTCGTAAATACCTCCAGACGAACTTTCACCACGGCAAAGCAGCATCAGACGTCCTAGGCCAAGGCATAGCCTTCATCCACGAGCTCTGGATTCAACATTGTGCCATTAGAGACATAAGCAGTGCTGACGGTAAGCTACTATATGACACCAGCTCTCGTCCCGTACAGCGATAAGCAGTAAACGCACATATCTTCCTCTTTAATAGTTCATAATGACTGATAATGAAGCATTGAAGAATTCCAACCACAAGTGGTGAACAAGATCCTTGGCCTCTGCATACTTCGCCGGTGATGCCAGCAACTGCATCAAAACTTCTACCCGAGAAAAGTCAGCAGAGTGGTCTACCATGGATCCCCTGTCAACTGCGCCGCTGAAGCTTGAAAAGGCAACAGAACAACTCCATTCAGGCATTAAAACTGCTTTCAATGAGATTTGCCTCCATGGAAAGATATGTTTACAACGTGATATACCATGGTGGAACAAAAGGCTTGGAGATGCCAAGCTAGGAAGCCGTGTAATAGAGTAAGAGCTACAGGCGATTGGGATCCATCCCAAATCGCTCTAACGTCGTATAACAAAGAACTTAGGGGATCTAAGAGGGTTACTTGCAGAGAACATTGTGGGAGAGTATTAGCCCTCTCCTCCAACAATGTTGCCCTTTCTAGATATCACAGAAATGTAATTGGCACTCTGAAAAAGACAGATGGGAGCTACACTAAGCAGTTGGGTAAGATACGTAAGCTATTACTTAAAACTCACTTTCCGGACTGTATAGCAGGCTATCAACACTCACATATAATGGGAGGCTATTAGTGATAGAGTTATATAAGGCATTTTTATTAACCTAAACAAATTCCATTTGTGTCGAAAACAATTTGCCCATCACTCGTGAAAATTCACTGAGGCGGCTATTCATAGCCTCGCGGAAAATTTCAAAGGCTTTGGAGCCTAAAAATGTAAGCCGCTGTACTTTTACTGACATCTGAGGGAATTTTGATACCAAGTTATGATTGGAAAGGATATTAGCTCGATGATCATTCGCTGGATGCTATCCGTGCTAAAGACAAAAAAAAAATGTCTTGAGCTGAGAGAGACAACTAGGTCATTTGTGCCACTAGGGGTTGCCTTCAAGGGGGTGTACTCTCCCCTCTCTACTCTTAACTCTACTTCTCAAAGGACTTACGATTTTCATTAATCAGAAAAAACTAAATATACCGTTTAATTTGCATGAACAAACAAACACACACATCAAAATGACTTAATGTCTTCAAAAACTATTTTTAACCACAGAACACATGACGATGATGCACTGTACCACGTACGCACAAGTACAATAGTGCACCAAGTACAGCTGCACTCATTCATAGATAAAACGAAAGACTGAATCAACAAACACTCATCCAACAATCAAGCATACTGACACAGCTCAACGAGACGCTTTCGAACAATTGAATTGTATTTATGTTTTTTTGTGTTTTAAAGAGCGACAAAAGGTTCAATACTGTTTGACCGCAAATACACACAAAGCCTGTCATCAGTTGATTTCGAAGTCGGCAATGGCAAACAGCGCAAACGAGCAACTTGGCCCACAACGTCTAGACACAGCGAACTAGACGGACGTGCCTTAATTGAACGCGGGTACGCGTCATAAGCAAAACAGAAAATTAAAACGAAAACAAAATCATAACAATCACACAATTTATGTAAATTACGAGTGTAAGTGAAAAGCTATTGAAAGAAAGTGCAATTTAACGGTTTTATGAAAAAATGTATATCTGTAAAAATTGTTGCTACGGTATTATATGATTAAACAAATTCAATTTAGCACACAAAAAAGTCTCGATATATATGGGGTATTCCATCCCATTTCGACCAATTTTGAACCCGACCCCTTTAAAATTAGCTGTAAGTTTTTTTCCTTTTTCTAGCTTGCTAAAGACGTTTTTTCAGAAGTTTTTAAAATTTTTTCATCCAACTCAAAAAAAGGTATGAATTTAAAAAAAAAAAACACCGTTTTTGTTTTCAAAATGCTATAACTTTTTAAAAAATTGACCGTTTGGGATCCTTTTTTTTTAAATTTGTTTTTAAATGTACTTTTCGGAAAAAATTCAAAAAAATGTTTAAAGTTTTTTTTTTTTGTAATTTTTTAGTTTTTCGAAATTTTTCGAATTTCGCCCTTTTTTTCTCATAAAAAACTTCAATCAATTCTGCAATCATCCCCACTAATCCCGCAGTGGGCCGAGAATTTTGTGTTTTTTTTTTTTTTATTTAATTGAAAAAAAAAAACTTTAAAATTTTTTTTGTACTTTTTCCGAAAAGTACATTTAAAAACACATTAAAAAAAAAAAAAAAAAATTATCCCAAACGGTAAATTTTTGAAAAAGTTATAGCATTTGGAAAAAAACACCGTTTTTTTTTTAAATTCATAACTTTTTTTGAGTTGGATGAAAAAATTTTAAAAACTTCTGAAAAACGTCTTTGGTAAGCTAGAAAAAGAAGAAAAACTATCAGCCAATTCTAAAGGGGTCGGGTTCAAAATTGGTCGACATGGGATGGAATACCCCATATATATTTTTTTACTGCAACACAATCTCATCGCTGAAAGCCCAATCTGCATTCATACACTTGCCATTTGTCTCCACAGCAATAAAAAAAAGTGTTTCAAATAATTAAATACAATATTAGTTTTGGTATTTTTTTCTTCTTAAGTTGACCAGCAAAATCGTTGTAAATTATTCGCGAAATTCGAAATTCAGTTATTCAAGTAAAAAAAAAAAACAATCTTTGTGTGCATAACAAATATCGCATTTTATATTCATTTACGAAATTTCACAAAAACAATTCAGCTAACAACAACAACAGCAGTGTATGCGTGTTTCAAATTGAACATTTTTATTTTTTATTACATCAAACAAATTAATTAATTGAGCGATCGCCAAAGCGATAAAATAGCACCAGAGGGATTGGTGTGATTAATTTGCGGATATTGTCCTACGATCAGCAGCAGCAAAGACCAAAGTTGGTGAAGCGGCCAGTGGTGGCGATGAATTTGGTTTAAAGTTTATTAAAAGTGAAGTTTAGCAATTTTTCCAACTAATTTGCATTTGCTCAACAAATATTCCACATTCATTCCATTTCTTTCTTGTTATTCGTACAATTTGGTATTGTTGCTCGTGTTTTGCCTGCACGTGCTTGGACTTTGCAAGTAAGTGATCTTATTTTAAATATAGTAAAAAATTGAGATACGAGCTTTGCACGTAAACATATTTGGTACATGTAAATTTTCTAATCGGTTACTTTTTCAAAAACGATTGTTTTTCAAATGGCGGTTGGATGCTTTTTGTAAAACAATTCACTCTTATTACCGGAAACTTTTTCGCACTTGTGATTTTTCGCTATACATACACTTACGGTCATAAAAAAAGGCGACTAAAATGTGTTCCCGGTTACATCGTTTCTTCGGTCAACTCAGCTACGTAACGAAACTTTTTAGTTATTGTGATTAACATCGACTATTCTTTAACTCATTGGGTGGTTACTTAAGGCGAAAAAGCTAGAAAGTTCCTAACAGTTTGCGTAAAAGCAACAATGTTTCATAAAAGTAATACATTTATCCTTGAAGAAAAAAATTAATATAATTGTTTCCGAAACACAAATCACGCAAAATACGGAATTGTAGGCGGAGTACATTACATAAATTATTCTTAAAAAGATTATGGACGAAATATATTAAATAGGTGACTTAATCCTCTAATTTTCGAGGTGGAACGAAGTGCCAATGTACGCTTGGTAGGAAGATCGTCATCATGGCTCTTCTGAATAAATTTAAAATGCTCCAGAAACTTCTCCGGAATTGAAGGATAAGTTTTTTAAGCGGGGATTACCCTTATTGCTTTAAATGTATGAAAACAAAAAAAATTATTAAATAAATTATAAATTGCTTCGAATAAATGTTTTATGTTGGGCAAAAACGAGTATAAGAAAGTTGCAACCCGTGACCGCAATGACCGCAAGTAGTGCCTCTACTTTCAAGTAATCACTCAAAAATGAAGGCATCGTAAATTCCTGCAGACGAACTTTCACCACGGCAAGGCAGCATGAGACGTCCTAGGCCAAGGCATAGCCTTCATCAACTAGCTCTGGATTCAACATTGTGCCATTAGAGCCATAAGCAGTACTGATGGTAACTTAATATACGACAACAGCTCTCGTCCCGAACAGCGATAAGCAGTAAACGCACATATCTTTCTCTTTAATACTTCATAATGACTGATAATGAAGCATTAAAGAATTCCAATCACAAGTAGTGAACAAAAGCCCTGGCCTCTGCATACTTCGCGGGTGAGAAATGGCGCCAGCAACTGAAGCTTGAAAAGGCATCAGAACAACTCCACTCAGGCATTAAAACTGCTTTCAATGAGATTTTCCTCCATGGAAAGATACGTTTACAACGTGATGTGCCGTGGTGGAACAAAGGGCTTGGAGATGCCATGCTAGGGAGCCGTGTAATAGAGTAAGAGCAACAGACGACTGGGATCTATCCAAAATCGCTCTAACATCGTACAACAAAGAACTTAGGGGAATAAATGTTTTCATACATTTAAAGCAATAAGGGTAATCTCCGCTTAAAAAACTCATGCAAATAGACAACATTAGTGTTAATTCGTTGTAGTTCTATAAATAGAGCAAAGCAATAACACCAAGTTTCTCTGAAACCGCCTTACCAACGCATAACTTTACCATATGATGACATACGAAGTATGGACTATGAATAAAGAAAATATGCAAAGAAGCCAATTGGGATAGGGTTTACAACAACTAAGGCATGACGTGGCTGAATGCGTTTATAACACTTCAACCATCGTAGGAGTGCAGGGTTCGAAGCCCACTGCGGGAGAAAAGGCTTTGAAGAGATTTAAAAAAGGTATAATCGAAACAGCTGTCGCCTTGTCCGGCCTGATGTCACGTTGTTTAAAATTTTCCCAACTTATTAAATAAATTGAAGGATAATATAAACTTGAACACAATAGCAACGGCACACTATCTCTTGAGAAAACATTTTTTAATTTGATGGCTCATGGCAAAAAAAAAAACCACTTTCCACCACAAAAAAGCGATCCCGCACGCTAACTGGTATTAGAAAATCATATATTGGACAGGGAACGATTGGACATGATTTGTGTTCTCTTACGAGTGCAAAACAATTTTTATTCAGTTAAGGTTCGCGATGAGTAGTAAGTCCCAAAAAGCAGGAAGATTGAGTCAAAACTGTGTTAAAGCAACAGTGAAGGATTCTCCGTATATAATGGTGTGGAACACATTAAAACCGTGAGAGTCGCTTAGATTTTCTTAATGGGGAGTTAAGCTAACTTCGCCGCCTACATTGACTGCATTCAAGACGGCATTTCACCAACAGTTGGGGCCCTAAGCGAGTACAGTAATCTGAACGCACCTGTGAATCCATATTTTTGTATTTTTGTATTTTTGGGGCTAACCACGCATTACGAAACTAAATTAATTTACTTATTTTGCGCTATTCAGAGAATATGGCTCGTCCCCAGTCGCTCCGAGGCCAGTTTCTTCTTTCGCAGAGCCAGCTTAGTAGGGAGGAAGGATTTTTGTGCTAAGAAACTGGATTTATTCTAGCCAGGGACCATTCAATTATTTTACTAGAAGTGACGTCGGATCAACAATATTAAATTTTTCATGTTTATACCACCCTTTATTTATTTATTTATTTATTTACTGTCTTGTAGACTTAATTTCTTAAATTTCTTAATTTACATCTATGAGATCTCTTTATATTACTGCTAATTATGTTCTTACAGCATTAAATTTTCTAAAATGCATTGTTTTGCAGTAGCTGAACAATAATTTCTTAAATTGATTGATATTTTGACATTGTTTTATATTGTAGCGAATTTACTTGCAAATCCCCTTATTTGCCCTTTTTCTAAGTTAGTCTCACTAAACTGTTGAATAAATAACTCCAATATTGAATAATGGAAAAATGCCGTTTATTAAAGTACATCACAATAACATTTATACATTGCAACTAGCTGGCTTAATAACCAAACTGATAGCTTAAATGAAACTGACTTTCAAAATAATAATGCTATGGCTCGCTAGATAGCGTTTTAATCGATACTGCTTGATAGCTCAAATCAAACTGAATTCCAGCGCCTCTACATTTGCTGCCTTTTATATTCTCTGATTTCGACGTTCTCATCTTCTAGACGCTTCCATTTCCAGAATCTACTAATTGCCATCAGCTCTCAAACTTCTCAGCTGTATCTACAACTGCACGATTTTATAGCTTCTCTCATTGCATACTTTCAGGAGTATCTCAGATATATGCATGTATTTGTGCATTGATTCTCTGCTGCGTGTACCTACATATGTGTAGACATAATGATTGTTTCGTTTATGTAGATACATAACGATTGATCTATGGATGTGCATGATATCACTGTTTAGCATCGGCTTAGAGATAGCAGCACACCTTAGTTTTGCTAATATTCGTAACAATATCATTTGGTAGCTCGTTGTATTCTCTTACTCCATCGTAATATATATTTTTTTTGTCGAATTCCGATCTTACAGCTGGCAAATGAAAATTGTTTCTATATCTCGTTTGATAAGCATGGACCTCGTTATTATATAACAAGCAGTCGTTAAAATATGTCGACAGGTTACCTAATTTAATATTATGTATAAATTTTAAAGTGTAGTACACAGTGAGTTGTTCCACACTCAGCCAATTTCGGCTATTAGGCATTTCGTGTATTGGAGTGTCATATCGTTTTTTGAGGATGAACCGCATAGCTTTATTTTGATTCACCTGTAGTTTTGTAATGCTCCAATCGGCTAACGTAAATAAAATTGTAGGGCAATATATGGAGTGCGGTTCTACAATAGACCTTTAGACCATTATTTTGTAATACTTGCTCACGTGCTTGCACGTTCGGAACATAAATCCAATTGTTTTTTTTTGATATGTTTGCCTCTATATATTTCAGATGCCCATCGAACTTGAGTTTCTCATCAATTATTACTCCTAGTTATTTCATTTCAGCAACCCTTTTTATAGTATTGTAACCAATATTAGCAGCATTAAGCGATACTATCATCTCTAAGACGATGCTAAGCAGTGACTTGTATGCACATCAATAATTCAATCATTATGTCTACACATATGTACGTCCACGCAGCGGAGAAGCAACACACAAACACATGCAGATATCTTATCTGAGATGCTCCCAAAATTATGCAATTATAATTGTGGAAGTGTTGCTCACAAATACACGCGCATATGAGAAGCTATACACGTGCATCTGTATAATTTTATATCAGCAACTAAGTAAATTCTGGAAGCGCCTAGAAGAAGCAACGAGGAAATCGCAGAGTATAAAAGCCAGCAACAGTAGAGGCGCGACAATCAGTTGGATTTAAGACGCTATCTGGCGTGCAATAGTAGTGTTATTTTGAAAGAAGTCTAATAAAGGTCATTTTGCATTATTGAATAGTGGAGTTATTTATTCAACAGTTTAGTGATTCGAATGTTAGTAGAAGATTGCAAATAAGAGGAATTGCAGTAAATTCGTTACAGTACTATTTGCCATTTTTAGAGTAGTATTGTTTTCTGTTATTTTTCTCCTAATGATCATCCATTTTGTTTTTTCAATATTTAGTTTTAACTTATTTTGGCACAACTTACTTAAGATAAAAAATTTCCCGAAGATTTTGATAGGCTAATCGAAGTTTGTGGGCACAGTCAACTACGTAGAAAAGCAAGTAAGGAAGGTTAAGTTCGGGTGTAACCGCACATTACATACTCAGGTGCCAAATTACAGTTTGCAAAACTTTGAAATAACCTTCTTTTAAAAGTGGGCGGTGCCATGCTCATTTTCCAAAATTTTACCAATTTTGTATTTTTCGTCATAAAGTCCACCCTATAATTTCATCAGTTTTTCGGTCTTCGGTAAAGGATTATCGAATTTTTTCGAAATGTTTGGTATCGAAAAGTGGGCGTGATTATAGTTCGATTTCGCTCATTTTCAATACAGGTTAGCCTGTGTACCAAATTTCACGGTATTTAACGGACGGTCGGCCATGGCTAAATCAAAGTTTTTTTTTCGATTCTGATAATTTTGATAAATATCTTTCTCGATTCTTGTATGATATTACGTACTACCGTTATGCAATCAAAGTTATAGTAGCCTTGTGTACACATTGGGAGAAAAATTCAGAGCTCTTATCAGCCAATATATCGAGTTTTTCTGAACTTAGAAAGCAAGTGTGTAGGGGAGTGTTTGACTATACCTCAGGAAATCCTGTAAGTACTCAGTTCGGTTTCACTAATTAGCTTCAACTTAAATACAAGAAGTTTTTGTATTTTCTATGTATGTGAAGCTTTTAAATGACAATGCCGAAAATGGGAGTATGAATTTCGAACTGAAGGCTATCGCAGCAAGAAACCGTTTTGAGTTGCATTAAGCTGGTGAAGCAAGATTTTGAATGTTTTGGCTTGATTAGTAGAAATTTAGCGGCCACCGTGGTGTGATGGTAGCGTGCTCCGCCTATCACACCGTATGCCCTGGGTTCAACTCCCGGGCAAAGCAACATCAAAATTTTAGAAATAAGATTTTTCAATTAGAAGAAAATTTTTCTAAGCGGGGTCGCCCCTCGGCAGTGTCTGGCAAGCGCTCCGATTGTATTTCTGCCATGAAAAGCTCTCAGTGAAAACTCATCTGCCTTGCAGATGCCGTTCGGAGTCGGCATAAAACATGTAGGTCCCGTCCGGCCAATTTGTAGGGAAAAATCAAGAGGAGCACGACGCAAATTGGAAGAGAAGCTCGGCCTTAGATCTCTTCGGAGGTTATCGCGCCTTACATTTATTTTTTATTTAGTAGAAATTTAGATGCTTTTGACTTCATTGTCAAGTATGTACATAAATAATTCAACCATTCGCATATGCCATATACATATTTAGGTATTTGTATACAAAACTAAACTATGTATGGTATGGTTGTATATTATAGTTATGGTATAGTGGTCTTATGAGTCAGAAGCTATTGGCAATAGTTAAGCTCACAGTGGGGGCGTAGACAAACCCTAATACTTTAATGCCAAATTAAAGCACCAATGTTCGTGTACGCTTCCAATGCTCACGGCCAAAGCCGGCTTTATTTAGAGCAGCACAAAAGGCAAAAAAATATTGAACAACCTTTAAACGCATTATTTATGGTTTGTGCAAAAGCTTAACAAGAATTAGTGCGGCTTGAAGTAGAAATCCAAAACGTAAAAAATCTCAACGTAAAATTAAATCGCGAATTAAAGTTATTGTTTCAGTTGTATAGCACAGTTTATGCTTGAATCAGGAGCGTTTTATGGGTGCATTAAGAAAAAAATTCGTGGTCCTCAACCGATAATACTTAGAGCTATATATTTTCATTAACTTTGCATAACGGCACAAACCGCCATGAGGCTCAGGGAGTTTGAGTTCTGGAAGAATGGGCATACTAGTACCCTTAGTATCTTTTCGGCGTTCACAGTTAGCTTCGATAAATTTGTTTACCGTCGCAAACTGAAGTTTAAGTGCAGTTTTGATACAATATTTGCCAACAGGAACTACCCAATCGATCCAAGACACAACCGCAGCTGATAACAATAAATATACATCAACGGCTCCAAGATGGATTCAGGTGTAGGGGCTGAAGGCTACTCGGAACTTTAGAGATGTCTACGTCATTCAAACTTCCGTCAAGTCGCAATTTGTTTCCAGGAGACGTCGTCGTGATTAAGGTAACCTACAAATCACTTCAGGACAGGAATATAACTGGTAGGGTAGCTACCGTATCGACACTCATAAGCTTATAGAGGTATACCGGTCACTGGGCTTTAGGTACGCACGCGAACGTCACGAACAAAGAGACTGTTGAGCATTTTCTGCGTTAATATCAGACTCTAGCTAGAATATGTCTATGATCGGAAGGCATTTTTTTGGAAAATCGGTGTACGTTAGCGGAAACTGGAGTCCCAAGTTTCCTTGTTTGCAGCAATTATACTCACCTATGTATTATATTTTGAGCTAAGATGAGCAAGTGTAATTAGTTTGGTAACGATAACTAAATTTTTGATCATTTACGTGTTAACGGATCGGCAGGATAGCCAGAGGGCACAATACATAGCTTCCAACCTTCATAGCTTCAAAGCTTCCGCAACCCAATTGTCAACCTCAACTAAGCGAATATACCATACACATTTTTAGCAGGCGGGGCTCTGGTGAGTCCAAGTTCCTGATAGCACTAGGGGGTGGGGGCGTTATGGCCTAGAAGGTTTAATATGGTCATATTAATCGTTCCCGAGATGCTCGGTCTGGTACCTTTATTACAGGAACTTACCGGATCTACATCCAGCAAAGGAACATCAACATCCATATCACTCCCAAAAACCTTCGGGGAATGTCTTTATCGTTAATACAACGACAACAACAAGCACAGCCAAAAATCTGTGTTTAAAGAGGGCATGGTTTCCAAACGATTTCTTTTATTTTCACAAGAAAACAATATCGGTACGCCAAATTTAATAAGGCCTGGCCGATTTTTGGCCGATTTATGGCATAGGCACCCATGCCACGCCAGTTTTTAGATATCATTTAACTATCGAATTTTATCACTGCTGAGGTGAAATAACAGTTTAATTATTTATATACCGCAAAGATATTGACATTTTTGATACCTTTAGACTTTTGGAAAACTTGTAATCTTTCTTCTTTTAAATGTGTCATGTAGACCTGGTCGATAGCACATTTACTAGGTGTCAAGCTATACTGAAAAGGTGCAATCAGTTCATTGATTTTCGCCTCAGTCTTTCGTCTAATATGGTAGAAAAGGCGAAATTTATACCCAACATTGATCAAGCAAATAAAGCTGCGGTTTTACCGTTTTACGAACCACATTCCTTTGGATTACCTTCTTCCGGTGGTCAGTCGTATTTCAATGCTGCGCTATTTTGTTATTCGGCATACTGCCCTTCTCGCTTCGCCATAGTTCAAACTACCTTCCGCAAAAAGGCATTTGAGTTCATCATCACACTCAAGTGAATTTGAGTGAGTGAATTGCTCAAAAGGGTGAGGTCCTAACGAATCCCTATGAAGCCAGTGTTTTTGTTCAACGACATTAAGAAAAGCCTTCTTAACTTTCCAGGGAACTGAAACTCAGACAGACAAGCATAAAAGTAACTTCTTTTCCCGCTGTCGTAGGCTAATTTTAAGTCGACAAAAATAAAGTGAGTGTCGATCCTCTTATCGTTAGTATTTAACAAAATCTTTCGTGTCATGAAGATTTGGTGGAAAGAAGATATACCAGATCTGATGCCGTATTGATAAGTTCAATCAGTTCGAGAATTTAAGCCTCATTGTTTCGCACAGTACGCTACCAACAATCTTATATGGAAGAGCCTTATAAGCGATATAAAGTAATTATTGGGATGACCTCGATATTCCTTGGCAGGAATACTTCCATTCTCTCTTCATCATAATCAGAAGGTTTTTTCTGTCATCTAAGATTAGAGTATCGGGTACGTCTTCTACCTCCGCAACTTTAGCACACTATGTACTTTAGTCACCAGGTCAACAATATCACCCCTGCAGGAATTTGCCTCCTTTAATAAGGCGAGGAGTACATACATGATTTCAGCACACTGCCGCTTTTCAGGCCGCCAGGCATTCTTCCAAGAATTATTTTGTACTGTAAACTTTTCTTGTATCACTGCGCTCACTTTCTTTGCACGGAGGCTTGCGTGAATCTTGGCTGCCTCAAGTTAATGGTACGATTCGATACACGGACCTTGTAAATTGCGCATATTCAGGGGAATGGTGATATGCCCACCGTTTATCACGATGTTTTTTATTCTTTGATCAAGAAAGAGCCAAATAATACAGATGGCGGAGCTGCGACTCAAGTCGCTCAATCTTTACCCGTTTAGGGATATTACATCGTGAAGAATAAACTTTCGCAATTAAAAGGCCAAAGTGTACTTCCTTGCCAACCCTGGCATTAAAGTCGCCAAGGATTGGTTTGATGTTACGTCGTACTTTGGACAAGCCACTTCTTCAACATTCATTGCACGTAAATGCTCAGGTTAAGTACAACTTTCTGTTTCTTTTACGACCTTAAATGTGTGCTGGGATCTGGCAATTGTTTAAAACATTCGGAACTTCATTTACGTTTGACATTCATTATTCATACAGTTTGATTCTGGCCATATGTATGTAAGTAGGTAGATTTGCTGCCGGAAGACTTATATATTGTTGCCTAACAATGCTCTTAATAGGAAACACAGGCTTGGCTTTTATTTTGGTTTCATTCATGAGATTACTTCATGTTCACCTCAAGAAAAGAAATGATTTGGCGTTTGATCTTGTTGTTTTTTCTATAAACCCAAATACAGTTCTACTTGACATATCAGTTTATGTTGGTTAATGACGCAAATCAGTAAAGCAAATTTATATGTTCAAGGCTCCACATGAGTTATACAATCATTGGTCATTTGCAAATCATTTTAATGGTCTTTGATTAGAAACGCATTTGTAAAATCCGTCAATTAACCTGTTTTTAGTATGTATGTACGATTATAACCGACGTCTTTACTTCACTCGTACTGTGAGTTGATCCATTGCTGTTTCCATATCACTTTAATTGAATCACACATTACGCATTCAACTTTCAAATATATTTTTATACCCAGCGTGTACTTGTACACAAGGTTTCCAAAACCTTAAATGGAAAAGAGAACTGGAGCTAGAATGTACTCAATTCATCAGCTGGTTAAAAAATCGTATCGACTCCTAAACTCATGCAGTGTTTTTCAGGCCAAGGTCTATGCCACAGAAAGAGCAGCCAGACAGAGATGGCACGGTCACAGATATCAATATAACGGCCTTCGTCGATAGCCAAGCCGCCTTAAAGGCATTATAATCCAACATAATAAAGACGAATATCATGCGGAGGTATCCAGCCTCGCTGCCTTCGCTTGGTCCTAAGGCACGGCGATATTGAAGGGAATGAATTAGCAGATAAGATGGCCAGGAAAGTTAACGGAATGGGCATAAGCGAGGCGAACAACTCCGAACGACGACCGCTGGTTTATCTCCTGAGGAAAATCTAGGAATATGGATTAGGACAGCGGTCTAGCTGGGAGACCAGCCAGGATGATAGCGAGGTTTCAAGGTCCTTGTGGGCATTTTTGGATAGGAAAGCAACTTGCTGCATTCTCAAACCAAACAAATCTGCAGTGTGAATACTTACGGTGGTCAACGCAAGTCATTACGCTATCGCAACAATTCCCCGAAGGTGGCTATTACCAACAAGCTCCCTCTGCTGAAGCTGTCAGGATGAGAATGAAGCCGAGTTAATCCATCCTTACTCTGTCCAAGACTGTAATCAAGTCGACTCAGATTTCTGGGCGGACGGTTCTACGGCAGTCTGGCACTCACTGGTCATTGTATTCACAATGGAAAAAATTTCTCCGGTCGGGAGTATGGGGAAGTAAGCACGCTCTCTTAACCTAACCTAACTTTGCCTTACCATTATAACTTTGATTGGCTAGTGGTACAAAATGGTACACAGGAATCGAGATAAATACAGACTTTCTTTATATCAAAATCATCAGCATATTCGTCCGTTGACAAGCAATAGGTGGATAGGGCAGATGACGGCCCTGTGGGTTGTTGGATAGGATTGGTGAATAGGCGTTGCACAGATGACGATTTATAAGCAACCGGTGGTTGGTAAAATCGATGACCGACGAGTAGTAACTGATGAATCGGTAGATCTATACCCAGGTTATTTATATAGGGGCCTTGTCCGTTAGATACGGGGGGGGGGTGGACACATCTGTGTCGGGAAGAAAGTGGGGTGAAACTGGGATCCTTAGCCCCCAATCACCTACTGATAAGAAGTGGCGGCCCTGTGCAAGGTAAGAGAATTACATCTGCTCACGCAAAGTGTTTGCGGTAAAGACTAACCTTGTCGTAGGTCGCGGCTTCGATGATGATCTATCAAATGCTAACTGTTTCTAGCTAAGTAGAAGTCATTATAAACAATTTGAGAAGTTTGCGCACTAACAGTTAGGCGATAGCCGGGTGAGTGAAATGCATGCCCTTGGGTACTTGCATATTGTCTATGCATTCTCATTCACTTGCTGAACGCTGTTACAGTGAGCCCTGTAAGTAATTGTGCAAGTGTGAGACGGTGATGCTACTAAATATTTGTGATGCTATTCAAAGCGACTTTACAATGTGTAAGCAGTATATTTAAGCTTTCATATCAATTGATGTCTCTCTTGAAATTAATACTTAATCTATATATATACTAGCAGACCCGGCAGAAGTTGTTCTGCCATAAATTTGGCCTATCTGCATACATTTTACTCTCATCAACAGCTTTCATTTGATATCCATATTGTATAAACACATTCTAGGGGTACCCGGGTCCACATTTTGATCTCTAAACCCTAGGCACGTAGCGAAAAAAAGTAGACGTTGGCCGATTCTAAGACCTACCCAATATGCTCACAAAATTTCATGAGAATCGGTTCAGCGGTTTCGGAGGAGATAAGTCTCTAATACCGTGACAGAAGAATTTTATATATTAGATAAACTTTTTCCGTCTAACTCTGCCCTACTCCTCTACACTTTTTCCTAATCTTTTTATTCACCCTCCCTCCGTCTTTTTCGCTTCATCTCCATCTCCGTCTCATTCTATCTCTTTCTCAGTCTCTTTCTCTCTTTTCTCTTCTCTCAAGTTTTTCTCCTTCTTCTTCATCTCTTATTGCCAGTCCCAGAGGGTGGTATGTATTTTGTTCCAGTCTCTGTCTTAATCCCACTCGAAGTCTTAGTCCCAGTCCCAGTCCTAGTCCTAATCCCAGTCCCAGGCCATCTCTGGTATACTTCCCGGAAAAAAGCATCGTAATTACTAATATAGGCAAATTTATATACGAAATTTCAGGCAAATCGAATAGGACGTATGTAAATAGGTATGCGGGTATTATTAATTCTTGTCTTTATTTCGGCTTCGCATGCATATTTATCAGTTTTGCCAGGTTGATGCGACTAAATCGAATATCACAATGAACTTTAGAGCTCTCAGCAACAGCTTTCATTTGATATCCATAATGCACGCACACTCTAGGGGTATCCGGGTCCATATTTTGGCCTTTATCTCGAGACCCTAGTCAGTCAGCGGTGTAAAACTTACTCTGTATTATAGCACACATCAACAGCTTTCATTTGATATCCGTATTGTATAAACACATTCTAGGGGTACCCGGGTCCACGTTTTGGGCTATATATCGAGACCCTAGCCTCCCAGTTATATGAAAATGATCCTGTACTATAACACTCATCAACAGCTTTCATTTGATATCCATAATGTATAACCAATTCTAGGGGTAACCTGGTCAACGTTTTGGGCTATATCTAGAGACCCTAGCCTCCCAGTTGTATGAAAATTATCCTGTACTATAGCACTCATCAACAGTTTTCATTTGATATCCATATTGTATAAAGACATTCTAGTGGTACCCGGGTCCACGTTTTGGGCTATATATCGAGACCCTAGCCTCCCAGTTATATGAAAATGATCCTGTACTATAACACTCATCAACAGCTTTCATTTGATATCCATATTGTATAAACAATTTCTAGGTGTAACCTGGTCAACGATTTGGGCTATATCTCGAGACCCTAGCCTCCCAGTTGTATGGAAATTATCCTGCACTCATCAACAGCTTTCATTTGATATCCATATTGTATAAACACATTCTAGGAGTACCCGGGTCCACATTTTGGGCTATATCTCGAGACCCTAGCCTCCCAGTTGTATGAAAATTATCCTGTACTATAGCACTCATCAACAGCTTTCATTTGACATCCATATTGTATAAACACATTCTAGGGGTATCCGGGTCCACATTTTGGCCTATATCTCGAGACCCTAGTCACCCAGGGGTATGAAAATTATCCTGTACTATAGCACTCATCAACAGCTTTCATTTTATATCCATATTGTATACACACATTCTAGGCGTACCCGGGTCCACGTTTTGATCTCAAGACCCTAGGCATGTAGCGAAAAAAAGGTAGACGTTGGTCGATCTTCAGACCTACCCAATATGCTCACAAAATTTCATGAGAATCGATTCAGCCGTTTCGGAGGAGTTCAGCCTCTAAAACCGTGACAGAAGAATTTTATATATTAGAAAAAGAAGTGTACATTTTGATTGTCACTCCATAATTCGCGAACGGATAGAAAGATTGCCATGAAATTTTTAGGATAACTTAATAGGAACCCGGAGAGTGTTTGTGAAAAGTTAGGTAGCGTTATATCTAGAATACAATGTCGGATAATTTTACTTCCGGGAAGTGGACCAGGATACATATTGGTGACTAGGGTCTCGAGAAATAGGGCAAAAAGTGGACCCGGGCGCCCCTAGAATGTGTTAATAGAATATGGATATCAAATGAAAGCTGCTGATGAGTGCTTTAGTACAGGGTAGTTTTCATACCTATTGGTGACTAGGGTCTCGAGATATAGGCCAAAACGTGGACCCGGGCACCCCTAGAATGTGTTTATACAATATGGATATCAAATGAAAGCTGTTGATGAGTGCTTTAATACAGGGTAGTTTTCATACCTATCGGTGACTAGGGTCTCGAGATATAGGCCAGAACGTGGACCCGGGCACCCCTAGAATGTGTTTATACAATATGGATAGCAAATGAAAGCTGTTGATGAGTGCTTTAGTACAGGGTAGTTTTCATACCTATTGGTGACTAGGGTCTCGAGATATAGGCCAAAACGTGGACCCGGGCACCCCTAGAATGTGTTTATACAATATGGATATCAAATGAAAGCTGTTGATGAGTGCTTTAGTACAGGGTAGTTTTCATACCTATTGGTGACTAGGGTCTCGAGATATAGGCCAAAACGTGGACCCGGGCACCCCTAGAATGTGTTTATACAATATGGATATCAAATGAAAGCTGTTGATGAGTGCTTTAGTGCAAGGTAGTTTTCATACCTATTGGTGACTAGGGTCTCGAGATATAGGCCAAAACGTGGACCCGGGCACCCCTAGAATGTGTTTATACAATATGGATATCAAATGAAAGCTGTTGATGAGTGCTTTAATACAGGGTAGTTTTCATACCTATTGGTGACTAGGGTCTCGAGATATAGGCCAAAACGTGGACCCGGGCACACCTAGAATGTGTTTATACAATATGGATATCAAATGAAAGCTGTTGACGAGTGCTTTAGTACAGGGTAGTTTTCATACCTATCGGTGACTAGGGTCTCGAGATATAGGCCAGAACGTGGACCCAGGCAGAATGTGTGTGTATTTTGGATATCAAATGAAAGCTGTTGCTGAGAGCTTTTAAGTAATTTTGATTGTGATATTCGATTTAGTCACATCAACCTGGCAAAACTGATAAATATGCATGCGAAGCCGAAATAAAGACATGAATTAATAATACCCACATACTTATTTACATACGTCCTATTCGATTTGCCTGAATTTGGTATATAAATTTGCCTATATTAGTATTTCCGGTGCTTTTTTCCGGGAAGTGGACCAGAGACGGACTGGGACTGGGATTAGGACTGGGACTGAGACTGAGACTCAGAGTTGGACTGGGACTGAGACTCCGAATGGAACTGGAACAAAATACATACCACCCTCTGGGACTGGCAATAAGATATGAAGAAGAATGAGAAAAACTTGAGTGAAGAGAAAAGAGAGAAGGAGACTGAGAAAGAGATAGAATGAGACCAAGATGGAGATAGATGAAGCGAAAAATACGGAGGGACGAGTGAATACAAAGATTAGGAAAAAGTGTAGAGGGGCGAGTGAGAGTTAGACAGAAAAAGCTTATTAAAATGTATGCAGATATCGGGTCTGCTAGTATACATATATGTGAGATTACACCGCCGGGTATAAAATGTTTGGTTTAGCCAGAACTTAGATTCCCTTACCTATATTCTTTCAATTCAAATTACTAGCTAATTGGATTGTTAAAAGTAAATCACAAAACAACAATACTTTTAGCTGTGCAATGCAATTTAATAATTTTTTAAGTATCTACATTTGGCTAGCCACCGCTTGTCGGTCAAATCACTATTGAGTTGATCTCTTTAGTAACACTTGTGCTTAATCTTGAATTTTAATACACAATTCCACACATACAATATAAATTCTTTCGAACCTTAATTAATCATGCAATCCGGTTTATCGATTTCACTCGTTTTATTCATAGCGGAATTCTAATAGCAAAATATTTAAACAAAAGCGAATGGCGGTGGCAGGAAAAACAATAAATTGTATTGCATGCGAACAGGAAATTTTGTTATTGTTCTTTTACATATTGCATAGATATGTATATATTTTTATTTACATATCGCTCACAATTAGCGCTAAAAACTAACAACAACTCAATATTGCTATTACCAATCATATAGTTTTTACGATAATGAATATTTAAGCATTCATTATATCAAATTAAGAGTTATTAACATTTAGAGTGTCGACAGTATTAGTTGCTAAAAGTTAGAAGTTCTGATCATTCAATCATTATTAATTAGCTATTAATGAATTTTTTGAATGTCTAGTACCTAATTATACGTACTTACTGTGATTTGGGGTAAGTTGAGCATTTAAAATTAGATTATGTTAAGTGATTAATTGTCAAAAGAAAAAAAAACGTGCTAATTTGAACAAGTAAATAAGGCTAATAAGTAAATAAGGTTAATAAGGGAAAATCACCATGTAGGAAAATGAACCTAGGGTAACCCTGGAATGTGTTTGTATGACATGTCTATCAAATGAAAGGCACTAAAGAGTATTTTATGAGGGAGTGGGCCTTAGTTCTATAGGTGGACTATTTTTCGAGGTATCGCCATAAAGGTGGACCAGGGTGACTCTAGAATTTGTTTGTACGATATGGTTATCAAATGAAAGGTGTTAATGAGTATTTTAAAAGGGAGTGGGCCTTAGTTCTATAGGTGGACGCCTTTTCGAGATATCGCCATAAAGGTGGACCAGGGGTGACTCTAGAATTTATTTGTACCATATGGGTACCAAATGAAAGATGGTAATGAGTCTTTTAAAAGGGAGTGGGTCTTAGTTCTATAGGTGGACTCTTTTTCGAGGTATCGCCATAAAGGTGGACCAGGGTGACTCTAGAATTTGTTTGTACGATATGGGTATAACATGAAAGGTGTTAATGAGTATTTTAAAAGGGAGTGGACCTTAGTTCTATAGGTGGATGCCTTTTCGAGATATCGCCATAAAGGTGGACCAGGGGTGACTCTATAATCTGTTTGTGCGATATGGGTATCAAATGAAAGGTGTTAATGAGTATTTTAAAAGGGATTTGGCCTTAGTTCTATAGGTGGACGGTTTTTCGAGATATCGCCATAAAGGTGGACCAGGGGTGACTCTAGAATCTGTTTGTGCGATATGGGTATCAAATGAAAGGTGTTAATGAGTATTTTCAAAGGGAATGGGTCTTAGTTCTATAGGTGGACTACTTTTCGAGATATCGCCATAAAGGTGGACCAGGGGTGACTCTAGAATTTGTTTGTACGATATGGATATCAAATGAAAGGTGCTAATGAGTATTTTAAAAGGAAGCGGGCCTTAGTTCTATAGGTGGACGCCTTTTCGCGATATCGCCATAAAGGTGGGCCAGGGGTGACTCTAGAAATTTGTTTGTACGATAAGGTGGACGCCTTTTCGAGATATCGCCATAAAGGTAGACCAGGGGTGACTGCAGAATTTAATTGTACCATATGGTTATCAAATGAAAGGTGTTGGTGAGTATTTTAAAAGGGAGTTGGCCTTAGTTCTATAGGTGGACGGCTTTTCGAGATATCGCCATAAAGGTGGACCAGGGGAGACTCTAGAATTTGTTTGTACCATATGGGTACCAAATGAAAGATGGTAATGAGTCTTTTAAAAGGGAGTGGGCCTTAGTTCTGTAGGTGGACTATTTTTCGAGGTATCGCCATAAAGGTGGACCAGGGTGACTCTAGAATTTGTTTGTACGATATGGGTATAAAATGAAAGGTGTTAATGAGTATTTTAAAAGGGAGTGAACCTTAGTTATATAGGTGGATGCCTTTTCGAGATATCGCCATAAAGGTGGACCAGGGGTGACCCTAGAATTGTTTGTACGATATGGGTATCAAATGAAAGGTGTTAATTAGTATTTTTAACGCTATCTGTTGAGCAATAGTAGAGTTACTTATTGTGAAGTACTTTAAGAAAGGCCATTTTGCATTATTAAATATTTGAGTTATTTATTCAACAGTTTAGTGATTCGAACTTAGCAGAAGGTTGCAAATAAGAAGATTTGCAAACAAATTCGTTAAAATTGGTGTTAGAAGAGGAATTGTTGAATAAATTCCAGAGGACAACAAGGACATGGCAAAGTTAAGTGAATTGAAGATCCAGCAACAGAAGAAGGAGTTAGAGAGCCGTGGATTTAATACAACCGGCATTAAAACGAACTTCAGGCACGACTACGAGAGGAAATGGAAGCGAAGGAAATAACGTGGAAGAGTATGTCTTTCATTTTGATGTCGACGAGACAACAACAAAAATTGAAGAGAAAAACGAAACATCGCAGACAGTTACGAGCACAGACTTGAAGATGATATTGGCTGCAATAACTGTTCAAACATCGACAGTGGCATCTCAGCTGGAATCGCAGGAGACACGTTTAACATCCAAGATGGAAGCACATTTCAGAAACGTCGACACAGATTACATTTAAAATGGAAGCACAATTGAAAGAACAAGAGACACGCATAACAGTACAACTCGAAGCGCAAGAGGCACGTATATCGTCAAAACTCGTAGCGCGCATGGACGAGAAAATAACGCAGTTTGAGGAAAAAGTCGAGGCCGAGGTGGATGCTTTGAGAGGTCGTATACAGGAGTTGCAACTAAATCGCCCAGCTGTTTCAGCAACCTAAACGAAGGTAAAAATTCCATCTTTTGACGGCTTTGGTCCTTTCCAGGTGTTTAAGATTCAGTTTGAGAAGACCGCAGCAGTGAACAACTGGAGTGCTGGAGATAAAGCTGCTGCTCTATTCGTGGGACTGAAAGGATCTGCTGCTGAAATCCTACAGACTATTCCCGAGGGAGAGCGGAACAAATACGAAACATTGATGAGCGTTCTAGAGAGGCTATACGGAAGCGAACACAGGAAGTAGATACACCAAATAGAGTTGCAAAATCGTTACAAAAAGCTAATGAGACTTTGCAAGAGTTTGCGTCAGATGTCGAAAGGCTTGCACATGTGGCAAATGCCGACGCATCCGTGGAATACACCGAAAGGGTAAAAATTCAGGCATACGGGACGTTGAAACGAAGCGAGCCATATACGCAAACCCAAAGCCAACATTTGCAGAAACGGCATCACATGCATTGACTCAGGAAACTGCCTCACTATTGAGTAAACCAGCATACAAAGCTCATCGTGTGGAAGTGGAAAGGCCAGGTTGGGTAGACACAATTTTAGAAGCACCGAAGGGATCGCAACAGAAAAATGCCGGAGTTATTAAATGTTTCAAGTGTGGACACCCAGGTCATATTGCACGACATTGCAGCAACGGTCCCAATAGCTCCAACAATGTGGGTGGCCGTAAACGCAGAGCTGAAGGAGATGAGCAAATCTCCAAGTCCACTCAATCTTTAAACTAGAGCGAGTCAGCCGCAAGGGCGACAGCTGTCAATTGAATGCCCCATAATCTCTATCTCACAAATTGGAAGAAGGTCAAACAATCTTACTGTCGGAGGACATGTGGATGGAAAGAAACGTTTACTGACTGTAGATACGGGTGTATCTTATTCCATCATTCGAGCGGATTTAATCAACAAGAAAATAAGACCATTGCATGGAGCAAGATTGCATTCAGCCACTGGAGAAGACACCGCGGTTATAGGAGTAGTATTATGTGAAGTCGCAATTGGGAACGTCACGGTACTACACAGTTTTATAGTGGCAGGTATTGTTGATGAGATCATAATTGGAGTGGACTTCTTAATCAACCAAGGCATCAAAATCGGCATGCTAAAAAAGGATAGCTACCCATTGCCAAGAATTGATGACACTCTGGACCCGCTCTCTGGTATGAAATGGTTTTCCAGACTGGACTTGAAAAGCGGCTACCGGCAAGTGGTGGTGAAGGAGGAAGACAAAGAGAAAACAGCCTTCAGCGTCGGAGATGGTCTTTGGCAATCTACATTAATGCCCTTTGGACTATGTAATGCACCAGCTACTTTCGAGAGACTCATGGATCAGGTATTGAAAGGACTACATTGGAAAACATGTTTGGTGTACCTGGACGACATCATCGTATTGTGCAAGAACTTTGATGAACATCTTAAAAACTTAGAGGAAGTTTTACAGAGAATAGCTGGCGCTGGTCTGAAGTTAATTCCCAAAAAGTGTGTCCTGTTTAAAAAGGAAGTAAATTATTTGGATCACAAGGTAACGACAGAGGGCATCTGTACTGCGAACGAAAAGATAGAGGCTATAAAGGATTGGCCAAGACCACAGAACCTACATGAGTTGAGAAGTTTCCTTTGGCTGTGCACATATTACCGCCGATTTGTACCAAATTTTTCCAGCGTAGCCCATAGCCTCCATGCGCTTACAAGAAAAAAATAAAGCTTTTGGATGGAAGAAGGAGCAAGAAGTGGCTTTCCAAACATTGAAGGAGCAGTTGTGCACTGCCCCAATGTTAACATATCCGCTTCCAGGAGCAACATTTATTCTAGATACAGATGCGAGTGGATATGCTATAGGAGGCGTTTTATCACAACTGATCGATGGACAGGAGGAGGAAAGGCCGAGGCCAAAGAAGACATTATAGATGTCCGGCTAATGACTATAACATGTAGGGATGAATGGGACAAGGAACAACTAAGAAAGTATCAGCTAGAAGTGTCACATGTTATGCAAGGGCTCGAACGAAATGTGAGCAGAGAGTCCCATTGCGAAGTCCTATCGGGCACAGTGGAACAGTTTAGAATTGATATCCGGTTGCTTGCATCGAGTATGGGAGAGTGAGGATGGTCAAAGAAAAAAAACTGATAGTTGTTCCCAGAAAGAAGATTCCTGACGTACTCAGCAAGCTGCATAATGGTCCAAGCGGAGGTCATCGTGGAATTACGAAGACGCTCGAGAAGATTAAACAGAGATTCTATTGGGTTGGTTACCGTCAGTCGGTCACTGAGTGGATTGCGAACTGCGAGGTTTGCAGCAGACCGAAAGGACCCAAAACCCGAAGACATGGCCAGATGAAGCAATATAACACAGGTGCGCCATTTGAAAGGATCGCTATGGATGCCACAGGTCCATTTCCTACTAGCAACTGCGGAAACAAATATGTACTGGTGGTTATGGATTATTTCAGCAAATGGCCAGAGGTATACCCAATCCCAAATCAAGAAGCGGAAACTGTAGCAGAAGTGTTTATAAACAATTGGGTTGCAAGGTATGGTGTACCAATTGAGTTACATTCTGAACAAGGCAGGAATTTGGAATCAGCTGTGTTCCAGGAAATGTGTAGATCATTGGGCATTCGAAAAATATGGACAACCGCAATGCATCCTCAGTCCGATGGTATGGTGGAACGTTTCAATAGAACCTTGGAGAAGCATTTAAGGAAAGTAGTAAACAAGTACCACAAGGAGTGGGATACCCGCATACCATTATTCTTGATGGCTTACCGATCAGCAGTGCATGAGACAACGGGCCAAATCCCTGCAAAAGTAATTTTTGGCAATGACCTTCGACTGCCAGCTGATTTAAAGTTTGGGATAGATGCCGATGCGGAGAGAAATGTCAAGAAATCCACTGGTGTCTTGGAAGAAGAGCTGAGAGAGATACACGATCTTGTAAGACAACGAGCAAAGATTATGAGTGACAAGATGAATGCCCGATACGATAAAGCAATTAATTCGGAAGCTTTTTAGGAAGGAGATTTGGTGCTGTTATACAACCCACAACGAAAAAAAGGTTTGTCCCCGAAATTGCAGTGTAATTGGGAAGGCCCATACAAAGTTATAAAACGGATCAATGATGTAGTGTACCGCATACAAACCATTGGCAAACCACGAACCAAAACGAAAGTGGTTCATTTGGAAAGGCTGGCAGAGTTTAGATAGAGAGATTTGTCTGATCGGGACGATCAGACTTAGGTGGAGGGCAGTGTTGCGAATATTAGCAACACTAAGGGGTACTGCCATTTCTAAGCCGATGCTAAGTAGTGACGTGAATGCACATCAATAATTCAATCATTATGCCTTTACATATGTACCTATACGCAGCGGAGAAGCAACAAACACATGCAGATATCTTATCTGAGATAATCAATTATAATTGTGGAAGTGTCGCTCACAAACACACGGGCATATGAAAGCTATACACGTACATCTGTGGTTATAATTGTAACAGATAACCAACTAGCAGATTCGAGAACAGAAGCGCCTAGAAGATGCAACGAGGAAATGAAAGAGTACAAAAGGCCTCAACAATAGAGGCGCTAAAATCAGTTTTGATTAAGCACGCAATCTGTCGGGCAATAGAAGAGTTATTTATTGTGAAGTACTTTAATAAAGGCCGTTTTGCATTATTAAATATTGCAGTTATTTATTCAACAGTTTAGTGATTCGAACTTAGCAGAAGGTTGCAAATAAGAGGAATTGCAGTAAATACGTTACAATATACTCTGTGTGCAAAGCACGCTGAATATAAAAATGCATACTACTAGCACTTCCCATTGCACAGTTTCTCAACATATTGCATCTATACGTAGTAACTTTCTGTTGACTTCAGAAGAAATCCAAATAAGTGGAGGCAGGAGAAATTGCCGCAGCTGGTAGTATTAGAATATAAGGACCAATATTTCTTGGGAACCAAAACTTAAATTTTTCAGGATTTTCTCACAAATGCTGGAAGGACAACTTTTGAACAATTTAACCCTAAAAAAAAAAGTGAAGTAGATAAGCTGGGTGGTGGCGGCCACCGTGGTGTGATGGTAGCGTGCTCCGCCTATCACACCGTATGCCCTGGGTTCAACTCCCGGGCAAAGCAACATCAAAATTTTAGAAATAAGATTTTTCAATTAGAAGAAATTTTTTCTAAGCGGGGTCGACCCTCGGCAGTGTCTGGCAAGCGCTCCGATTGTATTTCTGCCATGAAAAGCTCTCAGTGAAAACTCATCTGCCTTGCAGATGCCGTTCGGAGTCGGCATAAAACATGTAGGTCCCGTCCGGCCAATTTGTAGGGAAAAATCAAGAGGAGCACGACGCAAATTGGAAGAGAAGCTCGGCCTTAGATCTCTTCGGAGGTTATCGCGCCTTACATTTATTATTTATTTAGATAAGCTGGGTTATGTCTTTGCTTTGAAAAATGTATCTGTGCGAAATGTCAAAAAAAAAAAAAAAAAACACGCTGATTTGCGCAAGTCATTTACAACTTTGTTTGCGGCAGCGTTGTTTTTGTTTTCAAGCTTCAGTATAAAGTCAACCTGATGCTTTTTTAAAAAATTACTGACATGATAGGCCTAGCCGTTTCTAAAGTTTTTATAAAATATCATACAAAAAAGTTATTAGAGGTAGAATAACTCAGTCAAAACCTTTGGCACCAAATAGCTCAAATATGAATTAAATACACATTTACCTGTCTGTTAACGTTGCAGATAGGTTTATGGTATGTAGGTACGCTGTTCACCAGATACCGAGAAATGTGAGCGAGCGTATTTTTCTAAAAAGGGTACATTTCGAAAATTCAATTTTTGGCCGGCTAAATTGATGAAATATCCCATTGTGCGACGATCGATACATGACTGCACTTTTAAAATTTTTTATTATCGATTCGTTCATCTTTGTTGTTGTTAGCTCGTAAATTAAAAGCAAGCTGTGAAAATTGCAATGCAAATCTAAGTGTATAAAAAAAGTATGACAATTAACTATTTAATATTTAAGCACATAATTATGATCATTATTGTTGCTTTTTTGCTGTATTAATTTACATGCTGATCTTAGTGGGCGACTACTGCGCACCGCCCCACCAACTTAATCGATGGCGTTTATATCAAATATTAAGTGATAATTTATTGTCATTTAGAAGATTAATGGTCTAAGATATGATCAAATCTTAATTAAATAAGAATAAGTGAGTGCACGATGTGCTACCATTATTGATTGATTCTCGAACCGCCTTTTTGGGCGCTATTTAAGTACCCTGTAGCTATTTCTGCTTCGGGAACAGATCTAAAGTACCAAATAAGTAAGCAAGCATCAGCTATTTTAGCGTCATTACCTAAGCTATTTTAGTCATTGCGTAACAAGGCATACCAGCTATCACTGTTTCGTCATAGCTAGCGCAATATAGGAGCATTAAAGGAAGTTAAGTCTTCCTGCACCTACCTCTTCCAGATCAGCTGAGCTCTACCCCTTCTTACTGTGCCCAGAATGACGGTGTGAATTTAAATACTTTCTTGGCTGGAGCATCTTTGTCCATTCGCATAGCATAACCCAGCCAGGGAAACAACTCCTCCGATACTCGACGCCGTAAATTTATTTTAAAATTTTTAATATTGGAAGTGGTACTGCCCATATTTAGTAGAAGAAAGTTTAAATATTTGCAAGCCGTTGGTATCGTTTTGCAATTTTTCAAAAGTATGGTTCTTGGTATTATATGGGCTTTCTGTAGAAATTGTAAATTTTTCCTATCTAAAACTTCAAAAATCTAAAGTGATCAAACATTTTGTTTATACACTCAGATACCATTATGTTCATGTCTTGTCGGCAAAATTGTACTACAAAATAAGTGTTAAACTGTGACTGCCAGGCCAGCTCTTTTTAAAAGTATTACTACTTCTGAAATGCGATTTGATTTCATATCGACAGTTTTTCCCTTTGGCTGTGATTATTTAGTTTTTTACGTATAAAGCATACTAGTGCTGTAGGAAAGTGATCACTTTTCATGGTCCCACCTACAATTTCCATTCCGTTCGTAATCTTACGGTTCTTTGCTACTTTCTGCATAACAAGTTGGTAGCTATCTTTGCTGCAACATGGTTACGGTCCAATTGTACTTACGATTTGTTATGCCATATGCTGGAAGTCTCTTGGTTTGATTATCATATTTTTCATTGATGGTTTGTTTCATTTTGATTGTTGCATTGTTTTTTTTGGTGAGTTAACCGTTTTAACATTTTAGGAATCTAGTTGGTGATAGCCTTATTTACTTGGATGTTATATGTTTGATGAGCTTGAGGTCATAAAGTACTATAAACCACAATCTTTATTGTAGTATATACATATAATTTATCGTTCATTATTTCAACCTCACTCTGGAGTCATCCACAGGAATATTAAACACGAATAAGAAAGTAAAAAAATATATATATATATATATAAAAAATGGACAAACAACTTACACGCATATAAAAGCTTTTTGGATGGATCAGGTGATAGGAAATGTAGATATGAAAGTTATCGCATAAAACATAAAGAAAATGTAAAAAAATTGAATATCGCAAGTGTAAACATTTTGAAAGTGCCTTATATGTAAGCAATTATACTACTATAACAGCAAAACCTAAGGCCAAAGACAGAGTGGACGCGAGAAGTGTTGCTGTAATATAAAGATAGAAACCCTGCAGCAAATATTGGAGACAATCTCGAAAAGCGAAAGTTTTGCACTGCAATTGTAATGACTACGTCCGAACTGTCGCTAATCGGGTGCAAAGCGGGAGAGATAGAAGTGAAACAGTCAGCGCTTTAGTCTCAGCTATATTTATTTAAATTAATTAATCAAGTTTATCGGTCACCGTGGTGTGGTGGCAGTGTACTATACCTACCACACCGAAGATCCTGGGTTCACGCCCCGGGTAAAGTAACATTAACATTGTAGAAACAATATTTTTCAATCAGAATAAAGTGTTTCTAAGCGGGGTCGCCGCACAGCAGTAATTTGGCAGAGAGGTCATCTACCTTGCATATGCCGTTCTTAGTCGGCATAAAACATGTAGGCCCGTCCCGCCAACTTGTAGTAAAAATTATAAGGAGCATGAAGTAAATTGGAAGTTATAGCTTCTTATTTTTATTTATTTTTAATCAATCAAAGGCAGCGACTATTTCGGAACTACCTATGACCAAACTGCTGTAGAACAGAATAAGAAAAACTACCAACTCTTAATGCAATAGCTCTGCTCTAGATAGGAACAAGTGGGATTCGCTGCGGAGAGTAATGCAGAATGTAAGCGAAAGGGTAGCCACAACAACTCAAGTTAATGTGGGAACATTTTACGTGTTAGAGTTGATATGATTGAAATCAGACAGCAAACCAAGCAAGTCAAAGGAAGACAAGGAAAGGAAAGAAAGTTAGGAGTCAAGACCGAAGCCCAAATAAAGCCGAAAGGCATGGTATCAATTTATTACCGAAGCTTTAACGGTTTGTTATCGATAAGTTAACGATTTATTATCAACGGGTTACGGGCGTGTCATCAATTTCTTATCGACGAGCTATCGGTATGTCATAGGTGTGCTCCCTATAAATATAGACGAGCTATCGATTCGTTCAAATTGTTTTCGAAAATTTATCGATTTGCTATCCAAATTTGTCGGTTTATTACTGAAAATGCATCCATATGTTGTCAGAAAATTATCGATTTTCAATCGAAAAATTATTAATTTTTTAACAACCAATGTGGTATCGGCGTGTTATTGGTTTTTATCGATAAATTATAGATTTTTTATCGTTTTGTTAAAGTTATCGATTTAATGCCGAAAAGCTATAGATTTGTGTTCAAGAAGATATCGATTTGTTATCGAAAAGTTGTTGATTTCTTATTGAAGTGTTTGTTAACGCCGTGTTATCGATTTGTTAACGACCACTCATCGGTTTGTTATGGAACGGATAGCGAAAAAGCTTTAATATATAATCGATTGAACATCTGTAGCCCGTCGATAACATTCGTCTTGTTAGAAACCTGTAAGAAGCCGATAACTAGGCGATAACGAATCAACTTCTCGATGATAACAATTCGCTATTGATGATTAGCTTGAAATATATTTGTTGCTGGTAAAGTTATCTCTGTTGTGGTTTAACTCTAAAGCCCTGGGCGAGATCGAGTTAACTTAAAAAGTTCAGTTTTCTAGATGTACACTGCATGTTTACACATCGAACTTCACGAGTACTTGGTACGACACCTTGTTTTATAAACGTAAATCTTTAGTAGTGCGTTGCATAAACAGACAACAACTGTATAGTGTCTTATGGAAAAATGAGAAAAAGTTGTTTAAAGAGAAATGTTGGCATTTCAAAGTGTTAGTATGAAATTTTGACAAAATTATAAGGTCCAATATTCCCTAAGACAGCAAAGCCAAATGTATTTATGACGCGGTACAAGTGTCATATGATTTAAAAAAGTTTTGATAAAATTTGAATAAAATCCTAAATGCTAGAAAATAATTAGGTAGTTTCTAGGTACTAGTCATCACACTCCTCATCAATCTAGAGCGTTGATCAGATAATTAAATAAAAGCGTTACACGCATCAAATTTCTATTAATAGTCATATATAAGACCAACTGATCCTAAATAAAGTTATGCTACTCCTCGCATTTTTAGAATTTTCACGCACCCAGCGCTTTTATTTAATTGTC
Organism: Eurosta solidaginis; assembly: GCF_040869045.1. Classification (NCBI taxonomy): domain Eukaryota; kingdom Metazoa; phylum Arthropoda; class Insecta; order Diptera; family Tephritidae; genus Eurosta; species Eurosta solidaginis. The sequence continues at coordinate 240,841,772 of NC_090323.1, forward strand.
TGATCAACGCCCTAGATTGATGAGGAGTGTGATGAATAGTACCTAGGACCTACCTAATTATTTTATAGCTTTTAGTATTATTATCACTTAATGTAAGTATTATTTTCAATAGAACCGTTTAATTAAAATTTTTTTTTTGTTATTTTATTTTCAAGTTTTTAATCTTGATTAGTTTGCCAATTATTTCTCATTCTATTTAGTTCATTTAGTGACTCATTATTAGAAGAACTCTTTCCTTACAATTTGTTAAAAATCTAAGTCCTCAATACATAATGCTTCCAAAGACTTCACTCGACTCAACGCCACGTATGCTTGTCGCTCCGCGAACTCCAAAGTATTTTGATGTCACTTCTACCGGACTGCATGTAATATTTGTTCCAAATATGAGTCAAATCAGACTACAAATACGAGGATTTTAGTATCTCGATCTTTGCCACAACTAGCGGGATTTTTTTATAAAGCGATTTCTATTTCTGTATATAATATATGTTCCAAATATGAGCCAAATCGGACCACAAATATCTCGATCCTTGCGCCACCTAGCGGGAGTTTTTTTCACAAAGGGATTTCTATTCCCGTTTGTAATATGTGTTACATATATGAGCAAAGTCAAACCACATATACGTTTGTTTTATATCTCGATCCTTGCGCCACGTGGCAGCGATTTTTTTATATGTCCCTTTCTATTCATGTATGTATTATGTGTTCCAAATGTGAGCCAAATCGGACCACAATTTTTATACTCAGTTGAGCAGAGCTCACAGAGTATATTAACTTTGATTGGATAACGGTTGGTTGTACAGGTATAAAGGAATCGAGATAGATATAGACTTCCATATATCAAAATCATCAGTATCGAAAAAAAATTTGATTGAGCCATGTCCGTCCGTCCATCCGTCCGTCCGTCTGTCCGTTAACACGATAACTTGAGTAAATTTTGAGGTATCTTAATGATATTTTGTACGTAGGTTCCTGGGCACCCATCTCAGATCGCTATTTAAAATGAACGACATCGGATTATAACCACGCCCACTTTTTCGATATCGAAAATTTCGAAAAACGGAAAAAATGCGATAATTCATTGTCAAAGGCGGATAAAGCGATGAAACTTGGTAGATGGGTTGACGTTATGACGCATAATAGAAAATTAGAACATTTTGGAAAAGGGGCGTGGCACCGCGCACTTTTAAAAGAAGGTAATTTAAAAGTTTTGTAAGCTTTAATTTGGCATTCGTTGAAGATATCATGATGAAATTTGGCAGGAACGTTACCACTGTTACTATATATTTACTAAATAAAAATTAGCAAAATCGGATGAAGAACACGCCCACTTTTTAAAAAAAATTTTTTAAAAATCAAATTTTAACAAAAAATGTAATATCTTTACTGTATATAAGTAAATTAAGTCAACATTCAACTCCAGTAATGATATGATGCAACAAAATACAAAAAAAAAAGAAAATTTCAAAATGGGAGTGGCTCCGCCCATTTTCATTTAGTTTGTCTAGAATACTTTTAACGCCATAAGTCGAACAAAAATTTACCAATCCTTCTTAAATTTGTTAGGGGCATAGATTTTATGACGGTAACTGTTCTCTGTGAAAATGGGCGAAATCGGTTGAAGCCACGCCCAGTTTTTATACACAGTCCACCGTCTGTCCTTCCGCTCGGCTGTTAACATGATAACTTGAGCAAAAACCGATATATCTTTTCTAAACTTAGTCCACGTACTTATCGGATCTCACTTTATCTTGGTATAAAAGATGGCCGAAATCCGACTATAACCACGCCCACATTTCGATATCGAAAATTACGAAAAATGAAAACAATGCCATAATTCTATACCAAATATGAAAAAAGGGATGAAACATGGTAATTTGATTGGTATATTGACGTGAAATATAACTTTAGAAAAACTTTATAAAATGGGTGTGACACCTGCCATATTAAGTATAAGAAAATGAAAAAGTTCTACAGGGCGAAATCAACAGCCCTTGGAATCTTGGCAGGAATACTGTTCGTGGTATTGCATATATAAATAAATTAGCAGTACCCGACAGATGATTTTCTGGATCACCCTGGTCCACATTTTGATCGATATCACGAAAACGCCTTCACATATACATCTAGGGGCCACTCGCTTTTAAAACCCTCATTAATACATTTCATTTGATACCCATATCGTACAAACATATTCTAGAGTCACCCCTGGTCCACCTTTATGGCGATATCTCGAAAAGGCATTCACCTATAGAACTAAGGCCCATTCCCTTTTAAAATACTCATTAACACCTTTCATTTAATGCCCATATCGTACAAACACATTCTAGAGTCACCCCTGTTCCACCTTTATGGCGATATCTCGAAAAGGCGTTCACCTATAGAACTAAGGCCCATTCCCTTTTAAAATACTCATTAACACATTTCATTTAATGCCCATATCGTACAAACATATTCTAGAGTCACCCCTGGTCCACCTTTATGGCGATATCTCGAAAAGGCGTTCACCTATATAACTAAAGCCCATTTCCTTTTAAAACACTCATTAACACCTTTCATTTGATACCCATATCGTACAAACATATTCTAGAGTCACCCCTGGTCCACCTTTATGGCGATATCTCGAAAAGGCGTTCACCTATAGAACTAAGGCCCATTCCCTTTTAAAATACTCATTAACACCTTTCATTTAATGTCCATATCGTACAAACACATTCTAGAGTCACCCCTGTTCCACCTTTATGGCGATATCTCGAAAAGGCGTTCACCTATAGAACTAAAGCCCATTCCCTTTTAAAATACTCATTAACACCTTTCATTTAATGTCCATATCGTACAAACACATTCTAGAGTCACCCCTGTTCCACCTTTATGGCGATATCTCGAAACGACGTCCACCTATGGAACTAAGGATCACTCCCTTTTAAAATACTCATTAACACCTTTCATTTGATACCCATATCGTACAAACATATTCTAGAGTCACCCCTGGTCCACTTTTATGGCGATATCTCGAAAAGGCGTTCACCTATAGAACTAAAGCCCATTCCCTTTTAAAACACTCATTACCACCTTTCATTTGATACCCATATCGTACAAACATATTCTAGAGTCACCCCTGGTCCACCTTTATGGCGATATCTCGAAAAGGCGTTCACCTATAGAACTAAGGCCCATTCCCTTTTAAAATACTCATTAACACCTTTCATTTAATGTCCATATCGTACAAACACATTCTAGAGTCACCCCTGTTCCACCTTTATGGCGATATCTCGAAAAGGCGTTCACCTATAGAACTAAAGCCCATTCCCTTTTAAAATACTCATTAACACCTTTCATTTAATGTCCATATCGTACAAACACATTCTAGAGTCACCCCTGTTCCACCTTTATGGCGATATCTCGAAAAGGCGTTCACCTATAGAACTAAGGCCCATTCCCTTTTAAAATACTCATTAACATCTTTTATTTGATTCCCATATCGTACAAACACATTCTAAATTCACCCCTGTTCCACCTTTATGGCGATATGACGAAAAGGAGTTCACCTATAGAACTAATGCCCATTCCCTTTTAAAATACTCATTAACACCTTTTATTTGATTCCCATATCGTACAAACAAATTCTAGAGTCACCCTTGGTCCACCTTTATGGAGATATCTTGAAAAGGCGCCCACCTATAGAACTAAGGCCCACTCTCTCTCAAAATACTCTTTAATACCTTCCAGTTGATACACATGTCATGCAAACACATTCCAGGGTTACCCTAGGTTCATTTTCCTACATGGTGATTTTCCCTTATTTTGTCTCCATAGCTGTCAACTGAGTATGTAATGTTCGGTTACACCCGAACTTAGCCTTCTTTACTTGTTTTTTTTTTTAATATCGCGGTCCTTTCGCCACCTGGCGGCCATTTTTTCATATATCGCTTTCTATTCATGTATGTATTATGTGCTCCAAATATGAGCCAAATCGGACCACGAATACGATTTTTTGAAATATTTCAATCCATGCGCCACCTATCGGAGTTTTTTTCTTATTGTATCGTCATCGGGTTCTGAACTATATTCCAAGTTTCAAGTTTGTAGCTTATCGGGAAATTACTTAAATTTCAATTACAAATACAAAATTCTGTTCGCTACACATAGCAGGCTAAATAAAACCCTTTAAAAATAGGACAAGATCTGGCCCCAAATGGACCAAAGTGATAATATTGAATTTAGTGTTAATTTGGCTAAAAACTTTCCGTTTGCTTCAATAATTAAACTTTCGCTTTCGTTAAATATTTCTTCTGATTGATGTTTTCGATTCAAACAAAGATATGCATAATTTTGCCATTTAAAATGTTGACTTTTCTTTTTGAACAAATCTTTACATTCACACTTGTTTTGTTCTTATTTGTTTATGCCATCATACAAAAAATGTTTTTAAGATAATATTTTTACATCGAAATATGGTTCGTAGTACGAAATCCAAGCTGTATATATTAGAGTGAGCCAAAGGAACATATTGTTTTTCATTTTGGAACAGTGGGCATTTGGTTTGCTATAAAAGTGATACAGGCATTTCGCCCTTTTAATTTGAAAATTTCAGTGTTTAGAAAAAGTCCTCATTCTCATATATAAATATATTACTTTTTCATCAATTTTGAGCTGAAAAAGTTAAATAAACTTTTCTGAAAACTCAATGAAATATTTATCACTTTTATCGCATCAAAATTTTTCTCGAATTGGCAGGTGAGATAGGGTGATTTCCAATCAGCCATTGATGTCCTCACGTCTTCCTCAAAACAAAAGTCATGTTGAAAGAGTTTGCGTAAGTGTTCGCTCGCTCGGATTTCATCTCTCAGTAGTCTCAATTGATAAATAAATTTTTTTTAATGATAACTTATCAAGACAATTTCTAAGCTGTTAAAAGTGGTGGACAACACTGAAAGAAATGGTGCTAGTAAAATCAACAAATCGGATCTGTTGTTCTTAACTTAACGGAGATTCGGTGAAATTGCTCGAATTATGGTTAATTCGACCGAGCTCTATGTCAAGCGAATAAAATTAGTTCAGTCATTTCAACAGAAGAGAAATTGTCGCTCTTAAGTTAACAAAATTCTGCAAAATTGACAGATTCCTAATCAATCTAACTGATTTTTCTGTTAACACAACTGATCTCACTGGTCATTTCAACAGCGATCAACACTCAATACATGAGCAAACTTCAAAGAGAATTTTACGCTCACTGCGCTCTCTACTTTGTACCTATGACGATGGTGCCACTTGTTAAAAAAAAACACCAAACTAAGAAAACGACCAAATCGAAAAAACACACAAAATGGGAAAACAACAAAAAACTAGTTTTACAGGTATCAATACAAAACGAAAAGCCCTTTTCTGAATTTACTGTGCAAAAAATTGTGAAATACCGTGACACCTATTTATCAGATACAATTTTGAACTTCTCCTCCAAGCGAAATGCAAAATTGCGCCCTCTTGTTGCAAAAGTTTTGTTTGAACGAGCAGGATTTTTCCAAAGTTAGTAGCATTTTGTTCAAGTTTTTACGAATTTTCACTTACGCGAACATAATAAGATAATAAAAAACATCCTTTTTTATTGTTGATGTTACCGAAAACATAAAAGTTTGAGTTGTTTTGGAATCGTTTAAACTTAAAGTGTTACGAAAATTAAACTTGCCGAATTACATGTAAAGTTACTCCAGTGGTGAATTACCTTCCTGCTATTTGATTCTTTACTTTTCTATAACTTACAAGTTCTCTATTTAAAATGTTATGTCAAACATTTATAACACAAGTTCTGTTCGAAACAATCAAGTGTGGCAATTACATGCGAGAGAAGAAATTGGGAATGAGCTGAGCTGCAACTGAAAGAATTTAGAATCAGTTTTGTGACTACTATTTTCATTTCAATTTGCAAAGCGAATTTCAAAACTATAAATTAAATAAATTATAAATACAAAAATTTGGTGAAAGTGTGTTTAATGAAACAAAATAGTAAAGTGTATAATATTTAATATGTGCCAGCATATTTGATGTACGCCCAATTGAAATTCGGTTAGTAAGTGCGTACATTTGTATGTATATGTAGCAAGCATGGGTATTATGTATACACATATTTACGTATGTATGTATATGGCAACGTAGGTACTTTCATACAAAGCTGTCGCCAAAACTTTTTTTTTCATTTGACTACTAAAACAGTCAATTGCGAATCAACGATTTGTGCGCAGTTGATTCAACATCTTGTTGCGATGGATAAAAATTGACAGATATTTCGGTTGAATTGACCCGTATTTCGGTGGATTTTACCAGTCTTTTTCATTCAGTGTATTTGCGGAACTGTTTTGGACTTTTTCTTATTTCCCCCGACCGAATCCTTACGGAACTTGTGTAAAATCATGATTTGGGGATACCACTAATTGACAGATATTTCGGTTGAATTGACCCGTATTTCGGTGGATTTTACCAGTCTTTTTCTTTCAGTGTATTTGCGGAACTGTTTTGGACTTTTTCTTATTTCCCCCGACCGAATCCTTACGGAACTTGTGTGAAATCATGATTTGGGGATACCACTTTCTTATAATTTCGGGATTGTTTTCTGAATCAATTGGCTCCTTTTTTGATTTATTATTAATTCGGTGGGGCTCATTTTGGCGCTGATTATTGGGAAAGTTTCGGGATTGTTTTGAGATACTTTTTTTCTCTTTTAGAGTTGAGTATCCTATTTACGCATGGCGAATCTATATAAGTCTCAATTTGACATTTATTCCAAATATTTCTAAAAATCAATCTTTGTAAAGCCTTTCGTGCTCGAAAGAAGAAGTATGTCAAATTTCATTTCAATACCGTTATTTAAACGAAAGTTTCTTTAAAAAATCATGCAACAACGAGTCTTGGCAAAGGCTGACGGATAGACGGACGGATTGCTCATCCAATAGCAGCTTAATTTTTTTTTTGTTGAGACTTGCAAATTTTTCGGTCAATACTTTCTTTTCGGTAGTCGCTATCTCGCTATCAATTTCCCTAGGCAGAGTCTACCACGGCGTGTCAAATCCAGGGCATGTTAAATAGAGTGAGGTAAATTACCGCAGACGCAAAGTAGGTAACTCTTTACGTTGAAACATAGCTCATCTACAGAAAAGTCCTGGTTTCTTGCTTTTATGGTGCAGTCGAGGCGATGGTGACTCCTTCTGGTGGAAAAGTGTGTGAGGATATGTAGAACTAAAAGTCCCACTTCTTCAAGCACGAAATAGCAGCCATTGTTTATTCTTTTTTGATTTGGGCTTTTCTTTTTTGCTCACTGTGCAACGAGCACATGAGTGAGGAAGAGATTGTGAAGAAAATTTGTGTGGAAATGGCCCTGATCTTTTAAAACGATAAGTATTTTTTGGAATAAATACTCGTCTGAGCCAGAGCACATTTTGAAATTTTCTGAACGCGAGAAAATTTTTATAAATATATCGCATTCATTACATGCAGATATGGCTTTTTAAAAGTGGCATAAACCCGTTTTTATTAGTTCTACTTTCCAGTTTTTACTGAGGGTGCATTTTAATGTGTTCTAACAAAATTGGTGAAAAATGCTGTTTCGAAAAGTCTGTTGATTAGGGCCTTTGCGAATTAAGCTAACGATATATACATTAGGGTGGCTCTTAAAATTTTCAAATAAATGTTTTTCCAGTCTCAGCCCCTTAGATCCCAGATCAAAAATACCAAATATAAATTTTGGGTTTAATTGGAGACGGTTAATGGCTTTGTAAGTTGTAAGCACAGCATAAACATCATTTTCCCAGGTACTCGCCTCGCCTGTATATTTGTATGTAACTCGATTTGGGTCCCTTTTAAACGAACACGCTTCATACAAACTTTGTACACTTATCAAAGACCGATAGCAACGCAATAATTTGGTGGTAGGGTGACATCAAATGGCACGTATCAAGGATTGATGTCAATAAAATATTTTGACGCTGAGGTGACTTAAATTCAACGGACATAAGGTCAATTGACCTCATGAACACTTCTTAAGGTATTACGGCCAGTCGAAATTTTACAAAATTATCAAGGACCAATGGCAATGCAATAATTTAATGCCAGATTTGTATAAGGTCAATTGACCTTATGACCACTTAAAATTGCCATAAGGTCAATAGGAACTTTGTACACGTACCAAGAACCGATGCAATAATTTGATGGTCGGGTGACATAAATTCAACGACATAAGGCCAATTTAGCTTATGGGCATATGAATTGGTAATAAGATCAATTGGCCATTTAAAGTGAATAAGGCCAACTGACTTAGAGACTTTTCGAAATTTGGTGCAGTAGCCAATTTCGGGGAAATGGTCACAACCATATTTTTAATGAATTGAGACCAGCGCAAAAACACGAACATAAAAATATTAAATAAATAATGGTTAAAAAAACTGAAAAACCACCCTTATGTAGCTTACTGAAATAAAAATTATAAAATAATTTTAAATAACAAATTGTTTATGTTACAGTAGGTGAAAGAAATAATTAACTCAAAATGATATTGCTTATAATAAACTTTAAGTTATTAACAGAATTCAAAGTAAAAATAGTGAGGCTCATTTTAGTCTATTTTCATAACTCTACTTTTATAGATAGTTGCAAATAAAATAAGTTTACTATTTAATATATTAAGAACCGCACGCGTTTTACTCTGAATTTAATTATTCTGTTGATAACTTAAATTTTGTTGTAGGTAAAAAGCTTTTTTGAGTGTTGGTTGACTGTTAATAATAAACATGTGTTTGTATCTGGCCTCGTTGCTCGTTGATCAACGACTAGACCCCTACAACTACGAAGATTTTACTTTTACTAACACAGCCACAGTTTCAATTTTGGTGACTACTGATTTTAAAGTTTCGGTCAGTGGCCTTTAATATAAGTTCCACAATCACTAACTGCCCTTATATTTTACTACCAAATTGTTAACTTACTTCAAGTTTCGCTGTTAGAGAAAACGTCCCGAATCAAAAAAAAAACAGATTATTCACTCTAATGAACTTATATGTATGTATATAAGAAAGCCCAAATCAATCAAATATATTTTATTGCCTTAAGCTAATAACAATTTCGTTATGTTATTATGTTAACATTTAGACATTAACATGTATTGATTAGTAAAACATTTAACTTTTTATTTCAGCTACTTTTGGTCTGCAGCGTCAATACAAGACACAAATGCATAAACAACACAAAGATATATTCATATCTATTCCACAATGAAGAGTATTATTTCTCATTTTTATAGTAATTATGGCTTAAGCTTTATTTATGTGGTAAGTTGCATAGTGTTCACTGAGCTTTATCATTGGCTTTCTCCACTCCTCACTCCATTTTTCTTCTTCTCATTCCTTTTCCTATTCATATCCTTCTACCTCTTCATACTCCCATTCTCCACTCTCCCACTCATAATTTCTCCATTTGCTCTTTCCCAAACTTTCCCACTCTCCCTCTCTACTTTCGACCTCCTTCTTTCACGTCTATCTCCCCCTCACTAACTCCCCTACGTCGTCATTACCACTCGCACTCCCTATCCCTGCCCCTTCTCCCTTCATCTTTATCTCGTATCTACTTTTCCCTTCTTATACCCCTCTTCAATACACAAATATTAATGCGAACAAAATTTAATTTAAATTGCCAATAATAATTTCATAGATATCGGTTGGGAACTCTTACGCGTATTAAAAGCTGTCCATAGAAAAGAGAAGTTCTCCGTAGAATGTACGGGATATTTATTAGATAGGGTTTTTTCAAATATCCAAATTAATAAAGCCAATTGTGACTTAGACATCAGAGCACAAATGGGCTGACTCTTTATATTGAATTGAAGCTATTTCCTTACTTACTCACTTAATCGGCGCTTAACCCTTTCAACGGTCTGAATGGCGCCAATTGGTTAGAGCAAGGCAATTAAAATCATTTAATACCTGCTCCTTCCAGCGGATTGGTGCCACCCTTTTCCTCCACTTCCTTAGCCGGCTTTGGATAAGAAAACCTTCTTGGCCGGACCATTATCTTTCATTCGCTTAACATTGTTTAGTCAGCGTAGCCGCTGTGTTTTAGCTCGCTATGCTGTGTTGGTGTCTGAACCTTCTTTGGTGCTCGCCGTCGCGTAGACACCCGAAAATCCTTCGAGCAACTTTTCTCTTGAACACTCCAATAGCCGCCTCATCTAATGTCGTCTTGGTCCATGCTTCAGCAATATATATATCAGGATGGAGAGCAATGAATTGTTCTCTCCAGAGTCTTAGTACACTCTGGACATCGGTTCAAGGGTCGCCATTTTCATTCCTCCAGGAGTTTGCTCCGGACTCGAACCTGTCGTCTGTTGCCAAATTAATCCGTAAAATCTGTTTTTTCTTCCCCTAAAGGCGTCTCGCTGCCCATTTCAGCTCGCGGTAGTGTACACCCACTCTTCTTGTTGCGCTAGCCTTGAACGTAGCCGTGTACGCAGCGTATTTTCTTTTGGTTGCAACGCGTCATTCTTCATCTTACCAGTTGTCGTTCCATGGTCGCAAGTAACCAATTTCTTCCTAGGCGGCGGTATGAAGTGCTTTAGGCATATTTTCTCACTGCTTTTGCTTTCAGAGAGCAGTGATGAGAGCCAGTTTCGATTGCAGCCTTACAAAGTTTAGCTTTCCTCGTGTTTTTTGTTCGTTCCTTTTTTCCGCGCAGAGGCAGGCGTGTATTTTCGCTGCGACGTGAAAGTGGTCCGAGTCGATTTTAGATCCTCAGATTGTGCGCACATATTAAGCACTCAGAGGACAGATATGTAGCTTGATGTATGTTTTTATACATGTAGATTGTGCTGGATATGATCATGTTTCGAGCACCAGCGAAGTCTATCAGCCTCAGTTCATCAGGAGCGGTTTCGTTGTGTAGGCCAAACTCCATGTGGCCAAAAACTCCTTCCTTGACCTCCCTGGCATTAATGTCGCCAAGCACGACTTTTAAAGCCCTCGTGTGTAATATCGACATTATTTAATAACATAAAATAACTTTGAAAAAAAAAAATGTGAACATTTTGAATTCAATACAATGTTAACCGGATTCAATAAGCGCCGGATTCTCGATACCCGATACTAACCTTCATTAATTACCTATTTCCTTTAAATTTCTCTAGACATGCCCTCTTAATTTAAATACATTATTGTTTTATCCTATTCACAGATATTAGTTTGTATAACATCAGCACACAGTGTACCATCGTGTGGCTTATATGGAGCGCCGCCATGTCAGTTCGTACCCGCGCCGCCGGGACAAACACCATCTTGTGCTCGACCTGGAAGAACTTACTGCGAGCACGCAGATAATTATCCAACGTAAGTCATTAACTATAATTTTTTGAACTGTCAGAATATTAGGCCTTAAATATTTTAATCTTTTAAAAATACAGTGAAGCCTTCCTGGGGCGGACACACAACGTCAGCCAACGTTTTTCCGCCCAAGAGAGGTGTCCGCTCAACGAAGTTGATAGCTATTTTACATGTTTCTTATTTAGTTAGTAGATTTAGTACTTAAGACGTAATTTTAAAATGTATGTAGTCCTTGCTTCGGTTGAGAAATTAGAGAAACGATAGACGATACGAAAATAGATCCGAGATGGTATGTGTATGGTGTACTGTGCTTAGCCGCTTATTGCTTACTTGATTTGTTTATAATTTCATACTAGAAGAACAGTCCGATTCGGTAATAACAAGATCGTGAAAACTTACAGAGATACTGGAAAAAACTGCGCCAACTGCAGTTGGGTAAACTTTGGCAATGACATCCAAGCGGTTATTGGGGCTATAATCTAGAAGTGTGTTAGGGTGCAAATAAGACTTGGAAGAATTTGAACAGGGAGAAGCTTGCAATCATTATAGTTGCTGGTTCATGTGGGCATAGATGATAATGAATAAGTGGATGAAGTGGGAAAGGAAACCATAGCTGCACACAATCAACAAAGTAGAAAAGTTGTGAGATAACGGGTAGTAAGTGTTAAAGATCACAATAAATCAAATCTTAAGGTTTAAAAGCCGCTATTGGGGTAGGACTTTGGTAATTTCTAGTATTTTTTAATAAGACCTAGTTATTTAAAAACATATATCATGGTTCTTTAGGTTGTTTTTAAGTGTGGTCGTCGAAAAAGCTTTTGGAAACTCTATGGATATATTCGGTTTATGTGAAGTCCTTACGGACCAATCAGTTCAACTCAACGTAACTTCAGGCTATATGCAAGCCTCAAACAAAGATATTCATCCTCTCACTTTTCCCACTTACGGGGACTTCGCATACTTGAGAGTGGTTTTTGATTGATTTGTTATGAAAACATGTCTCAGTGTCCGACGATAAGAGGCTAGTGTCCGCTTAGTAGAGGTTTTTCATCACCTTTTATAGCAATGTGTTCTAAAAACTTTACCTAAAATTTTTTGCATGAAAAATAATCCGTCCAAGGGAGCTGTCCACCTAATAGAGGTGTTCGTTAAGATGCGTCTCTTTATACATAAGTTCTATAAACGTTGCTAAGGTTGTCTCTGATAACCATCATCTACAAGTACCATGACCATATCCTAAGTTATATAACCCAAGTAAAAGTTTTGGTATTATGCTACTTCATGCACAATTAATGGTCATTTTCATGGTGTCGCGTTAGCTTACACAATTAATTATCAATTTCTGTTTTTCAGGTCGAAATAACTAAAGCGTAACCGCTCAACGCTGGCGAGTTAAAATCTAGTTAGAAATCGTAGGTTGTCTAGTGTGCGATGGGCAGTAAAAAAAAAGGGCGTGAACCCAGGATCTTCGGTGTGGTAGGCGGAGCACGCTACAATCAGACTACGGCGATCGCTGGATATTTAATTATCTTTCGAAAAATACTTTATTAGGATTGCAAATTAGCTTTTTTTCGCTTACATTAGCTAATTAAGCAAAAGCCAATCAAATCTGCTAGACATCTAGTTAGCCACTTTAAATAAACGTTTCAACGGTTATATGACGCCGATAACTGCCGCTGAAAGTATTGGCGCCAATAATTTTATGGCTCGTTTTTTTGTTCATGGCACCAAAAATCTAAAAAAACATTAGGAAAAGAAAAATATTTCCCAATTTATATAAATTAGGTGTGTGCACGGCGGCCACCGTGGTCTGATGGTAGCGTGCTCCGCTGCCACACCGTATGCCCCGGGTTCGCACCCCGGCCAAAGCAACATCAACATTTTAGAAATAAAGTTTTTCAATTAGAAGAAAATTTTTCTAAGCGGGGTCGCCCCTCGGCAGTGTTTGGCAAGCGCTCCGTGAAAACTCACCTGCCTCGCAGATGCCGTTTGGAGTCGGCATAAACCATGTGGGTCCCGTCCGGCCAATTTGTAGGGAAAATCAAGAGGAACACGATGCAAATTGGAAGAGAAGCTCGGCCTAAGATCTCTTTGGAGGTTATCGCGCCTTACATTAATTGATTATATGTCACGGTTATATTGCAACATAAGTACTTTCGTATAAAGCTGTCGCAACAACTTTTTTTGTTCATTTGACTACTAAAACGGCCAATTACGAATCAACGATTTGTGCGCAGTTGATTCAACATCTTGTTGCGATGGATAAAAATTAACAGAAGTTTCGGTGGAATTGACCCGTATTTCGGTTGATTTTACCAGTGTTTTTCTTTCAGTGTAATAGATTTAATTTAAATATGAATATTTTTTTAATTTTTAGAAGGGTAAAGTATTGTTTAAATTATTTATGTAATCTTTACTTAGTTATTTGTAACGTTTCTCATCCTATCCATTTCTTTTAATGCATCAACATTACAAGGTTTCTTCGAAGTCAACTTTGAACAATCGAGTTCTTCTATTCGAGTGTTAACTAACTTAAAATCATATTGCATTGTGACTTTGCCTATGTCGCGTTCAGTTTACAACTACTTATTGCAGATCTCTGCTCTGTTCCATCGCCAAAAATCTGTAAAACAAAATCAAGCTTGGCGGAACGATACAAGGTGGGAGCATGGCGATATACCTACAAACATAAATAAAAGTTTGATGTACTTTGTTTTTGTAAATTCGGTGGACAAATGTCAAAATCGTACTGCGTCGGAAGTTGATGTATCAATTCAAATAAAAAAAGTTTATAATCAGCTGTCCCATGCTGCCACCTTGTTTCGTTGCGCCATGAAATCAAGTGAGCAGAAAAGTATGCAAAATTTAGCGATAACAGCCTAACTTCTACGTTTGTTGCATACAAAAACAAAGCAAAGTTACCTGCATTTTTGAGAACTTGGGCTTTAATTCCCTTGTGAATACAAATCTTTACCGATAACTCTGTTATCGATTAATTTATCAAATCCTCGCAAAGTAATATTGCATTGTCATCGGAGTTATACATGTGTGCAAAATTTTCAAATCGGACACCGGGAAGTGTATCAAATTCACCTTGCAAAGATTTGATTACAGACAACAGCCAAGTGAAAGTAAATAAAAGCTTATAGTAAATGTAAGGCGCGATAACTTCCGAAAAGCTTCTCTTCCAATTTGCGTCGTGCTCCTTTTAGTTTTCCCCACAAATTGGTGGGACGGGACCTACATGCTTTATTCCGACACCGAACGGCATCTGCAAGACAGATGAGTTTTCACTGAGAGCATTCCATGGCAGAAATACATTCGGGGTGCTTGTCAAACACTGTCGAGGGGCGACCCCGCTTAGAAAATTTTCTTCTAATTGAAAAAATCTATTTCCAAAAATTTTGATGTTGCTTTTACCAGGTCGTGAACCCAGAATCGTCGTTGTGGTAGGCGGAGCACGCTACAACCAGACTACGGCGGTCGCTGGATATTTAATTATCTTTCGAAAAAAACTTTTTTGGGATTGCAAATTAGGTTTTTTCGCTGACATTAGCTAATTAAGAAAAGGCCAATCAAATCTGCTAGACATCTAGTTAGCCACTTTAAATTAATGTTTAAGCGGTTATATGACGCCGATAACTGCCGCTGAAAGTGTTGGCGCCAATATTTTTATGGCTCATTTTTGTGATCATGACACCAAAAATGTAAAAAAAAAACATTAGGAAAAGACGAATATTTCTCAATTTATATGAATTAGGTGTGTGCATATTTGGTACAAATGTTCGTACATCAATGCGAAGCTGAGAAAATGCTAAGCATGACTTAAGGATTCACGAGATTAAGCAAAATTTTGAAAAAATCTCTTTTATACCTTTCATGAACACGAAATCCTAAAATAGCCTTGGTCTGCTCTAGGAAGTTTGTAAGTACTAGAAGAAGAAAAGACACGCCCATCAATTAATATACTCCAATGATCAGAACAACGAGCTGAGTCGATTTAGCCATGGCCGTTGGTGTGAGTGTTTGAAGGCAAGGTTGGTTAAGGTTGAGTCGGCAGCTCAGTAAAGACGTCACATAGACTAAATAGTATTACCAAAATTTATTTGAAGACCAAACGGAAAACCTCAATTAGGCACCAGGACATATGTTATAAAATAACTTTGTCCTCTTTGCAAATACTAGATGTTTTCAGGACCAAGCCTAATAGCTGGCTCGGGCTCTGGCAATTCTGCCGTCTCGATTAGTCAAAGCCTTGCCTCACGAGAGCAGAACACGAACACAGAACGTGCTCAATTGTTTCTACCTGCATCTCGTAAAAATGCTGGTACTGACAAGGCCTAACTTATAAGCATGTGACGACAGAAAGAGCGTGCACATCGTGAGCCTTATGTCTTCTCTGTTTAGAGATATGAGCAACTTTGTTAGTCTGATGTTGTAGAACTCCCAGCCCAACTTTAGCTAACCTTGCCTTCAAACGTCGTAGGATTAGCACATGATCTTAGACATTTTGCAGCCTCGCGCTTCTGTCTACGCCTTTCCTGCTGCTTGATGGAACATGTGCTACTCATCTACCATCGATTTATCGAATGCTGCACCCTCTATACCTTCATGACCGGGGACCCAGTGTAGATGTATAGTCCGGGATGAAAGGCACTACAGAGATCTCTCAGGCTGTCATCATCATCATCATTAATAGGCGCTTAACAGCCTTAAAGATTTTGACCGCCTTGGAGTCACACCAGCTATCACACACGCTAATCGGGAGCACCAAGGTAGGACAAGTCTTCCGCGACCTGCCTCTCCCAACTCAGTGAAGGCCTACAAGGTTAAATGTAGTCATATTAACTGGTCCTCGATATGGTCGAGCTAGTACCTTAATGGTGCTTGTTACCGTAACATAGCAGATCTATATCCGGCAGAGGACCATCAACATCGATAGAACTTCCCAAAACCTTCGGGGAGTGTCTTTAACGCTACAACAACAAAATCCACATACCTACCATACATATACGGATAACCCGTGACAGCGAGCTTCCAGTAGTAATAAAACATGTGAAGAGAATTTAATTTAAACATGAGATAATGAAATCCAAAATCATATTGCATAATTATACTTTTTTATTTATTTGCTTTTTTTCTTCATTTGATTACAGTTTACGAATGTCTTGTAGAAAATACCAGTTTCATTGCCCCAATCACAAAAATTTAGTCAATCTTAAAAATAAGCTGATTGGTCTGACTTTTGATTAATGTCTTTTATTTTTATTTTCCTTTCTGTTTCAGTTTCGCTTTGTATCGTTTTGTTCATTTTTGATGGCACGTGACTTGAATAATATTCGTAAAGTTACACCTTGTTTTTGTTTTTTTTTTTTTTTACAAAAAAGGTTGAGCAAAAATACATATGTAAATATTAACAATTAAAAGTAAAACTGACTTATAAAGTGAATTTAGAGCAAAAACAAACAAAATTGATTGTCCGTGTATGAAGGCATTTTTCAAATCGGCCGAACGTGTGCCTCTCTTTATTGGGTCATGCGCATATGTAGTTTTGTAGGTGTGACAGCTTTGGTAATTCCTATTATTCGAGTATAAAACGCCGGTCACTAAGGTGATTCATGATAAGCCCAATCAAAAACGAGTTTGGTTGAAATTTTGAAATTTCTTCAATAGATTTGAAGTGAACTGAATAAAGATCAGAGTGTGTTGTAGTATTACGTGGGTACCTGCCTACAAAATTGGTATCAATGGATTGATTGAGGCTGGGAGTTCAAGCCTTTGTGAGGTAGGGGGCCTATCTATACCATTTCCAATTCTGCGTAAATGGTACCCGTTTGCTCGTCAACGCCATCGCATGTACGATACATTGTTGACAACAACAAATTTTTGCTCCTTTTAAAATACTCATTAACACCTTTCATTTGATACCCAATCGTATTCTAAAGTCACCCCTGGTCCACCTTTATGGCGATATCTCGAAAGGGCGAACACCTATAGAACGAAGGCCCACTCCCTTTTAAAAATACTCATTAACACCTTTCATTTGATACCCATTTCGTACTAACAAAATCTAGAGTCACTCCTGGTCCACCTTTAATGCGATACCTCGAAAAGGCGTACACCTATAGAACTAAGGCCCACTCCCTTTTAAAATACTCATTAACTCCTTTCGTTTGATACCCGTATTGCACAAACGAATTCTAGAGTCAACTCTGGCCCACCTTTATGGCGATATCTCGAAACGGCGTCCACCTATGGAACTATGGATTACTCCCTTTTAAAATACTCACTATCACCTTTCTTTTGGTACCCATATTGTACAAACAAACTCTAGAGTCACCCCTGGTCCACCTTTATGGCGATATTTCGTAAATGCGACCACCTATACAACAACCACCACTCCCTTTTAAAACCCTCATTAATACCTTTAGTTTGATACCCATATCGTACAAACACATTCTAGAGTCACCCCTGGTCCACCTTTATGGCGATATTTCGAAACGGCGTCCACCTATAGAACTAAGGCCCACTCCCTTTTAAAATACTCATTAACACCTTTCATTTGATACCCATATCGTACAAACATATTCTAAAGTCACCCCTGGTCGTATAGTCGTCCAAAATCATCAGGACGCTTTGTACCTAGTAACGTCAATACCACGACGCATCTTGTTCTAATCCTCGGCCCCTTAATAAAGTAATAAGATAAAGACATGTTACATCTTCATTGCTCAACGTTTATTCTTAAAACCAAAATTAAATGTTTTTTTCTTGGACGTTGGAGCAGCGCAAGATTCGCAAGCACATTTCCCTGCGCTCCCTTTCAGGCCGCATCAATCGCGTCATAAGAAAGGTCGTCTTGCCCACAGCACTCCAACAATATATTTGTCTGCTCTTTAAATAAAATAAATGTAAGGCGCGAATAAACTCCGCAGAACTTCTCTTTCCATTTGCGGTGTGATCCTTAAAATTTTTCCTGCAAATTGGCGGGACGGGACCTACTAGTTTTATGCGAACTCCAAATGGCATCTGCAAGGCAGACGAATTTTCACTGAGAGCTTTTCATGGCAGAAATACACTCAGAATGCTTGCCAAATCACTGCCGAGGGGCGTCCCCGCTTAGAATAATTTACTTCTAATTGAAACAACTTGTTTCTAAAATTTTTGATGTGGCTTTGCCGGGGCGTGAACCCAGGATCCTCGACGTGGGAGGCGGAGCACGCTACCACCACACCACGGTGGCCTAACTAAATTCCTAAGGGCAGACTCCTTTCCAAAGCCCTAGAACAGATCTCTGAGGGACACCGCCGGTGATTTTGTGCATTATTGGTCCCTCATCCATATCAAATCCCTCATCCATATCTTTCGCTAAACAAGCATTCAATTATTCTGCGAAGGCAAGCAGGTGTTTCATAGTTCTGTCATTACCTGCATCCAGTTCTTGGTGTTAAATGTATTTACAATATCCAAAGGAATCAGTGCGCAGAGCTTTCGTTTATTTTGGCCTCCGGTCATGGCTCCACAGGCTATATTGACAACTGTTTGTATTATCTTTATCGTGGACCTTGATTTTCGAAATTCAAACTGAGGCCAATGGACTTTCCAGGATCTACTGTAAACGCACACTAATGATAGGCTCGAGAGTCTTGCTTATCAAATGCAACATACAAAATGTCCTGCATGAGAATTGCTTGTCGGAAACTCTTCTTAAGCCTTGCCTAGAATCTGCCTGTCAACAAAATTAATTGCATTTAGTATGGCTATAAAGATTTTATTGATTTCCTTAACTAACTTAAAAGTAATAAAAATTAAATTTATTTCTTAGCAAATAATCTAATTTTTAAAATCAAAGTGTTGTTATTGTTGTTTGTCTGTATCTTAACTTGTATCTACCATAATATTATATATGGTTGTGTTAATGATATGCCGGTCCGAGTATATTAGTAACCGGATTTGTCAAGTCGGGTTACAAAAAGCATCCGGATCTATTTGAACATGATTCCAGATTGGAGAGATGCCGGCCAATTAAACTTGCTTCCAGCTATTTTGCGGATAGTTACACTGCGACGATTAGGTTCAGATAGGGATGAAATCGAATCCGAAGTACTCTCGCCTTGTCCTACAAAAATCATTGTAGCTAATTTCATCTCGTCATCCAATAATGCAGCTGGCATAGTCTAGAATATGTCCTTGCAAATATGTTTGGTTGGGTAGCACCCTGCTGCTGACTATGACAGTAATCGGGCAATCGAAAGTTTTCGACTGATCGATTGATCGCTCACTTTCCACGGTTGACCTGTAATTATATTTTTTACATAAGTATATAGAATAGAAACAACAAAATTTTAGCTAGATTTTTTCATCCATTGTCCTCTATAGGAAAATCGATCTTAAAAAAGCAAGCGAATCTAAAAAGTAGATGGGTCGTATACAGTAAATGGGCGTGGTTAAAAACCGTGTTTAGTGGAGCGTTTCTCCTTTCAAAAGGGAAGATGCATACCAAATTTCAAGACTATAGCTTTAACCACTCTCGAGATATTGCTACAGAAAGTCGACTCAAAGCTTTTCTTAAATCTATATACATATATTAAAGAAAGTGGTGTTAGTTACACTCTTTATAACTCAAGAAAGGATTAACCGATTTGTCCGAAAACTGGTGGAGAGGTAGCTTAGAACCGGGAGACGGACATAAGATACCTTTTAACCCGTTCCGGCTAGGGTTTTGAGATCAAAACGTGGACTGGGGTAATCCTAGAATTTGTTTGTACAATATGGCTTTCAAATAGAAGCTGTTTATGAGTACTTTGATACGGGGTATTTCATACCCCTGGGTGACTAGAGTTTCGAGATATAGGCCAAAACGTGGGCCCGTTTACCCCTAGACAGTGTTTATACAATATGTATAACAAATGAAAGGTGTTGATGAGTGCTTTAGTACAGGATAATTTTCATACCGATTTGTGACTAGGGTCTCGAGATATAGGCCAAAACGTGGATCAGGTTAACACTAGGATGTGTTTTTACATTATGGGTATAAAATTGAAACTGTTGATATGTGCTTTAGTACAGAGTATTCTTTATACCAATGGGTGACTAGGGTCTCGAGATATAGGCCACAACGTGGACCCGTATACCTCTAGAATGTGTGTGTAATATGGATATCAAATGAAAGCTGTTGCTAAGAGCTTTAAAGTAATTTTCATTGTGATATTCGATTTAATCGCATCAAAATGGCAGAACTGATAAATATGCATGCGAAGCCGAAATAAAGACATGAATTGATAATACCCACTTTAGACTGGGTCTATTTATTAACCGATATCACGCCATCGATTTTTCTAAAGGATTTGGTCTCAGGAAAAAAGTCCCACTAATTATACCCAAAAAAATAATTTTTGAGCCTGCCAAATTTCAACGATTTTTTATGCATTTTTTCATTTTCAAGGCTCCAAATCATTTTTTATGTATTTTTTTTTCGTGCCAATTGGCAAATGCAAAATTAGTAATTGCAGTTTTTTGAAAAAAAAAAAAAATTCTTTTATGGAGATTGAGAAGAATTTTGGTCGAAAATCGATTTTTTTTTTGCAGGCTCAAAAATTATTTTTTCCTGAGCCCAAATCCTATCGAAAAATCGATGGCGCGATATAGGTTAACTTTCGTCCATACAAATCGAGCCAGGTTAACGTATACCCATACAAATAATTTTCGAGCCTGTGAAATTTTATTTTTTTTTACTTTTTTTCGACTTTGATTTTTAAGGTTTTTTTCATGACCTACAAAAAAAATTTACATTTGATTGTTAAATTTTCATGTATACCCCCACTCAACATTTAGGTGATTAAATTTTGAATTTTCCTACATTTCAATGCAATTTGATTACCCTTTCTGACTAAATAATGAGTTATCATACAATTGAACAAAATAAATAATCAAATATGAATACTTCTGATGATGAAAAACTAAAAAGCATTTTTCGATCACTTTTTTGAATCATTTTTGAAGTCCTTTGATGATTAAATCTTAATATTTCATAAAAACCAACAAAAAGTATAATGAAATATGCTTACTTTTAATGATCAAAAACTGAATATAGTTTTTCAATCACATTTTGGAATCATATTTGAATCAAATGTGTTTATTTCAGGTGATCAAAAATTTTAATCTTTTTCACTCAGCTTTCTGAATCTTTTCTGACAATCTCTGTTGACTGAATAATGAATTTTATACTTGTCAAAATATTACTTTTGATTGAAGATCTTATTTTTTCGCATACACACATTTTTTCAATCATGAAGTTCAGAAAAAATATTTACATAGATTAAAATTTTATTCTTCAAGAAAAGAAATAATATATACACTGCTCCTAACAAAAGATGTCCCCAAACCATTTCTCCACCTTCGGCTTCCCAGAAAATACAAACCCAACCATTAGACAATACAAAGGTTGTGAACTATTTGATCCCCAGGTAAGTGAAACTCTCTTGACATATGTACCTGGATATGGCTTCAACATCCCGTACCATATCGTATTTCAAGATGTTGACGATCATAGCTGATGCTGGATGTTGTAGTCGCAGGTGTATATTGGTCTAGCTTGGTTCAAATAGCTCAATTCCGCATGCTTTCTTCCCCTGATGAAATAAGATTAGCATGTAGTTTCTTATTTTGTATGAGATATGAAGAATAAATGTATGATAATCGCATTCAAAAATGATTCAGAAATCTCACCCAAAATGATTGAAATGTGTTCACGAATACGATCAGAAAATGACTGTGAAAAACATTCAAATATTACGCTAAAACAACTAAAGTCAAATTTTACAATGATATCAGATATGAAGAGAAAGTGTTTAGAATTATGAATCGTAAATGATTATTCAAGAATAATCACATTTATGGTACATTTTTCTCCCGACGATACGTTAATTTTCGAACAGAAAATGCTTTTAAATTTGAACGTTTTTAATCATCTTGGGGTATGATATTTGAATATTTTTTGATCAAAATTTTCAAAAAATGCTGGCTGGGCCCTGTCCGACCAAAAAATATTTTTTTTTTTTCAAAAAACTGTTATCGACAACGTTTTTAGCGAACATTTTGGGGTCGGACAAGGTATATGTACATATGAAAATTTTTTTTAGTAGGTCATGAAAAAACCTTAAAAATCAAAGTCGAAAAAAAGTCAAAAAAATGAAATTTCGCAGGCTCGAAAGTTATTTTTTTGGGTATGCGTAGTGAAACTTTTTTTCCTGAGCCCAAATCCTTTCGAAAACCGATTCTAAGAGCCTAGCGGAACTCCAAATCCCGAAATGATAGTCACGTAGATAGCCTGATTGCATGCTCAAGAGATCCTCGTGGCAGTAACTAGCGATAGCATGCAGATGGTTTTAAACCCAACTTAGTTCGACCACTCTCAACCGTCCTTAAGTTTTAATTGGGGCCTGGTTGTCCTTCAAATAAATTTTAAAATCTCTCCGTTAAAATAGGACATACTATATAGTAACAGTTCCATTCTGCATCAGTTCAACCACGGGACACGCACCCGTTCTTTAAGAATGTGGCTTAATTTTTTCTTTCATGTTATGACTTAGAACGTCGGTTTTTAAAACCCGGTTCGCAACATCACTATTACGTATACGAAGCTATAAAAACTTTAAGTGTTTTTACGATTATTTTTTTTTACAGTTATCTTATCAAACATCTCGTTCACAAATGGGGTTACGAGGCCAAAAACTTACTCATCGATGAGTCGTGGGACGAATTCTCAGCGCTAACATGGCACGAGACACCGGTGTTTTATGATCCAGCTTTCATCTTTCCACACCAGCGGCCATACAACGGTGGTTATGGTAATGGTAGTGATGAGTTTAATGGCTACAAATATGGTAATCCCGTTGGCAATGGCAATGGTGGCGGCAAGGCAAGATCGCGATCCAACAACAACAATGAAAACACGTTTATCATTACCAAATCACAAACTACAGAAACACCAACGTAAGTAGCTTAAAACCCTTTGAAGGTGCATTCCTTATTTCACACAGCTTGTAAGCAACTGTCCATGTTCCAGCTTTCTGTTTTACACCTCGAACGGCCAGCATCTGAACAATAAGCAAGTGGGTGGCTTTAACTTAGCTGGTAGCGGCGTTGAAGCTGGCAGCAGTCATAAAATTTCATCAAACAATCCTACATTTTGGCTAAAGCGCATTACACGCAATATCAATGGAATAGTGGGCGTGGAAGTGGGTGGTAATTTTAGCGCTGCGTTAACATCATTCGACACAGACACAGCATCGACAACGAGTGGTCGTGCGAAACGGAGGTAGGGCCGAAATATCATTAACCAATTTCTACAAAGATATTTTCTTATTTCTGTTTTCTTTATTTGTGTAATAACAGCATTTCATCATCTTCTCAAAGCCATTCAATATTATCGAAATTGTCACGAGACGTTTCACTCAATATGGATCTCTTGGATATCATTGGTGTTGGTAAGGGCGCCAAAACGCGTACCAAACGACAAAGTCCCGGTCGTGAAACACTGTGCAAGACCACTTCACAATTTATTGCACCACAAGCAGCGCTAAATAATAAAGGTGAATTTAGCATTTTACACTTTTTCTATAATTATAGTAATTTCTACGTTTTATAGGTAACTGGATGTTTGTGGTGAATGAACCGAGTACAGCGCGCCAGATGGTGAAAGCGGAGTTATGCGCGTAAGTTTGCTATAAAATTGTAACTGATGCTAGTTTTAAAAATACGAAACAGGGTGCACCTTAAAGAAATGTGGTTTGTGTATACACTTAAATGAGAAGAGTTTTTGCACAGAATCTCTAGGAGTGATTGCCAAATCAATCAGTTTTGTTCTCTTTTCATGGATTGGAGTGATCTCTTTTGTTTTAGCATGTCCTACAGGGGCCAATTTCAGCTGTTTATGCCTAAACGGGCATGGCTTCCTTGTCGCCTACGTGTACAGTCGGACAAGTCCTCTTTCTACGCGTGCAAAAATTCTTACCGACTTTATAATTTTTTTAAACTCAAGTGCGCTTGCTAGCCGGTAAGTTATATTTTTAACGCAAAGTTAGCCTCAACTAAGCAAGGTCTTAGAAAACTTCTAGTACTATTTGCCAAGAGGACGAAGTTCTTTTCAATTGCCTACTGAGTCGAAAATAGCATTTATTGGCAAAAATTACTTTTCGCTGGTTTTCAAAGCTAATGCCGTTTTTTATGTTAATTTGGGGTCCGAAACAATCGAAGTCTTTTACTACACACTCAGAAAACACTTGAATGAAATGGCACTTAAGAAAATTTTTCCTCTTCGCATAGCCAAAATTTCTTCAAAATGAGGAAAAATTCCTCAATTTGAAGAATTTTTCCTCATTTCAAAGAAATTTGGCCATGCGAATGAGGAAAAAATTTCCTAAGTGCCATTTCATTCCCATTTTTTTTCAATCGGGAGAAATTTCTTTCTGAGTGCATGTTTCGAAATTACGGCTGCAAACAGTGGCGTGATTGCCAATGCGCAAATAAGCCGACTCTTTAGTTGACTACAGCACGTTCTTCGGTTTGTCCTCATTCACCATCAAATCCATCTTTTCGGCTTCTTTATCCAGTTTGGAATAAGCAGAACTTACGTGGCGGGTATTCGGGCCGACGATTTCAATGTTGTAAGCGTACCTACCTCAGTAATTGCACGCTCATTTATAATATTGTTCCAGAGACGTTAAGTTCTGTAGCATCAAATTAAATTAGAGGGTCACCCTGTCTGAAACCTTGTTTAGTTTCGAACGGCTCTGAGGGGTCCTTCCCAATTCTGACTGAGCTGATGATGTTGTTCAACGCTATTTTGCACAGCCGTATAAGTTTTTCGGGGAAACTAAATTCAGACAAAGCTGCATATAGGCATTAGAGGTTTACGCCGATCACTTTATGTGTGTTCTTACTTTTCTTGATTTTTTTATTTAAAAAAATAATATTCAGGAAAGGTTTTCTTTGTATGTATTTAAGGAAATCAACGTTTTGGCCATTTCGGAAAGATCATGGGTTTTTGCCTCAAAATCCCGCATATCATTCAAAAAATTTCAGGAGTAGCTCCTTGCGGAGGGATTGTCTCTCGTTCACTTACTCCAGAAAGGCTTCGAACCTCACCCCGGTCTTTGGAATTGGTACCTGCGTCTGCTGAAAAGAAATAGAGATACATAAAATGGTCACACTTTTGTCTTTATATCTCGTGCAAAGCGTAGGTTTACCCTGGGGTCAACTCCTAATAATTTTCGCAAACACAATTTCCTTAAACCATTTGTGGCTCCTTGGCGGTCACGCACAAATGCGACTTAATATTTGCTATTAATGGCATATTAATACTCATTACTCTCGTGGCACAGGGCGCCTCCAGTTTTTTTCGGCTGTTGCTAAGAGCTACAATTCCCGATGTGCGAACAGTAGCGATCCCGGACACCAGTCGCTACCACGCCTCCTGCCATCACACCATATGCCAGCACAGAAGCTATAGGACTGCAACTTCGAACTCATACCTTCGTCGACGTCACTTTCCTAGAAGCTCTAGGTGTAGCTCTGAAGACTTTCTAACGGATGTTTTTGTCGCGCTATGCTGCCTAGCTACACCAGAGAAACACATTGAACAGTTAGAGAGTGACTATTCGGACAAAGATTCCGCCCTGGAAATCATAAGCAGTCTAAGTGGATGTCATTGCGTAATGGGTGCAAATCGTATAATACTCGGCGCATCTATATAATTAAAATTTTACAAGGACCCTGGATAAAATTTTTTAAATGTAGACCAAAGTTTGCGGATGTTTGTGTTCCCAACATTGATTTCAATAGTCTTCGTTATCATTAAATCCAAACGATATTTTAGAATGAAAGTCGACCGATTTTAAGTTGAAAGATGTTAACTGCTGTTTTCCGGTCTTATGATAAAAAAGCTCGTTATGGATGACTAGTGCAACTGTCCACTACGTTAGGGTAGTAGCACAAATGGTCATTAGTTCGACTGTCTTGGGAAAGCTCTTGCTTCACCAATTTGAGTGTTCCTGCGAAGGATAAAGTCTGACCTGGTAAATATATATGCCTACGTATTGACATTTGTAAAAGCAGCCGTAACGTGTCGGTGATATTTAAACTTGCTTGATAGGCTTTAATTAAGGAACTAGTTGGGGATAGGTCCACCAACTTTAGGAAATGTCAAACCGGGAGACTTGGGTGTTGAATGATGAAGTGCGAAAATCAAAATAAGCATTTCAGACGCTATTGTATAGTTTCGCAAATAAACAACAGATGTTCGAATGTAAGCCCAAGTGATTTTTCAAACACTTCGCATACGTACATATATCTTCAACTTAAGAATGAGTTAAGAATCAGTATTAAGGATGAAGGATTTTGCATCACTGATTTCGCTTATTCTTTCAGCCAATCGCAATATAAATTTTTTTTATAAAATCGGCACCTTTTTTTGGGTAACTTGTTTTCATTCATTGTTCATTTTTAATTTTTTGAGAAAAATTTGCAAAGTGAGCATATAAATTTATTATATAACTTTTCCTTTAGTGTTTTGTTTTAATAAATTAGTAAATTGGACGATTCAATGTCATTGTTAAGCTGACATCGAAAACGCCTGTTTTTATACTCAGCTGAGCAGAGCTCACAGAGTATATTAACTTTGTTCGCATAACGGTAATCTGTAACGGCATAAACTAATGGAGATAGGTATAGACTTCTATATATCAAAATTATCTGGGCGAAAAAAGAAATTCATTTAGCCATGTCCGTCCGTCCGTCCGTAAACACGATAACCTGAGTAAATTTTGATGTATCTTGATGAAATTTGGTACGTAGGTTCCTGGGCGCTCATCTCAGATTGCTTTTTAAAATGAACGAAATCGGACTACAACCACGCCCACTTTTTCCATATCGAAAATTTCGAAAAACCGGAAAAGTGCGATAATTCATTACCAAAGACGGATAAAGAGATGAAACCTTATGACGTAGAATAGAAAATTAGTAATTGGACAATGGGCGCGGCACCGAAATAAGGTAATTTGAAATAAGGTAATTTGAAAGTTTTGCAAGCCGTAATTTGTCAATCGTTGAAGATATTATGATGAAATTTGGCAAGAGCATTACTCCTATTCCTGTATGTGTGCTAAATAAAAATTTGCAAAATCGGATGACGAACACGCGCACTTAAAAAAAAAATTTTCTTTAAGTCAAATTATAACAAGAAAATACAGTATATAAGTGAATTATGTCAACATTCAACTCCAGATATGCTGCAACGAAATGCAAAAATAAAAGGAAATATCAAAATGGGAGTGGCTCCGCCCTTATTCATTTAATTTGTCTATAATACTTTTAATGCCATAAGTCGAACAAAAATTAACCAATCCTTTTGAAATTTGGTAAGGGCATAGACCCTATGACGTTAACTATTTTCTGTAAAAATGGGCGAAATCGGTTGAAGGCACGACCAGTTTTTATACACAGTCGTCCGTCTGTCCTTCCGCTCGTTAACACGATAACTTCAGCAAAAATCGATATATCTTTAATAAACTCAGTTTACGTACTTATCAGAACTTACTTTATCGTGGTATAAAAAATGGCCGAAATCCGACTATGACCACGTCCACTTTTTCGATATTGAAAATTACGAAAAATGAAAAAGAGAAACGCCATAATTCTATACCAAATATGAAAAAAGGGATGAAACACTGTAATTATATAACTTTAGAAAAAACTTTGTAAAATGGGTATGACACCTACCATATTAAGTAGAAGAAAATGAAAAAGTTCTGCAGGACGAAATCAAAAGCCCTTGGAATCTTGGCAGGAATACTGTTCGTGGTATGACATATATTACTAAATTAGCGGTACCCGAAAGATGATGTTCTGGGTCACCCTGATCCACATTTTGTTCGATATCTCGAAAACGCCTTCACATATACAACTAAGGGCTACTCCCTTTTAAAACCCTCATTAACACCTTTCATTTGATACCCATATCGTACAAACAATTTCTAGAGTCACTTCTGGTCCAACTTTATGGCGATATCCCGAAATGGCGTCCACTTATAGAACTATGGCGCACTCCCTTTAAAATACACTTTAATACTTTCCATTTCCTAGGCTCATTTTGCTAAATGGTAATTTTCCCTTATTTTTTCTCCAAAGCTCTCAGCTGTGTATGTAGTGCTCGGTTACAACCGAACTTAGCTTTCCTTACTTGTTTTAAATAACTTTTGAACAGTTAGAAAGACTTAAATTTCGCAATTAGTTTCTTATAATTAGCAGTGATGCGCATCCGTTGATACCACTTTCGACCATATCCGACCAATTTTCGACATGAACAATAAATGGCCTAAACAGTCTTAAATGAGTAGAAAATATAGTAACACGCCTAACGCCGCCGCCGGCGCCGCGCCGATATTTTTGACATTCGGCGGAGGCGTGCGAAAAACGACGAAAATCGGCGGTGGCGGCGTATATCTCTAATAGGCATCTCCTTTCCGTGCTGTAGAAGCGGTTTTTAAAATCGACAAAGAAGTGAGGTGATGTCAATTCCTTTTTCGCGGATTTTTTCCAAGATCTTGTGCATAGTGAAAATCTGGTAGATAGTGGATATGAGATACCAAGAATACTGATTCCGCGATAGTTGGCGTAGTTAGCAGGATCCCCCTTCTTGTGAGCTAGGCAAAGAATACTTAGATACAATTGTCGGGCATGCACCCATCCGAGCATATTTTGAAAAGGAGCTGATGAGTGCACCTTACCAACTCCTCGCCTGATTTCGCCATAATCGGGTGGGGGAGATACTAAATCCATCATCGTCGATTGCGGGATCGGGTTCATCATCCCTGTGCGCTTCTTCGCTGTCCCCATCAAGGAGAGCAGAGAGGTCCTTCCATTATCTAGGTACTCTCTGGACATCGGTTAAAGTCGCCGTTTTCGTTTCTATGCGAGTGTAATTCCTGGTGGGTGCTCAAGCTCCTTGCACTCAAACCTTTCCTCCTCTGCTTTTTTCTTCCTGTGAAGGCGTCTCGATTCCCATTTCTTTTCGCGGTAGCGTTCACACGCTTCGTTCCGCGTTTGCTTTAAACTTAGACAGCGTCACCGGCAGTGGCGGATTTAGGGGGGCCTATGGGGGCTAAAGCCCACCCCCCCCTCTGTTCGAACTAAGTCATTACGTGCAAGGTTGAGGTATCATACGTGCGAGTTACGTGCATTTTGCATGTAACGGCACACTGAGGACACACGGTATGGTTTTAAATTTTTTATACCATAAATTGTCTACTGTGAATATTTTTACCGAATGCATCTCGCATTTTTTACAGAAATTTAATTAAACTCACTTTCTTATGGTTAGGAAGCTCTGTAAGTTGAAATAAATGGCATAGAGTGATGACACTTGATAATCGATTAATGTTTTATTATCAGCTGATTACCAAGCTGCCACATCATCATAACGAAAAAAATAAAATAAAATGTCGATGTCATTTAATACACAAATTACAAATTTCACAATCCGAGTTGCCCAAATAGATTTGGAGCCAAAAAAGGGCAAACATTTTAAAGGGGGCCAAAAAAAGGGCTAGAGGCTAAACACGAATTACAGAGCTACAATTTACTACCCTTTCCTGGACTACATGATTTCTTCATTGACGTCAAGGTTCAAAGGTGAATTTTTGAAAATACTGCCTCTGGAGGGACTGATTCCAGCATACACTGCAGGAGTAATGATTGAAGAAATTGTACTTGCTGCTAAAGTTTATAAAAAGATCTCACCAGTCACAATGAGGCAGTGCTGAAAAATGAGTTTTTATTGTGGCATAACCATTGCAAAAGTGATCCATTCAAGAATGCTCAAACAGCTACTGATGCCCTGAAAATCATTAAATCAGTACACTTTTCTTAATTTTTTCCAAACGTGACGACACTGTTGCAAATATTTGCGACTATCCCTGTGACATCAGCGACCGCAGAGCGTTCTTTTTCTGTTCTAAAGCGCTTGAAGACTTGTTTGAGAGTCAACATGTCTGAAAATCGATTGACTGGTCTGGAACTAGGGAACGTCCACAAATAAATATAAACGGACATTGAAGAAATAACCGATCTTTTCTGTAAATCGAAGTCCCGACGACTCGAATTTTTGGATTGGTCGATAAAAGATTGAACCAGCAATAAGTGGGTTTGAAAGAAAGTTTTTTTGACTATTTTTATATGGTTGCTATATCATTATCTCGAGTGTGCTGAATAAAAGCAGAACTTCATTTCAGAAAATATTGCTTGTACTTTATTAGTAAGTTATTTAATTTTTTTAATTTTGAAAATCCTCGTTTTGTCATGTCATTTTATATTCTGAATACATTTATTTAACACATCATGGAAAACAAAAACAAAATTTGGAAGTGAAAAAATGTCAAGCCCCCCAGTACCGAATCCTAGATCCGCCACTGGTCACAGGTAACCAACTTTTTCCCACTGCTTTTGCATTCCGTCGGGTTGACGTGTACTCTCAGAAAGCAGATTTGAGAGATGAGTTGCGATATCATTGACAGCCTGCTTTCCTTGCTTTTTTGGGAATGCAGCAGTCGTATGTGCATTCTAAGCGTTCATAGAAAGCGTCTTTCATTCTCGATTTTGTATACTACCGCTAACGTCAGCACTTATCGACAAGATCTCTCTTCCACCACGAATCGAATGACGAAATTGCGCTTATTTATATTGCCACTCCAGTAAATGTCATAATTTTCAATTTCATTTCTTCGTTGCTTCGTCCATCGCATTTCTTTGATGGCGATTATGTCGGCTCTTGCTTTCTCTGGGAGATCTGCACCAGAGAACGAATATTTTAGGTGCATGCCTCATATCATAGTCTTTTCAACTGTGCAGGGGTCGTCATCAGCAAAGGGTGATCTTTTTATTCGTGTGTTTTCACTGGAGTGTGGTTTTATGTGACGGGTCCCAGGCACAACCCGCTCAACGGAATGAAAGTATTACATGCACGTTTATATAACGAGCCGCTTGATCGAAGATATACCGCTTAGAATTGCTGCCGTTGAAATTCCTCAGTTAGTCCTTAAACCGATTATGTCAGAGTGACCTGTTTGAACCGTATGTAAAATAATCGCTTTGGCCATTCCCTGGTGAATGGCGGTCAGAAGCTTTCCCTACTTACGTGCACTTCTAGACATGGCTCCCCCTCCCTTCCTCCGTAAACTTCAACAGGCGGCTCTATCCTCTCTGTTCTTAACTCGAGCTTTTTTAGGAGTCCCAGCCAGAGTTAGATGCTTCGCAAGAGAACGTTTTTTGACGCCTAAATTAGTTTTTCTCTTTTCTCTTAGCTCATCAATTTTAAGAGGGTTTTGACTTCAAAGGAACCTGCTTTTCTTATCTAGGTTTTACTACATTTCCTATAGAGGTCGAAAACCACCGAATCATGTTTGTTCTTGATATATAAATATGCAATATATTGACCACGTTGCAGTGCTTGTTACTTTCAAAAATACACACATTTTTTGGAATTTTTTTCAGGGGGTTTTGTTAGTTTTCCTATACAGGGTGACTGCATACAAAAAAAAAAAAAAAAAAGTAAGGACGGGACTGTTTTCGGCTGTGCCGAAGACTTCATACCTTTCATGAATGGGACTGTACAATAATCTTATCCCGTTCGTAATCTACAAATAATCGGATATATAAGATAAGTAATATATAATGAACAGATGTACATACCTAAATGATTTTTAAGTTAAATATAAAATACAAAATGGTAAAAAAACCCCTTATCTGAACGATCGGTTGTATGGGATATGTATTATATACAGCTCCGATCGAAATGATTTTTCATGAAATCTTTTATAATATATTAGAATAAATACCACCAAATTTAACGTTTTTATATTGGAAATTAAGGGAGAAATGGCCAAAAATCTTTCTATTTGAACGATCGGTTGTATGGGATATATATTATATATAGCTCCGATCGAAGTGTTTTTTTCAAAAAATCTTCTATGATATATTAGAATATATATATCACCGAGTTTCACGTGTATACTTTCCAAATTGCGGCAGGAATGACCAAAATCGTCTTATCTGAACGATGGTTGTATGGGAGATATATGTTATAGTGGTCCGATCCTACCGGATCCGACAAATGTCTATTATAATACAAAAATACATCCTTGTGCCAAATTTCATTGAGATATCTCACAATTTGAGAGACTAGTTTGCGTTCAAACAGACAGATGGACGGACGGACAGGCGGACATGGCTATATCAACTCAGTTCGTCGCCCTGATCAATTCGATATACTTAATGGTGAGCCTATCTTCTATATTTCTCAACTTTACAAACATAGGACCAAAGTTAATATTCCATTTCATGTTCATGAAAGGTATAAAAAACTGCGTTCTTTAAACCTCACATAGTTATTTACATACATACTTGTGACTCTTTATTTAACTTTGTAAATTATAATTGGTACTGTTTGCATTTTTTGGCAACAAAGAACACCCCTTCAATTTGTTCCGCACCAGTTGGCACACTTATTGACATATAAATAATATATCCTTTATAACAAACAAACCTTTTGACGAACAATCAATCAGGGGAAGAAATTAGCTGCATTCAAACTCTGTTACGTATTTATTTTACCCTACACACAAGAATGGTTGGTTAGTCTCAATAATGGAATGCATAAGCAATTGTATTATTTGCAGATTTTGAATGCACTTAAGTTCGTACAGCGCCCGAATAGTTTCCCTTATTTTCACAAATGTTACGAAGGAATATTTCATTATTGTACCCATACGAGTACAACACAAAAACTTATAATTGCGGTTAAATACATTTTAACACCTCAAAAAAAGAAAGAAAAAAGTATTTATGGAAAATGAAATTATAAAAAAAAATGCTTAAAAATAACTGGGAAAAAATGAGGTCAACACAAAAGAGAGGCAAATGCGCGTGCGCGATAAATCTCCTGGCGGTTCTAACTGTGGAAGGTCCTGCCAGTCCTTGTTTGTGCGCACATTTGTATGTACCAGTAAGTGTGCGTGCGTATATGATTGCATGGATTTTGGTGTTTTGTATGCAAGTGCATTTTTGTTTTAGTGTTTGTGTGTTGTGTTGGTCGTTCTTTCCCTAACTGTAAAAACTGACTTTGAACCAAAAGGGCGTATATAACAAGATTATTTGCTAGGGGACAAATAAAAGCGATAGCCACGCGAACACACAAACAATAAGGGGAACCAAGGAATACAAGCAAAAGGGGGAAATACCTATGTCAGTAAGGAAAGGACACACGTGTTTGCACTGGTACAAGTCAATGCATGCAAAAAATCGTAATGTTGAGCAATTTCTCTCCATTGGGTAGCATTGTGAATAGTTCTTACTTTAGATACCCGTGCTTATAATTTGTAATTAAAAAAAAAAAGAAACACTTGTCACAGTGCATTCAACAAACGCCAAAATTCTTGTGCAGGTGTGTACTTAAGTTACGTGCGATTCTGAGTATCGGTGCTGTCGAATAAGCTTGCAATAGGGAGTAGGTATCAATACCTATACTAGGAGTATTTTTTACTTAACTGTACTTAGTACAAGTTTGTGTTATAACTTTAATCGAATAATCGTACGTTATCATGATATAAAGGAATATGTGAGAACGAAAATCGACACCGATGATGGCACAACGCCGAACCCGGTTTATCTCGAAACCAAATTTGACAAGGGATGAAGGAAAATCGTTCCAATACACATCGAATAAAGACATCTATTGGTTCGATATAATCATCAGCGGCGAACGAAACATTTTTTGGAATTTGGGATTTTTGGAATCGAGTTTCGGTTACTAGGTTTACTCATATTTTAAGACTACTAAGACACAGAACCACAAGTTTTTGGAAACATCAGCGTTTGTTCCTTGATTCCGTGCATCACTACATGAGCTTTCATGCATAAATACCGCCATTTGTACATAAATGCCCATTAACACAAACAAACATACCTACATATTGGGCCCGACTTTTTTAACTGTAAAGTAAACCAGGAAAATCCAAATTCGAATAAAACTAAACATCATATACCTATCTATGAAGTTATTATAACATGCAGAATATTGCAAAAATATACCAAGCAAATATTTACTCGGAGCTGGAATTCCTTTAAATGCGAGTTAATTTGATTGACCCTCAATGGTCAATCAAATTAACTCGCGGAAGATATATGTAGCTTAAATTGTGTTCCATTTTCTTGTCAGGGGCTATCAATTGATTCTGTTTAAAACCTAGCGGTTGCTTGGGACGAGGAAACAACATGGATATGCGCCTAAGCTTCGAAGGAGATTTTGGGGTCACAAAAGAGTCGAAGGGCTGGCACAAAAGTGCGGAAATGGCAGAGCTTTCTATACTCGTACCTACCGATGGATGCAAATTAACGTAAGGGATCGGGTCTGCTGTTTACTGTGTGTATTCAGAAATAAGTAGATCCCACAGGCTACCATATCACTATAGTGTCTTGCAGGCAAAAATCGTAGCCCGAGGCTGATGCTGTTCATACTTACTGGACACTAGGGAGTGATGTCTGGAGGAGAAAACTACAGTTTGCAGAGTTGCTAGATACTGAGGCAGCTTGGTCCTAGAAACCATCTAGTATTTACAAAAGGGGCGGAGTTGTTGTATAACATAAGCCCTAGTACTGAATTACTGTTTGGTAATCAAAGAAATTCCGGGAACTCTGTGGACACATTCAGTCTATGCGTGGTTGATGTTGACCGACTAGCTCAACCTAACCTAAACTTGGGGCACAAGGGGGATACAGTTTTTCCCCACCCCATCCATTCACGCAGGTTACTAAGATAATACCGGCACAAGGAATACCAATATACAGAGTACCGAATGCATAATTAACTATCTACTATGCTCATATCTGCGTAAAGCTCTGAACTAGTGCAGTACAATTGCATTGGGAGGGGGTATTGTTCTATTTTTTTTTCTCCTCTCAAAGCTCTCAACTCATATTTTGTACAATGTAATGTCTAACGAAACGACAACTGTCTCTTTGCAGACCTTTTGAACAGGTTCTAGGCTGGTTCAGTTGTTGTTATTGTTGTTTTGTAGCGATGAGGACACTCCCCGAAGGCCTTGTGCTATCGATATTGATGGTCGTTTGCCGGATACAGATCCAGTATGTTCCGGTAACACGCACCATCATATCACCAGCCCGACCATCTCGGGAACGAATTAGTAGGATAACGTGGGCATAACGCTCTCTCATCCCCTACATCCATAAAGAATTTGTGGCCTCCATAGCCTCGGCTGTTAAAGTAACAGGATTCGTCACGAGTACGTGAGATTGAAAATTGGGTTGAATAAGCTATATTTTGCTCTGGAAACAACTTGAAAGGGTTGCTGCTGATTCAGTCGTAGGTGGTTCTGAAATAGCCGCTGCCCTTTATTAAGTAATTTAAATACACATAGCTCAGACTTCAGCTTTGATGGTACAAGTGTGGCTACCAACTGTCCAGCTCTGCATCCCATTAGCACCAGCTCGAAGGTAGTCTTCAAAACTATAGTGGGAAAATGTAGCTTTGCATGATGAGAGAATCATATTCGCAGCAGGGCTCATAAAGCTTATCTTTAAACTGGCCTCGATAAACGCCGTCGGTATCATAGCGGGGACCATTTGTCTGTCAGAGTAGTTTTGTGCCGAATTCTCCAAGTATTATTTATCATCTTATGTCGCCATCTTTCATGATTCAATACTCTAAATCAGACCAGGTAACATTTGATACTTGAGGAGTTTGATTTATAACCGTCGAGGGGGAACGATGTTGGTCGTGCCAATCATGTTTTTAATTACTTTTGATAACAGCTACCCTGTAGCGAGGTCAGTAACTAGTGATACAAATATCTTGGTCAGAACAAGACCTAAAGTAACAAATATGAGCTAGTTCGATTGTTGCTCGACTAACACTCGTTCGGATAAATATGTAAAAAGGGTTATGCGGCGGCAGGCAACTTCCACCGCCGACGACATCGTCATTTTAAACTCGCCAGCTGAAAGCATTTTAACTTAGCTTTATAATAACATCACCACGCCCTCCCCCCCCCCCCCTCCCTCCCCCTGTTTACCGGTACTCACTTAAACCTGAACCCCCTGTACGTATTTCTCTATAGCATAGCCAACAACCACTATGGTAAATAACCACACGCTACCAACTACTGATATCAAACCAATGGTGTGTTCCGGCAACACAAGAAAATCACACTAATGGTGTATTGGTTTCTCAACCAGTTTGCGGCACAACCCCTATAAAAAGCGAATTTGCATTTTTGCAATTCAGTCCTCACAGGTGAGCCAGCGGGAGTGGTTGTCTTTTTAAAAACAAAATAACCACTCCGGCTAGCTAGCTGAGTGGAAGTGGCGCTGTCATGGCACGGGTCACCCTCCACCAGGGCTGGACGACGCGAGTGGTGTCTTCAGACTACTCTTCCCTCCGTCACGCACCTTGGTGCTTGAGCGGCCCGCTGCCTCAATGACCAAATACCCCCTTCCCCCTCAGTTCGGGCTGCGTAGCAGGGGCGCCGTCATGGCGCGGGTCACCCTCCACCAGGGCTGGACGACGCGAGTGCTGTCTTCGGACTACTTTTCCCTCCGTCGCCCACCTTGGTGCTTGAGCGGCCCGCGGCCTCAATGACACAAAGCTCCCCCCCTCAGCTCTGGTTTAATAGGCTGGCCGGAGCGGTGTGACCACTCCCACTAGTTAGCTAGGGAGAAGGGGGTGCGGCCGTGGCGCGAGTCACCCTTTGCTGCACCAGGACGACGAGAGTTGTGTCTTCGGGCTACTTTTCCCTCCGTCGCCCTGGTGTGGTAAGGAATGACCCGCTGCCCGAACGACCGCAAGACTCCTCTTCATAGCTCTGGTTTCAGCCATGAGCCGATGCATGCGCACAGGGGCTACCGCTGTGCCGTTAAAGTGCGCTTCCCCTCCGCCCACGGGTCGACCCACGGTGCCCCGGCTCGTACAATTCCTGCTACACCAGCGACTGGCAGCTTGCCATTCTACCGCCGTTAAGCCGCTGCTTCCGTACCGCCATACCAATCCATCCGTTACCCGACCGTTCAACCGCCCTACAGAACCTCCTCTACTCCAACGACTGTTATCCGCCGCTCCGCCCCCTCGCCATCTTGCGACGGAAAGCAGCTGTGCGTCTAATATCTCCAGCCATGTGTGCGTGTGTTCGTAATACATAAATATTGTGTATTTATTCAGTAGGGGTTTGTGGGACCTTTACTCGACTCTGGATTGACTGAGCGTTACCCCAGCCTTAGACAAACTCACCTCATAGCATGTTTCAAGAATGTTTAGAGACATCGAACTAGTAATGGTTCCGAGTTCACTAGAAGTGCACCAGATCAGAACTATACATTTTCTCTAGGGGATAGCTATTAAAATCTTTAGCAGGATGTACTCTATGACGGAGTTATTGGTGTTAGTGCATGTTTCTCTTTCTCTTCTCTTTTCATTCTCACCTTATTTGCATTGCAGTGTTAATATTTACTTATATACATACATACTTATATACACAGGTACACCTGTTGTTATTATTATTGTAGAAATTTTTTTCTTAGTCTAATTGTAATTTATACATTTATTGCTCTTTGTTTCTTGTACGCTTTTGGCCTTGTTTTCAATTTCGCATTTTTTCTTTTTACAGCTCAAACACCTGCTCAAGCATTTGCCAATTGCCCAATGGTTATAACTCCAGATGCGAACAAAAATATGTACAGAAACGACTGATTGCATTACAAGCCAATGGTCAAAATCTCTACACAGACTCCTTTTGGTTTCCGAGCTGTTGCGTTTGTACGATAGCGGCAAATTAAGAGATGAAGCGACTCATCTACATATAAGCTATGTTTGTCAGGTGCTGATGGGTACTACTGAGGACGCGGTGTGATGAGAAGCCATGAACAAAAATGCACTTACATACATATATAATTAGTGAATTTGTATGTGTTTGTTGAATTCATTATTTTTTAATTAATTTATAGAGACTTGAATAGTTTATAAGAAACGTGAGAATATAACGTAGGATCCTAAGAAGGATGGCATGTTTCACTAATCGATTTGTATAGGAGCTCATTTCATATTCAAGCCTAATTAACGAATTTGAATATTTAACATGGCTCATAATATTTCGTGCTATTCTTCTTTGGGACCGATATTGTTTAAACTCCAAATCATGAAACATTAATCAAAATATTTCCGATGATCAGAACATTTTAAAGAATTTTATAATAAAAGAAAATCGTTTATAATATGTAATTTAAAGCCGATTTAGAATAAAACTTTGTATTATTACCATTTATCGAAATAAAAGTTTATATCAAATTGAAGAAAAGCGTTTTTTTCTCAAATCAAACATGCATGCAGGGGCCACAAAGTTAGGAGAGGTGGTAGCACATGGACAACATGAAGGTCTCTTGTGATACCATATACAATAACATAACGGTGACGTAGCTAAATCTACTTAGAGAAGTTAAAGTTCCGAATGATACCGAATGATACAAGCATAAAGTGATTCGATGATTCCATCTCATCATCCTCCATACAGCTTCAGCAGGATGGTGTTTCCCATATATTGATATGTATCGCATGGATTCCAATGGGGCAGTGCCCTGCCAAAACCCCAATGACCATTGATAGGTGAGCCTTAGTGAACCCAATTATTTCGGCAGACCTCCCGCCATCCACTTCGAGGCCCATCTATGGAGGAGCAAACCACAGGTGGACAGCGGAGTCCCGAAATCCCTACAGCGATCTTCATCCGGTTCAGATGTACCGATGCGGGCTAAGAGATCAACTTGAGAGTTGCCCGGGATATCACTGTGGTCCGGGACCCAGATAATATTATTTAAAAAATAGTTCGATGCAATCGCAAGCGACGCCAGGTATCCCCAGACCACCCTCGATCGCGCTGTAGTTAAACTCAAGGCCTTGATAGCCGCTTGACCATCACAGAAGATGTTAAATTCCCTAACCGTAGTAACACTGGATAGCATTTCATCCACCGCATCCTTAATCGCAGCAACTTCCGCTTGGAAGACGCTGGAGTGATCAGCCAACCTAAACTTGCGGCTTACATTTGGTTCTTGAAAAACGACCTCCCACCAACCTTTCCGTCCAAGTTAGACTCATCCGTGAACAAGTTAACCTGTCCTCTGCCCCAGATGAGTCCTTTTTCCCACTCCTATCTCGGGGGAATGACTGGGGTGAAGGTTGTATAGGCAGCAGTTATCGGTATGCAATAGGCCATCCTGTCAGGCTTAAAGTTGAACCTGGTAAGAAGGCCCATAGGCAAAGGATTACCCGTCACACTTCCGCGGAGTTAAGTCAATGTACCGACTATGCGTGCTATGAGTATATCATACGTCTAGAATCGTCTCAGACGAGTCAGCGGTATTAATATCAGGAAGGTACACAATCCAACCGACATATTGGCAAAATAACATATGCGACCATTGTGGAAGCGAAACAAAAGAGCATATGTACTACATCTTATTGCATGACGCGAGGTCCTATAACTTTAGATGAAGACTGCGTAGAATATTTGGCGAAGATTACAAACACAAGACAATCAAGAGTCATATGCTCCAAAGTATTGAAAAATGGAGGGAAGCAATGTCACCGAAAAAACACAATGAGATAGTTAAGATGCCAGGAAGGGCTGCGCCGCAGAAGTAGCGATTAAACAACAAATAAAAAAGTAAAATCATGAGCACGAATTGGAGAAAAGGCGTCTCTAAGCGTCCAAATAACAATATCGGTGCAATCGGCTTCCAGCTACAAAGATTATGCAGGTTGAGGCACGGATTGCAGATAAGGCCTCTTTGACCGTCCAAATTATACACATCTGAAGGTACTTTGACTAGATAAGTGTCACCAGTCCAAGCGAAAACAAAAAGCACGGGTTGGAGACATATCCTCTCCAACAGTTCAAAGCGACTTGAGGATTTCTTATGGATCTGGTTCTTAGGTACAATTGCGGCTGCAAGCCCATGTACATGTAGGTCATTATCGAAAGTTACACTCAGTATTTTTTATGCCGGACATTTAAGGAATTTCAGCTGCTTGTTCGTTGTTGATTTTGTAGCAATAAAGACACTCCCCGAATGTTTTGGGGAGTGTTATGGATCTTGATGGCCCTTTGCCGGATACAGATCCCGTACGTAATGGTAACTAGCACTATTAAGGTACTAGGCCGACCGTATCTGGAACGATTTTGTATGACCCCATGTGATCATCGAAAAAGTTGACGCATTCCGTCAGAAAATACACCACGGATAAAAAAACGTGAACTAAATGATTGTCTTCTAATGCATAAAATCTTCTTGGAATCCTATTTTATATTTTTTTAGGTTCACCAAAGATAAATTAAATATTTATAATTGAGCAGTCTTTTGAAATCTATTAACATATTATGCGCTTCCAATGCAGCCTATCCCACCCGTCACAAGCTAAAACGAGCTGATTTTTCCTCTTTGTGAAATATACAAGTTACGTCAAGGTAAAAATTGGATGTTGGTTTCTCATTAAAAGATATGGTACAGCCAATTTTGAAAAGATATTCGTAGTTTGTCTGAAATTGGAAAGTGAAGTCATCCAGTTAGATAGGCGCTTGGTTTTTTGTCGCACCCAAGAAAGTGAATCATAAACCTAAATCTTGTGGTTCTTTAGATTTGTACCGATCGAGTATTCACCCTACAGTGATACAATTTCAAAACTTCCATAAATGATAATTAAAGAAAAATTATTTAAAGTTTGAGTCAAAGTCGAGGGTTCCTCCGGGGTTTCTTTAGGTAGCCATTTTGACCCGATGCTGTTCGCGCTATTCATTAATGATATATCTACAATAATTAAATCCTCCAAAAATTTGATGCATGTTATCAGCAGAAAAGCTTTTTTAATGCTATTTATTGTTCGAAGATACGGAATTGTTAAAATCAGATCTAAACTTCTTATGTATTGGTGCG
The DNA here is from genome assembly GCF_040869045.1 of Eurosta solidaginis. Lineage (NCBI taxonomy): Eukaryota > Metazoa > Arthropoda > Insecta > Diptera > Tephritidae > Eurosta > Eurosta solidaginis. Next base: position 240,883,174 of record NC_090323.1, read on the forward strand.
ATTTAAATTACATGCCACTAAACTTAAAGTAAATACATAAAACGTGCCACCTTCCTATACAATATACAATTAGAACCTTGAGCAAGTCTATGAGTTTGTTAACTTAGTGGTTTTGATGGATAGCAAGCTTAGTTTCAACCTTCCCTTCATATTAATGTAACTGTCAATAAGGATAGAGGTGTGTTAGCATTCGTAAAGCATTGGTCAAAAGAATTTAGCAATCCGCATGTTACGAAAAACCTTTTTACAACATTGGTTAAACTAATAATAGAATGTGGATAGATAGTCTGGAATACGCGTTATCAAGTTCATGCAGAATGGTTAGAAACAGTTCAGAAACTGTGTTTACCTTTTGCCTTAAGGGATTTTCAATGGAATTCCTTGTATAATCGAACCCCTTATACCAATCGGCTGAAACTAATTAATAATTGATAGTTCCGGAATTACTTTTCAGCATTAAACAATCTTATCTTTCCTCTCTTAATAATAAGTAATACACTTATCACAATTACCTGACTATTATTCTGTTTTAACTATTTATATGTCAGTAGTGTTTCAACCACCTTATTTGAGTTTTACTTAACTGAAGAGTTGGACAATTCTCTCTACATAAGCATTTTTACATCTTAACGCTTAACTAATCCTTGCCTTTCAACGTTGGATGGTAAAACCGTTAGGAATATATATATTAATACGGTAAAACCGTTAGGAATCTATATATTAATACGCTAACAAAACTTCCATACAATCAATTGACAGGCTGTTTCGCATACTTAGCATACGTAAAATCATACAAAACTTATATGAATCGATTCGTATTGATCAGCCGCAGTGCATAGGCCTATTTTTGTTAACAAATATTACTCTATTTGTTTATAATTAATAGAAAAATTTTTGTAAATTCGAACAATTCATACAAATATCGAAATTCATTTTCGTGCACAAGCGCGCCATCTGTGGGAACAATTATCTAAGTGTTCTAATGCGAAATTCAAAGACCCAAACCTTTATGTATCCCCGCTAGATTGGAAAGCACAAATGTTTCACCTACATACAAATATGGTTTCCCATTGTTGCCACTTACCTATAATAGCCTCTACCAAAATCCTAAAAAATTTTAAATAGAATTAATTTTTGACCGGCCCATTTTTTGTGCCAAATTTCACTTACACGTAAATACATAGGCCTTTATTTAACAGATTGTTTGTTTTTTATTTTAGTTGTTTTCAAAAAACATGAAATCACAAATAATGAGTTAACTTTTGTTGAAACCAACTAAATTTATTTATAACAATTAATGGAATTTGCCCGAAAATGTTTTTGCATTTGCAGATTTAATCCTCATTTTAGATAAAGTACGTCTTATACTGAACAAAAAAAAAGTTACAAAAATATAACATTAAATTTTTTATATTGTCTTTTATGCTAATTTATTTTATTTCTTATTTAATTTAATTATATATTCTTTTATTTCAACTTAGTTCATTATTATTTAAATGCAACTTGATTGCATCGGAAAATTTCACGTTGTATATTAAACGAAAAAAAAAACGTCCTTGATTTTAGGTGAAAATGGCAACCGGCATCATGGTGGCCGTATTGCATAGGCAGTATATTACATTTATTATTAGGCTAACTTTGTTGGATCATATATCCATTAATCGGATGCTTAGATCCCATAACCCTAATTTGTTTATGTCGCTTAAAGTTATGAAATCAATTTTATTTTAGTAAATATGTTTGCGTGAATAATTTCAATGTTTTTGTTGCTTTTTCTTTTCTTTCTAATTTATTCTGCTTTGTTATATCTTAGTATTATATTGTTCACAGACGATATTTTATGGTAGATATGGTGATATAATTTATGAAATGGAGTGTTTACAAATTTAATACAAATTAATTACGTACATAGATCTCAATGGGAATCCCAACATTAAATATCCGAACATTAGAATCTTCATATTTCCACAATGATAACATTAAAACCCACCGCACTTATTGCGTTTTTATACGGAACTGTTTGTTCACTTCACTTAATTTTTTCTTACTTTAAGTACTTAATTGGTTTTTCTTTAATTAAACATTGTTTTAGTAAACTCTGCATTCTTTCTCATTACATAATTTTTTTTATATTTTTATTTTATTTTTTATGAAGGTATCCTCTATTCTACTCGAAATTTTTGTTTTGTGTCACACATATGCAACAATCTACATAATATAAGATATGTATTTATAGAAAATTAAACGGGTGGCGTGAAATAGGCTAAATTCCTTTAGCAAGTTTCTTCGATATAAACTAAAAGTTCATGATTTGAATTATGACACTATTGAAGTAAATGGGCGATATATGTATATGGGTGATATAGGCCTACTGGGGAACCGAGCTCCCAAAACTAACTTCGGTAGAGCGCCAACGGGGACCTTCCGGGTGGTGTGGAAAAACTTATTTTTCAATTCAATTTCAAGTAATTTCACCATAATTCTATGTCAATTTCATTTGATTTTACATAATTTTTATATTTTTGTTTAAGGAGCTCCATACCAAAACGTTATAATCACATCTGAAAAGTTTGTAGAAAATTTAAGAAAATACAATCAAAAAGTACAAAATCTTACATCAAATTCAAATTTTTAAAACGTTAAGTAAGTTAGACCAGTTTGCTATATTTCCAACACTTAATGCATAGACTGAGTTGAAAAAAATACACGTTGGCCGAATTTCGACCACAGGCGATACAAGTTAATATTATTATTAAAATTTCGCACCCGTCCCTATGAAATACTCCTTTTCTAAACCAATCTTTAGCTATTAAGTATCATCGTCATAGTCTTTTTCATTCGTTTTTTTTAATATACATACTTATATAGTTGTACATATATTTATTACTTACATACTCTACGAGTATAGTTGTGTTAAGGACCTTTTTGACCTTGCATATAATTCATTGAAATTTCAACTTTTCAAATTAAAAATATATATTTCCTTGTTGCTTATACTATTTGCTATTATGATGATGTTAATGATGTAACGAATTTCATATTTACAAGTCGATATTAAAAATGCTAACAACTAAAATAATGCATAAAGGAATTAATGATGGCTCAGTACAAGCATTACAAGTGCCTTACAAAAAGTGCTTCTCCCCCTCTCTTTATTATATAACATACTTGCAGTGGCGTAGCTACCTTGACTGTCACACGGTGCGGAAGTTGGTGTTGTCACCCCATCGAAAGTAAAAAGCAATAAATTGTATATGATAAAGGTCATGGATCATTTATTATTTATAGTATTGAAGAATTAACAAAACACAATAATAACTAAGACAGAAAAGGAATTGCTTATAATTGCTTTTACAGCTGCAAACTCAGCAATTACATCATCGAAATTTATATTTTGTATTGCCTAGTGTTCCATGGCTAATATACCAAGATTGCTAAGCCGCGATTGGGTCATTGTTGCCCACAAATAGTTTTTTATTAATATTAATTTACTGAAACTTCTCTCACATGAAGCTACGGACACGCAAACCGTCATGAACAATTCATAAGATGAGGAAGAGATTCTGTAAAATCCCATTCTTATTCTTGATAAAACTTTAATGAATTCATTCTGTATATCTGGTGGCAAATATGATACTTTTGAAGTTTTATCTTCCCCCAATTTCATCATGTGTTCCTTCAACACTACACTATACCTTGACAATAGTTTTACTAATTCCAAAAAATTGCCTCTATTTTTAGAATCTTGTCCTTCATCATGTCCACGAAACGCCAAGTTTTGTTTATTCAGAAAGAAAGTTATATCTAGTAATCTTGTCAAAAGATGCTTCCTCTTTTGCTTTTCTATATCCATCAATTGCAAAGTAGCACCATCTATTATTTTATTCAATTTCAGTCTCATTCCTAAAGTTTTCTATTTCTCAAGATTTCCTAGGTGGTCATTTGAACATTCATGGTCAGCTACTTTCGGGTTTAATTTCCACCAATTTTGAAATCCAGTCGTAAATGTTCCCGCATTGGTATTATTGGCCACAGCAAATAAACAACAGCAGAAACAGTACAGGTTATTAGAGCTGATGGAATAAACCATCCATGACCGTAGTATTTTTTCACCATTACGCATAATTTTATAAAACCAATATTTTGAGAGATGACGAGCGTCAACTTTTATATTGGTGTCTAGAAACAGTAGCAAATGATCCTTCTTTGTTTTGGATATATTCACTTCCATTTTTTAGTACTGCTACTATTATTTTTAGCCTCTTCTTCGTTTCTGTTAATCAATTCTATACTGTAAATGTTGCTTCCTGAAGATCAGCTGATATTATCTAAATCATCTCTTGCATTTATATCAAGGTGAAAATCAATTTCTTTTGATGAAATTGGGCTGCCATCAGTTTATGTAACATACTTAAAAATCGATCCAGACATACTTTGAGCTACATCCAAACTAGCATGTTTGGCTTTCCTTTGCTGAAGTCCACTTTTTCTTTTGGATATATGCATTCCACGGCATATTTTTGACTTGGTGTTTGTTTCTTACACTAAAACCAAAAGCCAGTAGCTATGGTCTATAATGTGAGAGTATTTTCTCATAAACTAGTTAAGCAATATGAAATTCAATTATAAAATTACATACTTGCCTGTAAAATATTCAGCGTCAGGACCTTTTCCGGGAATCCCCGAATTATACATAGAGCTGAGCTAGTGCTCGTTGGGAAATCATAGAAAAAGAAATTTTTGTGCTAGCGATTGTTCTTAAAGTTGAGATACCGGGCGGGTGTCACCCTCAAAAAGGTGACACACGGTGCGGACCACCCCGCTGCCCCCCCCCCCCCCCCCCCTTCGCTACGCCACTGCATACTTGTATTATCAATGAAACATGTTTTAATATATTTAAAAATGAGAAATATTCCAGTGTCTATGTGGAATCTATACTATAGATGTAAAATTGAATATGCACATAAAGGGTGGTCCATTTATTAAAATTAAAATTAATATCTTTTTTATAATTTTTTTTCTAGCCAAGCTCATTGTTTATATAAAAGTGTAATAAGTTTAGATATAGAATTTCTAGCGAATATTAACTGCGTTGGAGCCTTGAGAAAATGTCACCAAGGACCCTTGGGGCATGGGTTGTAAATTAATACTAAATAATAAATATAGTTTAAAAAACTAAAAAACAAGCAAATATGGTGCCGTTTTAGTTTCTATAATCCACTTAGATATTTGATGTTGGTGGTGCTATGGAACGCAGGTTGCGATGCAATTTTTCATCTGAAAACGCCTGGTGATTAATTCTAAGTTGGATACGCAGGTGACATTACTGCAGTCATTACAGCCAGAAACACAGAAGATGAAACTCAAGCATGATACGCACAACGGAGAGGCCAGACGCGCGCGGACTCCAGTTGGCAACAGAAAAAAAACAGAGTTGATATCCTTAACCAAAAAGCATATACTGCTCGAAGTTAGCTTTAAACCCCTCTCCGAAAATATAACATCAAAAAAGGGAGTTAACTGTTTAGGAGTAAGGTTAGACTCCCGACTAACATATTGGGCGCAGTTTGAACAGGGGTGATGACAAATCAACAGAAAGCAAAAGCAAGCTGCTGGTAGGCATCACCCGATCCATGTCCCTGTACGGCTTGGAACCATGGGCAAACCCACTTCGCAAGAAGAATCGTTGTAAGCTTTTGACATCTGCACAGCGAATATCTGTTAGTAGCCTCCACTTATTGCACTGCACCAGGACCAGTCGTACAAGTGATAAGCGGAACAATCCCCATCGACCTGGAAAGAAAAAGGCTGGAAAGAAAAAGTTTATGGGAAACAAAGAAGCAGAGCACGCGAAAGTCGTCAGCAAAGAAAGCTGGAAAGAAAGATGTAGGTTGTGGCAAGAGCGGTTGGAAAATGAACAATGAGGCAGATGGACAGCGAAACTAATAAAAGATGTTGAACGTGGACCACCAGAAACTTTGGAAAAGTAAATTACTACGTCATCCAAATATTCTCCAGGCACGGGTACTTCAAAAAGGATTTTTAATATTTGCTGAAGATCTCAAGTGCGTTTGCCGCGATGCAGACGAGAACGATGATGTCCACACTTTCTTCAAATGCTCGCGATGTAGTCAGAAGCGACAAATGCTCTGGGAAAGATTTGGCCAAATCACTGTACATATTGATAGAGAAAAAATGTTGAAAGGCGCAGAAGCGTGACAACAAATTATTTACTTTGTAAAAACCACACTCAGAGCAACGAAAGGCCTTAAAAAACGAAAACTATGAAACGCGGCTCTGAAGTTATGCCAAGCGATCCCCGGGTGGGCGATGGTTCCAAAAAAAAAGGGGGGGGGGGGGTTTGCAGCGAGGTATTTTCCATCCCATCCCATAAAGAAACGTATTTGAAAACATGAGGGCCTGTTTATGCTTTTTGGTTTAAGCGGCTGAATTTTTGTGCGCTGGATTCATCAAAGTGCTTGACGGGATGACGCCTTATCTATCACCCCTGGGGGAGGGGCCTCACCAATCAGTTGTCTTTTAAGAGGTCCAGGCTTGCCATGGCTGCCGAAAACTCATAAATATTTGAGAGTAGACCTCTCCATGTCTTGCAGTATCGTGCTGTGGTTGATCGTGTGAAAAACGAAATCCAGATATCCGCCCGCAACTAATTCGAAAACAGGCGAGCATCATTTGCACTAATGATAGGAGGGATATCTGGCGATATAAGTCTCATTCGTTAGCTGGCTTCCCAGGCTTTAGTGGCGATATCATCCTCGCTATTTTCTATTTTTCAGGGATGACAAAAGTGGATGAGGCAGTGACAATCACCTGATTTTGCTTATAAATAAAACAGATGCCGCTTTTGAAGCGAAAAATTGTAACTGCCTGTTAAATTTTCTTCTTCAGGATAATACTGCAAAAAAAGAGTGAAAGAATGGATCACCCTTTACTTATCTTTCCGCCAAAGTTTTGTGCCTTGTTAATTTCCTCTCAAGGATATTGGAACATCGCAACTTTGAATGGCTTCATCATTAACTATGCGAATTATAGTGAGTGGTGGAAACAACCCCAACAGTAAACACAAAAAAGAGCAACAACTTTGAAATTATGCACTCAAGTATTTCTTCGCACAACAACAACAAAGATAATTAAGAGTAAAACTGCTACAAAATGGATATTCCTTCACATGTTTGTGTGTGTATATGAATGTATGTGTAAGTATGCATTTTCATTATTACAATACCCTTCATCATTATCAGGCGCGCAGTTAAAATCGTGTGGCTGCTACAAGAACAAAAATGCAAGCATTGCCACCATAATTAAGAACGTCATTAAGTTTATTTCATGGTAACAACGGCATTGCGCGATGCGAAAAAAAAATATTTAAAATTATACACACAAACAAATATATAGAAAAGCAATAACAATAACAAATGCTTGAATATTAGATTTAAGGTCCTGTTACACTGGATCACAAATTCCAATTTTTTTTTCTGCACCAGATACGCCATTATGAAATTCCTATGTAAAATCACCCCCTGTTTTCGAAAATCAAGGTTATTTTTAATTCTATGGTAATATTATTAGATATTTACGAATAACGGTTTTTTGCAAAAAAAAAAAAAAAATAAAAAAATGGGTCCACTTTATCATATACATATATCTCAAGAACGAATTGAGCAATTCCAAAACGGTTTGAAGCTTTTAAAAAATAATAAAATTTTGATATAAACTGTGCTTACAACATTTTTTGCTAGGCCCTGCAGATTCAAAGATAACGAACAATCATTACTGATTTTTTCTATTTTTTTATAAAAATATAAAAAAATTTATATTTTGCGAGGAATGATCTCGAAAACTTTTAATTTTTTTGCAGATTTATTTTTTTCTCTCTAAGCTCTGTTTTATTGCAAAAAAAAAAAAAATAAGCTTTCATTCAACAAAATCGATGGACTATTACAAAAGCTATAAGCGTTCAAGTAAATATATCCATTTAATACTTAAGTGCCCTACTGGTACTTATGTGTTAATATTCGCTGGCTAACTGATATACGAATACTAGCACATATGTACCAGTAGGGTACTTAAGTATTAAATGGATATATTTACTTGAATGCTTATAACTTTTGTATTAGTCTATCGAGTTTTTTTTTGTAATAAAACAGAGCTTAGAGAGAAAATAATCTGAACAAAAATAAAAAGTTTTCGAGATCCTTCCTCGGAAAATACAAATTTTTTTATATTTTTACATAAAAAAAAAAAAAAAGGAAAAAATCCATAATTATTGTTCCTTATCGTTGAATATGCAGGGCCTAGCAAAAAGTATTGTATGCACAGTTTATAGAAAATTGTATTACCTTTTAAAAGCTTCGAACCGTTTTGGAATTGCTCAATTCGTTCTTGATATATACAATTAAGTCGACCCAACTTTTTTTTTTTTTTGAAAAAACCGTTATTCGTAAATATCTCAAAAACGTTACCATAGAATTAAAAATAACCTTGATTTTCGAAATCAGTGGGTGATTTTACATAGGAATTTCACAATAGCGTCTCTGGTGTATTTTGGCTGTAAACCAGTGTTATTGTTGTTGTAAGCTACAAATTCGTTAACGACATCAAAGGCGCCTTGGTAACAGCAAGTACAATAACAACTTCATGAATAGAAACGGTCAGCACAACGTCAAACGATGCAACAAACTTTCATTTCGATCAACCCACAAAAGGAAGCGGCTGCAATAGAAACAACAATACCAACCAACTAGATGTGATCGTATAACACACAATAAAGAGAGAAGCTACACTAATAAAAACAACCACAACTAACGACAATAGGACCAGCAGCGAGCATGCATTCAGTCAACGAACCACGCCAAACAGGAACAATAACAATGGAACAAAATTTAACATCTGCTCCTTTCATGATTTTGGAATAGCTGGAAACTAAAAAAAAAAACAAAACATAACAATAGAAACAACAAAAATAAAGGTCGTAATATATTAGTGTAGTGTTTCGTTGGCAACTATGAACACGCATCTACTTACAGAAAGGCACCCCTGAGAAGTTCTGTGTGCAAGTGGTCTCAAAAAAGAGTCATCCTGAATACTTCTTTAACAGATACGTTTAGGCATGACTCAAGTAATTCGTCTCAAAGTTTTAGATGCAAACGGGAGCTATTTCGTTTTAATTCTACATGCATCAAAATCGAAGCAAAGAAACCAGTGCATCAAATAATGAGTCAAATGTTACTTGTCGAACGTCAAACCAGTTCCAATATTGAAATGAATCATTTGAACCAAAGGGATCAGTTAATACTTTATAAAGAGACAAAAAATGGTAGTAGTTGCATTCAGAGTTAGTCTCTTTTTTGCAGGCTTCTAAAAACATACTCTTGAGCTTCGTTAAATGCACTAACTGTCATTTGGCTTACCTCCACTTTTGAAACATGGAAGTTATAGTTCGTTCAACTCATCAAAAGGTGAGGTGAGGATAGGTTGCGGTGGATACCACGGGGTTATACATAAGCCAGTGTCAGTAGGTACGTTGTGATATTACAAAAATACACCTTTAACTCTCCTCTTCAAACCATTTCGAGACTTGATAAAGCTAAAAAGTCTTTGATATCTTTTACTCTACCACCTAGCGGAGAATATCCAGGAAGGGAGCTCCCGGAAAGACTTGTCTGTCCCCACTTATCGCCGTTTGTTGCAGTCCGCTGTTTCCTACTCTTCGTTATCTTTACAGCTTCTAGAGTATTGACAATAGAACACTCCTAGTAGCCCTGTATGCTTGCCAATAAGGCGGTGCCCAAATAATACTTTTATAAATATAGAAATGTTATCCCTACATAGGGTGTGAAAATGAGGGGATCTCTGAGATCCTATTTCGTACAGGTTTGCTTAGTTGTCGAACATCCTTGGGTTTTGAGCCATCTATTGCTGGCTTGACGCAAGCAAAGGGTGGACCTAATCGTTCATTGTCAGAAAAAATCCGCTCGGTTTTGCCATGCCTCCCAAGTACGTTTGCAATGCAGTTTCCCGTCAATGTGGTACCCATATGAGTTATACACGATTTTATTAGGCCGTCACATGTAAAAGATAACAGCCAAAGGATTTTGACGAAATGTTCGTCTATATCGCAAATTCGCACCGAAAACGCTAGTTTGAGCTTGATAATTGACTTTTTAGACAAGTACTAAGATGCCACAAAATAATCAAAATGTGAGATCTTATGATTTGTTAATAATAATCACCGATGCTATTTTCCACATTTATTTCATTCATGTTTGGCGATAATTGTTTTGTTTCTTGCTGGGTTTTTAAGGGCTTTATAAGAATAGGGCTTATAGGGCAACGTGAAGATCGAAAGCAATTAGAAGAATGTATGTGTTGTGAGTTGCTCATATCTCTAAAGAGAGAAGACATAAGGTTAACGATGGGCATATTAACTGAACACTGCCTTCTGGCATCACATGCTTATAAGTTAGGCCTCTTTCGAAATAGCAGATGTAGGAAGTGCGAGCTGCAGGAAGAAACGGTTGAACACGTTCTGTGCTCATGTCTTTGCGCTCGCTAGGTCTTAGCCCCAACTACTCGGTGGACAAAGTTACCAGATATCAAGGCTGCAAATAAGCTTGGTCTTAGAAAACTTCTCATATTTGCCAAGAGGACGGACAATAACATAAGTGCTAGTACCTAATTGGGGGCTTTCCGTTTGATTCTGGTAAAACTAGGGACTCCTCAAATCTATGTGGGATCTTTGCTGACCGGCCGGTTCAACCTAACCTAACAGCAAGTTCCATAAAACTTGAGATACAAATCTAAGTTCACTCCATAAAATAATTTTTGTTTTGTTTTGCAAAGAAAAAATAAAATAAATTATAAGTGTGAACCACCACTTGGCGCTAAGTGTGTATGCATCGAAATAAAGTGGTGTTGAAGTTGTTCTTGCTTTTTTTATCTTTTCGCTTCATGCGCATTACACTTTGCGTCTCTACCCATCATTCATTCTGCTTTTTGATTTTAATTCGTATGTTTGTCTGGATGGCACACTAAAATGTTGTTGTATTGGGTTTCGTGTTTTCCTTTCATTGCCATCTCTTGTGTTGGCTATATTTTTATTGTATCAGTTGGCAGCACAAAACGAACGACGAACGGATAAGCGGACACACAAAATGATTGCAACAGCGATGGATGCGCTGAGAACTTTTCGCCTTTGTGAACCAATAATTCCAACTGCGAATGCCAGCGAGAAGAGCCTACAAAATGACAAATGCAGTGGTGCGTACATTCAACTTCTGTTCAAGAATTTTATTTATTTAAGGATATGTATGAATATATGAATGTATGTATTTGGGTGTTGCTTTCATGTTGTTGTTGCTCCTTAATTCTAACAACACTCCTGCGCTGAGAGATATGAACAAGTATGGCAATGAACGTTTTCTTATAGACAGGCGCGCGATCTACAAGTATTTATTTAAAGGACACAGGATATGTATGTGCATGACATACCTACATCTACATAAATGTTTGTATAGAAATGCATTTGCATCTGTTGTTATGTGTGCACATGTGTTTGCACATCAAATAGTCAAGGCAATTTTAAATAGGTGTATGTGTGATTGTTTGTATGAAATGAAGTATGTGGCATTTGTGCGCATCTGCTTGCTTGTTATTTGAACTTACAATGTGAATGTCCTTTTCGCAGGACAATTAGATTGTCAAGTAAAGTATTTTTATTATAGCACAGATGTATGCGAATAAGTATGTATAGTATTTTCTAATACTTCTCATTTGTTGTAAATACATACATACATATATTCAACATTTGGTGTGATCATATTTGAAGAGCGCAGTTTCGTTGGTGTATTCGTTATGCAGTTGTATGGTTGTGCATCCATACGTACATGTGTACGTACGCACCTTTTAAAAGGCTCTTAAGTTTAAGTGACTTACGGTTTAATGCCTTTGAGGATCACATTACAGCGTTATATGTCTCTAAAAAATATAATAAATTGTATACGTTGAAAATGAAATATGAAATACATGGAAACGGATATCATACGGAAATTAATTATTCTAAGGTATTGTATTGTATCAATAAAAATCTCACATAAACTGAATGTGTCGATAGTATTACGAGACTTGGTTTGACAACCAAACGGAAAAACCCCCAACTAGGCGCCAGGACTTTTGTTATAGATTCACTCCGTCCTCTTGACAAATACTAGAAATTTGCAAGGAAAAACCGTGACCTCGGGAGCATAGGACACGAATACAGTACATGATCAACCGTTTCTTTCTGCAGCTTGCACTTCCTACATTTGCTGTTACTGAAGAGGCCTAACTTATAAGCATGTGACGCCAAAAGATGGTGTCCAGTTAGTATGCCTATCGTGAGCCTAAAGTCCTCTCGATTAAGAGATATGCGCAACTTACTAAGCCTAACGTCGTAGGATTGGCACTTGATCTTAGAAATTTTACATCCCCACACTTCTATCCACGCCTCTCCTGGTTATGCAACTCCTGTTTGCCTTTGATTTCTCTAAAGCTATAAAAAAAAGTATGAAAGGCGCGATAACCTCCATAGAGATTTTAGGCCGAGGTACTCTTTCAATTTGCGTCGTACTTCTTTTAATTTTTCCTACAAATTGGCGGGTCGAGACCTACTTGTTTTATGCCTACTCTCAGAAAAAACTGCCGTTCTAAAATCCAACACCACCGGTCTCAATTCAAACGTATTCAAATCGGTTGCTTGTTGATGTTGTTGTTGTTGTAGCAGTGCTTCTCCCCTCTTTCAACAGGGTTTGACCATAGAGATAGGGATGCTAGAGGCGCTGGTTTCACATTACAATTGAAAATCTGGTTGTTGATTGTTTATAAGTAAGACTTTAATCTACTGAGCTAGAGTGACGCGCGTCTCCCTGTGGAGATTGTTTTCCTCAACTGCTAGTTGAGGGTATTTGTCTTTGAGAACGGGGACACCCACAGAAGAAAAAGGAAGGTAAATTTTATCCTGCCAACCCCCTTACCAACCGGGCAATGATTTCCTTAGTAATCCGACGACTTTGTGTTGATGCCTCATGCTCCTTTTGTTCATACGGCCGACTCCTTAATTGCCGAATTTCTTCATAGTTCCTACGGAGATGATTTCTTAAGTTCCTCTTCAGTCAGAAGTCTGTTAGGGTGCCCTTTATGGGGATTATTCTCTCCTCACTGTGCAAATGATGTTCCGGAGGTATAAGAATATTTCCCGTGGCAGTTCTCAGCGCGGTGTTTTGACTGGTCTGCAGTTTCCCCCGTCCCAAAAGCGGCCAGCAAATTGCCTCAAGTGCTGTCAGAAAGAGACTTACATTCGGCAATGAATGTCGTCGACGTGGATGTCAAATTTAGGCAATATTTGCTTTGCTCAAGTTGTAAATACGATCGCCGAGGTTTTGGCCAGAATCTGTTGCTATTACCACGCAATCATCGGCAGAGGACGCAACTGCTTCTGGTGGGGAAGAGAGATTCGACGTGTAAAAGTTAAACATGTGGATAAGCCACCACCCTGTGGTGCACCAGGTTGAATTCGTCTTGGGTTGCGCCTTTCTTCGCATCCGATATCACTTTATCGCCGAAGATTTATTCAGGTTTGAGAGGGACTTTACAGTTGACCAAAGTTTATCTACACCGGTAGATTAGTTACAGCTCTTTAGATGTTTCCCCCATTTCTCCCGCTTTTGTTTGTCTACAAGTTGTCTCACGCGCAGGTTTATGTCCTTGACTTGAAGGTTGCCAGAGTGTTGCTCTCTTACAAGTTCACGCTCTCTCGCTAAAGTTACGGCATCCGTTGGTAAGTGTGGCCGGACGGGACACTGTATTATAGGTCGACTTTCGGAAGGCTGGGAAAGACCGTGAGATAGGATAATTTCAGTCAGTTTGCAAAGGTTGGCAAGAATGTAGGACGGAGTTTTTATTAGGCTTTGTGGTTTGTTTAATAAGAGGGAATGATGCGATTTTGTAGTACTGCTGTGCATTTTTTCATTTCGGTATAAAAAGGCCGCTGATACGCGGCATACAATGGAGTTTTGGTCGAATTGTGGCAGAAGTCTTATGAAGCGTAGCAACAAGTTTTTTTTATAAATTGTATACTTGAGTGCTAGTCCCACTATAAATGAAATTGTGACAGTCGCATGTAGCGAAAAATAGGCATTAAATTGTCAATTTAAGCACAAGTATACATAACCGAAAAAATTGCTTTTAAACATACAAACATATGTAAATGCATACCTTCATATGTACTTTTATAAGCAATTCCGTACAGTTTATAAAGAGGAGAGAGGGCGCATAGAGTAGAATGCATAACAAAATTGTAAAACAACGATACAGATAAGTACCTACATTAGGCCGGGTCGATTTGTGGGAAGGCAAAAAATTCGCCCATTTCTCTGTGAAAATCATATTCTAGGGATCAAAATAAGAAACTTTGCCGAAGGAACCATACCTCTAAAACGAATTCTGATGTCCCCCCCCCCCCCCCCCCCCCTGTGGGTCATAGGGGCAAATTTTGAAAAATCCCACTTTGAAATGCCTATGTTTTTTCTTTTTGGAGTTTATTTTTCTCTTTAGAAATTTATTTAGTCAGAACATATGTAAATGAAAAAATGAATTTAACTTAGTAATAGAAAAGAAATTAAAAAAAATTATTAGAAATTAGCGTTTTTACAACCCTTTTAAAACCAAGGCATCACTGTAATGCATTTGCATGTCGTAAAATTGCTTGTGTTGTTTTTTTTAAGCCACCACAAGACACAGCAGGTAGAATTGAAATTGCCCCTACCCAAAAGTTCGACCCAAAGGGGGGGGGGGGGACATCAGAATTCGTTTTAGAGGTATGGTTCCTTCGGCAAAGTTTCTTATTTTGATCCCTAGAATACGATTTTCACAGAGCAATGGACGATTTTTAAATCGACCCGCCCTAACCTACACACATACTTTGATACCATACATACAAACAAATGCAAAAGAAACGAGCAAAATAAACTGCAATAAAATGGAAAATTCGAATACTTTCAATGCTAGAAAGTAACACAAAACCAAAAAAATCGCTTGCCTTTGCCATAGTAATAGGAATAATAGTTTAGCTGGAAGGGATGAAATGGATGCAAAATCATCAGAAGCGAAAATAGAGGGTAGTTGCAATTTCAGTGCATTTATACAATAGCAACAACAAAACCAAAATAATTGAAATTGAACAAGTCAAAAGGAAAATCAAATGAGTAGAAAAAAGAAGAGAAAATGCATAAACATGGCCAAAAGGATATTAGCGCCATGAAAATCGAAGGATCGAAATTGAAGGAATCGACAAGCAAAACATACATTCTAATGTGGTGTGTGTGTGAGCAGTTGCATGAAAAGTTTGTTGTTTGCTTGAAAGGTAGAAAAAGTTTTTAGCTACAAACAACAGCAACACATCACGTAAATACATATGCACGTATAACTGGGAGAGTAGAGGATTATAATGCGGAAAAGTTTAAATCGTACGTAATAAATGTACATATGTATGTAAGCATGTGTGTAAAAAAGTTCAAATGTATGCATGCAAATAACTAATAGGAGGCAGCTAAGTAAGTAATGAATGTTGGATGCAAGGACAAATAGGAAAATCGTCGAAAATTGCAAAAATTCATTTTCATTGTTCAGCGCCAAAACTAACGAACGGATAACTAAAACAAAATAAAAACTAAATAAAATAGCACAGGAAAAATATATTTAATTGGAACAACTGTACGGCATGACTGCAGCAAACATACAACCAAATGCCACCAGCACCAACACCAACAGCCTTAACACAATCATCATTATTATTTACAATCATCATCATCATTATGGTACATTCATGTATACAACTATCGAGCAAATCGTACAACGATGACACAAATATCAGTGATCCAACTGCAGGACTGTATATATGTATTTATGCATGTATGTATATATGTACGGGGGTAATAATAAAGTTTCGCGTAGTTGCCGTATCTTAAAATATATTTTGTGTTTACAGTGAAATCTTCCTTGGGCGAACACTCACTGCCGGACAACTTTTCTCCTCACAAGAGAGGTGTTGGCCATTCTTCATAGGGAGACATATGTATGTATATGTAACAAAAACAGAAAGCTAACCAGTCACTGTTGACAGATATAACTTCGAGTCAACTTAGAAGAATTTAAAAGTAAAGTCCTCTCTCGCTGAACAAACATCACGCTCTACAAGTCGCTTGTCATACCTGTCCTGATGTATGGCTCGGAGGAAGACATGGCCATCTTTGGTGCCAGCAATTGGCGTCAGTTCTAGAAAAACAGGGAAAGCTGGCGTGACTTGTTACGAACCGACCAATATAGTACGTAGAAGACTATTGCGCGGTACCACCATGTAAGAAAATGCTCTAGAAAATGTTCGCATAAGTGCATTTCTAGTGTGAAAAATAGTAACAGCCAAGTTATTGTGAAATTTTCTCTATCCCTCTGTTCTCTAAGAAGCGTTGTTGTTGTTGTTGTTGTTGTTGTAGCGATTAGGTTACTCCCCGAAGGCTTTGGGGAGTGTTATCGATGTGATGGTCCTTTGTCGGATACAGATCCGATACGCTCCGGTAACACAGCACCATTAAGGTGCTAGCCCGACCATCTCGGGAACGATTTATATGGCCACATTAAACCTTCAGGCCATCCCTCCGTCCCCACCCCCAAGTTCCATGGAGAAGCTATATATTGCGCTACACAACCCCTTGAATCCCAAGAATCGGAGTCTTCTCTGTCAGATAAGATAGTCAGATTCAACAATGCAGAAAATTTTATCAAATTTGCATACTTGAATGAAAATACACTTACATAATTTAAAGAGAATGCACTAAACAAGGAAAAGGAAAAATCTAATGAAAACACATAAATAAATTCCCTGTTATCCCTAGTATCCTTACAGGGCCGACTCTCAAGAAATAATAAGACGTACATATATTTTTTGGTGATATCAGGGCTCGTGTCTACACGTTTGCTAAAAAGTAAACAAAATTTTTCTTGAGCATTTCTTGTGTGTAACTATTCATTTCTTGCGTTGTGGATACCGCGCTAATTTAAAATAAGCTTTGGAGCTTACACATAATTAGTACCGATTATAGGAGTCATATACTATATTACCCAGTGAGATCGCCTCGTGATTCTGGTTACTTGTGCGTTCAAGAAAAGCTCGAATATGGTTTCGATATTACTCCTATAAAGCCACAGAAAATAAAAAAAAAAATCCAGATTTTTCTCTAAAAAGTCTCCCAAGTAAAAAAAAAAGTTCACAAAACACACAAAGTTCTTCAGAGTCGGGATTATTACTGATTTATTCAAACGCCTCCATTGGCTGAGCCCTCTTAGAACACTTTTTCCTTATTCAGTACCCAAAAAGGGCTCACTCATGAGGGCAATTCTTTTAAGAATTATTGCTCCTAATGAAGTACTACCTCCTTTTGATTAGATGGGACTTTTAAGAAATGCATTGTGATAAATGTCGGTAGGTTACGAAAAAAGGCAACTATTAGAAATAAGTGGTTTATTTATGGTGAATTCGAATCGGACTTTTATTAGTCTCCTCTTATTGTGCATTTATCGTGCTCAGAAAACGTTGTATACGGTTCGAATCGAGCCGCAAAACTTCACTAAAGCGAATGGCTCAGGAACACAGTTGCCACCGGCAAATGCATGAGTACATGTGTGTAGATATGCATTTGTATGCGAGCTATAATGTTGTATGGCGTTGTGTGAAGTTTGTTGGAATGGGAACAAAGCGGGATACGAATGGTTAAAGAGTAAAAAAATGGAACAGCGCATACATACTTTCATATCTACATATGCAACACACAATAATAAACCAAATAATTCAAAGAGCAGATGAAAACAGCGATGAACCACTACAGTGTCTCGTCTTGCAATTAAAGGCGTTTAAAAATATTGGGTATTGATTGAATTTGTTTATTCATCCATATATATATATAAAACATTGTGGTCTAGTTATATAAGCAAATAATCCAGAATTTATTAGACTAAAATGTAGAAGCCCACCAAACAGTATTTTTACTACCATAAAAATTATTTGCCTGATGTACTCATCTTCTGAAAAGGTAGATATGACTTTCGCGCCGGCTGAAGGAAACAATAAATTAACATAGCGAGTGGTGTCTTCTCAAACGTCGAGTCTCTAATCCTCTGTGTCGCTGCAGTGTGCTCGAGGTTGAATTATCAGCCATTAGCAAAAAAAATTACTGCTCCACATTTGGTTCTTTATTACAGGAAAATTGCATGATAGATGCATTTGGTGGACAGGCTACGACTCAGCAGAACAATAGACTTATAGGAACACCAAAAAGACCTGAAATGTGTTCGAACCAAAGATATTGAGATGTAAATGCGATGGCAAACAGAAATTAATACAGTGCAGCTGATTCGTTCGTCGTACTCCTTTCCTATTCTATTTTGGTAAGTACTAGATAAATCCCAAATATATCAGCATATTGAGTTTGAAACGATCTCAAATTTCATAGCTATGCGGGCTCAGCTTAGTGATATCAAATAAATGCTGTGAAATAACCCACACAAATTTAAAAAATTCCCCAACTTCACACATCTCAAATAAAAAATTCGGACTTGCAACTGCGCATTGCTTTCAAGTGGTCCCATGAAACCAGGCAAATTCTCAAAATTTTTTGTTAAAGCCTAAAGCTGATCAGCTACAGATGCGATATCATCAGCTGGGCGCTGTACTTAAATAAATAGAATAGAAACTAACATATAGCGCATTAATTATCAATTTTATATAAAAAATCGAGGCATCAAAAGTGTTTTAGTGAGAATTGAAACGATGCATTGCACTCGTTACAAACATTTTTGAATAGATCCTCCAGCACAGATTTAAATCAGCCCCTGTACTCTTCCTCTTCCTGACAACTCCTTTAGAAATGCCTTCTCTCTGTAGCCGATATAAGAATGTGGTGAAACCTTGCAAATTATGTCTACGAAGTAGAACGAATGAAAATCTACGAATAATTGTATAGTATTTTTTAGTATGAGACTGAATGTTTATACTCAGTTGAGCAGAGCTCACAGAGTATATTAACTTTGATGGGATAACGGTTGGTTGTACAGGTATAAAGGAATCGAGATAGATATAGACTTCCATATATCAAAATCATCAGTATCGAAAAAAAATTTGATTAAGCCATGTCCGTCCGTCCGTCCGTCCGTCCCTCTGTCCGTTAAAACGATAACTTGAGTAAATTTTGAGATATCTTGACGAAATTTGGTATATAGATTTCTGGGAGCTCATCTCAGATCGCTATTTAAAATGAACGATATCGGACTATAACCACGCCCACTTTTTCGATATCGAAAATTTCGAAAAATCGAAAAATAGAGATAATTCATTACCAAAGAGGGGTAAAGCGATGAAACTTGGTAGGTGCGTTGAACTTATGACGCAGAATAGAAAATAAGTAAAATTTTGGACAATGGGCTTGGCACCGCCCACTTTTAAAAGAAGGTAATTTAGAAGTTTTGCAAGCTGTAATTTGGCAGTCGTTGAAAATATCATGATGAAATTTGGCAGGAACGTTACTCCTGTCACTATATGTATGCTTAATAAAAATTAGCAAAATCGGAGAACGACCACGCCCACTTTTAAAAAAAGTTTTGTTTTAAAGTGAAATTTTTACAAAAAATTTAATATCTTTACAGTATATAAGTAAATTATGTCAACATTCAACTCCAGTAATGATATGGTGTAACAAAATACAAAAATAAAACAACATTTCAAAATGGGCGTGGCCCCGCCCTTTTTCATTTGATTTGTCTAGGATACATTTAATGCCATAAATCGAAAAAAAATTTACCAATCCTTGTGAAATTTGGTAGCGGCTTAGATTCTAGGACGATAACTGTTTTCTGTGAAAAAGGGCGAAATCGGTTGAAGCCACGCCCAGTTTTTATACACAGTCGGCCGTCTGTCCTTCCGCTCGGCCATTAACACGATAACTTGAGCAAAAATCGATATATCTTTACTAAACTCAGTTCACATAATTATCCGAACTCACTTTCTATTGGTATAAAAAATGGCCGAAATCTGACTATGACCACGCCCACTTTTTCGATATCGAAAATTACGAAAAATGAAAAAAGTGCCATAATTCTATACCAACTACGAAAAAAGGGTTGAAACATGGTAATTGGATTGGTTTATTGACGTAAAATATAACTTTAGAAAAAACTTTGTAAAATAGGTGTGACTTACTTACTTACTTAATTGGCGCTTAACCGTCTAAACGGTTATGGCCGTCCAACAAGGCGCGCCAGTCGCTCCTTCGCTCCGCCAACCGGCGCCAATTAGTCACACCAAGGGAGTTTAAATCATTTTCCACCTGGTCCTTCCAACGGAGTGGGGCCGCCCTCTACCTCTGCTTCCATAGGCGGGTTCCGATAGAAACACTTTCTTGGCCGGAGCATCATCTTTCATTCGCATAACATTGCCTAGCCAGCGCAGCCGCTGAGTTTTAATTCGCTGGACTATGTTGATGTCTGCGTATAGCTCGTACAGCTCATCATTAAATCTTCTTCGGTACTCGCAATCGCCAACGCGTAGAGGTCCATAAATCTTTCGAAGAACTTTTCTCTCGAACACTCCCAAAGCCACTTCATCTGCTGTTGTCATGGTCCATGCTTCTGCCCCATATAGCAGGACGGGTACGATAAGTGACTTGTAGAGTATGATTTTCGTTCGCCGAGAGGTGAATAGGTGTGAAACCTACCATATTAAGCAAAAGAAAATGAAAAAGTTCTGCAGGGCGAAATCAAAAGCCCTTGGAATCATGGCAGGGATGCTGTTCGTGGTATTACATATATAAATAAATTAGCTGTACCCGACAGATGATGTTCTGGGTCACCCTGTTCCACATTTTGGTCGATATCTCGAAAACGCCTTCACATATACAACTACCACCACTCCCTTTTAAAATTCTTATTAATACCTTTAATTTGACACCCATATTGTACAAACATATTATAGAGTCACCCCTGGTCCACCTTTATGGCGATATATCGAAAAGGCGTCCACCTATAGAACTAAGGCCCACTCCCTTTTAAAATACTCATTATCACCTTTCGTTTGATACCCATAATGTGCAAACGCATTCTAGATTCAACCCTGGTCCACCTTTATAACGATATCCCGAAAAGGCGTCCACCTATAGAATTAAGGCCCACTCACTTTTAAAATACTCATTAACACCTTTCATTTGATACCCATATCGTACAAATTAATTCTAGAGTCACCCCTGGTCCACCTTTATGGCGATATTTCGAAAAGGCGTCCACCTATAGAACTAAGGCCCACTCCCTTTTAAAATACTCATTAACACCTTTCGTTTGATACCCATATTGTACAAAAGCATTCTAGAGTCATCCCTGGTCCACCTTTATGGCGATATCTCGAAAAGGCGTCCACCCATAGAACTAAGGCCCACCCACTTTTAAAATACTCATTAACACTTTTCATTTGATACCCATATCGTCCAAATTAATTCTAGAGTCACCCCTGGCCCACCTTTATGGCAATATCTCGAAAAGGCGTCCACCCATAGAACTAAGGCCCACTCCCTTTTAAAATACTCATTAACACCATTTATTTGGTACCCATATCGTACAAACTAATTCTAGAGTCACCCCTGGTCCACCTTTATAACGATATCCAGAAAAGGCGTCCACCTACAGAACTAAGGCCCACTCCCTTTTTAAATACTCATTAACACCTTTTATTTGATACCCATATCGTACAAACAAATTCTAGAGTCAGCCCTGGTCCACCTTTATGGCGATATCTCGAAAAGGTGTCCACCTATATTACTCTTAAAATACTCTTTAATACCTGTCATTTGATACGCATGTCATACAAACACATTAAAGGTTACCCGAGGTTCATTTTCCTACATGGTGATTTTCCCTTATTTTGTCTCCATAGCTCTCAATTGAGAATGTAATGTTCGGTTACACCCGAACTTAGCCTTCCTTACTTGTTTAAGTTATATTATGGTCGACTTTGCGTACATAGGTAAATTTGCTACAAGAGCCTTCCTTTTTATATGGAGAAAATAAAATATTTTTTCACTTTCACTAAACTTTACAGTAAAAAATTCCTCAAAAATGACAATTTTCCACAATTGGGCGTCACAGGCAATATTGTAACGATTTTACTTGCAATTCCCCTTATTTGCAATCTTCTGATGAGTTCGAATCACTAAACTGTTGAATAAATAACTCCAATATTTAATAATGCAAAATGGCCTTTATTAAAGTACTTCACAATAACACTCAACGAATAGCTTGCTTAATAACCAAACTGATTGATAGCTCAAATGAAACTCTACTATCCAAATAATACTGCTATTGCTCACTAGATATCGTCTGAATCGAAACTTAAATCAAACAGAATTCCAGCGCCTCTACAATTGCCGCCTTTTATACTCTTTGATTTCAACCTTCGCATCTTCTAGGCGCTTCCAGAATCTACTAGTCCAGCAGCTCTCAAACTTCTCAGCTGTAACTACAATTGCACAATTTTATAGTTTTTCTCATTGCATACTTATAGGAGTATCTCAGATATATGCATGTGTTTGTGCATTGACTCTCCGCTGCTAGTATACGTACATGGTACATATGTGTAGACGCAATTATTGTTTCGTTTATGTAGATACATAATGATTAATCTATGAATGTGAATTCACTTCACTGCTTAGCATCGGCTTAGAGACGATAGCATCGCTCGGTGCTGCTAACATTCGTTACAATATTATTGCAGGATTCTTACCTAGCCGACCGCAGTGATGTGGTGGTAGCGTGATCGCATACCACACCGAAAGTCCTGGATTCAAGACGCGTGAAAAGCAACATTAAAATAATTTTGAAAAAAAAATTTCTAAGCAAGGTGGCCCTTCAGCAAGGGTTTCGCAACAACTCTGTGTGTATATTTGCTATAAATTTTAATTTAATTTAATTCTGCTTTGCAGGCACAAAATACGTAGGTACAGTTTTTGAAAAAATTAAAGCGAGCATGACGCAAAGTCAAAATTAACTACTTTTCATGAAAAAGACCTATTGAAAGTGTAAAACTCAAACTAGATAATATAAATTTTATGTGGTTGTTATACTCCCTAAAAGTTGAAGTGGGTATTGCGGATGTAGAATTTTGTTTACAATGCCGGTGGAGACGTCTTTGTCTGCCCCCAACAAAGCAGGTCAGTATTCTCTTCCTAGCAATAGCTTACGCTTATTAAATAGCCCGGAAATTTCGCATACGAAAATCAAGCTCTACAAGTCACTGGTAACATAAGATTAGAGGCCCTTTTGCCTAAGTAAGCGTTGCAATGCCCCTTTTTGGATTTGCTAAATATGCGCTTTGAGTCGTCTTCACGATACCGCTTTGTTTTTGAGTCGACTATAATTTAAAAAAAAAATTAAAAGTTGTAGTATTGTAGCTTAAAATTTTGCAAAGTTCACATTATGTGAGTTTAAAACGCGTTATTTTAGTTTTTGTATGGTAAATGGGCTTGGTCATCAACCGATTTTCGTAATCCAAAGCGAATCATCTTTCAGTTATGAAGGAACGTACCAAACTACATAACTGCGGCTTTAAGTGTCTTCAAGATCGCTCCAGAGACCACTTTTACGAACTCTACAAGGATCAAATATCGACTGGGACCATTATCTGAAAGAGCTCAAAAACCATTCTTCCGCACGATGTTGATTTTGAGGCTGATAGGAACAATGAACGAAAGTGCAAGCAAAATTCAGCGACTGAAGGAGAAATTCATGACCGACGTGAAAAGGGTACTTTAATTATGGAGGAATTCTCTTTTCCATTGCTAAGTAGCAAGGCAGATGATGAGGCCGATTATTTTCCTTTTGCCAACGTAAAATATATTTATTGTTCACATTTATTGTCAAGCAACGTAAAAAATAAACGTTGACTTATAGGTTAGATTGAGTGCTATTGAGGAATTTGAAATAATAATTAAATTGGGAATCTGCTCAAAGTCCCTCCACAAATATATTTTCACCCACTGTGCGCCATATAAACATGCCAACTGCTGATGTGCAAACTAGAACAAGAACAAATACAAAACCAAATACAAATGAAGACGAGCAAAGCACAAGAAAACGAAAATAGCCATCAACAACAAAAATGGTTCACACATAGAAACGCACGCATACATAAGTATAACCGAATGCAGAATTTTGGAACGGTATAAATAAAAATATACAAGAAATGTTTCACAACATTTCGTAAATAGGTGCAACATGTTGCACGGTTGGAGTGCATTGAAACGAGCATGTTTGCTCATCACCATAAACGCAATGGGAAAATGATTTGACATGAAATTGCGTTTAGTGTAATAAGAGAGAAAAAAAGTTTTTAAAAATATGTATGTAAAGTTTTTATGGCTAAGTATGGATGAATACAAAAATTTAGCAATGAAGCAATAAATTAAGAAAATAATGAACATTTGAATGAAACACTGCACTACATGCAACACGAAACATGCTCCAACTAAATATGTTCGTCCTCTAATTGGTTTTGTGTATGCGTATGTGTGTGTGAGTGGCGCGTTGCGCTGTTGCTGAGACACAGTGTGGCATACGGAACAGGGGTTGGTTTTCACGTGCGACTGTTTGCGGCGAACAGTTGTAGTGTATCCTTCGAAGGGGTGAAAAGTTGTTTCTCATACACTTTTGCACCGTACAAAAATGAAGCGGCCCGTCGATTTTTGAATTTGAATTTCTTAATAACAATCGTCGCCGTTCATATGCTCCTCACTCTCTTTCTATCACTTGTGCGCGCAAACACACAAACAAAAATACGAATTGCCAATTAGTTTTTGCAAGCAAAAACAAAACAAATATAAAAAGAAAATATATTAAAATTACTGAGAATTAAACAAAAAAGTTTTCGAAAAGCTGTGTATGTGTT
Organism: Eurosta solidaginis; assembly: GCF_040869045.1. Lineage (NCBI taxonomy): Eukaryota > Metazoa > Arthropoda > Insecta > Diptera > Tephritidae > Eurosta > Eurosta solidaginis. The sequence goes on from NC_090323.1 coordinate 240,908,204, forward strand.
TTTGTGTTCTAAACGTTCCGTGCTAAAATTAAAACGTGTATGCAGTTTAACTGAATTCAAAAATGCAACAAACAAAACAACAAATATTTAGTGGTTGCAAAAGAAGCAAAAATTTAATTTCTTTCATAAATTTGTGAAAATGCATTCATATTCGCATGCATAAATACATACAATCATTCAAAATAGAGTGAAAGTGCATTCATTATACTAAAAGTGTTTTGAGAAATTTATTAACAAAAACTGAAAATGTTCGTCACTTTGTGAAAAAAAGATAGAAAAAATATAAGAATTCAACATCTAAACAATTAACAAAAATTTAATTACATAAATCGAAAGATAACACAAATAAATTTAAAGTGCAAAGCAGCAAACGGACTGCCATAGTTTTACTTAAATTATTACAAACATAAATGCATACATACAATTTCGAAATATTTTTAAGAAAAGAAATTAAAATAAAAACAAAAAAGGGCATAAACCAGTGCTCAGTTTGCTTCCCTTTCCCCTTTGCATTTCTCTTTTTTGTATCCGGTCGTGAGTTTCGGTTATTCGTCAAATGTGTTTCGTAATTAAGCCATTTTTTGGTTCGATGCAAAATTAAGTTTAAAACAAAAATTAAGTTTAACTTTTAAAACCCCAACCCTGGTGCACCGTAGTAAAACACGACGCCAACTTTGAACATTAAATGGATTTATAAAAAGGTTTGTAGAAAAATTTAAAATGTTAAATTCTCATATAAAGTTCAAATACTTAACTTCTGACTTTTGACAGTTCCAGCCTCGAATTTAAAAACAAAAAAAAAAAAACAAGTATTCTGAAATTTTATTTTAAAGACCCACGCTAATATCATATCCACATTTAATAGAGATCTAAGCCTCTCAAAAAAATTTACGCCTAATCTCGCAAGTTTTATCATACTAAAATAAATCTTGCATCATACAAAATTAAACGCCATAGATTCAAGTTAAATCTCCATGAAATCCTAAATAATATTTTGCAAATCATATAATATGGGAAACCCGAATTTGTATCTCAAATAATAAAAAAAAAAACACAAAGATACATACATAGGGTATATATAGCCTTTTCCTTAATTGTTGTCCATAATTTTTGGAGTTTTTCAAGTAAACATTTTTGTTTCCAAGCCTAACTAAAGGCCAAATTAAATAAAGCGTAGTATATAAATATGTTTTTTCTTTGTGAAATAAATGTGTATCTTCCGAAAACTTAAAAACTGTTGTGGCTGAAGAACTTAAAAAAATTAAAACCAATTCGTGCTTTTTTATACTTTTTTTTTCAGCTGTGCCCAAGAATGGGGCTGTATAAGATATGAAATATATAGTGAACAGATGTACATACCTAAGCGATTTTTAAGATAAATAAAAAATAAACAAGTAAGGAAGGCTAAGTTCGCGTGTAACCGAACATTACATACTCAGTTGAGAGCTATGGAGAAAAACTAAGGGAAAATCACCATGTAGGAAAATGAACCTAGGGTAACCCTGGAATGTGTTTGTATGGCATGGGTATCAAATGGAAGTATTAAAGAGTATTTAAAGAGGGAGTGGGCCATAGTTCTATAGGTGGACGCCTTTTCGAGATATTTCAATAAAGGTGGACCAGGGGTGACTAGAATGCGTTTGTACAATATGGGTTTCAAACGAAAAGGTGTTAATGAGTATTTTAAAAGGGAGTGGGCCTTAGTTCTATGGGTGGACGCCTTTTCGAGATGTCACCATAAAGGTGGACCAGGGGTGACTCTAGAATGCATTTGTACGATATGGGTATCAAATTAAAGGAATAAAGGGTTTTAAAAGGGAGTGGTGGTAGTTGTATATGTGAAGGCGTTTTCGAGATCGACCAAAATGTGGACCAGGGTGACCCAGAACATCATCTGTCGGGTACCGCTAATTTATTTATATATGTAATACCACGAATAGTATTCCTGCCAAGATTCCAAGGGCTTTTAATTTCGCCCTGCAGAAACTTTTCATTTTCTTCTACTTAATATGGTAGGTGTCACACCCATTTGACCAAGTTTTTTTCTAAAGTTATATTTTGCGTCAATAGACCAATACAATTACCATGTTTCATCCCTTTTTTCGTATTTGGTATATAATTATGGCATTTTTTTCATTTTTCGTAATTTTCGATATCGAAAAAGTGGGCGTAGTCATAGTCGGATTTCAGCCATTTTTTACACCAATACAAAGTGAGTTCAGATAAGTACGTGAACTGAGTTTAGTAAAGATATATCGATTTTTGCTCAAGCTATCGTGTTAGCGGCTGGGCGGAAGGACAAAAGGTCGACTGTGTATAAAAACTGGGCGTGGCTTCAACCGAATTCGCACTTTTTCATAGAAAACAGTTATCGTCCTAGAATCTAAGCCCCTACCAAATTTCACAAGGATTGGTACATTTTTGTTCGACTATGGCATTAAAAAAATCTTAGACAAATGAAATGAAAAGAGCGGAGCCACGCCCATTTTGAAATTTTCTTTTATATTTGTATTTTGTTGCACCATATCTTTACTGGGGTTGAATGTTGACATAATTTTCCTATATATTGTAAAGATATTAAATTTTTTGTTAAAATTTGACTTAAAATTTTTTTTTTTAAGTGGGCGTGGTCATTCTCAGATTTTGCTAATTTTCATTAAGCATAGATATAGTAATAGGAGTAACGTTCCTGCCAAATTTCCTCATGTTATCTTCAACAACTGCTAAATTACAGCTTGCAAAACTTTTAAATTACCTTCTTTTAAAAGTGGGCGGTGCCACGCCCATTGTCCAAAATTTCACTGATTTTCTATTCTGCGTCATAAGTTCAATTCACCTACCAAGTTTCATCGTTTTATCCGTCTTTGGTAATGAATTAGCGCACTTTTTCGGTTTTTCGAAATTTTCGATATCGAAAAAGTGGGCGTGGTTATATTCCGATATTGTTCATTTTAAATAGCAATCTGAGATGAGTGCCCAGGAACCCACATACCGAATTTCATCAAGATAACTCAAAATTTACTCAAGTTATCGTGTTAACGGACGGACGGACGGACGGATATGGCTCAATCGAATTTTTTTTCGATATTGGTAATTTTGATATATGGAAGTCTATATCTATCTCGATTCCTTTATACCTGTACAACCAACCGTTATCCAATCAAAGTTAATATACTCTGTCAGCTCTGCTCAACTGGGTATAAAAATAGGTAGGTAGATTTTGTGGGGATGCAAAGTTTCACGTTTTTTGTGGTCTGCAGGAAATAGCTATGACAATGAATCAGTTGTATTAACAATATATAACGTAAACGTAGGTATATGTTCAAATTTTGAGATTCTAGCCGTTAAGAAGGAGGCAAAAATGAGAGTTTATATATAGTGTATACTATATATACCACCCATAAACAAATGAGCCAAGATCTGGCATTCCGGAATTGTTGGATTTTGTAATCGAATTTGAAGAAAAGTTTGATGACGTAGCGCTTTTGAAGTTTTCCGATTTATTAAATTTCTCCCATATTTCCCTACCAGTGTTTGGAGGATTTAAAACTATTACCTAAGTAAACGACTACGCCGTAACAACTAACATCAAATTGATTTGGTGGCTTGGCAATCCCTTCGATTGTGTTTTTGCCATGAAATGTTTCTCAGCAAAAAAGCTGTCTGCCTTATCAAATGCACATGGAGTCGGCCTAAAATATGTAGGATGACCAATTAATATTCCCATTAGCACACCACATTCTGGAAGGAAAGTGGGCTCTATCTCCCCGGATATTTATCGCGAAAAAATATTCAGCCCAATTCTAAACGAAAATTCCGTGCGAGTTTTTTCCCTTCTCCCATTCTCGTATTCTAAATAGAAATTCCTTGTGAGTTTTTTCACTTCTCCCTTTCTTCCTATTCTGAACAATGTTCGAAAAAGCGGAAACAGGTTATGGGAGAAAAGTAGGTATTATGAATGTCAGGGAGAGGGAGATTTCTCTGCCATTTCATAGGAGTTTTTTCACTAGTTAAATTGAAGGGAATGCATCAAAATGGTTAAAGGAAATTGGTTATTTTAAGAAAGAATACTTATTTGTACAAATTTGTGCTAAAATATGTATTTACGTTCTACCACAATACTCTCACTGTTAATACAACAACAACAACAACCACAATATTCTTTATTTTAAGTCGAAAAATATATCATAAGTCCATTACTTGGCATATTTGATGCAGCCATCCAGAAATTGCGCAAGGATTTTTTAAGAAGGCTTAAATAGATCTTAGCATATGGCAAAAGGCGAACTCAACTCGACTTGGTCGCCAGAAAATTGCTTTGCAGAATGAATGCAGGCAACTCCGGCGGATTTCTGTTATCCCGCCGGTCTTCTTCTTATGCTCCTCTGTTGATGTTGCTGTGGCACCTATTCATTACTCATTTCAGTGAATACCACATGAAATGCAATAATGTGCATTGTTTATATCTTATTTCTTAATTTCAAACAAATTGGCAACAATAATTAAACTTTACAATTTTTTAAACAAAATAAGAAATGCGCAACGAAATTTCAATTGACAAAACAGCTGACTTCGAAAACTCGAAATTCCTATTCCCCAATTATTCTTCCCCCTAGGAGAAAAGAATTGGAGGAATTTTTCCACGGGAATAAAAAAATCCGCGAGAATATTTAGAATTGGTATGATTATTACTATTATTTTCGCTCTACAATACATATTTCATGCTCTTTTAGTGACAGAAGGTTTCAAGACCGGGGCAGATTCCTGTAGGAACGATAATAGCGACCTGGTAGCTGACGTACAGAGTGTGGGGGAGGAAGAAACCGATACCCCGATTACCGATGATGAAAAATACGCTCCGGCATGCAACTATGGCGAAGTGAGAATGGCAATATCACGGCTAATAAATCACAAGGTTTCAAGTAATGACGAGCAGGGCTGTTCAAACATGGAGGCGAAATGTTGGTATAAGATAAAGGATCACTAAATGTGGACAAGACGAAGTACTTGCTGTCATCGTGGCCTTTGTAGCCACATCACTGTTGACGGATATAAATTCGAGACTGTGAGGATTTCGTATATTTGGGAAGCAGCATTAAAAGCAAAAACAATGTCGACATAGAAATCAAACGGAGAATAACTCTTGCCAACAAGTAATTCTTTAAGCAATTGAAAGGTAAAGTTCTCTCTTGACGAACAAAATTCTCTCTCTACAAGTCACTCATCATACTTGTCCTGATGTATGGCTCGGAATCATGGAAGGTGTCGAGAGAAGATGAGATGGCTCTTGTAGTATTCAAGAGAAAAGTTCTCCGGAAGATTTATCCGTTATGTGGATGGCGAGTATCGAAGGAGGTATAATGATAAGCTATATGAGCTTTTCGCAGATATGACGATAGTGCAGTGCTAGCTACGCTAGCTAGGCCATGATATGCGGATGAACGATGTTTTATGCTCACCCTGAACGGCATCAGCAAGGCAAATGAGTTTTAACTGAGATCTTTTCAAGGCATAAATATACTCGGAGTGCTTGCCAAACACTACCGAAGGCGACGCCGTTTAGAAAAATTTTCTTCTAATTGAAAGAACTTGTTTCTAAAATTTTTTATGTTGCTTTTCCCGGGCTCTAACCCATTATCTTCGGTGTGGTAGGCGGAGGACGCTACCATCACACCACGGTGGCCGAAGGATATGTGCTATATATACGACCGATCTTATCCATTTTTTCGGACAACAATGTGTGCAGTATACGATAGCATATGCTGAAGTTTGAAGCTTCAATCTGATAAATTGAGGAAGATATGACAAAAATCCTCTTTTCTGAAAAATCGGTTGTATGGAGGATATATGCTACAAAAGTCCGATCCGGCTGGTTCCGACAAATGTTTAATCGAACACCTAAATAAATCCGCTCACTAAATTTTATCAAGATATCTCAAAAATTGAGGGACTAGTTTGCATACAAAGAGACAGACGGACAGACGGACATGGCTAAATCAACTCGGCTCTTCATTCTGATCAGGACTTACAATTTTGAGATTCGTGACAATGTTAATATACCAAATTTAATATACCATTTCATCATGAAAGGTATAAATATATCGGTTCATTGTGTGAGGCTACAAAGTTTCACGTTTCTTGTAGTCTGCATGAGATAGCTATGACCATGAATCACTTATCTGAACAATATATGACGTATACGTATGTTAGGCTTTGTTGAAATTTGAAGCTTATAGCTGTTAAAATTAGGCAGAAAATGCTCCTTACCAGAACAATCGGTTTGTATGAGGTATATGTTATGTATATATACGACCGATCCCTGCGGCTTTTTCAGTCTATAAGATAAACCATTTACGAAAGCATTTGGTGAAATTTGAAGCTTCTAGCTGTTAAAATGGGGAAGACATTATCAAAAGCTTCTTACATGAGCCATGGGATAAATACTATATATGTGACCCGGCCTATGAAAAGGTGGCTTATGACTCAAAAAAATTTTTCCACTTTTTTTCTGGTTTCGATAGTTTTTTATCTTTAACAGATGTTTCTCACAATTTCTTTTTTCTTTCTTTTTTGAGGCATAAGCCACCTTTTCATAGAGCGGATCACATATATATACGAAGGATCTGGGTTATATACTATATATACGAAGGATTGGAAGCGAATAGATGTTAAAATGGTGTAGAAATTACGAAAAGTTATTTTAACAATATGGGATTCATGCTATATATTCAACCGATCTCTACAATTCCACACACATTAATGTATGCCCTATACGTAAGCAATTGGTGAAGGCGCAAACTTCTAGCATTTGTACGATTTTTTCAGATTACAATACGTGTCATTTACGAAGCATTTGGTGAAATTGGAAGCAAGAAATTAAAAAACCTGTTCTGGAAAATCGGTCGTATGGTATAATTATCCAGTCCGGTCGGCTCTGACAAATGTCTAATCGGACATCAAAATATACCCGCTGACCAAATTTCATCAAGATATCTCAAAGATTTGCGTTCAAACAGACAGACGGACATGGCCAAATCAACTAAGATTGTCATCCTAATTAATTCGGTTTACTTATTGGTAGGTTAATTTCCTTAAAGCGTGGATATGATATCTCACAAAAAAGAAGCGCTTCCTTAAATGTGGATAAGTAATCTTCTTGTAAAGTAAAACTATTTTTTTCATTGGGTATAGGAATAACTTTCTTAAAAATGGAGGAAACTATAATACAATTGTAAAATTAAATCGTGTAACCGTCACGGCCCTGGATTTTTAGTCGAGGTGCTCATCTTTACATTCGAGTACTCTTAATGTATGTAAATATTGTGAGAAATATTTAGTTAACTGACGAAAATCTTTCCTTTCAAGTATTATAAAAATATTTTGAATCTGTACTGCTTAAATTGAAGTTTTCATCAATATAAAGGAAAGGGTTTTAAGAAAAAATTTTTCGCATTTTAAGTAAGTGTTTTTTTTTTTTGGTGTACAAACACATTTGCGAGTATCAAGCTCCATAATAGGCTATACAAGAAGTACTACCATAAAGGCATGTTCTTACCAAACTTCATTTAAACTGCTGGTTTTTTGTTCGACTTATGGAACTAAAAATTAAACCTTTAAGCAATTTTTTTTTTCAATCAATTGCTCAGATCTATTTAAAATACTAACAACCATGTTTCTGCCGAATTTCAAAATGATATCTACGGATTTTGATTTAAGGTCTGCAAAATTCTCAAATCTTATTGGGAGCTGTTTATACTCCAATTTTACACAATTCACATATTTTTGTATTCTGAGTCAAAAGGTATAGCCAGTTCACCCTAGTAACACTGGATCGGTATTTTTGTTATAGATATAAAGGCATGGTTATAATTTGATTTCGACCACCTTCCAATGCATTTTGAGTTCAGATAAGCTCTTGTACTAAATTTGTTGGAGATATCTTAACTTTTGCTCAAGTTATTGTGTTAAAGGACACACGGAATAACAGACAGAAGACTGGGCATGAAAATTGTGCGTGATTTCCAACCAAATTCGCTAATTTTTACAAGAAACAGTTATTTTCACAAAAAAATACTCTTACCAAGTTTCGTTAAGTCTGGCCGATTTTGGTTCCATTTCTGACATTAATAGTAAATAGAGAGATTGACTAAAGAAGAGGTGAAACCACGCGGGATTTCAAAAAAATGTTAATACTCGTATTTTGCTCCACCATATAGCTTTTAAGGTGAAATATCATATACTTCAAAAATGATATATTTTTTTTAAGTGGGCGTGGTCGTAAACCGCTTTCATTTATATTAAGAGAATTTTCATATTTCATATTTATATTAATGGTCCTATTATCTCTATATAGATGATAATAGTATAATTTTGATTATTGGATTAAATAGCATACTAGAAAAGGCATGGAACAAAGTTTTTTAGAACGATAAGCTCATATAGAGTTCGATGCAAATTATTTAATGTAATGACTTTTTTGCGTCGTTTTTAAACTTCGCTCATATCGAAAATTAGTAAGGGCGCTTGAATGACCCAGTTTTACTGGACCGCGGCGAATCACATTAATGAAATATTAACAGTTAGATACAACGAAGAGGAAAATGAAGAGGAGAGAAGAAGTAACGACGGAGGTACTTCTTACCTTTGGGACAAAGTTGTCAAGGATAACAAGTAAATATAGGGATGAAGAGAAAGCGGTAAAGAGGAAGAAGACAGGTGAGAACGATATAGGAAAGGAATGGGAGAGGATTTTCAAGCTATGGGAGAAGGAAAATAACGGAAGAGGGCCAAATAAGATGGGCAGTCTGCAGATATGGAGACTTGGGGGTAGGGCAGTTTCCTGAAGGGAAGGAAAAGAACAAGAAGAAGAAGAAACTATAAAAAAGTAAGAAGTGAGAGACTTGAGAAAAAAAAAGAAAACATTTGGCGGAACTGGAAACCGAAAAGTTAGAAGGCGGAAGTAGAAACGGCGGACAATGGGTGAATAAAGCAGAAAGCTGTCGAGAAAGAACAAATGAAAATGCGACCGATATTGAGAAGAAAATCATTACGAAAATAAAGAATAGAAGTAAGAGAACGAGTGAGACTGCAGAGATTTTGGAAGTTAGAGGGAATCAAAATACAAATGATAAGCTTTTAACTAGTATTAATTAACGAATCACATCAGAGTTTGTTAATTTTTTATAAATCACATGCAATAAGCGAAATATGTTATATATTTCTTAAATAAGCGGCGGATAAGTAAGTTTCTTAAAATCACTAAGGACGCCTCCCGGGAAAAGAAATAAAAAAAAAATGTTGATTCTTTTTGCAAACACAAGAAAATGCAATGTTTGATAATATGTATACCGAAATAAATTACTTCCATTAGGAAACATTAAAACTAACCATTTTGATATGGTAGTATAAATGTATATACGAGTATGTAAAAACATCAATATACTGCAACACGCCTACATAAGTGCTATAAATTAAACTAAATTAGATTTAGAAAAAACTTACGAGTATATGTATGTATGCATAAGGGTGGACGAAATACAAATAAAGCGCACTTTTAAACAATTAGAGTGGCTTGCTTAGACATATGTACAAACGGCCTATTGGCAGGAACAACTGTTTTAATGAGACAAAAGTATTAAATCATTCGAAAATAAACAATATGACACATTTATACATAGCATACAAACACTTCCACAAACATACAAACGCATACATAAGTAGACAGCACAGCCTTTCGCTAAAAGCAGCTGCCGGCAAACGGTAAATATACGCTGCATGGCAAAATATGCATACATGCACACAAATTTTAATTTTATTTCTTTACATATATGTGTGTGTGTAGTGGAAGCAACAATCAAAGTCACATTTCGTATGAAACAAATACAAAAAAAAAAACATAGCTAACAACAACATAAATAATTTGAAAAAAAAAAAACTAAAAATAAAACAAATAAAAGTAAATAAAAACAAGTAAGGAAGGCTAAGTTCGGGTGTAACCGAACATTACATACTCAGCTGAGAGCTGTGGAGACAAAATAAGGGAAAATAACCATGTAGGAAAATGATCCTAGGGTGACTCTATAATGTGTGTTGTACGATATGGGTATGAAGTGAAAGGTGTTAAGGAGTATTTTAAAAGGGAGTAGGCCTCAGTTTTATAGTTGGACGCCTTTTCGAGATATCGCCATAAAGGTGGACCAGGGGTGACTCTAGAATGTGTTTGTACGATATGGGTATCAAATGGAAGGAATTAAAGGGTATTTTAAAAGGGAGTGGGCCTTAGTTCTACAGGTGGACGCCTTTTCGAGATATCGCCATAAAGGTGGACCTGAGGTGTCTCTATAATGTGTTTGTACGATATGGGTATCAAATGGAAGGAATTAAAGGGTATTTTAAAAGGGAGTGGGCCATAGTTCTATAGGTGGACGCCTTTTCGAGATATCGCCATAAAGGTGGACCCGCGGTGACTCCAGAATGTGTTTGTACGATATGGGTATCAAGTGAAAGGTGTTAATGAGTATTTTAAAAGGGAGTATCGACTAAAATGTGGACCAGGGTGACCCAGAACATAATCTGTCGAGTACCGCTAATTTATTTATATATGTAATACCACGAACAGTATTCCTGTCATGATTCCAAGGGCTTTTGATTTCGCCCTGCAGATCTTTTTCATTTTCTTCTACTTAATATGGTAGGTGTCACACCCATTTTTTCTAAAGTTATATTTCGCGTCAAAAAACCAATCCAATCACCATTTTTCATCCCTTTTTTCGTATTTGGTATAGAATTATGGCATTTTTTTCATTTTTCGAAATTTTCGATATCGAAGAAATGGGCGTGGTCATAGTCGGATTTCGCGCATTTTTATTAGCAAGATAAAGTGAGTTCAGATAAGTACGTGAACTAAGTTTAGTTAAGATATATCGATTTTTGCTCAAGTTATCGTGTTAGCGGCCGAGCGGAAGGACACACATTCGACTGTGTATAAAAACTGAGAAAAAACTGGGTATAACGAAAAAGGGGGCGTGGCACCTCCCACACAACTGGAATTTTTCGTTGTCAATACATTTATCTGAAAGTATTAAAGCTAGGCGGCTGAAATTAGGTGAGGAGGATATAAGACTAATCCCTACCCCCTCGGGAAAAATTGGGGATAGCGAAAAAGGGGCGTGGCATCTCCCATACAAATGGGGTTGGGATTAGTTTAATATATTAGTCTATATAGTACTGCTTTTATTTATAACCGAACGACGTCGGGTACTCTGCTAGTATAGTAATAAAGGTAACGTTCCTGGCGAATTTCATCATGATATCCTCAACGACTGCCAAATTACAGCTTACAAAACTTTTAAATTATCTTCTTTTAAAACTGGGCGGTGCCACGCCCATTGTCCAAAATTTTACTAATTTTCTATTCTGCGTCATAAAGTCAACCAACCTACCAAGTTTCATCGCTTTATCCGTTTTTAATAATAAATTATCGCACCTTTTCGGTTTTTCGAAATTTTCGTCATCGAAAAAGTGGACGTGGTTATCATCCGATTTCGTTCATTTTAAATACTAATGAGATGAGTGCCCAGAACCTGCATACCAAATTTCATTAAGATACCTCAAAATTTACTCAAGTTATCGTGTTTACGGACGGACGGACGGACGAAGGGACGGACATGGCTAAAAATTTTCTTTTTTCGCCCAGATAATTTTGATATATAGACGTCTATATCTATCTCCATTAGTTTATGCCGTTACGGGGTACCGTTATGCGAACAAAGTTAATATACTCTGTGAGCTCTGCTCAGCTGAGTATAAAAAAGAAAAGAAAAGTGAAAAGAACTAAAAGCTCAAGTGCTGAACAGTCAGTACCGGCCGGTCGACCTCTTCATGGACGGCTGCTCGCTTGCGTTGGTACAATTTAGCTACAAAGAAATCCGAAATAAAAACGTTTTCAAAAAAACGAAATATAAAACAAGCGACAAAGAATTAGCACAACAAAAAAATTTTATACGCAATATCTACACACACACACACACACATTTAAGTACTAATCCTAAAAGAAAAAACAAAAATGCGAATTACAAAAAAAAAAAAAACAAATACAAAATAAAATAAAATGTTAAAAGCGGAAAAGATTGTAGAGCCGTAATGTTTCGAACACAGGAAGAGGAAAATGAAAACAAAGAAAGCTTTGAAGCTTGCAAAAACTCAAATGAAGGCGAAAGGCAAGCAAGCAGACTATAATAAAAATATAAAACTTAAAAATGAAGAAAAAAAAAAAACACGAAACAACTGCAACTTGAAGAAGATAATCAAACAATTTGCTACCGTTTCTTGGATAAAATGTGAGTTTGCGCGCCGATCAGCGTTGCCTGCCTTGTTAATGACAACGATGACAAAGGACAAGACGCACAAGAACATGCAGAAATAATAATAAAAAAAAAATAATAGTAATAATAATGAAATAAGAACAAGAGAAAATTGTACTGATGTGACGTGTTCTGTTGTCTGGGTTAGTTGTGTTTTGCTGTCGTCATAAAGGCAATATAACACATAAAGCTTTGAGTGTAACCGCAACGACTTTTGCTAGCAAACGAGGCAACTTTATAGACACATTTGGGTATAATGTGTAAGAACATGCATACTTATACATGAACATATAGATACATAGGTATATGCACAAATATGCAAAAAAAAATTATAATTATGTATGTAACTACATATATATGTAATACATAAAGCAAAGATAAAAGCCGCAATAATGACGTTGCTGACAGTGAAAAATCAAATAGGAAGACAACTATTTTTATGTAGGTGGGTATGCAAAGTAAAAATTATGAGCGCCATTACATACATAGAGCATTCAATGTATCCCTTCTACGCCTGCATTTCTAAAAATGTACTTCAAAAGTTTGTAGCACAAAGAAATACATAAATAACTTTTAAAACAAATGTGCAAATGTGACTTGTGGAAAAGAGTAAGCATTGTTGCGAATATTCACATTTAGTGGTGATCGCTTGACATAAAAAGCAAAAACAACCGTCCGCCTTCTTCACCATACGCGACCAAATTTCATGCAATCATGGAGCTCTGTGACCAACAGAGGCCTGTTTCATAGAGTCGAGACCCAACAAACATTTGGAGTCAAAAAGGAGTCCTAATTAGAATCCTTTACGCACATTATGAGCTCATTTATGAGTCCCGAATGTTAAAATGTTCATCCCATATGAGCAATTTTTCATACGTTGTGTGAGCCTAAATATGAGGCCAATCAGACTCACATTACGCTCATAAACAGCTCATAATTTGTTTCTTATAAGACTCTTTTCCGTTATATATGTTCGTTATATTATACTATGTAAAAACACTCACCAAATTGGCAATTTATACCATTTGGGCAATTTGTTACGCAATATCATATAATAAATTGTAATAATAAATTGCCAATTTAAAAAAAAAATAGTAATAATAAATTGTTTCAAACTGCGAATGCAACCTTGTAAAGTGTGTTTATTAAACGTCAGTTACGCATGGCTCAACTATATGGTTGGCTCATCTCATCAGCTGATTAAATTTTTTTCATTTAACTAGAGTAGGGATTGTCAAAAGAAGATGACAAGCTCAAAATGAAACCAAAACATTGAACACATTTTCTTACAACACACAAAAATTTCAAAGTTTTTTTTTTATTGCTTTTCCAGCATGTTGCAAATAAATAGGTCACCCCTGCGGATGCTAGGAAGCCTAGCGAAACGTAGGGTTGAAAAAGTGGAGTTTATATAACTTGCACTTCAAAACAAATTGGTCAGAAAGCCGAACTTCAATCAAATTCAAAGTTTTATGTTTTCATACCATTCCATTAGCCTGATACCAACACGCACATTTTGACAGTCTGAACAAAGGTATGTTGTTGCTGTAGAGATGAGCTAACCAGCTATCAAATTACTATTGTGTAAGCTAAATTGAGTTGTATGAACACCACTCAATTTAAATTGAAATTGCCTCAATTTATTTTTCTGTTTGAACATAGTATTAGGGATTAGGATTGACCAGATCAGAGCGGATTTTCGACGCATGGCATTAAAAATGGGGAAGCATATCCTCAATTTTTGTTCAGAAACCGAAATTTCGAAGGAAACACATCAACATAGGGCGTACCGACGTCGGCTCTAATTATATATGTATATGGAGGGCTCGGTAGACCATCCAGGGCATACGACGGATGCAGTTTTGTGGTTACAATGAAAAAGCACCAAATACTTACATTGTTGAAATTCTGATTATTACGGAGATTATAAGACTGCAGCATTCGTGTCAATATAAATCGTTAAAAATTATGATTTTATTCAAATTGAATATGAAAGAAATTTTTTTCCCAATAAAATGTGAATATATGTATATTCCAAGGTTGCCTTGTTTGCTGAATACTCTTGGCATACAGCTCATAATTTTCATCATATCGAAGTTATAAAAGACTCTTATATGTTTATATTTCTAAAACTCGCATTTTTCACATACATATTTAGGACTCAAACCGGATTGTTAAATTATGCGCACTCTAAAAATGTTTGATGGGGAGGGACAATTTTACCACTACAGAATCATGGTGGAATCAGCAGGTGAAGTAAATAAACAAAGACAGACGATGTACGCTATCTGAAACGGTAGGGATGTATTTTCAAAGCTGAGAAGACGGTACAATTTTTACCCGCTTTGAAAAAATAGGAGCAGAAAAATTAATACCGTGCTACGAAATCCATTACAAAAACTGTTTTTTTCAGCATATCAGTGTCACCTAACACCAATACAAAAGGGGATATACAGGACCAGTGCGAGTGTGGCATTGAATAAATTGAAAGTAAAATTCAATAATGCGTTTAAAGTAAACTTACCTCAACTTCAACTGAAGTTGAAGCTTTCATCGAAAAACCGGACATAAAAGGGAGAGGTGTAAACCATTATTTAGTTGAATTCACCTTAAATGGGCTTCGGGTTCGGTGAAAAGTTTTACAGTCCAACTGGGAAGTCACCATAATACTTCTAAATGTGTTTCCATCCCTAAAAATGCATTGATATTGCCATCTGCTCTGTTGATTTGTTGTTGAGAGTCGGAACTAAAACATATTCCATTCTAATATATTATACAAACTTAATCAGAAGATTCACAAAAACTCCTTACAGTTGAATTCATGATGTATTACTAATGTTACCAAGTTATTAATTACTAAAATATGCCAGGGGATATACTAGCCCTGCGGCAGTGGGCCTAGGACCAGAAGATTCTGCTCCGATCGAGCCGGGTACACATATTCTAAATTACAATCCATAACAGTAATATTCCTCTTATCTTAGTGGTCTAATTTTTAGGGCAAAACAACAACAGTGAGTTACAATTTTTATTTTTTGTAACTATATTTAGAAATCCATTGTTTTAACAAAGTTTTTACATAAATAACGTGTAATACGACAGTTTTGGTGTTCTTGATGCAGGAATGAAAAAAACATTTCTGGAAAGTCTTCAGTAGCGCTGCACAGGCGAAAATCCTTGTTGTATATGGCGTGAATACAAATAGTTTGTTTTAACAAAAACCTGTTTCAATTTATATATTTATAATGGAAACATCAACAATATGAACGTATTACTTAAGCACGGCGTTACTTATGAAAGCCAACACGAAAGATACTCAAATGATCAATATCTGTAATCAAATCCAAGCAAGTTTCATCTATATTCACCTACTAGTTTATGTGAAAAAAGTACTAAAACTAGCATATTTTGCTCCTGAAAAATGCAAAAAAAAAACAAAAAAACAGAACAGATAGACAGAACAAAGAAGAATTTAGAGCGAAACAATTGACGGCTTACTTCACCTGGTTATTCCACCATGCTACAGAATTTGTTGTTTTGTCAGAAATAATTCAAAGGTGTTTGAAAAACTTTTTTCACAGAAAATTTTGTCAAGGTTAAAAGTGACAAAATTGTCCATGTTGGGCCTAAAACTTGACAAAATTGTCGCACTTTCTTTTTTATTTTCGCAAAGATAAGAGCTTTATTGTAAATTACTTAAACTGGAAAAAGTGAAGTTAGTTTGTGAAAGACTACCATACCCTTTGGTATACAACTGAGTTTATGAATCAGAGTCATATCGTGTTGACGTGTTGACTGGTGCGCTTCTAATATATTCGGTTCCACTACTAGTTCGCTCTCTATCCTTTTTTAAATGCGGTGTAAATTGTCAGAAATAAGCACTTTAAAACTAATTCTTAAAAAAATTGATCTATTCCGTTTGTTGGTACAATTTCGGTAGTTTCGCACTAGTGTAAAAAATTAAAAGTTTAGATCTGCTTCTTATGTTGCTACTAATTCGGTGGTTCCGAACCAGACCGACATTCCACATGTTGCTTCGAAGGGGGATATTCCGATAGTTCCAAGCGAATTCATAAATATCTGCATTGGGAATATCAACTCCCATTTTTGCGTAGATCTGATACAGTCGAAAGCTTGAAATATTCCACAGATTATATTACAAAACCCATATGGATTCTCCGAAATTTCCTTCTGAAGTACTTAGGCATGTTTAATATGAATTTGCCCATGTTTAAGTGGCGTATATTTTTTTGAATGTACTACCTTAAAACTATCGTAAAATAATTCCCTTAGTGGAATCTTTTTCCTGCCAATTTACTTAGCTATGTCCTATAGAGTTTACGTAAGGAAATGTTTTAAAGTGAGGTTAGAATCTTATTGAAGGTACAGAGGGCAAATTTATCAAATATAAGTATGTTACACATGAAATATGAAAACCCATACCCTCGGGTTTTGAACTCGAAAAAATCTAGTTACTATCGAAATAGTACTTATTTGTTACTTTAGGTCTAGTACTGAATCAGAAATCACTAGTTACTGATTTCCCTACGGGATACTTAATATAGTTTATGATACGGTAGTCAATAATAAAATATAAAAAGTGAATAACGAAATATTCTCAAAATTCTATACAACGAAATATAATGCTTGCTGAGGGTCTGACTTTTGACTGCAGGGATATATTTAAAACTCTGCCATCAAATTGCGAACAGACTAGCTGGAGAGATTACTGAGATTGCGAACTTCATGCAGTGGGTTAAGATAAGAACACAATTAGCTATCCTATATTACACTACAAAATATTATATGCAAGCACCACTTAAAAAAGAAAATAAGGTACAATGCATAATATATTCGGGATAAAAGATCACGACCGACATGGTGTTTATTTGTTCGTTTGTTTCCGTGTTCCAAGTTTGTTCAACTTAGGCCTTTGTGTTGCACGTGGAAGAGTTTGGTTGTGTTTTTACACTTCATTCATTGTAGTGAATTTTTTCACACTAGCAGTTTGCAAAGTTCGAATCTGGTGCGCTGCTGGGTTTGTGAGTTTTCTGTGTGGATTTTAAGCTTTTGAAATACCTTGGTTAGTTTATATGCTACATTGCCTGTATATGTTAACACTGCACAGGGGTTTCCTCTTTTTTCAGCTTGCTATTACTTTTCTTTTTTAGATTCCCTCCAAATTCATCCACAACATACATATTTTCCGTATTCATAATTTCGGGCGATAGCACACGAATTCTTCCTTTTTCTCTGAAACCCTAATGTACATATGTACCCAAGTAGTTGCGTACATATTTAAAGTTGATGAGTAAAAGTTTTTCGTTGCTTGTTTTCAGATGTCCAGTCAACTCTTAAGATAATTTTTATAATGTTTTGGCATAAAGAACACAAACAACTAACTGAATACCATAAAAGTTGAAAGAACAAAATCATTATGTGCACAAAACGCGCATTAAAAGCGTTCGCGCTCCCACATACATATGTACATTATCAATAGTATATTCGTTTTCAGTACATAAAATAACAGTACTATGCGTAAGTCGCCCGACGTAAAGTTGCAATAAGAGAGGAAGCAAGATTGAGTTGATGAGCACGAAAGTTATTTTACACTGCATTTTTGTAGACGAAAAGTATGAAAGATAAGTTGATATAACTTGTAAAAATGTGTAAATATGTATACTAGAGCGTATCAAGAAAATAATATATTGTGACGAATATTAGCAAGCAATAAAGCATACTATCATCTCTAAGCCGATACTAAGCAGTCATTTGTCTGTACATAAACAAATCAATCATTATGTCTACACATATGTACATACAGCAGCGGAGAGATACGCACAAACACATGCATATATCTAAGATACTCACAAAAGTATGCAATCTTCAGCGAACTAGTAAATTTCTAGAAGGAGAAACGCCTAAAACTATGCGAACGAGGAAACCGAAGAGTATAAAAGCAGCACAAGCTGAGGTCTAATCGATCAGTTTGATTTAAGCACGCTATTGGTTGCGAAGTATAAGTGTTATTGTGAAGTATTTTCAAAGTAGTCTAATAAAGACCATTTTGCATTATTGAATATTGTAGTTATTTTATTCAACAGTTTAGCGATACGAACGTTAGCAGAAGGTTGGAAATAAGAGGAATTTCACTAAATTCGTTACAATATGTACAATGAGTGATATACTCTTGCAAGGGTCCTATTTCTTCTACAGAAGACATTTATCTATTTGACAAAATTCAGTTTATATTTGGGAATGTGCTAAGCCTAGCCTGTCTGGTAGTGTTAGTGAATAGCGCAACCCAAAAGGCGTTAAAATTCATCATTCATTCATGCATTGTAGCCAGAGCAGGTCTGCAGAGCAGATTTTTCAGTCAATCGCAGCAATGCAGCTATGTTGTGTCTCTTCATGACGTTAACTATCTGCGTGACTTTCCCAGCTCACCAATTGTAGGTAAACTGCAGTATTCTGAAATGCAACGGGGGACAGGTGCTGGTGCATTGATTCTGTCCATGCTACGGGGATTGTGAGCTGGTGCCACATAAGTCTTGAAGAAATGACGGGGTCGACAAATGTTGGGATCTAGCCCAGAACATTCGGTTCGATGCAGCCATCCTTCGCACGTGATACACTGACATTAGCGTGACCGCAAAAAACCATTTCTCTGCACCAGGGTTAGCTTCAACACATTACCGGAATAGTCCCGCTGCAAGGATCTGCTCTGAGGATGCCAACTTGTGGGAAGGATTAAATGGGGTAACCCTGAAATGACAGGCCTTTGTTGGGAAAAATCCCGAGTCGCTCCGGTATGTAAAGCCGACTTCCTTCGGAGGCATCACACTCTAATGAAACAGCAAGTTTCCTCGGTCTCCCTTTAGCGGATATTGATGACAATTTGTAATAGACTGCGACGAAGCAGTGCTACGCCAGCAACAACATAAAAGTTCTTCAAATAATTTCAGAATTCTTCGTGATTTTGTATGAAACAATTCTGACATTTCTACAAGCCCCTCGGGGCGACTGCAATGAAATAAAAAATGAATCAACCAAATGGTTACAATGAAAACCTAGCTTAATTCTTTAGATTTCTTTATGCACATCGATCAGCCTTTGGCGGTACAAGTCAAGGTTAGCGAGAAGTAAGTCGCCAAGTAATACATCAACTTCAAGTTCAAGTTCAACTGCATTAGATAATGGAAGCGGCTGCCGATCGTACGAATAGATTTTACAATTAGATCGCTGGTTCGTGTAAATAAACAACAGACGAAGCACAAATTTCTTTAAAGAATTATGAAAATGCAGTAGCAAATGGAAAAAATTAGTGCCGTACACACAGAACACTGACGGGGTATGAACGCAAACAGAAGTTAAAAAAAAAAAAATAAAATTGTTGGAAGTTCTTTTGATGCATTTTTTTTTTTTCGAAATGATTCAAACTGCTTGAGCTCCATGTAAGATGCAGCGCATGTTATTACGAGTACTTCTTGGCACCGTCATTATCAGAGCTGGTTTATCAATGCAACTGGTAGGCGCCCGCACTGTGTAAGGGGCCCACATGTAGCTGTGGATATTTCGATATTTATTATAAAGTGAATATTTTGATAGGAACAATTTTAAGAAAAATATTCGGATGTACCTGGAATATTCGGACTTTTGTAGGAGACTGTACAGATAACCTGCTAGTGGATATCCTGTTGTTGTTGTTGTTGTTGTATTAATGATAAATACATACCACGAAGGCTTTGGGGAGTCTTATTGATGTTGATGGTCCTTTGCCGGATATAGATCCGGGACGTTCTGGTAACAAAGCACCATTAAGGTAGCCCGGCCATATCGGGAAATATTTATATGATCATATTAAAGCTTCTATGTCATCCCGCCTTCCCCACCCACTAGTTCCATGCGGAACTTGGGGTCGCCAGAGCCTCGGCTGTTAATGAACACAGGTAGGTGAGGTCGACAATTGGGTTGGAGAAGCTATATATTGCGCTGGCAACCCCTTAAGAGGGTTCTGGGAACTGTTTCGCTCTGCATCCGATTAACATCAGTTCGGAGGTAGCCATAAAACCTGTAGTGCGAAACTTGTTGTTGTAGCGATAAAGACACTCTCCGAAGATTTTGGGGAGTGTTATCGAAGCTGATGGCCCTATCCCGGGTATCGATCCAGTTAGTTCCAAAAAGTATATGGCCACATTGATCCTTATAGGCCATCCCCCCACCTCCCCTCCCCCACCCCCTAGTTAGATGAGGAACTTGGGGTCGCTAAAGCCTCGGCTGCTAGAGAAACAGTATTTGGTCCGGGTAGTTGCGGTTGACAATTGGGTTGGAGAATTTTTAAATTGCGCTGGCATCTCCTTGAAAGTGTTGCGCTGCACAAAATCTGGAAACATTTGGGTATTTTACTTGCCTCTTACGACAGGCACACCTGCCGCGGGTATTTTCTAAGCCCCACAAACAGCGGGAGTGCTTTATTATATTATATACGATTATACAAGGTGCCGACAAGATTGAACCGATCCTGTGCTTTGCAACACATTTAGTTCTTTCGAGTAGCCAAACATATGCAACCACATCGCGTCTATGCCACATGCCACTAAAGAAGCATAAATCCTTATGGACGACAAATATGTTCTTCACGAGTACGCGCGCGCCGTGCCACAATTTGTCTGTCTCATAAAAGGCCTTAGTTTAAGAGCTGAAAAATTTACATTATCCAATAAGCATGCAGACGCTCCACTTCACTATTGTTAACTCCATTTTGTTGCCAACTATTTTTAGAGCACCAAACGCCGCGCAAACACACCTACATACATATGTACATGCATTCACCGTTACGCGCGCATACGCATTGCGTTTGGGGCCTGACAGCATCAAATAGAAAACAATGTTGCACCGAAACATCAGTTGTTCCTATGCATCTTTGAGATGAGGGCAAGTACAAGCTTAGGTACATACAAATATAAAATGGAGTACATAAACATAAACATGTTGAGCCATGCAATCGAATGCATTCATATACGAGTGAGTATGTGCATATTTGTGGGCATATTCAGTGCACCCCAGTTTTTCTTGGCCATCCCCAATGGAATTTATGCTTTTGGTGCGTGCGGCATATTAAGGCATAAGAAAAATGGTAACGGTATATAAAACTCTAAAAATAAACACCAACACTTCAGACATTTTTCGAATACAAATGTCTACTTTTCACACTCATTGCGTTCAAGGCAATGAAAAGTGTTGCAGCAAGTTGGAGTGGGAGAGAATATGATTTTTTCAGAAATGGTTCATCACTTCTGTTGGATAATTTTTTGTTAAGGTGTACAATCTACCTACACACACACACTATGGGTGACAATTTGACGCTGATGGGGATTTAAATAATGGTTTTTTGAAATAAAATTCAACTGAATTTATATTCACAAATGGAAATATCGTACAGTTAAACATGTCTATTTGTTGTATGCAATGGTATATCTTAACGTATTCTTAATTTTAGACTTGGGTTAGGTTAGGTTGACGGGGCTGCCGTCGAGACCATTGGCAGCCTGTGTCAGGAAAAACGCCGTGATACGATAAAAAGACACAGGAGCAGTAATGGCGCCTCTTCGAAACATGAATAAACAGCGGTTTCCATGATAGCTGATACTTTTGTCTGAAATACGCTGCAATGAAGTAGTGAGTTTTAAAGAGAACTGAAGGTTCCTTTGAGCAGAACCCTCCCACAATCCTACCGTTCAACTGAGAACCGTCGGTGTATATGGATATGCTGTCGTCAGCGGTGAAACGACACAACCCAATTACCCCTGCTGAGAAGAAAATATATAAATCGGGATAACCTCCGAAGAAGCTTCTCTTCCTATTTGCGTCAAGCTCCCTTTTTTATTTTTTCCTAAATGTTGGCGGAACGGGACCTACATGTTTTATGATGACTCCAAACGGCATCTACAATCAAATGAGTTTTCACTGAAGCTCAGAAATACATCGGATCTTATCTATTCTTCATACCCAAAAGTGTAAGGGTGCTCCACCTCTTAATTTTTTTTCTAGACATACATTTTTTGTTTTACTTTTTTATAACACAGCATTTAAAAATACATACAACCCTCTAGGACTGAGGCTGGGGCTGGAAACGGTTTGTGATTCGAGCATGTTAGTTTGCTAGAGTGTTCTATAGTTTTAGTACTCCAACGACAATCTCAAACGTGGGTCATACACTAAACGTGAGCAAGACGAAGTACAGTGAATAAAGAAAGAATCGGGGGGCACTTGCGCCATGGCAGCCACATTACCGACTCCTTGTACATTTTCAAGTTCAAATAATTTAAAAAGGGTTATCAAACATTCTAAGATGTGAGCGAACGCTTGGTTGCAATATGCAATTTTCCGTAAGATAAAAATCTAATTTTCCTTAGGTATGTTGTGTTGAAAAAATGCAGTTCACGATAAAACTGGGTGTTTGCAATAGCAGCCCAGCTAAGTGCAGGTGACGCGTTGATACTTTCTTATCATACTTGCGGCAATACTTTGCTAAAATACAAAGTCTGACGACCGCCTAGATTTTCCAAAGAGCACGTTTTTGCCAACAGACAATGGACTTAAAAAAGGTTACGCAGTTTTGAATATTCCCACCATGCGCATGCTTATCGTAAGAGGCGACCAAATCCGCCGTACTCTAATAAAATTTCGAGGAGTAATTGTTAGAATTACAGCAACAGCTACTGGGCTTCTTGAAAGAACTTAGTTCCATTTGCTTTTGTAGTTGAACCCTCCACTTATGTATGAAGTTTTCATTTTTGTAACCCATAAGACGTTTTAGAAAACTAGCAGCTTCAACGACATTGGTTTATAGTAAAGTTATTGTTAGATGAGCTTGCTCTGCCGAATATAAGAATATATGGATAGTCACGTGTTATCTATGTTAAGTCTGAATATATAAGATTTTTCATAGAACAGGTTTGAATACGAAGTTGAGGCAAAATGACTGGTATTTCCCTTGGTAATTTGCTTCCTTTTTCTGGCACATTGGAGACTAGGAAACAAAAACGGCCTTCTGTTGGTGATAGTTGATAAAATAATTAGTAATAACTAGGTCAGGTTGAACTAGCCGGGGCCGTGATGACCTCGGATATACCGAATGAGTTTATAGTGTTACCAGAAGACTGCTCAACGACCAAACTCAGACCTCACTGACGAGGCTTAATTTAAAAGCATATGACGCCAGAAGGCAGTATCCACCCATCGTGAGCCTACAGTCCCTTCTTTTCAGTGATAAGAGTAACTTTCTTAGTTCAAGGTTGTTAGACCTGCACATGATCTTCGATACCTAGCAGCTCCACGCTGGTTTCTGCTACATTATCAATGCAAAAATTGACGCGGCTGTAGTCCGGCCGGCATGTATTCAGCATTTCAGTTCTGCTTCATATTCATATGTTTCATATTTTCAAAGTTCTGACTTTTCACCTCGTATAACAGCTGTTATACAAAATTTTTCAAAAAAATAATTCAGTCATTCAAATAAGAGAAAAAGGCGGACCACGTTCAATACCCA
Source organism: Eurosta solidaginis (assembly GCF_040869045.1). Lineage (NCBI taxonomy): Eukaryota > Metazoa > Arthropoda > Insecta > Diptera > Tephritidae > Eurosta > Eurosta solidaginis. Next base: position 240,932,117 of record NC_090323.1, read on the forward strand.
GAAAAAAAGTTAATTTTGTCGCATAGTGTAAATTATTGAAATTCAAGTTTTTTTCAATGCTAACTTAGACATCGACTGAAAGTTAAGAACAAGGCAAACATATAAACAAAATTCAGCTGTTTTGTTGATTTTCGTGTAGTCATAATAGATTTCTGCGATTTTTACAAAAAAATATTCAAAATGGTCTATTTTGACCGTAAATTAATGAGAACAAGGCCTTCGGCATTGACGGTAACAGCATGAAAAGACCTCCAAACAAAAACTGGACTGTACTAAGACAGAATCTTATACTTTGAGAGTATACCGGTTTCGGCAAACAACATCGCATCGCATACGATTAACAAATAATAAAGTTTATGTAACAAAATAAACGACTTAGCGCCTAAATTCACATATTTTTGTAAAAAAAAGGCATGAGTACCAAGTACTCTTTAAGTTCGATGTGCATAGAGAGGTATTTACTCGAGCTTGCCCAGTGTCTGAATCTAAATCACAGCAGAGGTAACTTTACCAGAGAATGATAATTTTGGGCTATTTGAGAGGAACACGTTGGCTGCTTATCCGCAAGAACTCATACTCAAAAGCTATACTTTTATTAAGTTGAAGTTTGAGTTTATTATCGGGTTTCATCTCCGAATCATTGGCTTCTTATTGGTTTCTTGATAACATATCGATAGATTTTCGTTGAATATTCAATGACTTCTCTATAGCAAATCGATCGATTTTGGATAACAAATCGATAAAATATCGAGAAATGGTCAAAAGATGTTCTATAATAAATCGATACATTTTCGAAAACAATCCAATAACTCGTCGACCAGGAAAGTACAACACGCCTATATCTCGTCAATTACAAACCGCTAACTCCTCGTAAACAAGCTGTTACCACTTCTAAATTAAATTGATAATTCACCGTCCGGTTTACATAGGTTTTTACTCCTAATCATTCCTTTCCTCTCGCGTCCTTTTCTGTTTTTTCTTTGATTCCCTTCTGTTCCTTCCCTTAAATTTCATTTCCTTTCCTTTTCTTTCGTTTACCTACATATCTCCGCAATGGTGACGATAAGGATAATCATCGTTTTTATTATCCACATCGTTATCGATAATGCTCTTTTTCTTCCTACTTTCCGACCAAAGCGTTTACGTTAATCCCACTTTGCTTTGACTTTAGTTGTTACGAATGATATTAAAGTTTTTTGGGTTTACCTGATGGTCGACTGAGTACTACAAAAGAAGGCTTCCGGAGACTGAGTGTTAGTAACAATGTCGTGAGCTAAGAATCCCAAGGGCGCAATTTCTGGAACCAACTGCAGCTCCTTTAGTATGGCTTTGCGGTGTTCCGTTCCAACCAATTGTTGCGGACAACGAACCTGCAGATATCTTTTACAGAGCATTAAGCTACTTCATTAAGCTCTGGCAGTATATAACTGCCCATAGGTTTAAACCTAGTATGAGCTAGGACTAGGCATTCGTCCAGGTAAGCGCGACTGTGTTTTTGCCGCTTTCCTCGCCGCAGCGATCCCCATTTTCTCAGCATGCAGGCCGAGTGGCCAGTGTTCGGTGATTGTGGCATTGGTCCTAAAGATTTCTTTCCTTGGCCTTGTTCTACTATCGTAATTCATCCATGTATGCTTGGCTATGTTGCAGGTGCGCGAGGAGTACAGTTGGAGACCGTTAACTCCTTAAATATGCCGTGTATGTTTCTTTTGAGTTCATCTGCCTTCTCGCCGCCCTTAACGTTCCTGTGTCCAGGCACCCGTAAAAGGGTTAAGAAATGAAATAGCTGCTGACAGCCTTAGACGAAGATATGTGGGAGTTAAGTGCCATAAGCACTAGTTGGTTATTTGAGCAAATGCATCTGCGCCTAAACTATACACGTCCCCTTTATACCTGCTCCGTCAGCGCAAGTCGTTTTGGAACCATCGATGTAGAATCATCGATGTGAAATAACGTCCTTCCTTTTCACCCCGTCTCCAATACAGACCCTTTTTGAGGGGAACTTAACCTTGGGGCACCTGTAAAAACTTACTTATGGCGTGTAATAATCTGGCGACGGAGCCACAGTGGTAAGCCCTCTAGATCCAACAGTCAGACTAACGAAGTCTCACTACCGAACAAGTTGCAGTTTTACAAATGTGAAGATCCAAAGTTAGCTGGATTAGGAGCACATTTGGTGCATCATTTGAACCCGACCTTAGTGCACCTGTTACACCTCCGAAGGCTGCCCGCTGTATTCTATTCATCTTTTTAATGCTTGACAAGGGCCGGCCACCATGCTATAGTTCTATATCTTGATATGGGTCTGACGACGGCCGTATGTAGTTTCTTCTGACGATTCTTTTACACGATTAGAAGGTTATGTAAGCCTTTTCGAACCTACGTTCTGATACCCAATCTGGCAGATACGACGAATATGCACTTAACGTCTTGGTTGTTTAAATAAGTTGTTTGAGCAACAAAATCTTACACCGCGGTTTGCCACGCAATACATTGGTTACAATCTATAAAGCATCATATTAATGTGCACGATGCCTTAATGCCCTCAATTTGAAAAGTAGCTAATGAAAAGCAGAAATTCAAACATGTCACACTTACATATATATACGCACACAATTAAAAGCTTATATAATGGATTCGAACAATTTCGCCTTATAAAGGAGGTTAAGGCACGCGTAAGTGCCAATGCAGCCGAGTCCTTTGTGTGCAATCGTGCCTTACGCGTTCCCTTTTTGCAGTAAATTTTGCTTGCGTATGACTTAAACAGGATATAAATACGTGTATATTGGAAAATTTATGTATGTGTGTATGCGGTGAAACGGAATCCTTCCCTTTGTTTGTTTTTTGCATTCTTTCTCTTTAACATTATGTACGCAAGGTATATATGTAAACGTGTGTGGCAAGTGTGACAATATGCAACACCCGCATTTAGCCGCGAGCACTTACAAATTGGGCTTTTTGTAGGCTGTTTGCCTTCGCTGTCGGAAAGGAAGTTCGCACTCGAAGTGTTAAATTAAAATGCCTTAATTTTGATACGAAATATGCGTTGTTCAAATATAGGTCTTTATGCATAATTAGTGAGTATGTGTGTTTTTTTTGCACACAAGAAATCAATATTATATATCTATATACATTTACATAGTTATCCTTATAAGATTCAAAAAGTATTGAGATCTACACGGCAAGAAGACAAGACTTAAGACACATGTGAGTCCTTAATATGAAATCAGAAAATGCATTTAAATTCAGATTTACCAAGTTAAATGCGTTATGCCGTCTTTAGGGACCGGCCAGTTCAATTGAACCCGCGCCCTCAAAAAGTTTGCCAAATATACCAAGGGCGTAGCCAGGATTTGATTTTGGAAAAATCAGGGGGGGGGGGAAATCCAATTTAATGTTTTTTTTGTACGAGGAGGAAGCATCGAAAGCCTCAAAGTTAGTGTGGGACTTTAATCGCACTAAACCTCCTACTGTCTGAGTACCATATATCCCCGGTACCACCGTCAAGTATTCCTTCGGGAGGTAGGTTGAGCACTAAGCTCTACGTCTGTCGCGGTCAGGTTGCGCAATTCCATCCAATTTTATGTCAAGAAACAAGAAGCAGTGAATTATACAAGTACCAAACGGCGTGGATCTTATGCAAATTATTCCAAAACTCTGAGTACCATATCCTTTCCCTTATCCTTGACCATTTTCCTATGTACACTCATCAATCATAATCCTAAAAAAATTAATCATATTCATCATTACAATCCGAAAATAACTTTTGGATTTTCATCACTTTTCTTACCATTCAACCGATTTTCGACCATCGTTGAGCGAAGCCAAGTCTTTACTCTTCTCAACGTGCTAAAGGTCCGTTCTATGGAACTTGTCGTACAAGGTATTGCGATAGCAATATACAGAATAAGCTTCGTCGTCTATAAAACATTTCTGTTTCTTGAACGACATCACACAGGTCTAACTTATGAAGATCTTCAGCTTTTAAATTTTTGTCCTGCCAATGAAAATACCACAATTCGGCCTCCGCAGCAAAACTTGTAAGACCGTAAAACTGAATAAAATTTTCTGTTGCTTTCTTGAAGTCTTGGAAATTCATTTTCAACATGTTAGCTGGGTGCAAGTGAAACAATGTATACGCGGGCAAGTTCTCTTCAAGAAATTTTTGCACCAGTGAGGAGACAAATGAATCTAAATATGAATTAAAAGTGATGTCTTCCGAAATTGTGCGTCATCAGAAGCAGGATGATTCGAGCCATGTTTTTGACGGTCCACGGTCCTGGGTTTTTGTTGTTCTAATCCTAGTTGTTCAGCAATCGACTTTGAATCTGTCAAGAGTTCCTAAATTACAGAATCCGCATTTATTCGATGATCTTTTGCTAATTGAATGATCCGTTGGATTTGTTTTCTGCACGAAAGAAGATCCAACTGCTTTGATTGTAAAATATTAACCACTGGCTCTAGATAAGACGAGTATTTCGAAATCAAAGAAAGACATATGAAGAAAGTTAATTGCGTGAGAGAGAATGGCAGCTGAAAGGCAGTTGTTTTTGTTGAAGTGTTTCCTTCGATGGACAGTTCTTTTAATCCATTAACGATGCTGACAAAGTGCTGTAGAAAGATCGAAATACTCCTGTATTTCTCTGACCATCGTGTTGCACAAAAAGCAGGAATATTGGAACATATTTCCTTCTGGCAAGAGAACCACGATAAAAATTGATGACGTCCTTGATTGTTGCAATAGCGTTACGAATTTCGGGGACTCCATTTAAATCATTTACTCTTAAATTCAATAAATATTGTGATTGGTAAAAATACAAAAAATTTATATCATTCATTCAAAGTTTTTGAACACGTAGGCTTCTCCTGCAGGCTCAAACAGGAAGCAGCAACTTCTTCAACCCGAGTCGTGGCGGGTTCCACAATCTTTCGTTTTGGTGCTGTGAAGACACAAGTATACAATTTGGGTTGAAGCAAGAACAAAACTTTTTGAGGAAGATAAGCTTCAAATGCGAATCCCTTCAATTTGAATAGTTTTGCGATTATGTGCGGAAATGCATTGTATACTTTAACTCTTTCAGCCTGGCTTTTACTTGAAAAATTTTAATTGATAAAACTTATTTGGTAATATTCTAGAACAGGGATCAACTTCAAAAAAATTTGCAAAAATATCTGGAAATTTGTCGAAAGACGCGTTTTTACTTCAGTATTATTAATCCAAAGGCGGGAGTCCAAAATTTGGCTTTGCCAAAAGATACTCACCACAAAAAAAAAAAACACAAAATGACCCCGGATATATATATTTGTATGCGTTAGTGCACATATGTATTTTATATATATATTTGTAAGCATTTGTGCATATACGTATTCTGGTGGATGTATTTTCTGGCGCACGCTAGTAATTTGCATTTCTCTGCACTTTCCGCCTTGCGCCATTGCGATTTTATGAAATAGAATAGATTTATTAATTCATACAATATCGCGAAACAAACAATAATACATCACAAAAGTGTGCGAAAGCGGGCGGCAGAAAATTCACCATCCAAAATTTCAGCAAACTCTGCCCGAATAACGTGTTGGCGTCTCTTTTAGGAATTATCAAGGTTAATTACAGACTGCAATTTTATAGAAATGTGAATAAATTTAACTAAATGGTAGCCATTGTGGTTAAATGGGCTAAGGTTATCAGTAGTAAACATCCTACCTTTAAAAAATTTGCGTATGTCCTTCTTTGTAATTTATTATTAAACAATTCCTCTTTTTTTTGTTGTTTTTTTTTTTTTTTGAACTTTAAATCAATGGCAGAGAAACTAATTCTAAATGTATTCCATTAATGTTGTATTCAATTCCAAGTAATTGTAATAATCACACTTCCACTTCAAGAATAGAATTTAATTGTAATAACGACTTGATAAAAACTATTACTCAAGTAGTCATATTTGAACTTGAAATACTACAGGGTGATCAATTGCATTCAACTTCACCAGAATTTGGTACTCCAACTTAAAGTTGAACCGATAAAAACATCTGTAAACTTTTGCCATTTTTTTTCTTTTTTTTTGTAAATTGTTGTCGGATTTAGGTGGGAGAGAGGGGGGAGGGGGGGGGGGGGTTGTCAAGCAAAAAAAAATAAAAAAACTCATCCCACTAAAATTAAAAATGGCAAAAAAAAAAATAAAAGTAATTGTAAAATAAAAAAAATTAAAAAACTTCATGAATTTAGGGGTGGGCTCTGGCCCCTCCCCCTCCCCCCCTGCCTACGCCCTTGAAATATACAATGTTCTACTTTTTTAACAAAGCACGTTAAAAACATTAGCCGCCCTTTTAAAAGCGATTGAAATTAGTAACCAAAGTGGTTAATGCAGCATGCATACAGCACTTGACCAGCTGCACTCACCGAAAAAGGTGTTGGTACTAGGAACTTTTGCATTTGTTAATAAAAACATGTAAAAATATATAATAGCCTTGTTTTTTTTACATGTGTATACATCTACATTTGTCATTAAAAACGCTCATCGACAGTTATACGTAATAGTAGTGTGTGTGTGGAGAAATAGTGAAGACACAAACCTCTCGATCACAGTGTATAACGCATAATAAAAGTTTGATTGGAGGATAGTGGACACACTTTATAGTACTAATTTTATGCGCAACAATGTCATAAGTGTAGATAAAAATACACACTTAGCAGTTGATATAAAGTTAAAGTTCAGGATCTTACGCAAAATTCGCGAAAATTCGAATTCGAATCACAAATCACAAGTAAAATTTTCACTAAGAATTTTTTGAATTTTTATGAGTGTGTAGTTTTGTAGATCACTGAATAATATAAAAAAGGTGTTACTCTTACTTACTTATTTAACTGGCGCTTAACCATTTAAACGGTTATGGCTGTCCAACATGGCGCATCAGATGATTTTTCGCTATGCTAACTGACGCCAATTCCAAGAGGATTTAAATCATTTTCAATATGGTTATACCAGCGGAGTGGGGCCGCGCTCTTCCTCTGCGCTTCCGTAGGCGGTTTTCAATAAAAATTCTTTCTTAGCCGGGGCATCTTCTTTCATTCGCATAACATGGCCTAAGCGCTGCTTTTCAATTCGCTGGACTATATTGATGTCTGCGGAAATTTCGTGCAGCTTATCATCAAATCTTCTCCGGTAATCGTCGTCGGTAACGCGTATAGGCTCTTAAATCTTACGAAGAACTCTTCTCTCGAACACTCCCAGAGCCGTTTCATCTGATGTTGTCATGATTCATGCTACTGCACCATATAGCAGGACGGATACGATAAGTGACTTGTAGAGCATGAGTTTGTTGTTTGACGATGAAGGACTTTACTTTTCAATTGCGTACTTAGTCCAAAGTAGCATGCAGCGACGCTTCGCTGGGTTTCAAATCTGACGTTGTTTGTGTTAATACTGGTTCCTAAAAAAACGTTGTCCTTTAGTTTTTCAAAGTTAATGCTGCCAACAGTGGCGTGGTTGCCAGGACGCGAATGTTCCTACTTTGCTTGATGACCTGCACGTTTTATCCTCGTTCACCATCAAACCCATCTTCTCCGATTTTTTTGTAGTTTGAAGTAAGCAGAATGTCTTCGGCACATGTACGCCAACTTTTACACGCTTAATTAGAATTTTGTAACAGGGCGGCTAAGTTCTGCAGCTAGTATAATTTTCTCTAGCATCAAATTAAAGAAATCGCACGATAGGGTGTACCCTCTCTGAAACCGAATAGTGAAAATCTCATCAATGGTAGATTTACCAGGTACGAAGCCGCACCTATAAGTTACAATCTGTCGATTGACGGTGGGCTTCAATCTTTTAGACGTAACGCTTGGCAGGACCTTATTTGCTATACCAAGATGGCTGATGCCGCGATAGTTGGCGCGGTTCGCAGGATTCCCTTCTTGTGGACTGGTTAAAGAACACTTAGATTCCAATGGTCGGGCATGCACTCGTCCGCCCATATTTTGCATAGAATTTGACTAATGCACCTTACCAACTTCGCGTCACCGTATTTAAATAGCTCCGCTATCCTTCAAAGCCCACTTAATTGTTATTATTTTATTTTAATATGGTTATTGCTATTCTGAGTTCGTCATAGTCGGGTGGTGGAAGTAACTTCCACCTATAATATAAGTACACCCTGGACGTCAGCTACCAGGGCGTCGTTCTTGTTCATACAGGAATTTGCCCCGGGCTTAAAACCTTCTGTCTCTCGCCGAATTGTTTTGTCAGTTTTGCTAGCGTTTTTGCTGGTTGCCAGCAGCTCAAGCATGCCGCATTCATGTCTTTATGCCTCTGCTTTTCCTGTAAATGCATCTTGCTTCCGTTTTAAACTCACAGTAGCATTAACACCCTCTTTTCATCGCGTTCACTCGTAACGTAGCCCTATAAACAGTGCCCTTTTTTGGTTGCAACGCAACATTCTCCATCATACCAGTTGGTTTTTCGTGGTAGCCGGCAACCAATTTTTTCCACGGCGGCAGTACGGAGTGCTTTAGGGAAATGCTCCTGCATTCAATCTTGTTGATTTGTGACCCTAGTGAGCAGGTGTGAAAGTCGAGCTGCGGAATCAATATTAGTCTGTTATGATTGCAGCCTATTGACGTCTAATTTTCCTTGTCCCGTAGAGGCGTGCGCTCACTTTGACTGCAACGTGATAGTGATCCGAGTCGATGTTAGGTCCTCGAATCATGCATACGTCTAATACACTGGAGGCATGCCGTTCGTTTATCAGAACGTAATCGATTTGGTTATATGCGATAGTTAAGTTATTCCCATCAAATTGCAGTGATGTACATACTTGTTTTTTATAAGAAGGTAGGATTAAGAAAACTAGAACATGTTGAGATACTGGTTTAATTTATCCCTATATCACAACTGAATTCCTCAAATTTACATGCTTTTATAGTTTGGGTGCAACCTTATATCATATTTGGAGAAGCACCCTAATTTATGTAGATACATGCAAACATATATATGTACATATATATGTATGCGAGTATATTTGATTTTGAATAATTAAGGGTTGGTGCAAAAATCTGCTTAAATTTTATGAATCACATAACAATTGACAGCGCGAACAGCATGTGGTATGAGGAATGCGGCACGTACAGAAAACAAATGCCACAAACAATGTTCGCATAATTCTTGTTGTTGTATACATTCGTGCCATTTGCAAGTGCAACGTTTTTACTCATTAGCATAGATATGTATATGGACTTGTATCAATATGTATGCCGTGCATTTAAATATCTTTGCCATAACACTGAAAAATCGTCCGATAAGTCTATACATATGCAGATATTTTAAACATACATACCTATACACATATGCAAGACACATACAATGAAATATAAATGCAAAAAAAAATGTGACTTCTTAAATGACCCAAAGTAAACCACCATTTAAACGCCCAATCACGCATTCATTCCCATTCGTAGCCTGTATGTGTGTTTGTACATCCAATACGATCAAAATAATCAACCAAGTTCAGCTGGTTGTAGGTCAAACCTTTCTTCTACTTAGCTCAACATTACAATTAAGCGTACAATTCTGTCTTCCTTACGTCTAGCTTGCTGGCTTTGTGTTGGTTTGATATTTGTTGTAATTTTGTTATTGTTGCTGTTTCCTCACCTTGGATCCGCAATTTAGTGCCCCACAATTTAGGCATTTTGTTTACAAATACCATTTGATGCCATAAATACGAGTACGAATTTATGAATGAGCCAAATGTAAACAAATGTCACACCAAAATATTTGTGACTGGTAAGCTACACACACACTTACTTACCCACTTATATATATATGTAAGGGTACTTGCCCACCTCTACGTATGACTATCAGTATTGCCAGAGCCTTTTCATAAAAAAGGCTAGATGGACAAAAAATAAAAGCTAAATAAAAATTTCTAAGGCTAGGAAAAAAGGCTACAAATTTAAGGCATTTTTTCAAGCGTTTTATTAATTTCAATGTATGAAATTGTGCGAGAGTGTGAAAATGGGATAAAACTGAAGTAGGCCAAGAAAGCAAATACCACACAATAGCCCAATGGTTAGGCGATTGTGATTTCAGTAGTTTGACGCGCTTCGATTCCCGGTAAAATCTGTTGAAATAAATAAACATTGCGAATTTGCCTGACGACGATGACGTGGCGGTTTTCGAAATGGCACCATCGCAATATGCCAGTAAATGTTTCCTTCTCTTCAGTTTTTCCCAGTAAAACCAAAAAACTAATTGAATAACAATTATAATTTATCGGCGTTAAGCTCATTAATTCTTAAAAAATCTTAAGTAAAAAACATAACATAATAAACATTTCATACATCTGGTAAAAAAATAAAAGTAATGTTTACTTAAATTTAATGTTTACTTAATTTTAAATTTTCCAACACTGAGTTTTTCGAAGAATTTTCTATTATGTATTTATTTTTTACGATATGTACATATATAGACAAATCCCAAATAAGATCCAGAGCTAACGAAATTTTATGTGGTCAGATTTTATTTCTATCACATCGTAGAAAAGGTTAAATATGTGTATGATGGAAATAATATTGTTTCTCCTTTTCTAGGCCAGAGAAATACGATTTCAAAAAAGGCGTTATTGGTTTTGCTAGGCTGAGTGTTTTACTAACAAAATATAAAGCCTTTTCATTATATATGTAGTTGCGTTGTTCAACCCAGATATATCCGGAACGAAACTGATATTAGCGATACTAGCGTTAACTTTCCTTCAAATTTTTAACATGCAGCTCAAACGCATTAAATGTTTTAAAAACTTTATCTACACCAAAAAACTAGTTATCTAGATTTTTCCAAAAAACATTGCAAAAAGCCTAAAAAGTGCTATAAAATTACTTAAAAAGCTAAAAAGAGCTAAAAATTGCTGAAAAGGCTTAAAGCTGAATCGCAATTTATCAAGCTAAAAAGAGGAGAAAAAGACTAAATCTAGCTTGAAAAGAGCTAAAATTGCAACAATAATGGCTGTACTTACCTTTGAAATACCGACGTATTTGGTTAGACAATTCTTGAAAGTAACTTTTTGGAAAATTTAGTTGCTTCGAAAATAAATTAGAATTCAATCATTATATCGTACACACATAAACATACATACATGTGTATGTAAATAGCATATAAATAGCGATAACTCTGGTTTACAGCCAAAATGCACCAGAGACGCCATTATGAAATTCCTATGTAAAATCACCCCCTGATTCCGAAAATCAAAGTTATTTTTAATTATATGGTAAGGTTTTTGAGATATTTACGAATAACTGTTTTTTCTCAAAAAAAAAAAAAAAAAAAAAAAAAAAAAAATGGGTCCACTTAATCATATATACCTCAAGGAGGAATAGAGCAATTCCAAAACGGTTTGAAGCTTTTAAAAGGTAATAAAATAGAAAGGTAAAAAATGTGTACTTTGCGAGGAAGGATCTCGAAAACTTTTTATTGTTTTGCATATTTTTTTATCTCTCTAAGCTCTGTTTTATTACAAAAAAAAAAAAATAAGCTTTCATTCAACAAAATCGATGAACAAATACAAAAGTTACAAGCATTCAAATAAATATATCCATATAGTAAAACTTAAGTACCCTACAAATAATAGCATATGTACATATGATTCTGTGTTAACTCTATCATCTTATTTAATAATTTAAAAAGTTATGTGTCTTGTTGTAACGCTTATTTAGATTAGGATCGGTTTCTCTTATGAGAAACCAACAGTAGTCACCCACCATAGCGACATCTCAGAATCCTTGATACCGACTTTCAATCATTTTCATTTGCTGGTGAAAAATTTCGCCATGCTCGTCACTTTCGTCGCCAAGATTTTCGGGAAAAATTTAAATGGGAGTGTATGATGTAGTGGTCTTGATGAGCTCGGCTATCCCATTTGCACAGAAAGCAACAGTATATTCCAACGACTTTAAGATCGGCCCATATTTTCCAGTCATGTTCTTCGTATTTGATTAATTTGAGCAATTTTTGCATTTTCTCATATGTTTTCTTCGTATTTACTGCATCAGGATAGATGGCTTTTGGTTACCAATATGCAATAATACGGCCTTTAAACTTAATTTATTGCCTTCTATGGACAATCGCCACTCCTTTGAATCATATGGTTCACCAAACTGTTTGAATAGACCAGCAATGTCTTTGCAGTAACAAACACTGTCTTCCCTCGTATAAATAAAAAAAAAAAAACATGTAAGGCGCGACAACCTCCGAAGAGATCTAAGGCCGAGCTTCTCTTCCAATTTGCGTCGTGCTCCTATTGATTTTCCCTACAAATTGGCCGGACGGGACCTATATGATTTTATGCCGACTCCGAACGGCATCTGCAAGGCAGACGAGTTTTCACTGAAAGCTTTTCATGGCAGATATACACCCGGAGCGCTTGCCAAACACTGCCGAGGGGCGACCCCGCTTAGAAAAATTTTCTTCTAATTGAAAAACTTTATTTCTACAATTTTTGATGTTGCTTTGCCCGGGGTTTGAAACCAGGGCATCTGGTGTGGTAGGCGGAGAACGCTACCATCACACCACGGTGGTCGTTGTATCTAATAACCCTTCGAAAATCTACCTTCTAACTAACTGATATACGAATACTAACACATATGTACCAGTAGGGTACTTAAGTATTAAATGGATATATTTACTTGAATGCTTATAACTTTTGTATTAGTCCATCGATTTTGTTGAAGAAAGCTTATTTTTTTTTTGTAATAAAACAGGGCTTAGAGAGACAAAAAAACTAAAAATAAAAAGTTTTCGAGATCCTTCCTCGCAAAGTTCGAATTTTTTTATATTTCTAAAAAAAAATTTTTTTTAAATCCGTAATAATTTTTCGTTATCTTTAAATCTGCAGGGTCTAGCAAAAAAGTGTTGTATGCAAAGTTTATAGCAAATTTTGTTACCTTCTAAAAACTTAAAACCGTTTTAGAATTGCTCAATTCTTTCTTGAGATATATATGATTAAGTTGACCCATTTTTTTTTTTTTTTTTTTTGGAAAAACTGTTATTCGTAAATATCTCAAAAACGTTACCATAGAATTAAAAATAACCTTGGTTTTCGGAATCAGGGGGTGATTTTACATAGGAATTTCATAATGGCGTCTCTGTTGCTGAAAAAAAAAAATGAATTTGTGATCCAGTGTAATTTGTTGCTACTTTCTTTGCCTTTCGATTTGCACCCATCCTAAAATCAAATGTAAGCTCGTGAAGTTTGATTTGTGAACAAATAAGTGTACGTCTAGGAAACTACTGTTTCTTATTGTTTATTTAATAATTTGGAAAAAATTTAAACAACGTAACATCAGGACGGACAAGGCGATATCTGTTTCAATTATACCTTGTAAATCTCTTCAAAGCTTTTTTTCTCCCGGGAGTGCGATTTGAACCCACACTCCTACGATGGTTGAAGTGTTACAAATGTTTTTTAGTTAACTAAAGCTCGCCCAGGGGTTCAAGTTAAACCACTACGGAGGCCACCCCACCAGAAATATATAGTTTCGAGCTTCGTCGGCATCTTATTGGTAAAAACCGATACCGATAAGTTAATTTTTTAATATCAGATTTGTTATCACCTTGTCTTCTTGTTGGTTTCTTATCGGCTGGGAATACATGGGTTACACACATGTGCCATCGATTTTTTATTGATGTTTTATCGGTATCTGTTTCATAACAAACCGATAAGATGTCGTTAACAAGTCAAAAAAATTACTCTAAAATATTGGTAACAATCCGATAAGAAATCGATAACTTTTCGATAACAAATCGATAAATTTTTGATAGCGAAATATATAAATTGTCTATAACCCGCCGATATAAAATAGGTAACACTCCGATAGCAAATCTATAAATTTCAGAAAATAAATTGGTAACCTTTTATAACAAATCATTAACACTCCGATGAAAAATTCTCAATACCGTGAGAATAGATCTTCCCACATCCAAAACTGGGACCACTCTGCTTTTTGGCTGCTTAAGCGGAAAAGTTATTCAGCTTGCGATCTTTAAGCACTCAAGTCATAATTTTTAAAAAAATTAAACATCTTTTAAGGTACAAATCTACGTATTCTATCAAATTATCAAGCATACAACACTTTTGTTTAATTTTCTATTTATACTATTTAGAGTTGCTAAAATTTATGACCAAAAAAGCGTTTTTATATTCGTTCCCTACAATTCAACAAAAACTTATAGAAACTCAATTGAAAGAAAATAAATATGATTTTATTTGAAAAAATCCCCATTTCATTTAATTTTGCTGTAATTTACAATAAAACACATACATATAAGCCATGTGAATTATGGATATGAGTAAGGATGTGATTACAAACTGGCAATTACATAAATGCCTCTGACAGGTTCACCCAATTTAAGAATCATTTGTTCTAAACTTTTAATTGAAGAGAACGGTAGTAAATAGGTAAACAACAAAGCTTAATGCATTTATGCATACGTATGTACGTATGTATGTATGTATGGATATGTGCCACAAAACCATGAATTTTATATAGAACAAATAATAAAACATAACTGCGTATGTATGCGTGAGTATGAACGCTTGAATGCATAGTAAAGTGGACGTGCAAGGTGGGTTGCCTTCACCTAAAATTACTAAAGCGTAAAAGTGTGTAGGTAAAAAGTGCACAATACAAAAACTCACAGCAACAACAACATTTGAGTAACGAATATGCGCACATACTCTAAGTTAGAGGTAGAAAGGAAGCAGAATCGCAAAAATAAAGGTAGATTGGTCTAGAAAAATGGCATTACATTTCAGTGCGTTCGATTCCCCTATTTAAAATGCGCTGACAAAACGTAATCCCAGAGAAAAGTGTAAACTGCGAAAGCGTGTTGAAGCTGCAAAAAAAAAGTCGTAAAAATAACAAACCTAATAGAGTTAACGTCGATGGGGAGCTTTTGTTCTAGAGTTTTTGCGTTGCAGAGTTGCATCATCGTATAGCTGTTTTCAGCATAGCAACATAACCGTAATTTTACTGTGCCCAGGCACAAATGTGCAAAGCTAAGTTTTTGTAAGGGTTCCTGTAAGCGCTGCACAACCACTTACCTACTTACTTACACTCGTGTCGAACATTCAAACGTACATACTCATCTGTATTTGTGTTTGTGTGTGTGTGTGTAGTTAGTTTGAAGCCACCCCACTATTTTGCACTTGAAAACACCATCAACCTGCTCTGCACTCTCACTCACTTTTCGTTTCATTTTTTCTCGAAACGAAAAAAAATGCAATATGTTATGCCATGGCCAACGGTTATGCTTTAAGCAACAATAATAACGACAACAATGAAAGTGAACCAAGTAGTAGTACGCTCAACAAATATGCCATGAATTCTGAGCTACGAAACGCACAATGGGTCAGAAGGCTCATATTTTAGAAAGAAATCTACCAGAGCTGCCGCTAATTCTACGCCTTTTCCAATTATATTTGAGAAAATTGGAAGTATTATGGAGAAACAGCATATTCGCCTTCTTGTTTATTTGGAAGATGTAGTGCCGAATATACTCTCAGGTCGTAGGCCGAGATAGAGTAAGTACCTTCGAATGGTGTTTATATTCGGACTCTGAATCTGCAGAGGCGTGGCGTTACTACGATTTTATCACCCATGGGATCCATACTTTGACTTTTCATATCGTGGTTGCCTTGCCTTTGGAGGTTTGGAACAAGTTCCTCTTGCCGTCGCAAGCTCCTAATGTTGTCGCACGCCTGCATGTTTTCATCTGTTACGCGGCTGACTGGTACGGTGGCAAGCAGGTGTGCTTGCATGGCAGGCTAGCTCGTTGTTTTGGCCAGGGTATTTCACCACCGTCTTCACCCACCACTTGAACAAAAAGAGTGTCCATACATGCACCTGCGTGTGAAGAGTTAGCAAAAATCTGAAATAGAAATAAATGTACGCGAAAGTCTTGGACAAGATTGAGAGTCAAAAGAGGAGAGAAATTTATAAGGCCTGCCCTGACAGGTGAAGTCCTCCCACTATCAATTATCGCTGCAGTCAGTGACTGATTTGCAACATCATTCATCCTCGCAGAATCTTTCGAGGTGTTGGTGTTACCTCTTTTGGGGCCCTCCGATAAACCCCTAGTCTTAGAGTTACCTCTTAGGACTTGTTTCTGCTATTCAAGATAGGCTTTTCGCCTTAAGACCAACGTTATTCCTTTATTCTGCCGCTGAAAGGGCTTTTGCCTCCTCGTGACTTCTGCAGTACGGAGGGTTTATCGCACTACAACTCTTGAGCTGCATTCGATCTACTTCTACCGTCCATGCCAAGCGCTTAGTTTTCAAGTCTATTGGATCAACCTAGACCCCAAGCGTTGGACAATTCTGAGTGCTGCACGACACTGCTTCACACTATTTTCCACTCTATTTCTCCGTTTAGCTTCACCTTTCGTTCCATCACGGAGCAGGTGAAGCTCTACTACTTTCGTTCCGTAAGTCTGATGCATCGGTTGTACCGCTTTTGTCTTCCATAGACTGTGACTCGGTTCTCCCTCTATAAGTCTCCTTATTATCTTGCGTTATTCATCTTAGTCGTACGACCAACTGCTCGACAAAGAGGGATCAGCGTTCTTGAACTAAATATGAGAAAGAAAACCGTCCAGCACAGCAGTGGCCTCTGCTGCGGTAAAGCCATTTTTACTTCCTGAGGCGGCCCGGTATCGGGTAGCCTCGTTGGAATACAGCTGAATGTATTCGACCGCTGCAAAAATCCAATAAGCAAGTTACGCATAACCCTTAAACCGCTCAGCCGCATCGTTGGGCGCTATCATCAGAAAATTTATAAATAAACCAGAAAAGACTGGGGAGGAACCCGTTCACTTTGGAGCAAAGCGGCTCGCACTTTCCAGCAGTCATGCCTTTCAAACCTCTCGTCGCGCAATAACTCTAATATACATACACGCAAACAAATTTGGGGTATTTTTGCCGTACAAGTGCAGCGGTATTTACCACCTTTATAGCGCAAGCGCCTGTACATTGTACCATAGCCGCGTTCAATGATGCGCGTTTTTCACGTATTTTAAATTCTCTTTCCTTACACTCTCTCCACTTAATCACCCTCACATAGCATTGTCCGCATAATTATTTGCAAGTTCGTAGTCACCTATTTTTCCAGCTGCCGCAGGCTTTCCCCTCACGGCATAACTACCATCCATGCCCTATTCGCTTCGTTTACTCGCTGGTTTGCTATTATATACCTGCTTTTTTATTTACTCTACCAACTCCCTTCTTGTCATGTATCCCACACGGCTCATATCGTTTTAATGCGCTGTGTTTTTTTTGTTTTTGTTTCAAACAAATGTTCTGCTATGCAGAAAACCTTCACATATTTTTGCTGGGACCGTTACCATGGCCGTTGCTAGAATAGTCATTGCCCTGAATGTGGTGGTCGCTGTTGCTGGCACTACTCCTGACGCCTTTGGCATTGCAGCTTTATACTTTTTGTGCTTTTAAAATTCCTATTCAATCGCGTTCATTGTTCCAAATGTTTATTTGTTTTGTATGCATGTGGCCAAGTTTTTGCTGTGAAAACATATGGACGATGTATAATCGGGTAAAATCTAGTGAAGGGTGAACGGTATCGAGACATACTGCACTAATTTCTAGTCAGCTATGGTATGCGGTAGCAATAAAATAACAAAAAATGAATGGAATGGAATATGACTCATTTTCCGTCACATCCAGCTGCTCTCTGAACCCTGTCTAAGGTTTGTTGTTACCCACTTTGAAAGCCATTTGCATTCGGAGCCCGAAACCAAAGTATGGAAACTTCAGGACAAGTGAGCAAGAGTTGATTGACGGGATCGCGATAAAATGCTCAACTCCGTACCCTTCTCTACTAAGCTTTTAATTTCAATTCTGATTTGATTTTATATATGGGTTACGTGTCCGCCCTTCATCCCTATCTATTCAGCTGTTATTTTTTGTGTACACTTAGAAAAAGGACACTGAAGTGTTGAACATCGTCATAATTGTAGTAGTATTATAAGATTTGGAGCTAGAAGTAGCGAACGAGTTAGGGTAGAGGATAATTGTCAATCTTGGTTCCCGGATATCGGCTTTCAGAAGAGTGATGCCTTAAATTGTGTGACAGAATTGAGAGCAACCTTCATGCCTGATATTAAGGAGAAGAATCGCTAAAATTCTTTCTCAGACACAAGATCACAGGAACTTTCAAAGAAAGGCACTGGAAGGTATAGAAATCCCATGTAGGACATGCTGGATGCAGTAAACAGAGCTAGTGCTGGTAATTAAGCCGAAGTTCAAAGTATAGATCTTTAATAAGCGATAAAGCGCCTACTCCCGTTCATGGAATCTTCAAAGACTGTTTTTTTTTTTTTTTGCTGAAACCATGTAAGATGTCCGACCAGCCGATATGTTCGATAGCAAAGATTATCGAGCGTGTTATTAGTCTAGCAAACCCTGGAAAGTCCGGGTGGCTTGTAAATAGTCAGTTTGGGTGTCGAAAATCAAGGTCCACTATAGATGCAATACAAACAGTTGTCAACATAGCCCGGAGGATAAAGTAAAAGGGAACTCTGTGCACTGATTACTTTGGAAATTGCTTTTGAGATCGCGAGATGCAAATAATGAGAGAACTAACTAATTTTGGAACATTTGCTTATCTGTACAGAATAGCACAACATCGCCAGCAATGTTCCTCAGGGATCTGTTTTAAGACCAACGCTATGGAATTCGATGCACGACGATGTCAACCTTTCGGGAGCTCAGCTCCGAAGATGATTTTGTCGTCGTAGCTCTGACCAAGCAACTAAATCTGCTCCAAGCACTATATAATGACACCGTAGGAAGTATAAAGGAATGGCTAACGACTACGAGGCAGGAAATGGCTAGCAGAAGTTGTTTTTTGAGCTTAAAGTGGACTGAGGGTGTGTTAGTCCTAACCATATGAGATTATTTAATAAATTCAAAACCTTATATAAAATATTAAGCACTAAAACAAACTTTTAAAGAGCACTTTAGGGCAGGGGAGGAGAAAGTTTAGTGCAGCTCTCATGCCAAACATTAGTGGGCCAGACAAAGCTGTACGTCAGCTATTATCCAACATAACTGGCTCGATAATATTATACGCACTACCAGTGTGGCTACTTGGGCGACCAGATTCGCAGCCATTTCACCTACCTACCTACCAGTGTGGCACGGATCTAAAATGATCTACCAAAAATACATACTAGCAGCCTACCGTATTACACGACGCGATTGATGCATGCGGAAAGAGACTGCAGACAAATGCGCATGCGAAGCAGTGGCGATTAAATCACCTAATAGCGGCCTCAAGGGATGTGGATACATGTACAGGAGTATCCTGGCTTCATTGGCCCACTTAAAGGCAGTGCGCTGCCCCAACGTCCACGATGAGAAGGGAGAAGAGAGATAGAGGTGAGGTAAAGGTAGAAGGGGAGAATACGCAGCGAAAAAAAAAACAAATTGTATGTAGAATTTCGTATGTGCGGAGCCGTTGTCAGAACCTGATGTAAGCTAAGTCATAAAAGGACGTCCGATATCACTTATTAAGGGCAAACGGAGACTATTAAGACATTATGAATAATATTTTAAAGAAAATGTGTATACCACTCGTATTCTTTTAATATTGTTACGAATATTACCAAAACTAAGGGGTGCTGCTATCTCTAAGCCGATGCTAAGCAGTGACGCGAATTCACATCAATAATTCAATCATTATGTATCTACATAAACGAAACAATAATTGCGTCTACACATACATATGTACCATGTACGTATACGAGCAGCGGAGAGTCAATGCACAAACACATGCATATATCTGAGATACTCCTATAAGTATGCAATGAGAAAAACTATAAAATTGTGCATTTGTAGTTACAGCTGAGATTTTGAGAGCTGCTGGACTAGTAGATTCTGGAAGCGCCTAGAAGATGCGAAGGTTGAAATCAAAGAGTATAAAAGGCGACAATTGTAGAGGCGCTGAAATTCAGTTTGATTTCAGTTGTCAAGGAGTTTCGACTAAGACGCTATCTGGCGAGCAATAGCAGTATTATTTTGAAAAAGTTTCATTTCAGTTTAGTTATTAAGCAAGCTATTAGTTATTAAGCAAGCTATTCGTTGCAAAGTTTGAGTGTTATTGTGAAGTACTTTAATAAAGGCCATTTTTCCATTATTCAATATTGGAATTATTTATTCAACAGTTTAGTGATACGAACTTAGCAAAAGGGCAAATAAGAGGATTTGCAAGAAAAATCGTTACAATATCTTTTAAAGTAAATATTCTTAGCAGTTTCAATTAATGGGATACTATTACACCTATCTTTTTTCTTTACGGCAATATCTTGAAATTCCTAAAGCGTAAAGCGAAAAAATTGATTTTAATGGAAATTATACAACAATGCTAACATTATTGTTTGCCGCAAGGTTTCTTTTGACTTTGCTAAATTGAAAAGCGAAGTAGTTGATTTAAACGAAGCTTAAAATATCTACGGGCATTCGTTCAGCGCTGATAAGATAACACAAAGCGGGCTGAAGTAGAAAGTCAACAAATGTGGATCACTAGTTTTACATATACAAACATTTTTATATAAAATGTACACAGGAATTGATTTATGTTGTAGGAAAATTTGTGTATGACACTCACCTATACATATTTGTTTATAAGTACATCACATTCTTTTGTAACCGAGTTGCAAAAGAACACATAGACCGGTATTGAAGTTCATGTAAGGCAAATCCAAATAATGAGTTTATATTTAAGTAAAATCAATCAAATTATGGGATACAAGAGAGTTAAGCTAATTTATTTTGAACAAAAAATATGGTGACACTTAATAAATTTTCGTGAAATTAAGTAGTGCTTAGGTCATTAGCAGTCGCCTTGTGTTGTAAAATTGTGCTGGGTAAGTGTACGCAGATCAATAAGACTTGAGATTTTATGAGGAATTTTCACTGGAGTGACAGCATTATCTTGCAGAACGTTTGCAAAAGATTTCGTCTATTATTAAGCATAAAGTTAGGTATTACGTAATCTATTACATTTTTTATTATTACACTTAAAATCACTTTTTGTCGACTATCATATTCACAATGTTTGCTCACGTGCAAGCAAAAAGCTGTTATCTATATATATATATAAAATTCAAATTATGTATGTATGTAGGTATAGATCGAGTTGCGTCCTAAACGGATCGACCGATCACAACCAAATTTTCACAAGCCACTAGAAACCTTCCAAGGATGGTCATAGGCTCAAAATAATATAGAAAAGGGGCGTGGCACCTCCCATGCAAAATAAATATTTGGTACTATATAACTCTGAAGGTATTCATTCTAGAACATTTAAATTCAGTAAGGAGTTATATGAGGTCAATCCCTAACACCCCCAAGAATATGTGGGGTGGGGGAGAAGGGGGCGTGGCACTTTCAATATAAATGGAATTTATCATACTGCATATCTCTGGATGTAGTAATGGTAGGATAGTGCAAATTTTTAAGGAGCTTTATGAGGTTAAGTCCTAACAACGCCAGTAAAATGTGGAATTGTGGAAAAGAGGGCGTGGCACCTTCTTAAAATGGGATTTTCCAGAACTATGGCTGCCGTACAAACTAAGGTTATTATAACAGCTAAAGTTTGACTACAGAGTTGTTTGGCTGTTATTCCTTTTGGATATTTAGTAATCTTCCGCCGTTGAATTTTCTTGTTAACTTCAGTCTATCCACATCTTCTATCTATATATATAAAAATACAATTATGAATGTATGTAGGTATAAATCGGGTTGCGCCCTAAGTTTGAATCACGCACTAGAAACCTTCCAAAGATGGTCATAGGCTAAACATTTCAATATAAAAAAGGGGGTGGCACCTACCATACAAATGGCATGTTTGATACAGCATAACTCTGAAAGTATTCCAAGAACATTGAAATCCAATAGAGTTAAATTGGATCAATCTCTAACACCACTAACAAAATAGGGGTGAGTAAGAAGGGGCGTGGCACCTCCCATACAAATGGAATAATGAAAATTGGTAAGGAGCTGTATGATGTTAAGTTCTAACAGCACCAGTAATATATGGAATTGAAAAAAAAAAAACAAGACAAATGGGACTTTCAGAACTATGGCTGCCTTAAAAACTTAGGTTATTTCAACACCTAAAGTTTCATTGCAGAGTTGGGTTTGGCTGTTATTCCTTTAGTATTATTTTATGTTATCTTCAGGGTTGGTCTTTTTGGATATGCCTAGAGAAACCGAAAAAAAAACATTTCTGTTTAATTTGATATTAATTGATGTAAGAGCAAAAAGAGAAATCATTATGACAGTTGCTTTCTCATATACCGCGGATACCCTTTGTGTGGTGGACGTACAAATGTCTGTAAACATATGATACACCGATAAGCAACGGTCAGGCCAAAGTTAGCGGGTGCGATGTGTGCACCTTGGCTTATAAACAGTCGCTGCAAGTTTTAGACCAAACCAATTTGGCGGAGACTCTTCAGCAGCAGCTTTTGCTAAATAACTTTTTGAAATTAATTATGGCAAAATTCCTATTTCTGTACTAACAGATTTGATTTCTTTTCCTGCAAGTTTATGAGAAATTATGACATCAGCTGAAGCTTTAATATCTAATGTTTCTTCCAAATATTGAATCTATCTTTACAATAAATGGCTTTGAGGAAAGGTATTTTAGGCACCTTATCCGAAACAAATAATTTTTTTAATTCGGATAAGCCCCTTCTTTGTTATCAAGCGGGACTTTTATTTTGGCCTTAAAAAATAAAAGTCCGAATTTAACTTTTATTTCCGGACTTTTATTTTTAAAAGTCCGAGTTTAACTAGTTCTATCGGACTCAAAAAATAAAAATTTGAAAATAATTTGTATCTTGATCCAAATATATTAAAAGTCCAAAATTAATAGTTTTGCAAGGAATTATATTATAAAAGGAATAACAGTTTCGGCCCCTGGTAAAACGAAAAAACATAATCTGGTTGATCTTTGATATTAAAATTTCAACATAACCACTTAAAAACTTTTATGATTAATAAAAATATTATGGTGGAGGGCAATAAATACACTACAGATCGCTGGACCACCTAGCAAAGTTCTTTTCCCCTCACTTTAAATTGTCACCGGGTTCCGAAGTGTGCTCCAAGTTTCAAAACTCAAGCTTTCCGGGAACTTATTAAAAAACGGATTGAAAGAATCCCCAGTTTTGTATGGAAATTTGCGGATCAAACGTAACTAATATAAACGAAGTAAAGAGATACCCAGCCTGGAGTAGCAATATAGAAGTAAGGAAAATGTATTGAAGATGAACCTGTTAGGCAGGGCAGGGCATGACCAAGCAGATACTTCCCGATAAAGAACGCTTAAGTATAACCTTTGCCACACGTAACCTAATGCTAAAATAGTACATCCACCGTCAAGCCAACGATATATGGCTGCGAACCTCAGGCTGTCGGCGAACTTAACCAAAATAAGATCTTAAGAGATCCCGTCACGTTTACACCCTAGGTAAGTATAAATCAAATGTGCACTCTTGTGGGTGTATAATAAAGTAATGCTTTATTGGAAGGTATGCAAAAAGGCTTAGAGCGCCCTATCGTCGTTGCTGTAGGAGTTGTAAGAACAAATAAGAGAAGAAAACGATGAATAGCCCCATCTGCAACTACCCGGCGTTTAGTGGCGCCAGATAGCGCTGTCTGGGAGCTTTAGTTCTAAATAGCCTTCGCCAGGTTGTGAAGTGTGACATCAATGGTTCAAAGTTTATGGGTTAGGGCGACTTTTTGTGGTATCACAACGGCCCTACCTACCTAACCTATTGTCCGATTTCACCCATTTTAAATAAAAATGACTGATGAATGCCAAAGAATCCACAAATTAAATTTCAACAAGGTATCACAAAATTAACTCAATTTGTCGTGATCACAGCCAGGCGCACGGCCGGGAATCGCTGAATAAATTAATTTTTCTTATTTGGTTACGCCGTTACAAGCTATCGCTATGCGGGTAGAATTAATATACCCTGTGAGCTTTGCTCAGCTGGGTATACAAATGTTACTGTTAGCTTCCAAACAAAATCAAAATTACTCAAAGAAGAAGGAATTTGTTGCAACTTTCCTGAACGCGATGATACAAAAAAATACCAAAAAGCTTCTGCTCTGATCTGCAATAAATATGAGTTTTTAGGTTAATATTGAAACAATTCGAAACATTAAGTACAATTTAATTTTTAATACAAAAAGCAATTGTTATATGAACTGCACGGCATTTTCTACCAGGCAAACCCATACTAAAGCGAATATCGGAGTAACCTTTACTTAATGTATACGCGAGTATTTCTTGAATTTTCAATAAATGAATTAATTAAAAACAAATAATAAATTTGTTTTAATATATGTAAAAAGAAGTCAAGATGTGACGTTTATAGGGCAGCCACTTTTAATTCTTTGTGTAAGGCGTGATCCTGTTCTGTAAATTTACTACTATATCATACTCATATAGCAATTCCCAATAAGTTCAACAACTAATGGTACAAATATCGGTGGGTTTTGTTTATTCTCTCAGGCCTAGTACCCCTATCATTCGAACTCTCTCTATAATATTTTAACAGTATATTATCATAGCGCACGTTTGTGCTCGTGCCCTGCGCTTGGCAGGCTAAGATTTCAGATATTACGAGTGATATAGCTGTCAGATCTAGAAGCACCAAGTGGCTTGGGTATTAGGAAGCTTCTAGTATTTGCCAAGAGAACAGAGCTATTTTATAACATAGGTCCTGGTTTTTGATAGTGGCTTTCAATTTCGTTGTTAAACAAACTTCAGCTAACACTAAGGACTCATTCAGTTTATGTGAGGCTCTCATGGACCGTACAGCTCAACTTAACCTAACCTATGATAGTCTTAACAGGAGACTTGACATATGTACAGACTTCGAAACACTAAACTGCAAAACATGAGTTTTATAAAAATGCGCCAATATGCGTTAATTTTCTGTTAGGTTAGGTTGAACTGGCCGGTCCATGACGACCTCACATAGACTGAATAAGTCCGTAGTGTTACCAGAAGTTTGTTTTAACAACCAAACTGAAAACCTCCATCAAAAACCAGGACCTATGTTATAAAATAACTCCGTCCTCTTGGCAAATTCTAGAAGCTTCCTAGGACTTAAGCCACATGCTGCTTCTAAATCTGACAGCTGTATCACTCCTAATAGCTGTAGTCTTAGCCTGGCAAGCGCAGGGCACGAGCACAGAACGTGCTCGATCGTTTCCTCCTCCAGCCCGCACTTCCTACATCTGCTATCATTGACCAAGCCTAATTTAAAGGCATGTGACGCCAGAAGGCAGTGTCCAGTAAGAATACCCATCATGCGTCTACAGTCCTCTCTTTTTAATGATAGAAACAACTTTGTTAGTCTAAGGTTGTAAGACCTACATATAAACTTCGACACTTTACAGCCCCGCGCGTGAACCCACGCCTTTCCTGCTTGGTCGATTATGTGCACATCTCGCCCAGTCTCATTGGGACGTTTACGGAGCAAGCGTCAAGGGATGCGCCCTTTTTAGCTAGTTCATCCGCTTTTTCATTCCCATCTATTCCTATATGCCCTGGGAACCAATATAGATGTATGCTTCTCCCTGTTCCGCTTTTCTCCAGGGACTGCTTACACTCTAGCACGCATTTAGATGCCGTTTTATGCAAGATTGTTGCCTTAATTGCTGTTTGACTGGCAATATAAAAGTTAGCATGATTGCAGCTGGGGCTATTTTCTTCCAGGGTTGCTACTGCTTTGGTTGCGGCTACTATTTCCGCTTGGAAAACGCTACATTAATCCGGCAGCCTGCGGATCTGTTTATTTCCGGATCAGCACAGTATACCGCAGACCCTACTCCTTCAATTACTTTGGAACCATCTGTGTACACATGTATCGCCTCGTCCGCCATTTGAGCACCCTTGCGCCAACCGTCCGTAATTTTCTGTTCAGTCTTATAACAATTTCCAAACTGTCTGTTTGAAATAGCAATTCTTTATCACAGCCTGGACATAGCGCACATTTAATGCAAAATTCTTGTTTTGTTTGTTTCCTTTTGCACAATTTCTCCATTCCCCGTACATATTTTACTTATTGAAGAATTTAAAAAACTATGTATGCGAAAAATTCAACACATAATTACAATTTGCCCTGCTGTTTTTACATGAATCACCTCAGCATTAGTTGTACGTATTGCTAAAGGTATTTCAGGCTAAAAGACGGCAACAGGATATGTCATCGTTTTACGGTAACACGATTTGTTGTTGGACTCATTGGCGCGTTGAAATTGCCTGCGAATGCTAAGAGGTACCTAAATACATTCATACCTTCCTTTGTATACCAAAAAAAATGTTCAAATGACAAAAAAAAAAACTCACTACAAACAAATACTTACACACGCAAATCCTACATACATACGCAGATGTTTACTTGCGAGCGTATTTATGTGACGTTTTGTTAGAGTTGTTACTTCCTTTCGAATGTTGCACGTCTTTAAATAAGAGCACAGGTGTACAACGTTTTTTTGCGCGCTACGCTTTACTAAGTGTTGTTTTGTTTTTGTTTTATAGTTTTTTTGTCGCTTTTGCCAGAGCGCCTACCATTGCATTTTCACATGCTTTTTTGTATTTTCAGAAGTTATTTCACTGCTCTTGACTGTTGTGTGTATTCGTTGTCGGTTTTATTGACCTGTTTTTTAAAGGTCATAAAATGATAGAGGCAAAAGTAACCACCAAGTTAGTAGTAGATATTATGCCAAATTCTAGGTGCAGCTCAAAACACGAAGTACCACAGAAAAAAATAAATTTGTAAAATTTAAATTTGGATCCAATGAATAAAACTGCACAAAAACTATATCTTGGGGAGTTCATTACGTTTTCTTATCGTGATACGATAGTACGCCTAAGAGCGATCAAAATACCGTTATGCTTTTTAACCAGTCTTTTGTTCTAAACTCAGTTTTATCATTGAGCATTGAGCGCGTGAAATTTCTAAAAATGTGAGGCGTAGCATAACCTGATTAAGGTTCAATTGGTCTTACTTATGACTATCAATAGAAACTTGACACGTCCAACGTTTTTATTTAATTGTCTAATCAACGCCCTAGATTGATGAGGAGTGTGATGACTAGTACCTTGAACCTAACTAAGTATTATTTACAATAAAACCGTTTAATTAAAAAATTGTATTTATTTATTATATTTTCAAGTCTTTAGTCTTTATTTAATTGACCTATTATTTCTCATTCTATTTAGTTCTTTTAGTGACTCATTATTACAAGGACAATTTTTTACAATCTAAGTCCTCAATACATAATCCTTCAAAAGACTTTCCTCGACTCAGCGCCACGTGTGCTTGTCCCTCCTTGAACTCCAAGGTATTTTGATGTCACCTCTACCGTACTGTATGTAGTATTTGATCCAAATATGAGCCAAATCGGGCCACAAATACGAGTATTTTTATTATCTCGATCCTTGCCGAACCTAGCGAGAGTGTTTTTTCATAAGGCGACTTCTATTTCTGTATGTAATATGTGTTCCAAATATGAGTCAAACGGACCACAGATACGGTTTTTTAATAGCTCGATCCTTGCGACACCTAGCGGAAGTTTTTTTTCACAAAGCGATTACTATTCCTGTATGTAATATGTGTTCCAAATATGAGCCAAAGCGGACCACAAATAAAATTTTTTTTTAAATCTCGATCCGTGCGCCACCTGGGGGCGATTTTTTTCATATGTCGCTTGCTAGTTATGTATGTAATATGTGTTCCAAATATGAGCCTAAACGGAGCACAATTACGAATTTTTTTGAATATCTTGGTCCTTGCTTGGTTCTGAACTATATTCCAAGTTTCAAGCTTGTAGCTTCTCGGAGGTGAAGGTGTTTAAGTAAAATGCCACGTCATAGTGAGATAATTCCAACTTTTTTCTTGGAATTTTAATCTTGGTCACATGGTACAAAGTTCTCCCTTAGAAAACCTTCTCCTTTAAAACTTTGGTTTTCTTTGTTACACTAAAGATGCTGTTAGGGCTCGTTATTTAGTGTATCTCTATGATATAGTGCCATCAACCTGCTTCGATTAATATTTACATTAATTTCAACTAAATTTCCTTTTTTTCTATTCTTGCTGCTGACAATCGGGTTGTATACGGATTGAAATTGTGATGATGGCAGAATACATAGTTCGAAATAATAATATGTATTAGAAAGTATTGGGCAATGAGAACTAGCACTAACTAGGTGTCGCTATTTTAAGAATCAGTACTTCAGTGAAATTGCTTTTGGTTTAGAAAGATTCTTTAAATTAATACTAAAGTTTTACATTTGATGCAGTATCGAGCGCTTTTCTTATACCGATAGCTAAAGCTGCTCGTATAGTATATAGTATATATAGTATAAATAGCTAATCGTATAGTATAGAGTTTTAATGGTATTTGGTTATTTAAAAGATTTACCACATAAGGAGTAAAAGTTGTTTAAGAAGCATCAAAAGAAGCGGATTTAAAGTAACTGTTTTAAACATTGTTTCAAAGAAATGCTTGTACACATTATTAAACAACCCTAAAACTAATCACAATTTTATTTCTATTTTAATTGCAGAATCAGAGCGTCGATGAAAATGCCTACAAATGCCCTAATTTAACAGTTCGAGAAAACAATCAAAAGCAACCAAAACCACTTTAGTCATTTAAACGTTTATTATTATTTATTCAAATTCTAACGGAAGCAAAAAAATACCATAAGTTCAACCAAATATAACAAAACAACTTAAACAAAATACACAAATATTATAAAACTAATTATACTTTATAAACACGAATAAGTAAAAATAGCATAATCAGAATATAAATTTAACAATTATAAAATTGTTAAAAAATAAATGATAAGTAGAACATAGTTTAATGTATTAACAGCAATTAAAAGCAAAACAAACAAACCAGTTGGAGACAAAAAACATTTTTTAGAACAATTTTAAGCAATTACAACTAAAAACAATAAAAACAAAAAAAAAAACAAAATCAGAAATAACTACAATATATGGCATAGTTATAAGAATTAAATCCATTAGCAGTAAACATAGAATCATAGAAACAACAAATCTTAGCAAAATAGCAAACAAATTTTCGAAACCAGTTGAATTTTACAAATATTTTTAATAATCTCACCAAAAAAAAAAAAAAGAGCAAAGAAAGCTGCAAAACGACAAGCAAATCTAACCAAAAAGTACAAAGTCACACAACAAATTTCGCAACGCAATAGAAAAAATTTAAACAAAAATTTTAATTAAAATATTAAACAAAAAATTAATGCATACTTATGTAGTAATTTACAAGATTATTATAAATAATAATAAAAGCAACAATTTGTTAATAGTAAAATTTAACGAAAACAAATTTACAAAATTTTGAAAAGTCTGAGAAATAACCAAATAATAACTAAAGAGCTAAATTAACCTAGTTTTAACGTCAGAAATAAAAAATACAAGTTTTTTAAAAACGTCAAAACATCGCAAGTGAAAAAAGTTAAAAAAAAAATCAAAATTTTGTTGTGAAATAAAAACAAAAATTGAGGAAGCAGGCGCAAATAGCAAACTTGTAAGCATTACACAAATACAAATATCTACAAATAACAATACAAATTTTAAATAGCAATAGCAGTTTTTAAATAAGCATATTCCAACTTTAATAAAAATATTAAAAAAAAAAAATAAAATATTAATACAAATATACCAGCATACAAAACAATTCAATTAAATTTTTTAGATAAATAACTAAAAAATTGTGCAAACACAAAATATAAATAAATCAATAATCTTAAAACAATATATAAAAATATCTTACAAATCTTCAAAGTACAAAAGCGGGCGAAAATAACTGCGTAAATTGCATTATACATAAAAAAAAAAAACAATTACAAAATAACAAATTTCGAATTTTCGCACCTAAAAAAATGTAAACAACAACAATATACATACAAACAAATATGTCATTATATCAATATAGTGGAAATATCAATACAAATTTAAGCACATTTATTCAATAACGAAAACAAGTTGTAAAAATTAATAATACAACATCAAAACAATGTCAAAAAGTTTAAAAATTTTATGCAGTAAATAAAAATTATACAATAAAAAATTTTCTTTTCGCATGAGTTCGAAAAAAATCATATGCCATGTGAGTGCTACAAAATAAAAAAATACAAATAAAATCTTAAAATTTAAATAAAAACAAAATAGTTGAAATAAAAACAGGCCAATATAAACAAACACCCACAAACGTAAGCCCAACCAGTGAGTTAAAGTTCAAATTCTTTAGAAAAAAAAAATTATAAAAATAAAATAAAACTGCAGCAAAGTTCAAAAACGAATTTTTTCCTCAAAAAAAGTAAAAAAAAAAAAATTCAGAACACAAATATTAAGAAATTTTATTACATAAAAAGGATAAACTACCTCAAAATGAAATTTCAAGTGTACAAAAGCGAATAGCAAAAACAAATTCAAAACACAAACAAAAAATTTCCCTATGCAATTACAAACCATATTCACTAAAGAAAAAGTTTTGCGAAAAATTTACAAAATGAAAACACAAAGCACAAAAAAAAGTTAATAAAAAAACGAAAAAATTTTTTAAAAACAAAGAAAGCTGCTCACTTAAGTCCGATAGCCTGAAAGCATAAAGCTGGAAGAGAAAAGCTCAAATTTTAAAACAAAAAAGTTATTTACTCAACTTAAAAGCTATAAGTGTGAAAAATGAAAACTGAAGTAGTTTTTGCGAAAAAGTTGCTTTTTATAATAAACAAAGATACGAAATATAAACGAAAGCTATGAATTTGAATTTTAAAGCGTGAAAGCTCTGAGTGTGAAACTCGAAAATGTAAAGGTTAAGTAAATAAAAAAACGACTTTAAAAATAATTTAATTTCAAAAAAAAGCTATATCTAACTTGAATTTTAAAGCAAAAGTTTAGTAAAATAAATATAAATTCAAATTAACATAGACCTTATAATTCGACACTCGTGAAGTATCATGTGAAATTCAAAAGCTCCAAATGCAAAAAAGCGAAAGCTTTGGTGATTGGCGTGCAAAAATCTGTAAACACACCGATTGTGGCACATGAAGGCTGAAAGTGCGAAAGCTCTAAGCCCGCAACGGTTAAAAATTAAATTCGTTGGTACGTAATCGCTCGCGTAATACTACTTTCACTCGTTTGAGTCGTAACGGCAAAATACGTCCAAACTTTTGCGCGCTTGATCGTTAAATTCGCCGCAGCTGGCTACCCCCGTTCTTATCTCTCATACGCAGCCGCCGCCTAACGCAGCAAATACGGCTCTCGCCATGCCGCTAGGTGAGCTTAAATGGCTTCTTCAATAATTGCGCAGACCAGCGGCGGCACATTAGACACGTCAGCAGCAACACAAACAGCAACAAATACACCGACAGCAGTTGCTGCGTTATCGGCTACACAGTTGGGTCAACTAAGTCACGGACTGCCACAACATTACGTAGCAGCACACGCATATTTACCACACCAACAATACCAACAACAGCAAGTGCAACAACAACAATACTTATATCATCATCACTATACGCAGCAACAGCAGCAGGCGCAAGCGCAACAACAGCAACAACAACAATTTGTTGCTGAACAACAACAACATTGGGAATATTATGCACGACAGCAACAGTTACAATCAAGCCAACCACAACAACAACAGCCAACTACTCAGTCTGCGTCTACTCGTCCCAATACTCAACAGCATTTACAGCAGCAACAATCCGCCACTACCACAACCAGCAATGCCACCGCCAGCAGAAGAAATCACAGCAACAACAACAACAGTAATAGCAATAATGAAGAAGAACAACAAGAGCAGCAGCAGCAACAACAGCAGCACTCGCCTCTAAGTTCACAGTCGAACGGCAACACTAACGCTGGCAGCGGC
Source organism: Eurosta solidaginis (assembly GCF_040869045.1). Classification (NCBI taxonomy): domain Eukaryota; kingdom Metazoa; phylum Arthropoda; class Insecta; order Diptera; family Tephritidae; genus Eurosta; species Eurosta solidaginis. The sequence continues at coordinate 240,964,112 of NC_090323.1, forward strand.
AGCAACAACAGTAATAATAGCAACAATAACGCAACTACAAATACAAATAGCAACAATAACTATACTCGTCCTTGGGAAATGGAGACCAAGGACCATCATACACATAATCCAAGCAATACATTGAAGGGTACCGGCATTGGCAATGGTAGCGGAAATGGCATTGGTGGAAGTCTTACAGGCAATAGCAATCTTGGTGGCATCAGCGGTTTCGAACCCTTTTCCAAGTTGCCTTCGTTTCAAAGTCAATTCATTGGCTACAATGATCCGCTCATGCCGGATGGCATTACATCAATGCCTACAGCAGTCTTGCCACCATCGATGTCCTCATTACAAACGGTCGCTATGTCACCGGCCAGCATTTCGGTCAGCTCACCGGGTATGGTAAGTGTTGGTTCACCGCTAGCCCAATTAAATAGCTTGCAAGCTAGCATAACACCGCCCTCAAGCGCTTCCTCGTTTGCACAACCACTTGCTGTAGCACCACCAACAGCACCTGTACCGCCAAATGCTTTTCATCATTTGGGTGGACATGGATATCATCATCGCAGTAACGCCAACTATGGACCTATTGTACCCACTAATAGCGCGGGTATGAGCGTTTATGACGATGGACGCCATCATTTGCCTTTGTATCCGTCGATTACACCTACCTATGCCACACCCCCACCGCTACCACCTAGTGCTATTGGCACAATTTCAAGCACACAACAACATACACTAGGAAGTGTAGGTGGTGGATTAGGTGGACTTGGTGCGAGTTTAGGCGTCAAGAAGGAAGCTACAGAAACATTTGATCTCAATGATGGTACCGCCGGTCTCACACTAGGTTCCGGCCCAACCATTAATACAGCTAATACCAATGTCACACCAATGGGTATGCATACACCAACCACGCCTTCGTATGTAGATGGTAGTGTTGGTGGTGTCACCATGATGGACACATCAAACGGTGCCTCCGCCTATCATACGCCACATTCTACGCATTCTGCTAGCTCCAGCGGTACAGGTATGGGCGCAGGTGGACCGCACACACCGCATACAACACAACCGCATACACCTACGACGACCACACGAATGAAAGTGGAAAAAGTTATGAATTCACCGATTGCACGGGTGGATGCGCGTAAGAAAGAACGACGAAAAAATCGTGCGAATTCGCTGGAATCCAGTGCTGAATCCGAAGCAAGTGCTATGGATGTGGATCCTAGCAATCCCGGACAAGTAGATGCGGTTTCGAGTACAGCTAATTTCAAGAGTCCAATGAGTGCATTAGGCATGGGCGATAGCAACGACACCAACAGCGAGAAACAGGTATGAATATTGTTCGCTTGCGAACATTCAATACTGGAACTTTTGTTTGCTTTACACCTAAGTTTAGACTTCTGTCTTTCAGTCGAAGAAAAAACGGAAACGCTGCGGCGAATGCATCGGCTGTCAGCGTAAGGATAATTGCGGCGAATGTGCACCATGTCGTAATGATAAGAGTCATCAGATTTGTAAGCAGCGACGCTGTGAGAAGCTCACTGAGAAGAAGGTAGGTGGAAAGCATTAAATAGTTATTTTCATTTGTTTAATACAAGAAAGGGAAGTCGTTTGTTTTTATATCAATTTTAAGAGTTTCCCATGGCAACCAGTGAATAATCCGGAAACTTTTATGAGATGTTATAAAGGGTAATCTCTGTTACATCACGTCCGAGCATATATACATCTTAGGAGAGTCTCTTGGTGAGAGCTTAAATTTTGCTAGGATTGGGCTGCAACTTAGAAGGTTATATCTTTATTTTAATTTAGAAAAGACCCCAATTCGGAGTCTATAGAAAAATTGATAGTATACGATTAAACAACATTATACAAGTATTATAATTTGAAAGAGAATTTGTTTTCGATTCAAACGACGGACTTCAGACCCGAACAAATTTACTATAGTTCAAAACTGACCAACTTTTAGCAAGCTAATCGCTTGAGACGGCGAGTACCGAAGACGATTTAGTGGTGAGCTGTGCCAGTTTTACGCAGACATGAATATCGTTCAGCGAATTGATGCGCAGCGGCTACGCTGGCTAGGCCTTGTTATGCGAATAAAAGAGGATGCTCCGTCTAAGAAAGTTTTTTAACGGAACCCGCCAAGGGTAGCAAAAGAAGAGTGCGGCCCCACTCCGCTGAAAGGACCAGTTGGAAAACGATTTAAATTCCCTTGGTGTGACCAATTGGCGCCAGTTTACCCAAAGAAGAAGCAATTGGCGCGCCTTGTTGGACGGTCACACTCGTTTAAATGGTTAAGCTCCAATTAATTAAGTAATCGCTACCGGGAAATAGAACTTCCTAAAACAGGCCCTACAAATATATATTCACATACATTGACATATGCTCTTATATGCATAAGTATGATAATAGATATGTACAGTGGCTACTAGAAATATGGCAGTAACAATATTTAGCAAAATCTATAAATTAAATTCATCTTTTTTTTATTTTCGATATTTTAAGAAAAAACTTTCATGAGTTTTGTAATTGAAGCCATACTATAAGAATTTGAAGGTTGATTCTTACTTACTTACTTAATTGGCGCTTAACCGTCTAAGCTGTTACGGCCGTCCATCAAGGCGCGCCAGTCGCTCCTTCGCTCCGCCAACCGGCGTCAATTGGTCACATAAAGGGAGTTTAAATCGTTTTCCACCTAGTCCTTCCAACGGAGTGGGGGCCGCCCTCTACCTCTGCTTCCATAGGCGGATTCCGATAGAAACACTTTCCTGGTCGGAGCATCATCTTTCATTCGCAAAACATGGCCTAAGCGTGAGGCGTAAGCAGACAACTTTTGAAATCTAATCGTTTCTATATTTACGACTAACTTTGCAATTTTTCTTGGTTGCGAAGACTTCAAAGAACAGCAGAGAACAGTTACTGAGCCGAAACTGGGGAGGTATATGGCCGGAAGGGTAGAAGAACCCATACCCTTGGCGAATACTCCAGACGAAGGATTATTTGCGAATACCGCAGCAGAAGAGCGGTGCTTTTGCTGCGTTTGTCAGAAAATAGTAAACTATGGACGGTCACACTCTTCTCACGTGCAGGGGACGGTTGCATCAAACGTGGTTTCTGAGCTTGATCCCAGTATCTGTCGACCCCGCTTCCAGCTCAACCTATCTACGAAGCTTACGTCGCTCACCAGCCCCTATGAATTTCTTCCCCTCCTCTTCCGGTAGCTGTACACTAGAGGGGCACCGAAATAGATTCCTAGACCCTGTCACTATGTGTACCATTTGCTAACACAGAATATATACGTTTGCTTCATCTGCCCAGTGCAGTTCCTGTCTCGGACAATACTACTTTCCTAGATGTTGTGGACTCAGCAACGGTACTTATCCGAATGGTGCTTTTGTTGGCAGTGCTGCTAAGCGTCCCTTCAGGCAATGCAAATCTTGAAATCATAAGCATCTACATCCCCTCTGTCACCTGCTGATCAAGTGGCTACTGCCCTGACATTTGTGCTCTACTCACTGCGGATAATCGCAAAGTTTTAGGCATTTTAAATGCCCATGACGAACTGTAGGACTCCAACATACAGCATATAACAAAGGGTGATGTTAGCAGAACAAGTATATGACAGGACGTTCTGCAATGTGAACGAAGAAGTCTTCATGCTTGTGGAAGGACATTGCTTTATAGCTAGTGCGAAATTTCAAAAGTCAGCGAAGGACTCATTAACTATGTATGCTGGCAGCCGATACTAACCCTAGCATCGGACTACCTGCTGTATTCCTCTCGTTGGAGCGATAAAAAGGTTCTTCACATCAAATGCGCGAGCCCTTTCTGCAAGCAACATGTAATGTATTCCTCGGTTGACAAAACTAGACGGCAGGGAAATAGACGTCCACACAAACATAAGCACAGCGCTTCTCCCAGTACTATTACCGCTAAATAGCTTGAAGAAGCCATCAAACAAGCTAAACAATTGAAACCAATAAGTCCGGACGGGATTCAGTTACCTGGCGCGTAGCTTCAAGGGCGTGGGTAGGACTACTAAAACATGGAAAACCAGAAATCGAAAACGTTTTTGCTATAGTTTCAGTAACAATCTTCATGGAAGGTTTTACTTAAAATATCGAAAAAAGGAACTTACTTAAGGATATGTTGATAAAAATTACCCTGCTATTTTTCTGTTTGCTAATATATGTAGGTATGATAACAGGTATGTATGTTTATTAGATTGGGTCGATTTATTAACCGATATCGCGTCATCGATTTTTCGATAGGATTTGGGCTCAGGAAAAAAGTTTCACTACGCATACCCAAAAAAATAATTTTCGAGCCTGCGAAAACAAAATGGCGACAGGGTCACCAAAACCCAAAAAATATTTTTGTTTTTTTTTGTTTCAAAAAACTGTTATCGCCAACGTTTTTACAACAGTTTTTTGAAAAAAAAAAAAGAAAAATTTTTTTGGTTTTGATCGAAAAATTTACACTTTAGCCATTTTTTTTAGTATGCGTAGGGAATTTTTTTTCCTGAACCCAAATCCTATCGAAAAATCGATGGTGTGACATCGGTTAACTTTCGTCCATACAAATCGACTCAGGTTAATATATATACATACATACATAGGTAATATTCTACATATATAGATGAAAAAATTCGACCAGTGAAGAAGAAGACTGCAATAAAATAAATAACAACACAAATAACTTGCAACTACATATAATAATAACGAAAATTAAAACAAATACAAAAACAAAAGCAACAATAAAACAATACAAAGTTAACAATAAAGCCAGTAATAATAACAGGAAAACCGAAACGGCGAAAAGGAATAAAAATAATGCTCATAAAACAACAACTGTTGAGCAAACCAATGAGCAGATGTTCACAAGTTGCAAACAAACAATTAAACCCCGTATGCAAACACATACACACCTTCATACATACGTACATATACATATATATGAATGTACGTAATTCGTTTAGTGGCGGAACAACAGCAGACGGCAATGCCGCTAAATCCCTCTACCTACAAAAAATTGTATACACTACGCCCGTAAAACTTACGTCGCATTATAATAAACCTTACAATTGGAGTCCTCCCATACATACAATGTAAGGAGTGTAACGTTTTCATAGTACTTCCGATCGCTGTTCAATGAAAAAACCGTTAACGTAATAGAATTTAAAAGTTTTAAGGGACTTATGCATTTATAAAGCATTGCACTTTGATATATAACCAAACTCCTTTTCACTTCGATAGTAATATCTCTTTTGAAGGACGCTTCAATCGAATGAAGCGCACATTAACACAAAACAAACAGTTCTTCCTATTAACGTTGAGGGGTCTGACAGGGGATCCAGCAAGAAATCTTCTTATTTCAAGCACACGTAGATCAAAATTTTTAAACGCACAAACCTATCCGTTGCTTGTGTCAGGATTTTACTAAGCATTAATGTTGATTTTGGGCGTGTGGCTTGGAAAGATATCCTTTCCAACCTCCCAAACAACGCAGCCATAATTTTGTGTGATAAATGCCTCGCTCAATTCAACATGCACGACCACTCTTATAACGGGAGTAAGGAAATTTTCAGTTTCAACAGGGGTTGGACCATACGGATGCTGCTGTGATAGGTGTCGGTCCAATTTCTTAGAAACAAAATCGACGTCTGATTTAACTGAATTGATAGCAACATGCTTAAAGTCCAAGTTTCTCCGAGGTGCAGCGCTATATATTAGCATGGCAGGCGGTCATTAAAATTATCCCAAAAAAGGGCCTTATTTTAAGATAACTCAACCGAATTTCTTAAAATTCACAAAATAGCTGCGTAGACATCCAGTGAATGTTCCTGATAAGTTTTTTCGGGAAATGAACAAGATACTGATAAATTCTAAACCATCATATGTATTTGGAGTGCAACTGCAGCATAGCCTTTCCAAGCTTCTTAATCATCTCATTGTGTCCAAGGTGACATTGCACGCTTCCGTCCATTTTTCGATACTTTGGAGCATACACATGATTGCCTTCGTAAACGTCCTTCTTAAATATGCTGGGTAGTTTACATCTAAAGCTTTACAACATCCGGCATTCAAAAATTTGTAGTGTACATCCTCTATTGTTTCGTCTCCGCAGTGGTCGCATATGCTATTTTCTTCGTGTTTGAAGCTGTGAAGGTATTCCTTAAAACATCCATGCCCAGTTGAGAGCCGGTTTAGGTAGAAATCCACTTCGTCATGAGAACGATACTAGTCTTTTCGTCTTGTCTTTGTCATCGCATCTTATTTGTTTAGATGATACTTTTTTTGATACCTTTTCATTTTCACACTTACTCTAGGTTGGTTTTTGATGATAGCCTCCTGGCTTCCATAATCCCGAGATATTTTACTACTGGGAGCGTGTCAATATCACTTGCACTACTTTTTCCCTACTTCATATGAGCACTACCTATGTGTTTTGCTCCACGAGCTGTAATCCTTGCTGCGTGAGCCAAGACTGAATCCATACATAGGTAGGCATGCTTTCGCTAGCTGGCTTTTTCACGATTTGATCTACATAGCTCAACATCTGACGTAGTGGAATGCTCTCGCTGAATGCATGTTTGATAGCGAACACACGGAAAAACAGCTTTTTTTAACATCTTGTTTTTTAAGAAGAACGAAAGAAAATATTTCAAAGTTTAATTGCAAGTAAGAAATATTTCAATCGAGTGAGGCGTTGTTGCTGTGTAAACTAAAATTTTATGATTTTTTCAATATTTAACAACTTGCGCTCTTATAAATTCCATCACATTAGCTGTGTTTTTTTTTACATCTATAGACGTTTCCACTTATACTTTATATGGACTGCTAAGTGTCAAACTTTAAATACACCACTGAAATTGCTGCGCATAATATTTGTACTACTATATTTCAATACGCATTATACTCAGATGTAACTGAAATATGTGTATATGTTTCACCCTCTACACTAATTCTATGTATTCTATGCGTGTCCACTATTCATCGCAACTGATTCAGCTATATGTTATACATTATGGCCACCAGAGATTTGTGTCTCCGATTTTAGGTACACCCTGTTCTGTAGCTAGTTATTTAACCAGTGCCGCTAGATGGGTCTACTAAGCATTATATAGGCGAGGATAGGCGTTTTTTTACGCGCAAAAGTAAACGTATACGCGTGTAAAAAAAGCACGGCTATTATATCGAAGTTAACCACCTCACATAGTTAAGCTTTAAAGTGCAAAACTCGTTTTCAAATCAGAGCTTTTTGTGCCGAGTTATCGCATTATATCGAGATCTACCGACTTTATTTTATAAGATGTATATAGATGTTGCGCTTGAGTCCATGTAGTATTCCTTATTATTACAATTGCATACACCATTTGTGATGGGTATAATGTACATGAATTGTGCATGCATTTGTTTTAGTTTTTTTTCTTTGGCCATGGAAGGAATTGAATTTAAACCAAACCAAGCGTACAACAAAAACACCGATACCGAAACGACAGACAAGATGAACAAATTAGCAGACACCGAACGCCCTATATCTATGCAAACTAACATATAGTTACATATACATATGTATATGTATCTGGTGGAACTTCGAATATGAATATGTATCTGGTGTCGTTCCCTACTTAGTGCTATCCTTGCATCCCTGCATAACGTTGGATCCTGTGTTCCATTCTGGTCAAATTGGTTAGTTTGGGTTGAACTGGTCGGCCAATAAAGACCTCACATAAGATGTATGTGTCCATAGTGTTACAAGAATTGGTTTTTCGACCAAACGAAAACACCCCAATAAAGCGCCAAGACGTATGCCATCGAATAACTCCGTCTTCTGGGCTAATACTTAAAGCTTTCTAGGGCCTAGCTTAATTGCTGCCTTGTGATCTTGCAGCTTTGCCGCCCCTAATACCTGGAACCTTGACCTTGAAAGCACAAGACCCGAATTGTGTCATATCTCAATTCCTTTTATGTCCTTAAAAACAAAAATATAACGGTTGCACTACTGGGTATAAAATATGATTTAAAAATTGGCGCGCAGAAAATTCATGTAGATATATCGTTTAGAAAAACGGAAAGCCAAAACCAAACGGAGTATGATAATTGTACCGACAACTTCCGAACCACAAAAGATAATGACCGAGTAGGCAAGCAGCAAGTGAAACGATATCGGTCTCGCACAGCTTTCAGAATAAGAAAAATATTTCGTCATTAACTTTTAAACAATTTTTCTTTTAATTTATTTTCACCTGGACGTACATACATATCTGTATACAATTTTTTGCATGCCACTTCATTTGTTGTTGTTGTTGTTGTTGTTGCAGGCGTGAAAAATTGAGCGTTGTTTTGTGAAACACAGCTGATTTCGACGCATCAATTCATTCATCCTACAGAAAGTGACGCTGCTCATGCGCATAAACCGGACAGTTCGTATCCACTTTAAAACATAAAACACAACAACAAATCAAAACAAGTAAGGACGGGACTGTCTTTTATGAAATATTTCTATCTGAACGATCGGTTGTATGGGATATATACTATATATAGCTCCGATCAAAGTGATTTTTTCAGAAAATCTTCTATGATATATTAGGATATATATAATCGAGTTTCACGTTTATACTTACTAAATTGCGGCAGGAATGACCAAAATCGTCTTATCTGAACTATCGGTTGTATGGGAGATATATGTTATAGTGGTCCGATCCTACCGGATCCGACAAATGTCCAATATAATACAAAAATACATCCTTGTGCCAAATTTCATTGAGATACCTCAAAATTTGAGGGACTAGTTTGCGTTCAAAGAGACAGACGGACGGACGGACGGTCAGACGGACATGGCTATATCAACTCAGTTCGTCGCCCTGATCAATTCGGTATACTTAATGATGCATCTATCTTCTATATTTCTCAACGTTACAAACATCGGACCAAAGTTAATATACCATTTCATGTTCATGAAAGGTATAAAAACACCAGCAGCAATTTTAGCACAATTTTGTTGTAGCACTTTAACAAAATTTTGCTTACGTGCTTATGTGTGTAGTAACTTACATGTTGTTAAACATGTTGCAGCTGCTAAAGTTGTAATGAGAAAATAAATCGTCGTCCGATGGACAATTTCTATACCGAGCTGTGCTTAGAACACTAAGGGTCGTTCTTCGAACAACGACAGCTGGCGCTGTATTTGCGTGAAATCGGTGATATGTCATATAAAGTGCGAGGTAGCGTTAACAGATGATGGCGAAATAGGTCCTGGGTTTTCAGCTGTTGTTATGGTATGAAGAAGGGCAAAGTAATTACAACTTATCAGCGTTGAAACATATCTGCTCGAAAGTTCATCGCCTCATATAGTAGGCTAAACTGGTCGATCCGTCAGGTCCTCAAATAAACTGCCATGTCTATTGAAGGATATCGGATGATAAGCACGCCCATGTTCCCATTTTGTCCATACATTTTCTCAAAAGCCGTTCTATCGAATAATCCAAGGGTCAGCTTATTTGTTGTTGTCATCGCCTAGACTTTGGCGCCGTACATCAGAGTGGTATTGAACAGAGGCTTACAGAGTAGGATTTTTGTTTGTCGATATAGGAAATTTCATTTCAATTGTTTACTTTATCCAAAGTCGTTAGCGGGATCAGATTACGGTGACTTAGGCCCATCAGGCTTGAACAGTAGGCTCGACTTTTTTCAGATAAAGCAGCAGCTGTTAAAATTATTTGACTCACCAAGGATCATTTGTCAATAATGATGGGTCTTAGACGGCTCACAATTCAATGGAATTCCATGGAAAAGCCTTCTTGCTGCCCCTACATGAAGAATGGTGTGGTGGAATTATCGAGGCGTTTCATAGTTGACTGAATTGCGGTTTCGGCTAAGATCTCCGGAGGACTTATCCAGGGTCAACATCAGTCTCCTTCGAAACTATATCGTTACCACACAACGTCACCGTTATATTTTGTGGTATCGCAAGGAACCTTATTTTTTGGCCTAGGGAGAATAGCTTACCGGGGTAGCTACCACTCAACCCAAAGTAACCTAGCACCTTGGACCAAGTCTTCCAGAGAAAACTGTCTCTGCAAAGCTGTGATCAACTTCTTAGCAACCAGTGCGAGTTTAATTTATCTTTTCATATCATAAGCTGATAGTATAGCTATGTGTGTATAGTTCTGGTCTATAAATCTAATTTAAACATCAAAGCGAACATTTCTTAGTCCATGGCAGAAATATTCATTTGTTTCGAATCCGATTCCGACAACAACATAAATACAGCAAGGGCATCCAGTCACATATGGCAGACTTTAGTGGATACTTTCTCTCAACATCCCCCACATTGTAAGCTAATTTACGTGATAAATATTCACCCAAGGAGCTAGATGTTGGGCATGGTAAGAGGGCCATTAGAAAGTGCTTGTCGAAGTGGGAACTTTGTGAATTCAACAAGTTCACAACTAGATATATAATTTCGGTTGCAACCTCAATTAGACTTCCATATTGTTTCATTTTATGGACTCCAACTTCTTCTTCTTCGTTATTGTTGTTGCAATTTGTGCACTCAATTTCATTGGTACGCTATCAATGAATATTGACGTGCGCATTTTTTCAACCACTACGCTGCGTGAATTGCTTTTATTTGTTGTGTTTCGTTTCGAGTTCCTTTTTTGGTCTCTTTGACTTTTTTGTCTTAATTTACAACTATCAGCGGCGATCCGTCTTCTTCAGGTTTCATTGATATCGCATACGAATCCTTTTTTTGTTGTTTTATGCATACTTTTTTTGGTGGGCAAACTTGTTTTCGTGGACTATTTTTATACAGCAGCTGCAAATATGTTGTTAACTGTATTTTAAATAACAGTTATTCGCGTTTGTGATCGATAAACGAGACATTTGAACTTTTACGTGCCTCCACAAAGTGGCTTTTTTGCGGAATCTCGTAATTTCTTTCGGTTTTTCTTTTATGAACGCTATGTCAATGCCCTTAAGAATCTTAGTATTGTTTTAAATCGCTTCACGATAACCGTTTCGTAAGCTTCTGATATTATGCAACAGGTGACTTACCAAGCTTTATCTAATGCATATTCCAGTAAGTTGTCCATTTTTTGCACGCCAGTGTGAAGAAAAACGCAGTTCGTGAAATTGTCTGGGTATTATTATTATAAGGCTCCGATGCACTGCGATATTTATTTAGATCTCTTGTGCTTGAACTTTCATCCCGTATAGTACCCAGTGACCGCTCGTAAGTCCTCTCTGCGTAAATTAGTGAATTTGGCTGATACTCTCGTTGCTGTGATTATAAAAAACTTTATAATTCCACAGACGGGTTCTGGACTATAGAATGCTGATATAGCACCATGCTTGGCTGGGTATGTTCATTACCTACGTCTCCCCTATACCCGGGAACCCGATGTTTTTTGGGGGTGAGACGTCATCATTGATTCAGACTTCTCATTCTCGGCGACTTTTATCCGTGTCTATGACGCACCTTGACAAAAGATCTATTGATCTATAGCCATTATTGGTTAGCGTGATAGCGAAAAAGAAACAAGGCCCACTTCGCGTTCCAATGAACAGTTATCTAGATCCGATAGAAACGCAAATGCAACAACAATGTGATCCACATGCATCAATTTGTTTTGCAAATGCATGTTACTTTTTCCGTCTAACTCTGCCCTCCCCCCATTCAATTTATCCTAATCCTTTTATTCACTCCACCCTCCATCTTTTTCGCTTCATCTATCTCTAGTTTCGTCTCATTCTACCTCTTTCTCAGTCTCCTTCTCCCTTTTCTCTACTCTCAAGTTCTTCTCATTCTTCTTCATCCCTTATTGCCAGTAAAAGAGGGTGGTATATATTTCGTTCCAGTCCCATTCCGAGTCCCAGTCCCAGCCACACTCCGAGTCTCAATCCCAGTCCTTAACCCAGTTCCAGTCCGTCACTTGTCTACTTCCTGGAAAAAAGGATCGTAAATACTAATATATGCAAATTTATATACCAAATTTCAGGCAACTCGAAAGGACGTATGTAAATAGGTATGTGGGTATTGTTAATTCATGTGTTAATTTCGGTTTCGCATGCATATTTATCAGTTTTGCTAGGTTGATGCGACTAAATCGAATCTCACAATGAAAATTACTTTAAAGCTCTCAGCAACAGCTTTCATTTGATATCCATATTATACACACATTCTAGGGGTATCCGGGTCCACGTTTTGGCTTATATCTGGAGACCGTACTCACCCAGCGGTATAAAACTTACTCTGAGCTAAGCACACACGAACAGCTTCATTTCGGTACCCATAACGTAAAAACTATCTAGACGTTCACGGGCCCACGTTTTGGCCTATACCTCGAGACCATAGACACCTAGGGGTATGAAAATTACCCTCTACTAAAGCACTCATCAACAGCTTTCATTTGATATCCATATTCTATAAACACATTCTAGGGGTACCCGGGTCCACGTTTTGGCCTATATCTCGAGACACTGTGCGTCAATGTGCAACCACCGCGCGAGGTATACGCAACTTATGTGAAAGTTTGTACAAAATCGATCGGCGCATCTTTGATTCTATAAGCCTCACACAAACGGATATTCATTTTTATACTCAACTGAGCAGAGCTCACAGAGTATATTAAAAAAGGCCATAATTCTATACCAAATAAGAAAAATGGGATGAAATATGGTGATTCTGGGTCACCCTGATCCACATTTTGGTCGATATATCGAAAACGCCTTCACATATACTACTAAGGGCCACTCCCTTTTAAAACCCTCATTAATACCTTTAATTTGATACCAATATCGTACAAACACATTTTATAGTAACCCCTGGTCCACCTTTTTGGCGATTTCTCGAAAAAGCGTCCACCTATAGAACTATGGCCTACTCCCTTATAAAATACTCTTTAATACCTTCCATTTGTTACCCATGTCATACAAACACATTCCAGGGTTACCCTAGGTTCATTTTCCTGTATGGTGATTTTCCCTTATTTTGTCTCCAAAGCTCTCAGCTGAGTATGTAAAGTTCGGTTGCGCCCGAACTTAGCTTTCTTTACTTGTTATATACATAGATTATAGCCGCCTTTTTAAAGATTTGCACGGTATCGGCTCGCCTGGGCTTTGGTTAACCAGAATCAGAAATTTCCGAAATGTACAAGTTGTCATGTAGCGCATGATATGTGCAGTCAAATAATGTCTTAATTGATTTTAAAACTAGGGCTGTGAAATTTTTGAAGTCTAAGCATGTCAGATCCTTGACACCGATGCCCCTTTCCCCCTACTTCAGGAAGAAACCCATTCTTGATATTGGTAGTGTTTTGGAAAAGGATGAAACAAGAGCTCTATTCGTTAATAATAGTGTGGATGTTTCTTGAAGCCTCGACGTGAGCAAGGCAAATTCTCACGACACCCGGTAGCACAACACCAACAAGAACAATAAGTGGAGACGCCACTTACAGCCAACATCGAGAATCCAACATGAACGCACCCTAAATATTTCTAAGTATTTTACGGCGTAAAATGATTTTGAGCAAACTGTGAACCCGGAATGTGTCATCTACTCTTAGTATGCACATACACGAATAGTTTCCTGATGTCCGGCTGCCTATCCACGTTTGGTTGTTAAACAAGAATTTGTTACTAATTTGTAGCAACGACGGATAAAGAGCGATCTGTTTTGTTCGTGATAAAGTGGGACTGAACATATTTTGTGGAAATTCCACAAAAATCTTTTGTCATCAAAAATTTAACATGTAACAACAATAAGCAACGAAGCGTGTGTACTTTGCAAAGATAAATGAATTCAATTATAATGCACACGCGACATATTTACGTAAAAAGCAGAGATTGTTTTAGGGATGTTACGGAAGTGAGTTCAACGAACCGGAATAGGCTTATTCCAAAAGACTGATAAAATGCATATATATATATTTCTAGTTAAATATTAAGGTAGTAGTTGTAGCGGTAGTAGTTGAAGTGCTTGCAGTAAGCGAGTTACAAACTAAAACGGGAGGGGGGGGGGGGGGGGGGGGTGTGGAGTTGGATGACCTAGGTTGAACGCGGTCATTTCAAATCGATCGCGCGATAGTCGGGCTAGTATCTTAACAACTTCCCTGTCCCTATACAAAGCGCTTTGAGAATGCCCCACGCCTATTATTTTTTGTATTGCTTGATTGAATAATATGAATATATATTATAAAATATTATTTCTATAAATAATTGGACATATATTTACCTTATTTTAGCTATTTTATTTTGTGAGTCAAATGTGACTCCTGAATGTAGCAAAAAAAATTTTGTTTACCACGTTCAGTGATCACATGTGAACATATAGGACCATAAGAAATAATTTAAGTTTTCGAATAGCAATAACGGTAAATTGATATATAAATGTAACAAGCGTGTATTAGTGTGCTTTTTTGTTTAATTGAAGTAAGAAATATATACAAAAATTGAACAAAATGAGAAAAAGGTATCAGAAAAAAAATTTCGAAATTTTCTTTTATTTTCCTAATTTTAGGTCTTTCAATATACGCTCACATAGAGTTCACAAATATATAACGACACGTTCATACCAAGAAAGCGTCTTTAATTAGTATAAAGAAATGAGTCACATGTGACTCATGAACTTATTTCTATACGCTCTTGTGAGTCACATATGACCCATTGGACAGGGAAGTTGTTAAGTATAATTATCGGCACCGATAAAGCCGTCTAAAAGCTTTGGGGAGTCTCCTTGGTGCTAGAAGATTAGTAATACGATGTTTCCTCGCTAGTTAAGAGCTGTATCGCACTAGATTGAAGAGGTCTTGCCTTCGTGCTTGGAATACTGGACTGTTAAGTTTCTCTGTTCATCACAGTATCCCTTCATGAAAATGTCCTGGCCCATAACTTGCCGACAAGATTTTACTTTTATCAACCAGGTCTTTATTTACTGTAGGTCATTAATCAACTATCTTCGAGGTGTAAGACTGCAAGGAGTGCAAGGCTGCCCGGCTATACATGTATCTGAAAGATAACTCGGGAGCTGTTCTTTGGTATCAATTACCTTAAAACTAGCCCTGTTATCATCCAGTTTTGATTCAAATAGCCCTATTAAAGAGTTCTGAATCAGGTTTAAATATATACAATTTCGGTTTGCCGGAGCAGTTACCCTGCAATAGATACCATGAAGCTAATTGACATCCAAAGCTTAGTAAACGTTGCACCATTTAATTGAAAGGTAACCAAATGAGAGGAAAAATTATGCCCCTTGAGAGCATCTATCATATATAGCTCACAATGGGTGAGTTATTCCACGCAAATTTAGTTTCTTTACCATGCATACCGCTTAGCGACTTGAGATTGTTTACTAAACAAGGCAATTAAGTAACTAAGGTCAATTAGTCGATACTGGTAAGCACATACTGGTAAGCAACGACTGACCTACGCTCTGTATTATACATATCACTGTGACTCCCCGCGGGAGTCAGCCAAGCGCTAAGAATAAATGCTATACACTTACTTACATTTTAATGGTACGTTACTTATTAGATATGAGTCTGTATAATCCGACACAGTCCCGCCGCTTCCTGCAACTCGCATCTGTTTTTTTTATAGCTCAGTATATCTAGAAAGTACTTTCAGAAGTTGACTGCTGTTGTAGGAAAATGGAGCAAGATTCTGCAAGCATTGATGACTTTAGGCGAACGAACTTGCTATGAATCATCTGAAACGATTGCGAGGGTTCAAAGTACCTACGGCCTTGCTTGGATAGGACTGTTTCTTTTTTTTTCTTCTCGAACTTAACAAACGACATTGGGGTTTCGCACCGTTGGTTGGAGATGAATTTTACTTACAATGGACAATGGACATCTGTGCTTACGGCACGGGGGAGTCCAAAATGTAAGCGATTGGTGAGTGTAAGCGTAGTCCTGGGAAGTTGTATTTTGTATCGGCGAATATAGAATGTAAGTATATTAACGGAAAAGAAAGAAAATAAAAGAAAAGAAAGGAAAGGAAAAGAAAAGGAAAGAAATGGAAAGAAGAGAAGAGAAGAGATGAGAAGAGAAGAGAAGAGAAGAGAAGAGAAAAGAAGAGAAGAGAAGTGAAGAGAAGAGAAGAGAAGAGAAGAGAAGAGAAGAGAAGAGAAGAGAAGAGAAGAGAAGAGAAGAGAAGAGAAGAGAAGAGAAGAGAAGAGAGAAGAGAAGAGAAGAGAAGAGAAGAGAAGAGAAGAGAAGAGAAGAGAAGAGAGAAGAGAAGAGAAGAAAACAAAAGGAAAGGAAATGAACAGAAAGTAGAAGGAAGGAAAAATAATTCGCTATAGAAAACATCGACATATTATAAGTTTGTTTCCTAAAAGTAATCGAAATATTGCTAAAAAGTTATTGAATTGTTATCGGAGTGTTATAGATATGCTACTAACAAGTTATCGATCTGTTATCAATAAGTCATCAGTTACGTTATCGAAAATTTAAAAATTTTACATCGCAAAGATTTCGATTTATTATTGGAATGTTTCGGCAACAACAAGCCAATATGAAACCGATAACTCGACAATAATTTCTCTCATATAATAAGCCAATAATAAAACAACAAAACGAAGCTCTTCTCAAATAGCCCCAAACATTTTGCTTTTGGTAAATTAAAATACATTAGTTTCTTAGACGTAAACCTGTGAGTTTACATATCGAACTTCACGAGTACTTGATACTCACACTTTTTTTCGATAGTCTTTGGGAGGTTGGGAATGTGGATCTTTCGCTTCAACTTAAGTTTATAAGGGAAAAGAAATTGTTTAGCAGGCAGTACTCTCTGAGGGCATTCGCAGCGAAAACCAGTGTCGCCAATTTGTCAGTCGGACTCTAAATTATATGTCAAATTTAGGTACCTATTATCCAAATATGCAATATGTCTAAGTATTTATGAAAATAAGTATGCATGACTCTTTTCACACTTCCTTCAATTTGTCATACTTACTGTCGTGTACTAATTTTTAATGAGAATAAATACGATCGAATATCCTTCCGCTGTGAAAATATATTATAATCATTATTGTTTTTAATAATATTTACTCAATGTGTACAAATACATGCCTACATACGTACAAAAAACCGCAAACTTGCATAGCGGACAGGTGCGATTGCGCGGCCAGGATTTCTTGATTCCTTCAGTTTATATCACTCGAAGCATTGAAATATTAATAAACGCGAACACAAGCGAAATAAAAAGGCAAAAACATTAAACAGACGAGAGGAAAGACAAAAGCAAGCGGCGAGGAAGCGAAACGAATTATATGTATGTATATAAATATGATAATGAGAGCTGCGGTCCAGGCGATCAGCAGATTCGTCAAAGGAAGGCAGTGAAAAAACAAATCCGTTTGCTTGGTGACAACCAATGCTAAAGGAAATCCAAAGTCTTGGATACCGGACATTCATAATAACAATGACAGTCAAAGAGCCTGTTGAGCTCTAGCTGATGCAGATGAATCCATGCACTTGGGAGCGAAGCACAAAAAAAGGCGCGGTGGAGGCAAAAGACGTGATATAAAACTACAGCATTTCACATGCAGAGATATTCCGGTATAATTTCTTTATGTATGTGTGTTCGAAAAAAAGGACAAGAAAAAAAAATGTAGATATATGAATTGAAAAGCAGCTGGCGGAATAAGAATCGAAAGCAAATTCGAGGATACGAAATGGCATACCGACAAATTGTTAAGCCGCGTTGCATCGAACAGCTGGGATAGAGGCACCTCGCTAAACCGGCTGAAATACGAGTGAGGCGAACTGAAGTAAGGCGCATGTGAAAGCGTGAACGACCAAAAACGTGCCTATATACTCAATTGAAAATTGAAAAAAAGGAGCAAGGCATAGAAATGAAAACAGCAAGAGAAAAAAAAATAATTTGGGAAGCAAACAAAAGGAAGTGGATCAGAAAAATGAGGATAAAAAACGTACATTGACCTCCTACTTTTGTGTCAGCCAACAACCTCAAAACAACAACCACTACAGCAGTCAAACCTAAAACAAAAATGAAGTACACGAGGATTCGCCAACAACAACAGTAATAACGACACCATATACCAATTGGCATTCATTTCGCTCCTATTGTGGTCATACAAATAAGCTAAAAATGGCCCCTGTAGGGACTACATCAATAACAGAAAAAATTACATTCAAAAAATAAAAGTAAAAAAAGTGGGGTTCAGGACTGTTCTCAAGGGTTTTTATTAGAGGTCCCATCAGTAGTTTCAATTATTTCAGACCATCTATACTAATTTAGAGGTTTTTTTTTATCAATTGCGAAAACTATAAATAGGTTAAAAATACAATCGATGACGTCTAAGCATTTGTTTGAACAAATCAAAGAGTAGGTAAGCCCACGGGCACGAGTTTCGACACTATACCTTATCGGCACCCCATACCATTGTTTTCTCCTCGATACTTCAATCAATCCGTCATCCTTTGTCAAATTTGGTTTCGAGGCAAACTGAGTTCGGCGTTGTATCATTATCAGCTCTGCGGAACGAAATTTGACACTGATGATAGCACAACGACAAGGGATTTGCGTTGTGCTACTTTTTAATTCTTTCTAATGATTGGTGGGACAGGACCTACATATTTTATGTCGACTCCGAACAGCAGCTGCAAGCAAATGCATTTTTTCTAAGAAGCTTTCAATGTCAGAAATACAATCGGAGTGTTGGACAAACCACTACCTATAGGCTATCCCGCCGAGAAAAATTTACATCTAAAAAAAATTTTTCTAAGGGTTTCGTTGCTTTCCAACCGAACACGCTACGTCTTTGCACACGGTAACGTAGGGATTAATTAAGGAAGTAATATGTCGTAGTTGAGAAATCATTAAGCTATCTTATATTGCCTTTCATACCGCTGAAGTTGCCACTATCAAAGATGTGGTGGACGAGATGCTCTCCAATGCCTTACGGAGTCTAACCTTTACTCGGGCTGTACAGCGGCCAAAAAAGAGGTGAGTTTCTAAACTGTGCTGTCGACCGTACTCGGCGAGTATCTGAATCAATCGCGTTCTCAAGGAGATACTTTTTAATCAAGGCTTGCCTTATCCGGAAGTATATTGGTGACAAGCAGTAAGTCACTTAGAGATCAAAAGCCAGTGTCACGATAAGTTAATAAGTAGTTAAGTTAATAACAACCTACCGCAAAAATGTTGGGGCAGCGGCCAGCCAACCTAACGTTTATCACATGCTAATTCTCTGAAAAGTGCTATTTTTTTCATGAAATTATTCAGTTTCATCGAAATTGGAGTAATAAAAAATCTTGGGAGGTACAAAGCAGCATCAAAAATTGAGGAAAAGTTTTTGAAATTGGAAAAAGATTTTCAAAGCAGCGTCGCCTCTTGACAGTAGTTTGGGATACACTTAAAGTATATTTCTGCCATGAAAAGCTTCTCAGTGAAACCTCATCTGCCTTTCAGATGCCGTCGGCATATAGTACATCGGACCCGTACCGTTAATTTGTAGGAAATTGGACGAGAAGCTTGGCATAAATCTCGTCGGAGCTAAATCGCCCCTTATGTTTATTTTTTACTTATGTACATATAATTTGTTTTCATTTTTTGATGATGTTGAACATTAATTCGTAAACTAAAAAATTTCTAAATGGCGAAAAACTTCTTCGATGTTTGGTAGCTATGGTTAATATCTAATATTAAAATTTTTCTCGCAGGGTATTGCCGACACGGTTTTGTTTTACATTGGCATTGTGTAGCATGTGCATTCACATGTTTGTGTGGTGGTGTTCTTCCGTCAAAATCAGAACATGTGTACAAATCCATATAATTGTAGGGATGCATTTGTGAGCGCATATCCTGACACAAATCAAAATTGTATGTATTTGTAAAGCAAATATCAGAGGCTTATTTTCAGTTGATTTTACGGCACTCACGCATGTTTGGTAGAAAATTTGCTTATTCAAAAGATACTACAAGAGAACAAGCATATACATACATATAATAATTTTTTGATATACATATAAACTAAAAATTTAAACTAGAACCACTTGCAGAAGGACAAGTCATCTTCTTTTTAAGTTTGAGTTCATAAAGTATTGAAAAATTACAGTATAATATCTAAGTTAAAGTGGGTCTAAATTTTCAAGAAAAAAAAAGCTAAGCTGCTTAAAGACATAATAACGATATCCATTTTAACGTTTAAAATTAGCGAAAGTAATATTTTACTCTCAATGATAGCTTAACACACCCTACTGGTATTGGTATGTCCCAATGAGTAATAGAGAATGTAAGAGTAATGGCCACTACACTGTTGCGTAATGTGGAAAAAATATACGTGGTAGAATTATTAGGAACGAAATCACACAACACGTAACCTACATATAAATTCAAGTCTCTAAGCATATACACAATTTCTATGCATGCAAATGCGCGAAGAGATATATACACTGCCGTTTTGTTTGAAATAAAGGGCCAGAGAGAGTTTACAAAAGCAAAGTACGTGGTTAGGTATTCAGGTTTAGGTTTAAGTTTGTTTCTTAATAAAATTTTTTCTCTCTTTATATTATTTGGCTGGATTTACATGAAACATAAAAAGCAAGCTAAAAATATTAACCAATAAAAATAAAACAAAGAAATATTAAAAAATTTATAAAAAAATATAAATAAAGAAAGTAAAATAAAATAAAAAAGATACTTAATGAAAAAGAAACAATAAAATGAAATAAAACGAAATAAAATAACATAAAATAAAACAAAACAAAATAATATAAAATAGAATAAAATTCAAAAAAACAAAAATACAATTTAATTAAATTAAATTTTTCTTAAATGACAAGTTATTTGTTTGTTAGAGAAAAGCTTTGGATTTCTCATAGAAAAGCTATCTCTATATTATAACTATGCTATAAATTTGTTATTGTATGCTTACCATTTTCTTGGGGACTGCTATGGAAGAATTCTCGATTGGTTATCAAAACTTTATAGATTATTTGCCGAAAATTGAACGATGTTACCAATTCGTTATCAGGGTGTTATAGAGAAGAATCGAATTGTTTTCAATTTATTATAGGCTTGTTATATATTTTTTAACGGCAACTCATCGGTTTGTTTTGAAACAGATACCTATAAAACCTCAATATAAAATCAATGACAAATGTGTAAACCTTCGATAAAAAGCCCAAAAGAAACTAATAAGAAGACGATGACAAGCTGATAACAAATCGAAAGCAAGCAGATAATCAATCGAACATTCAACGATAATAATTTGCTATCAATAATAAACCGATAATAAAATTATCACTTGACGGTATCTGTTGTTGTTACCAAAAGGATGCCAACGAAGCTCTTCTCAAAAAGCCCGAAACTATTTGTTTCTGGTAAAGTTATCTCTGTTGTGATTTTACTTCAAGTCATGGGCGAGCTCTAGTTAACTTAACAAAATTAGTTTCTAGACGTACACTTGTATGTTTACACACCGTTCTTTAGGAGTATTTGGCACTCACACCTTTTTTTTTATTTTCCATTCAAATTACCTACATACACACTTTATTCAAATATCTTTTTGCTCAACGCTTTTTTATACTACATAAATGGGTCGATCTCTATACTCAAGAATAGTCTGTTGTCCATTTTATTATTTTTGTTTCTTTACTCTAAAATGCTGAAATAATAAACCCATTATGGAAATACTGTAGCCGACGTGATGTTCCATAAGTCAATGTGATTTATCCAGATTTTTCTCTTTCATAGTTTATTCAGTGTAACGCAGATTTCAATGGGTACTTTTGATTCAGATACGGTATGCAGAAAATATGTGCATTCACATACATATGTACATATATATGTATGTTTATTTACATGCATGGGTAGGTATACAATTATTCACAGTACGCTGCTGATAAATACAACTCAGAAATGGCACAATAAAGCACACAAAATAACCAAAGTTTCTAGAACGCAGAATAGCAATATATTTTTTAACCCGAAGTTACCTTCTCTTACTCTACAAGTGGGCATTAGAAAGTGAAACTTACTGTTTTTGTTTTTTCTAGCATCTCAATACTTTTATCGCAGTTTTTTAGCTTCCAGTCTTTACTAGTCGCTTCTACCGAGGGCCCACTGTATCTGCTTACCATATTTGAATTAAAGCTATCGTAAGTGTTTCCATAAGGATAAATTGTATTTTTCTCACTAGGCCGGTGTTCAATCTGCAATAAAGGTATGCTGAAATATATTCATACATATGTACAAACACACAAACATACATACTTTGTAAGCATAACATGCATTTTATGTTCACGTACTTTATGTGCATTTGTTTGTTAAAATACGCATGTTGTGCATTTATGTGTAGATGTACCACTTGAACAGAGGACGTAGGATTATAAAGTGTGCTGTAACAATAATAACAAGGACAGGATGAAAAGTATACATAAACAAGTAAGGAAGGTTAAGTTCGGGTGTAACCGAACATTACATACTCAGTTGAGGGCTATGGTGACAACATAAGGGAAAATAACCATGTAGGAAAATGAACCGAGGGAAACCCTGGAATGTGTTTGTATGACATGTGTATCAAATGAAAGGCATTAAAGAGTATTTTATGAGGGAGTGGGCCATAGTTCTATAGGTGGACGCCATTTAGGGATATAGCCATAAAGGTGGATCAGGGTTGACTCTAGAATGCGTTTGTACGATATGGGTATCAAATGAAAGGTATTAATGAGTATTTTAAAAGGGAGTGGACCTAAGTTCTATAGGTGGATGCCTTTTCGAGATATCGCCGTAAAGATGGACCAGGGGTAACTCTAGAATGCGTTTGTACGATATGGGTATCAAATGAAAGGTGTTAATGAGCATTTTAAAAGGGAGTAATCCTTAGTTCCATAGGTGGACGCCGTTTCGAGATATCGCCATAAAGGTGGACCAGGGGTGACGCTAGAATTTGTTTGTGCAATATGGGTATCAAACGAAAGGAGTTAATGAGTATTTTAAGATGGAGTGGGCCTAAGTTCTATAGATGGACGCCTTTTCGAGATATCGCCGTAAAGATGGACCAGGGGTAACTCTAGAATGCGTTTGTACGATATGGGTATCAAATGAAAGGTGTTAATGAGCATTTTAAAAGGGAGTAATCCTTAGTTCCATAGGTGGACGCCGTTTCGAGATATCGCCATAAAGGTGGACCAGGGGTGACTCTAGACTTTGTTTGTACGATATGGGTATCAAATGAAAGGTGTTAATGATTATTTTAAAAGGGCGTGGGGCTTAGTTCTATAGGTGGACCCATTTTCGAGATATCGCCATAAAAGTGGACCAGGGGTGACTCTAGAATTCGTTTTGCAATATGGGTATCAAACGAAAGGAGTTAATGAGTATTTTAAGAGGGAGTGGGCCTTAGTTCTATAGGTGGACGCATTTTCGAGGTATCGCAATAAAGGTGGACCAGGGGTGACTCTAGACTTTGTTTGTACGATATGGGTATCAAATGAAAGGTGTTAATGAGTATTTTTAAAAGGGAGTGGGCCTTCGTTTTATAGGTGTTCGCCTTTTCGAAATATCGCCAAAGGTGGACCAGGGGTGACTCTAGAATGAGTTTGTACGATATGGGTATCAAATTAAAGGTATTAATGAGAGTTTTAAAAGGGAGTGGTGGTAGTTGTATTTGTGAAGGCGTTTTCCAGATATCGACCAAAATGTTGACCAGGGTGACCCAGAACATCATCTGTTGTATACCGCTAATTTATTTATATATGTAATACCTGCCAAGATTTTAAGGGTTTTTTATTTCGCCCTGCAGAACTTTTTCATTTTCTTCTACTTAATATGGTAGGTGTCACAACCATTTTATAAAGTTTTTTCTAAAGTTATATTTCGCGTCAATAAAACAATCCAATTACCTTACAATATTTCATCCCTTTTTTCGTATTTGGTATAGAATTATGGTATTTTTTTCATTTTTCGTAATTTTCGATATCGAAAAAGTGGGCGTGGTCATAGTCGGATTTCATTCATTTTTCATACCAAGATAAAGTGAGTTCAGATAAGTACGTGAACTGAGTTTAGTAAAGATATATCGATTTTTGCTCAAGTTATCGTGTTAACGGCCATGCGGAAGGACAGACGGACGACTGTGTATAAAAACTGGGCGTGACATCAACCGATTTCGCCCATTTTCACAGAAAACAGTTAACGCCATAAAATATATGCCCCTACCAAATTTCAAAAGGATTGGTTAATTTTTGTTTGACTTATGGCGTTAAAAGTATCCTAGACAAATTAAATGAAAAGGGCGGAGCCACGCCCATTTTAAAATTTTCTTTTGTTTTTGTATTTTGTTGCACCATATCATTACTGGACTTGAATCTTGACATAATTTACATATATACTGTAAAGATATTAAATTTTTTTGTTAAAATTTTACTTTAAAAAAATTTTTTTTAAAAGTGGGCGTGGTCTTTCTCCGATTTTGCTAATTTTTATTAAGCGTATATATAGTAATAAGGGTAACGTTCGTGCGAAATTTCATCATGATATCTTCAACGACTGCCAAATTACAGCTTGCAAAATTTTAAATTACCTTCTTTTAAAAGTGGGCGGTGCCACGCCCATTGTCCAAAATTTTACTAGTTTTCTATTTTGCGTCATAAGTTCAACTCATCTACCAAGTTTCGTCGCTTTATCGGTCTTTTGTAATGAATTATCGCACTTTTTCGGTTTTTCGAAATTTTCGATATCGAAAAAGTGGGCGTGGTTATAGTCCGATATCGTTCATTTTAAATAGCGATCTGAGATGAGTGCTCAGGAACCTACATACCAAATTTCATCAAGATACCTCAAAATTTACTCAAGTTATCGTGTTAACGGACGGACGGACGGACGGACATGGCTCAATCAAATTTTTTTTTCGATCCTGATTATATTGATATATGGAAGTCTATATCTATCTCGATTCCTTTATATATGTACAACCAACCGTTATCCAATCAAACTTAATATACTCTGTGAGCTCTGCTCAACTGAGTATAAAAACAACAACTGCTATCTATATTATGCATGCATTTGCGGTGTAGAGAACAAATGTTTATAGGAACATTGCACTTTATACACTTCATAGCACATGTGCAAGTGCGTATGTACTCAATTGTTCATGCCTACTTTAGGATACTCCTATTACATTATCCTCTTAAAATTATTGTTACCAGGTCAGAAATTGTGCTATATAAAAACCATAGTCAGGTATTTAAATAAATTTAAAAACTTGAAGTATCATGAAAATATGACCTTAAACTCTATATGTTTGACAGAGTGCCGGAGAACAGAGTTGCTCTAAATTTTTTCAAAAACTCTTATAGAAAATGGACAAAGGTATATACATACTTGGAATATATTTATTAACTGTATTCATAGTGTTCTTAGAGTTTTGTCGATGACAGAAACACCACACGTGTTTTAGAGCCCACACTGCCTGCTGCGTCTTTTACACTGCTGAGGTCTTTCTTGCAGCTGGAGCCTTTATATGGCCAGCGCAGGACACGAACACAGTATTTATACATATTTTCAAAGGTTTTTTCTTGACTTCCTACATCTAGTTCCACTAATCAGACATAATTTATATTCGTTCAATGCAAGGGCAATGCCCTGTGATAGCACCCATTATAAGACGATAGTCATCTCGATGTTTTAATTTTTTTGCTCACGGTATGAGAGAATTCTGAGTGTAAGCGTATAGTGTAAGCATAAGCGTAAGTGTATGAGTAATCTTTGTAAGTGGTATGCTATATGGGAATGTAAATGTGGGCGTACTGATATGCCTTAAGGTGTGGTACTGGTATGCCTTAAGGAGTAATATAGAGTGTAAGAGTAATGGTCACTACAATGTAGCGTAATGTGGGAATGAAGTACGTGGTAGTGTTGATAATAGTGAAACCAAACAGCTCGTCAAATACATATAAATTAAAGCATCTTGGCGTAGACTTGATTTATATGCATGCCAGTGCATAATTGGTTATATACACTTCCGTTCTGTTGAAAATAATGAGCCTGGGAGTGTTTTCAAAATCAAAGCACGTTGTTAGGTATTCTGGTTTAAGATGAAGCTTGTTTCTTTCGCAAGCAAAAATAAATACTATTTAAAATAAAATAGAATAAAAACAAAAAAAAAAATAAATAAAACAAATAAAAAAATAAAATAAAATAAAATATATAAAAATATAATAAAATAAAATAAACTAAAGCAAAATTAAATTCAACTTGATTATTTTTTAATTGACGAATTATAAGTTTTTTATTAAAAAACTGTTGATTTACCAGCGAAAAATTAACGGTGTGTTAACAAAATTTTAGCGATTTTTTACTTGATTGTTATCAATTTCAATAGGAGTGTTATCGAAAATTTATCGATTTGCTATTGGAAAGTTATCGGCGTGTTACATTTTTGGAGCCAAATATGTAGTTTACGGTTTTGTTATCAATATGTATCGAGTGTAAGAGTAGAAGAGCAAAAATTTTACTTCCTAATTTTGATGAGTGTAGTACTCTATAATTCACCTACATCCATTATATTGAGCAATCCCAAGAAAAAAGGCCATTATAGAACAACTTCTTAGGAAGAGCAATCAATCCGAAAGAATCAAAATCGTAATGCTCTCTAACTGTTTGTGTTTGTTACTTCTTCTTTTTTCTACTTTTTTTCTACCGTACAATGGCCTGTGTACATATAATGTTCTGAGTTCTTTAATATTTTTGAAATTTACCGCTAGGCGAACAAGTTCGATAAACTCTGTGTATAAAGTGCAATTGAGCGTTTAAATCATAGATTTCACTTCAAATATAAACAAGTGCTCAATTTTACATCATTCCATCCAGTATATACAGTCAACACCAGATAGTTCGGCTGCATGTAAGATTGCATGAAAATGCCAGTGGCGGATCTAGGATTTGGAACTGGGGGGGCGGGCCTTGAAATTTTTTCACTTTCAAATTTTGTTTTTGTTTTCCATGATGTGTTAAATAAATGAATACAGAATATAAAATGACATGACAAAACGAGGATTTTCAAAATTAAAAAAATTAAATAACTTACTAATAAAGTACAAGCAATATTTTCTGAAATGAAGTTTTTCTTTAATTCAGCACACTCGAGATAATGATATAACAACCATATAAAAATAGTCATAAAAACCTTTCATTCAAACCCACTTATTGCTGGTTCAATCTTCTATCGACCAATCCAAAGATTCGAGTCGTCGGAGCTTCGATTTACAGAAAAGATCGGTTATTTCTTCAATGTCCGTTTCTAGTGACGTTGCCTAGTGCCAGACCAGTTTTCAGACATGTTGACTCTCAAACAAGTCTTCAAGCGCTTTAGAACAGAAAAAGAACGCTCTGCAGTCGCTGATGTCACGGGGATAGTCGCAAATATTTGCAACAGTGTCGTCACGTTTGGAAAAAATGAAGAAAAATGTGCTGATTTAATGTTTTTCAGGGCATCAGTAGCTGTTTGAGCATTCTTGAACGGATCACTTTTGCAATGGTTATGTTACAATAAAATCGCATTTTTCAGCACTTTCTCATTGTAACTGGTGAGATCTTCTTTATAAACTTTAGCAGCAAGTACAATTTCTTCAATCGTTACTCCTGCAGAATATGCTGGAATCAGTCCTTCCAGAGGCAGTATTTTCAAAAATTCACTTTTGAACCTTGACGTCAATGAAGAAATCATGTAGTCCAGGAAACGGTAGTAAATTGTAGCCCTGTAATTCGGGTTTAGCCCCTAACTCTTTTTTTGGCCCTCGTTAATATGTTTGCCCTTTTTTGGCTCCAAATCTATTTGGGCAACTCGGATTGTGAAATTTGTTATGAGTGTATCAAATGACATCGAAATTTTATTTTATTTTTTTCGTTATGATGATGTGGCAGCTTGGTAATCAGCTGATAATAAAACATTAATCGATTATCAAGTGTCATCACTTACACAACGTAGAAATGAAAAGGTAAAGAAATATTTAGCATAAAACGCCACTAAAGAATTTTTTTATCAGATATTTAATACAAAAGCAAGTGTCAGCAACAGCAGAAAACTTCGAAAATGAAGAAAGCGATGAAAGTGATGAAAGTCGTTTCGATGACATGACGAGCCATATGTGCCGGCGTTAAGTTTTTTCTTATATTTGGCGGAACAAAGTAATTACTGCTTACTTAACGTATTTTTATTATTAAAAACTATAAATACAATTATAACAAGTAAGGACGGGGCTGACAATATGCTGCTAAGTTTTTAACGAGCAGAGCCCTCTATGCCATTTATTTCAATTTTCAGAGCTTCCTAACCATAAGAAAGTGAGTTTAATTCAATTTCTGTAAAAAATGCGAGATTCATTCGGTAAAAATATTCACAGTAGAAAATTTTTGGCATCAAAATTTTAAAACCATACCGTGTGTCCTCAGTATGCCGTTACGTGCAAAATGCACGTAACTCGCACGTATGATACCTCAACCTTGCACGTAATGACTTAGTTCGAAAGGAGGGGGGCTTTAGCCCCCACAGCCCCCGCCCCCCTAGATCCGCCACTGATCACTGCAATAGATCCATGAATTTTAAAAATCAGAATTTCAATCAGAAATTAATACGTATGCGATTTTTCATAAAACATGAAAAGGAAAGGACTTGGTTCGTCTTCGAAAATTATTACAATTTTTTTTCGCTACAGTCTATGAAACCCGCAAAAACTATTTCCGTCATCCCCTTCTTCAATATTTTTATACTCAGTTGAGCAGAGCTCACAGAGTATATTAAGTTTGATTGGATAACGGTTGGTTGTACATATATAAAGGAATCGAGATAGATATAGACTTCCATATATCAAAATAATCAGGATCGAAAAAAAATTTGATTGAGCCATGTCCGTCCGTCCGTCCGTCCGTCCGTTAACACGATAACTTGAGTAAATTTTGAGGTATCTTGATGAAATTTGGTATGTAGGTTCCTAAGCACTCATCTCAGATCGCTATTTAAAATGAACGATATCGGACTATAACCACGCCCACTTTTTCGATATCGAAAATTTCGAAAAACCGAAAAAGTGCGATAACTCATTACAAAAGACAGATAAAGCGACGAAACTTGGTAGATGGGTTGATGTTATGACGCAGAATAGAAAATTAGTAAGATTTTGGACAACGGGCGTGGCCCCGCCCACTTTTACAAGAAGGTAATTTAAAAGTTTTGCAAGCTGTAATTTGGCAGTCGTTGAAGATATCATGATGAAATTTGGCAGGAACGTTACTACTATTACTCTATATGTGCTAAATAAAAATTAGCAAAATTTGATTAAGAACACGCCCACTTTTTAAAAAAAAAATTTTTTAAATTCAAATTTTAACAAAAAATTAAATATCTTTACTGTATATAAGTAAATTAAGTCAAAATTCAACTCCAGTAATGATATGATGCAACAAAATACAAAAATAAAAGAAAATTTCAAAATGGGCGTGGCTCCGCCCATTTTCATTTAGTTTGTCTAGAATACTTTTATTGCCATAAGTCGAACAAAAATTTACCAATCCTTCTCAAATTTGGTAGGAGCATAGATTCTATGACGGTAACTGTTCTCTGTGAAAATGGGCGAAATCGGTGTAAGCCACGCCCAGTTTTTATACACAGTCCACCGTCTGTCCTTCCGCTCGGCCATTAACACAATAACTTGAGCAAAATCCGATATATCTTTACTAAACTTAGCCCACGTACTTACCTGAGCTCACTTTTTCTTGGTATAAAAAATGGGCGAAATCTGACCATAACCACGCCCACTTTATCGATATCGAAAATTACGAAAAATGAAAAAAATGCCATAATTCTATACCAAATACGAAAAAAGGGATGAAACATGGTAACTGGATTGGTTTGTTGACGCAAAATATAACTTTGGAAAAATCTTTGTAAAATGGGTGTGACACCTACCATATTAAGTAGAAGAAAATGAAAAAGTTCTACAAGGCGAAATCAACAGCCCTTGGAATCTTGGCAGGAATACTGTTAGTGGTATTGCATCTATAAATAAATTAGCAGTACCCGACAGATGATTTTCTGGATCACCTGGTCCACATTTTGGTGGATATCACGAGAACGCCTTCACATATACATCTAAGGGCCACTCGCTTTTAAAACCCTCATTAATACCTTTAATTTGATATCCATATCGTACAAAAACATACCAGAGTCACCCCTGTCCCACCCTAATGGCGATATCTCGAAAAGGCGTCCACCTATAGAACTAATGCCCCCTCTCTCTTAAAATGCTCAGTAACACCTTTCGTTTGATACCCATATCGTACAAACATTCTAGAGTAACCCCTGGCCCACCCTAATGGCGATATCTCGAAAAGGCGTCCACCTATAGACCTAGTGTCCACTCCCTCTTAAAATGCTCAGTAACACCTTTCGTTTGATACCCATATCGTACAAACATTCTAGAGTCACCCCTGGCCCACCCTAATGGCAATATCTCGAAAAGGCGTCCACCTATAGACCTAATGCCCACTCCCTCTTAAAATGCTCAGTAACAGCTTTCGTTTGATACCCATATCGTACAAACATTCTAGAGTCACACCTGGCCCACCCTAATGGCGACATTTCGAAAAGGCATCCACCTATAGAACTAAGGATTACTCCCTTTTAAAATACTCATTACCACCTTTCATTTGATACCCATATCGTACAAACACATTCTAGAGTCACCCTGGCCCACCCTAATGGCGATATCTCGAAAAGGCGTCCACCTATAGACCTAATGTCCACTCCCTCTTAAAATGCTCAGTAACACCTTTCGTTTGATACCCATATCGTACAAACATTCTAGAGTCACCCCTGGCCCACCCTAATGGCGATATCTCGAAAAGGCGTCCACCTATAGACCTAATGTACACTCCCTCTTAAAATGCTCAGTAACACCTTTCGTTTGATACCCATATCATACAAACATTCTAGAGTCACCCCTGTCCCACCCTAATGGCGATATCTCGAAAAGGCGTCCACCTATAGACCTAATGCCCACTCCCTCTTAAAATGCTCAGTAACACCTTTCGTTTGATACCCATATCGTACAAACATTCTAGAGTCACACCTGGCCCACCCTAATGGCGATATCTCGAAAAGCCGTCCACCTATAGAACTAAGGATTACTCCCTTTTAAAATACTCATTACCACCTTTCATTTGATACCCATATCTTACAAACACATTCTAGAGTCACCCTGGCCCACCCTAATGGCGATATCTCGAAAAGGCGTCCACCTATAGACCTAATGCCCACTCCCTCTTAAAATGCTCAGTAACACCTTTCGTTTGATACCCATACCGTACAAACATTCTAGAGTCACCCTTGGTCCAGCTTTAAGGCGATATCTCGAAAAGGCGTCCACCTATAGAACTAAGGATTACTCCCTTTTAAAATACTCATTACCACCTTTCATTTGATACCCATATCGTACAAACACATTCTAGAGTCACCCTGGCCCACCCTAATGGCGATATCTCGAAAAGGCGTCCACCTATAGACCTAATGCCCACTCCCTCTTAAAATGCTCAGTAACACCTTTCGTTTGATACCCATATCGTACAAACATTCTAGAGTCACCCTTGGTCCACCTTTATGGCGATATCTCGAAAAAGCGTCCACCTATAGAACTAAGGATTACTCCCTTTTAAAATACTCCTTACCACCTTTCATTTGATACCCATATCGTACAAACATATTCTAGAGTCACCCCTGGCCCACCCTAATGGCGATATCTCGAAAGGGCGTCCACCTATAGACCTAATGCCCACTCCCTCTTAAAATGCTCAGTAACACCTTTCGTTTGATGCACATATCGTACAAACACATTCTAGAGTCACCCCTGGCCCACCCTAATGGCGATATCTCGAAAAGGCGCCCACCTATAGACCTAATGCCCACTCCCTCTTAAAATGCTCAGTAACACCTTTCGTTTGATACCCATACCGTACAAACATTCTAGAGTCACCCCTGGCCCACCCTAATGGCGATATCTCGAAAAGGCGTCCACCTATAGACCTAATGCCCACTCCCTCTTAAAATGCTCAGTAACACCTTTCATTTGATTCCCATATCGTACAAACACATTCTAGAATCACCCCTGGTCCACCTTAATGGGGACATCTCGAAAAGGCGTCCACCGATAGACCTAAGGCCCACTGCCTCTTAAAATGCTCAGTAACACCTTTCATTTGATACCCATATCGTACAAACAAATTCTAGAGTCAGCCCTGGTCTACCTTTATGGCGATATCCCTAAATGGCGTTCATCCATAGAACTATGGCCTATTCTCTCTTAAAATACTCTTTAATACCTTTCATTTGATACACATGTTATACAACCACATTCCAGGGTTACCCCAGATTGATTTTCCTTATTTTGTCTCCATAGCTCTCAACTGAGTATGTTATGTTCGGTTACACCCGAACTTAGCCTTCCTTACTTGTTTTATTATAAGGACTTATGTGTAATTATTTTGGTGGTGTGTAGAATAAAATTTTTACCGCATTTATCACATTTTTTCATACATCATGCAATTTAGTACTGCAATATTTGTGAAATTGTTTTTTTTTTTTTTTTTTTAATTATACTTTGCAACGTCTTCATCTGCTATTTAAAAATTTTTTTCATTCGTTGTACATATTTCTTTTTACCGCATTTCCTGTGGCAAGAACATAATCACTGCAACATGACAATGCAGTCAAAAACAAATACGAGCAAGTTAGCCAAAGAGCGAGCAATGAGCTAAGCGTCCACCGCAAAATTGTGGAATGGCCAGCTGTAAAGTTTTAAAGTTTTACTAATGATTTCTTTTTTTCTGCAACGCTTAGTCGCGCTGATAACGGTGTACTAGGAAAGGTTGGCTATAACGGCAACTGGAAATGATGACGCAACCAACGTTAAAAAAATAGTATAAAATATGAAAAAAAAAAAATGCATATATTGTATGAAAAAATAATTGCAAAAAAAAATTAGAATGTTCAGCCAGTCTCTCAATGAAACTAGGCATCTGGCATAAAGACTGTCATCGAAAAAGTATATTTTGTAAGGCGAAGCAATCGGGAAGAATAAATGTCCACTTGAGAATATATCCTTAGGACAATAACGTCAAACGAAGTCAATCACTCAAACCATTAAACTTAATTTCATGCTGATTCCCTTTTTCTGTTAATGTTGCGCTCTTATTGCCCACAATTTGTTGCCCATATTCTGCCCGCTCTTTCATCACCATCTCCGGTGCGGTCCATACACCGTTTTCGTTTGTAATGCTTTTAACATTTTTTATTACTCAAAGCATTTTCTTTCTATTCATTAAAAACAACGTGATTTTTCTTTAATTTTAGTTTTTTGCTTAGATTTTCTTAGTTTAAAAGTTTATGGGATTTCTGATATGAATTTAATTGCCTTTGTAGTTCTTTTATATTTTATATTTCCATGGTATATAATAGAAGTTGCAATCATTTGAATTGAGTGACTTCTTTACTAAATTTTTTGGGTACTCAACTAGAATTCTATGACATTTTTGCACTTCTCATTATGACGATTAAGTGGCGCTTAACTGCCTAAGCGATTTTGGCCGGGTCGTAAAAAGACCCGCCAGCTATTCCTGTTTCGCCACAACTGACGCCAATTGGAAGCAATAATCGTATCTTCTTATAATAGCTTGTACGGCTTAGTCCTACTGCTGGCATTATCTTCTTCAGCAATATGCTAAAGAAATCGCACGAAAAGGAGTCACGTGGTCTGAAGCCTCGTTTGCTTTCGAATGGCTCGGAGAGGTCTTTCCCAATACTTACGGGATGGTGGTGTTGCTCAACGTCATTTGGCAAAATTTTCTGGCATTATTCCTATCAGCCAACATTTGAAGGTGCTAGCACTTATGACTTCATTACATTTTTATGCTGGAACCTGGTATCGCAGATAACCTTATTTCGAGTCGCGGCGAAGTCAATCAACTGCAACCCGTTGGGAGATGTTACATTGTGGAGGCAACATTTTACGAGTGTACGACTAAACACCCTTTCCTTGCTGACACTGACGTTGAAGTCACTCAGCATGATTTTAATATCATGGCCGGCGAAGTGAACGTATGTCTTTTCTAGTATTTCATTAAAGAAGTATTTATCATTTTCGCCCGTGTCGACTACGGTTACGTAGGCGCCTATAAACCAGATATTAAAAAACTTCCCCCCAATGCGGATCGCGGCAAGATGGTCGCTCACAACCGTGACCGACAGTACTTGGCGGCAATATTTTCGAATTTCGCGTTTGTTCAACTTCGCCATTGTAGTAGACCTCGCAAGGCCCTATTGCTCTCCTGCCCTGCCCCATTCATCGTGGATGCGGCATTTGTCCAGGTACATGTTTTCAAATCATGGTCTTTAAAATCATGGTCCGTTAACGTTTTTACGTAGCAGGCCCCAAGACTAGTTCGAAACCCAGGAACGTGATTTGTATTACAGTCGCCTCTTACAACAGGCTTACTCATCGCGGGTATATTCTATGCCTCCTTAAAATTTATATAAAAAACTATTCAACAAGGGCTGAAATTAGAGATGGGCTCGCTTTCGTATTATGAATGATCAAAACCAGATCGAGTCAAAAACGGATAACATGGAGGAGTGATATAAGGTTAACTATTTTCACGTGGTTATAAGGTCACAAATTTTGTTTCGCATCTTCAAGCATTAAATTTGTGGAACGAAAAAAAAAATTATTTAAAATTTTCGGATACGGTGCTCTTTTTCCTACATTTTGGTCCCGTTCTAGAGAAAAGTCGTATACAAAATTCGGTTCCCCCCATAAATTCAGAAACACATTTTTTCAGAAAACATTAGTCAGAACCTTTTTTCAGAAAGCCAAAATTCAGAAGTCAAATTTCAGAAGTCAAATTTCAGAAGTAAAATTTCAGAATTCAAAATTCAGAAAGTAATCAGACAGCAAACAAACATTAAATTTTATGTTTTTTTGCTGTCTGATTACTTTCTGAATTTTGACTTCTGAAATTTTACTTCTGATTTTTTTTTTCAGTCTGGAACACAGCAACGTCGAAAGAAGCCGTTATATCCAATCAAATTATGAAATATGTATGATATCACCAAATTGGGCGAAGTCCGTACAAATAATTCCATCGAAAGGTGGCACAACGTCATTCGAAGTGCGTTTGGGGCACACCCTAACATATTTAATTGCATAAATAAAATAAAAAACGAACGGGCAATAATAGAATCAAAACTGCAGCAATTTTCATCTTGAGGCGAGCCATATCGGAAACGCAAGAAAAAATATAAATACTTCAATTTCTTAATACTGTAAATTCAAAAGATCGCGGGCTCGAATCGAGCTCAAGGCCTAACAATAATTATTTTATCATTGTTATTGTTATGATAAATTTTTTCTTAATTGAAATAACAAAAATTGTTAATACATCCCAGAGCACGGGGAAAAAGTGTCAATAAATATGTCACTATGGCATCATTGCCATGAAACAAGTCCAATTTTCATATCAATTCTGCAACAGATGTCGCAGTGCTGTGAATAGTAGAAATAGAAGTAGCTGAATGGTTATAGCAGCGGCGTCTATACGTTGCCGATGAAGGAATTTAGCAGTTCCCGAAATGGATCTATACAACGAGCTTTGGCAGTTTTCTAAATTTGTTTCTTTCTTCTATTCTAATATAAAATTGTTTCAATTAAGAAAAAATTTATCATAACAATAACAATGATAAAGTAATTATTGTTAGGCCTTGAGCTCGATTCGAACCCGCGAAAGCACAATTCATAATTTTAGATTGTACTACCTTTTCTTTATACATAATTCCTTCCTAATAAATAAATGTTTTTGAATTTTGAGAAAAATTAAATGTTTTTTCTGTCGTCTGATTACTTTCTGAATTTTGACTTCTGAATTTTGCCTTCTGAAATTTGACTTCTGAATTTTCACTTCTGAAATTTGACTTCTGCAATTTGACTTCTGAAATTTGACTTCTGAATTTACTTCTGAGTTTTGACCTTTGAATTTTTTCTTTCTGAATAAAGGATTCTGACTAATGTTTTCTGAAAAAATGTGTTTCATTTCTCTCTGAGATAAGAAGAGCATATTAAACTAAAAGCTGAGTTTACAGTGCAGAAACCGGGTTTAGAGCTTATGTAGGAAGTGCCAGCTGTGCTCATGGTCAAGACTCCAGCTACTAGTTAGGGGCGGCAATAGGACGGAGTTATTTTGTAACATAAGTGCTGATACTTAATTGGGGGGTTTTCATTTGGTCGTCAACAAATTTTGGAATCACTATGGACACATTCCTTGTTGTGCCGATCAAGCGTAGAACTATTTCATTAAGAGATGGTACTAGCTCTTATTTTGTTTCCTCGCAGTTCTTTCAACTCTAATATTGTGATGTCCTACGAAATGGCAATTGACCCCCTTTGTAAACATTTTGAACGTGGTTCGAATGTAATCATTAAACCTGTATTGCGGAATTGGTGCTTTGCGTTACTGTCTTCCATTTTCGCTGAAGGAATATTTCAGCTTTCATATCATTTAATGTTCGTGACATTTATCTTTAAATGTGTCCTAAATATGTATATATAGATGAGAGCACACCGCTGTATATCTGCATAATGTTCGGTTTCGCACTAACTTGGACTCCCTTACTTGTTTTAATATGTTGTTATTTTCGTCAGTTTGAAGTAATTAATTTTTTGGTATACTAACCTCAAATATCAAAATTCTATAATCTGAATCCTGCACACGTACGTACATATGTATACTTACATATAAACTTTCTTTTCATAAACATGTTTATTTGATTAATATTATTTAACCATTGATACAATCTAATCCCTTTATTTATTTTTCCTTTTTATTCTTTTTCAGGAACCCAAAAACAAACAAGTATGTAAAACTTTACTTTAATTACTTTTCCAATATCATATACGCCTAGAAATATACCTCTCATGATTGAAACGTCATGCACACCACACAATATATATATGTATATATGTATGTCTGTATATGTAAAATGCATTGTTATGCAAAATATTTTGAAATAATATTAAAAACAAATTTTTGCTATTGCAACGATGAAGTACATGTGCACCTACTTTTGCATAATAATAAACTGAACAAATCACAAAAATTACAACAATGATATGAACAAAAAACAAAAACAAGTAAGGACGGAACTGTCTTCGGCTGTGTCGAAGACTTCATACCTTTCATGAATGGGGCTGAACAATAATCTTATCCCGTTCGTAATCTCCAAATAATCGGATATATAAGATAAGAAATATATAGTGAACAGATGTACATACCTAAACGATTTTTAAGATAAATATAAAATAAAAAATGGCAAAAAACCCCCTTATCTGAACGATTGGTTGTATGGGATATATATTATATATAGCTCCGATCGAAATGATTTTTACACGAAATCTTCTATGATATATTAGAATATATGTCACCAAGTTTCACGTTTTTATATTGGAAACTAAGGGAGAAATGGCCAAAAATCTTTCTATCTGAACGATCGGTTGTATGGGATGTACCTATATATAGCTCTGATCAAAGTGATTTTTTCAGGATATCTTCTACGATATATTAGAATATATATCACCGAGTTTCACATTTGTATTTTCTAAATTGCGGCAGGAATGACCAAAATCGTCTTATATGAACCATCGGTTGTATGGGAGATATATGTTATAGTGTTCCGATCCTACCGGATCCGACAAATGTCTAATATAATACAAAAACACATCTTTTTGCCAAATTTCATTGAGATATCTCAAAATTTGAGGGACTAGTTTGCGTTCAAACAGACCGACGGACGGACGGACGGATAAACGGACATGGCTATATCAACTCAGTTCGTCGCACTGATCATTTCGGTATACTTAATGGTGAGTCTATCTTCTATATTTCTCAACGTTACAAACATCGGACCAAAGTTAGTATACCATTTCATGTTCATGAAAGGTATAAAAAAACAAATCAAGATTAAGCTAACAAAACAAATATCAATAATCGAATAAATAAACACTCAGATATTGAAAATTATTTTTTGCGTAATATAACAATGCATTTTAGAAATTATTTACTAGTCTATTACATAAATTTTAATTTTAATTTTATATAAACTTTATATTAAACAAATACATATGCAATTTTTCATGCCCGCTTGCTTACAATCAAATATCCATAATTAATTCTAGTACTTTATTTTCATATGCGTCGAATTGTTGTTGAGTGTTTTTTTGCTCTTATTCTTCATTCTGTTTCGTTTGCTAGTTCAATGGCATTCGAAAGAAGAACTTCATATCCTCTCAGATACACGTACGTGCATATACAGAGATGTTCATTGAAATAGAGCCAGGCAATTTTAAAGTCATTTAAATGAAACAATTTCAGCAAGGTCGATTGAAATAAATTAAATATTAAATTAGTTTGAGCTCAATATATGTTAGACTATACATTTTTTTCGATAGCTTCTGAGCAATACCTGAACTTTCAATCTACTACTTTTTGGCAGGATTTAGCAGAGGTGCGTCCTTTTCAAGCTACTTTGAATAAGTTGAATACCTATCACAAATTATTGAATTACCGTCCAACATCTGTGACGGCCAGCCTAAAACTTTGTTAGTATATTATGTGAATTATTGCAAAGCTCGTTTTGACATAAGTTTTGATTCTTTCTCCTGATTGGATATTCGACAAAACGCTATATTATACTCCGCAGTATGGTTTCAGACAAAATTGTATTACACTGTAATGGCCGAGCCACAATGAAGTTTTTCATACAGACGCGTTCAACGCAATCTTATGCAGGCTAGTAACAACGCCACAATCACGCAAGATCTTGCGTATGAAAATATAAAGGAACTTCAGACTTGGCAATTGAAGTTTATTTTGCCTTGCCCATTCACATACAAAATTTTGCCAAGCATATGATAAACATTCTCACCATACAAGAGAAATACTTGCTAACATGTTTTGTGTCCTATTCATTTGTTAAATTGCAGTTTTTAACTTGCAGAGTGTGAAAACACCTTTAGCCAAAGCAAATGTCGAACTCTTCTTCTTAATATTTGCTTGCAAAAAAAGTTGGAAATTAGCTACTTTTTCATGTCAGATGGTAGTGGCAGTGTCGCTCAATCTGGCGTTCTCCATAAAAATACTATTGATATCAAAATTATCATGAATAAGATTTCGTTAAACGTATCTGTATGAAAAACTGCTCATGTGACGGGGCTTTGAAGTATTCAGCATAACCTCGAAGAGGTATATGCGACCATAGTATATGTGAGTAAAAGGTTATATTTTAGATCTCAATGATCTAAATGAATATGATCAAATTAATAGTAATTTTTTGTGAAACGAACGCCGAAAATGTTTCTTTAGAACACTTTTAAAATGGATTAACACATTAATATAGCCGTAGTTGTTAAAGTATGATTCGCATATAATGCGTTATTTGTGTAGAAAGTATGAGAATTGGCACACAATATAACAGGGTTTTAGGTTGGACCACATCATAGTATTCACAGTTTATCATGGCATTTCTATGCCAGTAGTTTAGTTACTAAAGTCAGTCTAGTAGTCAGATATTTTATAAATGAAATTAATTAGTGCAATTTAGAAATGAAACATCAAAAGCAAGAAGAATTAAAAAAGGGGTGCCAAAGGGTGGTGTCCCATCCCCACTTTTGTTTAATTTGTACATATCTAAGCTACCATCGCCACCAGAAGGAGTTACAATTTTGTCCTACGCCGATGACTGCACAATAATGGCCACCGGCCAAGGCCCACAGATCGATGAGCTTTGCAACAAAATAAACGGCTACCTCCCTTATCTCTCCAGTTTTTTCTCCTCGCCAAACCTGGCATTATCACCGACTAAATCCGCCGCGACCTTATCTACAACATGGACGTCCCAAATGTCGACCATTTTGAACATCCACGTCGATGGCACTACGCTACAGACTGTCCTACACCAAAAAATCTTGGGTGTGACGTTTGATCAGGATCTACATTTTGGTGAGCATACAGCCGCAATTGTTCCGAAAATCCAGAGCTTTAATAAAATCCTCAAATCTCTTGCTGGCAGTACTTGGGGAAAAGACCAAGAAACGCTCATTACCACATATAAAGCAATTGGCCAGCCAATTGCGTGCTACGCGTCCCCTATATGGTCGCCAAGCCTAAAAATTACCCACTGGAAGAAACTACAGGCCTGCCAAAATACTGCTCTCCGAATCGCCACGGGCTGTCTTCTTATGTCCCCAGAACACCATCTACATAGTGAGCCGAGAATACTCCGCATCAGGGAGAGAAATGAGATGCTAACCAAACAGTTCCTGTTGAATACCCAGAAACCTGGGCACCCCAACAGATATCTGATTGATGAGCCAACACCGCCTAGGGGCTTAAGGAGTCATCTCCGTAAGCATTTTGAGAAAATACGGCACCTGAGAACTCAGCCGTATGGAGCAAAAAAACACGAGCAGGTCCTTGGTGAACTCCACAAACAGGCGTCGGACCTTTATGCCGGGAATTGGCCGGTGAATCCTGTACTCAAAGAACAGTACCCTAAACTTGCGGAAGGGGAACACATATTCCCCAGGGAAACGCGAGTCACTCTGGCTCTACTTCGATCTGGATACTGTAACAGGTTAAACTCTTACCTATCCAGGATCAACCCCGAAATACAAAATGTATGACCCGCTTGCAATATGTCCCCACATATGACACCAACCATCTCTTTAATTGTAATGTCGAACCAACGCCTCAAACACCCCTCTCCTTATGATCCACCCCTGTTGAAACAGCAAGTTTCCTTGGACTCCCGTTAGATGATATTGATGATAATTTGTGATCGGTCGCAGCTGTTAGGTGGGGCGAAGCTCTGCTACAACAACAACAATTAAATACTTTATCTTAAGTCACACCTATAGTAGGACACTGCAAACAATTTTAAATTTTTGAGGCAATAACTCAGATTTTATGTATTGAATGGATAAATCAATGAGAAGCCTAAAAGTATAGTTTTCAATCTATAAGTACAAAATCCTTGAATTCTAGAATACGTAGGTTCCTTATTATACTCAGTTGAGCAGAGCTCACGGAGTATATTAACTTTGATTGGATAACGGTTGGTTGTACAGGTATAAAGGAATCGAGATAGATATAGACTTCCATATATCAAAATCATCAGTATCGAAAAAAAATTCGATTGAGCCATGTCCGTCCGTCCGTCCGTCCGTCCGTCCGTCCGTCCGTCTGTCCGTTAACACGATAACTCGCGTAAATTTTGAGGTATCTTGATGAAATTTGGTATGTACGTTCCTGGGCACTCATCTCAGGCCGCTATTTAAAATGAACGATATCGGACAATAACCACGCCCACTTTTTCGATATCGAAAATTTCGAAAAATCGAAAAAGTGCGATAATTCATTACTAAATACGGATTAAGCGATGAAACTTGGTAGGTGAGTTGAACTTATGACGTAAAATAGAAAACTAGTAAAATTTTGGACAATGGGCGTGGCACCGCCCACTTTTAAAAGAAGGTAATTTAGAAGTTTTGCAAGCTGTAATTTGACATTCGTTGAAGATATCATGATGAAATTTGGCAGGAACGTTACTCTTATTACTATATATCTGCGTAATTAAAATTAGCAAAATCGGAGAACGACCACGCCCACTTTTTAAAAAAAAATTTTTTTAATTCAAATTTTAAAAGAAAAGTTAATATCTTTACAGTATATAAGTAAATTATGTCAACATTCAACTCCAGTAATGATATGTTGCAACAAAATACAAAAATAAAAGAAAAATTCAAAATGGGCGTGGCTCCGCCCTTTTTCATTTAATTTGTCTAGGATACTTTTAATGCCATAAGTCGAACAAAAATTTACCAATCTTTGTGAAATTTGGTAGAGGCTTAGACTCTAGAACGGTAACTGTTTTCTGTGAAAAAGGGCGAAATCGGTTGAAGCCACGCCCAGTTTTTGTACACAGTCGACCGTCTGTCCTTCCGCTCGGCCTTTAACACGATAACTTGAGCAAAAATCGATATATCTTTAATAAAATCAGTTCACGTACTTATCTGAACTCACTTTGTATTGGTGTAAAAATTGGCCGAAGTCCAACTATGACCACGCCCACTTTTTCGATATCGAAAATTACGAAAAATGAAAAAAATGCAATAATTATATACCAAATACGAAAAAAGGAATGAAACATGGTAATTGTATTGGTTTATTGAGGCAAAATATAACTTTAGAAAAAAACTTGGTAAAATGGGTGTGACACCTACCATATTAAGTAGAAGAAAATTAAAAAGTTTTGCAGGGCGAAATCAAAAGCCTTGGAATCTTGGAAGGAATACTGTTCGTGGTATTACGTATATAAATAAATTAGCGGTACCCGACAGATGATGTTCTGGATGACTCTGGTCCACATTTTGGTCGATATCTCGAAAACGCCTTCACATATACAACTAAGGGCCACTCCCTTTTAAAACCCTCATTAATACCTTTAATTTGATACCCATATCGTACAAACACATTCTAGAGTCACCCCTGGTCTACGTTTATGGCGATATCTCGAAAAGGCGTCCACCTATAGAACTAAGGCCCACTCCCTTTTAAAATACTCACTAGCACCTTTCATTTGATACCCATATCGTACAAACAAATTCTAGAGTCACCCCTGGTCCACGTTTATAGCGATATCTCGAAAAGGCGTCCACCTATAGAACTAAGGCCCACTCCCTTTTAAAATACTCACTAGCACCTTTCTTTTGATACCCATATCGTACAAACAAATTCTAGAGTCACCCCTGGTCCACCTTTATGGCGATATCTCGAAAAGGCGTCCACCTATAGAACTAAGGCCCACTCCCTTTTAAAATACTCACTAGCACCTTTCATTTGATACCCATACCGTACAAACAAATTCTAGAGTCACCCCTGGTCCACCTTTATGGCGATATCTCGAAAAGGCGTCCACCTATAGAACTAAGGCCCACTACCTTTTAAAACACTTATTAACACCTTTTGTTTGATACCCATATTGTACAAACGAATTCTAGAGTCAACGCTGGTCCACTTTTATAACGATATTCCGAAAAGGCGTCCACCTATAGAACTAAGGCCACGCCCTTTTAAAACACTCATTAACACTTATCATTTGATACCCATATCGTACAAACAAATTCTAGAGTCAACGCTAGTCCACTTTTATAACGATATTCCGAAAAGGCGTCCACATATAGAACTATGGCTCACTTCCTCTTAAAATACTCTTTAATACATTCCATTTGATACACATGTCATACAAACACATTCCAGGGTTACCCCAGGTTCTTTTTACAACATGGTGATTTTCCCTTACTTTGTCTCCACAGCTCTCAACTGAGTATGTAATGTTCGGTTACACCCGTACTTAGCCTTCTTACTTGTTTTTTATTTATTTATAAAATTAAGAGAGTATGTGGCTCTATTTCGTGGCACATCACCTTCATATGAAGGCTTCTTTGCACTCGTATTGCTTTATATTTAACAACACATGCAACTTTTAAAGTTCTAAAGGAATATAATAATGAATGACAAAGACACCGTTTCTGGCAAA
Source organism: Eurosta solidaginis (assembly GCF_040869045.1). NCBI lineage: Eukaryota > Metazoa > Arthropoda > Insecta > Diptera > Tephritidae > Eurosta > Eurosta solidaginis. The sequence continues at coordinate 241,007,762 of NC_090323.1, forward strand.
TGTTTTACTTTTAATTTACTTTCAAAACAGTATGCTATATACATACGTATATACGTCGTGGTATTGATGTGCTTGTTGTCTGTTTTTGAGTTCAGTAACCTGCGCTCAAATGGAATTTAAAGGAAATTCTTCAAACACACATATATACATAAAAACCCGATAAAATAAATTGGTACATGCATACATACATACGTTTATATTTTTGAACAGGATCTAGCTTAGAATAATTTTTGAAATAAGCAAATTATTTGCAGAAAACAAAAATTTTGTACTAAAAGATAATAATAATAATTTGACTCGAAATACCTACGAGAAGTTTAAGGCCGGGCTTCTCTGTCAATTTGTGGTGTGCTGCTTTTCCACTTTTCTTTACAAATTGGTGGACGAACATGTTTTATGTCGATTATGACCGGAATCTGTTAAACGTGCATTCCATGAAAAATCGTAAATTTTCGACAATTTTTTCTGTGGGAACACCACTTGCCAGTGGTTCGCTAAACATGTCGAATGTATTTCCGTCATAAAAAGCTTCTCACTGAAAACTAAGAGAAGCTCGGCCTAAATCTCCAAGAAAGTATTTCGCGCCATGAAGGTATTTATTTATTTTTTGACACTTCTTTGCTGTTCAAATAACCAATTAATTCAGTTCTTCTAACAGAAGAATTCAGTGCGATTTTTTCGGTGCTTCTCTTCAGTTACAATTTATGGAAAAAAGAATTTTCGATGATATCGTGGTTTTGTTAAAATAACCTAAGTTTTAATGGTAGCCATAGTTCTAAAAAATCCCATTTGTAGGCAAGGAGCCACGCCTCCATTTCCCCAATTCCACATTATACTAGAGATGTTTGGACTTAACGTCATATAGCTCCTTACAACTTTTATTATTCTACCATTACTACATCCAGAGGTGTGCAGCCATTAAAATTCCATTCGTATGGGAGATACAAAACCCACTTCTTCCTCACCACACAGTTTTTTGGTGATGTTAGGGATTGTCCTCATATAATTCCTTACTGAATTTCAATGCTCTAGCATGAACACTTCCAGAGTTATGCAGTATCAAAAATTCTATTTGTATGGGAGGTCTTTTACATATCGAAATTATTTTTAGCCTATGGCTATCCTTGTAAGGTTTCTAGAGGGTGTTTCAAATTTGGTTGTGATCGGTCGATCCGTTTTGAACGCAGCACGATCTATGTATACCTACATACATATGTACATATATTCTTTTAATTTTGCATACATATATAAATAGAAATCTGATTTAAAATTTCACACAGCATTTAGTGGTTTATTTAGATTTTTGAAATTTTGATTTAGCTTTTGTGTATGTATGCGTGTGAGTACTAAATTTATTGTGGTTTGTTTTACAGCGTTCAATTAAACTCATATTAGTCTCATTTGCATTAATATACCCACTTGCAGGGCAACGCACTAGGCTTACGTTTGTGTTATTTTAAAACTATTTTTTAAGCACTTAAACTTTAAATAGTTTTCAGTTGGTCATTGAGAAACACAATGGCCGCATGTACCGGCAAAGAGACGATGAACTTCTTGTTCAGACACCATATATGTATGTATGTGCTTTGACTAGATAAGGGCATCTGCATAGAAAGTGTACTGCACGTTTTTGCTCCCCACCATTCCTGCTGTACGCGACTAAAGTCATTCTTTGTGATTCCCATACTTCAGATTTGATCTCGGAGTTTTTAAGTTAAATGTATGAAATTTCATGACGGAAGACGACGAGCCAACATGTTTTAAATAAAATGAATAAGCTAGTGTAACTAACAACAGGGTATATAGCCAGTTGTTCAACCGAACTCAAACCTCCTTACTTGTAACAGCTATGTTGGTACTGTTTTGCTTAGAGGCACTTAAAAACATTTCAATTGAATAATAAAACAAATCATAACTGTGTCTGCGCAATTTAGTTCAACACTGGCCATCATGGTTAATGTAATTTTTGCTGTTGTTGCTGCACATGCTGTTATGCACGTCATTTTAAGCATTTAACTACATACTTACACTTACATACAATGTTGCTCATTTTTCACTAGACAAATTAAATAGGCAAATGCAGAGGAACAAATCATTTAACCATTCAAGCGCTAGTATGTGTAAATGTCGCCCGATGTGACTGAACACCACCGACTTGCATGGTATCTGAAATCGTAACCATTGCCTATATTTTCAATTGGAAACGAAATATACGGTGATGTGCAATGAAATAGAGTTTGTCCTGTTTTTTTTTTTTTTGGTAAAAGTCTACCTTATTCCGTACTTGCGCTCCGAAAGGGCTCTTAGAGCTACAATAGAGGTGTATGCTCGGCGCATGGGCGCCCGTGTACACCGATGTTTCCATAGCAATAGAAGAGTCGGGCCTGAGAAAAACTGCGCTAATCCGGACATAATCTGATCATGCAAGCGGCCAGATCACTGTAATGTTTTTCCGTCGGAAGTAGTAGCCGTGAGAAAAGCAGTAGAAACACTGGAAGGAAATAGCTCAAACTGCAGCGGCGTCAGCTTTTGTACTAACAGCCAAGCAGCAACAATTTGTAATAGATCGGAATGAAAAAGCTGATGAGCTAGCTAAAAAGGGCGATTTCCTCGAAGCCTGCTCCGTAGACGTACCAATCAGATTGAGGCTAGATTAAGAGAAGGCGAGAGCTGCACATGATTGACCAAGCGGGAAAGGCGTGGACCTAAGCGCGGAGCGGTAAAGTCTCAAAGATTACGTGTAGGTCTTAAAACCTTGGACTAACAAAGTTATTCTGCCTGGACTAACTTTTGGTGTCACATTCTTTCAAATTAGACCTAGTCAGTGATAGAAAATGTAGGAAGGTGGTTTGGAGAAAGAAACAACCTAGAACGTTGGCTTGTCAGGCTATTGGAAGAGATTATTATTATTATTATTTTTTTGTTACGTGGAAGGAGGAAATGCTTTATGCACTAACCGGGTTGTTAAGCCTCGGTGCTACTCTCTGTAGCAGCGAGCCTCTCCGAGTGTAGGACTCCCTTTCTTTTCCTTCATGGGCTACCCACTAAAATCCAACCTCCCACGGCCCGCGCATTTTCCGCCCTGGGACCGCGTTTATCATAACTTCGGGTACGAAAGCGCGCTACGTGAGCTCTCTGGCTACTCTCACGTTATTGGGATAAGCAACCATCTTGCCGTTTAGAGAGGAGAATATTCCTTGCACATCTGCTGACCATGTCCCATCTGTCATTTACGCAGGTCATTTTATGGATGACACTGCCCGGAATAGGTCGCCTAGTGTTACTTCCACTCTTCTTCGTTTCTGTGCGAAGTGATCGCATTCGAAAAAGGTGTGGCGTACGTCGTCTATGAGCCCACAGTATAAGCAATTCGGATTTTCAACCTTGCCTATCCTGCGGAGGTATTCCCGGAAGTAGCCGTGGCAACTTAAAAACTGTGTCATATAGAAGTCGACCTCTCCATGTGGGCGTTCTAACCATGGCTCCAGCTCGGGAATCAGTTCCCTGGTCCACTTGCCTGCAGTACTGCAACTCCATTGTTGTTGCCAGCGTCGGATAGAATCATTTCGCGCCTGCGTGGCAGCAACATATCTGCATACTTCTCTATGGAAGTGGTAAATTGAGTTCCTCTCCTCAGCGAGAAGATGTATCGGTATGGTTCCCGCAATAACAAGAACTGCGTCTGCGGATACCGTGAGGTAAGCTGAGGCAATTCGTAGAGCCCCTCTGCGTTGGGCAGAAGTAATAGCTGCTCGGTACTTTCGGAATTTCATTGCATCCGCCCAAATTTCTGCACCGTACAAGAATATAGAATCCGAAGCGGAAGCAAGCAGCTTTCTTATACATGGCCTTGGCCCGCCTGTGTTTGCCATTAATCGACTTAAGTATCCTATGGTCTGTGCAGTTTTCTCGCAGGCTCCTTGAAAGTGTTCCGAGAAGGTTAGTTTGCTATCTAGCCTCACCCCAAGGAATTTCGTGGAGCTGCGTGTACTTGTTGTTCTCCAACCATCATATTCATAATGGTGGGAATTCGTCTCTTCGTAAGGATTACGATCTCAGTTTTCGCTGTCGCGAGCTGAAGTCCATGGTCACTAATCCATCTATTTACACTGCGCATACTTGGTTTAATTTAAGCTGCGCCAGCTCGCAGTTCCGTGCTATAATTACGGCAGCCACGTCGTCTGCGAAAGCGACAAGAAAAGCACTTTCTGGAATGTGCAAACAGAGGAGGCTACCATACGAAGCATTCCAGAGGTCGGAACCTAACACCGACCCCTGGGCTGCTCCGCCTGTTATCCTCACCTTTCTCTGGCCTTGATTTGTTTCGTACGTGAGCCAGCGATCTTTTAGGTAGTCCCTTAATATGGCTAGTAGATAAGGAGGTACCTTTAAATAGTGTTTCAGCGCATCGAACATGTCGTCCCACCTGACGGAATTGAAGGCATTTTTCACGTCCAGCGTTACCAGTAAGACAACCGACCTAGCTTGATGGCACGCGGTTTCGGCTTTCCTTACCGCATTTATAACCTCGGCTGTGGCATCTATTGTGGAGTGACCTTTTCGGAACCCATGCTGCCGATGGGACATACCACCTTCATCTTCAATGGCTGCTATCAGCTGTTATTTAAGGAGGCTTTCCATCATTTTCCGGCCGTGTCGAACATGCATAATGGTCGAAAAGACGACGGGGAGTTCGGGTCTCCCTTGCCTTATTATTATTATTATTATTATTATTATTATTATTATTATTATTATTATTATTATTATTATTATTATTATTATTATTATTAGGCCAGGAAGCAGTGCCACCTTTGGGCAGATCTATTTTGCATTATTGGGAGACATAGAGATACGGTTATCAGATCTAAAAGCAGTAATTCGCATAGGTGCTAGAAAGCTTTTAGTATTTGCAAAGAGGGCGGAGTTATTTTAAAACATAGTCCTGCTTTTTGATAGGGTTTTCAGTTTAATCGTTGAGCAAACTTCTGGTAACACTATGGAGTCATTCAGCCAATGTGAGGTGCTCACGGACCAGCCAGTCCCACCTAAACTCTTTATGGGTTTCGTCTATCGGAAAGAATTGTGCTTATGCTTGCATCATAATGCTTGGATTTCAGTGCGTCGTAAAGATTGACATCAAAAACTGCCTCAAACTGGTAGCTGGTCAGTTGTGGTCAAAGACGTTTCCATTATGTCACTATACTGACTCTAAGTCGATAAAGCATGTGTGGTTAAAATCCTAAATTTTGTGTTGACTTATTTCGCAAACGAAAAAAAATTGCCACCATGTTAGCGCAAATGAAATTTTGATCTCAAATTTGTGACACCGTTGGGCAATTGTCATTTTCACTTATTGGTCAATAAAGTTGTCATTTTGTAGTCCAAACAGACGGCAAACGCATATGACGGTGTATTATAGGCAGTTTTTTTTGATATTGTCAAGTTTGTGGTCAAATTTGACGATGTGAAAAGCAAGCGTAAGGGTTTTGAATAGGTGATATATTTTTCTCAACAGGAAATGGAGCGATTCCCTTCTATTGGAAGTAACTGTAAAATATGCAGTGATCAGCCAATTGTTCAGCGATGTTATGCTGCTACACTTCCGTTTTTTGAAGCATGTTGTGCTGCTCTTGTGAATCTTGTGAACAACATCAGCAGTTCACCAATAGTAACTGGCAGAAAGCAGCAACTAGAGAACCATCGACAACAGTAGCTCAACTGATTTTATTTGTTGTTATCAAATATGATTATTGTGCGTTTTGCGTTAAATCACAAATAATTTCCACATCCTTGTTAAAATTCAATTGAAATTTGTTGTTGTCTCTCACACTTTCGTTTAGTATTATTTGTTGTTGTAAACCACTGTTGCTGGATTGTTGAATTGGATACTTATATGCACATTTGTTTGAGAATTAGACCGTTTCAGAATTTTTTATTTTTTTTTGTAAGAAGTCTAAGGACTTCGTCTGGGTGCTAAAAAGGGAAATTACATCTCCCTCAATTCTATCGAGTTTTTTAAAATTACAACAATAATGAACAGTTATACTTAGCAAAGGTTTTTATATCGGAACAAGATGTTTATACTCAGCTGAGCAGAGCTCTCAGAGTATATTAATTTTGTTCGCATAAGGGTACCCCGTAACGGCATAAACTTATCGAGAAAAATATAGACTTCTATATATCAAATTATATGGGCGAAAAAAGAAATTCATTTAGCTATGTCCGTCCGTCCGTCCATCCGTCTGTCCGTAAACACGATAACTTGAGTAAATTTTGAGGTATCTTGATGGAATTTGGTATGTAGATTGCTGGGAACTCATCTCAGATCGCTATTTAAAATCAACGAAATGGGACTATAACCACGCCCACTTTTACGATATCGATAATTTCGGAAAACCGAAAAAGTGCGATAATTCATTACCAAAGACGGATAAAGCGATTAAATTTGGTAGGCGGGTTGACCTTATGACGCAGAATACAAAATTAGTAAAATTTTGGACAATGGGGGTGGCACCGCCCACTTTTAAAAGAAGGTAATTTAAAAGTTTTGCAATCTGTAATTTGGCAATCGTTGAAGATATCATGATGAAATTTGGCAGGAACGTTATCCCAATTACTATATATGTTCTAAATAAAAATTAGCAAAATCGGATGACGAACACACCCACTTAAAAAAAAAAAATTTAAGTAAAATTTTAACAAAAAATTTAATATCTTTACAGTATGTAAGTGAATTATGTCAACATTCAACTCCAACATTTGTCTCCAACGCACTCAGCTGAGTATGTAGTGTTCGGTTACACCCGAACTTAGCCTTCCTTACTTGTTATTTCTCCCTTCTTCCTAAAGATTTACAGAACATCAATGAACTCTTCTAAAATTGAAGCTTATGTTGAGAGGATCTCGTAACAAATTTGTCTTGCTTATACATATTTTTTGGTCCGACTTCAAAAATTACACTGTACTGCTATTTTCCGGAAATATGACAGCGCAGAGATAAGTTTTTCTAGTCACAACTGGTCAGAAGGTCTCCTTCCGTTAGGTTCATAAGGAATATTGGCCGTTATGGAATAAGCAACATTTCAAACCAACACTTAGAAACTCCATAATTTCTTCTTCTACCTTTTTACACATTTTGTTCCTAAGGCATTACATAATTGGTTCGTGTTGATGCAACATGTTGCTAAAATATCCTCGGTATTTTTATATCAGGGGTAAAAAAAATATAGAAGGACTAATTGTGGAGAGTTGAAATGTCTATATGAGATTTTAACCTTTCTACAATGAGAAAAATCTTCAAGGACACCAAAGTTGTAACTCTTACAGATTTGTAGTAACTTGAAAAAATACATCTTGGGATACTTTAATATTTAGGTGCAAATAAAAAATTGTGTGTGTTTCTGAAAATGGATAGAAATAATAGTCACTCTGTTGAAAGAAAAATTAGTAAATTCGTTGGGCTGTTTAAAAAAAACAAAAAAAAAAAAATGATGGCGTTCCTCGACTTTTGTCATCTAAATTTAGAACCGTCATTCGCAACTTTTTTTTCAACCAGTCTAATGATTATTAGTGAACGGGACCATTTTTTGCTACAAAGTGGAAATAAAAAAATCGTTTACTGCTTTCTTTCATCTTCTGAGTAAATAAAAAAAAAAAATAAAAAATAAAATAAAATTTACTACTGGAAAAATATTTTTGCTGATGCAATTTTCAATATTGCCAAAATGATTCGTAGCATGCATATGAATTTGCTAAAACATGTACAATTTGAAAAGTACTACAGTAAACACAAATATGGATGTGTATGTATAGATACAAATCCGCGCAAATATGCAAAAATCAGAATCTCCATGTCCTTGTAGATTTCATTATGCGACATAAAGCCGCGAATATTTACATTCATGGACGATATTTTATGCCGCTGGGCAACATTTTCGAATCAACATATAAATTAAAAAGCGGTGAAGATTTAGCAGGGATTTGGGGAAACTGTCCCTTCATTTGAGAGTATAATAGCTGCTTTATATATGTATAGCCTACTGGCATTCCCGGCAGAAAATTAATGCGTCTACATTTGAAAAGTGGATCTCCCTTCCTCCTCTCACTCTCTATATCATCCAATAGGCCGCTTTATTCTACTTTTTCTTCCGTTTATCCTTCTAATTCCCGTCCTTCCCTTACTCCCTTTATTTCCCCTCCTTTCTCATCGACTTCTCATTTCCACTCCCCAATCCATTCCCACTTCCACTCTCATTCCCATTCGAACTCTTCGCCCAAATGGCCTAATAAAATAGACGCAACCGATTACGAATTGTCATCAATATGGTCTAACGGGAGTACAAAGAAAGTTCCAGTTTCAACTGGGGTGGACCATAGTGAGAGGGGTGTTAGAATCGTTGGTTTCGCATTGCAATTTCAGAGAGATTTGGTGTCCTGTGGGGACACATTGCAAGCAGGACATACATTTTGTGTGTCGGGGTTGATATTGGATAGTTAAGAGTTTAACCTGTTACAGTACCCAGATCGGAATTGAGCTAGAGTGACGCACGTTTCCCTAGGGAGAGTGCGTTCCCCTTCTGCAAGTTCTGGGTATTTTTCTTTAAGAACTGGATTCGTCGAGCGATTCCTGGCATAGAGGTCCGACGCCTGTTTGTGGATATCACTGAGGACTTGTTTGTGCTTTTTTGGCTCTATTCTCGGATGACTTATTACCTCATAACACTTACGGTGCTGACCACTTAAGCCCCTGGGAGGTGTGGCCTCTTCAATCAGATATCGGTTGGGATGCCCAACAGTCCTGCGCTCACGATTGTAATATCTGCCGAACTGCGAAATCTTCCTACCATACGAGTGGGGGTGTCTCCGTTATTAGATTATATTGCACTGAGTGGTGGGTGATAAATGCGAGTTCGCCTCCAATTCCAATCTTGTGATCTTTTCTGTGGACGTTATACCCAGCGCAGGTTTGTAAAGCAGATCTTGCCTCGATTTTAGTCTCATGGATCGCAGCACTGCGGATGTTGTGTCGCTTCATAAAACTGACTATGAAATATAGTGCTAAGGCACAGACTATGGGTCGCCCTTGGGCGTGAGCAGCAAGGTGCCACAAAAGATTTGTAAAAATTACGGGGACGATGGGTTTTTGGGTCTAGCCCAGAACAGCCCGTCCGGTGTAACCATCCCTTAGACGTGATATACTGCCTATTTTCCAACAATCGCATCAAAAACATTTATCTGGACCCGGATCAGATACAGGCCCCGGATTGGATTCGACTACTTCCCGGTGAAGGAGAATATAGCGTAGTCCCGCTTCAAGGAACTGCTGGGAGGATGGAAATTTGTGGAAGGGACGCAACAAATTAAATGGGGTTACACTGAAATGACAGCCCTCGGCCGGGAAAAAACTCGGGTCGCTCCGGTACATAAGACCGCCTGCCTTGGGAAGCGACTATCACTCCCTCTTCCACTACCTCTACCTCTCCCACCTTAATGACCTTATAAATGAAATCTATGTATGAACCAAATATTAGTTAAACCTTTCAAATAATTGCGGAGATATAGCGAAATTAATCTTTTTCACTCCCACTCGTTCCCACCTCCAATTCCGCTCCCACTTCTACTCCCACTTTCACTTCCATTCCTCTACTTCTAGCACTTAAATGTTTTGATAAGTGTTATTTCTATAACAAATATTGAATATCAGCCTCAATTAATTCAATATTTCATAATAGCTGGCGCGGCATCGCTCAGTTCTTGGAAATTTTGTCAAGATCGGTTGAGTACTTTAGACGCCCATAGATCACGCGCAAACACATTCATTTTTATACTCAGTTGAGCAGAGCTCACAGAGTATATTAACTTTGATTGGATAACGGTTGGTTGCACAGGTATAAAGGAATCGAGATAGATATAGACTTCCATATATCAAAATCATCAGGATGGAAAAAAAATTTGATTGAGCCATCATGTCCGTCCGTCCGTCCGTCCGACCGTTAACACGATAACTTGAGTTAATTTTGAGGTATCTTGATGACATTTGGTATGTAGGTTCCTGAGGACTCATCTCAGATCACTATTTAAAATGAACAATAGCGGACTACTACTACGCCCACTTTTTCGATATCGAAAATTTCGAAAAACCGAAAAAGTGCGATAATTCATTACCAAAAACGGTTAAAGCGATGAAACTTGGTAGGTGAGTTGAACTTATGACGCAGAATAGAAAATTAGTAAAATTTTGGACAACGGGCGTGGCACCGCCCACTTTTAAAAGAAGGTAGTTTAAAAAATTTGCAAGCTGTAATTTGGCAGTCGTTGAAGATATCATGATGAAATTTTGCAGAAACGTTACTCCTATTACTGTATGTTTGCTTAATAAAAATTACCAAAATCGGAGAAGGACCACGCCCACTTTTAAAAAAAATTTTTTTTTAAGTAAAATTTTAACAAAAAATTTAATATCTTTGCAGTATATAAGCAAATTATGTCAACATTCAACTCCAGTAATGATATGGCGCAACAAAATACAAAAATAAAAGAAAATTTCAAAATGGGCGTGGCTCCGCCCTTTTTCATTTAATTTGTCTAGGATACTTTTAATGCCATAAGTCGAACAAAAATTTACCAATCCTTGTGAAATTTGATAGGGGCTTAGATTCTGTGGCGATAACTTATTTCTCTGAAAAAGGGCGAAATCGGTTGAAGCCACGCCCAGTTTTATACACAGTTGACCGTCTGTCCTACCGCTTGGCCGTTAATACGATAATTTGAGCAAAAATCGATATATCTTTACTAAACTCAGTTCACGTACTTATCTGAACTCATTTTGTATTGGTATACAAAATGGCTGAAATCCGACTATGACCACGACCACTTTTTCTATATCAAAAATTACGAAAAATTAAAAAAATGCCATAATTCTATACCAAATACGAAAAAAGGGATGAAACATGGTAATTGGATTGGTTTATTGACGCAAAATATAACTTTAGAAAAAACTTTGTAAAATATGTATTTATATCGAGAGAAATATTCCCCTCCCCCATTTAACATAGAACAGCGAAAAAAAAGCCAATGGGTTATCAGGGTCATCGTCTATAAATAGAAGCACACCTGTTTTTTTTTTTTTCAGAACTCACGGAGGTATAAGAAAAACTTTTCACAAATATTTTTTTATACCCTGGGTGTATTTTTACACAAGGGAATTAGAGCTTGGATTGGATAACCTATTGACATGAAGGAACCGATAAAGATATATGCTTTCTTATACATATCAGCATCGAACAAGATTTCGATTGGGCCATATCCGTCCGCCCGTCAACAACGGACCTTGAGTGAAAATTGAAATGTCTCTACGAAATTTGGTATACTGGCTTACCTGCCCCCAGAATATATTGGTATTGAAAATAGGCGAAATCGAACGATAAACAAACCCACTTTTTCGATATCGAACAGCTAAGATTGAAAAAAGGGGGAATAAGTGATGAAACTTGATATATATGTAAGTTGAAGTCGTTAAGAAAGGAAGTTGCAGACCGTCAAACAAAAGGCGTTGAAGGTATTCAGTTGAAATTGCACTTGCTATTACACACGCACCTTATGAAATATAAAAAAAATCGGTTATCGACCGTGTTTGACAATTATTTGTTGTAAAAATGGGCTTAATCGATTGGAAAGCACGCCCAATTTTGTGTACAAAGTCTTCCGTCTGCCCTTCCGCATGCCCGTTAGAACGATAACTTCACCAAAAATGTAGGTCTACTCACACAATTTAGTACGCGAGCTTACCTGAACTCAAAACATATAGGAATGGAAAATGATCAAAATCAAACCACGCTCACTTTTTCGATATTGATATATTGAGAATCTAAATTAATTAACAAATACTGATTCATTGGTGACACATAGCGTGTAGATTAATTGTATGCATAAATCAATAGCCGTTGATATCACATTGAAACATAGCAGAAGTATGGTTTTTGACATAACATCTAGATCTGATCAAAATCGGGTAAACAACTTTGACTCCTTCCTTAAAAAAAATGTTATAGTTTAATATTAACAAATTTTAAATATATTTATGGCAAGCAACTATATTATTACTAGTGTAGGGTAGGGCAAAGTACAAATTAAAAATAAAATAATTAAAAAAAAAATTTTAAGTTAAACGGTTTTATTGAAAACAATATTTACATGAAGTAATAATAATACGAAAAGCTAGAAAATAATTAGGTAGGTCCTAGGTACTAGTCATCACACTCCTTATCAATATACGGCGTTGATCAGACAAAGCGTTGGGTGCGTAAAATTTCTAAAAATGTGAGGCGTAGCATAACCTGATTAAGGTTCAGTTGGTTTTACTTATGACTATCAATGGAAATATAACGCGTCCAACGCTTTTATTTAATTGTCTGATCTATGCCTTAGATTGATAAGGAGTGTGATGCTTTGGTATTATTATTACTTCATGTAAATATTGTTTTCAAAAAAATCGTTTAACTTAAACATTTTTTTTTAATTATTTTATTTTCAAGTTTTTAGTCTTTATTTAATTGCCTATTATTTCTCATTCCATTTAGTTCATTTAGTGACTCATTATTACAAGGACTCTTTCCTGACAATTTGTTACAACCCAAGTCCTCAATACATAATCCTTCCAAAGACTTTACTCGACTCTGCGCCACGTATGCTTGTCCCTCCTCCAACTCCAAAATATTTTGATGTCACTTCTACCGGACTGTATGCAATATTTGTTCCAAATATGAGCCAAATCGGACCACAAATGCGAATTTTGCGAATATCTCGATCCTTGCGCCACCTAGCGGCGATTTTTTTCTTATTGCTGCACTATCATCGGGTTCTGAACTATATTCCAAGTTTCAAGCTTGTAGCTTATCGGGAAGTTACTTAAATTTCAATTACAGAATTCGTTCACAACTGCCGTGCATGCAGCCTGCCTGTCAACTCAAGCTAAATAAAACCGTTTAAAAACGGTTAAAAATGTGCATGGTCCTGCTCATTCTAAGCCAATCTGGCCGACCCAGTCTAGTACGCAGTTTATTACTAAGCAGTAACAATATCAATTGCCATATTTTAGAATAAATTGTAACTTAAGTTTGAAACGGAACAATATATTTAAAAAACTTTACAGTAAGTCACTTAATAAAAGTTGAGTAAAATTTGATTTATATTCCACACCATCAAACGAATTTGCAATTGACTGCATACTTCATCTGAAATGGTATAAAGAGTAAAGAAATCAGAAATTACTTCAAAGAAGTTAAACAAACAAACAACAAACAAACAAACAAGTAAGGAAGTCTAAGTTAGAGCGAAACCGAATATTACATACCCATCTGTACACTTGAAATGCTGCTGTTGTTTGTTTTGTGTGCTTAATAGTGTTGCAAGGCTTCGCAATAATACATATACATATGGTTCTATTCTGAACTAATTTTTCTTCAAGTGATGGCTCCCGAAGCACAGAAAATTGCTTAGTCATAAAAGAGGCGGTGCCACTCCCATTTTTTAAAATTTGAAAATTTTCCTATTTATTGTTTTAAATCCACTTGGGAAATGAAATACCATTGATACAAAGCTCTAAAGATATAGCTTATTTTATTCGTCCACGACCTTTTAAAAATCTTTTATAAATACGTGGGCGTGGCCCTTAGCTGATTTCGTTAATTTTTCTTCAAAGCATTCCTTATAGTAAAGGCAAACTCTCTGCCGAATTTTGCTAGGATAGGCTTAACGATATTTTATTTAATTTATTTTTATATAATAATATTTGATTTAATAATATTTTTTTGGAGAATTGATTTTATCACAAGTGAGCGGTGCCACGCACATTTAAATTTTTTTTTTTAATTTTATCAATAGTCTCAATATCAGTCCACATGTCAAATTTCAACATTCTAAGTGTATTATTTACTAAATAATCAGGTTTTTTGTGTTTTCCAAAATGTTATATATATAAAAAGTGGGCGTGGTTATCATCTGATTTCGCTCATTTTCAATACCAATCTATTCTGGGTCCAGATAAGCTCGTGTGTCGAATTTAGTGAAGATATCTAAATATTTACTCAAGTTATCGTGTTAACAGGAAGACGGACGGGCGGACAGATGGACGGACATGGCTCAATCATATTTTTTTTCGATACTGATGATTTTGATATATGGAAGTCTATATCTATCTCGATTCCTTTATACCTGCACAACCAACCGTTATCCAATCAATGTTATCAGGGTATTATAACAACAAGTACAGCTGGGTATAAAAACCATACCAAGACAAGTGATATTTGTAAATGGGCTGTAAGTTGAAGATATTTCGACGCATGAAAAATAGAAAAAAATAGCAAAGGAAACAAATGGAAATATACATACTTAGATATTTTCTAGCGAAAAAACTCATATTGAATAATCTCCAGTCAAAGTAAATAAATATGACAAAGCTTTTTTTCATTGCTTTGGAGTATTCTGCTCAAACCAATTCAAGATGGCGCTCTTCTAATACCTTGGGCAAATACAAACTAACCAAGAAACAGAAATACATAGCAAAATCTTCAAAAGTAATAGCTAAAGTGAAAGTTGTGAACAATAACTTTGTGCACGACCGACCGACCAACGAGGTTAGGCAGATTTCATAGGCAACAGTCAGAATTTGCAATTTCATTTATTCAATTGTCATTTACGGTACATTGAGTCAAAACGCTGTAAGCAAAATATGCCACACATTTCATTCGTTCCTTGTATCAAAGACACATTTATACAAAGCTAGTATCGTAGTATTTCAAATTGTTTGCTTTACAAACACACTAAATGTTGCATCGAAAACGAAATTTACGAAAAATATTTATTGCTCATCTTTAAATCGATTTTCTGTTATTTATAACTGCGTGTTAGTAGATTTTATTTTCTCATTTATTTGCTTAAATTAAATTTCTGTGCACTCTCACCTAGGAAGGTCATACATTTGTTCATTAGAGTGGTGCTTATGAATCCAACCAAAGGATTTTTCTAGCCTCACTCCTTCAGGGGTGTCGCACAGGGTTTGAAGTTAAGATCGTTCTATGAATATTTAAAAAATTTAAATTGAATCTTTTCATTTTTAATTCCCTAAAGGTATACCAAGCTCAGATTTCCCTAAGAAGATGCAATATATGCAATAAAACTTACACCCCTTAACCGCTGCCGATCGAAACCAAATTTTGTATGTAGCTAGTTAACTATCGAACTGCGTACCGCCTAACAGTCGATTCTAAGTTTTATATTTTTTTAATACCTAGTTTGCTATTCGGGACACCGGGTCTGATAGTTATTAAAAAAAAATACAACTGCAAATAATATTAGAAACCTTAAAAGTTGGCATGAAATTTTCCCGAAATACTTTTGTTGCTCCAAATGATCCCATTTGAAAGCAGTCGCTGTATTGTTGAATATTCTTTGAAAAGAGCATGGAGGTTCCTATTCCTAAAACCAATGAGTACAATGGCTCTGATGTAGGAAGCAATTGTATCTATTTCACTTTTCAATTTGCGCAACGCAATCAATTGGCTTCATTTTGGTATTTCAATGTCTTACAATATCGGCAAACTGAGTTTATAGGTACAATAGCAGTCGTAGGCACTGTATTCAATACCCCAGCGGGTTAGGGGGTCAGAATATACCCGCGGTAGGTATGGCTGGCGTAAGAGGTGACTAAAATACCAGATTTAAGGGGCTGTGTAGCGCAACCCTTTCAGGTTGCCAGCGCAATATATAGCTTCTCCAAACCCAATTGTCAACCTCACCTATCCGTGGCGAATTCTGTTTCACTAACAGACGAGGCTCTAGCGACCCCAAGCTCCTCATGGAACTTGGGGGTGGGGAGGTAGGGATGGCCTGAAGGTTTAATGTGGCCATATAAATCGTTCCTGAGATGGTCGGGCTAGCACCTTAATGGCGCTGTGTTACCGGAGCGTAACAGATCTGTATCCGACAAAGGACCATCACATCGATAACACTCTCCAAAGCCTTCGGGGAGTGACCTTATAGCTACAACAACAACAACACCTGTAATCAATTGACATATAGGAGCAGAAAGCAGAACTTACACCGTTATTAGCAGTATGATTAGATAGTTAATTTGCGGGTGTCGCCTCTCGGGAGGTATTTGGCAAACACTACGAGCATATTTCTGCCATGAAAAGCTTCTCAGTGAAAATTTATCTGCCTTGCAGATGCCACTCGAAATCGGCATGAAACATGTAGGACCGGTCCCGCCAATTTGTTAGAAAAATTAAAAGGAGCATGACGCAAATTGGAAGAGAAGCTCGGCCTAATATCTTCTAGGAGGCTATCGAGACCTTGCATGGATAGATGCACAGCAAAAAGAGACAATTTCAAGTGACATTTTACCATAGACAATGTGTTTTTGAGTATTGACTGAAAATCTTTGTAATTATTTTGTTAAATGTACGCTATTCTTGTTTGTTTAAAAATCACAATTTTGTTTTGAGTTTAAATTAATTCACTATATGCACAGCTTACACAAATTACGTACAAATTTTAATAGGAAATTTTGTGAAAAGTAACTGTTCCTCCTAAAAGAACACATTTAGGGCTGCATTGAAAAAATATTAAAATGGCTACTAAATTATTTTGTCTTTATGAGCAGCATACAAATTAGCATAAAAAATATTATTATAATTTTTTTGCGACCTTTTTACTTATTTATTTATTGTTTTAGCTGACTTGAGGTCCGGAAAATGTATAAATAAAACGCAAGTTTTTTCCGTTTCTTACCAATATATTTCCATTACACACGGTAATCGTCTGAAAAAGATGTTGACGAATTGTATGCCCATACAAACATACCAAAATATAGAGCTTTTGTTTAAGAATTTTAACAAAATGTTTAAAACTTTTAACGAAAGAGTGTTTTTCTGGATATGTATGCATTCTTAACCATTGGTGTGGCATTAACTTGGCAACACGCATAAATGTGTACATACATACATAGGTGTCAAGCTGATATGAAATGAAACTCTATAAGTAAGTACATTCAAATGTACATACCTATAAATATACTAACGAAGTTAAATAGCTCTAGCGAATGCTTTGAAAAAGTGTTATATTTGTTTAAACAATTTTGCTTATATAAGAAAGGAATCAAGTATTTTTTTTAATGCAGAACGAAGGTAAATATTTCAAAGCTTTACTGCAAAGAAGAAATTTTCCAATCTATCCATCCGTTTTGAATTTACGGCTGTGTAAACAAAAATTTCATGATTTCTTACTACAGAAGTGTATTTTTAAAACTCTTTCAAGCAATTTTTATAATTTTTTTCTCCGTAAGAGCGGTCCCCTTACATCAAGAAATACTTTAAAAATATATTTAGGGAAATCGGTCTAACCAATCTCGAGATTTGCGTTAAACAACACATTCAGCGACTAATTTTTATATTAGACTAGCAGACCCGGCAGACGTTGTTCTGCCCTAAATTTGGCCTATCTGCATACATTTTAATAAGCATTTTCCGTCTGACTCTGCCCTTCCCCCTCTTCACTTTTTCCTAATCCTTTCATACACTCCTCCCTCCGTCTTTTTCGCTTCATCTATCTCCATCTTCGTCTCATTCTATCATTTTCTCAGTCTCCTCCACCTTCTCTCTTTTCTCTGCACTCAAGTTCTTCTCATTCTTCTTCATCCCTTATTGCCTGTCCCAGAGGACGGTATGTATTTTGTTCCAGTCGCAGTCCCACTCCGAGTCTCAGTCCCAGTCCTGGTCCTAACCTCGGTCCCAGTCTGTCTCTGGTCTACTTCCCGGAAAAAAGGATCGTAAATACTAATATAGGCAAATTTTTATACCAAATTTCTGGCAAATCGAATAGGACGATGTAAATAGGTATGTGGGTATTATTAATTCATGTCTTTATTTCGGCTTCCCATGCATATTTATCAGTTTTCCAGGTTGATGCGACTAAATCGAATATCACAATGAAAATTACTATTACAGCTCTCAGCAACAGCTTTCATGTGTTATCCATATTACCCACATATTCTAGGGGTATCCTGGTCCACGTTTTGGCCTATATATCGAGATCCTAGTCACCCAGGGGTATGAAAATTACTCTCTACTAAAGCACTCATCGACAGCTTTGATTTGTTATCCATATTCTATAAACACATTCTAGGGGTAGCCGGGTCCACGTTTGGGCCTATATCTCGAGACCCTGTATGTCGATCGCAACCAAACCTATGTAATAACCACCGCCTGAGGTATACGCAACTTGTGTGAAAGTTTGAACAAAATCGACCGACGCATTTCGTCAAACACCGGCGACCAACTAACACACATTTTAGCCTTTCTTTTTATATATATAGATTTTTATTTTTCACACTTCACTATAATATTAAACCGAAATACAGATATTCGATGCTTTTGAAATTCGGCTTAAAAATTGCACATGGAACAACTAAAGACTCTCCTGAATTAAAAAAAATGTCTTAGAACCTCTAAATCGCGGTCCCCTTCATAAACCCTGGGCCCGCGGGAAATCCCCCCCCCCCTCTCGTCGGGCCTGGTGATGTGCTATACTTGATATCATTCGTTATAATATTTTTTATTGATAAGCACGTTGTTTAATTAAACACCAACCGATTACACGGAAGTATATCCCACCTGAAAATATGAGTGCCGGTGGGTATACTTAACATTTTATTATTACGTATAAACATATAAAAAACTTTGCAATAAAATAATATTGCGACTATAAACTGAGATATAACCTATCCTATATTTCAAGCTAGATCAAACTCCACACGAAGTGCAAAACAAATTCAAAATCGGTTCAGTAGTTTAGGAGTCCATCGCGGACAAACAATGTGACACGTGATTTTTATATATAAAGATATACCATCTGAAGTGCGAAATTGGACAAAATCGTTAATTGGATTTATAAGGACCACCTTGATGTACATACAGCAGTCATCACATAAGGAAATGCACACAAAATTAAAAAACAAATATTCTTTTGAAATATCTAAGTCATAATGTGTACGCATTAGCATGACCCTTTAATCAATTGTGTTTTGGATCTTTTCGTATCTTATAAATTTTGGTTGTTGTGGTAGCAATGTCACACCATCCAATAGGTGCGATCACTCATAAAATAGTTGTATTCTTTTTTTTACATCTATATACGTATGCGCTTAAACTTTGTATGGACTACTAAGCGTTAAACTTTATCTACACTTCTGAAGTTGCTGCGCAGAAAATTAGTACTCCTAAATTTCAATACGCATTATACTCAGATGCAACTGAAATATATAGACACATATTTCACATCTACACTACCTCTATGTATTACCTCTAGAAATGGTGTATGTC